>NW_026575133.1:44979433-47479433 GCF_905146905.1 Nyctereutes procyonoides | reverse complement strand
ATTAGGGATGTAGATACAGAATGGAAAAGAAACAGAGAAGGAACAAAGGGAGGAATAGAGTCTGAGTGTGTACAGCTGAGAGATCTGAAAATGAGAAAAGACTCTCAAGAAATGCTACAGAAGAAAATGAATTACTTTCTTCATGAGAGGCTATATTCTTTCATTTTTCAATGGCTAATGAAGAACATAAGGATAACTTAGCTAAATGTCTGTTGATAAAATGAAAAGAATCACATGCTTGCTTACACCAATCTAGCTTCTGGAATATACACCTTTTTCTGAAGAGACAGACTTATTTCCTGAAAACAAGCAGTCAATCAACCCATGTTTCAGAACAGCTGTCTACTTACTAGTCTACTGGAAATAGACATTTACAACAAAATACCAAAAAGATGAAGAGAGTCATAAACTCCCAAATTATATGGTACAAGAATACAAAAATATGTAATCAGTTGTGTATTACAAAAATTTCCACGTAAAATGTACACCAAATGGGAGTGAATGTGCACTTGAGCTTCACGGCAGATTCCACAGAGAAATTACTATCTGAGCAGAGCCTTGAAGGATGGATAAGTAAAAAGGAAGAGAAAAACACCTCTGGACAAGCGGCAGCTTAGGCAAAACATAGATGCAGATATCCATAAAAAGGGGATATGTTCAACTTAAACAAGAATGAAATTCTGACACATGCTACACGGATAAACCTTGAAAATATTATACTGAGTGAACCAAGCCAGACATAAGGGTGAATGTTACATCATTCCACATATGGAAGGCCTAGGGGAAGCAAATTTATAGGAACAGAAAGATGAATAGAAGTTACCAGGGACAGAGGGAGGAGAGAATAGTGGGTTATATGGTGTAATAGGTACAGAGTTTCTATTTGGTGTGATAAAAAAAAGTCCTGGAAACAGACTGTGGTAATGGTTGCACAACATTGTAAATGTACTTAATGGCATTGGATCCAAGACTTAAAAGTGGTTCAAGTGATAAATTTTATGCTCTGTGTATCTTATGACAATAAAAAAAAAAAAAAAAAACCTGGGTGTAGGAGTGAGCCTAGAGTTCTGGAAAGAAAGTTGGGATAGCCATAAACTTAGCAATCATTTAAAGATATATTCAACTGTGATGTGCTGGGTAAAAGAGGATGCCTGGAGCAAGAGTGAAGAGTTAGAATGAAGAGTTAGAATGTTGTAATAATAATGCACATTTAAAGCTATGTGGGCTGAACAAAGGAAGGCAGAAAAGGAATGTCCCCAAAGGAAAACTACAATAGTTGGGTGTTACTGAATGTGGGGCTTCTGGAAAAAGGGGCTTTAATAGTGATGATGTTTCAAAGCCAGAGAAAATGAAGAGACAGTGGCCAGAGCTGGAGAAGATGGGAGAGAAGTTAACTTAGATTTTGCTTGGACTGAATGTAAGGTGAGGATGAGACATTATGTTCAAATCATCTTACAGGGGGCTAGAAATAAGCTAAATAAACAAATAAATAAGCTAAAGCTCAACAGCTAGAGATGCAAACACAGAAGTAAGACAGATGATATTAAATCCACAGGACGCTCTGTATTTCTTAATCTTAGGGAAATCTTTAATCAAGGACAGCAGTTCTCAACTTCCCAAACTTCTCAGCAGTTCTCAAACTTCACCCCTCCCCACCCCACCCCCCAGAGGCATTTGACAAGGTCTGGAGGCATCTTGATTGTCAAAACTAGGATGCAGGGTATTGAGGGGTCGTTGTTACTGGCATCTAGTGGCAGAACCAACAATGCTGCTAACATGAGCAATGCATGGGACAGTCCTCCACAATGAAGAATCATCTAGTCCAAAATGTCAATACCATCATAAATGAGAAAACCTGATTCAGGGACAGGAGGAAAAAGGTGAGTGCTTGGGAAGAAATAGCAAAGGGATAGCCAGACAGAGAAGAGAAAATGCTGAGTTAAAGAGCTGGGTTATTGAAGCCTCCAGAGGAGAGACTTTCGAGGCAGGAGCAGTCAGCATTTACTGATGCTGGTGGTCTTAGAGCAAAAACTCTTCCAGCATCTGTACGTGAGGTGAGGACGCAGGGCAAAAAGCCCCCAAAGATAGGAGAGACAGACAGACAAATACAGAAAATCACAGCTTCTCAGAGCAGAGACTCATAAGTGGAAGCCACAGCAGGAACCAGCACCAAGCAAGGAAAACCTCAACTATCACTGAGGAATGCTAGAAGGCTCAGTGTAGATAACTCTGCGAGTTAAAAACTCCAGGGGGTCTCAGTCACAGAGGGGCCCTGCAAACTTGTGAGATTTCCCTCCAGGAGCTTGACCAGATGCTCGCAATAAATAGCAGAGAAAAATCTCTTTGTCTTTCTGAAAGGGAAGGAGAAAAAGTACCACTTTTAAATCCACCAGAAAACTGTGTTCTTAAAAGGCCTGCTCTCAGAGTAAACTAGTTAAGCAAAAGTTAGCCCTGATAGGTACTATCGGAGCCTAACTGACACAGGGGAAGGGGATACTCAATTCCAGCTGATTCTAGCCACACTCTCCCACCAAAGGAGGAAGAAAAAAATTTTAAAATACTGGTGAATTCACAGTCCCAGACACAGACTCACTAAAAGACTGTGTGCAATGTAATCATAGAATGCTGTCCCTCCCCCAACTGTTCACCACCACATTACAAAAGGCCTATTTTCAGCAGTTCCTTTTACCTGCTACATCATGTCTGGCTAGCAAAAGCAAAACAAAAAAAGAAGGCATAATAAAAGGTAAAAAATACAATTTGAAGGGACAGGTTAAGCATCAGAACCAGGCATAGCAGAATTGCAGGAATTATCAGGCCAGGAATTTGAAACAGCTATGGTTAATGTACTAGGAGCTCTAATTGGTAAAGTAGACAGCACGCAAGAACAGATGGGCAATATTACCAGAGATAGATACCCTAAGAAAGAATAGAAAGAAACACTGGAGATTAAAAAACAATGACAACAACAGAAATCAAGACTGCCTTTGATGGGCTTACTAGTAGACTGGACAGGGCTGAGGAAGGAATCCTGAGCTTGAGGGGACCTCGAAAGAAACGTTCAAAACTAAAAATCAAAGAGAACAAAGACAACAAGCTAGAACAGAATATCCGAGGACAGTGAGACAACCACCAAAAGTGTAACAGATGGATAATAGGAAGACCAGAAGGCAGGAAAGAGAGAAAGGAAACAGAAGCAGTATTTGAAATAACAAAAACTGAAAATCTATCCCAAATTAATGTCAGAAACCAAACCACAAATCCAGGAAGCTCAGAGAACACCAAGGATAAAAATTCCGCAAAAGCTACACCTTGACACATTGTTTTCCAGACTACAAAAATCAAAGATAAAGAAAAAAATCCTAAGACACCAGAAAAAAAAAAAAAAAGACAAGAGTGGGGTGTTTGCATGGCTCAATCAGTTGAGCATCCAACTCTTGTTTCCCGCTCAGGCCACGATCTCATGGATCATTAGATCAAGCCCTGTGTCGGGCTCTGTGCTCAGCAGGGAGTCTGCTTGAAGATTCTCTCCCTCTGCCCCTCCTCCCACTTGAGTGCTCTCTCTCTCTCTCTCTCTCAAATAAATTTTTAAAATTGTAAAAAAAAAAAAAAAAAGACACGAATCACCTCTCACCTTTCAACAACTATGCAAGCAAGAAAAGAAGGGAGTGGAAATACCAACCTAGAATTTCACATCCTATAAATTCTCCTTCAAAAGTGAAGGAGATTCAAGGCCTCAAACAAAGAGAAATTGAAGGGATTTATTTGCCAGGAGGCCTGCCTTGCAAGACACATCACAGGTCTTTGGAGAGAAGCAAAATAATATGGTCAGAAGCTTGAAAGGAAGAGCACTGAAGAAGAGATAAGTGAAGGTAAATGCAAAACTTCCATTTTTCTCATTCTTCATTGATCTAATGAAAAAGTTTATTTAAAATAATAACACCGTATTCTATATGTTGGCAAAATGAACACCAATAAAAAATAAATTTATAAAAAAATAACATCAACAGTGTGTTTAATTATGTATGTTTATGTTTATATCATATGTTAGCACCGGATGTACATAGAAAAGAGGAGAGACCTCAAGTCAATAATCTAAGTTTCCACCTGAGGAAACTAGAAAAAGAAAAGCATATTAAATCCGAAGTCAGCAGGGGTGCCTGTGTGACAGCCAGTCAGTTGAGTGTCTGATTCTTGCTTTCAGCTCAGGTCATGATCTCAGGGTCGTGAGATTGAGCCCCGTGCCAGGCTCCATGCTCCGCACAGAGTCTGCTTGTCCCTCTCTCTCTGCGCGTACTCTCTCTCGCTCTCTTTCAAGCAAACAAACAAACAAATAAAATCTGCCCCCAAAAGTCCAAAGTAAGCAGAAGAAGGGATAATGAGAATTAGAGCCGAAACCAGTGAAATTTAAAGCAGGAAATCAGTAGAGAAAAATCAATGAAATTGATTTTTGGAGGAAGAACTTGTTCTTGGAGAGCGGTGTGGATTCTAACTCAGGTACCAGTTGTAGAGGATTCAGAGGTGAGGCCAAGGACTGGAGGAAGGATATGCAGGCATGAGTTCTAAGTCTTTCAGCAGAATAAACTGGGAAGAGCTGCCAGGAAGGATGGCTGATGACCAGTGTCTGTTGTTGAGACTCAGTATCCTGGGTTGTATTGATGCCGGGTCATGTACTGGCATAACTGAACCCCCCTGTCCAGGTCCATGAACAAGACGCCCCCACTGTGGAACAGGAGTAGAGGTGCATGTGAACTTTCTCACTTCATTCATCTTAGGAGGCAGTCAACCCTTGTTGTTGTTGTTGTTTTAAATAATAAATTTATTTTTTATTGGTGTTCAATTTGCCAACATACAGAATAATACTGTGCTCATCCCGTCAAGTGCCCCCCTCAGTGCCCGTCACCCATTCACCCCCACCCCCCACCCTCGTCCCCTTCCACCACCCCTAGTTCGTTTCCCAGAGTTAGGAGTCTTTATGTTCTGTCTCCCTTTCTGATATTTCCTACCATTTCTTCTCCTTTCCCCTCAGTCAACCCTTGTTAAGAAAGACTTGGAAGGTGGGCCCTCAAGGGGCTAAGAGGCAACCTCCCTTCTCTTGCTATGTGCTTGGCCTGGAGCCCCTCCTGGTGACGGGTGTGGAGAACACACAGAGGAGACCTGGGAAAGGATCTCAAGGTCACATCTTAGCAAAGGAGCTCTGAATGGTGACACTCAGAGGTGCTTGTAATTCACCGTCCCTGTACAGAATCTTTTGTTGTTTTCCCCTTTTATCCTAAAACTTTCAGAAAGATCTTATTGAAAATTGCAGCCTGGTTTCAATAGCATTGTGGAGACATTGGCAAGGACATGCCCATAAGTGGAGGGTGGTGGTGGCCGCAGTTGCCAGTGGAGGAGAGCTGGCCCTGCAGCCTGTGCCAGTCTTCTAGGGATTATTGGCAACACAACCGGGGAACGATGGTCTGGTGAGGAGAGACCTAAGGTTTTTTCAGTGCACCCAAGAAATTGTATCTTAGGGACTATGGCACACCACCAAGTGACACACTGGCTTCTGTGACATCATAATCTTTACCTCCTTTCTGGCTGCTCCTTCTCACATTCCTTCACTCATTCTTCTTCTCTTTCTCACTCCTGGAGTGTGGATGTTTTGTAGGCTCTGCCTTCATCTCTTCTCATTCTACCCTCTGTTCCTTGATACTAGCACTTCTTCCCAGGGCTTCAACCATCACCCCCAATCTATGTCCCCAGGCCAAGTTCCAGCTCCCAGAGGCCACCTGACTGGGTATATCTTCGTGAATGACCTTCAAGCAGCTTAAACTCAGTGCGTCCAGACTCATCATCACCTCCTTCTTTTCTACCCCTACGTCTAATTCATTTCCAAATCTGTTAAGTCCAACCCTGAAATATAGTTCATATTTAACCTCACGCTTCTATTGTGGGTCCCCTTACTCTAAACTTTGCTGGTTCCTATTGGATGACTGAAGTCACTCTGGATGCGTCAGTCTAGCACTCATCCGATCTACTCTACGTGATGGTACCAGGGTTATCATTCTAAACTGTATACTACAGACTATCTGCCATTTCTTGAAAAACATTAATAAATGCCTCTCTAATGCCTGTTGTATGTCCTCCTGTTCTCATACTCAGTGGGCCAACAAGCATTCTCCTAAACTCCTTTGTGCTCTCCAGCCACACACCCTGCTACCCCCAGTTCGGTCACCCTCCAAGTGGCACATCCTTCAAACAACTTTTCCAAACTTGGTCAAATTAACCCTTTCTGTCCCTACACTCAAGGTGGGGACAGAGAATTTACCATAGGCCACTTGCCATTACAGGCACTTGTGGGAAATCAGTCCTCCCATCAGCCTATAAAGGCAGTGTGACATCACACAGAACCCCTAGCCAAAGGGCACCTGTGGGAAAAACACAGGGACAAAGGAGGATTGCTAGAGAGGGAAGGGAGGAATTAACCTACCACACCTTTGCAGCTGTTAAGAACTAAGACAAATGGAGGACAGGCCTAGAACAGGGCCTGGCCCAGGATAGGCACTCAGGAAGAGTATTTGGTGAATGAAGAAACATGGACATATTTGATCATTTATTGATACATTCATTCATTTACTGAGCATCCACTATGTACCCTAAAGTCACTCTCATCAAAAATAAACACTCTAGGGGATCCCTGGGTGGCGCAGCGGTTTAGCACCTGCCTTTGGCCCAGGGCGTGATCCTGGAGACCCGGGATCGAGTCCCACGTCGGGCTCCCGGTGCATGGAGCCTGCTTCTCCCTCTGCCTGTGTCTCTGCCTCTCTCTCTCTATGTGTGACTATCATAAATAAATAAAAAAAAATAAAATAAAATAAACACTCTAGACTCTGAGAAGCATCCGGCCATCTGCGCTGACAGGAGAAAAGAATTGTTCACTGTGTGCATCTGGTGAGATGGCTAGTGGCCTTCTTACACACGCAATCATCGCATTGCTTCTGCGCAATCTCCTACAGTTTCTACTTTACAGAGCACCTCCATTTACATTCTCTTTTTTGATCCTCAGAACAAATTCTACGTGTCAGCGTCACTCACAGCCTCCATCAGTGACTGCTGATTGCCGTGAGGATAAAACAGAAGCTAGTTAGCCAGGCTCCGGTTCATTCACACAAGAATGTGGTTGGCCTACTGTGTGCCAGACACTGTTCTAGGTCCTGAGAGTACAAAAGTGGATGAAGAGCTTCCTGCCCTCATGGAGCTTATCTTCCAGTGGCTGACCATAGTCCTGATGATGTGGTCTCCAGCCACCTGCTCATTTTCCCTGAGCCCCTCTTTTCACCCCAGCCACAGAGAACCTCAGGCAGTGTTCTGCACATGCCCTGTTAAGGAAATGCCACCACATGCTTCTCTTTGGAAGAGACCGTGGGTGACCCTTCTCCATCTGGCTACTTCCTTCTGGGCTGTCCAGCCTCGGCAGGCCCAGGTATCACTCCTCAGGAAGCTTTGACCATCACCCGCCCCCCGTGGGTCTAGCATGCCCACACACATGTCCATTCTGGCCTTCAGGAAAGGTTATTCGTGGAGAGGTTAATTAGTGGTTTTCCCTTGAATGGGTATTATTTCCTTTCTTTTGGTCACCATCAGTCATCTGGGCCACCCTGCATTTGTTCCCCTACTGATCTTCGCTGGTGGCCCTCACTCTTCCCTGGGAGTCCCAGGAGGGCCTGACTCCACAGGCAATCCAGCAGAGCCTCTGCCTCAGAACTACACCGCCCCACGCAACCCCATTCCCTTGGATGCAATAATTGGTTTAGAGGAGAGGAGAATCTGACCCAAGTTGGGTGGGTTGATCTGAAAAATAGGAACAGTTAAAAATGTGCCCCCTGCTGCACACACATATGAAATGTTTGTTCGACAGTGAGCTTGATTTTAAATGCTAGAGATTAACCAAGGCTGAAGGAGAAACCTTAGATGCCTTAGAAATTGCTGAGTTAAATCAGAGGCAACTACAGTGCCTGTCCACCTTGGGTGACAGGTAAATAATTGAGAAATCTTTTCATAAGGAATCCAACTGATTCAAACTCAAGGCAGATAATAAAATTAAAGGGAAAGACTATTCATCTTCCATCCTGTTATTATTACTTGACCCAACGGGCCTTAAAGGGGTTACTGACCTTTTCTTAAGGACAGAAGCCACAGAACATTTTGCTGTGGTGTCATGTACACCTCCCTGCCTGCACTCTCTTACACACACTTGCACACCCACCGAGCACTGGACGATAATGGGTAACTGTCTGGGTTTTGGAGCTGAGTAGATACTTCCTTACCTGTCTCTTGTGTCTTAGGCAATTAACTGAGTAGCTCAGTTTTCTCATCTGCAAAATGGGAGAAATAGTGCCTCCCTAGGTTGTTATAAGAATTAAATAAAGCAATCCATGTAACAACCCTTAGCCTAGGTCAGAACAGATAGTAATAGCTAAAATTGCATTCTGGGCACTACCTTAAGCACTTGAAGCATGACGTCGTTTCGTGTGGCTGACCACCCACACTCTAGGAAGATGCTACTCCTCCCTCCACTGTGCTAATGAAGGAATCGAGGCTTAGCCAGGCAGCTACTAGGTGCCAGGCCCAACTGCCACGAAATACTAGGCAAGGGACGACACATGGTAGCGATCATGATTGTGCCTGGCTTAGATGGGATGCTTACAGGAAAAGCCTTTAAAATCAAGATTTTCTTTTTAAACTAAGGAGCTCTAACCATCAAATTAGATCGGGGATAAAACTGATAGTGATACAAGCTGCTTAAACATTAAGTCACCAGGGGAAAACAATGAAGTCAACAGGACTACAAACTTAACATCTCCAACCATAGTTAACAACTTCAGCTTCCTTAGGTCAGATGGAAAAGCTTACACTACTCCTGAACCCAAAGCCGTGGGCAAAGTATTTGCTTACAGTTTCAAAGGACAAGCTGAGAAATGGGATGTCCCGTGATTCTCCTGCGAACCACTTGCACCACTTGCGTGAGCTCACGGGGCGTGAACTCCATTATCTGGCAGATGAGGGGATTTTATTAGATCAGTGCCTCTCAGCCCTGACACTACATTTTGAGTCACCCCAGGCGCCCCCAGAGATGCTGATCTCACCGGCCTGGGGCGCAGGCCCATGGGGATTTTTGCAAGCTCCCCAGGGATTCTGATGTGCAACCGAAGCTGAGAACCGCTGCATTGGATCATCACTAAGGCCCATCTCAGAGGTCAAACCACACAGCTCCATGCGCATCTATAAAGATCAGAGGCAAAACAGGGATGAATACCTGAAGCAGAATCTTGTTGCCATCATAGTCCTGTGTTTGCCACCTGGTGCGGCTGATGGGGACGCACGGATGAGGTAGGAGAGGCACCAGCTGGCCGATCTCTTGAACCTTGAACTGCAGCACCGAAGACTCTTTGGGGTCCACTGACACTCCAAGGGGCAGCTGCTTGAGCGACAACTGCAGAGCAAAGTTCTCGGTGGCGTAGAGCACAAAGAAACAGAAGTTGCTCTTCTGCAACGTGGCTTCCTTCTGCAGGATCAGCTCATAGAGTCTGATGGCGTCCTCGTAGTTGTCAAAGCTGCAGTAGAGGGTGACTCTCAGGATCTCGGTGCCGCGGTGCACCTGCCTCACGCCCCACACGGGCATCTGGCTGTCCAGACTGTAGAACTCCTGATTGGCAAGGATGTAGGGACACGGCCTCCCCTGGGCGCTCGGGGCGGGGTAGCACTGCCACGGCCAGCGCCCTAGGGAGTCAAGAACCCGAAAGAGCCGCTCCTCTCCGAGGCTCTCGTGCAGGAAGAGCAAAACAGACATCCCCGGGAACCGTGACCGCCTGGAGTGGCACTTGTCGTAGTATTTCACCGGACTGACCCGCTCTGACACCAGGAAGGGTCGGACGTCTGGGCAAATGCAGGCCAGGAGCTGATCCAGGGTTTGCTGCAGAAGCGAGCCTTGGCCAGAGCTGGCCAGGAGGTGGATGGTCATGGCCAGGGGCTCCGGGGCCCCGTCCATTCTGGAAGGCGAACGAGGGGGATCGAAGGAAGCAAGCGCGGGGGGCCCGCTGCGGAGCCGTGAGCCCGGCCGGAGACCTGCGGCCCCTTCAGAGCAGAGCTCGTGGCCCGGGCCCCGCTTGCAGGGGGGGCTACACGGCCAGAGTCCACGCGGATTGGGGCCCGCCAGCCGTGGGGCCCGTGTCATCGGGCTCGCCCAGCGTGTAACTGCGTGTTGGCTTGTCCAGGCCCAGTCCTGGGTTTCTGTTTGACCTAAAAACCTATAATCCTGAGAACCACCCAAGTGGGTGGTTCTTGCAGACACTCAGTAAAGGAAATGAGCAAGCAGAAAGGAACACGAGGCCGTGGGCTCGGTGGGGCTGATTGCAATCTGTTTGGTTGAAAAGACATCCATTTTATGAGCCCACAATGGGCTCTGATTTCCTCCTTGCATCTCTCTGTGTTTACAGTAGCCTGCCAGGCCACCTGAACACAATGACTGCTTTAAAACAATTCTCGAAACTTGTCCCCTGGCCAGGATTTTTTTCCCCCCTTTGTCTTTTTTTTTGTTACGGGACAACTGATGCTGGCAGTGAAGAGAAGACACTGTATCTAAATGATACTGAGCGTTCCCTGCAGATGATTTGCTGTGTTGCGAAGCCTGAGCGCATGCACTAAAATGTTGCAAAAAAAAAAAAAAAAGAAAAGAAAAGAAAATGTCGCAAAACAAACAAAATTCCCCCTTTATTCATGCTGATTCTTCAGGAAGAGTGAGAGCTTCCGAATGTGGACAGTAGGATTGCTCAGATCTATTGAGGATCTCCTAGGCACCAGTCATAAGCGGTTCTAAAACTTGACATAAATGGATTTAATTCTGCAGCAAACCTGTGAAGAAAAGACGATTTATCCCCAGAATACTTGCAAAGGGCCCAGGGCTAAGCCACAGAAAAGCTAAGCGACTTGCCTAAGGTTTCACAGCTAAAAAGTGGCTGAGGGAAGATTTGCTCCCAGGAACTGAGAGGAGTAAAGACGAAGCGCCTCTCACGGACCTGCAAGGCCCGTCCTGCATTTCCTTCCTAAGGATAGGGTGAGGACACCAAAGCAAACTCTAATTGAGGACATGTATTTATCCTAGAGACTCGGGGGCTGTTGAATCTTAAAATGAATTTTCTTCAATTAGAATATTCACGCTCTAAACATAACACCCACCCTAACGTGTTCTGAATATCCATTGGAAAACCATCGGCTATTCGGAGAGCTGTGCTCCTAAAAAGGTGTGGATATGCACATTTTTAAACAGAATTCTTAAAGTAAGCTGCTTATTAATACTTATCAATGAAACTTATTGTGACAGTCTTATAATTTAAAAAGCACTTTTGTGGGACACGTGGGTGGCTCAGCAGTTGAGCATCTGCCTTCGGCTCAGGGTGTGATCCCTGGGTCCCGGGATCGAATTCCCATTGGGCTCCCCACAGGCAGCCTGCTTCTCCCTTTGCCTATATCTCTGCCTCTCTCTGTGTCTCTCATGAATAAATAAATAAAATCTTTAAAAAAATAAAAAGCACTTTATGATTTTAAATATGACAACTTTATGTAGGCTGATTCTTTTAATAGTTTAATAACCAAATTTAAAGTCAAATATTGTTATCTAAGGAAAAGAATCATTTCTGCTCAGGTTTCTTGTTTCTTTTCTAAATCAAACCTACACTTCCAATCATTTGAGGTTCAAAACTCCTATACTTTTTCCACTGGAAAAATACAGAAATATAGTTGATACCAAATGAATTGTTTTTTAACTATCACAGTAATTAAATTCAGTGTGCTTCAATTTTCCAAAAATCATTAGTTTTTTTTTTTTAAGCCATTATAGTTCTCAATCTTTAAAACAACAACAACTCTTCATTCATGGCCCACATTAGCATTTGCAGGCAATAACTCTCATCTCTCAATAGGACACCCTCCCCTTCTCTCTGTCCTTCGGCTCAGAGCTGGCTGTACTTGGGCACTTTCGACTTCAGACATGGTTTTTGAAATATCCTTCGCAACTCTGGAAATAACCTCTAAAGATTCAAGGAGAAAAAAAACATCCCCCTGAGACAAAGGTATTAACTCACATCATTTTGCACAAGGAAGTATTGAAGCCCTTATATAGGAACGGGTTTGCTCCTTCGTGTTGTTTTGATCTTTTTTCCAGTGCGGAAACATACTTTTTTTCCTCTGGAGGTTGTCATTTCTGTCAGGACTGGGAAGATTTCATTAATCTGATGGCAGCCAAAGTGCCAAGAAATACAGGGGGCGGGGGAGGGAGGCCACCAATCTCCTTTCTGACTGGTTGCCTTTGCAATTATTTTTCCGGGAACAACCTGAAATGTTGACCCTGGGAGTAACTGCCTCCCTCCTCCTCCGGCCCACCACCCACCACAATGGCCAGATTCTCAGCCAGGGCTCGATTCCTACTGTGCTCTTTATTTTTGCAAGCTGCTGGGCTGAAGTCGCAGATGAATGTACGAAGGGAAATCATGAGCTTTGACTCCTAGTTCCTGGACAGCTGACATTCAGCAATCTACCTTATTTTTCTTAAACTTGGCAAAGATGCCCAGGTCTGTCAGTCATCAGCTCCTGGATGGCAGCCAGAGGGTCAACTCCTCCTGGCAAAGTGGAGGAGCAGGTGACAGGTACTACAAGGGAAGGTAAGAAATCAGCTAGTTATGAGGATTTGTCAGAACCCGTGGACAGCCACCGGGATCTGTCCCTGCTGCAAGTCACATACGTATAACGGGATACATTAAAACTCTGACATCCTGCTGCCACTCCAAGACAACTTTGAGAAAGTTTCTCTCTCTTTAACTTGTAAAATGTGTTTATGCATCCCACATACAGAGAGCCAGGCACTGCGCCAGGAGCCGAGAAGAGATAATCACCAAGTCCCACTTTGGAGGAGCACCCAAAATGATGTCATTGGTGCCTCAGTAAAGGTCGCCGCAGGATACCATGGAAACCCCTAGGAGGAGCGCCCAATCTAGATGAGAGGGCCAAGGATAGGGAGGGAGAGGAGGAGATGAGTCTCCCTCATCTTCAGGGAGAGGAGGAGATGCTACTGGAAGGAAGGAGCCACGCAGGTGAGGAGACTTGGTTGGGGAAGGGGGAGTGGTTCCAAGGAGAGGATGCTGATGGGGACCAGCCAGACCTGGATAAGAGGGTAGGGGTTGTAACCCACTGGCCAAACTGCAGGCAGTTCAAGACGGATGGAGGGTGGGGACAACCAAGGGGGAAAGTGGCAAGAGGCTGGAAAGGCAGCCAGGCCTCACAGTTCGCCCCAAAGGGTTTAGGATTTTTTCTAATGGGAACAGAACGACGGAAAAGTTGGCTTGAAAAAACACAGACAGGGAACATACATGGAAAGTCAAAGTCTGGGGATCCCTGGGTGGCTCAGTGGTTTAGCGCCTGCCTTCGGCTCAGGGCCTGATCCTGGAGGCAGGGTTCGAGTCCTGCATCTGGCTCCCTGCATGGAGCCTGCTTCTCCCTCTGCCTGTGTCTCTGCCTCTCTCTGTGTGTGTCTCTCACGAATAAATAAATAAAATCTTAAAAAAAAAAAAAAAAGGAAAGTCAAAGTCAATGACCAGCTTTGGTCGGATATGGGCCCAAAGCCTCAGTGACGCTGCAGGCGGCCTCCAGGTGCCCAGGTGAGGCTACTCGCCACCAGGTAAGGAGCCCTGGAGAGAGAGCAGTCGTGGGTGAGGACAGGGCGTGCAGATGGGACACGGGGGGCCATCGGGGGAGCTGTGCGGCCGCCACGGCCCAGACGGCTTGCAGGGCAGCAGACCGAGATGGGCCGGGAGCCAAGGGTCCGCGGGCACCGGGGGGCAGGCGGTGGCCCAGGCGGCCCCCGAGGTGAGGGGAGGGAAGGTAAGGGGGGCCCCGGGGCCAGCATAAGGAAGGTGGCGTGTCCGCGGCATCCAGGGAATAGGTGAGCTGAGCCCTGCAGGGGTTCCCGGGGCCGCGGGGTCAGGAGCTGCACCAGCTAGACAAGCTGCAGCTGGAGGCCCTCTACCTTCGGGACTAGGCCGACTCCGGAGAAGCACCAAGCGGACCCCATTGCCGCTCAGGCCCCCGGTTCCCTTGCTCCCCGAGCCACCTCAGCTCTGGTTCCTGGTCTGAGGCTAGCGGGGCCAGCTGAGCCCCAGGCGGCAGGTGCCGGGCGTGGCGGCGCTGGCCCTTTTGCACACAAGTGCACACATGCACACACACAAGCACGTGCACATGCAGAGATGTGTATGTGTATGCACATGCGCTCGCACACATGCATATGTGCACACACACAGCCTACACACAGGCACACACAAGCACACGCACACACAGAGACATGCATATGCGCTTGCACATGCGCACACACGCACACACAGAGATGAACATGAGCACACACGCATGCTCACACACACAAGCACATGCACACACGGAGATGGATATGCATATGCACATGTGCTTGCGTGCTTATGAGCACTCACATATACCTACGCACCTACACACGCACAGGGCAGGCAAACAATAGGGGCCTCTGCACTCCTACCCCCTCTGGGCTCCTCCTAGGGTAGAGGTGGGAGGGAGGAAGTGGCCACAGCAAGCTCCTTCTCCAAGCCCTTGTGCCTGGTAGCTGAGAGCCTTTCTCCTAGTTCCCCAGAGGCTACCCCCTGTCCAACCCAAAACAATGCTATCAGGTTCCTATTAAATTGCCATCTGTTTCCCCCTGTTCCAGGACAATGCAGCCCAGCCACTGCCTGTGAGCTAATACCCTGCATTTTCACAGGTGCAATAAAGAAGGCATGTTTTTGTTGTGGTCTGCGGCTGTGACATCATTTCCTGTGCTCTGACTGCTATTAGTTGTGGCTGAACCAACTCACTCCTGGGTCAGGAGAGAGAGAAGTTGAGTGGAGTAAGCTGTGTGCCAGAGACCAGGCCACTCCACCTGGCTCTGCTGCTTGCCCCACCAGGACTTGAGATGCCTAATCTCTCAGGTTTGGTCTCATCATCTCCAGTGGAAATAAAAAGCAGCAATGGTAGTAATTGACCTCTCAACACAGACCAAATGAGCTCAAATACCCCAGAGAGTATAGAGGTCTTGAGTGCTCTATTAGAGTAATCATCTCAACGTGAAAGATTTTATATCTAATATTGTTTTAATCGGCCCCACCCCCCTCACTATAGTATCCAGCAAATGTAGCAGGGAATGGGGAAATCAATTAGCGTACATTATTTTAATGGAATGTTGTGCGGCTGTTCTCTACTTTAGAGAAGTAGATTGGCACCACCTAGTAAGGTTGAAGAAAAACATAGCCTACACTTCAGCATTTCCTCTTTCAGGTATACTCTCTGGAAAAACTGTTTCACGTATGCACAAAAGAAGGCAAATTCAAGAATGTTTTGTAGCTGCATTTGAAATAGCAAAAAAAAAAAAAAGTGGGGAACCACCTAAATGCGCATCGATAAAAGAATGGTAATTAATTATGCCATATTCTTGCAGTGGAAATATACCACATCAAGGAAAATGAATGAACCTGAACTACCCATTTCAGTTTGAATCTCATAAACATAAAGTCGCAAGAAAATGCACACAGAATTATACCACTTACACAAAATTTGGAAATACGTAAAGACTCTCTGACGGTTATAGACAGACATAGGTAGTCAACAGAGAAATGCACAGGAATGAGAAACAGCAAATTCAAGATGGTGGTTGCCTCATCTTATGATGGGGAAGGAGAGGAATGTGGCCAATGTCCGCATAATCTTTATTTAATAGGCTGGGTGGTGGGTGCATGAGTGCTCATTGTACTGTTTTTAGAACTTTCTGAAGGATTTCACATTATCTTAACGAGAGAGCTGAATTATATACTGGCCTAGAAAAGTAGCTTCAGTATAGGCTTTAACAAAACAGAAGCATATGAGCATATGATTCTGTTGACTATCAAAAATTAATACTGCCCTGGTTCTCATGGAGCTTATATCCTGGTGGGAGAGACAGACATTAATCAAATAATCACTCAATGAGATATAAAGTGGCATCTGTGCTAAATGTTACAGACAAGTGGTGCAGAGGATTTGGGGTGCTCAAGGAGGTCAGACAGGACACCTCAGCAGAATGTTGCTCTGATGTTTGAAAAGGAGAAGTGGGAAGGCCATTCTAGGGCAAGGACCAGCACATGCAAAGACCCTGTGGTAGGCAGGAGCATGGTGAACTGAAGGACTGGCTTATGTGGCTGGAGGTACCTTGTGCTAACAGAAAATTCTGGAAGAAGAGCAGGTGTGGCTGGGATTGTAGCTAGAAGGTTTTTGAGATATGGGTTCTGGGAAAATGTCATATGACTCAGAATGATCTTAGCAACCAGAGAAGAAGCAAATCCAGACAGTCACTGGACAGATGACAACAATTGCTAATACTTACTGAGCAGTTTCTATCACATGACATCCAGCTATGTAAAACCAAATCAACCTTAAATTATTTGGCGTCTTTTTTTTGTTGCTACAATAGTGCTAGAAAAAAAACCTACATTTTTATATGCATATAAAAATTTTGCAGAAAATGTGGGGTTCACTGAACTGGAGAAAAGAGTTATGTGCCCCTGAGGGGCTGTGATCCCATCTGTATGACCCTCCGCTGCACCCAGCACAATGCCTGACACCTAGTGGACACTTGACAAATTCTTGCTAACATAGGCTGTTCGCTGAAGGTATATAGAGAAGTTTCTACTTGATACATGCACACCATCTCTACTCCTCTCATAGAGACATGTTGGCCATTTGTCAACAATTTGGGTGGTAGGCTCACTACTGTAACTGATAAGCCAAAGCTGTCTCTCCTCACTAGAAGTTTAAGAAATGACCCCAAAACAAAGCAAAACAAACAAAACAGCAAAAACAGAAACCCTGCCTGCATTTGCAAAAAGGGATCATCGCTGTTATTACAAATTCTCACCTTGGTTTTAGACAAGTCTCTTTCCAGAAGGACTTCCATTCATGAAGTGACACGTCTATACATTGGTATAAACTTTAAGCTATGAATCATTTTTAAACGTTTTACTAACATATGATGTATATCTTCAAAAATAACCTAGAAATGAGCATATAATGTGATACTGCCTCAAATCCTCCCAGAGATCATGCTCCATCAAAAAGTCTGGCCTTCTTTGGTGAAATTTCTCTTCATGTATTCTGCCCATTTCATGATTGGATTGTTTGTTTCTTGGGTGTTGAGTTTAACAAGTTCTTTATAGACTTTGGATACTAGCCTTTTATCTGATGTCATTTGCAAATATCTTCTCCCATTCTGTAGGTTGTCTATGAGTTTTGTTGACTGTTTCTACTGTTGTCCAGAAGCTTTTTATCTTAAGTCCCAATAGTGCATTTTTGCTTTTGTTCCCCTTGCCTTCATAGATGTATCTTGCAAGAACTTGCTGTGGCCAAGTTCAAAAGGTTGCCTGTGTTCTCCTCTAGGATTTTGATGGATTCTTGTCTCACATTTATATCTTTCAACCATTTTGAGTTTATCTTTGTGGATGGTATAAGAGAATGGCTAGCAAGCACATGAGAAAATGCTCTGCATCACTCGCCATCTGGGAAGTACAAATCAAAATCACAATGAGATACCACTTTACACTGGTATGAATGGCTAAAATTAACAAGACAGGAAATAACAAGAGTTGGAGAGGATGTGGAGAAAGGGGAATCCTCTTGCACTGTTGGTGGGAATGTGAACTGGTGCAGCCACTCTGGAAAACTGTGTGGAGGTTCCTCAAAGAGTTAAAAATAGACCTGCCCTAGGACCCTGCAATTGCACTACTGGGGATTTACCCCAAAGATACAGATGCAGTGAAACGCCGGACACCTGCACCCCCATGTTCATAGCAGCAATGTCCACAATAGCCAAATGGTGGAAGGAACCATGATGTTCTTTGACAGATGAATGGATAAAGAAGATGTGGTCTATATATACACAATGGGATATTTCTCAGCCACCAGAAAGGACAAGTATCCTCCTTTTGCTTCGACGTGGATGGAACTGGAGGGTATTATGCTGAGTGAAGTAAGTCAATCGGAGGATAGACAATCATCATATGGTTTCACCCAAACGTGGAATATAGGAAATAGTGAAAGGGATGATAAGGGAAAGGAGAGGAACTGAATGGGAAAGATTGGAGAGGGAGACAAACCATGAGACACTCTAACTCTGGGAAACAAAGGGTTGCAGAGGGGGCACGTGGGTGGGGAGATGGGGTGGCTGGGTGACGGGCACTAAGGAGGGTACTTGATGGGGTGAGCACTGGGTGCTGTACTATATGTTGGCAAATCGAACTTACATCAAAACAAATGTCAAAAAAAAAAAGAAGTCTGGCCTTAATTACTATGTAGGATACAAGCAGAGATGGATGTTCACGCTCATGACAAGAAACACCGCTTCTCATGCCAACCTGTAAATCATTAAAGCTTGCTCAGCATAAAGCCGACAAGGCAATCAGACCGAAACCAACATGCCCGGACCCGACGTCGGGCCCGCAGAGCTTGGGGCTTTGCTGTGCTCCTCGGCTGCCCCCTCCCTTCTAACGTGCCTCGATTCCCACTTTATATTTATACCCCAGCTGCTGCAAAGGGCCACAGCTGCACCGACCCGACAGCAAAAATAGAAGAGACGGGGAAATAACCATACACATTAATAACAAATCTGTTTTTAAACCACAAAGCAGGATTTTTGGTCTATTCGACCTCATAAAAGAACTGTTTATAAGACCCAAACTGAGCTTGCAGTTTCTATGGCTCCCGGGTACAAATGTCCTGTGGCTGAATTTTTCCCCAACTATGAATCATTCTGAAACGGTTTCCAAATTTGTCTGCGTTATCTATTCCGTGGGATGACACCAGAGAAAAATAAGGACAGCTCTTGAATTGCACACGAAATCAAAGCATAAACAATAAAATTGCTCAAATACACGACTTCAAAAGTTGAGTTGCAACACCAGGAAGAGAATCGGAAAGGGGAGAAGGTTTGAGGTGAATTCTCACTCTGTGGTGGGCAAGGATATGTTTCTTTTTTTTTTTTAATAAATTAATTTTTATTGGTGTTCAATTTACCAGCATACAGAATAACACCCAGTGCTCATCCCGTCAAGTGTCCCCCTCAGTGCCCGTCACCCATTCACCCCCACCCCCCGCCCTCCTCCCCTTCCACCACCCCTAGTTCATTTCCCAGAGTTAGGATATGTTTCTTTGCTCATTCCCCAAATGGCCTGGCTCTTCTTTGGTCCCCATGGGGATTACTGAGATAAGGACCCCGCATATGCCCGGAGCAGGGCCGATGCCAATGCTTTTTAAATTTTTTTTATTTTTTTAGTGCAGGCACTGAGTGCAGGGCACTCTCAACAATTCTATTCAGTACTAGCATATTTGCACGTTCCAGGTTTTCTTAATCTGACCAGATCTTGGCAATCCTTTGATGACACACATTTTTTTTTTGATGACACACATTTTAACATAAATGAATTTGGATTCACTGCTCTTCATTTGAAAGGTGAGTCTGTCCAGTATCAGGGAAACCTCCAGCACATAAAATAACCTGTTTAGCAAAGTCATACTTAAAAATTAAAAACAGGAACCTCTTGACTAGTGGCTGCCAAACATTATAGAGGCTCCCAACACACACAAAGGCAGGTGCATGTTAGGAAAAGTTCTTTATGGGAGGAGAGGAGAGACAAAATGAGAACACTGAGGTAGCTATTAACATAATTAAGTCATCCGGCTCAACTGCTGGATGAGACCTTAGGTGTCTAGTCCACTCCTCTGACTTTTTAGATTGAAAATATTCAGC
Organism: Nyctereutes procyonoides; assembly: GCF_905146905.1. NCBI lineage: Eukaryota > Metazoa > Chordata > Mammalia > Carnivora > Canidae > Nyctereutes > Nyctereutes procyonoides. The sequence continues at coordinate 47,459,572 of NW_026575133.1, read as the reverse complement.
TAAGGAAGACGGCTGGGTTGTCCCAGGTCACCCAGTTTAATACGGTTCGACTGGAGTTAGAACCTGGTCTGATGGATGCACTTTGGTTCACAAGTGTAAGAAAGGACAACCTCTAATACATAATGGTTAACCAGTGGGTACCATTTCTCAATACTTCCTATAGGAGTCATAATTTTTAAATGGCAATTTCCTTTCATTGGGAATGAAAGACACTTTCCCCATACCCCTAATACATGTGCATTGTAAGGTTTAGGGTTACGAGTCACTGGAGAGATTGCTAGTACTAATTACCATTCTGTCATGGGGGTTTTCTTCTCTAGATGGGCAAAAGGTAAAGAAGAAAGTCAGAGGTACCCAAGTGAAAGGGAAATTCAGTCAACATCTTTCCCCTTCATACCGTCTCCTCACCAAGGAGATACTTCATAGAGGTAGCCCACAGGTGGCCCACAGGTAAAGACTGTTGGCTGTCTGAAAACTGACCTGAGAATCAGGGGAGGTAGAAAGAAATCACAGCAGGTGTTCACAGAAACTAGGCACCAAGTCAGTGAAAAGCAGCCACTGAAACTAGATGACACGGATTTTGCTGCAGGACTCGTGTATGTGCAGTCACATTCAAGTCTCTGTCAGCATTTGGTTTTGGTCTTGGTTTTGTTTTCTTTGCTCTTGAGGTTGAACGTCAGTGAACACCAGATCAAAAATATCAATTATGGAATGAAGACACCTGGCTTCATTAGGTTGGCAAGACTCTTAACCCATTGTGATTGGCTTCTTGTTTAGCAATTAATGAAGTGAGACTAATCGTTACAAAACAGTCGACTGTTTCTTCACCAAGTCGATGAGGTGGAGGGAGTGGGAGGGACTGTTCTGGATTAAAAGAGACTTAGGAAACATAAGCAGTGCAATGTGTGGACCTTGCCTGATTCAGGTAAACCAACGGTAAATGACATTTAGGGACAATTGGGAAAATTGGGAGGGGGAAGGTGAGTATTAAATACAACTAGGGAATTACTAATAATTTTGTTAGGTGTGATAATGGTACTGTAGTTAGGTAGGAAAATGTCCTTGCTTTTTAGAGATCCATAGTCCTTATTTACAGGAAAAATGCCATGATACTATAATTGTTTTAAAATATTTAAATAAAAGCAATAGATGAAATAAATTAGCTGAGAGACCTTGAGATTTCCTTGGGGGAAATAATAGCCATCCTGTATGACCTCCCTGGTCATGTCCATCTATTTCTATCTAGTACCATGGAAGTTGTATTTCTTTTATATCCTTTAAAAGAAATGGAACACGTTACATTTGGATATTAGGATCATTTGAAAGTAAAGATTACTAACTTTATAAAGATAAAACTTTATAGCCCTTATATCTTTATAATATATATATTATTCTTAATTTTAAAAAATGTCTTTAGCAGCACTTGGCTCTAGCTGTGTGACAGTCTGAGATAATAGAGTTCAGGCAGTAATGAAACACACGATGGAAAAGGGGTAGAGGAACACAGCAGTAAAGTCCAATAAATTAGAAAATATATTTCTCAAGTGTTAAAGAAATGATCAGAAAAATCCTTTGTTAGCCTCCTTTATTCTGTTCCTATATTAGGCCAGTTATGGATTATACACTGTGGGAGCTGGAAGGTAAGGGACGGTCTGGTGTGGTTTTGAAAGGACAGCCTTCATTTTTTAAAAAGATTTTTTTAATTTATTTATTTGAGAGAAAAAGAGAGAGAACAAGAAAGGGGAGGTTCAGGGGGAGAAGCAGACTCCCCACTGACCAGGGAGCCCCTCTGGGGCTCAATCCTAGGACTCGAGATCATGACCTGAGCCGAAGGCAGACACTTAACCAACTGAGCCACCCAGACGTCCCAGCCTTCATCATTCTTGATTTCATCAATGAATATTTACTGACTGCTTGTGGTGTGGTGAGAGCCATGCCCAGAGCCGGCCCCTGACTGCTGAACAGGATGTGTGTGTGTGAAGCTGGCACCCAGGCCCTCCCTGGGGCCCTCCAGACACCTTGCACTTCCTCCCTCCTGCAAGCACAGGCAATGTCCTCTTTGTATGGCCCTGAAGTATGAGCTTTGGCAGTTGATGTCCAGCGTTTGCAAGGGGAATCCCCAGAGAAATCACGGGGCATATTTTTAATTCTCTGTTAACTAAGAAGAAAGTCATCATACTCAAGGCTGGCAATGATGACGAGCCAGCCTGGGAGGGGAGCCGAGGTGGTTGGTGACAGGTTGGCCCTGAACGTCTTCTCACATTGACCCATTTCCTCTCATGATACATCCCCCAAGGTCGAGAGAGCTGGAGGTGAGAAGTCCCTGTTGGCACCAGAGGAATTGTTTTTCTGGTGTTTGGGAAATCATGCCCTCATTAGCACCCCGTTGTTACAAAAAGAGCTAACATCACTGCTCCCCCGTCTACCATGTCTATTGATTTTTATCTCTTTGCTTTTACAGAGACTCAGAAACTGGTGAAAAGATTACTATAAATATCCTCATCAGAGTATCAACAAACATGTTAAAAAAAAAAAAAAGAACCTCTTTAAAGTAATTGTTCATTTGCCTAGTAATTAGTAAACACCCTAGCATACCTTCAAAGGAAAGTGTGACGCATGCGCAGTGATCTCTATGTTAGTAAAGTAAGCTCCGGAACAAAGGAAATTCAGAGTTAAAGCACTTTAACCCACTAGAACTGCTGCTTTGAAGATAGGAATATTTATATGCCAAGCTTTGTTGTTCTGGAGCTACTGAGGCTTATCAGTCACCACATGGGCTCCTACGAGGTCTAACCAGAAACTTCCAACCTACATGGATATATTGGATTCCGTGATCTACAGAATATATAAGTCTACATCAGCGGCTCTCTCTCTGTAGACACATACATGTGGACACACACGCAAAGACACACACACATACACACACACAAAGACGTTGTGTACTTGCCATTGATCACCACAACCAAAGGTGTGAAAAAAATCCTCACTGTGTTCAGTCAACATAATTTTGAAACTACTTGAGACACAGATGGAAGAGACAGAAATACTCAATTTACTCAGAGCAATCATCTCCTACCTCGTTAGGAATAAAAAGAACTACTTTCCAGAAAACTTGTCAGCCCCTTGTCACTGCAATTGTTCATTTTCCTTCAGGTTCAAAATATTTTTATCTTAAATGTCAAAGGCTCTCTTCCAAAGATGTTTACCCAGTCGCCCAAATCTGACAGGATGTGCAGCTGTGAATGAGTTGGTGAAATTCAAAAGCTTGAAATCCTGTTTTCAGACTCGACACACTAGATTTTCTGGGTCTTTTGACACTGCTTCCTTTCAACTCTTTTAATCATGCCCTAAATTCTTCAGGCACCATGGGACCAGCTGGAATACAGGTATCTATTCAAAAATTGTAACTTTTCACTGATGCAAAGGAATGCTCTGGGAATTTAAACTAACCCACTTCCTCCACTTTCTTTCCAAATTAAAGCTCAGGAAACCAGACCCGAATACTAACATTTCTCCCTAGAATAATGAGGAAGTAAATATGCAGGAGGCTCAATACAGTCTTTGGTCTTTGGGTATTTCCATGCATTGGACTATATTTTATGCAAGACCACCCCAGAGGGAAGCCATGCTGGCACCTTATAATACACCTCTTGGAAGGGATCCAACCTGGGCCTGAGTCATACCCACTTTGGTCCAGGTAAGGTGGAATGCCAAGATGGCTCTGAAATAAAGTCATAGCCACAGGAATGCATTTTTCCCGGAAAAACAATTGGGCCATACATTATCAAGAGCTTTAAAAATGTGAATACTGCGGCGCCTGTGTCGCTCAGTTGGTTAAGCATATGACTCTCGGATTTGGCTCAGGTCATGATCTCAGGGTCACGAGATGCAGCCCAGAGTCGGACTCTATGCTTGGCATGCAGCTTGCCTAGGATTCTCTTTCTCCCCTTTCCTCTGCCTTCCCCTCTTTTTTTTTTTTTTTAAGATTTTATTTATTCATCATAGACACACACACACACACAGAGAGAGAGAGAGAGAGAGAGAGAGAGAGAGGCAGAGACACACAGGCAGAGGGAGAAGTAGGCTCCATGTAGAAAGCCCGATGTGGGACTCGATCCCAGGACTACAGGATCGTGCCCTGGGCCAAAGGCAGGTGCCAAACCGCTGAGCCACCCAGGGATCCCTCTGCCTTCCCCTCTGCGCATGTTTCTCTCTCTCTCTCTCTCTCTCTCTCAAAAACAAACAAACAAACAAACTTCTGACTCAGTAATTCTCCAAAAAATCCATTCTAAGTAAATATTAGAAACTTTGACACAGGGCAGCCCAGGTGGCTCAGTGGTTTAGCGTTGCCTTCAGCCCAGGGCGTGATCCTAGAGACCCAGGATCGAGTCCCACATCAGGCTCCCTGCCTGGAGCCTGCTTCTCCCTCTGCCTCTTTCTCTCTGTGTGTCTCTTGTGAATAAATAAATAAAATCTTAAAAAAAAAAAAGAAACTTTGAGACACATTTGTGGAAAGAGATAATCAAAACATTGCAAATATGTGAAAGTAGGGGAAAAATAGCCTAAATTTCCAGTAGACTAATAAGCTGGAGTGTATCTATGCAATAGGAACAGAGTGAAATAAATCATGGCACTATCATTTGAAAAGCTTCTTTCAGATAACACCATGTTAAATGCTTGTGTTAATGTTACATTTTCAAAGCCAAGGTAAAATATTTCATTTGTAGTCGTTTCTTGATGGTTAAGAAATATTCATCGAAATGACAGTAAGAAAGTACAAGTGTGAATAATGGTGATCTCCAGATAATGGGTTAACTGTGATATTTCTTTTTGTCTTTATCTTTCTGTACTTTCCAAATTATCTGAAATGTGCATTTAGAACTTCAATAAGAAGAAAACAATAAATACATGTATTTTTCAATATAGCAACTTAAATGCAGCATCTCCCTTCTTTATTACCCTGCATAAAAATATCAGGTAAAATGAGTTAAAATAAATTTAAAGTTATTCGGGGAGGCTTAAAATATTAGACCTTAGAGTAGTTTCTGCAGTTGGTTTTAAAATAGAATGCAAAAGTTCAAAGTAAATAAATGGAATTGTACATATCCATGATGCACATCTATATTTTGAGGACCGAATCTTAATTGTGCACACACACACCAACATGTATCAAACCAGATACTCTCTGTTAATTCAAATTTTAATGAGTTCTTCTATGAAACTTTTTCTTCAAGCTTCTTTTGAGACTGGCCTCCTCATTTTGGGGGAACCTAACCACCACTTATAGGCCAGGCACCATGCTAGGGACACAAGAGACGAAGTAAATAAAACAGACATGTTTTATTGTTCTGTTCATGTTCTCTCCCTAGGCTCTACATTCTGTTGAGTAGTAGGCAAACATTCATAACAGATGATAACTAGTTCTCTTAAAACAAAGAGCCAAGTGGGGAGGGGGGAATCCAATATAGGCGTCAGGTGTCAGGAAAGACTTCTCTTATTGATGACGGAAAATGAACCATTGACAGAGCATTCTCGGCATATGGGACAGCAAATGTCCTGGGGCAGAAAGGTGTTTAGCATGTTTAAGCAACTACCAGGAATCCAGTGTGGCTGAGGAAGAGTAACTAAGGGAAGCATGACATTGGGTAGGATTGGAAAGGGGGTTGGCAAGAATGACAACAGTCAATGATTTCCACAGGCTGTGGTAAAGAGTTGGATTGGTTACAGTGGAAAGCCAGTAATTTTCTGCATTCTTACTCAGGTCTCTTTTAACCTCATTCTTAACTAATAATAGACTCACAGGAAGTTGCAAAAATAGCCCATCGATTTCCCTGTACCTCACCCAGCTTCCTCCAGTGGTGGCATCTTATATGAGCGCAGTACTAAATCAAAATCAGGTGATTGACTTTGGTACAACACTGTTCACTAGACCATAGATCTTATTCAGCTTCATAGATTTTGTGTGTATATAGCTTCATCTGTATGTGTGTATAGTTCTGTGCAATTTTATCCTATGTATAGATTCTAGTGAAAGATTTTTTAAGATTTTTTATTTATTTATTGATAGAGACACACACACAGAGAGAGAGAGAGGCAGAACACAGGTAGAGGGAGAAGCAGGCTCCATGCAGGGAGCCTGACGTGGGACTCGATTCCGGGCCTCCAGGATCACACCCCAGGCTGCAGGCGGCTCTAAACCGCTGCGCCACAGGGGCTGCCCCTAGTGAAGGATTTTAAATGAGCGATCTAATCTGATTTCTGTTTTTGACATCAGTGGCTGGGAGAAAAATGAGTTGGGTCACACGCAGTTAGGAGTCTGCTACTCAGGGGAGAGCCCAGTGGTGTTTCCAACCAGTGTGGAAACAGCAGAGATAGTGACATGACAATGAAATTCCTGGGAGCTAGAAGCGGGGGGGTGGGTGGGGGGGGGTGTCAACCCGGCTTGGGGTAAACTGGAGGGAAGGGAGAAAAAAATACTCCAGACTTCTGGCTCGAACAGCCAGGCAGTCAGCAATGTCATTTACCAGGATTGGAAGATGCTTAGTCAAGGAGCAGGTTGGGTCACAGCCGCTCTGAGCATCTGAATTCCACCTCTGCTTTGGGTAGAGGACACACATTTGAGAGTCAGCAGCACTTACACAGCATCAAAAGCCATTCAAAGCCCTGCATGAAATTTGATGTTTTTTCAGTTACAAAAATATACAATATAACTAATTATTATAATAAAATAAAATCATTTTAAGAAAAGTAGCCCCGAATGACATCACCAAGAGAGTGAGTGTAACGAGGTGGCCCGGAGCAGAGCTCTAACTACTCAATACCCCAGTTAGTCCGCACTCAGTCTACTCCACTCGCACTCAACTCTACTCCATTTCCTGGTCATTTCGTTCAGAGTAATGTCTCCTTAGAGAGACTGCAAACGCGCAGGTGGCAGAGATGCTGTCTTTTTTTGAAATTTTAATTCCAGCGTACTTAACATGCTGTGTTCTATTAGTTTCAGGTGTATAATATAGTGGCTCCACACTTCCATACATTACTCAGTGTAGTAATCAAGGTAAGTGTAGTCCTCAACCCCTTCACCTGTTTCCCTCATCCCCCATTCTCCTCCCAGGAGAAGACGCTGTCTTAAAATCTTGCTCTACTCCTCACAGTACCTGGTGTGGTGGCAGGAACACTAGGAACGCTCAATGAATTTGGTTCTGTTCAGTAAACATTTAGTCATCATGACTTTTTTGCCGGTATTTGGACAAGCACCAGGGAGACAAAGAACACAGCTTCATTGGCTTGGTGGCCACTGTCCACTTCCACCTGTATCAGTATGATGATGTGGATCTGACTGTAAAAAAAAAAAAAAAAAAGATGCTAATTTAGAACCAAGGCTTCATGTTTTTCTTCTCAATACCAGCACCAACAAACACACACGAAAAGAATATTATCCTTGAATTATCGTATGCCAAAATAACTACTGGTTATGAGATACTGAGAAATTTTAGAAACTACTAAAAACAGGTTGTCAAAGCTATACAAATTCCTGAATGGTAATGGAGGGACAGGTAGTAAATTAATAGATTATTTCAAGTGTCATAGAAACTATTGCTATTATGGGAGCCTCGAGCATCACCACAGTGAGAAGTCATCTGATATATCAAGAATAAGAAAAACGTATTTTCTATTCCAAAGAACGCCCTTTGACTCTTTCATCTGATTTTATTGGCTTTGTGCGCAGCTGGATGGGTAGCTTGAAACTGAATACACAGTAAGGCAGTTTGAGGGTGGCGTGAATGGCTATTTGCTATGAACCTGAAAAATCACTTTTGCAGAAAATTCTCACTCCAGAAATTTCAGAATATTTTCCCCTTTTCTTTTTTTTTAATTTTTATTTATTTTATGATAGTCACAGAGAGAGAGAGAGAGAGAGAGAGAGAGAGAGAGAGGCAGAGACATAGGCAGAGGGAGAAGCAGGCTCCATGCACCGGGAGCCCGACGTGGGATTCGATCCGGGTCTCCAGAATCACGCCCTGGGCCAAAGGCAGGCGCCAAACCGCTGCGCCACCCAGGGATCCCTATTTCCCCCTTTTCACTTAAAAATCCATACCATCATTCATTCATTCTTTGATTATTTATTGGGCTCCTACTGTGTGCCAGGTATTGTTCTAGGTGATGAAAATATAGGTTGTGAATGAAACAGATAAAAATTCTTGTCACTCGCCCATTCTAGGGAGGTCCTCAGAAAATAAGCAGAATGCATCTCGTGAAGGAATTCAAAAATGAAATCTGACTGCAGAAAAGGGTTCAATAGCTGTGATGTCCTACCGACCAGGCTCAAATCACATTCCATGGTCTGGGATCCAACACATCCAGCAAGCCAGACAAAGCTGAAACCACACCCTGCTGTAAGGATCCTTGAGAAGTAATCTCTGATGATTTCATTTTATAATTTTATTTGACAGGTAATATTAGACCAACCAAGCCTAATTTGGGGGAGAAAAAAACTCTATATGTTATTTGCATCTCAGATTCCATTCTTCTTCCTGTTCCAATTATATTTGTTTATCCTCCACCTCCAACCACACACGTTTGAATGTCCTTAGTATAAAAGGCCTAAACTGAAATGATGACATTGGAGTCAAAGGAGAAACCACCTGGGGCATCTGGCTGGCTCAGTTGGTTTAGTTGGGCTGCCACTCTGGATTTCGGCTCAGGTCATGATCTTAGGATCATGAGATGAAGCCTCAGGTTCATGCTGGGCGTGGAGCTTGCTTGAGATTCTCTGATTCTCTCTCTCTCTCCCCCTGCACCACTCCTTGCAGGTATTCTTTCTCTAAAAAAAAAAAAAAAAAAAAAAAAAAAAAAGAAAGAAAGAAAGAAAAGAAAAGAAAAAAAGAAAAGAGAGAGAGAGAAGCCAAAATCATGAAAAAAAAAAAAGAAATATATTCCAGGAGGAAGAACTAACATAGAAATTGGTGTTGAGTCTCTTGGCGTCCAGGGCAAAACTCAAGGAAATTGAAAACCCGGTTTACCATCCCAGAACCAATGTGGGAGCATAGATGCCACATGCCAGTTATGCTCCGTGTGAGTCAGCAAGGTCATGGCTGCCGGTCAGCAAATGAAAACTCTTCACCACAGATCTCACCTGGCTCCCAAAATCTGCAGTATCCAAAGACTGCTACTGTCACTATCATGAGACCCTCATGATGAATCTGGAATCCCCACTACTGTCTCCACTTTATTCCACAGCATGTCCACCAAACGGTCCAGCCCTCAGCCAAGGATCTAGGACCAGGTCACAGTGTAGGAGCCAGGGATGCTGAGAAAACACACAGTGCAGGCACTTTGCTTAGGAGTGCAGTCTGCCTCTGGACTCAGTTTATCCTATCTCACTTCCAGCCCATGCATCCATCCATCCGTGCATCCGTGCATCCATGCACCCATGCACCCATCCTGCATACACACACTCAGACACAGGCACATACACATCTCTCTTAACTTTGAAGTTAGAAGACAGGGGCCTTTCTAAATGGTCTACAGGTCATAACCCAGGTTCACCTCCTCAGCGTGCACCTGACTGCTGGGAGCAGCTGGGAAATCTGGCAGCACTTCTCTAACAAGTGTCAAGAAGTGTCCTGCGGGGTAAGTAGGGGGAAGAGGATCCCGGGAAGGGGTGTGGAGGGGGAAGGAGGGTGGAATGGTGGCTGAGATTCTTGGAGAGGGGAACCCCATGGATCCACCAAGGGTGGGTTTTGTTTCACTGTCAGTCCCCTGAGTCCTGGAATTCAGGGGAGAAGCCTAAGGGGTCTGTGATACCAAAGGAGCCACAAAGATGCCTCCTGCTGGATCTCCTGGGGTGGTCCTCCTGTCACCAATTCCAGGTGGCTGGCCCTGGCGGTACAGCGAGGCTTGCTGGACTTGCTCCTCCACTTCTCTCCAGCTCCCATGGCCTGACTGTACCGGAAGCTTGTACTTGTTTCTCCAGATCTCTCTGCTCTGTGTGCTGAGACTGACCTCTTGCCCTGTGGCATCTGGGTGATTGGCCAGTGAGGGGGACTGAGCACGCGGGGCCGTGAGAGCTGGGTGGTATTGCCCGGGCTCCTCCCCGCAGGGTCCCCTCGGGCTGGCTCCTACTCACGGCCCCTTCCCAGAGCCCACCGCTGCGCTCTGCCCTCACCCCTCCAAGCCTCCTTCTTCCTTACCCTGAGGTCCTGCACGATCCCCGTGGTCTCCTGAAGCCCTGCTCACACCTATAAAATAGTCCCTTTATTAATTTCACTGCAAGTCACCCACTTGGAAGGCCATCTGTTTGCCTTCTGTTTGCTTGGAAGGGCACCCATGTGGAAGGCCCTGGCCCATCGGCTGCCTCAGGAGGCAGACACGCTGGGGTCTTCACAGACTGTCACCGTCATTTACTACAGGGGGACCTTGGACAAGTGATTTAGTCTCTTTAAAACTGTTTCTTGGGGGGCACCTGGGTGGCTCAGTGGTTGAGCATCTGCCTTTGGCTCAGGTCATGATCCCGAGGTCCTGGAATCACATCCCCCATCGGGCTCCCTGCAGGGAGCCTGCTTCTCCCTCTGCCTATGTCTCCACCTCTCTCTCTCTCTCTCTCTCTCTCTCTCTGTGCGTGTCTCTCATGAATAAATAAATAAAATCTTAAAAACAAACAAACAAACAAACAGTTTCTTACTTGGTAAAATAAAGAGGACACTAGTACCCACTACTGAAGGTTGCTGTGGGGATAGATACAGCCATCTGAGAGGCTCCGCGCGGGGTAGCACGCAGCGCCAGCTCAACGAAGAGCAGTTCTCTTTAGACACAGCAGCCCTCCAGCCTGGACCTAGACCTCACCGGTTACTCATCCTCATCTGTCCGACCCTGCCAGCCAATGACCATCCTGCCATTGGCCGCCTTTGAGATGTTGACATGCAGGTTCCTCTGCTAACTTCTCAAAACTGATTTTCATCCTTAACCACCTCTTCCAGTCACTCCTAGGGTCTTCCTTCCTTCCTTCCTTCCTTCCTTCCTTCCTTCCTTCCTTCCTTCCTTCCTTCCTTCCTCGCTGACCCCAGGAGCCACTGTCCCTCAGACATGCTGGCCTCCTAATGGGTCATTCCAGCACAAGTTGAACTCATTAAGACATTACCCACACCCTGAAAGAGAAATGTCTAGAGTGGTCTGGACCTAGGCCTCCACGGGTCCTGCTCAGATCTCTATTCTGCGTCCCTTTCTCTCTCTGAACACGTGGCCTGTGCCAGCTCGCCCATACCATGACTGCTCCCACTGCCTATATCATGATAAGTCCCAAATCCAGGTTCCTAGGCCTGATCCATGTCTTCAGTCAAGCCCCCAACTCTGATGTCACACAAGCACCTCAAACAGAACATGTCAAAACTGTCCCCAGGCTCCACCTCTCTGATTCCTATTCCTATTATGAGCACCTCACCCCTCAGTCAGACTCCCAGGCCAGCCACCCTGAGGGTCACCCACGACTCATCCCTCTGCCCTGCACGTCCTACCAGGTGCCAAGTCCTGAAGAATTTATCTTGCATTGTCTTGTGAATCAGTCTTCTAACCTATTTCTCTGCTGGCCCCGTGATTTCTCCTCTGGTGAATCTCAAACAACCTCCTCTACTGGGCCGCCATTATAAGCTTTCTGCATCCATTTTTTTTTTAAAGATTTTATTTATTTATTCATGAGAGACACAGAGAGAGAGAGGCAGAGACACAGGCAGAGGGGAGAAGCAGGCTCCCTGTGGGGAGTCCGATGCAGGACTCAATCCCAGGACCCCATCCTTTGGCCTGAGCCAAACGCAGGCGCTCAACCACTGAGCCACCCAGGCATCCCTCTGCATCCACATTTGATGACATCACTGACCACTATGAATAACAGCTACTGATTATTATGACGGTCTGGTCATTGTTCTAAGTGCTCTATAAATACTAAATCACTTAAACGTCCCAATACTTTGATAATTTGCTCTGTAATGATCCTCACTTTAAGATGAGCAAATGGAAATACAGAGGATAAGTGACATGTTGCAGGTACACTCGGCCAGGAAGAACCTAGAGAGTATTAACGAGCCTCGGGCCCCTGCATTATTGGCCTCTGCGTCGCTTCCACCTTCTCCCACCATTACCCCCTCTTCACTTTTCCTGACAGACTTTAACTTCTTCCCAGTTCCCGGTGTCTACCCTGCAGGATGGAGCCCCAACTCCCGGCCTTGACAGCTAGGGTCTCCAGGACCCAATCCTGACAGCCTCTGCACTGAGGCTGTGACTCTTTCCAAATGGAAGGGCCCCCAGCTCTGCAGGGCTGCTAGAAGCTTCTTCTGCCCCTTCACCTCTAACCCCATCTTAAATAACCTCCAGTCCTCACCCCCACATTGTTCCTGATGAATTCCCGCTCTCAGAGTTTCAGCATAAGCCTCTCTTCCTCCAAGAAGCCTTCGCTGACCTCCCTAGGCTTGTCCAGGCCCATGTCCATACCTCAGCCCCTGGTGCGCTGCTACCATCCCCTTACGTGTCTGTCTCCTGGGTGAAGGGCCACAGCTCCATCATCCTTTAGGACCCTGGCGCCTGATACCTGCATGGTTTATCAAAAGTTGCTGAATACATAAATAAGTGAAAATCAGATAAAGGAATTTGCACAGGACAAGTACAAAGGAAACGACAGAGATGGCTGTGGGCAGCGATGTGATGTAACATCCATTATATATACACATTTTTTTTTTTTAACAAAGAATGAATTCTAACCTTTTTAACTACAGAACATCTCTGCTCATCACACTTCCTGATTACATATTGAAGCTGGAATATGTACATGGAGCCTTTCTTCTCTCAATCATCTTTGATTGGGCAAATGATGTCATTGGGAGGGGTTCCTTTCTAAAAACAAAATCAAGTAACTCCTTTTCAAAGTTAAATTTTATTCGATCAAATACAAATATCACCCTGCCCTAGAACCACTTTCAGAGTTTAAATGCCCAATCTTACCCCGCAGAGGCCATCAAGAGTGTGACTAGGAACTGTGTGAGGGACCAAAGGTCTGATAGAAACAAAAGCCCAAAAGAGAATATGTCCAGACAGACATGCCTGATTTCTATAATGATAATCCAATGAAACATCACATCCCCTATTGTTCAGGCCTTCCTCTGGGGAAGAACTGGGTCCCACACTGACGTCCGCCGATCCCATACTAATTACTGATTTCCTCTTAAAGAGTCCTACGAATCAAGAGTAACACTTTCCATGATTAAATAACAAAATAGCTCCCCTTCATCCAGCTGAAAAAGTGTTTAAGTTTATGGTAAAATCTCCACATAAATGGCATTTTTTGAAAAGAGGGGTGGCCTTTCATTTTTTTTCAGAAAGCATAAAGTTATACTAATAAAACGATCCAACTTGGTCACCATTCACTTCACGGAAACTCCATATCCAGCTCAGCCACTTGATCCTGCTATAGCAGCTCAGAAAACAAGATTCAGGAAGCTGACTCTGAGCCTAGAGGTATTTGCTTGTGAACCAAAAATTCAATAGTATTTCATATACTAGTTTTAAAGGCAGTAAAGTGAATTAGTACATTTTCTAAGATCTTCCAACAAGAGCTTACTAAAGCTAAATATTCAGTTAACCAGAAAATCAAAAGCTCCAGGAGCCCACAACTAAGCATTCCAATGGCCCAAGACTCTCCAGATGCTTCTCAGTACACAGCTTATATTCTACAAAAATGAGAAAAGCATTAACTCTGTAAAATTATTTTTTGGGGTGATACATCATCAACTGAAACCAGATAGGAAAAAGGTAAATAGTTGGAATGGGGCCTATTTGAAAGAAAAATAATTGGTGTTGTGAGCATTGCCATTTTATGTGAGATGGATCCATGGAGACAAGGCATTCTAAGGGCTTTCACTGAGAATCTTTGTGACATTCTCTTCTGTCCTGTGACCACCCCAGCCTGAACCACTTTTCAGTAGAAACGTGTCTAAGTCCTTTACCCCTGAGCTCTCCTGTCTGAACCATCATCAGCTAATCATTGAAAAGGAAAAATAATGATCTGCAAAGATGGCCATGAACATCCGTCCCCTCCCTGCATGCATAGGTGGCCTCATCTCCCTCTTCTTGCATCTGGGGGGTCTCCGTGATTTGTTTTGCCCAATGGATGCTGAACAGGCGACGCTATGTGAGTTTCAAGCCTGTCCCTTAGGAGGCTTTGCAGCTTGCATCTTTGCCCTTTTGGAGGCCAGACACCATGCATAGAAGGTCAGGCTGGGCTACTGAATGATGAGGCCATGGAGAGAGACAGAGAGAGACAGAGTTAAAGAGACAGTGAGAGAGAGAGAGAGAGGAAGGAAGGAAGGAAGGAAGAAAGAAAGTAAGTAGAGAGAGAGACAGAGAGAGAGAAACAGAGGAAGATCACCCAAAGGAGAACCCAAATCCCCCAGGCCAACAGCCCACACCAAGGCCCTAGACCAGTGAGTGAAACCATCTTGGGTTTCCCAGCAACAGGTGAGTGGCCTCATCGTGATAAGAAGAGAGATTCCCAGCTAGTCACAGCCCTAGCAGCCACTCAGCTGAGGGCCCTAACATCACAGAGCAGAGAGGTGTTGGCTACTGAACCAAACCTGAATCTGACTCACAAGACCTGAATAAATACAATGATGATTAAGTCCAGTAAGCTTTGGAGTAGCCTGTAACCTAGAAATAGATGATTCATCCGTACCACATGGCCAGTTCTATCAAGGGCACGTACCTGCTCACACTGGTGAGGTGTAGTGAATACGCGTGATTCCGTGAGCAGGGAAAGTGCGTGGTGCTGTCCCTGAACCTGCCGGGTACTGAACACTCCATCAGAGTGGATGTCATTGCTATTGACAAAGAGACACTGTACAACCCGCCAATAATGTTGTAAGGGGAGATTGTTCTTAAGGAAAAGCTTGTTTCACACCCCCTTTGAGGGGCTTTTCCTGTCCACATATTCAGTGAGTACTGAGACCAAGGTAACCCGAGCACATTCCCTGGGCTTTGTGCTCTGGATCTGAGTGCACCTAGAGTAGAAAACAGCACATTTCCTGGGAAGTCACAGCCCCTTCCATGGAGGTGTCTTCTAGAGACACCCACCTATAGAGAAGCAGCCCCAGACAGTTCTTCCAGAATGTCTCCCTCTTCTGCAAGTTTTGAGGAACAAAGCTCCTCTCCTGGACTCATGGAGACTAAGTTGGGGCAGTTGAGTATTCCCTCTAGGGAGGTGTAAATGGCCAATGGAGGGACAGTTGATGTCAAAGAGACCCCAGAAAGAGCTGGATGGTCTTGGTAAGCAGCAGTCTGGGGAATAGAGTAATAAGACACCAAGTCACCACAACGCAAGATAAGACAAGACTGCAGAAACCTGGTCCCTAGGTCTTTTCGTTCTCTGCCAGTGCCCTTGATTCTCTTATGGTCCCTGTGAAGGCTGCTGGGTTTCTGTGTGAGGCAACCAGGGCTCTCATTTCCCTAATATCTTTACAATAAGACTCCATTTTTGCCCAACAACAATGTGTTGGGCATGAAAACAATATAAAGGGTACAAGCAGTGGCTGAGAGAGAGAGTGGTTAGGTACTCCCATCTCTCCGATCTAGACCAACCAACTCCAACTCTGCAGCATCTGACCTGCAGAGATCATCCAGACAAATACTCTTAGGTGTAGAAGGAGGTGTCTGCCCCTAATCGCCTCCCACACTGGAAATTCTGAGGCTGTCCCAGGAGAGACACTGACTCTCTTTTGAACCTGGTCATTCTTCCTTGGCTTTTGCTCCTTGCATTATGCTAAAATCCTATCCAGGACTTGAAGTTTCATTCACAGCAGCCTTCCCCTTTCCCCCTGCCCTCTTTTGATCTGTGAGCTAATTCTGATCCCCAGTGCAGACCCTCCCATCGTCCACCTCTACAGGAGCAGTCACACAGATATAGAAGTCACTGCTGCTACAGCACAACCCTCTCCACATGCCTCCCCTTCTTCTACCAAACCCTTGGAGATTCACTCCAAAACAGCATTCATCATATTACTGTTCACGTCATTTTATGTGGAACTGGGTTGCCTTTATAAAGAACATTTAGTCAAGGCAAGTTTCTACAAGTCTTTGACTAAGAGAATTTAGGTATAAAATACCTGAAGGGCTTCTTTATAATGTAAATTCAACCTTTGCAATGTAAATCCCACCGTCTGGCCCCTGCAAGCAGAATGAGAGCAATATTAATTTACTTACTATTTAATTATTCTCTCTTCTCCCAACACCCCTGGGAGGT
Organism: Nyctereutes procyonoides; assembly: GCF_905146905.1. NCBI lineage: Eukaryota > Metazoa > Chordata > Mammalia > Carnivora > Canidae > Nyctereutes > Nyctereutes procyonoides. Next base: position 47,443,296 of record NW_026575133.1, on the reverse strand, counting down.
AGGCTTTCCAGGGACAGGAAGAGTGTCTTCCACTCTTGCTAACATTCCAGAGCACTTTTGTATCCTGGGAAGGCTCCATGCTGACCTTGAGAACGACAGGAAAAATTAGGAAGCACCCAAAATCAAACAGACTTGCCCCAGAAGTGGTGGCTCTTCATAGCCCTGACTATGCCCCCTTCTCATTCTTTGGTTTGGTTTAGTTGATTATACGTTTGACGGCAGTCGTACCAGTTCACGTATGCCATGGTCTATACACTTTTCTGTTATTCTTCAGTGGAACAAGTCAAAACAAAGAAAATGCCTGTATTTTAGTCTGTGTAATATTGTCTTTAGGATAATACAAGAAGTCTGGGACTCGCTATAAGATATGGTATTACTTACAAATTAGGGTCATTTATTTTTTTATTATTATTTATAGAGTGCCTATTAAAACCATAGCATGATTTCTACAAAGACAGTTTGTGATGAATGGTAGTTTGAGTAATGACAATTCTATTTATTAATAGCACCCATCAGGTGTACAACGCACTGTGACTCATTTAATTCTACAATCCTATTTTTTTAAAGATTTTATTTATTTATTCATGAGAGACAGAGAGAGAGAGAGAGAGAGAGAGAGAGAGAGAGAGAGAGAAGAAGAGACACAGGCAAAGGGAGAAGCAGACTCTATGCAGGGAGCCCGATGTGGGACTTGATCCCTTGATCATGCCCCGGGCCAAAGGCAGTGCTAAACCGCTGAGCCACCCGGGCTGCCCTACAATCCTATTTTTAAGAGAAACAGCCTGCGTGGTCAGTAGTTTTCCCTCCCTTCCTTGCAGCTTGGAAAGGCGAGATTAGGATTCAAAGAGATTTTTGTTTTTTTTACCCCAACCATCATGTTCTCCTGAAGGCTGTATCCCACAGAAGAGAGGAGAATCAATATCCTCAGTCTAGAAAATATTTTTGTATGGATCAGTATTAAAGCCATAAACATTTTCCATCTTTAGCTTACCCATAACTACCCAATCCACTGAAGTGATAGTTCTTGAATTAGGTTTACCCCCAAGTTACCTTTCTTCACTTCTCTGTTCAACTCATGATGCTTTTGAGCCTTCCGTCCACCACCACCATTTCTCTTTTTCTTTTGCCCAATAATCTCCAGCTTCAGGCTGTGACAGGACTCTTCTGCACGTTTGCTCGTCGAGGGCCTACTGCACTTGACATTCCCCAGCTACTTAATCCACTCATTTGAACTTAATCGTTGTTGATTAGTGCCAGGAGTCAAAAGATAAGCTCTTACTCATTCCTACAGTTTCCTTCCTATCCCAAAAGCCATGATGGGCATCTAGGGGCCATTGGCCTCTAATTGGGCCTGGATTCTCCGAGGGCCCCTCGGGCAGCAAATGGCCAAGTCACCATTGGATTTCGGCTTTTCATTGCCTCGGCATCACAGGAGGGACCTGTAACAACGTGGCCTCTATAAAGCAAACCGGGATCAACCCCAGTTAGGAAGGGAAGAGAAGTGCCACCCTGGATACTGCAGTTACTCCAGTGGCAGGGTCAGGTCCAGCCCAGGTGGTACACCTGCTGCCACGGGCCCTCTGTTCAGATGCACCCCAGTCACCCACTCTCACGGTCTAACTTTTACTCTACAATAGCGCTGCTATCATCACTCACCTTTCAGTACAAAGAGAGCAAAGAAAGGAAACCTTTTCATATCCATGAGAAAAGCCCTAAGTGCAAGAGGGAAAAAATAAGGATGCCCCCGAGTGGCTTTGCACCAACTCCAGTCCAAAGAAGAAGATGGGGCTCGGTTGACCATGGGACCCAGTTTGAGAAACTGGCTCTGCTACTGGATCCATCCAGAGGGACGTGGCGAGGGGCCTGGGCAGCGGCTGGGCAGGGGTCAGTGTTTGCCAAAGGCCCAGGTGACCATTATGCGCAGCGAAAGATGGGCGAGGGTTGGGGGGGGGGATGGATCTCAGGGGGATTCAACACGAGGCCAAAGAGAAGGTGTCGGGATTCAGGAACCGGGTAACAGGGGCCCGGAGGCAAAGCCCGAGACCCTGGACGCAGCACCCGCGACAGAGCGGAAGGAAGGAGCGGAGGTCCGGGTGCCCCCAGCCCGCCCCCAGCCCGCCCCCCGCGGACGCGCGTCCCCAGCGCCCCCACGCGGACCGGGGTCGCGGCCAGAGGGACCCGGCTTGGGCCGCCCGCCCCGGGCCAGCTCCCCCCGCCCCCGCCCCCGCCCGGCTCCCCCGGCCGCGCTGCGGGCCCTGCGCCCCGCCGTCCCCACGCCCTGGTCCCCGCGCCCCCGCGGGGCCTCCCGCGGCTGCCGAGCTCGCCCGCCGCCCCGGGCAAGACCGAGAGCCGGGGCCGCCCCGGGACCCGCCCCGCCCGCGCGCAGGGCTCCGTCGCCAAGGCTTCCTGCAGGCGCGGGGCCCGAAGCGCCTCGGACCGGCCGCCCTCCTCGAGCCGCCTACTGGTCGCAGGGTCCCCCTCCCCTGGCCGGGCCGCTCCGTGACCCTCCTCCCCTGCAGAGCAGCCCGGGGCTCCCGGAGCCCGCGCCCTGCTCCCCCAGCCCTCGGGGCCCGCCCGGCGCCTGCCTCCGCCCGCAGCGAGCGCGGGCACCGCGGGGTCCTGCGCCACCTGCACCCGGCCAGGGGCGCGGGACCCCCCCCCCAGCTCCCCGCAGTTCACAGCGCCTCCCCCTCCCTGAAAAAGCGGAAGCCACTGCGGTGTGAAAGAGCTCCTTGGGCTGCCCGGCGGCGCAGCGGGTTAGCGCGGCCTGCAGCGCAGGGCGTGATCCTGGAGACCTGGGATCGAGTCCCGCGTCGGGCTCCCTGCAGGGAGCCTGCTTCTCCGCTGTGTCTCTGCCTCTCTCTGTGTGTCTCTCATGAATCAATCAATCAATCAATCAATCAATCTTAAAAAAAGAGAGAGACTGCTCCAGTTTCGGGATTTCCCCTCCCTCCCCGGGCATCCACAGCCTGTAAGGTCCTTGCCGCCTTCCAGCTCTCCGCACGCAGCACGAACCGAGCACGCGGCAGGGAGCCCCCCAAGTTGCAGACTTGCTCTGGTTGGGCTGCTCTCTCCCCTGCTTCCCTCCGTGAGAGTCCGTCCCGCAGACACCATCGCGTCAGGCCCCTGCGGCCCTTCCTTCCCACCGGGTCTGGTCCGACGCCAGCATTCCCACTGTCTTCCCTTGGCAGTTGAGGCAGGCTAGGGTTGTCCAACACACAAAATATTCCAATTATTTTAATAATAATAACATATTATTTATTTAAAATATTTATTTAAAATAAAATATTAGGGGATCCCTGGGTGGCGCAGCGGTTTAGCGCCTGCCTTTGGCCCAGGGCGCGATCCTGGAGACCCGGGATCGAGTCCCACGTCGGGCTCCCGGTGCATGGAGCCTGCTTCTCCTTCTGCGTGTCTCTGCCTCTCTCTGTGTGTGTGTGACTATCATAAATGAATAAAAATTTTTTAAAAAATAAAATATTATTTTATTTTTTAAAATCATGAAACTTGATTTTTAAAAATCCATTTTTGAAGTTTCGGGTTCCATTTGCTGTCTTGCAGGTGTGACCCAGAGATATGCCCTAAACCTTAGGCTCTTCTCGCCCTCCTGCCGGGGATCTCCCCTGGGAGGTCTTGTCAGAGCCTGGGAGGTGTGTGGTCTCTGAGATGATCTCAAGTCCAATGTGCAGCAAAATGGTGCCAGCTAACTTTAGGGGTTACTTGTTTCAGGAGGAGGAGTCTCGGGTATCTTACACATATGAAAGGCATTGCCAGCCTCACTGGGGGTTATTAATTCTCTTAGAGTGACATCATGTGGTAACGGGAGGACCACCCAGCTTGTCCTTCAAAGTGCTGATTCATTTCAAAGCAGATGCAAGACAGGAGGATGCAAAGGAAGAACCCAAAGGCATTAGTTAGGTTGGAATCCTGGAATCCTAGCTCTACTGACTCTACTTCCCACCCAGTTCTGACTCTACTTCCCACCTAGTTCCAGAAGAAAACCCCCAACCAATCCCTCCAGACCCGGAAGCTAGAGAATCATACCCAACCTTGACTTTAACAGAGATGAACCACCTACAACCCGAACAGAAAGAGAAGCCATGTCATTACTGTTGGCCTTTCACTAATGAGCCTCAAGAAACAAGTCAGATGATCTATTACATGTGGAACACTCAAAAAGTTCACAAGTTTTTGCAAAGCATCTTCCATGACACTCCCTTTAACTACACAGCCGAAAGCAGCCTTTTCCAAAGTGCACTGTGCAGGATTAGTAGGCGTCAGGTGAATAAAAGAATCCCTTGGTCAAACAGATGTGGATTAAACAAATACTGGACTTAAAAAAAATCAGACACTGCACAGTGGCACTTCTTAGAGAAGCTAATACACTATGCAGTTCCTTAATGTCTAACAGGAGGGAGGGGACCTGGTTGAGGCAGTGGGTCCCCCAAGTGACCCCCAGGGGTCCTGCTTCCTGGGTGGTAATGGAGAAGGTACACCCTGGTGCAAGCATCTCCTGCACTAAATCACGGCTGGTGTACAAAACCAAGAGAAAACTGCCCTGTGTGACTTCTGAGGCCACCAGGTTAAAAAAAAAAAAAACAAACCTCTCCAGTTTCTACTTTGGCCTCTTAGAAATACATAATTCTCAATTAGGTTTGCTAGTATTTTAATTAGGATTTTCGCATCTAAATCATACATGCAATTTGCCTCACTTTCTTTCTTCCACTATCCTTATCCTGTCTGGCAACCAAGTTTACGTAGCCTTATAAAATTAGTTGGTTAACTTCATTCTCTCTCTGAATTTTTTTTCTGAAATAGTTTATGATACAATAAATACCCCTTGAAAGTTAGGTAAGACTCCTCCCACCTTTGGAAAATCATCTGACCTGGTGGGGGTCTTTTGAAAGGGTAAAGGAGAATGCCAGGAGGAACTTTTGATTGCTAATCTCCGGTTCAGCTATTGGTTCATTCCTTCTTTATATTTTTTAAAAAGATAATATTTTATCAAAGTTGTAAATGTTCACGTGTGGTTTTCGAAATTCCCAGTTAAAGTACAGCTCTGTCTTTTCTTTTAATTCCTAACAATCCTTGCGTCTACATGTGTGTAAGCTTTTACTTTCTTTCATCATTTACTATTGTCTTAATTCAGTGAAAATACTGGACTTTACTTTTGGTGAAATCATTTTTTCATTTATACTTTATTACTTTCTGCTCCTGTCCTTTAAAATTCCTGCCTCTACTCTCTTTATATTTACTGTTCTTTTGCCAACTTCTTGAACTGAGTGCTTTACTCATGTGTTTTCAAAACTTCTTCTCCAAAAGATACATTTAACATACATCTACAAAATGTGTTTCCAAACGGTTTTTGAGGCATCCCCCCAATTTTGATACATAACAAATTTATTATCATTCTGGTTTTAAATATGCTGCAATTTTCATTATGATCTATTTTTAAATTAATCCACACATTATTCAGGAGAGTTCCCAAATGTGTGTGCAGATTATTTGTACTTCCATTTATTAGTTATTTTTGCTATTTTTATATGTGAGTTCTTGTCTAATTTCAGTGTAGCCAGAGACTGAATGTGGTGTGTGTTATACATATATATTTTTTTATTTATTTAGACTTGACTATCTATTGTATTGTCGATTATTGAAGACATTTTTGAAAAGAATCTATCAAACTAATTAATTTTATTCTTTATTTCTACATACTGACACTTTAAAACAAAATAACCAATCAGTATCTTAGAGGGATGTGCTAAAATCCTCCAATATGATAAGTTTGTCCATGTTCCTTATGTCAGTTAATTTTTGCCTCTTGGATTTCTAGGCTATTTTTTTTAGGTACATATAAGCCCATAAGTACTATCTATTCCACTTATTACTGAGTTCTTTTCTTCTTCATCCATATAATGTTTTGACATGAATTACATTTTGTATGAAATTGATTATTTCCATCCCTAGGATTTTTTTTTTTATTATTGAGGCTTGATCTGCCAACATACAGTATATAACACCCAGTGCTCATCCCATCAAGTGCCCTCCTCATTGCCCATCACCCAGTCACCCTATCCTCCTGCCTGCCTCCCCTTCCACTACCCTTTGTTTATTTCCCAGAGTTAGGAGTCTCTCATGTTTTGTCACCCTACTTTTTCCCACTCATTTTCCCTCCTTTCCCTTATAATCCCTTTCACTATTTCTTATATTCCTCATATGAATGAAACCATATGATTGTCCTTCTCCAATTGACTTCCTTCACTCAGCATAATACCCTCCAGTTCCATCCATCCACGTCGAAGTAAATGGAGGATATTCGTCCTTTCTAATGGCTGAGTAATATTCCAGTGTATACATAAACCACATCTTCTTTATCCATTCATCTTTCAGTGGACACCGAGGCTCCTTCCACAGTTTGGCTATTGTGGACATGGCTGCTAGAAACATCGGGGTGCAGTTGTCCCGGCATTTCATTGCATCTGAATCTTTGGGGTAAATCCCCAACAGTGCAATTGCTGGGTCGTAGGGCAGGTCTATTTTTAACTCTTTGAGGAACCTCCACACAGTTTTCCAGAGTGGCCGCACCAGTTCACATTCCCACCAACAGTGTAAGAGGGTTCCCCGTTCTCCACATCCTCTCCAACATTTGTTGTTTCCTGTCTTGTTAATTTTCCCCATTCTCACTGGTGTGAGGTGATATTTCATTATGGTTTTGATCGGTATTTCCCTGATGGCAAGTGATGCGGAGCATTTTCTCATGTGCTTGTTGGCCATGTGGATTATTTCTTTTAAAAATTTGATTTTTAACTAATCTCTACACTCAATGTGAGGCTCGAACTACAACCTCAAGACCAATATCTCATGCTCCATCGACTGAGCCAGCCAGGCCCCCCAAGGTTATTATTTTTATTATATATATGGCTCATGTTTTTCCACCTTCTTAGTTTCAGCTTATCTGGGTAGTTAATTTTGTGTGTTTATTCTATGAGACTATGACTAGATTTTTACATTTTAATTTCATCATGTACTTTCTTATTTTTTTACAGTGAGTTCATTCCATGTTCAAATTTTTGGATTGCTGGTTTATTTAAAATTCTACTCTCTTGGTTTTTGATTTTCTGTTCACTTTCCTTTGTCTTTGTTTCTTTTCATCCCCCTTTCTTGCATTCCCTTGAACCAGGAACACTTTCCATACTCTCCCCTTCATGGTTAGGAAACTAGTGACAGTGTTTTCATTTTTTGACTGCTTATCTTTTTTTTTTTTTAAAACATACAATTTAGACCATACATTTTTCCTAATAATCCAAAATGCTCAGTAATTTTTTTTTTCTGAAAAGCAACAGCGAAAAAGCCTTTAGGACATTTAAACTGTTGTGGACATTTTCTCTTCAATTTACAGTTATCCAGAATTTTAGTTTGGCATTTTTGAAACAAAACAAACAAAAGTTTTTTTTTAATAGTTAATAAACATTTGCTTACACTTTATCAATTTCCCTGCTTCCCCTGTTTTTGATTTTTTTTTTTTTTTGTATTCTATTCCTTCCTTTTAGGTTCTTTTTTCTTCCTAATGAATGAAGTATATTCTTTAATAATTATTTCAGTGAAGGTCTTTCTGTGGCTTTCACTCCATTCATAGCATTGCATTTCTATTCCATTTTCCATTTCTGGTTTATGAAATTATTTTGTTTTTGATCCATCTTAATGGTTTTTCTTTTTTTATAACCTGTCTTTGCTATAGGTTTGGAGCAAGGGGGATGAGTTAAGAGGTTAATTTATGGAGTCATCTTGACTAGAGATCAGAGTTAATGGTTACTGAGTTCCTTGTCCCCAGAGGGAAGGATCAAAGCAGCTCAAAAAAAGCATTTATGGCAAATTACCTCAAAAGAAATGTTTCAAAATGATGAAATGTCTCAAATGACATTCTCAATGTTCTCAATGAAGAAATGTCTCAAAAGAATGTTTCTTGTTTTTTCTTACAGGCATATGCAAGTTTCGAAAGGTATTTGGCTTTTCCAACTTTTTTTTTTTTTTTTTGGTTTAACTCACTGATATTAGAGTCATAATGCTGTGTGCTGACCCCTGGTGGATTCAGCAAGTGCCTATTTACTACAATTTTTGGAGTTGGAATAGATCTTATTCTAGTCACAGACTCAAACACCTTCAGTGGTCAGACCTTTTATATAAATGTATTAAGTAACCCTGTATATGATAGTAGATCATGGTGCCAAGTACAGTAAAATTGGAAAATGCAGACTCCACCAAAGGCATATAAACTCAATAAAAAAAAAATATCCGCAACACATGTACACACACACACACACACACACTCACAAAAGAAACCCACAGTGAGAGCCTGATTGGCCAGGTTGGCCCAACTTTCCATATTTAACACAGGTTAAGCCTCTGTCTTGGAGGAAATCATATTAAAACTTGGTTTGTAAAATATTAATGAATGCTCTTCCCATTATCCACTCTTACTTCTCATAAATGTAACAAATAGTCAACAATGTGTTAATGGGCAATTTTTGTTAAATCAAGTTAGGCATTTGTTGATAAGACCCAAAGGAGAAAAATATTCATCTTTTGTGAATTTCCTGTATCATTTCTTTGTTTTAAGCAAAAAAAAAAAAAAAAAAAAAACCATGTGTGCTATATACTATTTAAGACACTGTACAGAGAAACTTGTTATTTTATAACATTAAATGTTTTACAAATTTAAATTTTTCTATCTGCTTTATTTATGCAGTCAACTTGAAGCTTAAGAATTTGAAATCAGAAACTAGTCTCCAGTTGCCACATTTTTAACTGGAGAGCATAATTAGAGAGAGTAAGAGTGAATCATATAAGAGTGGTAAGAGTAGTGATGTTCTAGAACCAAATACTTTGGAAAAATCCAAATGACATTTCTATAAAGGATTAATTAATTACATTTCTATACTTTGATTAATTTTAATTCTAATTGTTTTTTTTTCTAATTGATTTAAACTTACTTATCCAATTCTTTTCCAGGACCTCTATCATGTCCCACTTTAAAACTTCAGTGGTATCTTACTATCTACCATGCAAAATGACACATTTTCAGCCTAAGAGGCCCCACCAGGATCTGTTTTAACCACCATATTTCTGATATTTACTGTGTCATTCAAGAAAATCTTCCTGCTGCTCTCATGCAGGGTTTCATGTTCTCAACCTGAGCCTTCCACATGCTTCACATGAGTGTAAAGAAAGGGAACACAGTCTCTCCGGGGCAAATCTCCAATCCAGTCTTCAGTGCCAGCCAAGATGGGGCTCTTGGTTCAGATCCTTGCTTCACACACTCCTCCCTCGAAATGTCATTACTCTACTCACAGCCACTCAAGCTCCTGACAAAACATTAGGGCAGCGTGAGAAATTTCACCAATAGTTTCTGTATGTGTGTGTGTGTGTGTGTGTATTTGTATAGTGCATACTTGTATACACATGTGTGCAGCCATAAATACACACATGCACACATATATACAAATACATGCATATATTTTTGATGGCTTAAAATAATTGCCTAAGAGAAATTATTAAATGTAAAATAAAATATGCAAATTTTATACAGTGATTCTAAAGATTTTAAATGGAGATGACTCGACTTAAAAAAAATGACACATACATACAAACTCTAATATGTACAAATGCCAGACACCTAGGGCACCTCCATACAGACTGTAACAGTGTTTTAAGAAGGTGTCTTTATATTTTTGTGTATAGTAGAAGACATTTTTGTGGCTACTGTTAAACGTGAAAATTCCCAGGCCCATCCTACAGAGACTCTGATTCAGTGGGATGGGAAGAAGTCCAGAGGACAGAGCTTCTTAGCAAGCATCGAAGGTAATTCTGAGAAACTTTGAGAAACACTGCTGAAGGAATATTTTTCCCTAAATAAAGCAACACCTTTCTTGTTTCTATATTTTTAAAATAATGTGCTTATTTCATAACCTAAATTATGAAAATCTAAAACATAAATTTTAAAAACTTCAGTCTTATCAAGTTTTGGATTTTTTAATGTTTGCATTTTTTTAAATGCCACTTAAAATTCTCTTAAATAGGTTTTCATTTACAGCCTTCTCATTTATTAAAAGAACTGGCAGATTTTTTTCATTTATTGAATTACCAGAAATATTTTAGTCTGCATGCTAGAAATCTTTTAAAAAATATACCAACAAGTAACATTTATGAACTTTTGAAAAAAGTTTACTATTCATTTTCCTTGGTATGTTTCTTTTTTTAAAAAAAAAGATTGTATTTATTTAAGATTTTATTTTTTATTTGTAAGATTTTTATTGGTTTTTGTTTAAGACTTTATTTTTTTTAGATTTTATTTATTATATGCTTATTTTAAAAATATTTATTTATTCATTCATTCATTCATTCATTTGAGACCACACTCAGGAGAGAGTGCAAGTGGGGCAAGGATAGGAACAAGCAGACCCCCCTGCTGAGTGAGGAGCTGTACTAGGCCAGATCCCTGACACCATGACCTGAACCAAAGGCAGATGCTTAACTGAGCCACCCAGGGACCCTCCTGGGTATATTTCTATTGGTTTTAAGATAGATAATCAAATACAGAAATCACCTGATTCTGGAATTCTCATTGGATATATTCTATAATATTTTGGAGGTCAGTATTTTATGAACGTTAGGGAAGACTTTTTCTTCAAACAACAGATACCAGAATTTTGAAACAAACTTTCTCTCCTTAGAGTATCTCCCAATCACAGAAGGCTAACAAGGTCAACCTTCTGTTGGAAAAGTAAAGAGAGATGGGATATCGTGAATCACTTGGACTCCACTGTACTACCTGGAGCCTATTGACTAGGAGTACGACTACTATAAACATGATGTCCTCATGCTAGAGCAATGCAAAGTTTGTTCGGTGTCATAGTGCTCACAAAACATACATTAGCTATTGAAGAGAAGAATGTCATACTGCAGGGCTGTAAGACACTTTAGAAACCATCTAATTCTCTACAGCCCAATGCCTTCATCTTAGAGATCAGGTAAGTGAAACCCAAATGCACAGGAACCTCGAGATTACCTTGAGGGTAGGATTGAGTTTTATCATTACAGGCCTGGAAAGAAGTCTTGAGACATGAAAAATATTAAATGCATCAAGTTTGTTGGGGTGAATGATCGATGAATTAAATGGCTGTTGGATTTTCTAGCTCCCATATCCAATATCAGACCCAGAATAAGAATTTGACACGAGAATGATCTCTGGTCCTTCTGACAGGTAAGCGTGGACTCATGGGATATTTTAGTTGTTCCAAGTAAATGCACACTGCCTCTATTTTCCTATGGTCTTTAGCAACACTGAACAAGATCAGTATTTTTTACTCCTTCCATTATAAAAATGGACAAAAGGCATTGATGTTTTGATTTTTCTTTTTTAATAACTGATATTGAGCAACTTTCTCATATTTATTAGGGAACAGTCTTTCCTCTGTGAATTCAGAATGTACTTCTTTATTATGATCTTTCAGTGTTGCTATTAAGAAATTCTATTCATTCTAATGTTTGATCTTTGTGTGAAGTCTTTCTATCTTTGGAAACTTGTATGCTTTTTTCTTCATTGCCAAGCATTCTGAAATATCATTTTATTATTATGTATTTTGCATAGGCTCTATTTTGAGCAATTGGTAAGGCCATCCCAGCTGCAAACTTGTATCAGTCAGTTGTAGGAAAGTTTTTCTGAATTATTTCTTTGATAGTCTTCCCTTATCTTTGTTCCTTCCTGCCTGTCATTCTGGAATTCCTTTTGTTGAGATCCCTGACCTGGATCATTCTACTCATCATCTTTCTCTCCTGTTTTCTCCCTATTTCCTGGTAAATTTCTTATCTTAGCTGTGTCTTCTAATCCTTCTTCCACTGGGTCTTTCAGATCTGTGATGGTATTTTTAATTTATAAGATATCTTTACTGTCTAAATGCTCTTTTTCTTAGAGCAACATGTTCTCACTCTGTTAACACTGCATCTTCTCTTAGCCCTCTAGAGATCCTGATGGCTGTTTTGAAATTAACTTTTCCCTGTGCCTTCCAAGTAGCTTTTCCCTGTTTGTCTTGGTTTCTTCATATTATATGCTTTGCTCTTTGGCTGTTACAATATGAAACCAAAAAGCAGATTGGAAGCTTTGAATGCCCGTGTGAGACTTGTTGACTGTGATCTTCACTTTAAGAAACTCTGGCTGGACTGTTTCCTTAGGAAAACCCCTAACACATCAACATCTTTAGTCTACATTTCCCTCCCTGAAGGAGTCCAGTCTATCCTGCCTTCAGGATGTCTTTCTGGCTGCCAGTATTGTGGGGGCTTCTTTGGGGAAGAAAGCTGAAAGTCTCATATCCATTGTGTCAACTTGTATTTCCCTCCCTGTTCTCAGCAAAATATCCCCACATCGAACTTTGTGTTTACCTCCCTTTTTCTCAGCAAAATATGCCCACATCTAACTTGATCTGGTACCTTCTGTATTATTCTCTGCAGGAAAACAAACAACTCCAGTTCAATTTGGGGAGTGGGAGAGAGCCAGTAAAAAAGCTCCATGTAGACTGGAGGGCATGTTGAAATTCTAATTTCTTAGACTAGGAACCAATCCTCTCTGGCTTTTAGCATCACGTTTTCATCTACTTTTATAAGTTCCCGATATGTCCAGTTCCTGAGACTTTGAAAGGTCTGTACTGTAAATCGGATTACTTCTTGATTTCTCCTCTGCTAGGTTAGGATTTTGAGGAGCTGCTAAGTCAGCTGCCATTATCCACCTGCTTTATAGATCCTAGCACTGGCTATTGCTTTTTCTCCCCTTTAATCTTGAGGAATTCTGCAAATATCAAACAGAAATACACCTTTACTCTCATTTTTGTAGGATTTCAGGAGGGACTGAAGGTTAAATATGTGTCCAACCTGGTTATCTTCAATGGTGGTCTTCAATTATTCTCTCAGATGACCTTGAGAACCTTTTTGTTTTGTAAAAATGTATCTGTCATTAATCTACTCACTTCCACCAAAGGTTGAAGTCTTCGTTTTATCCATTACTTCTACTTCAGTTTGCTTATCAATTATTTCTAGATTTATATTTATTATTTTCTTTTCCTTCCTTTTGCTTTGTATTGTGATTATTTTTATTATGTGTTTGAATTAAGTGCTTTGTCTCTTATTAAATAATAGAAGCATTTAACCCCGAATCTTCTTCAGTGTATTACTGTGGCCAAATTCTGTCACTGTTAATACCTAATATTCCCATTGCTGTTTGGTTTTAAGGAGCTTGTAACTTTAATTTTTATTTTCTTGCTGACAGGAGTTATTATTTTTTTTAATTTTTATTTTTTTTCAGTACCAAGAAGTTTTTATTCATTGCATTTTCCCAAGGTAAAGAGAGAAGGGAAAAGGGTCAGCATGTGTGTTACAAGACAATAGCAAGTGGGAAAGAAAGTACCCGGCACAGCAACATCAACCATCAAATAAACACTCCCCAGAGATGGAGTCACTAAACCCCAAGAGGGCTCAGTCTCCTGTAGTTCAGAAATGAGGGGAAGGGATCAGGTTAAGAACAGATAGGTACCACTTTCCTACCACCACCCCCCTCCCCGCCCCAATAAATTCAAGATTTCACAAAGCTTTGGTTTCTAGCAGTAAACATGGAGTTACATTCGTCTGTCTCCTATTAAACAATCTTGTGGCCACTTTGACAGAAGTTTCTTGCACCTGCATAGAAGTTCCTGAGTGTCTTGGATATACATTCATCTTCCTTTCTTGGTCTCCTGACCCTACTTTCTACATTCAAGGCCCCCCTTGTTGCTTCTGCTTCCCTCTACCCTCAGCCTGGAGAGATTAAAGTAGGTTTGTTCCATCCAAATAAAAGTGTATCAGAATGAATCACATCAAGGAATGGTCTTGACACAGGAGATTGGGAACAAGGGAGGAAGTGTTCTTCGCTTCTTTAGAATGTGAAATGTGTATGTGTGGGGCCTTTTCTTGGGAGGGAGTAGGAGCTAAGTTTTTAGGACAGAAGTTCTAGCTGACAGGAGTTATTATTTTTTTTTAAGACTTTATTTTATTTACTCATCAGAGATACAGAGCGAGAGAGAGAGGCAGAGACACAGGCAGAGGGAGAAGCAGGCTCCATGCAGGGAGCCGGACATGGGACTTGATCCTGGGTCTCCAGTATCATGCTGTGGGCTGCAGGCAGCCCTAACTACTGGGCCACTGAGGCTGCCCTGACGGGAGTTATTTAAATGAACAGTCTTAAATTCCCAAATGGGATTAATTTTTGTTATCTTTTTATTTATCAGTGTTTGACCTTGCTTCACTGAACGGAAGATAAAGTAGAACTATAGCATTTTACTAAAATTATTTTTTATATTATGCCTCTCCTATTTAAAAAATTGTTTTTTGCCTTTAACCTTCATAATTCCCTTAAGAAAACTCTTTGGGTTTAACTGTAAAATTTGTGTAGCTAATGAGACAATGTTTTAAAAAATATTTACGTGCTTTTCTCTTCTGCCTTTCCACACATATAAGCCTAAGTAAGGTGTTCATCTGCTACCAACAGATGTTGGAAAATGAGAACCATTAAGATTCATTTGTGGAGAAGAAATGTAAGGATGAACAAAGAGTTTTCAGTTTCTGACATTTAGATGGCATTTTGCAGGAAGACAATAGGCAAATATGCTTGAAAGTCTGTTGAAAACAAAGACTTGTCTAAATTCCTTTGCTTGTACTTAATATCAAATGCTAGGCCCAGACCACATAGCAGTAATTCTCCCAAAGTTCATAGAAAATAGTTTTGTCCACCAGGAGGGATTAGCCAAGAAATTGGAACCAGCAAGGTGGCAGATGTTACGCAGAGGAAGCAAAAGAGACAGATTGTCTATTCTGGTCTTGGAGGGACAGTTGGAAGAGTAAGATGAAGAGGCCTAGGTGGGCTCAGGAGAGATTGTGTCATAGGAGAAGTGAGTCAAATGTATTTCCCCATTTTGCTCGGAGCCTTGGCTTGGTGAGGAAAACATGCTAGGATGGTGATGGGGCCTCTCTTCCCCGGAGGGCCATGGAAGGAGCCCGAGGAGCAGGATGGCTCTGCTCTAAGGAAGGAGGACCATGTAGTTACACAAGAGGAGGATCTAAGTCTGTGGCCTTCACCCTTGTTGGTGTGGGGGATACAGAGCTGAGAAGCAGCAGGCAAGAGGTAGGCTGTGGGGTAGATTGCTGAGCTAAGCTGGAATGGACAAGGGTCTACTGGTTGTCAGATATGGAATTCTCAGAAAACCCTCCTTCAGAAATTTGCCAACATTGCTCTACACTGCATTTGGCATTTGGTATTGCAAGTGAGAATTCTGATGTGAGTCTGATTCTCTTTCCTTTGCAGGCAAAGTGTATTTTGTGTCTATTTTGGAAAATGCTTATTTTATCCTTAGAAATCAAATATATGTTTTTCAATTTGTTTCCACTTTTTCAATAATCCTGCCAAACATTTGTGAGCCATTCTGAGTCAAATTTCACAGAATTCTTAAACTGGGGAAATTTTCTTTTGCGATTTGTTTGTTTTTGCTTATCCTCCATCTGCTTGCTGGTTTCTTAGCACTCCTATTCATGAACATGGGGTTTCTTTGGTCTCTTTGAGAAAGTCTCTTCCTTGGTCTTTTTCCTTTGTACCTGGAAGAATTATTTACCCTTTTAAATGGTTATTTCCATTTTGGGGAATGTTTTCCCCATCAGCGCTTCTAATAAGTTAAAAAATTGTTGCCAATTATGTTTTTTTTTCCTTTTAAGACATCTTCCTTATTTTTGTAAACAGTCCTTTCTTATGACAAGATTGATTTATTACTGGAATACTCCTGACATCAGCAAGAAGATATATGTTTAAATGCTGTTAAAATGTTTTCCACTTTCTGCAGTAATTTTGTCTTCTTAGAGCCATTATCCACTATTCAGTGTGGCATCATATTTTCAGGTGGCTGATCCTGCTCAAGTCCTATTATTGTTCTGTCTCCATTTTCTCCTATGATGCTGCAGCCCTGTTGTTCTGTCGGAAAGCCTGTATCTCCGACATAGTTAATATCCATGTGGGTCTGACTACAGGAGGCCCTAGCTCAGGTACACGAAGGAAGCTAAAGGTGATCTTCCTGAGCTTTGGTAACCCTATGGGGATTATTTTCTTCTCACAGTGTCACAGGGAATTTCCTGGGTGCATAAGCTTCCTCCGCAAGAGACATGGCAAACGTGTCCGTCTCACTGGTATCATCTTGGTTGACGTCTGGGGTACCAGAGCTGTAGATGGCACCCATCTCTGGTTTTAGTGGTGAGAGAGTATTCTCTTTCCATGTTACCTGAGATTCCTGGGTAAAGAGATAGGAGAGGGATGAAGATTGAGACAACATGTGTCCAGGCTGCACTCTTGCTCACAAGGGCCTGATCATTAACAACTGGGGTTGGGAGGGACTGAGGCATATCAACCCCAGTGTCGTATGTAGTATGATATTATTATATAATCCATTTTGCACACTCATAGTTTAGAAAGAGGAAATCCTTGATACCCTTACAAGGCAATAATAATTTCCTACTCCAAGTCCATCAATACCTGCAAAATGTTCTGCAAATGAAAGAGGCTGGAAAGTAAAGTCTCCTAGAATTTGGAGCTATAGTGAAATGTAATAGGATGGTGTTCATGAACAAAGAAAAGATTTAAAATTGCAAGGAAGGAACTTCATCTAAATGGTCATATTTCATGGAAGCATGTGTGGGCTGTATCAAAAACTGTATGTTCTAGCTAAAGACCTGACACTATCTGCCTTTGAGACTTACTAGAAAGCTGTAATAACCAAGACAGCCTGCTATTGGTGAAAGGATGGACAAATAGATCAAGGGAACAGAACAGAGAGCTCAGATGAAGAAAAAATGCAAATTGTGACTTTTTGTAGATCACAATTTTTAAAGGAAAATGCCAATTAGTGGAAGAATTAAGTGTGACTGGGATGTCAAGTCCCATGAGCATTAAGTGTGACTGGGATGTCAAGTCCCATGAGCTGGAGACTAGATTAAATTTGGCAGTTTTTCCCCTTTGTATCACAGTAAAGTCTCAATTTCATTTCTGAATAGTGACAATCCCAGCCTGCAGAAGATGCTTTTGTAGGGAGCTCACTCCCTTAAGAAGCACCAATTTCTTCTTCTAGTTGGAGACAAAAGAAATATATATATTACCTCAAGTTCAACAGGTAAGAGAAAGAGAGGAACAGCAAGGGTAAGTTTAGGTGTGGAAATATACTGGGAGGGGTAAACCAGATGAGTAGCAGGAGCAATCAGGGAACTCATAAGATGAAGGGATACATCTGATCCAGAAAAGGAATTGAAGGATCCAAGCTGGAGCCAGGATGGGTGAACCCAACACATTCATTCAGTTAGGGCCCTACCTCCAGGTGACAAGGTGCTTCCAGATACCAGCAGACTTGGAACTAATTTTCTTGGTTCTGCTTTGCTTCAGGTATGTTGTTGGCCACACCCTGAGAAGGGACACATAATTGGTCAAGGGTTTTGCTGCAGTGGAGTGGTGGGAGGAGGTTGGAGAGAAAAGCAGGATTCATTTTCAAAGAGCAAATATAAAAAGGAGAGATCCCTCTAAACATTAAGAATTTGATTTTCTGGTATTGATTTTCACAAAATAAAGTTAAACACATAATTAATTAATAGACACAATACTGTATGTTAAGTTCATCAGAAAATTCTTTTTATGATAAAAATTAAAAGGAAACACATGGGTTAATTGTTTAACACACCATTAAAGACAATGAGCATGCAAATGATAGAGTCTGAATGTCAGAATCTTGGGAGGAATAAGGTGTTTGGGAAATGAAAACTCAAGGTGTGAAAGGAGAGTGACTTTGCTGAAGATTAATCATATAAAATTATCTTAATCTCCTTAGTGATTACTTTTATAGTGAGGGGAATTGCTATTCAAAATGCTTCCTCGCTGATTTTGTTTTAATTTTGCTTCAACATAATTTTAAATATCTTCTGGGAAGAGGAATTATGCAAGAGTTCACAATGATGTAGATCTATACTAGATCTAAAACAGGAATCTTTCATTTTTTATACAACTGTCGGTTGTCAAACTGCTGGTTTCTCTCTAAAAGCATTAGATCATAGTGGAAGTGAACTTACTGCCAAATTAGGAATGCCTAAATTCAACTGCAATAACAAAAGGATCAGGTGGTTGAACATTATAACTTATCTGGCATACATAAGATGAGTCAGACAAGACTTAACTTTCACACTCTGGACTTTGCCTGACCCCCAACCTCCCCCACCCCAAACCCCCCCGCCATGTTTCCCATCCCAGTAAGGAGCACCACCACCCACCTCCACGTCCAAGCCCTTAAAGTTTGTCTGGTTCTAGGCTTGGCTTCCACATTCAATCAGCGAGATGGCTGGATCTACCTCAAAATCACATCACCAATCCACCTCATTGTGAGAATTCAAAGCCACTATCATCTTTTTAGGAGAATCCTACAAAACCCTTGAAATCAGGCTCTTGTCCCTCATTCACCATACTATTGTTTTTTTTTTTTATTTTTTTTTATTTATGATAGTCACAGAGAGAGAAAGAGAGAGAGGCAGAGACACAGGCAGAGGGAGAAGCAGGCTCCATGCACCGGGAGCCCGACGTGGGATTCGATCCCGGGTCTCCAGGATCGCGCTCTGGGCCAAAGGCAGGCGCCAAACCACTGCGCCACCCAGGGATCCCACCATACTATTGTTTAAATGGCCATTTAAAGGTTCAAATTGTCGGGCAGCCTGGGTGGCTCAGCGGTTTAGTGCCGCCTTCAGTCCAAGGCATGATCCCCGGGATCTAGGATCAAGTCCCACGTCGGTCTCCTTGCATGGAGCCTGCTTCTCCCTCTGCCCGTGTCTCTGCTTCTCTCTGTCTCTCATTCATAATAAATAAAATATTTAAAAAAAATAAATAAAGGTTCAAATTGTCCCTCCTCTGATTAAAATTCTTCATTGGCTTCCCACTGATTACATAAAAAATATAAGCCAAGATCTATCAAAGGCCACAAGATGTTGAATTAGCCATTTACTTACTGTATTTTGAGATATTAGCTTTATTGAAGCATAATTTACATATGATAAAATTTACCAGTCCTAAGGGTACAGTTCAATGAGCTTTGACAAATATGCTCATGATAGAAAACAATACCGGCAATCCCCAAAATTCCCTCCTAGTCCCTTACAGTTAATCTCCTCCCTCAGTCCCCTGGCAAATGTTTTCTGGAAATGGCTAGATAGCAAATAATTTAGGTTTTGCACCCCATACAGTTTCTACAACTACCAAAGGCAGCCATAATAGGTAAATGGCAATACATAAATGAGCACAGCTGTGTTCCAATAAAAATTCTTTAAAGATTTATTTATTTGAGAGAGAAAGAAAAAGCGCATGTTGGGGAAGGGCAGAGAGCAAGGAAGAGAGAGAATCCCAAGCAGAATCCCCACTGAATGGGGAGCCTGACTAGGGGCTGGGTCCCAGGACCCTGAGGTGATGACCTAAGACAAAATAACAGTTAGATGCTTAACAGACTGACCCACCCAGGCACCCCTCCAATAAAATTTTATTTACAAAATAGGCATCAGGCCAATTTGGCCCATAAGTGATAGTTTTTCAACCAATGACTTGTAGTCATGAGATTTAAAAAAATGTTTTTGATTATTTCTTAGATATGTTTCCAGTCCCTGTCTCCCTGGTCCTCCTACTGGGACTTCAATTACACATATTTTAGATCATTTAATATTATCCTGAAAGTCATTGATGCCCTATTCTTTTTTGTCTTGTTTTGTTTTGTTTTTGATATCTCTGTACTGCCTGGATAGCTTCTACTGCAATATCTTCAAAGTTGAGCTTTTCTGCTTTAATGTCATCCAATATGTTTTCCATTTCAAATGCTGTATTTTTCGTCTCTCAAAATTCCATTAGTCTGTTTTACATCATGTATTTCTCTCCTCTTTATTATCTTGTGTTTCTCTCCTTTCTGAATATGTGGACTGTATTTATAAGAGCTGTTTTAAAGTGCTTATCTGCTAGTTGCATCATCTCCACTTTAGGGGTCTATTTCTTTTATTTTTCTACTGATTATGGGTCATATTTCATTTATTTGCATGTCTAGTAAATTTTTGTAAAGATTTTATTTTCAAGTAATCTCTACACCCAATGTGGGGCTTGGATTTACAACCCTGAGATCAAGAGTCACATGGTCCACCCAATTAGCCAGCCAGGTGGTCTTCCAGTAGCTTTTTTTATTGACTGGTAGATATTGTGAACTTTATGTATTGATTGATTACAGGATTTTGTTGTATTCCTTTACCTGTTGGTTCACAGTTAAAGTACTTGGACTCAGTTGGATTCTTTTGAGGTTTGCTTTGATCCTTTTTGCTGTAGGTCTAGAGCAGCCTTTAGTCTGCTGCTAGTTTTGCTTCACTACCAAGTTGACACGCTTCTGAGGATTCTATCCAATGCCTTGTGTTTTGTAAGAGTTTTCCACTCGGCTGATAGGGGCACAAGTGATTCCCAGTCCTGTTTAAGCTCTAAGACTCTTCTGTCTTCTCCTTTCTGGTGGATCTTTCCTTCACCTCTGTAGGTGTCCTGGGCTCTCTCCAGGTGCAGCCCTCTCTTCTCTGAACTATGACCCACAGATTCCATCCACTCTTTGACCACCCTAAACACTGATCTCATACTCCTCAAGGTAGAGAAACTTCCAGGGTCCAGGTTCCTCCCTTCCTGCACTCAAGCCTGGAAGTGGTCTCCCCGTCATAACCTAGTACAACTGTAGGGATCACCTTCCTTTTCTACTTTTTTCAAGGATCCTAGTTGTCCAAAATCTGCAGGTTGTCCAAAATCTGAAAAACCACTGTTTAATATATAATTTATTGAGTTCTCTAATTGCTTAGGGCTGGAGTGTAAGTCTCACCCCTGTCGCTCTATCATGACAGAAACTATAATTCCCCTTGTGTATCTTTTTACCTTATCTTCTACTTCTTTCCCAGATTCCACACTGTGGAATTGAGGAATTAGAGGCCTTGAGGTCAAGAGAGGTCTTGCTGTCTTCTTGCTCCCTGAATCCACAAAACTCATTCTCTCCATTTGTCACACACTCTATCTAGAATGCTTTTTGCGTGGATTTTAGTTAACCACTCTCCATATTTAGGTCTTAGCTCAAGTGCTACTTCTTTGGACAGGACTTCTAACCATATACAATTACAGTGTAACTCTCTACTATTCCTGGCATTCACTCTATTTCCTTCATTGTACGTGTCACTCTGAAATAAACTAGGTGAAAACACCTAGGTTATCTATTTGTTCAGTAGTTTAGTACTTGTGTCTCCCACCAAAATAGAAGCTTCATGATGGCAAGCTCTTTACTTTCCTATTTCATTATCATATCCTAGTTCCTAGGCCAACGCCTGCAATGCAATAGATGCTCAATAGATATTTGTTAAATTAATATATACAATATTGAGGACATCTCATCATTCTATGGCCTTTTATACAGTAGCTGCTGCCTCTGATCATTTGAAAACCATATAAAGCCCAAAAGTTCATAAATAGAATGAATTATCTCAATAGTAACATTGTAAGCAAATTCAGATGTGTATATTTGGATGGAAGATCTGTCAAGAGCATCTGAAAAGCAGTCTTGCCTTGGGTAGCAGGTTGGTAGATGACTCTTTAGGTGCCTTCTAATGTTTTTACTCTTGTGAAGACTGCTGGTGGTCTTCATGTTGTTACATCCTGAGTTTCATGCTCAGTTCTCATCATACATGAGAAACTAGTAGTTTTTGACACAGTTGATAACTTCCTTCTTTGTAAACATGTTTTTTGCTCGGCTCCATTGTTACAATGCCATGTTCTTTTGAGTTTCCTCCTTCCTCAGCCACTTGCTTACTCTTTCTCACCCTGGTCTCTCTTCCCAGTCTTTTAACAGTGAGGTGCCCCAGAGTTGTATGGGAGGGTGTTCATGCCTCCCAGCATGTGTGCTTGGGGATGGTAGGCTGAGGAGGGGGCGAGGGAGCAGACCCACACTGCCTGGTGGTCACAGTCAAACTGCCATGACTGGGTTAAGAGCTTAAGAAAGCACTGGGACAGGGGCAGGGCAGTCAAATGCTAGAGAGAGCTAGGCCCTGGGACACTGAGTGCTGGAGAAACCACACAAGTGGGGCAGTGGATGAAGAAAAGAAAGAGTGCCCTCCCAAAACCTGGTTGGTGAACACCAGACTCAGGACAGGAAACCATTCCTCTTGTGATGTCTCCTTACCTTCTACTGCAAAGCTTAACAGTGTGTCACCTGGCAAAGGAAAACCATTAAAGGACTTGGATCCACTGGCACAGATGGGAGGGTGATAACAGACCACATCCTTGGTGAGTTTCTCTAGTTTCATGGCTGTAAATACCATCTACATATTGATGACTCTGGAATTTATATTTCCAGCCCCACACATCTGCTCTAAACCCCTGATAGTAGATCCAGCTTCCATTTGATGTCTACACTTGGTTATCTATCAGACACTGAAACTTAACAGGCTCTAAACTGACCTCAGCTTACCTATTCCCCCTTTTCAGGGTGAAATGATCAATTTTTCTGTGAATTTAAAACTGCCCTAAAAATAACTATTCAAAAAAAAAAAAGCAAAAAAAAAAAAAATGAAATGAAATAAAACTACCCCAACTACCCCATTCATCATTACTCTCTATTCCACAGCTAGGTAATGGCAAAACTATGTCCTTAGTTCCTCAGACTAAGAGCCTTGGTGACATCTCTCTCAGAGCCCACATCCCATTCCTCAGATTTTATGTATGTAATACATGCAAGATCTGATCACCTGTCAGCACAGCCATGCCCACCAACCGGATCCAGGCTTTCATTGTCTTTATCTTATGACTGTTACAATAGCTATAAAATAGTGGCTAGAGTGATTTTTCTAAAGCCTGAGCGAGATTTCTGTCATGGCCCTGCTGATGCCCCTGCAACAGTTCTCCAATCCTCTCCAGTTAATGCCAGTCTTCAAAGGCCTGCAAAACCCCCAGGTTCCTCCCCTTTGTGTCCCCAGCAACTCCTACTTCTCTCTCCCTCCTTCACCCTGCACCACTGATGTCAGCCTCTTCCCTGTTGCTTGAACACTCTAGGCAGGTCTTTCAACTGTCCTACTTCCCTGCCTGGAACTTTCTTCCCTGACAGTGGCATGGCTTGCTTGTTCCTCTACTTCCTTCTGGGCCTATTTAGCTCAGATATAACTTTCTAAAGAAGGCCTGAGCTGAATTACAATTACAGTGTGATCTCCCTTCCACCATGCCACTCCTCATGTCCTTGAGCTGCTTTACTTTTTCTCATAGTCCTTACATTTCACACATTATATAATTTATCATATTTGGAAATTCCCCCCGATGTACTCTTTTTTAGGGCAAAGGCTTTGGTCTGTTTTGTTCACTGCTGAGTCTCTAGTGCCTAAAACTCTATCTGGCACATAGAAGATGTAGATAGATAAATACATATGAAAATATATATCAAATATGGTTAAATATTTAAAGATACATAATAAACAGTTACACAAATGAATTCTATGAAAACATGTCATTAAATATAGTTTAAACATATTTCATGACATTCACATTCTTTAAATGCAGTAGCTTACGCATGATATACATGTAACAGATGGGGAATGTTCACTTAGCAATGGCATCCCAATTCCACCTGGGGATGAATGGGACATCTCATCACTAATATTGGTAGCCTCTTGGGACGCCTGGGTGGCTCAGTGGTTGGGCGTCTGCCTTCCGCCCACGGCGTGATCCACACTCCCGGGATCAAGTCCCACATCAGGCTCCCTGCATGGAGCCTGCTTCTCCCTCTGCCTCTGTCTCTGCCTCTTTCTGTGTTTCTCATGAATAAAATCTTTAAAAAAAATAATATTGGTAGCTTCTGAAAAGATGTGTATCTTAGAAATTGTTTGCATACACTCTGTCTTGAGTGAATTAAGGAATGAATTAGACTTTTTTGTGGGATTTAGTCTTGTTACCCTATCCTCCATGGTTCCTTTTCAATGTCTTCACTTCTTTTTCGTTTTCTGTTTCTTTTCTTAGTAAACCTGGAATGACTGAAATTCAGGATAGAGAGGCAATTTCACACTATACCATTACATGTTGTTATTCTGGATGTTGGATTTCCCCTAACTTCAGAACCCAAACCCAAATTCTGCTCAGTATTTAGGCAAATTCTCACAAAGCCAGGCAGGCCCTCTCCTCCTCCTTGCCTCTTGTCTTTGCCTCATTCACTCATAGATAGTGATTGTGCTCTACAGTGGTTTTGTTTCTTCTCTAATACAGGGGGAGCTAAGGGGCTATTAAAATCAGGTACCCTGAAAAAGGAGGCAACTTACAGCCAGACTGGGAGGGAGGCCAGATAGATGATCCAAAAGGCACAGACCTTGAACCACTTCAGTTGATGCAATGGACTCAGAGTCCTTAGAGACAGATCAGTTTATGCATACACCCACCTCCTTTTAAAAAGCTGTAGATGAAAAAAGAAAAAAAAAAAAAAGAAAAGCTATAGATGTGTAACAGTTGCAGAAAGCTGACATCTGAAATTATAAAAAAGAATGTAAATTATGTACATCTCTGGTTGCACTAAATATCACACTTTTGTATAAATGTAGACATCATTAGATATTTATATTTCTTGTACTTTTTACCAAAGAGGGGAGTTATTTACATCATTATACCTGACAATGACACACTTAACCATAGGAAATTAACTTATAAATACAACTTTATTTCTTAGTCAACAAATTTCCTAAAGAGTTCCATCTATGTAGGCTTGCATGTACCTGTACATTTTTGCCTAATATAGAATTTTATTAATATTTAATAATACACCGTTTATTCACAAAGAGTGAAATAAAACAAGTTTGACTCATTTTATTATTTAAGTGGTTTCCCATCTGATAAATTATGTATCTAGTAATTTATAACAGAAATCATCAATCTATGTATCAGCTATATACTACTTCTAAGATCTAACGTCACTCATGCATACACAAATGTGTACACCCATGTGCACATGTACACCCGTATCCATATGCACACATACATGTGCAGATCATTTGCACAAAATGGGATTTCAACAATGTGATTGGATTGTAGCTGTTTTGGTCATATTGGTTGCAAAAAATAAGTAGGAAAAATGGGCCTTTTAAGGAAGGGCTGCAGGAAGTTCATAGTAGATAAGCATATTTCAAGAAGTTACACTAGCTCAAAGGAGAGGGGGGAATAGTATGAACTAGTTTCATTTATAAATGCAAGTTTCTAGGCCATAAACCCAGTTGATTAGAACATGATGTATTTAATAAGACTAATGCAACAGCTTGGGTTAAAATGCAGGGCTATTAGCTATACAGAAGGGGGTATGCTGTTACTAGTGGGTTGGAATGAAGTTCATTTATTGAGAACTATGTAACTGGGAGGAAAGAACTGCTTGAGTGAGAGCATGCTACCAGCTGCTCCTTTGGCAAATTCAAGCTCCAAATCTTCTAAAGAGAAGCTACAGAGGCAAATCTCCCTCAGGAGCAGTAATGCTGTTTGTCATCCAGATCTACCACTGGATTTAGAGTTGAGGCCTATGGAGAAGTAAAAGTTATAAAGACAAGTGAACATTGATAGGCTGTGTATCCACACTCGGGTTGTAGCAGCAGTAATTGTGGCCAGGGTCAGGAGCACAGTAGCAATAGTGAGGAATCTCCAAAGTACACTAATGGACCAAAGCACAAGGCTGGAAGGGGGCCCTCCCTGTCTTACCAACCTTGAGAATGGGATTTGCCTGTCGAGGAGCTTGTGGGTGTCCTTATACACTTAAATCTTACTTCATCTACACACCAAGCTGATGGAACGATTTTTAGTAGTCTCAATTTTGTTTTCCAGAATGAGAAAAACAATTAAAAACATGTATTTTGCTAAATTACTGGTATGGGAAGGGAATATGGATGATTCTATAAAGCTCATTACTGAGAAATAATCCCAGATATGGGTTTTAGGGAATTGGGAGTATCACACTCCGAAGGGAGTCACCTCATGTCAGGTTAAGTGGAATACCATTAAACCAGACTAAATTTCACTGGAAACACTTCTCATCATTTGGATCACACTGATAATAGCCAAGACTATGGCTTATACTCTATGATTTCACAAAGCTGGCAGCATAAACATACCCATTCTTGTTACCTGGATCTCAGTTAACTGCTTCACAACCAATGGTTAAGTCTAGTGGCATGAAGGTAACTGAACTTTGAATAATTGAGTTTCTGGATCAGTTTCTCCCAGTGGGAATGCCTGATTAAAATTTTAAGACCACAGGTTGCTCTTTGACTTATGAGGGCATGATTACTGAGTCATTCTTCCCCCTCCCCCTATTTAAGAGGATCCACTAGTGGGTTGTGACTAATACCTATTATCTGTGGCCACGATGAACTTGAAATTAACTGGCTCACTTTGTAATCAAACCTCTCAACACAACATGTTGGCTTAACCAGATGAGATGTAATAAGTACATGTACAATGTTAAAAGAAAATCTCACAAATTGCATATCAAATGAACATTCTCTTCTTAGTCAAATCGGTAATTTATAATCTTTAATACCTATAATCAAAAGCAATGCTTCCCAAATTTAGCCGAACAAAAAGAAATCACCCTCAGACCTACTAAGTCAAAATCTACAAGAGGCATTAGTTTTGTTTTAAAGCTTCTCTAGAAAATCCTGGTGTAGTTAGGTTTTAAAACATCAGTGTACTTACTGCTCCACTTTTGGAATAGTTTTTTAAATTCTGTAGTACACATGTATAACCTTAAGGACTACAACTCTTCACTTCTTTGAGAGTGAACTGCATTATTTTTAAACTAGCCCAAGTCTGCTTGGTGAATATGGATGCCTTATTACAAATTTGGATAATACCAATTTTTGTTAAAATCATTAATACTTTTCTTAGGAATGTTGCGAAATGGGTTCGCGGGCAAACATGAAAATGTGATGACCATAGTGTGCATAGATTGTCTTACTTTGAAGGCCATTCCTCTCTGTTTTCCTTCTTCATTTAGATGTTTAAGTTATAATAGGTTTTCGACAATTTTATGGTTACATACACTGGTTGCCTATTGCTACAGCTACACGCATGGGGACAAAATGTAGATTCTGTCCTTTTCCCACTGGATTCCCTGCCTTTTTGGTAGATTTTGTCTCTTTTGGCCTATAAACCCATTCCATTTAAAAATTAGTCTAGTGGTTATTTTTTTTTTAATACAGAGGACACCATCATATAGGGAATAAAAGTTAGAATTCTACAGATATTGGTATCTGTCATCAGTTATGTAAACTTACTGTAACACAATAATTTGCATATACCATATACACCGAAACACACAGCTAGTATTACCAATTTTTCTCTTGTTTCACGATATTAAATTTTCCAAGGAACACTTTCTAATAAATCAAGGCAAACTTCCACCAAAATACACAAAAAAACCTACTTTCAGATTCAAATTCAATTTATAAAGTTCTGTTCACAGTTTATCAACCAGCTACTGGGGACACATTAACACTCATTACAAGTGTAGGTTTTGGAATCAGACAGCTTTGGGCCCAAATCCCTACACCCCATTAACCATTAGTAGGATCCTGAATGAGGTTTTACATCCAGTCAGTTTTTTCATAGGATGTTGTGAGAGTCAAGAGGGCTTTAAAATCAGCATTAAATACCATCTGAACAACCCAGCAGTTGGTCTACATTTTCCACTTTTTACCTAATTGAAAACCAAAGACCAAATCGTTTCCATTTATAAAAGTAAAAAACATAATGCTTATACCATGTCATACCTCCAATAAAGCAGTACATTTTTAAATTTATGAATTAAATATGAATTCTTTTAAAACTTTCTTCTAAGACACTTGATGATCATTAAGCGCATTCATCTGACTTAGTGCCTACACCCACCACATGCCAGACATTGTGCTGAGGCATTAAAGAAGCACAACTGCACAAAGGGTTTTGAAGACTTAGAATTTTAATTTTCCAACACTGCAAGAATTCTTATATAGTTTTATGTATTTGAACTGTACTTTGTTATCCAACTATTCAAATTTGACAGTTTAAGTTACTAAAAAGTATGCAAGATTATTTTGAGCTCCTCCCATAGAATTCCGAGGCCACTTTTGCATGGCTCACTGGATGTTCAACTTAGAGTCTCACACGAAGATTAAACAATGACACAACCACAAATGTGCTACTTCTAATATTCTAAAATTTGTCAAGGACTTTCCAAGACTTTCTAGCTGTTCACCTTCTCCTGAGCTAGCTTCATGATCAATCTCTGCAGTCACTGTCTTCTTATGTGTCCTTTTACCTCTGGATGGCTTTGGTACAAGGAAGGCACGCAATGGAGAAAATGTCTTTTAGAATTCAAGATTTGAATTTAAGTTAAACATCTATCCATGCGACCCACTAAAACATGTAAAACTTTAAGGTTCTGGAATAGCAAGCATTACCTTCCATTTCCCTTCCTTCCCAAAACTGATGAACACCAAATATGATGATGAAATATCCCAATTCAATACTGAGATGCTTCATGTATGAAGTTTAGTTTGTAAGTAAGAATTGTTTTGCTATATCCTTAACTTTCCTTCCTGTGAAGTATGGAGTAAAATAATTTATATAAACAGGAAGTCATGTCAAACAACACCATGGAACATAGGCTCAGGAGTCAGAACACAGGATCAAACCCAGGTCTAACTTCTAGACTCTGCCATTTCGTAGCAGTACCCTTGGGCAACAATGACACAACGAACAATTCCCATCTCATTGACAACTAAGCTAAATAATGCACATAAAGCACTCACAACAGTGTCTGGCAAGTGGCAATGAGGACTTAAATGTTATTAACTGTTTACTTCACACATCTAATTGTCCCTGCTTTGGGGAATAGAAATTATTCATAATTTTGCTAACCTGAACGTTTTAACATTCATAGAGTACGAAATACGTATTGAATGACTATATGCATCATATAGTAAAATTATATGACCTTCAATTTTGTTATCTAAGTTTTCCTCCCCAAACGGAGACAATCTAATAGTAAATGTCAGATAGCTTACATAAAATTGGCTATAAAGTTATAGTAGACAGGCAAAAATAAAGCCTTGAATGCTAGTCAATCAAAAGAAGTATCTAAAACGGTAACAAAAGCATTATCTGGATTTAACATTTTAAAATTATTTTCCAAACTGAGGAACTAAATAACACTTAGAAGCCTGAAATGATGCCAATGTACTAGTTTTCTAGGGATGTAGGCATAATCTTAAAATCACTGGTTGTCCCCAAGCCTTTGTTACCTAACATAACACAGTGGGGAAGGGAACATCAACAATGCTTTACTATGACAAGGATTCTTACCGAGGTCTATCAGCATCATGGGGTTTGGGAGTGGTACATGTCTATGTGTACAATGCTACACAGGTGATTCTAATACATCCTTTAGAGAGACATGCAGCCCTTCCCCCATCCCCTTTTAAAATTCACTGACATAAAGAATCCTTGTATTCACAACCACATTTTATTTTGTGAGGCTGTGTTCCCTAATTGCAATGAATTTTCAATCTTTAAATAATATAACTATATAACAATTCAAAATAAACACTGTCCTGGATTTGAAAATGATAGCAGAGAATTACAACTTAACAAGTGAACAAAGATTACATCATTTTTGCAGTTAGAAAACTATGTATCCACCCTCAAAATTCTTCAAGTAAGTCATCAAAATTTATTCACATCAACAGGATTAAATGATTAGGATGTATTATTCTTTGAAATTAAGACATTAAAAAACTGAGACAGCATGAATGATCTCTAAGCTGAAAAAAAAAAAGCAATGTCGACGTGTACCATTATGAGCTTTATGAGCTAAAACAATACTTAAGAGCTAAGACATGTAATTGTGTTAGGTGACCCAATTTTGTTTTTTAACGCAGTATTATTCTCTGGCCATTCAACTCAACTGCAGTTCAGAAATATGTTTTAATATATTTAGAAGCATAAATATCAAACCTGTGCTCCCAAACAAGCATCTCTAAGCTCGAGATATGATTTGTACATCCACACTCGAGACAAATTTAACTTTACGGATTTTTAGTGGCTTAAAATAGCACTTAAATTTGTGTTTACTGAGCTTTCCTATGAAGCTTTTACACCTTTCATATTTATTAACTTGACAATCTGAGTTGTTCTATTTCCCAAGGTATCATCATTATTTAATTGGGCATTGAGAGCAACAAAAAAACTGTGCCACCTAAACTACCAGTATCTTCCTGTAGACAAACACCTTCCCGTTACAGAAATCCAATTATGTAAAAATCAGAAAGTGGAACCCTTCAGCTTTCCATTCTACACCTGCCCTATTATCGCTCAAGTATGGTAAAAATATCCTGAGAATAATGTTCATGATAGTTTTCATCTGCATCTTAATTGCATCATGTAAAAGTGGAAAATGTAGAGATTAAGAGCATAAGGCTTATAATTCTACAGTACAAATGGAGACAAAATTAAATGCGAGAGCATATTTGCCAAGTCTAAAAGGAAAATTATAACCCAAGAGACGCATGGGAAAAAATATTTATGTGGAGCTTTTAATCCATATTAGAATTCAGTTGTTGTAACTTGACCATAAATTTAAACAGAAACCATCTTCTGAGACATACATTCTAATATATGTATCAACAGTACTGATAGGCAACCAAAAGTCGGTTATTTTCCAACTCATTAGTAACATTTCACTTTTCTATCCAACATAAGCCTATAGTGGTTTGCCCCAATTACATAGCTGAAACACTGTCTTATGAAAACAAAATGAAACAAAATTAAATAAAATTGAAGATAAAAATACTCTGAAGTTAAAGCAAACTACAATCCTTGGCGGATCAATCAGGTAAAAAACATTGGTGAGAGTTGGAAGCACAGGATAACTGACATGAATTTTCAGCACAAAGTACATCTTTGAAAACATGAAACGATGACTCTTTGGAGGACAATAGCTAAATACCCAAGAATCATCAGGTTTGAAAAATATTGCTTAATCACTTCCCAAAACACAGTTAGCTGCAAGAACTGAAGATCTCGTTAAAAAATATCAAGGTAATCATATTTATTGCATCTTTAGAATGCATTTCAAACAGAAAAGTAACAGTGCACCCCAGCTTCACCAAAATATATATTTAAGAGAGGGGCAACCTAAGATATTTATAAACAAAGTATCAGCTGTATGTGCTTTTCAAAGGATCTGAATTAAATACAACCAGCTGCCAACTTTGTGCTCTGACATACTTGAATTAGTGGGTGTGTGTATACTAAATCATTTCTTTTTGTCTACAATAAATGAAATAAAAACACTGCCCTATACAATCCACTATTAGCAGTGAGTACAACAGCAAAAAATTATTGTACAATTTATACATACTAAAATATTTTCTCTCTCTAGAGATAATGTAGAACAAAACCTAAATGTTATGACTTCATTTGGGAAATCTCAAAATACAATAGGGGAAAACCAAATCAGGGAGTGTATAAAGCCCAAAATAAAGGTTCCTGGTCATAAGGCTAGAAGATTAGTAAGTGCAAGTGGTAGAATAAAGCATGCTCAAATGTATGCTTGGGTCTTTGTATATTTATCAAACCTTTAAATTAAACAAGACTAGCTAAAGAAGTGTCTTAAGCAGAGCAAGATAACTGGGAACTGTGTCATTTCTTTTACCATTTTTGTTACCCAACTTATACAATGCGCAAAGTGCTAAGCAACACTACAAAAACACATTTACATCAACACTGAAGACCTGGGGAAATGAAATCCAACAATTTTATTTTAATGAGCTGTATTTTCTAAATTTTTGTTTTATTTTTTCCTGTTTCCATACAGTATTGAAAACAAAACGCGGCACATTCACATTTTCCCGAGGAACTGTAAAGATGATCTCTACAGGGATAAACGCTGTAAAGCCTGAAGCTCAATCAATTGATGTTGAAAACTCTCAAAGGGAGTAAAGGCTTGATCTGAATGGTCTAGAACATGTACTGTAATTTAATAGAAGAGATGGTCGTCTTAATATTTAATGATTTAAAAGAACTTCTCAGTCCATGCGAAGAGTACAGTCCAAGGATAAATCAAATTTCTGAACGCATTTTATGCTACATATGTGTATACTTTGCGATCCTCAGGTGTTCGTGCCAAATATTCTCTTTCAATAAGTCCTTCAATACGTTTCTTAATAACAACTGGACTTGGTAAGAATCGAGCCTTCAACTGCTGAGTTACCTAAAAGAGAAAGTAAAAAAAAAAAAACTAATTCCTACCAGAAAAATTTAAAAATGTATAACATTTCCATTTAAACACATCCAAATTCCTATCTCTGAATACAACTGACATGTCATTTTTCATTTTAAAATTCAGATCAAACTTTAGTAATTTGATTACCAAAGTAAAAAATTTAATCTAAAATTAAAAACGGTTTTATTCGAAAATGTTAACATATGGATTAGAACATTAGAAGGTGAACACAGAAATGGGTTAGTAGTGGAGTTAGTTGGAATGTATTAGCATGAAATGAATAGCACACCATGGTTTACCATTTTGGTGCTATCATCTACTAACTTCTGGGTTATTCTCCCAATTCATAGATTTGGGAAGCAGACTGGACTCCTAAATTCAAATCCTAGCTCTCCCACTTACGGGTACTGGGATGCTGGGACCCTGCAAAAAGTAACTGAAGGTCATGAAGTCGTTGCATATGCTAAAGAGTTAACAGTGCCACCTGGTCCACTGTAACTGCTACTGTTGTCATTCTTTTCTCCAGCTGCTGTTGGGATTCCAGGTACTGTGACATTGATAATAACAACAAAGTAGCTACAGCAGCAGCTGAAGTCTCACTGTGTTCTACCAATCAATCACTGTATATATTAACTTATTTAATGCTCTTAACCCTGGAGCAAAGTAGGCTGTATCCTTTTACAAATGAGGAAAATAGATAGGAAGACTGACAGACACTAGAAGAACCAATTGTTAGAGATGAGATTCTAAACCTTTCTGCCCCCAATGTTCACGCTTTCCCTAATGACCTACCCTGCCTGCCTTTCTTACAGAGCACTCATCCATCCACAAGCCAGCTCTTTCCTTTTACTCCAGTTGGAGAGTTCATTTCCCAAGGCCATAAGGGATGACAATTCTCTGAAGTCCAAACTTCAGAACTTCCGTCTCCAACTAAAATCTATCTCCTTTATCACTCCAGTATCAACAAACTTGTTCTCAACCCCAGTGAGATCCCTCATTCTCTAATCCTTTCTTCTAAAGCTACTAACAACTTCTTTGACCTCACCTCCTTGACAGGGTCTAGCCTGCTTGCAAGATCCCTTCAGCTATACTGTCAACAGCACACTCCAACTCTTGTATTCCTTTGGTTCTTTCCCATTAAACACCCACTCCATAGTTACTACATCATTCAAAATCTACTAGTGGGGTCGTTGCGGAGTAAGGTCATTGTTTTTACAACTGTGGCGTAGATCGGGAGCCTAAAAGATGCAGCCTAGGGGATCCCTGGGTGGCGCAGCGGTTTGGCGCCTGCCTTTGGCTCAGGGCGCGATCCTGGAGACCTGGGATCGAATCCCATATCGGGTTCCCGGTGCATGGAGCCTGCTTCTCCCTCTGCCTGTGTCTCTGCCTCTCTCTCTCTCTGTGACTATCATAAATAAATAAATTAAAAAAAAAAAA
This sequence comes from Nyctereutes procyonoides, assembly GCF_905146905.1. Classification (NCBI taxonomy): domain Eukaryota; kingdom Metazoa; phylum Chordata; class Mammalia; order Carnivora; family Canidae; genus Nyctereutes; species Nyctereutes procyonoides. Next base: position 47,409,448 of record NW_026575133.1, on the reverse strand, counting down.
AAAGATGCAGCCTACAGGTCAAACACAGCCCCGCTGCCTATTTTTGTAAATCCTTACTGGAACACAGCCACACTCATTTGTTATCAGTGGCTGGTTTCGCACAACTGGCCATTAGAAAAAAAGGCTGCCACTTCTCTGGTAGACACTGATAACACATACTTAATGTATTCATGTTCAGCCAGTTTCTGAGCACTATCACTTCACATCCAGTTTCAGCTTGCAATTCCTCAAACTCCCACCACCTTCCACATACACATTTATTCACACTTGTATCCACCCTTGGTCAGCACATTCCCTGCACCCTGCCCTGGGTTCTCCAGAGGCATGGTCAGCAATCTCTCTCTCAACACATCCACCACACACCTGTGTTCCCTACACAGTCCTCTCATCTTTCCTTCCCTAGACTTGGAATCATCAACTGTCCTGCAAGCCCATTTTCTTTCAAGTATTCCTGTTTTATTCTTAGGATATAAACATGCTAAGTATCTTCCCATCAGAAAAACAAAATCCAGGACACCTCAACTTAACACTGAGTCCTCTTTTATTGCTCTCTGCCCCTTCCCACAAGCCAGCATCTCAAGGGATGAGGCCCTTACTTGGTGCTTTCAGCTCCATGTCCTTCTCGAAGCACTACCATTGATGTCACACTACCAGAAATGTCACTCTACCAGAGGAATGAAAATGGCTGGGGAAAATGAAATGAGTTGCCTAATTACCGACATGTCATGATTTTTGAAATTACTGACCAATCACTCATGTAATTCTCTTCCTCTTCCATGTGATATAAAGTTAGCTTGTACAAAAAGCAGCACAATGCCTCCCCCTCTATTTAGCGTTTAAGCCAGAAACCTACACATCCTTGACTCCCCTCATTTCCCATGGCCAGTCAAGAAGTCCTGTCAATTCTATTTCCCATTCATCTTCACTCAGCTCTCTATTCTCCACCAATACTTTCTTCTGCCCTAATCATTTCTTACCTATTTCCATGGCTTGTCAGTGGGGCTTTCCCTCCTTAGTTTTGGAATTTATAATATGTAAGCATATTATATGCTTACAAATGGTAACAATTATTTTTAGCAATAAAGGTATAGCTTAACACAAAAGTATTAAGTAGCAGTGAAAATTTTTTTATTGTGTGATAATATTCTATGATTTTTATTACAAATATATTAGTTTTTAAAGTGTGCATTTAGTGTGTTTAATTATCAAGTAAGTGCCATACTTTTAATGATAAATGTTACCTGACTCTGGCTTCCTAATTTTAAAATTGTATTTTTAACAACTTGAATATAGTACTTTGCTAAATTTGTACTGTTTATATTATTGTTTTTCCTATATTAATCTAGTGTTGAAGCACTCTCACCTCTGCTACTAACACGTTGTGCTGCATCTTCTTTCTGGATTTCATTATCCGCACGATAGCAGCTTCTATCTCATGTTTTCTGTCGTCATCTACTTTCTGCCTCGTTTCTTTCCTTTCTGGGTCAGATTCACCTTGTTTGGCAGCAACTGAAAGAAAAAGACACCATGTAATTACTATGTAATGAAAAATGCAGTTTTATAAACAAAGAATATAATTTAGTAGTATCTACGTAGAAAAACCAATTGCAACCTGAGTATACACACTAATTCAAGTATACATTCAAAAGATTTAATTCAAACATTTTAACAAATATTTAAATAACAATCACTGATATAGAAATCTTGCAATTTTAACTTTTACTTTTTATTAAATATTATTAGGAATTTAATTTTATAGAGCTAATAAAAACAATTTTATTTTTATAAAATATAATGATTCCTCTCCTAGAAGAAAAGTGGTAGTTGGATATATTTAGTAGAAAAATCATCGATAATTTTCATTGAAGGCCAACTAGTATTTTACCAACATGATGAGAAGATATTGTAAGAGGAGGAAAGAGTTATATGTTGCCAAGATGTAGTTTCCTCAAGAAATAGAAGTATCACTGGATGTCAGTTAACGGAACTCCATAACAAGTAATTTATTTGTACCTCTCACAGATTACCTAACAATTTCCTATATCATTAACTTTTATGTCACAATCTCATTATCACTAATGCATACTCTATTCCAATCTTCTGGTGAAGAGAAGTCTTACTCTTTTATTCCCTACTGTCTTCAATGCAATAGGAGCCCTTTTCTCTTACAACTCTGCTCTAATTGAAGTAACAGAGAAAGAGGAGTGGCAACTCACTTTTTCATTTATTTGATCATCAAGGGGAGAGAGATATGAAGTTTCTTCAGGCAGAAATCAAAAAATTACAAAGAGGCACATAAGACATTGCTGACCTAGGCATGGGCAATGCTCTGTATAATTTACAGGATCATTCTGGTGTGTATATACATTCAGCTGTGTCTAATTAGATCCCCGTAGTTAAGAATTTGACATTCAGTAGTTTTCCCCAAGTTAAAAAGACAACCAACACCTTAACAAAAAGAGTAATATTAGATATTAAGATGACTTACTAAGAAAAAATGCTTTTCCTCAAAAAAGTCAATGTTTATATATATATAACAAAGGTACTAGTTTAAAATAAATAGAAACTAAAAAGACATAAAAATCAATGTAACGGGGGGATGCTGGAGTGGCTCAGTGGTCAAGCATCTGCTTGCGGCTTGCAGCGTGATCCTGGGGTCCTGGGATAGAGTCCCACATCAGGCTTCTTGCAGGGAGCCTGTTTTTCCCTCTGCCTATGTCTCTGCCTCTCTCTCTGTATCTCTCATGAATAAATAAAAAAAAATCTTAAAAAAGAAAAAAGTCAATGTAACAGGGAATCCATGATTGAATCCTGGATCTAAAAAGTAAGATATGAAAGGCATTTTTAAAAGATTTTATTTTATTTTATTTATTTAAAGATTTTATTTATTTATTCATGAGAGATAAAGAGGCAGAGACACAGGCAGAGGGAGAAGTAGGATCCTCACAGGGAGCCTGATGCAGGACTCGATCCTGGAATCCCAGGATCACACCCTGAGCCAAAGATAGATGCTCAACCACTGAGCCACCCGGGCATCCCTTGATTTATTTATTTTAAAGAGAAAGTGTGAGCAAGTGGAGGGTATGGGGAAAGGGCAGAGGGAGGAGATGGGGGGGGAGGAAGGGGGGAGGAAGGGGGAGGGGGAGAGAAAGAAGGAGGGGGAGAAAAAGAGGGAGAGATCGAGTCAGATGCTTTACCAACTGAGCTGCCCAGGCACCCCTGAAAGGCATTTCTGAAACAACTATGGACACATAAACATGCATAGAGTTATTATTTTTCTTGGGTGTGATATGGTATTAAAATTATTTTGGAAAATAACTTAGTCTAAGGAAATAAATATATGCTGATGTATTTGAGGTGGGCAGAAATGTGATGTTTGCTAATGGAATCTGGAATTACAAAGAGATACTTATTTAGGGTAAAGCAGGGTGAGGTCTGGTAATTCAGATATATGTAGATCACCACACATCTTCCACTAAATCCAGGATACAAATAATTAAAAAAAAAATTTTTTTTAAGGTTTTATTCATGACAGAGAGCAAGAGAGTGAGGGGGGGGGGGGCAGAGACGGAAGAAGCAGGCTCCATGCAGGGAGCCTGATGTGGGATTTGATCCTGGGTCTCCAGGATCACACCCCGGGCTGAAGACGGCGCTAAACCGCTGGGCCACTGGGGCTGCCCACAAATAAGTCTTGAAATGTAAAACCTGTATCTGCTCCAAACTATAAAGTCTATGTCTTGAACTGGGGAAAACAAGGTTATTTTATTACAGGACTCTCTAGTATAGTTTTACTTTATTTTCAATTTATATCTGTGTCCAAACATGGGGCCATTTTGGTGACGAAAGACTATGATAAGGTCTGCAACTATAGGGCAAACTAAGCAATGCTGTAGAAGAGATATACCACTCTGCTCCAGAAGGCATACAAATCCAATCAGAGTCAAAGTGTGTACAAAATGCTTCTGAATGAGTGTAATCTGGCAATCAATTACATATCTGACATAATTTTTAAAGACTTTATCTTTTTATTAATGTATAATGTAAATACAATTTTTTAAAATCAAAAGAAGTCATTTTAAAAACTTATTTTGAAGTACTGTTTTACTACATAGACTACATACATAGCTGCAATGGGTGAAGTCAGCCCTGGGAAGCATATCTAACACTAAATTTGAAATCAGGGAGCAAACTATGTTAGAATTTTAAACATTAGCAAAGGTAAAGTGCCTTTTCCCCCCTTAAATACATAGAAAACACATATCTTACATTATATTAAATATATAATAAATAGGATGTTCATTATTAACTAAAAATAAAAACATACTAAAAATTGTTCATAATAGGATCATTTCTGGTTTTAAATTAGAGAGATAATACAGGTTTTAAGGTTTTGAAACTTCAACAATTATCTATCAAAACATAAATAGCTGCTTCTAAGAATCACACTAGATAATCCCCAACTTTGAAAAATCTGTAAACAGTTTTAAAAATAGATGTCTTTTATTAGTTAACTCAGCCAGTTAAGAACAATTATTTTTTAAGTACTAATATATTAGGAAAACTATATTTCCTTGTTGAAAATCATATGGAAAGAAGTACCTTGTTCATACTACCAATTACTTTTGAAAATGCTTACTATACTTGGATTCAACTGTATTTTGACAGAAACACATATGCATAAAAACTACTTTATTTCTTAAGCCTATGTGTCACGCAGCGCCAGAAAAGCATCACTTTTCTAAAAGACAGAAATTGAACAGATGATAAGTTCTTTAAAGGAAAAAGTATCATGTTTGTAAGAGGAAAATATAATTCTAGATACCTGTTTGAATCTTGACTCTGTGTAGTTTGGATGTGAACTGATCATTAACTGTGAATATGTGGCCATTTTCTATTTCCTTGGACTTGGGTTCTTTTGTAAGAACCCGCTGTGTTGGTTTACCACAGGCGAGGGACTGCAGGGCTCTAACAAGTTCTCTTTCAGGGATATCTGTTTCTTGTTGAATTTCCTGAAATTTCATCAGATTGACATAATTAGACTTTTTGAAAGGTTATAGATTAGTTAAATTAGTAAGTAAAATTGACCAAGCAGTAGTAGTTAGAGGTAATTCCATTAAAGAGATAATTCACAATAAAGAGTTTACGACAAAGAATCAGGACACGTGGCTAAAAAATCTCACTTATTTGAAGAAACTAGAGAAAAAGGTGATTCAAATCATAAGATACTAAAACAATATGTACTTTGTTTCAGGAAATACAAGGCCTGGTCTAAAAATGTCATATCCAGCAGAGATTATTACTGACATGCTTTAATATTTAGGTAAAAATAAAGTGTTAACCAACTTACAACAGCAAATTTTAAAAATACTCTACACTCTTCCTTCCAAGTTGATTCTGCTCAGCAACTTCCTTCATAGAAAGCAGCAAACTGAGCCTGAGCTAAGGCCTTCTACTATAAAATCAAAATTTATAATCTAAGTTGACCATATTTATGTCTGTATGACCACATTAAAAAAATACCTGGTAATTAATTCTAAACATGAAAAATAGTATGAAATCTGTTTTGAGGTGCAAGTGATAATTTTTGCAACATATTATGTATGAACAAAGTGTAAATAGTGGGAAAAAACCAGCATGGGAAAGAATGAATGTGTAGTTTTTTGGTTCATTATACTCCTCTTAGATCCAGGGGACAGACAGTAAGAGAACTGTACACATATAGGACTTAGTTCCTACACTTGGTAGGTGAGGAGACCAAGTTTTCCCATTAGGATATACAGCTCTAATTTACTGTATAGAGTTATTTCTTTCTCAAAAGCAGTTCAGGAAGAATGGACATGAAGATGGAGACACTGAGTATGTAACTCACCTGCAGTCACTCTCTCTTTTACAAGTCTGAACAACAGCTCAGGTTGCTCTAAAGGACTGTCAGGTGAGGGAGGATTGAGAGAAATGTCAATTTAGTGATGATGAGGCCTCAAATGATCTATGTCTACCTATGTTAGCCATTTCAAATGCTATAAATGTTAATTCCAGCAAATTAAATAGGTGCTGTTATCAGAATGTTGATCATAATTATTATGTACATGCTAAAAGTGACTTATTTACATATTCTATTGTTTTTTATTCTATTATTTAATCATACTCCAAGAAATAGAAATACCTTCTCAGATGATATTTTACAATTACAGAGCATTCCCAGAAGTGACTATTGCAATTCAGTGTGCATCCTTCATGACATTTCCTATACATCTATATACACACACACAGGAAGACAAACACCCACGTATGGACGTGAACATGCCCATTTATAATGGCATAAATGTTAAACATCAATGGGATACATGTGATTTTTTCCCATTTGGGCATTTCTACCCTTTCATATTCTTTTGCTTTTATTGCCCTTTTGGTAGAAGTCTTCTAAATTTCTTGTTAGAATGATTCCTAGGAAGATTATGGTTCTTACTAAAATATAACTTTCCTCATGTCATTTTCTTATTAACTCTGATTTATAGTAAAGTTAATTTTTCAACTGAACTCTTTTCAGAGAAATGTTCTCAGTTGATAATCATAATTGACAATCACATTGTCTACAAATTTTGTCACCTACAGGTATTTTATAAAACTCCTTTTTTCTTTTCTTGGTGTGTTAGGACCTGTAGAACAATGCTGAGTAACAATAATAAAAGCAGGTATCTAAAACTTATTCCTAACTTTAATGGGAAGGGGTCTAATATTTTACCACTAACTACTGCTTGCTTAGATCTCTCATTAGATATATCCTTATGATATTAAAGGCATGTCATTCTGTTCTTAGGTGGCTAAGAGTCCCCCATGTCTAGAAAGTATGAAATGGAGATGGACTTCCACAAATGTTTTTTGTACATCTGTAGAAATCATTGATTTTCTCCTTGAAATGTCTGGCAATACAGCAAGTACTCAGTTAACTTAATCATTATTATAATAAAACCTTAACTATACTAACAAACCCCCCCCCTTTTTTTACAAATTCCTTTTTTATATTCTAGCAATACATCCTATTTGTACACAATGAATCATTCTTTCAATACACTGAATATGACTTGCTAGTATTTTTTTTAAGATTTGTACATTTAAAGTTGAATAGCCTATAGCGCTGTTTTTGCATTTTCTTTGTTCACTTTTAGTAATAAGGTTATGCTAGCCTTAGATATTTCCCAAGAGCAGTATGTGTATTCTGTTTCTGAGTTTAAAGTTCTCTGTGAAGCTTTCAATTTTAATATGCTAATTATGAAATCTGCATCTTCTTTTTTATTGTCTGGTCATTCAGTACATTTGTGAAGGACTTCTCTGTGAAATATTTCACCTTGTACTTTCAACCATTTTCTTTTATATGAGGTGAAATTGTATCATTAGTGATTATTACAAATTCTTAATGAAGTATCAATTGTCACTGTAGTTTGTTTTCTATTTATATTCTACTGCCTGAAATTAATTTCGCTATTATCTATAATTAGTTTTTACATTTCAGACTCATTCTTAGAAAAATTTAAAACGTGTATTAAAGAACATTCAGAAAAATATGTACTAATACTCCTCCTATCTCTTTCAAAAACCAAATGCTAGTTACTGTAATTCAAGGTATAGACTACTGCTTTATGTATTTCCTGATTTCAGTTGTTTTAAATCATAATACAACTTCTATTCATTAAAGAAATACAGAAAAAGAGAAAAAAGTCTCAGCAGCTTGACTACTGTGGATTAAATGTGACACTATGAATAAATGCCAAGTTTTACAGGCAGCTTCCAAAAAGGTCTGTAATGATCCTGATATATTTTAACCCTGTGTGATCTCCTCCCTGTATCAGGGCTGACTTGGGTGATCCAGAAAATCCGAAAGCGACAATATGTCACTTTAGGTTCTGCCTGGGTCTCTTGGATAGCTTAGGGAGTAGAGTTAGCCACCAGGATGCAAGGTGAGTCATGTCCTTGGTAAGACCCATGTGGAGAGAAGCTAAGTCCTCTTTATCAACAGCTGAAATGAATTTGCCAGCCTTGTGGAAGGAAGAGTATACTAATAGCTTGGAAGTGTATTTTCCAGCCCCAAACATCAGATGCCTGATGCCCCACCTGACATCTTCACAACCTCATGAGAAACTCTGAGCCAAAAATACACTACCAAGCCCCTCCTAAATTTTTAACCCACAGAAACCAGGAAAGATAATGGTCAGTAGTTGTTTTAAACCACTAAGTTTTAAGATGTACTACTAAAAAAGTATTAAATACTTTTGTAACTATCTTCTCTAATTTGTGGAAATTTGTCAAAGAGCCGGCTAATAATAACTTATCCAGCACACTTTAATGAAACATACAGTAAGAGTACAAACTTTAAGTGCCTTCTCACAATGCCTCCTGTTCAAGATGCAAGCAGCCAGAAGGCTTTGGGAGCCACAGGAATGGCATTCTACATATGCCATTTATGCTCAGGCATCTGGGTTTGTGACATGGCTAAACTGTGAAACATTAGAGGAATTTTCTGCTTAATTTTACCTTCTATTTAATGATGCTTATCAGCATCAGTGATCCCAAGCCAGTTTGGGAAAAGGAAGAGTAAGTCTGAACCACTAAAATTACTAGTAATTCTAATAATGCCTTTAGAAAATGAGTTTATATGCTTGTTTTTCTCATTATTTTCCCCAACTCTTTACAAACTAGGACTCTGAAAACCAATATTAGCATTACCAACCAGTTTATTTTGCTTAAAATATATGACCCAGGGCAGCTGCAGATTAAAACATTCAAGCTGTTAGAGATAATCTAACTCCACCTCTGAAGAGGCTTATGACTTGAGTAAGGTACTCAATACTTGCTTAATCAATATCCTTGGTACTAAATCACATGTAACTTGTGCTTGACATTTAAGGTTACTCCCTAGGTAAGACACATCCAGAAATACATAAGAACAAAACCTCCTGACTTTGCCACTGACCTAAAATATTTGGGTTGCAAAACACTTCCTTGAGGTCTACCACATAAAAATCATCTCTTATGTATATCTATTACATAAATGGAAGTACGGAGGTAGGCTTTAAAATAGGCCTACAATTTAATTTTGCTCTAAATTTCAGACTCTAACATGTCTATGTTCATCCGAATTTGCAAATTGGCTTTCAATTAAGTATAAATAGGGCAGTAATTTTACAGCTTTTCCAAATATTTATTCTTCATTTTAAATTTAAACTTAAGATTCACATGATCTTTATTTCAACATACTCATTAAAGGTATGGGAAAAGACCAACTGAATTTAATGTAATCAAGTTACTTAATGGAGGAAAAAACAAAAAAAAGATGGGTATAAAAAAGAAATTTACATTATCAAGGTAATGTAAAAATAGCCTAGGGATAGACACAGAAATCAATGAAACAGATCAGAGTGCAGAAACCGACCCACACATATATAGTCAACTAATTTTTTCATAGAGATGCCAAGGTAATTAAAAGGAAAAACAACGCTTTCGGCAAATGATGATGGAATGAACAACTGAGTATCTGTGTGTGAAGGGAAACAATTCTTTATTTTTATATGTATTTTTAAGGTATCTCTACTCTCAGCATGGGGCTCGAACTCTCAATTCTGAGATCCAGCTGTATGTTCTGACTGAGCCAGCCAGCCACACCAAGGGGGGAAGAATTCTTAATCCTTAATCTTAACTATATAAAAAAATTAACTTGAAACTGATCATAGACCTAAATGACAAAGTTAAAACTAAAGTCACTCAGAAAAAAATACAGAAGAAAATCTTTACAACCTCAGGATAGCCAATATTTCTTAGCTGGGATATCAAAAGTGTGAACTACAAAAGGAAAGAAGTGGCAACTGGACTTTTTCATATTAAAAACTCTGCTCTTCAAAAAGTATCATTTAAAGAAAATGAAAATGTGACAGACTGAAAATATTCTCAGTACGTAGATCTGACAAAGGATTTGTATCCAAATTTATAAACAGCTTTTAAACAACCCAATAAAAACAGGAATAGACACTTCATCAAACAAGACATGGAAGTAGCACAGGAATACACAAAGGATGCTCAACTTTTTTATAATCATCAATGAAAGGCAAATTAAGTCCACGAGATACAATTACAAACCAAGTTAAACAGTTAAAATTGAAAGACTATTAAATTTTGTAGAGGATGTAGGGCAACTGGAACCCTCCTATACTGCTAGCAGGAATTTAAAATAGCACCACAACATTTTGGGACACAGTTTGGGTCTCCTAAAAAGTTCAACATCTCTCTCTATTCCTAATAGTCTAAATCTGGGAAAAACCCAAAAGTCCATCAATAGGTGAATGAGTAAAGAAAATGTAGTAAATTCGTATATTAGAATATCACTCAACAATAAAAAAGGAATGAACACACTAACATAGGTGAATCTCAAAAACATGTGATGTGAGAGAAACTGGACAACAGTAACACACATTCTATTATTCCATTTATATGAAATTCTAGGAAGGCAAAACTAATCTACAAGATAAAGCAGACTGCCAGCAGTCTGAGGACAGGGGGAGGGAACTGATTGCAAAGAAATCTAAAAATGTAAGGGGTATATATTCTGTATCTTGATTGTGATGGCACTTACACAGGTAAGACATCTGTTAAAACTCATCAAATTACACATTTAGATGGGATATGTTTTGTCATCTGAAACTTACACTTCAATAAAGTTGTCATCTGAAACTTATACTTCAATAAAGTTGATTTTCATTTAGCAAACTAAATGAAATGGGACCCAATAAGTGTATGATGTTCATATAATTCCATAGCCCAGTTTTATGCTGTTTTCTTTAATGGTACTCAAACATTACTTAATAGTAACAATAATACTCAATAACTTTAAAGGTTACTCAAATAAGAAAGATTCCAGTAACAGAAACAATACAGATGCTTAAAATTTACATAACCAACCCATACCTCAAACGTGTATTTTTCTCTATTATTAAAGAGCATTAATATGGTCATCTGGAAAGTGGAGACCTGCAATATGTGCTTCCGTGTATTAGAGCCAGTCACTTGTGCCCCTCCAACACCAACTTCGGATCCATCTTCCTGTTTTGTTTTTTAAAAAATATAAACAAGATATAATTATCTCCTGATAACTCTAACTGTACATTTCAAACACAAACACTGTAATATCCAACTCTCCCCTTAGCAAAACTACATAACTTATTCCTACATAAAAAGGAAATGTTACTTCAAAAAATGGGTAAATGTGGGTGAATGCATAGATATGTGTTGACACATACTAAGTCTTCAAGTACTGTCCTTTTCCCCCCCTTAATGAACATTTTAATGTATCTGAGCAAGTAATGAGTTAACAAATCCTTAAAATTATAGCTAAAATTATTTTAATACAACACGATGGGATCATAATGGACTTAAAAGACAACACTGCCATTATACTGCTATCAAAAGTAGTGGGGGTTTTCTTCAGTGTGGTCTGATCACAGTTAAGAGATCATGTAACAGCACAGGATGGGGGGGGTGTCTCTGCCATCCTTAAGCCTTTTCCTGCTCTATGATTTAAGTACAAAAATAGAAATTTTAAGTCTTCAGTAATTAACATATGAACTGTTTTAAAAAAAACCCTTATCCGTTTAACAAAACTTCAAAAGAAAACATGATTATTTAGGGAAAAAACCCTCTCCTTTAAAACAAAAGCAAGCAATAATTGTAAAAGTTGAGTTCTTTTAGTATCCTTAACTTTCCAATTTACACACAAATACATAATAGTGTCAAATATTATTCAAGTAAATAAATTGTAAAGAATACTTCCCATTTCAATTAAATACAAAAATTACAATGTGTAGACACTGACAACATTAAAAAAAGTGTTACTGTGACATATGAAACCAGTAGCACTACTATCAGAATTTAGAATAAAACTGTTATTTGCTGCCTAAATGGCAACTTGGATATTTTTTCTTAATATTTTTCTAAAAACATTTTTTATTATTTTTCTATTTGAAGGCAACTGATTCTGATTTGATGTACACCCAAAGCAATGAAAGTAAATTGCTCATCTAAACCTCATAATTTTTTATATAAAAAAGCAGTTACATTTTTTACGTGAAGGCAATTCACTAGTGTCTTGCTAATTTTTATAATAATCACTTTAGTAGTATTTTGTACATCTCACAAATCTTGTGTTAATTTTCCTCATTTTGATTTATTGGAAATAAGGATTTTAGGAGACAGAATTTTGAAAAGGGACTCAAAGCTTTGTACACTCTCAAATCAATTTACATCTTATTATCTTATGCAATATTGTCTCCAATTTAATCTTATTTTTAAATTACTTAATGTAAGTATGTTCAAACATACAATATTTACCTTTTTAACTGGTCCATAAAATGTGGCATTGAGATCTGCAGAACCCATGTGATGCTGGAGTGTGAGCTGTCGACCACTGTGTTTGGCTAAGTAAAACCTTTAAGCAAATCAAATCAAGTTTTAGAGAATCATATGATTTACATATTTGGAATTATAAACTACAGGATAACAACACTTAATAAGCATCTATGTAATAAGGACAATGTTAATTTCTATTAGTATACCATGTCGCTTTGCCCACTGCTCACCTGCTACTACTATTCCTAAGATCACTTTTCTCCAAAGTAACAGTCATCAATTTGCTCCAAGCCAGGGGCAGACATCAACAACGCAAACTACACTTCTAACCACACACTCATGCTGAAGAAAGGACACTAGTAAAACAGTCCTCTCCAGAGTTTCCGCAACTCATTTTTACATATTAAAAAGCATAAAGGACAAATTCTCCTTTTGACCATGAGGTAAAAAATGAAGTAAATTCATCCTCAATCAGTGACAGCACTAATGCTCAAGTTTATTTCAACTGTGGACAGTTATCCGTACTTGCAAAGTCTCATCTAGGTTTACCTTCTGAATATCTCAAAAGCATGTCTTGGTGCTGGTGGGATGTTGCACTTTGGTGTGGCTGACTGCGTGGGCCAATATCCTGTTGTGAGCACCCGGACCGTGAGATCAACACCACCTAGAGACACCTGTGTAAAGACAAAAAGATGCCCCCCTCAAATGAACCAGGAATTGTTTTCCATTCCATATAGACACTCCATTAGAATTATCCAAGTAGTTAACTGTGTCCAATATCAAGCAAATGAAATGCATCTTCTTAAAGATTAGATCAGTGTTTTCTAAATTTTAACTAACCTGGCAAATATTTTTATTGCTTAAGATATCTACTTTAAAATAATGACCATGGGAGAGTTCTTAGTATATGAACGACGTCTTACTGGTGTCACTGAGAAGACAAGGGGCCATATCAGTATCATTTTAGAAGAAGACAAGGGGCCATATCAGTATCATATTAGAAAGCATTCTAAATCTTTCATCTTAAGGATATTAATCTTTCATCTCAGTTTTTAAGTATTTTTACCATCTTAACAAAAAACCTATTTCTAATATCCCATTCGCATTTCAACTACATTGATCAAAACCTTGTTTTCACATTAAGTTCTTATTTTAACAACCTTTGCACAGGTTACTGTAGATCCAATTCTACACAGTACGCTTTACAAATACTGTTTAATAGGTAACTACCTCTACAAAACATATGCTAGCATTATGGTCATAGTCAGATATTTTCTTCCTTATAAGTATATTTTTAAAGAAAACAAGAGGGTATATTAATAAGAATTCTTAAGAGTGAAATATTATCTATATTGTTATTGATATTCACAGCTTGTTGTAAACCATTATTCTGTATCTAACCTGGATGATTAGTGATATAGATATTTTTTAAAGGAAGAAACTTCATAAATATCAAGTAGTATACCATGCTCAGATTTCCTCACAAGTATCTACTAAATGACTACTCAATTCTAAAGAAGTTGAACTAGTAATCTTAGATGACAAAGAGGAGAGATGGCCACAGAAAGACTCTTAGATGATGAACAGAGGTTGGCAGTGCTACAGAATGGTGCATTTGCAAGTGGTAGTTAATGGCATCAGGACTTTGTTTAATCCACCCAAAACAATGAAGTCCTTTCTTCTTTCTCCCATGTACCCACATATCTTGCTCCCTAATCTTTAAATCTTTCCTCAAAATGTCATTTTTTAAAGGAAGCCTTCCCTGTTCACTCTGCTGATACAGATTTCCTATCATCTATCACCAGCTATGATGCTATGGGCTTGCTTATCTTACTTCTCATCTGTTGCCTTTCCATCATGGAAGGGAATTTTATCTGTTCCATTCTCTCTTGTATATCCAGTGCCCAAACAATGGTTGGCACAGAAAGCACTTACTGAATTATTTGTTAAATGGAGGGGAAAAAAAAGAAGAATCTCAGACAACTATTGCTTTAGTGGTTTCTATCTCTTCTTTCTAGCTTTCTTAGTAATATTTTGAAGACATTCAGCTTATATTCAAAGATAGCACATGACAGGGTGAAGTATATAGAGTCTGGGGTACCAGAAAAGTCAGTCGGGATATGATATGGCTTGCTGATATAAATAAAGAAAACTATAATAGCAAGCTTAGTTTTCCTGCCCGTCACAGTTTTTAAAATAAAAACACAGGAAACAATGGACAAATACTTAAAATTTCCTTCAGCATAAAAATTAAAATTTATCTAAATAAAATATACCACAAGTATTATTTGAATTTTAAGAAAGCACCTGTTATATAACTTCTGAAAGTAAATGCAAGAGCCACTCTGCATTTCAACAGGCCAGGAGAACTTAATAAAGTTACAGAGAAAGGTCTGTTGACAATTGGGAGATATTTTAAAAGGGCTCAAAGATTTCAGAAAGCTCAGTATTTCTTCTGATTTTGCCACTTTTCATCAATTCTTTCTAATGTATATTAAGACTTCAAATTAGAAGACTTAAAGCTTAAGATCCTTAGCATAAACCAGTAACTGTAGGCAAATAATGGCCTTAGAATAAGTGGAAACCACAACAAATTAGCAGATATGTAACTCTGAGCATCGTGATTATAAGTACTCTACTTACTGTAATTAATTATTAAACAAATATTCTACCAGAGTGCAAGATATACTTGATATATTAATATAGATGAAAGACTCACAAACTTTGTAACAGAAAATAATAAAGGCAAACAGGATTTGATAAAATTCGGTTGAACTAGCTCTAGCCCCTTTTTAAAAATGAAACAATGGCAACAAAGTGGTCAAGAATAAAGATCATAATTTTCTTATCACAAGACCTTCACCGATCATAGGCAAGGTAATTAGACACAGTGTTGAACCCATCCAGGAACATTTCTCTTACAGATGGTTTCTTTCAACAGAATATTTACCCATACCAGGTTATTTACCTATTGCATTCAATATGTGTAAGATTAGTGGAAAAAAAAATAAACAGGAAAAATAATTGTATCACATTAAAATATATTAATGTATTAAATAGAATCAAGTATAAATTTCTAAACAATCTAAAAAAGAAAAAAAGTATCCTGGATATTCACATTATTCAGTTCCTGCCCAACCAGATTTCTATTTGTCACAGACTTGTTGCTGTATCTTTCCTGCTCTCAGCCCTTCTCCACAATAAGCTTTAGGAGGCAAATCATATTAACTATTTACAATGGGGAGAGACTTGGAAGTCCCTCTGAGTCAGAATGCCTTGATATAGATAAATGTCCATTTCTATAGAATTAGGTGTTTTCATATAATTTGTTTGTGAAATGAGACTGAGAACAGTTTAAGTGATAGTCTTATATCTAAATATCAGAGGAATGATGGCTCAGTTGGTTAAAGTGTCTGACTCTTGGTTTAAGCTCAGGTCATGATCTCATGGTTGCTGAGATCCAGCCCCCCCGTCCAACTCCACACTGGGCACAGAGCCTGCTTAAGATTCTTTCTGTCCCTCAGCCCTTCCCACCCCTATGCTTTCTCTCTCTCTCTCTCAAAAAAAAAAAAAAAAGGGGGGGGGGTGGGGGGGAGGAGGAGGAGGAAAAAAAAAATCAGAGGATTTAACTTCCAAATTTTTTAAGTGGCTGTTACATGTCTTAATTATGAAGTTGTATATGGTCACTTGAGAAGCAAAACTTTCTGAACTTCATTAAACCCTCCCAAAAACCTCATCAAACTCCAAAGCTGTGCAAGCTATAGCTTTACTGTCTTCTGGGAATCACAATACAAAATCCTATTTATAACACACTAATGTCAGCTCCCACAGGCTCTGAAAATGTCAGCTCCCTTTATGCTTCTCTGCTTATTGATGAGAATACTGAGGTTATATAGAGGAAGGTCAGGTAATGATTCTAAGATAGCACAATCCTGGGGGGTAAAGTGAGAGCAAGAGTACTAAGACTCAGCAAGCTTGCCTAAGCCCTGTCTTCCTTCCACAATCTATAATGGTTTTAACAGTGGAATCATTCTATTAACTTTTCAGCATATTCCCTCAAGTGGAGAGGATAAACTAAGTTTTAGGAGAATAAGAAAAAAATATTTTAACATTAATAGTTAAAGAAAAGGGCTTACATGAGGGAGAATAATTTTTCAAGTACATACAGATAATAAAAATGTTGCCCCTAATAACATTTAAAGGAATGACACCAGCAGTTTAGTTTAACATGGATAAAAATGCCCATTACAAAAGACTTCACATAGATACATACATATTAAGTACAAATTAATGGGAGAATCTTACCCCAGTTGCCTGTAGGTGCTGCCTGAATTCATCCATAGTTGTGTTTGAGATGCTCATATCCCTAAACATTCCTTCCAGTTTTGATGTAAACTGACATCCACATTCAGTCTGTGGAAGAAAAATGCATACATACACAAACAATTGTGTATGTATTTTTCTATGAGCAAATGTACAAAGAAATACGCTTCCATGTAATGGACATCCTAAATCTTTCGAATAGTTAGTTGTCCTATGGCTGTAGCTACCAAACTTCAGTGTGTTTAAGAATACTCCAAGGATTTTATTTTAAAATGCAGGTTCTCAGACTCTTTTGGAAATTCTAATACACCTCACTAAAGGTATAGACCAATGCTCTAGGTTTTTAATAGGCAACTCAGGTGATAGGAGTATAGTAGTCTATAGACCACATTTTGTGAAATAAAACTAAATGGTGATACTCCCTTCACCATTTCTCTTGCACTAATCCTCCCCCAGATCTCCATGAATGTATCTTGCCACACCATGAGAAACTCCAGCAAACTCTGAATGTTCCAGGACCTAAACAAATCTAAGTGCAACCTGCTCAAAAAATCTAGTTTTATTAACTTATAAAAATAAGTATTTAAAATCAACTACATATTTCCTAATCACATTTTGGTGTTCAATCATTTGATAAACACTGGTTAGGTACGTCACTCCAGCTCATATACACCTTACCTTTAACTTAGATATCATATTTTTTTCAGAGTCATCAGAAACACTTTTATTTGTGAGAAGTCTCCTTGCCAAGTGTTGTTTATAGTAACGTTCAAATACATCTTTTTCTTGCATAAACCTAAAAAGGACCATTGCCTTATCCAATATTGTTTCTACTTCTTGTTCTGTTAGCTGCAAAATCAAGTAGAAGACAATTTAAGAATTATAAAACTTTAGTTCTACAAAAAATAACACCACAGTTCATCTACTGTTTTTTTTTTTTTAATTTTTTTTTATTTATTTATAATAGTCACAGAGGGAGAGAGAGAGAGGCAGAGACACAGGCAGAGGGAGAAGCAGGCTCCATGCAACGGGAGCCCGACGTGGGATTCGATCCCGGGTCTCCAGGATCGCGCCCTGGGCCAAAGGCAGGCGCCAAACCGCTGCGCCACCCAGGGATCCCTCATCTACTGTTTAAGAATAAGACTGGGGCTCCTGGGTGGCTCAGTGAATGGAGCATCTGACTCTTTGATTTCTCAGGTCATGGTCTCATGGTTGTGAGATCAAGCTCTGCGTGGGGCTCCGTGCTGGTCTCGGAGCCTGTTTGGGATTCTCCTCCTCCCTCTTCCTCTGCCCCCTACCCCCTCAAAAAATAGAAAATAAGACTTGGACAATAAACATAAAAAGTCTGGTCGAGAGGTATCAGCAGGCGGGATCTAGTCTGAGAACACATCTTCTACTTCACAGAGTAGCACACTCTCATTCTTCTATTCCCATCTAGCACAGCAGGGATCAGGGGCTGTAGTGATGTTCCTCCCTTCCCTAGAGGGCTACCAAGTGAATGGAGGAAATGAGGGGATAATGGCTCGATTAAAGGATGACTGAGAACAAATGAAATGAAATTTTAATCACAAAAAAGAATCTTCCAATGCTTTTCCATAGTATTTAGGCAGACACTTATATAAGCAAAAGATAGATATTTTCACGCAAGCTCATTCAAAATCTATGTTGTGCAAATAGAAGAGTAATAATTGGTTTTAATTCCAAGACTAAAAGGGCCCCCTGTCCTCATCTTTTAAATAAGGGCAAGATGATACTGTAGCAATTTTTACTAAGCATATATTTAAAACTATGAAGACTAAATGGATGTTGTCTTTTTATCGTGATCTTTCTCTTGTTTGTTTCTTCATTGTTATAGCTGCCTGGAAAACCTGTGGCATTTGCTGTTTTTCCCTTTTCTCTCAAATTCCAAGATAAGTTAAAAAGACCACTGTATGTATGATCACAATATTTGATTTTCTACACTGTAGTAAGCTCCAACATCCCAGATACATATCAAAGGCTTTCAAACTACTTTCTCATAGCAATTCTAATCTACTCCTTCAAGTTCTTGGCATCCAAGTATTGTTTGATACCGAACTCCCATAACCAGATGACAGCAAGCAAAATTCCAGGCCACAGACAGTTGTCTTCTAGATCCCTATTATCTACATAGCATATCAAAACCCCAAAGTCCATAAAGACTGTCAAACATTGTGGCTGTGTAGTTGTTTGGTTCTGATATAAATTATATATTAAATGAAATGTCAAAGTACTTTTTGACCATTTCAGATATTCAACAATCCTTTTCAGAGATCACAGCACACATTTAAGCACAGCAAAGAAATAGGCTTAATTTTATATCAACAAAATTCCTTATTTTTATATTTCTAATTTTATATAAAACTTTAAATCTACAAATAAAGTGTAATGAATGTGTTTCTCCAATGTGTTAATACTTACCCCTTTGACTCCTTTTTTCAGCTTATCGTCAATAAATAATGAGAGGTATTCAGGGGACCTGGAGTTGAGGTTGAGAAAATACTCAAAGTCACCCGCAATAGTTTGTTTAAAGAGCCGGTCATTATTGAATGATTCCTGGAGGAAGCGATCGAACCTACTCTTCAGATCCAATAAGCCCTTCCAAATAGAAATAAAGAAATTTAGGGTACATTATAATAATTTTTTTTCTATAAACAATACACTTACAAGCAGTTATGTTTATCTTAACTTTGCTGGTAATAAATGGCTGCATTTGGTGTTAAACTTACAGGTTCTCTATTATTATTTTCAAGTCTTTATATAAGTCTGTATTAAAACATGTCAGCAATGAGGGATTGAAGACGAACTAAAGAACATTTGCACTATGTCTCCACACCCTTCTCTATCTTGACTGAAAGTAAAGCCCCAGAAAAGCAGCTTTTATTATTTTTTTTTTTTTAAAGATTTTATTTATTTATTCATGAGAGACAGAGAGAGAGAGGCAGACACAGGCAGAGGGAGAAGCAGGCTCCATGCAGGGAGCCTGACACGGGACTCGATCCCATATCTCCAGGATCACACCCTGGGTTGCGGGTGGCACTAAACTGCTGTGCCACTGGGGCTGCCCAGAAAATCAGCTTTTAAAAATGCACCCCAAAAGTATTTATACTGAAACATGAAAAACTTGGGGCATAATTTATTTATTTATAAAATTGCCTGAAAGAGCAGCATTTTAGAACAAAAATATTTAGCTGAAAAGTTATTTTTTCTAATACCTCAAAGTATATGAACACTAAAGCATAAAAAAAGTAGTTACTTTCATTCTTGAAAACCATTTAAACAAGGTCTTCATCAGGTTAATAAATGCAAAGAAGAAGCTGAGTGTGGTTCCAATATAAATACACATACTTTGGAAAATTCTAAAATACCTAGGATAATCACACATATTATCTTTCCTTTGGGAAAATTAAAGTGAAAAATACAAAATACATACAGCTTAGTAAAAGTGTTCTTTTTACCAGCATGTGTCAAAATTACTTTATCGCAAACTTAAAGAGAATTTTCTGTATTCACTTACCTGGATATAGTCAACAGGATTCTTTCCTTCTCCTTCCTCAGAAACAAGGGCTTTCCCTTGCTCCCTCAAATAGGAACTCATACACTCACACATTGTTTTCAAGCCATTTGGCACACGACTAAATAACTTGTACATGCAAGCAAGGTCTGCAATCAGAAAGAACATACAAATCGACTACATTAAAAATTAAGAGAAAAAATGTGAATCTGTTTATTCTAATTTGTGAACTCAAAGCTTATTTTTCCATCACTGCCACTTGTTGATCACGTGAAAAATGACTAAAAAAACACTTAACAAAACAAACAAAAGAAAAAAAAATTAGGCTACTTAATGGTTATTATTGCAACTTATGAAATACAGCTTTCAGATAACACCACCAATAAAATCTCTCAGTAGATTTTAGTTTACATGGAAGATACCCATACAGCATAAAAAACCCACAGAAAAAAAGGAAACTGCAGCTTTGAGTTCCTACACGATTCTAATCTAAAACCCAGTAATACTACAAAATGTCTATCAAAAGGATAACTTGAATTATTGTATAATTAGTAGTCAACATAATAATAAGGAAAATATAAAAATCAATTAAAAGTCTTACAGGTATTTTTAGGTATGTCTATCACAAAGTTCAAACAACATGACAGTAAGTAAAAATAAAATATACTAGGATTTATTTTATTTTAAATAAAGTTTTATATGAAATTAAAATCCAAGACATGCTGTGACAAAGTTTATATGAAATTCATAGCATGTATTCCCAGTCCTTAGTATTTTCCTTGGAGGAATCCCTAATACTTCCCAGGTGATGTCCTAGGCCAATACGTATATTTTAAAAATTGTTTTACCACACTATACTGTTCTTACTTAGAATGAAAATCCTGGATTCTGTCCATTTTTTATATCATTTTTCACAAGATTAAAATGTGGTAACAGAACACTGCTTTCCCATATGTCTAGTATTTCTTTGAAATAAGAACTTACTGGGAGACTCTAAGTGTCAGAACTGTACAATGATATAAAAAAAGCTTTATAATCAAGAACTTTTGACAATGGAATTAGAACAGCAGTTTCTAGATGGGAGGCTGGGAAATTTTTTTCTCTAAAATGCATAGTAAGTATTTTATGAGCTTATAGGCCATATGGTCTCTGTTGCAACTACTTCAGTTTTGCCATTGTAATAAGAAAGAAGCCACAGATAACACATAAATGAATGGGCATGACTGTGTTCCCATAAAACTCTATTTATGGACACTAAAAATTTATATAATTTTCATATGCAATGAAATATTCTTCTTTCGATTTTTTTCCCCCAACCAAACTGCTGGTGGTCCAGATTTCACAGATAGGCTATAATTTACCCACCTCAGTCTTCATTTTAACAACTATTTAGATCCTAAAACTAAAGTTGTGTTTTAAAAATACTTAGAAGTTTTACAAAAGAGCTTCTAAAATTAGTTTTAGTGACTTTCAAAATCAAATTGTATTAAAAAGTAAGTTTTCACCAATAATATGTGTCCAAAGTAATCAATGTTACAGCAAATCTTACAGTTTCTCACATTTGGCATAAATTATAACAAAAAAATTTTTTTTAAACATTTATTTATTTTGAGAGAGTGAGTGAATGAAGTGAGGGGGGCAGAGGGAGAGAACCTCAAGCAAACTCCACCCTGAGCCGAAGCTAGCTTGATCCCAGGATCCTAAGATCACACTACCTGAGCCAATACCAAGTCAGATGTTTGACTGAGCCACTCAGATGCTCCAAGAAGAGTCTTTTTTAAAAAGTAACTTTCTCTGGTTTAATAAAAACAAATTTACATACAACTTTCAAGGAAGAAATATATAGAAATACAAGCTATTTCAAAACACATAGCAAGGATTACACAAGAGGAAGCACAGAAAACCTCTTTTCCAACCATCTTACTTTGTATCTCCTCTTACATCCCTCCTCTCCTTTGTTATTCACTTAAAAATTGTTTTTCGTTCCCCAACAAGCTCTTAACAGGCAATATGTTTCTTTTATAAGAAGCAAGAAGCTAAAACACTAAGACATCATCTAAGAACCAAGAAAACAGCAAGAGTACCATGTTTGTTTTTTTAATAGTGTATCAGTGATTTCAAAAGTCATAGTTTTAAAGTAAAACTTCAGAAATTAAAAATAAGGACAACCTAACTGTTTACTCTTTTATTTATAACTTCTCATAGGGAAATCACAAAGTATTGTTTTCAGGAGAGAAAAGGGTAAACAGCTAACAAGAATAAATGCTACCATTATCTCAAAACTGGGTACTTTTATAAAGCAATTCTCCTTTTCTGAAATCTGTAACTTCACAGTTCCCAGAATCAATCTACTAATTTATCTAAAATGTTACATGAAAGATACTATTTTTGCATTTTTAACACCCTTATCACAACTAATTCCCAAAAAAAGCCTATAGAAATTTTATGATTGGTATGTCAGATTTTAAAAGAATCACAAAAAAATCACATAGTATGTGGAAATGGAGAGTCTAACTCTCTTGTACACAAAAAGGACAGAAATATTAGTCTTCTGGACTAAGAAAAACACAAAAAGTGAGGAGACTAAAATGAAAGACAGATAAAAAGAGCCACTCAATTAACAAGAAATACCAAAAATCCTCATTAATAAAAATGTAATACTCTTAAATTCTATCAAGGTTAATAAATTAATGACACATATTACTAAGACTCATATTTATAATGTATTTTAATTATAGGAAAATAAAAAAATTAACTAAGAACCTGCTAGAATTATAAAGATTCAATTATATTTCAATTGCTGACACTTACCTTCTGTCTTTCCATTTTTCAACATATGTACTAGGCCCGAATTCTCCATTTCTACTATGGTTTTCATGTGCTTGGAAATGAGTTCCCTCTCGACCACTTTTACTATTGGCTCTTCGGTTGATTTGTCAAGGCAGTGCATCACCCGTTCTATTTCTTCATTAATTCTAGCTTCTACTTTCTTTATATATACTGAAGCACTGTTTTCTGCTAAAAATTTCTGGCTTTCCATCTGCAAATAAAAAAGCATGATTTTTTTTTTTTTTAAAACATAGAAGCAAAATGTGTTTCTGCTTTTAACTGAGTATCTATAATGTTCATCATAAGCCAAACTAAATATCATAAGTACTGTTAACATTTTATATAGTTTATCACACATATCTACATAGTCTTAATTATATCCTTTAAAGCACTGATTACATAAGAAGTTATCAATACATTATCCTTAAGCAGTGTTTTTCAAACTTTGCCAATGTACTTCAAATAGTAGAAAAAATAAGCACTTGCCCGTAAGGGTCAAAAGTATAAAATGAAACATCTGACCCAACTCAGAGTCGGAAATTCTTTTTTGATTTAATGTGTGATGATGTCTAGAAAGACTCATCATGCTTATCATAGTTTTGCTGACATACTGCCAGTTACTGAAGTCCAACTGCCACCCCACTCCCAGTCTCAAAAGAGTATGTATGCATGTGTATACACACACACACACACACACAGAAGTTTTAGAAATAGAACTTTAAATAACTCTTAATCTTGTCTAACACCAGCCTTACAGAAATTCCACTAAACTATGTTAATCCAAATGATTTTAACCTATTTGATAGGATTAATGAATATATATCTAAGAGTTACAAAAAGGAAGACATGTTGATATAAACTATGTACAAAATTTAATAACATTTCCTACTTTAACAAAAAGTAGTTTTAGTCCCTGAAAATAATCAAGTTTCTAAGAACAGACATTAACACACCAAACAAAACTCTTGGTGAGACCATCTCTCACTCCTGTTAAAAACAGTATGTATTATGTATATATAACATGCATGCACATGTCACTATAGCACATTTTGGAATCTTTTTTATAATTTATTTTTTTTTAAATTTTTTTATTTGATAGAGAACAGGGTGTGTATGGAGGGGGGAGAGAGGGAGAGGGAGAAGCAGACTCCTCACCAAGCAGGGAGCCAGGTACAGAGCTTGATCCCAGGACCCTGAGATCATGACCTGAGCTGAAGGCAGCTGCTTAACTGACGAGCCACCTAGGCACCCTACACTTTGGAATCCTGACAATTAATCTTCCATTGGTTTATCTACAGCGAAATGAAGGAAAATTAAATGAATGTGAAGGTCAAAAATGTTGCAAAAATATCTAGTATTAGTTGCTTTATTACTGGAAAATGGAGTCTGCCTCCTACATTATAAAATTAATAGCTCATAAAACATGATCTAGGTTCACCAGTGCAAGCCACAAAGGTCTTCCTGACTGGTTGGTTACAAACTAAAAAATAAGTAAATAAATAAATTAAAAAAAATAAATAAAAAGGCAAGTTCATTCTTTGTTTCTTTGTGTAAATGATTCGAAATGCAGAGATCCATCCCTATATACATCCAATCAGTCTTATTAATGACTTACTGAACTGTTACAAATTACTAGAACTTTGTATTCATTTATTTTTTTAAAAGCCCTATTATTGGAGTAAAAACTTTTACGATTCAATTCAATCTATTTTGATAACACTACAAAGCTCCTACTATAATTGATGTTTTCAGGAATATGTCTCATTATCATATCTTATAAATACTGTCTTATATTTTGTAACTTCATTACAAATTAGGACTAGTTTAACTTTACTTTTAGCAATTTAGTTGGTTCTGGGTTTGTTATACTGTTGCAAAATTCTACCAACTATACTTATTGACCTCTAATTTCCTCACCAACAGTCTTTAAAGTATATACACATGCTATAAGATCATGTTTATTTCTATACTTACTTTACTAGTAATTTATATTACCATAAGCCTGAATAGTGAGACTTCATTAGTGATGCACTGCCTGTGAATTTATGGTAAATAATTTCTAACATGTGAATATAACAAAATATTAAAGTTATTTCTGGGTTTGTATGTTTTATAACACACAGTTTAAAAAAATCATGTGTGTAAAAAGTCCAAACTCTATTTTTTTTTTTTTAATGGGTTCCTTCCCTGGAATGTGAGAAGAGGGAGTAGGTATCTAACGGGTATTTTTTGTGCCCTCCTTCCCAAAGGGCCTCAACAGAAAAAGGCCAAGTGTTCAATCAGTAACTACATTTAGTAACTTTCAGAATATCTTGAGAGGATTTATTTATATCTTTCACTGATTACCTGAAAAAATTCTGCAGACATTTCCAAAAAAGGAGCCTCAAAATCTTCTTCATAGACAGATCGTCCTTCGAGACCTAAAATCATTAACATCTGGCAAGCATTTCTTATTGCGCCTCTGTCAAAAGAAGTTAAACCACTTGATAATCAAATTACGTTAAAGTCTCACTTTAAAAAATGCAACAGAAGTAGCTTTAGAAAGACTTTTAGAACATTTTTTAGAACATTTTTTTTAAATCAGAGTGATCCATCTCCCATAAGCAACTCACTTATAAAATAAGTATTTAGAGTAATTTTAAATGGATGACATATCTTGACTATAATGCTATTTGTCAAGTTGTTCTCAAACTTTAAAATTTGAAAGAAAATATGCTTGTCTAAATATCTCTGTGTATATAAAAACACAGAATATAAAAATATGAGAAAGCAGTAAGGAGAGAGGGAGGCTATATTGCTTGAAATGAGTACAACACACAGCTACTCCTAGATATTATTTTTATCTTTTTTTTTTTTTTTTTCGGGTATCGAATGGCTTTGGGGCAACCCAGACCAAGCACCAAAGCTGAAACAAAAACTTTACAAGTAGTCTTCTATTAGCTGCTCTGTGTACAGACACACAGAGAAAGCAGTCTTTCGTGCTTTAAGCCTCTTTAGCTGCGTGTCACAAAAATGGTACTGCAGTCATGTAAGGGGAGGCAACGTGACTTAACAGAATGGGTAGAGTAGTTCTTAGTCATCGGAGACTATGTTCAACAGTTTTCTTCAAATATGTTAAGAATGAAGGCTAGCCCAGAGCCTTTTAAAGAGACAAAGAGAACCAAAAAATGTTATCACACAGCAAAAAAGGATCAAAATGCCAGCGTAAAAAATACATGAGAAACCAAAAGGGAAGACTAATGGCTGATTTGTTTTCAAAAAGTACATTAAATAGAAGCTCAGAATGGTCTCTTCTAACAACACATGTGTGCTTTTAAGTTAAAACCCAGGTAACTTTCTTAATTGTTTTTGAGGATTTTCATAATGTGCCAGGCAATAAAACTTTTATCTATTTTAATAAGATTATGACACTAAATTGGTTCTCAGGATATTAAAAAAACCATTAAAAAACCGAACACTGAAATATAAAAAAGATGATTATACCGATCTACAACTTCTCCTTTTCGCTCTCTTGCAATCATGTCCAATAGCGTTTGTCGTAGATGATCCCTAATACACCCATAACGTACAACTTGATCTCGAAAAATAATTAATCCCAAATTGTAGACATTCTCCACATTATTTTGTTGTACATATACACGGTCCTGCAGTGAAACAATACCATAAAACGTGAGCACAACTCCTGCAAATATAATCACTGTGAGCTACAATAATAAAGGAAATAAAATCCAAAAGCAATTTTTCAGATGAGAAACACTTCAAACTATCTTTTTTTTTTTTCCACTTCAAACTATCTTAAGCACCATGGAATTTTCTAGCACCTCCCAAGTTATATTAAAGTTAGTCTTTACAATATACAAATGTACAATTTACAAACAATTGAATATATGTGGTCACCCATTTAACCTGAAGAAAAAAGGGGGTGGGGACACAAGCACCATTCCCAGGGTAAGGCAGGTGAGTAAAGAGCAGAGGAGAAAGGTAGATAGCAAGGTAGACACATCCTCCTTTCTCTCTAGAGCCATATCATGTCTGACCATTGTTCTTACTTTCTCAAATATTATACTTGAAGATCATATTCTTTGAAGTAAAATTAAGAGCCAAATGCAATACAGATCCATGTAACTTAAGCCAATTGCTTACTAGTAAATATTAAAAGGCTTTAATGCCTAGAATATAGCAGCATTAATAAAATACCTCTTGTCATTTCAAACAGATTACTTGTCATCTTATTTTCAAGTTCCTGCCAACTTGATTACAGGTGTGTCTCACTTTACAGAGCACATATAATCCAGAATTATTGGCTATACAAGCCCTATTTTGTGTATTACTTGAAAATCCACATTTATAGCAAAATACACTGGAATAAAACTACCAAGTTTTTAATTCACAAAAGAATTAACAACAGAATTCCTTTCTGTTCTTAACCAGGATCTCTGTGGGCCTCAGTGGGTCTGTGAACTTCCAAAAATTATAGAATTATTATGTGTTTGCTAGTATGTAAGTACTTTGGAAACAAAGCCCATAGCTTTCATCAGATTCTTAAAGGCATTTATAATCCCAAACCAGTTAAGAACCACTGCACACTGTGATCCTGGAACTTTTAAAAGGAACACTGTCATTACAAGCAAAACCAAGCAAAACTACCAGGTGAACATAGACAGAAGCTCAACCACATCAGTGATGCAACTAAAATGGCACCGACCAACCCTCTGAACAATTGCTGACTAAATTCTCCACGAGTAGCATTCTCTTCATGTGACGTCACTCCTGCAACCTTCCTCCATTCAGTTCATCCAGGGCATAACCTTAATGGCTACAAAGAAAGCCGCTCTTTGATTAGTATCTTCGCTGCTCACATTTCTACATTCTATATAATCTTGGCACAAGCTCACATTTTTAAAATCGTGCATTACCCTTAGGTAAATTCAAAATTTTCACCGATGACTCTCCTGTAAATTTTTTAAAATTATTTTTTCTTCTTTTTTAAATAGGCTTTAACTTTTTTCCCCTTGTACAAAACTATGTGGTGGCCACAGCTGGAGCCTGGGTACCCTGCACAGAGACTCTGGTGTTGGGTCTTTACAAGATACCGGTGAGTTCCTGATAGGGAGACTTGATGAACACAGTCTTTCCAAAGGTCGAGGGCAATATAGCTGTAGGTCTTGGAAATGGCATCAAAAGTGGCCTTGGAGAAGCTGCCCAGGGTGGCAGTGCAGGCCCTAGCGGAGATGTAGCAATCATCAATACCAGCCATTTTCAGTAACTTCTTGGCACAGAGATTGAGACAGTGCCAGTGTCTTGGGCGGGGGTGGGGGGGCAGGGATGAGGCACACCAGCAGAGAGCCACAGTGATCGGTCACCTTGCATGGGACAGTGTGGGGCTTGTCGATCTTGTTCCCCCCAGCAGCCTTACCACATGGGGACTTTGGAAAGGTTGAGCCAGGGTGATGGCCTCCTTCCTGGATGGCAGTGGCTACCCCCTCATACCACTTAACACCCAGACCAACTTGTCTGTATATTACAATATAATACATGTTCAATGAGATATGAAGACTTTTGTCTTTGAACATGAATCTTGTGATTGGAGTTCAGTGTTCTTTCTTACATCCACTCTCACATACTCTGTTTCATTAAGATGGAACATGAACTAGAGACATTTGTGAAGCAATCTGAATGTAAAAAAGTCCTTCTAGATTTTTACAATTCTGTTCCTTTCTTTTAAATTATCCACACCTAATTCGAACCAGTGTTTGTGTTGCCTTTGTCAAGTCTAAAACAATCTAGTTTACCAAAGAACAAATTCTATTGTTTTTAACACCATTTTATTGATTTACATGGTATTAAATGATGTATTAATAACAAGGACAAGTGGCATAAACAGGATTGAAAATAAATACTCTCAGTAAACATAAAGCATAAAGTAAACATAAAGCTCAACTGGTACAAGCAAAATAGAAAAGAGATACTGAAAGTAGTGAAAGCAGCAAGAGAATTTTGCATCAGGCTGTTTTATAGCTAGACTAGAAAATACCGGTAATTCTGGCAAGCACTACAAGTTCCAACTCTACATACCTATGGGACTTGCAGGGTGTATGGGGGTCAGATACCTATCATACATGATGTCTATATGACACTAGCAAGTTTAACTTCTTAAGAAACCAAATGTTCTTAATTAAAAGAAATGCCAAAAGAATGAATCAGACTTTATTGATTTTGGTGAAAGTGCACTACCTCTAAGAATTACAGAACAAAAGACACATATAATGTAATCTTCAAAGTAAATTATGAATTTTAGAGTGAAAAAATTTTTAATATTCTCCTTTTTTAGCTTTCCTGCAGTATAATTTATATGCCATAAAATACACTCATTTTAAGAGTACAATCCAGTAATTAACAGTACATTTATTTCTATGGTTGTCTAACCATGGCCACAATTCAGTTCTAGACTATTTCCGTCACCACAAAAAACCCCACAAGCTTGTTTGTAGTCAATCCCACTTCCAGCACTCCTGCTCTCTCTCTCTATAAGTTCCCTTTTCTGCCATTTAATATAATTAAATCAAATGTAATCTTTCATATCTGATTTTTTTACCAAGCATAAAGTTGCTAAGATTCATTAATGGTGTTAACATTTATCATTATTTCATTCCTTTGCAGGGCTGAATAGTACTCCACTATATGGATATGTCACGTTTAGTTCATTAGCTGATGGATATTTGGGGCTTTTTCCAGTTTTTGAATACTATGAGTAATGCTATGAATGTTCAGGTAGATATATGCTTTCATTTTTCTTGGAACATATTTCTAGAAATGAAAGTACTAGATCATATGGAAACTGCTAAACTGTTTTTTTCAAGTGAATTTACCACTTACAGTGGATTTTTGTTTTGTTTTTTTGTTTTTTAAAGATTTTATTTATTTATTCATGGGAGACAGAGAGAGAGAGGGAGAGACACAGGCAGAGGGGGAAGCAGGCTCCACACAGGAAGACTGATGTGGGACTGGATCTCAGGACTCCAGGATCACGCTCTTAGCCTAAGGCAAACGCTTAACCACTAAGCCACCCAGGCATGCCAACAGTGAATTTCTAAATGCAAAAATACTAGATGTGGAGTAAGTAATTCTTCGTATGAACAATGGCTGTACCATTAGCTGTCTGTGTGACTCTGAGTAAGTCATTATCCTCTCTGGTCCTGGGCAATGTAAAGGTAATCTCTAAAATTCTAGTATGATTTCCTATGAAGCTTAACTCTGATAAAAAATTAATGTATAAGAAGGATCAAGATATACTTCACTATTATTTCTTCCCCTTCTATTTGTTACCAGTCTCCCTGGCTGGGTTTCCCTTCTCCCAACCCTAAGCACAATGATGTGGGTCAATCTATAACCTGGGTTTTGGCCAATAATGTTGCCCAGCAAAAAGGCAGAAAAAGGGTCAGGTACAACTGATGAATTCTTCAGGTATATTCTGTATGGGGAGAAACAATGGTTTAGTAAAGGAATTTAGGTGTGATGGGAATACATGGTTAGAATGAGTAGGGAACAGAACATTCAAGTCCATGAAGATGACTGGAGACGAAATACAAACATCATATTTAGTATAAGACCTAAACTTTTGTCTTTTAATATATGACTTACAAGGTGTGTATAATGATTGCAATTAAATGAACTATAATATTAGGAAAATCTGTTAACCCTGAAATTTGATTATACATAAGAAAGTGCTAATAAATGTACAAGAGAAAACACAGAATTGAGTGTGGCTGTTTAAATTAATAATACAAGTTACTTATATTACACATTTGGTATATATGATTGATTACCATCAAGCACAATAAAACATCTACCTGCATATACTCAAGTGTTTATAGGTGTATATGTTAAACAGAAATGCATGCACACGTTCACAATAAACTTGTGATCTGCACAATATATATTAAAATATTTGCTAACTAAGCATGCTTAACCTTCTGTTTCCTGCCTACTAGCACTATCAGAAGGAATACAGCCTGTGGGTACACAACAGCATTTTACTAATGGATTCTAACAGGAATCTCTTTGTTAAAAAAATAAGTGGCTGGGGAGCACCTAGTTGGCTCAGGCAGTGGAATATGCAACTCTTGATCTTGGGGTTATAGGTTTGAGCCTCACATTGGGTGTACAGATTACTTAAAAAACATTTTTAAAAAAATTAACAGCTGAATTTATGTAATAGAATATTAATGAGGTTCTAATTGTATCACTGGAGGACTTTTATTTTGTATATGTCTCTGTGAATATTTAATTTAAAAAAATCTAAAATCTCACATCTAGTTAACCTCTAACTAGCTAAAAGAATACAGCTTCAAAGTAAGGACAAGATGATGAACTCACCCCAAAAGAAAGAAAAAATATTAAAAAATAATCTAAAATAGTATTTAAATCTCAGGCTTTATGATCAAAATATAGTTTGTATGAGCCCATTAGTCATTTATCTATTGAAGAAAGCTAAGCAGAG
Organism: Nyctereutes procyonoides; assembly: GCF_905146905.1. NCBI lineage: Eukaryota > Metazoa > Chordata > Mammalia > Carnivora > Canidae > Nyctereutes > Nyctereutes procyonoides. The sequence goes on along the minus strand of NW_026575133.1, from coordinate 47,377,874 downwards.
ACAGAAAGTTGGTGGCTGCTTCTATATGCCTTTTTAAGCCAAAATACAGCATTTTAAATATAAAATGTTCTGAAAAACATGTTTGAAAGCTTAATGTCGGAGTCAAACATTAGATCAACTAAAGAGATGGGAGTTTCATCGCTACAGAGATAAGCTATATTCTCAATCTCTATTTATGGTTCTCTCTTAGGGATTGCTATTCCTAGGCCAAGCAAAACTACAACAAGCATGCCTCTTCACAAACTAGATGAACCCAGGAGTGAGGAGGAGTAACTAATGATGGGGCCATCTCATTGCCATCTGCTTTCATAGACATGAGGAAAAGCCAGACTGCCCCAACACCCTACCTCACAATGCTATCCCACTTATTTCCACTTCTAGTCTTGAAAGAATAGCTTTTGAAAGGCCAACTTCCCTGCCAAGAACAACTATAAAAGCTAGATAAGAAATTTAAAAGTGCCACCTATTTAAAAGCATCAGCTAGGGCAGGCAGGTCTCTAGGACTTGAGATAGAGACAGACTGGAGTCCCTCTTCCCCTGCCACACACACACACACACACACACACACACACACACACACACAAAAGGCGACCTCAATCAACTGATATCCATGTAAAACTCCTTCAGCAAATGCCTACTCGTGGCCTACGGCTCTTCACATTACCTGTCGACAAGAGGACATCAGCCTACATGGTACTTGGTCCTATAAGGCCACAGATATTACAACTCCCACCAACTCGGGAAATTTCTGCTTTCCCCCTTAACTGATGGCTTTACCAAGATACTAAATATTTTAACAATGAGATCAAACTTAGCATGCAATGCAGACACACAGAGCTTATGAAAGCCAAACCTACGCAAAGTCAAGAAGTAACTTTATGAGTTTAAGAACTTCGTTTCTCAGGAATTGATATTTAAAAAATCAAAATAAAAGAAAGAAATGATAATGAAATTCAAAAAATAACATTAACTCTTACTACTTAATTTATTTGCAAGAAATAGTTCAGCAAATTTTTTAACCAAGTTTTATTTTTTAAAAAGAGGATAAAAGATGAATATAAACAAGGGTTAAAATCTTTTACAAATAGTAAATATTTGTCCTGCTCATAAACTAGAGATACATCCTGAAAAGTTTAGCTCGTTTTTTAAAAGAAAAAACAAAGCAAATAACGCTGTAAGTAGCTACCGTCTGTTAGAACATGTTTGAACCTGCTTTCCCAAGCTTAATCACTAGGCAATCTTCTATCAACAAGTAATAAATATAAGTGTTTTAAGACAGGTTCACTTTCAAGCCATGAAATATATACAAGTTAAGAAGGCTTAACACTATGAAGATAGAAATAGAAAATTAAAAAAAAAAACAAAACCCTGGGAAAAGTAACAAGAAGTTTCTAGTGCAGTTATATTAAAAAAAAAAAAAGTCTCTTTAGAGCAAAATTAAAAAAAACTATCCCAGTATTTTCCAAAATGCCAGTGACTGACTACACTATAAAAAGGGCACCAGTAAGAGATTTAATAGTAAACTGCCAGACAGAATAACATTTCGGGACTTAACAATGTTACTGGGTAAAGTACATGGAAAAGCACAGAATACAGTTGGCTTGAAAGCTCCATGACTAAAGCTCAAAGTCATAGTTTCCACCACTGTAAAATGGGTCCCAAATCTCTCAAGGCTGTCAAAGTTTTTAAAACAATGTAGTTGTAAGAAATTCTATTTAAAAATAACTTTCATTTGTTTTAAGAATTGTATCCTAGGATATCTGACAAATCAAAACCCTAGTCGTATTTCTCTAAAGCTGTTTAAATCGAACCAAATACTAAAATAAAAGCACTGTTCCCTACACTAAAATTCAAGGATCTAACGGGGGTGGGGGGTGTGGGACGACGACGACAGGACCATCAACGCTAGAAAACAGTACCTATTAGAACCATAGGAGTAATATTCAAGTAACAGAAAGCAAAGTGTTGGAACAATGATATTCTAAGACTTTAGAAAGGAGACCTGTATTAGAGAGGCAATATAATTCAGGGGTGAAGAACTCAGATTTAAGAGCCAGAAAGGTTATTTCAATCCTATCTGTGCCATTTACTAGGTGTGACTTTAACATCTGTGCCTGTTTTCTCATTTTCAAAGTAACCTACCTTAAAATGCTATGCTACTCACTTCCACTCCTAATACTGAAAGAATAGCTTTTACAAGACCAATTTTTCAGCAAGAACAACTATATTAGCTGGATGAAAATAAAAAGCTACCATCTCTTCACACCCATCAAAATAGCTACTATCAGAAAATAAAGTAAAACAAAAACCCAGAAAATAACAAGTGCTGACAGGCAAGGATATGAAGAAACTGGAACTCTTGAGCATTGCTGATGGAAATGCAAAATGGTGTCATCGCTACGGAAAATAGCATGGTGGTTCTCAAAAATTAAAAACGGAATTGCCATATGACCTAGCAATTCTACCATCCGGCTATACACTCAAAATAATTGGAAACAGAGTCTTAATGAAACATTTGTATACCCATGTTTATAGCAGCATTATTCAAAATAGCCAAAAGGTGGAAATAACTCAAGTGTTCACTGACAGATGAATGGATAAGCAAAACGAGATACACACATACAGCAGGATATTATATTCAGCCGTAAAATAAAAAAGGAACATGCTACAACACAGAAGAACCCTGAGTCATAAAAGGACAAATACTCTGTGATTCCATTTGTATAAGGTATCTAGAGTGGTCCAATTCATATAAACAGAAAGTACAATGATGGTGACCATGGGCTCAAGGGAGAGGGGAATGGGAAGTTGCTGTTTAATGGACAGAGTTTTAGTTTTACAAGATGAAAAGTTCTGGAGGTGGATGGAGGTGATGGTTATACAACAGTATGAATGTATTAATTATCACTGAACTGTACACTTAAAATTGGTTAAGATAATAAATTGTATGCTAAGTGCATTTTACAACAATATAAGCAAACAAATACCAACTGTTTATAAGCACCAAGGAGTAACCAACTGTTTAAAAGCACCAAGGACTTGTGGGGCCAAGATTCTGGAGAAAATTCAAGGAAGTACACTGACAGGAGCCTGACATTCACCTTCACTCGGTTGCCTTGGGTCATTCGTTTTATTTGGAGGACTGGAAATGGGAGAGTCAGCAGAAAGTCACAGGTATGTGGGTATGAAGGAGCTAGGACTTATGAAGGCAATGTCTGAAAAGGAAAGCAATGAGAAGAAGAGCCAGAAATTCTGCAAGCAATTTTCATCAAGATCCTTACTGACACCCCACCTAAGTGTGGTCAAGACACCAAAACACCAAAGACAAAGCCTCACTGGAAGGCTAAAGAGCCAAACATAGACCAGTGGTAGACTTACGGTGGTGAGGAGGCAAAAGCTAGAATTATAGCACAGTAACATGGAAAGCAAATTGGTAAATACTTCAGGCTTCTAGACCCCAGATGGCTATTCTCCGTGAGTAAAGATATGTCCCAGAAATAATGGCAAAATGAAAACAGATCAACCTTAAGAGAGCCTAAAAGCCAGCTTCAACGAGATCATGGTGATCTACCCATACTGTGCCTGCCTGCCAGAAGAAAATTATATTTGCTTTGAAGGAAGATACTACCATCCAGGGCCTCCCAGAAAGTAGTTAAAAATACACACACATATATGATAAACTTTAAGTCAAGGATCTATGTTGTAATCTCCAAGGTAACCACTAAAATAATAAAAATAATAAAAGAATAGGTAAGTATATAAATAACGTAACGGGGCAAGGGAATGGATAATAAAACATACTCCATTCACCTAAAAAAGGCAAGAAAGCTGGGATAATCAATAAAGAATAGGTGAGACAAACAGAAAAAAGACCCAATATAATGGTAAACTTAAACTCAAATGTATCAATAATTATAAATAAACAGAAATAAGCCATATGCTCCAATTTAAAACCAAAGATTATCAGATGGGATTAAAAAGCGTGTTACTGTATGGTGCTTATAAGTGATAAGGACACAAAAAGGTGGAAAGGAAAGGATGGGGAGAAATCTGCCATACAAACATTAACCAAAAGGAAACTCATATAGTAATACCACACAAAGTAGACTTTAAGGCAATATACAGGAAATAAAGAAGGATATTTCATAAAAATAAGAGTCAATTCAACAGAAGATCAAACAGCCCTAAATTTATATATGTTCATTTTGTAACAAAACCTCAAAATATATCAACTAAAAGGAGAAAAAGATAAATCAATAATTAAATCTAAAGATTTTAATGTTTCTCAGGAGCTGACAGGACAAGCAGACAAAAATATTTAGTAAAGATGTGGACAACCTGAACATGGTTAATAAATTTGGCCAGATATGTATATAACACTTTATTCAATAATTGCAGATTGAAAAACTAATTAATATAAAACTCTTCAGAGACACTATTAAAAGAGAGAAAAGGCAAGCACAGAATGGAAGACAGTATCTCTTAAAACATTATCTACAGGGGCGTCTGGGTGCTCAGTCAGTTAAACATTCAACCCTTGATTTCAGCTCAGGTCTTTATCTTGGGTTTTGAGTTTAAGCCCTGAAATTGGGCTCCACACAGGGCACGGAGCCTAGTTAAAAAAACAGACAAAAAAATCATGCATCTACAAAGGACTTTTACATAGGATACATAAAAAACTCCCACAAATCACTAACAACAAAAAAATCCTAGAAAACCCAGACTTTAAAAAGGACAAAAAAAGACCTGTCCATTTTTATGTTACACATCAGCAAAAATGTCAAAAAGAACCAGAAGAATGGGTAGAATAACCACTAAGGTATCTAATATTTTTGAATTTCTAAATACTCCAGTAATGATGATGTTAAGTTACTTGGGATGACAATTAGGAGTCTGAAGTCTTACCAAGTCACTTCTTTAAGGAGAATTCAATATTAGATTCAAACAGAATAAGAAATAATAAGAAAAGAAACAAAGAATATTATTCTAATATGCTTCAACAGCTTACACTTGGGACCATAGAAAAGTCACTGTTCTTCAATTACACTTGGGGAACCAGGATTATCTGCCCAAATAGTTATTTACATCATAAAACCACCCAATGACAGAACTTGGAAAAGGTAACCATAGTTGTTTAGAGCAAGTTTGATACATATACACACTCATTGTGTATAATTACTGAATGAGTGAATTTATTCTCATAAGCAAAAAGGTAAATTAATGTTAGCTCAACTCTAGGTAAATTATAATAAATTCTGGGAGCACCTGGGTAGCTCAGTCAGTTGTGGCTCAGGTCATGAACTCTGAGGGTCATGGGATCACATGAGCGCGCCACATTGGCTCTATTCTTAAGTGTGGAGTCTGCTGGAAATGATCTCCCTCTCCCTCTCCCTTAATTCTGAGTGTGCTCCCTCTTTCTCTTTCTCTAAAATAAGTAAAATCTTTTTTTTAAGATAAATAAAATCTTAAAAAAATTATCACACATTCTGTTAAGCAGTCAATATACATAATTCTTCTGTACCGAGGTGGTTACAGGCAAAGTGGTGAAGACCATGGGTTCTGGATTCAAAAAAGGCTTGGATTCATACTCCAGTAATATAGTAACTGTGTGATCTCTCGCACAGGTTAGTTCATCTCTCTAACCTCAATTTATTCATTTGTGAAACAGTACAATACCAATCCGGAAGATCAGATTCTTAAAACATTTAGCACAGGGATAGATAGCCATGTAATAAACAGTAACTGTTGTCATGTATTCAGGATTTTTTTAGAGAATAAAATAATAAATTTTATTAATAAAAAATAAAAATTTTATTGCTTTCCCAAACTACTGCTTAAAAATAACAACAGTAAAAAGATATTAAGGATTAAACAAAATATCCTTAAGTATGCTTAAAACAATGCCAGGCACATGCTAAGGACTTTGAAAGTGTTATGTGCTATTAATCGAAATAGTATTAGGTAGACTCTAGCCAAGGCTCTACCAACCCACTTTAAATGTTTTTAAAGAAACTGCCATCAACTTAATACTTATCTATTCTCACCTGTTTTTTTTTCCATTATAAACAACACAGGTAGCTGTTCACTTTCAATTTTAAATTGGTGTAAAACTTCAGAGTTGAAAGAACTTGAAGTTTTTTTTTTTTTAGAACTTGAAAATTTAAAATGATCTAACCCACACATCCCATAGACCCAACAAGATCCCATAAACCACTTGAAATTGCATATTTAAGTATATGCTCTGTGGTATGTAGATGCACATATGTCTACTTTTAGTAGAGGGTCCATGAATTTTGACCATTCTTCCAAGGGTCTAAAACCCCAAAAAGATAAAAACCAGAGCTCTTATCCAATAAATATATTTCCCTTATTAAAAAGGAAACACATAAGTTTTACCTAGAAGTTCAATAACAAGCAAATTAATGACAATGTAGGAATTAAAGTGTCTCTTAATTCCATCATGTATTTTTTCTCCACCACCCCAAATTTCCAGGAAACACACACACACACACACACACACACACACACACACACAAAATATGGGAACAGTCCTCTTTATAAACAGAAGTTTCATTTCTTTTACTACCTCAGGAAATATGTGCTCTATTTCTGACTGCACCACAGGGCCTACTTCATGCTGAATAAATACTTGCCTCCCTAAAGTCAATGTCACAGACTGCTACATCATCACTGCACACACACAAAAACAGTTACTAGGGCATGGTAATCAAGGGGTTTATGGGTCTATCAATTTGTTAGAAACAGGAACTGAGATGGAAGGCAAGGAAGAAATCCTAATTATCAAGCTCAACACTCTTGACCTTTACAGTATTTATGAGGATGCCCTAGTTTTATTTTACATAAAGTCCTGGTACTTGGCCTGCGATCTAGCCACAAAAAGATGCCAAGGTATTTATATTGTCAGTCACAATACAAAAACTACAGCACAGATGGGGAAAGCATGTCTTTCCAGAGTCAGGAAAAACACTGAACAGGTGTGAATCTTAATAATCTCAAAGCCACTGGATCCTATTTTCTATTATTTTGTATTTAAGATGTCATTTTAAAAGCAGAGAAAGTGCCAAAAAGACTCTTAAACAACTTATCTGTGCTCTTCCAGAATACAGAGCAAACTTCTCTAAATGAGCAATCTAATCTAGAATATCATAAAGAAGAAATGTTTTTTGGACCTAAAGCCTCAAAATCTACAGGAGAAAACTTGGACACGAATTCCACCATCTCCATGTTCTCATCCTATCTTCTGACCTCCCCAAACACACAAATCCTTGGTAGCTTCAGCATATAGTTTTATTTCTGTCAACTCTGCTTTATGCCACCTATTCTCATTGGAAATTTAACAATGAGAAGAATGACTAATCTGACACACTGTTTACAGGTGCCTACATTTTTATCAGGATTCCCATCTTTATCAGGATTCCCTTCACCCACATATTGATATGGGTAAACCTTGAACCTCATCATTAGAAGACAGCAAGTATCTCTGGCACTAGGGATCTTCTTTCCTCCTACCTTTCCCTTTTTTCTTACACTGAAATGAACCTCTTCGCACTCTCACTGGGGTCTCCAGGTTTACTGATCCCTAATACCTCTATTTCCTGGGATTTTAGGACTCAGCTGCCTACTTATTGAAGAGCACAGACCCACAATCAACCATTTCAATAATGCTACCACCTTAGAATTCTCCCCATAACCAGTAAGACTAATTCTATCTGAACATTCTTGTCTGAGACTGCCTAATACACCTGGAAAAAGTACAAACTCTGATCACCTCTACTATATAAACTTTGTGCCAACTCACTTAAATGATCTCTTCACAACTATAGATGATCCATTTATTTACAGATAGCTGACCCCAGGACAGGGGATATTCCAAACTTTTTCCTTGTGTTACTGAATACATGACCACAAATTCGGTAACTTGCTTACTTTTTCACAGTTCCACAATTTGGAAGATTAAAATCAAGTTTTCCTGGACTCAAGTCAAGATGTCAGTAGGGCTGATTCCTTTTAGAGGATCTGAGGGGAAGCCCACTTTCTTGCCTTTTTCAGCCTCTGGTGGTTACCTGTATTCCTTAGCTGTAGCCCTTCCTCTACCTGCAGAGTCTATCGTTCAATCTTTGCCTCTGTCGTCACATCATCGCCATCTCCTACTGCCCCTCCTTTAGGACTGACCCTGAACTAGGATAATCTAGGACAATCTCCTCTTCTCAACATCCTTGACCCAATCACACCTGCACAGTTCCCTTTGACCCATAAGGTAACAATCCTGAGTTTCTAGATAGTCATTGGTGGTGGTGGTGGTGGGGGGTCATTATTCAGCCTGCCACATTAAAGTTCCTCAGCTTCTCTCCTCTTCATAAAGCTGTTGCCATTCTGCTTGACCTCTTTTCTCATCCTTAATGACTTTACAAATAAAGAGCTCAAAGAAGCAGTGGTCCTCCTTTCCTGGGTTCACCCTCTCTACCTGTCCCTATGAATTGACAGCCTCCAACCTTTAAGGAAAACCTTCAATACCACTAAAGCTCTGCTATTTGTTAAAATGACTGAAAATATGGACAAATTCAAGTAAAAGCATAAAAATAAATTCGCTGTAGTTTTATGCAGAAAATTTCTCTACAAACCTTCAGGTAACCTTATATATCACAGTAGGAAATGCTTTTCTATTTCCTTTGCCATTAATTCTAAGCTGTTCAAAAGTAGCTTATAGAATACCATCCATAAACTTAATTTCCTCTCATATTCATTTTTATAGTTTTAAAAGAAAAATTAACTGAATAGTAACATATACTTATATGAGTTATATTGACAATTAAACATATTATAGAACTAGGACAAAGATTCTTGTAAAATGCTCAACTCTTTCCCAATCATTAATCTTTTAAGCAATTAAAATTGAAAACAAAACTTTTACTAAGTAGCCCCAAACCAATCTTAAAAATTCAACATCCAAGTTTCGAACATTAGGAAGGGGTGTAGTGGCAGAAACTAGAGGTCACATGTTCCATCTAGAGACATGTACACTTTTCTTTTTGAAACACATTTCTTTTTGGCACATGCCAAACAACGAAACAGTGGTGTGACCATGGCTGCCTCCATGTAACCAATGATCCTATTTTCATTTCCAAAAGTCAGTGTGCCCCACAGTATCTATATATTGAGGCTGATACATGACATTTTATATGCAGACACCTCCTTGTTAAGAGCCAAAGTCAGCTAGCTGAGTAGGTGGCAGGTGGGTAGACAGTGAAGCATCTTCTCTCCTCCCTCTCTGAGTCTGAGATCTAGAATTCCAATAGAGCCTATATTCATAAGAAGATATTTGTCTAGGATCCATGATGGTACAATCAGTATTCTTCAGGTATTTCCCCTATCTAGCAGGTTACGTCACCTGAGAAGTCTAAAATGAGGTTAATACTCTTCAAAGGAAACGAAGATGTCAACAGGAAAAGTCTTTTGATTTCTGAAAAATTAAAAGCATTTATATTTCTTGACCAAAGACTGTATTTTTCTTAACTAGTTTGTCAAAACTAGTTCTGCATATTTCAACTTTACTTATTTTAAAAAGCACTTATTTAATTGAGCCCAGAATACTAAATATAAAAAGGCAAAAGGAACAAAGACTATGAAAATGAAAGAATTCTATCTTGTGGAATGTGAAGATATCAACACTTTAATTTCCCTCCAAATCCTCAATAGTATATATATATATTTTCAAAGATTTTATTTATTTATCTGAGAGAGAGAGCACACGCACAAATGAGGAGGGGCAGAGGGACAGGGAGACTGCCTGCTGAGCACGGAGCCAGGTGTGGTGGTGGTCCCATTGTGGTCAAGATCCCAGGACCCTCATGATGTGAGCCGAAATCAAGAGTTGGACAATTGACTGAGCAACCAAGGTGCCCCAACAAAAGCATTTTTTAAAAAAGATTTTATATTTATTCATGAGAGACATAGAAAGAGAGAGAGAGAGAGAGAGAGAGAGAGACAGGCAGAGGGAGAAGCAGGCTCTGTGCAGGGAGCCTGATGTGGGACTTGATCCTGGGACCTGAGGATCACACCCATGGGCCGAAGGCAGGTGCTAAACCGCTGAGCCACCCAGGGATTCCCCCAACAATAGCATATTTTTAAAATGCATTTTGCAAAAGCTTAATCTATAATCTATTTAAGAAAAAGATTCCGTGTGCATTTATTTATTCAATTACATAGTTTGTGCAAGGAGTTGTGCCAGGTGTTGGGGACACAGTGGTGACAAGACACTGGCCTCTCCTCAAGAAGTTCAGCCTGAGAAACAAGGCCTGAGACAGTTGTTAATAACAATTGTGATAAATGCTACAGATATAGTAGTAACTGAGGTGAACCAGGAGGAGGAAATCTAGGTTACTAAAGCCCAAGAATGCCTCTATTTAAAGGGCAAAGGAGGAGTAACTGGGAAGGACCCGTGGGAAAGGGATGAAGTGTCCCAAGGGAGTGCTATGTCATTGAAACTGAGGACCCAGCAAGTGAGAAGAAAAGAGTGGTCAACTGTGCCCAATGCTGCAGAAAAAAAATCAAGGAGTCTGAGGATTCACAGTGATCTCTGCCTTCAGAGATGTACAGACAGAGTGATCCCTCTAAGAGCAAGACTGAACAGCATAACTGAGGAAGAAGCTTAACTGGAACATAGTCAAAGTGAAAGAAAGATGAGAAAAGGGAGCCAGCAAGGTTCAGTATTTCTCACAAGACATTTGCCTGTGAATGGGAATGAGAGACCCTGGGAGGCAGTGCAGGAGTTCAACAGAAAATTTAGTTCAATTTTATTTTGAGGATTTGACTGGCCTGAACATGTCTCATGCTGATGAGTAAGACTCAGTAAAAAGGTAGAACCTGAAAATATTTCAGGTTTTTGACAAGGCAGAAAGGGATGTGATCCCCCTTAGCATGGAAGGAAAATTAGCCTTTATTTAACACACGGGGAGACAATGTCCCATTAAAACAAAAGGGAAAAGGAAAAACACAAAAGGGAGAAAATACAGGTAAAACTGTAGATATAGTAGTAAGAAACAAACATAGCTGATGCTTGCTCTTTTCTCCTGAGAGGTGGAAGGCAAGATCATTTAAGAGTGAGGACAGCAGGAGAGCTGAAGGTACGAAGTTTACAAGTGGAGGGAAAACGAGACCACTGGACAGTGTGATGGGTCAACTGGAAGTTTGTGACAAAGGATAAAAAGTGGCACTGATATACTCTGTGTGGAGCTTCCTCCAGCAGAGGCGCAGGAAAGCTAAGCTGCTGGGTGTACCCGGGGCTGTGGTGCAACTAGACAGGTTTGATGAAAGGATGAAGGGACAAGAAATATTAAACCTAGTAAATTTTTACTGAGCACACTGCTATGGTCCAGGTGTTATTAAGTGCTGTACATGAATGGCTCCCTCAAGCCTTATAGCTACCTTACCCAGTCAGTACAATATTATTTTTATTTTATAAATGAGAAAGCTGAGGAATAAACTAATTAGTTTCTTAACCATGGTCACATAACAGGATTCAAGGTTTGACATTTCATTTGGGAACCCTCTCCCTCCCCTTCCTCCCCACCCTGGTGGACAAAATGAAACTGAAATAAAAGAAAAATTATTAAAGAATGAGGGTGTGCCTAATTTAAAAATACTTATTTTATCAATAGAGTACTAGATCATGAAATTAAAAATGGTTTTCTTAGTGTTAAAATTTAAAGACTCATCAAATCCAAAACTTAATGAGAAGAGTATAAGCTAACTTATTTCACATTTGTATCTCAGGCACTGTATGTTTTCACGTGCTATCTCATTTACCTTAAAATGTCAGCACAGGATCAATCTATATCCTGAAGAGGAAAATAAGGCTCAAAAAAGGCTAAATACTGTTATACCTTTTATCAATCCCTGAAAAATGAAGTAGCCTCTCCCTGACCCTATAAAACCAGGGGTAATAGGCCTGACTGAATTCTCTGAGCAGAACAAAAAGCTCCACAGCTATTTGCTCTCATTGGAAATCCTTTCCAACCATTGCTTTATTCAATCAAGTGAAAGAAACTAGAACATGCTCTCACCACTATAGCTAAAATCAAAGTAAAGAAACTGAAAATAAAAATTTGAAAAGCAGAGAGTAAAACTTTAGAAGAAAATCATATGTCCAATTCCCAAATATAAACACTGAAGTAACGAGGAAAGTTATTAGACCTATTAATTTTGCACTGACACGATAATTAAGTTTGATGAACCTAGCTTCATTCTACAATCACACAAAGGTAAGAAAAAACTCAAGAGTTTAATCTTCTCAAAAGTTATTGAACAGCTTAGCTCATGTCAATGTATTCCAAATTGTCTTGCTGAATAAGATATTTTTCTTGACTGACAAAAACAAAGAACAGTAATAACAGGTAAAAAACAATATGTATCTGAATAACATACATACTGCAACGACTTACTATTTAGACAGAAGCTGTTAGAGTGTACTTATTATACGCCTATTTATATAAAATGACACCCCCATCACTAAAGGTATAAGGACATTAGGTTTTAAAAACTTGTGAGAGAATACTAAGCTTTCCTCTCTCATGCTGTCATTCAACCACTGTTACTCAGAGATGTAAGGTTTTTCATCATTTTCCAATTTGAAGTGCTGAATACTGAGAAAAATATTAGACCTTTCTCTTTCAGTCTTCCGTTCTAATCATTAAATATATGAAGAAGATTTTACTTCATATAAGCTAAGGTTGGTCCTTGCAAAGGAAATATTGTTTTATTTTTTAAAAAATAACACTTTCCACACTGACCTGTACCATCCAACTAAATGTGACATAGACATTTTGAAATGTCTAACTTCTTAAAGGATAAACAGAAAAGTTCTACTTACCATATACATTAGTATGTCTCTAATCATCACCATAGCTGTTTGATGATCATTCCAAGCTTGATTTAGCGTTTGAAGAAAGTTGTTATTCAATGAATTTAGTACATCTTCTCGCACCTATTAACAGAAGAGTTCGTTAGTTTGTTTACACCCACACACTCTCTTATATGTATACATGCACATATCTGTTTAATAAACTAATGGTGTGGAATCTTCAATTTTACATCAAAGAAATATAGGCCAGTAGAAATATTTTAAGCTATAATATAACCTAAATACAGATTACTAACAAATGTAACAAACGTGTTGTATAGTCCAGACCCATCTCCTGATCTTCAGAATCATAAAGCAACCTCCTGGGCATTTCTCAACCCTCCAACAACCTAACATGACAGCCAAAATAAAATTCTTAATACTTATAAGGAACTACAGTGCCCCATAGAACTGGCGGTCCCAGGATACTGCTCCAATCAAATTTCCTACTACACCTCCTGTTTCCCATCTTCATAGAATGGTTGAAAATGTTGATTTTAGAGTTAAACTACTGGGCTCAAATCCAGCTCCCTGACTAGCTGTGTTACCTCGGCTAATTATTTTCATCTCTGCGCCTCAGTTTCCTTACATATGAAATAGTAACCATTTTGTAGAACTGTTCTAAGGACTAAATTAACACTAGTGACACACTCAGAACAGTGGCTGGCACTCAGTAAACACTTAAGGAGCATAAACTATTAATTCAGTGTGCTCCGCTACAATGGAGCTAACTATTGCAACTGGGTTCTACCCTTTTCTCCAAGTTTCACACAGCCTACTACCCCCTCATTTGTTTTCTGCTCAAGTTTCACTTCTGCTCAGGGTCTTCCTGACCACCCTATCTCAAACAATGACTATATCCACTCTTTAACCTACACTAAATTTTCCTCACAGTACTTGCTTGTCACTACCTACTGTATTACAAATTTATCCATTTGCTCTTCCTCTCACTAAAATACAAGATCCATGGCAGCAGGGATTCGGTCTTTTCCATGTGTGCTTCCCACACCTAGAACAGTGCCTGGCATCTCTAAGACCTTTTACTTCATTCATCCTACCCTGCAATACTATGATCCACCACCAACACGGTGGGTGATACCTGTTTTTGCACATCAAGTTGGCCTGAGCCTGAAATGCCTTCCTAATGCAATCCTGTTAAGACTACTCAGACTTTAAGAATTCCTTTCCATAGTCTATGAGGATACTGCCACCTTCTCCAGTAAGAAGTTCCTGACTACTACTACTTCCTGCTATGCTATCAGTAGTCCAATGTAAGATTATCGACGAGAAAACAGAATTTAAAGCTAGAACCAGTTCTATCACAAAGAAGCAGTTTGTCCTCTAAGTTCCTGTAACACTTTAGGACAATACTGCCAATCTCTTTAATTATTCCAACCCACCTAATCCACTATTGTCTAGCTCAACTTGTAACTCCAGCCTACCTAAGCAGACATGTTCTAGTGCAGTGGTTAAACATTTTTAAGTTGGTGAGAATCTGAAGTCATGGTGTTTGGTGAGAAACACATTAATATGTGTTGAGATATATAGATATCTATAAACTTGAATTATAAACAGTAGATGTTACTACATATTAGCATCAGTATAAATGAGTCTAAATAAGTGGTTGCAAGTGCCAAAGACTGAAAACAAAATATACCTAACACACTATTCCCAACAAATGAGAATAAATTCAAATTAAGAAAACTGTACCTAATTTTTTTATATCAGAGAAAAAATGGCCACTAAGAGATTTTAGTGATGAAACAAATGTCTGTTCTAACATCCAGTATGAAAATCACTAGCCTATACATACACATAAATTAGAATTTTATTATATATATTTTGTTCTAAGAGACTAAGCTCCTAAAAAAAAAAAAAAGAGAGAGAGAGACTAAGCTCCTTGGCTCCAAAATACATCACCCATAAATACATAAATAGGGCAACTGTATCAAAACTGATAAACATGTAGGTTTGTATATGGTACTGTGTTAAACAATAAATCACTTATTTCAACTCGTTAAGTCTAGCACTTGTCAGATGCAGATTCCCATGACTGCTAACACTAAGAAAACCTACAAACTGAAAATACGCCTATTTACAGAATTCTTCACCAATCTTCATATTCAGTGAACCAGTAAATTTTGAGTAGCAATTAAGATAATGACAATACTAGAGAAACTGTACTATATGACAAAAAATGTATATATTCTGAACATCAGATATCTAGCAATTAATTATTCTTAAGGACTTAAGTGTACTTCTGTGTAACCCTTTGTTATAAAATCAAATTACATGGTAACTATTAAAGTCACCCTAATTTTGGAAAGCAAATATGTGCTTGGTATATCTGTGAAATGAATGAAAAACTGACCACTTAAATTTTTAAAAGTTATAAAATAAGACACGTGTCCTAAAATCACTGATTATATTTATATACACTTTAAAATAAAACATGTCAAGTATTTATGTAGTATTTGTACTTACAGTTGCTTTTCACAAAATAAAAATGTGATTAACTAGTGCAATGTGTCATAAAAGATAAAACTGCTTTATTTACAAATTTCAAAAACTTATCCTGACAAATCAATAACAATGAATTTTACTTAGCAGAAAATAACTGCTATTAATTTTGTTAAATTTAGTTAGTTTGTATTTTACTGCTGAAGTTAGATGGATCTGCTTTGGCCAATGACACAAAGAAATGACGCATCATTTTTACATAATGTAAACTTTACCATCTTACTAATTTTTAAGTGTAAAATTCAATGGTATTAAAATACACTCACAACAATTAATTTCTATCACAGGACATGGGAATTCTAAGAGGTGCTCCAGAAGATCTCAGACATACTCTGTTGTATTTATTTTTGAATGATTAGGCACACACACATAGATATACAACTATAAGACATAAAAAATGCTTTAGATACACTTGCATTCTAATTATCCTGATCACTCTGTGAACAAAAAAAATTCTTCCTCTCATGCTGCCTCAGAAAAATGTTCTTCTATTCGAATACACAAAAAGTGAACAAATATTCGTTTAAATATACATAATAAATTGTAGGAATGAGATGAAAATTCAACCTTTATGAAGATTAAAATGGGCTTTTTAAAAGAAGGTAAGTTTGCATATAAACTAAAAAACACATTAAGTGATGAATAAAAGGATTTAACCTTTACAAGTTGTTGACAGAATACAGAAAATTTGCAAGATAGGAAGTGGGGTCAGTTTGTGTGTGTGAATAACATTGTTAATCTCACACCCTAACAACTACCATTAGTTTTTGCATCTACAAAGGCAAACAGGAAGGAACCCTGCTATGGAAGTGGTACCAGTATCAAACGGGGCCTGCAGATCAGGTATGTCCAGCATTATTTTATAAGAAAAGCTACATGAAGGTTATCCAGGTGAAGAGTCAGAGTTTGAAGGGCTCATGAGACAAGTAAAAACAATCAACAAAGTCATGGAAACTGACAGTAGGATGGGACCAGCTGTGACAAGGAGGCTGAAGAAATGAGTAGTGGAAAACTGATGACTGTTGAGGACACCTAGCCTTGCAAAAAGCAAGACACAGACAGTAGTGGAAAGAAGTAGATCACGAACCTGGCAGAAAAGCAGAATCACTTGAAAAGCAACAGATTTTGCTCAAGAGAATGAGATGACAAGACACAGATTGGGAGAAAATATTTGCAAAAGGGATACCTGGTAAAGGACTGCTACCCAATATATACAAAGAATTAATAAAAGAAAACCCAACCTAAAATATTGGCAAGAGATATGGCCACCTCACCAAAAAGATAACCAGGTGGCAAATTTGTATAATGAAAGATGTTCAATATCTGATCAAGAAATTGCAAACTGAAGGATGCCTGGTGGAGTGTGTGATTCTTGATCTTAGGGTTGTGTGTTTGAGCCCTATATTGGGTGTAGAGATTACTTAAAATCTAAAAAGAAAAGTAAACTGCAGTTTAAAACAACAATGGATACCCTTACACATTTATTAGAATGGCCAAAATCCAAAGCACAGACTCCACCAAATACTGCTGAGGATATAGGGAACAAGCACTTTTGCTCATTTCTGGTAGGAATGCAAAATGGTACACAGCCACTTCGGAAGACAGTTTGGCAGTTTCTTACAAAACTACCTGTACACCTACTGTACAATCCAGCAATTATGCTCCTTGCTATAAATACCAAAGGAGTTGACACAACTCAGATGTTTACAGCAGCTTAATTTATAATTGCCGACCTGTGGAAGCAACCAAAATGTCCTTCAGTAGGTGAAACAATAAAGTGGTATATTTTGACAAGAGAATATTATTCAGCACTAAAAAGAAATGATCCATTAAGCCATGAAAATAGATAAAGGCACCTTAAGCACATATTACCAAGTAAAAGAACACAATCTGAAAATGCTACTACATACCATATCATTCCAACTCCTGACATTCTGGAAAAGTCAAAACTAAAGAGATTATAAAAAAATTAAAAGAAGAAAAAGATCAGGTTGCAGGCATTAGGGTGAAAGGAGAGATGAATAGGCAGAGCAGAGAGGATTTTTAGGGTAGTGAAACTATTGCATATGGTAGATACATTTCATTATACATTCATTAAAATCCACAGAATGTACAACACATTATGTACAACACACCAAGAATGTAATATAAGCTATGAACTTTGGGGGATAATGATATGTCACTGTAACAAATGTACCACTCTGGCATGGGATGCTGATAGTGGGGGAAGCAGTGAAAATATGGGAAATGTCTGTACCTTCTCCTCAATTCTGCTATCAATCTAAAACTGACTTAAAAAACCCAAGACCAAGAAAAGACAATCTCTCTTTTTTAAAGCTACCCAGGTGATTCTCATACAACAGTCAGGATTAGGAAACCACTGATTTAAGAGCCACACACTAGCCATTTCTGTTCCTTGCCTTTGCAGGATTTCTTCAACACAAGTATGTTTTTGTATAGTTGTAATAATATTGATACAATTTGGAGTCCTGATTTTTTAAAGAACAATTAACATTCAACATTAACCTTTGCTTTAGGAGAAAAATGTCTAGTTATATCATTTTCAAAGCATGATAGTAATTCAAATAAAAAGGTTTCATCTGAGATTTTAAGCAACTGCCAACAAAACACCATAAAGCAAGATCTGTAGAAGAAAAAAATGATAAACTGGACCTCATCAAAATTAAAAACTGTTTTACAGACACTGCTAAAACAATAAATAAGCTACAGACTGGGAGAAAATATCACATGATCTGTATCCAGAATCTCTAAATATATCGCCATATATAGAGACATAAAAACTCTTACAACTCAGTAAAGAAAGTATTTAAAAAAGGGGCAAAAAACTTGAACAGACACTTCACCAACCAAAGAGGTTATATAAAGGCAATTCTGCACATAAAAAGATTCTCAGCACTGGCCATTAAGGAAACGAAAAATTTAAAAAATGAGATACAATTACAAATCCACTTTAGAAGCTAAAATAAAATATACTGACAATACCAAGGGCCAAGCAACTAGAACTCTTCTTATACATTGCTAATAGGAATGCAAAATATTGCAGACCTGTAGAAAAAGTTTGGCATATGACCCAGAAATCCCACTCCTAGGTATTTATCCTAGAGAAATGAAAACTTATATTCACACAAAACCTACACATGAATGTTCACAGTAGCTCTCTTCATAATCACAAAAACTACATACAAGCCAAAAGTCATTCAACAAGTAAATAGGTAAATGGATATGTAAACTGTGGTACATTCATACAACAGAATTTATCATTCAGCAATAAAAAGGAACAAACTACAGACACATACAGCATTTTGGTTCAACCTCAATTATGATGAATGAAAGATATTTGTCTCAAAAGGTTACAGACTGTATTATTCCATTTACATGACATTCTTGAGAAAACAAAACTATAGTGACAGATCAGTGGCTGCCAGGTATAGGGGGGGTAGAAGGAGGATATGACTATAAAGGAAAAACAAGGAATGTTCTGGGGTGAAGACATGTTCTGTATTGATCATGACAGCAGTTATATCAATCTATACGCATGGGCTAAAATTCATTGAACTGTACATGAAAATAAAAGGCTAATTTTATGGATACTGACTTTTTAAAACTTGCAACAATTATGATTCTCAGGTTGGGCCATTTCATTATTATTATATATCATAAGCATAAACTAGGATGCCATAATGTTTAATTCTTAAAAGCAACCTGAGGGGTGCCCTGGGGCTCAGTCAATCTTCTGCCTTCCACTCAAGTCATGATCCTGGGGTCCTGGGATAGAGTACAGCATCAGGCTCCCTGCTCAGCAGTGATTCTGCTTCTCCCTCTCCCTCTGCGCCACCTCCCAGCTTGTGCTCTCTCCGCTCACATGTTTTCTCTCTCTCTCAAATAAATAAATAAAATCTTTTTAAATTTTTTTAAAGCAACCTGAAAGCCAAACAACGAAAGAATTGTTAATTACTTCAAGAGTGTCAACTTCTGAATGACTCTGGAATAATTCAAATTAGCAGAATACTACATTTTTCATTTCTGTAACATAGCTTTTCCTGTCCTTTTAATTATGTCCAGGCAAAGATTAAAGTGGAATTACTAAGTCAAAAAAATGTTTATTTTTCAACATTGTGATAAAATCTATTCACTGATAATGTCGAAGTTGCAAGAAACACATCCTCAAATCAATCAAAATACTGGCAAAGGAAGAGGAGGATGGAAAGGAGGATGACAGTAGAGCCATAAGCAGGCCTAAGACCTACAAGCTCCCAGGCTCTGCCCTTGAGTCTTCTTATCGAAGTATCTTCATGGATTGACAAGGAGGCCAACCCTGGGCCAGGAGCTCTTGGCTGGTTGGAGAGTCAAAAGACATTAATAATCTGCACAGTCTCCCCCGCCCCACCCTTGCCCCCAACACACACAATTAAATCATTAATTAAAAGGTTTTTTTCACCCTGTAAGTTTCAATGCCTGGGCAAAATCCCAGCCAGCCAATCCTAATTAAATGTTTAGGTAATACAAAGAAATTCATCAGCTAAAACTAATTATAAAGATGTTAGCTCTAAAGTCCACTGAAACTAGAAATGAGCCATATAATTATTGATGATATGGACTACTGAAAATTAAGGCCTTCCTTCTTAAAAAGTCTTAAAACTCAGGACAGTATTTAATTCAAATACAGACAAATCTCTCAAGTACAGAAAATAGCATTATTTTGCATTGAAATACACACCGTGTATTAAAAACACAAAGTGGGTCATGAATAACACGGAGCACACACTAATTATACAAAAAAAACATTTTAAAAATATCACAGAGAAACTAAAACTTTAAAAGATGTTATCTCTTAGAAATAGTAGTATTTAACAATCACTCACAAGTTAAAACAATCAAATTAGTATCTGAAGACTTTCCAGGGCAGCTACTAATTAGGACTTTGAGTAAGTTACTTAACCTAGCTGGTCTGTAACTCCTCTCACTCATAGTATCACTGGGGTGGACTACAGCCACAAGGATGTCTTACTACCACTGCAGGGGAGGCTCCATTTTCCCTGAGTAAACGTGACTTATATTGGTTTTGTTTGATTTTAAAAGTGGTATTTTCCACTGTTTGAAAAAAAAAATTGAGAGCCACAGGATGTCTGCTAAGTACCTATCTGGCTCTGAATTCTAAAGCAAATATTGATTACTTCACCTGAGTAAACTATTTACATAAATATGCAACATTACATGATCAAAAATAGCATTTAAGTTCCCACTTACATCAGAATTTTTTCAGGGTCCTGTACATATGATCTGGGGGCTTGTCACTTCACAAATTTTACCAGTTACATAAACTTTATTCTTCCAAGGAATACCATTGAAGAGTCATTCTTGAAGATCTCAAAAACCTTTCATCACCCCAGAATGATGTGACATAAAGCTATCAATAAAAGTGGCTATCTACAGAAGTCAATCTCTACAGTCCTAGGAACCATGGAGCATAGAAGGTATCTCTCCTAATCTGACACAAATAGTTTTTTAAATCTTTTTTTTTAATTTTTATTTATTTATGATAGAGAGAGAGAAAGAGAGAGAAGCAGAGACACAGGCAGAGGGAGAAGCAGGCTCCATGTACCGGAAGCCCGATGTGGGATTCGATCCCGGGTCTCCAGGATCGCGCCCTGGGCCAAAGGCAGGCGCCAAACTGCTGCGCCACCCAGGGATCCCAGTTTTTTAAAAGCTTTATAGCTCTTCCCTTTCTCCTGAAAGCTCTGATTTCAAAGATTATAAAAAGAAACAGTGTAACATTTTGCTATTTTTATGTAATAGTCTCATAGAGTGAATAGTGGCAGCAAAGAAAGGAGTACAGATGCTGAAAGTTTGCTTGCCTGATGCAAATCACAGACCCAACATTTAGTAGATATGTAAGCACTAGTAACTTAGTTTTTTTGTGCCTCAAGTTTTTATGAAAGAGGAATAGTAAGAGCACCTATTTTAAGGAGCTGTTTAATGCTCACAAAAGGGCCCAGCCCACAGTAAATGCCATATAAGCATTTGCTACAACCATAATCTTATCACATAAATATCTGATCTTGCTACTATACAAAGTGTGGTCCATAGAACAGGATCCTGGTCAAAACTGTTGCCACCATCATTATCATCATTATCACCACCACCCTGAAGCTTTTTAGAAATGCACAATCTTGGATCCTAGGTATCTACATTAAGTGTCTTAGATTTTAATAAACATATGACATAAAACATACATACATACATATACCACATGTGGTTGCATACTTTATACAGTATATTTCCTAAACTCCCAATTTCCACTTGATTCTTGCTTTCCTTTCTGCTAAAAAACAGAAATTTCTCCATTAATTGGAAGGAATCCTTTTACTCTATAAGTTGAAGAGTTTGTAAAGCAGTTAATATCCTATTATTTGTATATTTAATATAAGCCTGGTAAATAGATGTTGCTCTCTCTCAAGATATAACCACCTTAAGATTTCTGTATTTCAAAACAAATTCTGCTAGGTTCAGGAGCATTAATCTTAACTTTCGTAGAAATCTTAAACTTTCCAAGAATTCACTAATAGATTCCTCAATGATAAAAATTCACTGTCCTTGGGCAGCCCAGGTGGCTCAGCAGTTTAGCGCCGCCTTCAGCCCAGGGCATGATCCTGGAGACCCAGGATCAAGTCCCATGTCAGGCTCCCTGCATGGGGCCTGCTTCTCCCTCTGCCTGTGTCTCTGCCTCTCTCTCTGTCTCTCATGAATAAATAAATAAATGATCTTTAAATTTTTTTTTTATTTACTTATGATAGTCACAGAGATAGAGAGAGAGAGGCAGAGACACAGGCAGAGGGAGAAGCAGGCTCCATGCACCGGGAGCCCGATGTGGGATTCGATCCCGGGTCTCCAGGATCGCACCCCGGGCCAAAGACAGGCGCCAAACCGCTGCGCCACCCAGGGATCCCCAATAAATAATCTTTTAAAAAAAAATTCACTGCCCTCTTGATATTTTCTAGACAGACAGTATTGGTTCCCATTATTTTCACTAACTTTCAGAATAAAGGTGGCAGTCTTGATGAGAGGAATCCTACAAGTACCACTGACAAAACAGTAATATAGCTATTACAGGGAAAGCTTGTTTCTTGATTGCTGTCAGAAGATTCTTCTGTAATTTTACTAACACATTGAGTTATATAGTTAGTAATACAAGTTTAAGAATGTTACAAAAAGCACACTACTTGTAATCTCAACATAAAATTAATTTCTAGTGGCAGTATTTCCCCACTCACTCTTTAAGCAACCAAAACGAAGCTCTCAATTCCAAAGAATACATAAAAATCTTCAAACTGTCAATTCAGATATTTAATGATTATTTCTAAAAAGCAAAGCAGGGTGCTAGCCACTATGGGGGGGGATACAAAATGTATTCAGCCACTTTACAATCTTTATGGGGGAAGGGAGAAAAGGAGCCTAATATCAGCATTCATATTTTTTTTAAAGATTTTATTTATTTATTCATGAGAGACACGGGGGGTGGGGGGGAGTGGGCAGAGAGGCAGGGACACAGGCAGAGGGAGAAGCAGGCTCCATGCAGGGAGCCCGACGTGGGACTCGACCCCAGGACCCCAGGATCACATCCTGGGCCAAAGGCAGGAGCTAAACCGCTGAGCCACTCAGGGATCCCCACAGTCATACAACCTTAATACAAAGTAGAGTACAATGAATAGCACTGTAGAATCATAAGGCTGAAAGCAGGGGCACTCAGTGGGAATTAGGACAACATATTTTTATAATTTCATACATAAAGAATATTTGCTACATGTTGAAATAAGAAATCACCTAGATTTGGCATCATTTTACAAAAATACGTTCTTAGTTCAAATATTAACTTTAAAAAAATAAACATCAGAAAAATCAGGATTTCCTGATGAGTATAAAGTAGTGCCATGAAAACCGTAATGGCTGGAAAGGAATACTGAAAGATAAAGTAATATACCAAGGAAGGACAGGAATTATCTACCACTTGTAAAATATTACATTCACAATGGTTAAGACAAAAGATATACTTTAAAAACCACTATAGTGTTAGTACCGTAATTAAACTTTAAACAAAGCCACTGACAGAATAAGTAGTAAAACATAAACACAGCATAGCGATTCAGCAACTAGTCTTTTTGTTCTCTTGAGTAACATGGAGGAAGAAAAACCCCATGGTTCCACAGGATCACATGATCTGGCTCCCAGCCCACTCATCTCAAAAAATGAGAAATATTTTTACTGTGCTTTTAAATTTTACTGTGCTTTTAAATGGTGATATACACTCTGCTTAAACTATTCAGCAATTAATAGAATCTGGCAGCTGGTAGATATAAACCATGGTTCCCATTTGACTAGTAGTACTCTCAGAGATTCATTTCAATAGATAATTACTGAGTGCCAACTATATGAAGGAGACAAAAAGATGAATAAAACAGGTCCTAGGTTGCACAATATTTTTAAAAAATAAATATTAAAAGAACATCACTAGAAAATACAACAGAAAACGAGACAGAAAGGGGTACTTGCCCTTACAGTGCTTATAGTCTTAGGCAACAATTTAAGTGGGAATAGCTGATATTTAACACGAGTGAATTTACCAAATAAAGTTAACACCTTACGCTTGGCTCTCTCCAACATCATTTCTCTTACCAGTCCTTTCAAAGTAGAATCCTTTCAACTTCTTATGCCCCTCCTGTCTTATGGATGCTATCTTCCTAACTCTCTAATAAACTCTATTCCCTACATTTATCCCCAATCTTTCTTCCTCTTTGGGATTACTCTATTCATATTCAAGTCACTCTTCCAAATCATATTCATTAAAAGGCTTGTACTGCTAGCTCAGACAGCCTTCTTCCTGTCATCACCCTCAACAACTCCAATATTCAATGTTAATAGGTTCGTAATAGGTCCTGTTTCCTTCAACAACTTAAGTTAGAAAAAAGGGACAAGACGTCAGGAGAACAAAAGATATGCAACAACGAAGCACTGAGGATGGCATACTTACCAAATCTTTCATTCCATCTTCACTAGTCTCTTTTGGGAGACTAAAAACCAATGGCTTCCATCAACCACAGAATAAAACCCAAATCCCCTACAATGTTTTTCAAAACCTAGTCCAACCAAATTTACCACTCTCATTCCCAACAAGCATATCTAAGGCCTTTTATATTCCATCTACACTGATCTTACCTGGCAATGCTCTTACCTACCTGCCTTTTTTATTCATGCGATTTTCTTGACTATCTTTTGTCTTTGATCACATGATGAATCTTTAATAATTCTTTAAGGGTCATCAAAAGTGACCTCCTCGACAAAGTGAGTGGGAAATATCAGTGAGGGTGACAGAACAGTAGAGACTCCTAACTCTGGGAAATGAACAAGGGGTGGTGGAAAAGGAGGTGGGCAGGGGGTTGGGGTGACTGGGTGACGGGAACTGAGGGGGGCACTTGATAGGATGAGCACTGGGTGTTATGCCATATGATGACAAATCGAACTCCAATAAAAAAATATACAAAAAAAAAAGTGACCTCCTCTTTCTACTTTGCCCTGAATTCCTCCAGCAAAGTAATTCCCCTTCAAAACTGATTACCTCACTAAAATTGGGAGATTCTTGCTGACAAGCATAGTGTCTTAATTATTTTTTGGTAGATGAAACACAGGAGATTCAATATTTGTGGGCCTCTGAACCGAATCTGTCTTTGCTAACAAAAATCTTATCCTGTTTCTATCAATATCCTTTTGTAATTCACTGCAAACATTATAATATATTCTGTACATAAATGCCATAAAAAAAACCCTCTACGTTCATTCACATTTGCCTAAAAAGAAAGGAAAAGCAATAAAAAAAAAAAAACTTTATTAAAAAAAGCTAAGTCTTGGGACGCCTGGATGGCTCAGTGGTTGAGCATCTGCCTTCAGCTCAGGGTGTGATCCCGGAGTTCCGGGATCAAGTCCCGCATCAGGCTCCCTGCATGGAGCCTGCTTCTCCTCCTTCTGCCTATGTCCCTGCCTCTCTCTGTGTCTCTCATGAATAAATATTAAAAAAAAAAAAAAAGCTGTCTATTAAGTAACTGGCTTACAAAATAGTCCAAAGCTCACCAAGAAATACCATCTTCATTTCCACATGCAATTAGTACCTTCATAAAAACACTTTAATTTACTGGTGAATAAATATAATATTTAAAATTCTGGCTCTTCTCATTCTCCCTTCAAAAATGGAGAAAAATCAACATGTTGAAAAAACAGCTTGTACAGAGACATCATTTTCAGCAAATGAAAGCCTACACACAAAAAAATAGGGTGTTATTTCACAAAAAAGATTTTTCAGTTTAACACACACACACCCTAAAACAAGAAAGCCATTTAAAAATTCAAACTATTCTCCCTCAAAACTTCAGTTTCTCTACCCGTAAAACAAAGTGCTTAGAACTGATCAGATTACTAGGCACAGATTCAAATGCTTAAGTCCAAAACATAAGCTCCCCAAAGGCAAAGACATTTGATATAATGCGAATGCTTATTAGACCAGTGCCTACCACATAAGAAGTCCTCGATAGGAAGTTCTCTAAATCAATGAAAAGTGAGCAGGATCAAGCTCCCTTATTCTGCTTTCCGCCCAAAGAGATTATTTGAAGAAGAGAATATATGGATGATTTCATTTTTTTTCATTGTGCAGATATAATTCCACTTATTCAATAGTCTATTAGTGAACATTTAAATAGTTTTCAGCATTTTTAGCATTTAAATAACAATGCTACAATAAATATTAGTGTAAATACTCTTTATGTATTTATATTTAAATATATCTATAGGATGAATTCTCTTTTTTCTTTTAATCTCAAGTTTGTATTTAAATTCCAGTGAGTTAACAGTATAGTGTAATATTTGTTTCAGGAGTAGAATTTAGTGATTCATCACTTACATGTAATACCCAGTGCTCAGAAAAAGACTTTTAAAACCACTGAAATAAATGTCCTTTCCTAGCAGTAAGAAGTTGTTTCTAGTAGAGCTGAAAGTCAACATCTTTTCTGTTTAAACTTTCAAAGCACAAGATTTAGCTCCTTTATGAGGCTACCATGTTATTATTCAATTATTACTATAGAGTCATAATTTGAGAGAGAAGACGAAATTAAGCACAAGGC
The DNA here is from genome assembly GCF_905146905.1 of Nyctereutes procyonoides. Classification (NCBI taxonomy): domain Eukaryota; kingdom Metazoa; phylum Chordata; class Mammalia; order Carnivora; family Canidae; genus Nyctereutes; species Nyctereutes procyonoides. The sequence continues at coordinate 47,351,252 of NW_026575133.1, read as the reverse complement.
AAATCTAAGAAACTTGTTAAGCATCGCAAAATTGGAATAAAGTTCCTGCCACATTAAAACCAAAGAAAGTTTCTCCTCTGATTTTAAGAAACCAATAAAAATTGTTTTTATTCTAAATATGTATTGTGGTACAGGAAAGGACAACAGTAAACTTGAAAACTATAATCTTCCTCAGTCTTAAAAAACCAAAATTATCAAGACACATAATCATTATATAATTTTAAAGTTGATTTAAGTGAACAAAACCAATCCCAATCTCATTTTATAAATTAATAATCTTAAATCCAGAAAAGTCTAGTAATTTGTTCAAGACTGTTAGTGGCAGAATTAGGTCTTAAGCCCAGTTCTCCCTACTTTTTACCCAGTATTTTTTCTACTGCAGTAACTTCTAAATTATTAGACCAGTGCCTACCACATAAGAAGTCCTCGATAGGAAGTTCTCTAAATCAATGAAAAGTGAGCAGATCAAGCTCCCTTATTCTGCCTTCCTCCCAAAGAGATATTTTCATTAAATATGAAGTATTCAGTAGTAGACAGAAAATGCAAAAGCAAGTCCTCAGTTACCTTACTATGAACTTAAACATTTTGTCAAGTTTAAATCCCAAAAAGGAATCTTTGTAAAGACTCCAAAAAATGGAAAAGACACTTTAAATATCTTATAATTTTGTCAGGTAAACCTCAATAAAGCTTAAGGAGGAAAAAAAAAAAAAAAAAGCTCCATCCTTACCTAACCCTACACACAAGAAACAAAACTGATTAGCACTACTATGTTGAAGTTTAAAATGGCCTTTAGAGAGCCATTAAACGCATACACAAACACAGATAAACAAAATGGTTATGAAAACCACAACTCTGCTAAATAAATGCTGACATTAAAGTATTTTGTAACAAAGTCAGAGCTGAATCTGGCCATTTTCTGGTTTCCATTGCAATCCTCAAATCTACCTGAAATGTTTTAATTCCTCACGATTAAATTCCTCATTTCTCTTTTCTGTGTGATTTCAACTACTTCCAAAGCTTTGAGCACCATCTATATGTTCACAATCCCCAAATTTACATTTCCAGTCCAAATTTCTCAGAACTAGATTTGCATATCCGATTTCATTGGCATCTTAAAATTAACCTGTTTAAACAGAGTTCCTTTTTCTACCCCAAACCTAATTTTAAAAAATGGAAACACCTTGTTGTCAGAGAGCCAAAAACCTAGAAGTCCTCTTGGATTTTCTCTTCCTCATTCCCCAATCAATCTATTCAGAAGTAACAATCTTTCTACATTCAAAGTATCCTGACTCTGAAATCTTCTATTCCCACTGTCACTACACTGGTATAAATCATCACTATCTCTCTCCTGAATTACTGGATTATTCCTTCCTACTCTCCTCACTTCCATTCTTGGGCCCTCTAATTTATTTATCACACAACAACTGGAGTAATATTTTAAAAATCTGTATCAGATCATGTCACTGTCTTGCTTAAAATTCTTGAATGGCTTCCTAACGTACATATAATTATGAAACCCTTATACCATGGCTTCAATGTCTCTCTCCAAACCTTTGTCCCATTCTTCCCCACTGTCAATATGTAATTCCCCATTCACAACAGGCTTTGTTTTCAATTTCTCTATTCCAGGGACTGGGCAAAGGATGGCCTGCTGTCTTTTTAAAATAAAGTTGTATTGGAAAACTGCCACATTCATTCATTACATATGGTCTATTGCTCCTCTGATGCTACAATAGAAGAGTTGAGGAACTGATGACTGAAAATGTATGGCTTAGGAAGCTGAAAATATTGACTACCTGGTCCTGTAAAGAAAAATGTTCTATAGCCATCCCCCCTTTCCTGGAATGCTCTGCAACCCACTTTTCTCATGAGCACCTTCTTATTCTTCAAGTCCCCTTTTACTCAAAAAGCCCTTTCTTGCCCTATGTAGTTGCCCACATCATTTTTCTCTATCACTGTGTCCTGTTCATGATTTATAATAACTAAACATTTGTTTACTTGTTTAGCCGTTCCCTAGAGTACAGGGATCAAATGAATTCCAACATATTTTTTATACTTAAGTCAGAGGCTGGCAAATAATACATACTTCTGAATGTGGAATAAGGTAATAATAAGTCTTACATGGTTTTGAGAAAATTATCTGTAATATTAAAATCCTCAGGGCACCTGGGTGGCTCAGTAGGTTAAGCATCTGCTTTCAGCTCAGGTCATGATCCCGGAGTCCTGGGATCAAGCCCCGCATCTGGCTCCCTTATCAGTGGGGAATCTGCTTCTCCCTCCATCCCTCACCCCACTTACGCTCTCTCTCTCAAATAAATAATACCTTTAAAAAATGTAAAATCCTTAAAACTAGAAAGTAGAATTTTTTTTTCTGTAGTATAACCACACTTTTAAAGTTATTTTATTTAGGAACAAATGTTAAAGAAAAGGTAATCCCTGTGAATTCTGAAATGTTTTCATATTTACTAAAATGAGATTTTTTTTTTCCTATAGCAAGGCACAAATGCTACCCATATCACTATCTAAGTTTTGCTGTGTGGTCTAGAGAAATTCACTGAGTTCCTTTGGGTCTGTTTCCTCAAAGGGAACATTCTTCTAGAGGTAGGAAGAATATACTACATCAAGTAAGAGAAAAACATTTGGCTTTTCTAGGTCTTCTTCAATTTTGTGAACTCACTTCTAAAGCCAACAATCCGGGGATCCCTGGGTGGCTCAGCAGTTTAGTGCCTGCCTCGGGCCCATGGCATGATCTCAGAGTCCTGGGATCAAGTCCTACATCAGGACATGGAGCCTGCTTCTCCCTCTGCCTGTGTCTCTGCCTCTCTCTGTGTCTTTCATGAATAAAATAAATAAAATCTTTAAAAATAAATAAATAAAGCCAACAATCAATTACTTTCATCTCAGAGAAGTTCCTCCATTCATCTGCCCTGATAGTCTGTGCCACTCTGTTTTACCAAAGGTGTTGCTCAGATGTTTACTATTCTCATACTACAACCAGGGTACTATCAACTGATTCTGCATAAAAATTGTATTTCATTTGAATCCTCAATATGAAAAAAATAGGTTCTGGCTACCTATATACCATAGCACTAAAATCTACACTTTAGTAGAAAATAACTGATTTAAAAGAAGTTTCATTGCTTACATAGTTCAGCAAAGTGCTAAAAGCACAGTGAACAACAAACAAGCCTGATGACTAGACCACACAGTAAGGCTTTCAGAACCACAAAAAGGAAAATGTTTTGTGAACTGAAGATGGCTACTTTCATACCCCAGAACCCTAACCCATTCTCTCACCTTCTAATCAGAAAGTACAATATACAAACAAGTCAATACCAATATCAATTTTCATGCAAACCACACTTCTGTACATCTGGTAGGAAAAAACGGGGGATTTCCTACATCAGAGCACATTTAGGCTACTGTATGATGGCTCTGCCTGTCAGTTAACAAATTTCTTTGGGCTGTGTCCCCTTCATAGAGTAGTATTGTATTTTTTTTTGGGGGGGTAGTACTATATTTGTACAATTATTAAAAGTTTTCGTAAGAATGAAGATAAATGAAAGACACAAAAATGAAAGCATAGACACTACCTGAGGTTAAAAGACTTAATTCAACTGAAATAAAGAAACCAATCATTAGATATACTGATACTGGTATATTTCCTAGTTAAAATTGGTCAAATGAGCATTCGTGGAAAAAAAAAATTAACATTTTCAGATGCTGCTCATGTATCACTAATGCCTATAGAAGAAAAATAAAAAGAATTTAGTGTATATAATTTCTTCAGCACCATTAACTTGAATTCATGTTCTTTGGAACATACTATAGGAACTGCCTATAGTTAACCTTAGATATGGGACCACCTTAGCAAATCACAAATATACTGAAGCTCTTACAGTTACCATACAATTATTGTTCACATGACGTCAATTTCTACCTAACCATGTTTCTGAGTCCAAAAATCACTTAAACACGGACTTCCCACTCTGGTCTCCCCTCCTCTCCTTACTTTTTGAATGAGCCAATTTTCAACACAGCGTGTAAGTACAGATGTTTTTTCTGCAACTGTGCCCAAGGTGCAAAGCAATGCTTCAAAACAAACAAAAAAGGCGAATCACACATTCAGGCCAATTCCTACCGAGCTATCTTTTTTCCTCACTTGCCAATTCCTTAGTATATTCCCAAAAAAGGCTACTCCAAATCTCTTCATCTCATTTTCAGAAGATGCATGGCTTAATTATTAGATTTGTAATAGTTTTAGAACTAAAGAATCTCAGGAGATATTACTGCTAGCTCCTTCATTTTAATTATAAGTAAACCAAGAACTAGAATTTAAAAGACTACAACTTTACAAACACTGATCCAACTGACGTGAAGTCCCTCCTGCATCCTCAATTTCAGCATGTTTTTTTCATCTTGATCCATTCATTATGCCTCAGGAGCAGATCTAAAGAGGAGTCAGGGACTCAGCCTGAAACCACGCTGCCCGAATACTATTCCAGTTAGGCCACTTACTAGCTATGTCAATCTGGACAAATCACTAATTCTTTGTGCCTTGGTTTCTCCACTTGTAAAACAGAATAATGCTCTCCAGCTCACTTGGTTGAGACCATTAACACATGTAAAAGCACTGAAACTGAACCTAGCACATAGAAATGCTAAGTAAGAGTTAGTTGTGACCTCTACCGTATTCACTATGGAACCTCTGGCAAATGCTTCTATTCTACTTTTACTTTACTGTTCTCAATTCCATACTCTCTCCATATCCAAGAAAACAGCTGCTATAATCTTCACCCCTTCAATAGCTTTAAGCAAAACTCTCCCACTCCACATTTCCTCTTTCTTTTGATGCCATGTTTCTTAAATTAGTCTTCTTCATTTTCCACCTACATACCATAGTTTGCTTTTGAAGATTCATCCTTTGGCTCTAGGATTTTTGTTCTCTGAACTCCAATACTTCTTCCTCAGAGTACATGCTACCACACATCCAATCCTGATCTTCAGTTTGAGTTCCTGCTCAGGCTCTAAATCTGTATATCTCTAAACACAGGATATTTCTAGCTGAGCATTTTATGATGATCTCACACTCAATTTCCCCCACTACAAAATGATTTCTAAGGTACCTTCCAACTATAAAAATCTCCAATATTACCTAAAACAAAATTTGTTATCTCCTCTAGCCATTCATTTATAGACTATCACTTTACTCAAATGTTTCCAGGTCCTCTCCAGCTGCTAGCAAACATCTCCCCAATTCTACATTTGTATCATTTTCATCTTAATCTTCTTAAAATATTCTATCACATTATCATCCACTTAAAAACCTCCTCTGTTAAGTCCAAATTCCTTAGCTTGGCATTCAAGTTTTTCCCCAATCTGTTCCCAAGCCATCTTTATATTAGAATCCACTAATCCCCATAAATTACTATATACCTCAATCACACTCTATTTACCACCTAAATGTACCCAACATATTTCTGTATAATCACATGACATCTGCCATCCTGGAATGCCTTCCACATTGTTCACTTATATCCCAAATTTTTCATGGCTCAGTTCAATTTGATACTTTCCCATGAAATCTTACAGCCCAGGGTAATCTCTCCCTCATTACAATCCATCTATTGCCTATTCGATTCATTTGCCACTTAATTATATAATGCCTCACACTGTTATCTAAATGTCTACAACATCTTTCACATCACAGTATAAACAAGGGATATCTTATCTCTGCATCCACTGCATTTTCCTATAACGCTGTGCAGAGTAGGTACTAAAGAAACTGTTGATTGCAGGACAACACAATCACCTTGCTTCATGAGATACTAGCTACCTGCTTATGTAATCCCATGTAAGAGAAAGAAATTACGGAAGGAATAGTAGAAATAGAAAGTAACTACTTTGTAACCACCTTAATAATAATGATTCATGCAAGAATCATCAATGGATGCTAGAATATCACATGAAACATCCTTGGGGAACAGGATATTTATACAGTCTCAAAATATATCTGAACAAATTACTTATGAATTACAAAGGGAAAAAAGGTACCTTCACAGTGGAGAAATCTGGCGGACACCAAGTGATCAAAGTTAACATCACCAATAATGGGATAAACTGACATCATGTGCCTCCTGATGTGATGCACTGAGGACACAACATCACTTATGTATTATTCCTGCCAAAAATGCATAACCTGAAACTAGTCATGAGGAAACAATCAGACAAACCAAAAACCGAGGGACAATCTACAAAACAACTGACCTATACTCTTCAAAAATGTCAATGTGCTGAAAGACCAAAAGCTGAGGAGCTGAGTGTGTGATCCTGGATTGGATCCTGGATCAGAAAACAAACTGCTATAAAGGACATCACTGCTACACAGGACAACTGATGAATTTGAATGTGGACTGTATTAGATAACGGTATTATACTAATGTTAAACTGCCTGATTTTGAACATTATTCTTTGGTTAGGTCACAGAATTTCCTTGTTCTTGGAAACATCCCTAAGTGTTTCAGGGAAAATGAATTTAAAACTTATTCTCTAATTCTTCAGCAATAATTGTAATACCAATAATAGTAATAATTACAAGTATCAATAGAAACATTAGGAAAAATGTGACAAAATGTTAACAAGTGGTATATCTATAATATGAAAGATCATTGTACTATTCTGGTACAACTTTTCCATTTTTTTTCAAAATAAAATTTTAAAAAGCAAGCACCCTAATACCACACAAAAACTCTGAGAAGTTTTTATCTATCTGTGGTATTTTACATTTTATCTGACAATCTTAAAGCAAGACATACTTGCAAGAGAAGAGTTTGCGCTAAGCATTTATTTTAAAATAGCAAAAACATCTCTTTAGAACCTAAGAAACATTTTATAATTTTAATAGCCCAAGAGTAATCTTGTTTTTAATTCACATTTACTATAGAACTCAGTTAAAGTAAGTCAATTTCAACTGGCGAAAAGTCTTAAGATGGTATTTTTTAAACAATGTAGTTTTACTTTATTTTCGTATATACATAGAAAGTAAAGAAAGATAAAATGGACTGACTGGTCAAGCATTTTAAGGAAAAAATGATCTCTAATTCATATATTAATAAACAACTATTTGTAAATTAGTCAAAGTTTGTTTCCTTAATTATGATTACAGATAATTATTTATCATAAATCACAAACTTCATTTTCCCTCAATTACAAAAAATTCTGATTTAGCTGATTTAAGTTTTAAGTAGGTTTTATAATACAGCCATTAATTGATTACTATTTCTATAGGCTTCTTGAAGCCTTTAAAACTAATACTTCTAGTCAAAGTACAACATAGTATATAAAGGATTTCCTAGATTCCATATAATTAGCAATAGTCCTTTAAAGTTGGATACCTTATTTATGAGATGTTCGGTAACAACTTCTCTTAGTCCAGTGTAGAGCTTTTCTCCATGTTTATGCAAAACCATTGTATAAGCATTTCTATAGAGCTCCTCAAAACTAAGACCACTGTTATTCTTACGCTGGATTTCTTGAATTGCATTTTTCAGAAGGTCCCATATGCTGTTTACATATTTTTCATCCATGGTCATCTGTAATATCCGAGAGAAAAAGAGACAAAAAAAAAAACACCAATGGTTGAAAATCTTTCTTGTATTTGTCCATATAGTAACTATTTTGTTATATGGCTATGATTATAAATCTGCATGACTTATACGGATGTTAACAGTCTATTTTAACAAAAATAAAGGAATACATATAAAAATAGTTTTTAGAGCTGACGGAGCAATTTTTAAGAAATCATTTAAGACCTCCCTCCTTTCTCATATGCCCTCCAACTTAAATGAAATAATAATCACCGATGTTAATACTTGCTTTAGCCGAAAGTGTAAGACATCTTTTCCTTAGTTTATTTAGTAGATTTCAAGCTCAGAGAGATGCTGAGACAGAAAGAGTTCCTTGATTTAAAAAAATATTTAGGGGGTGGCTGGGTGTCACAGTGGGTTAAGCCTCCGATTCTTGGTTTCGGCTCAGGTCATGATCTCAGGGTAGGGAGTCTGAGCCCCATGTTGGCTCCACACTCAGCACAGAGTCTGCTTAGGTTTCTCTCTCCAGCTCCCTCTGCCCCCTCTCTCCCTGCCCTCCCCAGCACTCTTTCTAAAATAAATAAATCTTTACAAAAAAAAAAAAATGAGGACATGAACACTGTTTTCCTCTCTTGAAGATTTATAGAGCTCCCTAGCAAATTAAAGATTGGAAGAAGACCTGCCATTAAAAACAAAACAAAAAAAGCCCATATTTTCTGTTTAACCTAGTATTCTTATTTTCTTCCTTTCCCAATTTAGATTCCACAGTTCATTATTTGTAGCTACCTCGCATACACCCATGAAACGCCCCCCACCCCTCCAAAAAATGTCATTCTAAACCCCATCTATACACCTACTCATCACACGCACCAACATGTGTAGCCCAAAGTAAATGAACATATATACACTCATATTCAATACACCTCAGTTTAAATTCATTACCAGTAACCACAATGGGTCCTGAGTACAACCCAATAATCCTACCAGACTAATGATTCTACCTTCCTAGATGATTTTATACCATCTCCTTTGTCCTCACTCTAGGATAATGACTTGCTTCCTGTTCTACAGAAAACAGAAACAATCTGAAAACACACAAACCCCGACCATGTTGACCAATTTTATTACGTAGTATACTACCTCTACTGTTTTCGTGCTCAAAGTACTAAGGTCTTATACTCAACCAGTTTGACAGGGACTAGAAACATACGCATCACCAAGGATTTATTAAAAATGCAGAATTTCAGGCTCTACCACAAACTTACAGAATCATAATCTGCGGTGACTCCAGATGATATGTATACAGAATGTTTAGTTCCATCCCAACTCGCCTTTTCAAGGACCTTCCTATCAATTTCCCTTCTCAGCATCATCACATTCTTTCCTCTCTGCTAGACAATTTCCATCCACATTCAAAATAATCAGTTTCCCATCCTAAAAACAAATCCTCACAAACCCACTATTTCTCCAATACTATCCAATTTGTCTTTTTCCACTTACAGCAAAAATCACAGGCCTTGAGACATTTCTATATTCACTGTCTCCAAGCCTCATTTTTTGCATTATCTCTTGCATCTACTCCAATAAAGCTTTTATCATCGCTACCATTTCATTTAAATGACTCAAGGTCACCAGTGACTTCCACCCTGCTAAATCTATACGGTCAGTCTTAGTTCTTATCACTCTCGACCTATCTGGCAGCAACTGAAGAGCTGATCGCTCCTCCTTCAGATTCCTCACTTGCCTTCCAAGGACTACAATTCTCTTGTTTTTATTATTATTCCTCTAGTTCCTATTTCAGTCTGCTTACCAGTTCTTTCTCCTCACAGCAACCTCCAAACCTGAACTTTTTTGTGTAGCCACAACTCAGTTTTCAGGTGAAGGCGATTTCATCTATGCTCATAGCTTAAGTTAACCTCAAAATTTATATACTCTGGTCCTCTCTCCTTGATACAGAGTCCTATATTCAGCCATGTTTTCAATATTTTGACTTGAATACCTATTAGGCATCTCAAACTTACCAAGTGCGAAACAGAAATCTTTATCTTTTGCCCCTAAGTCCGCTTCCCCTGCAGTCCTCCAAGTAAGCAAATGTCAACTCCATCCTTCCAGTTGCTAAGGCCAAAAAGCTTGTAATTTCCTTTTTCCCTCACCTTGATTCTAATTCAACAGGAAATTCTGTTGTCTCTACCTCCTAAATGTACCCAGAATCCAACTCCTATTCACCTCTACCACTACTACTAGCCTCGTCCAAACTACCATCATCTCTCAGAGTATTCCAACAGCCTCTAACTGGTCTATTACTGCCTTTGTCCCACTATTATAGAGCAACCAGTGACCTTCTAAAAACATAAATCATGTTACTCTTCTTCTCTCAACCCTCAAATGACTTTTCATTTCTCTTGGAGTTAAAGTCAAAGTCTTTCTATAAACTACAAAACGTTATTTGATCTGATAATCTGACTTTGCCTATTCTTCCTCCTTGCTCACTCTGGTCCAGCCACACCAGCCTCCTTGCTATTCTTTGGAGTATGTCAAACAGGTTTGTTTCAAGGTGTCTGTTCATTTGCTATTCTGTCTCTCAAATGTTCTTCCCTCAGGTATCTGCATGGCTCATTCACCTTATCAACCTCAAAACTGTTCAGTCATCACCATAAAATGAAGCTTTAACTGCCTACTCCATTTAAAATAGCAGTCTCCTCCTACAAATTCACCCCCAAATTCCAATCTCAGATTGCTTTTTCTCCCCTCCCTTACTTCATTTCCTGGCCTTTCTCCTCCCATCCAAATGTCAGCTCCATGAAGGCAGGGATTTTTTTTCACTGCAGAATCCCTCAGCTACTGAAGTAACACGCGGCATATAACAGACAGTCATACTTGTTGATGGAATGATTTCCTGCTAATTCCTTATGACTAAGGAGCTGTTATTTTGCCACATGATCTGCATTCACAACCTGGGAAACATCGCAATAATTATTCATCAGCTTCACAAATATTTCTGACCTGGACTGGACATAAATTACTAAGCTAGTGGAATCCTCTCCAAAGAGAGTAGGAGAAACTTTTGGAGGTGATGAATACGTTTATCGCATAGATGATGGTGATGGCTTCACAGGTGAATACTTACCTCTAAATTTGTCAAGTTGCATATGTTAAATACATACAGCTTTTTTATGTCTTCTAGCCTCAATAAAGTGGTTTATGAAAAATACCACACTCCTTCCAAGCAATGTCCAATGGGTATGAATGTGAAAGAGTAAGGAATATAGAATATAGATAGGCAAAACAGTTCTTTCAGTTACCCTAGCAATAATATATGAGCTCAAATTTCAGTCATAGAAGATTCTTAAGCAGATGACTCAAATAGAGTCTTATTATTCTAATCTTTTCTGTAGTGCTTAGAAGGAATTCTATAAAAGAACTTTTTTATTACTTACATCTTACTCAAATCCCAAATCTACTAAAAGAGTTTTCTGAAACGGCCTTAAGAGAATTTATCTCTACGGCCAAACTACTATCTATTTTTATCAGATACCCTGATATGTAGGATGCCATTCATATAAGATATTTTAAATAAGATGTAGCTGTTCCTAAGTTTTCACAAATAAAAGATTCAAGTCCATATGATAATGATGGTCTCAAGTATTTCATATACGTGCAATATGGTTTTAGTCTGCTGGTAGCACATACAGGGGTTATAAAAAAGCAGACTAAGACACCTCTCTTGACATTAAACAATGAACATATAAAGCAGAACATTCAAAACAATTCCAGAGAAAGACCAAAGTTAATGTGGACTATCAACTCCAGAGGTAACTATATTACTAATAGTTGAGCACAACTTCAAATGATCTCTGCAGGCTCTATAAAATAAGATCCCATGAAAGCTGGAAAATGTACAAAAAGATCCCTACCCATCACGAATTACTTAATAGAAACTAAAGAATTTTAAAAACATAAACCAAGAGACTTCAAATACTGTAGAAATAACCTTAACATTATAATAAATCATTTCTCACATATATAAATCAAGAGTTGTTTTATAATCCAAGATTCTATGGAGTATTTTCCTCAGTACTCATGCTATATATGGCAGGGCAGATATGGAGCCACAGGACAGCAATGTTTAGGTAAGCAATGTTTAGGTATAAAAATTTTCAAGTAAATGAAAAAATAGACCCAGAGACATTAAATGACTTACCCCAAATCTCAGAGCTGAGACTAGAATTTATACATCCCCAAATCTAGTCCAAACTGCTGGACTCACATTACATTCTGCTAATACGGTATAGTAATATCACAGTGTGAGTCTCTGATTATCATGTGGTATATACATGTAGAGTAGAGAATATAAGTTTTGCTGTCCAGAAGGCATGGGTTTGTGTCATAGTTTTGCTAATTTAAAAGGCCATGTGACCTTGGACAAATTTAACTCTTCAAAATCTTCATTTCCTCTCTTGTAAAGTAGGTTTAATAACAGTATCTATCTCAAAGGACTATCATGAAGATTAAGTAAGAATGTCAGAATTTAGCCCAGCCCAGGGCACAGTACAATCCCTCACATGCCGACTAATGAAACATGTCCAATGAAAGGCTCTCTTCAACTGTCATCAATGGGCATCAACTGTCAGAAGGAAAAAAAAAATAACTTTTCAAGCTTAATAAATAAACGGATGCGAGATAAAAACAAGAGTACCGAAAGAGTACAAGTAGGCTAAATGCAAGTAATGTAGCCTTCTTTTAGAAACACAATTCCCTACTTCCTATCTCGTATTCTTCCACTGCCATTTAAAACATTTTAATCCCCAGAGTCCCGTCCTTGGCTCTTTTCACTTTACACTGGGTCACTATGCATTTCCATCATTGTCATGGTTACAATTACTACCCACACATCTGAAGTTCTAAAATTTACAAGACACCAGATTAGCAAGAGATTCTGGAGTCTCTAAAACTGTACACAAAATTTTGCAAATATAATGTGGCATTTTTTTTCCCTGGATGAGGAGTCCTGTGCTTTTATCAGATTTCCCAAAAACTTTGGCCCACATCTCTAAGAATAAATTATTGACTTATATGCTAATTGCTCCCAAATCTGTATGGCCTGCCCAGATATTCCCCCAAAGTCTATAACTATTTTATTCAACTGCCTGCTGGATACATCTCAAAATGCTCTAGATACAGATCAAATTTATCAAGTCCAAAATCCCTGTTAAAGTGATCCTCAAAACACACTTATAACTTGCTTCTGTATTCTCTAATCCACAAGCCACCTAGTTATACATGCTAGAAGCATATGCTCTAACTTTTCTTTTCATCTCTCGTCCCCTTTTCATTCAATCATCAAGTGCTAACAGTAGGCCCAAAATAGTTCTCAAATATGCTCCCATTCTTTCACCTTACATACTCTTGTCCTAAAACTTGCATCAAGATCACCATGACAGCCTTCCAACTATCATGAACTCCAATAACCTCTATGAATCTATCTTTCTCAGAATCACCATTTAAAAAACAAACTCATGCATCACAGGCATGTTTAAAATCTAGCTCTCATTAAGAACAGAGGTGGAAGGATATACTTTAAAAAAGTGTACTCTAATACTGCTTAAAATCTAGTCTATCCCTACTTCTCTCACTTTACTCACTACTACCTTACATTTATTCCCTGATAACATTAAATCAATGGTTATTCTCAATCCAGTGACATACCTCCCCCTCATTCACCACCCTCCCACGTCTTCTTAAAGCCTCCCCACCCCCTGCCTCTGCTCTTCTTTATTCAATTCTTTACATAACATCTGAACACAACTCAGATGTCCTATCTCCCAGGAATCCTTCCCTGACCTCCTCAAGCAAAGTGGACTCCTTCTTAGTTTTTTTTTTTTTTTAAAGAGATTTTATTTTATTTATTCATGAGAGACACACAGAGAGGCAGAGACACAGGCAGAGGGAGAAGCAGGCTCCATTCAGGGAGCCCGACGTGAGACCCGATCCTGGGATTCCAAGATCACGCCCTGGGCCAGAGGCAGGCACTAACCAGGGCCAGAGGCAGGCACTAAACCACGAAGCCACCCGGGGATCCCCCTCCTTCTTAGTTCTTTGATAATACTCAAAACATATCTATCACTACACTTCATGTTGATTCATAATTATCTGTGCATGTTTTTCCTCCACTAGATTATGAGCTACTTAAGGGGTTATGCATTTTCCTTCAATGTTATTTAGATGGCCATAAACAAATGTCTGGTGAATACTGTTTTACCTATATTATACTAATGCAATTTTAAACCTTTGAATTAGTAAGCACAAAGATATGGAAAAATATTTCAATGTGCTTATTATCCACAGTGATTAATATAATTTTAAAATAATCAAATGTCCTTTTCAAATAAAATATAATGTGCGAACAACAGACTCCTAAATTTCACTTATCATGGAGTATTTTCAGTTTTTCACATTCACTTAACTGCTTATTCATTAATTTTATTAGTAAATGTTAACTAGGAGGAAAAATCATAATAAAAAAGGTCCTTCAGGAGAGGATTCACAAGCTCCAATCTTTCCCTAAATCAAGCAAGTCCAAAAACAATATGCCAAAGGAAATGGGCTTCAAGTGCAGATTCTTACATATGCATGTTTTGGTATCAAGTGAACGTGTCAGTAACAGTGGCAAAATAATTATGTTACTGATGAACTTTAATTTCTCACTCATCTTTGGTACAGAATATAACCATTAACTGTCAATGAAAGTTAAAAGATGGGCAGCCCCGGTGGCTCAGTGGTTTAGCGCCACCTTCAGCCCAGGGTATGATCCTGGAGACCCGGGATCCGGGATCAAGTCCCACGTCAGGCTCCTGCATGGAGCCTGCTTCTCCTTCTGTCTGTCTCTCTCTGCCTCTCTGTTTCTCATGAATAAATAAATAAAATCTGTAAAAAAAACAAAACTAAATATTAAGCCCTAATCTCATCAGTATGCTAACCGCAAAAACATCAGTCTATATACTTCTCTAGAACCATAAAACTTATAGGCCTTTAAGACTGTGTCTTTTTGTTTTTTTTTTTTTGTTTTTTTAAAAAAACATTCTTTAAAAGTAATATTCTAAATTATTCAAGCAGAATTTTAAACTCATTGATGAAACAGATTTCCTTAGGTTCCATTAATTGCAAATACACTCGGGAAGGAATTTGTTTATAATGCTGCAGAACAATAACATAATAAAATGCACACATACAAACATTTAATGTTTGCTAATTATTAGGCATATGAGGTATTCTGCTCCAAGTTCAAGTTATAAACTGATCAGCAAGGACAGTAAACTCATTTAGTAAGAAAAGAAACAAAAACTCTTTTTAAAGGAATGGTGTAATTAAACATTCTTAAATGCTTATGTTTTAATGAGACTTTTAAAAACCAAATCGAGACTTTATTTTTAAAACTGACCTCCACTCCCTTGCCTCTTCCTAATCCAGGGTTACAATTTCCTCACTAGTAAGTATCAATAACAAAAATAACCCTACAGTCTTAATTTTCTTTCACAAACATCTTTGATTATTCATCTACACTATTTCAAACGATATAAAAACCACCTTTAAAATGCCTGAATTTGAAAGGATGACAGTCTATACTTACACATTTTGAAGGATCTGTAATAATCAAGAGTTGAAGTAACTAAAACTAAAATGAAGAGAACTGTATTCTTCACATTCACTATATACAAAGCACAAGAAGTCTTTAGTCTCCTGTGAATAATTTTCACAACAAGAAATTTAGAACAGGGTGGGTGGGGAAAAAGGGTGAGAATTTGAAATTCCAAGCAATTCAGAATGACACAGCTAGAAAAAAAATAAACAAGGAAAAATGCTTGATCTTAATTTTGAGCTTTAGCCTCAAAAGAAAGTTGCTCTGGTACAAATATCTGAGGAATGGCAGTCTTCTAGTCAGACACACTAAATCATAAATTATGTAAGGAAGCTCCCTCCCAGATTACACACACCTCAGAGTAATATAAAGTCTCTCTTCCTTTATTTTATTGTACCCTTTATAATACATGGCACAATGCCTAACTTTCAAAAAAATATGATTTGAATGTGGTCCAGTTACAATTAATTATGATGATGAATCTTATTTGATGACCAACAACTACATAATGACGTATGACACCTGCAAGCATCCCATTTATCCATCAGTTAATCTTTAACCAACCTCAACCATCAAAAATATAACCAAAGACCCAAGGCTAAGGAAAACAGTACAATGGGATACATTCAAACTTTGGACAAGTTATTTAATTTTCCAGAATTTATTTTCCTCACATGCTCGTGGCAGTAGAATTGGAAGATGATGTACTGTGTGGTAATTAACAAAGTTTGTGAAAACATCTGGCACACAGCACTTGTTCAGTAAGTTCGTTTCTTTACTATACAAAACTGACATAGAGCCTTACTTAATAACTTAACGGGAATGTAAAGTTAAGACTGATGTTTGTTCAAATGGTTACTCTGTGGTTACAGTTGACATCAGATGGGCACAGAACTGTGCTGCCAAAAGTAATAAAACTGATGTCAAGGGAGCAGAGAAAAAGATTATCAATTAGAAAAGCACAAGAGCCTGAGACAATTCTGTGAAATCACAAACCAAGTCTGATCTATGTTTATTTGGGCTCTTAATATCACTATGGATCAGAAATGTTTATAATGAGAAAGCTAAATCATCAATGGAGGGTTCAATTATAATCTGCATTTTAGTTCTCCGCATGAGTAGGCTGACTGAAAATCAATTTGAAAATTTGGAACAATTTATTTTTTCAAATACCAAAGATCAAACTTATAGATTAGCCTATTAAAGTCCATGGAAGTCACAACTGACTTGAGTACAATGTATTTCAAATATACCTCTATGAATGACTTTTGCGTATATGACAAAAGATATGTGTGACATTTCATGGTCTGATAATCACCGTAAGATGCAATTTTAAGTGTTCTCACTGAAGCAAGAAGTTTGTCACTGTTCTACTACTGGTGTTGTTTTCACTAATGAATAAAGAGAGGCTACCATCTAGGCACCGTGAAACACATTTATCTGGAGAATACAAAATTCATCTTGACCAGAAATCCTCAAACATTATAATTAGAGACATTCACTATAAAGAAAATTGCTTATACTTTATATCTAAGTGCATGTTTGAGTTCCAGGTTTCCATCCTACAATCTAAAATTATTAATTTTAATGAAAAGTGACAGTATTTTCTTCTCTTTAGTTTAGGTAACGTGTTTTTTTGTGAAATGGGTAAGCCCTATTTTTCTAAAACTATGGTAATGTGTGTAAAAAGCTCTACAAATTGTAAATTACACTGGAATCAGCTACACACAATCCAAAGAGGAAAAAAACAAGTGAAAAAGTATAAACTACCAGTTAGCTTTGTCTTTGAGTGACTAACTGTAACCAAATGTGATGTGATAGCAAAAGCCCAGAATACGAAATTGCAAAAAGCTGGTATCAAATCTTCTCAAAATTTCTCTAAAACTACCAACTCATACAAAAGAAGTATACAAAAACATAGCTAATTTCCCACTACTTCGTACTATTTGACCATCATGACTGAAACCAACCATTCTTATTTTAAACAAAGTCCTAAATCCAAAAGAGAGGTAGGTGACTTTTGCAACACCACACAAAATATTTTGCCACAAAAGAACATACCAACATTCCATTCCTAGACTTATGTATACATACATACACCTACTTAACTGAAATTTTTAGAGTTAGAATGAGCCTAAGATAAAAATTAAAATCTCATTTTACTAATGAGGAAACTGAGGCTAAGTGGCTTAACAGGATCATACAGCTAATTAGAGCAATGAAGAAATCCAAGTGTCCTAAACTATGAGTCCTCCCACTAACCCCAAATCACCTGGGTGCTTAGTATTAAGACATCTTTTTATAATTGAATAGATCAATGTTAACACTGAATTATTATGGCTAGATGCTTGTTTCAGTTCGGTCTAGAGAAAAGAGCCTTTAACTTAAATCAGGTTTCTAGTCATGGTTCTTCCATAAATTCAAGTCGTGAGTAAATCATCCTCTCTAGTCCTCCCTTTCTTCATCTATTAAGACTGGAACAGCTTCTCTCTAAAATCCCTTTTAGCTTTTAAAAATTAAAACATGAATACAAACAGGAGCAAATAAATTGTTTATTTGGCTAGGGATAGTGTTAAAAAATACCCACTTCTTTCATGTCTCATTTGCATATGCCATAAGGAAAAGTGAATTAAAGTATCTGATCTTTGTGCTTCAAAATTTGTTTTACTGTTTAATGTATTTCTTAATATGTTCTCAAAGGCAAAAATTAAAGATTAAAGTATTTTAACATGTTAACTTCACATACTTTAAAAACATATACTTAAAAAAATAAACTTCTGGGGCACCTTGGTGGCTCAGGGGGTTAAGCATCTGCCTTCAGCTCATGTCCTGATCCCCAGGGTCCTGGGATGAATGGAAGCCTCACAATGAGGATCCTGTTCAGTAGAAGTCTACTTCTCTAGCTGCCCCTCCCCCACCTCCCGTTGTGCTCTATCAAAAAAAAAAAAAGATAAATTTCTATTAACTGAAAAAGTTAGAAATGTGCTATCAGCCTTATAGCTTAAAAAGAAAAGCGTTAACTCACAAATATGTCAGCTACTGTCTTTCTCATAGGTTTTGACTTTGCTTTATTCAAGCCAATTCACACTAGCATAGAGCAATTTATATACTCAAATTTCACTGAATATATACTTTTATTGATTCGAAGTTCTTACTTTTATTTTTCTTATGAGAGGTGCATTTACTTGAATCTAGCGAGGCTTGCACCTTGCAAAAGCTTCTTCCAAGGGCCAAAAACTAATTTTCAGTTCTTTGTATAGAGTACTGCATTATATAAGCCTGGATCTGCCTGTGGCTAATAATTTGAACAGCAATCTTAGAATTAATTTTCTAATATATTCCTCTTAAAAAAGTAAATGTTTCAGAATCTAGCAAATGCTTAACAGAATACAACCAGGCAGTGTAGTGTGGTGTAGTGGAAAGAACATGAATTTTTGAATCAAACCACCTGGGATCTAAATTCCAGCTTTGCCCTTTCTTAGGTAGACATGTAATATTATACACACCTTACTAGGTCTCTCTGAGCCTTAGATTTAAAACAGTAACAACATCTAAAGGTTCTAAGGATTTGAGATACTTATACTTCCAAGCACCTAAAATACAACCTAACATAAGGTAGACATTCAACAAGTTGTAGGTTACTAATCTCATAAAGCAATTTCTCATACTATCTAAAAATTGTAAAGGAAAAAGGAAAAAGAATGTATCATGATTACTTTCAAGAGGATAGGGGAAACAGATGAGGCTAAGGGGCTGCTCAGTTAAGAGTTGCTTCAGATAAGAATGACATGCAATCATGTTAAAGAATACCTCCTAGCAATGAGGCCTTGCTTTTATAGAAAAAATAACAACTCTAAAGAAGCTTGTATTTTCTTAAGTAGGCAAAGATATTCCTTTGAGGTCTTTATTCTTTTGTTTAGCAGTAACCTTTTCTCATTTAAAGAGTAAATTTAGGTCCATCCCTTTCCTCAATGATTACAAGTAGTGAAAGAATGAAAAGTCAAATTAGGAAGTTTTACTTCCACTACATTTTCAACCTCAAACTGACTTAAAAAATAAAGGAATGCTTTCTAGTAGCAAAAGCTCTGAATTACGGGTTAAGTCAGCTAAAGGATCCGGTCTCCATTCATATTAATTATCTCAACTTGGGCAAGTAGGACTCTCCTTGACTTTAAAAGGACTGGATTAATGATTAGTGATTTTAAAGCAGTGGTTAATAGAACTTTTCCAAATTGAAGTCTTATACAAATTGCAATTTCCGACAGCTTTAAATAACAAGAGGAGATTTTTGAAGATACACCTACTCCACTCCTCCTATGCCTCCTGGGTCCTGGAGATTATGAGTTTGAAAAGGACTGGCCCACATGAAAAGCATCACGTTTTTAGTTGAAAATTCTGCCTTTACGATTAGAAAATTTTTTCAATTATCTGTGATGCCCGTTCATTAGAAAGCACTTTATGAAATTTCTTTTAACTGCCACAACTAATCTTTGAGAAATATTGCTACAGTTCCCATCTTAAAGATGAGAAAACAAAATAATTTATTAGTCCACTCATTCAACATTGTTGGATACTACTGTGCTGCACTGAAAAAAAAAATATAAAAAGACTTGATGCTCCCTCTAAAGAAAATCACATTTTAATAAAGGAGATGCAGACTTTTGGATATGAAAAAATATAATATGGTAGTTACTATGACAAGGAAGCCAGGAAAAGAATGTCTTCCTTCTCTGAGACCTGAGGGAAGGCAGTGAGAATGAGTAAAGATACAGGTTAAAGGCTATAATTGAAAGGAAAGAAAGCTGAAGGAACTTATACAAGATAACATTAGTTTTCACAGTGAAGGAGTAGTTAAGTTTCTGGAAGAAGACAGATAAGAGAATTCTCAATAAAGAGCTTAAGGGCAATGATTAAAGTTTGGAATAGCTCACACAGGAAAAGGGAGAGGGAGCTTACCAGGGACACACACACAAAAAACTGCCCAGAGGCCCGGGAGTCCAGCTTAGATAACCACTATCTTCCAATTTTCCCCAGGAGTGCACAACAGCCTAAAAAATATAAGCAGTGAAGGCAGATGGGTGGAATGATCCAAGACACTTTGTACTATTTCTGGCCCTGCTCTGGGGAAGTAGTAAGAAAAAAGAGGCAACTAGTAACAGGCACCATGGCTGGAAAAGAATGAAAGGGGTCTTCTTGA
The DNA here is from genome assembly GCF_905146905.1 of Nyctereutes procyonoides. Taxonomy (NCBI): domain Eukaryota; kingdom Metazoa; phylum Chordata; class Mammalia; order Carnivora; family Canidae; genus Nyctereutes; species Nyctereutes procyonoides. The sequence goes on along the minus strand of NW_026575133.1, from coordinate 47,330,833 downwards.
GATCTAAGAGCACATTAATATTAGAAGGAAACAAGCAACAAGTAGGATAGAATAATTAAATAGTAACTGCGATTTATTTACGACACCTACTTTCCACCAGGCACCATTCTAAGACCTTTACAGGTATTAACTATTTTTATGAAGTAGGTGCTATGGTTTTCTCCTTCTTACAAAAGAAACAGGTCAAATGATTTGCTCACTTATTATATCTAATAAATGGAGAAGCTACGACAGAATGCAATACTGGGAGTTTAAGGTTTCTGAAGCGATGGAATGACAAGTTCTAAGACAGTGAAGACCACTGTAATAGGAAGAGGCCAGGTCTGTTTGATCATCCTCATTTATCTAGTGCCTAACCTCCAGTAGAACACATAATAAACGGATTTTAAATTGAATAAATGAACGATTATGCCACACATAGTGAATAAAATTAAGATATGAACTGGAAAGAATGTCTGTGAGGAAGTTATTAAAGTCTTCAATGATCGAAGGAACATGTACAAGAAGTTAGGAAACAATCACAGGGAGTGCACAAAAGAGTACTTCGCAAGGGCCTGAGCCACAAAAGAGGATGATGGATGTGGTAATAAATGGTAGCTGGGCCCAATGATTCAAGATTACAAGGAAATAGACACCTCAATTTAAGAAGATAAGCCTGTATTCTCAGACACAGCCAGATTTCAGATGAAAAGGCAAAGAATTTTGAGAATAGGCTGAAGATAGAGAAGAGTAGATCCACAATGAAAGTAGATCAGAATGAACAGTTGAATAGGCTAGGAAGAACGAATTATGGTGGAGGGAGTAAAACATGGAGTAGAGCTAGTTAACAGAGAAGACTGGGCCACAGGTTTAGTCTTCTGAAACTCAAGCCAAGATTATTGCCAATGTATCATACTATCTTTACTGTCAAGTCGTTATTGTTTCAGGGGACTAGGCCGACTTCAAATCATTAATGACTGACTACATCTTAAGACTTTACTTACAACAGTTCAAACATTTCAGACTAGTACTTGCATTGACTTACCCAATTAATCAATTACTATGGTTTGGCTTAAGGGACTAGTTTCTCATTTAATCATTCACTAACCACCCACACTGTGTCTGACACTACGGTGTTTTGTAGTTCAAAAGGGTGTCTGTTATAAGCTTTGGGCAGGGACCACATTCTAGTCCAAAAGTGAAACAAACAAAGGGAATGGATGAGAAAGGGAGGATGTGAAGAACACATCAAATGAAGGCTTATTTCTTCAGTAAAGTTACCCAAGAAGTAACATACCTACTCCAACGATTAAGTGAGAATCATTATTTGGAACTTTTTTAAAATCTACCCCCAACAGCCAGCAGCATTCTTCTCAAGTGCCCCAGTGGCACCAAACCTGCATCCTTTGAGACTTAGTGTGGTTCAAATTGGACCGGCAGGCTTTTCAAAATGAAAAACAGTACCAAAAAATGGCAGCATCACTAAAACAAGCATACAGTATTACAATACAACTACCTGCAAAAATAACACTAAATTTTAACATTTACATTGTGGCATAATCATGGCTAAATAGTGGTTATTAACCATAGCCATGTGCTAGGTAGTGTTCTAATGCTTTATCTCACAACAACCCTAAAAGGTACATCCTACTAGTAGTTTCATTTCAGAGGATGAAAATGAAGCTAGAAGGGGTTAAGTAACTTGTTAAAGATGATGCAGCGAAAAAAAGGTGGAAATGACATTCAAAATCTGGCAGTCCAAAGCCCACACTCTATTACACTCTCAGTCTATTTTTTAGTCATACTCCTAACACAGACGTTGAATACTCTAAAGGAAAATTAAAGTACTATTTTTTTCACCTATGAAAAGTAAAGATATAAAATGTTGGCTAAAATACTGCTATATAGTAGAAATACAGCGATACAACCTTGACAGGTATAATTAATTCTGAGGAACATTCACTTTAGAGCCAGATTAGGATCCTAGTCCTGCCACTTACAAATAGTGACCTGAAGCAAATTTCTTAGGTTCTCAAGGCTTCCTCTGTAAAACAGATGTTAGTGGCAGTACTAAAGTTGTGCAAATGAATTGAATTTATACATGCAAAACACAAAGAACAGTGTGTGTGGCACAAGATAAGCATTCACTGAGTGTTAGCTATTATTATTACTACGTTTCTGAAGGTCAGTTTGGCAATATATATCAATTTTGTTTGGCATAGTAACTCCATAATCATGGATAGACTCAAATATTTATGTGCCTAAATAATCACAATTTTATTATCTATAAATATGAATTAACTGGAATCAACCAAAACACTTGGCAACAGGGAAATGGTTAAGCAAACTGAGGTACCATAAAGTACTAGTCTTTACAAATCATATTCTTCATACATTTAACATGAGAATACCATATTTTTAAAAAATAGTTTTTAAAATGATGTAGTACCTCAATTTTATTGGGTGCTCACAAGTATACAACACAAAGATTAAAAGAAAACACATCAAAATGTAAATGTTGCTTATTCCCAAGCAGTAGGGTTAAGAGGTGATTTTTATTTCCTTATTTATAAATTTAGATACTTAAGTTTCTTATCATGAATATCCATCACTTTTATAATCAGAAAATCTACTAAAATGAATTCATTGCTTTGACAGATTATAACTTAATAGTTTTCACAATACACTGACAGACATTAGGTATCTCAGTGATTTGTGCTTACTAGTAACACCTTTACTTTTTTACTGTATTTTTGATGAATAAACGAGATCTATTTTCAGAGTTGCATTTGAAACAACTGTCCAGTAACTTTTACAAAAATTTAACAAAATTGCTAACAAATATCAGATACTCTTCAATGAAAATAACAGCAAAAAATTATCTGATGGGAGCAATTTAAAATACAAAGTCTTAATTATATTATCTTCATGAACTAGAGAAATGCTGTTATTACTTAGCTAAATTTAATGAATGAATGATGAACAAATAAAGCTTTCTCCATCTTGTCTCAATGAACTAATCTTATTTAAAAGGCCAAATTCTACAATATACCCTATACTTTAAAATAGTTTCAAATTCAATACTGCTACTAATCATTTTCCAGGCTCCTCTGAAGTATCTAGGAAGATAATGCAAAATACAAATGCCTTATAGGTAACTACTTTACGCTTTTGTTTTTTAACTTCTAAAGCTGAAAACATACTAACAGCTACAACATAACTGGATGTCCTAAAACTACTAAACAAATCAGTCTAAGTGTAAGCAACGCTTTAATGAATCTTTTTTTTTTAATTTTTATTTATTTATGATAGTCACAGAGAGAGAGAGAGAGAGAGAGAGAGAGAGAGGCAGAGACACAGGCAGAGGGAGAAGCAGGCTCCATGCACCGGGAGCCCGACGTGGGACTCGATCCCGGGGCCTCCAGGATCGCGCCCTGGGCCAAAGGCAAGCGCCAAACCACTGCGCCACCCAGGGATCCCCTTTAATGAATCTTTTATAACTTACTCCATAGTTTCTGTATGCTAGAGAATGATAAGTAAATATAGTTAATTCGCCACCCTGTTTGATTTCCAGGACAATTATTCAGCTTTCCTGTATATAGTCCAGGTAATCCTAGGCAACTGTTACTTTCTCTAAGGAAATCTATTATGAAGATCAAAGCTGTTTTTTCCCAAATCTAGCAAATTTTACCACAGCTAGGAAAAACAAAATTAAGTGTCCCCAATTACCATTAAACTCTTGTGTTCTTAAGTACATCACAAATGATCTTAAAATTCATCTCCTTCTATTGTCATTCACTCTGTGGTTTCCATCTAACAATAACCTCTACATGACTCACTGTCCATGCTACACAGGTAGAGCTCCAAGAAGCCAATCTAGGATTATGGAGTGGACATCACAACCAGAGATTCTTCATCATGACTAAGCTCTATAATAACTGAAACCACTTCCAGATCACACACTTCTAAAGACCATCACTTTCATAATATGACCTCTAAACTCTGAAGGCTAAGTCAAGAAGGGACTATCAGAAGAGAGATGAGCATTTTCATTCAAACATATCCCCTCCAATCCAATCAAGTTTTTTCAAGCCCATGTGGACAAAACCCATGTGGAAAGTACAGATGGAGAGGAATGGCTTTTCGAAGATAAAGGACAAAAGGTTCACCTGACAGCAACTAATTCTACATAGCAGAACAAAAGAAAAGCTCAGGAGTGAGACATTCAACAACAGCAAGGAAAGAAGAGCAGAAACTTCTTGGGGCAGCACTCTGATCCAAATCCATACAGCTTTCTTCCTTAAAAAAAAAGTTTTTTGCCCCTTGCTGTTAATTTTGGGTACCAAAAAAAAAAAAAAAAAAAGTGAAATGACATATTTTGTGCAGTGTAGGAAAGCTTTCAAGCTGGGATAAACTTTAACTCCATCAACAATTTATGAATCCATAAAGTCCTTACTGTTTTCCATCTTAAAAAGAACTAATTTCTCTTAAAATCTTACGAAAAGTTCTACTTAAAACGCAAATTGTAGATAAAACTGTGGTATGGCATAACTTACTCTTGGGAACAATAATGAAGGAACACTTAAAATATGTACTCAAAACACTAAAAGAACCTGATTTCACTGATGGGTCTGTATCTGGAATAGGCTTACACATCTTATAGAATAGCCTGTGAGTTCACTTACCACTCTATTTTGCAATGAAAACAAAACAATCTCAAAACATATTTTTACACTTTTTACACGTCGGTTTTATAAAACAGAATCCTGCAATGAGCACCTGAGACCTTTGGTTAAACTATAATTTTCTTAAACTACAGTACCTACTATGTGTGTCCAAATATTAATACAAAATACTATATAGCTATAAATATTGTACATCTGTACCACATACAAACGCTATTTTTTCTTTATGGAACAGTATGCATTTACTACTAGAAGACTGCTAACCTGTAAGAAAAGAGAAATTTTGAAGGTCTATAAGGACTCATTTACCAAAGGGTAAGTCAGTGAAACATCATACCACTGAGGCATTTATCCAAGAAACTGTAACTTAGAAGTTTATAAATAAAAAAAAAAAAATCATGGTTCTTTTCAGTAGAAACTTGTTACGAATATTATAAATTATGAAACGAAAAACTATGCTTTTAAAAAATAGCAGGTATTAAACTACTGAGTATCAAACAGTAGTCATTTATACACTTCAATAAAGAATATTAGAAAATCTTAGATGGCAACAAGTTGTGGACAGAAAAGATCCAAATTAGCTCACAATCATTAACACAACTAAAAAAAAAAAAAAATCAGTTTCAGGACTATGTGCTAACCTATCATATACTATACTCTTTTGCGAAAGAAATCATGAAATTCTTTCCTGCCTCTCCCAATAATAAATACAACATCCAGAAAGAAGAGATCTTTAGTCTTTCAAGCTGTATTGACTTACTCCAAGCTCCTAGAACAGTGCCTGGCACACAGTACTCAGTCTTCATTAAACGAATGAGGGAATGAAGACCAGGTAGGAAGAGGTAAACCTAAATGGACGAAAAAAGCTAATCACGCTTAAAGGTACAACTGGTTAATCGCAATATTAACAAAAGTGAGTTCACGTCAAATGTGAGCTATGCCGCATTACAGTAGTAAGTCTGAATTAGGAGAACTCAGACTTGAAGAATAGCAAATTTTTCCTAGAAAACTTGTTATACAGAAAACTATTTAAAGCTCTTAATAATTCGAAATCCTGCTAGACATGCTCACAACTGCTTTAGGAGCAAAACTAACATTACTCAAAGATTCGTAAGCCCAGCTCACTTCACTGTTAAGGGAAAACATGCTGACAGACTTCATTAGTTGTCTTCTGGATCAGTGTCTTCCCTCACTGCAAATCACACTTCAGAAAAAAGCAAGCCTTACCACAGTGAATACACACCCCATCCTTCCCCCCCTTCCCAAAATACGACGTGTGTAGGATTCTAAGACATTCAAGATCTTTCCCCAGTTTTACTGTTGTTGTTTTTTTTTTCCGTTCGAACCTTCCGTTCGACTGCCGGTTTGCCTATCTTGACATATACCTGTTACTGTAGCGACGTGAGGCAAGAACGTCCAGTTTCTGTTACAACAGTACACTTTAATTGCTTGCCATGGGCTATCTGAATCAGGTATGGCATCCAAAGTTACACTCTCTACACTAAAAAATGCCAGCGTATGACTCAACGTAACGCCAAAAAAGAAAGTTTCTAAACAGAACAGGCTTTGCTGTCGCTGAAACCCACAGCGTAGAGCAACTCGGGGCAGTGACGACCCCCTCCTGTTGGGCTTCCACGGCTAAGATCCGGAGAGGCCATTGTCCAGCGCGTTTTCTCTGGCTTCCCCTTGACCCTCCTACAAGTGGCGAGGCCAATGCCTGCACAAGAAGAGTTTGTAAAGTGCTTTTGGACGCCTGTGGATGAAGAGGCTATAAATACAGCTGATGAGGTTAGGTTGGTGCGTTACCACCGCGCATTGCAAGGAGCCGCGGTCACCGCGTCGCGGGGCGGGGAGGGGGGCGGCCAGCCCCCTTCCTGAGGAGGCAGAGGACAGTCCCCTCCACCCCCCGAAAGGTCTGGCGGGCCGGGTTTTAGGCCGGGTTATTTTGGAGGCCGCACGTGGAAAGTTACACACACGCCCCCCCACGCGCGGAAGACTTCCACAGTCCCCGTCCCCGCGGGTGTGGTGGTCCCGGGAGCCGGCAGGGAGGGGGCACCGGGGGCCGGGCCTACACCCCAGGGACGTGGGAAGGGGCCGGCCCAGGGGCCCCCGCCGCAGCCGGCAGCCGGCAGCCGGCAGCCGACGCCCGCCCGCCCGCCCGCCGGCCCGCCCGCCGGCGGCCCGAGGCTCCCGGGCGGGTGCGCGGCGCCGGCCTGAGGCGCCGGGGCCCCCGAGCCGCCCGCCCCGTGGCCGCGAAGGCTCGCGCCCCGCGGCCGGCGGCGTGGGGGAGGGGAGGCCGGGCCTGCGGCCTGTTGGGGGGAGTTCAGCCCGGGCCTCGCGTGCGGCTCTCCGCCGGGCCCCCCGGCCCCGGGGTCCCAGGCGCCGAGGAGAGACTCACCGGAAAGGCCCGGATCCGCATCTTGGTGTCCTTCCGGCTGCCCGTGCCTTTGCTCAGATTCGACATGGTGCTCGTCCCCTCCCCGGCGGCGGCTTCGGGTCGCACTCCGAGGCGCCGGTGTCACATTTAAGGCGGGCGGGCCGGCGAGGGGCTGCGCTGGGGGGCGGGGGCGGCGGCGGCGGCGGCGGCGGCGCGGCCCCCGGGCTGGGCTGGGGAGCGGGCCGGCCCCTGGGCGGCCGCGGCGGCTCGGGCTCCGGCGGCTCGGGCTCGGGCTGGGGCTGGGCTGGGCTGGGGGGGCTGCGCTGGCGCGGCGCCTCCGCGGGGTCCCCCTCACGCCCGGCTCGGCTCCCTTTATCGCGCTCCTCCGCGATGGCGGCGGCGGCGGCGACGGACAAACATCTCACTGCGCAGGCCGAACGTCCTCCTCCTCCTTCTCCTCCTCCGCCTCGACGAGACGAGATCCGGCCCAGAGGGTGGAGGGGGGAGGAGGGAGGGAGGAGAGCCGGAGAGTGGAGAGATCGGGGGGAGGGGGTGGGCGGACGGGAGGGAGGGGGAGGCGGGCGGCCGCGGCGGCGGGGCGGGGACGCCGAGATCTCGCGAGACGAGGGCGAGCGCGCTGAGAGCGGGAGGGGTCCACGGGAGGGGAGGAGGGGAACGCGGAGTTGGGGGGAAGTGGGCGTGGCCAGCGGGGCGGGGAGGTTGGGTAAGGGGCGGGGCTGAAGGCGGGAGGAGAAAGCTGCCTGTTTGAAAGGGGAGCGTCGGAGCCGCGGAGGTGGTTGCTGATTGGTGGAGCGCGGCGCGGGGTGGGAGGGGCCCCGGTCACGTGGACGGAGGGGGCGGGGCGAGTCCTGAGAGCCGGAGCGGGACAGTAGTGGGCTGGGCGGGGTTGGGCCGCGCCGCGCCGCGCCGCGCGGGGGGAGCGGAGGGGGGCCAGGTGGTTGACTGCAGTCTTAGAACTGGTTCCTGTGCGAGTTTCTAGGGCACGTGAGCTAGGCAGGGGGTGTTTGAGTGGAAGCCAGAAAGTTCAAGGAAGAGTTTGTGCAGGAGTCCCCTGCGGCCGAGTGCCGTGTGCCTTACGGGGGCTCCACCCGGGTGCGCGCCCCCCGCTCTCGGGACTGAGCGGGGCGGTTCATCCAGCCCGCAGAGGTCCCAGGGCCTCTTCCTGGGGGACTCCAGAGCGTTCAAACCTCTTTCTCATCCTTGAAATAAAATGACAACTCCCTTCATGTAGCATTTTGGCAAGTGGTGAAGAATAGAGCGGCAGGATGATAGGAACCTGCCCTTGACCTACCGTTACCAAGAGTATTGTCGATTTTGGAAGCCGAAATTACTGTCTTTGATCCCAGGTTGTTGTGATTTGGGGAGTCGTTTTCGTCCTTGTAGTCAAAGGGTCTAGTTGGATTCATCCGTTTTGCTCTTTATCTTTTTATTGATTGCGAATTTTACTTCCTAACTTGCCTAACTTTGCCGAATTGGCATTCTGTTTGGACTTCTGACACTGCAAAGAATTATGGGAGTTCCCACTAAAATTTATAACCTCCTTTTAGGTGAGAACCTATTGTTGGGATGGGCACCTACATGTGGAAACTCAGGTTTTGGTAGTTTACTTACTTTTATTGTGATACTTTTCAATACCTTTTTAATTTTTTTTTTTTGGATTTTTTTCAATACCTTTTTTAAAGCAAGGATGTTAATACTTTTTCGTAGCATTTGAAAGCTGCGGTTTTATACTCTTTAAGTCAACAGAAATATACCTTGTTGTGTCATTTGCCCTAAGTTAACTTAATCGTGATGACTAAATTTAGGAGTGTTGTGCTTTCATCCCCTATTTTGTTGAATGCCCCTTTGTAAATGTGTTTTCTTGCTTTGTTTTCTGGTATTTGCTAATGAAAACTTGAGTTTAAGAAATAAGGATATTGCTTGAAGCAATACCCCTGTAAATACTGAAGCTAAAAATAGGTCATCAAGAACTGGGTTGATAAGATTGGGAAGGGCTCTGATTTAATATAAGATGGTAGGAGTCTTGGATCAGAGGGTATAATCTATATGCAGATTGGACCTTCATTTCCATAATCATTAGGATATAATAACAACGGATGTTTTTCTGTTGGTTGCACTGCCTGTGGCCCAATTTCTTTGGATAGAAGACCATAAGTTCTAGAGCCAGCTCTGTCAGTTTACTAGCTGTATTTTGCGTCTTTGTGGGAAAGAGTCTTCATCTGTAAAATGGGGGGAAAAGTAGTATTTCCTTCTTGGGCTACTATGAAATTTAGATGATTAACAGATTTTTAAAAGCCCTGAGAGCAGCGCTCAGCACAGAGTAAGCCACTCAATACCTCTTAGCTATTGTTATCATGGGTAATTAAGACCAAGGGCGTGCTATCTTCCTTCATTCAATTTTTTTTTTTTGAAAAATACTTGTATGCTTTTAAAATGAATCTTGTTTTAAAGCTAAGCTGGTCTCCAACACCTGGATTTCGCAAGCCAATAAAATACTCCTCAAAAAGCTGGGGAACTAATATAGGGTTGGCGACTTTATTTTGGCAAGAGAGGGCATTAGAAAGGAATACCTAGCATAGACTAGCCTCATTATCTTATATATATATTTTTACTATAGAAACAAGAGACGGTAATTGTTGAATAAAGGCCAGTTCTTTAAATTCATTAATTTTGCCTTACGAAGAATAATACATATTTTTAATTATTATTTAATAATTTTATTATTATTAATATTAATTAATATTAATAATATTATTAATATTAATAAATTATTAATAATTTTATTATTATTATTTTTATGTAATAATACATATTAAAAATAATAGCTTATTTTTCTTATTTCATCATGAACCTGAGAAAATATCATGGGCCAGCATTTAGGAACCTTCTGAATTAAAGCATATTTCCACGTAATTGTGAGTCATATAATAACTTTTTAAATTTACAGTATTTGTTTTGTGAACCCAGACTTTTTTCACACGCCTGTTTTGTTCAAGCAAAATTTGGCTGCATCTTCAAAGAATCACCGTCAGTTGCATCTTTTGTTAGGCTTTTAACCACAACAGACCAAGAAAAACTCTTCAAAATGAATTTGCCACTGACATTAAGAAATATACTAACTTATTTGTTCGTTTATGAATTCATGTATTCAAGATCTGTTTATTTACGGCTGCTATATGTCATTCACTAGGGTGAATAAGACAGACGAGACCTGCCATCACTGAGTATATAGTCCTTTTCACATCTCAAAATTTGGAAACCACAGACCCAAGTTGGATTTGGCAACAACTTCCTATACACTGCAGTCCAGAAATCAGAGATTTTCCTTCCTAGAAAATCAGCAATCTCAAAACATATATGAAATATTCTCAAAAGCATGGGCTATCCTTCTGTACTGGGTGGTATTCCTTGACTTGCAAGGAAGCAAAGTAGCAAATGAATTTTCAAAATACTAGTTTTTCTGCCAACTGCCACCTGATCTAGCAAAGAAAGCAGTGCTGAAATAGGAACTCACTAGACGCTGCGTGCCTGCCGGGTGGTATTCTTACTTATGCTGACCATGTCCTGACACAGGAGAACAGTGGCCCCATTTCCATTTATTTGTATGGAACACGTGCAGTCAGAGAAGCCAGGAGGCTGGGTAGGCCAGTGCCTTCTCTACATCCCAATCTAAAATGGACAGCACAGGCTGTGAGAAGCCAGCGAAAGAGAATAGCTTCTTCTTGACCATGAGTTTCTAGGTATCCAGGATACCAACTCACTTTAATCACTGTTTCAGACCTGATTTGATTGTGTAGATACTGGTTTTTAAAACAGCTGACAGCCTACCAATTCAATTAGAAAGACCTGTTCGATGGTTTTGACTGGACAAAGACTTGTTAGGGAAACGTATGTTTTTCAGATTGGAAGGAGAAGATTTATAGATATTATCACTTCTTTGAAAATAAAGGCTAGATCTTCTACTTTCTTTCTTGTTTCCAGTAGGCGACCAGTAAGTATTGTAGGTCATTAGATTTGCATGTGTTTAGTAGCATTCATATGTGTCTTATAAGAGGACATGTTATAGGACTATCCCATTGAGAGTATAACCACAGACACTTACATATATGAAAACTAGATTTTCATGTACCTATGTGCTTTTTCTACTTTGTCCTTACTATTTTCCATACATATATATGCACGCATATATATACATTATCAAAGCAAGAAGTATATAAGATGTGAGAGCATATGAAAAAAGTTAGGTCTTGTATTAAAGAAAAATTTTTTAAGATTTTATTTATTTATTCATGAGAGACACACACAGAGAGAGGCAGAGACATAGGCAGAGGAAGAAGCAGGCTCCATGCAGGGAGTCTGATGTGGGACTTGATCCCAGGACTCCAGGATCATGCCCCGGGCCAAAGGCAGGCACCAAACCGCTGAGCCACCCAGGCGTCCCTAAAGAAAAATCTTAAATGTCTGTTATATCATAAAAACTCATCTCCATTTTTCATCACATTGTCATGCTAAATAGTCGTCTCACTGGCAGCTTTGGAAGCTTTGTAGTTAGCCCGGTCAGTGTTCTGTCTTCTACATTTATCACGAAAGTTAATATTTTGGAATAAAAATATCTATACAGCTAACTGAATTTAACAGAATATAAATTCTCTATTTAAAATTATAGGTATTTCATGCAATTTTGTAATTTTATTTTGAGGAAAAAGAATTTATTTTGAGGAAAAAGAATTTCCTCTTACCGATAGCAGTAACTGTGTCAAGAAACCTCTAGGGGACAATTATGAATATGTATTGCTTTCCTTCATGATGAATGAAGTATATGTTGAATTTTATAACTCATCAGCTCTTCTTTGTGAAGTAAGTTAATTTTGGAGTTGAGATAAAGCACGGTTCCAAAAAGCTATGAAAGTAAATAGTTTAAATTTTATGCTAGATATAGTAATTGTGTGAATTATAAATACAACAGTCAACAGTCAGCAAATGTAATAAAATAGCATTATCTTCAAACTTGTTCAATAAGCTATTTATCTTTAGTTCATAGTTAAATGGTATTCTTTACTGTATCTTGAACTAGTAAAAATCAAAATCTGGCAGAGGTGAAGAATAAACTTTAAGAGACTAAAAAACAAGAAAAAATTTATTTGGGCCAATTTCTAGCTGTATATTAATATAATTAATTAAGTCCTAAAGAGAGGTTGATTTGAAGCTATTGGTTTCTGAATCTTCTAGTTTTTGAATGGCTGGTTATCGGGCAGAAGACCCATTGAATGGGTAGTTTTGAGAAAGGGGCAACATGGACACCTTTTTAAAATGAAACCAGCAACTTAAATCTAATCCAGTTGAAAACTTTTTTTTTTTTTTAAGATTGTATTTATTCATGAGAGACACAGAGGGAGAAGCAGGCTCCCTGCAGGGAACCTGATGAGCATACTCGATCCCAGGACCCTAGGATCAGGCCCTGAGCCGAAGGAAGACGCTCAAAGCCACCCAGGCATCCCTGGTTGAAAATCTTTTAAAGCATTTTCATTTATGAGACCTTTAGAAGTAGTACTTCTCTACTACTGAAATCCTTGTTGAGGAGTGCCTGTCTTTCCATGAACCTTTATCTTTTGGGAAAAAGTTGCTTTAGGCACTTGGATTGTTAAGACACTTTCACATTTTTAAAATAAATTATTGTTAATTGCATTTGTCCTTTTTCGAGGGGGGATGCACTTTTATTACCACCCTGATTTCTTGCTTTAAAGGATTCATCCATTGGGGATGGGGATGGCTGGTGGTGGTGTTCACTTCCTACTACAGTAGCCACTCCTCCCTACTTCCTAGCTTAGCCTGTGAATGTGTAATGTAGACCCCAGGCAATGAGACCCTCTCTCCCAGCAACTCTTGAGTAGGTGACCTTAGGACACAGGGACAGTTGGTGAGCATGTGGACAATGGCAGTGGGTGGCGTAGTCTCTTCTTCCTGAATGACTAGCTGTCATTCAGCATGACCTGCTCTTCAGCTTTCCAGCGGGCCCATGGTTCCTGTTTGTTCTCCAACCCTGGTCTTCCCATCTTCCCTCATTTCTTTATTATCATTATTATGCATTTTTTTTAATGTAAGTATAGTTGACACACAACATTATGTTAGTTCCAAGTGTACAATGTAGTGATTCAACAAGTCTACACATTATGCTGTGCTCCATACAAGTGTGCTATCATCTGTTCACTATACAATGCAATTTCAGTATCATTGACCATATTCCATAAGCTGTACCTTTTATCCCCATGACTTACTCATTCCTCAACTGGAAGCCTGTATTTCCCACACCCCTTCACCCACTTTGCCCATCCCTTACCATCCTCCCCTCTGGCCACCATCAGTTTGTTCTCTGTATTCATGGGTCTGTTTCTGCTTTTTGTTTGTTTATTCATTTGCTTTTTTTTTTTTTTACCACCTTCCCTCATTTCTGTGCAAACATGCCTTCCCCAAATTCCATTTTTTCTTAAAATAGTCAAAATTTGTTTCCGTTGTGTATCAGTCAGGGTCCTGACAGGAAACAGATGGCTCCCTCAAACAGGGAAATTGAGGCGGGTTTAATTCAGGGACTATTTACAGAAGTGCGGGCAGAGTTAGGGAGTGATCAAGGGATGATGAAGCACCTCAGGACTAGTAGCAGTCAAGAACCTTGCAGCACTTCTAGGCTAAAAGGGCTAAGAGAAGTGGCCATCAGATTTGGAGAGAGAATTCTCTCTGTAGTTGTGGTATGGGACTGCCTAACAAGCTGAGGCTTAGGGGTGGACCCAAGGTAGGCAAAGTAGGGAGACAGCCAAGAGAGAAAATACCCTAGCCTCACTCCCCTCTTTCCCCTGGACTTCTGGCTTCCATTGGATGAACTTAACCAGAAGCCAGAAGGCAAGGGAGCCCATTGATGGAGCCCATAAAGGTCAATCTTCCCAGACACAAAACTGAATAAAGAAGGGTGGAGAATAGATCTGGAGAGACAAACAAGGAATGTCCATGTAGAGTGCTTGCAAACAGATTTTTGGTTGATGAAGTAAAGTAGACCTGTACATTAATTTTTTGAAATCCCCTCATATAGTTGTAGAATCTGTGCAATGTAGGAAGTTTACTTGTTGAGGAAATAAATGGAGGCTGATATCCAAAGCAGGTGTCCTGGCAAGTGCTGTCATTACCTGATGGAAAGCGCACCTGTTTCCTTGATCAAAGTTGCCAACTGCCCTCTAAGTTGTGAAGGAGTGGGGTTGGATTTCTCTGGGTGGTAGCCAAGGCTCTTTGGCCTTTTCTAATTCACATGAAAACCATCATATACACTAGCAGTGTCTGTGCATTGCCAATATTTTAAACTGTGAAATAATACAGCTCCATAGGTAGCTGATTCCAGTGCCAGCTCTGAAATCAAACTACCTGGATTCTAATTCGAGTTCTAGAGTGAATCATTTATTCTCATCAGTAAAATTAGGTGAATAGTAGTGCCAACTTCATGAGGCTAGTGTGAGAATCAAATTAAATAATGTAGATAAAGTATTTTGTATAACTCCAGCCACATAGTTTGAATCCAAGAAATATTAGTGATTATTTTATGGTTAATTGCTAATACCATTTTCAAAAAATATTTATTTATTTGAGATAGAGCATGAGTGGAGGAGCAGAGGGAGAAAGAATACCAAGCAGACATAGGGCTGAGCACGGATCCTGATATGGGGCTTGATCTCATGACCCCTAGATCATGACCTGAGCTCAAACCAAGGGTTGACGCTCAGCTGACTGTGCCATTCAGGCACCCCGCTAATACCATTTTTGACTCTTTAGGTTTGATAAATGTCAAACAAGTGTTTACTAGTTTCTGCATTCATGCAGTCACCACAACACTCAGTTTGCTCCATCTAATTTCCAGTGCCCAGACCCATGGCCCCCTACATGGCTACTTCCCTATCATCTGTACCTGGTACAGGTACTTCCGTCCTCTCAATTATGTCATTTTCCAATCTGCATTCATCTTACCTGCAACTTTTGCTTCTATAGGGCCAATTCACTAGATTTCTCTTCTCTGTGGAGGAAGTTCCTGAGTCATCTATCCTCATAGACTGAGGAGCAGCAAGCCCTCTAAAAACAAATGAAATGAAGCAGCAATGATGGGAATTCTGCTTTGGCTTTCAAATTAGGTCAACATCTCCAACAAGGTTTAAATTACTAAGACACCCTCTCTGTACTTTGGTATTTGATTTCACCACAACTCTAGGATGAAAACTTTCAATCTATTATGCTTGTTTTAAGGTTTAATAAGGGACCTTTAAAAATAAACACACAAAGCAATGGATCCTATCATTTCTCATGATCTTTCTTACACTGCCTTCTTTCTTACTAAAATACACAAATGATAAACTTTGAATATATAAATAACATATGGTTCAATTTTTCATTTTGCCTCTGCATTCCCTTTCCCACTGCCATGTTGCTTTTGTCATATACAAGAGGACAGCTAAGTTGGGCCTTACATCATGACGGTAACTGAAAAATAAACACATGGCAAATTAAATTCATCATTAAGATTTTGATCAATGTATGATTCTATATTAGCTGAAAAATTTTTGTCTACTGATAAGAAGGCAGTTCTTTCCATAATCGTATCCAGACTTTGAGAAGCCAAAGAAATGGTCCACGTGTCTCTTCTTGGATCAACTCATTCACCCTCAGCTTTTGGTGAATTAACACAAATAGCACCTAAAATGACACTAACCAGTGATATACGACAGCAAGTGACTGTGGGAAGGAATAGGGAAGGATTACACATTAACTGAATATAACAACATCACTTTTTAAAACAAGCCAGCAGACCCTCCTCTATATCAATACCTGGCATGTAGTTTGAACTCAAAGAAGATTAGCAGTTATCAGGTGGTTATATCAAAGCAATCAAGTAGATGAGCATCTGAGGAAATCTATGAAATTAGATGACTATTAACAACTAAAATTATTCATAAAAATAGTGCATCTGAATTAGCTAAATTATTTTTTTGCTTCCAGTAACAGAAAACCTAACTCATTGGCATACGCAGTAATCGAATCTATTATCTCATGTGAAAGCAGTCCAGAATTAGTATGGGTTCCAGGCATGGTCCACCAGGGCTCTGGCCCAGCTCTGTGGCAATTCTCACGGCCCTGCCCTAGGACAGGGGAAAGCAGCGGTAGCCCATTATGGGTATTGCTTCACCAGACACAGCAAAGTCCAGACTAGAAGAGAAGAGAGACTATCTCTTCTTTAGGGCTTTGTGTTACCAGCTAGGAAACTATTCCCAGAAGCAACTCAGGAGACTCTCTCATGGCTCGCTGGCCAAGACTAAGTTATATGTCTTTTTTAACCCACACAGTGGCAAGGGCAAATGGGCAGAGTTTATACTAATCACTGGGGTAGAATAGATCTTGAGAGTCTACTACTACCACCTATTAGTACAGAGCACTTTCATTTATCTCTGAAGAGACTTTATATGGGACTTAATGAGTTTGAGAAGCATGGTGGGAAGTGTGCGTGTGTGTGTCTGTGTGAATAATAGGGTGTTTTGTTAATGAAGGGAGCATGATCTCAGTCCCCAAAACACACTGAAAGAATATTTCTTTTTTTTTTTTTTTTTTAAATTTTTTATTTATTTATTTATGATAGTCACAGAGAGAAAGAGAGAGAGACAGAGACACAGGCAGAGGGAGAAGCAGGCTCCATGCACCGGGAGCCTGATGTGGGATTCGATCCCGGGTCTCCAGGATCGCGCCCTGGGCCAAAGGCAGGCACCAAACCGCTGCGCCACCCAGGGATCCCCTGAAAGAATATTTCTTAAACGTAATAAGGAGATCAAAGAGAAGAATGAAGGACCCACAGAAAGGTACAGTTTGTTTCAAAAAGATAGCATAGACATGCACATTTACATAGACACCTACACCCTCCTTTCTGGTAGTGTTAGCTTCTCTTTCAGAGGTGCTGGAGATAACTTATTCTTTGCTCCCTGCTTTCATGAGATCTCAAGACAAGGGTAGCCATAGCAGATGAGGACAAGGTGGTTGCTCATATAAGGCAATTTGACAGGTGATGAAGAGGCCCCTTGACCCTCCAAATTCTCCCCTCTAAAAACAAAATGAAACAAGCCAAATGCACAAAAACAGAGATTAATCTAGCCATCTGCTTAAGTGAGCAAGATAGTAAGATATGAGATAGGTTGTGAGAAGCACTGTGCTGTCTCAATCGAGTAACACTCCACTTTTAGGCCCAAAGTCAACAGTTGCACTTCCAGATAAAGCATTATGTCTTTTCAGATGTAAATGCTGTGGGAAGAAGACTGCAATAAGCCCCCAACACCTTAGCATTATTACATCATAGAAACTAAGAGTACCTGGAGACAAGCAAATTCCCTAGATAGGCAGGATCTTTAAAAAGGGGAAAGCAACTTCTTTACCATTTTGCCTGTATTCCCAGCAATACATGGGTTTCTATGTAAAGCACATGGGAAGATGTGATCAATGGAATCACATACGGGCCCTATTTGAGCCAATTGATGGGCATCAAATTAAAACTCTCAGGAGAGGAGTCTGTGTCCTCCTGGGAGGTCCTCTTCTGCTAGTCTACTTTGTGAGGGGGCTCCTGAGATTCTTTTTTTCACTGCCTGTTTGTGAACAAGAGATTGGCTCCTCTCCACATTCCAATGGAAGTTAATAAAGACATCTCTTAAGAATGAACTATAACCTTGGGTTCATTTTAGCCCCTCCTCAAGGAAATGAGTGGATATGTGTGAACTTTGTATTGGGATTTTTAGCTCAAATGTTACTACTTGATGCGGAAATGTTTGTTGATCATTCTGGAATATTTCAAACTCATGATCCCATCTTCACTGATTGATAGTAAAGGTGTATGTGTCTCCCAAAGATGTAAAGAGCTGGTTTAACAAGGAGACTTCTCTTTGGGAACGGAAGTTCATACTTTAGGTCAGATCTATTCTTAATTTATTACCCTCCACCGCTTTTTTTACATTCACTAAGTTCCTAAAAGTAAAAAAAAATTCTAAAGTACAGTTTCTGGGAGTTCTTATTTGGTTACACTTTTGCAGAGGAAAGGAGGGCTAATGCTAAACATTTACTACATGTATGCCTGTTTCACTACTCAATTTTTCTCACTTTGTTTTCCTGGCAATCCTGTCCCATGCAGAGACAAAGAGCTCTGGATTTGACCCCAGGCTCCATACTAATTAGCTGAATGATCTGGGTACTCCTATACGAAGAGGGTATAATAACAGTACCTACCTCATTAGACTGTTGGCAGAATTAAATGAAGTAAGAAGCCTTAGTTGTTGGCCGCCTGGGTGGCTCAGTTGGTTAGTATCTGCCTTTGGCTCAGGTCATGATCCCAGGGTCCCAGAACAGAATCCCACAGACTCTCTGCTCAGCGGGGGAGCCTGCTTCTCCCTCTGGCTCTCCCTGCTTGTGCTCTGTCTAATAAATAAATACAATCTTAAAAAAAAATTATCACTTGCCCTTAGCACCTTGCAAATAACAAGCACTTAGTAAATGTCTGCTCTCATTTCACTGTTTTTCTCATCTTACAGATCAGAGTCCTATCTGAGTGAGACAAAGTAACTTGTCATATCTGAAAAAAATTAAGTAATTTGCCTAAGGGTGCCACATATGTAAATCATGAGAGAGGGATTCAAGCCCCTTAGTTCCAAGTTTGTCTAGTTCTAGGGTCTGCACATTTCACAACTCTATTATTTTTCTGTTGAATCGCCTATTTCACACACTCTATTCCACATGGGATAGAAGCTCCTAAAAGTTGAAGAATTAAAAAGTAGTACTTTTTTGGTATTACTCTGAGTTCTCTGCACTTGGAGAGACCAACACATGAACACATATCTAGGCCCAACACTCTGGTGCATGGGGCAGGGAGTGGGGTAGGGGTGGGTGTAATGTGGTTTGCCCAGGGTCATGTATGGGCAACAGAACCCTGGTGGGAAGTGTGTGTGGCTGCATTACCCATGCTCCTGACCACCTGCTGGACCACCCTCTGCTTTGAAAAAGCTCTCAGTGTGTGCTAATGAGTTTGGTACAATATACAATTAAACTCTAAATGACAAGAACCTGGGCCATCTGTATGGCCCAGTGGCTGAGTGTCTGCCTTTGGCTCAGGTCATGATCCTGGGGTCCTGGGATGAGCCTGCTTCTCCCTCTGCCTCTCTGTGTCTCTCATTAATAAAAATGAATGAATGAATGAATGAATGCATGCATGCATAAATAAATAGAACTTGGGAATGAGGTGATATTAATCAGGGTTCTCCAGAGAAACAGGACCAATAGGAGAGAAGTAGGTAGGTTAGTTGGTAGGTAGATAGACTTATTATAAGCAATTGGGTCATTATTAATGGAGGCCGAGAAGTCCCTTGATGTGCCATCTGTAAGCTAGAGAACCAGGAAAGCCAGTGGTATAATTCATTTTGAGTCCAAAGGCCCAAGAACCAGGAGTGCTGATGTCCAAGAACAGAAGCAAATGAACCTCCCAGCAGAAAAAGAGAATAAATTCATTCTTCCTCTATCTTTTTGCTTATTCTGGCCCTCAACAATTGGGTGATGCCCACCCACATCAAAGGGAAACTTGTTATGGTTCAGGGCGCCTAGAAGGTAAGATTGCTCTCTGTAAGGCATTCCAATGCATGTTACAGATTATAGCAAATATAATTGGTGATTTGATTTTGAATATTGAAGTCATCACAAGAATCAATTTGGAATACTTATTTATTATTATTATTTTACATTTTTAAAAATTTAAATTCAATTTGCTAACATATAGTATATCACACAATACTCATCCCATCAAGTGCCTCCTCATTGCCTGTCACCCAGTTACTCCATTTCCCTACCCACCTCCCCTTCCGCAACCCCTTATTTGTTTTCCAGAGTTAGGGAGTCTCTCGTGGTTTGTCACCCTTTCTAATTTTTCCCACTCAGTTCCTCTCCTTTCCCTTATCATCCCTTTCACTATTTCTTATATTCCACGTATGAGTGAAACCATATGATAATTGTCTTTCTCCGATTGACTTATTTCACTCAGCATAATAACCTTCAGTTCCATCCACATAAAAGCAAATGGTGGGTATTTGTCTCTTCTGATGGCTGAGTAATATTCCAGTGTGTGTGTGTGTGTGTGTGTGTGTGTGTGTGTAATATCTTTATTCATCTGAATTTGGAATATTCAAATCACCCTAAAATATAAAAAATAAATGCATATTTTCATTATATGTTGAGTTTTACC
This sequence comes from Nyctereutes procyonoides, assembly GCF_905146905.1. Classification (NCBI taxonomy): domain Eukaryota; kingdom Metazoa; phylum Chordata; class Mammalia; order Carnivora; family Canidae; genus Nyctereutes; species Nyctereutes procyonoides. Next base: position 47,310,486 of record NW_026575133.1, on the reverse strand, counting down.
TCAAACAGAAAAAAAAAAAAGAGCCACAAACAAATACTGGACTCTGTTTAACATATGCAGGCTGATATATTTAGGAAAGAGGTGCACTGATATTTCCCACTGCATTTGAAATGCATTAAAAAAAGTTTGTTGGGGGCAGCCCTGGTGGCTCAGTGGTTTAGCACCGCCTTCAGCCCATGGCGTGATCCTGGAGACCCAGGATCGATTCCCACGTCGGACTCCCTGCATGGAGCCTGCTTCTTCCTCTGCCTGTGTCTCTGCCTCTCTCTCTCTCTCTCTGTGTCTCTCATGAATAAATAAATAAAATATTAAAAAAAAACAAGTTTGTTAGATGGCTACAGGAACAGATATGTGAGAACACTCTTAGTGAAATGTTAATTCTAGGATCTAGGTGGTAGTTATACAGATATTCCCTGCATAGTTTTTTCAACTTTATCGCAGCTTTGAAAAATTTCAATAAAATTTTGGAAAAACATGAATACGTTGGATTAAATTACTTATAGTCAGACTTTATTGAAAAGAATGGTCTCACAGGAAATGAATTTGATACGTAAAAATATAGAATTAACGATGATATTGATTGCAAATTATTAAGTGCTTAGTGTGTGCCTGGCAGTGGACAAAGTGTTTAGTAAGTGTTATCTAATTTAATTTAATATTCATAAGTATTGTTTAGAGTTCGTATTGTTATCTTTATTTTACAGGTTAAGAAAAAGTGTAAGAAGTTTCCCTAACTTTGGAGACTGTGTATCCAGTAAACAGCCACAACTGAGAGTCAAATCACATCTGTCTGAATCACTGAGCTCCAGGAAAGGGAAATCTGATTTGGGGTCATTTAGAGATTATCCAGTTTAGTTTCCCACCCCATGTGCAAGACATAAAGAATCAGTAATGCTAAAATCCCAGAATTTCTACTCTTTGGCCAAGGCTTTTGTCACTAATCATAATGTGTCTCTAACGGCTGTTGGGTTTTGTTTTTTGTTTTTTTACAAAATGGATTTACTATAGGATTCCTTTAAGTAACAAATAACCATAATGCACTTTAATATAATTGGTAGTAGAATTCCATCTATATGCTTTTTGTGAGTATCATATGTGTCATAATCAATGGCACCCTGGTGCTGTAAACAGTATGTCCAACAATGCATCTTGGGCTTTTGAATGTACTTAAATTATGCATGTCCCCCTGGTGGAAAAAAGGCATGAAATTCTGAAATCATATGGATTGCATCCATTTGAGTGAAAGTGCTACCCCTTCTGATAATTCTGGAATTTTTTTTTTCATAGCTCAATTCCAAACCCACGACTTTTCTGAAACCTTTTTATTTTTCTTTTAGTTTAAGCAGTGACTGATTTACACCATGCAAACCACTTGAAAAAAAAATGAACATAGAAGAGGGAACTTGACCATTAAACAAGAAAAAAGACATGTGTACATCCTTTCCTCTGCTTGCATCTCTCTCTTTACCCGAGCTCATCTCTAACACTATTTCCCAAAATTCTGGCAAGGACATGTGTGGCATGAAAAAAAATGAAGGGATCCACAAAATCCTTTAGGTTTTAAGTTCCAGGCAGCTGTCCATCTACCCTAGTGCTACTAGTCTAATATTTGGCAACTTTGGAGTTAGAAGTCTTTGGTTTATCTTTTTTTTTTTTTAAGATTTTATCTATTTATTCATGAGAGAGAGAGAGAGAGAGAGAGAGAGAGAGAGAGAGAGAGAAACAGGCTCCATGCAGGGAGCCTGACGTGGGACTCGATCCTGGGTCTCTAGGATCACACCCTGGGTCGAAGGTGGCGCTAAACCACTGAGCCACCCGGGCTGCCCGGTTTATCTCTTTTTGCATGTGTAACTAGATGAGTGTCAGTGAAGCTCCTGATCTTCTGAGCCATTTCCTCACCAGCTATAAAATACTTATCTGACAGGATTATTGTGGGCATCAAAGAAAAATGTATTTAGGACTTGACAGCAAAACAACAAAGACATAAAAACTAAGAACAAGATAGTAAACAATTTTTAAACTTTTGTCATTTGTTTGGTTTTGCCATTTTCTGTAAGGCATAATTATGTTTCCATTGTATGATGAAACCATGAACTTTTATTTTCAAAACATAGAAGACAATTCTCCATGGGTCTCTTGCATACTGGCATACCTTTCAAGTGAGGTATTGATTACCTTTCCTATGGACTATCTTTTCAAAAGATTTTTGTACAGTTAACAGCTTTGAAAGACAGACAGTGTCTCTGGAGCAAAGAGCAGGCTTGCCTATTTTCTACCATAAAAAATTTGGGTTTCTAACCCCAGTGGTTTTCTCCCATAACACAGTCCATTGCACATACAATTATCTATATGGTCTTGTCCATGTTGCCTGTGGGAAGTGAACCTCAGGAACCTGAGGTGCAAATGTGAGTTCTCTGGCTCTTGCTATGTGTAGCACAGTCTCTTGTCTCTGACCCAGGAGTCTCGTGTTTTCTCCCAGCCTTCATCAAACAACAGCATGCCAGTTTGTTTGCTGGCAAGGAAAGTAAAATCTCAGACCCTTCACAGTTCTTGACAAGAAGTTGAGATGCAAAATGGAAACAAAGATTTTTCCTCCTATCATGTCTCGAGACCATTTTTTACAAAACATATGCCATTTGGGGGGAGAATGAGTAGTGTATTATAGTGATTAAACACACACTGTGGCAGAGTGTCTGGCTTCAAATCTTCTCTTTTATTTTGAATTCCCCAGAAACAGACTCTCTGATAAGGATATGAGTAAAAATAGTATATTTGGGAGGTAATCCCAGTAATCATTAGTAAGGATTGAGGAAATAAGAAAGGGAAGGAGAAATAGCCAGTAAGTAATGAATTTTTCAAGCAAGTTATGACTGTGTATAGCAAAAAAGTTACTTTTTCTTGGGAACTCCTGTAGTCAATAGAGTACTTTTGTTTCTGAGTTATCCTGCCTGAGGAGTGAGGGACCTGCCTGGGATATCATATACCAAATACCAACCCATCATTGATTGAGAGCTCCTGGGTGGAGGTCAGTACAAACTCTACCTCTGGATTTTCTGGCCTGTCTTGCGTATAGCACAGAGTGGGCTGCAGTAGGCCCTGGCAGTTAGAAGTGAGGCCTCGGTGTACATTACATTGATAAGGCCCAAGGGGATATAGTTGGCATATCCACAGCCTTTGCTATAGACATCCTCTAGCACTGTATTTTTGGGTAGTCACTCAACCTGGTTATGCTGCTGTTTCCTCATCTCCAAAATGGAAATTATAATAGCACCAACTACATAGTGTTTATAGAAGGATTAAAGAAATAATCTATGTAAAGCACTTAAAATAGGCCACAGTGTTTTCTAAGCACGTAGTAAATATTGGCTATTGTTAGAGAAGACTATGACATTTATTCATCGGTATTTTATCTATATCATTTTTTGTAAGTTGACTTCTAATTCCTTAACACTGGAGCTTTATTTTACTGAGTGCCTGAAATTGGATTCTTATAGATTCAAGGTATATTTATGCTCACCATTTGTCAAGGACCAACATCGGCTGCCTCATGGAAAGCACCAAGAAAGATGTGTTTAAAACTTATTATTCCTATTTAAATTTCCTTAGAGAATTTATGGGGCTAAGCATTCCTGAACTCTTTAATTTAAAGATTTACTGCTTTGTCAGAGAAACTAATTAAATCTTATTTGAAGTGTCAGTAACACAGCAGCATCAGACTGGATTTTCTATTCTATTATGGGAATGAGAATATAAAAGAGAAGTGTGTGTTTTAAACTCAATTTTCTAGCATTATGTATCATTTATGTCATACTCCTGTGAATCAGCATCATATTAACTGTGGAATTCACCAAAACAAAGCACTCAAGAATTTTAGTAAGCCTACTTAACTTTTGATTAAGGTAAAATTCTACTGTTAAGCTAAATAACACAAGTAGGAAATGACAGCTTACCAGGGAAGAGACTCCTGTTTAGGGAAGCCAGTTCTTCTGTCTATAAATCCATAGATTTGCTTATTTCTTAGTCTAGTTACATTCCTGGTCTCCATCCTTTTTTATTCTCCCCAAACAGTCCACTGGGCTTGCTCTGAATCTCTTATTTAAAGATCTCAGCCACTTTTTACCTATCACCGGAGTCTTTATATTAAGAAAATTGTCTCAAGAATTTCCCTTTGAAAAAAAAGAATCCTTTTTATTTTAATTTTTGCACTTGGTCATGTAGGTATTCTTTTGTCTAAGGATATCTTAGCAACACATATATGCATATGAAAAAATTAAGAAAATGATCATCTTTCCATAAATATTTTATCATCATTTAAGCTGAAAGAAAATGAACCATAATCTTCCACATTAAAATGTTGAGTTTTAATAAGCCATGTTTTGTTTTTAGCTTCTGTTTTTCTCCACACCTAAATGACTTATACTTCACTTCTATGTTTAGTTTTTATTATGGACCAAGCAGAGTAAGAAAAACCTGTAGGCTTTCTTTCTTTCATTGGTCAACTTTTTTTTTTTTAATTGTAGATGTCTTACTGGCCTTATAAAACTTTTTCAAGTAGGAGGTAGGATAAAGTTTCCAGTAAATTTAATCCATATATTCTAGGACAGTGTTTTTATTTCTTGAAATTTCCAGCCACTTTCTTCCTTGCTCAGTATCAGTTTAATAAAATAAATTGCTATAGATAATATGAATGAAATATTTTTTCTTAAGCATAGGATACTCAGGCTATTACGGAGGAGACATTAATGAAATTCAGCACCTAACCTGTGCCTTTATAAAGAAAGTATAAAGAATTTTTAAAATTTAAATAAAGGTAGCAAAGAAGTAGAATTCAGTTAAATCTAAGTAACATTATTTCTATAATTATACAGGTACACAAAAAGACTACTTAAAATATTTAAAAACATTTAAGGGACACCTGGGTGGCTCAGTCAATAAGTGGCTGACTCTTGAATTCGGCTCAGGTCATGATCTCAGAGTCCTGGGACTGTGTCTTCTGTTGGGCAACTCGCTCAGCGAGGAATCCACTTGAGGATTCTCTCTCCATCTACATTTGCCCCTCCCCCCGCTCATGCTCCCTCTTTCTCTCTAAAATAAATAGCTCTTTTAAAAAAATAAATAAAAATAAAGATGGTTAAAACACTTCTTAACATCCATAAATCAGTAATATAATTCAAGCTTATTTTCCAAAAACTTAATTTTATGCTTTCTTTATAAAGTCACAGGTTAAATGCTGAATTTCATTAATTCAAAGAAAAAGTAAAAATAGAAATTTGTTTTCAGAATTTGGACTTTTCTTTGAATACTTCCTAGGACTCCATTTTGAAAATTCAACACTTATTTGTTCCTTTATTCACTAATGCTATGCTATTTATTAAGTGCTTACTGTGTGCTAAGCTCCAGGAATACCCTGGTAAACAGCAAGCTCTCTAGCCAAGAAGACAGGACAATAATCAAAGAATGCCACAAGCAAAGCTCATGAGAGGCAACTGTGGTAAGTACTGCGTAGGAAAGCTGCCTAACGCTATGAGGACATGTCCTAAGGAGACTGACCCAGCCTGTTGAATAAAGGGAGGGCTTTTTTGAGGAAGAGACATTTGAACTGAGATCTGAGGGATGTGTAGGAGTCAGACAAATGTGGTTTTGGCTGCGATCTGAAGTCTGTAACTTGAGAGTCAATATGCAAAATTCTCTATTCAGATTTCACAGTTAAAGGAAGTAGCGCATCATAATTAGTGAGCCCTACCCCACTGGTTTCATCAGAGATATGCTCCCTTGACTACACTACAACTCTCTGACCCATGTTACTCTTTTAGTAATAAGACAACTGATAATGCTAGCTCTCTTTCTCAGAAGTTCCTCTAAAAATAAAATGAATAGGTTATGAGAAAGGGTTCTTTTTTTTAACATGGCATAATTATGTGCAAACACTACTTATTATCTCTATGTGATCTCCCTTTTACTTATTTTCATAAAGCAGGAGAACAAAAGGAGTTGGTGCTTTAGAGGAAATGGTTATTTGTCACCTACAACTAAAATTTCTAAGTGTTTTTACCCGGTTGCTTATTAACAAATAATTTTTAGTAAGTGGTTCCCTGATACAGCTTTCTACTAGACAGAATGAAGTAAAACAGACTTTATTCTTCCTTGAAAGAACGACTGTAACAAAGATGTGCAATCAACATAAACAACACAACACCAAGAAGATAGGTAAATTCATTTGTTCATTTATTCATTCATTCATTCATTCATTCATTCATTCAGTTTTTAGCTCTAAGGATCCTAGCAAATACAAGACACTAAAAAGTGATCGCTGTCCTCATACTGCCAATTATCTGGTTTTAATCAAATGTTGTGAATATGTGCAAGATACACGTTTAATTTCTAAAACATGTACTAGAAGGAACATGAGCCAAGAAGTACTCTCTGTTACAGAAATTACAAAGCCAATGATTCAGTAAAGATTTATGCATAGACCTCAAAGCCATTGATGAATTGTGGAAGATACCTAAGCTGATTATATTACTTCATTCCCCATCCCTGGCAAATGCCCCTCTGGCATTTGTCTGGATTCCAAGCCGAGAGAGAAGTATAGCTAGCAGAAGCTTGCTCACCCCATCTCTACCCAGGAACAGGGAAAGAGAATGCCCCTCGGGAAAAGGCTAGACTTCTTTGGAGGTAGATCTTCCATTTTAGTGGGAAATGGTAGGCCGGACAAAATGTACTGGAGGGGAGGTCATCTCTCCTGGCAGACCTCTGCATCCATTGGATTCTGAGATGGTTTTGTAGGAGGCAGAAAAGCAAAGCATGCATCCTCAACAAGTCACCTTACAGTCAGCCCTGTCCCATATCCTAAAAATGTCCCAGGAAGCATCAGCTCATTGCTGGTAGGTCATCTGCTTATTGAGGTGAATCCAAAAGAACCCCAGGGACTTAGGAGAGTCCTACTGACTTTGAAGCCCATAGCCTTTAGCAAGAAGAATATCATTGTCTAAGCTCAAGTTTCATCAGGAAGATGGAGGCAAAATGTGTGTCTGTGACACAATTGCCTCCTGTTTCTGCAACATCTCCTTCTTTCCCTCTTTCCCTGCCTTCCCAGATGTACAGAATCCTAGCCTGCCCTTTGACTGTCCCTTGTTCCTCTACAGGAGCCCCACTGAAGTTCGTCTTTCCTGGACACACTCTGAAGCTAACCAAATCTCTTGTGAACGATTGTTACTACCCTGTATTTTATTGCCTCCAGACCCATTTTTGTTTTGTTTTGTTTTTATTTTTGTTTTGCAGGGTGGAAGTCAGTAATCTGAAACATCCATTTTTGATAAATTACTAAGTGATAATAACGTTAGGGCAATATCTGACATATAAATGCTTCCCAAGAATATAAAAATATATTATAATCTCTCTAGGTCATCTGTATGTATATATATTCTAACAGGGGCTCCTTGGAGACATTTCTTAAGCTCCAGAGAATGGCACTAAAATTTAAAAGTTGTAGCCCTCTAGGAGATTATATTTAGGGGTATATTCTCCATTTATTAACTGTGTACCCTCAGATAATTTCTGCTTATGGTTTGACAAACTTAATCCTATGAGGTGAATCTGATGTTATGTGAATATACCTGGAGTCCAAGGTACACTGTTGAAAATTCAAGGCTTGTCAGAGAGGTTGACTTTCTGGGCACTGGGACAAGCCCCAGAAAGAAAGACTAGTTACTTTTTTTTTTTTTTTTTGCTGATGACATGAGTTAAATAGCATATACTCAGATTAAATTTGTCATCTATTCAACACGGAATTCTTACAAAAGGCCTTCAAGCAAATATAGTTTATTAAGTGTAAAAATTGGGGAATGTTGACAGCTGCCAAGCTCATGTAGCATTTACACATTTTAAATGATGTGAGCAAACAAGTCAATCTGTTTGTCTGACCTACCTGTGCCCCCTTCCTGAGAACCTGTTCCTATTGCTTCTAGCAAATGGGATGCAAGCCGTTTGGCCTCACCCTCCTGACAGCAGCTGATTGGAGCAGAGATTAAAGAGACAGCTAGAGAAAGAGAGACAAAGACAGAGAGAGGCAGAGAGAAAAAAGAGTAAAATCAGAAGGTATCCAGACAGAAGCCAATGACCTTGTGGCTACAGTGAGGGAGAACGAGGTAGAAAGAAAAAAAGGGAGCACACATCGTAATTCCACAGAGCTTTAGATTTCTTCTTTCAGTTCTGTGGGCAGTCCAGATTTACTCTGTATCTTGATGCTATGAGATAATCTGTGTAACAGAAGAGGCTAATTTCCATAGCAGCACTAGCCAATAAAAATAGAATGTCAACCATGTATGTGATTTAAAATTTTCTAGGAACTATGGTAAAAGAATGAAAAGAAATTGGTGAAATTGATTTTAATCTTTTATTTTATTTAATCCAATGTATCCCTGGTATTGCCATTTCAATACATAATCAATATAAAAAATTATCAATGGGATATTTACATCCTTCTTTTCGTACTAAATCATATCAAAATCTGTCATGCACTTTATACTTAGATCACAGCTTGACTTGAATGAGCCACGTTCCAAGTGCTCAAGAGCTTCCTGTGGCAGGTGGCCACCATATTGGACAGTGCAGGGATAGAGCAGTGACTGGCAAGCAGCTCTGCTATCAGAGATTTCATTTCCTGGCTATCGGCATCGAGGAAGGGCCAAGTAACTAGGTATTGTCAAAGGCTTGGAAATAGAAGTTATGTATGTCACTTATAAACCACAGGGGTTAAGAAGAAAATGTGGTTTGTCCATTCTTTCTGTCCCCTCTCACAGCTGATTGCAAATGGCCAAGGAGCCTATTAAAGATGGCACAATGAGGAAGTTTTGGTCTTTAAATCATTACTTTGAAGAGAGCCTGCCAGCAATTGGAAATATTTGTTTTGGATGTTGAATAAGCAAAGCACAAACTTGTTTGTTCATTTGAATGGTTTCACGTTTTGAGATTTGTTTAGCTATTCATGTAGCCTATATAATATACCCACATTTTCCTATACTTTTGTGAAATTGTTTTTCTATTTCTTGCAGCACGTGACACCCTAACACATGTATGTGAATATTTGGGCAGGCAAGGCTTTGGGGATGAGTGATTCGTCTGTGTGTATTTTATCCAGGACATTTTTAGTTTGCAGACTTTATCTAGAAAAATAAAGCACTGAAAACAGATGAGAGGAGGACATGGATAAGTTATAAAACCCTCAGAAGAAAACATGAGACAAAAACTTCATAATGTTGGGTTTGGCAATGATTTTTTAGATGTGACATCAAAGGCACAGGCAATAGAAGAAAAAAAATAGACAAATCATACTTCATAAAATAAAAACTTATATGCACCAATAGACTGTATTAACAGAATCAAAAGGTAACACACAGAATGGGAGAGAATATTTGCAAATTATATATCTGATGAGGGATTAATATATTTTTTAAAGATTTTATTTATTTGAGAGAGAGACAGAGACAGAGCACAAGGAAGGGCGGGGGGCAGAGAGAGATGGAGAAGCAGACTCCCCTCTGAGCAGGGAGCCGGATGTGGGGTTCAATCCCAGGACCCTGAGATCATGACCTGAGCTAAAGGCAGAATCAGCTGACTGAGCCAGCCAGGCACCCTAAGGGATTAATATTAATATTATATAAAGAGCACCTAAAACTCAACAACAAAACAAACACCCTAATTAAAAAATGAGCTTGAATAGACATTTCTCTAAAGAAGGTATTCAAATGGCTGATAAAAACATGCAAAGATGCTCAACATCACTAATCATGTGGTAAATACAGATCAAAGTTGCAGTGAGATGCTCCCTCATACCTTCAAGGATGGCTACTATAAAAAAAAACAACCAGAAAATAACAAGGGTTAGTGAGGATGTGGAGAAACTGGAACTTTGGTGCACTGTTGGTAGAAGTGTAAAATAGGATAGCCTTGAGGAAAACAATATGGCTGTTCCTTAAAAAATTAAAAATTCGATTACCATATGATTCAGCAATTCCACTTCTGGGAGTATGCACCAAAGAATTGAGAGCATGGCCTTAAAGAGATGTTTGTACCACCATATTCACAGTAGCTAAAAGGTGGAAGCAACTCAAGCGTCTATTGACAGATGACTGGATAAAATGTAATACATTATTTAGTCTTAAAAATAATGGAATTCTGATGCATGGATGAACCTTGAGGATATTATGCTAAGTGTAATAAGCTAGTCACAAAAAGACAAATACTGTATGATTCCACTTATATGAGTACCCAGAGCAGTTAAATTCATAGACATACAAAGTATAATGCTGATTGCCAGGGTTTAGGGGGAGAAGAAATTGAAGAGTTTTGGTTATGTAGATTTTTCAATTTTGCAAGATGAAAAGAGTTCTGGAGATGGATAGCAGGAATGGCTGCACAAGAATGTGGATGTACTTAATATGACTAAACTGCACACTTAAAAATGGTTAAGGTGGTTAATTTTATGTTAATTTTATTTTACCACCATAAAACAAAGTTTTATCGAAAAATCTTATTTAAAAAATCAAGAGAGCAAAAAATAAATAAATAAAAATAAAAATTAAAAAATCAAGAGAAAAATGTGATCAAAGCCTTTAGAATCCCCCAAGTTTTGATGAATACACGTGGAATTCACTACTGCCAAGAATTTTTCCAACCTCAAGGTATATAGATAGAATAAGGAAGGAATAGTTAGATAATTGCATAATTATTTAAGGTTTTTTTCCATTGCACAAATTATGACAAAGTACTAAAGGTTCCAAAGGAAGTGCGTGAGGTAATGTGATAATCATACAGGAAATATATCTGTATGTTTATGGAGGAAAATTCTGAAGCATTGAGGTATTCAGTAATTTGTTCAAGGCCATTTGCCCAGTAGTCTAAAGTAGGGTTTCTCAGCTTCAACATCATTCACATTTTGGGTTAAATGATTCTTTGTTGAGGGGGGCTGTCCTGTCCATGGTAGGATGTTTACCAGCATCTCTGGGCTCTACCCACTAGATAATAGTGGCACCCCTCTCCTATAAGGTTGTGATAACAGACATTGCCAAACATGTCCAGTTAGAAACCACTGCTCTAACACCACAAGGTCATCAAGGTTAGGGAGGTCTGGCTGAGCTCGTGCCTTAGAATGGTGGTTTCAGAAAATGGCTGATCAGGGCAAGATAAGGTCAATTTGATAGACTCTGATACACTGAATTATCTAAATGAGGACAAAGATAGAAGGTTGGTCATAGAAACGAGCTCAAGTCTGACCACTCTTACTCCCATCAGAGAAGGACTAGGAGATTGAACTAGGACAGTTTCTTTAGATAATAAACACGATCCACACTCTGGTTTTAGTGATGGTTAAGCCTCCAGCTGGAGATACAGTGACTAGGAGGCAGTGAGAATAGACAAGCAGGCAGGTCACGACAAGGTAGCATAGAAAGGCGAAAATCGTTCCAGTTTGGACAATTTAGAAAAGTATTGTGGAAGAGTTGTCCTCTGAGGGAGGGTGTTTTGTTTTGTTTTAAATTTTTTTAAAATTTATTTTAGAGAGAGAGAGCATTAGCAGGGAAGGTCAGAGGGAGAGGGAGAGAGCAGTGGCGCTCTACCTTGTGATCCTGAGATCACCACCTGAGCCAAAACCAAGAGTCGGACACCTAACTGACCACCCTGGTATCCAAGGATGCTTTTTAAAAGACAAAACTCAATGAGTAATTAAACTCTGAGGTTCTGGGATCATTGTGTGGTCTGGATTCACTGTAGCCCAAGGTTCATGAAGGGAGCAATCAGGTAATGAGGATGGAAATATCAGATGGTATCAGGTTGTCAAGGGCATTAAGCATTATTTGGCTGAAGCATTTAGATTTTTCAGGGTGTTCATCACCTCTGAAGACACATTGTGGAGAGAGACTGCCACGTTTCTTCCAGAAAATATTTTTTCATTCTTGGGTAAATCCTTGACTCTGGAGTCAAGGAGCAGGGTAATTTGATTTTACTGTGTGTTGAGAGGGAAATCAAGCCATGAAATGAAACAATCTAGATATAAGGCAACTGGAATAGGAGTTTGCTTAGTAATCTTGTGAGAAAGACTACCTGATACCCCAACTCTTAAAATATTTTTTTAATAATAAATTTATTTTTTATTGGTGTTAGTTTACCAACATAGAGAATAACACCCAGTGCTCATCCCGTCAAGTGCCCCCCTAGTGCCCGTCACCCATTCACCCCCACCCCCCGCTCTCCTCCCCTTCCACCACCCCTAGTTCATTTCCCAGAGTTAGGAGTCTTTATGTTCTGTCTCCCTTTCTGATATTTCCTACCCATTTCTTCTCCCTTCCCTTCTATTCCCTTTCACTATTATTTATATTCCCCAAATGAATAAGACCATATAATGTTTGTCCTTCTCCGATTGACTTATTTCACTCAGCATAATATCCTCCAGTTCCATCCATGTTGAAGCAAATGGTGGGTATTTGTTGTTTCTAATGGCTGAGGAATATTCCATTGTATACATAGACCACATCTTCTTTATCCATTTATCCTTCGATGGACACCGAGGCTCCTTCCACAGTTTGGCTATTGTGGACATGGCTGCTATAAACATCGGGGTGCAGGTGTCCCGGCGTTTCATTGCATCTGAATCTTTGGGGTAAATCCCCAGCAGTGCAATTGCTGGGTCATAGGGCAGATCTATTTTTAACTCTTTGAGGAGCCTGCACACAGTTTTCCAGAGTGGCTGCACCAGTTCACATTCCCACCAACAGTGTAAAAAAAAAAAGAGTTGGATTATTAGATGTAATTTGATTAAGTCAAGTGAAGAAACCAAGAGCCATTCTCCTACAACTACAGACAACAATTAATGTTTATCAAGCTTCCTCTATGGACTGACATTGTGTTAAGCATTTATGTTAATGCAAGAGGGTAAGGAAGTAAGAGTTTTATTCAATGTCTAGTAAACACACACTACCTTCCTCTTTAAGGGCCTAGACTCACCGAATCTTAGAGGGCCTTCGAAATCCATGCCAGAGGTGGTCTCCTCTGATACCTGTTACTCCTGCCTTGTCAGAGTCTACCTGGTAACATCCAGCTGGAACCTACTTTAGTTCAGCTCAGGCTATACCTCTGACTATCAGGACTGGTGAGGCTTAGATCCTATTATTTTAGGACTTAGAGTTAGAATATCAAAAATGTTTTGTGAACTACATGTCTCCAAAGAGAATAAAAATCTATTCTAGGATTTAATAAGCCTGCTTCTTGCTTCAAATTCAATGCTAATGATAAACTGAAAAAAAATTTCTAGTGACAGATAATTGGTGATAATGGTGATTACCAGCCTTTATAGTCTTTCACCCAAACAGATGGTAAAGAGCTTAAAAAATGAATGCTCTAAGGCATAATCTCTCCCCCTTCTTAAATAAAAGTCCCTGTAGGGTCAATGATAGTTTGTGCTTAATACACTGCATTATGTTACCCAAACCAAATGACAATTTCTGGGCAATTCGGTTCGTCTGTTAATTTGCTTAGCAATTAGCTCTGAATGGCTTTCTACTCTGAGTACATCACAAATGTAGGAACGCATCTATGCCTTATTTATTTTTCTTAGTCATTTATTTAACTTCTGTAAACCTCTGTAGTTGACCATCAGGGGTGAGTCCTAGATCACAGTAGGCTCTGGTCACTTAGCAGCCTCTCTCAGGGGCTCACAAAGCCCCTGCCTCCATAAGGGAAGCTAGCCTCTTGCGACATCCAGAGAAAAGAGTCAGGCTTGAGATCTGTTGGTGTTCCTGGATCCCTGGAGCCTTCTAATAGGATACATTTTCTGGGTGTCTTGTTTCTTCTTCTATGTAGAGTTTTAAAGACCTAATATTTTTTTTAATAAATTAATTTTTATTGGTGTTCAGTTTACCAACATACAGAATAACACCCAGTGCTCATCCCGTCAAGTGTCCCCCTCAGTGCCCGTCACCCATTCACCCCCACCCCCCGCCCTCCTCCCCCTCCCCCACCCCTAGTTCATTTCCCAGAGTTAAAGACCTAATATTAAAGAGGTATCAACGTTCAATGAGAATGTACCATATATTAAACTATGAAAAGGTTCATTGAGACTCTTTCCTACCTTCTTCTCCCTTCCTGTCCCCTGCCTCCTCTCTTGGAAAGGGTATTCGGGCCTTGTGTTACTGTCTGATTCATGTGGGATGCTCTATGATGTGATCTGTCTAGAGAAAAGAGAGAATGCAATCTAGTCCTAGTAAGATGAGGATATTAATTTGTGGGAAATAAAGTCAAAGTTACATTAATGGGAAGAATATAAATTTTTATTCTATACTCCCAGTCCAATGTTCAAAATGAAATGAATCTTTGTGTTGGTAGATGTTTGGTTTCGCTTCTCTGTAGAGAGGGGGTAGGTGGGGGCTTGCAGCCAAGAAGACTCCCACTTTCCCTCCCTTCTGCCCGGCCCCAACCCCCAGTTGCTTCTCCTTCTTGGGGCAGACATTCGTAGCCTGAGTTGGAACACAGTTCTTTCCTCTTTAAAGCCAGAAGACACTGGATGGCTAGGGTAGAAAGCAGAAGAGCGCCCAGGACTGGCCATCTGGATTGGAATCCCATAGCCTGTGACATCAGAATGTCGTTCTATGCCTGGAGCTTCACCTTCTTCATATGTAAAATAGAGTTAATAATTCCACTGAGCAAGGATGCCTGGGTGGCTCAGTGGTTGAGCGTCTGTCTTCAGCTCAGGGCATGATCTTGGGTCTGGGATTGAGTCCCACATCAGATTCCCTGTGGGTAGCCTGCTTCTCCCTTTGCCTATGTCTCTGCCTCTCCTCTCTTTGTCTCTCATGAGATAAAAATCTTTTAAAAAGGTAATTCCCTTGAGCATTATATTAAAATACTAAAGTGCATAGTGCCTGACATATAGTATAAATTCTATGCACATTGCCTCTTATCGTGATTGTTATCATTGGCACTCAGTGCCTGGGTTTATGATTTACCCGGTTATTTCTCTAGGAAGGGGTGAAAAGAACTGGGAAAAGATAAGGGAGAGGATATTAGAGGGGATGGTGTTAGAGGGAAAGCTTGTAGGTGGAAGCAAGGAGACCCAGGTATGGTACTCTCTGAAAGCTTTGAGATGCTTCCTCATGGGGTTCATCCCCCTGCCCAGGAGGTGAGACATGAAATCTTAACTGCAGTGAAGCTTAAGAGAACTGAGCATCTAGACCAGGGGTGCAATCTTTGATCCCACACCCATTCTCTACACTCCTTATTCAGTGCAGCTTTGGAATAAACACCAGTGACTTGGCAGGAAAGAACTGCCTCAGAAACTACAAATTCATATGCCTTTAGGGGCCACAGATGTGTCTCGAATGTCTGAGGCAGCCAAGTATAAGACAGCTGGGGATCGTGGTGAGTGTATGTCTCACTTAAAGACCTTCAGATTCAAATATTTAAAACAAAAATCGCCCTCTGTACCAAATGGCTCTGCATGTCTTTGGTCTTTCTGAGATTTACTTAACTCTTCAAGTAGTCCTGGGCAAGGTGGCTTTGGACAAAGGTTCATGAAGCAGCATCTGTAAGAGGGAGAGGTATGGCTCTCTTTTCTCTCCCCAGCCACTCCCTTGTTTCCGAGAGCCATCACCAGGGCCTTCTAGGTCCAGAAGAATCGTCTTTCAGACAGTGAATACTACAAAGGGACAAAGAGAGAGGAAAAGTCTACCCCATGGGTTATGTAACAGTGCACTTTGGGAAGAATACAATTAGTATTGGCTTGGAACTGCAGGGAAAGTAATGAGCACGATGAAACTGTCAGGAAACTGCACAACTGCACATTGGGGAGACATGGGTAGAAAGAGGTGCGTTACCCTGATTCAGAGTCTAGGATTCTGAAATTACCAGAGGCTCCAAGCCTCACAGTTCTTATTTGTGAAACAGGATCCTACTATTACTTCATGGAGACAGACGTGTCAAATGAAGCCTTAGGAAAGCATTGCTATGTTACAATTTCCACTGCCCATTTACTTGCATATGTTCTTACTGTCTGCATATATTTCCACTGGACTTTATCATCCAATTGTTCCTTTTTCTGAAAGTTTGAGTTCAGCTCTTAATCTCCCCCTTAAAAATTGTATGTTTCCTTGATATTTTCATTTGTCTTTGGCTTCCCTTGTGAGTGATAAAATATATTCCTTTTGAAAATATCCTTATGTTCCACAATTCTAATGTCAGGAGTATCCATAAATTCTGAGATTTTATTAAAAAAAACTTCCTCTGTCGATTGCAATTGGATTGAGCAAAGACAATTCCCAGTCCTGGCATATCTATCCCAACTGCTGCTTGGCTACTTTGTTGATCTACAACTCACCCGCAAAAATGTATGTGTTGTCTGTTGTGGTTGCAGTTACATGCCGTGCCTGGAAGAATGAGTGTTGAAAATCAGCGTCTTCTCAGGGTTTAGCAAATCCGTTTATTTATAAGCAATCCTTTATACACAATTCGCTTATGCCCATAGACACTGGATGAGCGGGAGCAATCAGTAGCTGCTATTTTATAGGACAAATTTGAGGTTTGTTTTAAGAATATATGAAACAAATTAGAAAAAAAGAAGCTAGCATATAAACAGATTTCTCAGTAATATTTCTAGTAAAAGTGCTAGGAGCATGTGTCCAAACCCTTTTCCAAACCTTGCTATACTTTTCTATCAGGAGGGGCCACTTCTAAGAGTTGAGAAATTGCACGAGCTGGGGTTCTCAGTTTCTCTGGGATTATGTTTCTTTGAATCTGGTATGTATTAGTCAGAGTTCTCTGAAGAAATGGCACCAACATGTCTATATATCTATGTATCTCCTTAAAAATGTCTCTCTCTCTCTCTCTCTCTCTCTCTATATATATATATATATATATATATATATATATATATACAGATAGATTCTCAAAAGTGGACTTATTGTAAATAATAGATAAAAATAAAATATTTTTCGAAAGAATTGGCTAATGTGGTTATGGAGGCTGACAAGTCCTAAGCTCTGTGGTCAGCAAGCTGGAGACCTAGGAGGGCTGGTGATGGAGTTCCAATCTGAAGTCTGGACCCAGAAAGAACCAATGTTTGAGTTTCAATAAAACAGTGGCCCAGTTTGAAGGCAGTCAGGAGAAAATCTCTTTTATTCAGGTGTCCAGATATTTAATCAAACATTCTGGGTATTTCTGTGAGGGTATTTGGGGCTGAGATTAACATTTAAATCAGTAGCCTGAGTAGAAGATGAGAAAGATTACACTTCCTAATATAAGTGGACCTCATCCAATTAGTTGAAGGCCTGATGAAACAAAAGGGCTGAGCTATCCCAGGAGGTATTTTTACAGATATTTTTTATGCATAGATACACCTATATGTATACCCTTTTGTGTTTTACATAGATGGGATCCTATAATACCTGCTGGGTTATACTTTATACTTTTCACTTAATGATATATCTTGGAGATGTACTTGTGTCTCTTTAAGGAAAGCACAATACTCTATCATTTGGTTGCACCTTGATTTAACTTAACCAGTTGAGAATTGATTAATATATTGGTTGTTTCCAGTAATGATGCAATTAACACAATTATAAATATAAGTGTATGTACCTGTGTAAGTGTGTAAGTAGGATAAATTCCTGAATAAATTCTCCATATCAGTTTTATTTGGTTGTTATTTATCTGAGAAAAATATTTGGTTGTTTAAATTTTTTCTTCGTCTGATGACAAATAAATAGGAACTTTATTATACAGGCAAAATAAGTCCCAAATTTTTAAAAGATGAATTTCTGGTGAGTGAGTGTTGTCAGGGAAGACAGAACTCTAAGTCTATGTGTGTTGGATGGACTTCTTTAAGCATTAATGATCATGTTAAGAATCAGGTGAAAGTCCTATAGTTATATACATAATGGACTGGACCTTGCTTTTGTGCTTTCTATGAAGATAGATTTTACTGATGCAAAAAATTGCGTAAACAAAAATACTCTACCTACTTAAGAATAAACTTAGGATCATCTGTTTGCATACTGTGTTTTAGTTACAAATTATTCTTTTTTTTTTTTTTTTTTTTTTTTTTTTAAATTTTTTTTGATTTTTTATTTATTTATGATAGTCACAGAGAGAGAGAGAGGCAGAGACACAGGCAGAGGGAGAAGCAGGCTCCATGCACCGGAAGCCCGATGTGGGATTCGATCCCGGGTCTCCAGGATCGTGCCCTGGGCCAGAGGCAGGCGCCAAACCGCTGCGCCACCCAGGGATCCCCTAGTTACAAATTATTCTTAAAATATCATTTTAAAATGAGAAAAAAAGGCATTTCTCTGAAAACATTCTATAATTTAGGCTGAGACCCCAGTGACTACCAAAAAGCTGAAAAAGGAAAAAATCTAGTAAAACAATATAAATGACTTAACAAGTCTCTCTCCTAAAAGGACTTGCTTTGTACGTACCTTGCTTAGTCTTGAGCAAATTTCCTTTGTTTTATTTGGAGTTTTAAATCAATCTTCCTAAAATCATAGAGAAGCTGGCCTTATTTTGGAGGGCATCTTTTGGTAAAATAAAGCTAAAACAATGACAGTGTTTCTATTTATAAATACCTTCTTCTCTTTTATTATAATGATTCTCTACCTTTTTTTTTTTACGTCTTTACTGCAGAAAAGTGAACAAATATAGATGAGCACGAAGAAGCTAAGACCATGCACCATGCACCGCTCAGAGACAATGGCTATTAATATCCCTCCACAACCTCCTCTTTTCAAGTTTATACAGTAACAACAGTGAAGATGGGAGCATATTACTCTGCTACTTTTTAAGGTGTTCACTTTCGTGTCATATCTATACTGTTAAAGAAATTAATTAAAAAATCTCTTTGTGTTTATTGCTCCATGCTATTTCTTTGGGTGGTAAAAATAATAATCAGTACAATTACAAGTTAATTCTCTGTGAAAACTCATGTTGTATAGTCCTTAGTCGTTCTTACAAAATGACCAAACTAAATACAATTGCATTTCTTTTTGTTTGAAAATAGTTTGTGGATAGGAAATAAATATGCCACATTTGGGGTAATGATGTTATATGATTTTAGAAAAAGTTTTAATGTCATATTTTTTATCATTTTCTATTGACCGTTTTTTAAACCAGTTATTCAGAATTTGTAGGAAGTAAGAAAACATTCTTCAGAAATGTGTGAAATGGTAATAATTAGGTGAACTGGTCAAATTGTGCTGTGCCTTTACATTTTCTCCTCATACACACAAACGTGCATGTGTGCACTCATGCACACGTTTTTACTCAGATGAAATTATAAGCGCAAAAGAAGCCCTAAGTGATGGAGCAAAAAAATGATGTCACAACACATGTATCCCCAGAGGACACCGTATAAGTAAAAGAAGATTCTAACTCTTTTCTTCATGATGTTCAACTTACGAGGAAAAAAGAGTTCTTGTTATGCGATCATGCTTATAAATACCAACTCTTTCTCCACACCTGCTTTTTATTCTTTTTTTAAAATATTTTATTTATTTATTTATTCATGAGAGAGAGAGAGAGAGAGAGAAAGAGAGAGAGAGAGAGGCAGAGACACAGGCAGAAGGAGAAGCAGGCTCCATGCAGGGAGCCTGACGTGGGACTCGATCCTGGGTCCCCAGGGTCAGGCCCTGGGCTGAAGGCGGCGCTAAACCACTGAGCCACCCGAGCTGCCCCACACCTGCTTTTTAAAGTTATTTATTTATTTAAAAAATACGTTTAAAGTTTATTTATTTATTTCTAGTAATCTCTACACCCAACATGGGGCTCAAACCCATGACCCTGAGATCAAGAGTTGCATGCTGTTCTGAGTCAGCCAGGTGCCCCTCCACAGCTTGCTTCTTTCTTTCTTTCTTTCTTTCTTTCTTTCTTTCTTTCTTTCTTTCTTTCTTTCTTTCTAAAAGATTTTATTTATTTATTCATGAGAGGCACAGACATAGGCAGAGGGAGAAGCAGGCTCCATGCAGGGAGCCTGACATGGGACTCGATCTCGGGTCTCCAGGATCACACCCTGGACTGAAAGTGGCACTAAACCGCTGAGCCACCTGGGCTGCCCAGCTGCTTTTTTTAAATTACCAATTGCTTTCTAGTTATTGTTCAGAAGCCTAGTAGGGTAGCTTTGTTACTTTAGAGAGAGATTTTGAGGGAGGGGAAAATAGGAGCTATAGGATAGGAAGCATCCCTAATTTGGAAATAAAGGGACTCCTAAATAATGAAATATATGTATACCGTATTTTTATTATATAATTTATAAAATTAAAATATAATTCATGTACCATAAATTGACCCCTTGAAAGTGTACAAATTCAATGGTTTCTGGTAAATTCATAGAATCATGTAGCCATCGCCATGATCTTAATTTCAAAACATTTTCATCAGTCCCCATTAGCAGTGACTCCATAGTCATCCCTACCTCCCCTCCCCCCACTTTGCAAACACTAATCTACTTTCTTTGTGGATACACTTACTCTGGACATTTCATTTAAGTGGAGTCAAATCATGTGGCTTTTTGTGTCCGACTTCTTTTTTTTTAAGATTTTATTTATTTATTCATGAGAGACACACACAGAGAGAGACAGAGACATAGGCAGAGGGAGAAGCAGGCTTCCTGCTGGGAGCTCGATGTGGGACTTGATTCCAGGACCCTGGGATCATGACCCGAGCCACAGGCAGATGCTCAACCACTGAGCCACCCAGGGGCCCCTTGTGTTTGACTTCTATCATTTAGTATAATGTTTTGAAGATTCATCTATGTTGTAACATGCCTCAGTATTTCCTTCCTTTTTATGACCAAATAATATTCCATCATATACCTATGCTATTTTTGTTTATCCATTCATCAGTCAATGGATCTTTGAATTAGTTATTTTCACTTTTTGGCTTTTATGAATAGCTCTACTATGAATATTCATGCACAAGGTTTCATTTGTATGTGATGTTTTATACCTCTGCTGTGTTTTCAGATCTGATGTGGACCTCATAAATGCTTTATGAGATAAGAGCAGGTCTTGCTATTTCAATGTCATAGGAAGACAAAGGATCCTAGATAAAACTGCTTCATACAAGCTGGAGTCAGCATTCAAATCCAGTTCTAATTTTTTAAAAGATTTTATTTACTTATTCATGAGAGACAGAGAGAGAGGCAGAGACATAGGCAGAGTGAGAGGCAGGCTCCTCACAGGGAGCCCCATGTGGGATTTGATTCCGTGACTCCAGGATCACACCCTGAGCCGAAGGCACATGTTCAACTGCTGAGCCACCCAGGCGTCCCAAATCTAGTTCTATTTTTAAGAATCACTGAAAGAATGTCAAAAGAAGCACACTATTCCAAAGAAAGATGAAATTTGTTGTCTGTTTTTAGTCTGATGAAGATGGGAATGTGTTTACCCCTGCCTGTTGGAAAAGCAATGCCAAGACTAATTTACAGATTCCAGAAGAAAATGTTTCCCTAACAAGTGGTCAAAATTTCTTAAAACAGAATTAAAACAAAATTATACCCAGGCTGCTGTATAGGTACAAGCAGTTTTGCAGTTTTGTCCTTTGTTATTTCGTGATTTTACTTTCAAGGAATTTTCAAAGACAGATTGTAGCTGTTCGCAGTTCTAATGGTTCGCGGAAAGAAACAGCTCCAGATTATTTTTTCTCCTAATTGTTATGCATCTTCTCTTGGAGACATGTTTATGACTCGATTTAAATCTTAACACAGTCTATTAATATTTCAGATTTGGCATCAGACCCATGAGATAGTATTATTCATGCAAACCTTGCCAAAAGCATTCTATGAGTCAAAACTTGACTAGATTAATGCTGTCCTTTTTGATCATTTGGGTCATCAAATATTGAAGTTTTACAAGGGACTTTAGAAACAGTTTAATTCCAATTTTTTACCCAATGCACATATTCTGGTCTATGAATTCAGTTCTGCTTCCCAATCTGCCCTCTTAGGACCAAAAGCAGCATCACTAATGATAAAGAACAGGGTCTTAACAACAAAGAATTCTGTTCAATTTTTCTTGCTTGGGTTGTCTCCATCTCCCGCTCCCCAGTATTCCTTCTGAACTTTGACTTGCTCTTGTCTTTCTCTGGCTTGCTGGGGGTTAATTTCTCTTACCTTGCATCGAAACTCGTATTCGGTTTATCGCACTCTATTGACCTTATTGGTTTAAATGACTCTGTTCTATATCAGACAATGTGTGTCTTGAGAGTTGTGAATTTTGTTCTCTTCCACATCCAGTAGAATTCCTAGCACAGCCATGCAATAAAGGTTTGTTGAATTGGATTGACTTTTTAATAGACTCTTAAGAAATCTGAGTTCTGACTTTGAGTGCAGTGTGTGAAATCATTATCTGCATTATAGTCAGAGCTAGAAGGACTGAGCTGGACCTATAAGATTTATAACACATCCTGCACACATTACCAACATTTAGGCAGTTAGTGAAGTGGATACAAAGTATAAGTTAAGCCAGATAGAAGTAGAATCAAAATTAATATTTAGAATGACTACCCATCTCCATGCAGGTAGGGTAAAAGTGTGTGGGATATGTAAAAAGTTTAGATATTGGGATTAGCTCATGGTCTTTTAGTGGGACTGGGTCATATTATTAGCTCATTTTGTAAGGGTCGATAAGTCTTCTTTCAACATGAAACTCTTGAGCAATCATTTTGAAGGTGGAGTCTAAAGTCCTCTGAGACTGATTAGATGTGGGTATAACAGATAAAACAGTCAAGGATGTTTCAAGACAATGTTTCTGACCTGGGCCATATGAGGATGGAGTTGCCATCAATTGAGATGGGGGTGGTGGTGGTAGTTCTGTGGTGGAGCAGGTTTGTGAGAGATGACCAGGAATCAGTCCTATGCTCTAGGCAGGCAGTGGGCACATCTCAGTGAACAAAAGAAGCAAGATCTCAGCATCTGCCATGACATTCTCATGGAGGATAAGGGACAAAAACATGATCCATAAGAAAATTCTATAGATGTTAGAAGGGATGAGAGATAGCAGAAAGTATAAAGCAAGGAATGGGGATCAAGGGTGTTGGTGTGGGGATGGGGGAAGGTATCTGGAGGAAGAGCATTTCAAGCAGAAGAAATAGCTCAAGGGCACAAGACACACAGTGCCTGCTTGCTCCTCTTGGCAAAACAGCGGCATGAAGTGTGTAGAACAGAGTGACTCTGGGAGAGGAGGAGAAACTGATGGGCTAAGGGGCAGGTCCCGTAGGGCCTGATGGATTGTTGTCAGGACTTTGGTTTGTACTACTACAGTCCAAACAAGGAATCTTGAGTAGCTTTCCTACAGAGCGGTGGCATGATCTGACCTAGGGGATTGCTCTGGCTGCTGGGTTGAGAAGAGACTCTAGGAAGGTGGAATATATTCAGGTGGAAGCAGGAAGCACTTTTAAAGATGCTATGATAGTAACCTAGACAAGAAGATGGTGGATTCTGGATATATTTTGAGAGGACAGCCAACAGGATTTCCCTATAGATTGAATGCAGGGTATGACAGAAAAGGGAGTCAGGATGACTGAAAGGTTTTGACCCGAACGACTGGAAGGGTG
This sequence comes from Nyctereutes procyonoides, assembly GCF_905146905.1. NCBI lineage: Eukaryota > Metazoa > Chordata > Mammalia > Carnivora > Canidae > Nyctereutes > Nyctereutes procyonoides. The sequence goes on along the minus strand of NW_026575133.1, from coordinate 47,286,900 downwards.
AAGTTGCCATCAGTGAAACGGGACTCTGGAGAAGAGGAGTTCCATAGAGGAGTTGTTTTGTATGCCAGCCTGAGACGCCTTTCAGACATCCAGGTGATGCAAACAGTATGAGAGAAGGAAAGTCCATTGGCGAGAGGCTGCAGGGGACACAGTGTCCTCAGGGAAGAGCTGAGTTACAGTTCTAGTGAGAAAAAGGAGGGACCATTCAGAGAGGCTTGTGCATGTAGGGATTGTACAAAGGATGAACTGTGCCTCACAGAGGGCAGTGTGGGAAGGTTTCAGAGAGTTGAGGGGGAATGGAAGATGGGGTCAGATAGGGGCCAAGCCAAGCCTTGGGGGGTACAGTGAGGAAGATTCCAGATGACCTGAAAGTCTGGGCCTTATTAAGATGATTGACAGGCACAAGTATATGGGACATAATGAGATTTGTCCTGGCGGATTCAAGGCAGTGGTGCTGAGGCTTTGAATGTCAGGGGCTGGCCAAAGGCGGGTATCCAGGGCTTTCTTTTGACCCTGTTAGAGGTGATCAAAGCAAGATGCTTTCCTCTGACCTGGCTGATGTGTTTAAGAGCCTCTGGGGAAGATAGAAGTTGCCCTGGCAGGTGCCCTCTATTGAGTCCTGTTTATGTAGGTAGAAGGCATAGGACATTTGAGATGGTATTACATTTAAAGCACTAGGCTAAGCAATGTGGGGCACAGAGAAGTCATGTGGGTGTTGCCCTTAAACTATTTGTGATGATTATATTAAAATTGAAATAATAGTTTCATCATAGTCTAGCATAGTGGCAGTCTGTGTCACTCTGATATATCTCGGAAGAATTCCTCGGAGAGGGCATTTTGTCCCGTGATAGTCTTCAAAATGGCTAATGTTCTTATGAGAACATTGTTTTTATTTTAATTTTTAAAAAACTATTTATTTATTCATGAGAGACACAGGGAGAGGCAGAGACATAGGCAGAGGGAGAAGCAGGCTCCCTATGGGGAGCCTGATGTGGGACTCGATCCCAGGACCCCGGGATCATGCCTTGAGCCAAAGGCAGATGCTCAACCACTGAGCCACTCAGGTGCCCCAGAACATTATTTTTAAAGGCACTAATTGGCAGTCAGAAAACTCAAGTTCAAGTTGTTGTTTTTTTTAAAAAAAGATTTTATTTATTTATTTATTTATTTATTTATTTATTTATTTATTTGACAGAGAGAGCATAAACAGGGGGACTGGTGGAGGAAGAGAGAGAGAGAGAGAAGCAGACTCCCCACTGAGCAGGGAGCCTGATGTGGGGCTCCATCTTAAAAACCTGGCATCATGACCTGAGCCAAAGAAAGGCACTTAACCGACTGAGCTACCAAGGTGTCCCTCAAGTTGAAGTTTCCCTTTTTAGTTTACTAATTGTGAATTTCATGCTCTTTGTCTATTCACTTTTAGTACCTGTTGGTAGTGGCATAATGAAATCTTCCACACAGACAAATGAAAAATAAAATATAATAATTGCATGTAAAGAAGTGTTACAAAGAACCCAAAGGTACATGGACATATAAGGTGTTATTATCATGGTGAGAAATGTTTAATGTTTTTCTGTATATTTAATCTGTGGGCGCCAGGAGAGCTTCGAAAACACACTTTATTTTTTTTATTTTTTTTTATTTTTTAAAGATTTTATTTATTTATTCATGAGAGACACAGAGAGAGAGGCAGAGACACAGGCAGAGGAAGAAGCAGGCTCCATGCAGGGAGCCTGATGTGGGACTTGATCCCAGGTCTCCAGGATCATGCCCTGGGCTGAAAGCGGCGCTAAACCGCTGAGCCACCAGAGCTGCCTGAAAACACACTTTAAAATACTCAGCAGACCCTGCGCCCCATCCAGGAGCTTGAGGAACCAGCAATGGTACTTTGAAAATGGTGATCTCTTCTTGGATTTAGTAATATAATAAAGAAAAAGAAAAAAATGTTCAAAATAGAATTGTCATCATTTGCTTTATTTAGCAATGTAGACTATAGAGTGAGACAATTTTAATATTTTTATATACATTAGAAATTACTGTGAAGTATTTTCTTCTCAAAGGAAAATGATAAGCATTACAAGATTTCATTCTTAATGTATTTTAGTTAAGCACTTCTGATATAAAAAGGTTGGTTCTTTTTTTTTTTTTAATTTTAACATTTTGTTGTTCCCCTTTATATACTGCTCTTCTTCCCTAATGTTAAATGATAGGATTTGGTCATTAAATAAATGATCACCTGCAGTCACTACTCCAAACGGATGGTGGATGTGGCAGTGAGCACCCAGGGGTTCTATTCTGTTTTTTAGTGCAGGAACTTATTTGGCTGCTCAGAATGAAGGGCAAGCGAGGCTACAGATGGTGGGTAGGATGGGATCTGACTATAATCCCCAGTTAATCCCCGTATGGGCCAGCAATCAAACACAATTTTCTCAAAGTCAGTTCTGGAATATTCTCCCTGTTACCAGTCCCTCCCAATTTTGAATCTATGATAATTTAAGCACAGAATGGTGTCCTTTACATTTGAGATAAAAATACTGATAGGTGAAGAACCCAAAGCCACAACTAATTCAAGATGAGCAGATATACAGAGTTAGAATTAACCATATAGGTGATGGGCCCCTGTTCTACAGTTGAGCCCCCCAAATATGCTGCTTTTCTCACTTGTGGCTCTTCTCAACAGAGGATAGAAAAAAGTGGCTTCACTTAATATTTCTATTCTGCCTGCTGCACATAGTGCCTTGATGCATAGGTTCCTGGGGCTGGAACCAGTCGTTCTCCTTTTCTTTATTTTATTGAAGTTTAGTTGACATACAAGATTATATTAGTTTCAGGTGTACAACAGAGTGATTTGACTATTCTATGCATTACACAATGCTCCCCACAGTAAGTGTAGTTACCATCTGGAACCACTCTTGAGAGATTGTCTACTCTATCTGCATCCACTCTTTATGGCCTTGTTTCAGTTGAATTATCCTTAAGCCATGCCAGATGAAGGCAACTGAGCTCTAATTTTAAATACATTTTCACTGGGAAAAATGTTTATGACTTAGTATATAGCTACAGAAACAAGCATATTTTGAGAAACTTTCCAATGCCTATATTCTATTTCTCATGTTCTCCTTTAGGTTAAATTAGCAGGAAATAAGGGAAGGGATGCTGCAAATATAAGGGCAAAGAAAAAGGATAAAGTGTCCAATAACCCCAAGTGTCTTAACTAAGAAGCAAAGGCACAGTTAAATATGCCATGAAATGTCACTCTCACCATTGAGAAAAACGGTACAAACCATGGATCCATCTAATGGATCCAGCTCATCAGCTGTTTGTAGAAGCTTATCAAACTGGGGCGCCTGCATGGCTGAGTCGGTTATATGTTTGATTCTTGATTTTGGCTCAGATCATGATCTCAGGGTTGTGAACTTGAGCATGAATCAGGCTCCACACTGGGCATGGAGCCTGCTTAAGATTCTCTTTCTTTTTCTCTCGTCCTCTATAAAAAATTAGAAAACTTATCAAACAATCTTGTTTACAAGTAAAGTACAAGGAAATCCAGCTCAAATTGGCTTACTGACAAAGAAATTCATTGACTCCCATTAACTGGAAGCCAAGACATATGACATTTTGTGGTCTTAATCCATTGACTTTTGCTTCATTTCCTTTCTTAGCTCTGGATCTCCCCATGGGTCAGTGGCACCATCGGGCCGGTAGTGAACTGGATGCAGAAGTGCCAGACATATGATCCACGAAGAACATCACCATTGGATGACAATAAAATGCTTCCAGAAGCTCATTCTGAAGAGCATGGGGATATCTCTTCTCATGATTCATAGGCAAGAATTTTCATTTGCCTTATCACTGACAAGAGGAATGGATTCACCTTCCAGCCAGAGCTCTGTTTGGAAGGCCTAAGCTCTATTTGGAAGGCATGCTGGATAGACAATTGCCAATGTCCACCAACTCAATTTTTATCTGTTGAATTTTGCTGAGGGTGAGTACCATATTTTACCCATTCTTTATTTCTGGCATCTATTATAGTGGCTAGTAAATAGTAGCAGTTCAATAGATGCCATTGAATAAGTAAATCAAATTAGTACCTAGAAGGTACTATTTTTGTCTGGTAGTTAAAAAAATAAAGTCTAAATAATCCCTGGTTTTCTGAAATTAAAAGCTAAGGTATTTGTAGGAACATTCTATTTGGAGGGGACAGAGGAAGATACGATCATAAACCAGGACTCAAATTACATAGGATTTTATAGTAGACCAGATGTCAACCATTTGAATGACATTTAGCTGTAAACAGACGTTAAGTGTTACGTTTTCTTTTAATGAACAGTTTGTGTCCTGAATCAAATTAGCTTCTGAATTTCACACAATGGAAGCTTCCAGACCTCTAGGCTGCATTAATAGAGTTAGAATTATTTTTCTTGAAGATGAGGAGGGATGGACACATGGGTTGGCAATTTGCAGGTATTGCTAACAGATTTTGTGATTGCTGTGACTTACAACTGTAGTGCTCAACAGAAGTTCAGCAGAGAACAACGGGCACCAGCTTTTGGGAACTTCTCTGTTGATGTGAATTTTCTTCTGCTTCCCTACCAGTTTACCCAGAATAATATAATGTTACAAATTCCCAGAGTTGGAGAACTGTGACAGGGGACAGGCTCTCCACCCATGCTTTGTAACAACCTTTTGGTCCCTAATATGTCCACCCAGCTGCTGTTTTTTAGAGTTATAGCCTCTGTCAGGGCATTGGGGATACCTTGAAATCTCATGCCAAACTCTTAAAAAGTAAACAATTCAACAGGTGGGTGTCTGTGGGAGGAGCCCTGGGCGTTCCATTGTAACAGAGTGAGCACTTCCTCATTATGGCTACTTCTTCATCCAGATTCAAAAGACAACAAACAAGCCTGGCCTCCACCTCAGGGACTGCACACCTGCAAGATTGTTTACTGATTGAGCCACCCTTCTGAGCTGAGCCCAGAGGTTGCAAATTCGTTGAGCTGGCACAAGCTGTGTGGTTTTCTTTCTTTTTATAATATTTAGAGTTGAATGACTTTAGGTGAGGCACGTTCTATTGTTCACTATAAGCCTCATCACCTCCTATTTGACTTCATGCATTTACATTACCTGCTTGGGCCCCTGTAAGCATTGACTTTGCCACCCCAAACTAAGCCACAGAAGGAAATAGACATGGAGGCTAAGTTTATTCAGGTTGAGTAGCAAAAACACAAAGAAAAACAGAGGCTTTCCATCACCCAAAAATAAATATGATCTTTACCATTATCAATCATCACTTCCAGAACCGGGTTGAAACCAGGATTGGTAAGACCTTCAGAGCTTGGTTATCCTTTACCTATCTAGAAAGAACTGTGACTTTGGATTGACTTGGAACTCCAAGGAGTTTCCTAGAACTTCTCTAAAGCCATGGTTCATCTTTTTTAAAAAAAATATTTATTTATTTTAGAGAAAAAGAGAGAGAGAGAGAGAGAGAGAGAGAGAGAGAGCATGGGGGGGGGGAAGCAGAGGGAGAGGGAGAGGAATCTCAAGCAGACTTCACACTGCATGTGGAGCCTGATGTGGGGCTTGATCTCATGACCCAGAGATCACAATAGTTGAAACCAAGAGTCACATGCTTAACCAACTGTGCCACCCCATAAAACTGTGTTTCATCTTAATAGTTTCTATTAGACGGCTTAATTTGGAAGAGAAGAATAGTGTTTTCTATATGTGCACAAAGCACCATGGCTTTAAGTGTAAGAAGCAGCCCCCTTGCTCAATTGTAAGTTGTTTCAATTATTAATTTTCTTTCCATATTTTCCATGTGGGTTGCTCTAGCAATTTGCCTTCTAATAGTCCTCCACATCTATTCCTACTATCTATATTATATTCATGCATCCACTCAACCAATGTTTGTTGAGCAACTACTATGTACTGGGCACTCCTGGAACCAGGGTCTACCAACAACCCTTGCCTAACAGATGGAAGCTAACTTTGCATGAGAAGCTCTGAAAAATGAGAACAGTTATGGTAAATCAGTGATTTAAGGGAAACTTCATTCAGGTTATTTGTGAAGATAGAACATTTTAAGAGATACATCACAAATCCTTATACATATATGACATGTTAGCTATTCAGAGCGACTTAAATATACACTTAAAATTTGTTTTTAAATTATTATAGATTCATAGGAAGTTGCAAAGACAGTACAGAGAATTCCTTTGTATGGGATCATCTGCTTTCCCTTCATGTTACATTTTATGCAATTATAGTACATATAGTACATAGCTAGTACAGTGTGTGTGTATATTTTTATGCCCTTTCATGTGTAGGTTTGTGAAATCACCATTGGGGTTCAGAGGCAGAACTATTCCAACACCACAGAGATTTCCCTCTTGCTACCTGTTCCTCCTCCCACCATAATAAATCCTGCAACCATTAATCGGTTTTCTGTTTCTATCATTTTGCCATTTTGAAGACTTAGGTAAGTGTGAACTTTTGAGATTGGCTTCTGGGACTCATCAAAATGCCCTTGAGCTGGGGCCAAGCTGTTGGTGTATCAATAGCTCATTACTTTGTATCATTCACTGAGTAGTATCCCACCTATGAATGCACCATGTTTATTGGCCATTTCAATTAAAGTTGTTAGGAACAATCCTGTATAGGTTTGTGTGCACATACATCCTAATTTCTTTGGGATAAATGCAATTGCTGGGTCATATGCTAAGTATATGTTTAGTTTTTTTTTTTTTTTTTTTTTTTTTTTTTTTTTTTTAGAGAAACCACCCAACTGTTTTGCTGAGCGGCTGTGCCAGTTTGCTCTCCTAACAACATGCTAGGAAAAAAATAGAGCATCGATTCTTTAGGAAACTGATTCTTGATAAAGATTCTTCAAATGAGAAAAGCTAGTATGTCAATAGGTTTGTGATCATTCTGTCTCACCAAATTATGTTCTTCTTGCAAGGTAAGACATCATAATTGTTGGGGAAAACTGGAATCCTAGTACGTGTCTTACTGAAGACCAGCAGACAGAGGCTAAGTTGGATGGACTGGGCAGGAGTGGGCAAAGCTGACCTCAGTTGCTGACCTCACTCTATCAACGTGGACACAATTTGTGCTGGCATTCCAGATAATCAAGAGGCACTTGGCCATCAAAGGGTGTTCTTTCAAGATGCTGAAACAATTTTTGAGTTTTATCTTCTTGCTTCGGCCACATCCCTAAGATGTAGGAGGCAGGTTCTTTCAGCCAGTTTTTTGAAGGAGAAAGTACAAGGATGCAAGGTCACGGCAATGAACCTCAAAGACAGCAGTCAAAGTCACAAAGTGATGGGATGGAAAAGATTTCTGGTTTCAGGTGAGTTCCATCACTTTTTAGCTGTTTAACTGGCCCATGTTACTTGACACCTCTCAGCCTCAGCTTTCTTCTCTATATAATGGCCACACTAATGTCTACCTCATAGGATCCATGAAAATATTAAGTGCAATTGTGCAGGTAAACCAGTGGGCATAAAGTCCCAACAAACACAGCTACCACTCAGGGGGGAAATTTATTACATTTGAGGCACTGTACTTAGTCCTTGTAGGTGCTTAAGAAACTTGACTGTGGGGCAGCCCGGTGGCTCAACAGTTTAGTGCCGCCTTCGGCCCAGGGCTTGATCCTGGGACCCTAGGATTGAGTCCCACGTCGGGCTCCCTGCATGGAGCCTGCTTCTCCCTCTGCCTGTGTCTCTGCCTCTCTCTCTCTCCTCTCTGTGTTTCTCATGAATAAATAAATAAAAGAAATTTAAAAAAAAAAAAACACGACTGTGTTCCCTTCCCTCTTTCTAATTTCTCTTTGTCTTCTTACTCCCCACCCTACCTTTTTTTTTTTCTCTCCAAAGCTGGAAATATTATGATGAGTCTATAACTTCATTCTTTCATCCAGTAAGTATCTATTGAGTAGCTACCATGTGCCAGGCATGGTTCTAGGTTCTGAAGACACAACCCTGAACAAGACAAAATCTATGTTCTCATGGAGATTACATTCTAGTGAAGGGACGCTAAGAAGACACAGGCAGGCAAATACATTTATTGGATAATTTTAGATGGTCCGAAGTAAAAATTAAAATAATAAAATAGCAAGGATAACAACAACGAGGCAGTATAGAGACACAGAGATAGCCACAAAGGGGATGGGAAGAAACATGAAGGAAGTAGCAATGGCAAAATGTGGGAAAAGAGTTGGGGGCAGAGTGTATATAAGTGCAATGAATGGGATGTGCCTGAGGAGCAAAGAAAGTCAGGATTCCCAGCATTGAGCAAGTGGAGTGCAGGAGATGAAGACGAATAGACTGGGCTTCCTAGGACCAGTCAGGAAGTTGGGACTTCATCCTAAATGTGATGGAAGGGTTTTGAACGTTGCAATGGCGTAAGCTGATTTATACTTCATAAGGACTATGTATTCTGGTGTTTGCAAAGTGCTCAGAGGGGTGCACACGGAGGAGTGAGTGAAGAGTCTGTTACAGGAGTCCTGGTGAGAGAGGACTGGGGCATGGCCGAGGGTTTTCGTGGTTGAGACGGAGAAAAGAGGAGGGAGTTGGGATAGTTTTTGGAGAAGAGCTGGTAAGACTGACTTGTCCAGAGCATGGGCAGTGAAAGAAGGGATGGATCAGGGATGACTCCTAGGCTTTTGTCTATTTTGTGTGACGTCCTGGGCTCTCTCCACTGCTCCCCAGTGTGTTTTGGGAGGGAGTAGCCTCTTGTCTCACATAAGCTGAGCTCATTTGGGTCTGGACATGGGATTTTCAATGAGGAACGAGGCTGGGCTGTAGATTTGGTACATGCAGAACTAGAAAGACACGTTGATCACTTCCTGAATCCTTTAGGTGGTGTCCTTTCTGTGTACAGGTGGTGGGTTACTTGGTATCTTTTGCCTCAGTTATCCTGCAGCTATGCCCCCACCTCCCTAGCTCCCACTTTGTGACTTCCTGTGTCCCTGGGCAGAACAGGAACCCCCATTCAGTGCAGGGCAAGCTTAGCAGACTTGGCTTGGACCCTGCTGGATGGGTCCCGCCCTTCACGCGTGGCCTCCTGGCTGGGTGAATTGAAAATGCCTTCCTGGCTTCTTGCTTCCTGGGCGATTGTCAGAACTGACTTCATGTGAGAGGGAGCAAAGAGCCAAGGCAAACTCGACCTGGAATCTAGAGTCCAGCCACCCAAGTTCTTTCCCACCTGGATTCTGACAGTGGAACAAGTTTCTTCACTTCTCTGTGCCTCAGTTTCCTTATCTCCAGGAAGAGGATAGTGATGGTGCTTATTTCAAATGGTTATGGTCAGAAGTCGATGAAATATTGCATGAAAAGTGCTTCCAAGTGTGACTGGCATTTGATGACGGCACCTAAAAATAGCACTTGATAAGAGGCACTTGATGGTCTACTGTGAAAAAATGATGTCTAGGAAAAGTGCATTAAGAGCATTAAAAAGTTAGCTATTGTTTCTAATTTTATTGCATCTTCCATTAGCCTTGTTGATTCTGTTTTCCAAAAGTAATTACAGTGTTAGCATGTGACTCTCTGGGATTCAGATGAGAGGATCACCTACTCAGATGCCCACAGGGGTGAGGCAGGTAACACAGATGAGGGGAGCGGGCCGGGGAGGAGCCAGAGAGCCTGCAGTCTGATCTGCCCAAACAGGTTGCCACGGCTTGGCCACAGCGACTACTTCCATGCCAGTGGTGTCACATGCAAATTCTTCAAGTGAAGCTGGAAAGCTGGACTTCTTAGATAATATTTCTGGGTTTATAAATATTGGCAGTAAAACTGAAGATTTTCCAACTGCCTTGCCGGCTAAAAGAATACACTTTGTGTGTGTGTGTGTGTGTGTGTGTGTGTGTGTGTGTGTGTGTGGCGGGGATGGGGGGAGTAGATTTGGCCTATGGGCCACGAGTTTAGAGACTTTGATCCAGGTTACTGCAGATTAGTTGTGATTTCAGCTACAAATGGGATCCAGGAAAGGTACATTTATGAGGGGACGTTGGAAGCATGAGAGGCCAGGGTCAGCCAGGTGAGTGATGCTCTGAAGCTCCCGTGGGCCTAGGAGACAGGTTGGGTGAGTGATGGAAGAGGATGCTGAAGAGATGAAGCACGTGACCCAAGGTGACCTGGGCATACTCCAGAACCTAAGGTAGGGCTGGTCTCAATGGCACAGATGTCTGTGCTTTGAATATACAGGTTGTTTTTACTTCCTTGGCAGTCAGGTTACACAGAGGTGGTATTGTTCAATTCCCACTGCTTCCTGGGACCCGAGCTGCACCTGCTGTGCTTGGATATGGCATCATCCACAGTTAGGCAACTGCTTGCCTTTGTCTTGAGGCTCCTGTGGACCTTCTGTGATGCTGACATTTTGGGGAGAGCATGAACAGGAAGACTGCTAGCCTCAGGTCATGTATGCCAACATTCTCAACTGAGCTATAGAACAGGTGCGGAGATGGTGTGGAGATTAGTTTCAGGGACTGGGACGATCACACAGTTGGTTATTGTTTTTATAATTCAAAAATGCTGACTTAAGGGTTTATGATATATTTTTTAAAGATTTTATTTATTTATTCGAGAAAAAGAGAGGAAGAGACACAGAAAGAAGGAGAAGCAGGCTTCCTGTGGGAAGCCCGATGGGGGACTCAATCCCGGGACCCGGAGACCATGCTCTGAGCTGAAGGCAGACGCTCAACCCACTGAACCACCCAGGTGTCCTGAGGCTTTATGGTATGTAAGGAATGCTTTTCCATCCACAGGCAGAGAAAAGCAAAGGACATAATTGGGGGGGAAAATAAAAAACTTAATAATTACTACTCATTTACAAAATGAGACTCCAGCACTTAATGTCATTTAAAAGTTACAGGACAATATTGGTTCACCAGTGGTTCCTAACAGGGGCAACTTTGCTCCCCAAGGAACATTTAACAATAGCTGGAGACATTTTTGGTTGTCACAAGTGAGGGTGGCATTTGCTAGTATCTAGTGGATTGAGGCTAGTGATGCTTCAGAACGTCCTACTATGCACAGAATAGTCCACCCACACCAAAGAATTGTAGAGCCCAACATGCCAATAGTGTCCAGGCTGAGAAATCTGCAATAGTTTGAACGAAAACAGTTCATAGGAGTATTAATGTAAGAAAGTAACTCTAGACATGAAATTAGGAGCCTGAATTAAAGGCTGCCATGCACTGGGTTACATGCATGCATATGTGTGATCACAGCACATTGCTTTCTTCCTGAACTCTTAGCTAGATAAAACTGATTATGTACGTATATATATGAAGCAACCCGCCTTCTCTTGTAACAAGAAACTTTTCACTATAAAGGAATTTAAATCTGTACATGGAAGCTCCCCAAAGACAGATGTGATGATATCCAGGGCAATAACCAAACAGCCTGAAGGTGCAGCCTGAAGAACAAAATCTGGGGTCCTTCATCCTTCCAAATGGACCTACTGGTTGTGTCTTCTCCACCAACTGCTCCCAGGAGGTGATAGAGTTGATTCACTTTTTTTTTAAAGATTTATTTATTTATTTATTTATTTATTTATTTATTTATTTATTTATTTATTTATTTATGATAGATACAGAGAGAGAGAGAGAGAGAGAGAGAGAGAGAGGCAGAGACATAGGAGGAGGGAGAAGCAGGCTCCATGCAGGGAGCCCAACTCAGGACTCGATCCCAGGACTCCAGGATCTTGCCTTGGGCCAAAGGCAGGCACTAAAGCCAAAGGCAGGCGCTGAACCACTGAGCCACCCAGGGGTTCCCAATCCACTTTGACATCTTGCTCTACTGACAGATGCTTTCAATGTAAAGGAAACTCAAAGGCAGGTAAATAGAGGCTGAGACGTTTACACAACGAACATGCCATGGACTCATCACCCACGTCAAGCAGTGTTTACTAGGTGGCACCCCTGGATCAAAGATGCAAATTATCATTTCCAAAGGAGAGGCCCTACCCTGAAGTTCAGACTGAGCTGCTGAAGACAGAGGGCAACATAGGGTGGCCAGGGAGGGCTGGGGCATTGAGAGGAAATACTGAGTTTTGTGAAATGTCTGCTACAGACCGGAATCGAGATTGGTGTGTTTGATTTCTTTCTTCTTCTGCAAGGATAGCTTTGGTTTCTGCGATATTCTTGAAGAAATAAGGCATCTCAGTTTCACCGCAGAGGCAGGGGTGGGGTCTGGCATTTGGAATGAAATGTGCACATGACCTGTTAAACTAGGTAGACTTTTAGAAACAACCTCATTATGCAACCTGGAAGTCCTATCGCCCAGACAAACCAAACAGAAACCAAAACCAAACTGGCATGTTTACATGGGGTCATTAAAAAGTCTTATTAATTAAGCTTAAGTGATGTACACATCCTTTTATTTATTTATTTTTTCAGGTTGATGAACCTTTCTCCTAGTTCCCATTGTTAGGCTTCTCTTTCCTTTGGTCTTAGACAAAAATATACAGAGTTTACATTTACTGAGTATTTACCAGATATTGTTAAAAGCACTTCATGAGGAACTACTGATTTACCTCTCGCTTGTGAAGTACATATTATTATCTAGTTTCCAAATAAGGAAACTGAGGCTCAGGGAAGTTGAATAATTTGTTAAAAATAATTTAGCTAATAATGAGAAACTGACATTTCAATCTAGGCTGTCTGGCTTCAGAATTTGGAACGTAATTGTTACTTGATGTTGTCTGAAATTAGGATTTAGAATTTTTCTAAGCCACAGGAGTCAGTTTTGCCAGGGAACTTTTGAGAAAATTGATAACTTGTTTTTTCTGAGATCTCTTTGAATTCTCTTTACTGTCCGTGGAGGAATGGAGTCCTTAATAGTTTCCAGATTTAGAGACTTTTTAGGTGGCCATAGATAAGAAAACAGACTATGTTAGACAGGAATGGTTTGAATTCTATTTGAGCTGAATGACACTGGATAAGTTACTTACCTTCTCTGAGCCTTGGGTTCCTTATTAGTAAAGTAGATAATAAGATACACTTGAGTCATAAGGATGAAATAATATAATTCGGGTAAATGCCTAACGCAGTGCTTGGCACCTAGAAAGCGCCTAATAAATGTTAGTTCTTGTTTTTGCAGGGAGCCTAATGGCGGAATTATAGAATGTGAGTGGATTAGCAAGCAAACCTCAGATGAACACTTTAAAACTGTCAGATTAAATTCTGGCTCTACTACCAAAAATACAATGACCCTTGGATGATTATTTGACTTTTTGGAAACCTTAATTTATAAAGGACAGGTATTGAGTATTGTATGAACCCACAATATATGGCTATCTCTACCACTTACTAGATGGCACATTTCTACTTAAAACAAAACAAAACAAAAAACAGTACTAGTCAAGGGAGGGGCACCTGGGTGGCTCAGCTGGTTAAGCCACCCCTTTGATCTTGGCTCAGGTCGTGAGATGGAGCCCCAGATTGGGCTCACCCTCAGCAGGGAGTCTGCTTCTCTCTCTCTTTCTCTGCCCCTCCCCCTGCTCACGTGCCCTCTTTCTCTAAAATAAATAAATAAATCTTAAAAAAAAAAATACTAGGCAAAACAAAACCCAGGAAGAATCAGCTAAAGGTACAACACCCAATGTGTCAATATTTCAAGAGGTGGCAAACAGCTTTTGGTATCTTGGTGCCAAGAAACAGAATTACACAAGGAAGATGATGGGATTTATAAAGCTGGAAGAGGCTTTGGGGGATTACTTCTTACACCAACATAGTTAAAGGTGGTTCAAAATTTCACGCATGAGGCATGGCGTGAAAACTGAAGACTAGGGTGGCAAGGTGTGCCTCAGGTAACTTGAAAGCAGTGATAGCTTTCTCCTTGCAAAGTCTTCACAGAATATGATTACGGTCCTTTCCAATTCTGGGATTTGGTTGGAGTCTCACTCTTTCCCGCGGAATAAGATCCTTTTAAAATTAGGAAGGATCGCCCCCTAGAGGTCAAACTGAAGAGACTGCAAAGTGGATTTGATTTCTGCAGGTGAGGACTTGAGAACTGAAAGGAAGACTGAAGTCTTCATTTGGGAGGAGAGGAGATGTTTTTAAATTTTGCAGAGGGCAAGGGATTTTACCGATGGGACTAATTAGCATGGTGCAAGTAATTAGGTAATCCAGCTCACTTCCCTTCTGATGCTTCCCCATTATAGTAATTAAATAAAACAGCAAATGTTTAATGACAAATCCCTCTTGTAGCAGGAAGTTCAAGCGCAGTTAATAAAAGCCCAGACAGCTCACCAGCAACGGACAGGTGGTGCATTTCCCTTCATTTGCCCCCACAAGAGTGATTGCTTTAACTTTGGATTCATAATTTGGTTAATTTGTCAAGACTGGACAAAAGGTATTAAAATGCCAGGTCCACTAACTTTGGCTTGTGCTCTTTTTGTCAGTTTATGAATGTCCTGAAATAAATTAATTTGAATGTCATGAAGTAAATTAATTGTCAGTTTATGAATGTCCTGAAATGAATTAACGAAGTGCAAAGAGTTAAGGGTGAGAAGAACATGGTCACAGCTGTGGGTGCTTGGGTGGAGTGCAGGAAAAATCCTTTTGAAAATACAATTGCAGTGACAATTAATAAAATATATTTATGAATGTTTGAACGGAGTTAAAACTGGCATCCAAATTTAAGCAGAATATTTTCATTCAAAATTTGCTTCCTTGTGAAGATGGCACTCACTCACTGAAGATGCTTGAATCGATCCACTTGGATCACTGATGATCCAATGCATTCATTTCAATATTAATAACTTTTAAGAACTGGAAAATCAGAGCAGTACAATTTACACCTAGTGAACAAGCCAATAACCAAATGTTGAAGTCATTTAATCTTTTAATATATGTGAACCTTTAATAAATTTGTAACAGATATGTAATGAAGCTTTGTAGCTTTGTAGTTAGTGTCACTTCTCTACTATTTACTGTCAGTATGTTTAGAAAACTGCAAAAAATAGTGCCATTCAAGAAATGAATGGGAAAAAATGGATGCAAGAAAAGGAAAAAAATCACCTTTCTTTTTAGAGATGTTATGTTTTGGAATAGCTTTTTGGTTCCTCATTGAAAGCGAGCTGAAAGCTGATTGGATCTTAGTTGGCTGCTCTTTCCAGACCATCAATTTTAGGAGTCAGGCATAAAATCAGTAAGCAAGAGTTAGAGCATGAGTGAAGTACAACTCTGAGACTCTAAGAGCAGGATGTGAGGTTGACTTGAAAGATACAGCTTTTAAAACTCAGGATACAGATGTAGATAACCAGGAAGAAAAGAATATTCTCTGGCTAAACACAGAAATACTGGACCACTGACTTACATTGAACAAGATGCACAGAGAAGTACTTTTTGCATCAAGGATCTGAACTGTGTATAGTTTTAAGGAGCTAAATATCATTGCAACTGAAGTAACATGTTGACATATATTTCCCCCCTCATTATATTCCTTATAAGGTCAGGTAAACAAAGGAAAGTATTGTTCAAAAATAATCTGAAATTGTCTCTGTTGATCTTAAAGAATGTTGAATGGAACGATTATCAACCTGAAATTTCAAGCATTATCCTTTGGGTGATGAAATCACTTAGGATTTGCTAAGCATTTGAAGTTATGAAAAACATAATGGGTTGGTTGTGTTTTGATGTGTCTTTTAGAAAAGAAAGGAAAATAGTTATAGATTTAGTATTTAGTACTTATGAAAGGACTGGCACACGTTTTGTGACAAATTGAGCCTAACAAGCAAATACATACATACACACCACCCTGCATGTGACACATGGCACTATTTTTGCTCTAAGACTACTCAACTAACCTAGGTAGCATGGTAACATCGCTTGACCAATCAAATAATGGTTTAAGACAAAAAAATGCATGATGTCATACACATGCAACCCCCAAACTTAAAAAATATCTTTTATTTTATTATATAGGCTCTACCCACAGAAGTGTAAGGTTCAGAACTCAATTAGAGCAGAGTACATTCTTATGACTAAGGTAATACTCTCTCCTAATGGACAGTAGCATCTGCATCAATCCAGAATGTTTCATGTTGCAAAGACCTTTATGTCACAGGGCAGACCAGGGCCATACCCCAGTCTGATCAAGTTTGAGTTCCTGGCTTCTGGCATCCAATGTGGTTGTCAACTAGCTGCATATTTTCCTGAGATTTGCCTTCTACTGCAATTTGGCTGGCAAATTATTTTCTTGTGATTGTGTTTTTGGAGGATGCCCACAAGAATAACCTGACAGTTTTGACTTGAGAAGCACCTGGGGTTGTCTCCAGGATCTGAGGAATGAATGCAGGTGCCTCAGTGTGGGTTAATCGGTTAAGCACTTTGCCCAGAACAGCTCTTCAAATGTGGTGGTCTGATCACAAATTGGTAGTCACTTGGTAGGCCGGACTAAGAACACACGTGGAAACCCAATGGCATTTGGCCCTGACCGGCAACTAGAGAAAAATATATAGCTATATAGGTATGTATAATTCAGTATATATAATTCTATTTTACTTTATTTTAGTTTTGGCAAAACGGAGAAATGAGGAAAGCATTTTATATTTCCACTGAGTGCTTAACAGCCTATTGATATTTGCTCAATGGCAGTGAGGTTAGGGTAGAAGGTTAAGAAGGAGCAGTTACTGTGGGCTAAAGGAATCAAGAAGTCTGGAAAACTTCGACTTTTGTATGGAAGTGAGGAGAATCGGCATGAATGTTTTCTAGTGTACTGACTTTTTTTATAGATACTTTTTTATTGGTCCAGTAAAAGAGGATTGCCCACTGATTGCCCTGAAGCTAAAGTGTTATGCCAGCACAGTTGTCTTTTAATAGTACTATGATATTGACATAAACAAGTGTGAATGTGCATGCAAGAAAGAAAGTAACAAAGAGAAAAAGTGTATTAGTATTCGGAGAATGACATAATTTTCTTTTTTTCTGGAAAAGAGTCCCCTTAGAAATCCTGTGTAAGTTTTAGAAAAGATGGTCAGTTGATTGTGAATTGTTTGTTTTCAAATAAAGAGTTCATTCTTTTGTTTGTTTCAAGTTTTTATATAGGTTCTAGTTCATTAATGGGCACCTGGGTGACTTGGTCGGTTAAGAGTCCGACTCTTAATTTTGGCTCAGGTCATGATCTGAGTCATGAGATTGAGCCCTGTGTCAGACTCTGGGCTAGGTGTAGAGCCTACTTACGGTTTTCTCTATGTCTCCCTCTATCCCCCACCCCTCACGCGTGCTCTTTCTCTCAAAAAAATTCTAGTTGGTTATAAAAGAGTTCATTTCTGTTGGCAACGTGAGACTCAGACCCTAACTTCAGTATTCCATGAGTATTAAGGCTAATCACTTGGCGAAAGAATGAAACTCTAAGTTGATACCCATCTCACACCCTTGCAAATGTCTTTCCTCCCTCTCTCCACTTTCAGGAATCAGAGATCAACAAAGTCTACTTGCTTCTTTTCATTCGGGCAAGATTTATCTAGAGAGAAGCTTTTCAAAAGAAGACATGAATCCCTCTCTTTACTCTCTTGTGATCCTGACCCCCATGGTTGTGCCTGGCTCCTTTTGCAATAGAGTATAATGATTGGAAGCTGCCTTCTAACTGAAGTGCAAAGCAGCAAGAAATGGTTACTGATGTGGTCAGAGATGTTCCTAGAAATCTATTAGCATTCCTATCAACTATCTCATATTTTCAGATATTTATAACTTGAGAGCAAAATGATTCACAGGCTCTATAACATGTTTAAAGAAGGTGGAAGAACTCAGGCATTATTTCAGTGGCTGAGAATACGCAGAAAATTTTTTTGGTAAATCAAGGATGCAATTAGCAAAAATTGGCTAATCTTTCAAACTTTGTATTTTGAGAGTGAATTAGTTAAGTCAGTAAACACAAATTCTATGAATGTGGATGACGTTAAGAACTGATAAATAGGGATCCCTGGGTGGTGCAGCGGTTTAGCGCCTGCCTTTGGCCCAGGGCGCGATCCTGGAGACCCGAGATCGAATCCCACATCGGGCTCCCGGTGCATGGAGCCAGCTTCTCCCTCTGCCTATGTCTCTGCCTCTCTCTCTCTCTCTCTCTCTCTCTCTCTCTGTCTCTGTGACTATCATAAATAAATAAATAATTTTTTAAAAAAGAACTGATAAATAGATGCCATGAACAATAGATACAAAAGGATATAACATGGCAGTTATATAATTTTAGTGCTTATCTGCTATTCCTGGAAGATAAGCTTGGGTATGAATAAATAATATACATATATATGTAGACATTCCATGACTTATGATGGTCGGATTTACAATTTTTTCAAAGTTACAATGATAGAAACCATACACATTCACTAGAAAGTGTAGTTTATATTTTGAATTTTGATCTTTGATATGTGATGATTCTTGTGTTGCTACCAGTTGCCGGTCCCACTCAGCCATATGACCACAAAGGTCAGCAACTAAAACACTTCCAGCCATTCTGTACCCCTACCACCCGTCTGTTTTTCACTTTCAATACTTGTTCAATAAATTACATGAGATATTCAACCCTTTGTTATAAAGTAGCCTTTGTGTTAGATGATTTTGCCCAAGTGTAGGCTAATGTGAGTGTTCTGAGCACGTTAAGATCATCTACGCTAAGTTATGATGTTTGGTAGGTTAGGCGTATAAACGCATTTTCCACTTAGGACAGTTTCCTTTTATGATGGGTTTATCTGGACTTAACCTCATCGTAAGTTCAGGAGTTCTGTATACATGTTTATATAGTCTACCTCCAGACCATTGTGAAGCATATCTGTAGATATAAAATATGCTAATATTTTTTGATACATGGCTGCACAATGTATTATGATGAATGAAAATACATGCTTTTTCAAATCTGCAAAGGGATTAAAGGTTGAAGTAGAATAGAACATAAAACTATTCTCTGTTCATAAATTAGGTCTGAGTCTTCTAAGGCCACCAAAGCATTTTGTGAATCAAAATCAAGGAATTTAAAGGACTTTTAAATAGCGTTTAAAGTTCGTAGACAGAGGAGCAGAGAATGGAAGAGTCAGGCTTTTTGCCATGAGAGTTCTATAGAATTTCTGAATCCCAACTGACAATGGTTATCTTAGTAAGTTTAGGGACAGACTTTTTAGCCCTGATGACGATTAGATATTACACTGATTACAGAAAATTAAAAACAGTGATTGAAAAGCCTGCATCATACTCTTTCTCCCTGTTATTTTAAGTAGGAATGTATAAAAACCTGCCCAAAGCCACTGGTAGCAGAAAAGTAGGATGAATGTAATAGATCATATTGGGGGTCTGCTGAGACATTTCTACATTCCTTTTTACTGCTTTTGAATCCACTTCGTCACTCTGCTTGTTCTCCAACAGTCTATGATTCTTTCAGAGGTCTGCCCTTGGGCTACCGGATGCCTTTGCCTATGCACAGAATTTCTACTCTCTGACTGACAGGTGCAGGAGTACGGAGGTCCCAACTCTGCACTTCAAATGGGAACCACTCTGAGGTGCAGATGACCCTCCAGAGCAAGCCAGCAGGGTCAGGCTGATGCCATGTCTCTGGACTCTGCCTGGGATTGTACCTGGCTGGGCTTCCTCCTTTCTCTTAACCACATTCCCCACATCCTCAATCAATTCCTTGCACATGAATCCTTGTTTCAAGGTCAGCTTCTGGGAACCAGAGCTGAGACCACGAAGGAACAAAGGGAAAGAGATGAACGGATTTACAAAATTGCATGGTTTCTCAGAGTGTGCTTGTTTTGGACATTTGTTAACATTTTATTAAGTCATCATGTGACTGCAACAAGGGAAATTGTTTCAAAAGGAAATCACAGTTTAGTGGCTCTGTTTCCTATCTATGGCTCTGCTTGTTATCACTAGGAACTTTACATATATGATTGTTAATAAACATAGTGGAGAAATTTGGCTATTTTAGTGTCAAATGAAAGAAATATTATTTAACCTGGCCCAAAAGAGAATATATTATCTGCCCACATATCTGAGAAGTCAAGCAGTGGCATTTTAGGGACAGTGAAATCCAGATGCTAAACATCATTAATTATGTCTGTCTCAGTTCCTGGTTCTCCATGTTTGCTTTATTCTTGGGCAGGTTCTCCCTTGTAGTGACAAAGATGGCATCACGCCAGCTTAGCACCTTCTGGGAAAACACTTCATCTTTCCCAGTTCTAATCTACCATTCTAATAAAGATGTTCTTTGCAACTTCTTGGGTCACTGGCCCATCCCTGAACCTGTAGTTGTGGCCTAGAAAATGGAATGCACCTTTTGGCTAATTTGAATCACATGTTCATTTCTAGAGCCTGGGGGATGGTTGCGGATGGGATCAGCTCATCGAATCATGTGGCCTAGGAGTTGGGAAAGGACAGGTTCCTGAAAGAAGACCAGGTGCTGACTTCTGGAATGGGGCTGGATGTCGGCCAGGCTAAAACAATAGATGTCTCCTACCACCTGATAAAATGTAATGGGCTTTTGAACCTGTTTTTTTTGGAAGAGGGAACAATAAAATGTGCCTTACTTTACTATACAGGATCCAATTCAATCCCTAGAATAAACATTAAAAGCTATAAAGGATTTGCAAAGGTGGGGTAAGATTCTAAATTGTCTTTCTCAGGTCTGTGACTAAGGGATTAGGGAGGGAGATAAATCATACCCAATTTTCTTTATCGTACCAGATATTGACTCCAATATGATTTTCAAGGAGTTTGGAGACTATTTTTTTGAGTCTTGCAAAAGGTCAGGCTCTGACCATATGCTGATGACCCTCGCTGGAAGTTTCTATAACTTCTTGAAAAACTTGAGTGCTTTAGACAGTTATCAGTCCCTACCATACCAGCCAAGGAATGCCGCATCTGAGAGCTTTCAGACTTTGGCAAAAAGTTACCAAAGAGTTCATGGCGGAGCAAGTACCTTAGCTCTCACTTAATCTCTTTGATAAGAGTTTAATTTTCAGCAGATAATCTGCAGAGTGGATAATTTGCTGGGAGATAATGAGAGTAGACACTGTTACTTGGAGAATTGCTCTTGCACGAATTGACTTACTTTTTAATAGTGGGTCTTTTCTTTCTACGGAGCGCCACATTATGGGAGGACATGGAGAATTTAATTAAGTTAAACAATAAACTCTTTAAATTACTTTTAATTTCCAAGAGATTCAACAATTCTATTAGTCGAGGTATAAATGAGTAAATAAAACCTTGAACAATTGGAAAACACTTCTACAAAGGCAAAGATTAGAAAAGACTTAGTACCCTGGAGCATAAGTAATATAATTAAATGCAGCATTTAAAAAAAGCAGTTGTCTTCTACAGCGGAAGAAAGCACCAAGGCAGTGGCCTGGTTTCCTCAAAACTTTCAGACCCTGAGTGCATTAGCAGGATTTGCATAATTGTTCTATTTCTTACCCTCTGTAAAATTCAGAAAACATAGCAGATCATTTCTCTTTCTAACATATAAAAACATTTTGAAAAGGCCAATTCTTTTCTTAAAATGATATTTATATGTCTCAACCTAGAGTGAAGGTAGAAAGGAGACACACACTCCTAGTGCCGTGGGAGACAGTGGGATATAATCAGAGTCAATGGCTATCATTTATTAGGGCTTATAAGTGCCAGACAGTGTGCTAAGGACATTACCTGCATTTTCCTCTTTAAAATCTGTGCAACCTTGAGAGATGGGTATTCATGTCCTTCTAAAATTCCTATGTGGAAGTCCTAACACGCAGTGCCCAAGATTGTGATTGTATTTGGAAATAAGTCATTGCAGATGTCATTAGTTAAGATGAGGTCATGCTGGAGTAGGGTGGGTCCCTAATCCAATATGACTGGTGTGCTTATAAAAAGGGGAAAATTTAAATGCAGACATCTGTGGAGGGAGATGGAGATGAAGGCAGAGATCCACAAGCCAAGGAACGTCAAAGATTGACAGCAAACCACCAGGAGCTAGGAGACAGGCATGGAGCTGACTGTCCCTCAGAGGCCTCAGAAGGAACCAATGCTGCTGACACCTCGATCAGGGACTTGAGGCCCCCAGATCTGTGAGACAATAAATCCCTATCACTAAGCCACCCTGTGTGTGGTGTTTTGTTATAGCAGCCCCAACAAACTAAGTCAGTAAATTATGCTCCCCGTTTTATAGATGAAGATTCTGGGGCTCATAGGAATAAATGTGCCCAAAGTCCAACAGCCAGCGAGTGGCAGAGCAGGGGCTGGATCTAGGCTGTTCCAAAACTGTGTTTTTAAACTCCTCCAGTGTTTTCCAAAAACTGGTTCAAGGGCCACTTGCGATGGTTGTTAAAAGTGCAGATTGGGGGTTTTTACCCCAGACTCACTGATATGAAACTGGAGGAAATGGGGCAAGAATATGAAATCTAAATAAACACCCTTCTTACTGATTTTGCTTCTGCAATTAGAATCCTCCAACCTCCTCGCTATGATCTACTGAATTGGGGTGATGGAGGTCTTGAGGGATGCTGATTTGTTTGTCAATTAAATGTTGGGCAAGTTTTTACCTGGATGTAAGATTCAGTTTTTTTTTTTTTTTTGTTGTTGTTGTTTTGTTTTTTAATGAGGACAATACAAAGTCCCTTGAAAAGGAAAGTTAAAGAATCATAAAGGGTTTTAGAAAAGTAAGCTAATGTTACAGGGTGTCTTCATTCAGGTCATCTGAGTGAGGGACATGGAGGACGATGTTACTTCAGTGCAAATCCTCCTCATTTGTCTCGAAAGAGTTAAAGCTGAGTTATCAGTGGTTATATTTCAGAACAATTTGGTTCTGTTTTATCAAAGTCAATGCTTTGCCTCACTGCATGGTGAGAAATTCCTCTTTGCACACCATCAGGTACTGTGCTTCTCAGCAAGTTGTTCAGATTGTCTGAGTTTAAGATGAACCTGGAAAAGCAGAGGGTCATTTGCTTGATTATATTGTTATTTACTCCTTCATACATAGAATAATTAATGCTTCTTGTTTTTTTTTTTTTTTAGATGAATGCGCTTTCTCTTTGCATAGAGAAGAATGAGGGTAGGCCAAGGCCTCCAGGAGTGGGGGGCTGCCAGTCATTGATGTGGACTCTCTCATATTGTTGCAGGCACTGTAGATGGTGAGGTTATATTATTATATTATTATTTCTGTCCTAGAGAGTCTCAGGATCCTTCCTTACCCAGATTCACTGACACATGTATGTTGGTTGTGTCAGTTCATTATTGCTGCTTAACAAAACACAACAAGAGATCCCTGGGTGGCACAGCGGTTTAGTGCCTACCTTTGGCCCAGGGCGCGATCCTGGAGACCCGGGATCGAATCCCACGTCGGGCTCCCGGTGCATGGAGCCTGCTTCTCCCTCTGCCTATGTCTCTGCCTCTCTCTCTCTCTGTGTAACTATCATAAATAAATAATAATTAAAAAAAAACACAACAAAATTTAGTTGCTTAAAAGCAATGACCTCTTATTTTTTTTAGGTTTCTAAGGGCTGGCTGTGCAGATCCTCTGTTGGTTTTGTCTGAGCTCATTCATGCGATGGCATTCAGCTAGAAGGGAACTGGGCTCAAAGTCCAAGATGGCCTTACTCGCATACCTGGCATTTGGATCTGGCCATGGGCTGTGGTGCCTTGATTCTCCTCCATGGTCTCTCATCCTCCACTAAAGCTACACTAGCTTCCTCATGTGGCAATTTCAGGAGAGTTTTCCAAAAGGCCAAATGTGGAAACTGCAAAGCCTTTCGACGTCTAGGGGCTGGGACTTGCATAAAGTCACCGTCAGCAAATTCCATTGGTTAAAGCAAATCACAAGACCAGCTTCAGCTCAGGAGGTGGAAAGATAGACTCCAGTTCTGGGTGAGAATCAGTGTGGGATGGGAGGAATATCTGGCCTTTAAACGGTCTACCACAATGACAATATAAGAGGTTGCCTTTATTGTTTAGGTGATTTGGGTACTTTAATTCCAAAGACCATTGCTAGAACTGTGTGAAAGGTCTACTTGTAACAACAACAACAAAATTCAAATTTCAGTGGAATCTACTTTTAGCAATAACTAGTTAAGCTTCTTCATAGAGCAAGTTAAAGAGCATTCACAGATTATTGGATTGAAAGAGCATGTTGCGTATCACCTTTAGGCAGAGGTGAAAGATAAAAGTGTACTTTCAGTTAAACATCGGCCTTCAGCTCAGGTCATGGTCTCAGGCTCCTGGAATGGAGTCCCGGGTCCAGCTCCCTGCTCAGCAGGGTGTCTGCTTCTCCCTCTCCCTCTGTTCCTCATCCCTGCTTGTGCTCTCTCTCTCGAATAAAAATAAAATCTTAAAAAAAAGGTGTACTTTCTTTTGCAGACTCTTCATACCTGATGTAATTTAGGAAAGTCCTACTCAATATGTGGCCTATGTACTAGAAGCATCAGTGTCACTTGAGAAATTGCTAGAAGTATACATTTTTAGGCTCTACCCAAGACCTACTGAATTAGAATCTCTAGCGTGGGGCCCAGGAATCTGGACTTTTAACAAACTCTTCGGTGATTCTCATGCTCGCTAAAATTGAGAAGTACAGATCTAAGATCAGACCTCTTCTTAGATAAAAGCACTAGATTAGTGATACTTTTCTCAAATCTGTCCCTTTTTCCACAGATTCAGAGTTAATCCAGTGACCTATAGGAATGAATTAATTTAACAAAATCATCTAGTTTCTCGAAAGGTTTGAATCCAAGGAACCATTGGAAATGATTCTTAATTAATATTTTTCTGCTTCTATATATATACTTGAGAAATCAGTAATCAGAGATGGCATATTGTTTGTACTGATTCGGGATGAGAGGCATTGCACAGGATTGTTCCAAGAGGGCACTTTATAAACAACTGAGCACATTGAGCTTTGGGAACATATGCGGAGCTCATTTTGCTTAAAGGCAAAACAAATATAACCTGGCAAGGCCCAACCAAATAGCATTATGCTTTCGAAAGGAACTTAAATGGCAGACAGCTGTTTGTATTCATTTTATAAAAGAGGGATTTAGGCTTACTCACCAAAGTAAACATGGTATTATTATTCAGAGTCTTTGCTTTTTCTTTTAAGTTATGAAGAGTTCAGTTATTGAAGTAGGAGAAGCTCATCACAGCCAATAATGTTTCTAGGAAAATCACTTTAAAGAAAGGTGATTATACATAGCATTAATAACAATAGCTACTGTTACATTCTTTTTATTTTATTTTATTTATTATTATTATTATTTTTTTTTAATTTTTATTTATTTATGATAGTCACAGAGAGAGAGAGAGGCAGAGACACAGGCAGAGGGAGAAGCAGGCTCCATGCACCCGGAGCCCGACGTGGGATTCGATCCCGGGTCTCCAGGATCGCGCCCTGGGTCAAAGGCAGGCGCTAAACTGCTGTGCCACCCAGGGATCCCTGTTACATTCTTTTTAAAACATTTATTTTTATTTTTTCATTGAAGTATGATTTTTAAAAAAGATTTTATTTATTTATTCATGAGAGACACACAGAGAGAGGCAGAGACACAGCCGAGGGAGGAGCAGGCCTCTCGCAAGGAACCCAGTGTGGGACTCGATTCTGAGATCGGGATCACACCCTGAGCCAAAGGCAGATGCTCAACCACTGAGCCACCCAGATGTCCTTGAAGTATGATTGACCTACAACATTATATTAGCTTCAGGTGTACGATACAGTAATTTGATATTTGTATTTGTTGCAAAATGATCACCACAGTAAGTCTAGTTAACATTTATCGCCATACATAGAGAATTAAAAAAAAAACAGAACATTCTTGAAAGGATTTTTGTTAATTAAGGGATGAGTATCCCTATTTTAAATGAGGCAGTTTTCTCAGATGTATGCTTAGTTTCTCAGGAATCATGGTAAGTTCCTCTGATGTTCATGATAAGTTTCAGCCCCAACATTACCATGACCTCATTATTGTTCACCGATTGTCCAACTATTCGCAGGCTGCCTCTACTCAAACTTGGAATCATGGAGGATTGTACCAGGTAGTGCAGAGTTAACTTTCACTCAGCAATCTAGTAGAGTTTGAAGATAATTGTTGATTATGACAAATGGTATGATAAACTGAAAAGCCTAGTCTCCAGATTTGTAGCTCCTCTCAAGAGGTAAGATTGATTTGCCCTCCCCTTGATTCTAGGCTGGCCTTGAGACTTGCCTTGACCAAAGGAATGTGGCAGAAATGACATAGTGAGAGTTCTATTGCCTAAATCTTAGCTTCCTCTGTGTTCTCTCAGGATATGCCCTAAGACCACCAGCTAGGGAAGCAGTTGTCTCCGTGTTGGAGGACAAGATGCCACAGAGAGGGAAATTAAGGCACCCTACTGGACAGCTACACCAACTGCCTGGCATTTGAGTAAAGTCATCTTGGACCTTCTAGCCCAGAATGCCTTTCAGCCGAGTGCAGAGCATGAGAAAGCTCTGGCAAGACATCAGAAGAATTACCCAGCTTTGGGATGCCTGGGTGGCTCAGTTGGTTAAGTGTCTGACTCTTGATTTCAGCTCAGGTCATGATCTCAGGGTCGTGGAAGTGAGTCCTGTGTAGGGCTCCATGTGCAGTGGGGAGTCTGCTTGGGATTCTCTCTCTCCCTCTGTCCCTATCCTCAGCTCGTGTGCTCTCTTTCTCTTTCAAATAAATAAATCTTAAAAAAAAGAACAACCCAGTCATCTCACAGTATTGTGAAAAGTAACACATTACTGCTATTTCAAGCCACACAATTTTGAGATGACTTATTATTCAGCCATAGCTGACTTAGACAGAATCTTGGATGCTACTATCACCTCTCCACTCTCTTTCCTACCCAAACATACCTGAGAGCAGACAACACCATTTGTCATCCCAGCTGGCATTTCTTCACCTTTCCCAGAACTCTGCATTTCTCATTTCCCATCCAGTTTCCCAGTAGCACTCCCCCATCTTCCCTGAATGACTTATCCTGGAGACACTTCTCAAGTCTCACTTCCTTTATGTCTTACCATCAGATTCTCACTCGATGTGGAGTTCAAAAGGAATTTTGAATGGGATTACAATGGCCCTGGTTGGATTAATTTATGATGGTTCGTCCATTCCTTCCTTGGATAATGATTTCTGCTTTCTCTCCTTTCCTTCAGCCTAGTTCTCTTAAGTTTTCATCTGGTATCCTGTGTTAATTCTGGTGAGATTCAACTCCCTTCCTGGGAGCTAATGGAGGAAAACCTATAATGTTTTCAAATATCTTTGACCTCAAATGATTTCATCTTTGAAGGCAAATTGTAAAGAAGACTCCTGCTGTTAAGAAAATGTCCGTTGTCTGATTCTCTTCATTAGAATGTAAATTTCATGAGGCCACGGAACTTCGTTTTCTTCAGTGTTTTGAATGAGTGCACATTCAAAAAGATTATAAAATAGGAATGAAAAAAATCCGCTCACCACTTAGAACTCTTACTATTTTTTTTTAAGTTTTTATTTATTTATTCATGAGAGACACACACACACACACAGAGGCAGAGACATAGGCAGAGGGAGAAGCAGGCTCCATGCAGGGAGCCCGACATGGGACTCGATCCCGGGACTCTAGGATCACACCCTGGGCTGAAGGGAGGCGCTCAACCTCTGAGCCACCCAGGCATCCTGAACATTAACTAGTAATACCTGAAAGTATGTAAAAACCAATGGGTTAAATATTGGGCTAATCCTCCCTTGTAGAGAGTAATAATCATCCAGTGTGGAAATCGCTCACCCTTTATTTATCTAGTCTTTTTTGAACACCACTCTCCCAGGAAACAGAGAAATGGTAGAGAACAAGGCAGACACAGTGCCTGCCCTCATGGGGCTTAGGAACTAATGAGGAAAACAGAGAAAAACAACTGGATGGACCAAATGATTGCACATCAGCATAAAGATCGCAAAGGAAACGAAGAAAGGGCTGAGAATAATGGTGGGAGGTCCGGGGGAAAACCTGGATGACAGAATGACATTTCAACTGGGATCTTAGGGGTAAGAATAAAGGAACTACACAAGAAGTCTGAGGGAAGACCAGGGGCAGGGCGGGGGGTGGGGGCCAGGAAGAACAGGGGGTTCTTAGCATGAGGATGAAGAGTGCTGCCTGGAGTCTGTTCCAATCCTGCCTCTGCCGCTCACTAGCCCTGTAGACCCAGCAGCGAGTTTCTCAGCCCCTTTGTGCCCTGCTGTCTTTATCTGTAGAATTTGGGGCTCCAAGAAGTTGAGAGCAAACCAAGGTTATAGCACACCCAGGACTTTGTAGGGCACGGCAAGGGATTTGGGGATTCCTTCGTCTTCCATCAAAGCACAATGAGGCTTCCCAAATGAGCCTTAGGTTTTGGGCTTTAGTGACTGGGTGAATAATGGTGAGATTCACCTGGGTTGGGGATCACAGGGCCATGTAGGCTGCATCTGGGCCCTCAGGATATCTTAGGCTCTGAGCTTTGGGAAAGTTGCATTCTGAAAGTCTATTCAGGACTCTAGTCATATTTTGTTTACAGAAGAAATAATATGTAAATACTGCCCTCCCTCTCTTTTGTCTGGGCTGCCAACATGCCATCCAGATGGAGGAACCTGGAAATATCTGGGCCACGTGATCCATGGCCATGGCCTCATGGGCAGGCATCAAAAGCACCCAGGAGGCCCAGGTAATGCTGGTGGCATGCATCACCACAGGGTCCACTTCAACAAATATTACCCAGGGTACTTTGGAAAGGCTGGTATGAGGCAACACCACTTAGAGAGGAATTAGAGCCTCTGTCTGATTGTTAAACTTTGATAAACTGTGGCCTTTGGCCAGGGAGAAGACATGGGCAAATGCTCCCAGAAATGAGACAGGAGCTGCTCCTGTCATCGATGTGGTGCAGTCGGTCTACTACAAAGTTTTGGGAAAAGGAAAGCTTCCGGAACAGGCTGTCATCTTGAAGGCCAACTTCTCCAGTACAAGAGCTGAGGAGAAGATTACGGTGTGTGTTTGTATGTTGGGGGTGGGGGTGCTGTGTCCTGGTGGCTGGAAGCCACGTGGAAGGAGGTTGATTACATGGTAAATGCTATCAAGTGCTTTTCAAAATTTAAAAAAAAAATACTGCCCTCGATGGCCCTGGCATTGTTTAAGGGCACTTCCTGTACTTAGGGCAACAAGGTAGGTCCAATCATCATTACCACTTTACAGACAAGGAAAGGTGTGTAGCAATAAAAGGAGGGAACCCAGAGCTCCATAAGTTACACGCTTAACCACTAAATTACTTACCCTAGGATATGATGCTAAGCCAGCGGTTTGGGCTTCTTTGTTAATGAACCTTAAATTAAAATATAACAGACAAGAAAGTATAAAAATCACCAATGTGCACTGGGTGAGCTATCAAAATAGAGATGCCAGTAAACACTCCTCAGGTTAAGCAGTGGACCATTACTGGTGCCCAGAAGCCCAGCATGTCCCCCACCCCAATCGCTACCCTGTCTGCCTCCCCAGAGGTAATTGCTCTCTTGACTTCCGATGCTACAGCTATATTTTGCTTGTTTTGGACTTAATATAAATGGAATTACAGGATTTGCTTTTTTTTTTTTTTAGGACAAAAATCTGCCCTAGTTTGGAATGCTTGAGTCATTCAGTGGGAATTATGATATCTTAGTGGAATTTGCCTTTAAATTTTGCAGAGAAACCCCTGTGCCCATGCAGTGTGCTGCTGCTGGGCCAGGTTTGGAATCAACTTTCCCGGAGTCCTCTAGTAACAGGTGGTGCGGTCTACCTGGAGAGAAAGGAAAATTATGTAAAAAGGAAATTCTAAAGGAGACATTTTGAGCATGCACAAACAGAACTAAATATAAAAGATAAAAAACGCCACATGGAATTAAAAATGTGGGAAAAGGGAGGTCAACTCACTATTAAGGACAAATTATAACGGGCAAGTGTAAGGTAGAACATTTATGGAAAATTCATTTTCTTCGTTCAGATGTTTGGGGTGAGAGGACATTTGGAATGGCCCCGTATTGTATCCATTTGAAAAACCACAAGGGTAAGCTTCTAAAAGCCAATAATATGGAATAAAACTATATAATATAGTATGTTTTATGTGATATAATAAAAAAGATTAAGGGATGGTACAACTTTGCAATTGCCAGTTAATTATAAGCTGCATGAGCGATGAAAGGGACTTTATGATCTGACGCCTCCAGTTTATAGAAGCCCAGACTAGTTAAATGATTGGAAGCACAGTTAACTAGGGCACACCTGGAGAAGGGCAGCGCTGGGGCCAGGACCTGGGTTTTGAAGACATTCAGGTCTTCACACTCTACTGAGCTGTCTTCCTCACAGAGTTGAGATGTATATATGAAGATTGTGGTCTGAGATATCAAAAAGATCATATTCAAGGGCCATTTTGCATAATGTTCATTCTTCCTTCATGGAAGACCATGGAGACACTGGTAGTGGAAAGTGGTTCCTGGGAGTTCGCGACTGGGGGTGACTGCACCCACTTGCGCTAGGAATATAATTATTCTTCCCTCTCCCTGGATGCTCTTCTCCCATTTCTTCAAAAGCTGGCTCTACCTCACCCTTCAACCTTACTTCATAAAAATGGGACCTAATTATTCTCTATTCAGCATTCAGTGGATTTTCTTCTCAACACTAATTAAAATAAGTATTTATTGGGGCATCTGGGTGACTCAGTGGTTGAGCATCTGCTTTGGCTCAGGTTGTGATCCTGGGGTCCTGGGATCGAGTCCCACATCAGGTTCCCCATAGGGAGCCTGCTTCTCCCTCTGCCTGTGTCTCTGCCTCTCTCTCTCTGCCTCTCATGAATAAATAAAATCTTTTAAAAATAAGCATTTATTCTATGTAGTTTTTTCATTGCTTGCTTGCTTGGTAAATCTCTTTGTCTACTTCCCCAACCATAATGTAAATGTTAGCCCAGCAGGGACCAGCCTGTACAGTTCATGGCAGCAATCCCAGCATGGACACACTATTTAGTGGGTGCTAAATTAAGATTGCTTGAAGACAAAAGGAATGGACTTTCTGGGAAGGACTATGTGGCAACCATGTGTCCTTGAATGGCAGGCTTTCATGGAGGCACATCGCTGTTGATATAAAGCTATACTATATCTTTAGGAATTTGAAAGCCATGTTTCTACGAGCAAGTGTGAGTATTCCTGGTAACGCTGTGTGTTTACAGCCCCTCAGCTTGGAAGGTGAGAAAAGCTGCAGAAGATGACCCATCTTGAGTCTCTTATTGTGGCCTCCTTGAAGACTGCCCAGTACAAAATGATATTGGCTATGCTGATGTGCTCAGCATCTAGGATATTTTCCTGAGTGAGTTCACCCTGGGGAAATCAAGTGTGTTTTGAAGTGGCATCTTGCTTTCATTTCCTAGATCATCCTAATGAATCTGAGATGCCTCTGGAGCTGCCTCCCTGGCAAGTACACCTAAGTGTGGCTTGGAAATTCTGGGGACATATGCAACTCTTTGAGATCTTTTGAGCTGGAATCAGTCTGGAATTGGACTCTCCATGGCATTTCAAAATATCATCAAAAACAGGGAACACTGTGTTCTTCCTCTCTGAGAATAGAGGTGTACTTCTTTTAGGGTGTATGCACACATGACCATGATTTCTGTGGCATAGAGAATAGAGGTGTATTTCTTTTAGGGTGTATGCACACATGACCATGATTTCTGTGGCTTGGGAGGCCACAGAACAGTGCAATGAATGGTATGAGTAGGAGTTAATCACTTAGTGGCAGTATGACTTCGGGAGAGTGACTTGTATTATCTGCCTATCAATGTTGATGCCTGGATTTTTCCCTTTGAGGGCTAAATTCCCAATTTAAAGTTCCTTTCCCCTGGAACTCTTGAGACCAAAAGGCACTTCCAATCTCACATGTGGTGAGAAGTCACTTGGCAAATAAATACATGACTATCCTCATTACCTGGAAAACTCCAGTGTTCAGGTACAGTATTATTTATATTCAGTGGAGAAGCTTCTAGTGAAATATATTTGGCACAATATCCAGGCTTAGAGGGTATACTAGAAGCAAGATGGCCCAGATCTCTAACAGAGCAGCAGGTGCACAGGTAAGCAGGATTAGGCTGGCACAGGGCCAGAAGTATGGCTTTTCATTTTATGTTATTTTCTTACTTAATTCACCGAGTTCTTTTTCCTCAAGCGAATGTGATAATACATATTGGCAAAATAGTGCAAATGTAACTGAGACCATATGGTGGAGTATTTAGACAAATACTTTAATTTAAATAGCAAGTATCTGTTGTGAATATATTTTTTAAAGGAGAACAAAGCAATAGCTAAAATACCTTTTAAAATAAGGCTGGTACCATTCTTTTGCATCTATTTTTATCATTTTACCACCAGCTAATGTTTGTGCAATTGAAAAAAAAACTTTCAGTTTTAAGAACTTCTCAGTCAATTGCAAATTTAAGTAGGAAGCTCAGAATAAAAACCTTAAAGATTGGGATAATGATTTAGCTCTTGGCTTGTTTATCCAGTTAAAAGTCAAAGTTAACTGCAAATTAAATGATCCATAATATCAAATAACAGTTAATAATCTCTTGAGTGAGTTAGTTTGGGGGGCACGAGACAAACAGATGAATTGATTTTTAAGCTGCATAACATTTTTGCATGCTCTGTTATTTTTTATGTAGATTTTGCATATGTCCTTCAGCTAAATCAAAGCTTGGATAGTTGATTTACTGCTAATTTGGGCTGATTATTTATGTTAGACTAGTGAAATATGAATTAACTTCTAGTAGTTTGGAGTCTGTTGGCATCTGTCCTAAATCTGATGAATTACTTCATAAAACTTGGGATACTCTAGATTATCTGAGTGGGGACAATGAAATCAGAAGAATTCTTAACAGCAGAAGAGGAAGACAGAACTGGAGGTCAGAACAGTGCACTGTGAGTAGGACTCCACTCTACCCCCATTACTGGCTTTGAAGATGGAGGATGGGGATCATGAGCTAAAAAATGTGTGTGGTGTCTAGAAGCAGGAGTGGACAAGAAAATATATTCTCCCCTAAAGCCTCCAGAAAGCAGTACAAACCCGCCAATACTTTGATTTTAGCCCAGTGAGATAGCCCTGAAAAATTCCCAATGATAAAACATATCAAACTAACAGAGCAATAAGGGGATGCATTCAGTTTGTGTTGACCTACTGATGGGATTTATTTGGGTTCGTAGCCAAATCTCATAGGAGCCCCTCTTGATCTCCTTTAGGTGCTGGGCACATGGCTTCGTATGTGCTCAGGTCTATGATTCCTTGTTAAAATAGATAAGCTTGTGGCAATGGTCATAAAATCATAGAATGATAGTAGTGGCAAGACACTAAATCTATCCATCCAACGTCCTTTTTTACAGATAAGAAATTTGAGGTCTAGCTAGGCAGAGGGATTGCCATGATCTAGAATTCCATTCATTTCACTGCTTATTTAATAAATATGAATCAAATTGAGAAGAGCACATGACAATAGCAATATACGAAACTCATGTTAAAAAAAATCAATATAGTTGGGCGCCTGGGTGGTATAGTTGGTCGAGCCTCTGATTCTTGGTTTCAGCTTGGGTCATGATCTCAGGGTCATGAGATGGAGCCCTATGTGGGGCTCCCCACTCAGTGGGGAGTCTGCTTGGGATTCTTTCCCTCTGCACCACTCCTGCCCCCGCTCTGCTCTCTTTCTCTCTGACTCAAATAAATAAATATATCTTAAAAAACCAATATAGTGAGAGCAAATTCTGTATCATTAGCATCATGTGGACTTGGGCAATAGCACAAAGAAAGGTATTAGTTTCTCAGATAATGTAGAATTCCATCATTCTAAGTCCAGTTTTCAACTGACAGGTTGCACTACGGGGACATCTTTTGACTAGAAATCGCCAACTCACTCTGTCTCTGTGTGAAGGAATGTTCTGCATTTTTGATGGGTTGTGGGAAACAGGTTAGCTAAAGTTACACTTGGGAGAAGCCTGGTTTATTGACTTCATGAACATAAAGCATTCTTTTTTCACCTGTTCAGAGGGATGCAGACTGGCATGAACTTCGAAAAGTTGTTCCGGATCTTCAGAACACAGACATTCAATTTGACCGTTAATTTTACATTGTACAACCTCAAGTAATTTTCAAAATATCTTATTTCGATGTCTATTGCTAGCTAATATTTAAATTTTAATTGTGTATTATTATTATATATACGTGTATATATATACATATATAGTAAAATTATGTAAAAATTTTTTTTTTGTACCAAGAAAAGGATGATGCTACAATCTGGAGAGAAGCAACCATGCCAAAAATGCAAGGTTCCAGAATGTTTCAACTATGCTGTTATTCATGCATGAAGGTGATGCTATCAGCTCACCCTGTCCACATGATAGATCTGACTTGTTTTTCTGTGTGATCAATAACATTTCCCCACACCATAAAATTTCGCTGTAGAAAATTGGAAAATAAAAGAGTGAAGAAGAAAATCATTTACTCATCATTCTGTCACTCAGAGATGAGCACATTAGGGTTGAGATGTATTTTACCCTGTGTGATATTCCTTTTTAAAATAACAAAATGGGATTATATGCTCTATTTTGTAACATTTATCATGTGTATATTCCTATGTCATGAAATATTCTCCCGAAACTATAAAATCCCTATGTCCCTCGATTTATTCAAGCAATCCTCAATTTTTGGATATGAAAGCTATTTTTTGCTCTTTAAAATAACATCACAATGAGTGTCTTTGCATATATTTTGCATTGTTTTGATTGCTTCCTCAGGGTAAATTCCTAGACCCATAGTTACTGGGTCAAGCAATCTGGAAATTTTCCTCATATTGGCTCAGTGTTTTCTGGCCACATTCCAGTGGTAGGGCCTTTTGATGCAGATGATTGGAGGGGAAGGTGGTTGTCCTCTTTGTTGGGGGTGGGGAGCTACCCCTCTGAATATATTTCTGGGCTTCAGCCTAATATTCTGTTTTGATAGAATAGCTTCTCTTTTAACCATTTTCCTGGAAGGGGAGTACTTGTGGCTAAAAATTTCGCTGTTTAAATTGAACCTGCAAAGAATGACTTTTTATGACTAAGGCTGGTAAGTTGATGAAAAAAAGGTAATGTGGACCCAAAAACTGTTTGAAAATCTAAAAGGAGAATATACATATTTGAGGTTGTTCCTCTTTTGAATTTTTCTTGGAGCCAGAAAATCTCAGTTCGTAGAGGACCTGACACACAGTTTCCTATTAGGATATTTTGTTTTGCTTTGTTTTTAGAGGAGGGATGAGGTGCAGAAGAAGGAGAACATGAGAATTTTTTTTTTTTTTTTTTTTTTTTTTTTTTTTTTTACTTAGAATGAGAGAATATTAAGCAGACTCTAAGTTCAGGGCAGAGTCCCACATGTGGCATGATCTCACAACTCTGAAATCATGACCTGAGTCGAAATCAAGAATCGGACACTTAACTCACTGAGCCACCCAGGTGGCCCTCCTGTTAGGACATTATTATTTTTTTTTTTCTGTTAGGACATTCTTAACATTTACAAGGTCGGGCATAGTGGCCTTGGAAGACCTTTAAGCATGGTAACCCTTCCCACCTGAAACCCTGAATACATATAAGCATTGTGTAAAGAAAAGATCTGGAATTTCTTTCTTTGCATGTGTATTTATTTATTTATTTATTTTTTTACAGACTCTAAAAGGGACTGGTAAAGGCAGCCCAGGTAGCTCAGCAGTTCAGCACCGCCTTCAGCCCAGGGCCCGTTCCTGGAGACAGGGGATCGAGTCCCACATCGTGGGTTCCCTGCATGGAGCCCGCTTCTCCCTCTGCCTGTGTCTCTGCCTGTGTGTGTGTGTGTGTGTGTGTGTGTCTCATGAATAAATAAATAAAATCTTTTAAAAAAATAAAATAAAAGGGACTGGTAAATAAATTTGGACTGTCCTATCCAAGGAAAACCACTCTGACTTTCCTGTAAGCCATTTAGTACCTTCTTACACTTTCAGCAGTTGCCTATGTAGGCACCATAACCTGGATTATATCAGAAAAGGCACCTGTTTTTTGTGATAGACCTAGAGAGAGAGAGAGGCAGAGACACAGGCAGAGGGAGAAGCAGGTTCCTCACTGAGCAAGGAGCACATAAAACTTTCATATGTTTCTAACCATAGTCTTAGGCTTTAAAATACCCACACTACCCACAGAATAATAGCAATTATCAAATATGGGAAATCACCTTTTTTTAAAATTTTTTTTATTTATTTATGATAGTCACAGAGAGAGAGAGAGAGAGAGAGAAGAGAGAGGCAGAGACACAGGCAGAGGGAGAAGCAGGCTCCATGCACCGGGAGCCCGACGTGGGATTCGATCCCGGGTCTCCAGGATCGCGCCCTGGGCCAAAGGCAGGCGCCAAACCGCTGCGCCACCCAGGGATCCCCCCGGGAAATCACCTTTGATCCGGGTATCACCCTAGGTTCTTTATATATCTTTTTTATTTTTCAAAACAGTTTTTCTCCCCTACTTCAGTATTTATTTAACAGATGAGGAAATGGAGCCTCAGAGAAAGGACTTTCCTCAAATCTGACATTATGTGAAAAGCTAGATCTCTTCAAAGTCTATATTTACTATCATACTCTGTTTTCCCTGTGGTTCCAAACATGGTGCTTAGATCACATCAAGTCATTTCTGTGCATCCCCAGCGCTATTCTAGTCATTAATTTACTAATTCAATCCACACATGTTGAGCAAGTGCCTGCAGCCATTAGGGATAGAAGAATGACCAAATAGCTCCTATCTTTGTGGCTTTGGGGGAAGGCATGGAGATGCACAGGACAGTGCATTGTGTTGGGCATGGGAAAGAAGGGTGGTGAACTCTTACGAAGTATCTGGCCTCAGCAGTGGGGCTAGTGACCTTGAGGTTTACCTCTGCTAATTTCCAACTCTTTCTCTAATATGGTCTCATAGTCAAGTGCATTCTTGCATGTTCTCACACACACTTGTGTATCATCACCCACCCTCCTACAACTCATTCAAGTTTGAATGTTCTCAGAAAGGTGATGTGTCATTTATAGGTAGCCAAATGGTTTTTGTTTCTGTTAGAAGCAAAAATACACGTTGTTTTATGATAAATATCATCAGTCAATAAATCATCTGAAGGACTCATAGATTGTAAAATATCCTTAGGTTACATATTGTGAACTTGTCAATCAACAACTATTGACTGAACATCTGCTCTATGAAAAACATGGTGCTGGTTGGGGTAGAAGCTTCAAAGTAGTAATAATGATATAAAAATGATTCCTGCCACCAGGGCAGTAAAAACGCCAAACAGTGGCCTGGACAAAGTTACTAAGGATCAGAGGAGATGGAACTAGCTGGTAGGAAT
The DNA here is from genome assembly GCF_905146905.1 of Nyctereutes procyonoides. NCBI lineage: Eukaryota > Metazoa > Chordata > Mammalia > Carnivora > Canidae > Nyctereutes > Nyctereutes procyonoides. Next base: position 47,249,555 of record NW_026575133.1, on the reverse strand, counting down.
GGTGACTGAGGGGCACTGGGGGTGTGGGCTGTTTGTTCCTCCCTCTCCTGTGCCTGGGGATAGCGAGTGCCATCTTCCTGGGCTGAGCAGGGTCAGTTATCAGAGCCAGAGAACCTTTAGGAAGGGGCTGGGTCACACCACCAGGGGCCACCAGGACTGGCAGTGCTGATATCTTAGAGCAAGGGATTAAGAATGGGTAGTGGGGATCCCTGGGTGGCGCAGCGGTTTGGCGCCTGCCTTTGGCTCAGGGCGCGATCCTGGAGACCTGGGATCGAATCCCACATCGGGCTCCCGGTGCATGGAGCCTGCTTCTCCCTCTGCCTATGTCTCTGCCTCTCTCTCTCTCTGTGACTATGGTAAATAAATAAAAAAAAAAAAATTAAAAAAAAAAAATTAAAAAAAAAAAAAAAAAAGAATGGGTAGTGGAGGAAGGGCTGGGTGGCTCAGGCTGTAGTTCATCCCACTAAGCTCCATTTACTCTCTCCCTCAGCAAGAGAGGCTCTGAACTTGCTTCTCCAGAGAGCCTCTTCCTTAAGGCATGAGGGGTGTACTGTGGCCTCCAGGTTGATCCCTGACTGGGGCACTTTGGATGCCTGCACCTCTGGGCTATAGGGTTAGAGGTCCTGATTCTCAGAGTGGGTGCTCTCTTTCCAGGCAACGCAGCAAAAGTTCCATTGGATTAAAAACCATTGCTGTAGCCTGGCAGTTGGAGCTCCTTACATCCAGGGATCAGCAGCTGAGAAGAGTCCACGACATGGCAGGGAACTGACCCTGATCTTCGGGGGGACCAAGGTTGCTGTGGGAAAGTGGGGACAGGAAGGAATAAGTGTGGGGCTCAGTTCATCACTTGGGTACCTCTAGGTACTTCCTTGTTTTCAGGATTTCCTCCAGAATGTATTTCCTAAATGTTCGTCCTGTGATTCTGTGGACAGATAGGGTTGAAAATTGCTGAGTGAATCTCCTTCCTCATTCTATTTCCTTTCTGAGATAACTCATTGTGTCTGCTTGGCAGATAGATAATGGATGCTATCATTCATCAACATGAGCGATTCAAAATACACCTCAGACAATAAAAACTCAGGTGCTTTATTTAATCTGGAGAATAACAGAAAACATTAAAGAACATGGTAAATAAAAGGACGGGAAAAAAGGTAATTTTTTATCTTCTTATACCCCATACTTGTGGCTTTTTTTCCCTTTTTCTTTTTATACTTACTTGCATTTAAAAATAGCTATTGTTTTATTTGTTATGATAAACTTACCCCAACTTATTTTTTTCTTCTGAAAATCACTTATGTTCTACTTTTTAAGATATGAACTGTCTCTTGTAGGATTAAAAATAATACCTCTATTGAGATTGCTTATTTTCCCTTGAGAGATTTCTATATATTATATAAACAGTCATTTCTCATCAAGATTTTATATATTTTTTTCCTCTTCTCAAAGAGAAGGCTAGTATTACCCACATATTCCTTTCTTCTTTTCTTTAACTATCCCCTCACACTCAGTCATTGGCTTATGGAGTAAGATCTTTATAGGGTGAGGAAATTCAAGCAGAAGCCTCTGAAACTATCTGAAACTACTTATCCCAGGACAAGACAGTACATAAAAACAGTATCAAAACAATTTTGCATCAAAGGGTCCTGGAGAGATCAGTGCCAGAGAGATTGTAAAGAATGCTGGATTGGTGATCCTCACCATCTCTCCATTTAATTCACCAGTACAGGCCCCCCAAAACTTAAGCAAGCAAGTTAAGGTATCTTTGCTAGAACAGATTAATACAACCTCAGATATATGATGTATGGCCATTGATTTTGCAAACACATTCTTTTGGAAGCCGACTGGAAAAGACGATGAGAAACAATTTTCATTCACATGGAAGAGATTAGAACACACTTATAGTTTTACCCCAGGGCAATGTCAACCCTCTTTTTGTCTGTCATAATATAGCCAGAAGAAATCTGCCTTTCCTTGCATCTGTGGTTAGCTGGATAACGCCCCTCTTTTGCCAGATGTCCGTGTCTTGCTCCCCAGATCTGTGAATATGTTACAGTAGATGGCAAATGGGACTTCACAGGTCTGATTAAGTGAAAGATATGAGATTGGAGAATTATCCTGGATTATTTGAGTGAAAGGAAAAAGTAATCACAAGGGTCCTATAAGGGCAGGAAGGAGCCCGAGAGTCAGAGTCAGAGAAGGCAATGTAATGATAGAAACATGGGAGGGAGGGAAGGTGGAGGAGAAGAGTGGGAGAGAGGTGGGAAAAGACAGAAATTTGAAGATGCTGTTCTGTTGGCCATGAAGCTCTGAGCTAGAGGTCATGTGCTAAGGAATGCCGCAGAAACTAGAAAAGGCAAGGAAGTGGATTCTCCCCTTGAGCCTCCAGAAGCAACACAGCCCTTTTAGCACATCTGACTTCTATTTGTGTAGTTTAAGTCACTAAGTTTGTGGCAATTTGTTATGGCAACAACAGGAAATCAATAAGGATTTCCCAGAGTGATGGTAGGAAGTAGAATGGTTTCAGGGGTTGCTGAATTTAGCAGCTTAATGACATATTCAAGGACCGAAATTCTTTCTGAAATTTCTCTTTGACATCTTCAGTGTGGTTTTCCCTTTTGATTTTAGGCTTCTCTCTTCATGGAGCCTAAAGCCTCTGGGTGACAAGATTGCTGTTTTGATTCCAAGCATCTCATCCCCCACCTCACTCTTTAGTCAAGAAGGGAAAATGATCTTGTGTTTCTTTCTTAGTTTTTTGGTTTCCTATTTCTTCTCATACCAGCAGAATGGTTTTTGACCCATCTGTCCACTCTATGTAATAACCTTCAAGTTGGGATAGCTAAAGGAAACATTGCAAGGAATTGTGTGCATATTGAGATATGCTGCTGAGTAGGTGAGTGACCTTTGAATCTCTGCATGCTCTTGTCATGTTTGAAAAGGGTGAGAGGGATCCCTGGGTGGCGCAGCGGTTTGGCGCCTGCCTTTGGCCCAGGGCGCGATCCTGGAGACCCGGGATCGAATCCCACATCGGGCTCCCGGTGCATGGAGCCTGCTTCTCCCTCCGCCTGTGTCTCTGCCTCTCTCTCTCTCTGTGACTATCATAAGTTAAAAAAAAAAAAAAAGAAAAAAAAGAAAAGGGTGAGAGTTGGCACGCAGGGCACTCTGACCCAAGTGAAGAAGATGTGCGTTTACTGAATATTTTGAAACACAGTTAATATAATACCATGCATAGAGTGTCATGGGATATCAAAGAAAATTTAATTCAGTCTAAGTACTTCTCAGTGAGTAGCTGTGGAAGTGCCCATTACCTTAAAGGCTTGTAATCTTCTTTTGAAAGCTCTGAATGCAAACTTATTTTTAAAACGACCAAGATGTACTTATCTGCCTCTGATTAATACTCTCTCAAAGTGATTTTTGCTCCATAAGTAGATTTCACTGACCTATTCTATTTAGGAGCTTGTTCAGTTAATTATACACCCCGTTTTGTTCTGAGGTCCTGCCGAGCAGGGGAATGATGTTGTGGGTTCACTGGTATACTGTCTTCTGCGTAGACACGTGGTTGGGAAACTTCACCAGGGTAGTTGCAACTTCATCAGGTTTCTACGGCAGCTCAGCTCAGCAGCTCTGTAAATGACCATCCCTGTGGGGAGCAGGTCCCTTGTAGGACTGCAACTCATGAGAAGTGGCTCAGAGTTAATTGAAACCTTTTGAAGTTGCTCCAGCATTCAAACAAGACAGGAACCCTAAGGATACATTCAAGAAGTAGGGTAAAAAAGGCAAAACAAAACATAGTATTTCTTTTTCTTTTTTCTTTTTTTTTAACATAGTATTTCTTATGGGTAAGAACATAGGGATCACTTTCAGTCTTGGTGCAAAAATCCTCTACAGGAGGGTTGAGCCCGTCAAGGACAAAAGTGAGCCGTGGAGGAAAAGGTACCACTGGCCCATGACTCGGCACACGGGGTTTCTCGGTGTGCCCCTAGCTCCTTGTGCAGGGCAGGAGGTGGGAATGACTCTCCCCCTAAGTCTTCCATGCAGGCAAACACCATGGCTCGTACATACGGCGGCCACTGCCACTACTATGACTATTACTTGTGAGTGCTAACCGGGTACTAGGTACGGTTGTAGGTGCTTTCCATAATTGAGCTCATTGAATCTCCACCTGCCAGAGAATGTTAGTATATCTCTACTTTTACAGATGGGGGAACTGAGGCTTAAGGAGGCCTCAGATCTTAGTCGTGTGCTCAGGGCTGTCTGATATCAAGACCTGTGCACTTCCTTCTTCCAGAACTATCGCAAGCAGCGTTGGTCTGAGCAATCCCTCATCTTTGCAAGTGCATTTCCACCTTGCTTGATCCCAGGAATTGCTGGGAAAGCCCTAAAAATACTGATGCCCACGTCCTCCCCAGGGATGTTGACGTCACCCATTTAGCATGCAGCCGGGGCAATGGGATTTTTAATGCCCCTGGATTTATTTCATTTTGCGGCCAGGATTGAGAAACTCTGCTTGATAAACATTGCTTGATATGAAATCGCAGGGATTGGGGAGAGAAGGCTCGAAAGACTGAGGCACTTTCTGATTTTTGGAGTTCCTGTTTTCTGAGAGACCTGGCTTTTCTTGCAATGGCCTCTTGAGGGACTATGCTTCGTTCTGCTGGGCTATAATCTATAAATGCTAGATTCCTGTGGCTGGGGTTAGCTTCATTGCAGGTCTAGAAATCCTTCTCTTGTTTTAAAGAATGGGGTTTGTTGGACGACATGGTATTTCAAAATAAAAAATCTGGGTGTTTTAGAGAGTGAGATTTTTCCCCTGCTTGGAAAATCTCGCTTGCACCCCTGTCTTTCCATTAGAGGGGAATTCCTAGCGTGAATTAAAACATCCTCCAGACTAAGGGGGAAAGGGAGGAGAGAGGGTACAGGCTTGGGAATTAATGTTGGATGGAATTAGGGACAATTTTCATGAATGGATAAAGACAGATAAGAGAGGTGTTGTATTTCTTGGACTGCTTTTAAAAAAGTTGGGTGTATATATGATCTTCATAAATTGATATTGAGCAGAGAGCAGAATGAGGTTTTTTTTTTTTTTAATCATTGGTAAGAATAGGGTTTTAGTGTCGGTCCTCAGATTCAGACATCTCAAGTGTAAGAATTTTGAGGTCATTGCAGGAAGAGAAATTCTAGTGAAAGGAAAAAAGAAAAATGAGCTTTTTCCCGAATGGAAACCTGAGTGCTACAGAGAATTATTTTAGTGAAACCTGGCCGGAAACACGCTTAATCTCTGTCTCCGTTCAGGGTGAATTGAGTGTCAAGTTCAACTTTCAAAGTAGTTTTAATAATGTCAAACATTTAAGTATGTATGTATGAGATTGGATAAATTCAGTCTTTCATTTCTTACCTTTTGGAAAACTCTCTGTGAGCCGATTATAGAAGTCATGAAATATTTTGACTGTCTCATGGCACTAACGATAAAGGCAGAAGTGAAAAAAAGAACTAAAGCTCCAACAGGTCTTTTATTTGTTCCTATGTGAGAAAGAGTATTCCCCAACTATGCACATGCTTTCTCAGACACAGTTGGAATGAACGACTATTTCCCAGCATCATATTTAAAAATTAAGTATTGCTGCAAGTGGCGGAACTCAGTCTCTTTAAGCAACTTATTTTGGTGTCAAATACATCAGGCTCAATGGCTGTACCTGCCAAGATTCTTAGAGATTTCTAAGATCTGTTTTCTGGAGGATAAATCAGAATTTGGCCCAAGGAATGAGATGAAGGTCATATTGTCCCCATACACAGCCACCTTTCTGATGAAGTTTATTTCCGATTCACAGCTTAGGAAGGAGAAGCAGCTCAACAAATTGGGAGCAGACTGAACTGAGATGCTAGAAAAATTGTCAGCAGATGCAGGGTCTGGGGCTTTCCATTTGATTCTGAAAACATTGTTGAAGTCTTCCTTTGTTTCAACATGCTTATTTTTTAAAGGAAGTTTGCAGGAGGTCACATTTATGAAAGCAAATAACTCTGGCAGAGGCTGGTATACTCTGATGACAGATTGATGTAGTTGTTAGCCTTCGGCTTTGCTCAGCCAGTTATTAATTTGCCATTATTGGCAGGTTGGTGACCATCACGGGGCAGTTTCTTCTTCCTTCTTCCTCTTTCTCTTGTTCTTTCTCTTCTTTACAGGTTAAAGTACATGACTGTAGGTAGGGGCTTGCTGTTCACATATTCGCTGATGACTCATCAACTTAATCAAGAGCAAATCAAAAGCTAGAAAACACAAAGGCTAGAAATGTCACATATAAATTTTCACCAATTTAATGCCTTCTATTTAAAATTAAAATTAGACATATGTTGGGAGTCTATGTTTTGAAGGGAACAAAGTAACAGTGTCTTTTATTTGTTTAGTGCTTTATGCAACATATCTCCATACATGATCTTGTTTGGTCTTTCAGTACCCTGGACGTCGACAACAGGGAGGTCATCTTCACATGTTAAAAATACCTCAACACATTCAGGATGTCTTGCAGCATGGAATTCTTACAGGAGGCATCATCAGATACCAGGTCTGGTTCAGGTTTTGCTATAAACTCTGTCATTTCAGATTGGTGGAGTAACTTCCCTGAGCTATATAATTACTCTTCAAAATTCTGGTCTGAAACTACAATTGTGCTGGAAAATTCTGTGATCCCGTGACTTCAGAAGCTTCTTTCCTTACCAAAAAGAAGAAAAGCCAACCAGGTTGTTTGCTTTTGCTTATATATTATTCCCCATTCCCCAAGAGTTCTATGTGGGTGAAAGATATAAAATAAAAATATACAATGAAGAAAGTTTCAAAACAAAACACAACTTATGCTATTTCGCATTGTGTTTTGGTTCTGTGAACAAGTATGTATTGACTCTGGATTAGGATACATTTTTGTGATGAAACAGAACTTCGGCCTTTTTATCTAAGTAGATTTTACTCATACCATCTTACCTTCTTTTCCCAATCTTAAACTTCTTCCCCCTTTCTGTTTTTCAACTGTAGCTTTCCAGGTCCACTTTCTTGATTTTTGTTTCTTAAGCTTTTATTTTAATTTTAGTAGAATTAACATAGACTATAAGATTAGTTTCAGGTGTACAGCATAGTGATTGAACACTTCCATGCATCACCCAGTGCTCATCACCTGTTTCTCCTATTCCCCTGCCCACTTCCCCTCTGGTACCCATATCAGTTTGTTCTCCATAGCTAAAAGTCTGTTTCTTGGTTTGTTTCTCTCTCTCTCTCTCTTTTTTTCCCTTGTACATCCACTTTCTTGGTTTAGATCTCTACGTTTAAGAAATTGAATTTAAGTCAGATGTTGAAATCTGGCATCCTTGATGGTCCCTAGATATTTTGTGTTTGGTTTTCACAATGTTTTGTGTATTTATTTTTATTTTTTGTTTTTTGTTAAATTTATTTATTTATGAGAGAGACAGAGAGAAAGAGAGAGAGAGAGCGAGCACACAAACAAGGGGAGGGGTGGAGGGAGAGGGAGAAAGAGAATATTCAAGAAAACTGCCTGTTGAGTGTGGACCCCAAGACTATGACCCAAACTGAAATCAAGAGTTGGCTGCCCAACTGACTGAGCCACACAGGTGCCCCTATTTTTACAACGTTTTAAAAATAGAACAAATTGCTAGTATTTATGAACCAAGAGATTTTGCATAAAAATCCACATTTTTAGCATCTTTGGAATATAGGACATGTGGCAGTACAGTGTCTGCTTTTCCACAGAGTTTCCTGAAGGTGTGTAGCTGCAGTTCCTTTGGCTTTTTGTTTTGTAAGTATTTTTTAAAATTTGAGTATTGTTAATATACAATGGTACATTAGTTTCAGGTGTACAACTTAGTGATTTGACAAGTTTATACATCATGCTATACTGATCATAGGTGGAGCTGCCATATATCTCAGTACATTGCTATCAATATCATCGACTGTATTCATGTGTCTTTATGCCTTTTATTCTCATGACTTTCTCATTCCATAGCTGGAAGTCTATATCTCCTTCTCCCCTTCACCCATTTTCCCCAACCTTACTCCTCTTCCTTTCTGGCCATCATCAATTTATAGTTCTTATTCTGCCTTTTTTTTGTTATTTATTCAAACAACAACAGTTTGTTGCCATATGAGTGAGATCATATAGCATTTGTCTTTCTCAGTCTGATTTATTTCATTTAGTATGTTACCCTCTAGGCCCATCCATGTTGTCTCAAATGGTGTGATTTCATCCTTCTTTGTGACTGTGTAATATTCTACTGTGTATATATGCATCACATTTTCCTTATTCATTCATCGATTGATGAACACTTAGACTGCTTTTATGTTTTGGCTGTCGTAAACAATGCTGCAATAAACATAGGAATGCATATATATATATATTTTTAAAAGATTTTATTTATTTACTCATGAGAGACACACAGAGAGGGAGAGAGGGAGAGACACAGGCAGAGGGAGAAGCAGGCTCCATGCAGGGAGCCCGATGTGGGACTTGATCCCAGGTCTCCAGAATCAGGCCCTGGGCTGAAGGTGGTGCTAAACCACTGAGCCACCCAGGCTGCCCTATTTTTTTTGAATTAGTTTTTCACTTTCCTTGGGTAAATACCCAAGAGTGGAATTATTGGATCATATGTTATTACCATTTTTAATTTTTTAAGGAAATTATATATTGCCTTTCACAGTGACTGCACCTGTTTACATTCCCACCAACAGTACACAAGGGTTCCTTCTCCACATTCTCACCAACATTTGTTGTTTCTTTCTTCTTTATTCTAGCCATTTTATCAGATTAGACATGTTATCTCGTGATTTTGATTTACATTAACCTGATGATGAGTGATTTGAGTTTCATCTTGTGTGTCTTTTGGCCATCTGGATGTCTTTTTTGGAAAAATGGATATTCAGCTCTTCTGCCCATTTTTAAAAGATTTTATTTATTTATTCATGAGAGACACAGACAGAGGCAGAGACATAGGCAGAAGGAAAAGCAGGCTCCCTGTGGGGAGCCTGATGCAGGACCCGATCCCAGGACCCTGAGATCACAACCTGAGCCAAAGGCAGACACTTAAACTCTGAGCCACCTGGTGCCCCTTCTGCCCATTTTTATTATTTATTTTTTTCTGCCCATTTTAAAACTTGGATTGTTCTTTTGGTGTTGAGTAGTATGAATTCTTTATGTATTTTCTATACTAATCCCTCACTGGATATATCATTTGCAAATATCTTCCCCATTCAATGACTTACCTTTTTGTTTTGCTTTGCCTTGCTTGGCAAAGCTTTTTTTAAATCATTTTTTTTAGAGGGCAGGGAGGAGTAGAGAGAGAGAGAGAGGAGAGAGAGAATATTAAGCAGACTCCATGCTCAGCATAGAGCCTGACAAAGAGCTCAATCTCACCATCATGAGGTCATGACCTAAGCTGAAACCAAGAGTCAGATGCTTAACCAACTGAGCCACCTAGGTACCCCCCAAATCTTAATTTTTTTAAATTTAAGTAATCTCTCTACCCAACATGGAGCTCTAACTCATGACCCTGACATCAAGAGTCACATACTGCTCTGAGTCAGCCACATGCCCCTTTTGCTGTGCAAACGATTTTTATTTGGAAATAGTCTCAATAGTTTATTCTTGCTTTTGTTTCCCTTGCTTTAGAAAGACATATCTAGAAAAATGTTGCTATGATTGGTGTCAGAGAAATTACTGCATTGCTCTCTTCTAGGATTTTTTATGGTTTCAGATCTCATATTTAGGTTTCTAACCCATTTTAGGTTTATTTTTATGTAAAGTGTTAGAAAGTAGTCCATTTAATTTTTTTTGCATGTAGCTATCCAGTTTTCCCAGACAGCACCATTTATTGAAAAGACTGTCTTTTTCCTATTGACTATTATTGCCTTATTTGTCATAGATTAATTGACCCTATAAGTGTGCATTTATTTCTGGGGTCTCTTTCCTGTTCTATTGATTTCTGTTTCTATTTTTGTGCTAGTGCCAGACTGTTTTGATTACTACAACTTTGTAGTATGTCTTGAAATTTGGAACTGTGGTATCCCTGGCTTTGTTCTTTCTTAGGATGGCTTTGGCTACTTGGACTCTTCTATGCTTCTATACATATTTTAGTATTATTTGTTCTAGTTTTGTGAAAAATGCTGTTGGTATTTTGATGGAGTTTGCATTGAATTTGTAGTTTGCTTTGAGTAGTATGGACATTTCAACAGTATTAATTCTTCCAATCTATGAGCATGGAATATCTTTCCATTTGTTTGTGTCCTCTTCAGTTCCTTTCATCAGTATTTTATAGTTTTAAGAGTATAGGTTTTTCATCTCTTTGTTAAGATTATTCCTACTATTTTATCCTTTTTGGTGCAATTGTAAGTGGTGTTTTTTAAAAAAATTTCTTTCTGTGACTTTATTATTAGTATATAGAAACACTATTGATTTCTGGGTATTAATTTTGTATCATGCTACTTTACTGAACTTATTACTTCTAGTAGTTTTTGGTGGAATCTTTAGGAGTTTCTATGTATAATATTATGTCATCTGCAAATAGTGACAGATTAATTTATTTACCAATATGGATGCTTCTTTTTCTTTTTCTTGTCCAATTGCTGTGGCTAAGACTTCTAGTACTATGTTGAATAAAAATAGCAAGGGTGGATATCCTTGTCTTGTTCCTGACCTTAGAAGAAAAGCTCTCTGGGGGCCTGAGTGGCTCAGCCATTGAGAGTCTGACTCTTGATTTTGGCTCAGGTTGTGATCTCAGGGTCGTGAGATTGAGCCCAATATCCGGCTCTGCACTCAGATGAAGTCTGCTTGAGATTTTCTCTCTCCCTCTCCTCTGTCCCTCCCCCTGCTCATGTGCTCTCTCTCTCTCTCTCTCAAATAAATAATTTTTTTTAAAGAAGAAAAGTTCTCACCAGGATGATGTTAGCCATGGGTTTTTCATATATAGCCTTTATTATGTTGAGGTATGTTCCCTCTAACACCACTTTCTTGAGAATTTTTATCATGAATGGATGTTGAATCTTGTCAAATGCTTTTTCTGCATCTTTTGGGAAAATCATATGATTTTTATCCTTCATTCTGTTGATGTGGTGTATCATGCTTATTGATTTGTGAATATTGAAACTTCCTTGCATCCCAGGAATAAATCCCACTTGATTGTGATGAATGATCTTTCTAATTTGTTGCTTTATGAGGTTTCCTGATATTTTGCTGAGAATTTTCTCATCTATGTTCATCAAGGATAGTGACCTGTAGTTTTCTTTTTTGTGATGTCTTTGTCTGATTTTGGTATAAAGGTAAAGTTAGCCTTATAGAATATATTTGTAAGCCTTCCTTCTATTTTTTGGAACAGTTTGAGAATAGGTATCAACTCTTCTTTAAATGTCTGAAAGAATTCACTTGCAAATCCATCTAGTTCTGGACTTTTATTTTTTGGTAGTTTTTTTTTATTACCAATCAATTTAGTCATTTGTAATGAATCTATTCAGATTTTCTATTTCTTCTTGGTTCAGTTCTGGAAGTCTGCATGTTTCAAGAAATTTATCCTTTTTTTCTGGGTTGTACAGTTTGTTGGCATATAATTTTTCATAGTATTCTTTTGTAATCCTTCATATTTCTGTGGTATCAGTAGTTATTTCTGTTTTCTCATTTTATTTGGGTCTGTTCTTTTCTTTCTTGATGAGTCTGGCTAAGGGTTTGCAATTTTGTTTATCTTTTTAAAGAACCAGCTCTTGGTTTAATTTATTTTTTTCTATTACTTTTTCAAGTTTCTACATCATTTATTTCTGCCATGATTTTTATTATTTCCTTTATTCTACTCACCTTGGGTTTGTTTGTTCTTCTTTTTCTAGTTCCTTCAGGCATAAGGTTAGATTGTTTATTTGAGTTTTTTATTGTTTCTTGAGATAAGGCTGTACTGCTATAAACTTCCCAGTTAGAACTGCTTTTGTTATTTCCCAGAGGTTTTGAACCATTGTGTTTTCATTTTCATTTGTTTCCATGTTTTTTTTTTTTGAGCTCCTCTTAGATTACTTTATCAACCCACTGACTATTTAGTATGATGTGTAGCCTCTCTCCATGTTTCTTTGCTTGTTTTCCATTCTGCCACTCTGTATTTTTGATTGGAGAATTTAGGCCACTTATAAGTAAAGTAATTATTCGTAGGTATGTATTTATTGTCATTTCAAACATTTGTTTCCTTGTTTTGTAGCTCTTCTGTGTTTTTTTTTCTCTTGCTCTCTTTCTTTTTGAACAATGAATACTGTTAGTGTTTCATTTGGCTTTTTTTCTCTTTATTTTTTGTGTATCTGTCATAAGTTTTGGGTTTGTGGTTACCACAAGGTTCATGTATAACATCCTAAGTAAATAACAATCCGTATTAATATGATGGTCATTTAAATTCAAACACATTCTTAAAAAAAAGAAAAACAGAGAATGAAAAAAAATCTTTTTTCTTCTTCTTTTTCCCCTTCTATTCCCTTTTTACTCCCTTCTCCACAGTTTATATATATATGTTGTTGCATTTTACATCTTTTTATTCATATTTTTCTTATGTCTAATTATGGCCATTTCGTTTCCACTTAGTCTCTTTCACATTTCTTGTAATGCTGGTTTAGTGGTGATAAACTTCTTTATTTTTTGTTTATCTGGGAAACTCTTATCTCTCCTTCAAATCTGAGTGATAACTTTGCTGGGTAGAATATTCTTGGTTATAGGTTCTTTTCCTTTCAGCACTTTGAATATATCATGCTTCTTTCTTCTGGCTTGCAAAGTTTCTACTGAGAAATCAGTATAGGGTTTCTCTTGTAGGTAACTTTTTGTTTCTCTCTTATTGCTTTTAGGATTCTCTCTTTATCTTTAATCTTTGACATTTTAATTATTATGTTCTGTCATATGGTCCTGTTTGGGTTCATTTTATTTGGAATTCTCTGTGCTTCATGGACTTGAATGTCTATTCTCCTCAGGTTAGGGAAGTCTGTAATTATTATTTCTTCAAGTAAGTTTTCTACCTTTCTCTCTCTCTTCTTCTTCTGGGAGCCTTAACAAAAATCTCTTGATGTTGTCCAAGATATCTCTTAATCTACCCTCATTTAAAAAAAATTCTTTTCTCTTTTAGCTATTAAGCTCACGTGCTTTCTATTACACCATCTTCCAGATTGTTGATATGTTCTTCTGTGTCTTCTAATGCATGCAGATTCTCTCTTGAGTGTTTTTTAAAATTTCAGTTATTGTATTCTTCAGCCCTGATTGGTTCTTTTTAATATTTTCCATCTCTTTATTGACAATCTCACTGATTTCTTCCACTCTTTTCTCCAGCCTGGTGAATATCATTGTGATCATAACTTTAAATTCTTTATCAGACATATTGCTTAACTCTCTTTCATTTCATTCTTTTACCGAGGTTTTTTTTTTCTTCCTCTTTTTTTAGAGCATATTCTTCTGTCACCCCATTTTCCTTGACTTTCTGTGTTTGTTTCTATGGATTAGGTGAAATGGTTACTTCTAAAGTTGAAGGAGTGGTCTGCATGGTGACCCCTATGCAGACTGTATGAGCTTGGTGGCTTTTGGTGGATCTTAGTATGTGCTAGCTGCTCTTTTAGATCATGGCTTTTTACATAGTGAGTAATGAAAAAATCATGAAAGAACATTATAAAAGAAAAGAAAAAAGAAGAAATAAAGAAATGAAGAGAACATGAAAGAAAAGAACAAAACCAAAAATGAAAACAAAGCAAGGCAACAAATATTCAAAAATAAATAAAACAGGATAAAATAGTAAAAAAACAAAACAACAACAACAACAACAACAACAACAAAAAAAAAAAACAAAAAAACCCACACCCTCTCTGCCCCCAAACTACAGCTTGTTTTCTGAGCCCTAGCACTGCAGAGCAGCTGGTGTGTGATTCTGGACTCTGGGCTCTTGGAAGTCATGAGTTCCCTAAGACTCCTAGACTGGGCTGTTATGGTGTGCAGACCCTGCTTCAGTCTAGGCTTTTAGGGTGGGGTTGGGAATGTCAACTGTGATGTTCCTCAGTCTGACTTGGAGAGCTTTTCTGTAGCTCCTTCACTGTTTGACAGAGTTCTGGTGTGTGTGTGTGTGTGTGTGTGTGTGTGTGTGTGTGTAACATACTAGCTCTGTGTTTTTTTTTTTGTTTTTTGTTTGTTTGTTTGTTTGTATTTCTGTGCCCAAGGACAGAAAGATCTGCTCCCACTGTGTTGGGAGTTCCCTCTGTTACTGTTTCTCCATCTCTCTCATTGTTCTCTTGCCATTCTCTCTGTCTTTGCCTGTTCAGTATCTATTCAGTCAGCCCTCAATTCTTCTTCAGGAGGAATTATTCTATAAACAGCTGTAATTTGGTGTGTTCCATGGATGAGGGGAGTTCAGTGTTTTCCTATGTTGTCATCTTGAATCCAAATGTTGACTGCAGCTCTTTTTGGATGGGGCATGCACAGGTCTTTTCCCCACAGCCTCTACTCATTTATGTTTCTTGCAGTTCCTAGTAGCCATTTGAGTTCCTGACTAACTAAGTTTGGGGCATAGAAGAAGACTAATATATTGGTCAGAGCATGACTGAGATACACTTCATGTTCTTTGTAGCTCGTTATATTAAAAATCTTCTCAGGAGATTTACTATCAAACAGTATATACCATGGACTTTCTTCAGAGAGTTAGAACAAATTATTTTAAGATTTGTGTGGAATCAGAAAAGACCCCGAATAGCCAGGGGAATTTTAAAAAAGAAAACCATAGCTGGGGGCATCACAATGCCAGATTTCAGGTTGTACTACAAAGCTGTGGTCATCAAAACAGTGTGGTACTGGCACAAAAACAGACACATAGATCAATGGAACAGAATAGAGAATCCAGAAGTGGGCCCTCAACTTTATGGTCAACTAATATTCGATAAAGGAGGAAAGACTATCCACTAGAAGAAAGACAGTCTCTTCAATAAATGGTGCTGGGAAAATTGGACATCCACATGCAGAAGAATGAAACTAGAGCACTCTCTTGCACCATCCACAAAGATAAACTCAAAATGGATGAAAGATCTAAATGTGAGACAAGAGTCCATCAAAATCCTAGAGGAGAACGCAGGCAACACCCTTTTTGAACTCGGCCACAGTAACTTCTTGCAAGATACATCCACGAAGGCAAAAGAAACAAAAGCAAAAATGAACTATTGGGACTTCATCAAGATAAGAAGCTTTTGCACAGCAAAGGATACAGTCAACAAAACTCAAAGACAACCTACAGAATGGGAGAAGATATTTGCAAATGACGTATCAGATAAAGGGCTAGTTTCCAAGATCTATAAAGAACTTATTAAACTCAACAGCAAAGAAACAAACATCCAATCATGAAATGGGCAAAAGACATGAACAGAAATCTCACAGAGGAAGACATAGACATGGCCAACATGCACATGAGAAAATGCTCTGCATCACTTGCCATCAGGGAAATACAAATCAAAACCACAATGAGATACCACCTCACACCAGTGAGAATGGGGAAAATTAACAAGGCAGGAAACAACAAATGTTGGAGAGGATGCGGAGAAAAGGGAACCCTCTTACACTGTTAGTGGGAATGTGAACTGGTGCAGCCACTCTGGAAAACTGTGTGGAGGTTCCTCAAAGAGCTAAAAATAGACCTGCCCTACGACCCAGCAATTGCACTGTTGGGGATTTACCCCAAAGATAGAGATGCAGTGAAACGCCGGGACACCTGCACCCCGATGTTTCTAGCAGCAATGTCCACAATAGCCAAACTGTGGAAGGAGCCTTGGTGTCCATCGAAAGATGAATGGATAAAGAAGATGTGGTCTATGTATACACTGGAATATTCCTCAGCCATTAGAAATGACAAATACCCACCATTTGCTTCAACGTGGATGGAACTGGAGGGTATTATGCTGAGTGAAGTAAGTCAATCGGAGAAGGACAAACAGTGTATGTTCTCATTCATTTGGGGAATATAAAGAATAGTGAAAGGGAATTGAAGGGAAGGGAGAAGAAATGTGTGGGAAATATCAGAAAGGGAGACAGAACATAAAGACTCCTAACTCTGGGAAATGAACTAGGGGTGGTAAAAGGGGAGGAGGGCGGGGTGTGGGGTGAATGGGTGTTGGGCACTGAGGGGGGCACTTGATGGGATGAGCACTGGGTGTTATTCTGTATGTTGGCAAATTGAAAACCAATAAAAAATAAATTTATTATTAAAAAAAACAGTATAGTGAGTCAGGGACTAGAAACGAGGCTTTGTTTCTTTAATCATAATATTAAATGCTTTAATATTAAAGTTTAGCATTTGATGGTGCCGTGTTTTTTACTGGGCAGTGTTAGAATGATGTAGTTGTTAATATTAATTCAATTCAGCTCACAGAACATGTGTGAAATGCCAATCACATACTAGTCATCAAACTTGGTATTGGGGATAATTTGTCATTATATCTCTGCCAGTTATAACATTGTAATTTGGGTGGTTGTCATTTATTGCCTTTTTTTTTTTTTTACTGTTTAGGAAATGTTTCTTTTAACTGATGTTAACACAAAAGTCTTTATTTTGTAAGTAGGCAGAAAATATAATTGTGCATGACTAAAAATACCAAGAATCTCATAGGTTACTATCTAATTATCCACTGAATTGTGTCTTTATTCCCAGATGAATGTGTTTTTAAATCTCATTTGTATCTTTCCCCTCTGGTTGTAACTTTACCCTATTGTACATCTGTTATAATGTTGAGAATATTGTTAATCTTAAATAAATATAAATAAAAGAAGCATTTGACCCATTATGTAGCTTTTACCTCAGGGTTTTCATTGATTCATCCATCTCCCTTCTAAGAGCTTGTCTGTGACTATTAAAATCCTTTCTTAGAAACAGATTGGACCATTCTTATCCTTCCCTTGCTTCACTGCTTCCACTTCAACTTGGCATCAGATTTGAGAGCCCTGGATTATGCTTTTTAGTATTTACAACAGTGAATTGTAAGCATAGCTGACACTAGCAGAAATCAGCTGAGAAAGCTTATTTAAAATGAGAATTTCTTGTTTGCTCCCTGTCTGTCCCCCTACTTCTTCAGCCAATTCAATTTGTCTGGGGTGAGACCAAAGAAGTTGTATTTTAACATTCTGATGACTTTAAAATATTTGTTTAAAAAGAGTGTTGGTATTGGGGAGGAAACAAGGAATCTGCATTTTTTTAAAGATCTACTTATTTATTAGAGAGAGAGAGAGAGAGAGAGAGAGAACATGAAGGGAAAGGGCAGAGGGAGAGGGAGAGAGAGAATCTCATGCAGATTCCCTGCTGGGCTCAGAGCCCATGACTCTGAGATCACGACCTAAGCAGAAATCAAGAGTTGGATGCTTACTCAGCTAAGCCACCCAGATGCACCAGGAATCTGCATTTTAATGCTCTGAATATTTTAAGATTGTTATTTATTTAAGACAGAGAGAGAGGAGAGAGAGAGGGAAAGAGAGAGAATGGCAGAGACACAGGCAGAGGGAAAAGTAGGGTCCATGCAGGGAGCCCGATGTGGGACTCGATCCCGGGTCTCCAGGATCAGGTCCTGGGCTAAAGGAGCCGCTAAACTGCTGAGCCACCTGGGCTGCCAGCTCTGAATATTTTAATATATTAGTTTTAAAAGGATGTTGGTATTTGAACGTGATTGCTGTAAACCAGGAGGGGGAGATGTTTTCCTGAAAAGAAGTTCAGGAATTGATGGGATTCTGACATTTCCAATCCCTAAGTAATGATCGTCTGAATCTTTTTTTTCTTTCCTTCTAAGCAAGTTTAGTGGCTTTGTCATTAGCCAGCCCACAATTGCTCTGAGCCCACCATATGGGAGTCTGCTGTATTTGTGCTCCCATGCCTGTGACACAGAATATTTAAAGACCAAATGAGTTAGTATCAGTGAAATATCAACAAACAATTAACTATAAGGATAATCACTATTGCTTCTATACCATTAATCAAAAATAGTACTTTTTTCCCCCTAAATTTATTACAGGTTCATCTGGGAAGTGACACTTATAATGTAAACAGCAGCATTTCCTGATGGCATAAGGCAGCTACTGAACACTACCATGCAATTTAATTTAATTACATTTAATTGCTCACATGCTGCATAGAGAGACCACAATAGTCACTGTACAGCCATCAACATTAGTATTCAACAACAACAGAAAGTAATCACTTCTATTTCTTGGCCAAGTCCATTGACAAGTCCATTGACCCGATTCCAAGCATTTTGTATGTCTTACTGGGCATCTTTCCAGAGCTCTTTATAGGAGAGAACACTGACCCAGAGTGGCCTCAGTGTTTCCATGTCTTGAGAATTAGCTGTTTCTTAAATTTCATCACCTTACACAGCCTATTCTGTGATGGTACTTAGCTGGTTTTTGGTTTGATTTGGTGAACATTTCAAAGAACTTG
Source organism: Nyctereutes procyonoides (assembly GCF_905146905.1). Taxonomy (NCBI): domain Eukaryota; kingdom Metazoa; phylum Chordata; class Mammalia; order Carnivora; family Canidae; genus Nyctereutes; species Nyctereutes procyonoides. Next base: position 47,231,108 of record NW_026575133.1, on the reverse strand, counting down.
AATTTCTGGAATATGAAGACACATCCATGGGTAACAGGAAACTGACTGTCTTTATCTTGTCCCTAAAGAGAGCAGAATAAAGAGAAGGTAAATAAGACTTCTTAGTGAGCCTTTATATAAAATATTGACTATTTTTCTAAGCCACCAAATACTACCTAAAGCATCAAAGCTCATTTGAAATACATCATAATATATTTTGTTTAGTTATTTAACAATAATGCCAAAAATATATTGGAATTGGACTTTTCATTAAGCCCAATGTAGAGTGCTGATAAAACTAAACAATTGAGGGAAGATTATTTTCTTAATGTTTAAAGTTAAAGAATATCATATTGTCTCAGGCGAAGAGTCTTTCACATTGAAGCTCTTCAGGTGAAATGAAGCAGAAATTTGAGACCATTATTTTATAATCCAGATCAACCTGCAATTATAGACTTTGAATTAACGGAATATCCATCACACCTGAACAACAAAGGGGAGAAAGGAGAGGTGTCAGGGACTCCTGTCTTCTGAAGGATTAAATCGTTCCATTGTGCCCACTCCTTTCACCTCCAACAGTGTTATATCGAATTTTGACATAAATTAGGATATGCTACTCTCAGGAAAGAGTCAAAAGAATGGTGTTTGAAATCACTGTCTTTTCTCCAATTTCATCCTCTCTCTGTCTCTCTCTCTTTGTAGTAGATAAGGCTATCATTTCACTGAGTGGCATATAGTGGCCTGTATCCAGGGGAACACATCTGCTCCCTCCCTTGGGAGGAAGGCTAGTGGTTCCATATGTTGGGATCAATAAAATAATAACTGCTCTGTCACTTATAAGCACTCACTTGACTATCTCATTTGTTCTTTACAAAAACTATGAGATAACTGCTATTATGATTCTTTTTTTTTACAAAAGAATAAACTATGGTATTAAATAGAGTTATAACTTTTCTAAGGCCAATGATGGAGTTGAGATTTTATCCATCTGATTCCAGAGGCTGCTTTCTTAACCATTTTGCTATAAGAAAAGGAAAGGATACAGTGGACTCTTGAGCAAAACAGGGGTTAGGGGCTCTCAGCCCTGGGGCAGTGGAAAATCTGCACATAACTTTTGATTCCCCCCCAAACTTGACTACTACTAGGCTACTGTTGACTGGGAGCCTTACCAATAACATGAATAGTCTGTTAGTACATATTTAGCATATTGTATGTATTATATACAGTATTCTTATAATAAAGCAAACTAGAGAAAATAAAGGCAATCGTTAAGAAAATGTTCCTTAAGAAAATCATAAGGTATTGTACTTACTGAAAAGATTCCACGTATAAGGGGAGTGGTGCAGTTCAGACCTGGGTTGTTCAAGAGTCAACTGTGTATTTATTTAATGTGTCTGGTTTCTCCTACCAGCAAAATGAATAATATAGTATTTCTAATTAAATTCATAATTAATTAATTAACTTTTATTAAAAATATTAATTTGAGGAACGCCTGGGTGGCTCAGTGGTTGAACGTCTGCCTTTGGCTCAGGACGTGATCCTGGAATCCAGGGGTCGAGTCCCACATCTGGCTCTCTGCATGGAACCTGCTTCTCCTTCCTCTACCTATGTCTCTGCCTCTCTCTCTCTCTCTCTCTCTCTCTCTCTCTCTGTCTTTAAAATAAAAAATATTAATTTGAGTACAATTGACACACAATGTTAGATTAGTTTCAGGTCTACAACATAGTGATTACACATTTCTATGCTTCATGCTATGCTCTATATGGACCTTTCCCCCTAATTTTTTTGACAGCCAGAGATTTTTTTTTCTTAAACACAAGAGAACATTAGATTTCTAGGTTTGTAGTTTCTATGAAAACTAAGGAAAAATTAAAGTTCTTTATCTGGTTTTTGGAGAGTGTTTGTTATTAGAAATATTGACATTGGCATTATTTTGTAAAACACTTTCTTGGTATAATAATGAAAAGGCTCACAAGCAAATTAGGTATGATGTTTGCCTGCTTCAAAAGCCAAGCAAATTGGTTCTTGATAAATCTTTGTAAATTCTTTGCGAGCTATTAGAAAGTAAATGGATTTACAAAAAAATTAGAGGACTAATGTGATGACACATTACTTTACTAGTTAATTACTGAGGAAGTAAAAGACAAAATTAAAAAGCACTATAACAAAAAAAATACATGCTTTATTCTTCTCAACAGTTATCTGCATCAATTGGATTTTATGCCAACCCAGCTGTTGATTTCAAGCCATTACTGATTTTCTTGTTTTAACACAAACCTGCAATTGGCTCAGTCTTTCCCATTAAAGTAGATTCTAAATTACGAATGGATTGTGTTCTAAATAGTTTATTCTTTGGCAGCTTGGAATTTGGAAAACATTTTACTTCAGAAAAATAATACACTATAAATGTTGGTTAGGCTGCCAAATGATCACAGAAAATAACATGAATTGAAGTGGGAAAATTAATAATACCGTATTTCTCAGCATTGTAGGTCTGCGAGAATGTAATGGTTTAAGTGCAAAAAATAAAACATTATGATATGTGCACGGCACAATTTCATAATATGCAGACACGGACTGGAAAGATAGATGTCCATCAAAATCTAAATGGTGGTTATAGACTGAAGTTATAGAAGATTTTCCTTTTTATACTTTTTTACTTTGAATGCATTTATATTTTGTAATTTTCGTTTTACAATGAATATTTAGTGCCTTTATAAACTGTATATATATATGCATGCATACATATGTATATATATGTAAGTATATGTGTATATATATATAATTTTTTAAAACAATGGACATTCTTTTTTACGATGAACATTTAGTGCTTTTATATACATAAACACACAATTTTTTAAAGCAAAAGTCACCTCTCTGCCTTTCTTCCCTCTCTCCTCTTGGAAAACACATGGCCATTGGAACACATGATTGGGTGTCCACTTCTTGCTTCTGTATCCCACATCTGCTCTGCCAATGAATCTTATGAGATTCATCTTCAAAGTATATCCAGAAACCACATCCTCTATTACTGCCCTTGGCCAAGAAATAATCATCTTTTGCCTCGATTATTTTTTAAAAAGATTTTATTTATTTATGAGAAACACAGAAAAAGAGGCAGAGACATAGGCAGAGGGAGAAGCAGGCTCCCTTCTAGGACCCTGATGTGGGACTTGATCCCGGATTCTGGGATCATGCCCTGAGCCGAAAGCAGAAGCTCAACCGCTGAACCACCCTGGTGTCTTAACCTCAATTATTATTATTTTTTTTAGCCTTAAACCTGGTCTTTTTATTTTCTGTATCATTTTCCTACAGTCTTTTTTCAAGCAGAACTCCCAACATGGTCTTTTATCTTTATTTATTTATTTATTTTAATGAAAGGAGTATGTTATGCACCTAGTTCACTTGGAATAAATCCAGAATCATTGCAGGGGAGTAGCAGGTCATCCCCTCATGCTTTGCTTTCATCTTCTCCCTCTCTCTTGCTTGCTCACTCTGTTCCAGTCACACCAGCCTCCTTTCCTTTCCTCAAACACTGGTCATGCGCCCCCCCCCCAGCATCTCTTGTATTTGTTGTCCTCCATTCTTGGAAAGTTTTTCCCACCCAGCAATCATCAGGACACTTTCCCTTTTTACTCATATGGCGAGGTATTTTCTAGCCATGATATATACAATTTCAACAATGCTTGCTCCTTCAACCCTTCTTTTCCCCCTTTTAATTGGTTTAAAGTTATCTTTCATATGTATCACCCTCTAACACAAATGATACACTTTTATGTATTTTCTTGTTTATGGATGATTAGTGTTACAAAGGAACATGCTCCCCGTGGGCAGGGACTTTGGACAATGTCATTTTTTACTGTATCCTCATGGCGTAGAATCCTGTCCAGCATGTGACATGCCTCCAGGATTATTTATTGAATGAATGAATGAATAAATGAATGTAATGAAGGTATGAAAAAAATAGATCAATAGGATAGAAATGAAACTTAGGATAACACATGCCTATTGACAGGACCAGAGAAGAGAGATATAGGATCTTTCTCTCTGTTAGTAACATTTTTTTCCTTTTATATATAAAAACATTGAAGAAAATGTGACAAAATTGTTGCAGATGAAAACAGTGGTATTTGTAACATTAGCTTCTGAATATTTTTGCCTTTTAAAACTTTTCAGAAAGACATCTTTTACTAGCTTTCCAATAATTACAGGACAAAGCACACACTTGTGAGCATTGCACGGAAGGCCTCTCATATGGATCTTGCTCCCTCCTTCACCCTCATTCACTTGACTACTCTAGTTTTCCCCACAGTCATGTTTTCTTCTATCTCCTTGCCTTTTCTGCTCTACCTGGGGTGATCTTTCCATTTTCCTTTGCCTGGCTACATGCAGCTGTCTTTCATGACTCAGGCTACTCTATTCCTATAATAGAACTTTCTGTAAGTGAAACACGATTTTCATCGTGTCTTGTAAAATTCAAATGAAACTGGCTCAGCCTTTGCGTCCTGCATCCTGTGGGAGGTCCATGCTCTTTCCAATATTGATGAGAGTCCTAGCAGGCCTATCACTGGTATTATCCCTTTGGTTTCTTGCCACTGCTGAGTTTGATGACTCTTTTATTCTTCCCACAACCACATTTGTTCCAATTTCTCTTCTCCATGTGAACCCAGGCCTCTTTTTCTCCTTGAGGGAGACAAATGTGTAGAGACTCTTGGTAGAGAGTCAAGGCCTAACTGGGAATCAGAAGGCAGGGGTGGGGAGGGGAGATCATGCTCTAGCCTTGTAGAGGGAATAAATTAGACTTGATAGTGACAATTTTGTTCTGAAAGGGCCATTGGCTCTACACACTTCTGGTGTCACTGTCCAACGTTCCTCTTAAAGACTCCCTGCCTATCTCTCAAATATTTCCTCAAATCTCTTTTTTCTTCAGGCTGCGCCTACCTCCCTACACACCAGCTCCTATAGTTGGCAGAACAAATTCCTTTTCTCTTTGTCTCTTGGCCCTTTTCAGTTATGCCTTTTTTATACCCCTCAAAATCCACTGGGTCACTTCCTGCACAAGAACAATCCTCTCTCAGAGAGGAATTCTGTGTTCAGTTCCTAAAAGAAGTGTGTCTTTTCCCTGAGAAGCACTTTATTAGAGTGATCGTTCACTTGTGTATCTTTGCCACTGAATGAAAGTTTCGAACATAACATTTTGCTTTTGCTGAATATTTTATCAACAGTGGCCAGCTCAGAGTACAGTCATTGGTGTTCGATGAGGAACAGCAGACTGATTAGGTGTTCTGCTCATAGAGGAGTTTGAGTGCCATTTGACCTCAAAAAATTTTTTTCTTTCTTTTGATCCCTAAATGCACATAAGTGAGATGGAAATTATTTAGGCCTAAGAACCTACTTGGTTTTGTTTCCTCCACTAGATTAAGACCTTGTTTATCCAGAGGAATGTCTCAGCACCCATCACAGCATGTGCCAATCACCTGGATTGAGGCAGATTGTATCTTACCTGGTTACCTGACCAAAAACATGCTCAGGAGAAGCTCTTTGGTTGGAACTCGTGCTGGTCAAAGAATCTGCTACAAACATCTCTTCTTCATTGTCTTGCTTCTTAACTGAAGAACATGCCAGTGATTTAACTCTTCTCTGAGCTTCTAGAATCCCACTCTTGGGGTGTCTTTCCCCACCTTTCCGAGGATCCTTTGCAGTAAATGAATGAATAGGTGAGGAAATGGAATAGCGTCTAACAATCATGACATTGTCTGTGTAGGAGACACAAAATTTAAGTTCATGAAAATTTTACCTTGAATGACATCCACAAATGGCAAATTATGTTAATAGTACTTCATCAAAATGAACTAAATATATCTATTGCTTTTGATTCATTTTTTTCTCACATAAACTACATCTGTTCCCTGATTTATTTCACAAATAATTGAGTTCCAGTCACATGCCAGGCACTTTTTTTATGAGATAGAGATGGGGATATGGTAGTGACTCACACAAAACTCTTGCCCACACGAGCTTACCTTCTTGCATGCAGGCAGATGATAAACAAACATCATGTGATAAAATTCAGGTAGTGATAGGTCCTAAGAAGCCAAGTTAGGCTGATAAAGGCAAAAGGATAGAGACAGATGAGGTAGGGGCTCTGACAACTGTATAGTGTGGTCAGGAAGACCTTTGTAAAGATGCATTAGAAAAGAGACCTGGACATGTAGAAATAATAAAACAAGACTTTACAATGGGATGACCATGGATATTCTGGAGACGCCAACTCTGGACAGCTTTTCTCTCTCCTTCTAGAAGATTGTAGAAGAACTTGTTCATCATAGACCCTCACCACCTGAACGGCCACAAATAATTGTACTAGTTGCTGTTAACTGGCCTATACTTGGTGTGTCTTGACTTTAGTTGGGATTGTCATTATGAGGAAGCCTGTTGATTGAGAGATAAAAGCACAGGACCGTATGTGGAAAGAAGCAGAGGTGACTTGCATAGAAAACTGGAGTGTTCCTGAGAGAGAGATGGAGAGATTTATGGCCTTAGTTTCCAAGGACTTTCAATAAGTTCTTTTCTTGATGTGAATCAAGGTTCTCTGTTCCTTGTAACTTAGGCACTTGATTAAAAGAGCTTTATTTTAGGGAGTTTAGTTTGTCTGAATCCTCATGACACTGTACTAATGCTGACCAGACATCCAGTTATTACCCAGGGGGCTAAGAACTCTGACCTCATGGGTTGGTTTTCATTTTCTGGAGCACTTAAGGAATGTTTGTCAAATCTTTTTTCTTTCTTGTTACAGTTCTGGCATAAACTAGCATGGATATTTAAGAAAGGCCTGCATCGTGTTTCAGTTTTAAGAGTGCTAGAAGCACAATTGTTTTTTACTTAGGTTTGCTGCCTACATCGGCAGAATGCAGATGATTATTAAGGCCATTGCAAAAAGTGGAGGCTGCCCTGGCTTTTATGGTTTGGAAGAGCAGAAGATTAACTTTTAAGCAAGAGTTTGGGGTGGGGGGAGGTGGTTTCAGTTCAAATCTATCTGAAGTTAATAATTGTATGCAAATACTGTTTTCTAAATTATTTCTAAACACTACTTTGGCCATGATCTATAACTTCTATAATTGTCTAAAAACAAGTTTATGGCTATTGACAATCAAAAAAGTTTTTGTTTGAAATGATTATGAAACAATCTTTTTATAGTGAACGGTAGGAAATCACAATAGAGGAAATTGTGCCGATGATGGCCAGGGGAAATTTATTCTTATTTGGAAACCTATGCTCCAACTTTTCCAACTTGACCGATTATCAACTTTGCTCTTTTTTCATCTCTCTGGGTCACAAATAGTCTGTTATCCTTTCACTTCTTATTTTGTAAAAGGGAAAGGATATTCAACACAACATCATGGGGTCATTAGCACAATTTCAGAGATCGCTGCCAAATGCAGTATATTTGCCAGCAAAGAATATGAATACATTGCAGAGAATCAAAGGTCCAGCAATGCTGGGGGATCCCTAAAAAGAATCATTTCTTTTATCTTGCTTGCTGCAAAGTATTTCTCTCCTGATGGTCCCAAGGTGACATTGCACAGGGCAGGAGGGTAAGGGCAGCATCCCTGAAAGTGCTGGTTGCATTTCATATCTACCAAATGCTTATCCACTATTACAGATGCTTCCATGAGAGCTTATTCAACAAAGATTCATTCTAATCAGGTGCTTTTCTGCATTCTTCTTCATAATATATATATATATATATATATATATATATATATATATATATATATAATATATCCCCAAGCAGCTGTGTCCCTGGGATGTAGCATAGCTCTGTGCCCTCAGGTGAATGATGGGGAAGTAGGCTTCTCTATTCATAAAATCTCATTTTTGTCTCACTACACATATTGCACAACCAACAAAAGAACTTTTAGTTCCAAGTGATTCTCTTCCAGGTTCTCTTTAATTATTCCCTTTCTTAAAGAGATTCACATTTCTGATTTCATATTGTTCCTTCTCAAAGAATAGGTTTATATTATTCTGTTTTTAAAGGATTGGACAGGTTGCTTAACCTCTAGGTCTTATATCCTCAACTGTAAAATAAGGGGATGATCTTGAAAATTCCTTTCTAGTAGCAAAGGTCTATGATTCAGTTTTATTTTATTTTTATTTTATGATTCAGTTTTAAGTATGAATGCCACTTCAGTTTGAAGTTAAGATACTGACAATGTCTTAAAATTAAAATTGCTGATAAAAAAAACTTATGCCAAAGTCAAATAGCATTTTATTTGGCATATCCAATGATATGAAGATAACTACCACCAAGTAACTCATGTTGAATCTTACCTGTGCTATCTTTTTTAATGTTCTCAACAGCCATAGGAGATAGATTCTATTACTATGTCCATTTCACAGATGAGGTTTTTTTTTATGATAAAAGCATGTTACATTCATAGGATCACAGAACTTTACAGTTAGGAGAGGCTTGGGAAGGTGTTTAATCTATTCCATTCATTTTTACATGAGGATGCTGAGGTCAGGAGTTTTATGTGTCCTACTTAGCACTGACCAACTATTACAAAATTGAGACTACAATACAGTGTCCTCATGCTCAGGCCAATGTTCTTTCTGCTTATATCACTTACTTTTGTGATAGCACATAAAATATAAGACACGGATAAAGACATGCAGAGTAACTCAAGAGGGCTTCCAAGCACAAATTTAAATCATATTTCTTTCTTTGTTTTGTTAATGCAACTGACTAGGGTTCCCCAAATGTTACCAGTTTTTCACCAGTCCTTTTAAACTTAATGCTACCATTCTTGTTGGCAGTTACCATCCATATGCTGAAGAAGTATGATATCAATTGTGTGTTTAGCTCTAATTAATAGTCTAAACTCCCCCAAGCTTGATAGCATTCAGGCCCTGAGAGTTTAAAGGGTAATATTCTTTGTCCTTTGAATGGTGTAATTCTTGTTGTAAAATAGCCACAGATGTACTAAGATAGAACATACTTTTTCATTAGGTTAAGCTAATGATAAGCTTATAGAGAATAGATTTCAAGGAATGTCATTTACCTTTGGAATAAGGCAGTGGTTTTCAAATGGAGGAAATTTTGTTCTTCAGGCAACATCTGGAATGTCTGAAGGCACTTTGGTGGTTACGACTGGAGGGTAAGAGGCAGGTACTACTGGCATCTAGTATTTAGAAGCCAGAAAAGCTGCTAAACAGTGTGCAGTATCCAAGACAGATCCATTAAATACAGAGCTATTTAGTACAAAATGTCCAAGATTGCAGAGGTTGAGGAACTATGGGGTAAGTGTGTATTATAAATATCCCTATCTTTCTCTTCTTTTTTTCTTTTCTTTAACCAGGAAAAAGTCTAACCTCTTTATCAGTTATTCTTTAATTTTATTAAATAACCATCAGACAGAACTACTCAGATCCAGAGTTGCACTTGGCAAAAAGGGAAAAAGCCCTGATTGGAATCTGTTCCAGTTTTGAAATGTAGGGCCCCATGTTAGAGAGAGACCTCTCCAACAGAGAAAACCAGCTGGCAAACATGACGTGTTCCCTTGCCAAGCTGTTTAGAACCTCTAAATGGCATTGCCTGAAGCCTTTGACAGATAATATTAAAAGATTTGAGTATTTAATTATGTACATCAATTTTATTTGAATATGCTGTGTGTAGGCAAGCACTGATAATTTAAATGTAGAATGTGTTTTTCGCTCTGCTGATTTCCGACTTCGTGTGTGTAGTCTTCCCAGTCAAAATACTTTCCCATAAAAAATGAGGGATTTGATTTTCAGAATATATCAGACACTGACCCTGCGTCTTGAAATCTTCCACCTGTATAGGAGGTTGACTCTCATGCAACACACATTCTTATAGGGCAGTAAGGTTCTTTGTAAAACATGGATAAGAAACAACATCTGCCATTTGTTGTGTGTTGGCCAGATGCTATATTAAGCACTTAGTCTATTATTGCAGTGAGATAGGTACTGCAACCCTGTGAGGTAAGTACTCTAAGGCTTCCTAATGTAGAAAACAAAGGTTAGAGATTTCTCGTATCTCTGAGTCAAGTGGATAATGAATGACAAATCACTTGCAACCATATTTATCTGACTGTAATATCCATACACTTAACTACTGTGCAATATTGTGGCTTAATAAGTGAACATGGCATTTGACATATACCCATTCAGTGTGCTATTATGTGACATTTAAATACTTGAGGTCAAGAAGGGGAAAAAAAACCCACGTTGTTGTTATAATGTGACTGGTTTTCATCAACCTGTCATTCTTACCTTTCCAGGAATATCTAGAAATAGTTTTGATGTTGCTAAAATATGTTGCTTGACGATGCTAACGATTTGTTCCCCTAGGGATTTAAAGGTAATCTACCAGGAGAAAAAGGATGGAACTCACCGTTGCAAATACCAACTTATGCAGTTATGTGAGAGGCACAATAAACCTGAATTTAGGAGAGCTTTGCAAAGACGGGCACAGCCCAGAAGAGGTATGGACATTTGGTACCTTGGTGTTCGTGCACAGCTGGAGCTGCCCCAGTGGAAGCACCACCGTGAAGAGTTGCAGGAGATTTTTCAGATGCTTTTTCAAGGTTACCAAGGTATGTGACTTCCTCTTCCCTTTCATCTCCTGATTCTCTGCTGGGGCCTGGGGTTCTCTGACTACTTGAAGTCAGCTTCATCCGAAGGACTTGATTCTCTTTCTCCAGCTTGTTGATCTCTGCTCGCATTTCCTGGATAATTCTCATGAACTGGATGTTAGCTTCCATTTGCCCCTTCTTGGGTGGCTCTGGTCACCTTTTGCTCATGAACCAAATGCACAGTCTACTCAGTGGGACTGGTTGATCCCACCAGTAAACCTTCCTGGACAATAGATGTCACTCTTCTCTGGACCATCTTTCAGCACCTGGGGAGTTAGACTGTCAGGGAGGAAAAGGATCTCCATGACTTATTCATTCTGGGTTTTGTTTTTCAGATAGAGCTTTCCTTTGTATCTTTAATTTCATATCAATCCACAGTTCTAGAATATTGCTTTGTGCCCGAAGAGAAGAGAGCATGCCAAAAATTTCCAGGGAGGAATGTAGTTTCTTATTTCTGTCATGAACTCACCATCCTACCAGCTACTCAGTTTCTCTCTGTTACTACTTCTGGTATCAAATGTTTTATAGAATCATCAACTGTCATTAGGACATGAAAACTGGTGCATAAGAATTATGCCTTGTCTTTTCTATAAAATATGTCATAATTCTGTACTTTGGGGGTAAATTGTTAATTTTGACACTTGTTGATTGAGGATAAAATTAATCGTAGGGGACATATGATTGCAGTGAGGTTACTATAAAAGTTAATTGTGGGATCCCTGGGTGGCGCAGCGGTTTGGCGCCTGCCTTTGGCCCAGGGCATGATCCTGGAGACCCGGGATCGAATCCCACATCGGGCTCCCGGTGCATGGGGCCTGCTTCTCCCTCTGCCTGTGTCTCTGCCTCTCTCTCTCTCTCTGTGACTATCATAAATAAAAAAAAAATAAAAAAAATAAAAGTTAATTGTACCTAAATCTCTCAAGATAAGGTCAAGGACCCAGACAATCACTTTCAGTAGGTTTCTATCTTGTAAGCATTTTTGCTATTATTTGGTTTTAGAATATTTGCTTGGGCAAAGGTTGCCCAGGGATATTTTGGAAATGTAAGAAGATATAGGTTGAACATTAATCTTGAATGAGAAGGACATGCAACGATTGACAGCTTTCGTTACCTATTTCCTGACGAGGTTTCTTTGTTGGGAATGCAAAGTATGAATCTTAAATAGCATATGCTCTGATAGCAGTATCTATTTGAAAATTCAATTAATGTTTAAACATATGCACTTCTGCAATAGGGTAAAAATGATTGGAAAATTTTTCATGGTGATAGTTTTCCTTGCACATTCATTTCCTTGTTTTCTGTGTATATTGATTTTTTTTGGCCTAGCTTAATAAATATTTGTTGATTGATCCAAGGCTGCAGTTTGAAGGAGTGATTGGAGAAAGTCTTACTCCTTTTTTTTTTTCTAAAGATTTTATTTATTTACTTATTCATGAGAGACACACACACAGAGAGAGAGAGAGAGAGAGAGAGGCAGAGACACAGGCAGAGGGAGAAGCAGGCTCCATGCAGGGAGCCTGACGTGGGACTCGATCCTGAGTCTCCAGGATCAGGCCCCCAGCCGAAGGTGGCACTAAACCGCTGAAACACAGGTTCTGCCCCTCCTTTTTTATTCATACACATTTTTATATATATTTAAATCTAAGATGTGCTTATTTTAAAAATAAGTCTAAAAATAATATGGCTGTTTATACTACTTCTATTTGTGTTTAAATGAATTTCAGTAAACATTTCTGTGCAAGGCACTCTATAGGCCATAGAAGTGGGTTGTGGAAATATGGAATTTGGATTTATTTTATTTTTTTTATAAAGATTTTTATGTGTTTATTCATGAGAGATACACACAGAGAGGCAGAGACACAGGCGAGGGAGAAGCAGGCTCCCTGCGAGGAGTCTGATGCGGGACTCCATCCCAGGACCCCAGGATCACGCCCTGAGCCCAAGGCAGATGCTCAACCACTGAGCCACCCAGGAGTCCCTGGAATTTGGATTTTAAAGGTTATTAGTCAAACCGCTTATCAGATGTTCAAATCTTTTCAAAGCATCTCTGTAATTCATTATTGACCCTATACTTGGGCATTTCCCATGTAGGAGGATCTCCTTCCTACCAAGGTATGCTCTTTACTTTTTAATTAAGATTATCCACAATGACCACAAACTGGCCTCTATGTAGCTTATTTCTCATTCTTCTCTTTGGAGAGGTTACATAACACAACCAATCCTTGTTTTAATGAAAATTCTTGTTCCATCATGTTCTAATGAGTGTCTGTTTTCCAGAATGAACATCCTCAATTCTTTCAATTGTTTGCGATCTAATGTGGGATCCAAGGTCTTAAGTCCATCATGGACACTGTCCCTCAAACATGTTTCCATTTATTTATAAGCCTCTTCAATTAAGATGTCAGGCCTAAATGCATTCTCCCAAAGGATTAGAATAACCTAGAGGACACTGTCCTAACTTCTATAGAGTGGAATAGAATATCGGAATATTTTTAAGAAAATATTTCAAGAAGGTGGGCAGTAAAAATCATTTTTGAAATTATGTCCAGCACAACAGAGCAGGAAATAAAAATAACTTGTGAAACTGCTGGAAATGACAAGATAGTAATCATTTATTTATTTAAAAAAATCCATAGTGAGGGGATTATATATTTTAAAGAAGTCAATTTGTTTTTAAGATATAGATTTAATGGAACCCCAATCGAAATCTCTATGGGATTTAAAAAAAAATTGATGAACCCATTCTAGGGATCATCTGGAGACAACAGTTTTGAAGTATGTGAAAATAAAGAGTATTTGTTGGGTCTTCACTTTATTAAAATTTTCAATATAATCTGTAGCTCTAAAAGTGAAAACTGCAAACATTAGTGAATTTGTAGATAAGAAGTTACAGACAATTCCTAAAAGGAACTCAAAAGACAAAAAACATGAAAAAAGCCCAACATCACTAATTAATTCTGAAAATTAAAACAATGAAATACTTTTTTCTTTTTGGACGGGCCTAACAAGTTAGCAAAGATTTTGAAAAGTGAATAAAGTTAATGCAAAACTATTAATAATTGTTTATTGACACATCAACTGACAATACTTATTGATTTTTTTAAAGGTGATTTTTATTTTATTTATTTATGATAGTCACAGAGAGGGGGGGGGCAGAGACACAGGCAGAGGGAGAAGCTGGCTCCATGCACCGGGAGCCCGACGTGGGACTCGATCCCCGGTCTCCAGGATCGCGCCCTGGGCCAAAGGCAGGCGCCAAACCGCTGTGCCACCCAGGGATCCCAATACTTATTGATTGATAGGATTTTTTGAGAAGCAATTTAACAGTAAGAATTAATGATATTTAAAAAGTTTTTAACTCTCGCCTTTTACATTCTACTTTCTAGACTCACTCTACCTAAGACAGTAATTACATTTAAAGATTTTTGTAAAAAAAAAAGGATTTTTGTAAAAGTATGCTTATTGCACATTAATAGCAAAATCTTGGAAATATCTAAATGTTCAAAAAAGGAGAATAAATAAATAAAATATGGAATAGTTATAAAACAAATAGTATTCTGAACCTGAAAATGTTAAGTGAAAATACAATATATCCAACTGTAAATGGAGTAAAATTAAAAGCATGTAAAATGGATTGGAAACACCCCCAAAAGAAAGCAATTCCTATTTCTGGTAAGATTTGGGATAATTTTTATTTATCTCTCTATGCTATCTGAATTAAAATTACATAGTTACATGAAAGACTTCCATAAGGAAAAAATTAAGTAATGAAAATAGATAATTGAAAAGAAATTTAATAAAATGAATCAGTATTAATTTTCCTGGATTTTTTTTTTAAGTCAGCTGGTGATTAAGTCAGATGGCTGTGAGAACTGGAGTTTTTCCTTACTAAACTAGTTTTGGTCTTTAATAGTTGTCATAGTAATTTTGAAATTTACATTTGAGTGAAAGCTACTTAGAATTGGTAAAATCTTATATAAATGCTAGGACTGGTGGTTCTATAATTATTTGTGATGTATTTTCAACGAATATTCCAGGCAATAAACTGGCATGGGGATCCAGTCTGATGAATGGCAGAGCAGGTGATTATTGGCATGTAGAAGAGCTCTATGGCCAGGGTGCCTGGGTAGCTCCGTCAGTTAAGTATCTGCCTTCAGCTCAGGTCCTGATCTTGGGTCCTGGGATCGAGCCCCCTTGCCCTCTCACATTGGGCTCCCTGCTCAGCAGGGAGTCTGCTTCTCCCTCTGCCTCTGTGGCTCCCCTCTGCTCACTCTCTTTCTCAAATAAATAAATAAAATCTTAAAAAGAGAAGAGAAAAAGAGCTATGGTCACTGCCACCATGACTCCTTGATAGGGCTTTGGAACTTTATCTTGAACTAGCAAAATAAAGACTCTGGGGCTTGTTTCTAGAGCAGGAGCCCTTACACCCATCAGCATCACTTGGGAGCGCTTGCTTAAAACGCATGTCTATAGGTCCAACCCTACACGTGTTGTAGATTCTCCTGCAGCAGATTTGGTAAATTGTGTTATAAAAAGAAGCATCCTGGGAGCAATTATAAGTTTTCTGGTGGCCATATTTAAAAAGTGAAAAAATAAAGTTGAATTAATTCTAGCATGTTTTATTTAACACAATAGATCCAGAATATTACCATTTCAACATGCAAATAAATATTAAAATTGCCTCTGAGATATTTTACAGGGCTTCTCTCTCACTAAGTCTCTCAAATGCAATGTGTATTTTACACTTATAGCCCATCGTAATTCAGACACTAAATTTTCATTGGAAAGAATTGATCTGTATTCAGATTTATAAAATTGACATTTGACAAAGTGGATTTGCACACCTGAGTAGGTCCAAACATACTTAAATGCACTTGGATCAGTCTGCCCTCTGCATAGTAGCCTCTACTGATCTTTCCAGTGCAGTGGGAGTAAAAGGCAGGTTCCCACAGTGACTCCTCAGGTCTTAGCCATCTGCTCTTTGGCTCCGCTGATGTCATCTGCCCCTCCCCTCGCTCAACACTCTACTCCACCCCAGTCACGCTGGCTTTCTTGGTTTCATAAACACTCCAGACACATTCCTGCCTGAGGACCGTGGTCTCAGCTGTCCCTGTGACTGTGAGTGCTTCTCCCTAGGCATCTACTTAGCTAATTCCTTCATCTGCTACATCAGCTAATCAACCACTCCCCTCAAGCCTCCAGCATGAGCCTGCATGGTGGGAATGGAGTAGATCTTTGGCTTTTTCCCATATCCGAGGACAAAGTTTAAGAAAGGAGATGAGCTGCATTAGAATGTCTGCTTTCCAGAAAACAGACTTGTCACTCAAGTACCTTCCTTCGATCTACCTTGAATAAATGATGACACAGCACGTCTTTTTTCTGGACATAAAATATTGTCTTGCTAGACTATGGTGTGTAGGTCTGATGTGGTTTCCTTAATCTGTCAGAAACCTCAGTTTTATTCGGTGACAGAGGATGAACCAGGTCAGATTAGAACTCGGGGATTTAAGTGCATCATTACCACTAGACCACATGCCCTGTGTGGAGATACCCAATTGCCTTCCCCTCTAAGACATAAGAGAAAAATGTCATTTACGTGAAATCTTATGTCTCACTTTTCAGGCAGGCATACATTCTGCTGTTATGAATTATTTAAACAGCTGCTGAGAAATTCTACTTTTGCAAGATCTGCTGAGAATTCACTTTGACCTTGAACTCGATATGTAGCTATTGTCAGAGTGATTTCCCAGGTGACCGGAAGCATCTGGCTCTGCAATGAGCCCAGACTCGGGAGCAGATTTGACAGTGTGCCATCTCGCTGTTGTTTGGACATTTGAGACCACACAGTGGCAGAGCAGCCATGTGGAAAGGAAGAAGGAGATGAGAAGTTTCTGATGGGCACAGCATCCACGAAATGCTGATAAGTCTGTGAGAGGGATGTTTAAGGATGCCCTGGGTCAACTCACATGAAAGAGATTAGCTGCTTCCCTTTGCAGCCTGATGCGAGATGATCTTGCCTTGGCTGGCTGTGTGAGCATGAGGAGACTTCCATGGAGACACAGATGGGAGGGAATGTCCCCCATCTGATAGGCTACTGCTGACCTGTGGTGGGTCTCTAATGAGTCCAAGAATTTGAAGGCCTTCTTGGGACTGGCATGTGTACAAAGAATTTGCACTAATAGGATCGACAGGGCCAAATCATGGGTTCTAACTTCTGTTCTGACCCTAACTCATAATTAAATCTTCAGAGAATCTGGGCATTGCAGAAATTATACATCAAATGTCTTACACAGAGAGGCAGGTACAGTAAATGAACGATGATGCCAAGTCCAGCAACTACTCACCTCCTGACATTTGTTGCCATGAAGGAATGCAGGCTCTAGTCCTTTAGACTCTTCCCTCCAAAAGCTGGGAATCCAGATTTTATATGAGAACTCCACATTTTTAAAGTTGGGCAACTAATTCAACCATTCAGATATACTGTGCAGACCCAACAAAACATATTAGAAGGAATGAATAGATTCTCTCAGTCTCCAATGTGTGTGGCTTCTAGGAAACAGAGTCCTTCCTTTTTCCCATGAGAAACCAGAGAAGTTTCTCTGGTCCCATGGACCAGAAAAGTAATATAGCTCTCCAAGATCAACTTGCTTTAATGAACGTTTACTGAGCATCAGGTTTAAGCCTCCAGGCAAGATAACCTGTGGAGAACCTTTACTGGATAAACCTACACTGTAAGACCAAGCCATTCCTTTTTTTTTTTTTCCTGAGCCTGTATATAAAACAGAAGGATAGTTATCTCCACGGAAAACGGTGAAGAGTAAATGACTTTACCAAAAGTACATTGAAATGAGTCAGTTTTCAGTAAGTGTTAGTCGAATAACATCAAATGTTAAAATTGAAGATTGCTGGTTGATGGTTCTTTCTGCCACCCAGCCTCAGCCCTGCAGGGAGGGGGGCTTTGGAGGCCAGGAGGGGGACAGGAAGGCAGAGGATGGAAGGGGAAGAGAGCTTGGTCCAATGCAAGCTTTGGCACTTACTAGCTGTGTCTTTGTAAGCAAGTTATTCCTTTCTGCTGAGCCACGATATTTCTACTTTCTGAAAAATCCCTCTTGTAATTTATGGGTCAACTGGGAAGAGTCGACATCTTTACTGTATTAAGTCTTTATTAGGACATTTATTCAGATCTACTTTTAAGTACTTTCATGGGGTTTCGTAGTTCTATCCAGTAGAGTCTTGCATGTATTTTATTATGCAATACTTGTCTTATCATGTAGCCCTAAATATTTTGTCATTTCTATTGTTATCATCACATGCACTCACTCTAGAAATATTTATTTACTCCTCATCATGTGCCAAGCGCTGGATGTTCACTGAAAAGCAAGACGCACAGAACTCCCTACCTGGGGGAATTCATATTCTAGTCAGGAAGACAGCAAAGAAACACAATAAATAGGCAAAATGTAAAGCACACTAGAAGGGATATGGCTATGGAGAAAAATAAGGCAGGGAGAAGACACAGAGAATGCCAGGTGAGGGCAGTGAGAGTTCGATTTTAAATTCATTTTAAAAACAGGGCAGCAGGGAAAGGTGTCACTGTGAAGGTGACCCAGGGAAGGGAGGGAGAAAACCGATGGGAACACAGCATGTCTGGCATAATGAATGGAAAGAACACAGGCAACTGTATTCTGGTCATGTGTGCCGGCATCACAGAGGCCAGAGCCATCTGAACAGGATGGGAAATGGGAGAAAGTACGAGAAAGAGTCAGGCAGGTATAGGGGCAGACAGAGCAGGTGGGCTCTGCAAGCTACTGTGTGGACTTCAGATGATTTTCCCAAATAATGAATTTCTGAAACCCATTTACGCTTCTTATGGATATATTTGTTTTTTTTAAATAAATTAATTTTTATTGGTGTTCAATTTACCAACATACAGAATAACACCCAGTGCTCATCCCGTCAAGTGTCCCCCTCAGTGCCCGTCACCCATTCACCCCCACCCCCCGCCCTCCTCCCCCTCCACCACCCCTAGTTCGTTTCCCAGAGTTAGGAGTCTTTATGTTCTGTCTCCCTTTCTGATATTTCCCACGCATTTCTTCTCCCTTCCCTTATATTCCCTTTCACTATTATTTATATTCCCCCAATGAATGAGACGATATAATGTTTGTCCTTCTCCGATTGACTTACTTCACTCAGCATAATACCCTCCAGTTCCATCCACGTTGAAGCAAACGGTGGGTATTTGTCGTTCCTAATGGCTGAGGAATATTCCATTGTATACACAGACCACATCTTCTTTATCCATTCATCTTTCGATGGGCACCGAGGCTCCTTCCACAGTTTGGCTATTGTGGACATTGCTGCTAGAAACATCGGGGTGCAGGTGTCCCGGCGTTTCATTGCATCTGAATCTTTGGGGTATGGATATATTTGGACTTATTTCCACATAATTCTCTATCTGCAATTCTTTTTCTCTCAACTTCCTTTTCTTCCCTTACCTCTGTCATCAGATGGCTTAATAAAATTGCCTTTATATAGCACAGATAAAAAAAGAACATAGCCTCTGAATGCACACTCTCTGGCTTTGAGTTCTGGCTTCCACTTTTTAGCAATGTGACCTTGGATCATTCACTTGTCTGTACCCTCGCTGCCCACCTGTGAGAAATAGTGACCAGAAGCAGTTCTTTCATGAGATGGTTCTAAGGGTGGCATGGAGCACTTCAACAGTGGCTAGCATACAGAAAGTCCTCAAAACGTGCTTGTTATTCTTCTGCTGGTTTTAAAGCTGTGTATTGATTGTATTTCTATTCCTTTAACAAATATATATGTGTGTATATATATATTATAAAAATTTTAAAGGCATATTTTTTTAATAATGAGAAGTTATTCAATATGTCTTCCTCCTCTTGACCACTACAAAATCTAACATTCTTTACCTTTCCCTTAACCATTTTTTATTTGTGATTATTATTTAGAATTTGCTTTTTAAAAAACATGCTTTTTTTTTTTTTTTTTTGCCATCATCAGATGACTAAGTTTAAGAATATATTGTGACTCTTTCTGGACTTCCCCTGTCTTTTTTTCCTGGGTTCATCTTTCTTCTTGCTTTAGTGCATTTTTTTAATCAGTATTTATTTATTTATTTATTATTTTTATTTAAAAAAATTGTTTATCTATTCATGACAGAGAGAGAGAGAGAGAGGCAGAGACACAGGCAGGGAGAAGCAGACCCATGCAGGGAGCCCGATGTGGGACTCGATCCCGAGACTCCAGGATCACACCCCAAGCCGAAGGTGGTGTTAAACCGCTGAGCCACCGGGGCTGCCCAGTTTTAATTTTTTTAAAATTAGGGTCTTTGGATGTCTGAACTATGGTTTTATAACTAGAGAGGCTTTCATTTTGTTCTAACTTGCGAATAAGGGTTTAGTGGGATATAAAATTCTATAATATCTATAAGGCTTCCTGGAAGTTCCCAGTCCTCACTGGACATCACTGACTTTTTTCTAAAATGCTCTATCAACTACAAGATCACAAAATGGTTCTGAGCACTACAAAATGGAGAGAGGTAGACATAAATATTTCAATACCCTGGATTTCTCTCAGTTTGCTTCCACTTCATTTCTATCTTGGTTGTTGTTGATGGAATCAGGTAGTGTAAACAGTGTAACTTGGATAACACCCTCATCCTATGAAGGGATATGGGCAGTATTGGCTCTCTGTATTTATTCAACTTTTATTTCTCAGGTAATATCGCACATTTGAAGATACCTGTATTTGTAGGGACTCTGAATAAAAGGAATTTATTTGTTTATAAGACAAAATAGGATCTCTAATACATTGTTTGATTGCCTTTTGACCTCTGTTGCTAGTTAGATACTCTGTAAATTTAATTCTAATTCCTCTGTAAGTAATTTTTCCATTTTCTCTGACAATGTTTAGGTGGTCTTTGTAATTCTTGATTTTCTATGTTTCATTCAGATATGATTTGGCCACTATTTATCCTATCCTCATTATTTATAATGACTTATGATCTGTTGTTAGGAGTAAATAAAATAACCAGACCCTTGCTTACCTCTCACTGTCTATCATCATGTCACCATTCCCTTAGTCACCACCTTTCTTAGATGTCCAAAGGGCCTCCTCTCTTAGGGTCTTGACACACCCTATTGTTTTGGGCCTGAAAACCCTTCTACATCTTCCCCTGAAACCTCCTATTTATCCTTCAGGTCCCATCTTAAGTAGCCCTTCCTTGGGGATGCTTACTCTGAACCCCCTGACCAGCTTAGAGACCACAGCACATTTTCTCAGGGAACCCCATACACTTCACTCGTAGCTTTTCTCAAAATAGTAAGAAAAAATGATTCCTCACATATCTGGCTCTATATTTGAAACTCCATGGAGACAAGGGTTGGGCCCAGCATCCCCAGTGCCTGACTGTGCCATTCTTGTGTGGATCTCAAGACAGGGTTAAACATTCAAGAGATTCCTTAGGTGAAATGCTATGAAGGAGAAAGAGGAGAGGGGGTAGAAATGGGTAGGGCGAGTCAGGGAGAGGGGGAAGGAAGGGTTGAAGAGGAAGTCAGCCTGTAGTACAATTTTGAGAAAATCTTGGCCAGGTCAGTGTGGGGTCCCCAAGCAGAAGTTGCTCTTTAGAGAAATCCTATGTTGGGCAAGAATCTCCTGCACTGGTCACTGCCCTCCTGCCCCCCACAACCACCTGCCCCGCTGGGCTCAGCATTGACCTGGAACAGTCCAGAGAAGTGGGGCTTGGACATGTTGCTACAGCAGATCTGAGCTGTGGCACCTTATCTGGGCATGCCAGGCAGCACTGCTCCCCACAAAAGTTCTCTTGAGGGAGTTCTGGGTCTTTCAATGGACTCCAGGCTGGTGTGGTCTGGAATGGATTGAATGGTGGCTCCCCCAAATAAATGTCTTTATCCCAATGCCTAGACCCTGTGAATGTGACCTTCTGTGGAGAAAGGGTCTTTGCTGATATAATTAAGACACATAGGATCTTGAGATGAGATCAACAGCTTCATGAGACTGGACAGTGAAGACCCAGAACATTTCCATCGTCCTGAATATCTTTCACCGCTGCTGCTCTTGATCATGTTGTTTATACCAGGCAATGTGATATGTAAGTGTGTGTGTGTGTGTGTGTGTGTGTGTGTGTGTGCGCGCGTGCGCGTGTATGTGTATTTACACCCTCATAGAAACACAACACCTAAAATCTTACTGAAGGAATATCTGAAAATCCAAAATTACTGCGCCCAGCAACAGTCCTCAGCACAGGCCCGGCCAGGCTCATCTCTCTGCAGGCATGTCCTTTCTCCCAACCTGTTCGGCTTTCTTCCTTTCTCTCACCTCTTCTACTCCCTCAAAATCCTATGGGAAGATCAAACAGTTCAATAAAGAAAGACATATCTCTTGCTAACTCGTGAATTCCCTGACTGATTTCAATGTCTTTTATTTTTGAAGAGAACATTCTTTAGACAGTGATTCTCAACGTAGGCCACCTCTGTGCTTCTGTGAGCTTGCATTTTCAAACTCTTTTTTCTAAAAGTTGTTGTCACAAGGAGTTGATGTGACCCATGGGGACTGTCTCATTTGGTCTTTCAGGTTATGTTGGGCTAGAAAAATCCTGAAAACAGTCTGTGAGCATTGGTATGTTTCCTTAAGGTCACATGACGATGATTATATGAACATCATGTGCAGCTCTGTCAGCTGATTCACACAGTCAGCAGAAAGCTCTGTCTTTCCAGGAGGCCATTACTCATAACTTCTATCCCTGAGAGGAATATAGCTATGCAAATAACAAAAAAGTGACCCGTTTAGAAACACATCTGCTTTGGGAAGCCAATTTGCCAGAAATGTGTCTGGTGTTATTATCTTATTTTACAGATGAAGAGAAATCTGTGTCTTGTGGCTTTGCTGAACCTTGGTTACTATTAATTATTAATGAGATGGGACTTTGAAAAATTTCCGATTTCACTTAAGAGTCTTGCATAGCATGATATTTCTGCTTTGACCTCATTTATTCTAACAGCATTAAACAGACTAAAATGTCTGCATCAAGGCCCACTTACTTTTGAAAATATGCTCCTTCTTTCTCCCAAAGGGTCACATTACAGGGCTCATACTCTAGAATATCATAAAACTTTCTTCTAGGACCGGCTTCTGCAATTAGAAGCACCAAGGAGGATAGTGTCACCTTGGCAGTGTATGTCTGCTACCAGTCCCAGGAGGTTATTGCTTCAATAGTCTTTATGATGCCAACCTTTTGCTTATTAACATTTTCTTTAATGAAAGATGGAGACCGCTCTGTTGATCTAGATCCCCTTCGAGGATTGTCATTATGTTTCTCATTAGCCAGCACCTTGGATAGGAGTCTAGAGGATTTTGTTTGAAATGGAAGACAAAAAATAAATAGAAAAGGAAGAAGCCAACATTGTAATGACTTTTGGTTGCCAGTCAGCATTCTGAAATTTTAAAAAATGTAATTAATTATCAGAGTTGCTGTGTTTGGACACTTTCTATTCCATGTGCTTCATGTTTATTGTGTTGATTCTTCAGCTATTATTTCTCTAGAGTTACTTACCACAAAAATAAGTCCCACTAAAATGAAACTACAATGCTTTAAAAGATGTGTATGTTGTAAGAAACAGCAACATTCTTGCAGGTAATAATACAATTTTACATTTGTGTAGTGCCGGAATAGTTATAGACATTTTTCCATTCATTGCACTACTTTGTCCTAAGAGTAATCTTGTCTTGTGGAGTGCTGTCTTGTGACATGATGGATAGTGTGTGAGCTTTGCAGTTAAGTGGCCCTGAGTTACAATTCCATCTCTGTCACTTTCTAGACATTGGATTGTTATGGACTGAATGTGTCCCTTCAAAATCCATATGCTGAAGCCCTAACCCCTCAGTATGGCTGTATTAGGAGATGGAGCCTCTAAGGAATTAATTGATTGCAGTCATAAGGATGGATTCTTCATATAGAATATTTAAAAAATATTTTATTTATTTATGAGAGACACAGAGAGAGAAGCAGAGACATAGGCAGAGGGAGAGGCAGGCTCCCTGTGGGGGAACTCAATCCGGCAGGCCTGATGTAGAACTCAATCCCGGGACCCTGGAACCAGACCCTGAGCCAAAGGCAGATGCTCAACCACTGAGCCACCCAGGCAAGATGGATTCTGATTTGATAGGAGTAATGTCCTTATGAGGTGAAACACTAGAGAGTGCTCCCTCTCTCTCATTGTCTCTGTCTCTTTGTCTCTGTCTTTCTCTTCATCGCCATGCACACACAGGAAGGCCATTTGAGGACATAGCTAGAAGGTGGCTGTCTAAAAGCCAAGAAGAGAGCTCTTACCAGAAACCAAATTTTCTGGCACCTTGATCACAGACTTCCAGCTTCCAGAACTGTGAGAAAATTGATTTCTGTTGTGTAAGTCACCTAGCCTCTGGTATTTTGTTATGGCAGCCTGAGCTGATTCAGACAATGATCTTGGACGCATTAATGAATGTCTGAGCCACTTCTGTATCATAGAGACCTGGAATTTCAAGTCACAGTGACTCAGAGTCCATTTATTTGGTGTTCTGTTCAATGGTCAAGTCCTCAGAAAGGCTTTCATTTCACTATCACACCCTACCTCCCACCTTTTTTTCTTTCTCCCTAGCCATATCCACTTGACATTATAGTCTTTTGCTTATTTCTTTATGCATGTGTACCTCTCTCACCACAATCCAGGCATCATGAATAGAGGACCTTGGTCTGTTTAGTCTTTGCTACATCCTTATAACCTAGAAGAGTGCCTAGAGCACAGTAGTAGCCATAAATGCTTATTAAATACATAGATTTCTGGGGGGATTGATCGAATACATATGTATTGAATCTTAAGGAGCTTCTTTTTCATACACTCAAATGATGGTAACCATGATTAAAAGGATGGCATACGAAGACAAATTTTCCTCTTACATTTTATCAAAATGCATTTACTTAATTTCTCCCTATATGCTAGTCACTAAACTAGGACATGCAAAGAAGTCCAAGGTCATACAATTAATTAGAAGCTGATAAAGTCTAGATCATTTGGGAGCACCCAAATCTTTTGGAGGTTTGATCTAATCTTTCCAGTCATAATTTGTCTGCTTACCTCTACCATCTAAGCTGAAGATATAACTACATTATTTTATTTTGCTACTAGTTCCCATCTGTTAAATAAAAGAATTGGCATAAAAGAATTTCGACTCAATTAGAAAATTATTTTGTTGGTATTGAAAGGTTTGTGGTTGTTAAAACAACATAATGATGTGGTTAATGGGAAGATGTCAGATGACATGATAGAAAGGCTAATTTGAAAAAAATAAGCATGTGGGAATTTATTGAGGTGGCTACACAAAGGGGAATGTTGATGGCTCCCCAAAGAGGTACAGATTCTTGGTTCTTTAAGGTCCACAAAAACATAGAACTGCTCACAGACCTGCCAGGATCATAGTTCTGCCAACATGAGTCATCGAGAAGCTTCATTTCACTATTCCCTTAGGGATTTGGAGGTGTTTAATACCTCATGGGGTACCCATCTGCCCATCCCCATTCCCTGGTACCTCACCTTTCCAAAAAACTCTGGCTACAAGTCCATCTGTTCATGAGGAGTGAATAATGAATGTATACTATTCCAGTAATTTCCTGGGTGTTTGCAAAAAGATTGGGTGAATCAAAGACCCATTTTCTAGGCCAATGACAGAACAGTTTGGAGACATTGGGAGTCTAACTTCTATCTGGTAAAAGGTCCCAAAGAAGTCAAAACAAGTGTGGGAGGTTAAATATGTCCACAGATTCTCTGAAGTCCCTCCCAGTGAGATACGGAGTCTGTTTCCCTAATTTTCAAGCTAGGTTGTTCTTGTCACTTGCTTTGACCAATAGAAAATGAGGGAGAGGATCTGCAACTTCATTTAGACTTTAGAGGCCCTTGAGATTTCTATGTCTGTCCTCTTAGGATGTTACATTGAGACTCACATATGATGAAGAAGCCCAGGTGGAGAGCATGTTGCAGTTGAGCCCAGCCCCAGCTGACGTGCCAGCTGAAAGCCACCTGCTTGAGTGACCTCAGGCAAGGCCAGCAGAAGAACCATCCAGCTAATCCACAGAATTCTGAGACATAATGAAATGTTGTTTTAAGCCTTGAAGTTTAAAAAAAATTTTTTTTATTTATGATAGTCACAGAGAGAGAGAGGCAGAGACACAGGCAGAGGGAGAAGCAGGCTCCATGCACCGGGAGCCCGACGTGGGATTCGATCCCGGGTCTCCAGGATCACGCCCTGGGCCAAAGGCAGGCGCCAAACTGCTGCGCCACCCAGGGATCCCCAAGCCTTGAAGTTTTGAGGTGGTTTGTTATGTTGTGACAGAAAGCAGGGCAATGACAGAAATTAGAAAAAAAGGGGAAAATATATCTGAAGAAAATATATCTGACACTCTGAAGAATGGCACGTCTTCTTTAGTGTTGAACAGGATAAATTTTTTAGAAGGGCTCATATCTGGATACATCTTAATGTGTCCACTATCAAAATCTCTAAGATATAAAGAAAATCCTAAAAGTGTCCAGAGCAGAAAACAAACAGACAAAACCCCCAACCCCCTACTTTCCTAAAAGATTTGTCATTAGCAGCACTGGGTACTAGAATAAAAGGAAAAATAATTATCCAAGTCGTGATTTAAAATAATTTTGATTGTAGAATACCATACCCAGGCAAACAACACTTAAGTGTAGGAGCAGGAGAAAGAAAATTTAGGACCTGCTAGAACCTAGAAGGTTTACCAACCACACGCATTCTCTGAAATATTTACTCAAGGATATATTGCAGTAAACTGAAAATGAATCAGAGAAAGAATAAGGCCTGAGATATAAGAAATTGACAGGTAAACACAACCCATGAAACCTAGAATTACCATATTAATCCTTGATGTATAATGCGGAAAACAATTCATAGTAACCTATCTGGAACTAAAGTCCCATAGCTTATGACCTGACATATTGTGGGATTGGTAAAGTGATTCAGTGCTAAGCTTCTTTTCCTGTTTGGGGAAAAATATAAATATTGATTTGTTTCATGTAACTATAGAAGAATATAGATTTTGGCAGGCCTATTAAAAATGTAGAGGCAGTACTTGAAAAAAGAGAAATAGGATGCAGAAGATTCTAAACCACTAGAGATAAAAATTTACACCACCACCAAAAAATAAAACCCATTGCTGGTTAATAGAAAATATAAAATAACCTAGAAAGAATATATCTAAACACATAGTGTTACCCTAATTAAGGATGGATGAATTTCACAAAGATCCTTGGATCAGGGATTATGTGTGGGATACTACAGTCTAGCTCAATGTTGAGTACAATGGAAAGATTTAAAATGACACAATCTGTTCCTAACAATAGAGAAAAGTACATGATATGCCAGGTCTCCAAATTCAACATAGCAGACTGAATGTGCATGTTTATCTCCACCCCCTCTCACAGCTCCATTAAAGAGGAGGGAAAAGAAGGCATGACCCTACAAAGAGAAAGAAGACCCTACAAGTGTAGTTTTCTGAAGCTAGAAATCAGAAAGAAAAGCAGTAATTGACCTGGCCAATCATCATGAAAAACCTGAGAAGAATTTGGTGTTAGGTACCTATAAATGTGCAGATATCAGAAGGCTCAAAACAAGGAGAATGGTTAAAGAAGTTGGGTTCCAGGATGCCTTACTTGCCCCCACATTTTCAGTTGACTTTTTGGTGTTAATAATAAAGCCGGATATTTATTCTCAGGTAAGGATGAACCAAAGGGATTCTGAACTGGACACACCATGTTCAAAGTGTGAATGCCATACTGAAAATAAGGATTAAATGAGCATTTCCTGTTGAATGGTGAAAATTCTAGATTTTTTTTTTTTTTTTTAAGAAAAGACTTTTAACTCTTAGCTAATTTTCTCTGGTTTCTGGGACACTGACCAGCCCAAGACCTATAGATATTGTCAGGTGATGGTTCTACCCAGGGGGAGGGCAATTTCTTTTTTTCTCCCCATGCCCCTCATCACACATACACTGAGTTTATGTCAGCTTTTAAGTAGTACCTCACCTTGAGTATGAATGAGTAGTAAATACAAAAAACTTGTCTATAACAATCTTCATAGGAAAATTTATTTTTCCTTCCCGGCTCACCGGTAAACTATGTTTCCCAGCTTCCCCTGCAGTTAGGTGGAACCAGGTGACTGAGTCCGGGCCAGTGGAATATGGGAGGAGGTAATTATGCTCCTTACTTGTCTGACTTTGGAAACAGCCTGTTCTCCAAAACTTCCTAGCTTATTCTTTTTCTCTCTCTTTCCTCATTAGTTGGCCAGATGGAGGGCATCAGTCGAGGCAAGTCATGAGTTCCAGTAAATATCAGCCTTGCTTCTGTTGCTACTGAGCCTGTCCGCCTGTCCTAGCTTTCCAAGGTGATGGTGGTGTGTTTGGGGAGGTGCATCATTTATCGCTGGTTGTTCCGTGCGCTTATTCCAGGTTGACTGAACACCTAGCAGCTTAGCATGAGGTGAACAACACACCTGCAGTTCTTCACTCAGTGGTGCAGGAGCCTGGAAAAGTATCTTTACCACAAGCCGAAATGCTCTGTGCATGCGAGTGTGTCATTGTTTTTGAGAGGTTGAAGCAACTCATTTATTCATTCGTCCTTTCATTTACATATTTGGCACATACTTTATAAACATCTACCTAGCTAATGTACTATCCTGGGCCTGGACACAGACAGGTTTCATGCTTGAATAAGAGAGACAACTAGATAAATACATAAACTAATAAAACCAGAAGTTGCAATTAGTATTGTGGTTAGCGGTAATATTAATTAGTATTATGAAAAACCACTCTTCTTTAGGAGACTCTTCTTTAAGGAGGATGGTCAGGGAAGACATCTCATAGCATAAAGGGCAAGAACGTGGGAACCTTACAAAGAAGCTCAGCCAGTTATAAAAGGACTTGCAGGCCAGGTGGAGGACTTGAGTTTCCATTTGAGTCTTTAAGTATTTATTTATTTATTTATTTATTTATTTATTTATTTATTTATTTATTTATGATAGTCACAGAGAGAGAGAGAGGCAGAGACACAGGCAGAGGGAGAAGCAGGCTCCATGCACCGGGAGCCCGACGTGGGATTCGATCCCGGGTCTCCAGGATCGCGCCCTGAGCCAAAGGCAGGCGCTAAACCGCTGCGCCACCCAGGGATCCCAAGTCTTTAAGTATTTAAAATGTCTTTGGGGCTTTTGATGAAGAATAGATTAGGGCAGATACTAAGTAACTGGTAATAAATGTGAAGAGACAGGATGATTTAGGAGAAAATATTTTTGTAATCCATTAACATGTAATGTCATAGCCATGATATTTTAGTAAAATAATTTTCAATCCGAAGCTTGCCAACAACGATCTTGTTATGACCTATTTAGAAGGGTCTTGCCTTCTTGAGTGAGTGACTGCGTTTTGTGGTAGAAAAAAACAATTTTATTTTCAGGAAGTATTATTTACTATGTCTGATTATTTTAAGTGGCAAGACATCCTTGGGTTTATCCTTGGATGAAATGTCTCACTGAATTTTGCGATTTGTGTGTGATTTGATGGGAAAATTTTATTCCGATGAGGAAGATAAATGAATTATTTTTGTTCTTTTATTTACATTAGAGACTGTTCAAAATAAACCGTGCTATTCTGACTACTGCCATTGTATTAGAACAAAGAGCATTCTTTGTTCCTTATACTATTAGGGCATGTTTGGTAAAGGAAGGAATGAATAGTAATTTTCTCTGAATATGTTTAAAAAAATAAATAGAAGGTACTTTGCCAATGGAGAACTAAGAATGCCTGCTCATTTAGTTTTTTTTTTTTTTTTAAATGGCTCATGTTCTTATAAATGGGCCCTGTGGCTGATTCTTCTCTAAGCATGGATAGTTCTTTGAACTGAACCCAAACTGTTTGACTATTTGACTCTGGATGGAATCTCTGTGAAGTCGTTGGTGTGTGGTTTTATGCAGTCTGGCTGGGTTGGGGAGTCTCAAAATAGGGATCCTATGACCCCATCTTTTCCCCAACTCCACTGCCATTATGGTGGCCTGAGGCAGATCTCTTATTACAGTAACAATTCACATGCCAGCCTATGGAAATGAGTTCAAGGGGCAGAGGAGCCATTTGGCTATGGGACTGTTACAAACAATGATGGGGAGGGGTGAGTTCTCTTCCAGTCTTGCCAGAATTATAACTCACGGAAAATGTGATTGATTTTGCTTCACTTCCGGTCTAATTTTTACACGAGATCTGTGTTAGATTTAGTTCAGTGGGTTTTATCTTAGATTTGGTTCAATGAGTGTAGAAACATTTAGGTTGAAGCTAATAATGAAAATATACAGTCTTTGCATTTATGATTTTGTTAAAAAATGTTTTCTATCAGATATTTAACTGTTTATTTTTGCTTGTGCTCAATTCAAATTCTTGGTCTCTGGAGATGCTTATAATTAAGCAAATGGCCATCTGATTTTTTGTTTGTTTTCAGATAGTCATTTATCCACTTAAGCAGTCTTGAGGCTGTCTCCCAGCTCTAGGTTCTTGAGACTGAAGCAGGAAAACATACCCTTGCTCAGGGACCTGGCCCTCCTCTGTCACTTTTGGTGTATTACTATAGAGAATAGCAATGTATCAGAAGACGAGCTTAAAGAAACAAGTATCAGAACTAATGGATACAGGTAAGTGTCTGGTTTTGTTTTTTTTCCATTGGAGTATCTGCATTTATGTTGCTATCATCATTTTTTCTGACTATTTCAAATTAAATTAGTTCATCAAAATTTTTTTTTTGTCGTTAACATTTGGGCTCCTCAGTTTTTTTGTGTGTTTTTGGCAGGATAGTATTATTCTGGGTTTTTAGACTTGCTTCTTTCATGTAACTCATAAAATGATTAAGTGGTCTGGAGATATTGGATGTTAATGAAGTGACATAGAAATAAGGTATCTTGTTGGGCTTCTATTTATTTCTTCAGGTTTTTAAAAATAAATGCAGAGGGCAATTAAATACTGAGACACATTTAGCTATAATTATAAATGCAAATAGATTACAGATTCGAACTTTTAAAATGTGTGCTAACCATCAAGAAGTCTGCGCATTCATATTTTCCTGTAGCTCACTTTCCCATTTGTGCTTAGGTTCATGTACCTATTGAATGTTTACTGGCTTTCTCCAAAAGGATGAAGAAATTAAGGGTAGTGTTTCTGCTAACCAAGAATGGCCAGTGACCCTTTTGGTCCTATTTCAGATTTGTTCAAGCCCTTTTCTTTTACAAGCCATCAACATTAAATTACATTTCAGTCATCATCACTGTCTTGTTCTAGATTATATTCACCATTTCAGAAAGAAACACTTTACTCATCAGCAGTCACTCCCCATGTAAGCTTCTCTCCCTGCCCTGGAAATTATTAATCTATTTTTTATCTCTGGATTTTTATATTCTGGACACCTAATATAAATGGAATCATAACATATGTGGCATTTTGTGTCACTTAGGATAGTGTTTTTAAGATTCATTCGTATGGTAGTGTGTATGGTAAATTTTATGACATGTGGATTCTATCTCAATAAAAAAATGTACATAAAAGCCTTGGGACTTGGTTAAATAAAAAACCTTGCCCTCAGACAGGGGGCACCAACTGTATGAAAATATTTACTCAAAATTAATATAAAAGCATATAATTCTTAGCTTCTAGGTTTCCTCTAACTTTACCATTTGCCTTTTCCTCTACATATTAAAAATTGATTTTTCTACTACATCAACCTTGCAATACCGTCTCTTGAACACCTGCTGTTCATCTTCTTCTAGAGAAACTAGGTCATTAAAACCATCCTGAGGCAGAATAAGTTGTAGATCAAGGAATGTGTCCATTTGGAGTCGAGTGTTGGGCTTTGTATTTTTGATAAAACATGTGTGATGTGTGCCTTTCTTGGCTAGTTTCTTCTGCCATAAATTGGGGACAATCATAGTCCTCCCAGAGGATGGCTGTGAGGTGTAAATGAGTGTTTAGAGCAGTGCAGAGAACACAGTATGTTTTTAAATGACAGAAATGATTATTCCTCTTACTGGTGTTGGCATTTATATCAGCTGTAAAGTCCAGTCATCCATGCTTATGAAATGAGAAGTTTTGCAGTAATGATTATATTCAACAGAAGTGGAAAGGTCTCTATTAATTTCTACCTTATACATCAGAACTGCATATATGGCTAATGAGGTTCAGCTTTGGGTGTTTATTCGTGATGAGTGCTATGGTCATAGGGTTCATCAGGAGCAGAATGGTATTGAGCAAGGAGAAGCTATTGAATGAAAATAAAAGTAATTCAACTCAACTTTCATTTTCTACTAAGTATTGTTTGTGGTGAAGTGACAGTAAAGAGGTTGGGAAGAACTTGACATTCAGATTAATGTCATCAATAAGCAGAATTACTGAATTGCCTTAAAGCAGGAACAACTTGATACAGAAGCATACAAATCTAGATTCTTCTTCAGATTGGTAAATGGATTGCTTGTATCTAATATTGAGATTATGAAAACAATAACATGGAAATTTTAATCACTTGCAGATTTTCCAACTTTTTTTTTTAAAGATTTGTATTAAAGATTTATGTGGGACTTGATCCTAGGACCCCAGGATCATGACCTGAGCCAAAGGCAGATATTCAACCACTGAGCCACCCAGGCGTCCCTCCAACATTTTTAACTGAGAATTTAAACTACTAAGTTTTTATCTATAAGGAGCTTATGGTGTGCAATGGTTATCTAATATTTCATTTATTAGTAAATGTAATAAAATTGGATGAGCAAATCAACACTGCTATTGACATCAAATGCATTCTGTATAAAAATACTTTTATATTTTTAGGTGAAGTTATGTATTTTATAATAGTAGCATAATAGTAATAAGATATCTGAATAGGGAATATTTGGCTTACAAAGTGATTTTATATGCATGTACATGAATCTTAGCAGGACCCTGAATGCACATATTAATTTACAAAAATTTATTTTTTTTATTTTTAAGATTTTTCATTTATTTTTTTGAGAGAGGGAGAGCAAGCACACAAGCATGGGGGAGGGACAGAAGAACAAGTAGACTCCCTGTTGAGCAGAGGCTCTGACCCGGGAATTGATCTCAGGACCTTGAGATCATGACCTGAGCTAAAGGCAGATGCTTAACCGACTGAGCCACCCAGGTGCCACAAAAACTAATTTATTTTTAAACATTTTAATTACCATGTTTAAAAAATGTAATTGCTTCAGTAGAGCAACTGGAGAGGTACTCCAATTTACAAAAACTTATTAAGGGCTTTTGTAGACTAGAGACTGTTTGAGGTTCTTAACGTAGGTTAAACAAAATACTGTAGGTAAGCATTCCTGACTGCTGTGTTCTGAATATTTATGTCCCCCTAAAATTCACTTGTCAACATCCTACCTTTAAGATGATGGAATTAGCAGATGGGGCCTTTGGAAGGTGGTTAGGTCGTGGGGTAGAGCCCTCAGGATTGGGATGAGTGCCTTCCTAAAAGAGACTTCAGAGAGCTAGCTCTTACCTTCCACACTGTGAAGACACAGGAAAAAGGCATTGTCCATGAGGAAGTGGGCTCTCACGAGAAACCAAATCTGCTGGTGTATGATTTTGGACCCCCCCAGCAGTGAAATGGTGCAGTGGTGGAGTACAGATGTGCAGCATATAGTCCCTGGAGGGCTCTGTCCTATACAAAACTTACTCAAGGATAAGAACCAATCTGGGTTGTAGTACCTGGGTGGCACAGTTGATCAAGTGATGGATTCTGGATTTCAGCTTGGGATGTGATCTCAGGGTCCTGAGCTCAAACCCTCCGTTGTGCTCCTTGTGGATCGGGGAGTCTGCTTGAGGTTCTCTTTCTTGTCCCTGCCCACTTCCCCCTGTGTTCTCTCTTTCTCAAAAAAATAAAAAAATAAATAAAATCTTAAAAAACAACAACGATCTAGGCTACTGGTCTGAAAACAGATGGATTCTGAGGCCTCATCCCTACTGAATTAGACTTTCTAGGGGAATGCCTGGGAATCTGCATTTTTAGTAGTTGCATCAGTCTTATCTTATAAAGCAAACTCTAGAAGCCTGAAACTACTAGGATAGGGTCATCTGTCTCTTTCCAAAATCTGGGTCTCCATAAAATTACAGACATTGTACTATAATTTGAGAAAAATACCTAAGTTTAAAAAGTTTTCTTAGAAAAATCACCAGTAAACATGGAAAATGGACTCATTTCTTCCAGATGTTTTTTCAGCATTTTTAGAGAAATTCTTACCTGCATTTACCTAGGATGTAAAATTGCTATTTACACAGAACATCATAATGATCATTGCACATTCTCACATTTTCTTTTTCAAGAGAAGGATAGAATGAAAAATTAGATGGCTTGTATGTTTCTTCATTTTCCTGATTTTTTTTTTTTTACAACTTTGAGAATGATCGCATGAAATACGGGGCAAATATAAAAAGTAATGTTCCCTAATGACTGAATCTTATTCTCATTTTTTCCCCACTACTGCCTGATGAGATGCAATTTTTGAAATGGTCCTTTGCAGAAGTTTCTTCGCCAGCTTTTGTTTTGGAGCAAAGACATATAAATTACGGGACTGAATATTTCTAGGACATCCTTCCCCAGCATGCTCTCAGAAACAAATATAATTTTAATGGGTATCCATGGAATTTTGTAGAACAAGATTTAATTTAAAAATATACCACGAAGGCCTGCTACAACCCATCATCCGGTTTTATTCTTAGTCTACTCTCTATTATAAATGAGGTTCTCATATAAGCTGTAAAGTTATTTTTACCTTCTTATTTCTGGCCCCAGCATCTCATAACATCATTAAAAAGAAAAGAAAAAAAAAAAAGAAAAGACGCATCCACTAAAATATTGAAATTAAAAAGACTGATAACTCCAGATGTTGGTGAGGATAGAGAACAGATAGAACTTTTCATACACTGTTTGTGGGGATATATAACATGGAAGTCAATTTGAATAAAGGTCTGCAATTTTTGTAAAACTAAATGTACATTTACTATTTTACCTGGCATGCCTGGGTGCTTACATAGGAGAAGTGAAAAGATTTGTTTATACTAGCTTTGCTCATAATAGCCCAAAATGTAAATAGTCCAGGTGATTATCAATGGGCGTGTAGAAAACAAACTATGGCCTATCTCTATAGCAGAATACTATCCAGCACTAAAAGGAACAAACTACTGATTTATGAAAAAACTGAGTGAATCTTAAAAACATTGTGCTAAATAAAAGAAGGCTTACCCAAAAGATAGCACACGATTCTATTTATATGATGTTCTAAAATCAGCAAAACTAATTTGCAGATAAAAAAAATTGGAACCTCAAGGGAGTTAGAGGGTGAGTACTGACAGGGAAGAAACATGAGGGAATTTTCTGGAGTGGTAGTAATGTTATACGTCTTGAGTGAGGGGTTATGCTACACGGGAGCAAACGTTTGTCAGAAATGCATCAAAGAGTGCACTTCAGATTGATGCATTTCACTTTATGTAAATTTCATTCCCCAAGCCTATGAACAAATATTAAATTCTAGTTAGTGATATTTTTTATTTTTTTGTTTTTTAAATTATTATTATTTTTTAGTTATGCTGAAGTTTGTAGAGGTGTTAAAAGTGATGATAGTAATTTACCTTAAAAAAAATATATATATTAAGATCTATTTATTCATGAGAGACAGAGAAAGAGAGAGGCAGAGACATAGGCAGAGGGAGAAACAGGCTCCATGCAGGGAGCCCGATGTAGGACTGATCCCGGATCCTGGGATCACGCCCTGAGCCAAAGGCGGATGCTCAACCACTGAGCCACCCAGGCGTCCCCTTAAAATATATTTTAAAAATGAGATGGATGTATAGATGGTTATAAGAAGGAACAGATGGCTAGATGTGTGCTAAGGCAAATATGGGAAATATTTGTTGCAGAGTCGAAGTAAGAGCGTGTGAGTGGCCTGCTATTTTTGTGTATATCATATTACATCTTCCTTTCTAGGTCTCCTTGGAACTGTATGAAGTTCAAGGAATCCTTCTCAACCCTCTAAATTACCTGGGTTCTTTTCTTCTGTGAATCCTTTTATTAATATTATTTTTTAAAATTTTTCCTTCTCTGAATTCTTTTAATAAGTGTAGCAGACATCACAAATTTTTGATACTTGATTATACAAGGTCATGTGTTTTCTGGAATCATGTAAATAACATTTATCACCTTAACTAAGACATAAACTTCTTGAGAGCAGACCAGTCTCGTTGTTTTTCCACCTTTCCCGCCATGTCCCCTCTCCAGCTCTCACAGCACTTATGAAAGTATTGTCACATCAGGATAATGTTTGTCAGAATGGCTAAGCTTCAAGACACAGACAACCGTGGCTCTTTTATAATTTTCAGATGAGTCTGTAGTTTGTATTTTGGGGATGGCCTAGCCCTGGAGCACTGACTAATCTGTTTCCTGGATATATTCCAATTTCCATTTCATAGGCCTGAACATTTACTATTTACAGCTCAATAGTATCCATAGAGAAGAGAGGCTCTATGTGAGAGAGGAGCCATATGAAATTTCTCCAGTGAACCAAACTCAACCTTATTGAGTTGCATTTTGAGCATTTGGCATGGTGGCTCTTCCCTTGGCAGTCTTCAGAGACTCTGAGACAGGAAAGGTAGTGAGACAAAATGACATGCACATCAGCAGCTTATAGAATTCCTTATTAAACAAGCAAAAATAGATCAATAATCACAAAATTATCAGAGGTTGGTTTGCACCAAGATTGCCTGATGGAACACTGACATTGATCTTGCCTTTCCTCAGTGATTGATGATCCTATAGAGACAGAATTAGGACAATATGAATAGCTAATATAGTCCTTGTTGTTAATTTCAAGAACTATGATCTTGAGGATTAGTGATTAGGAGTAATTAATCTATACCAAAAAAGGTATTGAAACCCCGAAGTATTTTGGGATTCCCAAAATAAGGATGGGTTTAATGTTGTAAAATATTTTCTACTTTTTCTGTATTTGATTTTTATTGATTATATCAAGTTCTCACTTTTTTTATCATGTTGTTTTTGAAAATAAATTTGAAACATTAAATGAAAAAATTTGTTGTATTTTTGGAATGAGATCAAATTCTAATCTAAAATTCCCACCTACCCTAAGAGGTATCAGTTCAGTCAGCCTCTACAGGCACATCTTTCTATTTCACCTTTGGATCCCACCATTCTAACCTTTGAAATAATTACACTAGATCCTAAGAAACCTACTGGAATATTTAAAAATATTCCTTTTCTAAAAATTTACTTTTCTATAGTAAAAAACACGTAACATGAAATTTACCGTTTTAACTATTTTAAGGTACAATTCAGTAATGTTAAGCATGTACACATGGTTGTATAACCAAGCTCCAGAATTTTTTCATCTTGTAAAATCTCTTTACCCATTAAACAATAATTCCCTATTTCCCCCTCTCACAGTCCCAGGCAACCACCACTCTACTTTCTGTTTCTAGGAGTTGATTACTCTAGATACCTCATAAAAGTGGAATCATACAGTGTTTGTATTTTCGTGTCTGGCTTATTTCACTTAGGATAATGTCCTGAAGGCTCATCCATGTCATGGCATGTGTCAGAATTGCTTTTCTATTTAAGGCTGGATAATAGTCTGGAGATACACATATATATCATATTAAAAAAAAAAACAACTATTCATCTGTTGATGGATCCTTGGATTGCTTCCAACTCTGGGCTATTGTGAATAGTGTGGCTATGACCATTGGTGGGCAAATATCTCTCTGCAATCCTGTTTGCAGTTCTTTTGGATACATACCGAGAAGTGGAAAAGTGAGATTGCTGGATCATATTGGTAATTCTATTTTTAATTTTTTTGAGGAACCACCATACTGTTTTCTATGACAGCTGCACATTTTTCATTCCTACCAACAATGTTCAAGGATTCTAATTTCTCTACACCCTTGTTAACACTTGTTATTTTTTTTTTCTTAAATTAGTCATCCTAATGGCTGTCAGGTATAAAACAATTATTTTTTAATGGGGAAAAATCACTCTCTCACCAAAGGAGTTGAAAATATTGAGGGTACAAAATGCAAATAAGATTCATTTCACATTACACTTGTTGTGGCCTATTGTTTCTCACATTATTCATGGATTTTTCTTTACATTTCTGAAATTAGCCATATACCGAAATGAGCAACCTATCTCAGTGTTGACAGAGCAGAATTTGAATATGAACTTTTGCTATGCCATTTTCCTTTTTTTAAAAATTTTATTTATTTATTCATGACAAACACAGAGAGAGAGAAAGAGGCAGAGATACAGGCAGAGGGAGAAGCAGGCTCCATGCAGGAAGCCCGATGTGGGACTTGCCCGGGTCTCCAGGATCACACCCCAGGCCGAAGGCGGCGCTAAACCGCTGGGCCACCTGGGCTGCCTTCGCTATCCCATTTTCTATGGTGAATAAATGTCTATCAGAGAAACTGCTTTCTAAAATTGTGAAAAACTGACGATATAACTTGGTCTGTTGCTAAAGAGATAAGGTGAATTAAAGTTGGTCATTACCATGAACCTCAGAGTCCTCGTTGTGGATAAAGCAAGGCTCTGTCTAGGTGAGAGGTTGTAGACGAGTACCTACAGGACCCAGGGAGGCCTGCCTTGCTAACGGGTGAAGCAGGTTGGTTTAAAACAGTAGTGAGTGGGGTGTCTGTGTCACACTGGGGAGGAGGAGTACCCGCTCCTTCAAAAGGAGGAAGCCAGTACTCAGTACGCACCATGCCATGATGGAACATAGACTTTTGTCCACATAGTATATGGCTAGATCTCCAAACTTGTCAAGAAAAGTTGAAAAATTTGAAATATGGCAATTATTAATTAATTAATTATTTTTAGTGACTTTATTTTATTTTAAATTATTTTTTTATTTTTTTATTTATTTATGATAGTCACACACACACAGAGAGAGAGAGAGAGAGAGAGAGAGAGAGAGAGAGAGAGAGGCAGAGACATAGGCAGAGGGAGAAGCAGGCTCCATGCACCGGGAGCCCGATGTGGGATTCGATCCCGGGTCTCCAGGATCGCGCCCTGGGCCAAAGGCAGGCGCCAAACCGCTGCGCCACCCTAGTGACTTTATTTTAAATCTTCTTTATCTATTTTACACACTCCCCACTCCCCCACTTCCTTTCTGGCAACTACCAGTTTGTTCTCTGTCTCCATAGTTAAGAGTCTGTTTTTTGTTTGTTTTTTTCTTCCTTTGTTCATTTATTTTGTTTCTTAAATTTTACATACAAATGAAGTCATACAGTCTTGGTCTTTGTCTTGATTGACTTCTTTCACTTAGCATTATACCCTCTAGTATCTATGTTGTTGCAAATGGCAAGATTTCATTCTTTTTATGCCTGAGTAATATTCCATCATATATATACACCATGTCTTCTTTATTTATCTAAAGAGAGATACTTAGATTGTTTCCACATCTTGGCCATTGTTAATAATGCAGCAATAAATATAGAACTACACATACTTTTTCAAATTAGTGTTTCTGTTTTCTTTGGGCATAAATTCAGTAGTGGAATTACTGGATCATATGGTAATTATATTTTTAATTTTTGGAGGAAATTCTATACTGTCTTCCACATTGATTGCATCAGTAATACAACAATAATTTTAATTAAAAGGAAAACACTGCTGTGCAGGGCAAATAAAGCACATTTCTGGGTGGGGGATGTGGCCCATTGTCTGGTGGTTTGCAGTATGTGGGTTAAATGTTTTCTAAGGTTCTTCAAGTTCTAAAATTCTTTGATTTCCAGATTTCAAGAACGTATTAAAAGTAGCAGTGATAACCAGGGTCTGTGACTTTATTTTGTATCTTGGATCATTCAAAACTATAGCCTTAAAACTTGGTTTCACTAGGATGGATCAAAATGACTCGATTGTCTGATATATAGACACTGTCTCCTTAAGTACTATATTTATCTTAAGTGAATTGTACTAGGAAAGATTTGTGTGACAACTCACATCACAATTGAAATGATACATGGTTTTTGGTAACAAAAACTGCTGTCTTTTATTTGATTCCTTAGATCTGTATTGAATTTCAGCAAAATTGAAGAGACAAAAAAAATCAGTTTATGTCTCAATCAACTTCATGAACTAAAAGACAGATGAGATTCCATTTTTTTTTTTTTTTTGGCTTCAGATTTTCTTGTCCCTGCAGGATTGTTGGAGAATACTGGAGGTTGTCTGGTCTCTTACATAAGAACTCTTTTCTTTTAATAAGAATGAGGCTGTGATTTACATCTGTTCCCTGCCTAGTCTCCATCTTTTGCTTTCTTCTTTCTTTTTTAAAAAATATTTTGTTTATTTATTCATGAGAGACACATGGAGAGAGGCAGAGACACAGGCAGAGGGAGAAGCAGGCTCCCCACAGGGGGCCCCGATGTGGGACTCGATCCCAGGATCCTGGGGTCACGCCCTGAGTTGAAGGCAGATGCTCAACTGCTGAGCCACCCAGGTGTCCCTTGTTCCCTTCTTCTGTTAATAGAATGTTGATTTCCCAGTGAGTCGCTCCTGTTGCACTTGTGGCCTGGACCAGTGATTCTCTGATTCTCCGTGTGCTCCCCAGACCAGCAGAATCACCATCATCTGAGAACTTGTTAGAAACTCACATTCTCAGGCTCTTCCCCACTAGTTTAGATAATTCTGGTGTCACTGACCCATACCTCAGCTCCAGGCCTGATCATTTATGCCCTGTGATTGGTTTAAGGATGAACATGTGATCTAGGTCAGTGAATTGCAAACTTTATGGTGAATCCGAATCACTTGGAGTACTGGTTAAAACAAAAATTACTGGTCCTTTTCCCTCAGACTTTATGGTTCTGTAGGTCTGGAATGGAATCTACCCATTTTAAGTAAGTTCCCAGGTAATGCTAGTGCTGCTCCTAAGAGATGCTGATGACCACAGTTTGAGAACCACTGATCTGATCTAATGAGATCAAATCCTGAGAATTATCTTGGAATTTCACAGGTATGAGTTAATTGATGCCTCATAAATGCTGTGTGAATACCCCAAATTTTAGTTGCATACAACAATATGTATTTATTTGTCTTTTACACAGGTGATAACTGTGATGACTGGCTGGTATTTGTTAGAGTCTGTTAGGCTGGCCTTGGCTCCAACTGGTAGGTTCAGTCCAGCTCTACTCCAGGTATCTTTCATCCTCCATGTTCCAATGGCTGCTCAACTCGAAACATAGTCCTTTAATTATGAAAGGCAAAATGCAAGAGATCAGGTCCCACTGGATGAGCTGATTGCAGCTCTGACCCATGTCAGTCATATCTATTAAAATTCCATTAGCCAAAGCAAATCACATGGCCAATGCCGATATCAAAAGTGCCCATGAAAGCTAAAGGGGAGATAATGAATATTTACTGAATGGCAATCTGATGTATCTAGGAAAAAGTGCTTTCTTTCCACTCATTTTTTAAACTAGTAAACTAGTCTTGGATCTGTTAGTGACTAACTTTGCAGCAGTATAGGAAAAGATTGCCTCAGAAGAGGCCAATAAAAAGAAAGAGCTGAAAGCTGAAGTGTGATAGAATCCTGAAGATCCAGTCATCTTAGAAACCAGATCTGCCACCGAAATTTTTTGTTAGGTAAACCAGTATGTCTGTTTTTCTTAAGCTATTTCTTGCAACTTAAAGTTCTTAAGTCCATAACCATAAACCAAATATTTAATAGATATCTTGCAGTTTATAGATCTTCATCAATCCTTGAAATAATGGGCATTTCAAAAAATACTGCATTGAAGTTGGGTATTGAAATGTTTATTTGTCAAATAATTTTAGTACAGTTGTTTTCTAGAAGTTTGATTTAAAGTTGAATTTATTGCAAAGGAATTCGTCTTTAGCTAAAGATTTTCAATACCCTGTAACATTTCACTTGGTCATACCTCAAAATGTTAAGGGGTTAAGTGCCATAGGTGACCAAAAGAGAACTCTGTATCTTCATGGAAGTACATTTGTTAGAAATTGCATCATGATGCTAGTAACAATGATGCAGACTTACATGATTTTTAAGTTTTCTTTTTCTCTCCAGAATTTCTAGCTCACAGATATCAAGGGCTTATGGTTCCCAGCCTGTGTGCTATTGTTTCTGTTCTTTACTTCACTTGGTCCTCATCACAACCCCATGAAGTCAGTGTATTCATCATGACCATTTTACAGATGATGAAGCTGAGGATACTCACTCAACATCACACAGGAGATTAGTGGTGGAGCTGGGGTTTTAGATCTGCTCCAAGGCCCTGGCTGAAACCTCTATGACATTCTGATTTAATACTTTCCCCATCAGTGGAATATTAGAGTCATTAGTCGATATGAAATTGCTCAAGGAAGCCTAACTTTGATACCTTTTTTGTTTCATTTATTCATTCATTCACTCACGCATCCAGCGAGTGTTGAGACCCTTCTCTACAAGAGGGGCTTTCCTAGGACTCTGGACTGCAGAAACTTGCAAGATACCATCTTTATCTTCATGCTTCGACTCAACTACTTGTTTTCGGTCTCCTCTTATGGAGTTCTTTTTTCATTTCTCTTGAACTGTGCAACATCTTAGCTGTGTGAGACCAGGAGAGGCTGTTTGTCATTGACCAATGGCAATGGGCTGCGG
The DNA here is from genome assembly GCF_905146905.1 of Nyctereutes procyonoides. NCBI lineage: Eukaryota > Metazoa > Chordata > Mammalia > Carnivora > Canidae > Nyctereutes > Nyctereutes procyonoides. The sequence goes on along the minus strand of NW_026575133.1, from coordinate 47,188,677 downwards.
CAGGAAGTCTTTCTGTTCTGATTTTCATTGCATATTCAAATGTTAAGATGTCACAGTACAGAAAATAAAAGTGGGGAATTCTGACAAGGAGAATGGTACTTCTTAATTAAAAAAAGGAGAATATGCTAACTTTTAGACCTCACAGGACACATCATCTGTTATGACAAATGCATAATCTAAGAAGTTGCTAATTCTGATGAGAGATGAAATGAATTAGAAAGTGAAGCTTTGTTTTCACTGCACTCAAGACTATTTTTGAGGTGAAAGGGTGGAGCAATTTTCAATAACTCCAACCATGAGCTATTTCTGTGGCCTCCAGGAGAGGGAACGGATTGCAGCTGCACAGTCCTCCGGGAGCCCTGCATTTTTGCCAAAGTCACTCTTTTTCAGTTTCTCTTGAAAGGATTAGAAAAGCTGCCCATTTGATGAAACTGGAAAAATCAGTAGCGACCAAAATATTAAAGCCCATTCTTCGAACCAAGGCATCTTGTTATGTTATGGAGAGCTTGATTTGAAAACCTAACTTTTAATGATGTACTTCTAATTTAATGAATAATGGCAAATGGAAGTTATTTTTAGAGATATAAAATAATGTTGCCATGATATCCCCCAGCAACAAACAGATGCTTCATCAAATGGGAGCTTTTACAAATGGAAAACCTCAGACTCCCGAGGGCCAGTGATCTGCCTGGGAGTCAGGGAAGTGTTGGCTTACTTTGCTGGGCTAGACTAATTTGCGTTTCATGAATTTTTTAAACATCTCATTTCCTTCTTGCCAAATGTATGATGTTAGGAAATCCCCATTTCTGGGGAGTGGCACCTACCCATCCCCTCTTGGGGCTCTGACTCATTGCAAGCAGGACAACAGTAAGATAGGAAAGAAAGACAGGGAAAGAAGCTCCACTTCTTTTAACAGTCACTGACTCTGTTTGCACAGTTACACATGCAAATTACGCTATAGGAGGCAGTGAATACTGGTTTCATAAGCCTGTTACTGTTTTTTTCTCTACTTTGCCTCGTTCAGATAAATATCTGGTATCTGAACCAGGATCTTTTAAAGGTAGAATAAAGATCATTTTGCACCATCATTTGCAACTCTTGAGCTTAAAATCCTAATGGGAACAGTTTCTTTCTAGAAAGGAATCCTATTTTCAGCTTTTCTAAGTGTGAAAGGCAGAATGGGGGTGGGGTGGGGGGTCACACACTTCCCAGATCCTCTAGTTTAGGAATAACTAATTCAATAAACCTAAGAGAGTCAATGTCTGTTTTGCTCAGCTGTTCAGGAGAATCTGAACTTTGAAAACCACTCCATGGAATGTGATGGGCCATTTGACTCTCTGGATCCAGAGGAATATTTTTGAGCTGAGGTGGTAAAAGGCCTTGCCATGGCCTTGGGTCACTGTTAGGAAATATTTTCAAAGAACACTCCAGGGCCTTTCTGACTAGATTTCTAGTTTACTTGACTTTTGTAAAAAGTAAAACTTCCTTTAAAAATGATTTAAATTGATTTCTAGAACTTTACTATTATTTTATTTTAAAATTGCTCATTCAGAGGGAAAAATAACATTGCAGATGGCGAGTCCTTTAGAAATCCAAAGGGGTTTACTAACTTCCAGGCAAGTATTATGGAACAGCCTTGCTCGATCAGTGGGCCATTCTGTTCAATAAAATATCCTGCAAATACCACTCACTATCTTATTTATAACTTAAAAACTAGATTTAGTAGTTATAATTGTATTGCTTTTGATGAAATACAAAGTCATCAGCTTCAAAGCAAATGTCCTTTATACATTAGGAATATATCCAAGAAACAATAACTTTATAGTTGGATATTAATATTAATGATGTAAGAAAATTGCAAGCAGACTCCTCTGGAGAATCCTTGACATCAGTGTTATTTAAAGCTATTCTTTGTAAACCTTTGCTCAATTACTCAGGCTTAATCACCATTACCTTCTCCAAGTGACCTTCGTGAACCCCATTTGGGTATGTTTTGATTTATCTTTCACTCCTTATTCCTGTAAGATCAACTTTATGTGCTCACTGTAGTATTTCTCTTGAGAATTGTGATTTATGATCATTCCATCAAATTATTCTTCCCTTCCTCCCATCCCTAAGCACATGCACTCCCTACAGGAATATCAGCGGGTAAGGGGAAGGTAAAGGAGTTTAGAGCTTTATTGGGAATTTCTTTCTTTGGTTGGTGTCTTTTCATCTATGTAATTCACTCACAATACCTACTCACCCAGGTTCTGAGCCCAAACTTGTTTATCTGCTTGTCTGCCCCCTATTCATAGCAGCTCCTCTTCTGTACCCATAGGTAAATCAACATTTATATTCCATCTTGGGCAAATGTGCTCCTGGCCAGGATGGGACTGTGTTCTCTAAGTAGACCATGGGTTATAGTCATTATTCCCAGGACATAATCAGGATGGAGCTTCAAAGGACATGCGAAGGGAACTCTCAAGTGTCAACTCTTATGATGTTTTAAACTCCTTTTCACCTTCTTAAAAAATTCTGTATCCCCTCCCATAAACATTCTCATGTCTTCAAGCTTCTTCCTTGGCATTATCCACATGCGGCTCTCTCAGTAGCCATCAGACCTTGAATGTTGTATGAGAATCAGATACTGATTGCATTGGGATGGTGTGGGAAGATAGAATGCATTGGTAGGATTGATAATTGAAAATTTTTAACTAGCAACTAATATACAACATATATGTACAACATTCAACAAAGTATCCACATATCTGTTTTATCATTTAATTCTCATAACAATTTGTTCAGCGGTGATCATGTCTCTCTCTTAGAGAGTTTAAGTGATTAGCTCAGGGACATACCTAGTTGAGACTTCAGATAATTAGCAGGTATGGTTCTTTGTACTGTTGTATGGTTCGTGTACTGTTTCAGCTAGATCTGAGTTATTATTTAGTTATTTATTAAAAATTTTTTAAAGATTTTATTTAATTATTCATGAGAGACAGAGAGAGAGAGAGAGAGAGGGAGGCAGAGACACAGGCAGAGGAAGAAGCAGGCTCCATGCAGGGATCCCAAAGTGGGACTTGATCCTGGGTCTCCAGGATCACGTCCCGGGCCGAAGGCAGGCACCAAACTGCCAAGCCACCCGGGCTGCCCTGAGAATGCAGCTCCGGAACTCTGAAAAGCAGGTCAGTAGTTTGAACTGCCTGCTAAGACCACAAAGAAGATTGAGACACAATATGCCTTCAAGGAAGGCATGACATGGTTGGAAAGAACACACAGATGCATGAAATGGTAACTGACAACATAATTAAGAAAAGGAAAGTGGGAGATTAAAGGCAATATAGCCAATGAAGGGCAGAGGATGAGAAATCCAGGTGAGCAAGTCATAAGAAAACTTCTGGAGAACTGTTGACTTGATCCATTCCCAAAGAAACACTCTGTGTGGAGGTGTACATGTAGGAAACATATTGGGAAACAATGCCTTTTGGGAATCCTCTTCAGAGGATGAGTGGGCAGGGGGAGTTGCTTAACTGCGATGTAGTTGTAAATGGCCTCTCATTTAAGAGCCAGGGAGCCAAGATGGCCTTTCAGAGCGGTCTTAAATAGGGGCAAGAAAACCAGGCCTTTGTAGTTTCCACTGTCAACCAATCTGTGAGTGTGAGCTTCCTCTGGGTGATGATGTGACCTTGGGCCTGAGGGACTCATTTGAGAATCTTTAGCTGCCAAGAGTATCAGCAGCTGACAGAATGGGTGACTCGGTTCTAAAGGATCGAGCTGGGCAGCCCGGATGGCTCAGCAGTTTAGCGCTGCCTTCAGCTCCAGAGGTTTCTCCCTCTGCCTGTGTCTATGCCTCTGTGTGTGTATGTGTGTGTGTGTGTCTCATGAATAAATAAATAAAATCTTAAGAAAAAAAAAAGGATCGAGCTGGTGTAGTATCGTAGCATCCACCACAGGTGTGAATCCAGCTGGTCCTAATATCTGTGGGCTGGATTTGTGTGGTTGGAGAAAAGGGAAAGGGATCTTATGTTAGAAGGAAGTATAAGATGTTTTTTTCCCCTCCTAAGTGAGCAGAACATCGTGGATCTAAGAAAGGGTACACGTAGGCAAACGGGCAGGATAAGAAACTCGGAGGAGGGCAAGGGTCTTCTTGCAGAGAATCTTCAACATTTGTCATGCCTGTACTTCATCATTGTCTGAACAAAATATCACTTTTCAGCATATAATACCTATTTTTAAATATACATAATCTTTCACTGATACAAATGTGGGAGTGGAAGACATGGGGACCACTTGTAATATGAGCAAATTTAAAGTGTGATTTGGGATCATTTGTCACTTTGGCTTTCAAATTTGTTTCATTTCCTAACTGGTTATAAATGGGTCATAAGAGTACTGATTTTTATCTGTCTGGAGTTCGGCTATCCTATAAGATGAGAAATCAATCTGCAAATACAGTAAGATCTTGCAGAACAACGTTCAGGGTTCTGAAAGCTGATACCTCCCTATAACGTGTTCCCCATTTTTCAGAAAACGATGTCATTCTGAAGGAAACAGGCTAATTGACCCATTTATATTGGTTTCTAAGTGAATGAGAACACAGTTAAAATAGGGACATACCGTGTGTGTTTGGATAATGGGCACTTATTTGTCAGGTAATTTTTACCCAAATTGCAGGGACACATTAATTTTTTTACAGGCTGGGCATTTTGCATTTTAAAATGAGAGTGAAAAAAGAGGTAGCTACTGAGTGGGATGATGAATGGATGGTGGACAGAGCCAGGACTGAGCCCAAGCACTAGCTCCACATATTCTGTGTTGGATACTTTCCAGGGTAAATAATGAAAATGATGCCACTTGTCTTATTTTTATTCTTTCCATTTGTAGAACTGTGAAAATTACTATCATTTTTTTCTTTACTGAGCTTATTTTGAGGAGTTATTAATTTGGGTAAAATGCTGTAGATTATTTTGAGGAAAGTTATAGAAACAAAATAAAATAAGAATTCGATGTTTGGCAACTCAAAATCAGGTCACTAGTTTATAAGGCATCGTCATCTGCAAAGTAAATTTTTAGGGGTAATTAGAAGACTCAGTGGAGTTTTTATACCCTGGTGTACCTAAGAATCACATGGAGCTGGGTATGGCTTCTAGGGATTTCTATTTCAGAAGGTTTGATAGAACTCAGAAATATGCATTTTAACTTGTGTCCTGCCCCATTCTGAAGCAGATGATCTGCTGTCCACATCTAGTGATCACTATGCTTACATACGAAAAGTTTGTCTGAATAGGGGTCTGCACATGCCCAGGTCTAGGCAGGAAAAATAAATAAGAGGACTGATCTGGCATAAGTCAGTTAGGGCCTAGTGCCAACTCTGGCAAGCTGGAGAGCACATGTAAGAGGACAGCAGTGCCTCAGTGTTAACTGATTGTTGTCATGTGGGATTGTGAATCCAGCATTACCAGAGAGCCTGATTTTTTTTTTTAACAGATACCAAGAAGCTGGAATTTTATGTCTCTGAATACTGAAGTGTTGATATCAAATTGAAAAAAAACCTGAAGATGCTGCATGTCACAGATAAATCATTTATGTGTTGGCTTCAGTCTTTGAGAAGCCAGTTAATCCATCTGGTCTAAAGAAGGAAGAGATACAAGGCTCTGGGATTGTGCAGGGGGAGTTTTGAGGCTGTTAAGGCAGAGTGGTTTCAGTTCATTGTCTTTAGAGCAGTTGTGTTTAAACTACTCGCTCTATGGGGTGTTTGGGTGGCCCACTTGGTTGAGTGTCTGCCATTGAGTAGGTCATGACCTTGGGGTCCTGGGATCAAGCCTTGTATTGGGCTTTCTGCTCAATGGGGAGTCTGCTTCTCTTTTTCCTTCTCGAGCTCTCTCTCAGATAAATGAATTCTTCAACTACTTGCTCTAGAAATCACTTTGAGGGGGCAAACCATAGTGAAGCCATTGAACTTATTGCTACTTGTGATGCAAAAACTAGAATATTTGGCATTTAACAAGAGTAAAAATATATTTTTTTAAGATTTATTTATTTATTCTAGAGAAAGAGAGCACACATGAGCACACAAGTGTGAAGGGAGGGACAGATGGAGAGGGAGTGGATACTTAAGCAGACTCCCTGCTAAGTTCAGAGCCTGATGGGAGGTTGGATCCCAGGACCTGAGATCATGACCTGAGCAGATATCAAGAGTTGGTCACCTAATGGACTGAGCCACCCAGCTGCCCCAAAGATCCATTATTTTTTGTTACTTCCTTAGAAATTTTATTTTCAGAATTGGACAGACAACCCATTGCTGACAGTGTCGTTGGGTTTAGGAGATGGATTGGTTGGGATGGGCTTAAGGATTTGGGCATAAAGGTGGAAACTGGGTGGGAACCATAGCACGGGCAGAGTCTTCCTGGGTTCCTGGGACAGTCATGATGAGGAAATTAGATAAGAGGACCAAGATTCTAACCCAGTCAGATGGATACCCAAGAGTGCTGGAGTCAGAATGAAGCTGGGAGTGATACTTTGAATCAGAGGTCAGCTCATCATAGGGCTTTTTAAAAATAAAACAGTAGGCTGTATTAGAGAAAAGAGCAGTTATATGAATCTTGAGTGATCAGTTTTCCTCTAAAATATTATTTTATCACTTCTGTGTTCACAGGACTTAAAATATGTTTCCTAAGCTCTACCTTCTTTGTGGCCTTCTGTGGACACTGGCCAATGGACTTTTGAAGGGGAAAATGAACTCAGCCAGTCTCTTAATTGGAGGCTGGACCTTTGGAATGGCTGCTGAGGGTGAATATAAAATGGTATTTCCAAGCTTGCCTTCTTCATCCGGAGGCAGCTCAGTTCAGCTGCACTGCTGCCCATGTTGGCTGGGGTAGGAGGTGGTAGGGGTAGAGAGGTGGAATGTGTTAGCAGTTCCCAAACATGCCTCAACACCAGTCACAATTCAGCCAGGATGAGCTCATAATGCTGTAGTAATAAACAATCCCTGAATCCTGGGATATTCATGTAACTGAATGTACCTCTTACTCACTCAACGTTTGACAAAGTTAGTGGGGAATGGTGCGTGTGTGTGTGTGTGTGTGTGTGTGTGTGTGTGTGTGTGTGTGCTCACTGTGGTCACTCGGGGACTCAGGCTGATGGAGGCTTCATTTCAATGTGACTGCTTCAGAGAAGGGATTGAGCAGAGCCACTCACTGGCTTTTAAGTATCTGCTTGAAAATGACACGTCACTTCTCACATTTCAAAGGCAAGTGACATGGTCACATCTAAATTCAAAAGAGGCAGGAACATGCAATCCTACCCCAAGTTTATAGAATATGGAGATGGAGTATGTGTGAAGAGCCCTATGAAATACCACAACTCTCAAGATTCTGATTCATTCTGTCTTCCCCAATCATTCTAGCAATGTAAATTTGGAAAGCTCTGGCCCGTCTAGTTGATCTTTGGAGGACCTGCCCAGCTGAGGGTTGAGTCCTTTTCCTGACTTTTTTTTTTTAATTTTTATTTATTTATGATAGTCACAGAGAGAGAAAGAGAGAGAGGCAGAGACACAGGCAGAAGGAGAAGCAGGCTCCATGCACCGGGAGCCCGACGTGGGACTCGATCCCGGGTCTCCAGGATCACGCCCTGGGCCAAAGGCAGGCGCCAAACCTCTGCGCCACCCAGGGATCCCCCTTTTCCTGACTTTTTGAAGAGGCACCGTAAGTAGTGAGTGTAGGATTGCATTTGACAGACTTCCAGTCTGATGAACCACTTTTAAGTAGCAACTCACCCATTCTTCAAGAGGGAACCAAATGCAAAGTAATTGTATTTTTTATTTCTATTAACAACAAAATACTTACATAATTTCACATCCCATTGCTTTTAAGAGCACATATATTACAAATAAAGGAACTCCACAAACTTTAAAGATTAGTATTTATCAACATTTTTGTACACATACACAAATATTTTAATATAATGGTATCTGAAATGTTATTCATATAATTTTAGCACTGCCATAAGTATTAACTAAAAAGGTTCTTTTAAATTTGGTAAAAACCATATATTTTACAATCTTCTATTTACATTTGAAATATGCTTAAATGTTACAAAAACATTCACTTTGACCTTTAAAATATGTGTACTAGGACTTGGAATTGAACATATTGTAACTGACAGCAAACTTAGGGTTTGCTTTTGAGCTACACATTCATTGGAATTTCATGGCAAATATTCAGCTTGGCTTGATCAACGCTGCTCAAGAAAAAAAACTCATAAGAAATGTGCAATACCGGAGGCTGGCAAAATTCTCAAGCTAGCGAGGTAAAAAAAAATTATTAACACTATAAAAATTTCAAATAAATTAAATCGTTCTCTTCCCCAAGACGAGCTGCAAAATTCAGAAGATTCCCTTTGAGGTGCATCTGATGTAGCAGACCTCCCCTCAAACCTCGTCACTAGGTGAGATAGAGACCGTGGGCAGAGCTGGAGGCGCCCTGCTAACTACTGGGGGGCAGGTTCGCTCCGCTCCGCGCTTTGATGGGTCGTCCCTGCACATAATCTTGACAGGACAAAACACAACACGACAAAAAACAATTAAAATAGAGAGATTCATGTTAATATTGCCAAGCACAAAATTAAAACCCAGAACAGTGCTTTTTTTCTTCCCCAAAAGGACACTACGAGTTTTTGAAAATGAGCTTATCAGAGCAGTTCTGGAATTTTTTTTTCCAAGCCCATGTCATTAAGCATTTTGGCAAGATTTAAGATTGCTTCCCAATACTCTTCAACTATCAGATATAAGTCTATTTATAAGGACTTTACGATTGTACCCAATCATAAAGTGATTGGAATTTTCTGGCAAATTCCAAAATTTTATGTCATTCTGAAATTTTTTACAATTTATACTGTCAAAATGCCAACAAAGGGAAACATCCAAAAGCTCACTTAAAGAATGTTTGCGTTGAATGGAAATATAATAAAAAATACACCTGGACCTGATTTTGCTTTGAAAATAATATTAATGTGAGTAAATAATACCTTCCTGTCAGATCTGTGCAAATAATGATATGTAAATACAATAACAACAGGAAAAAACCCAGGCACTTCTAAAATGAATCTCTGGTAAAGAAGAGACTTCACGAATATTCCAAATTTCTAGTTCCGAAGCTTTTCCCACTTACTTCACATATTGTTATGGTTTAGCTTTAACCCTCTTCCAAGACAGATTAACACTTCTGTCTGCACAGAGCACCAAGCATCTCGTATCCTATACTGCCAATAAATTCTCCTTAGGATCAATGCCACAAGTTCTGCTTAAATAAATCAGTTAATAATGTGTCCATAGAGTATCTGAAACTCCCAGAGCAATATGTCTTTGCATCTTGCCTGCTTGGCACCATAGCAGAGTGGATCTGTTCCCTTCTCTGTATTTTATACTTGAGATTCATTACTGCCATTGAATTCACCGTGCTATCATCCTCAGTGCTGAAAGAGACTCCAAAGGAGCATCTTATATTAATGTTTCATCCACTTACACGTATCACTTTGGCCTCCAACAAAGGAGGCTTTTAGGTTTTTTGGCTACTTATAAAATAGTGTGGCATTCTGGCTGCCTATAAAGATAGTTCTTGTCCACCTGTCACTTTAGCGACCCAAAGTATTTCATCTCAACATCTCAATTTTATACACTAGCATCCACTTGATTCTATTGCTTCTCTTTCCTTATACAGAAGTTTCTTTCACTAAGTAGGTGGTTTCAGGATATCCTGTCAGCTAAGACTTTTCTGGACACTTTCGGACTGAATTGCATAATTAATTGTATTTCTGTTTTTTTCTTTTTTATTCCTAGGTCTGTAGAGTCTAACACTATTTGTATTTTTAAAAGCTCAGTGGTAGAATTTGTCTCCGCACTGTAACTACATATGTAACTTTTTCCAGAACATGTCATGAGTATAAAGGTATGTGAATGTATTCATGCATTACAGATTATGGCTTGTTCATGCGTTATAAGATTATGCTAAAATTCTACTGCTCTCCTCTCAACTAGAGTTTGAACCCAATCATTATGACCAGATGCCTTTTCATTAAAAAAAAAAAAAAGTTTGAGAAAAGAAGCAAACACTTTTTTGTTGTTGTTGTAAATCTGAACTGGAATAAATACCCATTAAAAAAATACTAAGGACTTTGCAGATCTTAACCATTGGCTAGCTGTTTCTGATTTCAGAAAATTATTCCTTACAACCAACGAATAGCACTTATCAATGGTTGTCATGAAATTGGCCAATTTTGCTCTAGATAACTTAGTTTTGCTAAGGATGCTTTACACTTATGATTGATGATTATTAACTAGTTTCTCCTCTGGGATCTCTTTTACAGAGCTAGAAGTTAATACTTTGTCTTCATTTTAATCTAGGTGGAAATGAAGAATGCCTATATAATAGAGTAAATCATTTTTAAGGAAAACTTTTTTTGATGGTATCATGTATGTTGTAGTCATTTACCATATATAAATACCAATATGAGAAATCCCCAGGACCAAGAGAAAATTTATCTTTCCTGCCAACAGATCTGTTTCTTTTACCGAATAATAAGATCTGTGCAATCCATCCATTTCTTTTCTTTGCATCAGTTTCCAGGAAGCACAAAGTCAAACTTTGTTTCTTTGAGTAAGGTTTCCTGGAAAAAAATTATTTTTCTCTCCTCTTAATCAGTTGCTTCTTATCTTTGTTTTGTTGTTGCAATTTGAGGTATACTGAATCCTTGTTTTGAATACAATTAAAGTCAAATATATTTTACAAATTAGAGTATGAATGTTCTTTTTAAAAGCTAAGTTGCTGGGGCATCTGTTTGGCTCAGTCAGTAGAGCATGCAACTCTCAATCACAAGATTGTGAGTTCAAGTCCCATGTTGGGCATGGAGCCTACTTAAAAAAAAGTAAAGGCTAAGCTTTTAACTTTATTTGGTAAGCTTTTTTTTTTATATCGACTTATTTTTTAAAAAGATTTTATTTATTTATTCATGAGAGACACAGAGAGAGGCAGAGACGTAGGCAGAGGGAGAAGCAGACTCCCTATGGGGAGATGCTCAACCACTGAGCCACCCAGGTGCCCCATATCAACTTATCTTGAAATGAAAATAAAGTTGTTCTAATTATACAAACACTCAGAGAACACTAGCCATTATGAAGGTGTCTGGGGGGATGTGAACAATTAGGAAGAGCAAGGTAGACCAGAAGGCCACAAAGGACAGTGTAGACATAAGGAAAGAAAAACATACCACTTTTGCTTATAGTACTGAGGGAAATACTAGACACAGAGGAACAGAAGCTGTACAGACATGGACCGCGACACAGCTGCCAGGAAAAAAAGAGAAAAGCATTTTTTGCCCAAAGTTTCAAGGTAATTGAATACAATTCAATTGCAATTGATAGTTGGATGCAACTTATAGTTGGAATGCAATTTATAGTTGGAAACAAGCATTTCTTCACTACCTTTTCCAGCTTTAAGATCCCCTGCTTGTTCTTTTTGTTTCACTCTCAGATTTATGATTACCCCATGCAATCAAGGCACCTCTCTTGAGTTTTTAATTCCCATCACCCTTTAATAGTCTCAAACCACTAATAATAATCCCTCATTGAGGAATTCTATCCAGGGAGATTAATGATCTCCAACATAAGTCAATTAACCAGTTTCTTTCCCTAGCTACTTTGGAGAGTTTAAAATGTGGATAAAAGGAGATGGAAAGGAAGAAAAAAAAGAAACATATGAGAAATGCACTTAGAAGAAAATATTCATGCATTACATTTCATGCTTTGTGAATTGTGTTGCTAGTGCTAAACCATTTAAAGATATGAAGGAGAGCTAATTTTTATTGAGTGGCTACTATGCATGGGGTACTGTTAGGAGATTATTCAAATTTTCCTGTCAATTATCCTGTAAAGGGCACATCGAACTCCTGGAGGAGACCACGAATAAGAAGATGTCCAGGTCGAGTGTGAGGGTTGATGGATGCTGAGAAGCCAAAGAGTAGCACTTGACTTTCGACCTCTTGATTCTCTGTATCTCAAAAAGTACTGTGATTAACGAATATCCTGATTTTGTGCACAGCCTTATGGAACATGCTGGATGCATGGATGACGTGCTGGTGGGGTAGAGGATTAAGTTTTACCCAATTTACCCAATTCTGCACGTCGTCAGGAATTTCCAGGCTCTGTAGATGCAGTCTCCCCCTTAAAAAGTCCCCCCCCCCCCACCTTAGACCTGGCGTTCTTCCTTAGTACGGAGACTCCTGGTGGCAGGACTGTGGAACTCCACCCCACGGCCAGGAAGGAGTTGTGAGGTCCTAAGTCAGGGGTGACAGGTGCAGCAGCAAACCTAGTGGAATGTCACCCAATATTCTTTGTCTAATGGGTTCCATCTATTCTCAAAAGCCAACAGCTCATATGGTTTGGATGAACATATCTGAAAACTTTGGAAATTACCTGGGTTCTCACCGTTTCTGTTTTTTTTCCCCCTATAGATTTTTCCCCAACCTGCTCTCCGCTTTGAGAGGCAAGGGGCGTTGTGCATGGAGGAGTGAGCAACTCAGTGCCGTGGTGTTCATGTGAAAGAGACATGTACAGTCCTTTTGTCACTGGGAATATAATGGCCAGTTTCTAGGAACTGGCAGCTTGGGCCGCCTCAAACCAAGTCTTACCTGCTCATTCATGATTGTGGAGAGTTCGCTGAGCATGTCCTTATAATGCGACCGCAGCTCTTCCTGGTACTCCAGCTGATCCTCCTTGATGAGCCGCTCATTCACGTCGAGGGCCTGCCCACACGCATCTGCAAATTGCCTTCAGAGACCGCAAGAAGCAAATTACCAGCTAGCCCTAGAAACTGGCTGCTCAAGGTCAGACTGCTGAGAGACTGCCACCTGCAAGAGGTTTGGTCAGGTGGCTCCTGCCCGAGGGAGCTCTAGAACATTCCAACAAAGAAAAACTTACCTGAAGATTTCCTTCAAAAGTTTTACTTGGTTGTCAGGGTATCTCTTTGCATTGGTCTCTTCAAGAAAAGCTCGTGCATAGGCCATTGGCCCAGCATTAACCTAATGGGGAGAAGAGAATTGGTTGAGGGCGATCCCATCTCCTCCTTGGATGGCGCCTTCTCCAGAGCTGGAAGGAGTAGCATCAATCACTCAGTACCCAAATCCTCTCACAGAGCCTGTCTTTATCTGCTGTCCCTCAACTCAGTGGTCAGTAAGCTCCTGAAGGAGGCATCTGAGTGCTGCACTTCACGGCCACCCCTTTTCAAACTGTCACTTGCCCATTGTTTCACATTTTCATCTGCACTCGGCTTGCAACGTTACATTCTTAATATCTTTGAAAACTAGGCTCATTTTAATTTACTGAAATAAATTTAATTTTAACATCCATGGAATCAAATGTTTGATGTGCTGCTTATTTTTTTTTCTATTCAGATTAAAGTAGACACTTAACTGTTAATAACAAACACTCAGGGGTGGCAGTGGTGATACACGCACCACCCTGGGAAAGGCTGTTTGACTGTATTCCTTGACAGTCCGGCCTAGACTGTGGTCGGAGGAAGCATTTATCAGATTTGCTGAATGAATGCACAATGCCAGGTCCTATTCACGCTCCGACACACGGGAGTAGGCTCACACTCGTGGAGGAGTCCACGGTCTTTAGAATTTCTCATCTACTGTGACTGTGGGGCTTGGAAGGCATAGGGTCACAGAAGAAGGAAGCAAGTACTGTATTTGAGCTGTCTTCAGATGCCCTGCCAGGGACTGCCAGCATGTAGAATGAGCAAACATTACGGATACTCTCCTTTGCTTCTCCAGATCCAATGTCCACGTTCCTCGACACAGCTATGTGCTGAGGGAAGCTGGCCCATTTGGAGAATAGCAATGTTTCTTTGGCCTTCTGGCTTTAAAATATTTATTATTATTACTATTTTGAGTCGGCCATGGGGGACACAGATGAGAGGTAGTCGGGGAGGAGGAGAACGGGTCAATATCAGGATCAGCACGACTGATTTTTCTTTTTGCCTTGGGCTCCAGTGTAGTCCCACCTGGCATGGTTACTGGCCTGCCTTTACTTAAAATGCTAACACTTGGTTCATTATAAACTTTTGGCATTATTTTGTATTTTAAAAAAATACTGCATTAATATTATTTTATCTTGCGTGCTAAGCTTTTTTTTTTTTTTTAAGATTTTTATTTATTTATTCATGAGAGACACAGAGAGAGAGGCACAGACATAGGAAGAAGGAGAAGCAGGCTCCTCACAGGGAGCCTGGTGTGGGACTTGATCCCAGGACCCCAAGATCACGCCCTGAGCCGAAGGCAGATGCTCAACTGCTGAGCCACCCGGGTGCCCTGGGTGCTGAGTTTTTTGATGCCCACTTAAATTTTGTACCCAAGGTGAGTGCCTCACCCGGCTTTCCCCAATCCTAGCTGGTCAGGGGGTTGTTCTGGCCCTGGGGTTTCCTCCTTGAGAATCCTCTGTCTAGCAGCTGCATGGCTGTCTGTCTCACCTGCTGGCTGTCCCAGCTTTCTCTCTGCTTCCATTCACTCTTCTCTCCCCTCACTCTTCAGATCTAGGGGCTAACAGCCCCCTCAGTATTGTAAGCTCCTGAGACCATCTTGTTGGTTTTCCTAAATACTGCTTATACTTTTAGAAATGGTCTGTTTGGGGATCCCTGGGTGGCGCAGCGGTTTGGCGCCTGCCTTTGGCCCGGGGTGCGATCCTGGAGACCCGGGGTCGAATCCCACGTCGGGCTCCCTGCATGGAGCCTGCTTCTCCCTCTGCCTGTGTCTCTGCCTCTCTGTCTCTCTCTGACTATTATGAATAAATAAATAAAATCTTAAAAAAAAAAAGAAATGGTCCGTTTGTTATATTTTCTTTAATTACCCACTGTGAACAGGCCATCTGCTTCCTCTCAGGCCTCTGACAGTCAAATAAATACCAGCACACATCTTATGAATTAATAAACATTAAAAATTGTTTTGAACACTTTCATAAGGCTCTCACTGGCAGATATTTATGAGAGAGCCACGTTTATTAACCATTAGTCACTTCATTTGTTAGATTTTAGAATACAGAACATAGCTTATCCAGAGAAGACGGGAGAGGAGGATTGAGGAAGAAGAAATTTCATTTTGGCTAAAATTAAAAAAGGTTTATTTCCTCGTGTTTGGCATCGTCGATGTTTTTACAATGAAACAAAATTTTTAAAGTCTCAGATGAAGTTTCTGGATGGTATCACAAACGGAAAATTGTCTCTTCTACCTTTTGTAAAAAATTTCTAGGGTGTTGTATATCAGGTTCCACTGGCCCTGTGCGTCGCTGCTCAGGACAATGCCTACCTTCACGCTGACACTTCCTTGGACTTTGAGCTGCAGTCTGATCATGTCCACTTCCTCCATTGTGCAAAGCTGATTAAGCTCAGACACTTTCTTGGACATCTCATCAATCGCCACTTCAATAGGATTCAGTTCTGTGCTCGATTGGCTTATGACTTGTATTCTCTTCTTCACGTAGGGGAACAGGTGACTTGCTGCACAGAAGCAATGTGAGAGAGATAAAAATTAAGGGTTAGTGAAGAGTCCAGGGTACCTCCGAAGGTCCAGATGATCGTGTATCATTTTTTTTGCACACAGCATCTTCCACCTGCACGATTTCTGTAAATGTGGGTTATTTTTCCTCTGGTGTCTCATATCTCTTAGCTTTTGGCCCAGCTACTGTTGCCTGGCTTGCTCTTGCACGCGTGGCTAGCCAACAAGTCCTCATTTTGTGGGCTGGATTAAGGTCTTTCGAGTCTCTGAACACTGAAAAGATGATAGTTGCCCCACAACTTAAAATTCAAATAAAAACTACACTAAACCACACTAAAGAATGCTTCAATATATACTCAAAATAGCATATATTATAATAGTTTTGTTCTAATTGTTTTTTTTTTTTAATGATAAAAGTTCTGGAAAAGTTTACCAAAGATGAATGTTTCCTATAATCTGGGTCTCTGCGATTCATGCATCTTTCGAGAAAACCAGGACTACTCATCTCTCAAGACTCATCCAGAATACCCTTGCTCCTCTTTCTCCTTGATCTGCCTTAGGGGCCCCTGTCCTGTGCATTCCCACTTTCTTTCTCCTGCTATGCCCACCTGGATTTCTGGCTTTACTTGGCTTTTTCCTACCAGAGCATGAACACCTTGAGAGCCACAATTGTAGTCCTTTTATTTAAATTCCCAGATGAGTGCTCAGCACCTAGCAGGCACTCATCGAATGTGTGTTGAATAACTGAAAAGATGACTAGCTCATAGAATAGATCTAGATGGTACGAGAAGGGATGTGTGTGTGGGGGTCATTCGCTGCATTCAGTTTACAGATGAGGAGTCTGAATTCCAGAATGGTGTAGAATCTGGCCCCCTAGCACACAATTCTGCGAACTGCTAACCCTGGTACCTGGGGACATGCTCAGGGAGAGAGCAGGGGGAGGTTGGGAGTGCCTTTCCAGGACACTGACACCACCATGACCTTTATGGCCTTAATGCTTAGGGGGAACAGGTGCATAAAGTAACTCTGGACAATGCCTCTTCTGGTTGACTTCCCAAGGGAGGGGAAATTGCACCCCCCCAAACATTTCTAGTTTAGCAGGTACCAGGTACTTGTCTGCAGGCCTGAAATGCCTCGAGATCCACGGAGCCCCCCAAATAGAGGGGTCTGCATGGCAGTCAGTGGCAGGCCCAGCACTTACTGGTCAGGACGGTGCGCCGCTTGCACTGCTCCTCCACCCCGCCGTGCTTCTTGCCCGACAGCGTAAAGGGCGTCTCAAACACGAAGCGGTTAATGTTGTGGTGCATTTCAAAATCTGTCTTCCGGTCCTCTATTTCCTTTTCCTCAAAGAACGGTGTGACATAGGTCACCTGGATGTAGGCATATTTGGGGTCCAGATCCTTGGGGTTTACCTGCATTAACACATTATGGTCCAGGAAGGCGTGGTGAGCTACAGGTGCTCCTGAGAGCAAACGGGAAGCTCTACATTCCACCAACTGGCATCCCGAGGGGCCCAACCCTGACCCCTTGGGGATAAATAGGCCATCCTATCATTTCAGAGCTGGGTGAACTGAAACCACAGGACAAGTAAGTGGATGGCCCGTGGTCAAGCAGCTAGATGGAGGACCGGATGGAGCCAGCCCTCCAAGTAGCTGAGGTTTTCCCAAACTTAAGTACCTGGCTATGGCACATCGTTTCATCTTTGATTTTCTTTCTCTTCTGCAATGAATGTCCCCGCTTGTCTAAAATACAAGCTTCTTAAGAGTAGAAGTATATCTCTTTGTCCACCTACAATTTACCATGTAACTAGACTAGGCCCATGGGCTCTGGGCTTATAATGTGGAAGGAGGTTCTTGGCCTGTTGAGTGGATTCACTGATTCACTGATCTCATGATTGCAAATGTTTTCATTTTCAGTTACTCTAGTTCCTTCTCTTATCTGCAGTAAATCATCCTATATAGTTTCTTTCCTAACTCTGCTGTGGTGACTAAGCTTCTCAAACAGCAGCGGAGGCAGGCCGGAGGTCCCAAGAACAGCCAGGGAATGGCTCTTGCTGTTTTTCAAGGTTGAAGGAGATGATTCTTGGCCTCTTTTTTAATGATCTCTGGAAGAATTTTCAAACTTCCTCCAGCTTTCTCCATCTGTTTACCCACGCACTGCCTATCCAATTCCAGAGATTCGAGGAAGCTCAAGAACTTCTTTGTAATGCTCCTAAAAATTACACTGTAACATGAGTATAATTGTAACCACTTTGCAGATTAAAAAAAAAAAAAAGGAGATTCAGAGTGACCCCCCTGTTTCTCTAAGAGGGATCACCAGCTGGTAGGCGGTGCTGCGGTAGAATGAAGACTCCAGTTGTCTCACACCACATTCAACATTTTTCTCATCCCAGTAGGAGCTCTGTCTATGCATCCTATTTAGGAGAGCCACCATGAGGGTGGTTCCAGTTCTCTCCACCTTCATGGGGAAGGGAATTGTACCTTCCCAGCTAAGGGGGAGAACGAGGAGCACATGTAAGAACTTCTGCCCAGACCCAGCCGTCTCAGGCCCAGACCCCTCCAAATACCAGTTATGTATAAGAGGACAGAGGAATAAAGACCTTTTCTTTTGTGGCCCAGTAGCGGCCTGTACACTTGGGCACAAACCAGCTTTTCCGGTTCCCTTGCTCTGCCATTCTCTTCTATCCAACCTGTATTTCTAAGACCTGTCACTCTAAACACAGCTCCCTGCCTTCATTCCTCCCTGGCATCGCCTGCGCTGGGCTTCTCAGAACGCCCTCTGCTTCCAGCAAACACCTTCTCACTCTGCAATTCCCAGATCAGACATTCTTCCTCCATGAAGCATTGCCCAGCCAAGAGTGAGCTGTTCAGGGAGCCCTGAGCTTTCTCAGTGTGGCTTGGGCCAAGTCTCCCATGGTACTTCATTGGACTCTATTTAATGAACTGTCTATATGTATCCTTCTCTTCTTAACCCCATGTGAACTGTGGGACTCCATGTGTCCCAGCTTCTAACTCTGGGCCTGGCATGTAGTAGGTGCTTAATAAAAGTTGGCTAAATGAATGAGAGCATATGAGAAGAATCTGAGTAATCTAATCTGAGGATGTAAGCATTTGCTTCATGGAGCCAGGAGGCGGTTAAATGGATTTTCACAGGTTAATACAATGTAATCAGCAAGTCTGCCACTGTCACAGAGGGCAGATTTCAAAATTGGCATGACTCTAAAAGACCTCCATGACTTAATAAATATGTTTTGCTGTTTCCTCCAACTCCACCATTGGGCTCAATCACTTTAACCCTTAGATTGCTGTTCAAATGCAAATAACCTAGGGCAGAAGTAGAGAATTTGGCAAATTGTTTCTAAGATTACCTAAAAGTTACTTGAATAAACATGGATAATGTTATTGACAAAAACAAAAAAACAAACAAAAACCAAAAACACTAATCAGCCAGCCAATAAACAAGTAAAACATCCAAAATAGTTGAGGTGGTTTACTTTGCACAGTCAAGCAGAAAATGAAAACTTTAACAAATATAGTTGAAAAAAAAGTTAATTCTTCACATCTGCACGGATACTTATTTTTCTTTACCTTGTTGGAATCCTGGATTATCTTCACATTGTCTGCTCCAAATTTATCTGCATAGAGCTTGAGCAATCTCTGGGAAATCTCTGAGAGGCCCGTCAGCTTAGGCTCTTTATAAATGTACTCTTTACCTTCCTCTTCTTCAAAAAAGCCCTATGGAAGAACATAACGAACCACCAACTTTATTAGGGAACTTGAATCGCAAAGCACAAGCAAAACAAAAACTCTTTACTTAAACAATACATCCAGTCTTTCGTTGTCATCCAAGCCATCGCTTAGCACCCTATAGAATTCACAATCAGAGAAAATGTCAAGTAAAGAAAACAAAATATCATGTTAGAATCTGTCGTGAATGAAACATTCCCTACCAGGCTAAAGAGCCTTATGAGATAATCTTACACATATTTTTCTCTGTAGAAATCAATGGAGAAGACCTGCTTGAATATATTTTGGGAGAAGAATGCCCTCATGTGGCAGCCTGGGGAAGGACATAAAGTCTGGAGTAATTTTTGGCTTTTTAAATAAAATCTTCAAGCCTTTGAAACTAGCATAGGAAACTCTGCATGTCACTCACAGGAATCTAAAGATATGCGTAGATATGCTTCTCGCATCGTGTTAGATACAAACCCATAATACTTTGGATCATTGTCATAGCAGAAATGACATCTGGTATGCTCCCAAGTACTGCTATTTTAAAAATAACCGTAATATGTCTTAAGAGCCCTGATGCAACCATATGCAATTTCATCACTCGGTTTACTCTACTAATAGATCTTTTACATTCTTGCAAGGCTAGGTTGGAAATAGTAGCCACGCCATCATTCTTATGTCATTGGGACAAGTAGATTTTAGCCTCTATTAATTGTAGTTATCTGATTTGAAACCAGGAGGAAGGGAAGATTCTGTTATTTGAGGATAACTCAGTGAGGCAATCTCCAAAACTCCTTCTTTTTGAAGAGACATAGAAGCCTCTTTCCTGTGGAATACACGTGACCTCAGAGTACTAGATTAAGACAGGAGTTAAGAACCCAAGCATATACAGGTTTCCCCTGACTGCAGAAAACAGCTTATGAAAACAGCTCGCAAGGGCCATGTGAAGATACTGGAGGTCAGAATCTTAGCTGTACTTTTTTTTGTCTCTATCATTTTTGCCTAAAAAAGATATTGATTATATGTAAAAAAAAAAAAAAAAAAGAAAGAAAGAAAAAAGAAAAAGAAAAGAAAGAAAAGAAAAAAAACCCACCATGCATAGAGCGCTCTAAGGCTGTCTTCTTGGCTAATGGGAGGTGACCTAAGAATAATGATCAAGTGATCAAGATGCACATCTGTATGGGGCTTTATACTTGCAAAGCACTTTCCTCCAGGGAAGCCTGACCCCCGTGAGCAGTGTGCTTTACCTCACGGGTGGGCTGCTACTGAAGACCACTGAACAAGGCACATTCGCCAGCAGAGTTCTTTCCTGTCAAGCAGATAATTGCCTGTTTCCTTGTGCATTTCCTGAAATCGACTTTGGGCTTTTTTTTTTTTTTTAAGATTTTATTTATCTATTCATGAGAAACGGAGGCAGAAACATAGGCAGAGGGAGAAGCAGGCTCCTCACAGGGAGCCTGATGGGGGACTCGATCCCAGAACCCCAGGATCACGCCCTGAGCCAAAGACAGACGCTTAACTGCTCAGCCACCCAGGTATCCCAACTTTGGGCTTTTTAAAGGCAGAGAAGCATCTTTGTTCAACAGGGCACGTTCAGGGTTTAACACGGTGCCTGGTGGTTAGGGGAGCTTCACTCTACATTTGTCGAATGAATAAACACATGAGCGAAATAGTTCTCAGAGGGCATACATCTTAAAAGGATATATTTGCACCAGGTGTAACTGGAAAAGATTCCACGGATTTTCAAGAGGTTTTTATTTTACGATTTCCTTGCACGTGTTCAAGACCAAATACAGCTGAATATATGCGTTTCCTGACCCCGAGCTGCTAGAAGAGTGGCTTCGAGTGTCAAAGCATGAAAAGCAGCTCGCTGTCACTCCTCAAGGTTTGGTAGGGGTAAGTGAGGTCTGGCTCAGTTCCCTCGTGACTTCCAGCCTGCCATGATTTCTCTGTTGTCGTCTTTGTGAAGATTTGTCTGATTCAAGGTCAGAAGTTAGTGGCTGAAATTGACAGACTGACACATCAGAGAGCCACGGCTCCTGAGGCCATCAGCCGGAACCCACACAGGGCAAGAGCTGCAGCAACATTTACAACTTCCTTTTCAATAGGAAAAATGTCTCTAAGTTCCAGGAAAAAGATTTTCTCACCACACTGAAAACGAGCACAAAGAGGCATTTCACTGCGATTTTTTTCCTCTAACAAATTTCTGATTCTGGGGGGGAGTGGGAAAGGAGAGGTGGGAAGCAGGATTTTCTTGTCATTACCATGACCATGTGGCCTTGGCCTTGACCTGTGACTTTCTTTCATCTCTGCTCCTTGATTTGGGGGATGGGAAACAGTAGAGGCTCAGAAATCTAGGGGGAGGCCCTAGGAACAGTGCCTGGCACACAATAGGCCCTTGGTGTTGATTCGCTGTGATGAGGAGGATAGCAATAATAAAGAACATTCTGTGTCAGTAGAGCAATTTGAGCTTGGCTAACATGCAGAGAAACAGCTTAACTGAGTTTTGAGTGCTTAAAAATATACACCTTCAGCTTCTCTTGCATCAAAACTACAACCTTCCTTATTATAAAAGGTCTATGGATGTTGACTTCAATATTTTGGTGCGTGATTCATCAGAAAGAAATTGTGATTATTTATTTATATACCTTGGAAATATCAACCTGGTGGGACTGTTTTCTGAAGTACATAGAAAGGAGCTGGAATAGCAGAATTAAAAATTTAATCAGCTGTCTTCCAAGGATCGTGTAAGAGCTTTTGGAGTCAGGTCAATGGCAATTCTGAAAATATTTGGAATCTGTGCCTACCTTTTACCCAGGGAAACTATCAAAGCATAGGCCACTGAGCCACAGGGCATTGTCTTAAGGAAGTTTTCAATTTCAGCTCTGTCTATGAAATAAATGATTTATAAGTAGGGACTCAGGTGACGAAATTCCAGTGTTTCTCTTGTTTTAGCCCCAACGTTGTGAGAGGACTGCATTTCAAGGCAACAGGAAATGTGCAATTCCCTTGCGAGTTCAGTTTTCTAAATGTCATTGTACAATGTGATAAATGTTCTGATCAATCGTTGTTAGGAAATGGCACATATTCTAGTTAAACAAGGACTTTGAATCAGTAGAGTTAATATGCATGGATTATGGAACTTGAAGACAATAGATGATGACAAAAATGCACTTCAGTAAACTGACAACTAAAATCATTGACTCTTTGACTCCTTCTTAGATGTTTTTGCAAGTTCTTGCAATGCCCTTGAATCATTATTGGGATGTCAAACATAAGTGCCCGTGCTAATATACTTAAGTAATTTGAAATTCACAAACAAAGGAATGCATTCAAAGAGGAATCTTGTGTATAAATATGGGTCAGAAAGTATTAATAATGGGCTAAAAACTAAGAGAAGCTACAAGAATGCAGAGAAATTTTTTTCATATAAATAGAATCCTTTCTTCCTATACATATTTTGTATAATTGTATGTATTAAAATGCACATATTTTATATCAATGACTTTCACATAAGTGGGAAGCCAGAGGATGTATCAGAACCCAGAATGGAGGAGATTTTTCAAACTACACGTGCATCTTCCCTCCTCCCCTTAATCTCTTTTCTTTCAAGATTCTGAGATATATCTACAACCATGTAGGCATGAATGAAAATCATGGATCTATATTCTTTGGTCAAGAGAAGAAAATTGCCCCCAGCCTTGCATTTATTCATTCTGAGAGCATCTGTTGGTTTAAATTATGCAATGGGCATTCACTTGCTTCCTTACATGCTAAATATCAGAGTCTAAGCATTTCATTGATTACAGCTGATGTTCGATCACTACTGCTGTTTCATTACTCTGGAAATGAATACTTCAGGGACACTTTGGAGGGTGCTTTATATAGGCTGCTCTGTGTAAAATTTCCATAGTCAGTGATGCCAGGTGTCACATTAGAAAACTCATGCTATGTAAGACTTGCATTTTTAAAGCTTCTGCCATGAAGTAACAGTTTCCAACTTGTTTTCTATTGCCTGGCTCACTGCAGACAAAATATGAACTACTCTAGTCAACACTATGTAATGAAAGTGCTATCCACATGGAACACTAAAATATTTACCCAAGGGCCTTGAGGAGGCAAAGAGCCCACTGCATATTATATTGCCATAATCTTTCTAGCATGATTGCAAGACATGCCAATTTAGATATTAAAAGATAATTTTACAGAGATATAAAGAACCATCATGAAAAAGAAATTATTTCTGGCCATGGGGATTATGCTAATCAAGTAGTTAAGAGTTTATCTTAGATCTTTGGAACCTTCATTCTGCACATGTCCAGGGAAATGTTCAAAACTAGTTGGTATTTTTTTATCATCCAATGTAAAGTGATGTGCACTGTCTGCTCCTGTTGAATATTATAGTTCACTTCACACTATCCATGTGGTGTCCTGGGACAGGTATTTGAATTTCACTTGACGGCCAAGGCTCTAAATTGCTGTGTATCTAAGATCCCCATTAGTTTTTGTTCAGACAGCTAGGGTTTGAGCTTATAAAGTTCCTGCATGGGCAGGTACTCAGGTCTGCAGATTTAACAGAACACTTTTAAGCTTAGGTTGGAATTTTTAATCAAAGACAATTGAGAATGCTGGCAGCACACACATACAAAAAAAAAAAAATAAAGCCAGGTGTGCAATCATCACATGTTATTGAGAAATCTGCAAAAAGAACAAAATTAGGTCATTTGAAAGCATCTTTTCCCAGTTCTTCCCCTTTGCCCACCTCAGTCTATTTAGTACAAGGGTTTTCAAGTATTCTTTTAGTAGGTGAGTTAATGACCCCCATTTTACAAATGAAGGTAGAAAATACTGGTATGGACATAGGGAGGGTTTATAGAATTACAAAAAAGTATTTAGTGGTCAGAGGAGCAGAGCCGAATGTGGACAATGTGTGGATAATGCAAGAATTTGTTTTTCCAGCTTAATCAGCAATAATTATGTTAGACTATGGCGATTCACTTTTGTAGGTAAAAAAATGACTGAATATAGGCACTTCTACATGGGTTACATAAGGAAGAGAATTCTTTTGTGTCATAGAGCTCTATCTAGGTGCTGGTATGTTATTTCTGCCTCTGCTGGCTTTCCAGAATTTCTTATATCACTTCTTCCTGTTTCTTAGGAGACTTAATCTGCCCTAGTGGGTCAAGATTGGGCCCATTGGGCATCTTCCGTGTTGAGGATTAAGACCATCATCTCTGAGAATGCTCAGAGCTCCGCACCACAGAGAGCCCTGTTTCTCCACAATACTTATGTGGAAAGAAACAAGGTCCTTTCAAGAACCTCGGAATGTGCCCATCAATGGCCAGCACTCCAACTTCTAGAAGTCTGACCACCATGCCCTTCTTTATCAGCTGCAATTCACAGTGGTCTGAAATGAGCAGAGAAACACTCATAGTAGGCCTGCTCTACACATACTGCATGTATGTGGTGCTCATATTTATCTGGGTGTGGGCACAAGTGTATGTGTGCTTATGAAGGTTTTTAAACTACATTTACCTTTGTGTGGAATGATAACATATGTGAAAAATAAATGATACATTTTTGTAATTCAGATAACTGGAATAAACAAAATTTAGTTCAAGAAAGGTAGGATGACTCCAAAATGAATGGAAGCTGGATTATCTCACCTTTGTACCAAATGTTGAGTTGCACAAAAAAAGTTAACGTTCAGTTAAAACCATATGGAGGGAAGTGTGAGAATTATTAGAGCATGCAAATGGAGAGAGAGAGAGAGAGAGAGAGAGAGAGAGAGAGAGATAACTTACCACAGCCTGGAACCATCAAGACCAAAAGAAGAAAAGAGTAAACATGCGCATTAAAACCTGGTAGGAAAGCAGCAGGGTTTGTTTCTACCTGTTTAGCATCCCTGTATCAGATATGGGCTGGAGAAACCATCAGGTAGGCAATCTCGTTTTCAAGACCAGACCATCATGGCAGCTAATTACTTCTGAATTGGAAAAATTGTCTGAAGGACTGTAGCTTTGAAACTTGGTTAGCTGAGGACACATCCTGTATGTCACTTCTCTGCTCCTCAGCCCACAGCTACTCCCTGAAAACCCTGGCCTTTCCCCTGCAATCTCTCAATGCCCACATTCCCTTTCCAGTGGGGTGTTTTGCCATTTGTCTTGCTATTGTTTCACCATGGTCAAAAATTGCTTAATTTCTTCACAATGTTCAAGATAGCATCCCTTATCTGTCTTCTTCTCCCCTGTGGAGACTTCCACATTTTCTCCCCGCAACGTACACCATCACTTCAAATAGTTCGGATTCTTTTCCTGGGACCCTACACATGTCGACATTTAGGTCTCTACCTGTGGACCATTTCCACCAGCTTTGTCTCTCTCTGCAATCCTGATGATGCTGGGCAGGGAGGAAAATCTGAGTTGGATAATTTAGAGTAAGTGGCTAATGGGTGACACTTCCCTTTCTAGGTAGAGAGAGCTTATCTTTATTAATTCAGAAGTTAGTTTTTCAGCTGCTTTTGGGGACTAGGGGGAAATGGATGTTCTTCAAGGGACTTTAATAGGGAACAGTCTAGAATGACCATACTGGATTTGACTTGTTCAGCCACAGCCTTCAAAGAATCTGAGGAGGAAAAGAATCTGTTGGCAACACTGCCTTATGTGTGTGTGGGGGGGAGGGAACGAAGGGAAATGAGAGGGCAGAGTCATTCCAACTCTGAAAATAAAAGAATGGAATGTTCTCCCACACAAGTCAGAGTCCGAGGTATGCCCGCTGCAATATAATGGTGTCATAAGCCTTCTTGAAAAGAAGTGGGATGGTGCCTGGGTTTGCTCCACTTAAAGCTCTGCTCAGAAACATTCACAATAAATATAGATTATGTTCACTTAATTTTCCAGCTAATGGTATGGGTCACTAATATTATTCATCTGGTTCGCTGCTAAAGTTTCAGGAAGCTGGGAAAGATAACTCAACAGTTATATTGACCTACAATACGGGGGCGGGGGGATAACACATGGTGTTCTTCCTGGAATCAGTGGTAGTTTAGAAGGAAAAGGAAAGAAAATGCGTGATTGTAAAAGACTCATGGCTTTGACATGGTGGAGGCCTTAGAAATTCTTTATTTCCCAGGATGCTATGGATTTCATTTCTCAAAACCTGTTCAATTTCATTTCGTCTTAACATATGATTGGAAAAGTATAATCAGATATTTTAGGTTAAATGGAAGGAAGAGGGTGCTGAAAAAGAAATGCTCTCTTTTTCCAAAGAGTTAGAAAGCACTGGTTTAACTTGATCTGTATTAAGACCCATGGATTTCTCTGCCCATCTGTTCCATTCACTACATTCCCGTGGACAAACACACAACCCTCACATCCAGAAAAAAACCCTCCAATATACCCAGACACACCCACGTCCTCTCAATCCCATGGCAGATGGAGTTGGATGTCTTACAGAGAACGAAAGACAAAGTTTCCTTGTTTCACAGAATTTAGAGGCCATGTTGCTTCTGGTGAACTTACCTGCCCATAAAATGCTACACGATAGTAGCGACCAAACAGCCGCTTTTCGGAGTTCACCACCTCTGCAACTTTGAGGTATGATCGATGAATGTCGTAGTAGAGCTCTGATAATTTCTGAAACCATAAATCAAAGGGTTTCATGAAGGTGATGCTGACATAAAAAACAGGGCATTTCCACTTTTAAAAATTGTAAGTAATTCATCCACTTAAAGCAGGCTGTTTTAACCAACGTGTGGCTTCAGAAAACATACCTTGAAGTCTCTCTGCTTCTCAAAGACAGCAATGATGGGTTTGTTGACATCAGCGATGAGTTCGTATCGCTCAGACTTCCAAAGAAACTCCACACACATGTAGAGTTGCTCTACCAGGATATTCTGCAATCACCCAATGCAAGATGAGATTTTACATGATTGTGTAAACAGGGTGTATACACATTGTGATTCAGATTACTAGGTCCTCTAAGGACCTTATTTTCTCATTTGGCACCTTTAATTCCCATCAATGCCAAGATCCAGTGCAAAAGTCTGGAGAGCTTTCATATATGTCCCATCCATCTGCATTCCCACCATGGTCACTTAAAAAGTTGCTCTCATTGCCTAGATTTATAGTGGTTGGGTCTTAGACTGGCTCCTCTCCACCCTGAAAAAAGTTTGTCCTTAAGATTCTAAACTCTTTGAAAATCAGGATTATGTCTTATTTATCGTTGTCCTCCACCCTTAATTCAATGCCTCACATATACTAATGGTTTAATATTCAGCTGTGGGTGCCTGGGTGGCTCAGTCGGTTAAGTGTCTATCTTTGGCTCAGGTCATGATCTCTCTGGAGTCCTGCACTGGGCTCTCTGCTCAGCGGGGAGCCTGCTTCTCCCTCACCCTCAGCTCCTCCCTGCTGCTTGTCCTCTCTTTCTCACTCTTTCTCTCTCAAATAAAGAAATAAAATCTAAAAGAAAAAAAAAAGGAAATAAAATCTATAAAAATAAATAAATATTCAGCTGAATCAAATTATATACTCAATAAAGCAAGTGGATAACACTGTTGGAATCCTTTCAGCATTGTCTTTGAGGAAAAGATTCTTAGAATTTGAAATAGTTAACATAAATATGTAGTTGTATTACTGTTTATTTGCAAGGTATACTAAATTAAAATAAAAGCATATACAAAATTTAATTAAAATCTGCCCCCAAACTAGTTTTCTGTATCCTTTTTTAAAATCCATATAACACTGAGATTTAAACAATTAGCTTATGGAATATTTTTACTTGATGAGGGAGCTCTGTTTGCTTTATCAGAATTATTGCTATATAATTGCCAGTAGAAAGCTTCTTTTGATTAATGAAAAATAACCATGGTTTGCAAATCAAAAGGTTTTCTGCAGAAACCAGTGAGCCTTTCTGTTCAAGTGTATTTGTAAACAAATTTTCTAATGCGTTAAAAAAAAGTGACCAGCTCAGAAAATTTTCAGATCCCTCAGGACATTTACCAAAGGACTAGGGACTGCACATCTTATAGAGGAGCAGACATTATAAATTTGGGTCCATCCTAGAGAAGTAAAGTTTAGTTTAAATATTCATTGAAAATTACGCTTTACCTATCAGTGGAATCTGATACCTGTTAATCTCAGCTTAATGCTGGCCTGCTTTTTACTTAACGTAAGTCCTATTTTACAGTTACTTTATTTGATTTCTGAATAAGATTTTCTTTTCCATATTCAGCTCAATGTAACAGTTCAATGCATCTTTTTACTCGTTTACTGTACACTAGATCATATTGATCTAACCTCATTGTATGGTGTGTCTTGCATTCCCGAATCTTCTTTCATTGCTCCTTCTTCTTTAATATTTGGTGTAATGCTCAGAAAAGCTGGCCAGCCCATAGAGAACATGCCTTGAGAGGACCAAGCAAAATGCGACATTATTATTTGACTCAAATCCTGTTTGGAATAAATAATGCCTTTCTTCATGATGTTACAAGTGGTAGCACAATAAAACTCACAGGGTCAAGAAGATGGATAGATTAAGACTCCTGATAAATAGTCTCTCCTGGGGCAACCAATGATCCTATTTTATAAATTTGTACCATTTTTCAGGTGACACATTTTCTTTTAGGAGCTGGCTTGGAATTATGGACAGAATACAGAATTTGTAGATAGACATGGTTCCAGGCTTCTAGTTTAGCCAGACTCTGAGCCTGCTTCTCCCATTTGTTAAACTGAAGATGTTAATATCTATCTCAAAGGATGGTTGAAGGGATTCAAAACATTAATATTTGAGAAAACACTTGGCATGGTCAATGCATTATGGAAACAATGCTCATTACTTGCTAATTATCACTCTTTTGCATTATCTGGAAACTCTCTTAAATTTTCTTAGCACCATGGCTACCAAGATAAAAAGAAAAGATCTAGTTTTACAGATAATATAGAAAGACAGTTGAGCATGGGCAATGTCCCCAGAGGAGGGATTGGAACTGAATGGTGGGGAATTGAGTAGATAGGAGCAAGCACAGCTTGGAGTGACAGACCAGTCCTTGAACTTTGGCCCCATCACGAGCTAACCATGCACCCTGGGTCAGGTTGTATAACTTCTCTTGTTTTTTTTTTTTCACTTGAAAACAGGAGGCAATAATAGCACCTGACTCAAAGACTCATTACTGGAAACTAACTGAGATACCACCAGTGTAGAGCCAAGTGTGAGGCCTTACATGGAGCAAGTGTTTTAAAAACTGTAGTTAATACTTCTGTGAGATGTTTCCATTTCAAATAATTGGCTCATTAGCTATGAAACTAAATGATCACTCCCAAACATGCTAGAAGTTATAATTAGAATAATTGTTGCAATCTAATCCTCGCATTTAAAATTCTACTTTCCTACTTTTTAAGATAATAATGTTCCTTCTGTAATTAAACATGTATTAAAATCTATGACAACTGATTAGCAGGGATATAGCAGAGAAAGTCATGATACATTTTTTGCAGGATGATGATCATTATTACAGTGACACTTTCTGGAGTTGCTTATATTGCCTATGTTCTTATCATGTGCACATTATAGTTAAGGGATGTTTTCTCCCTCTGACTTAGAAACGTCATAATATAAAAGTATATTAAGGACTTCAGATATATGCCAATGGATATATCTATCTATGTATCTATGCTAATGCATCATAAAAAATCACCTTCCTTAGAGCTTACTAAACAAATATATTGGTATGTTATAGTCCAATGTCATCTTAGATGTTGAAGTGAGTATTTAACATTTTTTTAATATTAAAGTTTCACGCAATATTTTGGAATAGAAGTTTCCACAACTTCTCAAACTGACACCTAGTTTTATCAGCTTTATTCATTTTTTGGTTAGGATTTGTAAGTCTTTATGGAATTTTATGGTAACTGATGATGACACACAACAGGGAAGAAGGGTATGTTAGACAAAACAGTAATGATTTTGATGACTTGCATATAAAAATGAAGCTAAATCGTTAAGTATGGAATCGTTAAGCAGGAAGATCCCTGATTTTTGGGATGGACATGAGCCATGAAGCCAGATCTGGTCTCCTCCTCAAACAAGTGACCTCATTGTCTCATTGTTCACTTTGGTCATTTGGTTCAAATGTCTTATCCACTGAGATTCTTTAGAAAATATATGCATGATTAAAAGAATAAGGGATTAACTTTGTTTCCAAAATATTGTAACTGAAGTCCATTTACTTTTTGTTCAGTTATTTTTATCTTAATATCTAAAGATTCATTTTTGTTTTTCATACACTGAGTTTTCCACTACAGTTTGAAAGTGAAGAGAGTGTTAGGAAACAGATTGCAGGCCATAAACTTTGGGTTTGAACAAACTTTTGGGAGAGAAAACAGATTAAGTGGATTAACCATGTTACCAAATTTTTTTTACAAAGAGTAATTCTTTAGTTATTGTTACAAATTTTTTCATCAGACTTTAAAGATGAAATATTCTTAATTAAAGGAAATCAATAATGTGAATTATTATGTGTTCTAAGTTGTCCAACTCAGTTTATACTTTTAAAAAGGAAAATGGAACATGTTGATTATATAGAGTCTTGCATATATATTTTTGGTGTTTCTTGTTTTGAATGAGTCGTCCTATTACATTTTACAATTCAAATGGATTTCTCTTGCAATTTTAAATAATTTCAGAATAAAATCCCAAGGGCAAACGAGTATGTAGACTGGTAACAAAAATGGCCATGACTCATAATCCTAAATCTTGGATAAGATGAGATTCTATTTGCGGAGAGTTTTTCAGCTCTAAACTTCATGAATTCAGGTAGATTTCGGAATGGTAGGAGCTTCAAGCTTTTACTGTGGGAGGTATGAAGGTCTGAGATAGTTTTTGCTTCTAAGGATACACTTAAGAGTTTCATCCAAGTAAACTTTAAGCAGCAACATGATTTCCTCTGCACTGTTCCCATGGGGATAAACGAGTTTATGCGGGAGAGTTAGATCACTCACTTCCTCCACCAGGAGCTGTTAGTAATGGGTAGCTATCACAGGGGTGGATATCCTCCAGGAGCAGGGATGGTGTGCATATCTTTTCCATTTTCCAGTAACCTATGGTAGTGCAAGATGAGGTTAGGACATTGCTGCATGATGATGTTAATAAAAGCTTATGAGACTCTAAATGGTTAACCAATGAAACATTCTCATTTTGAACTAAGAGGCTGACCAGTTAGCCTTTTTGTACATAAACTAAACATTGATAATGGCACGAGAGAACTAAAATGTGAAGTACAGAATAACTAGAAATATCTGTGAAAATTAATGTTACTTAATAAAACATAATTGAGATTAATACTACCTAAAATTAATATGTTAATTTTAAATTATGTTTAAACACGTCAACTTCTCGAATTTTCTCCCTGCCCATGGACGTCTTACCCTTTCTTTTCAGGTATTCTGCAATGAGGGCAGCGATGTGGATGTAGCACATTGCAGCCTGTAATAAGAAAGAAAACAGTTTTAGAGGAAAGCACAGCATAGATTTTACTATTTGCCTAATTAGACGAATCTTCCAAGGTGAGCTGATATTCCATTCGGTGAGAATATGTGGAGGCATCCTTTTAATTGAAAGAATCAAAAACAAGAATTGATTTGATTTCCAAAAAGTTCCCAATCAAGAATAAAATGCCTCTTTGAGGACTTTTGTTTGTCTGGATGTAGTCCAGACAGCTCAGTCCACCTGAGCTGACCTGAAGAATTTTTCCATAGAATTAGCTTTCTTCCTTTTTTTTTTTAAAAAAAAGATTTTTTATTTATTTATTCATGAGAGACACAGAGAGAGGCAGAGACACAGGCAGAAGGAGAAGCAGGCTCCCCGATGTGGGACTTGATCCCAGGACCCCAGGATCATAAACTGAGCTAAGGGTAGATGCTCAACCACTGAGCCACCCAGGTGCCCCCCCTTCCTTCCTTAATATCTAACATATATATTTTTAAATCCACTCTCTTTTCTTGTTAAAACTACAAGCTAGAGCATCAGGATGGAAATTGGGAGTAAAATCAAGCTACCTTCTTACCTTTTCTACTTCCAGCAATGGCCCACCTTGGAAAATCTACTTCCTTTAAGGTGGTCACCTCGACAAGGTGGTACTTGATTAAACTGTGCAGCTTTATGCTACATGAGTGCTCCTGCCAACCTGGTGATATGGTGATTTTACTGTCCTCAAATGTCTCCTGAAAAGCTTTGAACATTGCTGACCACATACATTGCTGACTTGCTGAGGGGTCCACAGGACTTCAGCTTTTTCCTTCTAAGTTTAGTGGAGGGATTTTTCCATTCTCTGGACAGTCCAAGGGAACTGGAATTTCTCATTCTTGTCCCATCAAATTGCCTCCAACTGTGGTTTCTGATTGGCTCTATTTCTATCCCAGGACCCCTCATATACATTTAGAACAACTTCAGGTGTTAGGACTATCCCAGATAAATTAATCTCTTCCCCAAAGGGGCATATCTCTGAGAATAAGACACATTTTTCCATTTGGTATCTGGAAACCACTTGGGGTCTGTGAAACCGCTGCATAAAAATCCAGCCAGTGCTTAAATTGACATTAAAGAGTTGGTTATTGGGCAGCCCCGGTGGCCCAGCAGTTTAGCGCTGCCTTTATCCCAGGGTGTGATCCTGGGGACCTGGGATCGAGTCCTGCATCGGGCTCCCTGCATGGAGCCTGCTTCTCCCTCTCCCTCTGCCTGTGTCTCTGCCTCTCTCTCTGTGTGTTTCTCATGAATAAATAAATAAAATCTTTTTTAAAAAAGAGTTGGCTATTGATTTATAACCTTCCCATAGTGCACTCTCCTCACATGGCTTGTGGGAGTGTTAATATTTCCATCACCAGTTCAGACTAGCTGCAAATGAGGACAGATTACCCCAGCTGGAGATTACTCACCATGGTGGCAAGCTTCCCTATCCGACTCTAATTACAGGGAAGACATTTTAAAACACAGAACATTAACTTATATAATTCAATTTCCAGACACCCTTACAACCATCTTCCCTTAGTCTTAGGCTTTTAACATTCGGTTCTGCATTGCATATCCTACAATTACAGCTGATACCAACAACTCTGGCCTTTACTTGGTACCATTTACATGGAGTCAGGCATTCTTGAACCCTACGTGCAAATTTAATGTCCATAATATATAATTGGGTCATATGTAGACGAGTGGAAAAATATGGTAACCTACTGTAAATGAAAATCCCATCATTCTGATGAAGAGGACAATGCCAGTGGAGAAGGACTGAGTCTTTGCCAATTACCTCAGATAAGTCTCCATTTCTCGCGTGAATCTTGGCCATGCTTTCCAACCATGTCCTCCGCAGCTCAGGGGTGCTTGCATAGGAGTTTGCCAGACTGTACTGGAGATCCACCAGCATCTCGGGGTCCTTCTCATGTTCCTTCATCTGTGCTGTTGCCATCAAAACAGTCCTTATACGTTTCGTCAGATCTTTTACCTCTGCTGGGAAGTTGCTGTTCTTTGGAAAACAGAGAGCCTGGATCATTATCTGTTCTAATTCCTCAAGTAGGTCACTTCAAAGTTATGCTATTAGTTATGGCTTGGCATCACAGTTTGGTGCATTCTCTATATTGTTCATAAACATGTACTTTCTTTATATATGCATTCCATGTACTGTGATTGTACACATTTGACATAAGAACTGTGGTAGACTCCATCTTATCTGCTCATCTAGCTTCTCCTAGTAATAGCATCCTGATTGTTCTTTGAGGAGCTCTCCTCTCTAACTATGGTTCATGTGATTTGAAAGCATCTACTTCATTCACAGGCACCAGTGGGTAGCCCCCCAAACTGGCCTGGCCACTCATATTCTTTAATCCGTCAAGCCAGTGATCGGTTTAGGAATGGTCATATGATACAAGGTTTAGACCAAGAGATTCAGTTCTGGGAATTTGATTGGCACTATAGAATGAGGTGCTTTCTTTTTTTTCTTTATTTAAAGATTTTATTTATTTATTTGAGAGAGAAAGGGAGAGAGAGACAGCATGAGCTGGGGGAGGGGGAGAGGGGCAGAGGAAGAGGGAGAAGCAGAGGCCCTGCTGAGCATGTAGCCACATGTGGGGGTCAATCCCAGGACCATGACCTGAACTAAAGCCAGACACTTAGCTGACTCTGCACCTAGGATGTCCTGAGGTGCTTTTTCCACCTATAGGATACTCCAGTGTCCTCAGAATTTCTAAGAGAGTAAGCTCACGGGGAAAGCCTATTTGTAAGTGAAGCAAACAAGGAGGAAAATTGAACTGAGAGAGAGAGGCAAAAACTGAAGCAGTAGGGGAAGGGGACCTGAAAACATGATTATTTTTTAATTAAATACAAAACTTTCTTATTAAATTGTTTTTTCAATTTTACACAGAAGTAATTGACATATACTACTGTACGAGTTTAAGGCATGGCAGTTTGATTTATATATATTGTGAAATGAGTACCACAATAGATTCAGCTAAGTGCCATCTTCTTATATAGGTGCAAAACAAAGGACAGAAAGAAAAAAAAGGAAGAAAGGAAAAAAAATTCCCCTTATGATGACAACTCAGATTTTCTCTCTTAACAACTAACTTTTCTATATAGCATAGAGCAGTGTTAGCTGTAATCATCATGTTGTACCTGACATCCCTAGTACTTATCTTACAATGAGAAGTTGGTAGCTTTTGACCACCACTACCCACCCCCTGCCTCTGATAACCACAATTCGGATTTTTTTCCCATGGTTTTCAGTTCTTTTGTCAAGATCACACATATAAGTGAGATCATACAGTATTTATCTTTCTTTGATTTATTTTACCTAGCATAATGCCCTCAATGTCTATCTATGTTGTCACACATGGTAGGATTGCCTCAGTTTTTAAAGCTGAATGCTATGCCATTGAACATATAAACCACAACTGCTTTATCCATTCATTCACTGATGGACAGTTAGCTTGTTTCTATGCCTTGGCTATTGAAAATAATGCTATTTTTGAATATGGGAGCACAGCTATCTTTTTGAATTAATGTGGAAACATTTTAATCCCTGGGTTCAACCATGACTGATGCTAGCCCTTATCCCTGGATTTTTCAGTACTAAGACTAAAGGAGAAGTCTTCAGAAATGTCTAGAAGAGAGATTCAATAAATTTGACCAAGAACAAGATTATGAGAGGATCACTGTATTTCTGGATGTTTGTGGTTAGTTTTCTTGTTATATCTCACTCAATCACACACCTTGCAAATTCCACTTAACAGATGACAGACAGACACTGTTACAGCTGATTGTCAATTCAAACAAGCAAACCCAATGTAAGTACTCAGTTTAAGTCTCAATAAACAAAATACAGAAATTGTATTTTTTATGATTTTGATATTTCACAAAAGATTTCAGTTTCATTTATTCTTGTCTTTGAAAATATCCATAAAGCATTTCTTACTTTCATCTGCTTGTCTCCATTAGCAAAATTATTGGTAATTGCAAGGGAATGTTGAAACCGAGAGCCTCCAATCCCGGCATCTGCTATTAACTGACTTACAGCCTTGATGAGCTAGAAGAGAAAAGAACAATGAAACTTCAAAAGTGGTAACTCAGAAATAGTAATTTTAAAGAAATCCATTGGACTGGATGAACATATCATTGATTGCTCCCTGTGAGTCCAAAGAATAGCATCTTTATGCATTAAATTTTTAGAAGGCCATGTCATCTAGGGCGTTTCCTATAATTTTAAATATTTACATAAGAAGGAATTATAGAAGGAGGAATCTTGGGATGCCTTAAAGAAAGACATTTCTGAATGCAGAATCTGGTGGGGTTTGGCATCCTAGAGATAGCTATGGTTTCCTGAGTCGGTATTCTAGTTGATTCTGTTCCCTGGAAGAAGAAGAGAAAAGTCCAAGTGGAATTATGGGTTTTGCTGATTTCTGCCCAGCTACCCTCTTTCTCTGAGCAAGAGCTGAGTGTGCAGAGAGTCTTGAAGGAGTCTACCAGTAGAGGAGCTGGTTGCTTTTGCCCTGGGGCCAGTAGGCTTCTATCAGTGCTGGAACAGATAAGTGGTTTTCACCACAGCATTAATGAAAATTGGCAGCACTTACTTGTAAGTGGGATCGGACAATTGACTTCTGTTTGTTAAATTCAAAATTCTTCCTCATGAAAAAATACAGAAGTGCTGATGCTTCGGTCTGCGTTGACCGTGACCTGTGGTTACAGCATTTCAGGACTTCATAGCAGAACGATCCACACAGGTCGGCAGGCCCCTGAAAGAATGCTGAAGGAAACTATGGAAATAGAAGGACTGGTTAAAGGTGGACATGCCTTCATTTTACTCTGTGTATGCCGAATTTTATAATTCCTTAGAACAAAATCCACCTTTTTTTTTTTAAATCTAGTCTTTTTCTTCTATCTGTAAGTGGAAGGATAGAATTGAATTTATTTAAGTCTATAGTAATATTTCTCTTTTTTTTCCTAGAAATAATCATTCTCTACATGATAAGTTTCCCATGTATCAATAACCAATGACAACCAGAACCAGGGACTGAGAGCTTTGAAATGCTTTCTATTCACCCAACATCATCAAACCAGAGGGATCCTCAAAGGTGGTAGCTCTGTCTACTTAATGTGGCAACTTTATTTGACATGAATGGACATGACAGTTGATGATGTGCTTTTTACCTTTCTGCCACAAATACTGAAAACCAAAAAAAAAAAAAAAGGCTAGATGTTAATTTTATTCCATTTTGATATCTCAGCAGATTGGCTGTCAAGGCTGTGAACTTATTTTCAGACCATGAATCAAATGGCTTATTAAAACCCCAAAATAGTCTTATAAAACCAAATAAAGCAAAATAGAAGAAAACAAGTCTTCTTCCTCCACAGGATTATTATGTGTTTGTCATCATCCTTCCCAAGCTTTAATTGGAGCCAGGAAAATGCTTACCTTGCATACAAACAGTCTTAAGGAGGCAAACACATGCTTCAGTGCTGTGGCTGACTGGTTGACTTGGAAAAAGAGCATGTAGGTATCAAACACCCTCTTCATCATTGAGTTTTGACATTCAGATTGTTGGAGTTGTCTCTAGAAATTTAACACAGAAGTTAATTAGGATGAGTTAAGGGACAACAGTATTCTTTCAAAAGATATTTGTTGTGAACCTACTATGTGGTAGGCATAATTCTGGGTGCTGCAAATAGGTTTGAGTAAGAAAATAAGGGCTATGTTCCCAGTGAAACTTACAAAGCGGTAATTGAAAAAAAATTACTAAGTAAGAAAGCAGACCACAATGATAGGATATAATAAAAAATAATTGCTTTGGGCATAGGATTAGGCTAGATAGGGTGGTTAGTCAAGATGTCTTTAATGGATCAACTGACATGTGAGCTGAAGGAATTGGCCATGGGTAGATCTGAAGGGTCTGAGAGAGAAACAGCTAGTATCAGGAATATGAATTGGGAAGAAGCTTGTGAGTTCAGATTGAAAAAAGGAGCAGAGCAGTCTGAGCATGGGGTAGGAGAGAGGTAGAAGATGAAGTTATAGAGAGGCAATTCCCCAGGCATTGGTAGGGCCTTTAGGACGTCTGAGATTTGGTTGACATTTTCACTGAGCAATAAAGAATTAAAATATGGTTTTTGCTTTTTTAATTCTAGTCATTCTAATAGTCTGTAATGGTGTTATTTCACCAAAGTTACACAGATGACAATAAGCACACGAAAAGATGCTCAGCATTATTAAGTCTGTTGGATCTAGCTGTTATTTGTCTCTTCCCTTGAGATTAAAAAAGTAAAGTCCCACTCTCCCTCAGCCTGGTTTGCCTGAGAGGGAAGCAGGAGGAATAAGGAAGAATGTTTATTATTTGATGATAGTGAAATACATATGTAGGTATATCATTTGAGTAGGTAGTCAGCTTGTGATAAAATTCTGAGTCTCATCTTTAAAATTTTTTCCACTCACACTTAGGTTGCTTTATGTAAAGTTAATTGATTTCATAGAATATTTTATTATTTTTAAGGATTTATTTATTCATGAGAGAGAGAGAGAGAGAGAGAGAGAGAGAGAGAGAGAGATAGGCAGAGACACAGGCAGAGAGAGAAGCAGACTTACCACAAGGAGCCTGATGCGGGCGGGACTCAATCCCAGACCCCAGGATCATGCCTGAGCCGAAGGCAGACACTCAACTGCTGAGCCACCTAGGCGTCCCTCATAAAATATTTTAAATACATGTTCTTGACTTCACACTTTTCTACCTCCTATTTGTTCACGTTGCAGAAGATGTCAGAATCACACTTACCTGGTGAATCTGGGTGAAAAGGGATAGCAGGTCTAGAATAGTCAGGCAAACTTCTGTAGCTATATTGGCCTCTGTGTCCACATGATGCACAATGTCTATTTCATTGGAGTTGCCTACAAAATATAAGGTGGAACATGCATAAGTGTCTAAGAAAACTCGTATCTGATAAAGGACTTCCTTCTATTATAACATAGTCAATGTTTACTGGCATTTTAAAATTTTTTTTAATTTTTATTTATTTATGATAGTCACATAGAATGAGAGAGAGGGGCAGAGACACAGGCAGAGGGAGAAGCAGGCTCCATGCACCGGGAGCCTGACGTGGGATTCGATCCCGGGTCTCCAGGATTGCGCCCTGGGCCAAAGGCAGGCGCCAAACCGTTGCGCCACCCAGGGATCCCTGTTTACTGGCATTTTGATAAGCAATTTATTAGATCAAAGTGCTTTTGTTTGTTCAATTACCTTATCGGCTGAATCAAAGACTCTAGATAGAGACTTGAGTGGATGCTATAGACTGAATGTTCATGTTCCCCCAAAGTTGAAGCCTGAATCCCCAGTGTGATGGTGTTTGGAGGGGAGATCTTTGGGAGGTAATTAGCTCATGAGGATAGAGCCCTCATGAATCACTTAGTGCTCTGATAAAAAGAGACACCAGAAAGATCACCTGTCATGTGAGGACACAACAAGAAGGTGGCTGTCTGCAAACCAGGAAGAGAGTTCTCATCAGACATCAAATCTGTTGGCACCTTGACCTTGGGTCTCCCACCCTCCAGAACTATGAGAAATAAATGTTTGTTGTTTAAGCCACTTAGACTGTTAACTTGTTGTAGCAACTCAAATTGACTAAGACAATGTGTGTGCCCCTTTCATATGTCAGCTATAGACAAGAGTGATCCACTTGCCATTATTTCTTACATCCTTTCCATTGACTTAGGCCTTGACAGAGTCATATTTCTTTCATACTCAGTCTGGGTCAAGTTTTACACTCCCAAGCTAACAGACAAAATGTACAGTCTCTGTGGGCAGTGTTCACTAATGGCTATTAACGACACTAAATATATTTACAGGTAAAGGCATACGCCTTCAAACAAGTAACTCTCCATTACGTGCCCATAATCACTAACATGTACAAGGTACAAAACACTGGGCCCATTTTTCCTCATTCATAAGCTGAAATGTGTGGATCACTGTGTTCCAGATGTCACACTTATTGCTTCTAGGACATGGACAACTTTCTCCTCTTCCCAAGGAACAGACAGTAATAATGTGGTTGAGAGAGGCCCCCATAACCCTGACAATAGAAAGTCACTTGACACCAGAGGAGCTACACCAAGCAGATTAGACTGAGCAATTGGCCTTTTTCCTTTCTTCTTTATAAAGACACTACACTTTTTAAATCCCCTCTCTGGTGATTTCTTTCCTCTATGAAAAGTTTCCTGGGCTACAGCAAGCCTGAAAAGTAGTGATCTAGGTGGCACAGCAACAGTCCCTACGTTTCTGAAATATTATAACACATTTCACATTTTGCACACATCTAGAGAAACACTGGTAACCATCTTGTTACTAAGATGGTTTCCTGTTTACTTACTGGACATGGTATTGTCTAACATCTGTAAGAGTTTGGGGTTTGAAAGTGCATTTTTGCCTCGAATTATAGGTAAAGTTTGTGATCTGTGCTGCTTATGTCCTTCGTGAGTGGATGTGGTATGCATCCTGAAAATGCAATAAGAAAAAAAAATGGTTAAAGTACAAGAGAAATGACATACAAATGTTCAATCAGGTATTCTAGATTGAGTCAAATAAAGTAGTTTTTAAACAGAGGTGTTTTATTAAAAATATTGATTATAGGTAACATGATAAAAGGGACTTTTAAGAATGCTTTTGGAGAAATTGTATTTAAGCCACAAAAAGGTTCAGAATGATAATCAATACCAAAGGATGACAGAAGAATAATAGATACTGCATTTAAATCTGAACAAGCATATTCATTATTGTTTAGTGAAATCATGAAATTCCATGAGAATTTCACAGTATTCCATCCTGGTAGGGGAGAGAGCTAACAGGGCTGCTAGTGCAGCCACTTTCCCAGGCCGATGACAATGGCCTGCAGTGACTCTCATTCAATGTCTCCTTGGCATTTCCATCTGGGGAATGAGCCAGTGTTATGTGGAAGTAGGACTACTTCTCATTCTTGACTTTCATTTAAGCTATCATTTGGCCAAGATATCAGAACATTTTTTTTGGATGAAAGCAGGCAATAGGAGATACCCTGAAGAATCAAGCCTGTAGAAGAGGCAGAGAATGGTTTTCTCTTGGTCCCACTCTTTGAGCCTTATTTGGTTCTGGTGAAATCAAAGGCTCTGGATGGACTGAGGCCTAGAAGATCTACCCTTTAGTTTTCAGTAGCTAAGGGAGTCAGGGTCATTCCTGAAACTACAAGAAATAATAGGTTCTGGGCTATATGGCCTGGACCTTTGGGACTGGTTTACTTTCAGGTTTTGAGTCTATTTTAGTATGGAACTTCTGGAAGAAAAATCCTGGTTTCTAGAAGGGGAGAGGTAGGAATGTCCAGGGTCTGTCTAGATCATTCAGGAAGGAGCCTGAAATCAAACTGACCAAACATCAACAAAATTGCAATGATCTCAGGTACATTACTATTGTCTTTAAACGTAGAAAGTCATTGTTTATAGTCCTCTATTGTATTACCATTTGAAAAACATGCCTATTACATTTTCTCATTTACTTTCACACAAGGGGCAACTTCAAGGAGTCTCTATGGACTAAGAGGCAAAATTTACTCCTCCATTTACTGGTTATATACCACTTTGCTATTTCCAAAATTCTTTCTAAAGTACAGCCATTTTCACATTATATATTATTATGGTACCTCTGGGAAGAATAAATCAAACTAGAGAAACTAGAGAAAATTTTAGCAAAGAATTCTTATTTACTAGACTCAGGGGAGATTTAAAGTAGGATTTCAGGGCAAAATTTCCCCACCGGGTAGGTTAATAAAGGATGACTCCAGGTCCTCTAAGCTAGTCAAATCAGTCTAATGACTAGGAACTCTACCGTGAGCTTATGAGGCATCCATGCTTCCTCACTGCCTTTGACCCTTTAAGAAACAATTTGAGCTCTAACGATACTGCTAACATATTACAATTACTGAGAGGATGAGGAGATACAACCTCGCATTTTACTTTGTCACTAGGAGGTTAGCAAACATTAAATGAATCATTTATTGGAATTCCGTCTTTTGGGTTCAATTAAATTAAGGTACCTATTAACCCTCATCCTGAGCATGGCATCGTGCCCTGAGTGCACATTAATAAAGCATAATCCTTGCTTCTTAGGTCTTCACAAGCTAGCAGGGCAGATGGGGAAGTACCTAAGAAATTTTTTCAGAGAAACATAGAGTTATTGTAATCTGCATTTGGTTTGAAGTATGAGCATATACATATATGTGTGTGCACCTGTGCATGTACATGTGTGCACATCCACACCTCCATACATGTATATACATCCATAATCATATATACGTATATATACATATGCAGACATGCATATATATATATATATATACACATACGTATACATACAATATAATTACAAATATCAAGTAAATGCGATGTTACCATTGTGACAAGGGGCCTGATGTTTGGCAGGAAGGATTAGATCCTTTGAGAGTTCCATTGTTCTGGGTGGACTGCACAAATTTAAATGCAGCAGCAATTTTTCTGCAAGGAAAACTGATGTTTTAATCATAGCTCAGTATTTCTAATTTATTTATAAATACAGAACAGCAAGTGGCAGAGTGATTATTGAACAATGAAATAGTTCATATGCTATGAAAAATAAAATCACATCTTCTGGAAATGGGAAATGGGGGTTTAGCAAAGGTGCTGGGGGCTTTGTGGTCTCTCATGAGGAAAGGATATCAACACAAAACTTATTCCAGATTCATTTTTATTTTTAGCTTACTGAAAATATATTCTTTCTTTCCTTTTAATTGAAGAATAGTTGACACACAATGTTATATTGGTTTCAGGTGTACAATGTAGTCATTTGGTGAGTCTGTACATATGTTGCAGTCACTAGAAGAGTACCTGTCATCTGTCTCCAACAACAAAACCAGTGATTATATTCCCTCTGCTGTACCTTTTATTCCTGTGACTTATTCACATTGGGTGTATTTTCTTAAATAGGAATCTTCTACATTCCATTCATACAAATGATAGATAAGATAGTTCAGACAATCTAGGAAATGTGGTTTCCTTTCAGAAATGTATGTTTTGTGCTTTTCTCTCTAGACAGCTTTAACTAGCCCTAGATCTACTATGGGTATAGGACAATCAAACTTTTATGTCTACTCTGAGGTCAACCTTACTATCCCTATGTGTATTTTAAGATTTCTTTTTTTTTAAATTTTTTAAATTTTTATTTATTTATGATAGTCACAGAGAGAGAGAGAGAGAGAGAGGCAGAGACACAGGCAGAGGGAGAAGCAGGCTCCATGCACCGGGAGCCCGATGTGGGATTCAATCCTGGGTCTCCAGGATCGCGCCCTGGGCCAAAGGCAGGCGCCAAACCGCTGCGCCACCCAGGGATCCCTATTTTAAGATTTCTAACATATTTATAAATCTAACGTGATACATTACTAATGTCATAATTTTTTAAAATATTTTTTATAGATTTTATTTATTCATAAGAGACACAGAGAGAGAGAGAGAGGTAGAAACACAGGCAGAGGGAGAAGCAGGCTCCATGCAGGGAGCCTGACATGGGACTCGATCCCGGGGTCCCCAGGATCTTGCCCTGAGCTGAAGGTGGTGCTAAACCACTGAGCCACCGGGGCTGCCCCATAATTTTTTTAAAAGACCAGATTAACCTATTGGAATTTCAAAATCATTACCTTATTATATTTCGTTTCCCGAGGTATCTGAAATTTTGAAGACAAACACTAAAAAGGAAGGGAAAAAGTCACATTCTAATCATTCATGCCTTTTTATTTATACAAACTGTCCATTTAAATACATTAAAAGAACAATATTATATTTTCTTTAAATATTTCATGCATGAGTATTGATTGATAGTTCAGCATGTGAGTCCTTAGAATGAAGGATAGCATACTGAACTATTTTGAAGCATTCCAGAAAAAATGTCCACTAATCAACTCTATAACTTACTCTAAGATGCTGAAGAAGTCAGACACCTCTGGGCTGGGTGCTCTTTGCCAGTAGGCAATCAGCGTCTCTGAAAGGAAACACCATGTGGCATGAGACTCTTGGAAATGGAAAGTTTTTTCCTTTTTTAAAAAATTTAATTTTCAAGAGCTCTCTTTACCCTCTGAAATTGTCTTCATAATGTGAAGAAAGCACATGAGAAGACTTCTGGTTTCTGCTTGATCTAACTTGTCAAATCGAAGAGTTGACCCTATCAAAGATAGGGGTCTAGGGATCTAGGAATGGAAGAACCAAGAAGGATTTAGTTAGAGTGGGAGAGTAGTGACTCACGAGGTGCTGGGTAATTGGGAAGAGAAGCCCCACCTTTTCACAGTTGTCAGTCTTCTCACTGCTCTTCTCATTGGTGCTTGGGTTGGAGTCAAGACTCGCTAAGGATGCTCTGGAGTCAGCATGGTTTACTGCAGAAATAGCTATTGATGAAAATGCTGCAAACACAAGCCACAGCACACAGATGATAATGAGATGCAATGGGCACACACGCAGAGCTCAGATGATGACCCAGAAAGATGTCCAGCATTGGGGTGGTTGCCGTGTTGGGAAAAGCCAACATAACAAAATGTAGAAGTGTCATTAAAGACATGCTACATTTTAA
This sequence comes from Nyctereutes procyonoides, assembly GCF_905146905.1. NCBI lineage: Eukaryota > Metazoa > Chordata > Mammalia > Carnivora > Canidae > Nyctereutes > Nyctereutes procyonoides. The sequence continues at coordinate 47,144,282 of NW_026575133.1, read as the reverse complement.
GAATGATCACAATGGCCATGTCAGCATTAAAGATTTAGGAAAATTTAGGCCATTATAAATGGAAATAAAGTAAAACTGGTTCTTTTGCTTTCTTAAAAAAACTTTTTAAAGAAAGTTTCTTTTTTGAAAATGCTTTAATAAATGTTCATAAAGATGCTTTTGGGGAAGAAGCTTTCAAGTTTTGACAGTTTATAAGAGATGAAGATGACATTTCCAAAATAGTTCTTCAAAGTAAACTTTGAAGTTGATGGGCTATTATATTTTAAAAGGTGGTACTCAATGAAAACTTAAAGATTGTTTCCAGAATGAAGTAATTTGCTAATATCTGAGTAGATTACTCTGTGAGCCAAGTAAAACTGAACGCTAAGGAGAAAAATAAGCCCCTGGATAGTCTTCAAAGAAATAGTTAAGAGACTCTTTAGCTATATAAATACAGTATACTTTGACACACAGAAATTATGCACATTGAATCATGGAGTGGGTAAAAAACACAATGATATGTAATGTAAACATGGATGAGAGTTAAACACAAGTGTTCTCACAAGGTCTTAAGTACCTGCTATGGAATTTAAAACATCTTTAGAAAATGATGTGTCCACAGAGTTTGCATGTTTCATAGCTGACTGGGTGTGAAATCCTCCATTGGTGCTGAGATCATCTCTAGACCCCTGCATTCGAAGCACAGAAGAGATTAATGTGAATCGCTATATTTCAACATTGTAGACCTGCTTTTGATTCGATGTTATTTGATTTGACTTTTTACATCCCAGCAAGAGTCTCCTGTCAAAGCAGGCAATGGAAATGAATAGTCATAACCATACTCTGTCACAACTATACTCTTGCCACTTTGATTTCATATGTGATTTTATTTTTATAATGTAGTGGAAACTATCTTTTAGATATAAACTAAATGGTTGGAGTGGCTACTGATTTTTTATGGATTATACTATAGCTTACATATATTATTATGGATTATTTTATGTATATTACTAGTACTAAAAACTAATCCCAAATACTTATTATGTGCCAAACTCTATGATAAGCGTTTTCTATTAAACAATTTAATTCTCCTAAGAATCCTGTGATGGAGGAATTCTATACAATTCTGTGAAGAAGACAGTGGAGGTTGAAAGAGGCTGGATGACTTATTTAAGGTTACACTGCTAGTAACTGGTATCACTGGGATTTGAACAAGGTCTTCCTCAAAAAAAAAAAAAAAAAAAAACAAAACAAAACAAAAAAACATTCCAAAGGCAGAGGTCCTAACTGACTTAATATCTTGCCTTCAGCAGTGTGTTAATTCATCCAGGCCATGAACACAGGCACCCATTCTCAAGTGGCTGGTTGTGCAGCCACTATGATGGCTCAGTGGAGGAGGAATGACAAACAGGCCACTCCTCCGTGTGACTGAAGCACTTGGCTATGCTAACACCAGGTGGTCATAAAGCCGATGCAGAAAGGTCGCTGGGGAGGAGGTACATTCTGAGAATGGGGCCATGCATGCAACTGAGGAGCCTGGTAAAAACTGGGCTGAACTAGAAGGTGATACAGAGAAGGGAGGAAAATGATGGATGAGGTGGCTTCAGGGACCAATCAGAACAAATGACTTGATGTGAACGTCTCAAAATGGCTGGCACCTCTCAGTTTGCTCACAATCAGGGGAAAAATAGCTATCCAGGCAAACTCTTTATTAAGATGCACATTTGAAATATTCTCTAAACTTACCTGATTAGATGTGTTGACAGTAAAAGGATATAGGTCCTTTAGGTAAATCCTTGGCATATTGTCCAGAAGCATGCCATAGAGGGGCATGTATAAGCTTGCTATCTGGGCCTGCTTCTCCTAGGTGGAAAGGTATCCAAAAGAAATGACTCACATAAAAATCAATAGTTTTGTAAGTTTGATATGCATTTAATGCAGTGAGCCATTAAATGGTGTTTAGGGAAGGGAGAAAAGAAAATCACTCACTGGTTCTCTGTATCGATCATCAAATGAATGCTTAGCCATTAGATTTTTTAGGACAGCTAAAGCTAAGTGCCTGATGTCTTGGTCTTCTTGCAAGGCAAAGCCAACTTCTCGGAGCAGAATTCCAATTAAGAAGTGTTTGCGGCAAAATTCATTCGTGACCGAATACTCAGGCATATCTTTGTGAGGAAAGTAAAGAGACCATGTTATTGAACACCAAATGATCACTTTATAATTCAGAAAGATTTATCCCACAACTATCAGCCCTCTCACTACCAGGGAGAGATTCAGTAATGCAGTCTTGCTACAGAGATGAGAAATGAGAGAGAGGAACATTCAGGAAGTATCCTGTGTAGACTACTACCAATCATACTCACTGTCAATGGTCAAACTGCTCAAAAGTGGCATGTCTACAATGTTACAAGAGTTGAGAGGAGAAAAGTTTACTTTCTGTCTGGAGGCATCAGGAGACAATATCGGAAGGAATATGTTGAGATGGGCATCTGAGGTTGCTGAAGGTTTGGAGGTGCACAGGGTCGGGAGACAATAGAGGTGATGGAGGGATGAGAAGAGGTTGGGAGGACAAGGGGGCAAGGTTTCAGTGGCACCAATTTCTGAAAGCACAGTGTGTGGAGAGCACAGATTAAGGGGATACCAGTCTACACAGCAGCCAAGAAGGGGATGGTAGGATTTGAAACTTGGGGAGCACTTGGTGCCAGATGATGAACAGACTTAAGCACAAATTCTTTAGTAGGCATCCAGGACCCTCCACCATTTGGCACTGAATTTTGTGGAAAGTATTACGTCACCAATGGCTTTGGGATCAGTGGCCTGATCAGATCTGTATTTATTCATTTGTTCACAGGGTGACAGGATATAAATAAGTTATTTTGTGGGGAAATGTGGGAAGAGGGCTATAATGCAGGATGTTTGGCTCCAGGGGAGGGAGGGGAGAAGTGAGATGCATCTGAGCTGGGAAAGGAGGAACTAGGTAGTGGAAGAAAAATCACAAGGACAAGTTGGCTGAAGAATGTGAAGGAGCAAGAAGAGGAAAGCCAAAAGGGGCTGCAAAATTTTGAGCCTGAATTATGGAGAAATTGGAATGCAGTTTTTAAGAATTGCCCATTGTGCTTCCTAAAGGTAACTGTTAATTACAGGACTAGCGTCCACTTCTAGAACATGGACTGAGTACCAACACTGGGCTAAACAGTTTGTCGGTGTTATCTCAGTGAAGCCTCCAGGGTTACCCGTTAGATGTATTGAACTATTGGAATATTCCAGTTCATCTCTTAGTAGGAGCAAATTAAACATATGGAGTTTTGTAATCTCTGAAAATGCCCTGGAGGTGGGAGAACAGGGAATGTGGAAGTTCGGGAAACAGTGGTCCAAGGGGCTTAGTTAGGTTAAAAACAGATAGTGAGTATTCATGAGGAGCCAGAAGTAGAACAATAATTTGTAATTCCCACCCCAACGCCAGACAAAAGTTCTGCCCAGAGTACTTTATAAGTTATGAACCTATTTTAAGAAAAAAAAATCTCAACCTTGAGAGTCTAGCTGAAAAATCAGGCTGTGGTTTACTGACAGAAACATATCAAAGAAAGCTAGTTATGCTGAACAAACATGTTACATATAGCTGGGAGTTTTAAAAAAGATTTTATTTATTTATTTATTAGAGACACAGAGAGAGAAGCAGAGACACAGGCAAAGAGAGAAAAGTAGGCTCCTTGTGGGGAGCCTGATGCAGGACTTGATCCCAGGACTCCAGGATCATGACCTGAGCCGAAGCCGAAGGCAGATGCTCAACCACTGAGCCACCCAGGTGCCCTAGGAATTTCATTTATGATACACCCTCAGAAAATGTCAGATAATCTGGGAAATTTAAAGAAAAAGTCAAACTCTGGAGAATAAAATATGAAAGGATTCAAGTTGGGGGAGCATCTAATTATCTGAACAAAAGTTCAGTCAGCTTGTTGACTATCTGGATTGTATGCTAATGTTAAATATATGACTATTTTTTGGCATCTGGAAACTGGAAATTTGTAGTATGTATATCTATCAATATTATCAGATTATGATATGGTTATTGATGCTCCGATAATGTAATATAAAATATAATTATTTACCTGATGCGTGTAACTCTTGGGTTGATTCCGAAGGTGTCAAGGGATCTGGATTTAATGTAAATAAACAAGAAGTTCAGACATACACATACTCAGATACACACTATATTCAGTAACTATTTATTTATTTATTTTTAATAAATTTATTTGACAGAGAGAGGGAGAGAGAGAGAGAGAACGAGAGAGCAAGCACAAGTAGGCTCTCAACTGAGCAGGGAGCCTGATGAGGGGCTGGATCCCAGGACCCTGAGATCATGACCTGAGCTGAAGGCAGACGCTTAACTGACTGAGGTGCCCAGTCAGGTGCCCCAACTATGTGTAATTTATACTGAAAAATTAAAATATCTTGTCCTAAATTCTAAGTGAGTCTCTTCGATAAAGCTCTGTTTTTGAAAAAAAATACCATAGGTTGGTCAGTCCCTTAAAAACAGAAAGCCACAAATGGAATTATTTTAATTCTTGGCCTTGTACCTGAGCACCTATTTTTTCTATCAGAAATCTGCATGCTATGAAACGTATTTCTTTATGTTCACTGTTGATAACATCAGATCTACAAAGAGACTATCAGGCCTTTTCCTGAGCTACTGACAAGCAGTAAACAACTGGAATCAAAATGATAAAACAGGTTTGCTCTTCTTGAGTATCTTAACCAGCTTGTCTAACCCAATAATAAGTTAGCACTAGTTAAAAAATGAGAAGGAATACAAAACAGAAGTTGTCCAAAGTCACATTTTTACCTATTTTTCTATAAAGGTATTTAGATGAAATGTATTTTATAAATTAGAAGGGAATAACAAATTAAATAGCTTATGTTTATTCCTTAATGGAATTACATAGCTTATATTTAAGATTAAAATGACAAAACTTTTACGGGGTGACATATCATAAGAGACCTTTATAAAAAAAGATTTTAGTTTTTTCATTCACAAGAGACACACACAGAGAGAGAGAGAGAGAGAGAGAGAGAGAGAGAGAGAGAGAGATACAGAGACATAGGCAAAGGGAGAAGCTCCGTGCAGGAGCCCGATGTGGAACTCTATCCCAAGATTCCGGGATTATGACCTGAGTCAAAGGCAGATGCTCAACCACGGAGCCACCCAGGCGTCTCCCCCTTTGATTTTTTTCTTCTGTAAGAAACTTTTAAGGACACAGAACAAACCAAGGTTTGCTGGAAGGATGTGGGTGGGGAATGGGCTAGATGGGGGATGGGCATTAAGGAGGGCACTTGTGATGAGGACTGGGTATTGTATGTAAGTGATGAATCATTAAGTTCTACCCCTGAGATCATTATTACACTATATGTTAATGACCTAGAATTTAAATAAAAACTTGAAACATGAAAAATAAATAAGTTAAAATAAAATGAAAACGTTTTTTACAGGCTTGATAATGTACCCTATTTTCCATCCCAAATATTAGTTTTGTATAATACATATAGAAGACCCTGCAATTCTTGTGAGGAGGCTTTTTACCATCTTAGTTTCTGCTTTCCATGAATATCAGAATTGTGCCCTGTGGATAATTTACTCACTGCTTTTTTTTTTTTTTTTTTTAGATTTTATTCATTTATTAGAGAGAGAGAGAGAGCACTTGTGAGAGAGGATGAGAGAGAGATCAAGAGCAGGGGCAGAGGGAGAAGCAGACTCCCTGCTAAGCAGAGAGCCTGGTGTGGGGCTCCATCCCAGGACCCTGGGATCATGACCTGAGCTAAAGGCAGACACTTATCTGACTGAGCCACTCAGGTGCCCTTACTCACTCTTACTCACTGCTTAGAAGAAAGGTATTTTTTCTTCCTTCTTCTTCCTTGTCTTCCTGCCCGCTTGCCTCCCTCACGTCCTTCTTACCTTCCTTCCTTCATATCTTGAGATGTAATTGACTATATAGCATCATATTGGCTTCACATGTACAACATCATGATTCCATATTTGTATGCATTGTGAAATAGAAGCAGTACATTTTAAGTTCTTAAGTCATTTTAGTGTTTTCTTTGCATCTTGATGTTTGATTGGCTTCTGATGGCTAGATGTGTGATGATCATCTTGGTATCTGCCTATCTATATTAGGTATATATATATATATACACATAATATTAATAAAAGTTATAAATGAAAAATTTTTCTGTAGATCATTTATGTTTTAGAAAGTATTGGAAATGTAGAGCCCCATTCTTCCCTGCTCTGGGGCTCTTTCTAACCCAGAGGTATGGTGTATTTACAGGCTCCTGCCTGCCTTCCTTTCTCCTTTTCAAGTAACAGGTGTTTTGGTTTTTTGTTTGTTTTTGTATACAACTCATTTAGTGGAATTGTATTTAAACATAATGAGACACATTGACTGATAACCTTAAGTGAATACGTACTCATAAAGTAGAACTTCTCCTCTCCATAATTTGGTGCTTTTCAAAATCAAAGGAAAGCTATATTTGGGGGCCAGTATACTAAAAGGATTGCTGTAGGTTAAAAGTCTTTGATTTATAATAACCAATTTTATAATTTTGTTGACCTTCTCTTTAATACAAGAAGAAACAGAAAAAACTGAGAAATATAGAGTCAGCCACTACTTTTGCATTTTAGCCCGATTGCCTAATGCCCATGTGACAGCTTCAGGCAAACCAAGACCAAGGCAACAGGAAAATAACAACACATAAACAAAGGTAAAAACACACGAACAAATGTGAATGTTTACTTTGCGGGAAACTATGAAAATTCTGGACATTCTTACCCGGAATGTTTGCTGATCTTATGGGGAGACACAAAGGAATAAAGTGTTCATGCTGACATACTTCTTGAAGAAAATCAAATTTATACTGGCATAAGGTCTGAAAAACAGGTGAACCAAATGACTATTATTTACACACCAAGAAGATTAATAACAAATCAGTACTTGAATCTTTTTTTTTTTTTTAAGATCTTACTTATTTATTCAAGAGAGACATCGAGAGGAGAAGCAGAGACATAGGCAGAGGGAGAAGCAGACTCGCTGCGGGAGCCCCACATGGGACTTGATCCCAGAACCCTGGGATTACACCCTGAGCCAAAGGCAGACACTCAATCACTAAGCCCCTTGAATCTAAAACCTAGAAAGAAGATGTAGTGACTTTTGTGTGACCAACCACTGGGTAATTGTAAGTTGAAGTTTCTTGTTCCCTCTAACATGGTAAAAGCAGTAGGACTTCCCTGTATTTGGAGATTGGTCAAGGCCTCCTCAGGAAATTATCCCATTTGTAGACCTATATTGAGCTTCCATAAGCTAGGATCTTACAGGGTGGTATTTTCCACTTCTTTAGCTTATATCAGCACATGTTTCTTCTGAAAGGGTTCGTGCCTCACCACAGGTACAGAGCTCTAAAAATACACTCATCTCAGGGAGCAGCTCACTGTAATCAAGCCTTCTGACCCAGGGCTAAGGAAGACAATGGCCCATGTGATCTAAGACTAGATAACTCTCTCTGTAGGCTCTTTATTCTCAGGGTAAATTATTTAATTTCACCTCTCTCCTGTCCTGGCAAACAGGCCCATTTTCTCAATAATGTTTTGATTAAGAAAGTGATAAATGGAATACAGACATGGTCTAAGATGGCTTAATACACGTGTTAAAAACAATCACGTAAGAAGGAACAATGAGCACATTCATCAATATTCTATTTTCACTGTCGTGCAGAATAAATAATCAATTTTTAAGATCCAGTTGGGTTGTGTTCATTATATTCACTAATACCAGCTAACAAAATAAAATCTATTCTATTTGTTTAGATGTGTTAGCATTATATTTTCTGGCATCTTTAGTTAATAATTTAAAATGCTCTCACTTCAAACAAGAATAGTATTTGACTTAATCCTTTGTGCATCAAAGTGAAAAGGAGTATAATTAAATTGGATGTTAATTATTTTTCATTGAGTATGTTCTTTTGGTCTCTGAAAAAAATAAATAATTTAGGCCTACTGGAATTCTACTTAAAAGGATATTCTGTAAATTTCATGCATAATTGGAGCACTAACAAAGAATATTCTTTCAAAATATATTTACAGAAGGAATTGGATTCTCAAAACCCAAATGGCATATAATCATAGAACTCCCCTAGTCAAAAGTAAATCTCCATTGCCAAAAAAAATAATGTTCAGATTCCTAAGCATGGCATGAATGGATATGAGAAGATCATTATTTATTTTTGGCTTTTCTACATGTATTATTCTTTCCCAATACCTAGATAATTACTCCTTGGGGACTTTCCTTCTTCCCAATGGGCAAAGGTCAATGGGGAGCTTTTAATTCAGGTGCCCGGTCTTCCTCCCTTAAAAGACAGGCAAGTGACCCAAAGCAGTTTGGTCATTCATTTTCTCTCTAGAATGTAAATCTTAAAAGCAGAGTGTTAAGAGAAAGAAAATGGTCCCAATGTATCTTTTAAGCAGTAGCAGACCTTGGCCACATGGTTCCTTCCACCTTTGCAATTATTCTTGTGCACTAGCTCTGACTCTTTCTCAAGCTCAGCTCTCCAGCATTTTGGTTTAGCTCAGTGGTTTTCAAACTTCAAAGTACATAAGAATCACATTAAAGCTTTATTGCAATACAAGTTTCTGGGCCTCACCTGCCATAGCCCTGAGATGACTAGTCTGGGAACCACATTCTGAGAATCCCTGCTCTCTAGACAACACTGTTCCCAGTCTATTGCCAAACACATTCTCCCTATTTGGGAAGGGGAATCAACTGCCCATTTTGCCCTAAACTTAAGAACTACAGAAAAGTGAGACTTTCAGTGCTGCAGCCAAGACAATATCAAGCAAACCTGACGAAGAATTGCAGTTGAAAACATTCACTCCTCTTACCACCCATAGGAAATAAAAGAGAAACACACATGTTAATTATATATTCCAAGCCCCCATTGAGAAAATACTTGGGACACTAACTCAGATGGACCATTTTAAAAGGCTGCCTCTCACTGGGATAGAAAATATCTTTTGATGCAGAGAATGGATAGGCTAACATGTTAGGTAGACAAATCCAAAGACCCGTTGATTTATTTATAATGCAATGGCTTGGAAAGCAATCACTCTTGCACTTGGCTCTTACCTTGAGATCACCAGAGGAGAACATGCTGATATAATTGTTAACCATCTTAAATACATAGCCCCGGTCCATAAATGTAAAACAGCGCTAAAAAAAAAATAAAATTGTAAATTCAGACATTTTACTTTAAAGGTCATTAAAGATTTTAGAAAAGGTGATTAAATATATCAAGGTAAAATGACATTTAACTAAATGTGTAATAAATGTTTAAAAAAATCTCTACAATATGTTGAAGCATTCATCCAAGTATGGTAACTAATTAAAACACTAGATAAAGTACACACACCAGAAAGTTAGACACCCCTATTTGTCAATTTTATAAAATACCACTTAGGAGTTCTGCAGCAAAATATAATAGCCCTTTTTTTTCTATATAGATTTTAGGTTTTATTTAACTCTTTATCTTTTTAAATCAATTAGTTACATTTTATTACTGTTTTTTAAGTAATTCGACTCCCAGAGGTAGGCCAGGAAAGCCTTTTTAAATCTCTGGCTTCCTTCAACAGAATGATTTTCTTTCCAGGCAAGGCAGCTTGAATTTGAGGAGTGAAGGCAACAGACCCTGAGATTTCTATCTCTTACTTTGTTGTCAAACTCTCTTAGTTGTAATATAGAGAGTCTGAAAGAGCAGGCCGGTTTGGAGGAGACAGGTGAACATTCCAAGTTGGCCCAGCATGCTCTCTCCAAAAGACCAATGGCCATGCAAACAGTGGCCAAATGAGCTTGCAAGGGGGAAAATGTGAAGTAGGAGGCAGAAATCATATTTACTGACACCATATCTTGGGGAGGCACTACTTCAGGTTGCCATATGGATGTCATGACTGCGTGCATGAGTTTGATTCCATCATCCACACTTATGTGAGAATGCACACTATATGGGAAAATCCTTCAGCTGCTGCACCATTTATATGGAAGGGCTTCTTTCTTATCTAAAGAGTCCAGGATGGTCCATTGTGATAGCTGTGCATTTTTTCTCAATTTCACAAACAAATCTCTTTTCTCAGTAAGGACTGGACATAAAATCTTTGACATAGGTAGTATGTATACCAAGTAGAAGGTCTCCTGTTGGAATACATCTGTATATAAAGAAGAACTCTTTTCTCTGATAATGTTCTTCCAATTGTTAGGGAGGTCATTTCTATTTTTGTTTCCTTTTCCTTTCCCCTTTTATTTGGTTTCTTTCTTTTTTGGATTTTATTTATTTATTCATGAGAGACAGAGAGAGGGGGAGAGGCATAGGTAGGGGAGAAGCAGGCTCCCTGCGGGGAGCCTGATGTGGGATTAGATCCCAGGACCCTGGGATCATGCCCTGAACTGAAGGCAGACACTCAACCACTAAGCTACCCAGGTGCCCTTTTCTTTGGTTTCTTATGAGTGATTTTTATGTACCTACTCATTCATTACTTTCATTACTATGTTAGTATGCTGCCTCATTTATATTTTCATTTTTAATATGAATTTAAGTTCTTTTGGTAACTTTTCATTCACTAAAAAGTAAGTGGCTCCTGTATCCTCCTATCTGCCAGGAGAACCGTGGGGAGAGGTAGACACCAGAGCATAGTCATAGGCTCAGAAGATGTAAAGTGATGTGGGAGGAGGGAAGGAAAAGGGGCTTTTGCAACTTCTGCACAATGTAGGGTCCTAGTGGGTATGTCAAATCCTTGCAGGTTCTCCAGCTGCAGAAGGAAGTCCCCAACCTCTGAATATCCTCAGTGTGGAGCTTTTTCCAGAGAAGACTCCCTGCTGTTTTCTTTCTGTTGGAAAGAGGTTTGGGTCTGACCTTACAGGGAGAGGAGGACCATCCAATATAACTATAGGCTCTAGAAACATCTTAATAAAAAAAGTAGGTGGAAAAAAATCCTGAGGATGTCCGTGGTGAAGACACCGGGGCTCTTTGACTCAACGGAGCAGGGGTTGGTGAGTTCTGTCACTGAACCAGAGTAGTGGCAGTTGTCACTTCCCAGGGGCTACGGTGGTTATTCTGCAGAGCAGACCTGAAAGCTTTTGAAGGGGGTTGAACTCTAGCATTAGTGAATAGGGAAGATGGGGAGAAAGCTGCCTGCCCTGGGGATATAGGAAAACCCATGTGGGGTTTCTGAAGATTGAAGAGAGTTCTTCTGTAGGGTAAGTTGTCATGCTTGTTCCAAGGGGCAGTGAGGGAAAAAAGGGTCATTCCTAGGATACAAGATCAGCAGAATCCATCTTCTGCCTACAGAGAGCCCTCCTGCGGGTCAAGCTTCATCAAGTGTCTCTCTTGTCATGAGTCTCCTGTGTGTGGTCCATCCCAGCATCTGCTAAACCCTAAGTATAGAGGCTCTTCAGCCCTTTGCTGATGACGTCTGTAGGGGCCTCTCTACTTTTTATAAAAAAATAATTTATACTAATGGAAAATAACTTCTAGGGGGCTTTGGCAAACCACTGCGCATCACCCAAAACTAGCTGTCTATTTTTTTTAAAGACTTGTTTGAGAGAAAGAGAGAGAGACAGAGAGAGGAGAGGGATAGAGGGAGAGGGTGAGAGAAATTCAAGCAGATTCCCCACTGAACAGGGAGCCTGATGTTGAGGGGTTGATCTCACGACCTAGGAGATCATGGCCTGAGCCGAAATCATGAGTCTGATGCTTAACAGACTAAGCTACTGAGAAGCTCCAACGGCCTATTTTTGTAAGTAAGTTTTATTGGAACTAGCCACACTCAGTCATTTACATACTGTCTACCGTGACTGGTTTATGGCTGTATTGAGCTATAATAGCAAAGTTGGGTAGTTGTGCCAGAGACTGTATGCCCTGCAAAGCTAAAGATGTTTAGTACTTGGCCCTTTACAAAAAAAAGTTAGCAGATTCCCAATCTGGAGGATAACTTATACTCTACCAAAATTTTCTCAGTTTGGTTTAATAAATTAAAAACCACATGTTCTAAATTATGTGCAAAAATATTTTGTTGTAATTAAACAATATTTATTTTATTTAACCAATTGTGAGGACAATGGTAATTTTAGTCTTAATTCGTTCAATGAAGTGTATGAGATCCCCAAGTGCAAACAAACCAAATGAGTATCTTTGCTCTTTCTTTATATGTTTTACAAAACCACTGGTCCTACTGTTTCCTTTTTCATCTTGGATGCCTTCCTTTGCCCTGCGCTAGACATTAGCTTAGGTACAACCCATAGCAACTTTTGCATGGATGAGCTCTACAGAAAACATTAAAAAAATCACAGAATATTCAAGTCAAATACAGTAAACACGAAGACCTTCCCCTTTTCAGAGATTCACTTATCCACCTTCTTGTGATGTTTATAGAAAAATATCACAGATGTTTCTTTAAACATATTTTGCTACAAACTAAGGCTGTCGTCTATTTTTTAAAAACATATTTTATTTATTTATTCATGAGAGACACAGAAAGAGAGAGGCAGAGACATAGGCAGAGGGAGAAGCAGGCTCCATGTAGGGAGCCCGATGTGGGACTCGATCCCGGAACTCCAGGATCACGCCCTGAGCCGAAGGCAGATGCTCAACCCCTGAGCCCCCCAGGTGTCCCTAAGGCTGTCTTCTAAATTCGATAATTTCCAAATGCTGTCCAAAGTTAACTGAAATAAAGGGATTAGTCAGGTACATGGGTCAAAAGTTATGTCTGTCTGAGCAGGAAAATACAAATCACAATGAACTTTCCTTTGCTCTCTCCTTGGTGTTGTGCTTGCATAAGAAGAGTACCTAGATGGGTTCACTCAGAGAACTGGAGTTGTGACCCAGATTGGCAGTAAAAAGAAAAACGACAAAAGTCACATAGCTTTCATGGATCCATTTGTATCCTATCTACTGTCAGGAGAGAACAGCCAGAGAAATGTACAAAGTTTTGGCTTATTTGCTGCAAAAATATTAATTTCCCACAATGTGACATAAAGGAGGGCACGAAATTCTTACCTGGGGGCATTTTTAAATGCCCACATCAGAGACACTGCTCTCTCCATTCTTAGGAAATAACCTTGGCACAACTGTGGCATGAAAATTATATTTCATTTGTGAAATTCCAAAGCCAGATCATTCATAGTATTTGATCACTAATGTTGAATTTAATAATCAAAAGAGGCAAAAGTCATTTAAAACCAGAATTGAGCAAATAACCCTTATCAGATTCCTGGGAATATATTTATAATGCTAATAGCAGGAGTGGGAAATGTCGAGCCACTGAAAGCTCCAACTTCGTCAATTCACAGGCATTGTGCCAAATGACTACATTCAAATTTACATTTAAAAAATCACCCTCTCTCCTTTTTCCTTTTCCTCTTCTGGTTCCAAAGACTCCTCTAATAATCTTTACAAAAGTTTTACAAAAGTTTTCTGTGTCAAATAAATGCCATTAAAACTAAAATTTGAAAGCCATGCTTGGCAGAGGATCAAAGGGGATGGGAGGGAAAACAGAGTGGAAAGAAATCAGAGAGGGAGACAAAACATGACAGACTCTTAACTAGGGGAAAAACTGAAGGTCATTGGAGGGGAGGTGGTTAGGGGGATGGGGTAACAGGGTGACAGGCAGTAAGGACAGCAGATGATGTGGTGAGCACTGGGTGTTACCTGCAACTGATGAATCACTAAGCTCTACATCTGAAACTAATGACTTAGTATGGGTTGGCTAATTGAATTTAAATTAAAAAAAAAAAAAGAAAAGAAAAAGAAAGCCATGCTTGTAGGATAGACTTCTAAAATGTACAACATAGGGAACTGCTTCCACTCACAAACCACATAAGTATTGTTTTCGATTTGCAGTCCACCTAATCCATAAAATCTTATAGAATTTTAAGACTATAGACTATATTTATTTATCTATTATCAGGCCATGCATTTTACCCACAGATTTCACAAAATCACTGGTACACCGTTAGCCTTCTACTCCATCCTATTCTTTTCAGTCTTGGACAGTTTTTACTTGCCCCCAAGTGAGACATTAGTTTATATACCACAAGAAGCAAGTTTTGTATAAATGAGCTCTGAGGAAGACATACATTTATTCCAACAAGTAGAGGGCATTTAAGCCAAGGAGGGTGGCTAAAAGGTCTTTTCTCCTTTTAAAAGACTTGCATATTCGTCATTCTTTACAATTTAAGGAAGAATATTGCAGATGTTTCTTTTTTTTCTTTTTTTGCAGATGTTTCTTAAACATAATTTGCTTACATATTGGACAGCTTATCATTTTCTTCTAAATCTCCTCATATATAAAAGCACTTCATAGAAACTACTAGCATAGTACTAAACTTTATTTGTTAAAATGTGGTAGAAAACTAGAGTAATTTTTTTCTCCTTTACCCTCTTTATCACTAATCCTGACCATCCCTTTTCTTTCTGAAAGCAAGAAAAAAGCAAAAAAAGCAAAAAACAAAAAACAAAAAAACAAAAAAAGAGAAGCAAAATATTGAAGAAAAACAGTGAATTTAGGAGGAGATCAAATATAATGTATAATTTGAAGTGATGTTTAATGTATTAAAGACAGATCTGACTAGATTAAAACTCACCAAAGATAATTTGGAGTAATTTTACATCTACCTCTATGGCTTTAGCTTTCTTTATATTGTTAGTATTTACTTATAAATTCTCACACTTATCCAGTATGTTCTAGTGTCTACCATAAAGATATAGGAAAAGTGGCTACATTAAGATATTATAATAGTTAATAGTTGGGCAAAAGAAGGAATAAAAGAAAAATATTATCTTTCTAGTTGGATGTATTTTTTTAAAAGATTTTATTTATTTAAGAGAGAGAGTAGGAGCAGTGGGGAGGGAGAAGCTGACACCCTGTGAAGCAGGGAGCCTGCCACAAGGCACAACTCTAGGATCCTGGGATCATGACCTGAAGTCAGATGCTTAACTGACTGAGTCACCCAGGTGCCCCTTTCTAGTTGGATGTATTATCTGTTAAATGATATACCATCATTCTACATTAGCTTTGTTGTTGTTTTGACTAAGCATTATTTTCTTCTCAATTCCACCTGTAATCCAAAGAAACATAACTATAATACTATACACATGTCTATCTATCTATCTATCTATCTATCTATCTATCTATCTATCATGTATCTATCTAGTTTAGTAAGCAGTTTCTCAACACTTTAATTGATCATTTAATAAGGTGATTAGTGTATAATATTTTCTTTTTGTGTGTGTGTGTGTGTATAATATTTTCATCATGTAAAAAAGAACCTGAAGGTAACACAACAAAAATGCCAAGTTATCAAAAGTTCCCAAAGTGGCTATTTGATATCATTGTTCCAGAATGATATGCCCTCTTCAAGGGCAGAAATGCTCAAGATAATACTGCCAGGGTGCAGCTTTTCCTTTAAAATTTTCTTTTTAAGAATATGTAGAAATACTATGATTTGACAATGCTCAAATGGATACTTTTATTGAAGCTTGGTTTTTGTTCTATGTGACTCAAAGTTGGAAAAACTATTAAAAAGTAAGAGGCATAGATAATAGTAATCACCTAATAGTGCTAGTTTTGACTTGATCATAAATGGAGATGTGAACTGATTGACATTTAGAGTATCTCGCATCCAAGATCATGAAGGCTTGAAAGGAACTGCAAGCTTGTTGAACCATACCTTAAGAAATTTGGCAACGCTGTGATTTGCCCTTCTTGTTTCTTCAAGTGAATCTTTATATTTCCAAATCACGTGATCACATAGGACCATGACGAGATTGTCCAATTCATTCTGGTAAGATTCCGGAAATCTCTGAGCTCGAGAAAGCTAAGGAAAGAATGGATCATTTCTTTATAATGTGGCATGTGAAATCCTAAGCCTGGAAAAGAATAAACTGAAAGACTTACTTCGTATAGCATCCAACAGAAAGAGTCCTTCTGAAAATTTGAAAGCCATAATAAAATAGAAACTCTTTTAATTTCAAGATCATGATTTCCATCATTTTCATTTAATGTTTCCATCTCTTTTGGCCAATGATTTTTTCACTTTTTCATTAAAAAGTAAAACACATATTAATTGCAAACTATTCAAATGGTGTAGAGATGTAACATGTTCTATGATCTCTCTCATCTTAATTCCCCTTCCTTGTCTCTTAGAAAATAATTACAATGAATATTATTCTAGATTTACATTGACACATAGTTCCCTAATTGAAAATCAATTATTTTGATTTTTTAGGACTAGGCATTCCCCAACTATAAGAGTTCAATGAATGAGTAAATGTGTGAGTACAGGTGGTGGTTTGAAATGTTCTTTAGTAAGTTCCAAATTGTCTTTCCTGAAAAATTTATTTCAGCTTTATTGAAGTATAATTGGCATATAAAACTATAAGATATTTAAAGTGCACATTGTGGTGTTTTGATACAAAGACATTGAGAAAGATTCCTTCCATCTAGTTAATGAACATATCCATCATCTCACATTTTTATTTTTTTGTGTGAGAACATTTAAGTTTTACTTTGTTAGCAAATTTCAATAATACAACACACTGTTATTAGCTGTAATCGCTGTGTTTTACAGAAGATCCTCAGCCTTTATTCATCTTGTGGTTGCAAGTTGGTACAAGCTGGTCCTAACCTCACAGTCCCAGCATATGCCACAGCAGGTGACAGTGGGACCTCACAGTCAAGAGACTTGCCACCCCATATATCCATTGACCTAAATAAACTCTATGAGTCCCTAAAGATGCCCCTAAGGTCAAGGATTCTTCTTATCCTGTTGGACCTCCTGCACAGAAGGGGAAATTTTCAGGCAGCTAAGTTTTTCCATCTCTCTGTAGTTAGTGAATTTACAAAAGCCTTCGCACGAGATAGGCAAGATTGATTCATCTTTACAAGTTGGCTTTAAAATTAGCCTCACATTTTCACTATAGATAGAAACACAAAATTTAGAGATAGCCTAAACTATGTATTTCCAAAATTCTCTGTGCCCAGCCTTCTATGCTGCAAGTATAAAAATCATGGAAAATGAAGTTATAGGAATCACTTAGAACAAACAGTGGTTCAACTGTGGGATGCTGCTGTGGGCTAGCACTGGTTTTTGCTCTTTCTCTTTCTTTCTTTCTTTCTTTCTTTCTTTCTTTCTTTCTTTCTTTCTTTCTTCTTCTTTTTCTTTCTTTCTTTCTTTCTTTCTTCTTTCTTTCTTTTTCTTTCTTTCTTCTTTTTCTTTCATTAAGTCTAGGCCCTCAGGTGCTTATGTGCATTGAATTTTTTCTAAGTCAATATACCAGGACACTGCTATATAGATATTTTTGGATATTATAGCTACCCTCCATGTATAGTTAACACTTGGTGTGGAAATTAAATTAAACTGACAACAAATAAACTTAAGTGATTTAATCACACACATCATTTTTAATTCTGCTCCATGTATCTTGGGAAATAACTGTAAACAATTCACCTACATGAAAGCAACATTCACTTTTTAAATAATCAAGGCACATTTGTAGATTCTCTCTTTTCTCTTTGTTAATCCTCTGGGATCCATTAAACAGACCAGCACCAGCATTTCCTTCACACAGAGACACGTGTTAACACCTTGGGCTTTGATATTTCCTCTGTTTCTCCTTTTGTCTTTCCAAACTCCCCTTGTGGCCTACTCCCACTTTCAACCCAAAGATGCTCTGACTGGTAAATACACGAGTAGTATTTTTAACTGTTCTCCAGAAGTATATCCCAAAGGCTCAAGGTGGGAGAATTTCTATTCCAGGGGCTGTGGATTTCTGTGTCAGGACAGAGGAAGAAAGGGGGCAAGGGGATAGCATAGTCTGATCCCAAGCAAAAGAGCCAGAGCATGTTAGGAGAATCGGAGCTATCGTATGACATACAGGCACAGAATGCATTGGCTGAGGTCCAGGCATTTGGCAATTTTTTTAGGAACAAGTGGCTGGTGGGAAACAAAAGGTTAGCCAGTACAATGAACCTTGTGCTACTAGAGATCAGTGCAGAGAAGGCACTTAGGAGTTCCTAGCAAACAGGAACTCTCCTTGGTCAAAGGAGCAGGGGTGATGTGGAGGTGCTATCTGCCTCTCAGGGGACTTAACCAGACATCTTTCTTGAGGTCCTCAAATCTCCCACACTCTATGATGACAAAAACAGCTGAAAAGAAAATGCAAACAACTTGAGAGGTGTTTATTCTTTTTTAATTTTTTTTGAGAGGTGTTTATTGTGAATGCTTTTGAGTCAAGTGATGGTATCAGGTCTTTTGTACTGTGATGCATGGAGATGGTCAGAAAATTGGAGGGTGGCCCCCTGGAAGTAAACTGGAGTGGGGTTGTCCCTGAAGAGGACAGTGAGAAATAAACTGGAATCAGTGAGGACAAATGGTTAGACATAAGGACATCATACATGATGAGTTCCTATATTCTGAACTGTTTATAAGGGCATCTGTGATCTATTTAAGCAGATATGTGCTGGTGGGAATGAAAGGATTTTAGTCCAATCTGTTTTTTTTTTTTTTTTTTTTTTTACAGATGAGAAAACAGGTTCTGAGATGTTAAGTGTCTTTTTTTTATCATCTAACAGGTTAGTGGAAGGGCAAGGATTAAAATGATGAAGTTTCCTAATTCCAACATAGCTTAAAAACAGAGAGATATGAATCATTTTTATCTTCACATTAGATTTTCTCTTCCTTCCAGACAGGAGGATCTTATCTCTGGAAGAGGGAGAGCAGACACAGCTGAAAAGCAAATATAAGATCTAAGAGTTAAGTTAGGGAGCTCTGGAGATGATTAAATATCCTGCCAAGGCAGATCTGCTATGCTTAGGTCAAGCCATGGCTGGAGAGACCTGTGGTGTGGAAGCATGGATGGGAACATCTGGGTGGATGACCTGAGGATGGTGACTCTGCATACTTCCCTACTCTTCCCTACTAAGAGATGACATTTCTCTTAGATGGGATGCTCTGCAAAAACGTTTCCCAGCAAGGCAGCAGACAAATCCTTCAGGAGATATCCCTCCTCCTCCCTTGGAGCTCAGGCTAATAACCAGGGTTAAGGTCCAGCTTAACCCAGCTGTGAACCTGCTGGGCCTAATAAGATAAAACAGAAAGTGTACCCGAAGGAGCTGTAAGCAGGAGTTATGCAAGTTCTTTTGAGATTGGATGATAAATGTGTTTGATCAAGAAGGCCAGAAAGAAGAGTGAATCAGTTAAGACTCACTGACATGGGGGCACTTTATCAGGATTTGGGATGAAAGAATCCCACTCATTGTTAGGATGGCTCTTAGAGCACTACAGATGGCACATTCTGAGCAAAGTGAAAGTGAGAATGCTTGAGGGCCCTGGCAGATGACAGAAAAAAAGAATAAAGAGGCAGAGGAAAGTGGAAATGCATAGACTGAGACCAGAAGAACCCCTGGAGGATCAAGTTTTACAGCAAGGTCCGGAAAACACACTATCCACCCCAAAGTCATCAAGAGGTGCTGGACCGACATCTCTAAGAAGTTTAGTGGTCTCTCAATGGCAGATGAGACAGGCAGTCACAGTGCTGGCTCACTAATGGCCATGGAGATGATGTTCACCAAAATAACAGAGGCCATGGGATTGTACTTATCCTCCAAGAGCCAGAAGGCTGTGATTATCGTTAACAGATGGCGAGGCTGGAGGGAAGCCAAGGTGGAGGACTCCCAGGGAGCTGTAGAGCTACTTAATAATATGTGGGGTCCCTATGGGAAAAACAGACAGCAACCAACAATGACGATGTTTAATCCACAAAGAAGGCAAGAATGGACTATAGAAGATGAGGACGTTTGCTCCAAAAAATATTCACGGGGCCTTTTCCTCTTCCTGGACCTGAGTCACTTTTCAGAGTTGGTACACACTGATTGAAGGAAAGACAGAGTCTCTAAAAGACAGAGCCCCCTCCACTACTTCGGTTACGTATATACATATAAAGATTTTGTCAGTCCTCCTACAAAGGGCCCTACAGCCATGTACTCAGGTGACCATACTGGGAAGAGGGGCACCATTAAACTATTAAACACAAGATCTGAGTTGATACTGACATCTGAAGGCCAAAAGGATCATCACATCCACCCTGTTAGAGTGGGAACTTACAGGGATCAATACAAGAGTCCTAATTAAAATTCTGTTAATGGTGGGTCCACTGTTGGGTGGATCTTTGAATCCAGTGGACCCACTATCAACTCAGATCTTCTGTCTGTAGGACCTGTACTGACACACAATCATTTCTCCCACTTAAAACGCAATTAACTCAAATTGCTAAGGTTTACAAAGTAAATAAAAATGAAACTAATGAGAGCATATTCATCAGCACAATTGTTGGATAATAGTGTATTACCTACAATCTTACCTGAATTTTATTTGTGTCAATCAAGTGCTGGGCCATTGATTTTAGGATAATTGCAAAGAAGAACCAGGAGTGCTATTGCAAAAAAAGAAAAGACAATAGGAAATTTATTATGTTATAGCAAAATCACGATGATTCTGTCCTTTACAACATGTAATATTATAAAATTTTTATTTTAGAATGTGTTCTTTGAAATGGAGGGCCAGATGCACACACATGACTGTCCAGCCTGCACAAGTGAGTGCTGTCCACAGACCAGTGCCTCTCCCACCACAAACTGCTCCCTCCTCCAGTCTAGGTTGTGCTCAGGCATTACAATTTCCTCTCTGAAGGATGGACTTAAGAAAGGCCCAGGAATATGCCTGTAAGCCCTTAACTTGGGAATCTCCTGGGGATCCGTACAGGTTCAGAAGAGGAGGTAGGGGCTCCCAGTGGGCGTTTCTCTTGGCTCCTCTTCCACTTCTTCCTATGGGGAGAGGTGCAGTCCGAGCAAACCAAAATATGTCCCAGGATGAAGGTCCCTGTTTCTTGGGTCGAAGGGTTATAGTTATCCCAGATACAAAAAGTCTATGTTATATACGTACAGTTTAAAGAATGTACCTCCCTGATCCTTTGCTCCTCGCATTTTCTCCACCAGAGATAACAATTTTGAATTCTGTGCTAATAATTCCCTTGCTTTATTTCATAATTTTGCTACCATTATCATACATTGAAGCAGTATTGAGTTTTGCCTACTGCTGAACTCTATATAAACGGAATCATCCCGTGTGGATCCTTCTGTAATTGGCTTTTTCATTCAGTAACTTCTGTCCTGAGGTTCATTTATGTTGACTCATGTGGTTGGGAGTCCAGTATTGTCACATCACATATATGACCACAATTTACTTCTCTGTTCTATCATGGACGGGCACTTGAATTGTAACCAATTTCAGCTGATACAAACTATGCTGCTGAGAGCTGCTGGGTACAGGGTCCTAACTCTAGAGATCTATGTGAGATGTGGGGCAGAGGAGTTTTGCATTTTAACAAGGCAGCTCTTGCTTAACAAAGGGGTTGCCTGATCTTAGAAATGGAATTCATGTTGTTGGAAATAATTAATACAAGGCACATTGTTAAAATCCCCTTTCCCCCATCTTGTCCAAAATGATATTTTTCACCATATGTCCAATGTCCCCATATTTGCCTCTTTAATGCCCCTGATATTTACCATGTGCTACCTCTTAGCACTCCAGTCTGCCTCTGCCTTTTACCTTGAGTCCACCAGGGCTAAGGAAATTAAGCTTTTCATCTCAATTCGTGTCTGATAACAGGAAACCCATTCCCCTCCTGCCCTCTAGTCTCCGTGGGCAGCACATATTCCTTTTTCTATTCCCATATCTCACTGCTTTCTAGCTCCTGATGCCCTACTGCCACACTTTCTGGAATGCATGGCCCAACATCAGCGAAGTCTCTGGAAGGCACAATTTCTCCAAAGTTCCCTTCACCTCACCTTTTAACTAAGAGTTGACTCTCTGAAGAGAAGCCTGTTTCTCTGGCATGCAATCCCCTTGAGCACCCTGACACCAGCCTCAGCTTGCTAGAGTCCATTCCCTACATAGCCATCAGGGTGCTCCATTAAACTCATGTCAGCTCATGTCACACTTTTGCTCAAAACCCTCTAATGGTTCTCAATTTTGCTGAGTGGAAGCCAAAGTCCTTGCAATGGCCTATAAGGCTTTATGCTACTTGCCTACCTCTCCTCCCTACACCCACCCTGCCTCCTCTTTTCTTTGATAACTTTGTTCCAGCCACACTGGCCTCTCTGCCATCCTTCCAGCACACTAGGCATGCTGCTGCCTTGTGATTTTATACATGTCTCCCCTCTGCCTTTACTGTTCTCCAAGCATCCACATGGCCAGCTCCTCCTCTTTGCATTTTTTTTTGCTCAAGTATTACCTTCTCCATGAGCTGTCTCCTGACCATTCTGTTTAAATTCCAAACCTCACTCTGTACCTCCAGCACTCCCAGTTCCCCTTACCAGCTCAACATTTTCTTTTCCCATACCACTTCTCACTTCCTAACACGCAATTTTATTAATTTTGTTATTATGTTTGTAGTATATTGTTTTTTACCCCCCAGTAGAATGCAAGCTCCCCAAGGACAGAGCTGGTCTTTATTCTATTCTCTGATGCCTGCCAAATGCTGAGGTTGGTCCCATGGGAGGCACTTAGAACATCTTTGTTGCATAAACAGGATAAATATACTCATAAGACTAATTTAAGCAAATTGCTTAGAATAATTTGAGTTTAGGGAACTCATGTTGATGCTTATCAATCCCAACTTCTCTTTCTAGCTACTTACTAATCAATCATCCATCTGTCAAGTCATTAGATAATTAATTTAGCTAGGGACTAAAGCCATTCTTCTATAATTTAATCCTTTGGCACGTTTCCTCTACCGTGCCTAAAAACCCAACAAACTTTATTTTTGCAACAGTTAGTACTTTTGAGTATTTCAGATTATTCTTAATAGTTACTCATTCTGTTTTGGGGCCAAAGGACTTAATTTGGGTCTTCTGTTCTTTTGACACAAATCTCCTTCGCTCGCTTAATGTTTTTATATGCTACAGTTTCAATATGATGCTTACGCTGAAACTAAAAGAAACAATCTATGGATATCAAGGAGTCCTATTGCCTTCCAGGGGAGAGAGCAAGCCACCCCTCCTGTTAACAATTGAAGGATTGTCTTTAAATTCTTTACCTTCAGGACATGCTTTACTGTTGTTGAGTCATTTGATTTCAAAAGACCAGTCACATTTTTAGCCAGCTCCTCATGTATAGTTCTCTCCTTGCATGCCCTGGTTTTGAACACGAACTGAAGAAAATCCAAAAAGTGAAAAAAGTTAAATACTTAAAAAAAAACCCAAAGTCTCAAAAATTATGTTACATGAATAACTCATATCTCAAAAATATCTGCTCATGCCAGATTTTGTCATGAAATAAATGGTGGCCCAATGACAAGAGTAGTACACGACTGTTCCTATTTAGGGTTTTGCACAAGATAGGGCTTGGCTCACCTAAGCTCTCCTTGAAACTCTTTTTGTAGAAATCAAAAGAAAGAGTCAGAGAGCGATTTAGCGGGTTCAAGGAAACATGGAGGGCTTTGACCCACCTACTTAGGACACATTTCCCCTTCTCCTTCCTTCCACTGGTAACAGGTGGCATGGTAGCATTTCTTCATCCTGAAAGGGTAGAGCACCCACTCAAATAGCCAAGTGGGGAAGCAGGTGCCTTCCAGAGGCCAGTAGGTGAGCTCCCCACACGCCCAGGTTCTATCATCTCATGCTTAGTCACAGCTATCAAAGGGTTCATGAACATTGGCCATCAGTAAGATAACAAATGCTGCTCACTTTTTTTTCTCTCAAAAGATTTGTTTTGGTGTGCATTTCTGAATGCATGTAATGGTCTTAATTTTCAGTATTCCTTCATCCATTTTAAGGATATCAGTACCAATTTATGCACATATTTTAAATATATAATGCTTATCCCTGGATTATACGGTTTCACTTATGGGTTACATTTGCCTCAAGGAAGGTATTTGTTTATAACATTCACCACTCAGACTTCACTATAATCAAGAGCGAAGGCAGACAAGAAATTCAAAGCAGAGGCACATTCACATTTGGATCTATAATAATTTCTTTGAACTTTGCAACTCATTGGTAAGTAAGTAAGACTGGAGTCTTACTTCTCCAAGTTCATCCCAGAGGAGAAAGACAAAGCTAAGAGATGTATGAAACTAGCCAAAATCAAGAGTAATAGGATTTTTTCCCCTCATGAATTATGACTCATATGAGGCTAATATCATCACTGACTACCTAGTCCCATGCACAGTTATTTAGCTAACAGCATTACAACTAGCTCTGAGATATTCCTATTTTAAAATTTTGGCTGGAACGTGTCAGTGCCATGAATTGCAGTAAACCATGGCATTTGGTTAGATAGACTTAAGATGCACATCTTTGAAAAAGAAATGGTGTATGTGTGCATTTTGGATATTGTAAATGGGGTGAGTTAGCAGCATTTAGCACCACTGAACTTGAAATGGTGTTTAGTTTGTTTCTGAATATATATAAATTCCACTGAATATATCACATCTTTCAAGGACATCAAAGCATATATTGGTACCAGCCCATCAGTATTCATCATACACCAAGGTATGGGCCTTAATATCCACCTACATGTTAAAAAATAATTTCTCCCACAGGTGATAAGAAAACTCAAACTCTTTGGTCAGGGTCAGGCTGTTAACAATGTACTGCAACAAGAGTTCAATCACAGAATCATAGAGCTAGATGTTCATCTGTCCATCCCTTCTCACTTTAGAGGAGAAAAAAATGAAGTCCAGAGAGGCTGATTGCTCAAGTTAACTATCTAATCTTGACTAGAATCTAATTTCCCACTTGCTAGTTTAATGTTCTTTCTAGAGTAAAATTCCAGTTGATAATATTTATTAGGGTGTGTCCAACTTTAGCTGTTTGAAAATATTTTTATGAAATATCTTTAGGAATTGTTATCAGTGTGACATCCCATTTTTATATGTATTTCTAGATTTCAACCACTTCAAAGCAAATTAAATAAGCAACCGCCTATATTATAAAATCAAATGGTCTCATCAGGAGATTTCAATCATCCTGGTTAAAAATAAAGACCATACCAGGATGCATTCCAATACACTCTTCCAAGAGCAACACAGAATGAGTCTGAGAACTGATTTAAGGTTCTCATAAGGAACCTCTCTGACTATCACAAAAACAGACACAACATCAGTGGGTTCTTAATGTAGTCTTCAATGATTCCATTGGAATGAGATAAATACTTGTGTTGAAACGGAGATGCCTCTGCATAATATGCACTGGGGAATTGTTTTCTTCTTTGCCCCTTTGGCAATTGAAATGAAAAATGTGGGTTAAATATTGAGAGAAATTTCTGTAGATGATTCTGTTAAATGTAAATTCACCAATACTGGATTAAAGTATTTTTACGACTGTCTTAAACAGAGAATAAACTAAACAAGCATTTGTAGGAGCAACTGGCTTTCTGCAGCTGAAGTGTAGATCTTGTTGGGTAAAATTATACCATAGGGAAATTGTTGTGAAATAACTATCTTTGGCATATGGGCTATTTTAAGGAAGGGCACATGATCATACGTGGGTATTTGGGAAGATATCTTACATTTCAGGCAGGTAGAAAATATGTACATATAAAATTGTAATGTAAAAATATCCCTCAGAGGGTTTCACCTAGAGCGAAATTTCATAGGAAGTTTTGTTTTCTTTGTTTGTTTTTTACACATTTCTACCACAAAACTCCCAAATTATCCTCTAGTCACCTTTCTAGACATCTAACTTATGGGAGTATATGTCTATTCTTATATATCAATGGAATAAATTCTTTCAATTAAAAAAGGTCTGGGTCTCAAAAAGATTTAATATATACATAAAAATAGAAATTTAGCTCCTCTATGCATTATAAAGTTATGTAAGCCACTCTCATTTATCTCTGGATAGATTCTTTCTTTGCATTCAGGAAGATGACATTTAGGCAGGAACTATAATGTGCAAACATCATCACAAGTTCACTGGCATTAATTCACAGGCCAACTGGAAATGAGAACATGAACATGTCCGAGTGAACGCTTGGTGAAGGACGCTGGAGGAAGCAGGTGCACACTGATGGAATGGGCTAGTGGATCATGCCCGAGGATAAAGGACTTAACATACCAGAAGCAGGTACAAATATACAGTAACTGGGAAAATGAAATAATGCCTGAGAAAACAATAAAAAGAGCTAAGAAAACATTACAGAAGAAACACAGAGCATTCAACAAACCAACAGGAAAAATATTCCTTAACTCGATACAGGAATTGCATTCATTTGTAATGTTGACTTCAAAAGGCCAATACTTTCATTTTCTCTTCTCTTTCTTTGCTCTTTCTCCCCATATAAATATTCATTTGCACATGTACACATTATTTATACATTTGAACTATACCTCTAGATCATCCATGCAAAGAGATGGAATCCTAAGTGGCTAAAGGGAATGTTTGATATTACTGTGCTGAGCCCCATCCAGCTAAAGGCAGAAACATCCCACTTATTGCAGACAGAAATGAGACAAACCACACAGCACGAGGGATGTGCCCAGTGTCGAAGTGGCGATTTCATACCTTAATGTACGACTGGACAGAGTGGTCCAGCTGCTCCTCATGGCATTTGGCCACAATGTCGGTCAGAACCCTGGAAAAACAAAACTGTTCAGTGGCTTTTCTGGAAAAGACAGGAAAATATGACTGGGCTTGGCACTAGAGTGTTTTGTAAACTGGGTATTTAACAGGCACTGAATGAATGCGTGAACCAGTTTCAGATTTCCCCCTCTGATCCCCCAATATCCGTATTAACACTAAGATATAAGTATCTCATGGCTGCAACATCACACTGAAGACTTTTATGGCTTGTGTGTTGGCTGATACTGTCTTCTTAGAAAAAGAATCATTTTTAGTATCTGATTAAAATGTAGGACCTTTAACCTCCAATTATTATAGCCCATTTAAAGAGGGCTCCCTCTGGGTGGCTTTGTTGGTTGGTTAAGTGTCTGCCTTTGGCTCAGATCATGATCCCAGGGTCCTGGGATGGAGCCTCACCTTGGGATCCCAGCTCCTCAGGCAGTCTGCTTCTCTCCCTCTGCCCCTCCCCCGATTGTATTCTCTCTCTCTCTCTCTCTCTCTCTCTCATAAAAAAATCCTTAAAAAAGAATAAAGAGGGTTTCTCTTCTAACAAAGAGGCACTACATATGCTGTTGTAAAAAGCTATTAGATTAAGATTCAGTTTTGTTTTTTATTTCCCTCCTTAGCTCGTGAAGTGTTTCTAGTAGCAGCGGTGGTACTGCTTTCACATTAGTACTGCCAGTTGCTCAATGGCTGTAGTGTTTTGGAATGTCTTGGAATTTTAGCAGATCTATCTGCTGAAATATTTAACAGTCTTGTTCACAAAAACCTATATGTTCATGCTGAAAAGAGTCTCAGTTGAAGCTACAGTTGGAGACTTCTAACCCAGGTCCAGAACTGGCTGATGTGGAACTGTTAGACACACTTCAATTGTCCCAGAGCTTCAGGGTGCTACTTTAAAAATGAGGCTGAAGACCCACATTCTGAAAGAGGTTAATAATATACCTGAGAGTTAGGAAAGTTCTGGACATACTTCAATGTGAAGAGTAATTTTTCCGCAGAATTGCATGACTAATATTTTTTTTAAATTAACATTAAACATATATGATGCTTTAATGGATTTAAAACAGTATCTCCAATAGAGAGGAAATTAGGATCGTCAAAATTACTAGACAGACTAGAAATGTTGGAAAAATGTAGTACAGATAAATTTAAAGCAGGAGCAGTTAGAGAAAAAATTTTAAAAATCTAGTGGGAATGTGAAACTGTACAGCCACCCTGGAAAACAATTCAGCGTTTTCTTAAAAACTGCAGGTGCAACTATCATTAAGACCTAGCAGCTGCACCAGACATTTTTCTCAGAGAAATAAAAACTTATGTTCACCCAAAATCTACCTGAACTGGAAAAACCCAGATGTCCTTCCTATCTATCTATCCAGAATTTTAACAGATTAGTAGTTACCAGGGCTAAGGGGTGGGGACTGGGGATGTGAGGGAAGTAATTTTGTGTAATAAATGACAACATGAGGGATCCCCCTGGTGATGGGAATGTTCCGTATTCTGTTTCTCAATGTCAATATCCCAGTAGTGATACAGTGCTAGTTTTGCATGATGTGGCATTGGTAAACTAGGTAAAGGGGACATGGGATCTCTCCACATTATTTCTCACAAGTGCCTGTCAATCTATGATTCCCTCAAAATAAAAAGCTTAATTAAGAAACAAAATAAAAAGTGAAAAAAAGGGTCTAAAACTTTACCCCAATGATAACAGATTTGAAGGCAAGAACTCAAGAGTGAGAAATACTTCAAATTTGAGACGTGTTCACGTGAAACACAAGCGGGCACAAGAAGGTGGCTGTTCAGTTATAATCACAGTTTTGTGCAAACACAGACTAGAAGAGCTCTTCTCCTAAGACCACGGGAGAGATACCTGGTCACAGTTGTAGTTATTTCATCTTCTTCATTCTGGACCAGCACCTTGAAGAGCTGATTCAAGATGATAGGCAGAAAACTCATGATTGCGTGAATCTTTTCCACATTCAATAGGTTCTGTAGTATATTGGTGGGAGAAAAAGGACACTGGTTAAATTTAAAGCACCTTCTGCTGATGTGTTTCTGAACTCAAGTAAGTGGGGTGTCTGGGTGGTGCAGTGGTTGAGCATCTGCCTTTGGCTCAGGGCATGATCCCGGCGTCCTGGGATCGAGTCCCTCATGAAGCTCCTTGCATGGAGCCTGATTCTCCCTCTGTCTATGTCTCTGCTTCTCTCTGTGTCTCTAATGATTAAATAAATAAAATCTTAAAAAAAAGGAAAAGTACGAATAAGCTAGCTCACCTTCATCTGGCTTTATTCTTCACTGCACTCAGCAGGCACGTAGGCATGGGGGTGATGTTGCAAGGATACTGTACACAATTATCTAATTGAAAATCAACTGATTCTGATTTTCAATCATTTTATTTTGGAAAAAAAATCTGACATTTGCTTGTTTTGTAATCAACAGGCAGAGACTATCAAAGAATTGAGAAATAACCATTTATTCTCTGAATTGATAAGGTATTTAAAAATCTTCCATGATGGCCCTATCTTAGTTTGCTACTCATTGGAAACTGGAAAGGACCGTTTTACCTGTTTCTTTACCCTGGAGACCCAGAGAGTATTTGCACGTCACCTTACCTTACAAGACCGGATGAAGTTCGAGGTAGGTGACTGAGACATATCTTTCTCTCTTTTTTGGCACTGTCGGAAAAATGCGTTCACATGGGGATCCTGAAAGAGCAAGGAAAGTGTTTATTTCTGGTGACACAAAAACTGTATAACAATTACGGTGATGGAGGGTGAGTATTTCTGGAGGACAGATGCCTCAATGAGACGAGCAGATGCTTTATCAAGGAGTCAGAGTGACGGCTTTCATTTTCACTGGACATTTTGAAAGTTCACTGAAAGCTCCACCTGGACCACAAACCTTGCTCTTTCTTTTTTTCCTTTCTTATAGATAGATGTGTTTTCCTTCTCGGCCACATGGCAGTGGCTGGAGAAGCACTTCCACTGGCTCTGTCCCCTCCCTCCCCTTTTAAAAATTGCCTTCTTTCATCTTCCTGTTTCTTTCTACACACTTCTATGTATTTTTCTTACATATTTCTTAACTCACATGAGAAGGTACTCTTATTATGCACAAGGATATTTTTAGACTTAAAATGCCCAAGCTAGTAAAAAATTAGGAAGTTCACACTAATCTAATGAGATAAAACTGATTTGTACCCTTTGTAATGGGCTGCATTGTGTCCCTTCACAATCCATATGTTGAAGTCTTAATTTCCACCCTGGTACCTCAGAATATAACCATATTTAGAGATAAGGTCTCTAGACCTTATCTAGACCTTATCTAGACCTTATCTAAGGAGATAGTTATGTTAAAATGAAGCAGTTAGAGTGGACCAAGTCCAATATGATTGATGTCTCTATAAAAGACGAAATTTAGGGGCACCTGGGTGGCTTACTGCTACTATTAAACACCTGACTCTTGATTGATCTCAGGGTCATGACTTCAAGACCCATGTTGGGTTCCACATGTGTGGAGCCTACTTATAAAAAAAAATAGAGGAGGAAATCTGGACACAGAGATAAACACCAGACATGTACTGGTATAGAGGAAAGGACCATGAAAGGGCCCAGCAAGAAGATGGCTACCTACATGCCAAGTAGGGAGGCCTGAGAAGAAACCAACCCTGCCAACACATTGACACCTTGATACTGGTCTTCTGGACTCCAGGACGGTGAGAACATAGATTTCTGTTGTGTAAGCTGCCCAGCCTATGGTATTCTGTTATGGCAGCCTGAGCAAATGAATATTCCCTTTAATGCTATTTCCTGAAGAGGGTGGCCCCTTAGAAATTCTCTTGAGCTGAGGGACAGAGTTATATAGTCAGAAAGTGAGACACGGAATTTTAGTTAAGACACCCATACTGGATATTTCTCTGGAATTTGTTGATTCTAGAAGGACATCTGTGATTTGGGTTTCCCTCAGATCCAGGGTATGTGTGAGCATACGTGTGTATGTGTTATATTTTCAGTTTCATTTCATTTATTCAACTATTTGACAATTAGTCATTGAAAGCTGACTATGTGCTAGGCCCTTGGCAGCCAGGGAGGACAGAGTGAAGGCCCAGGAAAACCCAGTCCCTTCCTCTGCAGTCCTTCCATTATGTCAGGGAGACCGGCACCATACTGCAACGTCAACACACACCTACTTGATCACAGTTACATAGGTGCATCACAGGAAAGCAGGGTGCCATGTGGGTGTATGACAAGACGACACATGTCTGAAGGGTCAGGGAAGAGGACAGGCTTCTTTGAGAAAGTGAGCCAAGGTCTGAAGGATGGGTGGGAGCTGTCCAGGCCAAGGCAGGGAGGGGAGGAAGGGAGGGAAAGATTGCCTTCCTCATGAGGAGGGCTGAGTGTCAGAAGTAGAAGCTAAGCAGATGGAAGATGCAGTGCAAGAGAGGGCCTGGGCACTTGGTCCATGAGGTAAATACTGATGAAAGAGGAATATGTCCCGCCTTGGCAATGAGTATGTGGGCGGTGGCAGTGGATGCAGAAAAAGGTGAGTGATGGTGAGTCAGAGAGACATCTGGCTTGTTGAGAGGAAAGCCGTTGGAAGTGTGAGAAAGACAGGTTGGTATATAAGGGCAGGACTAGGTGGGGAAGGACCATTTTGTGGGACTTGTGGAGTTTGCGCAGAGGACTGAGGAAGGGAGTTAAATTTCCCTTGAGGCACCAGAGGTTACAGGGAGAAATTCAGATGCAATATGTGTGTAATACCTGGATGATTTCATTTCTCTTAGCAAGCATTTAAGAAAGGGGAAATACATAGTTTGTGTACTTAATGATTTGCTTTGTACTTTACAATTGGTACCACAGAAGTCCTCACACTCTGGTAAGAGAAGCTGTCTTGCAGTGGAAGGGGTGCATCTGTGGTAATTTAGCAATGACGGGAATTAGGTTTGTATAGCATTTTGCAGTTCCTGACATGTTTTCACACGTGGTTTCTCATTTTGATCCTTCCTACAACCTTAGGCAGATATTATCGCCATCATTTTCCTGATGACAAAATAAGAACTGCAGGGGTGAGGTGACTTGTACAGGATCACCCAGGAAGAAGCTGGCCAAGGAGGGTCTCCAGTAGTTCTGCTGATCTCATGGCCTGCCCATTAGGAGCACCTGGTAGGCACTGGAAATCAGACTTAGTTTTGAGGTAAAGATCCAAAGTCTTTCACTTTGACCTTTCCCCATTTTTAAAAAAATATTTTATTTATTTATTCATGAGATATAGAGATAGATAGAGATAGAGAGAGAGATAGAGATAAAGATATATATAGAGAGGCAGAGATACAGGCAGAGGGAGAAGCAGGCTCCATGCAGGGAGCCTGATGTGGGACTCGATCCCAGGTTTCCAGGAGCACGCCCTGGGCCAAAGGCAGACGCTAAACCGCTGAGCCACTCAGGGATCCCACCTTTCCCCATTTTTAACACTTGGGTGTTTTCAGTGAAAGAAAACCATATTTCAAGGGTGGGAGCATCATCCTGATACGTACATGTCTGGTATTCTAGTCCACAGTTGTAAGGGCACCTGGGCTGAAGGGCTGGGGCATTCTCTCTCCTGGGAGAGGCATAAAGTTATGCTGCCAACATTTCTTCCTTTGCAGTTCTAAATCACCTGCTCCTCTGACAACTTGGGAAATGGTGAGTCCCCTCCCCTAAATACAGGAGCCCCCTTAGGATTCTATGGGTTCAAACAGATGCTGAGATTTTTTCAGGACAGCGCACTCACCTGAGTATTTACTGTGGACACCACAAATGTCGATACTTTGAAGAGTGGCTTGCCACCGTCAACCCACTTAATGTCACTCCCACCATGCTGTAAAAAAGAGTGTGTTACTGTCACTGTGGCAATTGAAGAAAAGAAAAGAAACAGGTTATTTAGCTTATGTTAATTGGCCGTCCCGATCCATTTAACTTACAGGACTCTACTCTACAAAATAAAAGATGCAAAAAGAATTAGCAGTACCGGTGAGGGAGACCAATGTGGTATCAGGGGGCCATTCTAATGGATCATTTCTACCAGCCATGAATGAAACAAGACACTGAAAATATTGTTGGTACATGACTCATCACTACAATGGATGCATACACTACAGTCCTTGGGTTAATTTAAATAGCAGAAAGAAGATAACCTCATGCCATTTAGCTCATGTATTTTTTTCTCTTAAATTATACATCACTCAGTACCTTTCCACTTGCAGAATCTTGAAAGCTTAAATAATTAGGAGGCAGGCCTGTTGCTACTGGGATATTGTATTCTTGAGAAGCTATCTGATCATGTTTCATCAGGGGAAGCCAAGCATATCCCACTGTGCAAAGGAAGAACAAAGAGAAACCTTCTGAGTGCAAAGCGCCGTGGTGAGGAGTAAAAACAAAGTTATTTGTCATTTATGAATAGAAAACCTCACTAAAAAAATTTAATACATCAGAGCTTTAAAAGTCCTCTCCAGTTCAAGACACATAGATGACATGTAAAACTGTACCAAATCACATCCTGTCAGTACCTGATGTTTCCAGCATCTCCTTTTTCTTGGCATTAGCCTTGGCATTTATGTCACAAGTGACATGGTAAAAAGAAAACAAAATATGGTGTTTCTCATGGAGCTGTGTCGGTAGTTCAATTTTCACCTGCAATGAAAGAGATCATAGCTGGACTGGGATGAAATTCATTTGCCCCAGGTCAGGGTGAGACAAAGCATAGGCACCTTCACCTTTATTTTATTTTATTTTATTTTATTTTATTTTATTTTATTTTATTTTATTTATTTATTTATTTATTTATTTATTTATTTATTTATTTATTTATGATAGTCACAGAGGGAGAGAGAGAGAGAGAGAGAGAGGGAGAGAGAGAGGCAGAGACACAGGCAGAGGGAGAAGCAGGCTCCATGCACCGGGAGCCCGACGTGGGATTCGATCCCGGGTCTCCAGGATCGCTCCCTGGGCCAAAGGCAGGTGCTAAACCACTGCGCCACCCAGGGATCCCCACCTTCACCTTTAAAAAAAATCTTTCACTGAAACTAAGGTCCACGTTTCATAGTTAGTGTAAGAAGTACCGACTTAACTCTCAATGGATATCCATCCTGCTAGCAGTCATGTGTTAAGGGCCTGATATTTTTACTTCTTTATTGTGGTGGGTGTTGATAATTTAGAAGGCCTAGCATTTGTCATTTGGTAACGATGCTAGTAAAGAATGGATTAAACTCACTCACACACTCACACATACACAGAGGCTCACCATAAGGTGTCAAAAAGACATAGATCAAGGAACCTATCATCAGAGAACATCCATTGAGTGAACTGAGTCCCTGTCTCATGCAGTGTGTGCATGGACCAGAGTATGAGCATCGCTTGTGAGCTCATTAGAAATGCACAATCTTAGACACTACCCCAGACACATGGAATCAGAATCTGCATTTTTAATAAGATCCCCAGGCGATTCATAGACACAGTGGTGAGAAACATAGCAGTAGGAAATGATGTAACTTAAGCATGGAATCTATTTCTTCTTAAAAATAACAAAAAAATACATGATATGTGTTATTGTGGTAACCAAGTAATGAGCTGTTTTGTGAAGATGTCATGCTGTAGCTACATAAGGAATGTTTCCTAATAAGTATAAAACATAAAGTTGATATATGTTAAAAATATGCTTAATGAGGAGCATACTGCATATTCTTAAAAAGAAATGTTTTGACACCTTCTGTATTTCATAGTGCTTTTCAGTTTCCAAACATCTGCCACATACGTTGTGAAATAGGATGATACGGAGGTGGGAATCGAGTCGAGAGATGTTATAGGGCTTTGACTCACTGACAGTTTATGGTCTAGTCAGTTTAGTAGGATCTTCCAGGATGGGGAACCATGTCATTTGATAACTACTTCACACTAGAATCCCAGGATCTCATCATATAAGCTGCATTCAACGCAATATCAGCAGCTTGGTAATTTCCAGAATGGTCAAGCAATAAGGTGTTAGAGAACCATGCAGATTATCTGCCAGTTTATTTATTAGACTCTTTGTGCACCTACCTATCTAGCTAATGTATTTGCACTTTTTAAAAAAATATTTATTTATTTATTTATTTATTTATTTATTTATTTATTTATTTATTTATTTATGATAGACAGAGAGAGAGAGAGAGAGAGAGAGAGGCAGAGACACAGGCAGAGGGAGAAGCAGGCTCCATGCCGGGAGCCCGATGTGGGACTCGATCCCGGGACTCCAGGATCACGCCCTGGCCAAAGGCAGGCGCTAAACTGCTGAGCCACCCAGGGATCCCCTGTATTTGCACTTTGTTCGGGAAAGGACTCATTACATTGATTTTCCAAATGTTCTCCCTGAAAGAGCAGAATCACCATCTTTTAGAAACTTGTTCTAACAAGTATCATGCAAATTTTCAGGCCCTGTTTCAGACATTTGGGATCCACAAATCTGGGGGGATTACAGTAATCTGATGTAACAAGGCTTCAAGGTGATTCTGGTGAATGGTAAAATCTGAGAACTTCTGAACTAGAATGGTTTACAAGCTTACACATTCTTTATATACCAGTATGCAAACTTGGTAACAAAGGCCAATGTACATTTAAGGACGTACAATAATTAGCCATGTACCAGAAGGAATTTTTTTCTTTTTTTTAGCTAACATAAAGAGCATATGGGAATGCAATAAGTTCTCAAGAATTCCAGTTAACTATTAATGCCAACATCCTTCACCTTAAATACTGCAAATATTCACATTATAACAGAGCCTTGGAAGAATTTGTATCAATTTTTGCAATTAATGCAACCTCAGTTTTGAGTCTGCACTGCAGAGTTCACTGGGCTGTCATTACACACATGTTCTCCTATAGAAAACTCCATGGCTTTTATAAGAATTCCGGGAAGCACATGTGAGCAACAGAGATTAACAGTCAGAATTAACAGTGAGAACATAATTTTTTTTAGAAAAAAAAAATCTTGTATGTCTACAACAGATGCATATTTCAGAGGGGTTTTTCCAAGGGGTCAACCAATACAATAAATATTCTATAACATGGTGATAGCCCTTTACCTTATTTTTTTTTTTTTTACCTTCTGTCCTGAATTTATAGGGAACAAAGCTTAAGAGCATTAAGTGGATGTGGAGGAGGGAGATAAGGTTAAAGGAGGTCTGTGGTTTCACTGAAGTTCCTTCCTTTAGTTTCAAAATGATTGATGTGGAATAAGGTGTGGTAGGCAGACTAATAGCCTGCCCCCAAATGGTGTCCTCCGGGCCCCAATATCCAGAATCTGTGAACAGGGTAAAAGGGATTTGCAAAAGTGATGAAAACAAGGATTTTATTTTATTTTATTTTATTTTTTTAATTTTTATTTATTTATGATAGTCACACAGAGAGAGAGAGAGAGGCAGAGACACAGGCAGAGGGAGAAGCAGGCTCCATGCACCGGGAGCCTGACGTGGGATTCGATCCCGGGTCTCCAGGATCGCGCCCTGGGCCAAAGGCAGGCGCCAAACCGCTGCGCCACCCAGGGATCCCGAAAACAAGGATTTTAACATGGGAAGATTACACTGGATTACTCTGGGAGACCGACGGAACCACAAAGTCCTTATTGGAGGGAAGTCAGAGTCAGAGAACGGAAGTGGAAGTGAGAGTGAGGAAACTTCTGGAAGAGGGTCACAAGCCAAGGCCTGCGGAAGCCTCTAGAAGCTAGAAAAGGTGAGGCAAGGAATCTCCCCTAAAGCTTCCGGAAGAAATGCAGACCTGCTGACACCTTGATTTAAGCTCTGTGGGACCCATTTCAGAGTTATGATTTCCAGAACTATGAGATAATGGACGTGAGTTTTTCTAAGTCACCAAATTTGGCGATTTACTGTAGTAGCAATAGGAAACCTCATAAAAAGATGGGATATTTTTAATCCCAGATACCACATCAGCAGGTTGCATTAGTTTAGATCTTTGCTTTGTGGTCAGAAATTAAATTTAATCCCTAAAGCTTGTTTGTCTGAATCTCTTTTTAATACCAGCTGACACATACAGAGAAATTTACCATTGGCCCAATTGGTTTTTTCATGTCTTAGAGCAGAATGGTGAAGCTTCAGCCCCGAGTCATGTGGCCTAGTTTAAGTTCTGATGATTATTTTTTTTTAAGATTTTATTTATTTATTCATGAGAGATAGAAAGAGAGAGAGAGAGAGAGAGAGAGAGAGAGAGAGAGGAGGGACACAGGCAGAGGGAGAAGCAGGCTGCACACAGGAAGCCTGACATGGGACTTGATCCCAGGTCCCAGGATCATGCCCTGGACTGAAGGTGGTGCTAAACCACTGAGCCTCCCGGGCTGCCCCTGATGATCACTTCTTACTGCTGTGCCCTTGGCAAAGTTACTTCTCTGAGTCCCATTTCCTTACTCATAAGATAGGAAGGTGTGAAGGTCAATTTTATGTCAGTTTGATTAGACTGCAGAATGCCCAAATAGCTGGTTAAACTTTATTTCTGGGTGTGCCTGTGAGGATGCTTCTGAAGAGATTAGCATTAGAATTTGAGGGCTGAGTAAAGCAGATGGCCTTCACCAGTGTGGGTGCTCATCATCCAATCTGATGAAGGTCTGAATGGAACAAAAAGGCAGGAGGTTGAATTCTCTCTCTGCCTGACTACTTGAACTAGAACATTGATCTTCCCTGTCTGCCTTTGGCACCCTTTTTCTCAGACCTTCACACCTGAACTGAAATCTCTATCACAGCCTAGCTGGCTCTCAGGCCTTTGAACAATACCACCAGCTTTCAGGATTACAGATGGAAGATCATGAGACTTCTTGTTTCCATAACGATGTGAGCCTATACCTTATAATAAGTCTACCGGTCTATACATATATATATATATATCTCCCCTATTGGCTCTGTTTCTCTGGAGAACCCTGTAGGGATTGAGATGATGCATATATGGAGTACAACATGGTGCCTGGCCCATAATAAGAGAGTCTCAGGAGTTGGACAGGGCAGGTCTTGCTGTACGTCACATTTAGAGATGACAGTATCCAAGATCACTCAAGTTCAAGTAGGTCATAAGAATTAGTGTTGGCTCATATTCTATCTATTGCTAAGTTCTTTCCATTATGACATGAAATGCAGCTATTGATTGGTTAGGCTGTCCAACACAATCTTTATTATATTGATTAATGAAATAAAAGAAAAAATTATTCTCCCTTGAAAAGAATGATACCATAAAAACATATTTTTGAAGGGCAATCCTATGCTGAAACGTCCGGATTTGCAACCTAACCCCTGGAGCAACTGTCAATAAATACAGTTTCTTAATCTCACTTAAGTAAGCATCAGCCAAGGCATGCCCTCAGTCTGAGATGTGGTCTAGAGAGAATGCTTATCTTTGTGCATTACCTGACCCATCTCTTTTAGGAGCTGCTGGGAGCAGGGGAGGTGTGGCCCTTACCTCATCGGAGAAATCCGGATTCTGGGAATGATGCAGAACTGCAGTGTGGGCAGCTGAGGTGAAGAGAGGCCCTCCAGGTTTTCCATAAATACACTGTTTAAAAAGTTATGAGTTGAATGATTAGGAGTGTCTGAAATTAACTCTGAGCACACACAAAAAAGTCACAACTCCTCAGTTACCAACCCTGGAACAAAGATGAATTTAGTGATAACTTGCCAGGCTTAGCTGATATCTAATTCACCTTGAATTTCTCTCACCTGCTGCCCTGTACTTACTATATCAGGGCACTATGGAAGAAAATATGAAGGCTTCAATTCATCGTGTAGCTATTACATCAACCTGAATTAGTTCATTACCTAACTTTTGA
The DNA here is from genome assembly GCF_905146905.1 of Nyctereutes procyonoides. NCBI lineage: Eukaryota > Metazoa > Chordata > Mammalia > Carnivora > Canidae > Nyctereutes > Nyctereutes procyonoides. The sequence continues at coordinate 47,105,758 of NW_026575133.1, read as the reverse complement.
TTACCAGGAGATAAGAGCTAAATTGTTCAATTCAGATTCCTGTAAGGTGGCCTCTGGAAGAGGTCCATGGCATTCAAGGCAATCAGTCCTGGGTGACCACGGGGTTTGGTTCGACCCCAACCCCTGACATGCCTGCTCCCAACCAAAAACGCTGTGCTGGAAGGATAAGGCTGATTCCAGGCTCCACCACATTGCACTGCTATTCTATCCCAGCCCCTAATCAAGCCAGGGGATGTCATATGGCACTTCCTAGGCATGCAGCTTCAAAATTCCCTTAGCCCAAGGCTCAGGCTCCCTCTTCTGGAATCTGCTGTATTTCTGTATGAGCCTTTAGAATGCAATGAGACAGGAGACTCATACGCCTGCTATTATTCCTCTTTTCTAGAATTTTCCCCATAAACACTGCACTAGCAGGCCTGTTGTGCTTGCTGTCTGGTCATTGCCTTTGTTTGCTTGAAAATTCCATTTTGCTCTAATTTTTGTCTCCTGATGCTGACTAATGTTACCGTGGAACTTGGAACCTGTGGATACTGACAGTGGCTCAAGACTATTTTAAAGAACTCTTTCTCCCCTGCATGATTCATTCAGTCACTCAAATTGACTCTGAATAATTCTATGAACCTTGTTGGTACAAATGGTACCTGACAGAGAGCTTTAAGAGATTATCTCAGATAATCGTGGGGGTCAGTATGAGATTAGCTTTGTCCTTTACTATTTCACCCCGCTGATTCATTGAAACTGGGAAGATCTGGCCATAGGCACACTCAAAATAATTTTCCTCTCTTTTTAAGGGTTACTCTATGTTATTTGAAGTCCCTAAAATAAAAATAGTATATATCAAAGGTGAACTCCGAAAAATGACATCCAGTTGCAGTTTTGTAGGTTGAAAAGTAGTTCATACAAATCTTGTAGTCTTCTGGATTTTATTTATTTATTTATTTATTTATTTATTTATTTATTTATTTATTTATTTATTTATTTTAAAGACTTTATTCATAGAGACACACACACACATACACAGACACACACACAGAAAGAGAGGCAGAGATACAGGCAGAGAGAGAAGCAGGCACCATGCAGAGAGCCTGACATGGGACTCGATCCAGGGTCTCCAGGATCATGTTCTGGGCTGCAGGCGGTGCTAAACCGCTGTGCCACTGGGGCTGCCCATCTTCCGGATTTTATTAAATCATGTCATCAACAACAGGGACCGACTTCCAGAGCCATTTCCCAGCTCCTCAGGCAATGGGCCACATGCCCTTTCCATGGACGTGAACACCCTAGGGGCCTGCTGCACTAGCTATTGGGTCAGCATGGGCCATTGGACCAGTATGCAGCAGTCCTTCTGCACAGGTCACATGAGGTCCAGCTGGGATGTGGCATTTTAAATCAACATGCTGAATTGAGAGGCGGGCTAATCTTTGAAGAGGGTAGAGTCTTCCAGAGGGGGATCTTTGCATTTATTTCATGCTAGAGTGGTTTCCTTTTTTCCAAATCATGAAAAGCTAGGCAGAGCTATGAGACTGACATTTCTAATAGATTCAGTTAATGATGGCCATTAAATCAGGTACGTTTTAAGAAATCTAACACAAATGAATTGAATCGCTCCTCCTTCAATCACACTCATATAAAAAGCTCCATGGTGGTGAGGAGAACCTATGCACCTGCCAATCCCCCTGGATTGCTGTGTCCCCTTGTGGACTTGGCTCACCTTCACGGGCTTGGCACCTTCTTCATCAGAATTTTTGAATTCAATGCACACAGTTATATTTCGAGCCTGAAATTACAGAGAGGGAAAATGGAAATCGTAATTTCCCGTTAAATAACACCAAAAAAACCAATCCGAGTGCCCAAAATAAGTAGCTTCTAATTAAATCTGAAAAATGTAGAATACCCGGCACTTTCTTGTGACATTATCCATAGTGCTCAGAAATAGCAGGAGGATTTGGAGATATTATTTAAAAAGGAAGAAAAAAAAACTTGTATCAAAAGGAAGCAGATATGCTATTTTCAGAGTATCTTAAGAAACAAAAAAAAAGAGGTCTAGAACAAAATAATTCAGGGCTGATTTTAGAAAGGATTATTAATATGTTATAAAACTGTGCATCCTTAAACACTTTTAAGATGAAACTCATCACTGTCCCTCATTAGGCACTTTCTGCAAATGGATTCTTATTCCAAAGTGTTGACCTATGATAATTTGTGTTTGAACTCTCAAGAGTCTGTCTTAATATGATTTCAATAGGGTGCAGAGACAGCACAACATCTCAGAAACATACCATACCTTGTTGAAACATTTCTGGCTATCATACTTGAGGTGCTTGGGGTAAATGTAAATCTGATTTTTGTATACTCTGTAAGGACGGCAATACTTTGTTGAGTCGTAAACAAATTCTTCAACCTCCACTGTGGGTTCTGGTTGAGCCGTCACATCGAAAGGCTTGACAGGGATAAAGGACGATGTTACACAGTCTTTAAAAATCAGAAAATAAGAGTTTGTCATTTAATGTGATTGTTTAAAGTGAACAAGACTTAACAAATTTTAAAATGAATCCACTCAAAGTTGAAAGTCTATACTTGTAAAGGAATTTATGTTAAATTATGCTAGCAGGAAAAATTTGTAGGAGGTACAGATGACAGATACTCAGCCATTTAGTATCAAAATTGATGTCTCAAAGAATTGGTAAATATTTGGAGGGATTTATAATTATTTTCTTTTTGCCTTAAGCTTCATATGAAAACTAAATTTTAGCTAATGATTCTCTGAGCACGCTAACCAGGTGTCATAAGGTAAGGAGTAACCCACTGGCCTTTACCTAACATGAAACAATACAGATACTGACAACATAACTTTGTCCAATAGGTCTAGTATGGACAGTACCTAATGGGTTGATAACAATTTTTTCCTATGGAATGATTTCACGATACAGGTCTGAAGCCCCACTCTGCATTATTTGATACAATTTATCCTACTTTTCTCTCTAGTTTTTACCATATTTAAAAATCTAGCCTTATAGGAACAGCCTAAGGAAAATGAAAAAGACAATTATAAGTTTATAAATCAAAACTTCTGACACTAAATAGTTTGGAGGGTGATGTGGTCACTAGAAGGGAAGGCCTTCTACTTTCCTTTATTCTATCTGGAATTCTCCTGGGTTCAAAAAAGCAAAACGGTTAGCTAAATATTCCTGGGAATCAGACTACAAGATTTTTTTTTTGCCCCAAATCAATTATAATATTTTTATTATATGTTCAAATTTCTCTAATGTCCGGCAGTCACTTCAAAGAGAATATTTTAGCTTTCTCTTTTGTTATTTTTCTTTTCTGTAGGTAATTAAAGACATGACCCACAAATCAGGTAAGAGAAATGGCTAAGTGCATTCTCTGCTTTTCCATACAGATCAATATAAAAGTGATTTCGAACCATGGCTTAGGTTAGAATGCTCATTTTATTTCATATTAAAATGATTTGTGGAAAAATTATAAGAATGAAAAACTCAATAGCGCTGATGGTAAGATCCTGTGTAATAATCTTCTCTCTGTAGTTCATTTTAGGATGCCTTTATTCATTCTTTGTATCACCGAGAAAGTCACTAAAATGCATAATCAGAAGTAACAAAACAAAATAAACCAATCTCATCACTTACGAAATAAATTCTGAAATTCTTATTTATAAGTTAATAAAAGCTCCTTCTAAAATCCAAATTTTCACTGACACAAATAGGACTTTTGAAGAAGATACATACTCTCTGTGTAATAATAGAGTCTATAAATATTCCAGCCATAATTACTACGTGGCCACTTGGGTGGCCATCCGTAGTGTTCAGAGCAACCCTTTGGCACACAATATGGGGCAACCAGCCCTGTATTTTGAATCAGAGGAACTGGATAGAATACAAATTCTCCCATTATGGATTCAGTCATCAGTCTATCTGAACCTGAGATTCCTCATTTATAACCCTTCAGGGTTCTGAGGATTAAATGACATGATTTAATACCTTGCAGGGTGCCTGGTGCACACCAGGTAAATATTAGTTTACACTGAATATAGTTTCTGTCCTATCACTCTTACAGTCTGTCTTAATGGAGAAATAAGAAGCCCCAAATTTCTGTAGGATAATAAATTCCGTTTATCTCAAAATTCGAGAAAAACCCTTGCAAACTATTGTAACTAACCAAGTGTCCGACCAACAAATCAACCACCCAAATCAAAAGACCACTAACTACTCTGAACTCTACAAGCAAACCATGACATCATCATACTTGGATGCTCCAAAGGAACGTTGTCAACGGCAATATCCAGGCTTCCAGGGATGGTCTGTGTTTTGCTTATTCTGTCAACCCTGTGAAAGTAGGGAACAAACACACACACACACTGAGTTATTCTAATTGTCAAGAAAAAAGAGTCAACTATAATTCTGAACTTTCATAAGAGTCAACAGTACAACCCTAAACAACCTTGTGAATGATTTCATTGAGCTGGTTTTATACTGAAAACTAAAATTTATGTAATATTGCCAATAAAGATAGGAATCAGTGAGAGATCAAGTTACAGATATTCTGAAGAGCGTTTTAGGTTTATTTGCGTCTTATTTCAGGTAACATTTATATAAATGGCCTAACAAGTACAATAGTAAACATAGTAAATAGTTTTTTGTTAACAGAAAGTTCTAGTATTTGAACTGGTTTAAGTGACTTACTTTCCTTAAAACTCTTAAGAAGTCATGAGGGCCAGGCTGGTCTTTGCTACAGTTGCTAAGTGGACAGTTTGCTTGTTCCCTTTTCACCAACAGTCAAGGGCAAGGAGCCTTGTCCTGACCTTGGACCTTCTGCCTTCCCCCTCCTACGTAAATGTGTGCAGACCCCTTTCACCACTTTTCCCTGTCCCCACATTCACTCCAGTTGTCTCCCTCTCTACCAAAACCTTCTCACCTATCGTCCTTTGTAAGAAGGTGAAAGTTCCGGTAACAGTTACCCGTTTCTAGTGTTATCCCTTCTAGGAGACCTAACAGGTAGAGTAATTACAATGGTAGGTTCAACCCAGAGTGTGAGAGCTGTTAACATTTTCAATTATTTTGCCTGACAGTTGTAAAACACAGTCATTATGAAAGGTGAAATTATATCAACTTACCATTAAACAAGTTATCTTAACTACTAAGGTAATGAGTACTCAAAATTCATCACTTAGGAAGTATTTTACCACATAAGAAAATTTCCATGTAGCTGTATGGTGGAAATGTTATATAACGGTGTGCATATTCCCAGCCCCGTGTTTGGTGAAACCCCACTGGCAGCCTGAAATCAGCAATGGTAGGAGAATTTACATCACAGAAATTGATCATCAGTACAAATTTGTTTCTTCCTCCTCGAGGGTCAGATGGTCAACATTTGTTAGCACATTGCTGAGAATAAATGTCATAAAGTGTGAAGTGTCCATGAAATTAAATTATTTCAAATTTAGTTTCACCAGTATGGTATTGTGTATTCTAGGTGTCCTCTAATTGCCAGAGTGATAACTTTCTTTGCTATACACGAACAACATGGGTTTTGTGAGAGTGTAGTCTCTCTGTTTATGTAGATTACCCCAAACCTTTTGCCCATTTCATTCTACTCACATTGTGACTTTTCATACTTTTGTACATTGGCAAAAAAAGGTAGAATGCGATTCACTTCCACTTAGTTGCTTCAGTATCCTTGGGAAAGACTATGGTAGGAGTTTTGACCAAGAAGTTTGATGAAGTCAAGGGGTGGGGAAGTCTCTTCACATAAGGAGTGGTCTTGTAGGATCACAAAGAAGTAATCTCCTCCAACATTTCACTTTTCACCTTCATTTTGCTTTCTAAAGTTTGTATTTTTTTCCCAGAAGAAGGAAGGAGCATTGGGAAAATTTCCCTTCTAGTTAAATAGAAACATATTCTCTATTGAAGATATAGTCAGGTTTGTTCCATAGCAATGTGTTACTTTTGCTTTAGATAAACAAATTTAACTGATAGGAGATTGTTAATTCTTAGATGAGAGACGTAAAAGGCTAATATCTGGGGTAGAAGCAAAGTATACAAGAATCCCATGGGTGTGAGGTGGCTAACAGTTTAAGGTAGATTGCTTATCAGGAGAGATCTTATCATCACCAGATGTTGAATACATGGTGACACATTTAAAAAATGCTGTGGCTTCTATGAAATTTTTCTTCTTTTAGCCCCAACTTTCATTGTCTTTTCCAAAAGCATTTGCATGACAGAAATATTATGAATTATTGTATTCACAACAATGAATTGCTCTGTGGAATTTCAAAACATAATTCTAAAATTCCTTAACACTGCTATCTAGAGGTGTCTATGTCTCCTTTCTTTGAATCTAGGCTATGTGACAGCTTGACAGCATATTATGCCAGAAATGCTACTGTGACAGTTTCAGGGCCCTGGTCTTTAGAAACTAGTAGTGATCATTTTCTGTCCCTTGAGACACTCTTAGAAGCCAGCTATCCTTCCGTGAGGAAGCCATAGTATCTCATGGAGAGACTCCCATGGAGAATAAGGTCACTAGTTCACAGCTCCAGCTGAGCTCCCAATTAACAGCCAATGTCAACTTGCCAATCATTAAATGAGCCATCCTGAATGTGGATCCCCTGGCTTCGGTTGACCTCTGTCAGGTGATGCCGCGTGTGCAGAAGAGACAAGCTCTCCTCACCTAACCATGTTCAAATTATAGACTCAGGAAAGTAAGTGATGTTCTTTTAAGCCACTAAGTTTTGGGGTGATCTGTTACATGGCAATAATAGTTAACTGACATGGTTTAATATTTCACACTCCTTCCATATAATTCTGGCAACTTTGTTGTGTCATTCAGTCATATGTGAGGTCATCTGTAAAGCATCTACTTTCTGGAGGAGTTTGGATGTTCGAGAATCAGGTAATTGAGTACTATTTATGCAGAGTTAATGAATCAATAGTAGCAATGCAGCTGATGCATGTGAATTTCAAGAGTATCCCAAACCCCTACCTTCTATAGTCTGACACTAGTTTTAGCAGGTCCTCTGTTGAAATCTTGCTACTTTCTTGTCTATACAATGGTGAAAATCTTGAGTCTCTGTCCACACTTCCTTGGTTGTCCTTAAATACTGATCTGAAAGAAAATGATATTTGTTAAGGTTGGTATTTGTTATTGTTTACCGAGTTGTGTTTTTTTTCTAATTTTTTTTTAAATTTTATTATTTATGATAGTTACAGAGAGAGAGGGAGAGAGGCAGAGACACAGGCAGAGGGAGAAGCAGGCTCCATGCACCGGGAGCCCGACGTGGGACTCGATCCCGGGTCTCCAGGATCGCGCCCCGGGCCAAAGGCAGGCGCCAAACCGCTGCGCCACCCAGGGATCCCCCGAGTTGTGTTTTTAAGGAGACAAATGATTCAATTTCCCATTTGTAATAGAAGAAATTCCAGGAACTAATGAAGTAAGAAAGAAAAGAAAATTTCTTAGAAGTTTCATTTAAATACTATCTTGGTTATCTTATTCTTTATTTTCGATTCAGTATCTACAGTGACAGTAGCCCACCTATATTACAGCTACATTTATTTATAGTTTAGTAACATATCAAACCTTGGAGTGTTAAGGGAGGAATAAGAACAGGTTAGTCCTTTTTTCATTATTTTCTGGGCAAGCCTGGGCCACTTCAGTTTGGATGGTGCTATTAGAATTTACAAGTAGTGGAAAAGGGATAAGGTTCTGTGTGTGGGTCTAGAGGGCCAGATTCTTGAAGCATTTTCCTGTAGATAAATGTGCCCATGTCCTAAATTTTAGGACAGAGACAAAGATAAAATGAAGAACACTTGAGTCAGAATTTTGTATTAAAGAAAGTACCATAAACTTGATTCATTTATTTTCTTCCTTGGTCCATTTCATTCGAACCAGACAGATTTGGTTAGAACACACAAATTGTTTTTGTCCAAATAGTATAGTAATGTCAGGCAATACAAGCAAGTATACATAGCACCCTTAAGGTTAATGTTTCTTCCTCATAATTAATCATAATTCATGCCTATCAAAAATATTAGATCTACATGTAATTAATTTTTCATTAATGTTACAGAGCTGCTGAAATTTTATTTCTTCTAACTTAAGGAACTTGACTATTTTGTTACTCTTTAAGTTGACCAAATATTTCAATACACAGGCTGAAGTGGCCATTTAGATAGATATCTGATTGTAGAGCTTTGGTGTCAAATAATACAGGAAATGGGCCAGAATGATATTTTTAGACTCCTTTAACCTTTCTGCTCATTTTTCTCTGTTAAGTACTCAATGAGGGGAAAAAGATTCCCTATCAAATAACACTGGGGAAGCAGAATGAAAATACTTACCTCGAAGATTATTTTCAGTTAAATATCATACAGGGCTTTTGTATGTGTGACATGTTGAAACCAACATGATGTATTTACAACACAGGAGGAGGTTTAACTGAGCTTGAGTAGCGTTTTTTGTTTGTTTTGTTTTGTTTTGTGTTTTGTTTTTTAATTAACCAGTCACTACAAATGGTCGTAACAGTGGATCTGAACTATGTAACTCATTTTTGCTTTTTTCCACAACTCTGTCCTGGAAAGAGCTCACTTACATTGGACATATTGTAAAGAGAATGAAGGGCATAGCACCACGGAGAAGCATTGCACACAGTGCCATACACACTGTCCTTGCTCAATAAATATGCTAACTGGCAAGAGAACAGAGAACTGACTCATTTACACAGATGGTTTCAGGATGGCTGGGATGTTTTTGCCTCGATCCAGCTGCCACAATTGGGCAATGATCCATATATGGTGAATCTCACAACCATGGCATTTGGGGTATGACTGAAGAAAATGCACGGTTCAGCCTGAAGGAAAAGAAGCTTGGGTATCCCTGAGAGCCTTACTCCTAAGCAGCATGAAAAGCTGTGATACACAGAAAGAACAGGGCATATTTTTTTGTGGTTAATGTAAAGTAAACCATAGGAGTAATGGTCAGGCAGCTTACAAACAGTTTTTTAAAAATGAATTATTTAATCATTAGAGGTATAAAAAGACAGAAAGAACCACTGTGGGATGCACTTGAGTTTTTGTCACTTGGATGGATTCAGAGGTTGCACAACCATTTGCTGGGGGCGCTGTTGCGCTGTGTGCCTTCTGTAAATAAATACATATAAAAATGACATTTTTATTTTAGTTTTGTTCAATTTTAAAGAAAACCCAGGGTTGTGCGCTGGTCCTTCCTGAATGTCGTGTAAGAGGGATTAAAAGAAATCAAAGAGTCCTGATGGGAATTTAGGCACATATGATTGCGGAGGCAACATGCACAGAAAGAGTTTCTGTTAACAACATGACACATTTGTAAGGGCCGACTTTCTTCCAAATCAAAGAGTGTAAAATACCCATTGTAGCCATCTGAATGTGTTCTCTTTACCTCCTCCAAGAATAATCTTTTTTTTAAATTGTAAAATGGCAGTACAGCTGGTGCCAAAAATAAGAAAACATACCAAATTAATTTCAGAAAAAATGTTCACAGTGATGAGCATCTGTGTGTGCAGCAGCGGGTGGGATCGGTTGGATCTGGGCATTAAATTGTCATTCTACGCTTTTTGAGTGGCTGTTGATTTTAAGGGCCAAAGTGTTTGAGGGTACACTCGAAGCTATACTGTTAAGAAAACTGCAATACAGAAAATACAGTAGGAAAAAAAAAACGGGCCAGACAACCAGTGGTATCAATAGAATATTGAAATATGTCAGCAGGCTAGTTTATATCAAAACGGCTTGAGTGACCAAGAGCGTCCTTTCATTCAGTCACCATTTACTGGAAGCAATTTCCATATTGTAAGTGGGAAATTAAAATCTCCTTTGGCTGGATCTTGTACTTATTCTTGTGATTAGTTATTCCAAGCAGTTTAAAATGAAATCTTTAGGACTGTACTGCTAACCATTTTTTTCTCAGATGTCAGAGATGTTTGTGTGTAAGCCTTATATTTATATACACAAATTGGTGGTGTCTCCTGTTTCCTAACCTACAACCAAACCACTCATCAGGCACTAATATAGCATGGGCTTGTGGTTTTGTTGGCTTTCCTGTCCTAGACATAATTACTTTGATGGTCAGTAATATTGTCAGTGTCCCTAGAAAGTTCATCTGTCTTTCTTCCAGAATATTTTAACTAAACAACCTCACAGTACAATTGCTATTTCTTCTTCTTACTGCTCAGTGAGGGATAATTCTTTCCTGTCTTGTCCCTTCCTTATTCTTTACTACTCCAAATTTACCAGAAAGGAGCACTTGTTGCAGAAAATATTATCTCCACAGGTGACTTAATAATCCTATAAGAGTAGTGACTTCTAACAATGGCTGTCTTTTATTGGGTACATATCTGTGCTCATTAATCCCCCGACAGTTAATTAGATATTATCATTCCTCTTCTGTACATTTGGGGAAAAAAAAAACTGGTAAAAACATACTATGAGTACTTGCCTAAGATCACTTGACTACCAAGTAGAATTGAGATTTCAAAACCCGCTCTGGCTCTCAAATGCCTGCTTCTAAAACGTCACAAAAATTCTGGATCCTTTAAGAGAAAGTATGTTCACCATTGCAATTTGCTGTATTTCACTCTTCCAAGGAATACCTTGCCTTACATGCCCCAACAGGTTTTCTTATCAGTATGAGAAAGCTTGATCAGCAAATTAGAACTAGTTATCCTTTCTCTGCAAGCTTATAAGAAATAAAAACAATCATATTCAACATAAAGGGTTCAGTATATTCAGATGATATCTGTTCTTGCATTATATGCTGGCATTGGCTGGCCCTGCAGGAAGAGGGGCACAAGAGAGACAGGGTAACATGTGTGACCTACTCTATGACAAGTGCTTTTGGATCTGAGATCACACCTGCTGCCCACAAGGCAGGTGCTGTCAGCTTCATTCTGAGTATGGGACCCTGAAAACCAGAGAGAGAGCTCGCCTGAAGTTACCATTCTTAAGTGGTGGATTGATCTGGACTGTGTCTGTCCAACTCCTGGGCCGGATCTCTTTCTCCTTATTATGGGGCTGCCTCAGGGCAAACTCATTCCTGGTGTAAATCTGTCTGCTCACGTTCCCACCTTTCCCTTCCCATCTACCTGTCCCCAACTTCAAGTAACAACCTCAAAATGATAACAAATATTGGTGGATTCACTCTGACTATGCTCATCCCTGGGTACCACGAAACCTAAAAATGGCAAACTTTCTGTATTTTAAAGTTACCACCATTGAAACAATGGTACCAATACTCAGAGGAGCACTTATGAGGCTGCCTTACTTTGTAGCACTAATTAACTTTTTAAAGTTCATTTGGTTTGTACATTGCTGACTGTTTTTTTCCTTACATCTGTACCAGGTTTTTCCTCTTTTTAAAAAATAATCTTATCTTATTTAAATTCAATTAATTAACATATAATATATCATTAGTTTCAAATGTAGAGTTTGGTAAATCATCAGTTGCATATAACACCCATCACATCATATGCCTCCTTTATGCCCATCACCCAGTTACTCTATCCCCCCAACCACCACCCCTCCAGCAACCATTAGTTTGTTTCCTAGAGTTAAGAGTCTCTTATGGTTTGTCTCCATTTTGTCTCCATCTCTGATTTGGTCTTATTTTATTTTTCCCTTCCTTTCCCTATGATCCTGCTTCTTGGTATTTTGCTATGCAAAATAAGTCAATCAGAGAAAAACAATTATCATCTGATTTCAGTCATATGTGGATCCTCTTTTAAGAAATTCTTACACACATAAAGAGGCAAAGAGACTGAGGAGGACAGTAGTAATTGATCTCTAACCAGATCCAAAAAGCAATTCTTATTCTTTATGCAGAGGTTATATGTCCAGGAAGATGACTGCACCCTCACGGTCCACATAACTCAGCATTTCTATCAGAGTGAACTGGTACTGATAAATTTGGCTATATTAGTCAGGAGCAAAATCAAAGAGAGTTTAAATGATTAAAATGATGGTTTCATCTGGACGTCCATATATAATACCGTGCCCTACACATAGATGAAAATATGCAGCTGTATAAGAAATCACAGCGCTTCCAACTGAATTTTATGCACACCAAACTCTCAGGACTGATATAATGTCAAGAGTTTATTAAACCAAATATGCATGGTAAACAAATTATGACTTCAATCCTACCAAGAAACCATAGTGTATCTGGTCATGCACACACACGCCCTCACATCATAGCCTCAGTATATTATAAGCTGTTTTGCTCAATTGTCTGGTAAAACATATGTTTCTGGGGAGCACTGACTGTTTATGGAAATGACTACAGTAATATTCTTCTAGGTGTTGGTATATTAAAAAATACCAGGGGATGCCTGGGTGGCTCAATTGGTTAAGCCTCCAATTCTTGACTTTGGCTCAGGTCATGATCTCAGGGTCATGAGATCAAGCCCAGTGTAGGGCTCTGTGCTCAGCAGGGAGTCTGCTTCTCTTTCTTTCTCTCTCCTTCAGGCTCTCACCCTGCTCGTGCGTTCTCTTTCTCAAGTAAATAAATAAATCTATAAAAACAAAATACCGGGTAACAAAGTGTTCAGACTGAAGCTTCCAATGCAGACTATAAATGCATTACTGTTCTGTTGATTGCAGCTGTCAACCTACCTTACTGCCCAAGCAAAGGGCATGCGGTATTTGCCCAACTTGCTGAAGAATTGCCTGTTGGATTTTAGTATCTTTTGTGCATACTGAGGGAAAAACAAATAAAAACATTGTTTAGAACACCAATTTTAAACTGTCCAAGTAAAATACTAATAAATACTTTTCCATATTATCTTATATTGAAACTCTGAAATTCGGCCTCACTGGCCTGCAGGTTCTATCTTGGAAAGAGCCAAATGGTATCCTCTGTGTTGGACTTACTGTATTGTGTTCTTTCTTTTCACTCTGGAAATTTCAAATATAGAAAAAACACCCTTGTCTTGGAATGCCAAGATTTTTCCCCCTTTTTTTTTTCAGACTTGAAAGGCCTTAAAACATTGAAAGGAAAGTGCTTTCAAATTTGCACTCACAGTCTGTCTTATACTTTTATTTGGGATGGCAGGGGCTGGCTTGTTCTGCAAAGGGTCACACAGTAAATATACGAGGCTTTGTGGACCACATGGTCTTTGTCAGCTTCTAACTCTGCCTCTGTAGCAGGAAAGCAGCCATAGATAATCCATAAATGAAGGACTGTGACTGTGTAAATAAAACTTTATTTACAGAAACAGGTGGCAGGTGCATCTGGCCTGCACATCATAGTGTGCCAAATCTTGCATCTCATAAATATGTTAAACACCACCTAAATGGTTCACATGCTCCAATTCAATTGTTAGGCATTCTTTCCTTGATGTATTTCCTTTGTGTGAAAAATTCAGATTTTTAATATTTATTTTCTCTTAATTAGTAACATTTGATTATTAAAGAAAATATGGTTATGGAAAAAAAAGAAAGAGGGGCCCCTGGGTGGCTCATTTGGTTAACTGACTCTTGATTTCTGCCCAGGTCATGATCTCAGGGTTGTGAAATCAAGCCCCATGTCAGTCTCTGCACTCAGTGGGGGAGTCTAGTTGGGATTCTCTCTCCCTCTCCCTCCCACCCCCCACTTGTGCTCTCTCTCTCGCCATATATATATAAATATGTTTAAAGAAAAAGAAAAAAGGGAAGAAAAAATTTCCTGTAGTCCCACCACTCAAAGAACTTCCAGAACTTCCTCTTTCTTCACTTAGGTGTTAATATAATTTGATATAAAATTATCTAAAATGATATAAAATTATCACTTAGTTCATCATCAGTAAACTGTATTCACTTGTTTTTAAGTCAGATCAATCCTAACTTTTCATTATTGCTAATACTTGATCCTTGGAGTTAATGTTTTGTCCACATTTAAACTTATTTCTACAAATGGATTATCAGAAGTCAGAAGTTGCTTGGTCAAAAAACATAAATCAAGAATATATAATTTTAAATTTTTCCTGATGAATATTCATTTCACTAAAAAGTGACTATTTCAAGACTTATATTTTACCACACCTGATAATTCATCAAGGGAGAGTGATTTTGTATCTTGAAAGCAATTGAAGTTATTTATGGAAAAGATTATGCATTACCTTGTTGGAGTCTGGATTCTTAATGTAAGGTTCAGCACCACTTGCAATGTTCCCCATCAGTACTTTTTCTATTTTGGCCACCAAAACAATTTCAGAATGGGGATTGCTTACAGAAAATATAGCCTGTGTACAAAGAAAACAAACTAATAAGCATGTAGGGAAGCATATTGAAGACATTTACAAAATTTCATTTTTTTAAGGGACAGCTTTAAGAGAATTTTTATTTTGGAAACTGATGTAATTTTTTGGTAAGAACAAAGAAACGAGCATTTTTTATGCCATGACAAGTAAACAAAAGTGCAACCTGCTTTGGAAATTTTAGCCATTCCTCTGGAAATCCTTTGATGTGAGGTTCTTCTGATTGTCTGGGAGTGACAGTGTCAATGTTTCCATTTTCCAAAGCCACCGAAGCCCCTGAGAGCATCTGCCTGACAGCAGTGTGATTTAGATCCACGTGAAAATCGGCAGAAATTTTCCTGCTCTCTCTGAGGTCATAAAGTGCCACACTCACAAAAAAAGGCTCAATCTGCAGGAAAAAGAAAGAATCGATGATTTTGATATAAAATTATTACACCTGCAATTGCCTCTTTAGTATATTACTAAAACAGTAAACTGCTACTATTTATATGAAATATTTTTAATGTCAGTAATATATGTCAAGTGCTAAGTGATTAGCAGTTTTGGAGATATATTCTGAGGTTACCCCTATGTCCAGATACTCATCAAACCTAACTTACCATTGGTAACTCCCACTGTAATCACCTACTACTATAATGGCTATCAATGGTGATTTTCTAGTGGTGATCATTTTTTGTGCATTTATTCATTGGTATTCTACTGTAATTATGACCTTTCCTTTCTTATTTATTGATTTATACATACAAGTATAGATACATAGATAACTACTATTTTATTCAATAGATTTTAATCTCTTACTATCATTATTTATAGTGATGGTCAGATTGTCCCAGATTTGGCTAGAGGCAGCTCCTGTTTGTTTTGGTAGATCCCCATAATTTTGGGGGGGGCACTTCTTGACTCAACAAGATGTTGTAGGTTCATCTTAATACTTTCAATGTCCATTCATTTGTCCATATAGCCCTGGTTCCTTTCTGTGAAGGTGACATTTAGAAACCAAGATCTTAGTGCTCATTATGCTCATTACTGGGACACACACACACACACACATGCACGTGTCCACACATACCATCCACATCTACAATGACTTCTTTATATCTATCTGTATGTGAATATTTATTAAAAACTCACGAGTTCATGTTGAAACTTGCATTTCCAATGCAAATCCGGAAGGCTTTTTTCAAGCCTTCTCCCTACTTAAATGTAACTCTTTTCTCCTAAGTGAAAACCTTGGCTCTTGTTATCATTGGCCTATTTGCTTATTTGTTTACTCAGTTTACTTCCTGGTTCAAAGTAACCAGTCTCCCAACCATAGCCACTTTTTCTAATCGCTTTCTCTGTACTGCCCTGCAAAGTGTACCACATCTTGCCAAGGCCAAGTGCAAGCCATTTCTGTGCCTCCACATGGCTTTCTTTTTCTTTTTTTTTTAAAGATTTATTTATTTATTCATGAGAGACACAGACTGAGAGAGAGAGGCAGAGACATAGGCAGAGGGATAAGCAGGCTCCTCACAGGGAGCCTGATGCGGGACTTGATCCTGGATCCTGGGATCACAATCTGAGCTGAAGGCAGGCGTCCAACTGTTGAGCCACCCAGTTGTCCCATCCACATAGCTTTCGGCTCCCCCATCATCTGGAGTTCTTGTGAACTCCAAGCCTTTGTGTAACTGCCTCTTCACCTCTAGCCACCTTGCTATGGAAGAAAGGGGAGATGTGAAATAAAGAGAAAATGGGAAGAGAATGGAAGATAGGAAAGAAAGGGAAAGTTTCTTGGTTGAGTTTTTTTTTTTTAAAGATTTTATGTATTTATTAGAGAGAGAGAGACAGAGAGAGAGAGCACGTGTATGAGTGGTGGTGAGGAGAGGCAGAGAGAGAAACAGAGTCTGTGCTAAGCAGACAGCCCACCTTGAGATGCAACCCCAGAACCCTGAGATGATGACCTGAGCTGAAGGCATATACTTAACCAACTGAGCCACCCAGATGTCCCCTTGGTTAAGTTTTAAAGAAGCAGAATTTAGGTAAAGATGTGGTTAGAAGGGGTACCTAGGGTCACTTGAGTGACATGCACAAAGCCATAAAGTCAAGAAAGAATACAAAGACCATGAAATGATACATTTGTGGACAATGCATTTGAGGAACATTAAGAAGGTACAACCAAACGATGCAGAAGTCCACTGCGTGTCTGGGGGGGGCGGCGGTTGGAAAGAGGTGTTTACAGAGGCATGCATGCATAAAAGAAAACTCCTAGGTTTGAGTACGTAACAAACTAAGTGGATGTCAATGTCATTTACTAATATATACGATAAATATACAGAGGTGAGTTCTGGATGGTATGTGCAGTCATCTCTAGGACATTCCAATCACAGTTGGAGATATGAATCTTAAGCCCAGCGAATGAAGCTAGGCTGGGGAGTTTTATCTGTGGGCTCCTGTCTACCATGAGATAAAGAGAAGAGAATTAGAAGGGCATCCTGGGAAATATCAGCATGCAAAGGACAATTTTTAAAAAAATTTTAATCCCAAATGAAAGTATGTTCTGGAATATGGAAATATCTGCTAGAGTCCTGGGAATCCTCCACGTTGCCACAGCTGCTGGGCTCCTCTCTGCCTTGCTGTTACTCTCAGCAACTCAAAGTTTATAAAGGAGATTGAGGAGTGGAGAGAGATTTAAAGAAAAAAATGACAAGTTCAATCCTGCCAGAGTATCATAGAAACTGAAGAAGAAAGATTCAATAAAAAAAAAAGAAGAAGATAGATTCAAGAAAGAAGGAATGTTCAACTAGAAAACCATCAAACGCAATAGAGATTAAATAAAACGAGGACCAAAATAAAGAAATACATGCATGTGTAACTACATACGTATTATACATATGTATAGATATAAACATATAATCATACGCATGCAAGTAGATATAATTACATTTCATTAACTCTAGGCTTCTAAAAATGGAATATGCTTAAAATAAACATTTTTACTTTTGTTTATGCTACTTAATTTTGAATGGATGCCTATCACCATGTGTTCTGTGGACAAGCAGGTTATATACAAAAACGTGTTATGTTCATCATTGTACAGACTCACTCATGATATGGATTGTACCGAGTGTTTGATAGGTATCTCATGTGCTTTAAAACATAGTTCTATAGCTAGCTTATAACAGGGTTTTTAGTGTAAGTCCTTAATATTAGCAGTACTTGCCAGCTTCCTTACTGTTAGAAACAGAACTATGCACAAAAAATCAAATTCAATCAATTATTAAAAAATAAGAGAACTAAAAAGTGGGAGTTTTATATTTTACCATTTAATTTAGTTTAGAAAAACTTCTTGTTTATGGCAGCAGTTGTCTGCCAAGAGTTGCAAATGCAAAAATTATGTGAAAATAACTCAGGTAGGAGCTCAAAACACATTGAAGGTCAAGGGAAAAAATCCTATTATTTTTCGTGAATTGGGGGCATTTTGATTTTCATTTCTGCTTGGTGAATGGAAATAAATTACCTACTTTGATAATCCATCAGAAATTAAAGCTCATATGGTGATTCATTTATTTCTTCCAATCCACCTTTTCAACTTAAATGTCAAATCTTACTTTTTGAATCAGTGGCTTTTCAATAAGGATTTGTTTAATCAGGCACTTGAAAGCTGAACAAATGAAGTCATAGGCTTATGTTTAGAGTTCTGTATTTTCTCAAAAAAAATCAAGAACACAAAATTTTCAAATAGCTCTGCTGTGAAGCAGGTTTTGGAATCAATTGCTATTTTCAAAGAAATATTTTATACTAGAAAACCATCAATTTGAATTTGGTTTTCAATGGACTGACTAAAAGATTACATGCTGTCAAAAACTGTTTCCTCATCAGGGAAAAGTTCTTTGAGGGAGTCTCTTTAGAAACTCATTCATTAAATGCAGGAGCTGGTTCTTTGGCAACCTGGAGACATATTTCGTTTAACTTAAAAAATATGTTCCCTGAATTAAAAATGATGAGTTTAAAAACAGGTAGATTAACAAGAGTGTCACTGAATAATATATAGACAATGTCATTACATAAAAAATTACTGTAGAGTTTAGGTGAGGCTGTTTTATTAGTTTTTTTGTATTATTGCTTATAAGCACAATGAAATTATTTTTTACAAGGTAATTTTCTATTTTTTAAAAAACATTTATATCAACTTTAAAATAAAGTAAAAACAAATATGGACATTTAAAGCACCTCAAATTGACTTGTCCCTCTGGCTTTACAGACATAAAAGGGCAGACTGACGCTGGGTTCTGAACTTGGGCATGTTCTCATGCTTGGCGAGACTGGCCCAAATACCAATGTTAAACCTCTGAGCATGTGTTTTAGTACAAAGAAAGGAATCCATATGGAAGGAGTCATATGCCTGACACTGGAAAGAAAAGCCCATTATCTTCGAGTTTCAGATTCTAAATTGGGATTTTTTAATCACAATTAAGGCTATGCCTTGTCAAAAAAACAAAAACAAAAACAAAAACAAAACAAAAACAAGAAAAAAAACACGACATTTTTATTTACTAAGACGATTAAATGCTAGTATGATTTGGGTTACATTTTCCTGATATTTCCAAGTAGTTTCAAGAAGCAAGTTTCTAGGCTTCCTGTTTTGTTTTCTTTTTTTCTTTTTTTTAATTTTAATCCCAAATAAAAGTATGTTCTGAAATATGGAAATTTCTGCTAGAATCCGGGAATCCTCCACGTTGCCACAGCTGCTGGGCTCCTCTCTGCCTTGCTGTTACTCTCAGCAATTCAACACCATTTCACACAGCTGACACTCTGTCTTGGCATCAGCCATGCTTTTCTGGTTTATCTCTACTTCAGTGACCATTCTTTCTTAGATTTCTTTGGTCACTTCTTTATTCATCTGTTAAATATTTGGTTTTTGGCCCTTTTTCTATGCATACAGAAATTCCCAAATGTGTCTCTCTAGGTCTCTGTCTGGCCCAGGCTTCTCTACATTTATGTCTCATTCATGGCTACTCTCTCAAGTTCCAAACTTGTATCTGACTTTGCCCAATGGACATCTCTATTTGGATATCTAGTAGGCCTCTAAGGCCTCTAACATGCCCATAATGGAATTCTTGGCCAGTGTCTCCCAAATCTGCTCTTTATCTAGTCTTGTTCTCTTAGTAAATGGCACCATCACACACAGAAGTGTTCAAAGCAAAAAACAGATGTTTATCCTTGAAAATATTTCTTCCCTTTATCCTGTATATCCAATGGATCAGAAAAACCTGTTCATTCCATTTACCCAACATCAGGTCAAATCCATCCATTTCTCTCCTTCTTCCTTGCCAGTGCTAGTCTAAACTGTGCAATGAACTATGGTGGTAGCCTCCTATCTACTCTCCCTGGCCAACTCTTGTTTCCTCCAATCCCCCCTTTTTTTTTTCTGGTAGGATCTTTAAAAACAGAAATTGAAACTACACCATTTGAAAGGGTTTCAAATCACTACAGCATCCACTCAGGATAAATCCAAACTCTTCCCTACAGCCTATACCTTACATTATCTTACCTTGTAACTGTTCCTCCCATATCATCTTTGTCTGCCCTTCCCCTCTGTACCTGCTTCCTGTTCCCAGAAGCCAAGACTTAGTAGTTTTGAGATGTTCACACTTGTTCTTTCTTCTGCTTAGAATATCTTCCTTCACCTGACCTTTATCCTTCTCACTCTTTGGCTCTCTGTTCAACAGTCACCTACTATGATCCTGGCACCCAGAATAACCTGTCTCCCAGTTCCTCTGTACCACATCTGACATACTGATTCATTTTAAAGAACTGTGAATCATGTGTGATTATTATGTTAATTTATTTGGCCTGTAAAAAAATGTACTGTTTATTCTTTCCACAGAGAATCAATCTTTACGAGGGCAGGAGGGTTGTTATCTTTCCCCTACTCCGACTGTTTGCCCAGTACCTAGAATAAGTCTGGCTCTCAACAGGCATACTGAATAAGTATTGGCTGAGAAATAAATAATCGTGACTTCCAGTGCTATCACTTTTACTCACGTACCTGGTGTACAATTATAGTCATAAAATAAGAGAAAGTTCCATTCTGGGGTAAGATTCTCACTGGTGACACATTTCGATTTTAGCTTACTTGTCAACAGGGCTCTCACAAATAACACTGAAAATACTGATATGTCGACTGTATAGTATTCATAAAGCCATTTCCCATATATTAAATTAACAATAAATATGTAATCATTGCTTACTGCGCACCAAGTATTATCTAAGTTCTTTCCATATATTAATTTAATCCTCACAACAATCATTTGACATAGTTATTGTTATTACTGTCATCGAGGTGTGCGCAGGATGTGTGTGCTCAGTTTGTAGAGAAAACTTAATGCTGTTCTGTCTTCTAAAACTAAATGTGGCTTATATAAGGAATCTAGAAATAAGTCTTCTTGTTTGAGGCAAAAGATGACAATTGAGGGATGATTTATGAAAAATTAGAGTGGAATGAATTTTTAAAAAATGAAAGGGAACATGCCAATAAATAACACTGCTTTTTACTGATGTTAGGATTAGGTGTGATTTTTTATTTTCTGGTTTTTTTTTTTAAGATTTTATTTATTTATTCATGAGAGACACAGAGAGAGACAGAGGCAGAGACATAGGCAGAGGGAGAAGCAGGCTCCACACAGGAAACCCAATGCGGGTCTCGATCTCTGGACTCCAGGATCACGCCCTGGGCCAAAGGCAGGCGTTAAATCACTGAGCCACCCAGAGATCCCAATTATTTTCTGTTTTTTTTTTTTTTTTTTTTTTTAAAGATTTATTTATTTGAGAGAAAGAGAGAAAGTATGCGTGGGAGCAGAGGGAGAGGCAGAGGGAAAGGAAGAGAGTCCCCAAGCAGGACCCGCTCCCCCTACCCCCACTGAGTGTGATGCCCAATGTAGGGCTTGATCTCATGATCACGACCTGAGCTCAAACTATGAGTTGAACATTTAGCCAACTGAGCTACTCAGGTGTTCCTACTTTCTTCTTTGTAGTTTAACTTTTAATGTTTATGCTCACAAAATGCCCCCTTCCTATCAATACTGCTACAATTGGTATAGAACTATCCCCTAGACTCCTAAGAACTCTCAAGACAGCTCATTTAGTAGGAAAAGGAATCTTGTGTTGATGTAATGAGCACTGTGGTGGTTCCCAAATATCAGTGACACACCTTTTTTTTTTCCCCATTTCCATGTATCATGTCTACTATTACTTAATATTTATCTGATATTACTTTACTTGATTCACTATGTAGCCTGATGTTCAGTAGTAATGGCTATGAAATCACAGAGTTGATTTCTTTGTTTACACTGTTCTCTAATATACATTTAAATAAGCATATAAATACTAAAAGAAGAAATTTGATTTAAAGGCCATCTCAGGTACCACCAAGAAGAAACAAACCATATCTTGGGAAACTCTGAACCACTGTGTGATTTAATGGAAAGGACTCTAGAAAACTCCCTTTGATGAAGCTGCTTCTTTAAAGTAAGAGGAACATTTTATGGTAGTATATTCACTATTCCACTTCAGAACTTGTGCACTTTTGTAATGTGGAAAATGCTGTCATTCATACTCCCTGGTAGACTAGAGGGTGTGAACTCAGTCCCTGGAATTACCAGGAGTAGAAAAGATTTCAGCCAGGGGGGGTGTGATATTGGCTGGTCTGTATAGGATGCAACAGAGGGAAACTTACATTCGTTATCGGATCATTCTCATTCTCCGTAACACATCCCTGAAGATTTAAGTTGAGAGCTTTACAAATGATCATGATTCTCTTGGCAGCTTTTTCTTCAAATGGTTTGATCCCAGAGTCAGTTTCTAAAAGGTCCTTTTTCTGAAGTTTCAAGGTCTGAAAAAAAAATGTTAAAAGTCTCTCTCAACAAACACCAGTCATAAAAAAAGAAATTCTAAATTATAAACTGGGTTCCAGTTGTGTGGATCAAGTTCACGTCTGCTTAGAATTCCGACTTACATCTATATCTGGATCCAGAGAGAACAGATTTAGCCTCTCCATATTTCGGGTTGTTTTGACAGTCTCTTCAGTTTCTGTGAGGTACTACAGAGAAAACTGTATTAGCTCTCGGTAATTAAGTATCCAGATACAGCCCAGCCCCATCCACATGCTAAGAAGTTGCTCTATATTATCACTATTTTAATATCATCCATTAATACTCAGCAAATCTTATCAAAACATGCTTTTATTTTTTTAAGTGTTGTATAAATTTAGTCTAAATCTTAAAATACAACATTTCCATCTTTTCCATGAAAACAATAACTAATAAATAATTCAAATTATTTGTATAGCAAAATGTCAGCTTTATTACTTTTGCAAAGTCTGGGTGTGGGCTGTTTTCTGAAGACTCTGTTTCCTCTGGCGTGCATTCACAAGTTATAGAATTATCCAGCGAATCTTGAAAAGATACACCAAGACAGGTCATTAAGTAATATTCATGAATAATACATTTGTCTAGGCTGTGACATATCAAAACTGGATGTGGAATGGATGTTGGTGAGCAGATGCCTTCATTGTACCTGGCTCTAGGACTCCATTTTGTTATAAGATCTGGGCCTGGAAATCAGACCTCCTGATGGTCATGATGAGATCCTTTCCATGACACCACCCTGAGCTCATAAGAATTCTTGACTCTTCTAATACTAACTACCTTTATACTTGAGTTTGTCATGACTTACTTGATCAATGCATACTAAAGTTTTCTTATATGTGTATATATTTTTGATAATTCTGACCACCTCAGGCCATCAATTTCAAACCCACATTCAAGTTTCAGTTAGTTAAACTCTCTGAAACTCTGTAAACATTAATTCTCTCATTGATCATTATTAAGTAAATCATGAATTTACCTAAAACATCTACCATTGTATATAGTAGTTGTATTAAAGTCAACCACAGTTTTCTTTCCCATTACCCTATATCTCTTTTACTTAATAGCATATGGCATTTAAATATTCTGGTTTCTAAAGTCTCATGGTGCTGGGCAAAACATGTTAAAATAGTTCTCCTTTGGGGGAAGTGACCAACTCTGAAGGTAAACTTGTCTTTCATATGATCATAGACCTGTTTTTCTACCTTTCACATCACCTCTCCTTTCCTCTCTCTTTCTCTCTTCTCTTTGCCTAGAATGAATTAGAATCTTAAGAGGTAATGAGGATGAGAAGAAGATAAATTTTTTATCTTATAGAGATCTCTAATATGGTACAAAATTTATGGAACTTTCACATATAAGCTGGTCTCAGTATGGCCAAAAAGCATAGATGAAAAGATACCTCTTTTTTTGGAAAGATATCTTTCAACTAAAAGGAAGTAATGCATGTTTGTCTTTCTATAATATCATTTTAATTAAATGAAATGAAAGGCTATGATACAACTACCCCATCTAAGAACCTCCCATCAGACGTGGGTATATTTCTGATACTGTTGACAAATGACTTCCATCCTCAAACCATTGCCAGTAAACTCAAAATCATATGTGTGGTGACCTTCACTATTCAGTGAAAGTCAAGATTTAGGGGTGATTTTTTGGGGCAAATAGCTCAGGGGTGGATGAGCCAGATGTGGCAGTTACCACAGTCATTGGCAGCTTAAATGAACCCAATGTGCAGATCACACTTTGAAAACAAAGGGAAGTGGACACACGTGCTCTCACCCAGCCCCAGATCTGCAAGCTCCGTGCTCCTCCTCCCCTGAGAGGGCCCCTCAGGACTGATTTGCAGGATGCGGTTGAGGGTGTGGATCCATTCATCCATATCTGACTCTGTCTCAGCCGCCAGCACAAAATAGGTTAGGTCATTCATTTTTAATTCAAAGGCATACTTTCTTAGTCTGTTATTCTGTGGTATAAAAAGAAAGAGAGAAATTAAAAACCCCAGATAGTAAGTCTTAGAGAGTGAGATACATTTCTTATGGGGTCACACTTCCAAAGAGTTTCCATATAGGAGAGTAACATAAAGATCAGCCAAAAGAAGGGAAACATTTGGATGGCCATGAATTGTTTTGTTTTGTTTCTTTCAAGTCTTTTTGTATGAACAGGTATTCTATTTAGGTTTTTGATGACTGGATGAGTACGGTGGTTAAAAATTTTCCTCTTCAGGTACTTGTGGGAATAGACTCTATACTTCACATGGTTGATTTGAGTCACTCTCTTCACTTTCTCATCCTGTGTTCTATTACTCACTCCAGCTGGGCTTCTGGCCCGTCGCACCCAGGGCAGCACTTGCCATGGTTGTTAACAAACTCTATGCTGGGACATTTCCTTCTTTGTATCTTCCTTGACTTTTCAGTAGAATTAGTATGGTGGCCACTTTCTCCTTCTTGAAATCCATCAGTGTCTGGTTTCCATGACCACACTCGTCACCTTCACTGGTCACCACTTTTCAATCATCTCTACTGGCTCTTCTTTATCTTGATGATATCTAATGCTAACCTAGGCTCTGCCTTAGACTCCTTTCTCTCTCATCTGGTCAATGGCTTTAAAGGACATGACATCCACAGGGCAGGGCACCTCATTCCTTTTGGTGGCTCTGGCCTTTTCATCAAACTCCAGGTTTTTCTCTAACCTCACATCTCTACTTTGCCTTTGGTGGCAAACTGATGAGGCTGTGCTCTAGATCCTGAAAATGTGCTCTTGTCACAAGCTTTGTTGGTGTCACAAGGCTCAAAGCAGCAAGTGTGTGCTTTCACACAATCAGCATCATGTTTGTCCCCCATCTACTTAGAGGACTTGTCACTCTTCAGATCTCAATCAGAGTCATACTTGCTCAGTTAGCCCTTCCTTAATTCCTCAGTTAGGGCAAGGCTCTTGTCTTCTAGGCACTTACCACAATTTGGAATTATATCATATACTTATTCATTTTCATTTGTTTGTTTTGACCAACATCTGTCTCTCTCATGGCTGCCTCTAGGAGGACCGGGCCAGCTCTGCTCACCATTATATCCTGTACTGTCATACAGAAGGTGTCAGTACCAGTGCGTTCAACAGTCACCTTTTATAAGGGAATAAGATCAGTTCTTATCTTTGGGGAACTGACATTTGTAGGGAATAGTGAATGAACAAAAGGTTGAAGGAATAAAAATTTTGTGCAGTGCGGAGAATTAAAATGGTCTCAGGGACTGAGTAGCTACTTCATACTGGTCTTCCATGGATGGAGCATCCAAGTTGAAATCTAAAAAAAAAATAAACTGTTCCAATATGGGAGAAGCCCACTGAAAGTGGAGGGAACATAAGAGCAAATTAAGGCACTTTGATATTCCATCTCTAATTCACTCTCAGATAATTCTGATACAGGTAGTCTACTCTTATCTATACTGCTAGGAAGCCATTAGGGCACTCACAATTATAACCGAGTGAAGTCTATGTACTTAAGATAACCCAGTAAAATAAAAATAGGAGAAGAATCTAAGTTGAGAGTATCACTATAATGTGAGATTATGTCTTAACATTAAAGTATAGAATTCTTTTTGACAATGGGATTGCTATTCTTGGTGGCAAGAAAAAATAATTTTTAATATCTTCCCATTAATATCTTCTTTGCAATGTTCTCAGAGACTATCCTAAAATAGCTTGTTCCTTTCAACTTCCACAATATCATGATTACTACCACAAATTTGACACTTACTAAACACTTGTCATCTAGATGCCAGGTACCGTGCTGAGCATTCACAGCCATTATTCCACTTAATCCCATAACAACTCTGTGAGACAAATTTTATTTTTCCATTTAACATGGAGGCTTGGGGAGATAAATTAAAATGTGTTTGGGATTCTGCAGGTAGCAAGTGGCAGAGAAGAGAAATAACCTTCTAACACTCTAACACCCGCTGAGATGACCCAGGAGCAAAGAAGACATTCAGTGAATGCTATTCTCCTTCCTTGCCCCCTCCCTGGCACAATCACGTGCCAATGGGATAGTCATGGCCTGGGACATCATGGATTTTCTCAGTGCTGAGAATAGATAGGGGGAACACATACGTCTCAAGAAAGAAAAGTCAGGCACTGAAGGAGAAAGAATTAGCTGAAAGAAAACCCCAGCAGTGATTCTCACTGTAGAACTTCATACCTTAAATGCCACTTTCTAGATTCTTCCAAGGACAAACTCTTGGCTCCAGCCTATACTTTTTTATTCTCATCAAGTGTTACTATTTCTTTGCCTTGGAATGAGTCACTTACTGACTGGCTTGTTTAACAGTTTATGAGCTGGAGATGGGCATAGGTTGGTTGGTTATCCTCAGTGCTCAGTACAATGATAGCAATCATTCTTTTTTTTAAGATTTATTTATTTATTCATGAGAGACACAGACTGAGAGAGAGAGGCACAGACGTAAGTGAGGGAGAAGCAAGATCTTTATAGGGAGCCCAATACGGCACTTGATCCCGGATCCCGGGATCACGACCTGAGTCGAAGGCAGGTGCCCAACCGCTGAGCCACACAGGCATCCCGATGGCATTCATTCTTAAAGAGGTGTTTACTGTGTTCACATATTGTGCTAGGCAGAGGCATACAGAGTCTCTGCCCTGCCAGAACAGGGGAGACAGGCATTAACCAGTTAATCATACAAATGTGAAACTGAAACATATTAAAATGTGGTGAAAAAGAGGTATAAAATGAAGGTATAAAGGGAAGCCTGGGTGGCTCAGTTGGTTAAATGTCCGACTCTTGATTTAAGCTTAGGTTATGATCTCAAGGTCATGGGATGTAGCCCCACATTGGACTTCATACTTGGGAGGGAGTCTGCTTCAGATTCTCTCTCTTTCCTTTTCCATCAGCCCCTCCTCCCACTTGTGCTGTCTTTCTCTAAATTAAATTATAAATAAATAAAATATTTGGAAAAAAAAAGTAAAAAATTCTTCCTGTGAACAGGCATCCTATTGCAATATGAAAATACTGCTCTACTCATAGGACCACCTGGGTTCTATGAGAGCAAAAGGACAGGATGACTTTGACTAATAAAAGGTCAGAGCTGCATTTTGAGAGCATTTTGGCTGCAGTATAAACAGAGTGGGGTTTCCCAGAAAGGCAGCTATGGCCTCAAACTTTAGTGTCCAAAGCAAACATCTAGGCAGCTTCTTTAAGAATGCAAACTCTTAGAAGCTATGATATCCGCAGGAGGTGTGGGCAGACACCCTCCATACACTCTGAGGCACACTCTTGGAGGTTCTGGTGAAGGAAGTCCATAAAGCCACTAGCAATCTGCGCTGACACAGAGGGTCTAAGGGCAAAGACAACTTGGTTGAGAGCAAATGTAAAAGGCGACATGGTTTTCCTTCACAAAACAAGAACAGAAATAGACACAGAGGATAAAACTCAAAATGCTCAGAGCTCAGGGCATAGCTTTGGCTAGCATATGGCTAAACACAAGCAAAATCTCAGTGTTATCTTGAAAACATAAAAAATCTGGTTCATTAATCTCATGCCATAACTAATGTGGACAGGGAAATGTAAAGGTATGTAAAATGCTTACATTAATTATATTAATTAAAAGTGGATGGAGCTGCAATCTGCTTTCAAATGCAGATGACAAGGAATTCAAAGAATTCTAGATACAAAACATGACAAAACATGGACAAAGCTTTATTTTCTAAATGGCATTCTGTGCTCCAAATGAATACGGTTGCCCGCTTCAACAACATTTATTAAACATATTTTATTAAAAATATTTTGTAAAAAATTGAGCAAAGTATAATAAGCCCTTGTTTCTCAAAAAGGGGCATTTATCAATGAAATAAATATTCCATTTGCAGTTTCTCAAAAACCAAATCATTTTTTCTATTTGGAGCGAAATAGAACTACTTGCCGTATACAGAAGCTTATGCTGGGGAAGACTACGATGCCCTAAGTGGTTTTCTGTCTCATCCTCTGTGATCTCTAAGATAATGGCATATAAAATAACAAAAAAAAAGACAAAAATAGAAAAATCCATGGGACATTTTAATAATCTTGAAATATGATCATTACATCATTACAGTGATAACCAAGAAATGATCGTATTATTATTTTTTTGTTCCTCCAATTTTCCTGTTTCCCTGAAAACAGTGTCCTTTGTGGCAGATGCAATGACTTTGTCTACTCAAGCCTACCACAGTCCCTCTACATGGCTTCATAAACTACAGGAAACTGCGAATATGTCCTCATGCCATCTGATGTGTCTAATGAGTGGTAGCACACTGGTCTGTTTCTGCAGTATTCATCTGGAAAGGTTCTGGAATAGATACTCCAACAGAGCCACCAAAACCAATGTAGAACCAAATGTCAAGGGAATTTACCCAAACAAAATACGTAGAATATGATGTACATGACATATATGTACTATAATGTATAATAAAGCCACATGTGGTGATAACTATAATTTTATTCTTGCATATGTTATCAGAACCTATTGTTTGAGATGTGTCACTCATTTTATCTGCTTGTGCTACACTTGTTTTATTCTTATTCTCTGCATTCTCCCACAGGCTAGGAGCTCTTTGAAGACAGGAGCTACATTTGGTCCATATTTGGCTTTCCCACAATGCCTTGAATAGCAAAATTTTCAATATATATTTGCTGAAATTGATCCTGCACCTAAAACTCACTGTTCAAAATGACACATGAGCGTATCTTTGCAGTGTCCCTTCTGTCCCTGTGGCTTATGCAGGATAAATGTGTGTCTGTATGCAGGCATGCCCACACGATATATGATAACCGACTCATTTCCTTGGGCATCTATCTGTAATTTTGGACATTCTCCCACTTCAAACCTAATTTTGTCATTTATTAGCTCTGTGACTTGGGAAAACCACTCTATCTCCCTGAATTTTACTTTAATAAACTGGGACGATAACAATGCACGTTCCAAGTGTTGTCAAGTAATATATCAGATGAAGAAATATACAAGTGTCATTCTGGTTTTTATTGTTTTCATTGGAAATGAGATTCTTTGAAGCTAGAGTTTGCTACTGGAAGTTTTCTAGGTCATGTTTAGTTTCTAGATTTGTTTTCCTTGGCAGGTACACTTTTTCCTCCCCTCCCAATTTGACTACCATTCTGTTGGCAAGCACATTCAGTTCTACAGTCCAAGCTGCTTTCTGGTGTCTCACACCTGGCCCTACTTCCCTCATGTGGTGAGTTGCCGGAGCTGTAGGATGTATCTGAGTTTCTAGACATTTCTAGGCTTCAGTTAAGCAAATGAGGCAATTGTATTTTTTGAAAATTTTATTTGTATGAGAGAGAGAGAAAGTGTGTGCATGAGTTAGGGGAAGGACAAAGAGAGAAGGAGAGGAAGAAAATCTCAAGCAGACTCTGCACTGAGCACAGAGCCCCACATAGGGCTTCATCTCATGATCCTGGGATTGTGACCTGAGCTGAAACCAAGAATTGGACACTTTACTGACTGAGTCACCCAGGCGCCCCAACACCTTGGAACCCATCTCACAAGGTGGCAGGTTCTGCACATAGGAGCAAATAAGCAGTGCGTGGCCCCGACTCCCATTTAATCCTGTATAAAGTGACAACGGTCATCATTAACATTGTGGTAGGATACCCAGCAGATGGCATTTGTGGACTATTCATCCTCTTCCATAGTGGCAGGACCTTGAGTGGATGGATGGATGGATGGATGGGTCGGTGGATGAATAGGAAGACTCTGAAGGAACAAGACCTGATAACACAGGCCCAGATATCCCTTTGTACCAGATCAAAACAGAAGCAGCAAAAACTGGAAGTTCTACCCCAGACTGGTAGTTCATGGGATATAAAACAGATCTAATATTACTATTTGATGATATTACAAAGTGGGAAACTACTGTTATTATTTTTTTCATTTTTAACTAAGATCCAGAAAATTTCCAAACATAAACATCACCATGAAAACTCTGAGAAATCTGGGTAGGAGTTTTTCTCTGCTTGATGTCACTCTTGAAATATATTTCTAAGAATTCCAAGGATTATTTTTAGAAAAACACAATGATATAGATTGGGTCTGAATGAAAAAACTAAAATGGTGTGTTTGCTAAGACTCTTAGGAGTTCAGACTTCCGTAGAATGCCAGATGGTAGGTATCATTTTTGAGCTAAGGTCTTTCTTCCTCTTTTCTGTTTTATTCAAGGGAAACTGATAATTATTCTTGACAAAATAGGCCTGACTCATTCTATTATTCATTTGTTCTGTGCTTTTGTGTGTACAAGTTTCATCTTCAGGGACATTTTGTACCTGAGAGCTTGTGAGAACAATGACTAAACTTGCAGTATCTCATTGAGAATCTTCTTTCCAGTTGTAAGGTCTCCTAAGTCAGAAAGAGCTACAAGCAAACATGTAATAACCAGGATCCAGATACAAAGTGATAAGTAACCCAGATGTCTGTGTTCCCAAAGTGACCTCAAGAAGCTGGAGGTCTTCCCACCACCAAGGATTAGAAGTTCTTGATAAACAGGAATAGAAATGGGGGGGGGGGTATAGACCTGAACTCTTTAACAGATGTAATAAATGTTCCCAAATATTTGCATGGCTTTCACTGAAAAATGAAGTAGGATTATTCATCTGTGCTTTAATGTGGAAAATCTACCTTGGGGAGTCCTGCGAGCTGACCCAGAACTGTTCATCACTGTTCTGTGCTCCTAGAATATTCAACAGACCGTGCCCTTTATAGCTTTTCTGACACTGTGTAATAGTTAGGAATGAGCCTGTGTCTCTCTCTGGTTGTGACTTCAGCAGGGAACTCCCAACGTCTCAGTACAGTTCCTAGTATGTCATAGGGACTAAATAAGTTTGTCGAATGAATGAATGAATAAAAATAAATGAATAAATAAGCGTATTTAAGTAGAAATTTCAGGAAGGTGAATTGAGATTTTCTAGGAAGGCCTTTCCACAATAGAATGTCCATCTATCAAAGCAGTGACCTTTGTACTTAATGGAAAGACTATCATCAGCTAGATCTGACCTTTACTGCTCACTTGCTTCTACTCACTGACTTTTGTCCTACATTTTTCCTTAAGCTTTTCTTTCCAGCTTATCTCTTAACTCAGGCAAAAGACCTGAAGGGCATACCATTCCGTGATGGAAACCAAAACTACTCCTCAAGCACTAATTGCTTGAATGAAGAGTTCCCATGGCCTAGGATGCCCAGACCAATTGAAGCTCAATTCCCAACACCCCCACCTGCCCCATGCAGATGGACCATGAAAGGACCCACAGAATAACTAACAATTACCTTTACCTCATTATAATATTAAAATCTCTGCCCAGAGGCACCTGGGTCATTCAGTTGGTTAAGCATCTGTCTGGGGCTCAGGTCATGATCCTGGGGTCTGGGATCAAGCTTCACATTGGGCTCTCTGCTCAGCTGGGAGTCTGCTTCTCCCTCTCCTCCTGCCCCTCCCCCCCACTAATGCTTTCTCTGTCTCTCTCAAATAAATAAAATCCTTAAAAAAAAAAATCTCTGCCTAAATAGAAGCACAAGCCTCATTTACATAACATACATTATATGTATAGGCATGCCTCCTTAAGACACATATATGACCTTATACCTGCCTCTAACCTACCGACAAGGCTTCCCTTTCTAAATATTTTAAGTAACCTTAAATAAAGGAAACCCACTCACCCTTGCTGGGGATTCCCGACTTTGGAAATGATTCCCTGGGATCTCCGCATTTGCTGCAAATAAAGTTTCCTTAGCATGACAACTCACCTGGTAAAGTTTCTACCTGTGACTCTCCAAGGAGTGAAATCACATTTGTTCTATTATAAGATGAGGGGAAGAATGACCTAAGACACACTGTCTCCCAGATCCTTTTCACATGCTAGCATATTATTTTAGTTTTTACAGATGAAGAATCTGAGCTCACAGCTTGAGTAACATACTCAAAGCCTCCAATAGTCAGTGGTAAAACCGGAATTCGAATGCTGACCTGTGGGAGCCCCAAGCTGTGTCTTCTCCTAGAAGACACTCTCCAGATCCAAGGTGTCACTTAAGCAGAGATTGAGGCAAAGTCTAAGACCAGATGGAGAAGAGGTTCCTGTAGTAAAGAGTCAGATTGCTCAACACCAAGTTCTAGAATCTTCGAAGTAACAATTTCATATTAATATGTATCTCTGCAAGCTTGATATGTAGCATGGGCTACAGTGATACTTCCTAAAAGATGATAATGCATTTGCTAGAGCAAGCTTTGAAGGAAAAAATGGAAAAGGCAATATTTAATTTTTTTGTAGTTCAATGTCTATAAAATGTAATCATTGATCTTTAACCTGCCGCTAAAGTTCCACTTGATAGTTCTAAAGCCAGAGTTTCCTTGGGGATCAACAATAGAAAACTATCTCCACTCTCCATTAAGACCCTTATTGCCCTTTCCATATGGAAAGCTGGCGTCTGCATTGAAACGCAATTATCTTTCACTTCCAGCCCAGCGCTCAGCAACACTTAATTAATTCTTTCCTTTTAAAGTTCAGCATTATTACTTTCTGGAGGAATTCCAGATTTTATTTTATTTTATTTTATTTTATTTATTTATTTTATTTTATTTATTATTTTTTTATTATTTTTTTATTTTATTTGATAGTCACAGAGAGAGAGAGAGAGAGAGAGGCAGAGACATAGGCAGAGGGAGAAGCAGGCTCCATGCACCAGGAGCCCAACGTGGGATTCGATCCCGGGTCTCCAGGATCGTGCCCTGGGCCAAAGGCAGGCGCCAAACCGCTGCGCCACCCAGGGATCCCGGAATTCCAGATTTTAACAGATAAACCATCCAGAAAAAGGCTAGGCCTAAGTGACTGGAGAGAACTCCATTTTGCATCTGCATATCCAAGTGCCCCTGGTATTAATCCAAGATGTAATCTGGCTATGGAGCAAGCTCTGTGGATGCCTGTGGCTCGGTGGGAAGGGATCTGCTCTCAGTGACCTGTGACCAGAAACACAGTCCTTGAGCTCAATGAGCCAGCGTCTTTCTGTGAAATTCAAGATGAAATTGCTATAACATTCAGTTGCTTCAGGTTTTATGTAAGAAGGAGTGAGGATACTTATTTCAGCAGAGCGGAAAGAATAAATGAAAGCAAGATGTCCAAAGAAGTCTATGAAATTATTTTGCTTCCCTTTGCCACAATGGTCCACGTCACAAAGAATACCTTAAACAATAGACTGAAGACCAAGGCCTTGCAGAACAGCATTGTCTGTGAAAAGCACTGAGTTTGTTCCTGAAATTAAGTTTTTGGGAATCGATATAATCCTTGTCTTTGAAGGAAATCTCTTTATTTATTTTATTTATTTATTTTTTTAATTTATTTTACGATAGTCATACAGAGAGAGAGAGAGGCAGAGACACAGGCAGAGGGAGAAGCAGGCTCCATGCACCGGGAGCCCGACGTGGGACTCGATCCCGGGTCTCCAGGATCGCGCCCTGGGCCAAAGGCAGGCGCCAAACCGCTGCGCCACCCAGGGATCCCGGAAATCTCTTTAAAAGGAAGATTCTGTCTATGTGCGCTGCAGATTTCCTCTCTATTACCCGACAAAAAAGATAGTATTTATGAAGTATAGTGAACTATATGGTTTATATATTATCTTACTGAATTCTTTAGCTCAGTGGCTCTCTACACTGTCACCACACAAGCAGTCATTTTCCCCTTCGCCTCAAATTCACCCAACTTGCGTGTTTTGCCTCAGGACCTTTGCACTTGCTGTCCTGCTCATTCTTTAGTTTTCAGGTCAAATAATTTCTCTTTGAAAATGTTCTTCTCACTTCTAGAACATTAACATTGCTTTCCAACCTTACCGTTTGTCTCTCTCCGTTCTATAGCCCTGTTTCTTTTCTTTTTTAAAATTTTCTTTATTCCCGATTTTACCAGCTGATTCCATTCCGTTGGTTTCTTTCTTTGCTTATTTTCTGTTTTTCTTTCTTTATTGGAAGTGAGTTTTGTGAAAGCAAAAATCGAGGCTGCCTTGTTTTCCACTGAATCCCTAGTCTAGAATGGTTCTTGGGTCATATCAGATACTCCATAAACACAGAATGAGTGACTGATGATTGGATGAACACACTCTCTGATTAAAAAAACCCAGAAGAGGGGGAGAAAATCCAAGGAAGAAGAGGGATTTCTACTCACCTGTACCACACCTGTACAGGAATCCAAAAAGATGCAGCCTTTGGGTTCTTTGGATATTTTTTCATCTTTGTAAAAATTCATGATGTAGGAGTTATCTGGCAACTGAGTCAGCTGGAAGTAGCGCTTTTTGAAGGACTGAATAAAGGAAAAGATACACAGAGGTCGTTCACATTGCGGTGTGCTATCACAGAAATTAGAATTTTTCTAATTCCTTCCAGAACACTCCATTCCCAGGGCACTGTTCTAGAGAAGAGCATCCTCCCTTCTCATAAACTATGACATGAAACATCAGCTCAATGCAAATGACTCTCCTCTGTGCTCTGACCGAAGGAGGGGGTGTCAAGAAAGCTGGCAGAAACAAAGATGAGTCTCGATGTCTCCTTACCCGAACAGTAACGGTATTGTTCACGGTGCTGTTAAAATTCCCCTTGTAGAGCCAGCCAGACTTGAAAACTCCAGTTCCTCCCGCTCCCCCACCGCCCTTGGAGGACGAGTGGGAGGTGGTATCCTGTAGAAAAGGCATCACTGGCATGACAGCAATCTTTTGTGCATCCCAGATCTTAGACACAGCACTTGAAAATGAACCTCCTCTTTCTCTCATTGACTCATCTTAAACCATCATGTTCAATTTCAAAACAAACTGTGGCTCATTGTAGCTCAAAGCCCTAACACAAGCAGCTACTGCGGCTTTTACGTAAAACTGGTCAGAATGTGAACTGCTCTAGTGTAAGGAACTAATTCTCCTCCTCCCATTTTCAACATTTCGTTTTCAACAATTTACTTACTTCATCCTTATCAGCGTCTTCATGGTCAACCTCAAAGGAATGTGAGGGAAGTTTCTCTGGTTTGTATTCTGCTCTGGTGTTAAGAACAAACAAACACAAACAAACAAAAAAACAATTTCTGATTTGTCCTTTGAGACATGGCTTTCGTTTTCCACAGTTCCCTAGGTAACAACTCTTGTCTTTTTAAATAAAAATGATGTAATCTTGTGAGGGGCCTACTTCCTCTGGACGTGCTAACTTTCCCCTACACTGCTACATCTTATCGCTCGCAAATGAATCTCTATCTTAAACCATGGAGCTGCTCACTATACAGATTTACACATGCCTTCTTGAAGGACACGAGGGCAAGCACAATCTTTTTAAAGGTTTGGTGGCTTTTATTTTCCTTCGTCCACATTCTGCAATGGAATATGAAGTAGTGATGTTTTCGTTTCCGATTTGCCTTTGTCTCACATGCCTTTAAGGGTACCAGATGGCCATTGAAAAACTATGTTCCTAGAACCCATCTGTGCTCTGGCCACTAGGTTGCGCTGCTCTCCTAACTGTGGCCTCCCCCAAAGTCCACCCCAACCCGATTTCCTGGCATTGTGCTCCCTTGGTGCATTGCTATGGTAGCACTGGAAAGCTGAGCAGCCCACAGGAGCAAGAGTGTGCACCTGATACTATAAATGGTAAAACAGGACAAAACAAACGTCCTTGTCTAGATTTTATTTCATAACTCGCGGCTGAAGGAAGGTGATCAACAGCATCCAAGGTTCAGGCAGTCCTGGACACCTAGCAAGGAAATCCTACATGTAGAATTTGCATGGAATATTTATATTTTCTTTAAGATGATCTGTATTGTGTAGAAGCAACCTCAGAATCTGACTTTTGAGAAAAAAAAAAGCCCAAGGGCACTCATTCAGTTACTCCTATCCCAAATCTTTTCCTATGTTGATGGTATTCCAGATAGGAAGGGGCATGACCAAGGACTCTTTATACTTAAACATGCATAAAATTACCAGACTGCATCACATAGGGGTTCAATGCATTCAAATGGGTTCAAAATATTTCTTTACTTTCCCTCTGAAAGGCCTGGTAATGCCCATTTCCGGTTCACAGCAGGGCAAGTTGGAGCAAAGAAAGAACACTGACCTCACCCTTAAAATGGAAAAGCCTGGGATCAGAGTCACATTCTCTCTACGTGATAAGAGTATTTTTTTTCAACTGTGATAAAATATACATAACAGGAAAATAATGATATTAACCATGTTTAAGTATCCAGTTCAGTGGCATTAAGTACATTCACATTATTGT
Source organism: Nyctereutes procyonoides (assembly GCF_905146905.1). Classification (NCBI taxonomy): domain Eukaryota; kingdom Metazoa; phylum Chordata; class Mammalia; order Carnivora; family Canidae; genus Nyctereutes; species Nyctereutes procyonoides. The sequence goes on along the minus strand of NW_026575133.1, from coordinate 47,069,302 downwards.
GCAACTATCACCGCAGTCTATTTCTAGACCTTTCTCATTCCCAAAATGACACTGTCCCCATTACACAATAGTTCTGCATCTCCCCTTTCCCCCGCCCCTGGTAACTACTGTTCTGCTTTCTGCCTCTATGTATTTGACTATTCTGGGTTACCTCATGCAAGTGGAATCATGCCATATGTGTCATTTTCTGTCTGTCTTATTTCAGTTATTGTACAATGTCTTCAAGGTTCATTCATGTTGTGGCATGTATCAGGATTTCGTTCTTTTTTAGGGCTAAATAGTATTCCATTGTAGTCTAAAAAGAGTTCATGCCCTCAAAGTAGTTGCCACGAAGGGATCCCTAGAGTCTACAAATTACAACTCTCTCCCTGTAGATGCCAGACATATGTCTGTTCTGATGCTTACCTGAATCTGCTGTGTGTGTATCTGTCTTACCCTTCACTAGATTACTTCTCTTTTTTTTATTTTAAAGGTTTTTTTTTTTTTAATTTGTTTCAGAGAAGGGGGAAAAGGGGCAGAGGGAAAGGGAGAGGGAATCTCAAGCAGTCCATGCTAAGTGTGGAGCTAGAAGCGGGGGTCAATCTCACAACGCTGAGATCAGGTCCTGAGACAAGACCAAGAGCCTGATGCTCAACTGACTGTGCCTCTCAGTCTGGCCAGATGACATGTCTCTTAAAGGCAGGGCCTCCAATGGAGTTCCGTCTCCACCTCCCCCAGCTTTGTATTTTCCTACTGTTAGAGATGCTCTATATGCATTTGCTGATTGCAGCAATGATAGGCAAGGTGAACAAGGAGATCACAGAAGTGAAAGAATACAAAATGGTAGAATTTAAAGCTGTTTTTGAAAGGCATTTTGGTGATGCTAAAACACATTTTTTGACAATCAACATCCTAAGAGAGACCTCCAGTATGTTAAACAGGTTTTTTATTTTATTTTATTTACTTTATTTATTCATGATAGACACACAGAAAGAGAGAGAGAGAGAGAGAGAGAGAGAGAGAGAGAGAGGCAGAGACACAGGCAGAGGGAGAAGCAGGCTCCATGCAGGGAGCCCGATGTGGGACTCGATCCCGGGACCCCAGGATCATGCCCTTGGCCAAAGGCAGGCGCCAAACCACTGAGCAACCCCTAAACAGTTTTTTTAAAATGACCTTATTACTATTGTGAATTTGTTTTATAAATTCAAATTCAGGTAAGTTACTTGCCACTGAAATCAATAACTAAGAAAAATAAAGCTATTCTGGGGTACACAGTAGTTAATATTGGATGATATCTGGGATCTCACTTCAGCCCTATTCCCTATTAATCCATTTTGTTTTGGTTGTGTGGTCTTGATATGAAATCCAAAGACCCACAGGTAAGTAGTTGTAAATGGTAATGGGCTTATTTAAAAGCCAGAGGCTTGAAAGAAGGGTGTTAGGAAATGTGTTATTTTAAGATTGTCTCCTCCATAGGTTCTGGCACATGGTAAGCATGGAATAAACATTTGTGCATTGATGTATATGAATTTGCTCGAATGGGTACGCATTATTCCAAATTCCAGAAACATTTTCATAAATACATAATACAACCTTCTTCACCCATGACTTACCTGCAAGTTCAAAGAAGTTCAAAAATCTCTACGAAGATAGAACGTTTGTAGTGAAGTCTAAATATGTACTAAGAAGCACACTGCTTTTTATTAAATTATGCATGTGTGTAATCAGACATTTGTACACAAATCCTAGAACTCCAGTCTAGTCTAGTCTCGCTGTTGTATTGAGAAGAAAATGAAATCTGTAACAGCTACTCACATAAACACACAGTGCAAGAGGTGCGATGAGAAGTCTTATTTTTTTTAAACATTTTTTTTTATTTATTTATGATAGTCACAGAGGGGGGGGGGGGCAGAGACACAGGCAGAGGGAGAAGCAGGCTCCATGCACCAGGAGCCTGATGTGGGATTCGATCCTGGGTCTCCAGGATCGCGCCCTGGGCCAAAGGCAGGCGCCAAACTGCTGCGCCACCCAGGGATCCCAAGAAGTCTTATTTCCAAAATGCTACTTCTTGTATGTAGGATAAGTTAATCCAAACCATCTTTAATAAGTGTGTTAAATAAGACTGAAGCCATTGTTCTCTTCCAAAGGATCCTGGGGTACCTGTACCCTTTTCTCCTTCTTACACAGCCTTATAGATACTTAAGCATATCTGTGCCCATTGCCCTTAATGTTAACTTGCTCTGCCTCTTTGGGTTAGGGTCATGTTTATGCAAAAGCTGAGCCAGTAGCAGATGACAGTGCTATTTTAGGACTGCTGGGAAATTTTTCCTGTCCTACCCAAAATACCCCTTTTCTCTTTAACAAACATCTTGACATTCCTGAAGTAGGAGTAGACCTTTTCACCTTTCCATTTGATTGGCAAAAGCCCCTAAACACAACCCTCTGCTCTCTTCCTCATCCCATAAAACGCAACACGTTGCCTGAGATTCAGAGGCAGATTCCTACGGCTGATTTCAGAGCAATGACTCCAAGTATTTTGTCTGCAGAGAAGGGAACGTGAGTGTTCCAAAATTCTTAAAACGATGGCGAGGCAGTAAAGGGAGTATTAATAAAACATCCCAAGTGAAAGATAGAGGAATGTGTATGGAAAAACTGAGGGAGAGGCAGCAGAGACAAACTTGAAGATGTCCTTGTGAACATCTGGTTCAGGGGTGTTCCTATGCTATATGCTAATTATTTCCTGTTAGTGCCTTTCACCTTGACACTATTCTATCCCTTTCTGAACTTCTTATTCTATTCTCTTCTGCCAACGGGACTTACTCTTTCTTACAAAACACCAATCTGGCAGGCATCTGTTCTTGGAAACTATGGCTCACAATTGTGGCCATGCTCCTCAGTGATTGATAGATCTATTTATTTATCTAAATATCTCACCTTTTCTTTATCCATTCATCCATTGATGGACATTTAGATTATTTCCATGTCTTGGCTATTGTAAATAATGCTTCAGTGAACACAGGGGTGCACATATCTTTTCGAATTTGCATTTTATTTTCTTTGGATAAATACCCAGAAGTCGAGTTGCTAGGCCATACGGTAGTTCTATTTTTAAATTTTTGAGGGTGCAATTTTAGTGGCTGCACCAGTTTGTACTCCCACCAATAGTTCATGAGGGTTCCCCTCTTGACATGTCCTCATTACAACTTATTTTTGTCTTTTTGATACTAGCCTCTGTAATAGGTGTGAGGTGATACCTCACTGCGGCTTTGATCTGTATTTTCCTGATGAATATTTGTATTTCCCAATGATAAGTACTTTTCATGTACTCGTTGGCCACTGCCTGTCTTCCTTGGAAAAACGTCTATTCAGATCCTCTGCTCGTTTTTAAATTGGATTGTTTTATTTATTTTTTTGCTATTGAGTTGTATGCCTTGGTTGTATATTGCCTTGTTTGGATATTAACCTCTTATCAGATATATGATTTGCAGATATTTTCTTCATTCACTGGGTTACCTTTTCATTACATTGATGGATTTCCTTTGCCATGCAGAAGCTTTTGAGTTAGATGTAGTTCCACATGTTTATTTTTGTTTGAATGCAGTTGGATCCAAAAAAATCATTGCCAAGACAGTTGTCAAGGAGCTTCTCTCCTATGTTTCCTTCCAGGAGTTTTATGGTTTCAGGTATAACAGTCAAGTCTTTAATCCATTTTGAGTTAACTTTTGTGGATAGTGTACGATAGGGTCAGGTTCCAAGCTTTTGTACATGTCTGCCCAGTTTTCCCAACACCATTTGTTGAAGAGACTGTCCTTTCCCTGCAGTATATTCTTGGCTCCTCTGACATCATAACTTTTTATCATTCTTGTCTCCTGGGAATCCCAAGTTCAGTGCTGATTTTTATTGTGAAGGCTTACATTTTACACTCTAGCCTGAAATGATGTTTCTCTTCAGTATCTTTCTATGAACAGACACTTAAAAAAAAAATGAGGTTCTTAAGAGTTAATAATAACACAATTTCAAAGTTAAGAATAAGAATTAGGGAGATAAACACGCACTCCTCTTTTCAGTCTACCATAATTGCACATTTTTATTTTGGAGCCTCAGCAACCCTTAAAAAGAAATGATCAGTTTAAATTGGTAGCAGACATAGGAGAATTCTTCTAATCCAGGAGGGATGAACATGATTTACTTCTTTTTTTTTTTTTTTTTTTTTTTTTTTTTTTTTTTTTTAAATTCTTTACTTATTTATGATAGTCACACAGAGAGAGAGAGAGAGAGAGGCAGAGACACAGGCAGAGGGAGAAGCAGGCTCCATGCACCGGGAGCCCGACGTGGGATTCGATCCTGAGTCTCCAGGATCACGCCCCGGGCCAAAGGCAGGCGCCAAACCGCTGCGCCACCCAGGGATCCCATGATTTACTTCTAATAGCCTCTGAAGGCCAGGGAAATTATCTGTTTCCGCTACTGACCTAAATATGTGTAGTCTTTAATGGGGAGTGCTTAGCTTGGTACATCATTTCAAAAATAATTTTTCTCTTCAGTGTTAACGGTCTTCATTAGTTCAGGGGATGTGTGAGAATTATATTCTAGAACTTCTGATTTTCACTCTGAATACACATAGTTCATTAAAATCTCCTACTTTGTGGCAGAGTTACTCTTCCCCTTCTTGGTATCAACTTCCTTTAGTTAATTAAGGGAAATTCTCAACAATATTTTGGTTACCTTAATCTTGCTTCTCGTGCATTTTTTCTCATGCTCCATGAGAATTCTAATTCAAGGATGACATCCAGGCCCTGTTCTCACTGTTTCCATACCATGAAGGCGAAAGCTTTCATTTATTTATTTTGCTTGGTGGCATCATGGACATAAAGAAAGGTGTGTGGGGAGAAAGCCACTAAAGATTTCAACAGACCTGATGTCAGCAGGAAAGCACATACTTGGAAGGGCAGTTAAATGTCTCTTTCTACAGTATCTCACTTCCCATGAGGTCTTCCAACCGCTGGGACACAGCTTCCACACCGTAACCGCTTCTCAGAACAGTTTTTTTAGAAAGAGGAAGTCTCAACGTTAAAAAATGCTTTGTTTTTCATTTGTGCCTACAAACAGTGTGACTACTGCACGGACATCCCAAATATAGCAATTACTCATGAAAGCCCAGCATGCAGTGGGACCTTGCCAACACGAAGTTACAGGAGGCTATCTATCAGGAGTGACCTGGATTTAAAAGGACGTTCAGCGATTTGGTAAAAGTGAATGTTCACTGGTTTGCAAAAAAAGTTTGCTGTTTTGGGTGAACGTTGTTTTGCTCTTTACTTTGTAATGCAACTGAAAAATAAATGGCCTCTTTTCCCTCCACCCCTCCCTCCTCCTCCTCCTCCTCCTCCTCCTCCTCCTCCTCCTCCTCCTCCTCCTCCTCCTCCTCCTCCTCCTTCTTCTTCTTCTTCTTCTTCTTCTTCTTCTTCTTCTTCTTCTTCTATACCCACTGCTACAATCCCATTCTCCTTAGAGTAGTTCAAGTGATCTTTTAAAGAAGGAAACGGGATCACATCACACTGTAGGTTAAAATTTCCTCAGGCTTCTGTGGTGGTGAGAATAAATCCAAGCTCTTTTCTGGGGCCCACTAGGCCCCTTGTCTCCTTCTCTGATTTCAGCTTACAGCTCTTCAAACCCTCAATTCCAGCTTCATTCTGCTCAAGAGACCACACTGGTTCCCAAGTCAGGGCATCTGCTCTTGCTCCTTCCCCTGGGAAATCCTTTCTGAAGATCATGGTGCTGGTAGCTACTGTTCCTGCAGATGGAGCTCAGATGGCACCTTCTCTGAGCTATTCCATAGCTCCTTCCAATTCTACTTTTGAGAGCTGAGAGCAGCCCTTTCAAGTATCTGAGTCTGGAACAGTTGTTTCTGGGGGCTCAGGATATCTGGGCCAATCGTGCCCAAATCTAAACCACATCTCCACTAAAAAGTTAGATGTGATGTGTATCTTCTCAACATCATTGCTTGAGGAAAGTGTTACTGACAACTTCACTTTTGATTGTCATAAATATTTTTTTCTGGGTTATTTGCATCATTTTAGTTGGATGACCCAATGCATTAGAAGATTCCAATTCATTGCAGTTGTTTGAATTTGAGCCACTCCAATCCCACCCAAAAGTGATGTATTTCAAAATTTGTATTCATTTAGTTTACTTATCCACTAAGTAATTATTGCACACTGACCATGGGCCAGGCATTCTCCTAGCCTGCAGGGGATTCTGCAAGAATAAGTCCCTGTCCTTTGGGGGTTTTGCTTTACTGGGAGACACAGACACTGAATAAATGACTACTGTAGTTCAGGTAGGAGGCCAGGGGAGCTTGTCTGTGAAGGTGACATTTGAATGGGCGCAGAATAAAGACATCCTCTCCTAAACACTTTATTTCCCCACAGTCCACACACACAAAAAAATAGCTGTTTATTTTTCCCTTTTTGCTGTTCTTAAACATATATCACTTCTGTAGAAGTTGTTTATTTTCATGACTTTTGATATCACGGTGTGAAAAAACATGAAACCAGTGGCAAATCTGAATGCTAAACACAGAATATAGTCAGAAAAATGTTTTGGTCCAAACTGTTCTTTTTCTAGCCTTGTTATATCTGATATTGAAATGACAACTCACAAAAGGATGATATAATGATACTTTAAGACTTTGTTCAAAAATTAAATAAGAATAATTTACACCTCACAATCGATTCTGTGCGTATACAAGAAAATGTACGTTGTTGAACAAAATGTTCTATCATGACTCTTATTTTTAAATTTTGTAAAATATACCACGACACTAGCTTAACATACATGTATTTGTAAACAATGGTAGAACTTAAACAGAGAACATATTTTATACATGGAAAAACCCAAGGGGTACTCTTGATAGGTTCTTACCGGGGTAACTGTCGGATGTCTCCAGAATATTGTTCATATTTGTAGTTTACCACATACCATTGGGAACTATAAAATTTACAAGCCTGGAATTAAAAAAAAAAAGATGATTAAAAATTATCATTAAAAAATCAGCTGTCCTGGCAAAAAGCTAATACAGTTATCATCTCTGGGGTAGTGTTAAGGTGGCTATGTTAGCAATTTTAACATAGGTTAGGGGCTTGCTCCTTATAATCATTTCACATTTTCTAATGAAATGGAAATCTAACCTTTCCCAGACTCTTGGAGGAGGAACTATTTAACATACTTATTCTATTTTACACCATCGAAGAAAGCCTAACTTAATCACCCAATGAATCATACCAGATACGTTGCTAACCTCAAGTACTGTCATTTTTCTGCTTTCCTTAGCAACCTTCCATTATTTAACAGTTCTTAGTGGTAGAAGATATTATTATTTCTATGTAATCTTTTCATTGTAATTTTTTCTGCTCATTCTTGTGTCAGTAACTTATCTTTTTTTCCTCCCTATGTCAGCTGTGTTGATTTGAAATCAGATTTTTCAGTTTTACCTCAATGCCTTCTCAAGGCCAGCCTTATCCATGATTACTCATTGATTTTTATAAATATATATGAATAAAAGATGAACAAAAACTTGGTATGTAGTGACTGATTTTTCAGTATTTATTGATGGCAAATATTTCCCAAACAGCTATCATGCACCTAGCAATCAATGTACTGATGGAGTGGTAATGGGAGTTTCACTCAGGACCCTGCGATCATGACCTGAGCCTAAACCAAGAGTTGGATCCTTAATCCACTGAGCCACCCAGGCGCCCCTCAATAGGTGGCTTTTAAAGATTCATTTTCATTCTAAAATTACATGAACCTGGGGATTGAGCAGCTGACATGAAGATTATAAGGAAGTCTTGTCTTCTCTAGTGGAGATAATGAGGAGCAATAAGCTTACTGCAAAGAGAGAAATAAAGAACCGTGGTTGTTGGGAATCGGGAAGGGGACAGGCAAGGATATCTGCATGTGAAGCATCACTGGGGGTGTGCAAATGCCACAAGCAAGAAAAGCACTAGCCCTGTTTTGCAGAAACATGAAGTGTAGGAGGGAACCATTCCGAGGTTGCTGCAGAAAGGTTGATGGAGAGCAGTGGGTGTGGGCACGGGTCTTAAGATGCAGGGAGAGGTAGGGTGAGGAGAGACTAGGTGAGTGTCCTCAGCCGCTCTGGACTTCTCTGGCCTTGAACTTGCTCCGTGCCGTGACTTTATTTGTTCAGGGGAGCACCCACGCACAAACTGGAGACAGAAGCTAAACAAGGCGTGAGCCTGGGACCAAGACAAGAGTAGGAGGATGTTGGCAGAGAGGAGTGGTGAAAAACAGCAACAGGACCGACAGACGTGGATACCAGCAAAGGGAATTTGGGAGATCAGGATGGATGGAGAAGGGGAACGGGAACAAAACTGAATCTTTGGCTAAAGTCAAACTACTTAACTTGCGATTCCTGAGCCAATTCTTTAAATCACATGTTTCTGGAAGTAAGAGGACAACTAAGCCCTGATATGCTCCTTGGCTAAAAAGTTCTATCTTCATTTTAGATAAAGATGCCAAGGATTCAGACACGGAGTATGGGCCACGGCATCCCAAGGTCACAAGGACAGAACGTTCACGATCACAGTTCTTTCTCTTCTCACTGCCCTTTCTCTATACCTGGCAATAGCTCTCAAATGCAATGAAATATATTTAAAAATGAAAAACAAAACCAAAAAAATCTACTTTCTTTTTGCATTTCCCTTTTCCCTCTTGTTCTGGAACTAACCCCTAATACTGACTTCCAACATGGCTTTTGGTCAAATTATTTCATTTATTAGGATCTCAGATTTAGCTAGTTAACAACCAGAATATTAGACTAGATTGAGAAGTCTCTGTCTCATAATCTCTATCTCTAAATTCCCTAATCTGGAGGTTAATGGGACAAAGATGCACTGATTTACTTTATTTTTACCCTTTCTTGCCACCCACAGTATTGATGTTTAGCCATGATACACAGGTACACTTCACGTGTAGTTCACATGATATTCACAGTATGCCACAGGCTTACTCCATCTGAGATATGTACATCCTGAATTCCACTGACCCAAAATGAATGTGGAACTTTCTTATATCACTACAGTCTAGCAAAGAAGTACTTCTTTTCTAGTTTGGAGTGGCATGTACTTGTCAGATACCACACCACTAGGTGCTGTACCAAGGGTTTTAATAAGAATTCTATGAAATTTTATTTCTATTTTATAAATCATAGAGCACAGAGAGGCTCAGATCTTTGCCAAAGGTCCTACACGTGATAGGAGTAGGACTTCAAATTGCATTTGTCTGACTCTAGAAGTCCATCAGCTAATTTATGAATTGTTTGATGATTTCAGACTTCTTTTTTTCTTTTAGGCACATTTGGACCATCATTCCAAATGTTTGTATGGCATTTCTGCTTCTGTCCTGGAGTCAGACAGACCTGGTTTTGAATTTTAGTGTTAATGGTGAGATTTCAATTAAGTAACTTAGTATCTCTAAATTTCTTTATCTGTCTAAATAACACCAACTTCATAAGAATCTAATAAGACACTCCCTATAAAGCAACTACCATAGGGTATGTACTTAATAAACACTTGCTTTAAAAATCAGTTTTCTCAGCATGTTTGACTCGATGTATAATCCACAGTCACAATAGTTGATAATAACAACTAGTTTTTCTTGACGCACGAAGTAGAGTTTTGGAGAGATATATTAGCTCTGATTATCAAAGAGTTCTGCTTTAATCAAATTCCTTCTGAATTTATTTGCTATGTTTCATGTATGGTGGTGGGTAGATGAGGATTAGGGGTAGAACAGATGACCCTTAAAAATACATCTAAATCTGTGGTTTCTTGGATTCTGAGAAAGCCAGTGCATTTTACAAACACATAAATGTTTCTGCTACATAGCAATGGCATTTTGGAAATGTTACGCATAGAAAATTATTCTCTCTTCTTTGTTCCTGCCCACACAGTCACTCTCATTAAGAGCTATTTTAATTATGACTACAACGCCTCTTTGTCCAAAAATGAAGCTGAAAGGGCCTGTTGCAAATTCAAAGTCACAGGCTACAACTCTGCTTGTTACGGTAAGGCAGTGGTTCCATTCCCCCCTTAACTATCTAGCCCACAACACAGCTTTCAAGATCCCAGCTCCTCACCCTTGGAGGCTGTCACCATCTACTTCAAAGGTGAAGACTATGAATATCCAGCAAAAGTTTGCTGAGCTGGTGAATTTTTTTCACATGGCAATGCCTGGATTCACATTTTATTAATTTATTGTTTGCTTGTTCAGCTTTTATGCTTCCTATCTCTGCTGTTATGCATTTTGACACAAAAAAGCTGAGCAAGGTCAACATGCTCAAAGGCTTTTATACCATTAGGATGATGCTTCCTAAATGGCAACCTGTTCATTAATTATTAGGGATTGTTATTTAAAATGCAGATTCTTGGGTCCCACACGAGAGCAACTAAATCAGAAATTTCTATGGGGGCCCCCAAATCTATCATTCCACTAGAGGGGTAATGTGGTCCTTGTGCTGTTTTCCCCAGGAACTGACAGCATCAGGGTCCCAACTTCATACAGTCAACTCTGGTAATTGAGGTCACCCTCCAGTTGAAAGAGCAGGGGCATATTGACTGTAGGATGGGGTTTTTATTTAGAGTAGGTATTCAATATTTATTTGAATGAGTGTATTTCCTATATCTTTTTTCTGTTAGACATAACATAACACTATGAAACTTCTAAAAATCTACATACTGGGGCACCTGGGTGGCTTAGTGGTTGAGTGTCTACCTTTGGCTCAGGTTGTGATCTTGGGATCCTGGGATCAAATGCCACATCAGGTTCCCTGCAGGGAGTGTGCTTCTCCCTTTGCCTCTCTCTGCCTCTCTCTGTGTCTCTCATGAATAAATAAATAAAATCTCTAAAAAAATATCTAAATACTTTAGAAAAGATTGGGCAATTGTAAAGGGCACCTTAAAATACCAAAAGGAAAATATTTCATTTTTTTCCCTTTCCTCTTCTCTTTAGAGAATCATCAGAATCCATTCAAATCAGGTTACTTACCTCAAATAGCAATTTGGGTTTGGCAATGTAATTTGTCCATCTCTTAAAAGGGCTGATGATTAGATTCTGGCTACAGAGTAATAAGCAGGTAATAAATGGCTCTTCAGATGCAAAATTCTTTTTCTTTCTGGCTATAGAGGTTGATTTAATTACATCACTAGTTTCTTGCCAGAAAGATGTATGCAACCACAAAAGGTGTTCATTTTGACCCTTAGTCACCACTGGGATGAATTCTGTATTTGTAAAATGATGGTGGTAATTCCACATTCATGGCAGTCTTTATTAAGTTTAGAAGTAATTACGCGTATTATATAAATGTTGAAAATGTAGCATCATAAAATTAAGTGAATTTAGGCAAATTATGTATTGAAAGGGTAGCTGGGTAATTTATTGTCTACACCGAGACACTACAAAATGACAGAAGAGGTTACTGGCCAGGCCAACAGGTAGAACATGAGACTCTTCTTGCAACCAGGACATGTGGTCACTCAATATGTTGATATTTTAGAGAAAAAGAGAAAAGGCACTAAACCTATTTTTTCTTTAATGGGGTCACATCTATGTATTCCTTTAAAATGAAATAATTATTTTTTGCGGTATAAAAATAAGTTGAATACAATGAGTTTTACCACTTATACTACAGTCCTGGTAAAGAAGGAAAAATGTTTGGACAAAATAAACAAAGTAAATATAGATATGACTCAGTTTCAGAAATCATTGTACAAGCCAAATAATAATGGATTTGGGGTCTGAGTTTTTAAAATATCATTTGATGTTAGACAGTTATTATGTATATAAATATGCATGTATGATATAAAAGAGAATGTCCTATCAAATGCCAGCCATAAATGAGAATCATTTTTCAACTACTTTGTTACTTTGAATTATAGAGCAGCCTAAATTGGTATTTAAATTGGAAACAAATCAAAATATTTGGGTTTTTTTTGTTTGTTTGTTTTTTTAAACTGTGTTGTATGAAGGCAGTTGAATAAACTGTAAAATTAGACTTTCATAAATCACACCTGTGCCTGACCCGGGAACATACATTCTAATTTACCAGCTATATCTCACAAGTAATTTGTCAAGACATGAATAATGGATAGTACTAAAACCCTTTCAAACTAATATTATGATCGAAATCATTCTTTTTAGGGAAGGCATAAAATCTGGGTTGTAATTCAATGTGATTGAAATTTGTAGGTTCAAACTTAAACTGGGTTCTTGTTTAACATTTTTATATGCGAGGGTTTCAGACTTGTACTTCTGTGTTTTTATTCACTTACCACCACACATGGTAGGATGATTTTTACTGTAGAGAAGAAGAGGCCACTTTAGAACTGGGACAGTTTTCCATATTTGGAAGCAAGACCGTTATTCTAGGGATTTTGGTGATGAGACAATAAGACAATAAATTTCTTCAAGGTTGTTAATGTGGAACTCAAAACTATTTTGTTTTCACCAGGGTGTTCTATATACATTTTATCCTAATGCCACTTACAAAATAAATGCATTTGACTTTATCTTAATCAACTTTTGTACGTGTACTATCTTTAGTGTTATACGTATAGTGTAAAAAATAAAATGGGTGATCTATTTTGTTCTGGCCATGATAGAAACAAAATTATTATACATAAATAAGATCAGGTCCAATATAGGATGATAATAGAGTTTGATCTCATTTTTCCGTTGCTTGAAGTCACAAAATAAATGTATCTTAACTTATACATTCACTTTTAAAAAGTAACACACAAAATGAAAAGTCCTGTAACCTCCAACAAAGCATTATCGGTGAATTAAGAGCCCCATTTTTCAAAACAGAAACAAAATTTTTTCTATTCACACTAATTTTGTTAAGAAAGGATTATGGTTTTTCTTTTTAATCTGGAGGGAGTTTTTTAGTTACATTTTCCTCAATAATTTTCAGTAATTTAAACTGTGCGTGTAGCCCTAATGTGTATCTAAGGAATTGGTTCTATGGTGAGGAAAGCCATGCTTCTGTGTGAAGGTAATGAATGTATTAGAATCATTCTTTTGCTGCCCAATAAATGATTCAGAATCAGAAAATGTCATTCATCTTCACTTAATTTATATATGCAAAAAAAGCACCCCAAATAATTTATTAAAACACTTATTCTTATTTCTGGGTAAGTTTGAATGCACATTATTCTACATATGAGATTCAAACAATGTGTGTAAAGTACAAAGCCATTTTAACTACAAGAAAGGTTTCTTTATCAATGCACATAATATGCAGTTCAAAATTAAACATGAAACACATAAAATTATTTTAACCATAAAGTGAAAAATGGAATTCCTTTTTGTGCAAGAGGATACATTTCATTCTAGTTAGATATGTTTCTTTTGGTTAACAAAAGAGGGCAGCAAGAAATACATCTTAAATCATAGTCAATCTTCCTCTCCTCATAATTTTCTTTGCTATGTTTGGGATCCAAATTGATTAATATCTCCTTTACTTCTCAACATGATGCAGCTTCTATCTTGAATATTTATTTATTTATTTTTAAGATTTTATTTATTTATTCATGAGAGGCAGAGACAGAGGCAGAGGGAGGAACAGGCTTCTCACAGGCAGCCCAATGTGGGACTCGATCCTGGAATCCTGGGATCACCCTGAGCCAAAGACAGATGCTCAACCGCTGAGTCACCCAGGTGTCCCAATCTCAAATATTTATAATTTTCTCTTGAATTAGTTGAATGCTATCTATCTGTGTCCAAATTGTGGAAGAGGAAAAAGAGGCAGAGGAAAAAAAAAACTTTTTTAATATTATACTCATTTGATCATATTATTTTTTATGTTTACCAAATTTTCCTTAACAAATTAAGCAATATTTTAGTATACACTGTAACAGCCTACTGAATTATTTTTAACTTTGGTATGCATGGAATATTTTCACTGAAGGGTTCCAGTAATTTTTTTTTAAAGATTTTATCTGTTTATTCATAGAGACACACACAGAAAGAGAGGCAGAGACACAGGCAGAGGGAGAAGCAGGCTCCATGCAGGGAGCCTGATGTGGGACTCGATCCCGGATCCCTGGGATCAGGCCTTGGACTGAAGGCAGCGCTAAATCACTGAGCCACCTGGGCTGCCAGAGTTCCAATAATTTTATTGGATTTACTGTCAAAGTGCTTTGTAGATAAAGAGACCACAATACACTAACACATTGTTTGATAAGATAACACATCTTTTCAGGGTTTAACCTACTGTAATCAGGTTGTGTTCATACCCTTTGAAGATGTTCTATCACAGAATTGTCAATGAAAGCTACCCTACCACCCAGCTATTGTACTACTAGGTATTTACCCCAAAGATATGAATGCAGTTATCCGAAGGGGCACCTGCACCGCAATGCTTACAGCAGCAATGTCCACAATAGCTAAACTATGGAAAGAGCCCAGATATCCATCGACAGATGAATGGATAAAGGAAGATGTGGTACACACACACACACACACACACACACACACAGACACACACGTACACATACAATGGAATACTACTCAGCCATTAAAAAGAGATCTTGCCATTTGCAACAATGTGGTTGGAACTAGAGGGTATTATGCTAAGCAAAAGAAGTCAGTCAGAGAAAGGCAATTATCATATGATCTCACTCATATGTGGAATTTAAGAAGCAAAACAGAGGATCACAGGGGAAGGGTGGGAAAAATAAAATAAGACAAAATCAGAGAGGGAGATAAACCATGAGAGACTCTTAAGTCTAGGAAACAAACTGAGGGTTGCTGGAGGGTAAGTGGTGGGGTTAGAGGTAACTGGGTAATGGACATTAAGGAGGGCACATGATGTGGTGAGCACTGGGTACGTAGGCAACTGATGAATCACTGACCTCTACCTCTGAAACTAATAATATACTATATGTTAATTAACTGAATTTCAATAAAATAAGATAATTTAAAAAAAAGAACTGCCAATGGGGGATCCCTGGGTGGCTCAGCGGTTTGGCACCTGCTTTGGCCCAGGGTGTGATCCTGGAATCCCAGGATCGAGTCCCATGTCGGGCTCCTGGCATGGAGCCTGCTTCTCCCTCCTCCTGTGTCTCTGCCTCTCTCTCTCTCTCTCTCTCTCTCTCTCTCTCTCTGTGTCTATCATAAATAATAAATAAATTTTTTTTTTTTTTAAAAAAAGAACTGCCAATGACTCTGATGACCAAATCCAGTGGGCCCTTCCTTATGTGATACTTCTTCGGCATTTTATACCATTAACTAATGCTTGCTATGGACTCTTTAATTCTGAAAAAAACAATTTCTTCTTGTTTTCTTCATCTCCCTGTTCACTCCATCTCCCAAGCAGGGCCCTCTTTACCAGTTCCTTAAGTGGGAGTTCAGCCCAAGGACTTTCCCCTCAGCTCCAGCCAAGTCCCCATGACATTTCTGGCAAACTCTTCCAGGCTCAAAGCTTCTACTTTCAAATCCAGAGCAACTGCCCACCTCTTCCTCTTGCACTGGGACCTGCCTATTTATCTCCTTCTTGGGCATCTGTCTCTATATGCATGTTGACCAGTGACATTATTTTATTTGCTACATTCATCCCTACTTGAACAATCTTTACTTTCTTCTGGGCATCTTATCTCAATTACTGGCCTATCTAGCTAATAGCCCAACACAGATATGTGGGAGTAACAGCCACCATACCTCTCCCTTTATTTCTGTTCAGTCACCAACTTCTGTCAGTCCCATTTCTTTAATGGCCTTTACTATCATTACTAACACACTGCCATATGTTAGTGTAGGGCCTTAACACCGCTGGGCTACTGAAATAAATAGTCTTCCATCTCTTGAAGTTCTCTTCAGTTTTACTCATTCCCCCATACAAGCAAACCAATCCATTCTCTGGTCTGTTTTTTTTTAAAGGATTTTATTTATTTTTTCATGAGACACAGAGAGACGCAGAGACAGGTAGAAGGAGAAGCAGGCTCCCTGCAGTGAGCCTGATGCAGGACTCGATCCCAGGACCCTGGGATCATGATCTGAGCCAAAGGCAGATGTTCAACCACTAAACCACCCAGGTGTACCTCTCTGGCCTGCTTTTAGCTAATTTTTTCTAATATGTGAACCTGACCTCATTTCTCTATTTTACCGTAACACTCCAAGGATACTCGTCAGATTGCACTGTAAAAATCTGATCACAGGTCTGGTATTTCTTGCCTGAAGGCGAGCTCCTTGAAGGTGTGAGGACAATGTTTTATCTATTTGGTGACAACCACTTAGTAAGTGCTATGTTGTTGAAAAATAAACCCAGTCCAATCTCTCATGCAGTGGACAGGTCCTTCACTGCATACACTTTGCATGTGATCCATAGTAACAGTATAAATCAGTGGGAGAAGAATTTTCTACGTGAAGAATTTAACCCTTTGTAAAGACAGGGTAATCAGCTTCACCCAACTGAACTGAGTAGGAGTTTCTGTGTATATCCAAAGGAGTAGCTTGTTTAAGCCACTGAGTTCATTTTTCCTCCTTGGATGAGAGAAAAAAAAATCCAATAATTAGGTAAGGGGTTGAGAGGAGAAATTTAAGGGCTGGAAAAAAGTGCTACTCTGAACTTCATGAGCACTGTTATTTACTACAAATTTTGAAATTAACCTTGTGTATACTTGCATTTTGCTGCATGAGGATAAATCCATAGAACAACCATATGTGGGTGTTTCTGGGATCATGTCCTAGTATTCCAAGAGGTTTACCCTCTGGACAAAGATAGACACTTTTGATAAGTAATGGTAAGAGGTTTGTCCATGAAAAGAAAGAAAAGAAAATTTCTTTGATCTTTTGGGAGCTTTAATGCTCCTTTTCTCTTCAACCCATCTGCCTTAATGAAAATCATATCAGGTTTTACCTAATAGATTGTTTTACTTGAGTTGTCCCTTCTCCCTAGTTTCTGATGATCTCATTCCCTCAGATTCACATCAGCATTTCTCAAAGATGGTTTTCAAGAGACTTGGGGGAAAATGGACAGAATTTCTCCATGGTCAAACAAACATGGTAAATACCGCATGTCATATTCCTTTCTAAAGTAGTCTTCATGGATATTGTGTGTGTGTGTGTGTATGTATGTGTGTGTGTTCTGTGGACATCCTGCTGACTCAGCTTTCTGCAAAACATTCTGTGCCTATGTGAAATTCGTGTCTACTCTCATCTTAACCATTTGTTCTGCTAGTTTTTAATGTGGATTTTCTACCAAAGCCTAAGGATTTCCACATTTATTGTCTGCTTTAAGTCTGATATTTATTTCCTATTCAGTCTTGGGTCTTATATATTTTTTTCCTAGAGAATGCCACTATTTCTGGTCTAGAACCTGCTTAAAATCTAAACTTTTCCTTGTCCCAACACCTAATACTGTCTGGATGAAGACAGTATATAATCCGTGTGTGTGTGTGTGTGTGTGTGTGTGTGCCCGTGCGTGAGTGTGTGCATGTGTGTATTTATATGTAGAAGTAACTGTAGGGGTGCCTGGTGATGGTTCATTCGGTTAAGCATCCAACTCTTTTTTTTTATTTATTTTTTTAAGCATCCAACTCTTGATCTCAGCTCAGCTCTTGATTTCGGGTTGGGAGTTCAAGCCCCACACTGGGCTCCACATTGGGCACGGAGCCTACTTTTATTTTTTTATTTTTTAAATTTTTATTTATTTATGATAGTCACAGAGAGAGAGAGAGAGAGGCAGAGACACAGGCAGAGGGAGAAGCAGGCTCCATGCACCGGGAGCCCGACGTGGGATTCGATCCTGGGTCTCCAGGATCGCGCCCTGGGCCAAAGGCAGGCGCTAAACCGCTGCGCCACCCAGGGATCCCGGAGCCTACTTTTATTAAAAAAGTAAATGTAGGCATAGATAGTCTGCTTCTACTCTTATTTATTCTTTCAATTTTACTTTTTTCAAAAATTTAATTTTTGCTTCTGTTCTTCTAACATTTCCATAACTCTTAACATCACCAAGTGTTTTATGTCTTGATGAAAGTGAGGTTTGGATTCTTGAATTCATGATTTACCCCTTGCTTCATCATTATTCTATTCCTGCAGCAGATGGGTTTCCAGAAATTGCAGAGGGCTTTGTTGGCAGAGTAACTTGCTATACTTTAGTACTTTGTCAGTATTTCTCTCAGCTAGTCAGCTGAAGTGGTCCCTAGACCCTTGCTGCCTGTTGGGCCACTGTATCATTCTCAATTCTCTGTTTTCATCTTCTTTGTTAAGAGAGACCAAACTGGGAGCTTAGTTTTAATTAGTGTTCTGAGCTTCTGGCTTTATATTATTCTTTTGTGTATATTAAAATGAAAACTTTACTATAGAAGTTTTGCTTAAGAAGTCTGCATCCTGTTTATAGATTCCTTTAATTGCTTCCCAACCCCCAGTGGGAGGGGTAGTACTTGTTTTATCACGGAAGTGTTTGATTTTTTTTTTCTGGTTGTAGATGTTGATTTTAAACCACTTATGAGAATCAGATAAAGACACTGTTCCCCAGTTGTTATATTCCAACTGTTTTCATATCATTGTTATATTTATTTTTAGAAACACAGTCTTGGAATTATTAATATGCTTATTTGAAGATAAAGAAACTGAGGCAGAAAAGTTAAACATATATCAAAAGGAAGGACATATTCCATGATAAACAGTGGAAATATCCTCATCAGGTCTGGCTCTTAAATGTGTTTAAACACATTTCTCAAAGGGTTAGAGATAGTCAAGTTGGTAAGGGCATGGAGCATAGGGTTCAGAGAGATCAGGGCCTTAATTACGGCTCTGTGTAAAGTAGGACAAGTCAATCACTCAGAATCTGTTTTCTAGGCTGTAAAATGAGTAGTAAGATCTATCACACAGACGGTGCAAAATTATATGTATATGTACATGTTGCTCAACTATGGTTTGATGTTAATTTATCATAATTTTATGAAACGCTTTAATGGATATGAAATAAGCCTATACTCTGGTGTGGGGGAATATTAGACTTATATTGAATCGACAGGGAAGAGAATTAATAACAGATAAAACAGAAAAGGGACAGACTGTTCATTTTATTTAAACTCCTATTAAAAATATAAAGTCATTCCAGATTAAAAGAAGAAAAGAATGCTCACTGCCTTTCAAATAGAGCTGAGAATTGTCAAGGTAGTGAGAGATAATTCAAAATCAGTATTGAACTGGATGTGTTTAAATTAGATTCATGCCAGTTTGCTGCCTAGCAACCACAGAATTTGTCCTCACCACCCCGAGGGGAGCCACAGGGCACTTAGTGCAGAGAGGACCACAAAGGTTGCTTAGTGCAATAAAGCAGAGGCTGTAAGGAACGCATGTGTTTCTACAAAACATCAATGAATTCATTTCAGTGCTGGCTTAAACTGATTTCAAAAATCCAGCCAATGTTTCTCCAAGTGTGGGCCACTATTTGCATCAGAGTTACCTGGACAGAATGAGTGAGATTGTCAGGGAGGACACTGAGAAACTGAGTCCTTCCAGAGGGCAGCTGTAGTAGAGCACCATCTGGGCACTTAGCATCATGGTGAAGAGGCTAGAGGCCACTGTGGTTGGACGGTAGGGATGGGGAAGCTGGATCTGTTTATTTCCAAATGAGGATGCTGAACACTTGCTTTATGTCTCTATGAAAGCTTCCTCATCATTACAAGGTGCTGCTGCGGTAGCAACATTGGTTTATAATTACTGCAACTACAAGGGCTTAGAAGTGTAGCTGGCACAGAAAAAGTCGTCAATAAAGGTTAGCTGCTATTACCTATTGTGGTTAAGACTCCTTGCCAGCATAACTCTCTGGGATTGTTTCTCAGTCTTAACCCAGCTCTCTGGTGACTTCTTCCTTTTTATCTGCCGTCTCCAGGCTTCACTATTCATGTTCTATTATCATCACATGATATTTGTAACTGGGGTTTCTCTTCTTTCTATCCTATAAGTACAGGCATCCCTTTAGTCCCATCTTGAAAACCAAGCAAACTATAGCAGTTTCCACAGCTAGTGATACAGAAAAAGTATCAGGGAATAAAATAGTTTCTTCTCAGGCTTCCTCTTCTTTCTTTCCTTTTCCTTTTTCTCCTTTAGATCCAAGCAGCTGAGGAAAACATAATGTTTGTTCACGTCACCCAGACAAATGGCCTGTCCTGAAGCTTGTACCATAGAAGTTGGGCAGAAACCTGGGATGCACAGTAAAAGACATTGTATTTGACTTCTCCTTGGAGCAGTTCTTAGGAGGAAAGAGGAGCCAAGGAGGGAAGTGAGAAAAGCAGGAAAAATCCCAGGTTGCAAGCAGTTGAAAGGTAGGAACACAGGTAAAGGTGAGCAATTTTCACCCCAGGAGGAAGAGCAAGGCAAAGGCAAATTTTGTGGTCAACATGTTCTCCCCTGAAGTTGACATTCTCAGAAACTACAGAAATATGGCAGTCAACCTGGCCATCTGAAGTCATGGTGCAGAAGTTTATGAAAGCAACAACAAACTAACGGCTTCTAAGAACCCTAGAATATCTTTAGATGTTTCCAGAATTGTACTGGCCTTCTTTTAAGGTTATCCTTGCCCTGGAAAAGTAGCTACACTTTACACTTTGGGATCCAGAGATTGGGGGTGGAGTTTCTGAACTGGTCCTGAGATTTAGGATTTGAGGGGACTGGCCCCACCTCAAAGGCATGCCAGATAATAAAGCAAGCAAGTGTGAAGAGGCAAGGGCTGCAGCAGGCTGGCCACCAAATCCAAGGTCTCAAAGCTTCAGGTACCGAGGCCCCGGAAGACAGCTAAGAACCCCTGGTTCATGTGAGAGCAATGTATCACAACTAAAGCAGACTGCTGAAAGCCTGGAAATAGTATTTGTCTATTTGTCTAGTATTTGTAGTATTTGTCTTTCTACCCGATTCACACAGAAAGAGGTAAATACGGTCATGAAGTGAAAAGTCCCTGAAATTGTGGAAGTGTTTATTAATCCATAGTCGTTCTATTCCAAGTGATTATAAATGACTATATCAGATGAGCTTCTATGATATACAGACAAGCCCAGCAGGTAGAATCATAAAGCAAAATACAGAGGGGATTTTGATCATTCTGTAAGATATTTTTGTTATCAAAGTAAAATAATAATAATAGAAAAAGAATCTGATGTAGTCTTTAAGGCAACTAACTAATGACTCAGAGAATAAAGTTGGACTTTAACTTTTGGAGACAATTTTAGGAGAAAGTCTTGGGTTGCTTCCAATTCTGGCAGCATTTTAAGATATATTTTATTTTTTTTCCAAAACATTTTTAATTACATTTTAGATACACTTATAACACAAGAATACCAAACATCTCTCCTTTCCCTTTACAATCCCACACTTGTGACATCACCAATGTTATAAGTTTATTATACATTTTTAATACTTTTCTAGGCTTATATAAATAAGCCATATTTATGTATATACTTATGGGTTTTATACCTTCTAGATAACATATTATATATTATGCAACTTACATGTCTTTCTTGACAATTGTATCGTGGGCATCCAAGCTAATACATTTATGTATATGTAATTTTTATTGGTTATATACACATATAATTTTAAATATTTTATTTATTTATTTGAAAGAGAGACTGAGAGAGGGAGTGAGAGCACAAGTATGGGGGCAGGAGGTAGAGGGAGACGGAGAAGCAGACTCCCCACTGAGCACGAAGCCCCACAGGGGCTTAATCCTAGGACCCTGAGATCATGGCCTCAGCAGATGCTTAACCAACTGAGCCACTCAGGTACCCCTATTGGTTATGTATTATTATAAAGTATAAATGTGCCAAAATTTATTCTAAGTGTAAACTGTAGCTACTTTACACTCTTATCAAGTGATGTTGCAAATTGTCCAGTGCATCAATAATCATGGTTGTAATTATATTTTTATGCTCTAGTGTTTTTTTCATATATACTACCTTTTATATATACTACTCAATAGATACATTAGAATTACATCTCAAAAAGTTATAGACATGCATATATTATAAGCACTGTGTGATAATGTTTATTTCCTATATCCCTGCTGACACTAAATAATATTCACCTAAAAATTTTTCTTCATACAAGTATCACACATAATTTTTGTTTTACTTTATATTTTCATGACTATAAGTGAATCTTGGCAACTTTCTGTGTCCCGTGGCCAAAGGCACTTACTCTTTTGAACTGTCTGCTCCTGCCTTTTGCTCATATTTTCTTCGGTTATTTATCTTATTATTAATTCGTAGGGTTTTGAAAGTTAGGAATATGTGCATGTGTGGCAAAAAGGTATGAGTTGCAAATAATTGCTCTGATTAAAGATTTTCTTTTGGCTTTATTTATACCATCATTCATCATGTAAAAATTAAATATTTTTATTTGCTTAAATCTGTCCCTATCCCCTAAACTTCTAAATAAAAATGTTTTCCTATGGTTTTAATATTTTTGTTTTTAAAATTTAAATTGTTTTTTTTTGACCTGGAATTCATTTTTGTAATTAATGTGAGATAGAAGCCTAACTTTATTTCCATCCAGAATGAATAACCTAGTGGTATTCATGAAATTACTTTCTCTTGTGAGATATTTGAGAATTTGAAGTTCCATGTTTGTCATTTATTAAGAAACCATATTTAGTTGGATATGTTTCTAGATATTGTTTCATTTCAGTGATTTATTTGTTTCTTCCAGAAGACAGAAAAAATTGGAGAGTGTCACAATTTTTTAAAGCTAGCATTTGTCTAATACCAAAGAGAGGAAAGAAAACTAGAGCCAATTTCACTCATGAATATAAATGCAAAAGTATGAAATACAATATTAGCGATTTGAATGGAGTAGAATATTAAAAGCAGCAATACAATTTGAACAAGAAAGTTACACCAGAAATACAACTATGGGTCCACAGGACAGAAACCTTAATTTTATTACAGAGCTAAATTCAAATGATAAAGCTATTTTATCGATAGACTGCATATGGATTTCATACTATAGGGTAGCCAAATCTTTAGAAGTACTTAAAGAGACGAAGAAAACCATTCCTAGACATATCTTTTATGCCAGTGTCATTAACACCAAATTTCATAATGCATCAAAGAAACTAAAGGCCTCCTCCTAAAATCAAAATTAAGACAGGATGTCCAATATGAGCATTATTACTCAACATTGTTTCAAAGATACCAGATAATAAAACAAAGAAAGAAAAAATGAAATTGTAATTGGTTGCAGATGATATGACTACATACTTAAAAATCAAATAATCATAAATGGTGTCTTTTTATCTGCAAAAGATAGGATAAAAATGAAAACAAAAATTAACATTACAAAAGAACTATTAGGATAAGGAAGTTTAGTGAGCTCTAGTTATATCTATTCAAAAATCAGTAGCTCTTCAAAAATATCAGCAATAAACAGTAAGAAAGGGAGTTTGTTTTAAAAATTTCTCACATTTGCAACAGAACTATAAAGTACCTGGACAGAGATTTAACAAGTGAACGATCTTTATATAAAAGAGCAATATTTTAAGGAAGAACACTCAGGAAGAACTGGTTCAGTATACCCAGTTAGGAATTCAATATCATAAATGTTTCAGATCCTAAGTTAACACCTATTTATGTATTTACTGAAAAACTTTTGCAGACCTTATCTCAGCAGTTCTGATTTTCTTCTGTAAAAAATGATTTGCCAGCTCTTTTTAAAACTGTGATGCCTGATCAGATATTAAAACTTCCTCTAAGGTGACTGTAAACAAAATTTTATGGTACTGACGTCACATTTAATATTTTTATCAGTGAATATGAAAATAGTATACTCAGATAACATTGGGATATCTGTACTTTTGAACCTGTACTTTTTCCTTTCTTTAACTCCTTAGACGGTAGTGAAATTCAAGGTGAATTTTGGGAAATGAATATGGAATTGGAGGAAACAACTCGTAAATTTATGGCAAAAAATTGACTGAATAGTATAACATAAAGTATATATGATTAATACAGGCTGATATTAATACATATGCTAATAAAGCTAGCTCATATTCATGCACATATGTTTAAGAGCTGAGAAAGAGCTTTGCTGTGGTATGTAGCTTTGATTAAATCCTAACTGGGATATGCCATTTTCTCTTAGTATTCTGTTTGATAGGTGCTAAATTTTCTCATTCCATTTTCTGTAAAGGAAGGACTAGCTTCATTTATTCATTCAACAAATATCTTCTAAGTAGCTGCCCTAAAGGATCCTATAGTCTGATTAGAAGAAGCATCAGTTTTGTTGGCTTCTCTTACACCATCTGAATGTAAGCACTGCTATACCAACTGATTTTTATCATAGCCACAGGGCTTTACCATGAATTATTTCCAAAGTCAGTTTTTGAAAAAAAATATGTATCTCTTAAAATAGCCACTCTGTTATCCAAAATTCTCACATCCTATGGCCTCTCCAACAACTCCATCTAAAATAAAATTAAATAAAATTAAATCTTTCCTTTAGGTATACAGAAATTTTCCTCGAGGTGAAGATTTTAAGTGAAGTAAAAACAAAAGAAAAAAAGTCTAAAACTTGAATAGTCACCAGATAATGAAAAATGATTAATAGGAAAATGCAAAGAACCTCAGGTGATGCCAGCTGAAAGACATCAATCAATCATAGCAATCTGGAATTCTCTACTGAAAAGTAGAGGAAGACAATAGTAATAGGAAGTTGTATTGAGCACTGCTAGGGGAAAACAAAGTTTTATAAAGTAAAGGATGGGAAGCACACATTTACCTCTTTCACCAGTAAATTTTCCGCTTTGTGCTCTGCATCTTCCGGTACCGTTGAGTACAATGTTCGGATATCCCAAGACACCGTGGCTGTCTGGGAAGAACAATGAAAAGAAACTAAGTTCTCCAACTTAGAAGCACTGAACAGACCATTATACCAAAAACACAATAGAAAAGTGCCTTAGATCTTAGTATCTTACAGTAAAAAGAGACAGAGAAACTTTCAATCTCTAGAACAGGAGAGCCAACCCTCCGTTAGCTTGCCACTGCTATAATCATTACAATTATGGTTTATCAGTAAAACTATCATTTGAGGCTATTTCATTTCACTGCAGAAAACAAAACTTGGGGAATCTGTATATTTTCACTAGCTTATTTCTATTGTATCTTTTGTTGTAATCCTAAAATAAATTTGAAGTGAAAGAGAAAACGACAGGGCCAATTTAGGACTTATTATTTAGATTTTACATTTTTGATTCCTTTTGAATTGCTTTTTTCAAGTTGCTTCTTTTATGTTGTACACTGTTAGAAGATGAACATAAGCTCTACTGAAAGTTTGAAGTAAAAGATTATTGCTAGATTTCAATTATCTGGAGAGAACTTGTTTCCTCTTTGGATAGACAATTCTCAGATACACAGTGTCACCTGCTTGGTCTTTCCAGAGAACATTACATATTATAATCTACTGGCAAGACAAGGGATTTTTCTCTCTAAAACAATTTTATATAGTTCAGCCATTATTTTATTATTTTATTTTATTTTTTAAGATTTATTTATTTATTTATTTATTTATTTATTTATTTATTTATTTATGATAGACACACAGAGAGAGAGAGAGGCAGAGACACAGGAGGAGGGAGAAGCAGGCTCCATGCTGGGAGCACGACGTGGGACTGGATCCCAGGACTCCAGGATCGCACCCTGGGCCAAAGGCAGGCGCCAAACCGCTGAGCCACACAGGGATCCCCTCAGCCATTATTTTATAATACATTTTTATATAAAAATATTATTCCTCTTTCTCATTATCCTGTGTAGTCTCTTATTAGTCCCTTGACTTTAAAAAATAATAGTTACTCTAAAATACTCTGTCTACTGGAGAGTAGAGTAACATGACTCAAATGTAAACTCCTTTGTAGCTATACCTAGTGCTCTACTAAGATCACTGTTCTGTGGTATAATACAATCAGGTGAACACCGAGCTGGTTTAAGAATTTTTTTTTTCCCTTAATGGTGAGTTTCTGGTATATGGACTCAGGTTTCCAGTAATAATGATCACATAGCCACTTGATCCATGATATCATATAGTAAATAAAGCTAGATTCCCCAAATACATAATACATAGGCAATGTGTGAGATTGGAAATTCATTCAGGTTGGGGTTATAGAAATAAATCATGTGTATAACTATGCGTATAATGGATATCAGTGATTCCTGATGACTTCTAGTTATGAAATAATGTTGATTCTTAATAAGATAACTGAGTCTGAATCACTCTCATGTAGCCATGTGATAAATCTAAAATGTAACATTACAAGTTGCATGGAGTTATTTCACATTTGCACAGAATACACAAAGTAAAGAAAAGGGATACATGTAATAATAAATGCTTATGACAGGCTATTGATCTCAGTTATATTTTGTTATGATACTGAAGAATTTGGCTGAAAAAGTAAGCCTCCATAAAGTTTTGACTTTAAGAACTGTGACACTTCTACTTATGTTTTATTTCTTGAATGTGTCTCCATTGAAGCAAAGATAAATTGATCAAATAAGAAGAGAAGTATGCAGTCATATTTGTTAAGGGTATTAATATGGTTACAAAGAACTTCTTTTCTGAGAATTAGATGCTTTCAGACCACTACAAATTGCCTTGGCCACAACAGACTTCCTGTTTCTCTTTTTACAAACCTTCTGGTTGACAATTAGTAGAGCTCGATTGCATGAAACAGATCCGAGACAGCACTGGAACTCAGCCTAGCTCCTCTTTTGGTGGTAGAATTTTATAAGGGGCTTACTGTCCCGAGATTAGGCATTTGGAAATAAAAACTGTCATTTTATTTATAAAATAAGGCATGCAGGCCTGTGTTTGCAATTTCAAGTCCATGATATTCAGACTTCTTCAACTACTGCCCTGTCGCTTTCTGGTTCCTTCCACACTTTAGTGGGTAGTCTGTGTGGCTTTGTCACAGCCACCATTCTGCTGGCTAAAGTGACCACAGAAAGACTTCATTCCAAGCACATCAGGGCCATTTCTCAATTGGCCAAAGTCCACTGGTCAAAGTCTTTTAAAAAGTCTGCTTTTCCTTCCCTGGGGCTGAGCAAAAGCCTCCTCTGACAGTACTGCAGATCCCAGCTGCTTAAAAAGGAGAACAAAAATGATGCTGTTTATAGAAATCAGTCTGAAGCTTGAGAATTCAACAAGCCTTATAGTTGACTATTTACAAACATCTCATGGTCAATTCTAACCTAAGCATGTGTTTAAAAGTGATCTTCACCTAAAGTTCTCAGATTAAAACAGGATATGGCCTATATTCTAGTAGAGCAGACACTTACACTACATTAGTTGCTTAAAAACACTTTCTATCACATTCAGAAGAGTATTGATTTAGTTTTTTTTAAACTATGTGAAAATATCACTTTCATTGTGCTCACCTTCTCAATGATTCCCTCTCCATGCATTCGTTCATTCATTCATTTATTATTGTTTTAAATTTGAATATAGTTGCACAATGTTACATTAGTTTCAGGTGTACAATATAATGACTTGACAACTCTATACATTATGCTATGTTCGCCATAACTACCATTTGTCACCATACTGCACTGTTACAGTACCATTGATTATATTCTCTATGCTGTACCTTTTATTTCCATTGAGTTATGCACTGTGCTTTAAGGGAAGGTCTTTCTTGTTTTGCTGAAGTTAAAGTGTTTGGGAAATGCACAATAAGTGAGCAGTTGCCCATAACCGGACAGTTGTCATGATCCAGCCAAGTCAAGCATTGAGACTTAGCTATCACAGTATTTAAGAATCTAAGTGGGGGGGGGGGAGGTCCTGTGTGGGGTGGTTGATTAATCGTCCAACTCCTGGTTTTGGCTCAGATTGTGAGGTCAGCCCTGTATGGCATGTTGGGCTCCATTCTTAGCACGGAGTCTGCTTAAGACTCTGTCTCCCTCTGCCCTCCCATCCTGCTCTTTCTCTCTCAAGTAAATAAATTAAAAAAATAAAATAAGACTATAACAGGGAAGTTTGGGGACTTGGTTCAAGATTTCTTACTCTTGGATTGGCAGACCATTGAGCAAGTCAATTTCCTTTCTTTCTTTCTTTCTTTCTTTCTTTCTTTCTTTCTTTCTTTCTTTCTTTCTTTCTTTCTTTTCTTTGTCTTCTCTTTTTTTTTTTTTTTTTGATTCATTTTCCAGGCTCCAAAATGTGTCTTACTTCCTCTATGGAGGTAAAGACAATACATTTTCCATATGGAAAAATGTGAACATTCATAGAGTACAGTGCTCCAACAATATACTTATTGCACCAGGACCTTCTCTTGGCAAATACTCAAGAGGTTGTGGTCTGAGCTCAAATTCCAGGAAGGCACAGAAAAGAAGCCTGCTTGGTGTGAGGCCTGCAGACATGGCCCCATGACGAGTAAGGGCCCAAGACATGAGCCAACCCACTTACAGCCAACCCGCCATGCATCTTTCCATATGGCTGCTCACATTCCTTCTTCCATACTGGACTCATTCCTGCACAAGCCTCATCCAGACTCCTCCTCCTCTCAGAAAGTCCTTTATTTTCCTTACTTTTCACTAACCTCAGGCTTAGTAGAGGTGCCAGCTTCTTCTGAAAGTCTTCTCTAATTCATCCAACACATATTTTCTTTTCTCTGAACTATAAAATTTACTGCCTGTATCATACATAAAGTCTGCAGCTTCACTCTAGAATATTTTAGATTCAAAGCTTTGCTAATGATTACTTCAGCATATACATATTTTTGTGGTATATAAGCAAGCCACTTAAATCTGGTTTGGAAATAAAAAATAACAATAAATGAAATGTTTTCCCATGGTATTTATTATTTCTTTAGTATAGTTGTTTATTTCTTTTAAAGAATGAAATACTTGAATACAGACATGTATTAAAATATTTTTGCACCCTATCTCTGACCACCTATACTTCTCTTAATGCGTAGAAAAATATTTTCTTAAAAATATAACAATGCTATTTAGGCATGATTGACATGCCATAAAGTTCACCCTTTTAAAGTGTAGAATTCAGTGATTTTATATATATTCACAGGTAATACAACCATCATCATTATTTAACTTTAGAATATTTTCATCATGTCCAAAAGAAACTCCATATTTACTAGTAGTTACTTCCCGTTCTTCTTTCTTCTGAAGCCTTGGAAACTACTAACTTTCTATGGATTTGTCTATGATTTCAGTTGGAATCATTCTATACATGGTCTTCTGTGACTGGCTTCTTGCACTTAGCATAGCGATTTTAAGTTTTGTCCATGTTGTAGTATGAATCAGTATTTCAATCATTTTTAATGGCTGAATAATATTCTATGGTGAGAAAAGACGACAGTGTATTTATTCATTCATCTGTTGACAGACATTTACACTGTTTCCAATTTGGGCTCTTATTAATAATGCTGCTATGAATATTCATATACAAGCCTTTATGTGCACTTTATGTGTATATATTCCTAAATCGATCCAGCCCAGAGAAGTTCCCACTTATACATACTCAACTGAAATAAGCACTCTAGGATTCCTCACTGCCATATCAATTTTCTGATGACACTCACTGTGGGATTCAGGGAGTTAATAGTTCCCCTAAGTGTGCACCTTGTCTTTCTAAGAAGCAGCTGGCCAAAAGCATGCTGTGTAGACAGAAATGCTAATAGCAAGTCAAAGTGCTCATGTTTGATTTCTGCCCTTACAGGTACTCTACATCCTGGAACAAGGGCCTTTGTAAATCTCAGTCTCATTAGCTTTTAAGCGAGAGGAATATTAGTACTTAGAAATAACCTAGTTTGACAAAGATTATCACTTAGCTTTTAAATTGCAATTACAATGATCTTGCATGAATACTGTGAGTCATTTAAAGCCTACTTTTCAGGCTCAGAAGCCAAGGACTAAAAGGAGGTTGAGAGTCCTATAAAAATGTTAAGCTGTGTCTCAGTAAAGCAAGAAGAAGAAGAAGAAGAGAAAAAAAAAAGACCACAAATGACTCAGGGCCTTTCTGCTTTTCAATTTAAAAGGTGTTAAGGCCTTTCTGCCTCCTCTCATCAAAATGATCCATGTGGTTGGGTCTGGAAGTCCCCATATACCAGTTGCTTTTTATAGCTAAAAACATACTGTGGAAAGAACAAGCCATTGGTATGTTAAGAATTCATGATTCACTCAGTCATCATGGTAAGCCAATGGAAACTGCAGGATGCACAGGGGAACCCTGAGACACTAATTCTGAACTTCTGAGATGAAGAGGGGATTTGAGAAGATCATGTAACTCTTCTGGCAGGCGACTTCCCATCCTCAACATAGATTTTTGACTCTGAAACTGGTACTGTCTGATGTCAAAAGCATAATCTTTCAAGTGTAAGCACTGCTTCTTGTTCATACTGGTGCCCTTGATAGACGCAGCTAACCTCACAGAAGGTGGGCCATGAAGCCGAACTGAAATGGAGCAGTTTTACTGGGGTGGGCAGTCTTGAAATGCAGGTGTGAGCAGATGACCTTCCACAGCGTGCTAGCTTTCAGACTTCTGAACTTTCTTGTTTAAGATTTGGATGTCCAGAGGTGATTGCACTTCAGGCTTTCTGTATCTATTACTCGGAGAGAAACTCATTGCTGGTTTTTTCATTTTTTGTTCTGCTATTTTTCTTTTTATCAGTCTCTCCTCAAACTGAATCACTCAATATGATTCACTGTGTCCTTGAAACCATTCCTTAGTTTTGGTTTTCCTTCCTTACTCTCCTTGCCTATTTTACAAAGCCACAATTTGGTGACTAAATTCCTTGCTTTTCGGTCTTAAGTTTCTATTACTAACTGCTTCAAAAAGAAAGACGAGAAAAGCAAGAGTGGTAAATACAATGAGTGAAGAGGCACATGTTTTTGAAATGAATGAGTTACAAAATGCATCTAGACTGCTTATTCTTACTGATTCATTATGATGCAAGTAGTCCCAAAGATCACACTGCCTGCTCCCAGAACCCACGCACTTCATGTGCCAAGACAAAGCAAGGTGCATCTACCTCAGCCCCTTAACCGGGAAGAAGATGGTTTTAATTCAATGTTCTGGGATCTCCTCTGAAAGCCCACGAGCCTGACATTGCATTGTGCACTTGAAATAGAGATACAGACTGATTTCTCCCATGTCAAGTAACATCCATATTAGGGCACACACTCCTGAAGGGTTACAGAGATGAAATGAGCTCTTGGCGATAGCGACTATGTGGCAGGCACTGTACCAGCAGAACAAGCTCCTGGAGAAGGGGATTCTGATTTGAATGCTGTTATCTAAAGGTGACATGTTGCATTGTGTTGAAGAGGAAAGTATATTAATAATCACATTCCTCATCATCCGGCAAAACAAATTACTTCATCCTCTTTATACTCAAATTTCATTTCGGAATGGCCTTTGGTTCCTAAAGGACCACAAAGGATTCACGTTATGTTCTAAAATAATAACTTACCTGTTTCTGAAAGATAATTCATGAAATAAAGATTCATTTTCCACCTGCTTTGT
The DNA here is from genome assembly GCF_905146905.1 of Nyctereutes procyonoides. Classification (NCBI taxonomy): domain Eukaryota; kingdom Metazoa; phylum Chordata; class Mammalia; order Carnivora; family Canidae; genus Nyctereutes; species Nyctereutes procyonoides. The sequence goes on along the minus strand of NW_026575133.1, from coordinate 47,037,781 downwards.
GCCAAGTGCCACTCTAGCTGCTGGGGGTCTCCTGATGATCAAAAGAGAAGACATCCCTGTCCTACTAGAGGGTACACCCTAATGGTGAGGAACAAGTGACAGAGGAAAGAAAAAGCAAACTGAGATCTTTCTAGATAATGATCGTGCTGTAAAGAGAAGCGAGCAGGGTGGTGTCATAGAGGAACATGGTATGGTTGGAATCATGGATGTTTCTTCAGAGTGATGGCACATGAACTGAATTGTGAATGAAAGGCGGACCAGTTGTGCAAGAGAGTGGACTGGCCCTTACGGAGGGGACAAGCTTGGCAAGTTCAGGGAACAGGGAGAGTGCTAGGCATCCATGCAGTGGCCACGGAAAACAGGGTGAGGAGATAAAGGCTCAGAGGTCATCAGGCACCAGGTGATGGGGACAATGGTGAGAAGCTGGTTTTGACTCTGAAGGCAATGGGAAACCACTGGAAAGTTTAGCTAGAGTTGTGGCATTCATGATCTGATCTGTATTTCTACAGCTTCCTTTAAATGAGGGCAAAGGAGGAAGCAGGAAGACTGGTTAAAGGCTACTTTTGAGGATGTAGGCAAAAAAGGCTGGGATGGTCTGGGTCAGCAGGGTGAATAGGGAGAAGAAGCTCTGTGGGAGTCTTGTCTCAGTAAAAAAGATCTCTAAGTTGTATCAAATAGCAACTGGAATTCCTGTTTCTTGATATTTCTTAGCTAGAAGAAGCCAGGATTCTTAATCAGCTTTATTTTTCATCCATATTAGGGCACACACTCCTTAAATCCAGGGCTTTTGCTTTTCTTGTCAGCCTCACTTGTCTGGGAAGTACTATTCTATATTCAGCCCCTCGTGGGTGCTGAATAAATATTGATTAAACAAACCAAGTAATGAATCATGTCTGCCACAAGTGGGGGTGCTTGGTAACATGGAAATATGGAAGTGAGCTGGAGTCTCCCATCCATAAGGACACAACTGGTCTTGAGACATTTGGAGGGAGGGCGGGAGGTTTAGAGTTGGTCCTCTATCTCCAATTCTGTGATGCCCTGGGGATGGGAGTGGTCACTCTATCACTATATCCCACTGAGAGAGCAGAGACTGTCCGCACACATCCCAGAGAACCCTTACTCATTACTCAAAGATGAGCCTGGGAAATGATACTCTAGCCAGGGGGGAGGGGGCTTCCTGTTGGTGGGCAACACCTTTGACATGTAACATGGGCTGTGGATGTAGAAGACTGTGGCAGAGGGCATTTAAGGAAGGGTCTTTACTCCATGTAGAAGGAGATGAAAAAAAAAAAAAAAAGAACCCAAACGAACCCAGTTTCATTCATTATGGCAGGGCTGCTCCAACTTTTTCTGTAAAGGGTAGGGTAGTAAATCGTTTAGGGCCCTCTATCTCTGCTGCAGTCCTACAGTGTGTCATGAAAGCAGCCACTGACAATAGATAAAAGAAGGGGCATCACTGTGTTCAAATAAAAAAAACTTCATTTATGGATATTGAAATCTGATAATTTTTATGGTTACAAAATCTTTTTTCTTCAATGATTTACCCCGTTCTGTGTAGAAAATAAAACAAGGTAGTTTTTTTTAAAAAAAAAAAAAACACCCAACATCATAAAAATCATTTCTTGTTCATGGGACAGACAAAAATAGGCAGCAGGTCACCCACGGGTCATGGCTTGTCAACCCTTGCCCTGTAGAGTAGAAAAGAGGGGAAACAATCTATCTGAACGTTGTTCGAAAACTGACAACTTCATATGGCAATAATATTGAAAACTCCCTTTTGTTTGTCGGATGCTGGATACAAATGACAATTTAGCTGTCTGTATGACAGGACATTTTCTGATAATAGGGCCTAGGTGGCATCCAATCTCTCTTGAGCACCTGCTGATTGGGAGCTATTCTTCCGGCTAGTGTCGTAGCTCCCTCCACATCCTGTTTTATGTTCTCCATGCAGAGGTCAGATGAGCTTTCAATAACATACACCAAGTCAGTTTTTCTCATTCTTGAAGTGGTCCAGTGACTTGCCACTTGCCACCTGCATGTGTAGTAAGATGCAAGTGTCTTATCTTGTCCTTGCCAGACCTTGTCTCTGACCACTCTCTCTGTCAGAGCTGTCTGGGGCCTTTGTGGCAGCTTCCTTCAGCCTGAGACACTCCTTCCTTCCTTAGGTTCTAGCATAGTTGGTCTTCCCTGGGAATTCTGAACTCAGGTCAGATGTCACCTCTTTTCTATGACCAGGCCCTGTTTCATTTTCTTCACAGAACTGGTCTTTATCCCAAGATCTAGCAGTTAATTTGTTTCCTTATTTGCTTGATTCATCTGACTGAAAGGTAAGGTCCACTAAACCCAGGCAACTTCTGTGTAATCACTGCTGCTTCCCCATTCTGAGACTAAGGCCTAACATTCGGTATTACACATTATATATTCGTTGAATGAAAAGGAAGGAAATGATCTGAGGGGGGAGAGAATGTCATGTTTAGGACTGTGCTGGTATTTTACCCATTGAGAATGAAGAGGCCTGTGATGACAGCAGTAGGGTTTGGGTGGGGGAGGAAGATAATGATCTTGAGATGGACCAAAGACTAGATTTTGGAGAGAGCCTTGAGCAATGGCAAGGCGTTTTCCCTTCATTTTGAAGGCCATGGGGGGTAGCCACAGAAGGAGTTTAAACAAGCACAAAAGGGAAGAATTCAGTGTATTTGCTGGAATGTTCACTTCTGGAAAATAAGGAAGTATGCATGCCAATATGTGCTCTGTTTACACCATTAAGGATGGCAAAGGTCCTAGAGCAATCAGACAATCTTTAACTTAAATCGTTGTGGAAAGATGCCAAAAAATGAATTCAAATTCAGTGAGATTGTCACATATCATCTGCATGCCTCTGCTCTCTTCCTGAGTTGGGGGACTTTGGAAGAGCTTCTGTCATACTTCTGGATGGCACAGTAGAAGTGAAGGTCTACGAGTCTCAAGGATTTTTGTATTGGTTGTCTGTAAAGGTTTGCCTTCAGTCTGAAAGAAAGCGAGGGTGTGGAAATAAAAAAAATAAAATGTGGCTCGACTTGTGTTTGCAGCTCAAGCCCCGGTGGTCCAACCACGGAAATGACATGTCTGCACGATATAAGCCTCTTTTAAAGTGTGTCAAACAGCAAAGTAGGAGTCATTTAAAAATCTGCAAAACAAATCAGAAGAATTTCTTCGTTCCTTCCCACGAACCTCTCTCTCTCTGTTCTTCCATCATTCTCTATGTATACTTGGAAGAGAAAATGGTTAACTTCCGTAGACCTTCTTTTTTAAAAATCCGAGGAGGAAGGTGAAAATAATTAACCTTTAGAAACCAGAAGCCAGATCTACCCCCAAGGTAAAAGGGCACGGAGATGTGAGGCTCTTTGAGGAAGTGTGTGCACAGGGCCCCAGCAACTCAACAGAAGTTTTCACGGACAGTGGCTACTTCGAAAAGTTACCCTGGCGTTGTCTTTTCATCAGCTTTCGGATATTCGTTTGTGATGCCTGAGACTAACTTTCTTTTAGGAAAGACTACCACCTGCCCTTTGAGATCTCTGTTTATATAGATATTTACTAACAACCTAAAAATGCTTAAGATGACCACAAATGGAAAATGCTGGAGACACAGGGGTGCTCATCAGCCGTAATTCGACTGTGCTTGTTTCCAATGCTGCAGTGAATTGCCTTTTTATTCATTCTCTCTACCACTTTCGGGAGCATTCCATGCACAGCCAATGAGCACTGTCCTCAGATCATAAATCCTCCCAGGAAGATGTGCTTGCCTACCTTTCTTTGCCCACAGCTTCAACATCTCCTTATAAAGGGACAGCCAAGATTAAGGGTGATTTTTAAGAATGGCATATTCTGTGCCAAGAGATCCCCCACCTCTGCCATTAGTTGGTTTCAGTGAGAAATGGGTGAGGAAAGAAATGCTCTGTCAGGGTTAGGGAAAGCAGCAGTTAGAAACCATGTGGAACCAGCCAGCACCCTGTGTATCTCCTGTCTGAGAAGGCCACTGTGGTACTGAATCTCTAATCTTTCAGCTGTAAGAGGACCTAGGCCATTCTCTATTGGCGGATGTGGCTTCCCACTTCTGTGACTGTGACGTAGGGTGATCACAGGAAAGAGTTCTGTGCAACTTGAATCTATAAGGCGAGACAGCTACCCAGTTTGGAAGGATCTTCTATCAACTGTTTAATAAGGTAACACTTACTGAAAAGTCGTCACTGGGGAAGAACAGAAGATCTCGGAGGGGATCATTCCGATAGGTCTTTTCAAGTTCTTCAATGACAGTTTCATAATCCAAAGGCTCGAGGAGCCTGGGTTTTTCCTGCTGAGAAAAAAGAAAATATGATATTAACCACTGACACACATAATCTTGCTTCTTCTCGACGCCTGGTTGGGTTTCATTCCTTAGTATTACCAAAGCTTTGACATTATGCAGTCCTTCCAATGGAGTCACAGAGACTCCAGGCATTTAGGGCAAAGCCACATAACTATTATTTTCAGATCTGAAATAATATGAGAAGATCCTGAAACATTGGACTCTTGCTCAGTAATTCAAGCTGTCTCACTGAGCTCCCCACGCTCACGGTATTTGGCCAAACACATCCAGTGAATTATGTAAACTTTATCTCTGTCAATTTGAAGAAAGGTCCTCTGCTTGCTCACTAGAGTATTATGAACTTCATCAGTTTTGCTGAATTAGATCCTTCCTTGTGAGGTCTATTGGATCTATTTTAAAATGTTGGCTCCCTATTAGCAAGCAAAGTATCACGAGCTGTCTTCATTGTCACTGAAGCATGGATCCTGTGTCAGGATTAATTGCTTGGCTCTGAGCCTCTTTGCCACAACAGAGAGAAGCTGGGTAATTCTCTAAGAGAAGTGAACAGCACAACTATTATGGACACAGTGTGGTGAAAATGGAGAACAGTCTGAAAAATTAGCCAGATAATCACACGGCTTCAAAATCCTGAAGCCAAGAAAAAAGGCAATTTTTTTGGCCAATTTCCTCAAAGAAATTGAGTATAGCACCAAATGATGAACACCAGTGGGGAAAGGTGTGATTGTCTCTTGTCTCATTATAGGGTTGATGTGCCTACTCCAAACACGGGAGAAAAATGGGTCCCCAAGTAAAGAATAAAACATTATAAACCAGAAAACCAAGGACACAGTCTTGAGTTCCCTAGCCCTTTGGTGAAATATCTGTGCAACTTAAATGAAAAGGGATGATCTTTGGGATGATACTGGGGCTCTCAGAAGCTGGAGTGGTCATGAAATTTGGATGCCAAGGGGAATCTCATAAATGGAAAAAAAAATTTCTCTAGCACATCAATGACATCAACAATTTCCTGCCGACCTCACCCCTCCCCAGTCTGCAAAGCACTGAGGTTTGGTTTTGATTTCTAAGGCCTTCTTTGGAAGGTTTCTGCTGGTGAGGCCCCAGAAACTTCCACCAACATTTTAATAATTGCTAACTGGCTCCTCAAAGTAGCTGTCAATGTTTTTTTTTTTTCCAAATATAAACAAAACCCAAAACAAGATGTGACACAGTGGTCCTCGAACAAGGTTTTCCATGTACTTTCTGAATTAAAATGAAACAAAAGAAACCCATTTTACAAATGCTTAAGTAAACTAAAGACAATGTAAGATGAATACTCTCTCTGGAGGAGCCATTCAAGTAAGACTGCCAGATTTCGCAAATAGAAACATAGGACTCCGTATAATATTCTCAGGCAAGATGTTTAGTTGTCCAATACAAACTCTTTAGTGAAAAAGCCATGTGAAATTGTTCACTATTTTGCAGCAGAAGACACAGAAATCCTATGGCATAATTTGGGTAATTAAAAAAAAAAGTCCTAGTATGCCTACCTTTTGACATGATTATTCTACATAGACTTATTTTAAGTTCCAATTCTCTATTTTCCCAGGCCAAGATTAATCTCAAGGACCACAAATTGATAGATCAAGAGGCAAATGCAGACTCCAGATGTTAGATCTGGCTTTGTTTTAGTTTATTTTTAGTTGGTTTTGAACGTCTTCACGTAGTGGCAACTCAACTGCCGAGCTCAGCTACAGATCTTGGTGTTCTGTGTCTCTGATCTCTTACCCTGCAATGTCACACGTTGTGTGACCAGCTGCTCCCATAGGCCTTCAAGTCTGAAATATGTGGCTTGTTTTGGAACCAATTTTTTGCCTCCTTCTTTTAAGATTGTGTTTGTATGAAATGTAGCAAATGAACCATAGGTTTCGTTGGTTACTTCCTTTTCCCTCACTGGTTCTCTGGCTTAAGAATGCTGATGCCCTTCAGCACACACGTACCAACAGCCCATGATATGTCTCCTTATGCCTTCTCTCTTCTTCCCTTCCGCATGTCAACATGAATGGGACAGAGAGAGCAGGGCTTAGTGTGTGCTGCAATTTATGGGTTTAAAAGCAAACAGCATAAGATGTTTTAGGGGGTGGCTTTTGCAATTCTGCTCTCACCATTCTTTTATCTCCCTTAGTTGCAAATATGAGTGCTAATAAACAAGTGGGACAGGAGAAGCCTTTCGAAGATGTTTCATGGGGGTCCACGCTCCACCTAGACCTAGCCCCACCTCAATTAGTACAACAGGAAAATCAGAGCTTGCAAGTCTCAGGGTATTAATATGACCACAGAAAAATTAAATCCTCAACTCTCCTTGATGTACCTAATAAAAAGCATAACCTGTAAACAACTGTTGGAAGGTGTATTTTTATTACTTCCTTTCAAGCTAGGACATATCAGCCAATCAATGGATGGCATTTATTAATTTACATTAAACTGTCCTGTTTAAATGTTGCACTGAAGTTATTTTGACATGGGATTGCAAAACCTAGCAGAGCTGCTTCAAATCATGCATTCATTTTTTGACTTCTGGGGGATATGTTAGTAAAGTTCTATCCTTCCAGGGAATGTGTTAGTCAAGGTGCAGCATTCAAGATGTCCAGCGTTTCACAATTTTGTGGATATGAGGTTTAAAAATGAAAATAACAGAGCACCTGGATGGCTCAGTAGGTTAAGCATCTGCCTTCTACTTGGTCACGATCCCAGAGTCCTGGGAATGAGCCCCATATTGGGCTCCCTGCTCTGCAAGGAGCCTGCTTCTCCCTCTCCCTCTGCCATTCCCCCCACTTGTGCTCTCTGGTTCTATCTCTCTGTCAAATAAATAAATAAATAATAAATAAATAAATAAATAAATAAATAAATTCCTAAAAACATAAAATGAAAGAAAATAAAAATGAAAATAACAATGATATATTCTGTAGCACCCAGAACCTGGGATTTGGAGCTGCTTGGCACGAATGATTTATGCATCTGTGATGGTGAGGATCCAGGTCATGCAACCAGTAGTTCTCTCTGGGGCAAGAGAGCTGTCTACTCAGTGTTTCAGTCAAAGAGAAAGATGTGTATGAGCATACTAAAATCCCTTAATTCCTCACTACTGCTCCTTGCAGAGATGTTGAGTGAAAATGAGAGCTGAGTAGCATTGATTTATAGCTTTAGAACAGTTGGGTTGTCCCTCCTGAATTTAATGTGCTTCTTTCTTTTGGAAATACACCAACTGGGCTAAGGCATGTGCCAAGATTACCCTGAATTGGATTGGATTTTTATAGTGCTTTTTACTCTTGCTCTCTCTCAAATGACTAATGAATTTCATTAGCTGTTCTAAAATCACTCCAGGCATGGGAAAAGGCACCCACCAGTACCTGTTATTATGCAGCAGAGTTGTGTTGCACCACGGTGGTAACAGGCCCTATTCTTCTCATAAATATTGAGAGATTTGTTTGATCTACTTCCCCAAATCCACAGCTCTCCTCCAATTTAACTTCACAGCAGAAGAATGGGCTCCTGTCACAAACATAAATGCTTTCTTTCCTCTTCTTATTCTACAATCTCTCAGGGAATGCCACCACAACATCTAAGCTGTGGAGTTGGTAACCCTGCCATCTTAGTAATAACCAAGGCCTTCAAGAACCTTTTAATGCGGTTTGAAGGAGCAGGCTGTCCATGCCTTAGCTAAAGATGCAAAATTCAAGAATACAATAGACTGTTGAAAGGATCTGAATTAATTTCATAATTATAATTCAAAATCAAATGAGTGAAAAAAATGACACTAAAGATCTAAGCATTTGAAAGCATGTAACAATAAAAAGTCAAATGACTAAATTATCAACCTAGATTTTTTCCCAGGACAGAAGTACAGTCTAACCAGGAAACAACCTAGAATGCCCAGCCTTATTTTAGGGGAGTCCAAAATAAAAGGGAGAGTGTGATTATAGATGTTCTACACTGAGATGAACAGAGAGTGTCTTGCACTCTGGAACCAGAATTCCCAGGGTATTAGTTCTGGAACTGCCACTTATGGGCCATGGAATGTTGGACGTGTTCATTAGAATCTCTGTTCCTTAGTTTTCAATCTGTAAAATGGACATCTTAGGAGCAGCTACATTATAGGATTAAATGAGGTAATGTATGTTATACTTTTTAGAATAGCACCGAGCCCATAGTACTAATTACATAAATATTAAGTAGATAACACCTGTGAGTTTAAATTTCCACTAGTCTTGAATTTAAAACACTTGAATTGTAAATTTAATGTGTATAGAGACAAATAGGAGGCACTCAATAAATATTTGTTGAGTAAATAAGTTTATATCTTTTCACCTAGGAATTCCTTTCTGGAGACGCTATTTTAGACAAAGAACTACACATATAAGCCAAGATTTATAAAAAGATGTTTTTGCAATATTATCGTTGGAACAAGATGGAGAAAAAATATTCACCTTAATATAAGAGGGATAGGAAAGGGAGGCAGGATGGTGGAGGCCATATCCCTAAAGTGAAGACACTAGAGCTGCCGCTCAAAAAGAGTGGTTCCTCAAAAAGTTAAAAATAGAACTACACAATGACTCACCAACTGCACTACTAGTTTTCAATCCAAAGTATACAAACATAGTTATCTAAAGGGGCACATGCACCTCAATGTTCATAGCAGCAATGTCCACAACAGCCAAACTATGGAAAGAGCCCAGAAGTCCGTTGATGGACGGATGGATAAAGAAGAAGATTTTATATATATATATATATAATATATAAATATATAAATAAATATATATATATATATATATATATATATCGAGGAGTATTACTCAGTCATCAAAAAGAATTAAATCTTGCCATTTGCAGCTTAACAATAACCCACAGCCCTCGGACCAACTAAATCTTGCCATTTGCAACGACATGGATACAACTAGAAGATATTATGCTAAGTGAAATAAGTCAGTCAGAGAAAGACGAATACCATATGATTTCACTCACATGTGGAATTTAGGAAACAAAACAGATGAACATAGGGGAAGGGAAGGAAAAATAAAATGAGATAAAAACAGGGAGGCAAACCGTAAGAGACTCTTAACAATAGAATACAAAGTGAGAGCTGCTGGAGGGGAAGTTGGCAGGGTTGGGGTAACTGGGTGATGGACATTAAGGAGGGTACTTGATGTAATGAGCACTGGGTGTTATACGCAACTGATAAATCACTAAATTCTACCTCTGAAACTAATAATACAGTAGGTTAACTAAATTGAATTTAGATAAACAGTTTTTAAAAAACAGTGATTGATGTTTTTTAGACTTGTGTGTAGTGGACAGAGGCTTACTGCTGAAATAGGCTTTGGGAAGGACACTGGAAATAGGATATGGGTTAAAATACACTAATGAATGATTGGTCCTTGCCATGGTTTCCTTCTTGCAACTCTTCAATTATTTAGCAAAGGTAGTAACAATATTTTGTAGATGGTTGGCTTTTTGAAGGAAAGTATGAGGAGGCTGGGGTCCATGATCAAGATGTCAAGATGGCAATCGTGGCTACAAAAGGAGAGACAGTGCTTTTAGATGCACACATGTTACAACGTGAAAGTTTGAATCCAAAATACTTGGATTTCTAAGGGATAGTAAGGCCGGATGGACAAGGTGAGCTAAAAATGGGAAACAGTAAATCACTGAGGATAAGGAGTGATTAGGAAATTATGGCACATCCATTCCAAAAAACAATAGATACCCATTATAACTGAGTTTCGGGAAGTTGGTAGTAACAAGCAAAATTGCTTATGTATTGTTGTTAAATAAAAGTAGGAATAAATATTGCACACCAGGATTCAAATTTAAACTTTAAGTTAATCTGAACAAGATCTAAACAATTTAAAGAAAGATTAGAGACATAAATCTAAATAGTGTCAGTTATTATATTTGGATGGGATATGACATTTAGGATTTTGCTATCTGACTTCTCACATTTTCCAAATACTCTCTAATGAACATGTATTGCTTTTGTCATGGTGAAAAAACGAATTTGATCTTTCAAAACTATCATGACTTCATGGAAACACTGGGGAATTATTTGATTTTAAAACTGTTTAGCCTTTGAAGATCCACCAGAGAGGAAACGTAAAAAAGTCACGGCAGGGACTTTACATGGAAGTTCAACCAGTAACAGCTTCAAGTAATTTAAAAAGATATATAAAACACTGGGGGAAGAAGACTAAGGACAATAATTATAGATTATATATGTGGTCCTCGATTCTAACGTCAGAAAAAAGTGAAGAACAATTAGCAATGTATTAGCTAAAGTATTTTGAGCTCTCTAGGGAACCACAGACATCTGCTAAGTTACTTAAGCAGCATTGTGTGTTGGTCATTGTGGCAAATGATTAAAAGTCAGAATCTCTAGTTGGAGGGCCACAGTGTTTTACCTACCAGCCGGGTAACTGGGACAAGGTATTTAAGTTGAGATTGAGTGAGGTTGATTTAAAGGAGCCAAAGGGCAACTTCCTGTTTGTGGCCCTGTTATCATAAGGTCAAGGAGCTGAAGTATGGGAGGGTATTAAGTGAACCACCAAATGCCAGACAAATACAGATTTGCCTTTATTTGAACAGGACTGAAAATTACCCCACATGTTTTACTCAAAATCACAGACCAAAACCAAGTCAAACCAACCAACCAATTAAACTCATTATAGTAATTTATCTTCATGTGCCAGAAATGTTTCTATATTCATATCTAAATTTCCTTAAAAAAAAGCCCATTAATGTCTAGTGATTCTGTGTAAGTAAAAGAAATAATACCATAAAGAAAACACTGAAATTAAAAAAAAAACAAAGGGCAATATCTCCTCTGTGAATCACGTGAATCAAGTCCGACTTTTCTACCCCCAAAGAAAAAAGAAATGAAATCTACCTAATCATGTATATCAGCAAATGAAGGTGACTTTGAAATTCTACCTTTTATTTTCCTTGAGAAACAGCCTAGAAAAAATTTTCATGTATTTATACTTTCAGATTAAAAAAAAAAGGATTACATTTAAAATTAGTATAGTATCAAACCCATTGCCTTTGCAATATAAATACCTAGAGAACAATCAAGTTGTAGACATAGAATTTCTTTCTGTAGCTCAAAGCTTCTTTTCTTTTCTTTTCTTTTTTTTTTCAAAGCTGCATTCATGCAGGTTCAGCTGTCAGCCCTGGGAGTAAATAGGATCGTTAAGAACTAATCAGAAAAAGAGATTGATGGGATGAGGAATGGAGAACCATCATGAAAGTAAATTCTTCATTTTGGGAGGGCACATATTTGTGTTCTAAATTTTAAGTGTAGGGGATCCCTGGGTGGCACAGCGGTTTGGCGCCTGCCTTTGGCCCAGGGCGCTATCCTGGAGACCCGGGATTGAATCCCACGTCGGGCTCCCGGTGCATGGAGCCTGCTTCTCCCTCTGCTTGTGTTTCTGCCTCTCTCTCTCGATCTGTGACTATCATAAATAAATAAAAACTTTAAAAAAAAATAAATTTTAAGTGTAATGAAGGAGCCAGGCCTTGGTTATTCACCACTGGGGTCACTCTAGTTTGTCAATCTGAACTATTCCCTTGGTTCTCCTTTTCAAAAAATCTGATCTTCTCAGGAAACACTCTTATGGAAGAAGATGTTCCTTTGGGCTTTGAGAACTTTTCTATTCTTTCTGTGACATGCACGTTCTCTGTGATGTTTGTTGAGACTTTCTCCATCTTTCTCAATCAGCCTTGTCTTTTCCAGATATCTGAATATTTATTCTAATTTGAATATTCACAACAGAATTAATTTATATCTGAGTGCCTTCTTCAGTTTACAAAACCATTCATTTTGGCTAATGATCCAGGAGAATGAACAAATAACAATTGACATTTACTTCAGGACCAATACAGTAGACTCCATCAAGGCATGACATGACAATTATTTACATATCCTCTTCCCATCTTGGCACAGAGACAAGCAAAGAGCTAACACTGAAGATCCACAGGGTATTTAGAGAAACCCTAAAAAGAATTCCAATCTCAAGATCTCCGCAACAAATTAGAAACAACACAGCTGTTAACTAATTTAAGCGTTATCAAGATAACTGATTAAATTTCTTAGAGGAAATAAAAATACAAACGACACATGGATTCTTGAGACTTTAACTTAATCCAGGACCCTTTGGCCTTAGTGCGATTGGAACAGAACCAACTTCCACACTATTTGTGTTTAAAATAAATGAGAAAATTGGAGAGAGCCCACACAGCTGTATCCATGGCCACAGCTGTCAGCCAGTGGTCGTGTGACAGATTTAATTCAGCCTTTCATCAAAGGGAGTTTCACTGGACAACCTCTCAAATGTTTGAGCTTCAGAAAACAAGACTAGCTTTCCTTACCAAAAAGGAAATGATTAAGTAAGGAATAAGCCATCTTACGCTGACCCTTTAACCTTCTCTCTGTCTTGAAGTACACAGTTTCATGAGAATGGAAAAACACCAGCTAAATCAAAGTTAAGAGCTGTACAGCTGGGCAGGCTCAGATTAAGCTGAATTTGGAAATGGTTCCCTTGGTAACAAAAATGGACATAGATCTCAGAAGAAATCAACCAGGAGTAACTCTTTAAATGTCTTAGTCTATTTCAGTGAAATGAAGCAGGTTAAACCTGGTAATTATAAAGCCCTTTGCAAATATAAAGGAATATAAGTCATCATATTCAACACAAACACTATAGTTAGAAAAATCGGAATAGTCCATCTTATTAACTCTTAATGTCATTAGGAAAACCAAAGACAAAAAATGAGCTTTCTAGGATCTATGATGTAAGGTGTACCTTCAAACTGAATTTAGACCTTTTCAGTCTGATTTTCTTTTTAAGGAAATTTGACCGTATATACCGCTTAGCAGCACATCAAAATTCTCACACTTTTGTACAGCAAATGATAGTAAAAAAAAAAATAAGAGTTGTCACTTTTCCATCTAACGCTGATGCTTGTAAAGGAGTAGAAAATATCCAAGAATATCTGAATCACATTTAATTACATGTCTCATTTAGTTTTCTAGAAACACTTGAAAGATAATAAATATCATTAAAAATACATCACAACCCAATTACAAGTCTGCCTGATAGTGGAGAAATTAATGCCTTAGAGCCAACTGCTAGGAATTTTAGATTAATTTATATGAAACCTGTGATGAAAGCTGCCACTGGCTTAAACTCTGACACTATTTTAATATATAACCGTCACACAAATGAACTTTCAGGGCCAGTGTGAGGAGTGTGTGTGTAAATGTATACATACATAAACACACACAAGCCACACACACAAGAACATAAATAGTTCTGTTAACAATATGCATCCTATATGTTCAATAAATCTCTCTCATTTCCTTTCTTACTTTTGGCTGCTTGAGACTGGATGTGTATAGTAGGCATTTGTTGTTTTCTGACCCAGGCAACACCTGCCCTGCTTTCTTTTTCTTCTTGTACTACTATTTTATCTGCCTCTGTGGACTTCTCTCCCCATCCCCAGTAGGGACAGTCTTAGTGAGTCTTGGTGTCTCCAACTAATAGTCATATGGGACTCTGGCCTCTCTCGAGTCAAGGTTCAGAGTTTTGGGGGGGAGGGGGGGAGTGGCTAAGGTCACATGCCCTAGACCACCAGATAAGAAGGATCCTTTTAATTATCGGACTCACCCACGACCATGATAAGTATTTAACACTTTATCTCACTGAGTTTCCTTCTAAAGCCTAGAAGAGATCATCATTGCTTTATTTTACAGATCCAGACACTTGGATTCTGAGGGTTTCCTCAGTAAGTGGACTGAAGAATTGGTATTTCAACCCAGCTCAGCATGAAAAACCTTCAGTCCTTCCCACTCCACCAGCCAACATTACGGTGTTGCAGGAATAGAAAACAGAAAAGCTTTTTCCCCCCACTGCAGGGAAGCTGCTTGAAACACAGCTATAGCTTTGAGTACCAATATTGCTCGTCCCCCCCTTTTTTTTAATGATTTTATTTATTTATTCATGAGAGAGGCATTGACGTAGAGGGAGAAGCAGGTTCCCTGTGGGGAGCCTGATGCGGGACTCTATCCCAGGACTCCGGGATCACTACCTGAGCCAAAGGCATATGCTCAACCACTGAGCCACCCAGCTGCCCCCCCTCTTTGTGAGTTTTTGCAGTGAAGGACATCTGGAGGCTGATGTGAGGTCACTGGACACCTCATGGAAGGCAGTGGTGGTGAAAGAGGACCGAATGATATTTGTAAGAGGGTAAGGGGGACAAAGAAAAGGGAGTGCAAGGTATATTAAGGAAATGTACATTGAATGCTAGCTAATGATTGTGTCAAAACCCACAATGGAAATTGCCACTAATCTGTACCTTCACAAAAATTTGTGCCATTAGCACCATCTGGGAAATAAAAAGAGCTATTGGGATCATGGTGTTACTTCCTGTCCATTGTGCCATAGCCCTCCCTGACAAATGGTCCACCTCCTGTTCAGATGTAATAAAGGGCATCGTCATGGAGCTGACTGCCACGTTGGCAGTTCTCCTCTACCTTGCTTCTCTCTTGGCTCAACTCTTCTACTCTTGGCAGTTGGTCTTGAAGAAAGTAAGCTCTCTCTTGCTTAAGTTGCAAGCACTTCTGACTCCAATTTGAAAGCATCTTCTCTGAGGCTACCTGGCACATGGAGGGACTGCTCCCCCTTGCTATGGCCACACTCAGAGTCCTCTGCCTAGCTTCTTGGGTCAGATCAAGTTTCAGTTTACACTTCTCTATTTCCATGATCAGGTTGAAATCAGATCTCCCCCATTACTCCAGCTTTTTTGCTCTCTCCAACCGTCCATTTATAGCTCCCAGCTCTACTTTCCATTGCTTCAACCTAGAATCAGTCCCATTTCATTGTTACGTGCCCCCACTATCCTGGGACCCTTGCCTGTGCTTCCTTTCAGCTAATTGGCTCATTATGAAATAGCTCAAATAGGTAATTGTGAATGTTTGTGTAAAATGAAGAGCAACAGTAGGAAGGCAGCACAGATGACCAGGGAGGAAGAAGGCTGTTCACATAAACGTGGAAGAAAAGATTAAAAATGTACTTATAAGACAGTAGCACGTTTTGTAAAATAATGTGTATGAGAGATATGTTAAAGATGCTCAGATTAGATTCTCTTTCTATAGCTTTCACTTTTCTAATGAATGGCTAATAGGCTAATAAGAAAGGGGAGGGAAATAATTTTCATGTGTATCCAAAGTTTTCTCAAATACTTTTGAATCCTGCAGATTAATGATCCACACGCCAAAACAGCTTAAAAATAACAACCTGGGGATCCCTGGGTGGGGCAGCGGTTTGGCACCTGCCTTTGGCCCAGGGCGTGATCCTGGAGACCCGGGATCGAGTCCCACATCGGGCTCCCTGCATGGAGCCTGCTTCTCCCTCTGCCTGTGTCTCTGCCTCTTTCTCTCTCTCTCTGTGACTATCATAAATAAATAAATTTTAAAAAAATTAAAAAAAAAATAACAACCTGAATTTATTTAAGTGAATTTTGCATTTTTTCCTGGTGCGACATATGATTGATATAATAATTCAACTTAATCATGTATTTAATCTTTCTAAATTAGGATATGTAACTTACAGAGGAAGCTCTTCTTTTTACTGACTTCCTATGCACCAGAGATCAACTGAACGATTGGTTAAAAAAATAAAAAAATAAAAATAGACAAGCAGTTTTTAAAAAATCAACCACAGAGTACCAAAAGCACTCCAAAAATTCAGAGAAGTAGTTCTACTTGATGATCTAACAAGTAAGTTTCATTTTGCTTGAACTTCTCTTAAAATGCAATTGCTCTCTCTTACAGTATATTGACTGTGACAAGTGGATTAAAATATATGAAGCCCTTTCTTAGCACACTTGAAAACTGGATTAATAAGGGAAACTTCCAAAACAATAAAAAATTCCAACTGAATCAAATAGACAGCTTCAAACGGTATCTGAAGGAAATGGAATAAACAGAATTGTTGGTCTGCGTCATGAGAGTATCAATTTTGGGTTGTATGCCTTGTAGGAAGTCACTGTGCTCTGGTTAAGCATTCCAGATACTATGGAATGAAACCATTTCTAAATCTTCCTTAGAACAATAAATGGTTTGTTGAATTCAAAATCCACATGATCACAACAAAAACAGATAATCTATCATAATTATCTGCAGCAGTCATTATTTCTCCTTTCACTACACTATGAGGATGTATCCAAAATGCCCAACACATGAAGACAAGGCCTTGCTTCTCCCTTATCTCCTATCAAAAGTTATCTCTGAAGCTTGTCAAGAGGCATTGGTTTAGTTTTAGAAAGATTAGATAATCGTGCTTTGGAAAGTCCAGACTGGTTTTGAGTGCTTTAGCCAAGGTGTGCAGATAAAAACAACAGCAACAACAACAACAACAAAACACAAGGCCTTTCTAAGGTAAAACCTATCAACACATAGGGCCATCTGGGACCACCTGAGTGCTCATCTTGATGCAATTCAGTTTTGTTTCCTGAGTGCCTCTGTCAGCTTTTTGCAAGGCTCCTGGAAGGAAGGTGTCATCTCTACAATCTGGTGGCTTTACTGTCACAGTCACTGAAAAGACTCATTATTCCTCATTATCCTTCTTCCTTGCCCTTGGAAATAAAGATACTTGGTTTTACTAATATGACATAACACTTGTTACTCCTCACTTTTGACAGTGTTCAAATCTTCGAGGTGACCATGATCCATGAATCAAACTGAATTCCAATAAACAATCTTAAGACAGACAGGTATTGCTATGAACAATATCTGGAAGAGTAAACTAAGGTTCAGAGTGATTTCAGTAATCCACCCAAGGTCATCCGGGCAGTAGGTGAGACGGAGGTCAGATAGGATGATCTCTAGCACTCTAATGTTTTCCCTTCTTGGGATTCTCTCTCTCTCTCTCTCTCTCTCTCTCTCTTTTTCTCTCTTATTTTTTTAAATAAAAATCACATCACCGTGTAATACTTATGACGGATTGAGCAATCCCCTGCTCCACAGAGGAGCCAACCTGGGAAAGAAGATAGGCCTATCTCAGGAAGACCAAGGCAGCAGCAGTAGCAGGGAGTCCCCAGTGCCTTCCACAGAAGAAAGCTAATCACCGTATGAATGATCTTAATTAAATGTGAATGCATAGTTACTGAATGCTGTGGGAAAACTCTCTCCTTACTGGCTGCTTTTCCCACTGTGCTCAGTAGCAATACCTTCAAATTCAATTAAGATAATTCCTAGAGTGATCAGCTTCATTATATGGGGAGACACTGGGGACTGTCCTAATGCCAGGATGTATGTGTGGTCCGTGTGAGATAGACATGTTCTTCTCCTGCCTGCTGTCTCCTTTCCATGTCACAAGAAAAGTCAATCTCACACTGACATCATCTGTGTAACCTCTAAATGCCACTGAGAGAAAGGCAACTGGGAAATTCTATTTTTTGGACTGTTCTAAAGGTTAAAATAATCCCGAACCAATCATGCTTTTCAAACACTTATACTCTTTAACAGGCTCATGGTAAACAACTGACGAGGTGCTTGTGAGCCAGCAGACAAGACCACAACTGGAGACCCTCCTGAGGATCAGGAGGTTGGTTTTAGGACTCTGCATATTCCAGTTATGAAATGCTGGGTGGGGTGACATGGGAAGAAGGTTGAAGGACTTATTCGCCTGTGTTTCCCAGTGGGAGACATATGTCACCGAGATACAGACAGAAACCAATCAAACAGCAACATGGCACCAGTCCTACAAGCCAGACCTCTGATATGATCTGTTCACATTAAATATCCACCAAATACACGGTAAATATAAAAACAACCACTACCACTTAAGATATAATATTCCTTTACCTGACTCTGGCCTATCAGGGGCTAAGTGACTATTCACTACTTTGATTATTCATATTCATTGAATGACTATTCATAAATAATCATTACATTACACTATCATATATGTAATTTTTTAAAAGTCCCTCTGTTTCTAAAGATGTTTATATGAACAAGAAGTCTTAATCCCTAGAGCAGGGGTTCTCAATGGGGGCAATCACCCTCCCTGCCCCAGGGGCCATTTGGCAATGTTTAGAGATATTTTTGATTGTCACAGTTGGGGAGCGAATGTCTGCAATAGAGGCCAAGGATATTTGTTAAACAACTCACAATGCCCAGGACAGCGTGGCACAAGAAACAAGTCTTGGATCTGAAATGGCAATAGTGTTCAGGTTGAGAACCCCTGCCCTGAAGAAAGCAAGTAAACGCTGAGCCACTCTGTAAAATGAACGTTTTTTTAAGAAGAGCCCCCCCACCCCCACCCCGATCATGGGGGCATAGCCACTTATCATATAACATGGGCTTTCCACATTACATGTGAGTCACTGATGCCCTCCGGCAAGAGGCTCTGACATTCAGTCATGGTAGTTCTTACAGACAGACATCTAGAATTCTATAAAAATGTACACTTTTGCAGAGCACTTATTTTGTTTGCAAACAATAATAAGGCAGAAACTTTTTTAATCGGAAACAAACCAAGCCTTTTTAACTTTTAAAACTTACTATTTTTTACTTTCTTACTTGGCTCATTTAATCCAATATTTATTTACACTTTCTTTCATAATTTGGCCTGTTCTTTCTAAGAATTTTAAAACAAATGAGTGATATGCAATCAAAATAGAACAGCAATTAAAAAAACAACCCCACAATTATATACAAGTCATAAACTGAGGTCTTAATTGAGGTGATAGCAGGCTTTCTTTAAAAAATGAAAATATTCTAGTAATACTCTAGTAATAGTTAAACTACTTAACTCCCCTTTCAATATGTTTTAAGATAATGGTGTAAATAATTTGAAAATAATGATGTAAGTAAAAGAGGATATTTATGTGCCAAATAGAATCTTCTGTTCCATGTAGGACCTTGCCCAGAGGCTCTGTGAGAACACCACCCAGGGATAATCTCTCTTTTTTTAAGTATTGAAGAAAAGATGAGAAACAAACATGGACATCAGGATACCTACAGAGCTAAATTTGTGGATTTCTTCTTGATTTGTTCTCCTCACTGTTCTTCTCTTCTTTCGAAATTCACTGGACTCCCGTTTAAAAACCTTTCCTCTGAAGCTCATTGTATCCTGTTACTTGAGTCTCTGAGTTGCAAAATAGTTAAAAACACCAATTTTGTTAAACACCTTCCTTCTGAAGCTTCACCAGGCTGAAGACAACCTCCTCTGGTAAAAGGGGAAATGCTCATGCTACATTAATATAACTCAACAGAAAGCAAAAGAAAACCAGCAAGTACCGCTTCCTGTCACTACCAGCTGTTGTGATACGCTCTTGTGCATAGATCTTCCCTAATCACCTAGTGGTAAGACAAAAACACTATATGGC
Organism: Nyctereutes procyonoides; assembly: GCF_905146905.1. NCBI lineage: Eukaryota > Metazoa > Chordata > Mammalia > Carnivora > Canidae > Nyctereutes > Nyctereutes procyonoides. The sequence continues at coordinate 47,018,016 of NW_026575133.1, read as the reverse complement.
TTTGGACATCTAAGAGAAATTGCTCATAGCTAAATAAAAAATGTGATGTAAAATCACCCATGGAACCAAGTCAAGATTGAATTACAGAGCTGATTTAGGGCTCCATGACTGCCACCGAAACAGCCACCAAACATTATCATCCTGTCTGGATCCCAAAGGAAAACTTCCATAATATACCTGGGTCTGAGAAGTCTGTGTCAAGCAGTTGCTCATACAAGTGTATATTAAGTGCATCGACTTCCAAGATGATCACTTAGGCCACAAGGAGAAATTAGAATTCCATTCATATTAGTTAGCTAAATAAATTTTTTTAAATTTTTAAAATTTTTTTAGTTTATTTATGATAGTCACACACAGAGAGAGAGAGAGAGAGAGGCAGAGACACAGGCAGAGGGAGAAGCAGGCTCCATGCACTGGGAGCCCGACGTGGGATTCGATCCTGGGTCTCCAGGATCGCGCCCTGGGCCAAAGCCAGGCGCTAAACCACTGCGCCACCCAGGGATCCCTAGTTAGCTAAATAAATTGTACTCTACTACTATTTAAGATAATAGATATTGACACAGACACCTTGATTCCGTATACCAAATGGTTACAAACAGTCCAATAGTTAATTCCCTAAATTGTACTCACTTTCTCTGGGGGCAATTCAGAAGTGCAACTCCCCCTTCAAACCCACCTGAATTCTCCCTCCCATTTTATTCTTCTCCATGACACTTACTAGCATGTGACAATAATATACATTTAACTTATTTATGTGACTTATGATTGGTCTTCTTGCACTCAACTCTATGCTCCCTAAGAGAGAGAATCTTTTCTGTTTCAAGCACCATGTCTTTGGTGATGACAACAGTATTCGGCATCCAGAAGTTTCTCAGTAACTGTTACGTTTAATGAAAGAAAAAATAAAGGACTGGGGCGCCTGGGTGGCTCAGTCAGTTAAGTGTCTGCCTTTAGCTCGAGTCATGATCTCAGGGTTCTGGGCTAGAGCTTCTGCTCAGTGGGGAGTCTGCTTCTCTTTCTTCCTCTGCTGCTCCCCCCACCCCACCACCTGCTCATGCCTTTTGGCTGTTTCTTTCTCTCTTTCAAATAAAGAAATAAAATCTTTATTAAAAAAAAAGAAAAGAAAAAAAATGAGGGACTTACATTTATTATGCTTAACGATGAACCTTGTCCCCTATGTATATTGTTTTGAAATATTAGCTATTGACAAGAACCATATAATTTTTATAAATAAACATAGGCTATGGGATTATAGTCAAATATTTTCTACTAAATGCATGAGACAAGAAATATTTGAAGGAGGAGTGAGTGTTAGGGCAACGGGGGACCATGAGCCAATCTAGTGTGGTTTTGTGGAGACTTCTGTTTCAGAGCCCTGACTTCTTTCCGGTGCTCAACACGTTGAACGGTGCAGGTGCAAGGTGGCCCCCTTGTGTGACAACGTGCAATCCAGAAGTGAGTGGCTCCAGATATTCTGTGGCTTTTCGTTAACTTACTTCAGGTCTTCTCACAAATGTCTCTGCCTCGGAAAGCCTCCTTTGACAATCAATTTAAAACTGTGGGGCAGCCTGGGTGGCTCAGTGGTTTCGCACCGCCTTCAGCCCAGGGCGTGATCCTGAAGACCTGGGATCGAGTCCCATGTCAGGCTTCCTGCATGCAGCCCACTTCTCCCTCTGCCTGTGTCTCTGCCTCTCTCTCTCTCTCTCTCTCTCTCTCTCTCACACACACACACACACTGTCTCTGTGTCTCTCATGAATAAATAAAATCTTTAAAAAAATTAAAAAAATAAAACTGTGGCCTTCTTCCCCCCATTTTTTTTTTTTTTGCCACAGAAAAATGAAATAAGATGGTCACATTTGACCTTGAGAAGCCACTTTTTATAAACGCAGTCCTCGATTTTGTATGAAGGTGGTGATCTTCAGGAAAATTCTCACTTAACCAGCTTGTCCAATAACTATGGCCTAAGTAGATATAATCTACCTATTTAATAAGCCTTCTCTTTCATCACAGCTGCTTTTTACTGATGGGCCATTCCCTTTGCCCCAGAAATAACCAGACTTAGTTGAAGCACATCCATACACTCCGGACTTGAGCCACTCATCTGTCTCTACCTTGTCATGCAGTGATTTATGTAAGATAGAGAAGGAGAGATACTGATCATTCCTTGTCAAAGTGTGGACACTAAGGAAGCTTATTTCAAGAACTATGAGAAAAATATCAAGATACTATAAAAGTAAGAAATGGGGAGGTAAACTGTATCATTATTTTAAAATTACCTTAGGTAAATAAGGATTCCATACAGAAGCCCTTTTGATCTGTGGTCACTGAATGGTTAGCAATTTCACTGTATGTCTTTAACTCCGAATAGATTTTACCCCCTAACTAACTCTCTGGCATCTGTTAAAAGAGCAGCCACATCATAGCACATGCAGAATTTTCAGATTTAACTTGTTTCTTTTACAATATTATCAGAGTCTGCCTCTGGGTCATCTGATTTCCTGGGATAAGATTACATTTCTATTTTAAGAGCTGAAAATAGTGTTCTGAAACCCTTTTTAGATTATGGACCCATTTGAGGATCCAATAAAACCTACAGACTCCCTTTCAGCAAGATGTAAGTATTCAGAAAATGTGCGTACATGGTTGGAGGTCACAAATCTTGGAAGTCAATCTCTGGACCCTCTTATCCATGGTAGCCTAAATCTCTAACTCATGAGTTTAAAAGATAGGAATGTTGTCTGGTAATGAAGCATTTTATAATATTGAGCAACTCTTGTGTGACTTCCTCTCTTTCTAATATTTGCATCTAATGTCTCCTCTATTCCTCTTTGGGCACCACAGTTCTTTATCCTGGAGTCCCTCCCACTCCCCTGACTTCTGCAATGTGGGAATGACTCATTTATCTCCTTGCTTAGCTGTTGATTGCAGCTTCCTTAAGTACTGGCAGAAGGAGGCATTGCCAGGCCACATATGGGGATGTCAGATAGACATAACTTGGGGTGACTGCAAAGAAGGAGGAAATCCTGTAGCACGGAGTATGGCATTCCATGAGATGGCACCACTAGAGACCTCCATTGGCTTATGCCTTCCTTGATTTCAGACCAAGTCTGTTTCTTTGGCATTCTTTGATACCCCACACCATTCCAATAAATTCATTTTCTGTTTAAGTTCAGAAATGTGTTGGAGAATTTTTAAAGAGCCTACCTAGGACAATGGGCAAGAATAGGAATAAAGGGAAATCAGAGATTAGTTGGCTCAACCACCAGAAGTCACTGTCAAGCTCATTAGTAAAGAGATCTGGTGTCAACACATGATCTGAATTTATTAAGTGGTATACTCAAGGCATTGCTGGCTTCATGAGAAATACACAATGCCCTTCCTAGCCTTAAGAAGCCTGTAGCTGACAAAAGAGTTCACTATAGTTTGGAGGAATCTAGGAAAGCTTTTATAGTAAAGACAGAACCTAAGGAAGGCTTTGATTAATAGGTGGGAGTCAAATATGTGGAAGAAGAGTAAAGAATACTCCAGGAAAGAGTATCTAGAAGACATTCTATCTTATGCCTTTTTCATCTTCATGTAGCATGAAGAAGGAATAAGAAAAAATGGTAAGATCATGGGATATGGAATCAGCTTGTATTCAAAAGGATTTGAATCCACTTCCTAACTGTATATTTTCAGCTCAGGTTTCTCATCCTTCATAAATTAAGGATAGCACAGTGGCCACCTCAGAGAATTTCTGTGGGGATAAATTAGATGACATTTAAACGTTTCACAGTAAGCATAATAACCACTTATTACAAAAGGTAAGAAGTAGTCAAAACAGAGTGTTTAAGAAGAAGTAGAAAGTACATCCTGTCTATAGTCAGGGTTGAGGAGGAGAAGAGAGGTAGAAACAACTGAAAATAGAAGCCAGGTCCAATTAATAGAAAACTTTGAATGCCAAGATAAGGAAGTTTCCATTATATCCCAAAAGCCATGGGAAATCTTGAAGGATTTTTGAATTACAATTAAAATAATGCCTTTGGATGGTTCATTTGGTAGCAGTATTAACTCAGGTAATAACAGAATGGTGGAGGGTAGAAAACTTGGTCACAGAAACATAATCATAGATTTCACTGAGATTACAAATGAAGATCCAGCGATCAAATGGAAAGTGATTGGTAGCTGAAACTTATTGAGCACGTATTGGATCCTGGGTGCTGATATAAATTTACAGTACCTTCTTTAAACCAGTAACACTGTGGACTAGGTATCATTACTATTGTTATTATCACCTCAGTTTTATAGAGGAAGATATTTGGGTCCTAAGAAGTCAAGCAATTGGTCCAAAGTCCAAAAGAAAATAAGTAGCACAAATAGGATTTCAATGAAGACAGTCCAGGTTCAGAGACCAAGCTTTGAACCAGAAGGGAGATTCGAAGATGCCAGCAGGTTTCTGAATTTGCCATCAAGGAAATGGATGCTATGACTGAGGGACATAGTAAGTAGAGAGGACTCCTCTTCCTACTAATGCTGATGTAGAGATATTGAAGTTTGGGTCAAGAAGATAGGAAAATGGACATTCCAGCACCATTGTTGAATATGTGCTTGGAACTCATGAAAGAATCAGGGCTGGAGAAGTGAAGATGAATGTCTTCAGAAGGGTTAACATTGAAAAGTCTAAATTGAATTTTTGGAGATCAGAATAGTACAGAATTGAGAATACAGTCTTGAAGTTTTGTTTTTTTTTTTTTTTTACATATGATAGATAGAAGGCCATTTAGGAAGTTGAGAGGACACAGGGATAAAGGCCAAGGTAGTACGGCAGTCAGATGCACTACGTAGGGAGTTCAAGGAAGGTGCTACATGGCATCTGAGCAGAGATGGATGTAGGACTTAAATGTCCAAAAAGGTTCAGTGTGAAAGATAAACAAGATGAAAAATAAGGATCTTGCAGTCTTGAATCCAGACAGATCTATATTTGAATCCTCTTTAGCCATCTATTAGATGATTAGATTACTTGACCTCTGTCTGTCTTTTATATATTCAAGGAACAGTGAGTATATAGCTTATAAGGTTATTGTGAAATAATAAGTGTTAGTACCTGGCATTGAGGAACAATATATATATTTTACATATACACACATAATTCCTATATGTATGTATATATAGACATTTGCTGAATATGGTAAGTATTTATTAAGTCTACATAGGTTGTATTTATGTACAGACACACCTACATATTCATAGCATTTAAAGTCTGGCTCCATAGTGACCAGGAAGAGAAAGTAAGTTTGTGATTGATAGATAAGAGTCTGGATATTTGGAAGTTTGTTAAAATGGGAAATATTAACCATATTTTAGAAGAAACAGGAATTTGAATGCTAAGATGTTAGAAATTGGAGAAAAAGTTCTGTCTGTATTAGTTTTCTATTGCTGCTGGAACAGCTTACTGCACATTTGGTGGCTTAAATCAATACGCATTTGTTATCTCATAGTTGTTGTGGGTCAGAAATCTGAGCACAGTATGGGGTACAATGTGATTCTCTGTTAGGGGCTTCACGGTTGAAATCCAAGTATTGGCTGTGTCCCTTTCTGGAGATGCTAGGGAAGAACCTGGCTCTGGATTCATTCAGGTTAATGGTAGAAATCAATTCCATGAAGTTGCGGGACTGAGGTCCCCATCTCCTTGCTGTCAGTGTCTAGAGGCTGCCTGCATTTCTGGCTTGTGGTCTCTTTCTAAGCTAGCAAAAAGGGGTTGATTGAACAATCACAGAGTCTTGCAACATCTTTAGAAAACTGTCCCCCACATAGTCTTATTCTGGATTACATCTTGGTTTCTGTGCTTCACCTTTTAAAAACAAGCTTAACATCATAAATGTACTGAGAAAAAGGTTTAGGTGAGGACAGTATGTGGCCTTTGAGTGTCACTTCCACTGAGCAGTGGAGACACAGGTTGCAGTTGTGCTAAGAAATGAGTGAGAGGAGATAGAAATTTGGCTTATAGATTCTTTCCTGGGAAAAGCCAGCAATGAGATATGGGTGAGAAAGACAATTATAGCTGTGGGGATGGACAGCAGAATCAAAGAGACAAATCTGAAGATGTATAGTGATGGAGAAGTAATCAGACATATAAACACAGAAAACAAAAGCAATAAGCTAAGGTAGCAAGTCAGGAGGTCATCTTTTCTTTTAAAAAAGATTTATGTATTTGAGAGAGAGATAGAGATAAAGAGAGAGAGAGAAAAAATCATGCGTGGGAATGGCAGAGGCAGAGGGAGAGAGAATCCCAAGCAGACTCCTGCTGAGTGGAGCCTCACAACCCTGAGATCACCATCTGAGCTGAAACCAAGAATTGCACACTTAACTGACAGGCCACGTAGGCGCCTCTATGAAGTCATCTTTAAAATGTTTAATTCCATTTGCACAATAATTGAATAGGCTGTATGATGGGCAAATGACATCTTCACCAAATCTCAGAAATTAGAGGACAGAATCTTGGGTTTCATTGACATTGTATCTGAACCAACTTGATAAAAATGCTCCAAAAAGCACTGTTAGGAATACAGAGTCACTGAAACCTTGGTGGTTAAGTCTTAGACAGCTACCCATGATGTCATGCCTGAATCTGCAGAGCCTAATTCAAGCAACTGGTAGAGCAGTTACCTGTGCATTTCCACCTGCTTTCATGCTGCTTTTTGACTCCATCTTTATTCCACTTATTCTCCTTGCTAAGATTATCAACAGGAGCTGCATTTACTCCTTCCCTGTAAGAGGATATTAAGATAACTCTTTTTTTTTCCTCTTCCATTTCCAATAGATTTCCCCTTTGCCTGAAGGTTTGTGTGCTGCATGGCTTTGGTCACATAGGACAAAGCAAGCCTACATCTCTGGGTCTGGCTCACCACCATCCACGTTATTTAAAGGAAGTGAAGCACACATAGCTACTTCCTACTTCACTGTGGTCCCTCCTGAGCCTGGCCCCAGGCAGCAGTGCTCTTTGCTGAGGCTCACTACTTCCTGCTACAAAGGTGAAGACAGAACAGCCCAGAGTTGCCCTGGGGGAGCATTGAGGAGTTTAAATGTAAACACAACAAAAACTCTTTTATTTCTAAGTGTAGAGCAATGTCTGTGGAATAGAATAGTTCTTCCAGTGCCCCAACTTCCACTGCAAATAGCATTTGTTTTAATATAAAATATTGAGAAATTTCATGGAAAAGAAAGAGAGCCATGTAATATGACCTTCACGGACAGAGAATGTAGACTTGCCGAAAATAGAAACAGACTGCAGTTGTGTGCGTGTGAGTGTGTGTGGTGCTGTGTGCATCATGTGTGTTTGTTGTGAGTATGCTGTGTGTGTGCATGTACATAGGCATAAAGGATTTTTACTATATTGAACAAATTTATAGTATTCCACTCATAGCCCTTTAAACATGTATCAAGTTGTAATGATACCTTTTATATTATTGAATTTAATAAGTCTCAGGGAGTAAAGTTTCCCACTTAATCAGGATTTGACATGGGAGTGAAGGGGGGTAAAAAACTCATTTCTTACAGTCTCATGAGCCCATCTTAGAATCTAACAGCAATCAGTGAAGAAGTGATAGTTTTATTTTTCTTCTCAATTGTGGACTTTATCACTGGCTCACAAACTTCTACTAGGAAAAACATTTAGCTGGAGGCCCTCATACATCTCACCAATAACTATCTTAATACACATGATATAGGAAATGAGGAACACTGGCTTTAATGTTTGCCCTTTTCTTAATGTCCTGTTGGATATTTAGGTATTTATCACCCATCCAGAAGTTTTTCCTACTTTTTGGTAAAGACATTCAGCCACCCTTAAGACATCAACTTTAGCTTGGTCTGTTGGAAAGCTGGGAGCTCCTAAGAGGCAAGCATTCATTCTTACAGAGACCATGCCTTAACCCACACTCCCCTGACACCATGGCCAGAGCCAGAGCATAAAAACATGACAATAACAATGCAAACACACACAGCTATTAGATGATGTTCTAGGCTTATGTTTCACACACACACACACACACACACACACACACACATATAGCTGGATTGTTAATGCTGTTTAAAAAGTCATGCAGCTAATTCTTTACTTAATGTTGTTTTCCTATTAAAAAATAATCAACCCCAAGTCAACATATTTTCTCCTGGACAATTTTCCCTCTATCTTTTAAAGACTGAAAGGCATTCTGGATTGAAGCAGATGATTTCTTTTACAAATGATCGGATGAAGACATTCAAACACAGCCTCCTAGAAGATGGGAGTTGAGGGACTCTGAATCAATGCTATTATCTTTGATCTCATGGACTACTGCCCAACAGCCATTTCCCCCAGAGACGGGCATTCTCTCTGCTGGCTGGCTTGGATCCCATGCCGGCTTCCCACTGCTGGCAAAGTTAACTACACACAAGAGTTATTTCTTTTAAAATAAAACAAGCACCCACAATTGGCCTCCTATAGTCATTGCAATTGCTAATTACCTTGCTTTCACAATGACCGTCACCCACTGTTTAATAATTACCCTGAAAATCACGTTGTACACAGTTTTATGGAGAGGGCCAAGGTCTTTTAAATCTGTGAAGCTGTAATGGAAAAATAGGTTAATTTATATAACATCAGAATTACATGTATTTTATTCTGTGATGGTTTTTACTGCAGAAGAATGTGTCTTTACAAAGGGAGGGCAATGAAGCAATTTTACCCAAGCTATTTTGATAAGGTGACAAATTGTCACGTAAATGCCAAACCCTGAGCACACATACCACCAACTCTTCAGACCAACACTGTTTGCTGGTCGACCTGATAGCCTAGATGAACTCTTTGCATAGTCTGCCCACAAACATTTCTTTAATGGTGTCACAATGCATTCAAATTTCCTAGGGCCTCTGCCAGGAGGAGGCAAAGCTAATAGCATACTTTGATTTAAGTCCTTAATGCCTTGCATGGTAGAAACTGGAGAATAATGGAAGGGTCTTGGCTTTTTCAATCAAGAGCTTCTTTCTGTTTTGCAGAGAATTAATCGTTGGGCTTTCCTTCTTGAGCTGCATGCACGGTGATAAATTGTTGACCTTTTGATGTGTGATAGGTCAAGGTCCCCAATTAAAGGACAAATTAACCTTCTGCTATCTGTTCTTGTAAGGTACACAGGAAGGAGTGCAATAACGAGCAAAGGTTGGACAAGTTCTGACAGGGGTACCAGTATCTACTTCATCTGGTTCATGAGAATGGGAACAAATGCAGAGAGGCTCCGATTCTTTGGCAAACATTCCTAGGTCCTGGTCCATGCCAAGTATGAGTGACAGAGAGAGAATTAAGACAGACTGCCCATCTGCAGTCCCCATGAGAGATGGTTGGGTGGAACACATCAGACAATCTATGGAAACACAAGAAGACAGGAACTAGGTGTCAACTGAAGAACAGGAGTCCAGAACATGAGGCCATAGAGACATGGGGCTGTGAGTCAGGCCTGGGAAATGGTAGGACTTTGAAAGTCGTGGATTCCTGGAACCTCTCTAGGACTTCAGGGGGCCTGATGGTCACTAATCTGACTTGTTAACTAACATCCAGGTGATTCATTTAAAGATGCTACGTGGACAACACTTTGAGAAACCATGACTTCGAAGCTGGTTCATCTAAATAGTTTTCTTTGTTGAAAATCATATAATAGTGACCCCTGGGCCCCACTTCCTACTGCAAATTGTTCTTTACACTAGGCTAAAGTCTTATTTATAAAATCACATGTTTTCTTTCCCTTATGTATACTCAACCAGGCAGAAGTAACTAACCAGTCACACCACCTTGAACATACGAGGGATAGAGGGAAAAAACTCTGGAGGGAAACCAGCCATTGAAAACTGGGCCTGAGATGGGCCCCATTTCACTTCATTTCCTCTTTATTGGCCATCTCTTAGACTTTTGTAACTCTGGTCAAACTTGTTCCTCAGTTATAGTACAAATAAGGTTTTCTCAAACTCGGCACTACTGACATTTTGGGCCAGGTCATTCATTCTGCAGGATGCTCTACCCACTAGATGGAGTAAATCCCCCACCCCACCCTGCTGGGACAGCTGCCAATGTCTTCAGACATTGCCAAATGTCCTCTGGAGGGTGAGGGGAGGAGGGAAAAATCACTCCTGCTGGAGAAATCTTTGGTCCAAATCCTAATGCAGATTATTCCGCCTCAGTATTTCCTTGATGATGGCTTTCAGGCCCAGTGACCTGCTGGCAGATAATGGAGGCTGCTCTCCAGACCAGGGCTAGCTCCTCTTGAAAGCCAAGAAGCCAAGTTGACAGTCAGTTGGTTGGAAGAACCTCAAGGCTACTGGCTTTCCAGTCATTCCCCTCTCTCATTTTTCCATGCCTTAAGTCCTGCTACTGGAATTAGTTAGGGTCTGGGTTTCTGCTTCTGGTCTGGTCTGCTATTAAAACACAGCAATCACTTGCTGGGGAAAAAAACATCTGAAGCCATTATCATCTTCACTAACTCAGAGCGCATACAGCACAAAAGGCAAGCACATTTCAACAGTGGGAAGGGTGAGGTTGAGAGTGTGGTGTTTGCCCTTGTGGGTAAGATCACGGGGCTGGAGTCTGTGGGCCTCTGTGTGGTTCCTGGCCTTCCCACATGCTTGCTGTGAGCCTCCGGACAAGTTACCCAGCCTCTCTGAACTTGACCTTCCTCACTTGTAAAAAGAAGATAAGCACAGCACCTACTGCACTGAGTTCTGTGAGGCTCCATAAAAGAATATTTATATAAAGAGTTCAGCACAGTACCTAGAATAGAATAAAATGCTCAGTGGACGTTAGCTACAAGTTTGATGAGGAGGCAGCTGCATTCAGGAGGTAAGTGATCGTAGCTGGGCTGCCACCATGTATGGCACCATGCCACGGTGCAGATGTTCCTAGATGTTTGTGTACTGAACATCAGGAGAAGTGGGTGGGGGGATTAGAAGGGCACCAGCTTTAAAAGTGGCAGTGAAAGGGAAAAGATATTTCAAAATGAAGGGAGTGGCCAGAGGACCTCATTGGCCTGGATGTGGACAATTAGGCTAAATGGCACCCCCTCCAAAGCACACTGGATCCTTCCACAACTGACCTCTTTATGCTTGCTGTGCCTGGCAAACACTGTACATTTCATTTTCAAATCCCCACTGTGCACAACTACAAAAGCTTCCAATTATCCTATTTCTGTCATCTCCCTTCATCCCACACAAAAGACCCAAATGCCAAGGAAGTTAAGAAAGCCAAGATTTAACCAGTATCATATGCTTTTTTATCTTTTCATGGTTACTTTTCTGCCCAAGCAGGACTGTAAATTCCCAGAGCAATAAACAGTATCGTCTTTATGTCTGCACTGTGCTGGGTCTCCTACTGGCATGTGGCAAATACCAACATTATAATTACCAATTTGAGGTTGTGAACAGGAGAAAAGGGCACGGCGCTTTATTTCTCTCTGTCTTCTCCTTCTTTCTTTCCACAACTTTCCAAGGCCACAGCAAGGTATCACAGTACACTGACAAGGAGACATTTAATCTGACTTTGCCCTCTTTTGCAAGGGTGTCACAGACTGGGAAGGAGATCTATTACTTCGGTACCATTAAAGATCTTTGGTGGCACTGATAGTTGGCATCTCTCTTGCTTTGGTTGGCATTCAGGATTATGTTTTCAGTAAACAGTTTTGAGTTTTCTTATCTTTCTGTGCCCATAACTACTGAGGGGAGACTTCCATCAGGAAGGCATTTCCTTTGTTCTTCTGGCAGAGAGCATTTGTGCTCACAAGGAGAAGAGCGCGGATGGCAGATTGGAGGACTGTGTTCCAGAACCAGTCCATTTACTGATTGCCCCAGTGACCTTGGGCAAAACAGTAACCTCTCTGGACCTTATTGTCCTAAAGCTTTTTCTCATATCTAAAATTCTTTGTTTTTGTGTTATTTATTTATTTAAAGATTTTATTTGTTTATTTGAGGCAGAGAGAGAGACAGTGAGAGTGAGAGAGTGCTCATGCGGGGAGGAGGGTCAGAGGGAGAGGGAGAAGCAGACTGCCTGACATGGGGCTGGATGCCAGGACCCTGAGGTCATGACCCTAACCAAAGGCGGATGCTTAACTGACTAAACCACCCAGATGCCCTGTTTTTGTGTTTTTTAAATAAAACAATTTGTATTATCCATTTCAAATAGACTAATGACTGGGCTGAAAAAATAAGCTTTTTCTTTTCTTTTCTTTTCTTTCTTTTTTCTTTTCTTTTCTTTTCTTTTCTTTTCTTTTCTTTTCTTTTTTCTTTTCTTTCTCTCCTCTCCTCTCCTCTCCTCCCCTCCCCTCCCCTTCTCTTCTCTTTTTCTTTTCTTTTCTTTTCTTTTCTTTTCTTTTTCTTTTCTTTTTTTCTTTTCACCTCAAGTGCCAATTGGAAAAGAAAGATGAGCTGCAATCAGCTGCCTTTCTCCCTATTGGGTCCAGATGGTATACCAGGAGAGCTGCTACCTGTCCGTTGCTCCCTGTTCCTAGCTAGATTTCATTTCAAAAGTAAACAGCTGTGCCTTCTCGCGGATGACATTGTCCTTGACATCTTTTATAAATGGAGCATTGAAAAGAATTTTGGCACTATCTCCACACCCACTTGTTTTACTGATACTCTTTGATTTTCTTACGGGGGACATCTCGTCTACCCCCTCACCTTCCAGAGCACATCAAACAGGCATCCTGACTATATACGTGGACTGGAGCCTTGAGAAGAAGGACCCAAAGGCAGAACACATTGTTGTTTATACCAAACACTCCCCAAGTCTTGCACATTGTGGTTCCCAAGCTCTTCTCCTTCCTGTGCTTATTAAGGCCTGTGGTTGAATTCTTCCTTCAATCTGATGGGCTTTTCCCACCTTCAAGCTTTATTCCCCTTGACTGAGATAAAGCCATGTTCTGTTTGCAATCATATAACATTTGCAACCATTTCTCCTCTGAAAACAAGTACAGTATTTGTGCTAAGTATTTAGAATAATCAGAAAAAAGAAAACAAGTTCTTTGCCTTTAGAGAGCTTAGAAGAGAGGGTTTGGCAAGTGCTGTCATGGGAGATTTGCAACCAAACCAATACAAATCTCACTATTTTTTCCCCAAGTATTGTGTTTTTTCTTAAGATTTTTATTTATTTATTTGAGAGAGAGAGAGAATGAGCTGGGGGAGGTGCAGAGGAACAGCGACAAGCAGACTCCCCACTGAGCAGGGAGCCTGACTCGGGCCTCCATCCCAGGACACTTGGATCATGACCTGAACTGAAGGTAGACACTTAACCCACTGAGCCACCCAGGTACCCCTCCCAAGTATCCCAAGTATTCTCTTAATCACTAAAATCAAACAAGCCAGCTCATAAGAAAAATTAGCTCATTACTTTTCTTTCCACATACTACTCCACATGACTTTATCTTCAGGTCAATATCACCCAGGTGATAAAATCAGAAACAAAATATTCATTTTCAACTTCCTTTACCACTCATCATTAAATTCTGATTACATATTTTCTCTTGATTATCCCTGTCACTGCAGTAATCTTCCTGTCTAATGCCAAGTTTGACCATGTCATTCCTCAACAAAGAAGTCTTAAATGGCAACCCCCTTGACAACATCAGTGTTTCCCCAACTCTGCTCTAGGGCTTCCTGATCCGAGAGTCAGCTAGTGCTCCAGAAAGAGGTACCCAATGCCAAATAAACTTGAGAAACAGTGGATTGAGCAAAGCAAAGCTGGTGTCCTCACTGAAGAACTCTTCAGGGCTTTAGATTTCCAATGTGCAATGTGAATCTTTTGAGGAATGTGTACTAGGCAGTATTTTCCACACAGATTTTTGCATAGAAGTGTTTTCTTACAGAGCACTTATATTTTCAGTCACACGGTCTGGGGGGGAATGGTCTCTGCAACCCTGTGGATGCAGTGAGATACTTGGGGAGACAGAATCTAAAACATTTTCTTTCTGTCTTCTTTCTTTCTTTCTTTCTTTCTTTCTTTCTTTCTTTCTTTAATTAATTAATTTATTTATTTATGATAGTCACAGAGAGAGAGAGAGAGAGGCAGAGACACAGGCAGAGGGAGAAGCAGGCTCCATGCACTGGGAGCCCGATGTGGGATTCGATCCCGGGTCTCCAGGATCGCGCCCTGGGCCAAAGGCAGGCGCCAAACTGCTGCGCCACCCAGGGATCCCCCCCCCTTTTTTTTTCTAAAGTATTTTCGAATAAAGAAAATGACAGTGGCATCTTTTCCAGGGTAAATAGAATTTGTAGGAGTTTATGGGAAGATGTCTGAATCAGGGCAGATGCCAGGTTGCACTGGTGCTAAAAGGAAGGGAAGGCAGCACCGTGGCTGGTTGCCAGGGTGACTGCAGGCTTCACAGTAGGATTTTTGAGCCCTGCTCCTGCCCCAGAATGAGTACCAGGCATCATCCACCTCTCCCAGCAATGATAGTTCAGAGCACCATAACCAAGACTCTGTGTACAGCAGCAAGGGAGATATATAATTTAAATATTTAACACAATTTGCTCAAACTGGACAAAAGGGGGACCCCTGGGTGCCTCAGCAATTTAGCACCACCTTCTGCCCAAGGCATGATCCTGGAGTCCTGGGATCGAGTTCCAAATCGAGCTCCCTGCATGGAGCCTGCTTCTCCCTCTGCCTGTGTCTCTGCCTCTCTCTGTGTGTGTCTCTTATAGAATAAATAAATAAAATCTTAAAAAAAAACTGAACAAAAGATAACATCTATTTAGGTACATGGCTTTGGGTTTATTGGGCCTCTGTGAAATCTCAGCCTAATAGGATGAGGCAGGGGCAGATTTTCAGGGTTGTGTAGTAAGCACTGAATAAGCACTGTAGTCAGCATAGAAATAATTCATGACCCAGTTATGGTAAAAACGTGGGACGTCTGAGCCCTCCCTCTATCCCTGCCTTCTGCCTCTTCCCTGCAATGGCTGGTGATACTCTAGTCCGGTTTGTAAACAGAGTTCTAAAAGGATTTATTGCTCTCGATGCATCAGTTTCCATATTTTCTACTTGCATTCTGTTGCTGAAAATTGTCAGATATCTATCACCACGTTCCCCTTTGCTATTTTTATAGCCAAGAAAGGGTAATATGACCTGGTATTATTTAATTATATCTGTGGAAATCTTTCTGAATTAAGAGTCACAGTATACATTTTTCAAAGTCATGGTTATGATCATTAACCATGCATTTACATTAGCATCAGAATCATTTTATACCCATATCAGTCAAATACACTGTATTACAGACAGTGCGATCCTCATTGGCTCAAGTTGGACACTCAATGAACGTGAAGATCTCATAAAAACTTGTAGGGGAATGACCATCAGCCCATGGTTCAACTTGGTCCCACAATGATATTTTTCTGCCACTAATGTTTGTTGGGGTCGTTTGGCCACTAATGTTTTATAATATTGGAATTAGTTGATTGCATTTTAAAATAAGAAGGTTTTACATAACATCCCTGGCTACTGTTTCTCTTAAAAAAAATTCAAGATCTGATGATATGGATCCTACTTTCGGACATGGGAACATTGTCCATTGCCTGAGTAGAGCAGCAGCCACACTCTCTATATGGACCGAGCATTCAATTTACCAGGCTCCCCACTGATCCTATTGTCTCCCTGTCTAGCCCATGTGACTGGGAAGCATTTGAGTTGGAAGCCCTTGACTTGAAGTCACATTCAAGATCCTATCTTTTAGTAAGGTTATTGTAACTAGGAATTCGATTAAGACTTACTTGGTCCCTCTGCATTAAGCAGGAAGGCTAAAGATATTTGCTGCCACTTTTTTTGCAGTTAACCAAGGTATATACGAGATCAATAATTTACTCCTGAGAATTCCCCAGATGTGAATATGCATCGATAACTTATTACTGCTATCTAGTAATAAAATCGAGTTTCTGTCCTCACATTCCTACCGGGACACCCCCTTCTTGAGTGGATGGGCAAGAGAATATTTCTGGCAGTGATTAACCCACAGAAAGCATTAGAGCACACGACATTTCTCTGACTTCTTAAAATTAGAATCATTTCAGAGCTTGTGTGAAAAACTGGTGTGGCAGTTAGTGGCATGGTTCATCACCTCCTCATGTAAATGATGGAAAGATGATGCTAAACAAAATCTTTAAGAAGTGACAAAGTATTTGTTTTGAAAGACAAAACCAACATTCTTCAAGTAGAAGTTTTATATTAATGATGAAAGAAAGATCACAAGAGCCTTAATATAAGAGGTTATCATGATATTACTAACTTAATTATATATATATATTTAAAATTATCCCCTCCATGCATTTTTAGAACATATCACAGATCTGGATAAGAAAGTCAGCACCTCATTCAATAAAAAAAGGATGGGGGATCATAAATAATCTTAAAGACACTTGATAACTCCAAGACTCTATTATGTTAGAGGAGTACAGCTATGAAAGATTAATGAACGTTTTCATTTCTTCTCTCCACTTATCCCTGGAAAACTATGAGAACACCATTTCTTTTTCTTCATAGAAGCTTCCCTGTACTGGTAATCATGTAAGTCATGATGAAAGACTGCAGAAGTCTTTCAAATAATTGAGTGAGTTCATAGTACTATTTCCAGGTATGCTATGGCTGCATTTTTCTTACAGTTTGAAAGATGGTCAAGAGACGACTCTGCTATACTTCACACTCTCTAGCAACATGTAGTTGTACTGACACTTTTCCTACTAGTGTCAGAGGAGATTATTTAGTAATGGACTTATCCCAGAAATCCTCCCTCCAAAGCACCAATACCATTTTCTCAGCCTTTCCATCATTACCACAGTCACGGTTTCCCTGCTAGGATGAATGAAGCTGGGCAGAGAATCACCTCTACGGCACCCATTGATCGATCTCTCAGTCAACTACCTTTCTGGCCTCTCTGAGCTCAACATTAAACCACACAACTTTTAAACTGTCCTAGGAGTATAATCCAAATGTGATGCCAACACTTTGTTTGCTGACATCTTTTGTAATAAATGACAAATGCTTATAGCTTAGTCTCACTGTTCCAATAGTCAGCTGGGCCATACACCAAACTCCACCCTCCAAAAAAAAAAATGAAAAAATGTAGAGAATCAGGAAGAAGATGAAGAATATCAGGGGGAATCTGGCATTATCCTCAGCTTTTCTTAAACTGTGAAGACAAGTACTTGAAAAGTTTAAAATAGTGTAACTATAGAATAGAATATTTTAATTTCAAAAATAGCAGTAAGGATAAGGGGGGTGGAGATGGGGGAAAGACAAAGTTATAATGAATTTCTGAAATTCTCTAGTGCAGGTGTAAGCCCATTTTCCCAAATTATTTTAATATATGATTAACGATGAACAATTAGCAACTGCCCAGGTTTGGATTTAATCCTCTTACTATAACATTTAATAAAGTTGGGCTTGCATGTAGGGAGCACAGGTTACTCCTATATGGTTTTGTTCAGGAAAGAACTATTTGGCTCTGGAAGGTATCTATCACTCTTTATTCCAAAACCTATTAATAATGCCTGGGAAGCATGGTTTAATGTATAAATAATGTTGGGAGATAATATAATATTTATACCCATTGCAGAGCAGTGGAAAATGGGACAGAGATGTTCAAGAAGGCAAGGAGGCACTTGGGAGTGTGTGTGGTTGGTGTGAGATCCAACTGGAGGGGTCTCAGGGACCCACAGATTATTTGGTTCAGAATCATCATGCTTCTGCAATTTGATCTGAAATTCAAAGAGCTACATCCTGCATATTATATTTTCTTTTTAAAATTAAATTAGACAACATATAGTACAGCATTAGTTTCAGATGTAGTATTTAATAATATTACATTTTCAAAATATCTATTTAAAGTTTATATTTGAAAGGACTGAAATGCAGAGTGCTGCAGGTTAGATGTGAAGCCTTTGGTGGGTGCTTTCCTTGCTAAAATTGAGAAGGCTACCTGTATTCAGATGGATGTAATAAAATTAAGTCACTGAATTTCAAATGAATTAGAAAAACTCTAAATGATAATTGCTATAAATACAAAAGATATTTGGTAAACAGTTAAAATGTAATCTGTTGTTCATTTTCTAAATGCGAATGATTCTTTAATAGAGTCTGATCCTTAAAGAAAATCTCTGAAATAGCTACCACCGGACTAATCAATAATTCCTTTTTGAGTAGTTCTAGAAGAATAGGAACTGAGGCGCCAGGAATAAAACATGATTTTTCCATAGGTTTAAACCTTGGCCTTCAAATATTTCTAAGGAAGGTGATTCCTGGTTATGAATATTTCAACAAATTGACATTTAAATCTCCCCTCTCAGAAATATGCCCTCAAGAAAGCAGAAATCCCTTTCTTCTTCTTTCTTTCTCTTTCTTTCTTTCTTTCTTTCTTTCTTTCTTTCTTTCTTTCTTTCTTTCTTTCTTCTTTCTTTCTTTTCTTCTTTCCTTTTCTTTTCATTTCTTCTTTTTCTTCTCTCTTAGAAGGGAAGAACAGCAGTGTTATAAAAACCTATACCTCACTGATATATGACTAGAAGAGGGAAAAAATTCAGAATTAAGTGGACAGACATAGGGCAGTGCTGCCCACTTTTGTTGCCTATTATTTCTAGTGTGAATGTCCAGAGCAAAAATACTTCTCGCTGATGGCTCATATCAACATTATTGCAGCAGAGAAAAGGGAAACTCTTTTGGTAGAAAATAAGAACTTCTACTAATCAACTTCTTAATTGTTTAGAACAAAATTAGATGATTAGGTTGATTTTTAAAAAAATAATCACTTTTGGATCTGGTGATGTACATTTTCCCCAAAATATAATCATTCAACCTCCTAAGTGTATGTGATAAATGGCCTATTCAATGTCAAGTGCTTTAACTTCACAGTGTGTGCCAAGTTTAAGGAGACCTAGCCAGAACCCTAAAAGTGCTCAAATATCATGTTGTGTAGAAGACAGAGTGGAGTCTGGCATATAGGAAATATGAAAACAAATGTTTGCTGATTGCATGCCCAACAACAGGTACTGTTAAACACTCTTCCACGGCAAGGTCAATGTTCAGATCCAAGTACGCAATTTACTTTTCTGCCCTCACCTCCCAATATGATCCTTATATAGTCCATAATGCAACCTTCTTGGATGGATTCTTGTCTTCTGTATCCCTCTGATGAAATCTCATGGCACCTGCTTCATGCTTCTCTTGTGGCAATTACCTATTTCTCTTTAGGCTGTAATCCCTTAGGACTGCTCCATTGCTGTGGTATCTTCTTAGATCCAGAGTTCCTTAATTACCTTCCTGTCCTTGAAAGAGCTTCGTTTCAGAACTTTCATACAGCAGGTGCTCCATAATTATTAAGAATTTAACCGGCTGCTGTAAAACTTCCATATAGTGTGCTTAATTCTGAAGTTTAAAGTGCCATTTCTCAAGAATTTATTTCAAAATGCTTAAAGAAGAAATGTGAATTATACTCATTTATGCAGGAAGGGCCCTAGGTATCATATAAGGCTGGAATATTCTCCTTCCCACAGGATTATTTTCAGAGAAATAATTTTTGAACCAACCATGTTTCTTATATACAAAGAAAACGTACTTTTCGAAGAGACATGTTTAAGTAGAGTGAAATGCTAATTTTGGAAATTGGAATGCATTATTAATCATGTCGTTGTGGCTTCCAGTGAATGTAATTACTTACTATCTATAACAGAATTGAGCTAATTGATTAACGTTACCCTGGAAAAACACAAGTGGGCACAACAGACTCTCTGACGCCTTCTGATATTTGGCAAACACAGAGTGCTGAGTGTATACATCAATCTACTCTCAGCCTGCTCTTTCTCTCCAAATTCTTTTAAAAGACATTTTTGAAAGGCCTGCATATTCCTGAGTAGTAAAAATTACGTGGGCAGCTAGGAAAGCACAGATGAATGATGCTGGGTCATGGCTCTAACTCCTGCTTGACATTCACTATAGAAGGATATAAAGGCATGGCCTCTTTGCACTGGTACCATACAACACATGCTGTTTTAAATATACAAAGTAACTATCACATGGCCTTTTAAAATTTATGTAACACTGAATTTCTATTTTTTTCTGCAACTGTTAATGTAATTCCTGGGGCAAAAAAAAAAGAAAAAAGGGAAATGTTTGCTTTACTACTACTCTCTAGAACTCTTAAGTGTTTATTTCCTCCTTCTGAACATCAGTAAGACTACTGCCTCTGCTATATGAATCATAAAACTGATCATACAGGCTTTAAATTTTTTAATATTTTAAAAAATATTTTATTTATTTATTATCTTAGGGAGAGAGATCCAGTGTGGGCAGGGAGAGGGGCAGAGGGAGAAGGAGAAAAAGAATCTCAAGCAGACTTCTTGCTGAACGTGGAGCCCGATGCAGGGCTCGATCCCAGGAACCTGAGATCATGACCTGAGCCAAAACCAAAAGTTTGACACTTAACCAACTGAGCATTCCAGGTGCCCCTGATCATACAGGCTTTAAATCTGAGAAGTTATCACGCAACATTCCTGAGACAAATGCAGAACAACTCTCATTGAAAAGATGCAGAAGAATGCTAAGTGTGACAAAGAGAATAATGGGCTCTGTAACAAGTTTCTTTGGACTAGACTTTAACACTTGTTGGGCTTATGACCAATTATATTTTATTGATGCTGTGAAAAAACACAAATAAACCCTTCAACACAAGCTAGCTCATGGACATAAATATCATCCTAAAGCAGATATTCAGGTAAAAAATAGAGGGTCACATGTAACCACATCTGTGAATAACAAGGCAGGAATCGTCAATACCTTTGGAAAGTCCTTTATGTCTAAAATCTAGTAAGTGCTAGAACAAGTAGAAACTCATGAAATGATCCCCTTCATTGGACATGAATCATTAGAATCAAAGAGATAAAGTTCCATCCATCTTCTAATCTCCAGTTTAGAGAGTTTACCTTCATATGACTTGATCATCTACATAATAAGTAAAAATTTCGGTGTTTGCCCGGTGGCTTGACATTGGCTAGGATGTACCCCAAATATGATTTTGTAATGAGTTATCTGAAATTTGCTGTTTTATTTGGTGACTGTGACAGAAAATAGGTTATATCAGTGACCCTAATAGATCTGCCTATCAGATTACAGTAGGGAATTAAATAAAAAATTGGCTCTGTGCCCACACATCCTAGGTCATGATCATGTTTAACTTTGTGATTAAAATGATCTCTTGAATCACTTACAAAAACTCACATTTTGTTAAGAAGAAGAAGAAGAAGAAGAAAAGATAGAAAAAGAAAGAAAGAAAGAAAGAAAGAAAAAGAAAGAAAGAAAGAAAGAAAGAAAAAGAAACTGTTAGCAGGTGTTAATAATGACTATTTCTAGGGATGCTGGAGGGGAGAGGAAATGTATGGAAGAAATTTGAGTAAAACTCCTCAAACATTCACTATTTATCTTATTACCGACATGCAATACTTAACTATTCATGTAGTGTATACTTTTACAATTTAAAAAAATAAAAAAAGGAAAGCCAAGAAGCTTTATTTAGTCTTGATTTTTCCTCTTCTGTAACTGCAGTTTTCTAATACCTATTCATTATCCATTTAGGGGAAAGATCTAAATAGCAATCACCAGCTGAATTTTGAATGGATTCATCTAAATCTACACCTTTGAACACGGAGTCATGTAACCACCGAGAAAGTAACACAACTTTAAATCATGACCACGACCATGCACCTAAAAGAGGACATTTACTAGGAAATCAAGCATGTGTGAAACAAAAATGGCAAGGAGAAAGCTAACAGAGAATGATATGTTTAGTATTTTTACTGACTGAAATAATTCCCATGTGGTATTCAGAGGAGAGTGCCAGAAAATAACCTCTAGGAACTAAGAATAGTCTAAGTTTTGGATTCGTTAAACCGCAAGAATATGAGTCTAAGTCTAAAAGAATCCAAGGCAGAACGGGTTCTGGGACTAAGTGGGTAAGCTCTTCTCTGCCAGAAAGGGTTTTGCTATCAAAGCATGAAGGCCGAGGCTCGCCTCCATCCAAGGTCCTCACCTTTTGCAAACTACCCAGCCTCTATTCTCAATTTCTTGCTTCCTCTGTGGTCTTTTTTTTTTTTTTTATTTTTTTTAACACATCACTCCTTTTAATCTATTTGGTATTGGGAAATCCACTTGGTACTGGGTATTTGGTATTCTCTGTGAAATGGTGATAAATTGACATTTATTGCTAGGAAGTAAGGGATTAAAAGAAACAGTATCTACCAAGATTTATGAGTTTTACCACAAAAGTTGTATCCTCACTGGCTCCATCCTCACAAGGTTCTAAATAAAATAATAGATTCAGTGCTGGGGTGGCTAAACGAGATAGTAGATTACTTTTTCCAGACACACAGGGCTCCATTTAAAACTCTGGGGTGCCTGGGTGGTTCAGTTGGTTAAGCTTCTGCCTTCAGCTC
The DNA here is from genome assembly GCF_905146905.1 of Nyctereutes procyonoides. NCBI lineage: Eukaryota > Metazoa > Chordata > Mammalia > Carnivora > Canidae > Nyctereutes > Nyctereutes procyonoides. The sequence goes on along the minus strand of NW_026575133.1, from coordinate 46,995,560 downwards.
ATCATGATCCCGGGGTCCTGGGATCAAGCCCTGCGTCCTGTCCTGTTGGGCTTCTTGCTCAGTGGAGAGTCTGCTTCTTCCTCTCCATCCCCCTTCTTCCCTCCTCCCTCCCCTTTGCTCGTGCTGTCTCTCTCTCTCAAATAAATAAATAAAATCTTAAAAAAAAAAAAAACCAACTCTGGTTTTCGGCATGCATCCTGGTTGAGTCCATATCCAACCTCATGGTGTGCATACATGTAAACATTGACTGTGCTTGCATGGACACAATGGAGCTGGATGTTTAAAGACAACAGGAGGTTAGAAAGTTTCTTTGACTGCAGAACAGAGCCAGAGATACACATGTGCCTCTAGATCTACCCACACAAACCTCAACCAAACTGAGGTAGAAGGTTGGGGAGGTAAAACGAAAGCAAGGCTTGCCAACGTCAGGTGGTAATGCCTTCAGAGAAGCCCAGTGTCCTCTGCAGAACCCCAGGGCAAAGCTCTCCAGCTGCCATTTCTATACTTCTCCTGGTCTCAGTTGGAGATGGGGCTCTCTGCTTTGCTCGAGTTGTTTACACAACGAGCCGTTGTTTGAAGAAGAAGCAGTTTTCCCAAACTGAGGGCACAAGCCTCTTCTGGTACTTTTAAATTTACACAGTGATAATCTCCACGATCCTGTTTCTCCTTTCAATCCTTTCATCTTCAAGGAAGTCGTCTAAAATCTTGATGATCTTAAGTAACTTGAAACACAAACATATACTTGAAAGTATATCACATGAGATATACTTTCCCCAAAAACAGATCTGAAAAGCACCTGGAGGGTAACTAAGGTGATTGCAAGGTGCTTACTCTTTTGTGGTGAACCCATGCACAGTGTGTAACTTCTTTATGTTTTCAGCTGTGCAAAAAAAGATATACTTGTGATCAGACTCTCTACTCCTCACTTCTTTGCAAACAAGTCTCCAGGGCTGTTGGTCGAGGCAACATTTCTAGAAATTTTCTTTGGTTCATTTGTCTGTTTGTCCAAACAAAAGCCTCCGCTGCCTGTCACATCAGACCCTGAGGATGATTCTGGCCCGGTTCCATCAGTTACAGACCTGCTCCGCTCCACCTCAATCTCAGAGCTAAAGGAACAATGTGGTTATATACAATCTTTAGCTCAAAATCCATGGGCATTCTTGTTCAACAGCGTGGGCAAAAATGGGACAAAGTGTGGCAGCTATGAAGAACAGAGAGACTTAAGGAAATAAAAATTAGAGAACAAAAGTGACACAGATGGAAATGCCCCTTGGTTTAGAGTGGTCCAAAAGCAGACTAGTTTTAAAGCAAGCCCGACAAAAAGGCCTTTTAACGACCCAGTGCTACTTCGATTTGAAAGAGGAAAAAAAAAAAAAAACACGTTTCACACTTCATTTCTCTCCCTGCTCAGTGACTCTCTTCCTCACTCACATCTCTCTTTGTCCTTGAACCCCATCTCTACATTTTGGTCCACTTATTTTTTCCAATTCCTTTCATTTGGAGGATGTCTCGGTTCACCGGTTTTTTCCACTGAGTCCCCTCTTTGAATAACTTTGGTTTACTTAATGAGTCTCTCAATATTCTTGCTTCCTTATCGGGTGGAGAAGTGAAGAACCGTCATGCATCCCCAAACGGCTCCTTAGAATGAACACAAAATTATAAACAGAGTATGTTCTCCCGTACAGAAGTCACTGATTTCTATGGGGCAGGTGAGCAGTAGGTATTTTGCTCATTTTACACAGGAGAAGGAGGTACATTGCCTTAGCGCAGCAGGCATGTTATGCTGAGTGTGTTTCCTTACGTCTCATGTGGGTCCACAGCCCTGCAAGGAATCATCACTGTGCTACAGGTCAGGATGCTGAGGTTCAAAGAATGCAAGAATTCTCCCCCAGTCCCAACCTTTCCAACGACAGAAGTCCGACATCGAGACCCCCATTACCAACTCTGTTTTTTTGTGTGTGTTGTTGTTGTTGTTTTATAAATTTATTTTTTATTGGTGTTCAATTTGCCAACATACAGAATAACACCCAGTGCTCATCCCATCAAGTGCCCACCTCAGTGCCTGTCACACAGTCACCCCCACCCCCCTGCTCTCCTCCCCTTCCACCACCCCTAGTTCATTTCCCAGAGTTAGGAGTCTCTCATGTTCTGTCTCCCTCTCTGATATTTCCCACTCATCTTTTCTCCTTTCCCCTTTATTCCCTTTCACTATTTTTTACATTCCCCAAATGAATGAGACCGTATAATGTTTTTGCTAAGGCATAGCATTTTGGGAGTCAGAGATCTACACGGTAACAGAAATAGATTTCTGTTCTCGATGCAGAACTCTGTAAACTCCTTAATCTGAAGAGATTACAAGACAGTGATTTGCCTCCCCCCCCCCCCATTCTCTCCACCGTGGGACTCCTGGACTCGCAGCATAGTCATATTCTGTGTCTCTCCGAAGCACCTGTTCTTACTGGGTTTACTCTACACATTAACTAGAATTTACTCTCTTCTTATTTGATCCTTAAAGGAAAATCAGGAGACAAATAGTTTAGAGCAAGACAATGGCAGAATTGGGTTTCATCTCTGTGTAGATCTATTCTTCTAAAATAATCAGAAAAAGGGAAGTAATCAGAGACCGGATAAGATTTGCTATACTATTGATCATGTTAGTAATTTGCAGTTAGCATGTATATGGTGTCATCTGAAATTGTGTACATATTCTGGAACTACATAATCTTTGGATTATGAGGGGGGAATAGTATGTAGTTAAAAAGAGCGTGTCTTTCATTTTGAGACACAGACCAATGTCCTTGTTCTGCTGCCATCTCTTACAGAAGTGACAGAGGCAAACTTATCTCTTTGGTCCTGAGTTTCATCTTTCTTTTTTTTTTTTTTAAGATTTTATTTATTTATTCGTGAGAGACAGAGAGAGAGAGAGAGAGAGAGAGGCAGAGACATAGGCAGAGGGACAAGCAGGCTCCATGCAGGGAGCCTGACATGGGACTCGATCCCAGGACCCCGGGATCACGTCCTGAGCCAAAGGCAGACGCCCAACCACTGAGCCATCCAGGTGCCCCTCTGAGTTTCATCTTTCTTTTTTTTTAAATATATTTTTAATTTTTATTTATTTATGATAGTCATACAGAGAGAGAGAGAGAGAGAGGCAGAGACACAGGCAGAGGGAGAAGCAGGCTCCATGCACCGGGAGCCCGACGTGGGATTCGATCCCGGGTCTCCAGGATCGCACCCTGGGCCAAAGGCAGGCGCTAAACCACTGCACCACCCAGGGATCCCTGAGTTTCATCTTTCAAGTGAGGAAAGAATTCTATGATCCTCAATTCCTAATATTTTATTCTATATAATCTATATGGGAATACCCTGAATTTTGAAAAAAGGACCCACCAGCTTGCAATATTGGACAAATGAGCAGAAGAATATCCTGGCATGTGATCCCAGACCAGAGTGACCAGAGACAGGAGGGCAGGCAGGTTCAGGTGGGACGGTGAGCAAGGTCAGGCTGTCACAGAAGAGGGGAGAGGCAGGTGAGGATGATGAGGGAGGCATGTCTGGACTGCAGGCAAGTTACAGGTTTGACAAGAGCCATAATCGAGTGGTCTCTGACTCCATCTCTAGCCTGGGTAGTCTTTTCATTTTTATCTTTTGTATTTTTGTTTGTTTGTTTGACTCATTTGCCAACTTGGTAAGGATGACATTTATGCACATAATAAGAATTTTCAAGGGAAAAAAGATGATTTTTTAATTCACCTCATGTCTCCATATTACTGGATACCCTGGTCTCTACTGCCCCATTCCTACATGCTTTAAAGAAATTAAATGACTTTTTGTGTGTGTGTGTACTTTAGTTTTGTTTTAATCAAAGAAACAAATGCCCATGCAAAAGCAATAGAACATATCCTGATAAAGCTGGCAAAATCTTGCACCACTCACCACTCTGGTGTTTCAAGAGATGTAGGTGGCATACTGGCTACAGGCAATGGCTCTGGGTTCAAATCCCAGTTAAAATCCTTACTGGATGAGTGACCTTGGGCAAGTCAGAATTACTTTACCTTTACTGTCCAAGGCAGCAGTCACTAGCCATAGGTTGCTACTGGGTGCTTAAAATGTGGTTAGTATGACTGAGGAAGTGAATTTTTAATGACAGTTAATTTTAATTAATTTTTAAATATTTTTTTTTCTTTCTTTATTTATGATAGTCACGGAGAGGGAGAGAGAGAGAGAGAGAGAGAGAGAGAGAGAGAGAGAGAGAGGCAGAGACACAGGCAGAGGGAGAAGCAGGCTCCATGCACCGGGGGCCCGATGTGGGATTCGATCCCGGGTCTCCAGGATCGCGCCCTGGGCCAAAGGCAGGCGCCAAACCACTGCGCCACCCAGGGATCCCCAATTTTAATTAATTTTAATTTAACTTTAAGAACCGATGCTCTCTATCCAGTCATTTGAAAATGTCCAACTAGGTTTTAAACAACTGAGCTATGTGAATTTACTTGTTCAACTACTAAACTTTATGAAATTGAAACACTGAACAAGTACTTGGGATCAACATTTAGCATCCAAATGGAACGCGTTATAAGCAATAACATATACTGAATTTTGAAGACTCAGTATAAAATCAATATAAAATATCTCATTGATAATTTTATGTTGATTGTATGTCAAAATAATAAAAGTCTGAATATATTGAGTTAAATAAAAAGTTAAATAAAATGTATTCTTTCTTTCTTTCTTTTTTTTTTTTTTACTTTTTAAAATACAACTCCCAGGAAATTTTATATTATGTGGTTCACGTTATATTTCAATTGCACAAAGCCCCACTTTAATATCTTCCTCAGTGACACAGGAATAAAAATAATTTCCTCCAGTGGTTGTTGTGGCAACAAGGAAAGATAACGGCTTGAAGTTCTTAGCAAAATGCGTGACAAATAGCTGAAAGTACTCGCTAAAGAGCTATTATTTTGTGAATGCTATCTCCATTCTAACTTTCTCTGACACAGAAAGGAGAAGTGAAAGATATTTTGTAGGATGTTCAATCTGTTCTCCTAAAGTGCATGAAAGCAAAGAAGGCCACTGAGAGCAGAGGGGTACCAATGGCAGGGCTGCTGATAACTTACTGAATAAATCCATATTTTGTTCTCACTTCATGGATTCCTATTTTGTAAGCTCTACGACTCATAAGATATGGCTTACATGCATTCCCTCATCAAACCTCTTACTGAGTATCTATTCCTAAAAGAATCTAGCTTCCATAATTTGGAATCATTAAGTTTCTTAACTGTTTATAAGTCAGTAACAAAAAAGTCTACTGACATTTTAAAACGTTGTAATAACTTTAATATGAAAAATAAGAAAACTCATTACACACTATAGGTGAACTAACTTGAATTTAAATAAAATCTTGAAAGAAAAAAATGATAAGGAAGATACAGGCTTCTGCATTTCTAAGTTAATAACTTCAGTTCTCTCCATTGAACTTAAGCCAAAATTCATTCTCTTTCTCAGTTAACACCTCATGTACTCCTTTTTAAAAATTATTTTAGTGGTTTTAAATTATAATTTCTTTTAAGATCTTGTATATTTTCCTTTTTCCTTATCATTTTTAAATGTGGCATGTTTGGAGAATGGGAAAGATACAGTATTCCTTTATACAGGATGGAAGAGGAAACAAGAAAAAACTAAAAGTTAAATGTCAGAAGAGTAGCAATAGGTTGATAACACAGAAGAAAATCTCAAACACACCCAAACGTTCTTTGAATCATATGTTTGTGTGAACAGTCTATGCAGTGACTTTTGCAGTGGTCTGGGAAATAAGTGAACCTTAAATTTCCATTTCCCTACATTCTATGCAGCACAAATTAGGTTTCCTCCTAGCAGTTTAATTCTTGTTCTTAAAATAACTCCTTGGAGTAGATTACATTTGTGATCTTTTCTTTGTTTCAACAATAAAGGAAATCATAACAGCTAAAATGTAGTGACCCCTTACCAGGTTCCAGGAGCTACTGCAGGTCTTTTATTTGTATTCATTCATGAGATTCTTAAAATAATCCTATGAGATACTATGATAGGCAGAATAATAACCCTCCCCCACCAAGGATGTCCACATCTAAAGCCCCAGGGCCTAGGAGTCTGTTATTAGCATGGCAAGTGGTGAAGTAAGGCCGCAGATGGAATTAAGGGTGCAGACTCACTGGCCTTGAGATGGAGAGAGTATCCTGGATTATCCAGGTGGGTCCAGTGCAATCACGGGGTCCTTCGGAAGTGAAAGAGGGAGGTAAGAGAGTCCAGAGTCAGAGTCAGAGAGATGTCTGAAGACAGCATGCTGCTGTGAGCTTTGAAGATGGAATAGGGCCAAAAAAACAAAAGGCCAAAAAAACATAAATAATAAAACCCCAAACAGATCCTCCCCTAGAGCTTCCAGAAAGGCATGCAGATGTGCCAATTTCAGTCCAATGAGACCCATTTTGGATTTCTGACTTTCAGCACTGTAAGTTATGAATGTGTTGCTTTGAGCTACTATGTTTTTGGTAATTTGTTACAGTAGGAATGGGAAACTAACAGAGATAGGTACCCTCTTTATTCCTGTTTTATGGAAAGCCAAGGCATAGAGAACGCAAATAATTGATCCTGAGATCACCCAGCGGAGTAAATGCACTCTGGCTTTTAACCCCTGGCAAGAAAATAAAAGTCAAGATCGCACCTGGCATCCTCTTTCTCTTCTTAGCATCTATTCACTCCTCAAGTCCCAGCTCCACTGCCACTTTATAGGATAACTTCCTTGACTGTGTTGTCGAGGTTGGATGGTCAAAGGATAAAGTTGTAAGGTAGAAATGCAACTCTCATTTGAAGCATTTATTATGGTTACAGTTTCATATACACACCAGTCCTTTCTGTCTCCACCAGCAAATTGTAAGGTCCATGAGAGCAGAGCAGCCACTGTCTGCTGCTGCTCATACCTGTCAAACCCAAGGGCCAGGTGTCACTCAATTGTCTACTGAATTTCTGATGTTTAGGCCACGTATCCATGACAAATTCACTGGAGCGTATTGAATTTGTTGAACATGGTCTTTAAGAATGAAATACATTCCAGCAGGATAAAGTAGATTATTGGAAATGAAGTTTGAAATCCTAAATTTATGTCTCTATGTAAGTAAATCAGATTAGTGAAGCAAAATCTGAGAAACTAAACCAAAGATCCAGAGGAAATTGGTTGAAGCATGGGACGATGCCGTATTCATAATTGGTTTGCCGAAAGATGCATTTTTGTCCTTGACTGTATTACTCAGTTTTCACGAGATTTTATTATGTCAAAGCCTGGTACTTGGGGATAAGCTTTAAATATACTGTTCTGGAAAGTAAAGAAACAAACAAAAACAGGTATAACCAGGCTTTTAAAAATATTTGATCATTTTTAAAAGTTAAGGGACTTTTTATGACTACTGATGTGTTCAATCTATGCTTTTTCTTTTTGTTTTTTTAAATCTTTTAATCTTATTTATTTATTTATTTACGATAGTCAGAGAGACAGAGAGGGGGGCAGAGACATAGGCAGAGGGAGAAGCAGGCTCCATGCACCGGGAGCCCGACGTGGGATTCGATCCCGGGTCTCTAGGATCACGCCCTGGGCCACAGGCAGGCGCTAAACCGCTGCGCCACCCAGGGATCCCCCAATCTATGCTTTTTCTAATCATGTAACTATGCATTATTGCTCCTTGGTAATATAATCTTCTTATCTTCAAACTATGGCCTTTCCCAAAACACTCAAATCCACTAAGAGTATAATGTTCTTTATATTTTTAATACACATTTATGTCTTTCTCTATCTCTATATAGTTGAATTTGCTAATTGTTTTTGGTGAAAGTTTCTGCATATGCCACAACATTTGATTTTCTGCTTTTCTTTACCACTATGGTGGCTTTACATTTTAAACATTCCTTTAAATTGCATATGCTTTTTCTCTGTTCCATACTATTTCTAAATTTGTATCGCTTGGAAAACTAGAAAGATGCACGATCCTTTGGATGAGCTAATACCAGGTGTAATCTGAATTTGGTAAGCCTTGGCCTCAAAGATTTGTGTTGCTAACTACTAGGCCTCTGATCACATTCAATTAACTCTTATGGAAAAGCCATTCAATTCACCTGTCCATCTTCTGCACCTTTGAAATTCAGCTGAAAAACAACCCACAAGGAAAAATAACTTCTAAAGATTCTCTGTGCTTTTAAGCTCCATATTACTCCATCCACACAAACCATTTAAAATCATATGCCATTATACAAGCTTCTTTACCCTGGGGAACCTTATATTACTATATTCAAGATTCAAACTGCACTAAAATGAATAAAGAACATTAATTCAGGATTTAAAACATTTGTTTTTTCTTCCTTATGTACCCATTAAAAAAGATGAAATTGGGCAAACATATTAAAATCCTTCTGATAATAAAGTGTTCTTAAATTAGAGTATTTGTTATAGAATAAGAAGAGAGATCATTTTTATTTCCTTGGAAATAAAAGGAAATAAAAGGGAACATCATATATTTCTCTCTGCCCTGAATTTATTTGCAGGACCCTCGTTGGTGTCTCTCTTCTGGCCACACCCACCCACTCTCTTCTGGCCACCATACCCCCTTTTGGGGTAGATATGGAACAACTAAGGTAAAATCCTGATTGATTGATTGATTGATTGATTGATTGATTGATTTGAAAGACAGAGACAGAGAGAGAGAGAACACACAAATGGGAGGAACAGAGGGAGAGGGAGGGAGAGAATCTCAAGCAGACTTCAAACTGAGTGCAAAACCTGACATGGGGCTCGATCTTACCATCCCAAGATCACAGCCTGAGCTGAAACCAAGAGTGAGAGGCTTAACCGATGAAAGCCACCCAGGCGCCCCAGTAAAACTCTGATTTAAATGGTCTCATTGCTGACTGAGTCACCCAGAGGATAATGAACTCTCATCAGCACAGTGACCTTTTGTGGATCTCTGAAGCTCTAACTTAGCCAGCCTACCACACAAGACTCTGTCTTTGTAGGACACGCACTAGTTTACAAAATGATTCCATAGAAATAAACATTCCGGTGCTTCCAACAGACAGGATAGATAGTATTTCCCATTTAATAAACCTGGCTCAATGAATCAGCATATCGAGACAGACTTGATACTGACACAGGCTTCTGACTCCAAATCTCAAATTGGTCATTGAATCACAGCAGTTTTCAGACTTTTGGGTGAAGAAAAGGCACCCAGGAAAAACCCAAGTTCCTTTGTATGTAGTTAGGCAGAAGAGCAAAATACACTGCAGAGGTCAAAGTAATAAAGCAGCGAGTTTCCTTTCTGGCTGAGCCCACCTCATCCATCAGAGCAAACTTTTCCTGCAGAAGGCCAGACTGTAAAGACTTCAGGCTTTGTGGGCCATTTATGGTCTCTCCTATACGGTTTTCTTTCTTTTTTGTTTTGTTTTACAGAATTTTACAACTGTGAAAAGTATTCTTAGTTTACAGGCCATACAAAAACAAACCAAGGGCAGGATCTGATCCAGGTACTGCAGTTCATCAGGGTCCTGGACCTGGCATTTCAGAGCACCAAAGAACGGCTGCTAATGCAGGTGTCCCGGCCATAACTGAAGTTCTCTGGCTCCAAAATGTTTATCATATAAGTGCACATCCTTGGCTCACAGAAGAGATCTTACATCCCTGACTTGCTAGCTACAAGTTGAGGCTATGTCATTGTCCCCTGTCTTTAATCAAAATTAAAGATAAAGCCATGTTAGGGGCACCTAGGTGGCTCAAGTGGTTGAGTCTCTGCCTTCGGCTCGGGGTGTGATCCCGGGGTCCTGGGATCGAGTCCTGCATTGGGGTCCTCAAAGGGAGCCTGCTTCTCCCTCTGCCTATGTCTCTACTCTTTCGTGATGTCTCTCATGAATGAACGAATGAATGAATGAATAAATAAACAAATCTTAAAAAAAAATAAAAAAGATAAAGCCATGTTTGACTTGGTCTATACACGAAATCTTTGGCATTCCTAAATTTAAGTGGAGTGGTTTCTACTACTTCAGAGATACTCCAAAATTCTCATGGATTTTAAAATTGTTTCACTTTTGAGTTGAAACCTTGACTCTTGCTGTGGTAGCTGATTATACAGCCAGAGAAAGAGACCAGCAGCCTGCCCCGCACTTGCTTCTTGCCCTCCTCTCACGTCAATTCTACCTTCCAGTTCGTGACCAGACAGTTGCTATTTTTCAGGGGAGGGGGGCAGGAGAGACAGAGGGGGAACAGACCTTAAAATGGAGGCCAACTGCCCAGGAGATAGCAGATCTACATCAGTTAAATTAGGTAGTGTCTGAGACCTTTAATGAAATATGTTATAAAAAAAGCTACAAAAAATAATTGACAAAAAGATTTGTTACTTCTCTCATCAGAGCAAAATTTTCAAGTGAGAGGTAAATTAGCTTTGAAAGAATTTCTCCTTTTTTTCCCCTAGTTAAACTTGACTGAATTTTAATAAATCATTGTAATAATCTCAGAGATTAGGATTTACGTGTCCCTTGTAAATGCCAAGGACCTAAAATAGTTTATTTTGATATTTACCAAGTCTTTCCCTTTCCACTTTGGACTACACAGCCAAACTATAGCCAATGCCAGCCCAAAGCTTATCTCTGCATGAATTCAGAACCTGGGCTACAGGAATGAGACTCTTCTGTATACTGACTTCTCAAGTGCCAAAGCCTTCTGAAGAGTATCAACATTCACAAACTTGATTTTATTGTCGTAGCTTTCTCCATCCTTAACTTATTCCTGGACATTTCAATGAAGAGTTAAGTAGACAGCTTTATCAATGAAGCTCTTGATATCAATCAATTACTTAAAAATTTCAAAGAATCAATAACACTTGTAATCAGTTTTTAGTCTATAAAAGGAATTGAGCTGAGCACCATCAGGGCATAAAGCAGACATAGTTTCTACCTATATGGGGTTTCCAGGCTACTAGTGAGATAAGAAAAAAATAGGACTAGTAAATAAATAATTAGAGTTTCAATGAATAGCTCAAGATATGATTAACTGCAAATACACACTGTGATACAGAAAACTAGAAAAGAGATCATTTATTCATTCATCAATCATTTAATTGGTATTTATGTTGTGTCAGGCATTATACCTCCTCTGTAGACTGTTCCTCGGAACTCAGACTTGTATATGAAATTTCCAATTTGAAATCTCCATATATGGACCTGACAGACATTTCAAACTTAACATGTCTCACAGTGAACTTAGATTCTCTTGCCAAAGTTTCTCCTGCGGTCATCCTCATCTGAATGGCAACTCAGTCCTCTGGTTGTTAAGGCCAAAAAACAAACAAAGCCAAATCAAAATCAAAATACTGCATATTCATCCCTGAGTCTTTTCTTGCTCTCATACTTTATGTTGAATCTGTAAGCAAACCCTATTGTCCCTACTTTTGAAATGTATTTGAATCCAACCACTTGTCACAACCTCAACAACTCCCTTTCAGGTCTTTTTCTGGGATCACAGTAATACTTCAGGATTAATGGTCTTTCTGGTTCAACCCTGGACCCTCTGCAGCCATAGATCTTGTCACTCTCCCACTGAAGGCCCTCCAAATTAACGAGCTTACAGCTAATAGAGAACTTACTATCCACCAGGCACTGATCTAAGCTCTTTGCAAGTATTACTGAATTTTCAAAAGAAATTTACACTTTATATACCATTACTTTCTGTATTTTAACAATGGAGAAACAAAGTCACAGGGAGGACAATTGTGTCAAGATCACACAGCATGTAGCAGAGACTGGGGTCAAATCCTGACATTTTGGATCCATGGCCCAGGATCTTGGCTTCTGGGCCTCCTCCCTCTAATGGCTTCTCTTCTCACTCTTGGAAAAAGCGCCCTCCAAGTCTTCATGATGGCCTTCGTTGATCTGCCCCCATTGCTTCAATGACCTTCTCTTTCTACTACCTTCTCTTTGGCTCACTTGGCCACATTGGCCTCTCTACACCATTAGCTTCTTCCCAGTTTAGCAATTTTCATCCTGGCTGGTCCTTCTGCCTGAGACATTTCTCTGCAGAGAGTGGCATGATTCACTTCCTCACCTCCTTTAGGTCTTTCCCCAAATGTCACTTTTTCAGTCATTGAACATCCATCCCCCTTATTGAATATTTTACTGATATATCTAGACATGATTGTAAGGACTTACCATGCATTTCACTTCATTAAACCCTCAACACAGCTCTGGGCAGATGGAGCTATTACCCTCATCTTAGAGATGAGAAAAAGATGCATAGAAATGTTGAACAGTGTGGTGAAGATCATGTAGTTGGTAAGTGATGAAGTCAAGATCCCAACCTAGAGTCTCTGGCTCCACAGTCAGTAATATCTCTCTCTTTCTTGCTCTCTCTCTCTCTCTCCGTCTCCCTTTCCCTCCTCCCTCTCCCTACCCATCACACACACACACACACACACACACACACACACACACAAGCAATATATAAATTTAATGTCTAACAGGTGATAGAAAAGTGAGAGAGAAAAAAATAATTTTGTTTAGAAGCTTAGAGCCAGAGTAAGATGATGATTAGCCCATCAGTATAAAGAAGGACAGGATGTGGAGAGTGTAGATGATCAGTTTCCAGAGCCATGTTTCTCTGGATGTCATCCATGGGGCTCCTCCATCAAAAGTACCTAGAAGTGTTTGCTAAGAGTGCAGATGCCCAGGCTGTACCCCACGCCTTTTATATAGAGTCTTTGGGTCCAGGAGCCTAAGGATTGGTTCATACATAAGAATTCCTAGGTGATTTTAAAACACATTAAAGTTTTTGAACTACTATCTTAAAAGATAAAGAATCATTTCTTTATCTTAATTTCTATACAAAACATCACAACACTAATACGACATTTCCATAAAAACGAAATTTGGAAAATGTACTTAATGTAAAACTTTACAGCTCAGGGCAAGAATCTTTGATGGATTTGTTCATGGGTACATTCCAAATGCCTAGAACAGTGGCTGGCCCATAGCGGGTGACCAATAAATAGCTGTTGAATGTATGAATTTGGAGTAACCCAGAGGAAACTCTCAAGATGCACAATGATTCTGTATGAACATATCTTATTCTGAGTGGTCCAAAATTTCCATCATACTTCTCATGAAAATTCAGTTTTATCCTTATTTCCTCAGAGGTATGAAGAGAGTTATACTGCCTTTTGTAATCCTTGATCTAAATGTGACGTAAGGGTCTGGCATTTAGTAGCTGTGTGATTTGAATAAGATATGCAATGTTTCTGAAGCCCTGGTTCTTCATCAGTAAATTCATCATCATTCCATTTAATGTCCATAAAGGTATCATATAAATTAAAGAGATCTTTGAAAAAATACAGCATTGTTATCTTTTTTTTTTTTTTTTTTTCAAATTTCTACCTGCCAGGGGATCCCTGGGTGGCTCAGCGGTTTAGCACCTGCCTTCGGCTCAGGGCATGATCCTGGAGTCCCAGGATCCAGTCCTGTGTCAGGCTCCCTGCATGGAGCCTGCTTCTCCCTCTGCCTGTGTCTCTGCCTCTCTGTGTGTGTGTCTCTTGTAAATAAATAAATAAACTCTTTCAAAAAACATTTCTACCTGCCAAATATTATATTCTAAGTGGTAAAATTAGGGAAGGGGAAGGCTGTTTAATGATTGAGATGGCATAAATAATACACATAACTATGGAATGCCACTGTCATTAACAAGAGTCAAACTTGGGGGGAAAAGTCTCAAGTTCGTTTAGATTTAATTTGTGAAAAACTTATGGGAATAATACGTATGAAATTATTCCCACATTGTATTTCCTCCTAGAGAAAATCATAGCCCAATAGTTCAAGAACAGTATTGCCTTTCGAAAATCAAATATCGATTTGTTGAAGAAGTTGGCATGGAATGGTCTAGCTTAGTATTTTATCACTGAGAGGCACAGCCCAAACCAAATGACTTTCATTTAAAAACTTGTAGTGTAACAGGTATTTTTCATTCATTATTCACTACATCCTTGATATCTGAACATTGGAATCTAAGAGGAAAAAGTCGATTGTACTGAAACCATGCAACATCTCCCCAATTTTTGAAACTTTAGCACAGCACCTCCCTCCGAACGTGGGATTTCAGTGACTAAGCAGATCTCTCCCTGAAGCTCAAGTAAGAAAAGATGCTACCTTCTACTTTATTCTTGCTGATAAAATAGGTGCATAAGGAAGCAGTAATGTTGTCTAGTATAACTGAAGCACAGACAGAAATGTAATGTGGCCAATGGCAAGAAACAGCATTCTAAAACACCATGCATTCCACAAAATTCTCAAAAACTTTATTCTGATTTTATGCCTAAGTTAAGCATTTTGTAAAGGCACTTCCACAGCCGGGTCAGAAACAAAAACTCCAAGAGCCTTGAAGCTAGATATTTAACTACCAACATCTACACAACTTGATTGGTTACATGTGATCTAAAACTATGTCTGGAGCTCTTCTTTCCAACTAGAGTCACAAAATAAAAATCCACTGAGTTAAACCAAACTCCCTAAGTTTTCTCTTTTTTCTCTGCACAAAAGTGAATAACAGCATACAAAATGCTAGGCGGAAGAGAATTTCAAATAGACTGATAAACTGCACATTTCGTGACAGATCTAAGAGAAAGATAATCAGCTCTGAATGATAGAAGTAGTTTTAAACGTTTCCCCCACGTTGTAAAGCACAGTAGTAAACTCTAGGTCACACATTTCTTTATCTCAGGCTGAACACCCCCAAACCCTAAATTGCAACCTCATTTCTATAATAACAGTTCAATCAACCGAGGCTGCTTTGCCACAAATACCATACCATGATGATGAGGGTTCTCGGTCTACTCATTTCATCGTCACTTTCCAGAGGCAAAATTTCGTGGGATGGTTCCTCTTGGCGTCGTCTACAAATGTGTGGACAGCTCCTCTGGACCACAGAACGAAAAGCTTGAAGCAGAACAATGCTGGCAGTGCAGCCCATTGCTGCATCCTGGAGCCTACAAAATAACTTCTATGTTGATGCTATGTTTGAAAAACAGTGGCTCCTTGTCCCTGAAAACAGCCTACATTGCAGCTGCAGCCAGCTCACTCTCCAATCACTTCCTTGAGCTCTGATCATCTGATCGCCGCCAAATAGCTTGGATGCAGAGATGGGAAAGATTTGATCCACTGAAACCGAACACACTCGGGAATATTAGAGCATTTCGCCCAGAGACTTATTGCTCAATTCATTTCAGGAACACATTTCCTGTTCGTTACAATGATTCTCCTCGATCCTCGCCTCAGAGCTCTGCATAAAATATCTCTTTTTCACTCCTGCACTCGATCCCTCTTTTTTCAGACTAAACAACTGAAAATCGAACTCCACATTGACATTTTTCCAAGTGTCCCATAAAGAGGGGGAAATGATTGTTTTCTTTGTCAAGGTGAGCACTGCTGAAGGGGAGTTTTGCTAAGTAACTGGGGTTTCACTTTTCACAGCTCCGAACTTCAAGAAATGAAACTGGCTCATCCGAAATGCGGAGCTGCTGAACCAAAACGACTGATCAAAAGCATGCACGCATTAGCCAAACCCACGTGAGTGACACCAGCGTTGGCCCTGCGAGTTCCTTTCAATGGTGTGGTTGTTCTGTTCCCACACACGCAGTTCTGCAGCCTAATACATTTTTATATTTACATAGGCGGCTGGTGGGGCTGAAAATCTCTCCATCACTGAGGTCACTTGGCGAGTTCTGCTGCCCTGACCTCTTAGAAAAGGCAGTTGTAAAAGCATCCTCGCATCCTATCAGGAAGAATTCAAGGCTCCGGGAAGGACATTGGGGTCTTCGGTAGCTAAGAGTCCAGTATTCCCTGACTCCTGCGAGACTAGTCACTTCGGAGGGAACCCAAGAGATGCTTCGAAGTCACATGACCTGCTTGGCCTGGCTTCAAGATCTAATGGTCTATTGTAAGAGAATAGGGCAACAGGGGATGCTGCTTGCACTAAAAATATCTCGCAGCAAATGGCTTTTGCTTACAAATGAGCAAAGTATGAAATCCCCAGTAGGATTTTCAATGTCGGGATCTTTTCGTCAAGCTAAGCCTTCCAGTGTAACTCTCAGGGATTCAAAGTAAAAAAATGTTTTCTTTGGTTTCTGGGCTCCTCAGTGCAAAGGGTGCTGCAGGAAGTTTGAAGTCGGGTTTGTTTTGCTGTGAGGTGTGGCCACTCCAGCTCCAGTGAAGTCGCTTTCACAGAAGCGTCTAGCATGATGCTCAATTAGGCATTAATTGCTCAGTGATCTGTCACAACACAGCATTATTTAATTGGTACGTTTGCCAGAGACGTAAAACATTTTTTTTTTCCTACTAAGAGGTGCTGGCTGCCAGTAGTTCTCCATCTCCCTCTGTTTTGAGCAAACATATTTTAGTGCTGCTGGAAAAAGAAGAAAAAAATGCTAATGGTGCTGGCAAGTCCCCTAACCCCTCCGGACCTTTGTCAGAGTGCCCGGGTGCTAATCTAAACCATTTTTACTCCAAACAACTGGGACATTTATTGAAGAGAAGCTACAATTTAGCTTATCTGGCTTGTGGGCATTGAAAAAAAAAAGATCTATATAGGTATCTCTCTATATATGGTGTCCACCAGAGGAAAAGCACAGTGTCCTTCCATGATTGTGAATGTGTCTTTCCAAATATGATAGGATTGCACCTCCAGGCTTCTTGTGTCCCTGTGTGGCCGCGACCCACCGACACCCATCTGCATGACATAAGACCGTCCAGTCTGCCCCCTTAGGGCTGGTCATCTGCCCAGGAACAAACAGGTTGGATGCATCAAGGCACAGACTGGAGGTCTTCAATCATTCCAGCAGCTATGGTAGGCAGTGGAAATGGTATCCTCCATAGTATACCATGGGCTTGGCGGGGATGAGGTAGTCCATGTCCCAGACTCTTATCTAGGCACCTGACTCTCTATCTGGGTCACTTCTATGGTGGCTTTTGGAATGACATGTTTTGGCAGTTGCCGACGTCTTGGGGGAAACAAATGAGATGCTTTCTAGCTATTAGAGTCCTGTTTTCATTGATCCCCTTGTTGCCTCTGAGGGACTCACCCCTATTATTGATGGACTGCTGTGGGACTTTCAATCTTCTCTGTCTTGCTTTGTCTTTCAAGTTCCATCATCAGAGAAAAGGAACCTCTGAAAATTAGTTTCTTGGGAATTCAATACGCACTACAGTTACCCAATGAACAAGAGACCATCAGGACAAGAAACAAGGAATAATATAGACCTATAAGCTCAACATTTTCTTATGAAACATTGTAAATGGGTAGCAAAGTTGCCACGAGGGGGTTGAATTCTGAGGTCTAAGTTTTACACAGTTAATTAAGTAGGGGGTGGGGTGGGCCGGAAGGAGACAGAAATGAACTTGAAAACTGGACTCTCTCTCTCATACTTAGCACACATATTTATACACAGGAAGTATATACTTTTAAAGATTTATTTATTTGAGAGAGAGAACGTGCATGCATGCATGTGAGGGGAGGGAGGGACAGCGAGGGAGGGACAAGCAGATTCCCTGCTGAGCCTGGAGCCCAGGGGAAGGCTTGATCTCAGGACCCTGAGATCATGACCTGAGCTGAAATCAAGAGTCGGATGCTTAACCAACTAAGCCACCCAGGCGCCTCTATACACAGGAAATATTTAAAAGTAAGGTGGAAATCCTTTACAGATGTCTGCTATTTTCATTTGAAGTATTAATAAGACAAATCATTAATTTGGCTGTCAAGCATCAAATGTGGATGGCCTCACTCGGTTGATAACTTTTGGAGATGCTCTTTGGTCTCATCTACCTCCTTCTCCTCGCAGGGTTTTATTTTATGATTCACTAAGATGTCACTTAAATATAAAATGCTGCAAGCAAGCTTTTTAACTGATTGTCATCGTTAAGGAAATAACGTCACTAATGTCTGTAAGATTAAATTTTCCAGAGAAGTGGTGGGAACTAGATTTCACTCTGAGTTATTAAATGCATGCACACACACACATACATAAAATATCATATATATATATATACACACGTAAGTTGTTTTAAATATGTGTTCATTCATTCAGTACTTATGAAACCTTGAATGCATGTATAGTGAAAAGTTTCCTTGCTTCAAAGCAGAGATGGCCACATAGCTTAGATATAAAGTAGACTTAATGTAGATAGGAAGTGGAAGGGAGATGGGAGGGAGGGATTACTGATATGTCAGAGTTATACGTGACAGAGAGTTAAATGTAAGAAGAAAAAGTAAGTAGTTTTGGAGAGTAAACAATGTGTATGTGTGTGTGTGTGTGTGTGAGAGAGAGAGAGAGAGAGGAGAGAGAGAGAGAGAGAGAAAAGAACCAAAAGGAGGAGTAAATGAAGGAGCAGAAGTAAAAACGTCTCCAAAATATCCCTGAACACTAGGATCACTCTTGCTCTTGTCTGGGAGAGCTGCTTACCCAGCCACGCATCTCTTTTTAAAAAGTCCTGGCAAATGAATTTCATTTTTAGAGCTCTTTTCGAAAATATTTTGGACTAGGTAAGAATCATTTGATTCTGGATGTTGATCTTTCTGCCATTGGAAGCAAACATCCGAAGATCTTTTTACAACGGGAAAGGAAAATCCATATTTAATTTAAATAAATGGTGACTATTGAAAGTGTTGGACTTTCCCAGCTTTGTTAAATTATGCAAGATCTATGTCTAAATGTATTTTGAGATATAGACTGGGTTGAACTGGACTGTGTTTAGGCACCCATGGAGGTGAACTGCACATTTTTCCACCCCAAAGACCTGTCCATATGCCCAGAGACCTCTGAGTCTCCTCATGCTCAGTGGCAGATCCAATTGGAGGGGGTGAGATTGTCTGCCATCTTCCCATGTCAAGGTCACTCTTGCTGATAGTAACATGTTATCTTACAAAATCAAACATAAGCTCAGATGGAAATACTTTAACTGGGAAGTGAAGGTCAGTCTTACTGCTTCTTGGATACCTCAAATGCTGCCTGGCTTCGTGTTCAATCTGCAGTGAGTGGCCGGTCACTGTGTAAAGAGGTGAATAGGGCTATGGTGAGAACTCACCTATGAAGAGAAATGTATGGCTGGGATTTTGGGAGTAGAAGGCCTTGCCCAGAAAACCACGTTCTAACAATGAAGTTTCAAGTGAATCGTCATCTCCCCATAGAAAGGTACTCAACTCCCCACCGCAGGCTCAGTTAACCCCACTTGTCTGCCTGCATCCAAATGCAAAGAAAGGTTCAGAAGCCACTTAGGACCTGCTTCTCATTGCATCTGCATGCTCTAGACCAGTAGAACATGGTTTCCACCATATTTGGAGTCCGGGTGGCCTGACTCCTCCATTCCGGTTTGGATGAAGGATGTTTGTGGCCTTGTCTTCTTCCCCAAGTCCAAGTGAAATGACAACAAGGCAGTATAAGAGGGAATATATTGATTACAAGAGTGAGAAAAAAAGGTGGGGATAGGGGCCACTTTCAGTAGATGAGAGTTTTCTGGAAATATTTCTGAAATATTAAAAGCGAATGTGGTCACACTGATCAATAACCAAAAAATGAAGGATTAGCATCAACATACACAGCAGGAGAAAGCTCTGGAAAGAGGAACTGATGTCCTCAGCAGAGCTCAAGAGGAATTCCAAACTTGAGGAAAGGAGTTACTGGACGTGAGGAAGTAATGAATCCCCATCCCCCCCCCCCATCCCCGGCACGAACAGAACCCTAGAGCGTCCAACTGCAGCTCTCAGAAGAAGGGCAAATGCTGCCCAGAATGCAGAATGCCCAGCACGGGTGTCAGGCCCTCAGAGGAACATCCTCATCATTTGGCATCAGTCGGTGGAGGGGGGCATGTCTCTAGCCTGTCCACCTGCTTCACACACCCCCAAACAAAGGCTGCCATTGGCACACCTGTCAACCTCAGGGCTCACCGGTCAGTGGTCAATCTGATCAAGTGAAGAGGAGGACCTTGAACGCTCTTCCTCCCCTGCCCCCAGAGCCACAACACAGAACACTCTGGCCGCCCAAACTAAGGAGATCCCTTCTTATATTTGGGTCAATTTATAGAGACCCTGCCAGCGTGCATACTGAGCAACATGCTCCACGTCTAATGGTCCTCCTCCTGGTGGCAGCCTAGTGGAAGAGGCAGCCGGTGGAAGGAAGAAAGGCTCGCGATGAGCTCTGGAGTCAGACTGCAGCTGCGGTCAAGGCTCTGCCAGGGGGAAGCTGTGTGCCTGTGAGCAAGCCGCTTAACCTCTCTGAGCCTCAATAGAATCCACTATAAAATGGAGCTAATCCGGGGGATCCCTGGGTGACACAGTGGTTTACTGCCTGCCTTTGGCCCAGGGCGTGATCCTGGAGTCCCGGGATCGAGTCCCGCGTCGGGCTCCCTGCATGGAGCCTGCTTCTCCCTCTGCCTGTGCCTCTGCCTCTCTCTGTGTGTGTCTCTTATGAATAAATAAATAAAATCTTAAAAAACAAAACACAACACTGCCTTGAGAAGCCTTGCCTCACAGCCCTGAACCTCAATCCTTATTACTGCATCCTGTGGGTTTCCTTTCTAACACACAAGCCGAAATTATATTCTGATGGGTTTAACTTTTTTTTAAGATTTTATTTATTTATTCATTCATGAAAGACACACAGAGAGAGGCAGAGACACAGGCAGAGGGAGAAGCAGGCTCCATGCAGGGAGCCCAATGTGGGACTCATCCCGGGACTCCAGGATCAAGCCCTGGGCCTAAGGCAGGTGCTAAACCGCTGAGCCACCCAGGGGTTTAACTTTTAAGTGATGTCTCCCCTCACTGTAAGAGCTGGGGTTGTACTTACCTGGCTCACTATATGCCTGGCACCTACCATGAAATGAATAATAGTGATGATGGTGACAATGACACTACTAATAAAGCAAGCCCTTCCACAGCACTTACTACATGCCAGGCATAGTTCTAATGAATATTTACATTATTGTTTTATCTACACCTCACCCTACAGGGTAGCGCTCTGAGCATCTGCATTTTACAGCTAAGGAAACTGAGGCACAGACAAGTTAAATGACTTGGTCAGAGAATCACAGGTAGTCATGTGGTAGAACTAGAATTTGAGGTTAGCCAGTCTGGCTCCCGAGTCTGACTTTTTAACCAATCCAAATACCTCATTTGTGCCAAGTAAACCTTGTGTCTTCCAAAGGTAGAAAATACCAGAAAAAATCTTTAGCCCATGGCACGGTGCAGTGAGGCAACCCTGGAAAATCCCCCTGGAGCATCGGTATGTTTCTCACAGGAAAATTTGTGATGCTTCCCTGGCTGACACTTTCAGAGAGTAGCTAGTTGTTTTAGAAGATTGTTTTGGGGTGATCATTTAAATTGCATTTTGATGGGAATTTAAAACAATTTTAAATGTAATGAATTTGATTAAAAAAAATTTTTTAAACGTATTGATCGTATGAAGTATTCATTGGCAGAAATAACTCATCTATCTAAACTGGCTGTAAAAGCCTATAGCTGCGATATGGAAACACGATTGGGTCCCTCTGTAACATTTTGATGCAACATCTGCCTTCCATGATGTAAGACATTGGTTAGCACTAAAATGCCCCCCAGAAAAGAGGGCCACTTTATGTCCAACAAGAATGAGGTCATCACCCCAAAGGTATCCTTTGTGCCTGGATATGTCAAAGAGGAAGGCGGCTGCCGCTCATTCTCAAGTCTGAGGGAGGCTGGCAGCCTGGACACATCGCCACAGCACCGGGAACCAGCCACCTGCTGTTTTGGGCTGGCATGAGACTCTGGGGTGACTATCAAGGAGGCAGGAGGGGCTGCCTCAAGATCTTTGTTGCACCTTCCCCACCACCAGAGTTCATCCATGCAGACTCATGGAGAGAGCCTTGGAGGCCCAGAAAGCCCCATGTGCTACTTAGGCTGTAGCTTACCCTTTACACGGGAACTCAGTGAGTTGTGGAACGAATAAATCAATCAATAGGAAGTGATAAAAATCAACTTCTCCCTCTTCCTGCTCATCATCATCATCACTATCATCACTAAAATCTGAATCCTGTTGGGCTTCTCTGTAAATTATCCAGAGGCTCATCAATTGTTCCCAAGTGATAGTGACTACAAAGGAGGAGAACCCCCATTAGATTAAAGGCAACTGCAGATGTACCCCTGGCCCCCCCACTCCAGGCTGAGGAAAACCAGGTCGATGGGCTTGGCCATGTTCCAGGGCAGGGATTAGTTAGAACCTTTTTCCTTGCATCATTTCCAGACAGCTAAGTCCCCTCAGGCACATAAACTCAGAGGGCTGGGGGTGGGGGGGTGGAGGGGGGCATTAATCAGTGCTTTCTTAGCTAAAAAAGTGGAAAACACAACCCAGTGATGTGATTCTCCCTGAGGCCTTTCTCAGCTTGTACCTCTGCATCTCCTGGTGCTACTTCTCCTCCAGAACGTAGGGTATGAGTGAGTCTATTTTGATAGTGACCCATGCCCTCTTTCTCCCACATCTGTGCTTTGTAGGGTTCGCTTCTTTCAGCATCTTGCTCTTCATTCTCACTTAATTAGAGTGGCCTCCTCTTGCAGGAAGCATCTTTCCCACATACTGACATTTATTGAGTTGTGCAATTAATTACTTAACAAATATGCTGTTCTTCCATTTTAAAAATCCAGGAGCTGTTGCCAAGTCCCTCTTTATCCTCTCTTTCCTACCTTTGGCACTGGTGCAGCCCAAAGCAGATGACTTTTGTTGGTACATTGAGATGCATCAGGAAGCTTTCTTTCTGCGCTAAGGCAGCCTTCTCATCAGCAGCCTTCTGCAGAATGCATGGGTCATTTAAATGTGCCATTAATATCATACCTTATATTTCTTTTATGTTTGACTGAACTCTTCTTGGGTCATAATAAACCGTTCGTATCCTTAATAGAAGGAAGTGCAGGGCAGGGGCTAGGCCAAGGCCCAGGAAGCCCTCTGTCAAGTGCAAATCCCAGTTGAGCCACTTACTACCTTTGTGCCTTTAAGCAACATGTTAAGCCTCAGTTTTCTCTTCTTTTAAATGGATGAGTATTCATGAGGATCTAATGTCCATGTCAGGGCTTGGCACAGTATGAGACACATGGTAAATCTTCAGGGCATGTCAGATGGCTATCATTAGGGAGAAAAAGATTTTAAGACACTGTTGCTTTCTTCCCTGCTCTTTCCACAAATTGTATTTAAAAAAAAAAAAAAAGTCGGTCTCCTGACTCTTTCCTGCTCAGGGACACACAATGTTCCCTGAGTGATGGAGGAACAGGGGCGGTGCATATGCCTCCTCTGTGCTTTGAAGTTAGCTCCCATGATAACACGAGACAATTCCCATAACCCCTTCTCAGTCCCTTCCATTGAATAAACAAATTTGAAATAATATATTAATACCTCACTCACTCAGAGGCCATTCATTTTACAACCTCAACTATTCTGATCACGGCCAAGTCCTGAGAAGTAACAACAAAAGACTTTTGTAGGGCCAGGAAGAGATGCACCCAATTCACGAAGCTTAGGGGAACAGCTCATAAGGGGTCTTCATTCACTCACCATTTACAGAATTTACATTCTGCAGAGCTTGCTGAACAAAGCTTGCAGTGGCCTTTGACCAGAAGCAATATCACTCTGACCTGCCCTGGTCCAGTGGGAATAGGGAGTAGCCACTCAGAGCTGGGAGGATGTCCCTGATGAAGTGGGGATGATAGACAGCTGTCTGACTCCTTCAAAGGATTATGGTGGACCCAGCCATTAAGACAGCCCACCAAGACTCGGCTACCAGATGGGGTTAGGGGCTTCCATCTGGGGCAGGAATGACGGTGTATATTCTCGTCTGGTTTCTAGAAAGTGATTCAGAGCAATGAACATGAACTTCGGAGCTAAGGAGGACTGAGTCTGAATTCCTGAGCCTTATTTTTCTCAGTTGTACAGTAGAACAAAGATGACCTTTTTTTGCAGTAATTGTAACAAAAGGTACTATGTATAAAATATTGAAATAAATGGCATTTAATCATTCTTTTGTCGCTATGGTTAATACAACTAGTATGTGTATTATCATTGTTATTCAAACAAAGTGCCAAAGAGGGTAAGTAACAGTCCCACAAACCAAGGCTTAAGGTTAATACAGTCACATGTAAACAGTAACTCAAACAAAGGAGAGAGCCCTGGCACTAGAATGAAATGGCAAGGTCAAGAGCCAGGTGAGGCAGGAAGTATCACTGGCTCTTTTTCACCACAATGAGTCCACAGAACATGGTTAGGCCAGATTAACGTAAAGGTATAAGTCCCTTACAAAACGAAGGGGACAACTGAAAGACAGTCTGACAAAAATAAAGAGAAGAAATCAATATCCACAATATCTAGGACAAACCATGTTGGGGGCCTTAATACCATAAAGGATGTAAATTGCATGGTGTCCAAGCTCTGACAATAATGAGTGATCACAGCAATGATGCTGATGCATCAGGGAAAGTCAAATTCTGCCCGGTGGCCACAGTTTCAGACGGAAGAGGAAGTTATGAAACAAGCTAGGTACATTTCCACCGACCACTTTCAATATTTGAAAGTTTATGACTCACTAGGGTAAATTAGGTTATCTTCAAAAGTTAACTATGTAAAAAAATATTCTCAGCTGAGGCTGAATAAATGAGCCATTAACTGTACGTTCAGTACTTGTTCTATTTTGTTTTCTGTGTTCATTTTTCCCCCTTTGAATTGTGACAGGAATTAGCCACCCACATCCTAAACATTCCAAGTTAAATCTAGTTTACAATAATCACGATGCTTTCCAAACATGAAAATGGCAGTGTTTTAAGTCATTTGCAAATGTGCCTCCCAAATCAATTGGAAAGATGAAAAGGGTGCCGTCAACCTGAGCAAATCTCAACTCTACGTTCTTCGCCGGGACTCAGGGGAATGGCCCAATTAATCATTTTAGGGTCCCTACAAAGCACCCAGCTCAGCGTTTTGCAAAAAATGAGGACAAAGCAAGGTTTAAACCCAGCAGGAATAGGAGGGGCAGGGCTATAGACAAAGGATTAGCTTGATAAGATAATGTTCAACTTCTCTTGAAACCCTAAACTGTGGATTCTTAAGGCTGTGTTCCTATTATCTCCAGTTTCTGCTCCTGACAAATGAAGCTACTGCAGTTCTGCCAGAGGACCATAGTAGAACCCGCATTCCAGCCTGATGTGGTGGGAAAAGCAGTGGTTGGAAGTGGTGCCCTGACACTAATAATGACTTCAGACAAGTCTTGTCACCTCTCTCACTCTGGATCTGAGTGTCCTTGTACATAAAATTAGAAAGTTAGAACAGACAATCCTAGGCCCCTTCCAGGTCTAGGGTTCAATGGCTTTATCTAACTATGAGATTCAAGGAGAAGACCAATAACTGATGTCTGGACTTTGGAATGGAGTGCAAGACAGGAAGAGTTGCTGCTGATATAAACCACATTCCCCCTCTACCAGTATTTGTTTTTAAATACACATCATATGTTTGTGCATTTGTTTTAAGTGCACATCATAAGCAGTGCTAACAAGGAGGTAGAAATACTCTAAAGAGTTAGAAAGTCAAGGGAAATACTGGAAATGAGGCAGGGTAAGAACCAACCAACCAAACTCATTTCCTTTTCTGGGAGATCAAGTCATTGCAGAGAAGCCAAGGAGGACTTTATCCTACGAGCTCCCTGCCCTGATCCAACCAATTGACAGAATTGTCACCCCAGTGAGCTCTAATGGGTACAAAGCAATACCCTATGGAACAGGAGCAGATTGCTGGGGTGGTAACATTAGGACTCATTTGGTATTTCTTTGGAGGTATGATCATTTTGCTGTGCCACAGACCTGAATTTGTCATTACCTGTATTTGTGATGCTGAGCAAATGACCTTTTGAGCTTTGTTTCCATTTCAGTGAAATGGGGATGATAATAATTGCTTCCTACCTCCTATAGTGATGGAGTAAGTGAGATTATCTGAATGAGGCACTTAACATTGTGCCTGGGATATAGGAAGGGCCTAATAAATAGAAAAGCTCTATTGTTTATGAACTCAACTCAAGAATGTCCATAGTTGACAGCGATATACCAAGGGAGCCAAATGTGCCCTTTTACTGCTGGGTGGCATCATCAGTCATGGCAAGACAGGAAAACCTCCTTTAGCAAAAGAAATCTCTGAGCTCCCAGCATTTTCGAACAGAAGAATGCAACAGAATACAGGATATTCATGTTTATCCTTCAGGCAAAGTATTGTCATCCTGTTTTCTACTCAAGAGCAGAAAGGAACAGGAGGGGGACTCACATTTCATAATGAAAGGAACTGAATTCTGACTACAGAAGCCAGTCCTCCCTCTCCTTAGCCCACTCTGACCCCACACAACAAGGGCACCAGAGCCCTGTCCTGCATGAAGGACAGGCTACAAATGCCCCATCTGGCCTGTGGCCATCTACCCCCAGTCCAGACTACATCTTCCTTATTGAAGCAAGAAGGAGCCCTACGCAGGTGGCCGAGTCTCCAGAGGGGAAAGCTGCAGCCTGAATGGTGATTTTCCTTAGGGTGGCTGGATTACGTGGGGCTGAGATCCCAGCCACCATGTTGGTGTTGCGTGGTGTCTAAGAGCTTAAGCTCTTAGAGCTGGCCATACATGAAATTTCCCATTTTCAACTTCATGTGCCTTAGATCTTTAGAAATATATGTGATCAGGATAAGATTTTATTACATTCCTCAAAGGGAATGCAAACTATCCTAGTGCAATCTTAAGAAAGGTCTAACTCCCACCCAAAGGAGGGATGAAGAGAAGGGATTTCCTATGAACATTCCTTGGCTTTTTTTTCAAAGACTTTATTTATTTATTCATGAGAGGCACAGAGAGGGAGAGAGATAGAGAAAGGCAAAGACACATGTAGAGGGAGAAGCAGGCTCCATGCAGGGAGCCCGACATGGGACTCCATCCCCGGTCTCCAGGATCACACCCTGGGCTGAAGGCGGCACTAAACCGTTAAGCCACCCGGGCTGCCCTACTTCGGCTTTTAAAACACAATTTATTACTACATGTCTATGAATAAAGATACTAACATTTCAGATCACTTTGTAATTCATTTACTACATAAAATTTATTTTTAAGGGAAGAGCTTAGCAATTTATATTACGACCACCTCCGCAGGAACTAATGATGAAATTATCAAGTTTAACTTGGTCATTAGAGGAAGTACATGTAATGTACTGGTTTGGGAGGACGAGGCAAAACTTTAGCCTTGTTTTGAGCCAGGTCTGTCTCTTACTAGCCTAATAATCTTCAGCAAGTTATCTAATCCCTTGATTTCAAACCCAGCACAGAGGACTATTGTCAGAATTCAGTGAGACGATACACATAAAAGCACCCATGCACTACTAGGTATTTACCCAAACTATACAAAAATCCAAATTCAAAGGGATACATGCACCCCCATGTTTCTAGCAGTAGTATCTACAATAGCCAAATTATGGAAGCAGCCTGAGTGTCCACTGACTGATGAATGGATAAAGAAGATGAGGTATACATATATACAATGGAATATTACTTGGCTATAAAAAAGAATGAAGACTTGCCATTTGCAACGGCATGGATGGAGTTAGAGGGTTTTAAGCTAAGGGAAATAAGTCAGTTAGAGAAAGATAAATGCCATATGATTTCACTCCTATCTGGAATTTAGGGAGCAAAGCAAAAAAGCAAAGGGAAAAAAAAAAGGAGAGAAAGAGAGGCAAATCAAGAAACAGACTCTTAACTATATAGAACAAACCGATGGTTACCAGAGGGGAAAGGGATGGAGGGATGGGTGATATAAGTGATGGGGATTAAGGAGCACACTTGTGATGAGTACCAGGCATTGTATGGAAGTGTTGGATCACTATATTGTACGCCTGAAACTAATATTGCATTGCATGTTAACTCATTGGAATTTCAATAAAGACTTAAAAAAAAAAAAGTACATACCTGCTATGTCAACAGCTACTCTGGAACACTGCTACAAGGTGAGATCACCTAGTATTGATGTAGAGACACGTTTCAGATTACTGCCTATTTCTGTTTCAAGGCTGACCTACATACTTTTGACAAACTAGACAAGATGGTTTGCAATCAGTGGGGACTGTTGGCATGCTACTTTTAGTTATGAGAGGAAGTGGATGGATATTGATATGTTGGTGAGGAAAGTGAGAGTAACTGAGTGACTCTCAGTAAATTCGTTGTTTCCAAGACGTGAACCCTGGCAAAAGTAACATTTGTGTGTGTGTGGTGTGTGTGTGTGTTTTGTTTCTTTCTTTCTTTCTTTTTTTTTTTTTTGAGAAAAAAAGGTATTGCATCAGCTTGAAGGTTTTTAAATATGTATTGCTTATACTCTTGGCCATAAACTTGCTTTACCATGAAAAGGACACGATTGATTTTTCAAACTTCAATTTTTACAAAAACCAAGTCTGTTGATATTAGATGAACTTATACATGGCACAGCTGTTCTTACGCATTTTAGCCAGTTATGTAATCGATACCATTTGCTTCTTTGAAATCGATTGTGAGATAATTTGAATCAACTGGTAAGTTGTCCAAAATAAATGGCTAGGCCATTACTTGGCTTAACCGTTTCTTCTTCTTCTTCTTTTTTAATAAAAATCTTGCTCAAGTCTTTTGCACCAAACTGCCCACATCTTCCATTCCTAAAAATAAATTTCTCCCATGTCTCCTACCCACTTGAGCAGGCACCTTACCTCTGTCTCTAATATAGCCCTGTATGGTGAGAATTCACCCTCTATCTCGTGTCTCCCATCAGGCAGAGTGGGACCTGGTGGGCACCAGGGGTGGGGATGGGGGTGAGAGAAGATAAGCTACAGAATATGAGAAATGTCAAAACTAAATATCAGAACCAAATCAGTGGTAGAAATGAATCCTTAAGGCCCAGGCATCCATTAAAACTTCAAAAGGACTAGTACGCATGAATCCAAGCACAATGGTTTACATGCTGGCACTGTGGGGTTTGACTTGTCCTAGTCCTGGCTCAGGCATTTATCAGCCATGTGACAATGGAGAAGAGACTTAACTTCTCTGTGTCTCATCTGTTAACTAAGGATAGTAATAATCAACTGTCCTAGTAATACTAATAGTAAACTCTAAACTGAGGATAGCAATAGTTAAGGTGCTCATATAATTGTCCAAACCAGGAGCCTCTGAAGGTGGAAGAGGGTGCTCTTAATATTCATGGTAAGACAACAGGCACAAATAGGGACCACGCACAGACACTATTGGATGCATGGTCACTAAACTCAAATAAGCCAATCCATGTGATATTAATTAGCCAAAGGCTGGGCATAATAGTGTCAGTAAGTGTTAGCAATGTGAGTGGGGCTAATAGTCAAGGGGTCCAATCTGAACAACACAAAAACAGGAAGCACTGAGCAGCTTTCAAACTTGGCTCTGCATGGAGGGTGGCTGGCTTGCATGGAGGGTGGCTGGCTTGCAGGGAGATCACTTTTCAGGGTGGGAAGGGATGCAGGCCACAGACATCAGGGGAGGTATTAAAGTGACTTTCCAGCATGGATGGGGTAGAACAGGCAGAAACAGGTGAAAATCAGGTTGCACCCCTGCAGGGAAGCTGGAGCGAGGGACAGGAACAAGGTCTGAAGCTTCACCAACCACACTCACTTCAGACCAAGGGCAGACAGACAGCAAAAGAGTTTCATCTCAGTGTTCATGTGGCCGCCTACAAACTTGGTTTGCTTTATACCTGAGATCCCTAAATCCTCACCTCTGGCTTCAAAATAGGCTCCAACCACTCCCTCTCCCCTGTCTCTTCTCTCTAGAGAGTCTGCTCCCTGCTAATCCAACATAGCCTTTGGGCTTTAGTTCCTGAACCAGCTCTTCCTTGCAACTGTCCTACTGCTTTTAACGGCTGCACCATTTCCCCTCTGGGGTAATCTCTGCTGTCTCCCTTTCCATTTCCAACCATGTGCAATGGGCAACAACGCACCAAAACAGCTCACATGCACCTGCTGAGGGAGGGCAGGGGTCCTAGAGGGACCCAGTGCCCGATGCCATAGGTGGCTGATTGCAGGAGTGGTGAGCATGGGACTTGGAGTCCAGAGCTGCTAGTAAGCCACAGAGGACTGGAGTAGAAGCCAGAAAGAGTCATGTCCAGACATGCAACGTGGTCCCTCGTCCCAGAGAGGATATTAGGTCCGAAGACAGATTCCCAGAGGGAAGGCTGGTGTCCAAAAGAGAGTGAAGAACCCAAAGGGACTCCAGAAGCATGAGTGGGATACGAGTGTGTAGGCGCAGGACAGGGACAACATTCTGCTAAACAAACATGTCGCTCCAGCTGTCTCTTGTCTGTGTTTCCCCCAAAGTAGATTCCAAAAGCTGTGAAGTTCTGGAAGCTCAGATCTCCCAGTGGCTCGTAAAACACATTCCCATGTTCCCATTCCTATTGTCACCCCACTCGATGACAGTTCTTAGCACTCTGGATCTCATGATGTTCCAAGAGCCTGACAGCAATGACCTGAGAAAATGGCAAGCTATTCAGAGTTCTGCCGATTGTGAGTTTCCCATATATTTTCTTAACATTCGCCTCTTTCGCTGCTTGTCTGAGTCAGCACGAGCCGATGAATAAAAATGAATGAATAAGTAGCAAACAGACTTACTAAAGTGATTCAGAAGCATCTGGTTTTTCTTGGCTCAGCACCTTGGTGTTATTTGTATCATTGTTGTTCTTTTTAAATATTTATTCAACATCCTCCTTACGCTCTCTGTGGTGTCAGAGGTGAAGGGAGCTTCCCCTTTGTTGGACCCTCTCTTCCAGCATCTTGCTTCATGGACCATTCCTCTCCCCTCCACTGGCTCC
Source organism: Nyctereutes procyonoides (assembly GCF_905146905.1). Taxonomy (NCBI): domain Eukaryota; kingdom Metazoa; phylum Chordata; class Mammalia; order Carnivora; family Canidae; genus Nyctereutes; species Nyctereutes procyonoides. The sequence continues at coordinate 46,964,641 of NW_026575133.1, read as the reverse complement.
TTCCCCTTCAGCAGCATGAAAGCTTCTCCCACATATTAAATAAACAAACAAGAAGAAAACTTTGTTGAGCCCTGAACTGTCGATGGCCACAGCACTCTCTTGCCTGCCCTCATGGGCAGACAAACAACTGGAAAGGATCATCTAAAGACACTATTTCCCTCCTTCCTCTTCTCCCACTTGCTCTTGACCCAGGGCGATGGACTGCTGGTACTCGCTCCCCTACACTCCCTCCATCCCAGGGTTACCGATCAGCCCTGCAGCATGATCTTTACATGGGAAAAAGGATGGTTGAAGTCCTGTATTTTGTTCTCTTATAAAAAATGTTATTCTTGATATCTCATTCCTAGTATGGAATTTCGTGGGAAGACTTTCTTCAGGGTGGCTTCGGCGTGGTTATGCTAGGAAATAAGGTTCAGCTTAATGGAGTGTTAATATGTCAACTTTCCTTCCTCTTCTCTTCTTTCCCTTCCTAGTGAACGTGAAATGAAAGAAGAGAGGAAAGAAGAAAGGGAGGGGGGGAGGGAAGGACAGGAAGTTTTCTCCATCTAAAGAATATTTCTCCATTTAATAAATATTTAAAGTGCCAGCCACTCTCCCAGGCCCTTGGGACAGAGCAATGAACACAAAGAAGAAAGATCTACCCCTCTGGAGCTTGCATTCTGGTGTAAATTACAAATAAAATAGGACCCCTCTTAAAAAATAGGATCTATAAACACCATTAAGGTATTTTCAGTGGATTTTTTAGCTCCTTTAAAATGAGCATTGTCTGGTTTAACACCAGTAATCTCAGATGAGAAAATTTAAGCCCAAAGAAGTGACTTTCCCCAAGGTCCCCAACTGGAGAGTTGCAACCCAAGAAGCATCCAACCTGAGACACTGCAAGTTACCTTACTGCATGCCAAGCCTCGGAAACGCTCAGGGATGGATTGCAAGCTTTACTGTGTGTGATGTAACAGGTTCCCTGTGATCATTTTCCAGACCGAATCTTAACCGATGTCACCAGGCACCGAATCAGTCACTGTGGAATTGGTTAAGTGACCTCAAATTAGAAGAGGACGATATGAAAGGAGAAGAGAATGTGACTTTCCATTTCATTCACCTTGTGTAGGCACAAGTACAGCCGGCCCCGAGGAACACATGCATGGTGAGTTTTCCAAAGCCACAAAGTTATGTCCTATCACTTATAATAAAGCACTGGGAACGCTCAAGTCATAGACACACACACACACACACACACACACACCACACAATTACAGGCTTTACATCGTTACTGAAGTTTCTAGTGGTTTGTGTGGCTGGTTTCTTAATAACACAAGGAAAAACCCATGATCTTTGGGGAACTCTGAGGGTCTGGAGATATGTATTCTGTTTATTCCAGTCATTAATGGAATTGTGCTTTCCATGGGTGGACGACCAAAATGTGATTTAACAAAGGAAGAAACAGCCCACCTTTTCCCTCCTCTCTCTCTTTTTTTAAAAAGATTTTATTTATTTATTCATGAGAGATGGAGAGAGAGAGAGAGAGAGAAGCAGAGACACAGGCAGAGGGAGAAGCAGGCTCCACACAGGGAGCCTGACGTGGGACTTGATCCCAGGTCTCCAGGACCATGACCTGGGCTGAAGGCAGGCACTAAGCCCCTGAGCTACCCAGGGATTCCCCCCCCCCCATTTTTTTTTTTTTTTTTGTCTTCACTGTGGTAAGAACACTTCACATGAGATCTAGTCCTTTAATAGACTTTTAAGTGTACACTGCAGTATTGTGTCTATAGGCACGGTGCGATACAATAGATCTGTAGGACTCACTCCTCTGAAACTATACCCATTGATTAACAACTCCCCCTCTTGCCCTCCCCAGCCTACTTTCTTTCTTTCTTTTTTTTTTTAATTGACTCATTTATTAGAACAACCCAGGCTACTTTTGAACTGTATTGTTCACGTGCTTCCTGTACACAGCTCATGGAAAGGAATAGTGCCAATCCCGCTAGGAGGCCACCAGAATTTCAACATGTTCCCAATGTCTTGAGTGTCTCTTTGCCAACAACAGGGTAGGATGAAGGGGTTGAGAATGGTGACTCTGTGAACCAGCCATGGCTTCTGTCTTTCCTTCAGGAGAAAGGCTGCCCAAATAGCACGCTGGCTATTACTAGACAGATCAATCACTAGAAACTGTTGTGTTAATTTGGCATTGAAGGAGTTAACTTACCAAAAATGATTTACTGCTGTTTGGGGTTAACAGTGGGCAGCCAAGGATAATTAAGGGCAGTGATATCTTATCAGTATTTTAAAATTATTAGCTCTAAAGGAATTCGTTAGCTGGTAGTCGAAGTAATGGCCGTAGACTCAGCAGTCTTGCACGGTATGTGTGTTTACCAACAAGGGGACCCAACAGCAAGTGTCAGACACTTTGGTTAGCCATGGGTGGGGCTTGCAGAGGCTTGCAACAGGACACAACAGAGTTCCTACAATACAGTTGTTTTCAAAGTCTATGGCAGGACAGACAGGGACAGTTAATCGGGCCGGGGGAGTTAGTCATGGTTTCTCAGAGGTTAAAGTATTTCAGCTGTGTCAGGAAGGATGAATAAGTGACACCTGGAAGTAAACCGAGGAAAAGCATCTCACACACACAAAGCTGTGTCCCCCATGACAGCATCCCACTTTTGGAAGCAGATGCCACGTCTAGGCTGTTGAAATCTCTGAATACAAGCACACCTTGCTTTATTGCACTTCACAGATCCTGTGTTTTTTTTTGTTTGTTTTGTTTTTTTGTTTTGTTTTGTTTTGTTTTTCTTACAAATGTTATGTTTGTAGTAACCTTGAGCTGTGTCATATGCTGGTAATTGCACTATTTCAGACTTTTCATTTTTTTAGTTTTTATTTATTTGAGAGAGAGAGAGAGAGAGAGAGAGAGAGAGAGAGAGCACCAGCAGGGGCAGTGGCAGAGGAAGAGGGAGAAGCCAACTCCCTGCTGGGCAGGGAAGCCTGCAGTGGGGCCCCACCCCAGGACCCTGAGATCTAGACCTGAGCTCAAAGCAGCCACTTAAACAACTGAGCCACCCAGGCGCCAATTTCAGTTTTCATTAGTTTATTTGTTATGGTGATTTGTGATCAGCCGTTAACAACTCACCTAAAGCTCAGATGATGGTTAGCATTTTTTTTTTTATCAATAAGGTATGTTTCACATAAGGTATGTATGTCTTTTTTTTTTATTTTTGGCATAATGCAATTGCACACTTAAGAGACTGCAGTTTAATGTCAACATATCTTTTATATGTATTGAAAACCAAAAACTTCATTTGACTTGCTTTCTTGAGGTATTTCACAGCAAAGGTCTGGAGCCTAACCCACGTGATTGCAGAGCTATGTCTGCGCAAGTGTCGCCCCCTGGTGTCCACTGAGCAAAGAGGCTGCGGACATGCATCCTCTTTGCCACATCGTCTTTATAAAAATGACCAAATTGTCACTCTCGGTATCATTCAATCATAGCATCATTCCTACGGATGTTTTGCTTCTAAATGGCCTGGTTAACAAGAGCAAGCAGACCAAGAACTGCAAATGACAACACGAGGCTTTCTCCATGAGTTCACAGAGAAGTAAACCTGCTTCTTCTTTGAGTCCTTTGATGACAGACAATAGAATTAACTCCACTCATTTATTTGGCCTTAGAGGCTGAGCTTTGGTCAACTATTCAACTGTCTTTAACTTCTGAGCATACTGGAATAAAGAAAGTTTTTTAGTGACTGCTTATTACAGTATGACAATAGCCAGACCAGCCAGTCTCAAAAAGCTGGTCATAAGCCCAGACAGACAGACCTATGCACAAGGAAAGACACCAGTAGATGGCATCTCGTTCCCCATGCCTCCCAGAAAGGGCCTGGATTGGTATTAGATGCTCACTACACAGTGAAGAATCAGTATGAACCGTATCTGTGTGGCCTGCTTTGGTGGGGACAGGTAAGAATGAATGAATGACTGGTGAAACATTTGAGGATATGACAAATGCCATCTCTATGTAAGAATGAAAAGGAATTTCAGGAGGTTCGAGTTCTGAGTTCAAGTTTGCAGTATACCTCCTCAAGGAGAGTTTGAACTCCCTATTGGTGGGAAGTTGCTTTTTATTTTACCATTCCACCAGGATGTGGATCTTAGGAGCAGAATGACCTCTAGGTAGTGCAACTCTCTCAATCAGAATCAGAGAAAAGACCCGCGATCCTGAATTAGGCTTTATTGATTTTGTTAGCTTTTATTTGAAAGTGGCTCAAGCCAGAGCCACAGAAATAATTTTCACTTATTTTAGCTTCAGATGAAAGTTTTATCTAATAGTAGTCCTTTTTCCAAATTGTATGGAACGGAGCTGTTGTTATATCATTAGGATTTTGGATCCCTGATGGCCTTCATTGTCTGCTAAAACTACAGAAAAAAAAAAAAAACCCATCCCTTTAAAAAGTTCTATGACGTACATTTATTCTGATAATAAATAAATGGGAGTGTGACTCCCAAGCCACTTTGGGGAAATAAGTTATGTTTTCTTGCATAAAGTGCTCAAAGGTCACCAGAATCTTACATCTTCTCCTCAGATCTAATTATTACAGCACTCACTGTTAGGTTCAGTTAGGTCTATCAAATGCAGATACTATAATAACAAAATCAAGGAGCTATCTAATAATCATAAAGATGATGATGACTAACATTTCTTGACCATGTCCTGTATGCTCAGCATTTTCTCATTTAATCTGTGATGTAAGTGTATGGGGATTCATTGTAGCGGGTTAAATGGTGCTCCCCAAAACATGTGCCCCCCTCCCCATCCCTGGAACTGGTGAATGTGACCTTATTTGGGAAAAGTCTCTGCAGATGTCATGAAGTTAAGGATTTTAAGAGGATATCATTCTAGATTATGTGGGTAGGCCCTAAATCCAAAGACAAGTGTCCCTGTAAAAGTAGGGTGGGGGACATAGAGAGAGGAGGCGAGGCCATGTGAAGATTGGGTCAGAGATTGGAGTGATGCAGCCACAAGCCAAGGAAGGCCTGGAGCTACCAGAAACTGGAAAAGGTAAAGAAGGATTCACCCCCAAAAAGTTCAGAAGGAGTGCAGACCTGCTGCCTCTTGATTTTGGTCTTCTGCTATGTGAAAGAATAAATCTGTTATAAGTCCCCTAGTTTGTGGCAATTAGTTATGGTAGCCCTAGGCAACTAATGCATCCCTATTTTAAAGCTGAGAATCCCGAAACTCAGAGAGGTTAGGTAACTTCCCAGGGCCACACAGCTGGTATTAACATTCGGTAGAGCCGAGTTTGAACTCATCTTTTTGACTCAAGAATATGGGCTCTAAGCATAAAGCCACAGGACTGCTTGAAAAGTCTAGAGAGCATTTATTTTCCTAAGTGGAAAGCAGGAAGGCCTAGTGTGCTGATGCAGGGTTTCAGAGCAGACCCTTCCAGCAGCTTCCTGCCTCCAGAATCAATTGTTTGCATTAAAAGGGCCATTAGGGTCTATCCATCAGCGTTCATATGGCCTAGCTTCCCAACTCAGGGATTAGACAGGTCTGCACTTGGCCCTCAAAGGAGCGGTCCTGGCCTTGCTTTATTTCCCCAATCATATGGATGATCATCTTCACTCAAGCTGGGCAATGATACAAGAGGGAATGAACATTAAATTAAATCTATAAAAGAGCTCGAAATCAATCACACCCTCCATGAAACTAATTTTAGAAAAGAGGTCATTAGATAGATCAGAGTCAATTTGGAAGTGAACTGAGAGGTGGGACTTCATGTTCTCTTTAGAAAAATACCTGTTTGTCATGAAATAGAATATTACCTTATATCAGAGGAATACCATTGCCATAGGAGAGCTACAAATCTCCAGGAGTCAAAGTAGTAGCTTTAATGCTCCAGAGGAGAACAGGCCCCTGCTGCCCCTGCTGCCACTCTCATGGAGAAGAGCAAACACCATGTGATCCTCCATAAGTCACCAGGCAAGGTCTTGGGGACACAAGAGCACAATTTCAATCACCGGCCAATTCAGTGGAGAGAAAAATATCTTTAAAACATGTAAAGTTCTGGCAATTCAGATTGGACTTTCAGGACAGCCGTGTTGATCGAATGTTCCTCATGGATCGGCACCTTGATTTTTGCTCTATTGCCTGCTAACATATTCTTAAAATCCTTTGAATCGGTGTCTTGATTATTTCCTAGAGTTATTTTATTGTAAATTAGCACTGTATGCCTTGACCGTAAGTGAAATAGCGTCAATTGCCAGAAGCACAATAATGAAAAGTAGTTTAAAAATAGAAGGACAAAACTAAGTCAATGCAGCCATTTGATTTCACCTGGCAAATTCTACCCATGCCACTCATTCTACATACCCAACGTGGCCTACCAAAGCCTAAGCCCAAACCCACGCTCTCTTTGTCAGAAGGGGGAGAACAGCAAACGTTAGGCAGGCGGGAAAGCCAAACTGAATCCAAACTGAGACTTTGTCATTGGCGTAATCAAGAGTATTGGAAGAGAATCAAAAAGAAAGTAACTTTTCACAGTGTGAGTCAATGGTTTTTTTGGTTTTTGTTTTTTTGGGGGGGTAGGGGAGGGGTCGATGTTATTTAGAGCTATGTGTGAAACCACCTGAAACAATCTTTAGTATGATTAGCAGTACACAGTTCACACTTTGGGAAAGAGTACTAATTTTGGGGTGGAGGTGGGAGGGAGGCAGGTAAAGTAATTTTCCAAGACAGAGTAAATACAAAGTATGTATACTTTAAAAATTTGATTAATATAGAATCATCATTTTTTTCTCCCCACCTTTACTGTATGGACTGTTTCTACACCTTCCGTTTATTGCGATCTTTGCTTGAGGGGCAGGGGTCACTGTAAAATCCCCTCGTGCTGTTTCCTACTGCAATCCTTCTCTTTTAGGTGAAGTTTTACAAATTCACTCATATCACAACTTTATCTGAAAACTTCCAAACTGGGATGCGTGGGTGGCTCAGTGGTTGAGCGTCTGCCTTCAGCTCAGGTCGTGATCCTGGGGTCCTGGGATCAAGTCCCACATGGGGCTCCCCATGAGGAGCCTGCTTCTCCCTCTGCCTGTGTCTCTGCCTCTCTTTCTGTATCTCTCATGAACAAATACATTTTAAAAAAAGAAAAGAAAACTTCCAAACCTTCCTTAAGATTATCAGGTGATTCAAAATGAGGAGCAAGGCCCTTGTCAATCCAATTCTTATCCACTAGGTAAGATAATAGTTTACTCAAATGTCTTAAATATTCAAGCACTCACCCATTTGTCTTTGCTCCTCCCACTTTGCACTTAGAGCCACTTTCAATGCTTCCAGTCAAAATGGCACTCATTTCTCAAAGACTAGCTCAAAAGTGTGTTTGCTGATGCCCTATGATCACAGTGCTTTCTCTGTCTTTCTCCTATTTTCTCTACTATACCTATCATACACTGTCCAACAGGAGTTGTTTGAGTGTGCTTGTTATTCATATTAATAGTTCTAATTTATATTTGGAGAAAGAAAAACAGCAAGGATGCTATAGGCTGGCCACTTAGAGTTGGAGAAAAATATTGATGGATGTAAAAATTGGTATCTCATATTGTTTGTATCTTCCCAACAATGACCTGTGCTTCCAAAGTGTAAAGCAAACCTTGGAAAGGGGAAAATACAGCTCCCAGTTTTCTTTTTTAAGATTTTATTTGTTTATTCATGAGAGACACAGAGAGAGAGAGAGAAAGGCAGAGACACAGGCAGAGGGAGAAACAGGCTCCACAGAGGAAGCCCAACGTGGGACTCGATCCTGGGTCTCCAGGATCATGCTCTGGACTGAAGGCCTGCTGAGCCACCCAGGCTGCTCCCAGCTCCCAGTTTTAACAGAGGACTTGCAGTCCTGAGGATTCAAACTCCAAGCCCAAGAGATAAGACTGTGGTGTATTACAAAACTCATTCACCCGCAACTGGGAATCTGGGGGCATATGGGCAGGCCAGGAGACTTGAGATGTACAAACGCATCGCAAAATTTATAAAAAGAATGTGAAATTCTGCAATCTCTCATCATGCTTTATATTTATTTCCAGCGAATTTCTAGAGTGGACATTAATGGGGTGATTTGTCAGCTCTTAGGAAAGGAAAAGTTGGTAATGAACAGTCACTACAGATCACTGACATCAAGTCAGGTCACAATAATCTTGTTTCCTTTTACCTGGAGCTAGGATGATTGTATAAATTTTATAAAGGCTTCTGATAAGACCTCAGAGATGTTTTTATGGACACATTGGAGGGTGGTTTCTAGCAGTGAGTATTAACTCCTATCTCTTGGCTTTGTTGAATTAGATACATGCATGAATGGAATATGTGACAAGGTCATGGGGCTAGTTTGTTGTAGATGACCTAGAGGTAGAAGCAGAAGTAATTAATTGGTTGACATATCCAGAATCCAAAATGTTCCCACACACAGGCTAAGTCTAAGAAAACAAACTCCCATGAAGATTAAAAGTAGATCTTGATTTAAATTAAAAAAAAAAAAAGATGACCTAGAATTGACTAGCCTGCACATTCATGAAAAAAAAAGTGGGTATTAGTATAAGCCAACATGTAGTTAAGTTGTATTGGCAGAAAAACAGTATTTAGCATAAAAAGTGATGGTAATCCTGATCTTCTTGGCCCTGATAAAATGCTGAAAACAATGTTCAGTTCTTGATGACAGAATAGCAAGGATATGGACAAACCATTGATCCATTTGGAGGACAGTAACGTGCATAAGGAAGTTCTAAAGAATGATGACTAGATTTAGAAAGATAAGACTATGTAAGGCATGAGAATTGTTATAAAAAATTTAAAAATGGCCATGTAAAAAGAATTATGCCTAATAAAGAGCATGCCACTGATATGCATCTCATACTTTGAGAAACTCTTACCATCTATTTTAGTAGTGGGATGGCAAAATAAAAATAACTTTTCATCTACAGCAAATAAAATATGCTCAATATGACCCAAAGGAGTACATTTAAAGCCACTGCTTGAAGTCCAGAGAGATAAATTCTAAATCCGCATAATAAAGAATATTCTGAGATAAAAGTTATGCTGAAGTGGAATTAGCCATCCTGCCACTCATTCAACAACCATCTCTTGGGGGAAGAGTCTTTGTTATGCATAGTAATAGATCTGGAGTAACTGACACCTGTTCCTCTGAGCCAGTATTTTAAACCTATACCTTATGCTGATTTTATGAAAATATTCATGTTTTTAAAAGAGACGCAAAAATGTATCTATTAGCATCTATAGTTTTTCAATCATCAGTTGTCATTTAGTTCTCAAAATTTAAGATCTTTTGCGTCAGGCTGACCAAAATATCACTGGTAACTACCTAAATTTCCTTAGAATTAGTAGTTAGGAACACTGGTATCACTTCCTCTATCAAACTGTACAGAACTATTATTATGTATCAAAGATCATATCAAAGAGCTGGTGGGATCCTGGAAAAAAAAAATCATGACCAGCTCTCCCAACTTAAAAATAAGGAAACAGAAATGCAATGAGGCAAGTAACTCCTGTGGCGACATACACAATATGAAAGCACAGTCCCCTGAGTCCCTCTTCAGCATCCTAGCTGATACTCCACCAGATGTCCAGAATGTTCCGCAGGCCACTTTATGTTGACACAGAGATGTACGAAGCTGAACTCAACAACCACAACCATGACAAGTAAACACCAATGCCTCCATGCATAAACCATGTCTCCCTCGCCATAATGCTTAAACAAAATACGTGCAGGAAGGTATGCATTTATCATGCTAAAATGAGGGTTCCGCTGCGGATAGATTTGCTCAAAGATTCCAGTGTGGTAATCTAAATGACTTCAACCTCACATGATGTTAGGGGCCAGCAGCCAACGTTAGAAGGACCAAGTGGGAAGTGAGGATATGGTGCCCTCTAGGGAGAACTGCTTGAAAAACCAAGTCCATTCCTAAGTAAGGGGTCATGGAAGACAGAGTGTACATAGTCCAGTCAAAATTTCATGTCACCGTAGAAAGTTTTCCACTAAAACAAGTATTAGATTTCAGTTAAGGGGTCCTATTCTATCTACCAAAAATAAAACACCAATCGCCGTATGAAAATATTTAAAATAGTGGATATTAAGCCCTATAAGAGAGAAAGCTAGGCAGGGAAGCTGTCTGGAGAATGAAATAGTCTCTGCTCACCTTCTAAGTTACAATGTTCAGGGAGTTTCCATCCTCAAGATTTCAAAAGCGAGAGTGTAAAATATCCACTGCATCCATTTATTTGCTTCAGCCACATAAGAGATTGCTTTTGTGATCATCCTTCCTATGAAAGATCTGTTTAATCGGCCCTGGTGTCTCCCTGCAAATCTCATTTCACCTGGGTGGCTTTGGGCGAAGTTAGTAGAAGGTCTGCAAAGAAGAAATACAGATGGAAGGGTGTAAAGGACACAGGGATGAAGGCAACCCCTGGGTTTCAAAAAAAGTCTAGAAAACGATATTGAGTTTGTTTAAAAGAGAAAACTCTCCAGTGGCAACTAATTCAAACCGGCCACTTGAAAGACCCAACCACGAATTTTCATTTTGACTTAATAATATGCTTGGGTTCTACCCACACTTAATGACGTGGTCACGTCTCTCAACTTGATGGCTGTGACTTCTAAGAGCCTGAGATGGGGTCTCTGTATTGCCCTCCTCCTCTTAGCTGAGACAGTAAGACTCCTTTGACAGGTGTAGTTGCTAGCTTTCGCTGGGTGTCAAACCATCCCAAAACTCAGTGGCTTCTCAAACAAAACCACCATTTTTTTTTTTTTTTTTAATTTCCAAGGAGTTGATGAGTTGGCCAGGGATTCACTTATGTGTCTGCAGTCAGTCACAGGTCAGCCAGGCAGCTGTGCGAATCTCTAGCAGACTCCTGTTTTTCCATGAGCCCAGGCATTTTCACAAGACAATAGCAGAGGAACAGAAGAGGAGGCAGAGGTACTCAAGAGCTTGTTGAGCTTCTGTATGTGTTCATACTACCTCACTGACCAAAGTGAATCAGAACACCCAACCCAGAACCAGTATAGGAGGGCTCCCCCAACGGGCCTGTATAGAGGGAAGTGTGAAGAACCAGGAAGGTCAATGCAATTTACCAGGACAGGGGACAGGATCTCATAGGGTCCAACAAGAAGTAAGGCACACACAGCCAACACTGCTACACATGCCAGACAGGAGTGTCTTTGAAAGAGTGGAATTTAAGAAAGGGAAGGAGGACCAGGAAAGCAAAAGAAAGTTTCAGAAGAGGAATACAGGGAGGGTGTGATCAAGTCGACTGTGATCAAGTTAACCTTATTGTTCACTAGGATTGCCCGGAGTTGCCCACAGAAAAACACATGCTGGGCTCTCCCCAGCCTTCCTGAATTAGGAGGTGATGCGTGGGACCTGCTAACCTGTCCTTCTAACAAGTCCTCAGGTGATGCCCTTGCTACTATGGGAAGGGGTAGTGGGGCACACACTTTGCGAACCACTGCTACAGAAAGCCTAGGGCATGCCCAGGAGGGGGCTTCGGGCCCTAATTCCTTCCAATAGCAGTTCAAGCACTTTGCCTCTTGGTTTAAGTCAGATGGTTCATATAGTTTGGGAAGCCAACATTCTTATTTTTAATTTATTTTCCTTTTATTTGGGGGAGGAGGAATCAACATTTTTTTTTGTCGTCCACACGTTATTTATTTCCTGTAATAAATATTACATGTCTTTGTATTTCTAGAGAATTCTGTACTTTAAAAAGCAGTTCCGCATGCAATAACTTTATATAGTGATGCTATTATTCCAGAAAATCAAACCAGGTATGATTAATCCCCAGTGAAAACTCACACAATTCATCTTTGCACCCTATCCATTCCCTTTCTCCATCTCAGTGTCTTCTCAGTTATTTTTAAAGAATGGAATGGAGTTGGGAATACTGATTCAATCTTGAAAAATGGATAGAGAAAAGAAGACAGAAGCGTTTTATCGGAGAGACATCAACGAATCCAGGCTCAGGAAGAGTAAGTTCATAATACTAAATCCTGCAAGGCTTTTCTTGCAAAGAAACCTCTAGCTTGTATTAAATGGACCAGCCAGTAGGTGATGTAGCACAGCAAGGGTGCATGCACGGACCCCAGAACCCTCACGGGTCTAACTCAAACCCAAGGTGAGTAAAGAGGCTTCTATCTTCTCAGTTGACAAGTCACATACTTTGAAGGAAAGCACAGGGAAATATTTCAAGCTGTAGAAGCAAGCCTGACTGTGACACTCTGCCTAACAGCAGGACATGCTTTTTCTGATAAAGTTAAGCAGTGACGAAAATATCGATATCAGCAATAGCATATGTGTGCAGTCCAGATTCCTGCACAGCAAGCAAGTCTTGTAAATGGTCAGGTTTAAAGAAAGGTTTGTGCCAATGAAGATGATCACAAAAACAAAAAAAGATGATGTTGTACTCGCTGCCAGAAAGGACTTGTGGTTTATACGGAAAGTAGAGAAGTCACAGGGTAACATTTTCCTTTTTGCTTCTGGGAAGAAATTTAAATAAAAGTATCATATCTGCCACACAAATAAACTGGCTAAAGGCATTCAATGCGAATATTTCCAGCTTCTTAAAAGTGACTCCCTTTCCTTAGCCAGAGAAGCAAGAGACTGGAAAATCAAGTTAACTTAAAGAACAACTGAAAATTAATCTAACATAGATCTTAAAGTGTGTCAAATCCTGAGATCAGTGTGACCAGCCAACCAGGGAGTAAAGAGAGGTCTGAAGTTATATTTTTTAAAAAGATTTTATTTACTTATTTGAGAGAGAGAGAGAGAGAGAGAGAGAGAGAGAGAACGAGCAGGAGGGAGGAGCCGGTTACCACCAAGCAGGGAGCCCAATGCGAGGCTTGATCCCAAGACTCTGGGATCATGACCTGAGCCAAAGGCAGATGCTTAACCAACTGAGCCACCCAAGTGCCCCAAGAGCTCTGCAGTTATGACTTCAGTATATGTATGACTTTCCTATATAATGAAACTGTTATGACATGGTTGTTAAAATGAAATGCATTCATTTAACCCTGATCTTTAAGGAGTAAAGAAGACAGAAGGCTCCTTGACCTTTAGCAAAGATGGTCAGCCAAGCCAAGTCCAGAGCTGGGTGGAGTTATAGTGAGAGAAACACTTTGGCTTGTGGGGATGTCTGGCTACTGGCAGGGAGGCCGTGTCAGTGTGCAAATTGGCACAGGCATTATAAAAGGGCACCCAAAATGTCAGGCTTTCAAAGAAAAGTCTAGCTGCTCTCAACTACAGTGTGAGCCAGTACCCAGAGTCAACAGGGCCTACACTGCTTTTGAGATGAGCCCCACTGGGAATAGCTCCCTGGAGCAAGCTCAATGCAGATGTGCATCTAAATGAAAACTGGCTCATGTGTACTATCTGGGAGAAGAAAAATAAACTGCTTTGCAAATTCAGAGGAAGGAGGACTCGAAAATGATATACACGGTACTATCACTCTCAGGAACAGTTCAACATATGACGCATCCCCAGATTTCTCCAAATGCGGCTCCACCCATTCAGAATTTGAAATCCACAGTAACAGGGTGAAAATGTCACCCCTGAATTCACCAAGAGTGAAAGCTCAACCAGATTATATACATTCAAGGCCTAAGGCTCTCCATCCGGGTTCTTGACTCTGCTCTGGACCAGACAGTAATGGACCATAACCAGGCATGATCCTTTCATATAACCCCAAGGCTAAAACTATCCTTAATTATCTCTTTGTTAAATGAGAAGCTTTGGTGGGCAGCCCGGGTGGCTCAGCGGTTTGGCGCTGCCTTCAGCCTATGGCCTGATCCTGGAGACCTGGGATCGAGTCCCACATCGGGCTCCCTGCATGGAGCCTGCTTCTCCCTCTGCCTCTCTCTCTCTCTCTCTCTCTCTCTCTCTCTCTGTCTCTCATGAATAAATAAATAAAATCTTTTTAAAAAATGAGAAGCTTGAAAATGGTTGTTGGCATGAAAGACAATGATATAAGTCATCCAAAATACACTTCCAAGTTCGTTTTATTTCAGTACTAATTTCCCCGCTAAATTCCATCTGCTTCCACTTTATTTTCAAAATAAAAAAAGAGGAAGACAATTCCCAAATCCTTTCATCTACTTGTGTAGCAACATCTGTTTTCTCAGTTTTATACTCAGCTTTCAAACAATTATGGTGCCAAGAGAAGTTGGCTTTCCCATTAGATCTCCAAAGGAGACGGTACTGATGAAACGTACAGCCTCTTGGAGGTGACAAGGCACTTTGCATTCACAAAGCCTTTATCTCACTGGATGCTCATAACTAACAATAATGATAAAATAATAATAACGGTTACACATTATGAACATGGTATAAAAGATAAAATGTTAAAACACTTGTTTTTAAATAAAAGTGATCTTTACAAAAACTCTATAAGGCAAGTGTGATTATTGTTCCCATTTTTACAGAAGAGAAAAACTGAAGCTCAGAAAAAGGGTTCTGGCAGTTATCTCAGGTCACACAGACTCCTGAGCCTTCGTCACTCATCAAAACATTGAGAAACTCATCTTCCTACTAGCTACAACAGAGTTAAATAATGATTCAGCCCTGATGAATACTAGGAGTTCATTCACAGCAAGGAAATTTTGCAGATAATTTCTTGGTTAAAATCAAATCGCACTCCTTTTTACTGCAAATACACGGAATTTTCAGTATCATAAAGAAAAATAGGAAAATGATCATTTACATGTTAGATGAGCAGCATTAGCAAAACCTCCTGAAAATAAAGACCTCTGATCACTCAAAAGTATTTATTGGTGCCTGAAGAGCTAAATGCACTGGTATGAAAACTGTGGTTAGACTTAGTATAATTTATTTTTTAGTTTTTGGAAAGATTTTATTTATTTATTTATTTATTTATTTATTTATTTATTTATTTATTTGATTATTTAGAGTGTGAGCAGGAGGAGGGGAAGAAGGGGAGAGAGAGAGAGAGAGAGAGAGAGAGAATCTCAAGCAGACTCCCCACTGAAAACAAGCCCCCACACGGGGCTTGATCTCAAGATCCTGAGATCATGACCTGAGGTGAAATCAAGAGTCTGGTGCTTTCCAGCCACCCCTGAGGCTTAGTGTATATCACAGTATTACCTCCCAGAAACCACTCCGGGAGGAATACAGTTAATACAGTTACCCCATTCATCAATCTGTGTTTCTCCTAACTGGCCAGATCATGAAAAGAAGGTTCATGGTTCTGATAGGAATAAAATTGCATAAGTCACATCATTGCAGCCAAAGTGGAGAGTTGGGACATGTACATTGATCAAGCTAGAGTCTCAAATTGCTTAGATAGCAAACCCTCCAGTGCTTCACTGTGCTTGCTTTGGGGCAACCTAATCTGTGTCTGAAATTATTAACGAACAGGCATCGACGATGGTATCCTACATATGTTTAATGCCAGTGTTTAAAAGAGGACTGTACAGTTGCCTGGGGTGCTCTTCAGTTCAATCACTGATTCCCAGGAGCACCAATGATGTCATAGAATTGAGATAAAAAGCTAAACACAGACTACAAAGCTGTGTGTGTATGTGTGTGTATGTGTGTGTGTGTGTACGAGATGGGCGGTGGAGAGGGAAAGACAGGGAAGGAGGGAGAGAGAGAGAGAGAGAGAGAGAGAGAGAGAGGAAGAGGGAAGGGAGAGGTATAAAGGGAGGGAAGAGGAGGAGGCAATAATAGGTGAGGAAAAGTAGATAAGTACCTCAAGAAATACTGAGCTTTCTAAAGTTTGTTTGTTTGTTTGTTTGTTTATTTATTTATTTAGAGAGAATGAGTGGGGAAAGGAGCAAAATGAGAGGGAGAGAGAGAATCCCAAGCAGGCTCCATGCTCTACACCAGACTGGGGGCTCCATCTCATGACCCTGAGGTCAGGACCTGAACAGAAATCAAGAATTGGATGCTTAACCGACTGAGCCACCCAAGCACCCAATATTGAGTTTTTCAAACATTTAAGAGCCTTATATATTTTTCTTCATTCTCCTTTTTGGGTCCTTTAGCAAACTGGCACTTACACAACAGCCATCATTTAAAAATCTTTAGGAAAGGTCCCTGTCTAGTTCCTCTTACCTGGACATTGTGCAAATATCCTTTCTTTCTCAGACTCATCCCTGCTGACTGAAGTCTACTCATGTGCAAGCCCAAGGTGTGACACACCCATCAGTGAGGAGACCCAGGGGTGCCAATGACAGAACCACAGGGAGCCCTGCAGGAGACTGGCTCAGCCCTGTCCCCACAGGAAACCACTAGGCCGGGAACCCTGCTCAAGATTCACCAAAGCACACAGAGATCACACCATAGTTGATTCCCCAATGGAAACAAATGCCTTTTTCTTCCAGGACCTCACAGTTCTTACAGAAGTTTTCCTTCTAGTGAGACTATTCCATAGGAATAATGATGGGATTTTGAAGATATCTGTCATCAAAAAATCATCATTTCAAAATATTTGATGTACCTGGGACTCTTTCCTCCTTAAATATGATTTATATGGTATCAAACTGCAGGATTAAACTATATTAGGGCATCACCTCTCCATCTTAATGTATTAGAGAGCATTTGTGGATAAAACCCTTTTCTATTTTTTGTAGGGAAATTTCCTATTACTTAGAGTTTTTGGCAGCTAAGCTGTTCTCAACCCAGGGACACCCAAAATATCATTTCAAAAGTTCCTCAGTGGTCTCCAAAAGATAGATGAGAAAAGCAGTTTTGGGGTTACTATGACATTTCATAACCCTAAGAGGTAGGTGATATCATTTAAAAATTGCTGGAAGCATATAAAAGTTATTTTTAAAAATACAACTTAAAAAGTCATTGGAAACAAATGCCTTTAGCAGGAAAAAAAAATCTTACATCAAAATGTAGATTTTTAAGCTCACATTTTACCTCTGGGAATCTTTTAAATGATATCACCTACTTTCTAGGCTAACTAGATATTGTGGGAGACAGAACAGTTTTCTTATATATCTTTTGGAGACAATGAACATTTTTGAGATACTTTGGATATTTCTGTATTGAGAAAAAGCTTAGTTGCTGAAAAATTCTAATTCACTGGAAGAAATTTCCTTACAAAAATTAGAAAGGATTTTTTAAGATAAAAAATGTTATAATATTTTAGGACATTATATTATAGTACCTCTTGGTATTGGTAAAATTACTAAGTATATTCTGTTTTGTAGTGGGTGAGATTAATCAGCTCCTATTTATCGTAATTTGATTATTGATGTATTTAGATTAATATCTGTAATTTTATTTTAAGGTTTCTACTAATGATGCCTTTGTCTTTTTTCTTCTATTACATGTTCAGTTGAAATGCTGTTTTAAACTTTTTTCTCCTTTGCTAGTTTAGAAGTTCACCATTTTGTTTCTCCTCTTCATTTTACTATATCTGAATTCATCATTTTTTCTCTTTAATATTTTTAATCTCATAATTTCTGTGAATTTTGTTGTGTGTGAATTGATATACTGTCTTTTTAATACATTAATTTTCTCTTGAACTGGGTCTAGTTTGAAGTTTGTTCTTTAATTTCAGGGACATTACCTTCATTTCTACGATTTCTAATTGGCTCATTTGCTCTCATCCTGTTATTCTTTATAGAGCCACTACTTCTTCCATTACTTCTTGAAGATTCTAAAGTAAACTCCATTACAAGAGGATGCAAAATACTTTAATGTGGATTTAATTTAATTGGTGATTGATCTCTATCATCTGCCTGTTCTCATCTGAAAGATGAATAAAAAGCACTGGTTCCTGGAGAGATGGAGTCTGGGGTGAAGGGTGTTGTTTGGAAGGGAGTACTTTATAATTATTTGGGATTTTCTTCATTTACTTCATGACACAAAAATTGTGATCATGATCTGCTTTTAAAAAACCTTATTAGCAGATCCCATAAATAAAAATATAAAAATAAAAACAGTTTTTGAACAGGACCTGGAAGATCACTGCTCTTCAATGACGGCAGTGTTTTAGTCTATTTTTAAAGCTCCTTTGGATCACACAATTATTTACATGTCATCAGGACTACATTCACCTTCTGATTTTTGACTTAAGGGCATTCATCTTCCTCACATGCTCTTGAGTCAGAGGATGGGGCCATCCTACTTTCCTTCCCTGCCTGATGACTCTATCATGGGGTAACCGGACAGACCAAAGACTCAGGCCATCTGGTAGCTCAGCCAAGGTTGGGAGGCTGTGTTTTGGGACCATGGCTCTCAGGAATGGGATGGGGTGGTAGCTCTTTCTAGGCCTTTTTAGAGGCAGAGGTTCTCCAATGTTGAGCCTAGTCTCAGATGCCTGCCTTGAATAAGGCACATTTGGTATCTGTTGTTCAGAAGCAATATCTCTGCCACCTAACTATTTCTTGTTTTCAATCCCCCTTACTGCTTTTTGTTTCTGTTTCGTTTCTATTTTTATTCAAAGGATTTAAAAAATCTTGACACTTGGTAGGGATAGAAAAGGTGGAGGGGAAGCCTTGAAATGTCAACTAAATGCAACAAAATGTCACTCACCAGAAAGAAAGATAATCAGCTAAAATAAGAACATTTTGGCCAGAAATTTCACTCAAACTCTTTAAGCTTTAGTGTCCCTTTCACAGAGTTTCTGTGAGGCTTAATGAGATAGGATAATTTTAAGAGAATCCTGTCTTAAATTCCTTTGCAAACTATGAAGACACAAAACATTACGTACTACTTACATTTATAACCTAGTCTATCGTGGCTGCTTCATTAGAGTCAGGTAGCTTGAACAGGTTTGTCCCTAGCATATAATTTGCTTTTTTTTTTGCTTTTTAAATGTCTTTTTTTTTTTCTTGAGAGAGACTGTGCACCCACAAAGGCACACGAGCAGGATAGGAGGAAGGGTAAAGGGAGAGAGAGGGAGAGGGAGGAGAGAAGCTCAAGCAGACTCCACGCCCAGTGTGGAGCCCAACGTGGGGCTTCATCTCAGGACCTTGAGATCATGACCTGAGCTACTAACATCAAGAGTCAGATGCTTAATCAACTGAGCAACCCAAGCACCCCTGCTTTTTAAATGTGTTACTATGACCTTTTTGATATAAAATGTGCAAGTAAAAATGAAAAATAAAATAGCTGTCTACATATCAAAATTTTGTTTTTATCTGAACTTCTACAATATGTAGGAAACCTCTTAGATTTAATGCTCCAAACGAGATCCACTTTTATTAATAGACTATGATTTACATTTGTTTAGAAGCTTTTGATTAAAAAGGAGCAATTTTCATGTTTCGATTGATAGGAGTAGGCGGCAAATGTACATTCTTTCCCAAATGAGAAATCCTCTTTCTGACGCTTTTAAGTTTATAAGCTCAAGCCCAAAGAAGACTAAAACCGAGGCAAACTTTGGAAAGAATTTCCTAATCAAATCTGTTATCCAGTAATTTCATTTTTAGGAAACGTCAAGAGTGGATGGGTCATTCGTCCGGCTTTGTGCCTTTGATATGCATTTCCAAAGGCCGTGCATTCTGGTGAGTCAAGGAGGTCAATTTAGAATGCAATCAACCATCCAACTTTTATTTTTGCAGCTAGCTGAGCCACAGGAACACATCTCACTATACATGCAAAGAATTACATGTTCTGTGGAGAGAAACAGAAATCAAATGATATCGTGGAGAGAAAGACAGAGACAGACACAGACTGATTGATTGCTCTGGCAGTGGTGTGACCTGGCACTCCATTTGGGTAAGACATCTAAGGTCATTATTCGGCATGAATACTTCTCCAGCTTGTCCATTTTCTTTCAGATTTCCAAACAGAGTCTCTTAGTAATTTTTTTTCCTGCTTTGTCACAAAAAATAAATGTGGATAGCACTGTCTAGCCAAAGAAGCCAATAACTGGAGATACGCCTACTGTTCAAAAAAAGCAAAAAGTAAATGCTGGCCTTGCTGAATATGTTTAAGCTGGCTCTCCTTTTAGATCTCCACTAACATAGTTAGGTTAATCATTGATGAAATCATCTAGAAAATTGAATCAAACAAAACCCTGTGTTGACTGAGTTATCCAAGTAATCCTGGTTTGGGCTATAATTCTATTTATAATTGCATCTGTTCTTCCTTCTCCCTGCCAACAGAGAACAGAGGCCACCGTCTGGTTGCCAGCCCCCATTCCCTGCTTCTCAGTGTCAGTTACTCTGTTGGAATAACATGAATTCACAGTCATGGGAGGGGGTGGCCCCCTAGGTTAGAGCTGCCCCACAACTCCTGTTTGATTGGATTTTTCATAACAGAAAAGTGAGCTTTAAGGAATATGATACCAATGTGACAACTTGTTTCCAAGTGCAGCATTCATCATTTTCAAAGGAAAATACAGTGCGTGAAGAAACGTTTTTCATAAGCATTATTTTTAACAAAGTATTTGTCTCCTTAAGTCTATTCCACATATCATATCAATCGTTGGGACTGACTTGTCCCTCTCTGCTTCTAAAGAGCTGGCAGGGAGAAATGCTGACCCAGCAACTGGGGTGGAGGGAGCCCTTGATCCCTCCAGGGGCAGGACTGAATTAGGGTCTGAGTGAAATGAGCAATGTGCGCCCCATCTTAGCCGTGGCTCTCTCCCTGGGACAGAGCTTTCAGCTGGTTCCACAGAAGCGCAGCACTAAAGCTGGGGCAGCTCTAGGCCTTTCCAAGATGTCATGTAAACGTATGTAAAGCTCTGTTACCAATTAGCAACAATCTATTTTTGAACGGCTGTACATTTTCTAAACCTTTGTTTCTGAGTTGTTCAGAACATGTTGGTGATGACGTAAGAGAGAAAACAGCCTGATGGGCTGGGCCCCAGGGGAGACCAACTGTCTAACACTTTGTCCCTCAGACTGTCCACTTGCATGGCCCCCCAAAGCCTCAGCGTCCCTGCTGTTATGTGTGGGATTTGAACCGGTAAAGGCTATCACCCTGACCACACGATGTGATCGTTTCCTGAACAGATATGGAGAAATACCACACTCCCCCACTAATACAGGCTCTGGGTTTCCAAGATCTGAAGCAGACTCTCATGGTTAACTAAAAAGAAGACAACTGTGAATTTGGGGGTTGGCAACTTCAAAGCTCAAGAGATCTTGGTTTAATTTTTTTTTTTTTCCTGGCTAAGATACAAATCCGCAGGCCAACCCACTTCAGTGTCCCATGCTCCTGCCTGGTTTTCTTCTTTATACCCATTTTTGATAGTCCTGGCACCTCCTTCCTCCTGGCTCCCATTTGGCTCCAGCTGCTCAATGCCTATGATGTTCTGTCAAACACAGTGGCCTGCTGCACATTCATCTGACACCAGATCTTCCATTTTGAAGCACAGGCTTTATCCTCTCATTGCTGGAAGCTCCTTTGCAGACAAAGCCCATGGCTCTGGCATTGGTATTGGGCTGGAATGTGAGGGTGGAACACGGAGTTAAAAGTTTTTTAATGTTCAGTTATTATTCTGCAAAGCATGGTCTACTGATTTCATGACTATTAAGCTCAGGATCGGCAGCCAAAATCTGAATATAAGTTAGGCAAGTTCCCATGTTTTCAGCCAAGCTATGTGACCAACTGACAAAGCTAAACCAACAAGCTGGAGCCCCGAAGACATGGGTGTCAATTACAAGCAGATCTGCATCCATATGTTCTTCTTGGACCTAATTCCTTATGGCTCTAGCTCAGTCACAGACACCGACTCAACATATACCTAACTGCTTACCTTGGTAGACAGAGCACTTCCCTTCATGGCTTTTCAAATACTTTGAAACTGCCAACATTTTTGGATTATTCTCCTCTCCCATTCTAGAACACTCGCATTGATAATGATTCATAAGTGAATAGTCTTGAATCAATATTGAAGTTATATAAGATTTTTTAAAGGAGAGTCCTAAAAATTGTAACCATATGTCATTGACATTTTGTTGAGAATAAGACACACATTTATGTTCGTCTGTTGTCAATAGAGTCTATAGAGCAGAACAAATGAGTCACTCAGCAAAGACCAGGATAAAATATGGTGAGCACATTGGCGAAACAGTGGAGGGAATAATGAGCTAATCATGAAGCAAAAACCTACTTTCTGCCAAACAACTTAACCCAGCAACATAGAATATTTTAAAAGTTTCTTTCTCCTATATTTGGTTTATTATGTTTATTCTCCAAAACCTCATACTTTATGACATTATTTGGATGAACCAAAGTGACACTGACTGCTGGATATATTCTGGGGGCTTTCTCTCCTCTTAGTAGAAGTAGCTATTTTCAGGTTCTAAAGACAATTTATCAACTTAATGGCAATCATGAGATGATGTAATTTTCTAAAAATGTATGGCAAGCATCTCAACAGGAGATGAATGAGACAACTCTTGTTATCATTTAGAACAATCTCCACCTTCAGAAATTCAATTTCTGTCACACATAGGAGTATTTCCTCCTAGTAAGGAAAATGCAATTGGTTTAGATTCCTAAGAATCTTGGGTTACAGACATACCCCCACACCCACACACCCACACCTTTCCTGCACTTGTATGAAAACAATTCCATAATTCTGATGGAATACATAGCATGACCTATAAATATATTATTTATATTCATTGATTTTATTTTATTTTTTAAAGATTTATTTGAAAGAGAGAGAGAGGGTACACTTAAGTGGGAGGGGGGGTGGAAGAAGAGGGAGAGAGTATCCTTGAGCAGACACCCCACTGAGTATAGAACCCAATGCAGTACTTGATCTCCGGACCCTGAGATCATCATTGGAGCCGAAATCTAGCATTGGCCATTTAACCAACTGAGCCACCCAGGGGCCCCTGTTCATTGGTTTTAAACACATCTGCAAAGATGTAACAATCAGCATTTTGTTTCTAGAACTACATGGTGGGGATAGCTGGGCAAAAATCAAGGCAGTTTATTAAAGGGGAAGAGAGTTGGAGAGCTTTGCTCAGGCTGAACAGCCATTGTGGTGGGGGCCATAGGTGTCCTGTTCCATAGCACATCCCTAGGCCATCAGAAAACTTGACAGCAGTACTAGGCAGCAGAGTAAATCACCAGTTCCTCCGTCTTCCATTTCTACCACAGTTAAACAGATATTAATGTTTCCCCCCCACCAATCTATGGCCCTACATCCTCACTCCAGGATGCCCTTTTATGACTATTTCCCCCATTCGAAGCTGCCCTTTCTGTGTATTTTAACCAGTATGGAAGGGCAGACATGTGGGGAAAAGATCAACTCAAGGAAGAACTTGTCCATGAAGGCAAGACCCTGCACCCTCTTGTGTGGAGCTTTGTTCTGTGTTGTGGCCAGGTGTGCATAGCAAATTTTCCAGCAAATTCTGGAAAAATCATAGGCATTGGTTGATTTTAGGTTTTTTTTTTTTTTTTGAATTTGTACTTTAATTTCAGTTGGGACAGAAGGTAGAAGAGTCGGGAGAGTTTGTTGTGGTGGTTTTGTTTGTTTGTTCAATTTCTCTCCCAGCTCTTCTCCAACACAGACAAGATGAACAGTCATGTCAGTGTAACAAAGTCGACACAGCTCCTTTGGGACACTTGAGTCAGTTGGAAGTGTACCACAAAATAGAAGACACGTCCCAGACATTTAATAATTTAGGCTGTTCTACTAAGTTATAAAACTTTTCATTTCAATAAGTTATTTCTAATGGGCTTTTGTAGAAACTGCCTTTCCATTTAGTAAGTGACAGAAGAACACAAATCAAGTTGGAGTAACATTAAATTGCATTTTCCTAATTATGCATTTTCCCCATTATGCCCTAAAATGTGTAACACTCTAATGTCCATGCACCCCCCCGCACACACGCACATGTGCACATGCACCAAAGCGCTCACTCCTCCACAGGCACACACACCCACAGGCCCAAACGCCCACAAACATACACAGTATTTTACAATACAGAACTGAGCTGCCTGTTCCACGTCTATAGGTGCCCATTTGCAACTTCTTGAAGGTTTCCATTTGCCCACCAGAACCCCGACAACTGCATTCCCACACCCACTTCCAAGTCCCAATCCTGAGCAATAGCAACCCTGTGGCAATAAAAATGAGTCTTTCTTCTTTGTCAAACTCACCACACAGTGTCCTACAAGTGTAGACTTTAACTGTTAACCCAAAGTCAAAGAGAACCTTCCAAAAAAACTGCACACCACCATGAGAATTTGTGACTGGAGAAATTAGAGACTTTGAAATTTCTATCTGCCTTCCAGCCTGGGTGTTCATGACAACTCAAATGGAATGAACAAGACATTTTTATACGGTATAATTCAGTCTGACTTAAATGAAACACTTGCAGAAGAAGTGCTTGGGGCCAGAACATGCTGTGGCCCAAACAGCCTTTTTGTCCCTGGAGTTGGGCAAAGTTCAAATATTTGGGATTTTCCTATAGGGAGACACCTGCTTACGTTTACTGTTGTGAATCTCATTATGAGGATGTTATACAGGACACTCATGTAGTGAGTAATGAAGGCCATAAACTTGATGATGGGATGGCACTGTTCCTAATTACTGATGTGGTTTTGAGAAAAGGCTCACGAAACTTCAAAACACAACTTCAATAAATTCAAACAATTTCCTTCTACAAAAAAAAAAAACCCTTCTAATCATCATCCTATCATTAATTTTTGAAACTCTTGCTAATATGATCTCAAATCTCCCAAATGTATGCTAAATTGTCAGTGTGAAAAGGAAACCATAATAGCTTGTAAACATATAAAAAGATGCTTTACTTTCAAAAGGGGAAATGCAGCTGAAAACAGCAATATGATGATGTTATCTTACACCCAGAAAACCAAGAAAAATCAGAAAGTCTGACAGTACGTGTACTGTTGAGGAAGTGTGTGTGAGGGAGGAAGAGGGCACAGTGTTTTGGGAAACAATCTGGCCGCACTGCTAACGTCGTAGAAGGCCATGCCCTCCAGAATCCCTTGCACTTGGGCAGCAGGATATTTGTAAAAGCAAACAAGGAGGCACCACAAAATGGAAAAAACCTAAAAGTCCAACCACAGTAATAGTTGTTTCAGGAAAGTATCTCCAGATGCTAAAATTAGTGGCAGAAGTCTGAGGAGAAGCAGGGGAGTCTCAGAGGACCTCCCCACAAGTTACTGGTTAGTCACAGAGGGAACTGGATGGACGGAATGCTCGTGTCCCCAGGTTCATATGTGGAAACCCTAATCCACCAACGTGATGGCATTTGGAGATGGGCCTTTGGAAAAAATAACAAAGGTAGAGTCCTTATGAATAGGGTTAATGTCATTATAAGGAACACCAGAGAGCTTGCTTCTCTCTCAGCTTTATGCCATGTGAGCATACACTCGGAAGATGTCTATCTGCCAAAGAGGAAGAGGTCCTCACCAGACACTGGATCCGTGTGCACCTTCACTTTGGACATCCAGCTTTAGAATGATGAGAAATCAGTGTTTGTCGTATAAGCTACCTGGTCTCTAATATTTTGTTCCAGCAGCCCCAGCTGACTGAGGCAAGAACCTAGTAACTTCATAGAAGATCAACCAGATACCATAATAATTAAGTGATGAGTAATGGGACAAATTGACATCGTGTCCCCCGGACATGATGCTGCACTAAGGATACCCTGTGGCTTCTGTGACATACCTGCCCCAAATAGCATGGCTGGAATCTAATCAAGAGAATGCATCAGTCCAAAACCAGACTGAGGGCCATTCTACAAAGCAATGGGTCCGCATTTTTCAAAATGTCAAGTTCAAAACAGACACAGAAAGACTCTAAAAACTGTTCTAGGCCGAAGAAGATCCAAGGGATATGACATCTAAATGCAATGTAATCCTTGGGTCCTGGACCAGGAAAAAAAATAGTGGGTGAATTGGCAACATCTTAGTAAGGTCTATGAATCAGATATTATTATTGTGTCAATGTCTTGATTTTGATCATTATATCCTAGGTATGTAAGAGAACAGCTTTCAGGAAATATACCTGAAGGGCAGTATGTATGCAATTTTTCTCAAATGTTTCAGAAAAAAACAATAGTGTGTATGAGAGAGAGAGAGAGAGAAAGGCAGAAAGAATGGCAAGAAAGAAATGATGATTAACTTTAAGTGTAATAAAATGGTAATGTTTGAGGAATCTAGGGGAAGAGAATATGAGATTCTTTATATTGTTTACACTAAAAGCATATTTACAAACTTTTTTGTAAATCTGAAGTTCTTCAAAATAAGAAAGTAAAAAAAAAAAACACACACACAAAATAAGAAAGTAAAAGGTAAAACAAAGCAGGGAACTGATGAGCACCTAGTGTGCAGGGGTTACCCGCAGAGGAGGAAGGAGCTTGGGATGAGGAGGGGCAAAGTGACCAGGGTTTGGTGGGTGATCAGAGAATCTTCAACGATCCCTTGAGGAAATCATGAGTGAGTTGCTGAGGAAGTGAGCAGCTGAGGAAGAATGGTGAAAAGAGCTTTCTGGGCCAGAGAAGAACAAACACAAACGCCTACACCTAACAGGTGCATCTTGCATGCTAAGTGCTGCCTTTAACCCCAGGCAGCAAGGAGACACTGGGGTTTGGAGCTATTAGATCAAAGATTTTCAATGTTAGCAATGGTGCAACTGAATGTCTTTGTGTTTCCCCCAGCAAGCTGGATATAATTCATCAAAATGTAATGTACAATTTAATGTGCAACTAGAAAAAATGTTTAGAAATGGCAGAAATGTTTAGGAGCTAAAATTCTAATGAACAATGATAGGGTGTGCACTTCAAAACATAAAGAAATCAGATTGAAAATGTGATGTTTTCTGAAAGTCACTTCATGTCATTGAAAGGGAACAATTAAAATGAGTCCTCTTAAAAAAAATCTCTGAACCTGTTCCATTTTCTCAAAAGCATTGGACCTGAATGCTGAGATATTATTTCCAAAGCTGGTAATATTTAGGCATCGAAGTAAGAAAGATAATGCCATATTGCTCCTCTTGCGTACCATATCTGCAGGGCATTTCCTTTCAAAAATGACAAGGAGTGACAAGTACACTTCAAAGAACTATAAAAATGCACACATATCCCTCCATCCATCCAGCCGTGAGTCATTTATTGCACTATAATAAAACTCTTTTGTTATAATAAAACTCTTTTGTCACCTCCTGAGGAGGTGAGGCAATAACTAAATAATTACAATAAAAAATAAACAACATGTTCAAGAAGTGCTATGGAAATGCAGTAGAGGAAGGGACTATCAATGGACTCAGAGAAGGGTAACAGGTGAAGGAAGAAATGAGGTGGATCTGGAAGGCGAGTAGTTGCTGAATAACACAAGAAAAAAAGACAGCATGCTCTGAGCAGCTGGTAATGTGCTTGGCATACATGGGAAATGCCCAGAACCTTGAGTGGCTGGAGTTCGGGGAAACTTGAAGATAGAATCTACTAGAAAGCATGGCTAGAAAGATAGGCTGGAACCATGTGATCTGATCCCCTGGGGCAGTCATCATGAGCATTAGCAGCACTCAGGAAGAAATGAATCATGATCCAAGTTGTGTGCTCACTCGTTCATAGAGGCACAGTGTGGAAGGTGGATTATAGGTAGTGTGGGGAGATCATAAACTAATGAGAAGGCTGGAATAAGGGGCTCCTGGGTGGCTCAGTGGTTGAGCGTCTGCCTTTGGCTCAGGTAGTGATCCTGGGGTCCTGGGATCGAGTCCCACATTGGGCTCCCTGCAGGGACCCTGCTTCTCTTTCTGCCTGTGTCTCTTCCTCTCTGTGTGTCTCTCACGGGTAAATAAGTAAAATCTTAAAAAAGAAAAAAAAAGGCTGGAATAAAACTTTCAAGGATATTGCAAAAGACAACTTGGGAAAGAAATCATGAGTGACTAACCTAGGTCACTGAGGTCAGGGAGATGTTTGAATTATTTAGGAGGTAGCAATGCCAGCACTGGGAGCATGATCAGATGTGGGGCGGCACAGAGGGGGTGGGATTAAGTATGGTTTCAGTGTGAGATTAACTGGATCAACTAAAATATGAAACTCAGGAAAAAAAGAAAAACAAATTTATGAGGCAAGAAAATGTGTTAGCCATGGATTCTGTTGCATTTGAAGTAACCAAGGGACTCCTGAGCCAGCAAGGGGCAGAGCTCAGATGCAGAGCACGAGGTGGAGATGGAGCTGGAAATATCCATGCACAGGTGAGAGCTGAGCCTGCCTAAGTGGATGAATCCTTAGGGAGGTTTTTCAGGAAATGCAGAGAGCAGAAAGTCCAAGGCTAGATCCCTGGTGAGCCCCAACATTAAGTGGTCCATTTTCCTTTAAGGATATTCCATTCCATGAACTGACAATACGTTGAGGAATATTTGATCCACTCTCCGGGACCAAAAATATGCTGAGTCTGAGTCTCTCCTTATTAGTGAATCGAAGATGCCATTTTGAATAAAATTGTGTGTTGTTCAATGGTTCATTTAACCACTGTGTTAAATGGTTCATGTAACTATTAGGTTAAGTGATAAAAGATAAAGGATAGTCTCAGCCCATCTTTCTGAGTCATGGTCATTGAGCCAATCAATGTACACAAATTGTAGGCAGCTTGTCTGGTTCAGACACGCAGACTGCACAGTCCCATCCACCAGGCTCCTGAGCATATGATAGTAGAGAGAATATGGAGAAGGAAGGTCAGAGTCGGCTAGGCTTGGTCAAGGACTGAGCAGGCTTCAGACAGAGTTCATATTCCCCTGAATGCCCAGAGCAGGCCCCACTACCGTCACGCCTGGTGATAGTCTCTTGTCCACTAAGTTACAGTGATGCCCATTCCTAGGCACCTGGACCCAGGAGCAAATGTGCAATGTTCTCCTTAGATGGGTGCCACCTATGACAAGGAGCATGAATGTAGCTTAAGGAATTCGTAGGTGAGTTATCATTTAATCCTCATGAGAATTGTAGGTCTTATTTTCAAGGAGAAAAGCTAAGGTGTTTTAGCTTGGTCAAGGCCACACAAATAGAAAGGCTCAGGTTTTGGAACTGAACTCTCATCTCCTACAAAAGACCGTTTCCTCCATTTCAAAGTAGGATCAGAAAGCAGTGCTTGGGGAGGATCTGATCCTTTTAATAATCCTTCCAAGAGTGTTTGTGGTAGGTTCCTCTGAGATGTTCACATCGATATCCCCAGAATCTGGGAATATGTTAACTCTCGTGGAAAAGGGGACTTTGCAACTGGGATGAGGTTAAAGACACTGATATGGGGACAGTCTCTTGGATTATCCAGGTAACTCAATCTAGTCACCTGAGTCCCTAACAGCAGAAGAGAAAGGCAGACAGATGTGACACATGAAGAACTTGATCTACCTTTGCTGGCCCTGGAGGTGGAGGGAAGAGGCCAGGAACAAGGTATATGGTAACCTCTAGAAGCTGGAGATGTCCCTCAGTTTACATCCAGCAAGGAAACTGGAACCTTGTCCCTACAGTTGCAAGGAACTGAATTCTGCAAACAGCCCAGATAAATAGGAAACAGATTTTCCCCTTGCAAAAGCCTGCAAAAAGGGATAAAGCCCTGCTGACACTTGATTTTAGTCTAGTGAGACTCCTACTGGACCTCTCACCTACACTATGGTGAGATAATACATCTGTGTGAAATTTGTCATAACCTTGTAATGCCAGCTATAGAAATCTAGTGACAGTGTTTGTGTCTCTACAAGTCATAGAGACCCAGATGGAGTCAAGTTCTGATCACTTCTGAGGACACCAGAGATAACATGCCATCACTCAGATCACTAGAGGCTGCAATGAAGGGCATTGTGCCAGCTTATAGGAGTGACACAAGCCCAAGGACACAACCTCACCCTCCCCTACACTCACAGGCCAGAGGCACACAGTTTCAACCTGCCACCAAATAAATATAAATCATAGAGGCTCGACAAACAACAGATAATATTGACCTCCTATGTTCAAGAAATAAACCACACATGTACTATTTAAACTTCTTTGAAGGCAGTGCCCTTTTGGGGGTTGAAGGCTTATTCACTTTTACTGGAGAGTCCAATGGAGATATAAGTAAAATTCTAGACTTCCATTCCATGATAGTAAATTATACTGATGGCTGGAGATGGTAACCTGAGCTGAAGGGACAAAAGGCAATAGATCTGAGATCATCCGTGGCCTTGCTCTGTGACTCTGACCATACCACTTAAACCTCTGTGTGATTCAGTTTCCATTTCTGTTTCAGGCTAACTCATCTATCAGGTCTGAATGTTTACAGTTGTAGGATGCCAAGAAATGTAGCGCCAATTCCCATTCCTCACTCAGAATATGTATTTCATATGGCATTGGTATATGTGAATGCCAGAAGAAAGAATCCTCAGGGCAAAATTTAGCTGGAATCACTTAATGCACATTAAACATTTACAAGCTTGGTATTAGCTTAAATGTGTGTCAAAGAGTATTTTTGTCAACAAATTTTTCAAATAAACACACCATAAGTTGTTACTCGTTATCATGAGTTTTTTCTTCCTTATTTTCTAGGTTTTGAGTTATTAATTTAATAAAAGCCACAAGAGTTTACAAAGTACAGCTATAAAAAGAGACTATTAAGTGAAAATTGGAATTAAAAAAAAACCCACATGGAGCAGTTATTACAGTATCTGAAAACAGTGTCAGAAAAGCTCCCTGACCTAAAGGAAAAAAAAGAAACAGTTCTTAAGAACTAAAATATCACATTCACTGATAAAATCATATAACTTTGGTGATATATGAAGAGTTTCCTTGACAATATAAACCACTGTCCATTATGGGACTGGGAACGGACTGCTGTCAAAATTCTGTCGCCCACACTTCTTGGATTTTAATCAATTATTCTCTGCACCCAGCTCCGAGTTGTATTTTGTCCCTACTTGTGACTGCTCACAGCATCAGTGGGAATGACAATAACATCCCTGGCCAAACAGTGAGGCCTGTGTGTGCCAGGGAAGCGCCCACAAGGGAAGGGGTTGGTATTGGAACAATGATAACACCTGCTCAGCTGAATCTTATTTATTCCAGAGTACACATTCATGCCAACCAACACTTAATTTTTTTTTGTCTTTGAATAGCTTTTTGTGGGAATCTTATATTTGATTCTGTTCAGTTTACTTCAATTCAGTTTATGACTACGGACCAGATACTATATACTATATATATATATATATATATATATATATATATATATATATATCTATATATATACTGATCGCCTAAGTATTTCTTCTCGAACATACCTAAGACCTTTATTGCAAACCAGGCGCTTAGATCTCCTTTTGCTGCCCAACTCGAATTTCTGCCATCTCCAAGGGGAACATGCCTTCTTACATCTAACAAGCCATTTGGTAAACATCTACTATGTGCCAGACATTTTGCTGCCCTGGGAACATGGAAACAATAACCACACTGCTTATCCTCTTGGGTATTGGAAATGCGCAGGCAAAGCCATGCTTGGTCCCCCTGGTCCGGAAGAGGCAAGAGGAACAAGTGTCATGTAAACTGTGTCAGAGACCAGATTAGCTACCAGTAAAGTGATAAAACTTTATCCTTCAGACCACCAGTACCCCATGTCTATGCCCTTTTATCGCAAGGGATCCGGATCCCTTCCAAGGTACACCTGCTGGGGAAAGGATTTTCAACTTTGGCCTGAATTTAAGTCCATGGAAATCTTATATATTTAAGGTTGATCTCCAACTGCTGAGTAAAATACCCTCGATCTTGTTAGGGATCAGGCTGCTAGGTGAACAATCTGGGAGAGAAGACTGCTGTCTTCCTAACACCTATGAAATCATACTAGGGCAGAGACAGATAATACTACCTTTTTCAGGTTTAAGAGGAGATGACAGAAGCAGAGGCAAAAATAGAGACAGAAAACTAGCAAAAGAGAGGTTCTTCCTGCTTTTTTGATGGCAAGGTGTGGAGCTTGGAGGAGAGTGCAAACTCTCCCCCACTCACCTATATTCCGGGCATGTGGGGGCTGGGAGGATCCTGGCCAGGTCTGTAAGCCAAAGACCTGGGCACGGGAACTGGAAAGCTTCCTCTCCTAACGCAGATGGGTCTTTCTCTTCTCAGCAGGAAGGCAAAGAGGGAAATGAGATTGTAACGTTGCATTGGTGCACCCCCCCAGGTTGGAAGAACCTGTCTCGCACACCTTGGTCACTGCTGCTGACTGTCCTTTTGCCAATTCTCATCCCCTTGGCCTGTCCTTTAGGTGTACGAATGGCCATTCCCTCCATTACATCCTCACATAGTCACTTGGTGTTATCATTTTCAATGCTGAAATGCAAATTCAAATGTAGCTTATTTGAACCAATTCTTCCAGTTGCTAGAATCAGATATCTTAATAATGGTGTTATTAAAATGAAAAAAAAAATTTTAATCCTGTATGAAAACCTGTTTAAGGGAATAAGAACTCCCTAGATTTTTAGGACGAAAGCATCTTTAAAGTTCTCAGCGTCCAACATTCTTCTTTTAAAGACAAGGAAACTGAAACCCAAAGAAGCTTAAGGTTACACAGCGTGGAAGCCACTGCTTCCTAATGGCAAAAAGATACATACTCTCCCCCTCCCCAATTGATTAGATAACAGCCATGCAATGGTTTTGGCTTAAAAAAATTAAAGTTAAAAATGAACCCTTCATGTTAGCACTCAGAAAGGTCCTGAAAGGGGATCCCTGGGTGACTCAGCGGTCTAGCACCTGCCTTTGGCCCAGGGCGTGATCCTGGAGTCGCAAGATGCGAGTCCCATGTCAGGCTCCCGGCATGGAGCCTGCTTCTCCCTCTGCCTGTGTCTCTACCTCTCTCTCTCTATCATGAATAAATAAAATCTTAAAAATTTTTTTTTAAATTTAGAAAGGTCCTGAAAGGACCCCTCTGTCCATATTAGTATGTCTATAATTTTATTAGTGGTATTTTCACATACACAGAAACCTAATAGCTATATATAGATGTGCTTTATTTTTTTAAAGAATTTATTTATTTATTTATTTATTTATTTATTTATTTATTTATTTATTTATTTGACACAGAGAGAGTGTGAGCACAAGCAGGGGGAGCAGCAGGCAGAGGGAGAGGGAGAAGCAGATCCCCACTGAGCAGGGAGCCTGATGCAGAACTCGATCCCAGGACCTTGGGATCATGACCTGAGTGGAAGCAGATGCTTAGCCGACTGAGCCACCCAGGTGCCCCTATAGATATGCTTAAAACAAACTGGAATATTTTTTATTTGGAAGTGAAATCCTCTTTTGAATAAATATCAGATTTTTTTTTTTTTTTTAAGATTTGTTTATTTGAGAGAGAGAACATGCTGGGGGAGAGGCAGAGGGAGGGAGAGAGAATCTCAAGCAGACTCCACACTGAGCATGAAGCCGGACATGAGGCTCAATCTCATGACCCTGAGATCATGACCTGAGGCAAAATCAAGAATTGGACACTTGGGGCAGCCTGGGTGGCTGAGCGGTTTAGCGCTGCCTTCAGCCCAGGGCCTGATCCTGGAGATCTGGGATCAAGTCCCACATCGGGCTCCCTGCATGAAGAAGCCTGCTTCTCCCCCTGTCTGTTCTGTGTCTCTGCCTCTCTCTCTGTCTCTCATGAATAAACAAATAAAAATCTTAAGAAAAAAAAAAAAGAATCGGACACTCAACCAACTGAGCCACCCAGGTGCCCCTAAATATCTGATTTTTAAATAAATAATGTAAAAACATAAATCTAAATAACCTCAAATATTAGGTATCCATATTTGCATTTTCTTTTTCAAAGAAGTCACTGAGCTTTCACATCACTTTTCATTTTTGTGGAAGTTACTCAGCTGTAATCAATTTCCATTTTCTCATTCTCAAGAACAGTGACCAAGAGATTTTTAAGAGCTAATCAAATAAACAATGGATGTTCAAAAATAACTTAATTATCACATTTCATTGAGTAGCAAATTTTGTTTCAGTTTTTTGTTTGCTTGTTTGCCACATCGAATGTTCATGTTGGTGTTCTTTATATAGAATGTGCGATCTGAAAGGCCAAAGTCATTGGCCATTTTGACAACCTTAATTAGTCACTTAAATTGGTAATTAGTAAAATAATTACATAAAGAAAAGCTCATTGTGCCATCATAAATGGTGCCATCTTTTTAAACAGACCACCCCCCCCATCCCATTGTTACTCTGCCATTTTGGTGTTTAGCTTAACGAGCTGCCAAGTTTCCCAAATTCCATCAGGAGAGGTGGTATGTTGAAATTGAATTAGAAAAACTGACTATTTTCACATTTAGCAGCACAATTAAAGGAACTTTGGCTAATTTGGGTCCATTAATTCTTCTAGTCTCAGAGGCGTTTCCAACTTCAATCCAATTGCAAAATATTAACATTTTCAAAGGCAAGTGTTTTTCTCTATTGCTAATAACTCAGTCACATTCATTAAATTTTATTATTTCTACATCATTTAATGTAGGTCAACATGTCGAGTCCAGCAAACACAAGCATTTCTTTCCAGCTGACTGACACTGCAGCGAAAGATAAGAGCAAACAAATCTCACTTCAGTGGAAAAAAACTCCTCTCATTTGTAAACATGAACATCAAAACCAAGACTACAGAAGACAATGTAGCAGATGTAATGCTGCAACCCAATTACTCCATGCTTATCATGCCAGAAATGTATTTCTATAGAAGAGGACGACTCAAAATGATGCCCCTTTCAGAGTTGAAGGAGCCTTTGTTTGCAAAGCTTAACCCACCCCGTGCCAGTCCTGTACTAGGGAAACGACTGAGCCAGGATACAGTGTCCAGAGTTGGAGGCATCCTGATACCCTGCGTTACTGAGATGTCATCAATGCAGAACAGGTGAGCAGAGCAAAAGTAGTTCTCCTGTTAAGAAACTCCCTTTTATTGGGAAACCTGGGTGGCTCAGTGGTTGAGCATCTGCCTTTGGCTTGGGTGCTGACCCCAAGATCCTGGGATCAAGTCCCACACCGGGCTGCCCATGGGGAGCCTGATTCTCCCTCCACCTATGTCTCTGTGTCTCTCATGAATAGATAAAGTCTTCAAAAAAAACACACACACAACTCTTTTTCAAAACCTCTTCCTATGGTGAGTACTCCGGGGTTTCCTTTTCTGTCCGTGCTCTCTGGCATGGATGCTGACTGCATGTTTAACTTCACGAGGCGTGCCTGCCTGTCTGCCTGGTGGAACTGGTCTGCGGGATAGAGCAGCTGTGGAGAACACAGGATCTGGAGTGGGACTACCTGCTGCGACTCTGGGATTCATCAGTGACTAGTCTCTTTTTTTTTTTTTTTAAATTTTTATTTATTTATAATAGTCACAGAGAGAGAGAGAGGCAGAGACACAGGCAGAGGGAGAAGCAGGCTCCATGCACCGGAAGCCGGATGTGGGATTCGATCCCGGGTCTCCAGGATCGTGCCCTGGGCCAAAGGCAGGCGCCAAACCGCTGCGCCACCCAGGGATCCCGAGTGACTAGTCTCTTGATGTGGGGCAATCCGGACCTCAAGGCATCTCCTTCCTCGTCTATATAATAGGAATAAAAATCCTTTGGGACGCACCTGTCATGAGGATTAAGAGAGATTGTATGAGTCAAGTACCTGGCACATAGGACGTGCTCCCTGTCTCTGCAAAGACACTGTGAAGATGACTCAAGGAACATCAGTAGCAGGCCCCCAACACACTGGCCATTTGTGAGTCCTAACTCCATTACAGTGGCTTACTCATGTGCAACCAGCCTACTCTCCTGATGCTGCTTCTAGCACCTCATTTGCAGTGAAAAAGGAGATTCCCCCCCCCCTTACTTTCATATAGTAAATAGAGTGTAAAAGAAGTGAAATAGACACGTTGCCTCTCTCAATGGCACATATGTTTGAAAGGAGGAAGTTGGAGAAAGAGAAACAAGAAATTAAGGAAACATCTACTTTAGCTGGTGGTCGGAGTCCCGGGGAACGTGAAGGACAGGAATGGAACACAGAAGCCTGTAGCAGAGGGACAGCAGAGGGTCCTACTGCCACTTGGTGACCAGGGATGATCCTGCTGAAAAGGTGAGATCTGAAAACCTGACGGGAGGAGGAGGAGAAGCCCTGAGAACTCTGGGGCAGAGGAATGGCAGGTGCAAGAACCCAATCATCTGATCCCTTAACTTCACAGGTGAGAAAACAGAGACTGCAAAAGGAGGGATGACTTCACAAAGGGTCACAGAGCCAGGGTCTGTGACCAAATTGTTCAAAGTGCTCGTGCATGGTGGAGGAGAAGAAAGAGCATCCCCCAAACCAGGTGAAAGACAGCCAAAGAGATCCTGGGCCTCATCACAACATGTGGGGAATTCTAGACTTTAACACCATAGAATTCCATCCTTAGAACATTCTTACTTGGGATGCCTGGGTGGCTCAGTGGTTGAGCATCTGCCTTCGGCTCAGAGTGTGATCCTGAAGTCCTGGGATTCAGTCCCACATCGGGCTCCCTGCAGAGAGCTTGCTTCTCATTCTGCCTACGTCTCTACCTCTCTCTCTCTCTCTCTCTCTCTCTCTCTCTGTGCGTGTGTTTCTCATGAATAAATAAATAAAATCTTAAAAAAATTCCTACTTGAAGGAGAGACATCATGTTTTTCTGAGACTCAATGACTAGAAAGAAAAAAAAAACTTCCATGATTTTCAGATTCTAGCATTCAGATTTTCTGGTATAACCACTTATTTTCAAATCACTAAGGGTTTCAATGATAGTAACATAAAATCTTAGAAAGCAACGAAGAATCATTAATGAGTGTTCTTCATGAGTTGTAGTGATGTTCCTTTAAAATTCTCTGGTAAGCAGGATCACACTGTCTTCATGCTGGAACTCATCTTTAGGGCCATAACCTGGGTGGGAACTTTTGCAGCTTCAGACTGTGACTATTTCAGATATGTTATGGAATTTTTTTACTTAACCTGGAAGTGTAAGTTCACGCCACAGTTAAGGTGCTGCACGAAGGAGAAAATAGAATAGAAACGATCAAGGGACTTCCCAAAGTCAGTTAACAAGGAACCCATCCCATTTTCACACTAGGTGATCTAAAGTTTATTTTTGCCCCAAGCAACTCTTTCAAAGAGCCACAGAATAAGCTATATTGTGTTGGACCCTCACGCAAGTGCCTTTACTTGACAATATACTGCAAAAATATGGCTAAGCTTGTAGCTTACTTTTGTGTTTCTCAAATGTTAATATGACCAGAGGAGCTTGCTAAATACATGTTCTCTTCCAGTAGATTGGCGTGGGGACTGGGACTCTGCATTTCTAACAAGCTCCCAGGTGATTCCAATGCTGCTGGCCCATGGACCACATTCTAAGTGGTGAGAGTCAACACCGCCCTGAGTGAAAAATCACAGGAAAAAAAAGTCTCATCTCTAGAATCTCAGTATAAGTTAAAGCCGAACACGCAGAGAGCCAATTATTTTCTTTTATATTGCAGACCTCTTAATCTCGTGGCTGGCCATGTTTTCCTTTCTGACTTGGCCACCATGAAACAATCTTAGTTAGACTGTAGAACTTAATGGTTATGCATTGTATTAACTGATCCTTCTCCATTGACCTACTCTTGACAACATCTAACTTTCCTAATACAGTTTTTTTGCTGTTAATATTGCTACTTGCCCTCTTACTCACTGTATTTTTTATTGTTGCCTTATATATGCATCTTCCTAAGACATTTCGAATCACTCCGTGTAATAATAAAGTGCATGAGAAAATGAATTGCAACACAACTTAGGTAAATGAAAATATGTGCTCAAAGACACATGGTGCCCTGGAAAATTTCAGGCACTTGCTGGAGAGGGAGAAGCAGGCTGTCCTAGACAGAAGTAGACTTGAGAAGAAATAGCCCCACACTCTTTCACAACATGCTTATGGCTTTGCCAGATAGATGGCATGGGGATGACTGAGCAAGTTTATGTTTGACGGACTTAACAATTGAACTCTGGTTGCCTTGAGGGGGTCTAACATTATTATGAATACTTGGGACAGTTTCTGCTACGGCTTCTAACCTCAGAGGAAAGCAAAAAAGGGGCACTGATGGGTATTCTGAATTATCATTGGGAAAGACAGAGTTCCTCTTCCTCAGGTAGAGCTAACAATCAGAGTGCAACATCAAGTGAATTCAACTCCCTGTCTTCCAGTTTAGAGATGCTGCTGGAAGCCAGAATGAGAAGGTAACACTCTGCTAGTTACTATTCAGGATGCAAGAGAGGTTCCTTAACTTAGAGCCAGGTACTTAAACCTAGGAGTCTCGATGGCTTCCTCTCTAATTTGTAACAATAGTAGCATCCTGATTGGATGGCTCTGAAGATTATACACTGAACTCCATACCAGGCACTTCGTGGGTTCTCCAAGAATGGTTTATCCTAACACATATATTATGGCTCTTCTTCTGTGCTAGGCTTCAGGGAAAATCATCATAAAGAAGAAGAAAGCCAAGAATTACACTCATTCTTTCATTTTTGGATCCATCTAGAAGTTACCTGGATCCCCTGTTGTTATTTTTTATCTTCAAAATCCATTCTGCAAGGCCCTTGAGAATAAAAAAACCTTTAATCGATACAATCAATAACACTCAACCTTGATGTTGTAAACTAAGTTTGCGTTGACTTCTATACCAGGCTGGGGACGTCCCTCATGAAGGAACACAAATAGCACAAACCGTGTGATGATGACTTCTGCTAAAGTGTAAACACCCTTGCTACAAAGAACCCTGTCAAAACCAAACCAAACCAAACCAAACACGCCTGTGCTGTGGGTGCCGAACAAACAGGCCTTCACTCTGCACGCTGCTTACACCCTAGCTGTGGACAGCGGGACAAGTGTTTTATTTTCATTCAGTATCACTTTCTGCATCAGTCACTCACTCTTACTCCCAGCATGCGACTTTTTGGAAATTCTAGTGTCTCCCACTCAAGTTTTTGAAGCCCCTCCTACTCTCAACTATTTACATATCACAAAGTTCAGAGGAGAGGAAATTCTTCCTTCTGCTCCTATAAACATGTTTACAGACATGACTTCTCAACCAGAGATCTTTGGTCTGTCAAAGGTTCTGCTACTTATTCAAAGCTCCTTAAAATATCAAAAGTAGTATCACTGGAGGACAGAAGAAGTCACAAAGTGTCAAATGAAAGTGAGGATATGGAATTTTTGTGATTACTGAGGTCAACACTGTCCTTTCTCAGCCGGCCACTTGCCCTTTATGCTTTCTGCATACGCCCATACTGGTTAAGTACAATCACTTCTGGCAGGATGTTTCCTCTTCAAAAGAAGTTAATAAACAGAAATACCACGTGATCCAGTAATTCCACTATTGGGTATTTACCCAAAGAATATGAAAACATAAAATCAAAGAGACATAAGCACTCCTATGCCTACTGAAGCATTATATATGTTAGCCAAGATATGGAAGCAATCCAAGCATCCATCCAGGAATGAATTAATTGATAAAAAAGATGTAGTGTATATAGTATATTTGTAGTATACACACACACACACACACACACACTCTTTTTATGGAGTATTATTCAGTCATAAAAAGAAGGGGGAAATCTTGTCATTTGCAACAACATGAATAGAACTAGAGGGCATTACTCTAAGTGAAATAAGTCAGAAAAAAGACAAATACCTTATGATTTCTTATATGTGGAATCTTAAGAACAAAACAAATGCACGATCAAAAAGACAAAAGCTTCTTAAATACAAAGAATGAACTGGTGGTTGCCAGAGGGGTGGTGGATGGGGGCTATGGATGAAATAGATGAGGGGGAATAAGAGGTACAAACTTCCAGTTATAAAGGAAATAAGTCACAGGATGAAAAGTACAGTATAGGGAATATAGTCAATAATTTTGTAATAATGTATGGTGACAGATGGTGACTACGCTTGTCATGGTGAGCGCTGAGTAGTGTATAGAACTGTAGAATGACTATGTTGTATACCTGAAACTAATAGAACATTGTATGTCAATTGTACTTCCATAATAAATAAAAATAGATAAAAGAGGTTAACAAAGTTCGTTATAATGCAACAATGACTTGCAGAGGAATTTTCGTGTAACAATAGAGTAAATGT
The DNA here is from genome assembly GCF_905146905.1 of Nyctereutes procyonoides. Classification (NCBI taxonomy): domain Eukaryota; kingdom Metazoa; phylum Chordata; class Mammalia; order Carnivora; family Canidae; genus Nyctereutes; species Nyctereutes procyonoides. Next base: position 46,924,600 of record NW_026575133.1, on the reverse strand, counting down.
CATAAATGCATCAAAGAGTGCATACAAATAAAGTGGTCCCCATCTGGGAAATACATAGAAGGCTTTAGGCAAAAACTGACCAAATGATTAATTGTTCCTCAGAGTCTTCCATTTCTCTGACTCACCCAATCACGTTCCATAAAATAAAGCTCCATTTCTCTCAGAGTCAGACCAGATGTGGTGTTAGCAGAAAAGTCGCCTCTACCTTCATTTAAAAGGATTTTTCTTTTGAAATACTATCAAAGATAGGCAGAAAAGTTTACAAGTCTTTATACTTAATGAATTGTAGGAAGCTATCTAAGTGAACTAATTCATGTGAAAATACAAATACACTTTATACGTTTTAAAGGAATAGCTTCCTAAAAAGAACTTCTAATTAGTGGCAATACAACTTTGAGGCCAACATGGCATGTATATTCAACCAAAGTAATAAAACACTCAATAAAATTCTCCCACTGACATGGGAGACATGTTTCTAATCATATTTCAACTGAGATTCTGCTGTAAAGAAGCTTGCTTTGTGGATCTACCATGAAGGGAGTGTCTGGAAATGACTTAAACTCTACTCAATCCTGAGATTGGCTTTGGCATGAGTTGCGATTCATTTGATTTCCATGAAAAAAATTTCAGAATAACTAAAATAACTAAGGAGCAAATATTTCTCTTTTTTAAAATATATGGCTTTTGTTCACAACTGTTCTGTATTACTAGGATTGCTTTTTTTCTTTTTAACAACTTCATTGAGATGCGGTGACATATAAAAAATGTACATATTTAAAGAGTACAACTTGATATTTTGATACATGTTTACATTGGGAAAAGATCAGCAGGATGAAGTTAAATAACCATCGCCTCTACATAGTTACCACTGTGTGTGTGTGTGTTGAGAAGATTTTACTAAAAATCCTCTTAGCAACTCTCAAGTATTCAATCCAGTATTGTCAACTATGCTGTACATTAGATCTCCAGAAATCATTCATCTTGGGTAACTGAAACTTTGTAGTCTCTGACCACCATCTCTTCATCCCCCTCACCTCCTACCTCCTGTCCCTGTAACCACCATTCTACATTTTCCTTCTATGAGCTTTATTTACTATTTTAGATTCCACATATAAGTAAATTCATGCAGTATTCCTCTTTCTGTGTCTGACTTGGTCACTCAGCATAATGTTCTCTAGGTTCATCCATAGTGTCTCAAATGGCAAGATTTCTTTCTTTTGGGGCAGCCCGGGTGGCTCAGCAGTTTAGTGCCTGCCTTTGGCCCAGGGCATGGTCCTGGAGACCCGGGATCGAGTCCCACATCGGGCTCCCTGCATGGAGCCTGCTTCTCCCTCTGCCTGTGTCTCTGTCTCTCTCTGTCTCTGTCTCACTCTCTGTCTCTCATGAATAAATGAATAAAATCTTAAAAAAAAGATTTCTTTCTTTTTTAACATTGGGCTATATATCATATTTTCTTTATCCAGTCATCCCTAGACAGACACTTAGGCCTGTTTCTGTATCCTGGCTATCGTGAAAATGTTGCAGTGAGCATGGGAGTGCGGATATCTCTTCATAATTGTTTCAGAGGGATGTCAAACGAGGTTGGCTCTGGCAAAGTGTCTGCCTGCACATGAGTGTGCCATGGTGCTTTGGATTAAAATTGAAATCAAGTTTGCTCTGCCATATAGCTCTACTTCCTTCAGCAACTGCCCTCAAAGTGGGCCCCTTAGTCAGCTGCTCTCACTCGCTGCTCTCACTCAGCATCTCTTTCTTTGCTCTGTATTCTCCATAAGCCACACACATTTTGCAGCCTTCCTGTCCTACATGTATGTGTGTGTTAAGAGTGTGTATATATGCACATATCCCATTCTCGGAGTTCACAACTCAGCTGTCTTGTTAATCGGACAGCTTTATCTATTCTTACTGGATACAGCAGAGTTTCAACCCTACAATAATCTTTCTGTAACATTCTGGAGGATTTTGGCCCCCCAGATAGAGACTTTAGAAAGGGCACCGTATGAATCTAGCAATGAGATTTTTTTTTCTCAAAAGGACCTTCTAGTGTCTCTCAAATGTTCTTCAATGTAGGACAGTTTGCTCCAATACACACAATGCTACTCGACTATACTGAAGTGGGCTACCCATAATCTTCTTCCCCTATCCTATTAATATTCTCCCTTGACAACCAGGGTTTGAGGACTCGAGGCAACAAACATAAAGGATGATAAGGGATCGGATCATGTAAGCCAGGATTAGTCTCCACACGTAGTCCAATTAGAAGGTTTTAGGTTCAAAAGGGATGCTCTGCCCCCCAGAATCCTACTGAGTGCGGGTGCCAACTCAGAGGACTCGTCACCTTCCTCTTTCCCTTTAAGAGTTAGTTACCTGATAGAACGAAATTCAAAGCACGTGTCTTCTTGCTGCCAAAATCGCTGCCCAAACTGCCTGACTAGATGTGTAAGATCCAGTGAAATGTCTTGGCAAAAGCGAAATCAGGAGTGTTGGCCAAGGTGCTGAAGCGAGGGGAGCGCAGCAGGGACACCTTTGCCAGGGAGTCGCCCCCTCCTCCAACTCTTTTTAAGACATTGAGCTTATTCATTCTGACAAGTTACCCTAGGATCTCAAATCTGGCATAAATTCAGAGAAAGTCGTGTGCGTGTATCTAGAACACAAACCCTTTACAGAAATCCTAGCGCCACAAAACTCTGGAGAAGCCGCCTAAAAACAGAACACAAATCAAAAAAAAAAAAAAAACAAAAAAAAAAAACACTTAGAGCTGCTGATTCCAAATGAATGCTACTTCTTTCTCTGCATCTCTCTACCAGATCGATGCGAAGATTTGGTAAAAACAAATCGACTGCCAAATAAAGTTACTGTTAAGTAAATGGCAGAGAATGACAAGTGCACAACCCAGAAGGATCATCCCGAAGCAAAAATCATTTTCTGTGTATGTTTGAGGATTTTTCTTATTAGCTCTGCTTCTACTCGGATGGCACCTCCGCGCCCCCCTCCCCCCAAATGTCCTTTCTGACAATTTGTCCTTCCTGCCCTGAAAATGTGCACGCTGATATCCAAACCGCGGGCAGCCCCTGGCAGAGGGTTGGCTGAACAGCTGAAATCACCTCTGGGTAACTCCGGACCCCAGCCAGTGGTAAGTAAAAGAGAAGGCACCCTGGCCACCAAGCCTGGCCACACTCCAATCACCCCCCCCCCACACACACACACCCCCTTTTGGGCAACTGATGCCAAGCAATTAGCTTCCGTTCTGTTCAACTTTCCGACCTCTGGCTTTAGAGAAAAGACCTGGCTGTGGGAACTGGCTCTGGGCAGCTCTTGGCTCCCTCTTCATGGGTGACTGGCAAGAGGAACACTTTCTTTGACACTCTTAAAAGAAGCCGTTTAATTCCTAATGATATTTCCTGGCAATAAGGAAAACGAAACCCACAGCATGGGATTCCGGTCCAGCAAAGGCAGGCCAAGAGCGCGGGGGCGAGCGCAGGTCTTACCGTAACCCTCTTCCCACTCGCTCCCCATTGCCACCAGAGGTGGTTTTTCCCCCCTTCTCCTGACACTTCCACCCGGGAGTGTGACACCTACTGGAACTTCCGAGCGTCTGGGGAGGTAGGGATAGGATTTGGGCATCACACGGAATGGCTGGCTGCTGCCCCAGGGATTTCCCGCGGAAATCACCCAGAACTTAGAAGGCGCTTCAACAAGGAAGTAACCCAGGAGAGCGATCTTGGCGGGAGAACCCCGTGAGCGTCTTAGAAAAATACCCGAAACCACGGGACGCTTAATGACCCTCGTTTCCTCCAGCCCGCTCCCCGGGCCCCTTCTGGAGCAGGATGGAGTGGTTTGCGGCTTTCGGCCGCGTGGACCGAGGGTGGTGCGAAGGACACTGCTCTCCGAGCCAGCGGGGCTCCCCGCTTCAGCGGCCGAGGACCCCAGGTCGCAGCCGCTGCTCGCCGCGCGCCGGCCGCGGGTGGGGAGGGAGACGCGCAGACCCGTGGCCCGCGGGGTTCCCTCCCGTAGCCTCCCCGCCCCTCGGATCCCTGGCACCCCACAACTAGCGCCCGTGGGACTCGCCGGGCACTCCCGCCGCCTCCGCAGCCCCCAAACCCACGCGCATCCTCTCCCACGCTGCGCTTCTGCGAGTCCCCGCCCCCCCCCCCAGCGCGCCCCTGGCCGGGAAGCATCCGTGGCGCTGCCTCGCGGAGGGGGCAGGGGAGGGGGCGCGGGGAGGGGGGCTGGGGGGGCGCTGGGGGGGCGCGCGGGAAGGGGCGCGGGGAGGGGGCGCTGGAGGGGGCGCACGGGGAAGGGGTACGCGGGAAGGAGGCGCGCGGGGAGGGGGCGCGCGGGGGGCGCGCGGGAGGGGGCGCGGGGAGAGGGCGCTGGGGGGGCGCGGGGAGAGGGCGCTGGGGGGGCGCTGGAGGGGCGCGCGGGAAGGGGCGCAGGGAGGGGGCGCTGGAGGGGGCGCACGGGGAAGGGGCACGCGGGAAGGAGGCGCGCGGGGAGGGGCGCGCGGGGAGGGGGCGCGCGGGGAGGGGCGCCCGGGGAGGGGGCGCGCGTGGGAGGGGGCGCGCGTGGGAGGCCCGGCTCGGGGCCCCGGGGCGGCCGGGGCGCGCGGGAAGGCGCGGAGGACGCCGCACTCACCCGCTGCTGCTGCTGCTGCCGGCTGCTGACGGCCACGGCGGCGGCGGACGCGGCGCTGTGCCTGAGCTCGGCCGCCTGCCCGGGTCTCAGCAGGCTCCGGGTGAACCTGCGGGTCCGCTCGCCGGCCATCGCCTGCGGCGCCCGGAGCGCGCGTCCCGCCGGCCTTCCCCGCGCCAACCGCGTCTACCCACCCGCCGTTCAGGAAGCGGAACTCGGAGCCTCTCCCCCCTCTTCCTCGCTCTACTCGCAGGAGGCGGGTGTTTCGCTCTCGCACCCCCACTCCCCCACCCCCTTCCCTGCGCCGAAGCTTCGCGACGACTTTGCAAACTCTGCGCTCCCCGGGCGCGCGCAGCCAATTCGGCGAGCGGCCCCGGCGGCGGCGGCGGCTCTGCAGCGGGGCCCCGGGGCGCGGGGGGCGGCTCCCGCTGGCCGGCCGGGCTGGCCTCGTCGCCCCGGGGCTCCGTAGGCCGCGGGGGAGGGCACGGGGCGGCCGCCGCGGGGCTCCGGGCGGGGCCCGCCCACGCCTCTCGCCCGCGTCCGGAGGCTCCTCGCGGGGCCGGCGCCGTGGCCGCCTCTGCCCCGGGGCCCCACCTTCCCAGGCAGGCGACGCGCGCGGGCGCAGCGCAGTTGGTCTTCGCATCCTGGGGGGGGGGGGGTCGGGTGGCGGGGATCTCAGCTGCATCCCCAGAGCCAGCCTTCAGCAGTGTCTTCTGCCCCAAGTGCGCCCCCGGGGCCTGGGAACAGGCTTCCGAAGTCCTGCGTGCTTTCACCTGGTATTCATTAAGCGCCCACCGTGTACCAATTCGCATTGTCCTGCAAACCCGGGATAAGGGGGTGGGGGGACTTCCCAGGCCTACCTGGTAAGGCCTTTAAGGCTATGCAGGGCTGATAGATTTTTGGGTTAGGGGTGGGAGGCCGCAAACTCCCAAGCTGAGCAAACGAATTCGAGTATGTGAACAAGGACATTTCAGATCATGGAAGCTAGAGAATGATTCACCTGGGTGATGCGGTGGGAGAGGCTGGGGGGGGGGGTATTTGATAGAGTGAAGGGGTTAGAACTCACTTATAGGTTTACTAGGTAGGGAGGTTAGTTATGGGGAAGACTTACACTTGTGCTGTTTTTCTGCTCCTACTCTTGCCACACATGCCTCCCGTCTGCACCTCGCCTCCAGCCAGCTGATTCAAGTCCACTAAGAATTCTCTTGAGTCACGCCCAGGGTGGTTCTTCAACTCAGTGTGGGGCTGGCTGGGAAGAGGAGCAGTCCTGGGATGCTAGTTTGGAGAGATCCAGGACAGCCACCCCTAAGTATTCTAGGTTCTTCTTAACTGCTTTTGATGGATCCATGACATTTTTCCGAAGCCAGTATCTAGTTTTAACACAGGGTTGCACTTGCACTTGGGTATAAAAACTTCTTGAGCAGCTGATAAATGTGCTCGAGTCAGCTCTCTGCTATCTGGGACTCAGCTAATCAGACAGATTGGGCATCATTTCAGTACATTCTAGAAATCAAGATGGTCAGAAGCTTTGTAAGATTTGGGAGGAGCCATCTGAAATATCAGTTGGTTCCAAGGCACCCATCATGACCAAGTACTGATCTTACATTATACGCTTTCACATTGCTAGGCAATATGGGAACAACATCGGCTTTAAGGGTAAGCAAAGTAGGTGGTTGCCTCTGTGGTAGCAAATGAAGATCTTTGTGGGAATAGCTCCTCCTAACCATGCCCTCCTGTAACAAGTGTGATCTGTGTTGATCCCTTTGAATGCACCTTCTCTCTAGACAGCTAATGTGTGAAGCATTTTTAAATAAGCTTGAACTTTCCAAGTAGAGATGTCTAGTCTTTGTCCCTGATTTCAGAGCACCGCCTGGCACGTAGTAGACACTTAATAAATACTGGTTTCTGGATGACTTCCTTGAGGCCCTAAGGGGGCTGGTGAAGTCAAAGAGCTCAGAGTGCTTGAGACCTAGAAAAACAAAGGAGGAGAGAAAAGTGTGCTGGAAAGGAAGGCCATAGTCATCAAAAATACCCCATGATGTGTTCTAGGTATGGCAACTCGCTGAACTGATCCAAAACACCAAGTAACCCATACAACCCATTCTTCAACCACAAGAGAAAATCACCTGTGCTTTATTACTATGGACTTTACTTCCTGCTGCTTCAGGGGGTCCCCCAGAGCATGGATGTAAGATTTGATAAAGTTGATGAACAAGTGCAGATTTGCTCTTTCTATACCCTGTTTGAGTACGTTCCATGCGTCACACTAGAAGGAAGGCGGCTGTAAGTGGCCTTTAGACTCAGGACGTTTATTTTTTTTTAATAATAAATTTATTTTTTATTGGTGTTCAATTTGCCAACATACAGAATAACACCCAGTGCTCATCCCATCAAGTGCCCCCCTCAGTGCCCGCTACCCAGTCACCCCCACCCCCCGCCCTCCTCCCCTTTCACCACCCCTAGTTTGTTTCCCAGAGTTAGGAGTCTTCATATTCTGTCTCCCTTTCTGATATTTCCTACCCATTTCTTCTCCCTTCCTTTCTATTCCCCTTCACTATTATTTATATTCCCCAAATGAATGAGACCATGGACGTTTCAATAACAATGCTCACTGGGACATTCCTCAGCTCTTGACAGTCCTGTAGGTTTTACTTATGCTCTCTTCTGGATGCCAAGGAGAGAGCTGAAAGTCTCCCCCTGGCCTCAGCATAGACACAGACATTCTTTGCTGCGGAGTCAGGACTTCAGGCCTGCTCATTTGGGACTCTCTGGCTTTCTGCTGGTCACTCATCTCTCAGGTCCCTGGAGAGATTCAGCTAATACGTTTTATAAAGGCAAATCTATAAAAATGCCATGAAGATGCTAATGTAGACTATAGATTTGAGGTGATTTTTATGTGACAATGTAGGTTTATCAATTATAACAATGTACCTACCAGTCTGTTGGGGAATGTTGATAATGGGAAAGAATATGGATATAGAGTGGTAGGGTAGGGAAATCTCTATATCTTCTTTATTTTGTCGGGAATTTAAAACTGCTCTAAAAAATAAGGTCTTAAAAAAAAAAAAACAATGTAACACAACAAGGAAAAGAGGATGATGAGAGCCTAATGAGAGGATGGGCAAAGGACGTGAACATACATTTCTGCAAAGAAAATATGCAAATGGCCAGTGCTCAATATCATTAGTCATTAGGGAAATGAAAATCTAAGTCACGGTGAGATGCCACACCAAGATGGCCATAATGAAAAATATGGGGAAAAAAAGTGTGGGAGTTGTGGAGAAACAGGAACTCTGGTACATCAGTAATAGGTATGTAAAATACCTTTCCAAAAGCAGCTGCTTTGGAAAACAGTTTGGCAGTTCCTCAAAATGTTAAACATGGAGTCACCACATGACACAGCAATTCTACTCCCAGAGAAATGAAAATATCTATTCACGCAAAGAGTTGCACACAATGTTCACAGCACTACTATTCCCGACAGCTAAAAAGTAGAGGCAACCCAGATAACCATCAACTGATGAAGGGATAAACAAAATGTGGTAGGCCCATACAATGGATATTTTTTGACATCAAAAAAATGAAGTATTGCTAGGTGGTACAGCGTGGATGAACCTCGAAAATACTTGGTTGAGTGAAAGAAGCTAGCCACAAAAGACCACATATTTATGATAGCTTTTTTACGAAACGTCCGGAATAGGGAAATCTAGAAACAGAAAAGTAGATTCATGGTTGCCTAGGGCCACAATGGCTTGGAGAAAAGTAGAGTGATGGCTGATGGGTACGAGGTTTCTTTTGAGGGTAATGAAAATGTTCCAAAATTAATTGTGGTGGAGGTTGCACAAGTAACAGATTACAGTTTTAGCTTCTGGGAAAGGGAACTTGACAGCTAACAGACAGAAGTGTGTACATTTATTACAGCATATTAGGCACCCTGTATTATGCTATACACCCTGTGTGCTTATTGAATTTTGTATCACGCATACAAAAGCCTATTCACAGACAAAATAATATGTCCTAAAGAAATTAAGAGTGAGAAAAGGGTCATAGCTACAGATTCAATAAAAATTCAGAACTAAAGAAAAAAAATGTTGTGAAGCCTGTTAGGTTTCTTCATCTTTCCCACCCCCAATTTGTTTCAACCACCTCGGCTGCACTCTGCCCTCTGTACCTGCACGGTTTCATTTTAAGAGGTACCAATACAGAAACATACCCATCCTGATTCCTGTTTCTCAGAGAACGGTTCATTAATAAGGCAAGTGAATCTTCAGTGGTGTCTAATATTGAGAATAGTGGTTATAAGCACATGCTCTGGACTCCACTTGCCTGGATTCAAACCCCAATTTTACTTCTTCCTTCAGCAAGTTAGAGAAATGCTCTAAAGCCCAGTTTCCCTAGGTGAAAAGTAGGGAGAACAATGGGCACCTGTGTGGCAAGGCTTACGTAAGTCAAATCAACATTATTAAAAAGTACTTAGCACGGAGACTTCAGTGAACATTATTGTTACTAAAGTTGTACAGCAGTCATGAATTCTTAAATCTTTCCTGTGACGATTTGATACACCTATTTAATACATTTAATCATACATGAATACATTTGATCCTCATAAGAACCTTTGCAGTGAGCAGGATGCCTTTGTACAGGCAAGACCGTGGACATCCAGGCGTTCTGAAGACAATGCCTTCACCCAACTCAATGACTGGAATTTCATGAACAACAATAATAATATCTGAATATCATAATATTAATCCAATACTATGTAATAATGTCCAATAATAACATACAATAATAACGTAATGTGCTATAGCTTGGAACATAATTTCATAATATTTTATTTGTATTTTAATATACTGTTTTCTTTGTTTTTAAGGTTTGTTTATTTATTTGAGAGGGGGAGGCAGACAGAGTGAAGGGGAGAGAGAGGAAGAATCCTTAGGCACACTCTCCGCTGAGCCTGGAGCCTGATGTGGGGTTCAATCTCAGGACCCTGAGATTGTGACCTGAGCTATCATCAAGAGTCTGGTGCTTCACTGACCGAGCCACCCAGGTGCCCTGCATTTTAAGATATTGTAAAATGGGATTGTTCAGGCTTCTGATCTTGTGCCTCATTGTCTATAATTCTAGATGGATCACTAAGGAAGCTCCCAAAGTCCACAAAGGAGGCATTTTAGGATTCAGTGGTAGCAAAGTTTGCTCCATGACTTGAAATTTAAGCTTTTACATTCTATATTTCCTAGCATTTAGAATCTGTAGCCTGTAATCAAGTTTTATCAAGTTCTCATTCTTCTCTTTATTAGGGTTTACATGGACCAAGCCATTCAATCAGAAGGAAATAACCCTGCTCAACAGATATTTATGGAATATCAGCTATGGACAGGATCTCACCCTAAACCATGGGAGCCTAGAGCTACGTGCATGATCTGTACCTCTAAATGGCTTAATCTGAAATAGAGAAACTGACGTATAAAACTTCAGTGGGTCGGGGCTAAGATTTTGGAGATGGAATTTATCAGATAGGACCTGTGTTTGCATTTTATATTTTATATTCTTACGTCTCTAATATTGAAAAAAATGGCCACAATAACATGGAATTATCTTTTTCCTCCCCCCTTCTTTCCTTACTTCTCTCTCCTTCCTCCCTCCCTCCCTCCCTCCTTCCTTCCCTTCTTTCCCTCTCTTCTTTTTAAGCTCAAACACTCTTTCTCCTTATTCACACACATTAGTGGCTTTCTTAAGAGGCAGTAAGCATTAATTACCTGCCCTGGTACAGTTCAAAGCTCTATATAACTGAAAAAATGAAATTGTCCATAGCTCTCATCTGTCATCCTCTTCCTGCCTTTCCTAAGGCTGATGATTGCACTGGTATTATGAGTAAGGAAAGGAAAATTTTCATAACCAAATAAGTAGGAATGTGAAAACTCTACTGTCTTTTCCAAAATACCTAGTAATGTAATGGTGTGAAAATTTAATGATTAGTTTAGGAGTCTGAAGACCTAGGAGTCAGTTTAAGTCTTGATACTAACTGATTGTAGAAACAAATATCCCTTGCACAAATTTCATGGCACAAAGCCTCCTTTCCTAAGTGGTACCAAGTCCAGTGGACCCTGGCCATCAGCCTGGACATCAGAATGTCCGGAGGCTTGACTATTTCAAATTTGTCTAACTTACACAATTTACAAAGTACACTCAATTTATCATTTGATTCTCAAATCATTCATCCTAAAAGGCAGATATGTGTAGGTAATATTGCTCCCACTGTACAGAGATAAAGTTGAGAAAGAATAGAATAACATGGAAATTAGGAGGAGGAGTATTTTGCTATTAATAAAAGGACCTTGCAGGGTATGAGAATATAAATGCCCAGGGTAAAATGATTTTCTGATAAGGTATCAAGCCTTCCGTTATGATTCCCTGTTGAGGGAAAAGTGTATTTATCGTACATTATAATTTTTTTTTATTTTTAAAAAGATTTTATTTATTTAGTTGAGAAAGAGAGAGGGAGCACAACTTGGAGGAGGGAGAAACAGACTCCCTTCTGAGCAGGGAGCCCGATGCTGGGCTTGATCCCAGGACCCCAAGATCATGCCTGAGCTGACAGGAGACATTTTACCAACTAACCACCCAGGCGCCCTATCCTACTTTTTTATAATAGGAAAAGAAGTCCAAAGAAGCAGATAACTTGCACTGACACTCTAGTTACTATAATTGGGGTAGGTAGATTAAAATAATTTAATTTGGCTATTATAAGGATACAACTTGTCTTATTCAGCAATAAGTAAATGAAGTATCAGAATTATAAACAAAAATATGAGAAAGATACTTTGCTATAAACATCTCTTTCTTCTTTAAGTATTCTTTACTTATTTTACTATATTTTTATATTTTACTAATATTTTACTAATATTCTTTAGTATTAACTAAGAAAAAAATTAAACAACTGAATTTACACCCAGTGGCTTCTTGGTTGAATACTATTTCATAAGTTATAATTTTTTTCACCTTGCCAAGGGAATATTATAAAGCAACAAGAAAAATATTGTTTGAAAGGTGTAATGTACATGGGGATCCATTACTCCTTGCCATAGCCATTTGGCAAAGCTGAGTGTCTCCATGTTGTTAATGGGTGAAGGTATTGAATTTGACATGGATTTGTCACTGTGTTTATGAGACAGATCACTCCTTGGAAGGAAATTACACTGAAGGTGATGATTTGAATGTGAATGTGAAGCTCTCTGCCGGGCTGTGTATTTTGCCCACAGTCCACATGCAGTAGGGCATTCTAGCACTGTTAATCCACTGGAATCTTGGGAGAGGGGCACACATGCCAAAGAGGCAGGCAGTTGAAAGAAAAGAAGTTTCAACCGGAAACCAGTCTCTGGATTCTCTATCCTGCTTTGGCTTTAGTTTGTAGTCTAGCCTTAGGGAATTAATGTCCTGGGACCTTTATTTCTCCATCTGTAAAAATTATTTGGAGGCAGATTTTGGCTTGATTTGAGGAAGAAGAAAATGATTAGTAAATATAGAATGAGAACTGTTCAGCTTCTTACATGCATAACTAAACCCCGTACCTACTTTACTCTTCTAGGCATTTCCATTTTCTCCTCCTCTTCTCTGAGGTATTGATGACTCCGGACATCCACTGTTCTCACAAAAATACACCTGGACACATAATAAAACTATAATGCGATTATTTCTTTTATGTTTTAAAGAGAGCAACACACAAATAAGTCTGTTTTCTAACATTTCATTGAGAATTTTGTATCTATATGCGTGAGTGAGATTGGCCACTTTTTCTTTTTTTGGAATGTACATGTTGCTGGGAAGATTTTGCTAGCTTCCTAAGTGGAATGGAGCAATTTCTGTCCATTTCCATGGCCTTTAATAATTAAAATGACATTGGGATCATTTGTTCTCCAAAGGTTGAAATAGAATCCAGCTGTGGAACCATCTGGGCCTGGAGAATTTTTTAATGGGAGATCTATAATCACTTTCAAATCCCTTTTTATCATTTTTGGCCTACTCAAGATTCACACATCTTCTTTTAATTCTTCATAATTTATATTTTACTAAGAATATTTTCCTCAGGTTTTAGAAACATTTGCCCCATTTTCCCCAGGTTTTAGAAACGCTTGCCTTAGAATTGCGGTTAACATCACTTTATATATTTTCCCCTAGTGTGTATTCTTTTTAATTTTATTATAAAAAGTTTTTAAACATGCCTTAAAACTATCAAAAAGAATACAGAGAATGGACATATAGCACCTAGCTATATCTAACCTTTTTAAAATTTGAGAAGTCTCGACCCTTCAACTCAAAATAATTCGATATTTATCTCTAAGAAGTAAGGGCATTCTCATTTAATATACTGAACCTAATTAACCAAAATCTTTTAATAACTTCTATTGCCCAGATCATTCAAATTTCTATAACTGTTTCACAAATACCTTTTATTTAGAGCTGATTCGGTCAATCCAGAAGTGACTTAATTGAAGACATATTGTTTCGGTTATATTTCTTAAATCTTTCATTTAAAACTGATCCCCTCCCCCTGTTTGGTAGTGGCTTCAGTTAAAGAGACACAGTGGTCCCACAGATTTTGTTTCTTCTGACTGACATTTAATTTGTTCCTTTTTATCTTAAGTTTTTTCTTATTCTTAATCTGAGGTTTGTTTTTTTTTACTTCTTCCTCTTTTTTTTCCCCCTTAATTGGGCTCTCAAGGGGGATGATCTAGTGTATTAGTCTCTTCAAGGAACTGGTTTGGGTTTTATTAGTTTGCTTATGTTTTACTGTTAGTTTTTTCTGTGATAGGGTGATACCTCTTAGGACAGGAATTCTAGATATTAGAGAAGAAAAAATAGTGATATTTTAACACATAAAAACTTAAAGCTTCATTATGGCAAAATATATAATTAAGGAAAATATATAATTGGGGAGAACTCTTCGTAAAATGTGTATGTCTATATAATTTGTTGTTTTTACTATTGTACCTTGCTAACAGTAATCAGAAGCCATGGCATTACTTACCACTTTCTTTATCAAGTTAAGAGAATGGTACACCAGGTATACATTCAACAAATATCAAGTGATTGTTTATTTTCCAAAAAGAGACAGAAAGTATGTTTTTTCTAATAGGCAACCTCAAAAGAAGCATATTAAAACTCAAATCTATACGTATAGTTTTTCAAAGCATTAATTCCATATTTTGAGTAAGTGGACAGAAGATAACTGGAGAAAATTGTTGTTGGCAGATCTAATTGATAAAAAGAAACTATTTTATTTTCAGGAACTTTTTCTTTTAAGAAAATCTATCTTTGTAGTTCCAGCTCTTTCTCAGGACTGTGGTTTGGTGTGAGCTTGCACCCATGCTAACCATTTCCTGTGCATATTCTCTGTTCACCTCTGCTCTTGTTGCCATAAAAAGAAGCGAAATAACAATATAATAGCATCTCACTGAGCTCTGTGTTTGAAAAGAGGTGAGGCAGAGCAAAGAAAGCAAGCAATACAAACCACGCATTTCCAAAGCCCAAAACAAAAATGGCAGATTGACTAGTCTTCAGGATGCCTATTCAAAGAAAGCTAGTGGGCTTTTGTTCTTCCCAGCATGATCATTAGAATTTCTTATTATTGAAAAAAAAAAGAATTCATTATTATGACTAGAGTAGGATTTTTCATAGCTTTATCGTCTAGCAATTTCTCATGTGTAGGCTTTAAAATGTGTTTCTGTTCTAAGATAATAATGAATATTGTCCCCTCTCTCTTTATTTGTTTATTTGCTAGAGGGACAAAAAGAAGTAAAATCACTGTTTTTATAGAAATGTTAAAAGCAATAGGAGAGTTATTATGCAACTAGTCTAAAAATCCTAATATGATCAAAGTACTTTTTGTATATTTTTAAAGGGTAAAATTGGCATCATCACAGGCACAAAGCTCCAATCCAAGCTCACATTAACAAGAGGCCTTTCTAACACCTGCCACATATCCTGTCTTCTGTTAAAGAAATGCTTAGACAGAAACTACTTGAAAACACAGGAGGATGATTCTTAAAGCTCAATAAAATATTCCATAAAGGCACCAGGTTGTTACCACTCTTTTCTGCTTCCCTTGTTTCCCAGAATTCTCCAACCAATGTCGTTCAGTTTGAAGTATATCTGTGAAGGCCAAACCTAGTGGTTAGTATGTAAATAGACTTAATAGTCTTTATTTCAGCTTTTGGATATGTATTCTCTTGTTGGATTCCCATTTGGGGCAGGGGTAGAGTGCCTGATGTATGGATAATACATCATCTGGTAACGACTGCTGGGTTATGCTTGGCTACAAGTGGATTGAGCCATTTCAGATACTGCCAAAGCTGTAAATGGTCATGGAAATGATCTGTCACGTTTGTTTGTTTTTGCTTTTGTTTTTTATAGTTAGTGTGTTGTTTACAGAGGGGAAACTGAGCATTGTATCTAAGATCATCTAGTTAGTGAAATCTACTTGGTGGTAAAGCTAAGAATGCTACCCAGATACACTGCTAGTCCAATTTTTCATTCCAATGTATCTTGTAGAAGGAGAGACAAAAGAAAGAAAAGTCAGAGACTAATGAGATTAAATTAAATACCATTCTTAAAAAGTGTTCTAGATTTATGGAACCACTGGAGTCCTGGTCCTTCCTATAGGGTCATGCATGGTACAACCACCTAAAAGCATAAACTTGAACAAAAATAAAAATGCTGCACTAATGCTTTCATTAGGCTCCATGTTAAACTAAGTAACTTTCATCTTTTTTTCCCCTTCTCCTTTTTTAGCTTCAGGTACCACCCTAAAGACATGATGAAGGAGGCTGGTATCATAAATATAATTCCTGTCAAAACAGGCTAGATCCTGTATTTCCATAGCTGTAAGCACCCTCCACCCTAGCCCTTTCCTCTGGGGAGGTTTGTAGTCTTTGAAGGCCATGGTCTGCTATAGCCTCTTTGGCCCAGCAAAGCAATAAAGATATTTGTTCTTCTTTATCCCAAATTCTGCCTTTCTGTTATATTTTGGCTCTGTAGCACAGAATCAGGGAGACACATTGATATCCAGAATTACCTTTTCCTTCATTTTTTTGCCTGGCCCTGCTCATATTCTAAGATTCAAACCAGAAATCACCTTCTTCAGGAGATCTTTCCTCCCCTCACAATATGCTAGCTAGCTGTCCCTTCTGCAAGATCAAAATACTCCCTGCATCTTGCAGTTTTTCTGTTCACTTATTCTTTTTCCATTAACAACTGTTACTGATCATTGAGTACCTACAATGTGCTAAACATCTTACCAAAAACTCTGTGAAAGCCACCGTGAGTTCTTCAAAATCCCTCTGAGTCAGGTGGGAATATTCCCATTTTTACAGATGGGGACACTGAGATTCAGACAGGTTAAGTAGTTTGATCAAGGACAGACACCTGCGATATAGCAGAGCCAGGATAAGAAAATCATATTTGTCAGACTTTCCATTCTGTGTCATTCTTATGTGTCATGTTGACTAAATTCAGAGTGAGGGGACTTTGGCCAGAGATACTAGACTTCTCCCATCATCTGTTATACTTCTCTGCTAGCCTCTGAGATTGAAAAGCGAAAACTTATATTTTTAAAATTCTCTTGAATTCAGGATCCTGGAGATGATGCAAGCTTAGAAGCACTGGTGTACGATTTGGAGGTGGTAGTCACATTGTTGGTCACCTTCCAGCTCTAGTGGTGGCCGGAAAGCAAGATGGTAGGGATGTGTGTGCGTGGAGGCAGCCAGGGAGGCCAGGCTCAAGGATCCAGGGCCAGTCACCAGCTTTGAGGTTTATAAGGCAGTTGTGGTAGCAACAGTGGTAGCAGCCTCCAAAGCTTCCTGGCATCTGGATCACAATTTTGAGGTAGGTCCATATCCTTGGGCTTGATAGCCTAAGAGGGGCTCTTGGGTTGGGGCTCATTTTGTTTTCCCAATGCTTTTGCAAAACTACATTTTTAATGATATTTCTTTCAGCTTCAAACATTCAGAGTGATGCAGTGGTATTTCCCATATCAATTGCTACAGCTGTGTGCTGAAAACACAATGATTTATTATTTATCATGATTCTGGAGTTGGTTGGAATCTTCTGCCTTCACGTGGTTGGCTAGGAACACTCATGTGGCTGTGTTCAGCTACGAGCTTGGTGGAAGCTGGAACATCTGAGAGAGCGTCACATATCTGCTGACATGCCCTCATACTTTGCCCTGTGGCCCCTCTCTTCACGTGGGCTTTTATTACTAACCTGAGTGGAAAGTAGAAACTTCTATTAGTTTCCCAAGCTAGAAATGATATATAATTCTGTACTTAAGTAGGAGAAATGCAAGTGGCAGAAACGACAGAAAAATTTGAGATCAACATTAAGAGGAGAAAGGATTCAGGTATGAGAGAGGCCAAATGTCTCATCTTCCATTATAATTCTGCAAAATGAATTTTATCATCCATTGATGCCACCGATATTTGTTTAGTACATATTATTTAAATTAAACATTCTTGGTGCTTGCTATAACAAAGTTCTGCCCTTGAGATAAATAATACAAGAGCATATAATAATCCACATAGAGAAAGTCACTATTTATGCTAGGCAGTCAGGAAAGCAGTCTAGGAAGTCACTCTAAAGGAAGGTCTTGAAGATTTAGTAGGAATTTGATAGGATGAATAAGTTTGAAAGAAAAAGGGAATAGTATACACTAATAAAGGAAGTGTCACAGGACAAACTTCAGCTTCCAATAATAATGGCCAGAAGCATAATTGAGAGTGAGGATAACTGGAAAATCAAGTTGAAATATGTGATGGTTAGTGTATGTGTGTGTGTGTGTGCGCGCGCGCTATTTTGTAACATATAGACAAAAAATCAATGAGGATGTAGTTTTGAACAGCCTAATTAACAAAAGGTCTACACACTTGAAGAGATCAAGATATACATTCTTTTCTTATAGACTTCAATTTTATGTTTTAAAGATTTTATGTATTTATGTATTTATATCTAGCACAAGCATGGGGAGAAGGAGGACAGGGAGAGGGAGAGAGAATCTCAAGACAACCCCACAATGGGCTGGACACCCCACTTGGGGCTTGATCTCACAACCCTGAGAGCATGACCTGAGCCGAAACCAAGAGTCGGATGCTTTACCGACTGAACCACCCAGGGGCCCCTAGACTTAATTTTTAAAGCAGTTTTAGGTTCACCACAAAATTGAATAAGAAGTATGGAGAATTCCTGTGTGTCTTCTGTCCCCACCCACTCACAGCCTCCCCCACTATCAGCATCCTACACCACAATAATATGCTTGTTATAGTTGGTGAGCCTCCACTGACACAGAGTTAGCATTCAAAGACCAGAGTTGCCATTAGGGTTCACATTTGGCATTTTATGGGTTTTGACAAGTATATAATGACATGTATCCAGCAGTATACTATCACATAGAATAGTTTTATTGCCCTAAACATCCTCCATGCTCTGCTATTTATTCCTTTTTGTCCATTAATCCCTGGTAACCAGTGATCTCTCTACTGTCTCCATAGTTTTTCCCTTTTTCCAGAATCGTTGCTAATATTTTGTTGAAGACTTTTATAAGTTAGAGAGATACTGGTCTGTAGTTTTCTTTTCTTATAATGTCTTTGCCTGATTTTGGTATTAGGGTAAAGCTGGCCTCATAGAATGAATGAGGATATATCCTGTCTTCTATCTTCTGAAAAAAATTGTAGAGAGTTGGCAAAATTTCTTCCTTAAATATTCTGTAGAATTCACCAGTTACATTCATCTGAGCTTTCTGTTCTGGAAGGTTAGTGATTATTGAATTTATTTATATATAGGCCTTTTTGAATTGCTTATTGTGTGAGTTTTGGCAGGTTGTGTCTTTCAAGAAATTGGTCCATTCCTTCCAGGTTATCAAATTTTTTCGCATAGAATTACTCTTAATATTATTTCCTTTACTATTCTTTAAAGTCTGTGTGCCCTATAGTGATATCTCTTCTAATATCCATTTATCATCCATTATTCATCGATTTTCTCTACTGATTTTCTGTTTTCAATTTCATGACTTCTGTTTCTCTAATTATTATTTCTTTTTCTTCTGCTTTCTTTGAATTTAATTTGCTCTTCATTTCTACTTTCCAAAGGTGGAAGCTTAGATTACTGATTTTAGATCTTCCTTATTTTCTAATACTTGAAACCAATGCTATACATTTCCTTCTAAGAACTGCTTTTGCCGCATCCTGTGAATTTTGGTAAATTGTATTTCGTGCAGTTTTAAAAACACATATGGTACATATATAAAAATCAACAGATACTTGGACAAAAAGAAATACACAAATTGAATAAAAGAATAAAAATCCTACAACATTTATTCCCCCTTCATAGTGTAAAAATGATACAAATCAATGGCAAAGATAGAACTTTAAAGCTTTCATGTTTCATAACTAAGAAATAAACTTCTAAATTGTCTATATATTAAAAGGCATAATGGAATTTAGAAAATAGGGTTCACTAACCTATAACACCTATGCTATATATAAAATCTTATGAGATGTGGCTAGATCAGCACTTTGAAGGAAATTTATGTCCTTACATACTTATGTTGATTAAACAATTAAAAATCAACAAGCTAAGCACGCTTTATAAGAAATTAGAAAAACAATAGCAAAGAAAAACCCATAGAAAGTAAAAGGACAGGCAGCAATAAAAATGACAGTACAAATTAGTGAAATAAAATACAGATATACAATGGAAAAACTCAACAAAGCCAAAATGGTTCTTTAAAGAGAAAAAATTAAATTTGATCAATCTCCGAGGAGATTGATCAAATAGAAGACACACATACCAACATTAGGGCTGTAATAAAAGTGTCACCGATTATTAGAAGATACAGAAAATAGAAAATTACTTATGACCCAGGAGAAATTTAAAACTTAATGGGCAAACTTGTGGCAAAAACTGGAAAATTTAGGGAAGATGGAATCATTTCTGGAAAAATATAGCTTCTTGAAAATCAGTTCACTAAGGAATAGAAAATTGCAATAGTCCTATGATCATTAAGGTAAGTTACTTGTGTCAGTCATTGAAAAAATATTCCAGGTCTTAGGTCACCTGGGTGGCTCAGTTTGTTAAGCACCAACTCTTGATTTTGGCTCAGGTCATGATCTCAGTGTCCTGGGATATCCCCACCTTGAGCTCTGTGCTCAGTACAGAGTCAGCTTGAGGATTTCTCTCTCTCCCTCTGCTCCTCCCCTGCTTGTGCTTTCTCTCTCAAATAAATAAATAAATAAGTATTTTTTAAAGAAAGGAAGGACGAAAAAAATATTCCAGATCTATTTGACTTCCCTGGGCAGTTCTAACATTCAAAGAAGAAATAGTTACAAAATGATACAAGGTCTTACAAAGATGGGTTAGCCAGGGTAAGAATTGGGGAGGGAGAGGGCAACTACGGCACAAAGGAAGTAGGTACAGTGCAAGACTGAAAAGGAGGCAGAGGTGGTCAAGCTCCAGAGGAGGCGTGGGACCAGGTTATTGAACTCCTTACCTCATAGGACTGGACTCCCCCCAAAAAGCTCGAGTCCTTTTCACAATGCAGAGTGCTGTTTCTAGTCCAAGCACCAGCTTTTCAATGTGGAGCAATTCTATCCCCAACACTCAGTATCTTGAGTTCTTCAAAGCCAGCTAAAGGCTAAAAGTATTTTATATACTCCCTGGAACAGGAAGGGGAAATAGGTCTTTAAACAGCTAGTACAGGATAGAAGTTATCTCAATAGCTTATGCTGCACATCCTTACTAAGATATATAGTCCCAGAAGCCAATTCATTATTCAATACACTTTATGATTTTTTTTGTCATTTCTGCAGCTTATTTCAAAGTCATCTCCTTGGCTTGGAATTTCCTCTCTGCTTATCTTACTTCCAGCCACCATTCAAATCACAGCACCAGCCAATCTTTTCCTTTGGTGCTTTCCCTGACCAAACCAACAGACCCTGCTTATTATAACTAGCAGTGGTGGGTTGGTGGGGGGTGTGTAGGGTGCTGAGGGAGATGCGGAGGAGGTTGGAGGAGCAGGCTAGTGCCCCTAGGGCTGATTTTCTAAACTACTTCCAAGTAGAGTAATTTTATTTATTTATTTATTTATTTTTGTGGCAGGAATGATGTCTTTTCGTATCTTTTGCAGCATCCCTATGTATCATTTTCATCTGATTACATTTATGGAGCAGTTATTGATAAAATATATGTTATCATGATCCAAATTTGATTACAATGACATGAAAGTAGTTACTTTGGGAGCTTTCTTTACATATCTCAAAGGCAAATAAGATAATTTCTTCTCTTATTATCTGAAGAAATGTATCATTCTCATTTATTTTGATATATAAAGATGTAAATTATTTGAAAGAAAAGCTCCTATATGATACTTGCACTAATTTAATATTCACATTGCTGGATACTGTTGTGGATAGTATGTGGATATTGTGTCATTTGATGTTTTTGCTGATAATGTGTTTAATATTTACTTCCAATATATTTGACTTTATCCTTTTTATAATATTCAAGGAATATTACTAAACTATTTTAAAATGTATTGTTAAGATTGACATGTTCTTCAGTGGGGCATATGGCATATGATGCAAATTTCTCATCCTTATTTATGCAATAATTAATATAAAAATAATAGTCCTATAGCTTAGCACAATAAAAACAATACATACATTTAATGTATCCTTTCATTCAGTGGATATTTCTTATCAGCCAGGCAATGTTAGGTATATTCTCCTGTCCTGGGACACTTCTTAGCTGAAGGAGAAAGACATCTTATGTTTGATTATTAATTGATTTTAGTTATAATTGTGGTAAGCACTGTCAGGGAGAAGTGTTAAACGTTAAAAGAGTTTTGTAGTGGAACCTGAATATGTCATCTGCGATGTTAGGGGTGTCCGGTATCTTTGTTTCTTGGGAGTCAGAAATCAGTTTGGGACCCCCAGACTGTGATAAGCAAAGCTACCATTCAACTACCAAAGTAGAGTCATGGGAGATGATACTTGATGACTTCAAGAATTCAATCATTTAAGAATGATAGCTGTATCACAGCCTTTGAAAATTAAATGAATAGTTTAGGACATGATTTAGATATTTATCAGTCTGCTTTAAGAGTAAACATTAATGGGGTACTTGGGTGGCTCAGCTGCTTAAGCAAGTGACTCTTGATTTTGGTTCAGGTCATGATTTCAGGTCCTTGAGATCCAGCCCAGGGTCAGGTTTCCCCCTCAGCAGGGAGTCTACTTGAGATTCTTTCCCTCTGGACCTCCCCCTACTTACTTGCTTGCTTGCAAGCATTCTCTCTCTCTCTCTCTCTCTCTCAAAGAAATAAATATTTTTTTTTAAAAAAAGACATGAACAACGCTCTAAAATTGATAACTCATGTGTCTCATTGTCAAGAACCAAAAATCAAGGATGAATCTAGGGAACGATGTTTTTAAAGAAATTACCTTATCTGATCCATTACTTAACATCCAGTTGAGGCAGATAGTGGTATCACATGAAAAAATATTTTCAAGGATTTAAAATGACATATGGTAAACATTTTATTACTTTTCCTCCGCCCAACCAGGGGATTAGTGATCCCTTCTGGGAAGGTCAAATCATTGATGGGATCCTGAAGAGTAATGTGCTGTCAATCTCAAGCTGTAGTAAAAGTCTGCTGTTAGAAAAAATTCATCTGGAAACTTATTTGTATGTGTCTCTTAGTTTCCTGTGGCTGTTGTGCCACAAATTAAATGTGGTTTCTAGTTCTAGCTAAAACAACACACATTTATCCTCTTTCGGTTATGGAGGTCAATTGTCCAAAGTCAGTTTCTCAGGGCTGAACTCATGGTTTGGCAAGTCTCCACTTACTTGCCTTTTCCAGTTTCTAGAACTGCATTTCTTGCTTTCCTTTGTTCCTGGCCTCTTCAACCATCTTCAGGGCCGGGGTTGGAGCACCCTCAAAGCTCTCTCTGATCCATTTGCACTTCACTTTCTCCTCTCCCTTGTCTGGAATCTTCTGCCTCTCTCTTTAAAAAACACATGATGGCATTTAAGGCCCATCCAGATAACCCGCATAATCTCCCCATCTCACAAATCCCTTAGGCAATCACATCTGCAAAGACACATTTACTATAATTAGGTAATATTCACAGGTCCTGGGGATTAGAACATGGATATCTTTTTGGCAAGGGTGGGGTTGGGAAGAGGACATTTTTCAGCCTACCTCCTTGTAACCCTTTATTCCTTGTCATCTCCTTATAGCTTTGGGAGCAGCCCAAACACTTAAGTTTTATTTTGCCATTTCATAATATATTCTTACCTATTTTTCAAAATTTTCTCTTGCTTAATTTAACTCCCTAAAAAATTTCTTCCCCTTGTCTCCACTTGGAACAGGATCAACAGCCTGTTTGCCCTTTTTGTCAGTTGTATAACAGTGGAAGTCACTAATCATGCTGTCATTTAGAATATGGGACTAACAGCTATCATCTTCATAAATTCCTACCATAAGACAGGGAAAGGCCACACTCTATAGTTTCTTGTCTCACAGGGAAACACTTGATCATTTTGTCTAGTCTTGAATTTTGTTTTTCCATTTATTTGAGAGTATCGAAGTAGTTGTATCGTGAATAAAGAAAGAATGTGAAAATGTCCTTGTCAAACCAATAGTATACAACCTTCCAATACTAAAAAAATTATGTCTATTTCTTTGGAAGGAACTCTGATTCTATGATTTTATAAATATCCTTAATGTTTTTCACCAAGACTGTGAACTAGAATGACAGTATTATCCTGGAATAGGCAATTAATAAGACACATTGCGCAGTGCACGTAGTGGTTTGGAACTTACCCAAGATGCAGAGTAAATCTTCAATTTTTCTCTCCAAATAGATACTAGTTGAGACATATTCAGTTTCGGACACAGAAAATCAAACTCAAATTTGCAAAAATTGTTGTTTCAGCAAACCTGATGTAACTTAGTGATTCAAAGGTATTATCAAGAATTCAGTCTCTTTCTGTTTCTCTGTTGTGCCTTCCACATATTCTCCTTTAATGGCCAAATTCAAGTACCACAAGGACACTAACCACAAAATTAAGAATAGGTATGTTCAATTTTCTCTCACAAGCAAGTCCAAAGTCAATGCTAGCACACCATCTGTTGAATCCATAGGTAAGAAATCAACCATCTTTGGGTTTATTCATCCTGGTTTATATAGGTCATTAACCATTAAGATATTTTTATCTATACTTTTAACTTTAGGGAGGAATAGAATTTCTAGGTTGTGACTGAATAAAATTGAGGGAAATTTCTTTTTTCTTTCTTTCCTCAAGGAGTGTCAGGGCCAGGATTATTTCTCTACTACATTATCGACAGAAAAAATATACATCAGAGATCCACTAATATCACTTCAAATTCGTAGACAGTTGGTCCTAAAATTCACATTGCATTGCCCAAGTACATCTCAATATTCACAGAGTAGATTTAAACCAAAGCTTTGCAGCCAGTTATTGCTGCTGTCAGTGTTTTAAAAACATTTCTGCCTCACCCAGGTGTCTCCATTTTTCCATCTATCACTTAATTCCACTCGGGTTGTTTTTTTCCCCTCCCTCTCAGGAGTATTAGAGAAAGTCCAGTATAGAAAAACTATGAACTCCTGGTTCAAAACATAGTTGATATGTTCTTTTATACTTAAGGCTGTGTGTTATTTATTTATTGCTATGTTAGCCGATCACCCCAAAATATACTGGATTAATACAGCACACATTTATTATTTCCAAGTTTCTGTGAGTCAGGGATCCAGTTGTAGTTTAACTTGTGCCTCAGACTCAGAATCTCTTTTAAAGCTGCAATCCAGATGTTATGAGGACTGGGATCTCATCGCAAAGCAGTACTATGGAAATATCTACTTCTAAGCTCACATGGTTATTGGCAGGGTTCAGTTTCTTGCAGGATGTTGGACCGAGGGCCCCAATTCCTTCATAATTATTGGTTCCTTGCTACGTGGGCCTCTCCAATATGACTTCTTGCTTTGTCAAAGTCAAAAAGGGAGAGAGTTTGCAAGCAAGATAGAAGTCACTATCTTATGTTAGTAATTATGGAAGTGATGTCCCATCATCTTTGCTGTGTTCTATTGGTTAGAAGCAAGTTACTTGACCAACCCACACTCTAAGGGAGGGAATTACACAATAGCATGGCTATGATGATGTGTTTCCATTCATATTAATCAGCCTGTTTATTGCATTCAGGTAGTACAAAGAAGTTCCTAAAGTCTACTAAATAAGTGTAAGAGATATAGAGACTGGATTTTAGAATAGACTTCCCATTAAACCAAAAACTAGGACAAAGTCTGTCAAATTCAGAAAATTTTATATTTTATTACTTTCCTTGCAAAAGCATATTTTTCATCCTTAAGGAAGAAAAAAAAAAAGTAGGAAAGGCAGTGGTGAAAGTTTTACTGCCACTATGCCCAGGAGAGCTTGGTCATCATTTTCCCTGGTCACCCTGGCAGCTGAAGAACAACCGGAAATCTAAAGCATGTGTGGCAAGCCTCCCTGAAGCCTGCCTTTTGCACACACGCATTCTCAACCTCTCCGTCTGTCTATCTCTCTCCCAGTTGGATGAGGAAGGCAGGTTTTATGCTCATTGGCACAACTTCTGGAATTATCCAAAACCAAGGCATTGGAAACTTATCCTGGTCTTGGATTCTATGCTTCTTGGCACCAGTCAATTTGTCCTAAAGAATTCTTGAAGAAAGTGAAGCCTGGCAGTATTCATGCTTTCTTGCAAAGACATTTAAAATATGTTCAGAAATCATCACAGAGAAACAAACAAGCACAGGGATAAGCTTGTAACAGTGAAATCAACCATTTTGTGAGGAAGATAGCTTCGATTTTATTTCTTTCATGTTATTGGCAGGCACTGGAAGGAGAAGTGAAATAAAGTTAGGACTGTAGTATTCAATCAAGGACAAAGAGGCCTTGCGGTGTCCAAAATCTTTCCATGGCCCGCGGCTCTACCCCATGACAACAGCCCTGCTGGCTCCTAAGTGTGACCTTGAGAAAGTAATGTCATCTCTCTCAACAGTTAGTTCCCTCCACCCTGTCCATGAAATGAAAATGCAGCCTTTCAGCATGGCTGTGGTTGTGTGGACTTAAGTGGTTTTAAATTCATGAGAACACATAATAAAGTGCTTTATCTGTAAATTCTGTTTCTCATCCCTGCTGGATATGTTGAAATCCATGGAGGTACATGCTCCTTATGGAATTCTTCAATATCCAGCTGTTACATAACCTCTGCATCTTGATTCATGTCACCGTCCTTGGGGAAGAGTCATGATATACACAAAGCACTCATCATACACAAAGATGTGACCAAGGGCCACGGGAACATCTAGCAATGCCCAGTTGTTTGGCTAATGGGAAAGACTTGAACCAGAGAAGCTATCATCAAAATATGTGCACTATAGGTAGGAAAGTTTTTAAAGAAAGAAAAAACATTTACTTTGGACTTGGAAGGAGGGGAGACAGACATAAAAACTCTCACCTACTTTTTTCTCCTCCACCATCTCCCTTTCTCAGTGGAAACAACATAAGCCTACGGAAGAGGGGTCATAGGTCAAAGGATTGAAGGAATTTGAACACTGTGATGTATGTGTTGCAGGGGAAGAGGTTGATATTGTGAACTTTTAGACTGGAAGTGGTTTTGGGAGTTTTGGGGCTTTTGAGCTGCTGGCACCTTTGAGGTTTCTGTTTTCCACATTTGAACTTCTGCATTTTGCAAGGTGGAAGGTCAATTTTTCCTGGATGACAACAGTGTTAGTTAGAAAGCTAACATTATGCAAGGTAGGGACTAGGAAGACACTGGGAGCTGGGCATTTGAGGCTGGCTCTAGGCTCAGCTAACAGAGCTCCAGGGCAATATTTCAGATTGCTGCCTTTGGTGTACTGCTTATCCAGCTCTGCAGGCTTTTGGAGGACTCTTTAGTCCAGAAAAAATGAGCCTGTGTTGGACTGGAGCTTCCCTGGGATCAAGGGATCCCAGTGATAATTTTTGGATGATAATCCAAATTAGCATTTTAAAATTCATTTACTAAGCTTTGTTTCTCCTTTTTCCATTAATTAGATTCAATGGTTTATTGGCTTTCTGAGTATAGTGTTTTTTTTTTTTAAGTATCAAGTCTTAGAAGCAGAGAACAAGGCAAAATACAGTTCTGAAAATAAAGGGAAGCCTGTTGAGATTTTCCAACCTAAAGTAAATACTGCTTACTAATTTGTAGGATGCTTGTGCTTCCCTAATGGAGGTCTCTAGTGCCATATTTCTATATTATTTAATACGGTGAAATTAGACTGAGAATTCTTAAGAAACAAATTGCTTTGAGAACTTAGAACTCATTCTAAAGAGTGATTTGTAGTTCAGTTCTGTATTGCATTTCAAGCTTTAATATAATTTTCAATATCTGAAATTTTCTTGGCAAAACTATGAGCCATCATGCTATTACACTCAGGTAAGATAAAGCACTTCATCATCAAACTGAAATGCAAAGAACAATGGGTTTGGAGGCAGCTTCTCCTTGGGATTCTGCACCAGTTTCCTTGTCTTATAGTGAGATTAGACAGTTACCTCCAAATCATCTGGCTCCTGGGCAGAAATGAAAGTGAATGAGTGAAGTCGGGCTTGTTGGAGACTGTGCAATGGGTGATTAAAGACCTCTTCAGTGGTCCATCAGGTTGCTGGCTTGAATTATTTAACCTTGCCCTGCTCCCATCCATGCTGTGATTCTGAAGTCTTCCCCAAAAGGGGCAATTTGCATTTCCCCATTCCTTGATGTTTGTTCAATGTGTGACTTGCTTTGCCCACTCGAGAGAGACAGACGTGAAGGCTTACTAGTTATGACTCTGGACATTAAAAGGGCTTATGTACTTCCCTTGCCCTTTTCCATTTCTGTCATTTTCATGAGAAGAATCTGCCCAGTATCTTCTGCTGGTGGTGGAAGGGAATGAGTGACATCTGGAGCAGAGCCAAACCATCCCGGCCAAACCCAGCCTACATTTCTTGAGCCCAGCTGATCCCTAGACACGTGAGCAAAACAAATCCTTATTGTTGTGTGCTGTTGAGCTTTGGGTTGTTTATTAGGCAGCACTATTTGGGCCGTAGAACTAATTTGCTCTGTTTACCCTGGATAAATTTCCTCTTCTGCAACATGAGGATGTTAGGATAAGGGCTGGTGTTCTAAATTCTAATCGCCATCAGGGCAGCAAGGAAAAGTAAATGAGGGAAGGAAGATAGCATTTCGATGCCATTTCACATACCCTTCTTAAGAAGGTAACTGTCACTCAGCTGCAGCTAAAAGTGATTGTGCATGAACGGAGGCGCTGTGTTGCCAGATCCAGCTATTTTTCACGAGAACTTAGAAATACGGAGTTCTTTTATGTGGAATCTCAAAAACTTAAATTTCAGGACTAATTAAGCATTTGTAGAACTTTGTATTGGCAAGAGGTATACACCACAAGGGAACTCTGGCAATTTCTGGATTAGTCTGTAGGTCTCTATCAGCTCTAATGTTCGGTGATCACTGTACTCAATGCATTGCAAGTCTACTGTGTGCTCCAGCTCATCTAAGCTATGTTTGCTTTATAACAAACTTGGCAAATTTTGATTTAAGAATATCCGAAAACATGCTTCTTTTATACCCAGTGGACTGTCTTACAACTGTGGTCACATAAAAGCTAAAAGCAACAAACAAAAACCCAGACAAAAACAAAAATCCCCAACTTCCTAAATCTTTAGCTACTTCAAAAGCTTAAACAGATCAATCACCTAATTATAAACAATAGAAAAGAAAACTTTATCTTACTAAAGGTTTTTTTTTGCAACTTTAAAATTTATTCTCCTTTTTCAGTATGCAAATTTTAAAATAATCTATTATTATACAAAGCAATCTAAGGTCTACTTCTGAAATGTAATATGTGCCTATCAGAGGAGAATAGGAATTGTTAAGTCCTTTAAATAAGTTTTCTTTCTTTTATTTTTAAATAAATTTTCTTAAAAAAATTAGTCATCAACTGGAAAAATGGTCTGGCATCTCTGTTAAAGGAAAAGAAATCAAGAAACCTTTGTTTAAATCTTCATTAGCTACTGATTAGGCCAACAAGAGGGCTTCAATCTCCGGATTTCCTCAACCATGGATTATAAACCCAGGATAATTAAATGGGAGGAATATAACCTCCTCACAGAGTTCTTGATTGGATTAATGATTATACCTGACTTGGAAAATAGAGATTGTGCGTGTGTGTCAATTTAATTTAAATAAAATGTACTTAGTCCCATCCAACTGCATATTGGATACAGAGCAAGGCACTGCAGAACACAGAGGACACAATTCTTGTTCTGAAATAACGTACAGTTAAATGAAGACCAAATGGAGAAAGCAGCACCTGGGGAGATTTTGTTTTATATTTAGAATGGAAGGTTAAGGTACATTAGTTATTATTGCTTCATACCTCATTATACTTGGAGAAGCTTTTCTCTATGTTATGTTCTCTATATTCCTTTTCATCGATGGTTTCTAGGACTTTTTTTTTTAGCCAAAAGAAGGGGAGGTTGTTTAATACTTGTCGAATGCCAACAATGTGCTGGGTTAACTTACATAATCTACATAATAATCCTGTGCAATAAAGTTTTTTTTCTTATTTTACAGAATGAGAAAAATGAAGTTCAGGAGATCCAATAAATCAACTGAGACATCACTTCTTCCCAGAAGCCTTCCTTGATCTCCACAATCTACTAAATTGCCCTGTGAGCACCCTAAACCCATTGCATACTTTCATTCCAGCACCTAGAACATTTTATAGTGACAGCTGCTTACTTTCTGCTCTCCTATTGGACCATGAATTCTTGGAGGCTAGTATTTGGTGTCAGAATCATACAAAGACTATTGAGGTTTTCCTAAATATAAATACCCTGCACGTTCTACTGCACCTCCATTTCAAAAGTTGAAGACTTAGGAAACATGTTATAAAATTTCTCTTCAATAGACAAATGGGATTGTATCAAACTAGAAAGCTTCTGCATCGCAAAAGAGACAATTAACAGAGTGATGGAACAACCTACAGAATCAGAGAGAGTATTTGCAAACTATACATCTGATAATGGTTTAATATCCATAATATATAAGAAAATGAAACAACTGAATAGCAAGAAAACAAATAACTGAATTTAAAAATAAGCAAAGGGCCTGAATAGACATTTCTCAAAATAATATATACAAATAGCTAACAGATATATGAAGAAATACTCAACATGACTAATCATCAGGGAAATGCAAATCAAACCACAATGAGATATAGCTCACACCTGCAAGAATGGCTGTGATAGGAAAGACAAAAGATAAATACTGATGAGGATGTAAAGAAAAGGGAACCTGGTACTTGTACATGGTTGGTGGGAATGTACATTATGAGGATACTATGTAAAACAGTATGGAGATGCCTCAGGAAATAAAAAATAGAACTATTCTATGATTCAACAATCCCACCTCTGGGTATATACACAGAGGAAATGAAGTCAGTATCTTGAAAAGAAATCTGAACTCTTAAAAGCTTTAAATTCAAATGCACTCGGGGCACTTGGGTGGCTCAGTGGTTGAGTGTCTGCTTTTGGCTCAGTCATGATCCTGGGGTCCTGGGATCAAGTCCCACATCAGTTTCCCCTCAAGGACCCTGCTTCTCCCTCTGCCTATGCCTCTGCCTCTCTCTGTGTGTCTCTCATGAATAAATAAATAAAATCTTAAAAAAATAAATTCAAATGCACTCTATATAAACATTCTTCATTTCTATCCTCATTAGAAACTTTAAATCAATACCCGAAACATGACTAGTTAAGACAGTGTTTCCCAAACTGGCATGGTGGTAGTAATCATTTGGGGGCCTGTTAAAAAGTATGGATTCTTTGGTCCCATGCAAACTTAGTAAGCCATATTCTAAATAGGGAAGGGCTTCGGAATCTGTTTTAAAGTGCTCTAGGTGATTTATTAACATTAGACATGTTTAGAAAATACTGGTTGGAAATTATAGTAAGGGTATATGATGAGGTGGACTATAAGAACTATTTCATCACACTTAATGTCTGGATATCCAGAATGCCATCCCATTTGGAGAAGATTCATCTGGAATAGGAATATTTGGATGATCTCACTTTATTACCTAAAGTGGCTCCCATCACTTTAGGTCTGAGCAAAGGTTGCCTCTCCCAGTACAATATGGAGCTCTGGGGAGGGGGCACATGAAATTACATAAGGATCCAGCAGCCCTAGAGTAAAAGGATGAGCTCCCAAACTCTCAAGCGGAGATGTAAAATTTAGGTAATCTTACTGAGGTAAAGTCATGGGTCCTTCATAGGGCTAGTGGCCTAGAATGACAATGAGGTCTCTAAAATTAAGTTATCATAGGTAAAAAGAGATACCAGTGTGCTGGTCCATGTTCTGATCTGAAGACTAGAATGTTATGTCTCATGTCAAAGCTCTAAATTCATGGACAGTGAAACTCCTTTCGTTCCAGGCTTCCCAAGGGGTAGACAAGCTCACTAACAAAACGCTGCTCGAAAGGATACAAAAAACTTTGATCAAGTTGGCATGCGGTTTTAAAGACTTAGGTGGCAGCACAGACACTGTTCTTTGGGGGAGAGGGCAGTTTACAGCTGAGGAGAAATGTGTGCTAGTATCTTCCACTGCCCAGTTTAACCCCAGACCAAGTAAACTCCACATGTGCCTTAGAGACGGTAACCCTCATTTCTCACAAGCGAAGAATGGGAGGGGAAAGGGTTTTTGACAGGGATTAGAGAGCTATTCCCTTGTGAGGGAGTCCATCAGCTTTTTTTTTTTTTAAGATTTATTTATTTAGTTTAGAGAGAGAAAGCATTAGTAGGAGGGGCAGAGGAAGAGGGAGAGAGAATCTTGAGCAGACTCTGTGCTGAGCATGAGCCCCATGTGGGGCTTGATCCCAGGGACCCTGAGTTCAGGACTTGAGCTGAAATCAAGAGTTGGGTGCTTAACTGACCAGGCCACCCAGGTAACCCTGAGCCCCTCAATTTTTAAAATGCCTTTGTTGTAGACTGAGCAGAATACTTGTGTGTAGATTCAAACTTCCTCAAAGAAGCCCTGCCCAGGAGTGGTGAACAACCAGAAGTCCTTCTTGGCTCCTTTCTTAGAAAAAGACATCTTTTGAAGCTTCCAGCTATAAACTGTGTGCATCTTGTCAACTCCAAGAGGACAGGGAATGTTGACTACGTGTTCACTGATGTACGTGCCCTGAACAGAGACCATGGTTGGGCCCATAGTAGGCTCTCATTAAATATTTATTAAGTGAATCAATGAATGAAGGATTGAACAGAGATCCAGAGCTTATACAGATCTAGTCTTTCTTTAAGGAACTCAGCTATCAGTAAAGGCAGATACACCAAGATAAAGTCACTATAATACTTTCTGATAAAGTGTGCAATATCAATTTGACTGTCATTAATTTATTAATTAAATAACTTAATTATTTTATTCCCATAATCATCATTATGACTAATTGAATTCTGCAAATAATTATTAGTGTCAGACTTATTACTATTATATTTGTATTAGCTGATAGCAATGTATAAGATGGGTTGGCAGTGCACAGAAAGGGGCAATTGAGGGGTAGGGAACCTGGTGCTGTGGAAGGCGAGTAGAGGTGGGAAGGGAAGTGTACATACAGGGATGTGGAAGGACATGCAGAGTTCGGGATGCTCATGGAGTCTCAAGGGACTTGGCCTGAAATAATTTGACCAGTGGATTTTTTCTTCTGTCCTTTAAATCTTTGGTTTTTAATCTAAACTGACAATCTAACAATATTCCATCTTGTTTGGATTTTTTCAGTAAATATGTTTTATTTCTGTTTTCTTAAAATATTTTATTGATTTATTTATGACAGATACACAGAGAGAGGCAGAGACACAGGCAGAGGGAGAAGCAGGCTCCCTGCAGGAAGCCCGATGTGGGACTGGATCCCAGGACCCTGGGATGATGACCAAAGGCAGATGCTCGACCACTGAGCCACCCAGGTGCCCCAATGCTTTATTTCTATAAAAGACTAAAGCTATATTTAAGGAAAATGGTTTACAAAAAAGGGCAACCATAAAAACAAAACAAAACTAAACAAAAAAAAAAAAAACCTTCCTTGGGTAACAGATTAAAGGAGCTCTTTCTCACCTGCCTCGCAGACCACCCTGCTCCCTGTCCCTCTGAACTGCTTGGTCAGTTGCTGAAAAAGTGCCCCCCCCCCTCCTCCATGCCTTCTATACCCTCTGCCTGAGGGTCTGCTCTCTGCCCCAGTTCTCCCCCTTCACCTGGCTATTCCCTACTCATCTCCCAGGAGTCAGCTGATCCTTCAGGGCCTCCAGGAAGACTTCATCTGCCTAACTCAAGTTTGTGTCCCTTCTCCATGCAGCCAAAGCACTTGGTCCCTTTGGTTCTGGATATCTGAACACAGGACATGGAGCCCTGTTTAATCTGCAGGCGGGCAGGTTTTATCTGCCGTGTTCACAGCTGTGAATCACCTTCCTTTATCCTGGGACCTGTACGTCATAAGCATTCAATCATCACTAGTGGAAAAAGTGATTAATTCCATGTTTCCCCCTTTTTCATTGGGGCTATTGCATGATTTGGGGCTTCAGGCAGACATAGCTGAATGTGGAAAGTTCTCCCATGGGTCCCCACCCAGTGCCCCACCGTGGATGTGTTTATGATCACACAAAAGCATAGAAAAACAAAGATTGAGAGCAACCATCTTTGCCTTCTTAATAAAGTGGAAACCCAATGTGCACTTCAAGAAATGCATTTTCTTCCTCCTTTGCCTATTGAATATATTTCCCCTGGAATGCAAGTGAAATTTGTTGTCTCTTAATTGAACAGCTAACAGGATTAATACAATGTAGAATGGAAATTTATTGGCGGTTCCACAACAGAGTCATGTGTCAGTGAGTTGCTCCTTTCCTCATAAATATAGTTTTCCCGAGATGTAACATAAGACCAAGAAGGAACTAAGCTGGGACGCCTGGGTGGCTCAGTGGTTGAGCGTCTGCCTTCCGCCCAGGGTGTGATCCCGGGGTCCCAGGATCAAGTTCCACATCGGGCTCCCTGCATGGAGCCTGCTTCTTCCTCTGCCTGAGTCTCTGCCTCTGCCTCTCTGTGTCTCTCATGAATAAATAAATGAAACTTTAAAAAAAGAAGGAACTAAGCTTACCAACTACCGTTCCAATAGTAGATGGTGGTTTGGTTATGAAACCTCAAAAACACCATACCTGCTTATGATGTTATGAACTATTTGCCAGCCTCTGAAATAAGAATCTCAGCTTGGTGGTTGTTTCCAGCCACTAATGTGGGCCTAGCTGGCACCTAAAGCTTTTCTGGGTGTGAAGATCTGATCATTCCACTCTCAGCTGCTTGTTAGTAGGCAGTAGGTTTAGCAAATGTTCAGTATGCTGAGTTCAAAATCAGAAAAACAGGCTGTCCCACTCAGTTCAGCCAAGGTTTAGATGTTGCAACTGGTAGGACATAAAGAGACCAGAACTGGCATAGCCTTCTGCAGCCTAAGAACGTCAGAGGCAGGAGCAAGGAGGTCTTTGGGGGTGATTAAAAGATTTAATCTGTCAAAGGTCTTTCCCCACTTGCTCTCTTGGGCATTTATCTCTGAAAAATGAAGATTTATTTTCTCATAAAAATATGTACAAAAGACATATGAAAGTTCATAGCAGCTTTATTCATAATGGCCCCAAACTGAAAGGAAGCCAAATGTCCTTCAGTGTGTGAGTGACCCAAAAGACAGAGGTGCATCTGTACTAGGGACTATGGCTCAAAGAGAGGAAGAAACCAATGGTGCTTGTGGCATTGTGGATGAATCTCTGGGGGTTATACTGACCGGACAAAGTCAGTTTCAGAGGGTTATGGGTTTTATGATTCCATTTGTATGGAATTCTTAAAATGACAAAAATTGGAGAATGAAGAACAGATTGATGATTGCCAGGGACTGAAGACGGAAGTAGATGTGGTTGTGGCTGTAGAGGGTGGTGATGGTATGGTTCTCTGTCTTGTATCCACACAGATGATGAAACTGCACAGAGCTACACCCACCCACCCCCCACTCCACATGAGGGAATGCATGAAATGTTGATGAAATCTGAATCAGCTCTGTGGATCGTGGGGTATCAATTTCCTGGTTTTGACATTGTACTCTAGTTGTACAGGATATTGTTATTGTGGGAGGCTCAGATACATGGGCTCTTTCTGTACACTTTTTTTTGCAACTTCCTCTGAATCTGATTATTTCAGAATAAAAAGTTATAAGAAATAATCTTCCCATTTGTGATAGGTAAAATTTCAGTGGAATTTAAGAAAGCAAAACCCAAGTCCCTTACTATACTTCATTTTTCCTTTTTTCTCTGTTTTGCTTTAGGTTATTTTTGGAAGTTTTAGGATGCACTGACTTGAGAGGATTTAGATTATAACTTGTGATATTGTCAGATTTTTATGCATATACAGTGTGTGGGAGTTAATAGTTGATCTATTTATACCCCAAACGGAGCAAACACAAAATCCCACAGATTGTAAAGATAAACATTACAGTCAGGCTTGCTAACTTAACAGCTCCGATGGTGAAGGGCACTGCTGTATCACAGACACCAGGTTGTACTCTCTTGTTATTTTGGTGCTCATTACATTGCTGGTGTGTTTCATCTGGCATTTACCCCATATCGGCCTGAGTTGTTGTTTAGTCCCTAGCGCAGATGCCCTTTCCCTAACTGGGGTGTGAGACCCCATGATCAAGAACCATGCTCATGGATAATGAGCACAATGTCAATGGTATAAGAGAGAGGAACGTCTGCAAGGCATCCTCACTAGTATTGAACACTGCATCAATTAAGCTACTTTCCTTAGACAAATAACAAAATAACCAATTTAAACTGAATCAAGGAAAAAGGAAAATACATTGAATCATGTAACTGAGAAATCCCTGGCTTCAGACTATGTTTCTCTTCATCTCTCAGCTCTTCTTCCATATTGGTTCCATTAGCAATAGGGTTTGGAACATGGTGTCACAAAGAGGCTATAGGTGCCTTAACTTCACTCCTACAACTGGAAGTCCAGCTTAAACAGTGTTTCTGGATAGTTCTCATGGAATTTCAAGTATTCACTCTTCCTCTGGCTATGCTGGATCACATTTCCATCCCTGAGCCGACCAGTATAAAGAAATATACTGACTGGTCTAGCCCAAGGTCCTTTGTTTTGCCCTTGCATTCTGCAGGACCCCACAAAAACCTCTCAAACTAAGAGCTGAGGAAAGTAATTCCAATAAAGCAGGAGGCATCTCCTAAGTTTGTCAGTGAAGCAACAATTATCTCTTATAAAAATTTACAGACTCCGCCCTCTCTTTTGTGATACACTTACATTGGGGGAAGAAGGATCATTATGAAGCTTTGGAGCAGTCACTGGAGATCTGATTATTAGTGGTTTGCTTCTTTTATCAACAGAACAGAAATGCAAATAAAAGATTTATTATTTGATGTGCCATTAAATGTTAAGATAGCTTCTTTGTCCTCTGACTGATTTGTTTTAGTGTTAATAAATAAGTTTATAGAGGTTTTTTTTTTAATTTTGCTGGTTCGAACAGCATCAGTAGAATTTATAATCTGTGCAGCAGAGTTGGAGGGCTAATTGGTTTTGGTTTATATTCAACATAGACTTCATTATCTTCATTCTCCTCAGGAGAAACCCTTAATTTAGCCTCATAATTTCCTTGCTGTAATGCACTGATAGCTTAAAACATCTAAAATGTGTGATTATGAATGATAACAGTGCCCCTCTGCTGAGTTCTCATCTCACCTTGTTTCTGTTCCTGACCTTGGAAACTTTGACAATATCACACATGCTGTCAGGACCAGCAGGCATGGCAGGTTGTGTCTCTGTGCTTCCTGAGGTAGCCACATCCTGGAGGTGGTTTCTTTTCCAGCTAGAATCATGTAGGAGACTGCTGCCTGAGGTAGGCTCTATTGCCCAGTATCATAGACTTCATATTATAGACATGTTCTGATTTCCTAAAGGCATTTTTTTCTATTAATATCACACTTTGAATTTTCCACCAGTTTGAATTCACTGCTCAGTTCTTTTTCTGGAGAGATCTCTTATGTCCCGAGTTTTAAATCACTCACCTCTCAGGATTGGGTTCACATCTGCGACTTCGCTTTCACATTCTGCCATAAGCATGGCTTTCTTCCTCATGCCCTATTATTGTCTTATCTACCTAATTATTTGATCATCATATCCTGTAAAGATGACTATTTTTATCATATCCTCATAATATGGCTATTTCTTGGTACTCTGATTGAACTCATTTTCTCTTTTGTCTACCCCCATTCATTAATTTTTCTCTATGCTCCTGCTAGAGCAAAAATTTGAAAACATAGTCTGTTAATGTAAAAAACCTGTTCTCCTTCCTCCAGACCACTAGCAAGTTGCCAGTTACTTGGGTTTGTTTAGGTGTGGTCCTTGTTGCTTAGTGAGGATACTTGACTTTTCTTCGTCCTCCAAAATTAGGGAAAGAATGATGCTGTAAAGTAGAAACTTGCATGCCAAGAATACATAAGTTCACTGTTAGTCAAGTGGACATTACAGAGAGCTGAGCTTAAGACTTGACTCAGGTACCTCATGCAAGAAGTCACTTGCTGGATAAGGAAAACCCACCAGCTGGAGGCATTGGGTAAGAGGTATTAATAGAAAAGGGCTACCCAGGGCTGCACTACTTATTTTAGTATAGAGGCCTCTACAAAGGCCTCTCCACATAAGAGTGGTAACATTTGAGAGCCAGTAACATGAAGGACCTTGGTGTCAGTTGACCAAAGGAGAGGACAGCTCTCTGCTCAGCCAGGTGAGAGAAGCTTACCTTTTCACCAATGCCTCCTTCTCAGCCCAGCGTGAGGGACTAGCTTGTGCCTGGAACAGAGCAGAAGGAGAGGTTGATCGAAAGCAGTCCCTTCTTTTACATGGAGCTCTCCTTCCAGCTGCTCCCCCACCAGCCCTACGCACAAGCTGCTGGAGTTCTGACTCTTTACTGCTGAAAATGAGATTTTTCAAATAAGCGAAATTGAGTGGAAAATGACTGAATCTTGCCAAAATGTCATTAAAGAACACAGTGGGAACAGTAGGATGAATATTAGCACAATTTGAGAACAGTTAACTGAAAAAAAAAAAAAAAAGAAATCTTTCCCTGTTTAGGCCCCAAGTTGAAACTTCTCTGATGTACTAGTTAGAGGTAGAGAGACAGATATTTTAACACCAAAAGACTAGTTTTTCTAAATGATAATTTTGTCATATTCTTTCGAAGCTAAAAAAGAAAAGCCAATGCTTGCCTTTGCCAAAAGAATATAAATTAGATATTTGGTCTGAAATGTAAAACTTTCTGAAACTTATTTCGTTTTAAATAACATTATTAGATATTAGTCTTTTATTGCAAGTGATCTAAGGGGCTGTTGACAATATGATGAGGATATCTATTATAAATCTTAAAAGTTTGGAATGTTACAAAATAACTTATATTTGTGTGTTTTGGACTTGCATTTGCATATTGCTTTAGGTGATGTTTTGAAAAGAAAATCAGTGTACATTATATGCACCACAAAAATATCAGGTGTTTGAAAATATTTAGGTTACTGGAAAAAGTTACAAGTAAAACAAAACAAATCAAAATAGGAGACAACAATTGCGTTAAAATAGAGGTTATCACATTTGCTTTAGGTTGTCCAGGACCGTGATACTGATCTAGAATACAGATGTCAAGATTCTGTTTAAAATAAAGGCTAGGGGCAGCCCAGGTGGCTCAGCAATTTAGCTCCGCCTTTAGCCCAGGGCCTGATCCTGGAGACCTGGGATCGAGTCCCAGGTCAGGCTCCCTGCATGGAGCCTGCTTCTCCCTCTGCCTGTGTCTCTGCCTCTCTCAGTCTCTCTCTCTCTCTCTGTGTGTGTGTGAGTGTGTGTCTCTCATGAATAAATAAATAACATCTTAAAAATAAAATAAAATAAAATAAAGTCTAAAATAAAAAGTAGTATCTTATGAATCTATTATTTATCCAGTGCTGTACTAGTCACCATGTGGAAAAGAAGCAAAGTTGACTCTTTGAGGAACTTAAAATCTGGAGAGATCTGGAACTGTGGAATTGTGGTGTGGTTGAGTAGTAATCTGGAAGTTGAGGAAAGAATGAATCACTGTGGATGTGCCCTGTGAGTCATTCGGTCTAAAGAGTTGAATCAGGCTGGATGTCTTAAGAGAAGGATGGAGAAGTGGGGGCTGGTCAGCTGTGTCCCATGGTGACTGAGAGACACAAGGGTAAAAGAAACCAAATAGCTCATGGAAGCCTTGGGAATTGAAGAATGCTGGGAAGAGCAAATCTGAAAAAGAAATGGAGACAGGATAGAGAGAAGAGTTTTTAGGAAGCTATCTATTAAAAAGAAGGGACATATTTATGTTATTTTTTTAAAAATGACATAAAGATGTAATTTTGTGAATTTTGAATATTCTTATTTGTATCTGCTCAGATATTAATCCTTCATCATTCACACTTACTATGAGATGAAAAAATAATATAAAAATAGCATAGAATCAATCATTTCTCTCATCAAGAGCAGTACTTGTAATTAATTCACTGAAATCCATAAATATTTTTTAAAAAATCATATGGTTTTAAAGTTTGGATATTCCTGCATATATAGCAGGGAATTAGAACCTTCATTTTTCTCTGGGGATTTCATCATTTCATTCCGGTGTCTCAACCCTTGGATGATTTATTCTTTACCCACAGAATTGCTTATTATTTTAATGATAGAATTGGGGGGATAAAAGATGGGAAACAACCATTTAAAGATGCATTTTCAAGATTAGAGAGAAAATTATGATGAAAAAGGGAAGCAATGAGATCCACACTCTGCCCACTCTGCAAAAATTTATTAACCAAAGGAATGTTTCTCTTTTATAACACTTTCTATCAAATACTAGACATACAAGGAAAAATAACCAAAGAATACAGAGGAGCTAGTAACAAACAACAACAAAAAAAACAGTTTTCCACCTCAACTTGTCCCACCTCTCTCCATTAACCACAGTCAACCCATTTTAATCATTCCAATTTGTACTCTTTTGGGAGTT
Source organism: Nyctereutes procyonoides (assembly GCF_905146905.1). NCBI lineage: Eukaryota > Metazoa > Chordata > Mammalia > Carnivora > Canidae > Nyctereutes > Nyctereutes procyonoides. Next base: position 46,884,740 of record NW_026575133.1, on the reverse strand, counting down.
TACTTCCTTTACACCGGTTGTGTGTGCACTTTAACTTCTTGGTCTTTTCAACTTCTCCAAATGAAAGTTGGGGTTTCACCCCACATCACTCTCCCTTTCTTCCTCCTTGCCAATCTCCAATAATTCTGTTATATGCAGGCTCTCTACTGATGGCCTGTTTATTTTAATATGGAATACTTAACCTGGATACCTTGTTCTCCTGACCTTTGACACCTCACCAAGGAAGCTGAAGGTGTCAGTACTCCTTCTGTTTCTTCCAACTTTGCTCTCACTTCTGTCTCCAAAATTCTGTCACTCTGTGTGAGATGGGGGGAGTGACATTAAAAATCTTTCACGACGTGTAGGATCATCTTATTAATTGGAGGCTGGACCTTCAGCTGCAATCCTCTATGTTGTTTACCTGTTCTCTCATTCTCTGCATTTTGTTTTTGTCTGGGAAGTTGCCATAAATGTTATGGTAATAGAGCAGATGTTCGTAGAGCTGAGGATGTGGAGGCATAAATATGTACACAGAGCAACTCATGGATCCTTGCAACAACTATATGAGGTTAGCATTTTAAATCATTACATTGTTTTTTTTTTTAGTTTTCACTTATTTATTCATGAGACACACACAGAGAGAGAGGCAGAGACATAGGCAGAGGGAGAAGCAGGTTCCCAGTAGGGAACCTGATGGTGGGACTTGATCCCAGGACCCCGGTATCAAGCCCTGAGCTGAAGGCAGATGCTCAACCACTGAGCCACTCAGGTGCCCCTCACTACACTGTTTTAAATGTACTTTGTAAGTGGTAGAGCTAGGATTGAAAATCCAGGCAGCCTGGTTACAGAGCCCATTTCCTAAACTTTTACAAGAAAAAAAGCCTATCTATATATTTATTTTGTATTACATTAAATATAGTGATTTTATGGTTCATAAAATGCATATATGTTACATATATTCAACTTCATAGTCCAGTGACTGGAGTTTGTTTTTATAATTTTCTAATTGATTTATTCTATTCCCTGATTCATCTATTTCCTTTAGGCTCATTTATTTATTTACCTTTGGGCTTTTGCTTTCCGGTTTCTGGCTTTCTTCATATGCTTATTGTTGATCATCGTTTGTCCTTCTGTGATGAATGTCAAATGTCTCAGTGGCCAGTCTGGGTCACCTTTGCTTTAGTGTAGGTAGATCTGTGTTCCATAGGCTGATTTCCAACCCTGTAAATAGGTGTGGGTCTTCTTGGCAACCAGCATTTGCTCTCTGTGAGCAAGAGGAGAGCTACACATGGAGCAGAGGACTCCTTTTGGGGGAACCAAAGACCTAGGGACAGCCTCATTTCCTGCCTGTGGGGGAAGTGGAAGTGGGTCACTCAGGAGAGCCATTCAGGAAGCAGACTTCGGGGGATGACAGCCAGGTGTTCAAGCCCACCCTTGCTCCCACTCTCTTCTGTTGAATTTCCCCTCTTTGCCCAGCACAGAGTAGCAACAACCTCCAGGGCTCTCCTGTGTATATAGTTTCTCCTCTTTCAGCCATCGACTACTTCAGTCTACTTCAGACTTGTAAACCATATCGATAGCCCTTGTTGGCCTATACTCCTATCCCCTTCTTTCTATTTTTTAATATTTATTCTGAGAGGTGAAGCATTGAGTCCCTTGCTTTCTGTCCTCTATGTTGGAGGAGAGACAAGGAGGTTGGTGTGGTTGCTAAGTGAGCCATCCTATAGGACTGTTCCAGGACAGCTGATAACCGTTTTAGGTAATTTTGCTGTCAGCTTTGTCTGAAATCCGCAGCACACTTGTCTTTTTTTTGACATCTTCCCACATCTGAGTTTCTCCTTTCCTGAATTTGTCACTGATTCCCTGTGTGTTGTCATTTGGAGTTGCAGATCCGGTGTCATTTTAAATGGAATGTGCATTTCTGAGTTTCATTGTCTCTCTCTCTTTCTCTTCAATCTCTCTATCTCTGTCTCTGTCTCTCTGCTGGGGGGATGGGTGGGCAGTAGGCACAGGCGATTTCTCTTCCATTTAGAAACTGGAATGTTCCTGTTATTTGAGTGGTGTTTTGGGGAAGAGGGTACACAAACACTTTTTTTTTTAATCTGCCACTTAGAAATGGCACTTTTCTTTTAAATAAAATTGAAATTCCATTTTAAGTGTTTTCTCATTCATAAGGGCCTTCTAATCAGGAAGCAGGTAGTTATGTATGGGGACACTTTTCTGATAATTTCCTTTCTCTGAAAATAAAATCCTTGATGATTATTCACAACATTCAAATGCATACCAATTTTGCTAAAGAAGTATAAACTGTGGTTTTCTCTTTCAGATCTGGAAAAAAACAGCATTGAGGTTTTCAGCCCTTTGAAAATCTAAGCTTCCTATGATGTGTCCTTTTTTCAATCGCGTAGGTTGCTTGGCCCAATCCCTACACTACAACTGTCTGTTATCAGTGAAAACTGTAGATCCTTTGGATGGTTATAAGCTGGAACTTTCAGTCCCTCTGGAAGCTGATAGCCAGGATGGAGCTGAGATTGAGTTATCTAAAATAGCTACCTATTGTATTACCTACAACGTAATTTGTACGGTCCCTCATTCCAACTATTGTGTCAGGAATAGTTGAAGAGCAGCGACTAGCAAGACACGGCCCATGCCCATGGTCACTGATCTTCTATGTCAACTAGGATTTTTCCCTGTAATTCTCCCTGTAATTATGAGACATATGTACAGATATTATTGTCTCCACCTTATAGTTCAGAAAAATGAGACTTAATGAAGTTCAATAATTCACCCTACATCATATGTGATATGAATCCAAGCTATTTGGGATCTCTACAGGTTATTTGCTTCTTCATCCTTAGATTCATCTCCCATACTTCCCTTGCTATGCTCTGTATTGCAGGAGACTGGTTTGTAAAAATTACCTATCCCCAACTCCTTTGCCAGCTAACTTCTCATTAGGCCTTATGGAGAAGGAATGCCCATGAAAAGCTGGAGACCAGGAAGAGAGAGCGATCAGAGTATATCTTCCCCTTTATTTCTACTTTGTGTGGCTCTTAGCCATAGTTGGTATGTCTCAATTGTTCTAACCCCACCAGGCAGCTCCCAGTCTGCAGAGCTGGTTTCTGCTGGTCACTTCATAAACTCAATCCTATCTCCTTTTTACATGCCTTCAGTCTTGATGGTAAAGAAACTATCTGGAGCTGCTATACTTGGGGTTTTCTTACCTTCCCCTTGTTGGTTTGCTCAGCTCTTTAAACACAGAACCGGTTTCACATATTAATTTTTTTCTGTTGAACTACAAATGTGTGTGTCCTATTTTTCTGATAGAACCTGATGCCTTCTTCTAAGATTCCTTCCATTTCCCAAGTGCAGTGACTCCAACATTAGCTTCTCATTTACAACACTTTGAAACTGAGAAATGATGAGATTTCCAATGTTCAGTAAGGACTAAGTCACCTCGAAACCATGAATCTTTTTTTTGTCTCTTGCTGTTAAGAGGGTAATTAAATTTGTACATATTTGTAACCCTGAATATTTGAGGTCTGATTTTTCAATTATTTGTTAAAAGTAGTGTTTTTGTGTAAAGTTTTTTTAAAATATGCATTAAAATTTTGGAACTAATACTTATGCACTGCTAGAATAATTGGTCAAGATCTGGTTATATCCTTTTCCACTGAAGAGAAACAATAAAATAAAAGAAACAGGAATCAAATTTCTGAGAGCATATTTAGAAAATTCTCTCTAGATTTTGAACTGTTTACTCTTCCTGTTCAATTATAATGAATGTGTGCAATTTTAATTACTGGCAGAATGGTGAATTTGTGTAACCTGTGAAGAGAACTGAAATGAACAATTATTTGAATTTTGTTTTAAACCGAATCACTGAGAACAAATCTTCCACTTTCATCTCCCTCTCTTCTGAGACCATTTGCAACTGATTTCCAAATAGCAGATAATTATCAAATGGCTAGAAGTATGTGGTATTACATAGTAAAACCTTGCATGGCTGAGCCGTCATTATCATTGAACTGGAAGGTTGATAAGACCATGCATGGCTGAAAATGAGAAATCTGGTACAACTCTCTTAATAAAGATATTTTAAAGGCTATTTCTTTTCGCTTACCTCTATTCATAGACATAGAAGTATCACTTTACACTTGCATGTGCTTCTGTAGAATCGACAAATAATAAGGAAAAAAATTCATTCACTTTTGCTGTCCATAGTGGAAGTTCTCAAGTCGAAATTCCCTGAGGCACTGATATTTAACACTATGGTTGCATGTAGAGGAAACAACCATACTAGCTACATTTTCTTTGCCAACTATGATCTGACAAGCTCCATGTATGAGGCCTCTGACAATGTGAATCATTAGTTGTGCTATTGCAAATTACAGATTTTAATTATGCCCATGTCAGACTTAATTTCTGTTGAAGACAGAGAGGATGACTTGCATAAACTAACCCAAAAAAGGACTGGGTCCTACAAGCCAGGATATATACCCTCAGTGAGGATGGAGATGAGATAAGCATTGTCTTATGTCGCTCATGGAGGTTTATGCAACCATTCTCATGGAAGCGTTCCTATGGAAGGTTGGAGTTAACTATGCATTACCTTTCTATGTCAAGATTATGATAATATGGATTATAAAGACATTCAATTTAGAAAGACCATGTATTACAAAATAATTTCAATACATATGTTTACATTTAAAATTTTATAATTTAATTTTTGTTACAGAAATTCTCAAACCTGGGGTGCCTGGGTGGCTCAGTGGTTGAGCGTCTGCCTTTGGCTCAGGTTGTGAACCTGGGGTCCTGGGATTGAGTCCCACATTAGGCTTCCCATGGGAAACCTGCTTCTCCCTCTGCCTATGTTTCTGTCTCTATCTGTGTGTCTCTGTGTGTGATGATGTTAATATTACTAGTGGGATCATTGTTGGCCAACTGTTTCATCTATTATGAAGTTCCCTGTCAAACTTCCACCTAAAAGTTATCAGTAATTGTCTCAATCTAGATCTATTATTTAACTATGGGTTACCAAATGGTGAATTTCCTAATGATATCATTGGTTCAGCATTCATCAGGTGATATTCTTATATCCTGAAAGACTTTTCTTCATTAACTATTTGGTTGTTGAATTGCAATTCAAAAAGTGAGGTCAAGATAAATGCTTGGCTTTTTCTCCTTGCTCTTCAATCTTCAAAATAGTTATATCATGCTGCCAACCTCCAAAGATGACTAATGAAAATTTTGTTTATTTTCTGTGTTTCATTATTAACTCATGGATTTTGTTTTTGATTCACTTAAGATTTTTCAGTCCATTGTAATTGTTTTTCTTTTAGATGCACAAACTGTTCCATCTTTAGTCAGAAGATACTGCTACAAATTGACTTTTTTATCCTTTTGAGACAATTCCAATAATCTTAAAAAAATTTCCTGGATTTCTGCTCCAACAGTGTTCTAGGATCATCTTATATATTTCCTTTCCTACATCCAAAATCAACCATTAGTTCAAGAAACCATTATTCCTTTTTCAGAAATAACATTTAGAGACCAAATCTGGGGAACATTAGATCCCCAGAAATTATCCATCTTATAACTCTTATAACTGAAATTCTATAGCCCTTGACTAATATCTTCATGTTTTCTCCCACCTCCAAGCTCCTGGCAATGACCACTCTGCTCTCTATTTCTTTGAGTTAAGCTTTTTTAGGTTCCACATATAAGTGAGAACATACAGTATTTGTCTTTCTCTTGTCAGACTTATTCCACTTGCCTAATGCCCTCAAGGACCATCCATGTGCAGGATTTCCTTTTTTATGACTGAATATTATCCATTTCACACACACATATGTAATACATGTAATATGTAGGTATGTATGTATGACGTATATGTAAAAGGTGTTATATATGTGCATTTGTATGTGTTTTCCTCATCCATTCATCCTTGGTGGACTTGTAGGTTGTTTCCATGCCTTGGTTATGGTGAATAATGCTGCAACGAACATAGGGGCACAGATACCTTTGAGAAAGTGATTGCATTGCCTCTGCAAATATACTAAGTGGGATTGCTGGATTGTATGCTAATTATTTTTTTAAATGATTTTATTTATTTATTCATGAGAGACACAGAGAGACACAGAGACGTAGGTGGAAGGAGAAACAGGCTCCCCATGGGGAGCCTGACGCGGACACGATCCCAGGACCCCAGGATCATGACCTGAGTGGAAGGCAGACGCTCAACCACTGAGTCACCCAGGTGCCTAGTAATTCTATTTTTAATTGTTTGAGGAACCTCCTTACTGTTTTCCATAGTGGCTGCACCAATTTGCATTCCCACTAATAGTGCCCAAGGGTTGCCTTTTCTCCACATCTTCACCAACACTTGTTATCTCTCATCTTTTTGGTTAATTATCATTCTTGAGGTGTGAGGTGATATTTCATTGTGATTTTTATTTTGTTTTCCCTGGTGGTTAGTAATGTTGAACATGTTTTAATGTATCTTGTGGCTATTTGTTTGCCTTGGAAACAATGAGCATTCAATTCAAGTACTTTGCCTATTTTTAAGCAGATTATTTTTTTGCTATTGAGTTGTATGAGTTCCTTATACATTTGATAGACAGTTTGCAAGTATTTTCTGCCTTTCCATAGGTTGTCTTTTAAATTTGCAGATTGTTTCTTTTGCTGTGCAGAGGATTTTTAGTTTGATGTCGTCTTACTTATTTTTGCTTGGCAATGAGTTCTTAATGATGCTCTGCAAGACCAAGAAAGTGGCACTTCCTAAAGCTTTGACTGGCTTTGGTATACATTCTCTTATATAGATACTCTCCATTCTAACTTCACTCTGTTAATCTCTCATTCTTATTTTCCCAGGATTTCACTCCCAGATTAAATGTTTATACAGAATCTTTTGCTTTAAGCTTTCTAGGGACTCAATCTAAAACGATTTCTCTGTTCCTAATCTTGGGAAGTATGTAAAATAATTTCAAAATAATACTACCCAAATCTTTCCCAACAAAAACTATTGAAAGATCTTTTTGTAGTTCATTTGGCCTCAGGACATATCCCTCAAGGGATGAAATAGTCCAAATATGAGCTTTATAGTCATTTAAAATTCTTCTTTACATGGTCATGCCCCAGTTTGATATTTAGTTATATTCATTTTTAGTTAAAAAAATATGAAACAGCTTATTTTGTTACCAGTAAAACGGTAAAACAAAGGTATTTGTAGAGGTCATGTTTCCATCCCTGCCCTCTCCCTTCTCGTTGTCCCCTCCTTTTCAAATGACTTTTTGTTTATTTTGGGTTGGTTTGTTCTTTTATATTTTTTTAGCCTTTTGCTATTGGAAATAGTGTTTCAATGGACATAGACTAAGATTTTTAAATATGTTGATTTCCTGGCAAAATATAATGATGGAGATTAAGCATAGTAGCTGCCTGAATTTTTTACCATCCACCCAGTCTAACACTATAGTTTACTGACGAGAAATGTGCAGACAAATGGACACATTGAAAATACATGGTTTGAGTGAGAAAGCAGGTTGCAGAAGCGTATACAGAGAGGAGGAATTATTATAATCTTCAGTGCAGTACTGTGAATCATATAGATAAACATATGCGGATATCTATCTGTATATCTACCTATTGTCTATCATCTATCTATCTATCATCTATCTTCTATCTATCATCTATGAGAAAAACTCTAAGAGATACACATTAAACATACAAAATCATAGCAGCGTGATGTCTGAAGGAAGGAAAATGGGGCTAGAATTGAGAATGATGATCTAAAGGGACTTAAAATAGATATTCATATTTTTTCATTATAAACATAATTATGATAAAGACTTTGGAACTATAGTCAGAAACTCTGGAGTCTTATCATCAGAGTGATGTGGGTAGGGAGATATTCATGTCAGAGAAGAGCAAATGAGGACCTTTTTGATTTTCTGAGTCGTTCTTCAAAATCAGTGGTAAGTTACAACAATGAAAACTTCGGCAAAATGATACCAATACCATCATTGCTCTGTATTGATGTCTTCTTATGCATTCATGGTAGGAATGGTGGGATTGTGAATGATTTATAGTGCTCCCCTCTTTCTGTGAATGCAGTGGTTCAACAAAGACATTTTTATTTTTTTTATTTTTTTAACAAAGACATTTTTAAAGTCAATGAAAGTGTCCACCTTCTTGTTTTCTTGAAAGATATGCCAAAGTAAAAGGATAATAAGAAATATTATATATGAAAAAAGAAATAACATAGAAGCCTAAGAAAAATCAAACTAAATATCAACCAAAAGTCAACCCAAATAATGGAGAAAGAACTATCAAGAAGCCAATTTATTTGTCCCTTAAGCCCCCCAAAATTCTGGAATTGTGGTCATTGGATATTATAGAAGGTAAGAGTAAAGTAAGAAAAAGTTTTACAAAATGAATGGAGTGCTTGCAAAGATTTAGTTGTATATTTAAAGAAATTAAACAAAAATAAAAAATACAATTTCTAAATCCAAGAAAACTGATAATATTAAGAACGTATTAAACGCCACATACTGTTCTAAGGACTCAATGTTGGTCTGAGGTTTCATATAATGTCTCTCCCTCCCCCAAACTGCACACAATTAGTGCATATAATTTGGTGACTTTGCACTATACCGGCCAAAGGCAGGCTGCCCCAAAGTGTGTCACTTTGGGAAATTGATTATTTTAAATAAAGGTTATATGAGGGATAGCTCTACAAGAAGGACACTCAGGACTTCCTCTGTTTCTGACCCCCCTCCCCCCCCACTGCAAGCAGGAAATAAATACGTGAGAGGTAGCCTCCCTGTACCTGGACATAAAGGAACATCCTTATCACCAGAGATAGGAAATTCAGGGCTGAGAAGGCTGTATAAACACTCTTGTTAAATTTTACTAATTTACTACCTCAGCCTAAATCCTGTTTAGAATTCCTGACTACCTGAAGTTCCCAAAGTTAAATTTTCTTTGTCCTGTCAATTTCTTACAGATGTATTGTCCCTGTCTAAAAAGTGTAAAAACTGTCTGCTCTGGTCATTTCTTTATGTCTCAACTTTATGTTTCTGCTTTATTGGGCTGCTGTGCTCGTGTAATAAAACTATATTTTTTTCTCCTGTTAACCTGTCTCATGTAAATTTCACTCAGTCCAGCTGGAAGACTTTGATATACTAACATATGTATACGTATCAGAGTTTTACTTCATTAGATAGAAATTAATATTTTATTTTATTTTTTAAAAGATTTTATTAATTTATTCATGAGAGACAGAGAGAGAGAGAGAGAGAGAGAGAGAGGCAGAGACACAGGCAGAGGGAGAAGTGGACTCCATGCAGGGAGCCTGGTGTGGGATTCCATCCAGGCATTCTGGGATCATTCCCTGAGCCAAAGGTAGATGCCCAACTGCTGAGCCACCCAGGCACCCTAGAAATTAAAAAATTTAAAACCCTGAATAATTTCTTATAAATTTTTGTATTTTCTGGCTTCCCTCATTTACTGATGCCCTGTTGGGTCCAACTAAAGGATGTCAATACTCTGTCTTTTGGGGGTTTGAAGAGTTGATCATTTTACTTGGAGGTGGTCAGCTTTAGGTAGAGCCACTGACTTGTTCTGATTTGCCCAAGGCTGTCTTGGTTTTTAAAACTGCATGTTCAGAGTCATGAAAGTCCTCTCCTTGGCAAACTGGATCATTTTATCAATCAGGTTTTAAGTGGCATGGACTATCTAACAAATATAGCAAAATTAGAAGAGAATTTTGTTAAGAGCTTTCTGAAGACTCACTTTACTAAAATACTCAGTCATTTTGTGAATGAATGGATCTTTCTGTAAAACCACCAAAGATTTTCCTACTGGCTGGTCAAAGATTATGGATTCCTGGTATACAGGAATTTTGCTTTAGGTTATTTATGTGTCATTTTTTTTTTCCTTTTTTTTTTAAAAAAATATTTTACTTATTTATTCATGAGAGACACATAGAGAGAGAGGCAGAGACATAGGCAGAGGGAGAAGCAGGCTCCCTGTGGGGAGCCTGATGTGGGACTCAATCCCAGGACTCCAGTATCATGACCTGCGTAGAAGGCAGATGCTCAACCACTGAGCCACCCAGGTATCCCTTATGTTTCATTTCTTCATTGACATTCAATGAATGAGTGACATTCAGAGTTCCTTAGGAACATGTGCTGGGAAATGCAGGGTCCATAAATATATGGTGCCAAAATAAAACTTTATCCCCATGCCCATATCATAAACTAATTGCATCCAAATAAGCAACTGCTTTAGAAGACTGAAATTTTGCACTTTGATTAAAATGTCTTATTTTTAATGACTTTCTAAAACTTTAATATTAACATTTAGTTTTTTTCTGTAGGAACATAGTGCTATTTTTAATTCATATCCATAATTACCAGAATATATTAAGGTAACATTTATATCCTTGGCAAAACATCTTTCTATTGTATGATTAATGTTACAAGTATTTTTGCCTATTGTCTTCACTACCACCACTTTCTAATTTACTCAATGACACATCATATAATCATGGTTTGTTCTTAAATTAAGCTTTCCTTTTAGATGGTGGCATAAATTATTGACACATCGATGAAGACATGAGCACAAATACAAAGTAGAAAAGGGACGGAAAGTCGCACAATGACATATTGGTGATTGTTGATTCTACGTGTTGCGCTGAGCTCTCAGAAATGGTATTAGTGTCACAGGTCTCTGCAAACTCCTGTCCTTCCAAGTCTGTTTTTTACTTATTAGTTTGCTTTCTATTTTCATTGAGTCGGTAGTGTGAATCTCAAATCCCTGTTAAGAGGTACCTCCATTTCCTTCTCAGGACATAGAGAAATCATATATCTGAGCGGAGTGGTTTAGTACAGGGCTATTGATGACTGGGCCAATACTTCTATGGGTCCTGCCTTCTTTCCTCCCTCCTCTCCTGCCATCCTTCCTCTTTCCCCTTCCTCTTTTCCTTCTTTTCTCCCTCTCTTCCTTCCATTTACTAAATATTTATTAAGTGTATATTTGTTGATGAACCTGTTATGCAATGTGCTCATCTTTCTTTAGTCACAAGGAGAGTTCCTTAGCCTTTCTCTATGAAAAGCACGTTCTCAAATTCAGTTATAGGGAAATTTTACTTTATTTAGACTCTCATGCTTTCCATTCTGGCACAATCACACTATCCTTATCGTTGTTTTGAAGTTATGGAGAATTTAAATTCACCTCCCTGTCTCCTTGTTTCTCCTTGTTTCACTTCCTTGACTTTTCCCCATGAGAATATCTCATGCATTCATCCCTCTCTTCATGTGTCCAGGCACCGGCTTGCTGCATCTCCCATAATCCCTGCTGTGTCTCAGCTGCAGGCATTGCTTCCCACTTCACAGAGCAAATAGACACTCTCAGACATATATTTCCTTGAGTCGCAGCCTCTCCTTCCACAATCTGGCTCCGATTGCATCACTGCTTCCTTGTTATTTCAGGTAAGCAACAACAAAAATGACAAAGAGACCACTTCATAAACCCCACCTCTTCAATGTGTTGGAGCAGGACTTCTCTCATTTATGTTTGTACCCCTGGGGCCCATCACTGGACTCAGGACATGTTAGGTAGTCCCTTATTCCAGGGAATGAATGAGTGAATGATACTAGTGTTAGCTCTAGACATGAAAGATCAATAGTAAAATTGCAGATGGAAATCACCTTGACTTCTAAACAGGTGAATTAAAGCAGTAGTTCTTGAATACAGTGCTGTGAGTGCTTAAATCAAGCGAAATGATTATGGGAATAAAAGGCACAGAATAAGGAGTCAATGATACTGCAGTAGCGTTGTATGGTGACAGATGGGAGCTACACTTGCAGTGAACGTATCATAATGTATAAACTTGTCTAATCACTCTGTTGTATGCATGAAACTAATGGAACATTATATGTCAACTACACTCAAGTAAAAAAAAAAGATTATATTTGATGTTAAGCTTTTAATTCCACAAACAGCAGTCCGTTCACACACATCCTGTCCTCAAGTAAATGTGTGATTTCTGTGCTTTCAAACCAGTTACAGAGAGATTGAGGACATAGTTTTTAGTTTTTATAGAACTAGGATTAATTTTAATTTTGGTTTAAGGAAATGTGAGCCAGAGAGACTTTCAAATGTGATTGATGATTTCTATTTACACAGATATTACTGTGAAATCATGCAGAATAAAAATTTGTCACATTAAATTATTTTTACAATTGTATATGCATAATACTTTTTAAAAACTTGTAACATCTTTTCTATGTTGAGAAGGAAGGGAAGTTAGTGAAAATAATTAGTTCGTAAAATGCCTTTGAAATTTATTTAAATGGTACTAGTGAACTAGAAAATTTTCTGCATTATAGCCACTTATTTTAAGATAAAAGAGCTTTGCTAAATTATTATAAAATAATGTGTTCATAATAAAAATGCATTTATCAACAAATCAGATAATTCAGAAAAGTATGAAAACGGAAATGAAAATGACCCAGACATCCACTATTACTATTTTCATATATAGCCTTTCTGACATGTTTTACTGACATCATTTGATATATTTTAATTTATTTTCAATTTATTTATTTTTTTAGAGAGAGAGAGAGAGCACAAGCAAAAGGTAGGGGACAGAGGGAGAGAGAGAGAATCTCAAACAGATTCCTTGTTGAGCATATAGCCAGATGTGGGGCTCAATAGCCATAAGCCTGAGATCATGACCTGAGCCAAAAACAAGAGTTGGACACATAACTGACTAAGGCACCCAGGCACCCTATGTTGGGCATATTTTATAAAAGTGGGCTCATACTATATAGAGTATTATGTAAATTTCCTTTTTTTAATTTAACAATATGCTGTGAGACTTCCCTACTAATAAGTATAATTCTGTATCATCACTTCTAATGATTCCAAGGCATTCCATTGATAGAAGCACAAAACATTTTATTCAACCAATTTCTTATGATTGGACCATTGACTTTTTAAAAATATTAATGTATAATTAATAATTATACAAAAATGCATTCATCTTTGTATGTGTTTGATACTTGCACTAGGAAAAATATCTGAAAGTAGATTTGTAAATTCAAAGTGAATATCCATATTGAAAGATCTCTGTATCTGTGTGTGTGTGTGTGTGTGTGTGTGTGTGTGTGTGTGAAGCCTAAGCAAGATGATACTATCCAGTAGATTGATGAGAAAATGTATTATTAATTTTGGGTCAGTGAGCATAACAGAAGTCTTAAAATTGTTTTTTAACTATTAAAACTTTTTATGAAATAAAATTTTTTTCTGTGTCTGGTCTTTATTATTGATGTCTGGCACTTTGGCAGCTTTGGGACCATGAGGAAACCGGCCAAGGAGGAGAGGCACACCCTCTGAGAATGGCACAGTGATAAAAATGGAAAGAATCTGAGTTCTTGGTTATGTCAATGAGTCAGTAAATTAATTTAACCTGCACTGACCTTACCTCCATAGTTTTGCTATTTATTTAATATTATTTAGCCTAAGGCAGTGATTCTCAAAATGTGAGCAGTGAAGGGTCCCTGAGACCTTTTAGAGAGTTCGTGAATTCAAAACTGTTTTGGTTTGTCTAGCAGGCAATTATTTTAAAGTCATGTAAACTTATTTGTGTGTTTAAGTCAAAGTCAAACAAAACCCTGGAGGAAATATTAGTACTTTGTTGACAATACACTTTGGGAGTGGAGCACACATTATTTTTTCTTTTGAAATTCACACATGCAACAAGTCACCTTTAACCTCAAAGTGACCTCTGGCATCATGCTGTCAAGACCTTTCTACTTTCTTGGAGAATGTTTACCCCAGAATGACATCAGTATTGGGGATTGTTTAAACTTAGTTACTTTCATGACACCCATATGATTTCTTAAAATGTACAAAATTATAAAAGTAATCTCTTAGACTAATAGGCAGTAAAATGGTAACTTTTACCCCTAACAAAAATCAGCACTGCAGAGTGATAGCACTTCTCTTTGTTCTGCTCCAATTCCCATATACCAGTAGGTATATTGACTGACTTATATGCATAATTTTCAGATCTACATGTGATTCATCCTGAATGATAATTTTCAAGTGATTTTGTTTCAATAAAATCTGTCATTTTGAACTTACCTTTTAAAAATAAGCATTAATAGTTGGAAGCAATCACAGATCTCCCTTTACATTACCTTTTTGTCCAAATAATTGTTTGACTTCAATATGAAAAATTAAGTGCATTTACTGAGTACTGCTGTTCCTTTCTTCAAAAAAAGAATAGCCCTCCTGTACACTAACATGGAATAGGAAGATCAATTGACAGTAAAAGCTTTAGTGTGGTTTGAAAAAATGAATTTATGACAGCATAAACTTTATGTAGTTCATTCTGCCCTCATTTTAATCCTTCACATATGGTAGCGAATGTAGTTACTTGACAATGCCAAAGAAAACAGAACTTTACACAAGGTGATTATAATTACTTTTTAATAATAAAAATAGTGAGCATTGCACATGACTCCCTGGGCACGAGGAATCAGGAGTTAGCCCTCTACTGAGGGCGGCAGATATTAAAGTTAAGGTGAAGTTAAGTTCACATAACAAATAGACGTCAAACACAGAGCAAATACGTCCTTCTTTCACATCTGAGGGTCTTAAGGTGAATGGTCTGCATTGGGAGAGTGGCCCTGCTCCAGGACCAACTTCCACCATTTCATTGTTTGGCCATCCCCAGGCATTCTCTTTATCTGGATAGTTGAGGCTGGATCATGATTGTGTCTATTTCACAGAACAAAGCAGAAAGAGAAGAACTCTAAGGTAAGTGGCTTGTTTTTTAAATTGAAGAATATCCAGACATTGCAAACATCACTTGTATTCAGTTTCATCTGCTTTAATACAATCATCCGACCACATCTCTCTTTGAGGAACGTTGAGAAACGCTATCTCTAAATTGGCAGCCTTAAACTTTATTACTCTGAATGAAGGAGAAAATGAATCTGAGAGGACAATTAGCCATCTTTACCATGTTGACATTACAGACTACTTGGTCTACTTTCCCCCATGCCTCGATTTCTCTCCAAATCTCTTCTCTCCAAGGCACCAATATCTTCATTAAATTGGGGTGTATCTTTTATTTTTTCACTTTTCAATATTTAACCTACAGTGAGCGGATTGGATAGTTGTTGCTAAGTCATGTAGGAAATGCAAAGAATTCAAACACAAGGGTTAGTAAGTTTGGAAGTTTAGTTAGTAATCATCATTATCTAGTAGTTATCACATATATCCATACTCATACTATGGGTGGTTTTATACTATGCAGAAGCTCTGCAAACAGGATCAACTTGAACAACTCTCTGATGAATCATTAATGAAAAGAGACTCCATGATTCACAGACCCCAGACAAAGTGCTCTGGAACACAAGTTTTAAATACGTAGCAAAGATTTAGTGCTGAGTGTTACATACGATGGAGAGATTTTAATCAAACCTTGTTTCAAAGTGTCATTCCGATTAGAAATAAATATGTAAGTCCATATGGAATTTTCTCTTTTTCAAGACAAAAATATCATTTAGAGCCTTAGATTAATATGAGAGTCTGGAATCATAAAATCACACCTCTAGGGGAGAACAAAAGAAATGAAACAGCTTGTTCATTTTCATGAGCAAGACCTAAAATTTAAATGATCATATTAAGGTATATAGGAAAGTCATGACCCCATCAATCAACAATTTCATTGACAAATCTTTCTAAAAAGAGGTTGTTGGAACTTTCTTTAAAACAAAGTTACTGGGCAGGCCTGGTGGCTCAGTGGTTTAGTGCTGCCTTCAGCCCAGGGTGTGATCCTGGAGTCCTGGAATTGAGTCCCACATCGGGCTCCCTGCATGGAGCCTGCTTCTCCTTCTGCCTGTGTCTCTGCCTCTCTCTCTCTCTCTCTCTCTCTCTCTCTCTCTCTCTCTGTCTCTGATAAATAAATAAAATCTTAAAGAAAAAAAGAAGTTACTTTCAGGGCACCTGGGTGGCTCAGTGGTTGAGCGTCTGCCTTTGGCTCAGGTTATGATCCTGGGATCCTGGGATGGAGTTGCCTATCAAGCTCTCTGCAGGGATCCTGCTTCTCCCTCTGCCTATGTCTCTGCCTTTCTCTCTGTGTCTCTCATGAATAAATGAATAAAATCTTTAACAAATAAAATTTTTAAAAACTTCTGTTTAAAAAAATAAAATAAAGTTACTTCCAAAAGAAGACATTTCTGAAAATATAATCCACTATCTGGGTTTTTACAGGATGTAGCCTAACCTCTATCAGGTCTTGAGGTTTGTACTAGAAGTTCCTTTGGCCTGGGAGTCAGGAGATTTGGCTCTGGGTAGGTGACCTTGGGCAAGTTATTTAACCTCTCTAGTTGTCTTGCTTTTTATGGTGGCTGGGGAGGGAGGGAGCACAGATGAGAGAGAGAAGATATTCACTATATTTTTGTGACTATCTATAATGTATAATTTTGTTGTTATTCAGTGTGGATTTTACTCCACAGAAGAAAGATGGAGTCTAGACTTTGTGCTTAGCTCCTGGTAAAGTCTTAAGCTGGAGAAGTTTCAGCGTGTTGATAAAAAGTGGAAGCTCCACCTGGCCTGCCTGATTTAATTGTGACCTTATTAGTTGCATGACCTTTGGCAAATTACCCCCCTCTAAGGCTCAATGTCCTCCTATGTAAAAATGCAGAAACTAGTAATACCAACCTTGTGGATTTTGTGAATATTAAGTTATGTAATCTAGGGATCCCTGGGTGGCGCAGCGGTTTAGCGCCTGCCTTTGGCCCAGGGCGCGATCCTGGAGACCCGGGATCGAATCCCACATCGGGCTCCCGGTGCATGGAGCCTGCTTCTCCCTCTGCCTGTGTCTCTGCCTCTCTCTCTCTCTGTGACTATCATAAATAAATAAAAATTAAAAAAAAGTTATGTAATCTATATAAAGTACTTAGTACAGTGTCTGGCAGTTACCAAGTATTCAATAAATATTCTCATTATTGTGTGTGATTCAGATATTAGTAAATGTTTTCTAATGCATTTGGTAATGATGAAACACTGTCTTTAAACTGGAAAATTTATTACATTTCATATAGCAGGGATATTAAGCAGCTCCTGGAGAATGAAAAGCTGCTTAAATGAAGTCAGACTCTCATTCTTTTCTGGGAACAATTACAATAAATTAAACGTATTTGTGTGCACTTGGAATGGGGAGACAGCAGCCTTGCTTTCCTGGCGTGGGAAGTTGCTAGTCAGCGGGGGAGACCTGGAACACGCAGGGGCAGGAGAGTCAAAGGACCATGGTTTTCATCCCTGCTTTGCCACCACTGAATGACTCATTGAGGCTAGTTACTCAGCCACTCACTGCATCAGCTCTCTCATTGCTGGAACGGAAACAATATTCTGCTGGTAGAAGTGATTCGAGAACAGAATGAGATAACCTAAGGTGCCTGGCACGGGGCGGGGGTTCCATGTCATTTGGTTTCCTTCTTCTTGAAAAACAATATTGGAATAATGCCAAATGAGGCTGATTAAATCAACCCAATCGTAGAATTTGCAAAGTTTCTTACTTCAGAACTAACTCGAGCTATTTGTATGGGTTTCAACTTACTAACACTTTTTATGGCTGAGATGTCCTCAACTTCTGAAACTGGGGGTTTTATTTTAAATGTACCAAATGATGAGTCTCGCCCTGATGTGAATGTAAGAAATTCACTCTTTTAAAAGAAGACTAGAAGAATTTTGGGTGGCTAGAAAATTTCCAAGGTTGTTTTTACATCACGTCTGTGGTCTCTGACACTGAACTTTCATTTTCAGGTGCTCCTGGTCTCCTCCACAGCACGGGGGCATCTCATCCCTGCGAGTTCCTGGTAATCCAGTTTGCTGTGGACCTCTCTCTCTGGCCCTACATGGTCATCACCCCCTCTTTTTAATCCTCCAGTTTACATTAATGGAAGATCAGCATGAAATTGACTGTTGATAACCCCTTATTGAATACCAGAGACTTGTAAGTGGCAGGGCATTACCTCATACAATGGAAACATCGTTGGATATAATACATCATCAATCACAGAGAGATCATTAATTTCAGTCGCCCCCATCCCTTAGGCCACGCCTACTTCTGGTTGCCACGTGTGTGTGTGTGTGTGGGGGGGGGGGTCAAGTTCATGCAGAACCTCCTTCCTGTTTTGTCTCATCTGTTCCCCACTGCAGACTCCTACCTCGCCAGCACCCCCACCCCCAAATCTTTTTCTTTTTATATGAAATTAACATATTGAGCTCAAAAAGACACTCTTCCTCCTTTCTTTCAACTTAATGGTGTGGTGACGTTCAGAGCCCTCTGTTCTCACTTCTGCATTCCAGACTATGCAGCAGGGCCTGCCTTCCCCACCTGCAACACCTGTTCCTGTGACAGAGGCAGAAATGGTAGCATCTGGAGGTGCCCATACTCCCGCCAGGGCACACTCCATGTATTTTTTAATTTTTTAATTTTTTACATTTTTTTAAAATTTAAATTCAATTTGCCAACATATAGTATAGCACCTGGCGCTCATCCCATCACGTGCATACTCCGTTGAGATGAGTGTCCCTCTACATCGGACTCTATGCTGTCAGAACACTAGATACTTCCACGTATTGTTGTTTAACCATCTTTTAAAATCTGTTATGCATTAAAAACAGATTTAAAAATGGAAAGGTTTTTAAAATTGTGAGAACTGAAGTATCTTGTTCAAAGATAAACACTCCTAATTGTGAGAACCTAGAATTAAGCTTTGCTCTGTCTGATGTCAAGCTGTCCCCTGCTGCATCTCATGGAGTTTTTCATCACTGTCCTACCAACAGGGTGATTCCCAATAAAGTAGATTGTCACAGGTAGCAACTATCCTTAACAAAATCAGATAATTGCCTTCAAATAATTGCTAATTCTATTTGAAAACGTTCATAAGGAATTATGGAAATACAAGGTAGGAATTTCTATCCATGTAAAGGAACATTTTGGTTTCAAAAGCTGCTGAAATCTGATTTCTGTCCCAGCTGTAATTCAGAAATCCCTAAGGCCCAAGACTATCTAACAGTGGTACAAATGAAATAGATGTTTCATTGTTTATAAATGCTCAGTATAAATGTTGGCAGTCAAGCTAGATGATGGGAGACTGCATTTCCTGGTGCCTCTCCCAAACTGCCAAAAATATGACAACTGTTAATTCTCAGTGCCCCTAAGAGGCAAACAATTTACAGCACAAAAATCAACCCCATCAAGGAAATGTGCAGAATTTAGGAGTGGTTAAGACTATATCTCAAGTGTGGCAGATAAGCCAAATTTAATTTTTGGCTGCTGGTGAGATTGGGGAGATTTTGCTTGTGTATTTCCACTGGAATCCAACACTGTACCCTGTCACCATCATGATGACATCAGAGAACACTATGCCATCATCCACAGAAATACAGCAATTCTGGATTCTTATTTACCACTAATGCCTTCAGCATATCAACTATAATTGGTTCATGTCCAGTGAGCTTCAATAGAAATTGCATTATTTTGGGTAATAAATTTTGTACTTAGATGTGCCAGTTTGCTGTTTAAAACATATAATGCATCACTAGATGAATAGATTGACAACTTTCTCAAACTAATTACTTAATAGTTGTTTTCCAGATAATTTTGTTACAGCTTAAACAGTTTTCTATTTGGTCAACCACAAAGAAAGGATACTAGGGAAACAATAGTTCGGTAGAATGGTGGAAAATTCATTAAAATTCTCTGAATAATTGTCTCATAGAGGCAATTTTTCATCGTGTAATGGTGAAACTAGCACTTACTGATGAGATCTCACAGCATCTTGATTAACGTTTCAATCCAGTATCTCCCTAATCAACATCCACTAGAAAATGTGAAACAGAAAAAAAAATTAATAACTGCCTAGATTTCTGAAGTATGCACTTAGTTGCACACATTTCTACCCACATTTTGGGGAAATAAAAATAGGTTGGCATATTGAATCACAAAGCAATAACAAGAATTGCTTTCTCATCTGGTCTGGCATATGAGAAACCCACAAAACAATGCATGCACTGACCTCGCAGGTGTGCAGGCTACACCATAACAAAGAAACATTATTCCCCAGACTCTTTCTAGTGGTATCATCATTTGTGCTGAGACACAAAGACGTAAACAAATGCCCAGTGCTGGCTTTGCTTCTGTGTCCCCCACCCCCCCTTGGAAGCCTGAATTGGGTCAGAGAGGAATCGAGTGAATGGGGGTTGTAGTCCATTTTTAGCTGTCAGCTGATATATTGAAAAGGAGGAAAGGAGAACATAACTGGAGATAGTGTTTCAAGGTTATGAGGAAGATATTGCTGGAAAATTGTCATATTTCCTTCTTAATTTATTTTCCTTGTAAATGGGATTGTTTTATGACTGGGAAGCCTGGATAAGGATTTTTCTTGTTATGAGATGGAGGAACCTCTGTTTTCATTTCTCCTGCCTATGTTTTATATTTCAGACGTGGTCGACAACGCCATGGGCTTTATTGCCTCATTTGAGAAGTTGTAAAACAGCCGACTTACAGCCCTCAAGATCACCTCTTTTTACAATGGTGAACCCAACAAAATGTCAACCAAAATTATTAAATGTAATAATTTAATTTTATACCCTGACCATTCAATAAGCCAAATCCAGTATTTGATCGCTGAGAAGCCGAGAAGATCCAAGTGCCACCGTCATGTAGTTTCATGACAGTTGGGCAAAAAGATTGAACGTTGCCGTTGATTTTATCATTGCTCTTGGTTAGTTTCTGCATTCCTTTCTTTGCACAGTTTATAGATTTCTGAAGATTCTAAGCTGCAGCAATCTTTTTATTATGTAAATCCTATTTCTAAGTATTGTTTCCTAGTGGCTACAAAGGAGTTGATATTTCCAATAATGTTCCAATCATGAGGATGGCGGCCACCCATGACCTCAGTAAACCTTAGGCCTTCTCACAGTGTCAAGGAGGATGTTGGTGAGTTTCCTGGGTGCTGCCTCATGCATATGACTGTCCCACTATCAGATTTCCTCGTCCCATGTTGATCATCTACCAATTCTTTCTCATCTCAGCATAACCATCCCAGGGATCACAATGCAGCCAAGGAGTAACCTGGGATTGGTCTTGGCCCCGCACTTCCCAGTCCAATCTATCATGAATCCCTATGGCCTCTTGCACCCCTAGCACAACTATAACATATCAGGCACTTAAGCATGCTTCCACTAAACCCCAGAAGCTAGAGTATCTACCTCTTTAAGTCTGAGGGCTTTCCCTGATCATAGGAGGCTGCTCTGCCCACAAAGTAGTTGAAGGTCCTAGGGGATTAGCACTGCCCTCTATCCCTCCTCCTCACCACCCACTCAACAGTCCTCAACCAATGACTCTCAGGGATTGGTGTATAAATACTTCAGATCCTGACTCCTTGGGTAGAATAACTGAACTGTTTTCCAGAGTTTCCCTATGAGAGTAAGCTCTGGTTGCCTACTGTAGTAGCTGGCTTAATCACATCTCCACACTCACTGTCTTCCTTTCCTGTTTTACTTCCCCACCTCAATTGTATGCCCTGGACTGCCCAAATAAACTATTTAAACTTGAATCTTCGTCTTAGAGTACACTTTGGAGACAAACTATGAAAACCACATTCAAATTATATCCCAAATTCACAATCTCCCTTCATCTCTTTTGCTATTACTCTAACTGATGGTAACAAGAGCCTCCAAAATAATATCAGTTCAAATGCCATTGCTTATCTATAAGTTATCCTATTACCAGCTGGTTGAGTAGGTCTTGCTATAGAAATATTCACTTATTCAAACGATTCACTTTTTTAAAGTACCTACCTATGAGTGCCTAAGAAGATGATGAAACAATGGGATGCCTGGGTGGCTCAGTGGCTGACCGTCTGCCCTCAGCTCAGGGCATGATCCCAGGTCCAGGGATTGAGTCCCACATCCGGCTCCATGTGAGGAGCCTGCTTCTCCCTCTGTCTATGTCTCTGCTTCTCTCTGTGTGTCTCTCATGAATAAATAAAATCTTTAAAAAAAAAAAAAAAGAAGATGATGAAACAAGAGAGCTTGAAGAGTAAGGAAAGGGATTCTTCTATATGTGTAATGCATGGTTCAGGTCCAATTTATTCTTAGAGTATTAACCTGAATATTAATCTGATGTCATCTACAGGTAATTAAATTTGCCTTTATATATCTTTATTGCTTTTATATTATCTATCTGATAATGGAAATTGCATATATATATACATATACATATATGTATTTCTACTCTTTTTATTTTTTATTTTATTTTTAAGATTTTATTTTACTTGTCATGAGAGAGAGAGAGAGAGAGAGGGAGGCAGAGACACAGGCAGAGGGAGAAGTAGGCTCCATGCAGGGAACCTGATGTGGGACTCCATCCCAGGTCTCCAGGATCAAGCTCTGGGCTAGAGGTGGCGGTAAACCACTGAGCCACCTGGGCTGCCCTATTTCTACTCTTTTTTAATGTAGACATCAGTCTTCTAGATTAATTGATACCAAATATTCTTCTCTTGTTTCTGAACATAATAGCAATACTTCTACCTTTTCAACATTTAGATCTATATATAGGGATATGTAGATGTATATATATAATATACAAAGGGATATGTGTATATATATATACATATATATATAAAGGGATATGTATATATAGAATATAGAAAGGGATAAAAATCATCACAAAGATGAATCAGTTATATACATTCTGCTAAGGAATGCTAATTAGGAGTTTGTTTTCATCCTTCTACTTTTTATTTATACATATAAGCAAGATATATTAATTCACCATCTTTGCATTCTGCAGATGAATCCCATTTGGCCGTGGTGTAGTTTCCATCTAATTGTCTGTGTAGTTATTTAAATTCTGGGACAGTGTTTTTCCAGTGTACTAGGCATTGAGCAGAGGTGCCTGAGGAGTACAGCAGGGAAAAAAAGTGCATAGAGGAGTGAAGCACTCTTCCTTTGATTGATGCTACTCTACTTTCATGTGTTTCATATATTGCATTTTTGTATTTGGAGCATTTACAAGATATTTGAAAACTTGCTCTCTGCTATGGGAGGCACAGTTCATTGCCCACATTGAACGCTGTTTGCCAAACATCATTACTTTTTGATACCAGAACTGCAATTTTGCTCTGGTATTCCTGGGCAATGTTCACAGACAAAAGAAATGAGTCATGATTGGACTAAATGAATTGGGGTACTTCCACCCTACTTTGCAAGTAATTGGGGCTGGTGTTGCCAAATGATCCAGGTATTGTCAAGGACATACAAAAGGGACAAAAATTTTCTGGGATTCTTCTGTGAGAGATTTTCTGCCCTAGTACAATGAGGGGATTGTAAGCAGAGAGCTTTGTCCCCTCCTTCCAGCGTTGAGTCTATCACATGAGGTTGGCATGTCTCAACTAGCAGAGTCACATGAGGTGAAGGTGAGGGGAAGCGACTCTGGGCTATGACATCACTAATTTTTCAGTGGACCCTGATACAACCCGTTTCTGACTTTGTCTTTAGATGAGAATTATTAACCTGCTCCTATTGTTCAATCCATTTTAATCAGGCAGCCAAAGATAGTCTAAGTGGTACACCTGCTAAGAAATAAATTTAAAATCCCTGTCTGGGCCATTGTTTTTCCTTAATACATGAGGTACTCAGATTAACAATTGCTCTTCAGCAGTAATACTTAGAGAGGTATCTCTGGCCAATGGTCACTCCAACTGTTTCATCAAAAGCTGCTCAAGAATTCTATTTGTGTTCTATTTGCTACAATTCAACTAAGAAAGAAGGCTTATAATTTGGCTACCTCTTAGATTATTTTAAGCAGGAAATATTCCTCTCAAGTGAATAATAATTAAAAGGAGGAGAAAATTATTAGTTTTGTTTCTTCCATTTAGTATTTAAGGTACATAGAAAGTATTTAAGATGAGTTTTATATTAAAAACCTTCATCCATTATGGATGATTCCTTATTCAGAGAAGAGAAGAGAAATAGTGTGCATGCAAATGAGCTGCCTTATCAGATTTAAGGAAACAGTAATTTGTGAAATGTAATGTACTTTCTAGGTCACTTTCCAGAAACCACTAATGCTGGCAGGAGATTATTACAGAATCCAACGAGCACAGTTCTCTCTTACCTGAAAAAAAGTAAAAGAAAGACTGCCTTTAAACTGAAAATATCAGATCTAGAATATAAGAAGAGACTGATGTTTACCTTCCTACACTGGGGGCTCCTAAGCCTTTGACAAGGGCTATTTCTTGATTTTTATTTTTATGTTTTTTTTTCTTTCAAGTTCACCTAGCATTTTTTTCTTCCCTCCCCCGAGTCCTTATGGATAGAATTAGAAAATTGTCATTGTTGGTAAGGGATACTTGATGGGATGAGCACTGGGTGTTATTCTGTATGTTGGCAAATTGAACACCAATAAAAAATAAATTTATTATTAAAAAAATAAAAAATAATAAAAAAAAGAAAATTGTCATTGTTGGTAAGGGATATACCAGCTCACAGGACAAAAACTGAAGGGAATCCAAAATCACCGGCACACAGTGTACTATATGAATCCCATATAATTAAACTGTGGGAGAAAGAAGACAAAACCCAGGAGAATTGGGGTAAAGTGTAATTATGGTGGAAATGAATCTAAAGTGTAAAGAAAAAGCATGATGCTAGAAAAAGCAGCATAAACTTCATGATGTCTATGCATTCTTTGGTGGCCCTGACTGCATGGCCCAGAACTGCTCATGGGGGATGTAGTGAGAGCCCCAGGGACCCTCGGGGATCCACCACTGGGTTCATGCTGAAGCCCCTCTTCCCCTGGGCAGTTCCCCTGCCACCAACTGCCAGGGAAAGTGCAGTCCCCTTTCTGCCAAATATGGGCCTCCTCAAAGCAGTGACTTCAGTTGAAGAGCTCCCCATTAGTATGGTCCAAACTTTCTTATAGTGACATAGCAGCCTGAGACACAGGATATCTCCTCCTTCCTTTCCCTCTCTTTCATGGGTGGTCAGGATTGCATGGCTGTCTGGGGTCTCTGTCTGCCTGCCTTCCCTGGGTCCTCATCCTCATCCTTCCCGGGCATTCTCCCAACAAATCTTGTGTGAACTGAATCCTGTCTTGGCATCTGCTTCCCAGAGGATCTGAACTGATGCCTATGCATGCTTTTCCTTATTATACAAACATGATAACATAAAGCAACATTTTGAGAAAGAAACCAGAAAACTATTAGCCCATTTCCTTCCACTTGTTTTTCATGTGTATATAATGGCAATATTTCATTAATTATTAATTTTTGTTAAAAATGATTTTGAATTGTTTCTTGCCATTTTATCCTGTTTATTACTGGTTCTATAGTTCTTTTTTAAGCTTAATTGTAGGCATGTTACAATGTTTCAGTTGATAGGCCATAAACCATTTATAGATTTATGGTCATTTATATATCATATCCTTATTCCAAATAATGCTGGAAATTAAATATATATGTGTGTGTATATATATATCCATACATATGTCCATACAAATATATGTATATGTTACATGTATATGTTTATTTCTCCTCCTCCTTTTTTAAAAGGGGCTTGAGATGATAGAGTCTTATGGAGGAAAATCTAGAACGACTCTATGTTGTTTTGAGAACCAACAAAACAGTATGGCTCCTATATTACTACAGGCAACATTGCTGAGGAGATACCAAGGCGAAGGCATGGGTGTTGCCATTCCAAGGTTCAGTTTTCTTGTCTTTATAAATATAAGGGCATCTCATAAAATGTTTGTGAGGATTGATAGGAATTTAGTTCTAGAATGAACATACTACTTAGTTAATAAATGATGTTATTATTATCAGTATTGATTTATTATGATTCTTTAGAATGGGAAGATTTTAAAAGTTCATTCAAATGTTCCCTCTCCGCAGTCGACAAGATCTCCTCCTTTGTCATTAAGAGAGCTTTTTCTCCACTCACATACGAAAGATTATTTTCTCGAAACGAAGTCATTCTGTACCCAACTTCTAATCCACGACACTCTCATTCATTTCAAAATTTCCTGTATATATTGTATCTCGAGAGAATGTCAGGGAAAATCAGGAGTTATGCACAACCCATTACATTAACATTTTTCTTCTAAATTTTTCTTCTAAGGAATTTAATTTTTAATTCTGGAAACCAAGACTTCAACTAGTTGAATTGATTAAAACCAAACTGGAAATTTGGAGATATAAGGGACTTGCAATATAGAAAAGAAAGTTTAATTCAGGGTCAGGTCACTGTTCCCACAGTACCTTCCTTCTCTGGGGTCCTGAGCACCATCATCTACAAGGAGGCTTTGCCAACCAACATTAGCCTCCCTACTTCAATGCTTCTCTTCCCTTGTTCTAAAAGCTCTAAAAGCTCATCATCCAGCCTCCTAGGAAAGACATAAAGTCTCATAAAATAATTCTGTGTGTATGTGTGTTCCTGACAGAAAGCCCTCCCCCCCAATGAAAAAATCCTTTATATTATTCAACATATATTTAACATCCCATGGCTTCCTCACCAGTGTCTGATGAGTGAGTGAGTTCTTGACTTTTGACTAAGAGAATTCACCAGTGAGCCTTGCCTGAACAGAGAAAGAGTTAACATCCTAAACCTTATCGTGTCTGCTTCCACCTTGAATTCCACTAAGCAAATTTCTGGATATTTTACAATGGATTCTTTGTCTTTTTTTTAACAAAACTTTCGGTATTTTAAATATCCAGAGGTAGTCTCAGAGCTTCAGGTCGAATACAGATCCTCAAAATGATATTGAGCGCCAGTCTTTCCTTACCCAGTGATTTTCATCTGTGCTCTGTCCCCATCATGGTTTTCTCTGTGTAAAAATGAGTTTCTTTGAAGTGAGCCATTACCTAATAGAGATGGACTAGGAACCCAGTTATTATTTTCTAATTTGGAATATCAATCTGTATCCTAGGCAAGGAAACATATTACAATATTTATACATCCGTTTGCAAAGAGTTCACCTATGTCCTAATTGAGAAACAACATGCTTTATTTCATGTACATTCCATTGGATTATGGATAATAAAATTATTGAGACTGCTGTTATAAAATGAAGCATGTATAATACATTTGTTATTGCCAGTAGTTTCCTCACTTGTAGTTTCCCAGTCTGCCAGCAGGCTGCAGCAGAGGGCTAGCTTTAGCTTTAAATTAGCATGTTAAGAGTGTTAAGATCTTTTCCTTTCCTCATCCTCCCTTTCCTCCTTCCTTTCTGCTTTTTCTCTATTTCTCTCTCTCCTCCACCCCTCAGCCTCCTTCTTGCCTTCTTTCTCCCTTTCCTTTTCCTTCTCTGTCTTCTCGAAACTGGTTCCATGTTGCTAAGTGGAGGAATTGGCTCAGTAATGAAATGTATACGTCAACATTTGATTTTAAATAATGTCAGTGATAACTCACTTTCTAATTTTTTTAAATAAGGGGATGGAGACTAGAGCAATAATAACCGGAAATTATGAATTTACAGTTTGATCAACACAGATAATAATAGCAGAAACCAGATTTGGTTTAAAATACACAAATTATTAAGATTGTATTCCACTCCCATAGCATATGCAAATGACCTCCTTTTTTGCTACTACATTTGGAAATGTGGAAAAAGGCATTTCAATCATCGCTCTCATCAGTTATTCACTGTATCCAGGCCTCTCGATTGTGTTTCTCTCTTTAATGTAATAGTAAGCAATAATCTCACAGCTGTGCTTTATAGAGTGAACTATATAAGCATCTATATTGAGATTTCGTACACACATAACATAAAAGGGAGAGAAAAGCATCACAAATCGTGCTTGGCCCACTGCAAAACCATACAAAAGAACTAATGAATCTCTCTCAGAACATTTTTGTAGAGTGACCAGCTGTAAGGCGTGATTTGTATTCCATAATGGGATCACCATTCAAAAGTTGTTTATTTCAAGGTATAACACCACTTTCCCTGGGAGGCATTAATATCTTTAATTGTATATTCTTGGTCACTGTGATGAATGAAAACAAACTCCAAAGCCAGAATTTGTTTTCTTTTCAATGTGCTCATTCATTCACTCCATCTACTTAAAAGCGTTTACCTAAAGCCTCACAAGCAACGTTGCTTCCATGTAAAATATCCCAAGTGCTGACTTTTCTGCTATGGTATTTGCAGTTGAGTGTTTATTGTTAAGTGGGGAGTATTTCGAACTTACATTTAATTCTCAAGCGTGTCATTCTTCAGCTGGCCAAAAGTGTTCTGCAATAGAAGTTTTGTAGCAATAGTTTGGAGTATAACACTGGCTTTAGTTCCATATTCAGTCTGCAGGTATTTGTTGAGCTATTATCACGGGCATGCATTAAGCAGGGCAGGTCCTGGTCTATGCTCACATGGGGCTTAGAAGGGGACAGGAGAGAAGACAGACTTCAGCTGATAATTGCATCGATCTCAAAAATAATTATGATTGTGTTAAGTGCTATGAGAGAGAAAAAAAACATCGTGTTATGAGAACATATAAGAAAGGCAGTAAACTTGGTCTGGGGTGAGGAAATAGATTAAGGAAGCTTCCTGCTGTGACAGATAGGAAATTCATTAGTCTCAGACAGTGGTTTCGAGTGAAGCTTGATTATTGTCTTTAATTCATAATTAAATGAGGCAACCTATAATTAAGCATGAATCGAAACCTTAAGTAGTATAGCACATTAATTTATTGTATGGAATAATCATTGTGGTAAGTGGTGATATGAGATAGAGCAACTTCATTTGAATGGTAACAGCTTGAATTATATGAGAAAAGGTTTGTTTTTTATATGGCAAGCCCACAAAACCATGGCCATTATGGCTTGTGAAACCTGGAACCGAATATTTTAGATTATATGGCCATTTAACGTATCGATAAACATGACTTTGTCTTTTTATTTCTTGTTGGAACACATGGATTTTAAACGTATGCAGCAAAACCATGTTTTGAAATAAAATAGCATATTTTAACTGAATCCATTTATCTTGTATCCTTTTTCTCACCCTTCTAGTCTTCTTCATTTTTTTCAATGTTTTAAAACCCACATTTGATGACAGTTTTAGATTTTGTGGTGCCATTTTTCATAAGAAAGTATATTTACGTGCTCTTCATTCAGAGGTAGAGTGGATTAACATCCTAACCTGAATGGATGCTGAATGAAAACAATGAAGAAATTATAATGACTAGCAAGAGGTGGGGTAAATATCTTTGTTAATAGGAAAAAAGAGAAAGAATAACAACATTACCTGAGATTAATGGAGTAGGGTAGTACACATATAAAATGGATATAAAAATATATGACAGTTCAACAGAATATGAAAGAATGGGTCACAGTGGGGAAGGAGTCTGAAGAAAATGATGACTCCTCAAATCAACCAGACTCATAATCCCAAAAAGAAATGCTGAAAGCAGAAAAACAAATGAAAACCTGATTTAAAAAAGCACTTCAGTCAGACCAAAGTAGAATAGCAGAGGAGACCTCACAACCTTTCGTGGAAGATACTCTGAGAAGTCTGGAGACAGGATGAGAATAACAGGGTGATCTAGGGACGAGCAAAACAAATGTCTAACACCTGACAAGAATGACAAACACAAAATCATCAAAGGTGTGGGAAAAATACAAATGCTGAAGGTAAAAGGTTATTTATGGTTATTTATGAGAAACTCAACATGACAGCAATACAAAAAGAAATGTAAGCTAAAAGAAGAAAAAAACGAACTGAGAAATAGGAGCCATGAACTGATAACCTAGAATTATCCCAAGACATATAAACACTTTTTAGAATTTTAAGAAAGAAGTACTTTTTATTTGATTAAGTAATAAAAATAGTGTGAGCGTCATGGATGGCTCGGGGGCTAGAGTGCTTTCAGGGAGTTGTGCTTTCTTTGGGGTCTGTGCATGATTCTCAAACCTTAGAAGGATAGAACAAATTTGGCCAATGAAATCAGCCCACATCCTACCCCAGCACTCTCCTATTCACATCCATTTTGGGGTAAGAAAAGTGCAAGGACCTTATTAGCAGACACATCTTGACCTTGATAACTGGACTCTCACTATTGTCCATTGTCTACTTCCCAAATAGATTGCAATACAGTGTTTTTATTTCTGTTTTTGTTTTAATTCCCTGTGCCACGCTTTGGAAACCTACACTTGAGAATTTATGTTCCAGAGAGGAGAAAAGAAACATTCCTTTACTTTTTTAACACCTACTCTTACTTTACCAAGGGTTATAATGAGGTCCAATTGTCTTCCTGAAAGGTTGTTTTGTTTAACAGAGATATTCTAACTCAATTATCTGGGAATAAAAGGAACAAAAGAAAGCCATTATGCAAATGTCAGCAAATCTGGAGTTTTCAAACCAATTTATAATTAATATCAAGCTTCTCCTTGCATGCCATTAATATTATAACCTCTGAAAGGTGAGAACAATTGGAAAAAAATATGAGATGTAATAGGGAATAAAAAAAGGTTATATCCTATGAGATTTAGGTCATGTTCTCTATGATAATATGGTGCCAGCTGATCAGGTCGTTTGTGGAAACTAGTCATAAAATGTCCATTGTGTTTTAAAAAACCCTTGGTTTGTTGAATAGATAGATAGAAATAAATATCATTTTATCTGTGGACTGACCCTCCTCCCTTAAAATTCTAGTGATACAACTGCCCCAAAGGATATGTTAAAGGTTTTACTCCACTTTGTGATGTGAAAATGAATGGAATAATCTCTGTGATGTTAGAAATTTTAGAATCAAAGACGGAAAAATGAAGACAAAAGTGTATTTATTTCAGGACAGCACTGTGCTCTTCACAACTTTTGCTGTATCTCATTGGTCATCAATCATCAATACCCCCAGAAGCAGAAGGTTGCATGCTCAGGTGCATTATATATACATATCTTTATCTATCTATCTATCATCTATCTATCTATCTCTATATTATTTATATTCACATACATATGTGCATACATATACATTTCATTATATATTGTTATAAAATATTATATTATATATTTAACAGATAATACTATGTGCCTTGTATTCTATATAACTATACATTAGTAATTTTGAAATAATGTATGTTTTCCAAATTCTTAAAAACTACTGGGATATATAACATTATATACTGTACCATTATAAATGATATAATATACACATGTAGTATAATATGTATGTGTAGTATGTGTATACTTTTCAGAGTAATTTTGTGCACTGGCAGGGAAGTGAGACTGCTGAGGTTATAAATATATGTACAATATATACACATGCAATCTATTGTGTATATATATGTATATATATATGACACTATATGTAGTATACACATGTAGTGTACTATTTATATATATATAATACTTACAAATTCTGGGTGTCAGACCTGGGAAATTTTATTTTATTTTTTTTTATATTCAAAATCGGTCCATTTTATTGTAGGTAAATTATACCTCAATAAGATTGATTTTCGGGCAGCCGGAGTGGCTCAGCAGTTTAGTGCCACCTTCAGCCCAGGGCCTGATCCTGGAGTCCCGGAATCCAGTCGTACGTCAGGCTCCCAGCATGGAGCCTGCTTCTCCCTCTGCCTGTGTCTCTCTGCCTCTCTCTCTCTCTCTCTATGTCTCTCATGAATAAATAAATCAAAAAATCTAAAAAAAAAAAAAAGATTGATTCTCAAGAATATTATCCAGGAACTAATTATTTAGAGTAAATCAGCTCCACTAACTCTCTTCCTTTTCTTATGACTACTCATATTGTAGCTACCTCACTAATTTCCATAAAATGCATTTGAAAAATGGTAGATAAAATGTAAGGGATATTCAAATAAGTCAATTTTTCTATTTTTTTAGATGCTATGATCATTCATTGGCCTAAAAGGGTGTTTTAAGAAACCTTGTCTGTGGTTCTGAAAAGTTGACATTAGGAAACTGTACTATAATCCTTATTGTCCTCAAATGTAGAAAAAGCAAAGACAATATATAAGCACTGAACTTAATCACTGGATAAAGTACAAGTAAATCAGAATCATTAAAATAGTAGGAAATTTTAGTATTATACGGAAGAGGAAAATATAAATGGAATGCTAATTTCTCTTGACGAGAAACTGGGAAGTATAAGGTTAAGATTTTGTTGTTGTTGTTGTTTGTTTGTCTTATAAAAACATGTTTTAGACAAAAATGACACAAGCCTGCTGACAAATTTTTCATGGGCTTAGGTGATTGCCATCTGCAGAGCTTCAAAATTGGCCTGATTTTATCCCAGATAAATGTTTGTAAAATTCTAGAAAGCATAGAAAAATCAAAGGAAACTCATGTGTTCCAGCTGAAAAAGCTAGATTAGTTTTCTCAAATAGTTCTTAGTTGCAGGCATATTGAATCTCTGCACATAATCTGGAAAATTTTATTTGAAAAATAACTCCAGTGGGCCTGGATCTCTACCATGTCTTCTATCTCGGGTTGGTATGAAGGTCTGTGCCACCGTTCTAGTCCCACCACTTCTAGCCGCACAGGCGGTTCTTGCCACTCCAATGATGAAGTGCTTCCTCTGCTTCCAAATTGCTAATTTCTTCTTTTGTTTACATGTTTGTGTTTTTATTTTCCACATTTTCTTCACAAATTGCCATTTAATGGTAGTGGTGGTTGTTTTTTTTTCAAGATCCAGCTCAAATGTACCTCATCTAGAAGTCGTCTCATTTCCCTAAGGAATGGTTTTCCCTACTGTTTTATTTGCCTCTTCTTCATCCAGTTGGTGAGGGAGATATTCCTACTTTCAGGTTCTGGTGATTGTGGGACCCAGGACATGTGACACTGGATGGCTGAGATGGGCAGTAATTTATTAGTCACATATAATTACAGCCCCAGGGAGAATGACACTGTGCACCACCACATGGGGACAGGTAGGGATTACAGTGGGGAACAAGTGAACCTGCCAAGGCCATGAGAGGCAGGCTTTGTTGTGCCAAGTAAGTGGGGTCCCTGTGGGAGGATATGATTGGCTTGTCCAAGTGACTGTGTGGGCTGGCAGAGAAGTGAGACCCCTCACGTTGAGGACAAGAAGTCCTTGAAGATAGGGGTATTAGGTGGGTGGGGAGTCTTTCCTGCTGCACCATGGGCACAGCTGGTAAGAGCCAGGGAGCTCATGGTTAGGTCTCTGGGGACCTCTGAGGTCCAAGATGTCAATGAAGCACTGGAAATTTTAGGTCTTGCAATACGCTGACCTAATCATTCTTTTTGAAAATTTAATTTCATACTTTATGGTTCTAATGTGTCCCATAAAATCTGGCACAGGATGCTACTTTGCCTTGCAATTACTTGCTGGCAATTTTGCTAATTTAACCTAGTCTCTCAGTTAGATTAAAGAACTAGAAGACCAGAGACAATTGATTTTTTCCTTATGACTTCTTCACATCCTCCCCAAGCTTCGCTTTCACGTACTTTTGATCCGTGTGGGTACATATTGTATTAGTTTCATAGGGCTGCCATAACAAAATACCACGGAGTGAGTGGCTTACAACAACAGGAATGCATTCTCTCAAGTCTTTGGAGGCCAAAAGTCTGAGATCAAGGTGTTGCAGGGCCAGCCTCCCTTAGAAGGCTCCAGAGTTGGATCTTTCCTTTCTTTTTCGAGTTTTTGGTGGGTTGACAGCAATACGTGGTGCTCTTCTTCACCCAGGAGTAACTGCATGGTTCCAATCTCTGCCTCTGTCTTTCTTGGTCTTTCTTGGCCAAGACCAAGCTTTCTTGGTCTTACCGTGGCCTTCTCGCTCTATGTGTCTCTGTATGGCCTTCTCCTTATAAGAATGGCAGCAATTGGGTTTCAGGTTCACCTTCATCCAATATAACTTCATCTTAACTTGATTGTCTGCAAAGACTTTAAGGTCCATTCATGAGTTCTTCATTGTATCTTTTTTTAGGGGGAATACAATTCACTTTGGAACATATAGGATTAGGAAAAAGATGCCTGTTGTGTATGTATATACACATTCCAGGCAACTTCTTGTAAATGACTTGTCTGAGGTTTATATAGAAGATCTCAGTAGGGAGAAATCTCAGACCTCAGTGTTCCCAGCCAACTTCTTCTTGTCAAGTGCTGAAAATGAATAATACCTACCAGTGTGCCTTGTGCATAATTTGCTTTTCAGAAATCGTAAAATGTACTCCCTACTTATAAAGTCCTTTGTGAGGTTCAAGAACTGTCTCAATACAAGCCAGTTCTTTACGAAATGTTGCTGTAATCCGCACTGACCAACCATGATAGGAAAGGGACAGCATATCTGTGTTGGCTTTAGCTTCTGATTTTGTGTGTAGCCAAAGAGGCTGGGACAAATGGTTATTTCCCCCTTATGACTGAACAAGTCATAGAATAGGGTATGAAGCTTTCTTGGCTTTTTCTGCATATATGGTCCCTTCCCATCATTTTGTAGCTAATCACAACTGGCAGAATCAGGGGTCCTCCAATGGGCGAAAGTTTTGTGTTGCTTCCTTACACTAGTGATTTCATCTTTCCTTCAACGTCAAGGAAACAACCGCATTAATCACTCACCTTCTCCATTCTAGAGAAAGCTTGTTACTGCTAGGTGTTCACGCCAGCCATGTGAGCGGGGTTACTCCCATAGGCTGCTTTACTGAGCAAAGTAAAGTGCAAAGAGAACAAAAAAGGGTCAGAGAGCAATTTACTGCAGCCTCAGTCAGATATCACGCTTTAAATCTCCTCTCCCTCAAAGATTGCTTGTTTCAGGTTTAGCCAAAAAGACACAGGAAGACACATTTTAGCTATCAGCTGACCCAGTTTAGCTACTGAGAAAGATTTCCAGATACCTCTATTATATAGTCATTACTACTGGGCAAGGACTGGGATGGACCCCACTATCATGAATTTAAAAAAGTATAGTTGCTAAGTGTTTTTGACTCTTCCTGTGTTTCTTAAAACTAAAGAAGGCTATTCCAGATCAGTGTTCATTGATAAGCATATGGAGTTGCTTGGAACGTGGCACTATTATTTAGTAACTTACCTGGTGGTGGTGGTGGACAAATTTGGTAGTTCTCATACAGTGAGTCTCTGTGGTGGGGAATTGGAATTTCAGGTCAAGGGGTAAGAGTCTCCTTACATGGCTGGCCTTGGTCAAGTCAGTGGAAATAATAAATGTTGTAGAAACTTCCTCACATTATCTCCCCTGTTCTACTCATAGGCATCACTGCCTAGATTCCTGTTGGAAACCCTTAAGTTGGGTATCCAAGACTGAGAGGAGCACAGACTCACTCTTCTGGCATCCCAAGTAAGAGAGCAGACTAATCTAGGCACACTGAATTTATTGCTGCTGCATAGTATGGTAATGGTTTGAATTTAGATGAACAAGACATTAGTGTTCAGTATGTGCCAGACATTGCACGGCGTGTTAAATTCAAATTTAACCGGGCATC
The DNA here is from genome assembly GCF_905146905.1 of Nyctereutes procyonoides. NCBI lineage: Eukaryota > Metazoa > Chordata > Mammalia > Carnivora > Canidae > Nyctereutes > Nyctereutes procyonoides. The sequence continues at coordinate 46,849,267 of NW_026575133.1, read as the reverse complement.
CTGGGTTCTCATGGCAACCCAAGGATAACAGGTGTCTCTATTTCATAAGGTCCTTACTTGGTCAAATATAATGATATTTGAATAGCATTTAACATGATGCCTACCACTTGGACATATCAGTTACTATAATTTCTAATTGCAACTACCGTTTAATATTAGATATTATGTTGGGCGTTTTTTGTATCCTGTCACTGAACTTCACAACAACTCAGCTAGATTAGGATCAACAGCCCTGATTTATAATGAGTTATAGTTTATCGTAAATTGTTGGGTATCCTAAGGTTTTAAAGCCTCTCTATTACTTCCCCTTTATGGAAATGACTATATATATAGGAGGACAGTTGAAGGGCGACAAGGTTCTATCCAGGAAATGCAACCACCTCTTCTGAAAATACCTATAATGGTCTCCCTTCTGTGGATTCAAAAGAAGGGAAGAGATGGAGGTGATCTACCATTAACTGTAGCATTTTAGGTTTGCATTGTCCACTATTCCCTTTGCTAGGAGAAAACTACTCGTTGGATGTTTGTGAACCAAAGAGGTGGTTTTATAATTTCAGATTTGGATGCATATTTGAGAAATGTTCATAAACTATATGAAGTCTGTGGAGTTTGGACAAAAGGGCTAAAAAGAAATTCCTTTATTATCCTTCTGCTTATGTTCTGGCAGGGTAGTGGGGGGGGGGCATTGGTGAAGGAACAGCTAGATATGGAGTTTGATACTGATGGGACCCTGAAGCTATCTGGTAGTTTTAATGAAAGGGTTTCAGATCTTAATTCACTTATAGTGAGATAACTGAGTGCTCATAACTAGAGAAAGTACAACTGTAGTCAGCAAAAAGATGCCATTACGTACAACCTTTCCTGAAAAGGGCTTGAGTCATCTGTGGAGACAAATTCCTTTCATTCCTGAGATGATTAATATAGAAACCGATGGCAGGGTGGCTGAGGGAAGTTTCATCCATGCTTTCTGACACCTGGTTCTCCTAGGGATAAGGGCGGGGCCCTGTGTCAGATTTGGAAAAGGAGAGGGCATTGTTTGGAGGTTCACCAAAGCTCGTCATGATGACCCCCATGTTCATCAGAGACCCAAAGGGTATGGACAACGTCACATCTGGGCGTTATGCTGATTTGCACACAGGGAGGACTTAAATTCAGCAGATGATTTTTTTTGCATGTGGTTTGTATAATGATACTCAGGGCTGGAGGCTCTCCTCCTTCCTGTGTCATTTACTACTTGGTTGACTTTTCTACAACCTTTTTTTCTTTTCCAGCCAGATTTTAAGCCATTTATTTTGGGATCAAAATGCTATAATCATACAGCTTCTGTACGCTCACAGCACCTAGGACAGTGTGAGGTGCAAAGTATTTTCCTACTAAAATTGTGACCTAAAAAAAAAAAAAGTATTTATTGATTTAAGCCACTAAGTTTGGAGTGGTTTGTTATGCATTAAATGCTACCTGAAGCATTACCAAAACAAACAATTAAAAAAATTTTTTTTAGTTCTGTTTTAAGTTAGATTATGCCATTGCTGTGTTAGAAACCCTCTAAAACCAGTGTTTCTAAAACCCTGCAAAGCTATACATGTTCTGGTTCCAACTCCCCCTATCTGACCTCATCATCTATTACTCTCCCCCTTGCTCAGGTCCTCTGGCCACACTGGTGTCCTGTTGTTTCTCAGACTCAATAGGCACACTGTACACTATGGCCTTTGCAGTGGCTAGAGCCTTCTACTGTCCCCTATCCCTTTGGCTAAATCCCCCACCTTCATCAAGTGTTTGCTCATCTTCTAACCATCTCATTAAAAATTGCTGCTTCACTCAAAGCTTTGATATATTTACTGTGATTTATTTTTCATCTGTGGAAGTGATGTACTACATGCTTTACTTATTCATGATGTTTGTTGTCTAATTCCTTCACACTAGGATGGAAGATACTTATGTCTTAGGATTGTCTGTTATGCTTGGGGCTGTTTTCCCAGCACATACAATAATTTCTGCCACAGATGAGGTCCAGAATGAACATTTAGTGGATGAATGAATTATGGAAAGCATGAGGGGTGATATAGCATGTGTATTCACTTTTTAAAGGAGTTTTGCCTTGAAGAGGAGAGAAGTCTTACTATCATTTTGAGTTTAGAGAATTAAATGTTTTATTCCTTGCAAGTTTGAGCTTGCACATGTATGTGTATTAAAATACAGAGAGATAGGACAAAGAAGGGGAGGGAAGTGATCTCCTCTCTTCCAGCTATCAGAAAGATTCTATCCAAGTGAAAAGACAAGTAAGTCTTTTCAGTGCTTAAACTGTAAAAAATGAATGGGAGTTCCAAAAGGTCAGACTTGCTGATTATCTTTTAAATATTCTTTTCTCTCTGAAATATGCCATATTTATAAGTTATTATCCTTTGCATTGTGTGACCTTTTTGCTGGTCAAAGACGGGTGCAGTATTCTATAATTCAATGTTCCGTAAGTCAGACTGAAATAGTCTCTTTAAAAAACAAAGTTTGAAAGTAAAATTGTGCTTTGCCACCAGTCTTAATTCTTAGTAAACACACCTTTAATCTTTCTGATACCTTGAGTATATTATCTTTCATGGACACTGCAAAGGTCAGAAAAGACAATTTCCTTTTTAAATAGATTGCTTGTGAACATCTCATATTTGATTTGCTTGAAGATGAGCCTTTTAATGCTTTCCTCTCCCTTTCCTTTCATTGTTAATGAAAAAAAAATGTATCCTGTACTGTGATGTTTGATGTGTTAAAGTTTTTTTTTTTTTTCCTTCGTAACGATATTTGCATTCTGAACCAATGGTTACTGAGATTCATTAGCATATTGGTCTTTGGGCATACTGTCATGAGAATTCTTAACTGACATTAGGTACAAAAATAGAGACAAAATTTAGTTTAAACTAACAGTAAAGTCAGGAGAGCAACATTTCATTCACTCATTCATTCATCTACCTGTTCATCCAATGGCAAATTCTAGATTACTGACTATCAACCAGGCTAAGTATATGGGCAATAGAAAAAAAGTATCATACATATGTCTTTTCTTGAAAAGGTTAGTTTAGTGGTGGGAGCAGACACATAAAGGCTGTGTGTGTTATAAAATGGGTCCCTATGCAAATGCTCTTCTATATCTTCATACCCTACTCAGAACAACCAATTTGAGCAAATTTTTCATTTTATCGATTGTTTAATATTTTGTAGGTTAACCCTAGTGTGTCTCACATCAGAAACCTCTTCTGTCTATGGTTTGACTTAAAGATAGCATGGAGTTATCATCAACTGGAAGGTCTAGGAACATAAATCGCCACTGTACAATGTTTGCTTTCTGTCTCTGCAGGGAAAAACAGCATGAGCTGTAGTGGGAAGAGAACCTGACTCCATTGGTTGCGTATGTAGGGAAAACAGAAATTCATATACAAAAGCCCACCATGGACTTCCTTCTATGTGATTATAATAATCTGAACTCCTGTTAGGGTGTCTGAGGTTTGGGATCATTATGTTGTCCTAATTAAAAAAAAAATCTTTGAAAACTCCTTTATTCATTTCATTTGATTTTGCTTTAATGTGTGATATCATGGGCTTTTATTCACTCTCTTGCCATTGGGTGTCATATACACAACCTTAAAAACTATAGGTTTGATTTTCACTTTCTTTAAGCTTGAAAACCCAGCTGAGTATTGACCATTGATGAGACAGGGCTCAGGTGGTATTATTGTCAAACTTCCAAGTTGAGCAGAAAGACCTCCAAGGAGATAGATACATATTAGAAATATATTTACAACTGGACAAGAGTTGAAGAAGAAAATACATTGAATTTCTTAAAGATGACATTTATCTTCATGGACAAAGGATTAGAGAACCATATCATATCTCTCTCATTTAAAAAGAGGCAAGAATGTTAGAAAACATAATGCTAACCTCATGAGAAGGCTTCAATTAATTTTATCCTGTAGAAATCATTAAAAATCTAGGATTATATAACAATTTGTATGAAGGTTATTGCAGACTTCATATCAGAAATTATAGAAATGTAAAAATAGGGTAAAAGTGCAATGTAAAGACAAGCAAAAAAAAAAAAATCTTCCTTTCCAACTAGGGCCCAGCAGAATGGCTCCTGCCAAGAAGGGTGGCTGAGAAGAAAGGCCATTCTGTCATCAATGAGGTAGTGACCAGAGAATGCACCATCAACATTCACAAACGTATCCACGGAGTGGGTTGCAAGAAGCGTGCCCCTCGGGCACTCAAAGAGATCCGGAAATTTGCCTTGAAGGAGATGGGAACTCCAGATGTGCACATTGACACCAGGCTCAACAAAGCTGTCTGGGTCAAAGGAATAAGGAACGTTCCATACCGTATCCGTGTGCGGTTGTCCAGAAAACGTAACGAGGATGAAGATTCACCAAACAAGCTCTATACGCTGGTTACCAACATACGTGTCACTACTTTCAAAACTCTACAGACTGTTAATGAGGATGAGAACTAATCTCTGATTGTCAAATAAAGGTATAGAACTGCAAAAAAGAAAAAAAGACATGCAAAAAAGCAAATGTTTGTATATGTATTCATACGTAAATATAAGACACAAATGAAATATACAGGTGAATACAAAGGTTTTAATTTAAATTGACCATTTGGAAGAAAAAAGAGGAATTGGTTTTATCTTATAGTTTAAGAATATAAAGATTACACATATAAGCATGAACATATAAAAGTTATGTACAAGGGCATTTGGGTGACTCAGCTGGTTAAGCCTCCAACCCTTGATTTTGGCTCAGGTCATGGTCTCAGGGTTGGACTCCCCCATTGGGGTCCTCACTCAGTAGGAAGTCTGCTTGAGATTCTTTCCCTCCTCTGTGCCCCTACCCTTGCTCGAACGTGCTCTCTCTGTCTCAAATAAATGAATCTTAAGAAAAGTTCTGTACAGAAATAGAAATCACTAGAAAAAAATCTTGGTATTGTTACCAAGATTAAACATACAAACATGAAAAAAATATGCTAATAGCATACTGAATCCAGAAAGCGAAAGTAGGTGTGACCTCAATGAACAGTTTATTAAAAGTTATGAGATTAATATCCGACTTTATGGAAAGCATGAAATTCCCTGATATGAGTTGGACAGTGATAAATTATTGGGTTATGTTTCAAAGAGCAGAATATAGAAAAATTCATTAGACTATTTTTTTTTTTTGGCCGCAAGCTGTCAATATAGTCCTATCTTGGATTAATGAGCCTCCTCACTTGTCTTCATCTGATTGGCACCAACATTTTGGGAACCCACTCATCTAGTTGATGCACTGGAACAATTGAAATTTTTGTAAGGGAAAGTTTAATCCTGTCAGAGATGCATTTCTTTATCAAACACTCAGTAAATGAAAAGGTGCAAAGTTCCATGGATTATTTGAAGGAAATCACCAATAATTAATATCTCTATAGCTATTAATAGTTTTTTTTCTAGTTATTCATAGTTTGTTGAGCATTTTAACTTCTGTATATGTAGTCTCTCTGGCCTCTCTTCAAGTTTATGATAACCAAAATATTTGAATGATTGGTTGGGCATAATTATTGACCAATTAGAGTAGATGTAGGCATTGATGGCCATATAACTATACAGAACCAATCCAGAGTTTCTTCTGCAATTAACTTTTTGTAGCTCTGTTATTACCTTGCTATATTACTAATTTAAAAGCTGTGTTTTCAAGGAAAAACATGTTTTGTTAAGGAGAATTTTTGTTGGAAGTGACAGAAACTCAACTCAAAGTGGCTTAAACAAACAAAAGAAAACACAAACAACAACAAAAACTCCCATAGATTTTGTCTCACACAGCCAGGAAATCTAATCATGATTGTTGCAATGGTTCAATCAAAATGACATTACCAAAGATCTTTTTCTTTCCTTCTTCAGATTTGCTTGTCAGAGGTTAACCTCTTTCTCTCATGCTGCAGGAAAGAAAGTTGTGAGCAGCCCTAAGTCTGCATCTTTACAATGTGAGATCAGGAAGGAAGATAAACTCTTTATCTCTTAAGGCTAATAAATAAAATAGCAGTTCTGTGGTTGGTGCTGGTTGTGTTATACACAATGAACTAATCAATGCCATGATTGGCAGGACTTGGGTAACATGCTTGCCTGTCTATCCAGGGAATGAGTGGGCACTCTATTTCATGATGTCACTAGAATTACATGAGAAGGGGAAAGGGATACCTTTCCAAAGAAAATCAAAGTCGAATGGAATAGTTCCTCAGTAGAAATGAATAATCATTGCCATAATTTACTATAGAAGTGAATCACAACGTAATTCATGTTTTAGAAAGGGTAGTATAATGATTAGAATAATGATTATTTTCTGTGCTGAATTACTTCTGTGTCCTTTTGTGAAAAAATAGTGATTTTTAGAATGAGCAAAAAAATAAAAAAAAAAACATTTGCCAAGTTTCTTTAATTCACTTGTACAATCATTTCCTAAGAGGAAAAGTTCTGTTTTGTTACATTAATCTATGTCTATTCTTTGACAAATACTGTGCTGTCTTGATTACTGTAGACTTATACTAAGTCTTGAAGTCTGTCAGTCTTTCAACTTTGTTCTTTAGTATTGTTTTGGCTATTGTTAGAGTCTTTTCCCTTCCCATATAAATTTAAGAGTCAGTTTGCCCATCTACACAAAATAGTTTTCTTGGATTTGGACTGGGGTTGCACTGAATCTACAGATAATTAAGGAAGAATGGCAACTTAACAATGTTGAATCATCCAATGCATAAACACATAAAATTTCTCTACATTTATTTAGATAAGTTTCATAGTTTCCCACAAATAGATCCAATATACTTTTTATTAGATATACACCTTGGTTTTTATTTTTTTGGGTGCTATTATAAATGATACTGTGTTTTTAACTTCACATTCCAATAGCTTATTGTTAGCTTGTATGAAAGCAATTGGCTTTCATATGTTAACCTTGTATCCTGTAATCTTGCTATAGTCACTTATTACCAAAGGTCTTAAATGGGTTTATTGAGTATACTCCTTATCACTCAAATGGATTTCTTGCGCATCCTTCCCAACTATTATTATAAATTATTTAACTGCACTCCCACATCAGTTACAGCCATCACAAAACTTCCATTAAACAACCACAAAAAGAACAGTTTTATGACTCTCACTTTGACTCTCCCCTCAACCAATTACTCACCCAACTTCAAGAAACCCATAGTAATATTTATTCCACAGACTTATCTTCAAGATCAAGCGGGAGATTTTACACAAATGTACTTTAAGACTTAGTAGGCCATACAAGTTTATTCAATATTATAACATTAGTGTAATAACAGTAATAATTGTATAAATACAATCAAGGCATAAACATAAGACTGAAACCTTTATGATACAGAACAAATATTAAATTCTCCTTTTTATGATTATATCTGTAAATGATTTCCTTTCTCTACTTATGTAGGTAGGCCATACACATTAAAATGATTCATAAAAGACTACATATCTGAAAGTTAGTAAGTGCTCTACTATTATAGAGTTATGCTAACATTTACTAGAAAACTTGAAATGCTTGAACACATCATCACATTCCCCAAATGTAGAACTGTGAATGAATAAGTTTTGGTCCAAAAACAGTGGATTTTCCCCTCAGTCTTAGAAAAAATACTAAATATCATGTAATTAGTACAAACATAACACATAATATATAATGCATAATATATTAGTATGTACATAATTAGTAAATATATAATACTATGTAAGAAGCATTACAATATTTCTATTTTTTAAAGATTTTTATTTATTTAGTCATGAGAGACACAGAGAGAGAGGCAGAGACATAGGCAGGGAAGCCTGATGCAGGACTTGGCCCCATGACCTCAGGATCACGACCTGAGCTAAAGGCAGATGCTCAACCACTGAGACACCCAGATGCCCTAGAATGTTTCTAATTTTACGTTCATTTTCACAACCAGTAAAAATAATAGATTAACAGTTAGGAAAAGTATATTCCCTGCATCAGTGTGACCTTAATAAAATTTTGGAAATTTAGATGACCTTTCTTTAAATCTATGTTCTGAGAAAATCATATGCTTTTAAATATTGAGAAGTACAACTTCAATATCTTGAAGTCAGTGGATTTGTTATCATGTCTAATCATCAGCATGAATAAAGTCTTGAATGCAATTTTAAAGTTTTGGCTGATAGTTATAGTTGGATGCTCTTTATGCTGTCCTATGTTCAATTCTGAGCGAGCACTCCGATGAAACGTAGCTTTTTGTGACATGTGGTCTTTTATTCATAATATACATTTACCTTAAAACAAAAGCTTACAAAAATGATTTAGCTGGTGATTTCTTAAAATCTGATTTTAAAGAAATAGCTACAAATATTAATCTCTTAAATAGGTTTTTAATTATCCCTATCAATATACTTAACTTTTTCTTTTAAATGTAAATAAATAAAATTCTGCTGTCCCAACAAATTTACTTTCAGTATTTTTAAATTAGTAAAAGAATTCAAACATCATTCTTCCTTATTATGTTCTTACAATTTTTTGTCTTTTAGTTTTGACATGAACTTCACCATCTTCTGTATGCATTTCATTATTGGTTATTCCGTATAGATTCTATGAATGTCATCTCTTAAAAATAAAGGTGCCACCTGTTAATTAGGTAAAGATGTCAGGAGAGGCTTAGAAGCCAATGCCCTGGTTTCCAGGTTTCCACTGATGGATTCCATTTCAAACAAACAAACAAACAAACAAATTCTCTACATAGTATCTGGGTTCTAATACAACAATTTAAGGTCCTGCTCGATGGCTCTCCCTCAAAAACATTGTTTAGTTTGGCTTTCAAGTTAATTTCTATTTTATGCTTTCCAACCTATATGTTCAGGTATTTAAAGTATAATAGAATGTTTTGGGAAGAGAAACAAGGTAGAAATGAGTTCTCCATTTACCTAAGCTCTGCCTCTATCTCTCAGTGTCTCAAGGACTCTGTTCCTCCGTGAAATGGAAGTGTTATATCAGATAATCATCCATAGTTTCCTTCTTGCTGGGTCTTTGCAACATCAAAACCATGAAATGGTATGAGTTTGGGTGTTAATTAAGGTCCAGGTCTTGATTTTTTTTAAAAAAAATTATTTATTTATTCATGAGAGAGAGGGGGGGGGGAGAGGGAGAGAGAGAGAGAGAGAGAGGCAGACACAGGCAGAGGGAGAAGCAGGCTCCATGCAGGACTCGATCCCAGGACTCTAGGATCACGCCCTGGGTCGAAGGCAGCACTAAATCGCTGAGGCACCCGGGCTGCCCAAGGTCTTGATTTTTTAAAAATAAGTTCTTCAGAACCTTTCCAGTTGTGCAGATTGGGACATTCTTTTTCATATCTTATTTCAAGAAAGTAATTATTTGAATTGGTATTTTTCTGAGACCTTAGATTAATGGATTTGTGGATTCAAAGCTAGTTAAAAATTTAAGTTCCCTTGAAAATGTAGACTAGCACATGATTTTTCTCTGCTTACAACTCCTATAGCCGCACCTTAAAAAAAAAAACCCCACAAAATTCCTTACACTGGTTTAATAAGCGTTCCTAGTATAGCCCTCAGTGACCTGTGCTAACATCCCTGGAAAATATTTTTGCTCACTGTGCTGCAGGCATTAGGATCTCCTGGCTCTTTCTCAAAGAGCCAAGCATACTTGCTTAGGGTCTCTGAATGTACCATTCGGTCTGTATCCTGGATGCTTCATCCCAGTATCATGGTTTAATTCCTTTTTCTCCCCTCAATTATCACTTCACTGGGGAGATCTTCTTTGGAACTGTCCCTCCCAATACTCCATGTCCTTACCCAGATTCATGATTTTCATAGCGCTTATCACCACAGTATACATTGCTAATTGTCTGTCTCTAATTCTAACTTGAATACACCTTTGGAGAAAAGAAATTTTGACTGACTTACTGCTGTATCCTCCAGAACTGTTTGCATTAGGGATATATTTATTGAATGAAAGAATGAAGAAAGGAAGAAGAAAGAGAGAAATAAAGGAACGAGAAAGAGAGGAAGAGAAAAAGAGATGAGGAAGTGGAGGAGGGGGAAGATTTGTATATCCAGTTGGTCTTTCATCCTGATTCTAGAATCTTGAGATATGTGAATCTTTGCTTACTCTGCTTTGGTGTGTCAAGTCTTTACTAAAATGTTCCATTGTTTAAATTTTTAAAGAGGGTCAAACACATTTGTTTAAAATAAAATCTTATAAAATTGGTGTCTCCACTAATTGCTTCCTGGTTAGTCTACCTTGTATTTCTTTAATCGTTCCCTTCCGTATTTATAAATCTGCTAAACCAATGACTTGGCCAGTCCCTGATTAGCGTAAGCTTTGTCTTTCTGATTTTCTACACTATTAAACATCTTAAGCTTTATTCTGCCTTCAATGGATCACAAATTTTCAGAGAATGAGTAAAACAATGTATATTACATTTATATAGAACGTATGTATAATGCTGCTTAGAGAATATTCCTTTAATGATATCAAAACTGAGCATAAAAATCGCAGTTTTTGATCTTTTTATAATACATTGTATGCAGATTAAGCAAAGATACAATCTTGCATTGAAGCAGATTAGACCATTTCACATGTGGGAAAATCAGAGGGATTGAAAAAAAAAATCTCCCTTGCTTCACCCTTGCCTTGCTCCAAAGTATCTCTCAGTCACTTCTACCTGACGCCAAAAAATATATCATTTCTTACTTAATGGCATTAAAAAAGCAAGATTTCTGCTAAAAACTTCAAATACATCATGTGAGAGGGATGCCATATGAATTCATTATCAGTCATTAACAACTTAGCGTGAATTAGATAACATGGGAACACCATGGGGAATTGAGAAAAATGGCACCTAAATTTGATACCAGTGGAAGCTGGGAGGGTACAGGTGTGAAAGTGATGGTAAAAAAGAAGCCCAGATTGAGAGTTTTAGTAGAAGGGGAAGAAGCAAGGCCACCTGAAGACACTCAGCCGGGATTAGTAGCATAGTGTCAAGCATATTATCTGTCTTATATGGAAACCTACCTGTCTGCAAGCTGTCTTTCTTTATTCAACAAGAATATAGGACCATAGATAGAACTCTTCTGCCTCTCTTGTGAGTTTCTGAAGTTAAGCTCTCTGTCCTTAGGGCACATAGGTCATTTTGTTTAGGGACAGTTTGGTAGGGTAGACCTACGGAGGTACCATTTTGAGTAATAGAACTCCTGGATAACATTTAATTTCTATGGTGATATATTTGAATAGTTAGGGGACAACTTCGAAAAGATCACATTTCACTCAGATATGCCTTTCCATCGGAGATGCCTTGAGGATCCAGTTTATGAAGAACATCTGTTCTTCTTTAACATGGTTCTGCTGCATTAAGGATGTCATGTAATTTTAAATTTATATAACATGAAAACTACATTAGTCAGCTACATTAACTATCCACCAAATAAGTAGGCAAAACCATTTTAATAGAAAAATGTCCTGTAGCAGCCTCTGTCACTTGTATTTTCAAATATTTTGTATTCTCCACAATATCAATGTCCAACAGCTCAATTTCCCTTCAGGATATTTGATTTTTTTTTTTTTTTTTGAGAATCCAAGAAACAAGGGCTCTTTTTTTAAAAATAATATTTCAAAATGCACAACATTGGACCTTATTTAATTTTGTTAGTTTGGATGGATGCAGGAGTTTAAAAGTAATATTAGCACATGTCCAGATTTTTAAATCAATCTTTGTGTTAAGTAATAAGGGGGCAATGCTAAAAATAGTTTCAGACAACTTTGAGTTAATTTTTTCCAGCATGTGTGAGACCCCGACATTCCATATGGACTCATCACAGAAGTCTGTTTTTGCTGTGTCCTCCAAAATGAGTCTGTTAAATGAGCCCTTCATTTTGTTTAGACGCTAATATTAATTGTTCTGGAAAATGTGGTTTAAACACTGAAATAAATGTGCATTTGCTAAATTTAACACAAAAGAGTTGCAACATATTGTGCTTAGGTAACATGTACGTGTTCAAAGTAATTGATTGAAATTTGGATAATATTTACAACCAATTTTGAAATTTAAGATTTTTCTGGTTTGACCAAAGCATATAGGATGCATATGCTTGAAATCTGCTGAAATAGCTACTTAGTCAAACCAGCCTTCCTAACCAGATGAGTCATTTGTTTGCTTCATTTCTTCTTAAGACCTGTGAGGGGCTTCCAAGCTGTCCCTCTTGCAGCAGATGGAATACTCACAGGAGTCCATCCCTATAGCAACCACAGCTGCACCGGGCAACCAGCGCTGTACTGATTTCCAAATAGCATGTGAGGCCACTGGAGTCTGTAAAACCTTCCTTTCACCAACTGGGTTCCCTGCTGACACTATTTGGATAATGTCTAATTTGACCTGCATCTAAGAAAAAGATGGTTATCTTATACCTAACTTAGGAGGACACTCAACCTAAAAATAGAATTGTCTTAGAGGAAAACATTTCTTTCCAGGTGTTTTCCTCCTTAAGTCATATATATTCTAAACATTTCACTTACCTTAGATTATCTGCCATAGATAGATCTACACCACACTCATACGCTTATTTGATTATACCTTTGTTAAAACCATGGACCATGATAGCATTTTTGTGAAGATTTAGTAGCTCTTACATGGAAGTCTTCATGAATCAAGTTCGATATTGAGTACAGGGTATTTCCCAGGGGCAATACTGGAAAATTTTTGGTTTCTTTGTTTGTTTTGGCGGTCATGCTCCTGGCCAGACATTTTATAATGCTTTCTTAGTGATTGTTTAGAGATTCCATCAGTAGTCTTGATAGCTGAAAACAAACTTAGATAAAGTCATAGGTTGGATTGTGCATTATAAAAAATATTTTATTGTTCAAATATAATCACTTTAATGAGTTTTTAGAGCATGTTCTTGCTTTGAACGTAGTGACAAGTACCTGTTTTGAATTTACAGTGTGAAGAATGACTTCAGTAGATCTGAAACCTTGCCCCACAGGGTTAATGAGGTTGAAACAAGCAGAGTTTTTTGTTTTGGTTTTGTTTTTCTGGAAACCAGCAAAAAGTTTAAAGCTTATTTGTCAGAGAATTGTTTCTGCCTAATCAGTTTTTCAAATCCCACTAAGAAACTCACTAAGCTGGCTCTGCAGAAGCCTGGACTCCAGGTCAATGATGTGGTTCCAGCCTATGAAGAAGCAATGCCCTGCCTTCCTTACATAAAATCACAAGCCCGAGACCCCTTCCAGTTTGTACCAACTCTCAGAACATGCTAGTAGCCCCTCTCCTTGTCCTATGACAACTTCCTGACGTCAGGGGTTAAATTTGGACTCCTTCTGATGTTTAGTCTCTGCCCCAAGGTGAACATGGGATGTATGTTCCATATATATTTGCTGAATGTGCATGCTCCATCTTTCCTCATGAATAATCATAAGTTTCTCCACCCTTTTAATCAATGTGTATGAAATCTCAACCCCTATGATTATGAAAAACTTGTTCTCTGCCCATTTGGGGAGGCAGATTTGAAGCTTGTCCTCTGTCTCCTCATTTGGCTGCCTCTTGAATAAACTCTTCTTGTTGGATAGCTTTTCAGGGACTGGCTTTGCTGTGCACCAGGCGGAGGGGCTTGGGCTTGGTTACAGAGCAAACGGGTTGATCTGCATTTGTGTAGAAGGTGTTCAGACTATGACTGAGGAATCTCAACTTGGCATGACGGTATGATTTCGTTGTTACATCTACGGCTGTCTAGCCCTCACTACCTTCTCCCTGCTCTTGTTTCTCTGAACCTGTCTGAGCTAATTTGGGATTGGGGAAAAGATGGAATATAATTTACATGAGAGCCAAATGTGCTTATAGCCTTGTACGTTCACATATCATGACCAACACTATTTTGTGGGAGCTGATGAATGCAAGAAACTCAGAGACCAGGTAGAGAATATCATACCTCTCACTTCTCTCACTATACATGTAAGCTTTCACCTATCCCGAAGAGTTTATTAAATATTTTGAGGTTCTCAAGAGTAATATCTTTCAAAAATCCAATTTCTGTGCCTCAGTTTAAGGATCTAAGTGACACAATGTACTTGAGTGAAAAGGAGTCTATTATTCAGATAGTCTTTGTGTAATTCCAAATATACACTTGCTTTTCATGCTAGAGCCCACATATCCAAGTGGCAGATGGGATATTCATTCTTCCTATGTTTTTGGTGTCATATAAACACAGCTTTCATGTCATGTACATGCTACAATATGATTGCATATGGTTTCATTGAGGATTTCATATTTATAGGGTGGAACTATACCATGATATGAAATATGGAACGCTAGAATCAAGCATTGGGCCAAACTTGAATTCCCTCCAAGGATGTTTTGAGTTCGTAGGAATGTGCACAAAGGTACTCATTATATCATGATTTTGTTTGTAGCTGGGACCATTAATGTGGCCCTTGAGGATAACATTACAGGGAAGCTCTGTTTTTCAGGGAAATGTTTGCTTGCTAGAGAATGGTATGTGCTCCCCACATGCACATTTGTTATGCTACCAGCTGTTCTCTATTACTATCACTTCAACCTGTAAATAAGCCTACAGGTTGGGTCCACTCAGGAGCAACTCTCTCCATCGTGAGAGGTAAACAGAGACAGCTGCCACCGAATCTGAATCCTCTCTTGGCTTCCACTGCCCTACAGAATCTTTACTTGTCCCTGCCCTGCGCTGAACTATCAACTATTTCACTGACTGATTGCCTGTAGTTGCTTGACCCTCCAACCCCCTACCCCTGCCTTCCTGTGTTCAAGTTCTGACAGTCTGCAGTTTGCTGAGGGTAACTGGATGCCACTGGCCTTCCTCTATTCCCATTCCTGTGGCCTTTATCTTTCTCTGATTGATCAGGCTCCTTATCCTACTGCTCCCTGGAACCTGCATCAGCTCATGTGATTTTCTCTCTAGCTATACCCTCAATGCCACACTCTTTTTCTATTTCCACCCATGACCTAGAACATAGAGACCTAGTCACTAAAACAAGAATGAAAATCAAACCTTGGAGAGGCTTTGAATTGCCATGAGTGGGAGTTCAATTACCATGCACTTTATCATTAGAGCCTGTTTTCCTTGAGGAGAACCTTGTGAGATAGTGACTAACTTCATTGTTTAGAAAAACTTTCACTATCATCCAAGCATTAGTCACTTTAGAAATTTGGGTGAATCAGAAGAGAACAACTTGTAGCTTAGCAGTTCCAATTAAGTTCTTTAGAGGGGTGCCTAGAATAAATAAATAGGGCTTTTAAAAATCTTCATGGCTAGACTTGTAAAATTGTCATTGTAATCTAAAGAATCAGTCCTCAGTTTTGGAGAGAATATGATTTTCAGTGTTTAGGCTTGGTAGGAGCACAAGTTATGCAGTTGATTAGACATATACATAAGACCACATAAACATAATTACATAAAAGATTGTTAGGAGCATATTGTTATATTTTTCTGTATCCTTGCTTAAATTGAACAGAATTTCAAATATTTTATTTGTTTATTAGAGAAAGAGAAAATGAGTGGTGGGCACAGACAGAGGAAGAAAGAGAGAGAGAGAGAGAGAGAGAGAGAGAGAGAGAGAGAGAGAGAGAGAAGCTGACTCCTTGCTGAGCAGAAAGCCCAAAACAGGGCTGGATCCCAGAACCCAGAGATCATGAACTGAGCCAAAGAAAGGCATTTAACCAATTGAGCCACCCAGATGCCCTTAAATTGCACAGAATTTCAAATTCGAAATATATGTCACATTTTGAGAATGACTTCTGAAAATTATCTGGAGTTTACATAAGGGAAGCAGAAACAACAAATCAATCATTTAAAAATACTTAAGGCAAACAAAGTCTCCTACTGGCATACTTGTGTTTTTCTTTTTATTCCATTTCTGCGCACTTGTGTTTTCCTTCTGATTTCTGAAGTCTGCAATTTGATATCTAGAGGTTTATCATATGTGAAAAACATAGACTCACTTAATTCTTCCTCCCAACCATTTGCACTCCCTTGTTACAAATGTTGGAATCTGGTTTGAAGTCTTTCTGTTGCCTTGGGTGCTCCAGAGTTTATGTCTTTCTGATGTCTCCAAATTTTATAGGGAGAAGTCAGTGTTCTCTTTCTTCAAGGAGGTCTAAAATGCAAGCCCCAAATATCCATGATGCTGAACGAAGACACACTGACATCTCCTTAACCAGAGGCACCCCCCACCCTTGCAATTGACAATAGAGTAAGTATGTTCTTAGCTCTGACATGTGTTCTCAGCCATTGACTTAAAGAGCAACCCCAAACCACTGGTTTTCAATCCGCTCTGTCCCTTCATGCCTCCTCCAGAGAACACAGCGTTTACTACATTTCACAGAGCTTTAACAGGCATCTAAAATGACTTGAAATCATAGTGAGTGATGGCCACTTAGGGTAGCAAGTTGGTGCCGGGCATAAAGTGAGTAACAGATCTCAGATTCATCTGGAGCTTAACATGATACTAGAAATGTTAATCAAACAAGTACAAACTGTAAAATCAAAAACCAAAATAAGTGTTTTAAGGGAAGAGGATATGGTACGCAAAGTTATCTGAGAAGGGCAATGCTACCCTGAGAAAGTGGCATTGACCTGAAATTTGAAAGAGGAGGAGTTCATTGTGAGGGAACAGGTATATCCAAAGTAACCTAAGTACTCAGAGGAGCAGGTTCTAAGGCCCTGAGGTAGAGGGTAACATGGTTGTAAAATGGACACAAAGGAGGCCAGTGTCACTATAGCAGAGAGAATGAGTGGCAGAGAGCACAAGACATGAAAAGTGGCTGCATGAGCTGGAAAAACAGAAACCACTCTACATATACAAGATACCAAGGGGCATACATAACATGGAGGAGTGTGTGTGGGGGAAATAACTACCAAAAATATGAACACCAAATGTCAGGGAAGCTTCTGTCAAAGACTGAAGCTTAAAGCACTGAAACAAGTAGTTGTGAAAGGCTCACTGGGATGCAAAAGAATTGAAAGCAGGAATGTGAATCATTCTTTGCACAACGATGTACGTAGCAGCATGATCGCAATAGCTGAAAGACAAAAATGACCTACATGTCCATCGGCGGATGCACAGATAAACAAAATGTGGGATAAATACACAGTGAATATTATGCAGTCTTACAGAGGTAGGGCGTTCTGACGCATGCTGACACATGCTACAACATGGATGAACTGTGAAGTCACATGAAGCAAAATAAACCAGTTGCAAAAGGACAAACGGTGTGTGCTTTTACTTACATGAGTAAGTACATGTGCTTTTACTTACATGAGGTACCTAGAACAGTCAAAATCATAAAGACAGAAAGTATGATGCTGGTGAGGGGAGGAAAGGGGAATTAGTATTGAGTGGGTACAGAGTTCCAGGTGAAAAAATAAAAAAAAATCTCTGAAGGTGGAAAGTAGGGGTAATGGTTACACCACAGTGTGAACTTCCATAATGTCACAGATTTGAACACTTAAACATGGTGAAAATGGCAATTTTGTGTTATGTATATTTTCCCAAACCTCTTTTCATGCCCCTGGAAGCAGCTTTGGACCAAAAACGAATGGGCAATCAGTGGACAGAAGCTCTAGCATCCTCCTTCAGAAGAATATCAATCTGGAAACAATACGGGGTAGTAAGGATTCAGCATAACCTTCCGGAGTGATGAGCCTGACATGGTAATTATATGCTCTTCAGGCAAGTGGAGGCTGATAATTTCACATGGGGGAGGGAAGGGAGGGCTGCATTGGTTGTTAAGGGAAACTCGAAAAAATCTGGGATAGGTCACTATAATTAGGTTCATTGAAATATGTCCATTTCAATTATTAATGTCATGTTCCTTTTCCATCAATGGCTTAACTTTAACATCAGAGCTCTACGAAGGCTGTAAGTCAATTTGTCTTATAATTCAACCACCTATAAGGTCCAATTTTACTTTTCAGAAATCTCACTTTGCAGGTTCAAGATATAAGGGATTCTTTCCAGGAAGTCATATAGTCTCTAGAGTACTCTGTTCTGTGACTTGGACTGAGGATATCAAACCTTGAGTTTGTCCATTGCTTTCTCAGAGTTCTCCAAAGTCACACCCATTGCAGCAGCTACTTTGTCTTCTAAAGTTTTGTCTTGTGCAGGAACTACAGGTTATAAAATAAGCAGCTCTGTGCTCACTTGCCTTTGTCTCCTTGGAGCAGATGCCATATATCTGTGCATTCCTTTGCATTCTCTTCCATGTGCTGTGGGTCGTTTACTGTGGCTCCTTACTTGAGGACTTCTCTGTTTTTCTTCCTGCTGCAGGAGCACACTCAACCCACATTCAGGGTGAGCTACATGGACTGGGGAATCCATGTCCCTGGAACTATTCTTTGACCAAAAATGGATAGGCAGTTAGTGGAGCAAAGGTCCAGGATCCCCACTCAGTTGAGGTCACTGTCCTATCTACTGTTGTCTAGTACTGTTGAACTCCAGTTGTTCACAGCAGCGATGCCTTGATAAGGCATTTTTTTCTTTTCCTTACTCTCTCTTGTTCCAATGTTTAAAACAGTGTTCCCTGAGATCACCTCTCAGATTAACCATTTGCATTTAAATTTTTGTTTCAGGGTCCCCTTTTGGGGGAAACCTGACAACGACACCCATGTCCATTGGCAATGAGGTCATTACTGCCTTAACTTGAATCAGATCTGCAAACCAAATTTAGAATTTCATCTTTAAAGTTTGTGCCCAATTTCAGCATGAACACCGGGGTCAGTCAGGATTTGGTTAAGGAAGCAGAAAACACAATATATTTGTGGATCTGAAATACAGGGGTGTATGTAATCATTGGAAGGACCAAAGCAATGAAGATACAGAAGTTGCCACTGAAGGTCACAAAAGCTGCTATTGAAGAAAGCCCCACTGAGGAGCAGGGAAAGACATATATCTGCTTGCGAGGATTTCAGAAATGCATGTTTTTTCAAGAAGAAACTGCTGAAACTCTGACAGCTGTTCATACTTTCTGCTGCCACAACCTGAGAACAATGGATTTCTACCTTCAAAAACTTGTATGAGTGCCTGCCATCCCCAAACTCTAAACATGCAAAAGTGCTCTGGGAAATGTAGTTCTTTGATTCTCTTCTTCAGCACAGGGAAGTTTTTGGAAGGGGTTGGTAGTGATGTTGAGTTTTTACTGGCCCATCTGGAATAACAAGAAAAGTCTGGAACACGAAAAGCCTTGTGTAAGAATTTAAACATTTTTGTTTTTATTCCAAGAGCAATGGGAACACATTGACAGGCTTTAAGAAGGGTGTGATATGATCATTTTGCATTTTCTAATCCTTGGCTATAGAGCAGAGTTTGGGATGCAAAAGAGAGCCAGTTAGGGAAAAATATAGCTTTAGTCTAGGAAAAAAGCTGATGGCCATTTGTTTGGGTAGAGTAATGAAGATATAGCAAGGAGACCAGATTAGGAGTTACCAAGGACAAAAGTAGTTGGATGTGGAGGTAGACTGAGTTTGGGAGATGTAGATGACCAAATTATGAGAATTGTTGGCTTATGTTGTCAATCATTCAGGTAGAGAATACAAGAATACAGCCAGTTTGGGTCAGGCTGGCTGGGTTAGGGGTAGGTTATGATTCCGGTTTAAGGCATGCTGAATTTGACATATCTTTGAGGTGTTACGCAAGGATGCTGAAAAGGCAACACACTGAGACACTGTATGTGCTTTGGGAGAGCTTGCAGGAGTGGGTGCTCCATGCCTCCTGGCAGTTTCTCATTGTTGGCCACTGCCAGGGTTGGTAGTAATGCCCAGCAACTGCTTCCATGTCCAGTGTTAGTTCCTCAGGGTGGTGGAAGCTCTCCTTTGCAGTAGTTTCTCAAAGCAATAGCTCCCAAGAGCCTCCTTTTAATGCTAGATGGTCAGAAATTTTTGACAGTGGTTTTATATATTCCCAATTATTTTTCCCTTCACAGGAAAGATTTTGCATGATTATTGACCACTAGCTTGGTGTTAGTCCCTCAGCCACCCTTCAAGGCAACTAAAATGGAGCCTTGCTGAGCTGTCCCCAGAAAGTTGTTCATGCTATAAAAGAGCCACCTCAAAACACTCAAGTTTAATTGAGGAAAGCAAACCTATAAAATATCAGATAATACTATATAACAATGATGTTCTCTCTCCTCTTTTATACCTGAGTCAAGCTGGCTCAGGAGAACTGTCATTCTCCCCAGTGGGGCTGCCCAGGATGGAAATGGCAACCTTTCTTTTCCTCCTGGCTTTACTAAGCTTACTTAAGTAACTAAGGTGTTTGGCAAATCCATATATCACTCAACTTTCCATGGGCCTGGGGCATGGCCTACACTATCCATGGGGTACTGAGTGACCCAAATTTTCCCACATATATAGTATGTAGAAACACCTAGGATAACCCTTACATTACATAAGATTTTGTTTTTTATAATTCTCCTACAAGGGAGTTTTGCCTCTGTTCCTTGACCCCCGATTTATTTATTTATTTGCTTACTCAATGATTTATTTGTATCTGTGTGGACTTAGGTATAGTTATTTTATAATTTGGCTTATAGCCCAGTACAACATTCCTACGTTGCACAAATCATTCCTATTCTGATCGCTGGAAGTTCTTTCAAATTACTTCCTGTGTCCCTAGGAAATGCCTCCATCTTCTTGTGATTTGAGTCCTTCCTCATTTCTGGTACAAGACGGTTCACCTTGCACTTTGTGTTCCAGTCCTAGAGTCAGCCATTTCTAGGCTGGTATCTGGAAACCAAGATGTGGGCATGGTTATCATTGTCCTGCCCTAAGTACGTCCTTCATCTTGTCTGGTGGTGCAGGTTGGCTGGTGGTGAATTCTGTCTCTGCTGATTCTTATCTTGGTCTCTCAATTTCCTGACCCGCAGGAGCAGTCCTGTGTTGGAAACCCTCCGCAGGTCTCCAGGGCTCCCTGAGCAGCCCCCTTAGGTCCCCTGTAGCTGTTTCTACCTGGTAACCTCTGCACAAATCCCAGCTGCCCTGGCCTCATCCAACTCCCAGGTGGTTTGCTCAAATTAGGGAGACTCTCAGGCTCTGCTTTGTTTTCCCCTTCTGCCTCTCAGCAATAGACCCTCCAGACAATGATGTGGAGCTATCAGAGCACTTCCCATGTTGACTTCCCTTCCCCAGGGATCACTAAAAGGAGCTGCTTGTCACTCAAAGCCAACTTGTCTGAAAGTAGTTCTGGAAACTACTGCTATTTTGATTTTCTCATAGTTTAAGGCAGAGAGGCAACTTGGCTCCCTGTTATTGCATCTTTATTGGGTGCAAACTTTCTTATGCCTTTTATTTATGTTGTTCTTAATAAAGATACAAAATTTTAGAAAAATATTAGCAATAATGCTCGAAAGAGAAGACTTACTTACAATTATAATAAACATATCTCACATTTTATTAAGCAGAGCCATGAATAGTTCTTGTGGTACTTCCGTGTGAATTAGAAAAAGATATCCTTGAATAAGAACATTTTACTTTAATCCTTTAAGAATTTGAAATAATAAACAGATTTTTCTAACACAAGACCTATTACTGCTATCTGCTGGACACTTTCCACCATGATATATATAAATCTTTGATGCCTTCAATGTAAATGTCATGCTCCAAATTTTTTTAGAATTCAACCTCCACAACTGTTTTGGGGTCCCAGAAAAACTTCTGGATGTGAGGAGGTAAAGTAGAAAGAATTAAAAACATGCAGAAATGTTTGTATTTGCGCTAGAAGGAGTCAGTAGGTTCATGTTCACTTTTCCTCTTCACACAAAGTCTAATTTGAAAAATCTAAATGTGTGTATTGTTTAAAATATAATATGGTATTATTTCAATAAAAATCTCTGTAAAATATAATAGATCAATTAAAATGATGCCTTTTGCCATATGTAGGATAATATTAGAAAATTGCTATATAAAAGGGAATACTAGGAAATATGGATGTTAAAAAACCTGGAAAGAAAGAAAAGTTGATAGTAGTAATAATAAACATCAGTTATCATAAATATGAGTTAAGCTTTCAGTTAAAAAAAATGTTAATTTGTATTAAATACAAAACAAAGCAATAAATGTCTTGCTCTTTATAATAAAGAATACTTAAAAATTATAACACAGCAAAGTTGCTAAAAGAATAGGTAATGAATATCTACCAACCACAAATAAGAAACACGTAGACCGTGACTGACAAAGTTAAAAAGGTGGTTAATAGGACAAAAGGATGACTTTCTATAAAGATAAAAGAGGCAAACCTCAATAGAAAATCAATAGGCATGATTTTTGCATATGTGATAAACACAGTATCATAAAGGAGATAATGGAAACAGTGAAAGCCCAAAGTTTTGATGAAATAGAGAAAAATGGATATAAAGGAATTTGGTAACAAAATTTATGTATTTTATTTAATAGATGTTTATTTTTAAAATAGATCATACTTTATTGTCTTAAGAAATCTTAGCTTATTTAAAAATTTAGAAATTTTGTAAACCTAGCAAAATGTGATGAAGTTCAGATTAATGTAAAAATTCAAACATTTAAAAAGCCTTAGCCATTTGGAAATTAAACATTGAAGTGAATGGTCTTTTTGGTAAATAAATAATAGACACTACAATACTATATATCAAGAGAAATTGATATATACAATACTATATATCAGCTAAATTCTAAGAACAATTAGTAGCTTTTATTATTAAGCAAGAAGAAAATCAGTGAAAGTTAAAAACTTAACATAAGCGTGGAAGGAAAATTAAGGAAATCATTAGAAATAATAGGAAATCAGAGATGATAGAATTTGAAAATTTAGAAAAACAACTGAATTTATAAATAAATGAAGTTTGTTTTTTTAAATAAATCAAAAAAATCTTTTAAAATTCTTTAAATAGTTTAGTGAGCAAAAGAAAAAGTCAAAATGAAATAGAATTAAAATTTAAAGGACTAAATATACGTATAGATGAGGGATTTTTTTTCAGATGATGTTTTTATTTTATTTATTTATTTATTTATTTATCTATTTATTTATTTATTTATTTATTTAAAGATTTATTTATTTATGCTGTACATGGAGAGAGAGAGAGACAGAGACACAGGCAGAGGGAGAAGCAGGCTCTACGCACCGGGAGCCCAACGTGGGGCTCGATCCCGGGACTCCAGGATCGCGCCCTGGGCCAAAGGCAGGAGCTAAAGGGATCCCAGATGCCAGGGATCCCAGATGATGTTTTTAAATGTAAAAAAAAAAAAAATATTATCTTGCAATCAGTGCTGATAATTTGAAAAGATAAGGTATTATAAATGAAAATGAAAATTTCTTCCTAGAAAATGTGCACCATTTCCACATCCCATCAAAAAATTAAAATTTTCTATGTTAACATATTAAAAATTGAAATTTAAAAGAGGAGACATGCCCCTACAGCAGTTGAAAGAAATCTTTAGGGTGCCTGGGTGGCTCAGAGTTTGAGCATCTGCCTTTGGCTCAGGTCATGATCCCGGGTCCTGGGATTGAGTTCCACAACGGGCTCCCTCTGGGGAGCCTGCTTCTCCCTCTGCCTGTGTCTCTGTCTCTTTCTGTCTCTCATGAATAAATAATTGAAATCTTAAAAAAAGAAAAAAATAGCAACCTTTAGAAATGCCTATTCACAACACCACGACTTAACTGAAGTCTCTCTGCTAAGGACTGAATGTTTGTATTTCCCCCAAATTCACTTATTGAAATCTTAGCCTCCAGTACAAAGGAGGGTGCTCACCAGAGCTCTATCACTCCAGCACCGTGATCTCAGATGTCCAGCCTCCGGAACTGTGAGAAATAAAATGCTATTGTTTTATAAGCCACACAGTTTATGGTACTATGTTATAGTAGCTGGAACTAAGAGAGAGTAAGTGAGAATTCACATGGGGGGAAGAGAGAGAGAATGAAGAAGAGAAAGAAATTAAGTAATATAGAAAAGATTTCTTTTTCTGTTTTTAAAAAGGATTTTTATTTATTCATTCATGAGAGACCCCCCCACACACACACACAGAGAGAGAGAGAGAGAGAGAGAGAGAGAGGCAGAGACAGGCAGAGGGAGAAGCAGGCTCCATGCAGGAAGCCTGACGTGGGACTCGATCCCAGGTCTCCAGGATCAGGCTCTGGGTCGAAGGCAGGTGCTAAACCTCTGAGCCACCTGGGGATCCCCAAGATTTCTTTTTCAAAATAGTCCATATATTTATTTTATTTAACTTAAAATACTAATGGAATTTTGATACGAATGGGGCTTTAGCAAGGTAAATCTACATTACATCTGGAAGGATGACTGAGAATAACCATAATAATGTTGAAAATAAGTAAATTCTTTTCCACAAGAGAGACAACCAAGACTAGGGCAAGTTAACTATCTTGTCCAATCATTTTTCTTGTCACTTGGTGTCATTTGCCAAAGTGCAAACTGAGCCTTTTTTGGTAAAACCTCAAAGCCATAGCTCTCCCCTAGTGTGACACATACAAATGCAGTGGATGCTGTATTGGCTCCAAAATCAGGATCGAGCCACTTGCTGTGGAGAGTGCTGGCATGAAAAAGCTGGTTCACAAAAGTTATAGCCCTGCCCCAGGGTCCAACCCACATCCATGACCTATTAGTATGGAGGGGGATGCAGAGACCTACCCCTGGCCTTAATCTTAGACGGCCCTGAAAGGTCATCCTAGCTCAAGTAGCCCCTCTGGAGTCATCCTAGCTGGACTACTGGGGCTTTTTTACAAATGCATTACATTCAACTTCATCCTTTGCCAATTATTCTTCCCTCCCTTCTTAATAGGTATTTTTCTTATGAGCACTGCCCCATAGATGTCCTGCATGCACACTTTGTCTCAGACTGCATGTATGGGGAGCTGGGCTTCACATATTTAATGTCAAGACTAACCCTAAGGAAGCAGATTCAAAAAGAAGAATTTAGAGTAAGATCACCCCTGGCCAGCTGGCCACACTGTTAGGTAGGACACTGCTGGCATGTGACCTGCTGTAATAACAATAGTTAAATGTTCCCTGGTGGTGAACTGGAAAGAGATGCTGGGGAAGGTAATGCATTGGCTGCTGCAAAATCTCATGGGTTTTAGAGGTTTGGGGAAGTAGCAATTATAGAAACAGTGGAATCAGAATACTGTTGATGCATTAGACAAAGACGATGAAAGGCTGATGGCGGTTCATCTACAATTTAAGGTCAAAATGTGAAAACCAAAGGCCTGTTTGGCAGCATATAAAAAGAGTACCACATTTTTGCAGGTGGAGGCTGGAAAAAGCTGAGCATAAGACCAGGATATAATTATAAGTGTAGCGGAGCTTCAGAGAAGGTTAAATTCTCATCTTTAGCAAGTCTGCCATTGCCAAGGTCAGGTTTATGGCTTGAAAGGTCTAGAATCAGGATGAGGATGCTTGAAATGATGGTACCAGAGCCTTGAAACACAAAGATATCTCTGAATCCACTCGGTCTATAGCAGTGGTCTACTCCTGCCAATTAAAGCCTCCCCAACCTGCCTGAGAATATAGAGGCTGTTGCTTCCACCTCTCCTCCTGGATAACAGACCAATAGCTGGGGTTATCATAAGATAATCTGGCCAATGTATTCTAGAGTATTTTGCTAGAGGGAGAGAAGTGCCATTTTCTGAAAAAGCTGCAGAACCAGTCAACTATAACAGTAGGATCCAGGAACATATGTTGGGATCAGATCCTGAGGGTTCCAGACCCCGGGGATGGATAGGAGGCAGAATACAAAATTCATTAAGAGAGTGTTTGTTAATGTAACACTCTCTCTGATACAGAGTTTTATACCCTGGCAAGGAATCTGGGAAACAATGCAAATTTGCTGCTCCATTGGCTCTCTGATGCTCGGAGAAAATTAAGGCTTGCAGTGAAGAAGAAAAGCCAAAACTGCTATGCAAATGATAGAGGAAGAACTATAAGGCTCAGAGAATGGGCACACTAGAGTGGATAAACTGTGTAAGGCCAGAAAACCAACTACATTCTGTGGTGGGCCCAGGGAACACTCCATTTATCAATACTAGGATGTGCTAGTGAAAGAGACCCCACTATTATGGAGAATCCCAGTGGTGGCTGTCTCCCATAAGTAGAGGAGATGGAAGGAGATCCTATAGCAGATCTGGGCTCCCCAAATAAAATGGGGTGATACAGTCCTAAAATAATAGAGGCAGGTGGTGGTACTTAGCACTCACAAGCAAGTTGTGCACAATTATCATAATGGGCAGCAAAGCTGAAGCAGCAGCCAGGCTAGCTGGTCCAATAGAGAACTATTGAGATGGAGAGTAGAGCATGGCTTTGCCTAGGGCAAAATAGTTGGGTAGACAAAAGTCTTGTTCGACATGTACAGTCAAAAGAAATTAACAATAGGTAATAAGAAAATTAAGAGTAATAGATAGTTATAATCTGTTTTTGGTGGGTTGGTTCTCAGACTCAGAACTTGCTGATAGAAAAGGAGTCAGGGTCCCTGTTCATCAAAGCTGATTTAGCTATGGCCTTTACTGAAGGCCCAACAGACAAATGACAGCAACAAGTAACAGTCCTTGGATACGACACTGTCCATTAAAGTGACAAGTCAACCCCATAGTGACAAGTTGATCACACTGGATTTCTACAGCCCTGGAATAGGCAGTGATTCATCTCAACTGGAAATGATATGTATTCCTGGTATGGATATGTCGTTCAGGCTTTCATGGCCATTATTTGAAGACTGACAGTGACCCACCTACAGAGTCTTTGGCACACAATACCACACATTGGCCCAGGAACCCAGTCAGGAACAAAAGAGGTGCAGTCGTGGACCATAAAACACCACACTGAAACTGCTGGCCTGATAGAGCAATGATCCATCTAAAATCTTGTTTTTAGTAAAACTATGCTGTACAAAATAGGACAGGTTTTCTAAACACATGATAATTATAATCATTATTTCACTTTAAAAATGTATAATATCCCACTTGTATATTTTTATTGCAAACAAGAAAAACAAACTCTATCTCTAACATAAAGTGAATTTATTGGTGGGTATATAGAAACTTACAGGAGTGAAAGAAAAGCAGAACATTGTCTGGGAATAACAGAAACTGGTAATAGTAAGTTTAGGGAATCTCTGTATAGAAATCATCTGACATTAGGACTTTAAGGCCTTTACTGGAGGAATCAACTCCCTTTATTTATCCAATGCTTAATTCTTCATGCTCCAATTTCAAAGTTGGAACAGAGGCCAACTGCTCTCACTTCAGTCACGTTTCTGTACTATGGCTTCTACCAGGTTGGAAGACCATGACTGTCAAAGTCCTTGGGGTTTCCTTTGGTTCTCATTATGGGATGGTACCATGATTTACCCTCCTGGATAACACACAATGTAGAGGGGATGTAATTCCCAGAGGGAAATCATGCAGCTATTAGTTAAGAGAGAAATGGATGCTAGAGGGCTAGAAACACATCAACTGTCCTCTGATACACACTTTAAAGTAACTGTTCAATTATTTATGGTCAATATATGTGCTGTTGGATATGTTTATAAGCAAGCAAGTTCTGCTTGTTGCTCCAGCATCATTTTCTTCCTCTCTCATCAGCTGCATGGAGGTTGGGAAAAGGGACTACTCTTTGAGTAGTAGAGGGATTATCACCTCTGCTGGCCAACCTCATGTTGCCATCCTGGGCAATGCTGCCTTCCGATGGGAATGTCCCACAATATCTCTGGTGTTAATGAGTGTTATGGCCTTTGGGTTGCCAGAATAAAAATTTATTATATGAGATTACATGAGTCCATGCCAATTTTTTTTTTTTACCTTTTTTCCCTTGGAACTCTTTTTTTTATCAACATTTTTTCCCCCTCTTCTTTCCCTTGGAACTGATAGCAAAGTTTGTACCTGGATACTGAGAGATGCTGTTTATGAATCCAAGAGTATGAATAACTCTGTTGGTTTTGCCTGTAACCCTCTTCGAGAGAATGTACAAGTTCCCCAGTAAAAATTGGGGAACGGGAACATATATCACAAACACTTCTTCAAACACTGCCCTGTAAGGGCATATTCCTTTTCTCTTGTTGTCATTCTCATTCTTTGTAGAAATATTTTTTTTAAATTTTATCTAAATTCAAGTTGCAAACATATAGTATAACATCCAGTGCTCATCTCATCATGTGCCCTCCATAATGCCCATCAGCCAATTGCCCATCCCTCCACCCACCTTCCCTTCTGCAACCCTTTGTTTGTTTCCCAGAGTTAAGAGTCTCTTACGGTTTGTCTTTCTTTCTAATTTTCCCCATTCAGTTTCCCCCCTTCCCTTACGGTCCTTTTCAGTATCTTTAATCTATTCCTTCTACCTGTGGCATGAGTTTCTCTATCTTGCCCCAACTCCAAAGTAAATAAATCAAATGCCCCTTATTTGTATTACAAAAGAATCCTCTCTTGTACAAGAAAGTTTAATAAGCTTTTCTTAAAAATTGTAATTGCTGATCCTGGTTCAATTCATGAACATAATACCTCCACTCTAAATTTTAGGTAAATCCAAGTCTGATTTTATAGCATAACCTGAAAAGCAATAGTAAGAAAATAGCATATAGCTGGCAGGAAATTATTCAAGCTGTTCATGTCTCCCTCCCTAAGCCAGTTTCAAGAGAATAGTGAAATAGAGTTCCCTGATAGGAAATATGTTTCGGTGAAGGACAATGAAATCATGCTAAACTTAATGAGAATGTTTTTAAAATGTTCCTATTTCCCCTTTCAGGTGATGCTTGAAACACATTTATTCTATTCTCTTGATACTGTGACAGGAAAGAAATTGTGTTATTACTTCTACTACCTAGGGAACATAGCTGGTTGGCTACTTTTGACTTTTAGACTGTTCTCAAATCATTTTCTTAGAGCACATTTCTTTGCCTTGTTTTCAATGACAGAGAAATAAGGCCATTGTATAATTTCCATTATCGTTAATGACTCTTCAAACACACCTACTACAGAGACTAAGTGTCTTTATTGTTCACTGTAAGTTTCCCCTGAGGCACTTGTTTTTGTTTAAAAGGGGATAATAAATAAATAAATAAATAAATATCCATATCACAGTTAAAAGTGGACTAAAGTCAAATTGCTACTTAAGCTTTCAACAAAATAATATAATAAGTAAGCACACAGAGTGCTTATGCTTACCGTATAATATGATATCAATAAAAATATCTGATTAAAAATTGAAAATGTAAAATGCATGAGCAACTGCACAGCCATGTTTATTTAAAAAGATAATTGAGAGAGCTAATATCATGTGCAAGAAGTTTCCATTACAGATATTTATAAGCATGACAATTAACATTTTGATTTCTGACATACCTGTTATTTTAATGTTCACATAATTAAAAATGATAATCTGATTTTTCTAGATACATGTACCCCTGTGTTTATTGCAGCATTGCTTATAATAGTCAAATTATGGAAGCAACCCAAGTACTCATTAGTAGATGAACGGAGAAAGAAGATGAGGTGTATATTGACAATGGAATATTACTCAACCATAAAAAAACATGAAATCCTGCCATTTGCAACAACATAGAGGGACATAGAGAGTATAATGTTAAGTGAAATAAATCAGTCAGAGAAAGACAATTATCATATGATTTCACTCAAAAGTGGAATTTAGTAAACAATACAAATAAGTAAGAGGAAGAGAGAGAGAAGCCAAGAGACAAACTCTCAATTATAGAGAACAAACTGATGGATACTAGAGGTAGTTGGGAGGGGAGATGGGTGAAATATGTCATGGGCATTAAGGATAGCGCTCGTGATGAGTACTGGATGATGTGTAGAATTGTTGAATTGCTATATTGTACACCTGAAACTATATTATATTATATGTCAACTAACTGGAATTAAAATAAAAATTTTAAAAAATAAACCAAAAAAAAGAGAGGAATAAAAAAAGAAAAAATAATTCTAAACTTCTTACTGTGTATATCATGGCTGGTTTGCAAATAAAGTTCTTAATAACCCTCTTAGTGATAGGTAGCATCTCTTTTCCTTATGCTTGAATCTGGAGTATCCTTATGACTTGTTTTGATCAGTAAAATATGGTAGAAACAATGTTGTACCTGTTCTAGACCTAGGCTTCAGGGAGCTGAGCTTTGCACCATGTAAAGCAAAACACCAAAGAAGTTTAAGGTTTTAGTGCAGAGAAAGACCACGTGGTGAGAGAGGGGTCCTGGTGTTTGAGATACTGTGAAGGGAAAGAAAGAAGTCCAGACAGTCTCTGGCCCTTCCATCTGTCTCAGCTTAGCCACCGGGCATGAGAGTGAACGTCTTTGGAATCTCCAGGCCCACCACAACCATCCCAGTCAAGAGAGTGTGGGACAGAGAGGAACCATCCTTGTTGAACTTTGCCAAAATTTTAGAATTATGAGCAAGTGAATGGTTGTTGACTTAAGATGCAAAGTTGAAGTGGTTTGTTATAGAGAGAGAGTCAACGCACTTCATCTTTCCAGGTTTTTACTGACTCCTTCTCTTATCTACCTCCTTAACCTTTTCCACCATACCCTTCTAGTTCGGGGGTCAGCAAACTACAGCCTATGGTGATATTCTGCTTTGATAAATAAAGCTTTATTGGAATATATAAAACCTATGTCTGCTTTCATGTTATAACAGGGAGTTGGACAGTTGCAACAGAGATTCAGCCAATAAAACCTATATTATTTGTTTTCTGATCCTTTACAGAAAAAGTTTGCTGATCCATGCTCTAGCTGACCAAACACTCCCCACTAACTTTCACTTGTGCAAAAACTATAAGCACTTTCCTGCCTGGGGGCTACTCAATACACAGTACTACTCTCACAGCTTGGACTGCACATCCCCTGGCTCCTTAGATGCCTGGGTCCTTTATATCTGTCCACTCTTAGATCAGATATCAGTTTCTCTGGGAGGATTTTCTGGACCATCTAATTCAAATCTACCCCATACCACCTATTCCTTCACACTGCAAGTTATTCTACAGAACACAATTCTCTTTATTTGCTTCACCGTGCTTATAAAAAAACTAATCTTCTTTACATATCTATATATTTATTCATTTTCCCATTTGCTTTAAGATAAAGATTTATGAGTAAAGGAGAGTGACAGCAAAATGGTGAAATCAGTGGTTCCTGACTTTGGTACCCTGTACAGAAAGAGTAACTTAACCATATGTATCCACAGACATGATGTCTTTGTTAGGATTACCAAGCTGGGGCTGAGTTTGAAGCATCCTCTTGGGCCAACAAAACAGGAAAACTACATTAGAAGGTAAAGAAGAATGGTTTCACTTTGGCTCCATTACCCTTTCCCAGGCTGGTACCAAGGAGGTCCCCCAGACCTACAGTTTCTCCAGGGGGAAAGATCCCAACAAGGATGTTCAGTTTCCCCAGGGAAGCTCACTTAGATATTGCATCATGGAGATGACTGGGGGAGTCAGCTAGAGGCAAAGAAGTGGTGTGGGGCTCCCAGCAATGAGTGTGTGGATCTTGACAGACCACATTCTTGCTAGCAGAGGTGCCCAAGCAGAACAGAGATCTCAACCAATATTCAAAAATCTACCAACAAAGAAAAGCCCAGAGGAGATGGGTTTATGGGTGAATTATACCAAACATTTAGAGAATTAATGCCAATCGTTCTCAAAATCTTGCAGAAAATCAAAGAGGAAAGACTCATTTTATGAGTCCAATATGGCCTTGATACCAAAGCAAGATAAGAATATTACAAGAAGAATAAAATGTGGGCCAACAACCTAATGAATATAAATGCAATAATTCTCAAGAGAATACTAGCAAACCAAATCAACAGTACATTAAAAGAAGCATACAAGGTGACTGCATGATTCAGTTGGTTCAGTGTCTGACTCTGGTCGTGATCTTGGGGTCATAAGATCCAGGCCTGTGTCAGGCTCCATATCCGTGTGGAGTCTGCTTGAGATTCTCTCCACCCACCCTCTGCTCCTCTCACTCATGCTCTCCATCTTTCTCTCAAATAAATAAATCTTATAAAAAATCATTTAGCATGAGTTAGTAGAATTTACCAGGGATGCAAGGTTGTTCAACATACACAAGACAATAAATGTGATACATCACTCTGATAGAATAAAATACAAAAATAATACAATGATCTCAATAGTTGCAGAAAAGGCATTTGACAAAATTCAATATCTTTTCATGATAAAAATTATCAAAAGAGTATAGAGGGAATGTGCCTCAATACAATAAAGGTCATATATGCCAAGTCCACAGCTAACACCTACTCAGTGGTGAAAGTTTGCTCTTGAGTTGGGTATTGTATACTTATTGGATAAGTCCTTATCCTGGTTATAGATTTCAGAAATCCAGACAGTGTATTTATATATAGTAAAGGGGAGGACACCATCAATGATGACTAAATAAGAACAGGGATATTTATTAGGAGATGGTGTCATTCTCTTGGAGTTAGAGGTAGAAAATCTCAAGGAAATCACTGCAAAACCATTATTAAACATAATTTTTAAAAAGCCTAGTCTGGAACATTACATCTCTAGAGCAGTATCATTCAATAAAAATACAATATTGGCCATATACAAGATTTTAAAATTTTCTGGTGGTCACATTAAACAAAAACAAAAAGTAACACAAATAATGTTAGTAACATTTTATTTAACCAAATAAGTCCAAAATGCTACCATTTTAACATGTAATCAATATAAAAATTTAGATGTTCCTTTTTTGTATTGTTTTTGAAGCTCAGAATGTATTTCACACTCACAGTACATCTCAGTTCAGACCAGCCACACTGCAAGTGTTCAATCAGGATTGCTCTGAGATGGGGAAAAAAATGTGAGCATGAGAAGAATTGAGAATGAATACCAGCAGAGGCCATTAGTGCTTGTCACACAGCCTATCTGTTCATAAAAGTGTCCATTCATCTACCTCAGATTCCCCTGAAATTAAACTGAGACCATGTAATTAATTTCTAGCCAATATGATGTGGGGGAAAGTTCTGTAAGCCACTTATAAGCTTGGTCTTTAGAATCACCCTGTGAAGTCTTTCAATCTTTTTCTCTCCTGCCATGGTGACTTGGAGGCCATGTAGTACAGATGGCACAGCTACAATGTGGATGATGGCCACTCACCCAGCCTCTGATTATCATCTGAACAATCAATGAACTTCCATTGTGGTAAGTCATTGAGATTTCAGGGCCTGTCTATTGTACCAACTAGCACTGATTGCCCACTATGTGAAGAGAGAATTACTGCTTAGGCTTTACGAAAGGAATATCCAGAACACAAGTAGCGATATTAGCTGAGTAACTAACCAACCAAACAAACAAAAACACTTAAGTTTTGTTTTGCAGGAAAAATAGGAACTGTGGGAGAAAATAAAGAAAAAGAAAGAAGAGGGTACTTTGATCTAATGAATATTTAGCCTACAAATGTAGAAGAGAAATTGAATTTAATTGAAGAAGCAGGTTGAACTTTAAAAAAATTCAGCTAAGATCTGCTTGAAAGGAGATGGTAATAACAGAAGGAGATAGAAATGGAACCCTGGAGGAAATAGAGACATATCCATCTGGTGCAGGAAAAATACCATAGAAAAGAATGTTTCTGCTACAATTAAATAAGTCACGATTTATTCAAGTCCAAGAAAAAAATATCAAATTCTGAGTATAGGTGGAATTTGGGGAGAGTGATATATGACCAGAGTTATATTGACTGTGAACTTTGCTGGAGAGTTTCCTCTTATAAACTCAAGGTACCCATGTCAGGAAGCCATAGAATCAGGATCCAAAGGGAGATATCTAGTAAATATTTTTAAATAGACAGGACTGACACCAAGGAAAAGGAAAGAAAGTCAAAGAAAACTTGAGGACTTCAGGTCCTCCTTTCTACAGTTTGCAAGAATATAGGAGTGTTTCTCAATCAGAGGCAAGCAGATTCCCCCCAGTATCTGGGAAGCTGGAACTAAAATACTCCCAGTAGAAGATGGCTAGAATGTAAGTTCTCAAGAAGTAACTAGACACAGACATACACTTGAATGATACTCCCCTTGATGCAAGTGGGACAAGAGAGATAGTTTTGACCTCTCATCCTTCTTAGAGAGAGGCCATTTCTTATTTGTGCCTACTCAGTAACATTTTAACTCAAGAGTTTTCTTTCTCTGATCCAATGTTGTTCTAGTGAGTCTGACAATCTCTATACACATCTTAAGTCTGGCCAGTCATTGAATCCCATGATTATCATCAGCGATTAGTCTAGGGAGTGAGCATGGGAAGTGAGCCAGGTTCATCAAATTGGTTCCAGCAGATTTAATGTAAAGACAATGAAAACAAGAAACAGTAAAAGATTGGCTTCTGTACTGTTTGAGAACTTGTATCTAGCTTCACTCAAGTTAGATTCACTTTCTGATTTTCACTTATTTAAAGTTGTTCACTAGAGAATTTGATCTGGCTAACTTCATTTCATTTTAGTTATACTGTTAAGCAATCTGCAATGTGTAATATATCTGGTAATCTAGTTTATACAATATAGCTGGGCACAGTAATCATTAAGAACTAAAAGTGATTAGGAATTATTTAACGTCCTGATCTATCACAAGTCATAGTGTCTAGAGACACTGAGGGGTTGAGCTGTCTGGTAACAGTGTTTTGGATTCATAGGATCAGGGGCTTGTGCTAGGAAGTGATCATATAAGTGTGAAATGGAATTTCTTGACGATCTACTAATCTTGCTTATGTCAAACAAAAAGAGGAAGTGTAATTCCTTAGTTACACTTGTGTGTTAATACAGCGGTTACAAAACAAAGCATTACTAGGATTTTTCCATCAGAGGATGATATTCAAGGTCCCTTAATGTTTTCCTATCCCATTCTATTTCCAACAGGGAGAGTTAGTAAGCATTTGCCATCAGGCCATGTTTATTAGGGACTGCAGTCACTGGACCAGAGAACAGAACAAAGAATGTAGCAATAGATAAACATACATAAGCACGACTGATTTTTGACAAAAATGTAGAAGTAATAACAATGAAAGAAAAGATGGCCTTCTAAATAGTTAGTACTGGAGTCCTGAGATGTCTATAGGCAAAAAAGTTAATCTTGATCTGACCCTCACACCTTCTGCAAAAATCAATTCAAAATGGAAGATGGATTAAAAGTAAAACAGAAAATTATAACACTTTTAGAAAAAAAAAAAGTAGAAATTCTTGGGATCTAGGACTAGTCAAAAGCCTTGGAATCCTAGACTTGACCCCAAAAGCATGATT
Organism: Nyctereutes procyonoides; assembly: GCF_905146905.1. Classification (NCBI taxonomy): domain Eukaryota; kingdom Metazoa; phylum Chordata; class Mammalia; order Carnivora; family Canidae; genus Nyctereutes; species Nyctereutes procyonoides. The sequence continues at coordinate 46,813,980 of NW_026575133.1, read as the reverse complement.
CTTAAGTAAAAAAATGATAAATTGTACCTCACCAAAATTATAAACTTTTGCCCTATGGAAAGCCCTATTAAAATGATGCAAAAACAAGTAAAAATTGGAAAAAGATATTTGAAAACCAAAATATGATAAAAAGCTAATATCTAGAATATGTAAAGAACTCTCACAACTTAGCTGTTAAAATAAACAAGTAATCCAATTAGAAAATAGGCAAAACTCACGAACAGATGTCTCATTAAAGAGAATTTACAGATGGGAAATCTGCACATAAGAAGATGTTCAATATCCTTAGCCATTAGGAGAATGCAAATTAAAACTACAATGAAATATTACTATTTACCAGAATGACTAAAATAAAAAACAGCAAATGAGTGTGAGGATGTAAAGAAACTGTATCACTCATAAAATGCTGTAAAATACATGTATAAAATGGTATGGCCACTCTGGAAAACAGTTTGGGAGTTTCTTTAAAAACTAACCACACACGTTCTACATGACCCAGCAACGTACTCTTGGGCATTTATTCCAGGTAAATGAAAAGTATACTCACACAGAAACCTGTAAACAATTGTTCAAAGCAGCTCTAGAAGCAATAGCCACAATGGAGACTCATCTTAGATGTCCTTCCACAAGTGAGTAGTTAAACTGTGGTACATACCTACTATGGAATACTGCTCGGCAACGTAAGGGGACAAAAGATTGATACGTGCAACAACTTGGATGAATTTTGAGGCATTATGCTACCTGCGAAAAGCCAATCTCAAAGGGTTACATGTTGTTCAAAGGCATTTATGTAACATTCTTGAATTTTAGAAGTAGAGAACGTATTCGTGGTTGGGGACTTGGGAAGAAGAGAGGACTTGGGAAGAAGAATGAGGACTTGGGAAGAAGAGAGAGGAGTGTGTTATAAAAAGGCAAAATGAAGGATCCTCGTGGTGCTGAAACTGTTCTGTACCTTGACTCTGTGGTGGATATGTGAACCTACAGATGAGATAAATTGTACAGAGCTAAATACACACACAGACACGAGTAGAGTACAATTGTGAATTCTAAGTGTGTCAATAGCCTGTGTACGCAGGACCTCTGTTTTATTTCTTATGACTGTGTGAGACTCTACAATTAATTAAAACTAAAAGTTTAATAAATAAAGTCATCACCCGGTATACTTTTGTCTCTGCAACCCAGACAAACTGCCACAGGGACTGTTCCTTAGCCTTTTTCTTATCCTGCTCTTTCTTTTTTCTTTTGTTTTCTTCTTGGTATATGTGTGTGTATGTATGTATGTATGTATGTATGTATGTATGTATGTATTCACTTATTTTTATTGAAGTATAGTGGACACACAATGTTACATTAGTTCCAGGTATATTTCTACTATTTTTTCAACATAGTTATTTCCTAAAGTATGATGACAGCTGAGGTTCAGAATTAAACTCTGGTAACAGGAAGCTCCTCACCTAGGTGATTTTCTCCAGCTCAGCCTTCCTGATAGCTGTGTTGAGCCATGACAATTAAAAAAAAAATTATTTCAGCCACGACAAAAAAAAATATATTCTTTCATTCCCTTTGCAGACATTCTGTGTTTAGGTCTATGGACAACCATGTGAAGATGATTACCTATGGTCTGGAGCAGAGTTCAAAGTATCCTTGTGTCCTCTTGCCATAAAATCATTTTAATGCCATAAAGACCTCAACCCAACTTTAAAATTAGTCATCACTGAGGTAAGTTTCTAAAAGTCTTGGAGTCCTTCTGCCTCTACCTCTGAATTTGCACTGAGAGATTAACAAAGAGGCAACATATATAAATGTTTTAGGTTCTTTATAAATGGTATATATGAATTTGCAAGATAGTCTCTGTAGGGATTAGTTTACAGACTCCTTGGAAATACTGTAATTTGGCTCAGTCACCACCATCATTGTGAGTTCCACGTACTTGATTCTTTTGAGGCTGCCAGTGTGTGTGTTTGGTGAGGAGCAAGTACAAAAGACAGAAGTCCTATTTTGCAATAGCCTGCCTCCTGACACAGAGAGGATGGAGAGAATCAAAGAGTGTTCTTTGATCTCTTTTTATCACCATTGCTCATGGATTGCCAACCACTTTGCCCTAGGAGGTGTTCCTTTACTCCGGAGCTGATCAAGCCTTCTGCTTTACGGCATCCTTGCCCACACAAGCATCAGAGCATTCCTGCCATTCCACGTACCTCCCTTGAAATCATCTAGGTTCCTGTTTCTAAGGATGAAATCAGCAAGACAGCAGGCAGTATTAGTTAATCAAATCTCATAGACTCTGAAGCTCCAAGGCAAGTACCTATCTGGTCGAATTTACATAAGTTCCATGTTTTCACTAAAAAATATCACTCTGGCCCCCTTTCTTAGAAACAGGGCTGGAATTGAAGACTGCTGTCAGCTTCATAAGAGTGAAGTGATTGTTTTCATTGCTTTGATATCCTGGATCTGATTAGCAGAAGAGGAAAGAAGAGAGCATGGGACAGCAGTAACGTACAAATGTGGTTCCTCTTTTACCAGAAAATACCAGACAGGAAAAGTGGTATCCAGAACTTGGGACCTGTCAGGTGAGTCCTGAGAGAAAACGCATTCTTATTTCTATTTCCTGAATTGTTATATGTCCTATATTTGCCATTTCACTTTGAAAAGCCTGTATTTCCGCTGAAATCAGTGATTCTTGATTCTAGTGGCACATTTGGGAATGTTTGGGGCCCACCCACAAAGACCCGGATTTAGTGGGTTAAGAGAAGAGACCCAGACAGAAACATAGTCAGAAAGCTCTCCGGGTGATACTGATTTGCAAACAGGGGTGAGAGCCCTTGCCACACCTCCTGGACCCTCTCCTTGGTGTGTCTGAAAGGCCAGGTGCTGATCAGAGACATAGTAAGGTGCCAAATTTCAGGCAAGTTGAAATGGGACACCCAGATAGATTTATTGGCACTTTGTGAACTATCATTTCTTCTCAATTCTCAGAGCCTATGTGGCATCCCCCTGACCCTGCCAAAGATTCTCAGAGAAACAGAATCCCAGAGATGGTTTTTTATGCTCATCGGCTGTTGATAATGAAATGCATTTTTTTTCATCTTTGGACAAAGGACTTGCTAATTGCCTCATTTTTAGATTGTTATTTAGATCAGACTATTAATAAACTGATCAACAAAGACATTTTCAAAACAGAATTCGTAAAGCAAGGTGTGTGCCCTTCTTCAAGAATGAAGTAGTACGTACAGCTTTTCTGGATCAAATGTCCTTGTCATTTGAATAAAAGAACATCTTTTCTGTCCACCTGAACAAATTGAATTGAATTGAATGCACCCCCTTTTGATCTTGGCATTTTCAAAGTCATGAATAAAGCAGTTTGCAGGGACAGAATGAGATTTCTGAGACTTGACCTGTAAAAAGTCAGAAGGCAGCATGCCAGAACTAACATCACATATAAAAATCTCCTTATTACTGTTTGAATTTCCTATTATCATGACTTTAGCAACTGGGGTGAAAGGAGATAAATCTGAACTCACAGAATTAATGAAAACTTTCTTAATGATAGTTTAGAGTGATCAAAACTCAAAACGTCTCCAAAGAGCTTATTTGATTCACTGAATACCTGTATATTTGAAACAGAAACATAAGGAATATATTTATATGAACTATAACCTTTATAATATATGGGCCAAATATGATCATTGTGTTAATATTTGAATTGATGCAATTATGTTACAGTTAAAATATAAGTATATGGACTTTAGCCAAATTATTATATTTAATTCTCAGTACAACTCCAGGGAGACTTCAGGGCAGATGTTATTTTACAAAGGTACATTATGCTTAAGAGATTTGTTTTAGTTATAAATATAGTGCAAGGATATTCCTGGAAGGAATAGGCATATAAGTCAAAAAAAATTTCCTTGCTCCCAGTCTTGAAATAATTTTTAATTTACAATTTGAAAGACAGTGGGGGGGGGAGAGCATCTTTTCTAGTAAAATGGAAAAGAAGTACGCATTATTTTCTTACCCATGAAATAATCTACTAGTGCTCATCGAACTTAAATAAATCCAGTGCCTAAAGCATTGTTAAAGGAAAGATGAATGAAGAAGTGTCTGAATGAGGTCAGGGACCCACAGGCACAGAAGGAGTTTGTGGAAATAGTGCAGGCTTCTCTCATTTACTCTAACTCCAGTTCAAAGATTTAGGGCTTTCTGCATCCAGGGCTGCAGGGGCAACCCTCCTGTCTCTTGCTGTACTTTGGCAAGTAGATCACTTTGTCTCTAAGAGTTCCCCACATGGTTAAGAATGCTTAACTGGCAGCCAGCTTGCATAATTTGTGATTAGAGGGTGATAAACCAAGCTTTTGTTTTGAGGATGATTTTATAATTCAGTGAAAAGTCCGCATTATCTCATTAGTGTCTCATCCAAACCAGGATTGTTTTCCCTCATTCTCTGCCTGTCTCTCTCTCTCTCTTCATTCTTCTATTGGTAGTTAGTAAGTAGGAGTGGTTGAATTTGACTGATCCATAGTCTTTTGGTCAGTCCAAGTGGTTCAAGATTGGAGATCTTTGAGTACACTTCACATCCAATTGCAGAGAGTTAATCTACTTTTTGGAAGTGCCATATACAAATACTGGTCACTTGGGAAATACTGAATTTTATGCTGGTTAAACCCTAGTTTTTCAGACGGTTTTAGTTTTCTTCCTACTTATAAGATTGCATGTCGGACACTGGGCACGAGGATACAAGCTTGTATCCTTAAAGCTTTCTGAGTCTGTGAGAGCTGGTGACATGTATCAGGAAAACTTCCCACTTTGCTTTGAGGTCTCATTTTACCATGTTGTGCATAAGGTTCCTCTATTCATATGGCTGGGAGAGCAGAATTAAGTTGCTTCTTGGAATTAAAAAAATGGTAGAAAAGAAAAATCGGTTATTGAGACCTTGCTATAAAATTGGCAATTCAATATGTTTAATAAATTTGCACAAATAAAATGGCACTCAGATATTTTAGGATAAAAACATTTTTATATTGTCTACATGCAAAGAAACACTCAAGTTTTTGCTTATTCATCAGAAATGTTACTTTAAATTGTAGGATATTGTTACAGAAAGCAAGTGAAGAGGGATAGAGCAGTTGAGCATATGCCTTCCGCTCAGGGCGTGATCGTGGGTCCAGGGATCAAGTCCCACATCGGGGTCTCTGCAAGGAGTCTGCTTCTCCCTCTGCCTGTGTCTCTGACTTTCTCTCTGTGTCTCTCATGAATAAATAAATAAAATCTTGAAAAAAAAAAAAAAAGCAAGTGAGGATGTTTGGTGTATACCAGAACCACAGACTATCTTAAAAGTGGATATCTTAAATTAGTACATAATAATTATCTGTTACTATCATGAGGACTATGTAGAAATGAATGCATAAAGCCCTTGAAATGTTTTACTTTCTTTAATAGAGAATTTAATAGAGAATTTTGAACTATTTTATACTAAATAAACTTAGTAAATCATTTTCTCACATGAATAGGTGTACAAAAGTCAATGTGATTTTAGTCTTTTCCTGCCTAAATTATTAAGATATCCACATTACTGAGTTTTAGCCTTGTTTTACTGTATTAGTATTTTTAAATGTAGGGCCAGGGGTGGTTAGCCCCGGTGGCCCAGCGGTTTAGCGCCACCTTTGGCCCAGGGCGTGATCCTGGAGACTTGGGATCCAGTCCTGAGTCAGGCTCCCTGCTTGGAGCCTACTTCTCTCTCTGCCTGTGTCTCTGTCTCTCTCTCTCTCTCTGTGTCTCTCATGAATAAATTTTTTAAAAAATTAAAAAAATGCAGGGCCATAATAAAAGGAAAAATAAAAGAGCTCTCTTTAAAACAGATAAATATTCTTAACAATTCAGTTATACACGTGCATGAAATAAAATAAATGGCATTTTTAAAAATGCTAAAATGAGATGCCATCATATAATGGATCAGAAATTCAATACTCTGAGAATTCAGTGAATTTTTAGTCCACCCAAGGAAGAGAGTGGAATAGAAACAACTGATGATTCGCTGCTTCTAGTTCCAGAATTATAACCTTGGACAGAACATCCGGAGAATCAACTTAAATTACAGTGATAGGGTGAGAGAGAGAAAAGCTTTCAAATTTTTGTAGACAGCATTGTATATATATAATTTTGTCAAGAAATGAGGTTTTCTATCTACATAAATATTCCAGATAACTAAGCTTAAAATAAAATATTAAAACACTGTCAACTAAAAAAAAATAACAAAAATATTATATTCACTTCCCTACCTTTTTCAGTAGCGAAAAAGCCTAACCTGATTACCTTTGATTTAATAACTCACTGCTGTTAATATGATGCCCTCTGAGGATTTCCAGTGCTGTCTCCAGTAAGCGATGGCACCTGATCCTACTATATTCCAAAATTATATTAATTCTCCTCATAGTGTGTTTCCCCTTTAATTAATGTCAGATTTCTTTGCAATAATAATGAATTAAAGAATATTTCTTAAAATGCTAAAATCATGATGCTCATAGAAGCATAAAATGAACACTCATCAAAGATTTTATAATTAATTAATAAGGGCACAAGGAAGGCATTCCAAGTTGCTCAGAGGAAAATTCTAAGAACGCACACATCCATAGACAATTGGGAAGTTGTAAAGTCAGTCAACAACCACAAGGCAATGATCAGTTGTTTTCCAGCTCACAACAGTCTTCTGCATTATTCTTAGGTTTCTAAAATTTCTAAAGTTGTAAAATAGCTCAAAGATAACTAAAGGCTGTGATAATCCAAAGGGGTGGACTGGATACAATATCTAGTAATCTTATTTTTGCCTATTTCAAAGTCTTTCACAATTTTTCCTGATATAATTGAAATAAAATAAATTATTTCATAAGTGAAATAAAAAATATTTATTACTTACTATTCCAGGCACTGTTTTGAGAACTTTAAATATATTAACTCATGTTGTCTTTAAAAAATGATTTTATTATTAATAATAATGTTCATTATAATAATGGAAGGAAACACTATTACTATCCCCATTTTACAGATGGTCCTATATGTAGTCAGTGGTGGGATTGACCCCAGGTTACTTGGTTCCATTGTTTATCTTTGTGCTATACTAATATTTGATATTATCCTGAAGCTTTTAGCAGACACATTTAAATGTAGCCAAATCTAAAAATTTCTTAAGGAAATCCATTGTTGCTATTTGCAACAAACAAAATGAAATTGTTTTCACATTGCAATGGAGAAACCACATATAGGACTCTTAACCAATAGTCTTAGTTACATACATTCACTCTACTGATTTTGGAATGATGCTTTCCCAACAGCTCCAAGAATTTTTTTCTGAATGAGCAGGTATGACTTCATGTTTGTTATTGTTTTGCTTTTAACCACATCACTGTGCTCCTAGTGGAAAGGAATTCAACTTTTGGATAAATGGTAACTACATGAAGTACAGATTTCACTACACTGTATCAACTAATGTGGACTACAATAACATCTTTTGTAGGGAGGGTTTAAATTGGATGGTGCATCTTAAAACCTTAGATATATTTTTAATGGAGAAAAACAAAAATCAGGATGAAATAATGTACCACCCTTCACATAACTTTAATGTGCTTAAATCATCCTTATAAAATTCATAATATAAAATAAAATTATTTTTTATATTAATGTTTCTCAACATGTAAAGAGTGAAGCTCTGGGGGTCTTTGAAATTGCTTACCCATCAAGTAAAAGCCATTGTTTTCATAATAATAGTGAGGTATTATTATTTGCCTTTTTTTTTTTTACTGTGTTGACATTTGTAGATGAAAAATCAATGGTGAGTAAAACTTCTGGCAACTTAGCACAAAGTAATGTAATATTAGGAAGAAAAAAGAGGTAGTTTGCTTAAGAATGCCCTTAATGTAGTAATGAAAATAACAAATTTTATTTAATATCAACTCCTAATTATCTATCTTGTCAATGTTCTGTGTGACAAAATTGGAAGTAGGCATAAAATATTTCTGCTGCATATCATGGGTATGATGTCTGTCTCAAGACAAAACACTTGTGCCACTGAGTTGTCGGCCCAATTAGACACTTTTTTCATGCAACACCATTTTTAGTTGAACAAATGACTAGAAGAAAAAACTATACATCTTCAAGTTTTCAAAATTGGGTAGATAGTTTCTCTGAATGAACAAAATGAGCCATCTCTTTAAGGAAACCAATGGACTACATACACAGGACTAGTGATAAGAGTCAGAATTTCATATAAAAATAGAATTTTGAAAACTTGTATCTGCTGTTGTGAACTTTTTTGATGAGTCTGGTGGGTGATATTATTGAATGTGCTTCTAAAAATAACACTATATAATAAAATGTGTTAAAATTGGAAGACCTGTTTAGCTTATATACATGTCACGAGAAACAGTAATGTGGAATAATTTTAAATCTTTTGATATCAAACTTACAAAAAGTGTAATTTCATTGTATACTTGCAAATACTAGTAAGGTAAGGAAAATTTGGGTGCTTTGAATGAGTAAGAGAAGCAGATTAATCCAACTTTTAGTTAACTTTTGTGTTAGGGATGCAGGATAGGGAAATATATGGAATTAAGCTCCACTTCAAAGAAAGTGAATAGTGCTTAGAGAAAACTGCATAGGGTTAAGTCCCAGTGGGTTCTTTATCCTTCTTTTAAACCTTAGGGTTTAGATATGTTTTCTAAAAATAAATTAAGGAAGGCTTAATTTGAGAGGAAGACAGATTTGTGGGTTTCTGTTCTTTATAAAATAATTTCAAAAGTTGCAGTCCCTTTAATCTTTACTGAAAGCCAGTCGCCAATCAGTAAATACATTTTGTTATGAACATATATGAAATTAGTCATTGGTCAGTATTAAAGTATTTAAATCTCCCAATTAAAAAAAAAACAAACAAACTGGTAATGCAGATCTAATTTTTAAAAGACTCACAAGTATTGGACAAGACTTAAAAAAAAAAAGTTAAAGCTAAGTATATCTAAGGAAATGCCTTATAAAAAATAATAGTAAAATTACATACTTTGAATTAGTTTTTAAAACCATAATATGAACTTGCAAACTTTTTTTAAGAGAAAAAAAAGTATAAACTTGTACATAAGAAGACATTGCTTGCTAGCCACAATTCCATAACGTCTAAGGGAAAAATTAACAGTAATTGGATCTAGTTGTAGTTTCTCTTTATGTGAAGCTTATATGTCTGAATGACAAGAAATCTCTTTTGCTTTATTTTATAGTCCATTACTCTGCATTGCTGTAAATAAGGTGTTACAAAACAGTGGCTACCACTCTATGGCCTATAGACATGCTTATTTGCCATCTTGTATTTTTTAATTTTTAATTAATTTTTTAAAGGTTTTATTTATTTATTTTTGAGACAGAGAGTATGAGTAGGGGAAGGGGGAGAGGGAGAAGCAGCCTGGATGCTGAGCAGGGAGCCCGATGTGATGTGGGGCTCAATCATGAGATTCCAGGATCATGACTTGAGCCAAAGGCAGACGTTTAACTGACGGAACCACCCAGGTGCCCGGCCATCCTGTATTTTTATACCGAATTTGTTAATAACATTTAAAATTCATAAGACTTCATTGAAAAGTTTGAAATTTCTGACTTCTTTTGGAGAATTAAGAAATCTAAGACTGAAACACTGACACATCTTTCAGAAACTTTCAAGTGGAGCTGACATGTGGGATTACTCTTGTTGATGGGCATGCAGTCTCTAGTTCCCCTGGGTCAGTTCAGGTGATTCACTCACCTCCATTCCTTACCTGGACTTGGAAGGCATTTGGTTTTGTAAAAACTGTCAGAGTGTGGGTGTTCACCCCCAGTGTCTTTTCCCTTTCACTGACAGTAACACACACAGTGAATATGTTCAAATATAGAACATCATATCATGGCATGAGGATCATGGCAGTGCTCTGCTACTCTGTTCTAGGAAACCTGTTGTTAGAGAGCCTCACTCCTGACAGCTTCCAAATGGCCATGTCTTTGGATTCATCACAGCATTTATGGCAGGCCACGCTTCCCCTAAGCCATACCTAGCCAGTTACTGAGCACAGCAGGGTATTGGAATCTAGTCATTCTTCCCAGGGCAGGATACTTCCAAGTGGCAGCTTTGCCATGGGCACTCTCCATCAGCCTGGCCAGAATTTTCTCAGGAGTACACTGTACTTTGAGACTTTGCCTACTCCATTCTTCTTACTCTCTTTTCACATGTGTTAGATCTGCTGCAGAACCCAAAGACCCTTATTTGCTCTCATTCCTACCTCCTTTTCCTTCACTTATGATGATAGCCAGTCCTCAAGATGATGGTCCTCAATAATGCCCCATTCCTGGTATCCACATTGGTATGTAGACATTTCCAAGATTGGTTATAAAAAAGTACAACCTCTCTTCTGGGTGCATTCTCTTGCTTGCTTTTGTAATCTCTCTCTCTCTCTCTCTCTCTCTCTCTCTCTCTCTCTCTGTCACTCTCTATCTCTCTCTCTGATTGCTTACATGCTCTAAGCTAAACAAATGCTATGCCATGAATAGCCTATGGAGAGGTCTACATACCGAAGAAATAGTTTCTCAGCAATACCATACCTGGGAGACTGTAGCCTCCAACAATCATGCAAGTGAGGCTGGAGGCATATTTTCCAGCCTGAGATGACTCTCTCCCCAGCCACCAACTGGACTGCAGTCTCCTGAAAGACGCTGAGCTGGAACTACACAGTTAAGCCACTTTTGGATTCCTGACCCTTAGAAAATGTTTGATATAATAGCTGTTGTTTAAAGCTGTAGGATTTGGAGGTAATTTGTTACACACCAATGTGTAACTAATACACACATACACATTTCCACCAATAAGTCTGTTGCATTAAAAAATCTGCTTTGGTATCTGCTTCTTGGGGGAAATAAGCTGATATATAAAGGCTTCTCCAGATTGTGAGAAAACTCATTTTCCCTCCAAGAACATCAAACTTTGCAATCATTTTCAGTGACTGCAAACATGAATGATACATCAATAAAGACTTCTCACTCCACAGGGCCATAGATGAAACAGGCCAACAAGGCATGTAATTCCCTTTACATCAGCTCTAGCACCATCTCTTTCCCTCCCCTGGAGAATGTATGTTGGGGTGCAAAGGAGTGTAAGTGGCATTACTGCAGGGTTAATATTAGACCTCCTCTCAGAAGAGAAGAAAATAATCCATAAGTGTTTGGGGCTCTTTTTATTTAGAACACATTTCTTGCAATGCATCTCACAACTGGTAGGTCAGTTATCATGACACTATCACTGAGAAAACATTTTAGTACTGTCAGGTTTTTTGAAGGTTTGGGGAATACTAATGATTAATGTCCAGATTACAAAAAAGCATTCCATACATAAGGTCTTTGCAAAAATAACTTTGAGGGATGCCTGGGTGGCTCCATTAGTTGAGTGACTGACTCTTTGATCTTGGGGTTGTGGGATTGAGACTCTTGTTGAGCTCTGCACTCAGAAAGGAGTTGGCTTCTCTTTCCCCCCCTCCCTCTCTTCTTTTGCCTCTCCCCTTGCTCTCTTTTTTAAAAATAAATAAATAAATCTTAAAAAAATAATTTTAAAAGGGATTGGTCTGTCAAAACACGTGCAAGTTTGACTTTGAGAGGAACCTAAAACTTGGAGCTGAGCATCTGGAGAAATCAAGGAAATGGCTAAGTTGGGGGCAAGTTTGGGAGAATAAGCTGGAATTAAGGATAGTCCTTTAGTGATCTGATTTTTGGCAGTGAGAGGGCATGTGAACTCAGATTTGTATCTGACTCTCAATGATATCCATAGTGTATCAGTTAGGGCTCTTTCAGTTGACAGTAAAAGAAAAAAAATCAAATTCACTTATGGAATAAAAACACAATTTTTATGTATTTATTTTTAAAAATATTTTACTTACTTATTTGACAGAAAGAGAGAGTGCACAAGCAGGGGGAGCAGCAGTCAGAGAGAGAGGGAAAAGCAGATTCCCCACTAAGCAAGTTGCTCAATGCAGGGCTCCATCCTAGGACCCTGGGATCATGACCTGAGCCAAGGGCAGATACTTAAGCAACTGAGCCATCCAGGAGCCCCAAAAAGCAATTTTTAAGTGTAAAGTTCTGTCCTTCTGTGTGATATGATTAGAACTTACAACGTCACCTGGACCCATTTCCGGGCTCTGCCTCCCTTGGGCTGGTTGGATTCTCTGAGTCTACACTGTGGGTCCACACTTTGTGCTCACTATATCACAGTATCTAGTTGAGCCTTGGATTTCTACTCTCTTATTGAACCATGGTGGCTAGGAAGATTGTATTGACTCCCTTTTCTTGGATCTCTGAATCTTCTTGCATCCTGGCCTTCACCTGTAGGAAGCCGATCTGTTTGAATTACATCAACAGGCTCTCATCACTCCCAGTATGGTTTGACGTCAGTCAATGAGGAGTCTTGGCAGGAAATCCTTGGCATTAAGAATGGGTCAGGGTAATTACTCCTCCGTTACCCTTGTGGTGTCATTTTGGGCCTCACCAAAAGCCCACAGGTCCTTGCTCTACATGAGTCTCTCTGCTTCCAGTGTCCTAGATTCTCTTCCTCTCCAAATACTTCGAGTCTATGGGGGTAGCAGTTCCAATGAACTTGGATTTTTCACATTATCTCTAATGGTTCTTCCCTAACCTATGTACCCTTTGTAATTAGTCTGTTTGTAAATAAGTGCTCCTCAATTTATCCTGAATGGATTGTGCCATCTGTTTCTGTTGGGTGTCTAACTGTTACAGAGATAGAAACTACTGATTACTTCTGGTCATGCTTATGTCCTGCCCGAGGCTAAGGGAGGCCTACTTAGACAACATGAGCAGAGAGCTAGAAATGGGAAGCAGTTATGGGGAGAGGTAAGAATGGATGTCAGAGAGGCAGACAAAGTTGATTAATCACAAAGAGGTTTGATCTTGTTGCAAGGAGGTTTGGTGAGTGTTTCTAAGGCAGATGTTTGGTGGATGTCTGTAAGGCTTTCCAGATGAGCTACCTTGTTAGAGCATGTCTATATCACCCTTAGGATATGAGCACAGGATCCTGCCTCCAGATACTGGTAAAGAGTGGAGAGAGCTAAGCAAGTACACTGGTTTGTTTACATAGCATAGTGCTACTCTGTGATAATGTACACACATTGCATGGTGGTTAGACCATATTACTGAGTGTCACTTCATGTAAATCTGTCACATCCGCACAAATAGTTGAGGGGCCAGAAGATAATTCTATTTCAATTCAAGAATTCAGAAATTCTGCAGAAAGGGATATGTGTGTGAGCTTGGAGAAATTATATGAAAAAATATCCCAAATACAGCTGATCCGCATTTTATCATCTCTGAACATGGTAAATGAGGACCAAGGCTGTCTTCCATTTACCTGGGCATCTTACAAAAGCATCTTTCTTTCTATTTAGCTTTTGTTCACATTTTAGTTATTTTTTTCAATTATGTTCAATGAGTGGCAATGCACTGGGTGAAAGTCACTTGAATACTGGTGAACTACCTCTGTTCCTATATCTTACTAGTAATTATTTTATAAGTGAGTATGATTAAAATGGATAAATGACTCAAGATGTGGAAGATAATAAGTCCTTTAATTGTATTTTATTAAAGATATTTAATTATTATTTTATTAAGTATATTTTATTTTTTATTATGTTATCAGGTACTTTTGGTTATGACATTGTAACCTGCAAGCTGAATATAAACTCTTAGTAAGCCAAAGGTTTGTTTTACTTGGCTAGTTGATGCTGCCAAAGGAGGGAGCATGTAAAACTTATGTTCCACCCAGGCTTATGGGAAGTCTAACCTCAGTCAAAATTTCAATTATTATTTTAGGGAAGAACACCCTATTTGATTGTCTTGCTTACTCTGGGCACCACCGAGACACAATTATTCACCCAAATGCCATGGGTCATCTTGAGAACTATTTGATTGAGTGGCCAGTAAATCTATTTAAGCAAAAACCTGAGAAAGAATGGATATTACCAGAAACTCATCAATATTTCTCAGCTCCCAGTGTTCTGTATCAATATTTGATATTATCTTTGAAGGAAGTTATTCTATATTGCTAATTTAATAGGTGAAACTGAGTAAGGGACAGGCGGGTTAGGTAGGGAGACATACATAGGGGACTATGTAATCAAGCTCACAGAAATCCCCAAAATGCTGAGGTGTAATGAAACCAGAGATAAGGGAACAAACCAGACCATCCTGCCCCAGGTGTCTTTTTTATGACAGTAACTTGTGACCAACAAAGAATAACCAGACTCTAAAAATAGTAAGGGTCCCTAGTCACTCCTAAATAAAAGACTGTCAGTGAAGGCCCACATTGGCAACCCTGTCGGGACCCCTCTCACTCCTGAGAGCCTTTTCCAAATCCTTGCTTAATAAACTACTGCTTGACTCATTCTCCTTTGTCCTCGAGATTCATTCTTTGACCCCGTGAAGCAAGAATCCAGCTCTCTTACTTCAAAACTGAACCAATGTATCAGGAAGCATGATGGGGTAGCTATTACATGGAATGTCACAAATGGGCATTAACTATTCCTGCTGATGATTATTAGACCTCTTTCCAAATGATTTTCTCCTTCTTGCTCCTTTTTAATATGTTAAAAACAGCTAACAAGGGGATCTCTGGGTGGCTCAGCGGGTTAGCGCCTGCCTTCGGCCCAGGGTGTGATCCTGGAGTCCCGGGATCGAGTCCTGCATCGGGATTCTTGCATGGAGCCTGCTTCTCCCTCTGCCTGTGTCTCGCGTCTCTTTGTGTGTCTCTCATGGATACATAAAATCTTTAAAAAAATTAGCTAACAATCATGTTTACAGAATTTCCACTAATTTGATCTGATCTTTAAAAATTGACACATTAAACTTGTAATAGCTTCAATTATGAAATCTCACCTCCTGCCATCCACCTTCAAATATCATAATTGCACAGACCACTGGCTTTCTACTAGCTCAGAGTTTTGATTTATTTTTCATGATATGATCTCCTTATTTGTGAATATTAAATCATTCCAGAGATCTGGCATTTGGATCTAGTTATATGTTCCTTTTTTATCATGAGATAAGGTGGATATGAATAGGGAATGACACTGGAGAATACATCTACCTGACTTTTAGTTTCAGATTAGCACATCTGTGGTGTGTGTGTGCACGTGCACACACACACACACACACACATTGGGATTGCAGCCAAGAAAAAAGGATGATAAGTGGCAAAAGGGACAGCCCTCACCAGCCCAGAGATAAAGCCACAGTAAACAAGTAAATCACCTATCTTCAAGAAAAGAGCTTGCTTAGCTTAGGGAACAGCTCCAAATCTGTGAGGATACCCTGGGTCTATGCCAACCCTCATATCTGTACCTCCATGAGTAAAAGAACCATGGGGATGACTCGGGAAGTTGTGTATCTTTGCATGTGTGTGTGAGGAGGGAAGGCAGAGAGGGGAGGAGGGAAGGAAAAAAAATCTTGGAAAACTATGGAATCTGCCGTAATATAATTGGTTATTCTGCCTTCTTTCTCATCCTATCAGTGAGAAAGACACAATTGTGTATATATTAATACACACACATTGTGCGCTTACAAAGTTGAGACTTGGCTGCTTCCTTATAAGGAGACACACTTAAGAAAGCATTACATGATGCCAAACATAACGTGAAACTAAGACTAATATTTCATGTTTTCAGACCGTATTAACCATTTTACAGTGGCATTTGATATGGGATATTTAATGTTTTAGAACCCAAGTCAACTTGTTTAAGCTGTAAGAGAAGTGTTTGGCTCTTACAATAAGGGCTGAGAAGGGAGAGAATTTCTAGGGTTGGTTATTCAGCAGTTTAATGATTTCACATGAAATCTAGTTATTTGGGTGTTTCTGCTTTGTCCTCTTTAGCATATCGATGCAATCCTCATCCCTAGGAAAAGCAGTCCAAATTCATACTCACATGGTAACATTTGGAGAACAGAAAGTGTCTATTAAACCTGTTGGTCCATTGTTTGTTGTGCATTTTTAATCAGTGTGTGTGTGTGTGTGTGTGTGTGTGTGTGTGTGTGGCAGGGATTTGGAGGATGCTTTTATGGGAGCTAGCTTTAAGAAGGCCATGCCATTGCACAAGTGTGTTAGAAGAGCAAAATGCAGAAAGCTGCCTCAAAGGTGGAAAGCCACCCACTGCCCAGGGCGAAAGTGCCCAAGATTAGCCAGGTACAGACCAGAGATGCTTAAAACCTAACCTCTGACTAGAATGCATGTCTCCCTAGTTTTGTTGTCACAGGTTGTAATCGCTAGGAGATGAATGCCTGCCACCTATCCTTAGCTAAACTTAATGCATGTTAATGATTGCCTTGTGGTCTTTGCCTTGAGCACATACCTCTGATTTTTTTAATAAATTTATTTTTTATTGGTGTTCAATTTGCCAACATATAGAATAACACCCAGTGCTCATCCCATCAAGTGCTCACCTCAGTGCCCGTCACCCAGTCACCCCCACCCCTGCCCACCTCCCCTTCCACCACCCCTAGTTCGTTTCCCAGAGTTAGGAGTCTTTCATGTTCTGTCTCCCTTTCTGATATTTCCCACTTATTTTTTCTCTTTTCCCCTTTATTCCCTTTCACTATTTTTTATATATACATACCTCTGATTTTTGTCAAGAAACCTGAGTGAATAAAAGTAATGGCAAAGCCCTGCTCAGGGCTCTTGTCCTTCCTGACAATATCCTCTCTTGTCTTTATTTCTGTGTCCGCTCCCAGGCCAGACAGGGGAGAACTTTTCAGGCTTGAATAGCCTACAACATGCTCTCAGGCTTCCTCTCCTGTTTATTAATTAGAATTGAGTTATTCGTGAAATCTATCTGGTCCAGTGTATCATTTAAAGCTCTCGTTTCTTCGGAGATGTTGTGTTTAGAAGACCTATCAAGGGTAGAGAGAGCTAGATTGAAGTCACCAAGTATAAGTGTATTATTATCTAAGTATTTCTTTACTTTGGTTAATAATTCGTTTAAGTATTTGGCAGCTCCCACATTCGGGGCATATATATTGAGGATTGTTAAGTCCTCTTGTTGGATAGATCCTTTAAGTATGATATAGTGTCCCTCTTCGTCTCTCACTACTGTCTTCGGAGTGAATTTTAGTTTATCTGATATAAGGATGGCTACCCCTGCTTTCTTTTGAGAACCATTTGAATGGTAAATGGTTCTCCAACCTTTTATTTTCAGGTTGTAGGTGTCCTTCTGTCTAAAATGAGTCTCTTGTAGACAGCAAATAGATGGGTCCTGCTTTTTTATCCAGTCTGAAACCCTGCGCCTTTTGATGGGGTCATTAAGCCCGTTCACGTTCAGAGTTACTATTGACAGATATGAGTTTAGTGTCATCATGATATCTATTTAGTCCTTGTTTTTGTGCATTGTTCCACTGAAATTCTTCTTAAAGGGGAATTTTAAGAGTCCCCCTTAAAATTTCTTGCAGAGCTGGTTTGGAGGTCACATATTCTTTCAGTTCCTGCCTGTCTTGGATTGGCAGAATTAATATTGTGAAAATGTCAATGCTACCCAGGGCAATTTACACGTTCAATGCAATCCCTATCAAAATACCATGGACTTTCTTCAGAGACTTAGAACAAATTATTTTAAGATTTGTGTGGAATCAGAAAAGACCCCGAATAGCCAGGGGAGTTTTAAAAAAGAAAACCATAGCTGGGGGCATCACAATGCCAGATTTCAGGTTGTACTACAAAGCTGTGGTCATCAAGACAGTGTGGTACTGGCACAAAAACAGACACATAGACCAATGGAACAGAATAGAGAACTCAGAAATGGACCCTGAACTTTATGGTCAACTAATATTCGACAAAGGAGGAAAGACGATCCACTGGAAGAAAGACAGTCTCTTCAATAAATGGTGCTGGGAAAATTGGCCATCCACATGCAGAAGAATGAAACTAGACCACTCTCTTGCACCATACACAAAGATAAACTCAAAATGGATGAAAGATTTAAATGTGAGACAAGACTCCATCAAAATCCTAGAGGAGAACACAGGCAGCACCCTTTTTGAACTTGGCCACAGTAACTTCTTGCAAGATACATCCACGAAAACAAAAGAAACAAAAGCAAAAATGAACTATTGGGACTTCATCAAGATAAGAAGCTTTTGCACAGCAAAAGATACAGTCAACAAAACTCAAAGACAACCTACAGAATGGGAGAAGATATTTGCAAATAACATATCAGATAAAGGGCTAGTTTCCAAAATCTATAAAGAACTTATTAAACTCAACAGCAAAGAAACAAACAATCCAATCATGAAATGGGCAAAGGACATGAAGAGAAATCTCACAGAGGAAGACATAGACATGGCCAACATGCACATGAGAAAATGCTCTGCATCACTTGCCATCAGGGAAATACAAATCAAAACCACAATGAGATACCACCTCACACCAGTGAGAATGGGGAAAATTAATAAGGCAGGAAACAACAAATGTTGGAGAGGATGCGGAGAAAAGGGAACACTCTTACACTGTTGGTGGGAATGTGAACTGGTGCAGCCACTCTGGAAAACTGTGTGGAGGTTCCTCAAAGAATTAAAAATAGACCTGCCCTACGACCCAGCAATTGCACTGTTAGGGATTTACCCCGAAGATTCAGATGCAATGAAACGCCGGGGCACCTGCACCCCGATGTTTCTAGCAGCCATGTCCACAATAGCCAAACTGTGGAAGGAGCCTCGGTGCCCATCGAAAGATGAATGGATAAAGAAGATGTGGTTTATGTATACAATGGAATATTACTCAGCCATTAGAAACGACAAATACCCACCATTTGCTTCAACGTGGATGGAACTGGAGGGTATTATGCTGAGTGAAGTAAGTCAATCGGAGAAGGACAAACAGTGTATGTTCTCACTCATTTGGGGAATATGAATAATAGTGAAGGGGAATATAAGGGAAGGGAGAAGAAATGTGTGGGAGATATCAGAAAGGGACACAGAACATAAAGTCTTCTAACTCTGGGAAATGAACTAGGGGTGGTGGAAGGGGAGGAGGGCGGGGGGTGGGGGTGAATGGGTGACGGGCACGGAGGGGGACACTTGACGGGATGAGCACTGGGTGTTATTCTGTATGTTGGTAAATTGAACACCAATAAAAATTAATTTATTAAAAAAAAAGAATTGAGTTATTCGCCATATAGTTTGTTGAGCGATGTTTGAATTTGTCAAATGTTTTCTTCTGCGTATTTGAAATGATCTTATATATCTTTGGTTCTGTTAATATAATAAATTGCATTGACCGATTTTCAACAGTTAAACCAACTTTGCATTTCTGAGATAAACTCCACTAAGCCAGAATTTATAATTCTTTTAGAATATAGTTTTAGATTTGGTTTACTAAACTTTTGTTAAGAATTTTTGCATTAAAAAAAGAATTTTTGCATTAATGTACACGAAGGATTTCCATCTGTGGTTTTCTTTAAGTGTCTCTTTTTGGTCTTGTTTTGTTTAGGTATCATAATGTTGGCCTCACTGAATAAGCTGGGAAGCATTTCCTCCTTAATTTTTTGGAAGATGTGTAGAATTGGCATTATTTCTTTTTTAAATGCTTGGTACAATTCAGTAACACATGTTGGCCAAAAATTTTCTTTGTGGGAAGCATTTTAACTATGATTACAATTTCTTCAATAGATACAGGACTACTCAGGTAATAAAATTCTTCTTAGGTGAGATCTGCTATCTATTTGTGTCTTTCAAACTATTTGTCCATTTCATTCAAGTTGTTGAATTTAACGTGTGTAGAAGCTATAACAATACCTTCTCTTGTTTGTGGTATTGTTGGTGTGTTATTCCTTTTTCTTGTGTAATCAGGCTAGAAATTATCATTTTTATTGACCTCCTCCACAAACACTTTGGTTTCAGTGATTTTTCTGTTTTCTGTTTTCTGTTTTATTGGTGTCCTTTGTGATCTTCATTATTTCAGTTATTCCACTTACTCTGTGCTTAATTTTTTTATTTTTTCATGTTTTTTAAGTTGAATTGGAGTTCATTACTTGAGACTATCCCTTCTTCTATAAAGCTTGTAGCTCTAAACTTCTCTCTATATACTGCTGAAGCTGCATCCCATAAATTTTGATATATTGCGCTTTTATTCTTACTTTCAGTTCAAAATAATTCAATTCAAAATAATTTCTAATTTCTATGTTGATTTTTTCCTTGACCCTTGCATTCATAATGAGTCTGTTATTTTGTTTCCACATATTTTGGAATTATCTATAAAATTTTAAGAAATTGATTTGCACTTTATATTTTTTGGTCATATTTTGTAGGATTTGAATCTTATAAAAATTTTTGAAATTTGCTTTATGCTTCAGAATATGGCCTATTTTGGCAAATATACCATATGATCTTGAAAAAAATTATTCTAGCTGTAAGGTATTCCATAGGTGCCAATTAGATCGAATTATTAATATTGTTATTTGATTCTACTATATCCTTGTTATTTTCTGTCTACTTCTATTACTTAGTGGTAGAGGAGTACTGAAATCCCTGAGTAAAATTTTGGATTTGCATGTTTCTCTTTGCATTGCTCAGGGTTTTTTTCATATATTTTCATAACAGTTTTATTGAGATATTATTCATATACATGAAATTCACATTTTTAAGTGTACAACCCATGGTTCTTAGTCATTTAAAAGTTATGTGACCATAACTATTCTCTAACTTTAAAATATGTTCACCTGCTAAAAAAAATCTACATCAAGACTCCTAACTGGGAAACAAACAAAGGGTTGCAGAAGGGGAGGAGACTGGGGGGATGGGTGAGACTGGGTAATAGGCCTTAAGTAGGGCACTTGATGGGATGAGCACTGGATGTTATATTATATGTTGGCAAATTTAATTTAAATTAAAAAAAAGAATGTTCACAGAAGCACAAATAAATAAATAAATAGATAAACCCTAGTTCTCCACTTACAAAAAAAAATAAAAAAGAAAGAAAATCTATACCAATTAACAATCACTTCAAATCCCCCCCTGCCCCCAACTCTTGGCAATAATTAATATACACTACTGTTTGTCTCATGGATTTGTCTATTTTGGACATTTCATGTGAATATAATTAAATGACATGTGATTATTTCAAAGGTAGAAGGGTAAATCAGTCCTTGTCATTCCTCTTAGCTATATTTTTGGTTATGTCTTTAAAAACATTTTAAAACCTTCTATAAACTTGAGCCTAAAACTTTATATTTACCATAAGCAACACAAATTTTATATGCAATGGTAACCAAAATATTGAATCAAAAAGTAAAAAATTGATCTGATGTAAATTTACTCTCCATAAATTTAAAAAGTACATTGAAAGCTCTCATTTCACTGTTTGTAGTCAAATGAACTTAAAAGAACACATTAACCTTGCTGTTTTCACTTTTCCGTCAGATGTTCTGGCATTTAGACTAATAAAAATTATGAAGGAAGACTTACTATTCTATATTGGTGAATATAAAGACTCCATTGATTTAGGATAATCTGTCAAATTATAATCAAGAAAATCCAACAAAAACATTTGCCAAAATTACAACAGAAAAAGGACAGACACTGTGTGGAAGAGACTAGATAAATAGGTACATTTCTGAAAAAGTACTTAACTTTATTATTGAAAAAGTGCCAACTAAAACTGACAATTAGTCATCTTTTCTTTGTTAGTTTATATTTAACCTGTTATTATAACTTTTACTTTATTTTCACTCTATTTGTCTTATATAAATTTCACAACATACATTTTGTTTGGTTATTTTAAACATAAAAACCAATACTTCCCTCTATAAAAATTAAGCATAGAATTTTAAACTGAATAGAGAATTTATCATTTGGAAGTTCAGATACTAAGTCTAATTTAAAATCTATCAAAGAAAAAAGAAAATAAATAGAAAGCATAAAAAATATCCTTTTAAAATCTTTACTAAAAATATAGTAACAGTGTCTTCATTGTGTTTGTAGGTAATTATGTGATATATTAATTACAAAATCTTTTAAATAAATTATTTAATAGTTTTATTTATAGTACACTAAAAATCCTGATCTAAAGTTTCTCCCAACTGTTTCATTCATTCTCTAAGAAAAATATTTTAAAAATATTTTTTAATGGTGTCTTCTCATGGTCAAGTCTCTCTCCCCACACCAGCCTTTTGACTTTTTACTTATGTTTTAGAAATTGTAGTGTTTTGCATTTCTATAAAATTCAGAATAAGCTTACCAATTACTAAAAAAAAGCCTGGGATTTTAACTGGTGTTACACATTACATATACACTGGTAGAACAGTTAACATTTGAAAATAGAATACCATGTGCTCATGAGGATGTAGGTGTGACTGGAACTCTCATGCATTGCAGGTGAGAATACAAAGTAGTACAGCCACATTGGGAAAGAATTTGACAGTTACTTATAATGTTAAATGGATATTTACCATATGTTGCAGCAATCTTGCTCCTTGGTAATTATGACCAAAGACTTATATGCAAATGTCTATGGCAACTAATCACCCCAAACTAGAAACTATCCAAATGTCCAAGTGGTGAATGGAGACACAATTTGTGGTGCATCTATTTTGGGGAAATAGTGCTCAGCAGGAAAAAGTATACTACTGGAACATACTAAAAATAGCTGGGTACAAAAGATTACATAAAGAAAGTTTCCATTTTATGACATTTTATAAAAGGTAAAGAAATATAGAACACATAAGTAAAAAAGTCAAAAGTCTAGTGTGGGAAGAGAGATTTGACTGCAAAGGGGCAGAAGGGAACCTCGCATGTTGACAAAAATAATTTCTACGTTGATTGTGGTGGTTATTACATGATCATGTATTTGTCAAAACCTTCCAAATGGTATACTTCAAATGGAAGATTTTGATCATATAGAAGTTTATACTTCCATATACCTGACAAAATAAAACAAAAACTCATTTTTACAAAGGCCAATTAGTGTTATCTATATAACTTATTCTAGACTAGTTGCAAGTGTTGAGACTTCCTTGTGAGAAAAGGAGTTCAGAAGATTAAAATTATGATGAGGGCACTGAGGTCATGGTCTCAGGGATCTGGGATTAGGACACATGTCTAGTCCTTCAGGGGAGAAACCCTATCTGGCTCCGCACTCTGGGGAGTCTGCTTCTCTGCCTCCCTCTGCCTCTCCTCCCACTCATGCTTTCTCTGTCTCTTAAATAAATAAATAAATAAATAAATAAATAAATAAATAAATAAATAAACAAGATCTTAAAAAAATGATGAGAAGACTCAAATATCTCCTTTCTCATTTTCTGCCAGAAGGAGATGCGTATTCTTGTATTAATTTCACTTTTTAAATGTTAGGTATGGTGTAAAATTTAAGCCGTATCTTGTTTCTACAAAAATAGTTTCAATAAGTCATTTAATAAAAATCCTTTTATTTCCTATCAATTCAAGTTAACTTGTTTTAAGAGTATTCTTTACAAACTATGGGATGGGTTTTCAAAGTTCTGAATGTATTCCCTGTAGATTTCATGGCTTAAATTTAATTTGAAAGCTGTTATATAATTTATTCTCAATGAAAATCTTGTATATTTAGTTAGTAAACCTTTTGAACACATTCACAAGTATATAAGGAACGTGACCTTTGCAAAACAAACTATTGTCCTCAAGAGCATTTGATCAAATGGTATACTGTAGCCATAACAGCTGCCATTTAAACATCTTATGGAAAAAGGTCAGGCAGTTATTGTAATTCATGTGACTGATGGGAAAAAAAGGGAAATGAATTTCTCTTGCCTACTCATTAACTTTTTCCTTTTATAAAAGGCTGCATAAAAATGATTTTAGTTCTGCTTGTGTTGAGAGTACAATTTATTTTCTTTCTTTCTTCCTCTCTTCTTTCTTTCTTTCTTTCTTTCTTTCTTTCTTTCTTTCTTTCTTTCTTCTTTCTTTCTTTTTCTTTCTCTTTCTTCTTTCTCTTTCTTTTCTTTCTTTCTTTCTTTCTTTTCTTTCTTTCTTCTTCTCTTCTTTCTTTTTTCTTTCTTTTTTTTTTTTTTGTCGTAGTCTGTAATCATTCACTAAGTAGTTCTCTGTGGATGCAGAATCCAGATGGCCTGGCAGATGGAGCCTGGAAGATTGGTTGAAATGCCCGAGACACATCCATCACCTAAACACTCCATAGGAAATTTGAATAAAACTAAAGATCTGAAATTCTATGGACTGTAGAGGGTAGTCAGCTGTAAAGTTCATGTGCAAACACACGGTTGATTATACTTCTTCGAAGAAACTTCTCACGTTGTGCTATTTCTGCATTATTTAATCAGTTGACATTAAGGAAAATATACAAGATCTTGACAGCGAGAAAACTAAACTAAGATTTCCCACTTTTTCATACTTTTGTACCTCATTTGTAGAAGCTGAGCTTGGAGAAATTCTTCTTGCATATCAATTCAAGGAGCCTGAGGTGTTCTTTTCTTGGACAAAATAGGGATATATTTTTTCAGGTGGCAAAGGCTAATCAATCACATCAGTTATACAAATGTTTTTCTGTACAGAGCAGTTTTCCTCAAAGATGAATAAAAATATTGACCTAATCCAATCATTTACTAAATAACAATTACATGCTTCTATCAAAAGATAAACTATTGGGATCCCTGGGTGGCTCAGCGGTTTGGTGCCTGCCTTTGGCCCGGGGCGCGATCCTGGAGTCCTGGGGTCGAGTCCCGCGTCGGGCTCCCGGCATGGAGCCTGCTTCTCCCTCCTCCTGTGTCTCTGCCTCTCTCTCTCTCTCTCTCTCTCTCTCTCTCTCTCATAAATAAATAAATAAATCTTAAAAAAAGATAAAATATTGATACGTATTTTCACATCATAAATGCTCTACAGAGCCCAGAAATAGACTAGCACTTATATAGTCAATTAATCTATGACAAAGGAGACAGGGACATACAATGGAGAAAAGGCAGTCTCTTCAGTAAACAGTTCTGGGAAAACTGGACAACTACATCCAGAAGAATGAAATTCAACCACTTTCTTAAACCGTATACAAAAATAAACTCAAAATGAATTGAAGACCTAAATGTAAGACCTGAAAAGCTAAGACACCTGGAAGAAAACATGCGCAGTAAGCTCTTTGAAATCACTCTTAACAATATTTTTTGAATCTGTCTACTCAGGCAAGGGCAACAAAAGCAGAAATAAATAAATGGGACTGTGTCGGACTTAAAAGCTTTTGCACAGCCAAGGAAACCATCAACAAAATGAAAAAGGCAGCCTACCTGATGGGCAAAGATATTGGCAAATGATGTATTTGCTAAGGGCTTAATATCCAAAATATATAAAGAACTCATACAACTCAATGTCAAAAAATAATCTGATTAAAAATGGACAGAAGAGGGGCACCTGGGGGGCTCAGTGATTGTCTGCCTTTGGCTTGGATCATGATCCCGGGGTCCGGGTATCAAGTCCCACATCAGGCTATCCCCAGGGAGCCTGCTTCTCCCTCTGCCTATGTCTCTGCCTCTCTCTCTGTATCTCTCATGAATAAATAAAGTATTTTTTAAAATGGACAGAAGATTCGAATAGACCTTTCTCCAAAGAAGACAACCAAATGGCCAACAGACATATGAGAAGATGCTCAACATCACTTA
Organism: Nyctereutes procyonoides; assembly: GCF_905146905.1. Classification (NCBI taxonomy): domain Eukaryota; kingdom Metazoa; phylum Chordata; class Mammalia; order Carnivora; family Canidae; genus Nyctereutes; species Nyctereutes procyonoides. The sequence goes on along the minus strand of NW_026575133.1, from coordinate 46,788,307 downwards.
TCACCAGGGAAATGCGAATCACAACCACAGTGCAATGTCACCTCACACCTGTTAGAATAGGTAACATCAAAAAGACAAAAAATTAAAAGTGCACTGGTTGATTATGTAAGTGAAGAATGACTAGAGTCAATGGTTTTTAAAAAACTGTACAATGAGATATCACCTCACACCAGTGAGAATGGGGAAAATTAACAAGGCAGGAAACCACAAATGTTGGAGAGGATGCGGAGAAAGGGGAACCCTCTTATACTGTTGGTGGGAATGTGAACTGGTGCAGCCCCTCTGGAAAACTGTGTGGAGGTTCCTCAAAGAGTTAAAAAAAGACCTGCCCTACGACCCAGCAATTGCACTGCTGGGGATTTACCCCAAAGATACAGATGCAATGAAACTCCGGGACACCCGCACCCCGATGTTTCTAGCAGCAATGGCCACAATAGCCAAACTGTGGAAGGAGCCTCGGTGTCCATCGAAAGATGAATGGATAAAGAAGATGTGGTCTATGTATACAATGGAATATTCCTCAGCCATTAGAGAGGACAAATACCCACCATTTGCTTCGATGTGGATGGAACTGGAGGGTATTATGCTGAGTGAAGTAAGTCAATCGGAGAAGGACAAACAGTGTATGTTCTCATTCATTTGGGGAATATAAATAATAGTGAAAGGGAATATAAGGGAAGGGAGAAGAAATGTGTGGGAAATATCAGAAAGGGAGACAGAACATAAAGACTCCTAACTCTGGGAAACGAACTAGGGGTGGTGGAAGGGGAGGAGGGAGGGGGGTGGGGGTGAATGGGTGATGGGCACTGGGGGGGGCACTTGACAGGATGAGCACTGGGTGTTATTCTGTATGTTGGTAAATTGAACACCAATAAAGAATAAATGTATTAAAAAAACTGTACATATATAATATATACAAATGATATATATGTAAAGTTTTTGTGCAAACACATATTTTCTTCTTAAAGAAAACTTTTATATGTGTGTAAATGAGTATATATATATATACACTCATATATATATGTGTATATATATATATATATATGACATGGAGATTAATTGAGGACATTTACAAGCAAACATCTGATGATTTATCTTTAATGAGAAGTTGAAGGTCATGGACAATTTGGCCTATACATCATTTCGAGGCTCATTTTTGAGGATTCCTAGTTGTGATTTGCATACCTGATGTTCCAGTTCAGTGCTCTGAAATATGGCATAGTCGGAGGTACAGAAGATACTCGTGGGAAGTTCACTGCATTGTAGGGGAGGTATGAGAAAAGAAAGCTTAGTTTTAAGCAGCCTTGCTGGCAAGCAACAACATTTGTCCTGGAACATAATTTCAAATGTCATTTTTCAGTTGTCATAAAACAGATAAGTGGGGTGGGAGGCAGGAGGAGAATGGGAACCTGATCATTACCAGAAGCCAGGATATGGGAGCCTTTTGGAAATCATTTTATTCCATTAAATTCCTATTGTGTTTATTTTTAGGAGTGCTTTTCTATTTATGTGGAGACACACTGTGATTTAATTCATTTTAGTGACACAATGTTTCCTTTTAAATGCTTTTTAAATTAAAAAGTAGCAATATAGGATATATTAATAAATGTGAGGACAGGCAGTAACAAGTAAAGCAGAAATATGTAAGTGGCATGATTAAGGTTTCGAGATCACTGCTCTGGCAAAATAAGGCTTTTCTATCATCCCTGGGCTCATACTTGTCATCTCCATGTGCCAGCTTCTCTTACGTCCTGAGAATGACACCAATTAATGATTCTGTATCCAATTATAATAGAAGAGTTTCTCCATATACCACCAAGTAGTTATTGGACATCATCTGGGTTTCCTACAGTTTGACTCAATCCTGACACTGTCTATTGGGAGAAAGCATCAGATCCCATCAGTAGAGGGCTTGGACCCATAAGACTGGCCCCCCTTCTTCACATACCAGTTTCAAGTACAGATTGGCACCTGAGCTGACAGACTGGCTACAAATCAGAGGTTCCCACAACTCCTTCCTTGGGTTTGATTAATTTGCCAGAGGGGCTCATAGAACTGAGAAACCTTTTACTTACCAGATTGCCAGTTTATTATAAAAGGATATAACTCGGAAATAATCAGGTGGAAGAGATGCATAGGGCAAGGTATGGGGAAAAGGTGAGGAGCTTCCCTCCCTTCTGTGAGGCCATCACTCTCCCACTGTCTACATCTCCACATATTCACCAACCTGCTAACTTTCTGAACCCCATCCTTTTGGGTGTTATGGAGATTTCATTACATAGGCATGACTGATTAAATCATTGGCCATTGGCAATTGACAAAGGGGTGGAGGAGGATGGAAATGAAAGTTCATACCCTCTAATGACAAATTTGGGTCACCTGGCAACTGGCGCCTATCCTGAGATGCTTTCTAAAAGTCACCTCATGAATATAACAAAAGATACTTTCATCACTCTTATCATTTAGGAAATTCCAATGGTTTTAGGAGCTCTGTGCCGGAAATGGGAAGAGGAATAAATATGTATTTCTAATTGTAAATCACAATATCATACCTCTCATCATTTTTCTTTAAAAGAAAACTGAGTAATAAGAGTTTAAAAAATACAAGCCCACGCATATTTTTACTATCTTGGTAAAACTATGTTAATTTTCAGCCCCATTTCATATAGCTCCATGTATCTGACTCTGACTGGTGTGGTATTCAGAGATCTCTGACCTGTCAGATTTATGAGATTGTAGCTTATGGGTCAGTGTTATCACCTTCTTCATCTTTGCCTGCTCAGTGCTTTCTTTGGTCCTGAATTCATGGAATCTCACCATTTAATATTGTCCTCATTTGAATAGTAATATTGAGACAGACAGCCTCCATTTTGCAATTGTGTTCATTTTTCTTTCTTTCTCTGTGGTTTGTCTTTTTAAGCCTAGCTCTTTAAAAAGAAAACCATCTCCACACCCTTTTGGTCTTTGATGTCTAGTATCTGATTGAAGATTGAGATATTATTAGCCTGAGTGGTAAAAGAAAACTTGAATTTTATGCCACATGTTTTTTTCCCCAGGAATTTATATAACGCTTGATTGTGTGGAGGCTTCATAGTTGAGCACTGCTAGAAAATCACTGAACTGTCAGTCCATGATTGAAAGAAAAGAATTCACAGACATGTAAAAAAAAAAAAAAGGTTGAGAAATAAAATAACATGATGAGTCCATGGAAGAAGATAGAAGGCCAGGGGCACCCACTAAGGTTGGTAGTAGTCCAACAAATCTGGAAGTCCTTTTGAGTTATTGATAATGCATTCTATTATGTATTTGGGATTGAATCATTTTGTGATAAGAATAAATTAGACTTTGTGGCAGATCAATGTAAAAATAGTTTTTAATCTTGGGACAGTAATCATATAACACGTGCTTTGACAAATTAAGTGGCTATGAACTTTAATTATTTACAGAATAAGAATTGTGTCTCTGTGTCATCAAAATGTCACATTGACATTTTACTATTGTCTGTATGATAGCTATGTGAATAACTTCAGTTTTCTGTGTCAGAGTATCATTGTGGTCAAGCAGCAGCCACAGTATGAAAATACATGTTTATGGCTTAAATCATTAGTATACCCATTTATTAAGTGGAATTGAATGTGATGCCTGATGTCCCTAAATTTGTTTCCTCAACTTTCAGTTGAGACAATAATTATCTCCTGGGCTTGTTTAAACTCATACTTCTCAGAAGACCATCTCAGAAGCAATGGCAGTAGCACCTGGTAACCTGTTAAAAGCAACACATTTTCTAGCCCTCTCTCAGATCAAGTCAATCACAAATTCTCGTTGAGATGCTCAGTGATCTCTGTACAAGCAAAGAACCAAAACCTTTCAGGTACTTTTGATGCACATGAAAATTTGTGAACCACTAGTTGTGCCTGGCCTGATTGGGAAGAGACGTACAGTAGCAAACTATTATATGGTACATTTCCACCTTGTAGATACAATGGATATAAACGACACCAGGAGCATAGATCTTAGTAAAATATAGTAAAATAATTAGTAAATGATAGTTTTAGTGTATTTGTTACCTTTGTGTTTAATATCCTGTTTAACTTTAAATATACATGATTTAAATTATAATAATAGCTGTTTTAACAACTAGTTTGCAAAATTCCTAAAAACTTGAGAATCGGTTCTCCCATGCCTATAGGAGCCAGCTTGAGCACAGTACTTGGGTAGTGATATCTTCCTCTCTTTATCTTCTTACTTTTTCTCCATGATTGGTTGAATACCAAGCACACCCATCTACTGGAGAGGAGTTCATGGTACTCTGAAAGCCTACTATTCCAAGTCGAGTTCCAGAAGATACTTCAAAGGGGCAACTTAAGCAGAAAGATGGCATACTAGTAAGTGGAGCCAGGCCATCAGCATTCAACTTTTAACCATTTTTCTATCCAAAATAATGAATTTTGCTATAGAAGACACAAGAAGGCATCTCCGTCATCATGTTTTGGAATATGTTCTCATTCTTTGGGGATAAAGAAGCTCAGTCCAATCTTAAAAGGGAGATATCTACATTCCATGCAGACCACTTGCTAGTATGTTCAGAAAGACACAGCTCATGCTCATACAAACTCAGTATGTTCAAAGATCTGTGTCTAAAATAGATATCAGATGCAAAGTTGAAAAGCTATCTCTGGTTCCTCTGGAAAATATCCTCATTACCTGAAGAGGCAGAGGAGAAGGGGAACAGAAAGGCTGATAGCTAAAGGGCAGGCAGGACCTTCATGTCTCCATCTCAACCCCCAGCTTCTGTTCTGTTCCTTCCAGTGAGTTTGTCAGTTGCTAGAAATAGTAAACTGAAAAGCCAGTGAAAGGGTGCCATCACAAAGGTATTTGGGCAGGCTACGTAGAACCACTCAACTGAAGTTCCTTAACATTTATTTCTCTTTGTGAAGTTCTGAAACACATACAAGGAAACAAAAGCAAAATCATTCATCATTATTAGCTAGAGATTTTGTTCTAAATATCTGAGAGGAGCTAGGGTGGAGGTTTTCATTTCCTGCTTCTAAGCAAGCTCAAGTATTCTCAAATCAAGCACCATCCTTCTCCTGCCATGAGACTAATTACATTCTCTACTTTGCAGGGTTGCCATGAGGATTAAATAAATGAGAAGACACAAGTAAAGCATTTAGCCTGAGTTCCTAATGCCTGCCACATAGTGATTGTTCAATAGTGTTGGGTATTTATAGAGGAAGAACATGTTTGGCTTCAGTATCCATACCACGGCTGGTCTGGGAATCCAGATCTTCACAGGCTAACCCCATAGTCCCAAGTGTGATCACATGGGAGAGGAGCAGCCCTTTTTAACAGAGGCATGAAGAAAAAAATTCTTGAATTAGAGCTTTTTTACCACTCCTTCAGAGTGGGGGAAAAAAAACAGAAGAAGAAAAATAGAGAGAGTGAGCTGGTGCTGCTATATTTTGAGCCTTATGGATCAAGAAAGATGGTGGTCCAGACCAAATGAAGCTAGTCTTTTACTTTTTCAAAAGTTTCAGTCATAGAAATTCTGGAAAACCCAGTCTCTCAATTATAGCCTTTCAGGTTCTTACTTCTCCTCTTGGCTACAACATAAGAGGAGTAGAGGAAGGGGAGCTGACATGACAGAAAGCAGGGGCAGAGAAAAGCCTTTAGCTCCCCTGAAAGGTCATCACCTTGACTGATGATGGCTGTCTTGAGGAGCTTAAAAGGAGAGGCAGTCATTAACATCAGAAGCAAAGCCAGTGGCTGGTCATCCTTATGGTGGAAAACTAGAATGGGCCCCTGGGATGCCCATTCCTGGGGGAAGTTGTTAATAAAAGTTGAAGTGCCACCATTATACTGCATATTGAAAGGTATTCTAACTATCCATAGTACTGTCTGTGGCTGACTTCTTGTTCCTTTTTGCTTCCTTCTCTCTTTACACTAAATCCACGTTTACTGAGGCATGAGCTGAAGCTTCTGTCCACAGGTGGAATTCCTATGTGTTTGGAGAAGACTGTATTCTGCTTCTAGGCCTTTCAACTGCTTAAAGCTGGCCCACCTGGATTATCTGGGATAACCTTCCTCACTTAAAATAAACTGATTATTGGTTTCAAAAACATCTATAAAATACCTTCCGAGCAACACCTGGATTAGAGTTTGATTGAATAATTGGGGACTATACTCAAGTTGATGCAAAAAACTGACCACATCTACCTAATGGATTTAATGTTTCCTATAGTGTCATGAAAAGGATCTCCTTGACAAGGTCGACACTGCCCTCTTTCTATCAAAGTCATAGTTGAACTCCCACTTGTGTGTGTCTTGTTTGCTCCTCCTTTTCTTTATACAAGCAGCTTACTCACATTGTTTATCTCCAGGGTTTACTCCTAGTTTTCATGTCACTTCTCTCAGAATATCTTCATGAGTCCCTCCAGCACTCTGAGAACATCCTGTGCTAAGCTATATGATAGCAAGGACCATATTCTATTTTAGATATTGTTTCCTTATTTGCCCCACAAAGTAACTTTTACAACAGTAACCTTTTAGGGTTGGGGACCAGGTCTTGTCTGTCTGTGCATTTCTCGTGTCTGACCCAGAACCTCACATATAGTCAACATTTGTTACAGATTTATTCATTGAAGAAGTAAATTAATCACAAAAATTAATACCCAGAATCAGAAGCATAAAGGCTATAGTAAACGATTGCATTTACTAGTTTCTAGGTAAGCTTCCCCAAATAGAAACAAATTTTGAGTATATTCATGGTAGGAGAAACAATTTTGATCAGTTATTAATGAAATTTCTCAAAATAATTTCTCATATATCTTAAGTTCTCAGTCTAGTGCTTCTTTGAAGGCAATGGATAGTAGATACACAAATATTAGTACTGTTGCAATTAGGAAGATGTTTTCATATCATTCCCAAAACCCTCTCATGTTGCTGTTACCTGGCAAAATGAATTGAGAATTTTATATATCAGAACTATTTATAATACAGACAGAATATATATTCTGATGTTACTATGAGGTAACATTAAAATTTGAAGAGAAAAGCTAACAGTATCTTTTGCTGTGCAAAAGCTTCTTATCTTGATGAAGTCCCAATAGCTGATTTTTGCTTTTGTTTCTCTTGCCTTCATGGATGTATCTTGCAAGAAGTTACTGTGGCCGAGTTCAAAAAGGGTGTTGCCTGTGTTCTCCTCTAGGATTTTGATGGAATCTTGTCTCACATTTAGATCTTTCATCCATTTTGAGTTTATCTTTGTATATGGTGCAAGAGAGTGGTCTAGTTTCATTCTTCTGCATGTGGATGTCCAATTTTCCCAGCACCATTTATTGAAGAGACTGTCTTTCTTCCAGTGGATCGTCTTTCCTCCTTTGTCGAATATTAGTTGACCAAAAAGTTGAGGGTCCACTTCTGGATTCTCTATTCTGTTCCATTGATCTATGTGTCTGTTTTTGTGCCAGTACCACACTGTCTTGATGACCACAGCTTTGTAGTACAACCTGAAATCTGGCATTGTGATGCCCCCAGATATGGTTTTCTTTTTTAAAATTCCCCTGGCTATTCGGGGTCTTTTCTGATTCCACACAAATCTTAAAATAATTTGTTCTAAGTCTCTGAAGAAAGTCCATGGTATTTTGATAGGGATTGCATTGAACGTGTAAATTGCCCTGGGTAGCATTGAAATTTTCACAATATTAATTCTTCCAATCCATGAGCATGGAATATTTTTCCATCTCTTTGCGTCTTCCTCAATTTCTTTCAGAAGTGTTCTATAGTTTTTAGGGTATAGATACTTTACCTCTTTGGTTAGGTTTATTCCTAGGTATCTTATGCTTTTGGGTGCAATTGGAAATGGGATGGACTCCTTAATTTCTCTTTCTTCAGTCTCATTGTTAGTGTATAGAAATGCCACTGACTTCTGGGCATTGATTTTGTATCCTGCCACACTGCCAAATTGTTGTATGAGTTCTAGCAATCTTGGGGTGGAGGCTTTTGGGTTTTCTATGTAGAGTATCATGTCATCATCGGCTAAGAGGGAGAGTTTGACTTCTTCTTTGCCAATTTGAATGCTTTTTATTTCTTTTTGTTGTCTGATTGCTGAGGCTAGGACTTCTAGTACTATGTTGAATAGCAGTGGTGAGAGTGGACATCCTTGTCTTGTTCCTGATCTTAGGGGAAGGCTCCCAGTGCTTCCCCATTGAGAATGATATTTGTTGTGGGCTTTTCATAGATGGCTTTTAAGATGTTGAGGAATGTTCCCTCTATCCCTACACTCTGAAGAGTTTTGGTCAGGAATGGATGCTGTATTTTGTCAAATGCTTTCTCTGCATCTATTGAGAGGATCAGATGGTTCTTGTTTTTTCTCTTGCTGATATGATGAATCACATTGATTGTTTTATGAGTGTTGAACCAACCTTGCATCCCGGGGAAAAATCCTACTTGGTCATACAGAATGGGAGAAGATATTTGCAAATGACATATCAGATAAAGGGCTAGTTTCCAAGATCTATAAAGAACTTATTAAACCCAATAGCAAAGAAACAAACAATCCAATCATGAAATGGGCAAAGGACATGAACAGAAATCTCACAGAGGAAGACATAGACCTGGCCAACAAGCATGAGAAAATGCTTCCGCATCACTTGCCATCAGGGAAATACAAATCAAAACCACAATGAGATACCACCTCACACCAGTGAGAATGGGGAAAATTAACAAGGAAGGAAACCACAAATGTTGGAGAGGATGTGGAGAAAGGGGAACCCTCCTGTACTGTTGGTGGGAATGTGAACTGGCGCAGCCACTCTGGAAAACTGCGTGGGGGTTCCTCAAAGAGTTAAAAATAGACCTGCCCTACGACCCAGCAATTGCACTGCTGGGGATTTACCCCAAAGATACAGATGCAATGAAACACCGGGACACCTGCACCCCGATGTTTATAGCAGCAATGTCCACAATAGCCAAACTGTGGAAGGAGCCTCGGTGTCCATCAAAAGATGAATGGATAAAGAAGATGTGGTCTATGTATACAATGGAATATTCCTCAGCCATTAGAAACGACAAATACCCACCATTTTCTTCAACGTGGATGGAACTGGAGGGTATTATGCTGAGTGAAATAAGTCAATCAGAGAAGACAAACATTATATGGTCTCATTCATTTGGGGAATATAAAAAATAGTGAAAGGGAATAAAGGGGAAGGGAGAAGAAATGTGTGGGAAATATCAGAAAGGGAGACAGAACATAAAGACTCCTAACTCTGGGAAACGAACTAGGGGTGGTGGAAGGGGAGGGGGCGGGGGGTGGGGGTGACTGGCTGACGGGCACTGAGGTGGGCACTTGACAGGATGAGCATTGGGTGTTATTCTATATGTTGGCAAATTGAACAGCAATAAATATAAATTTAAAAAAAAATGAAGAGAAAAATTAGGTATGTATTTTAAACATTTTGGGGGAAAATTTTTTGTATGTTTTTTTAAAATTTATTTTATTTTATTTTATTTATGATAGGCACACAGTGAGAGAGAGAGAGAGAGGCAGAGACATAGGCAGAGGGAGAAGCAGGCTCCATGCACCGGGAGCCCGACGTGGGACTCGATCCTGGATCTCCAGGATCGCGCCCTGGGCCAAAGGCAGGCGCTAAACTGCTGCGCCACCCAGGGATCCCTGTATGTTTTTTTATTAGAGTTCAATTTGCCAACATATAGTATAACACCCAGTGCTCATCCTGTCAAGTGTCCCCCTCAGTGCCCATCACCCAGTCACCCACCCCATCCTCCCCACCCACCTCCCTTTCTGGGGGAAATTAAAGAATCCACAAACAAATTGAACAAGATCTTACTTTGACACAATTTAATAAAATTTTATTGAATGTCTATCATGTGCCATACACTGCTTTAGGTCTTAGAACTAAAAAGACAGATTTTGCTTTCTTATGGATCACACTCTATTAACTTCCTTATTTTCCTCTCGAATTTTCAAAAAATGAGTTCATTTTTTCATTTTTTCTTTCATTTTTTCTTCCCTAGAAATAGTAACATAGAAAGTGTTGTACGTATAGGGGCACCTGGGTACTCTTGGTTTCAACTCAGGTCATGATCTCCCAGTTGTGAGATGGAGCCCTGTGTCCAGCATGGAGCCTAATTAGGATTCTCTCTCTCCTCTCAGTCTTTTCCCCCAACTCCCCACCCTGCTTGCATATTTGAGGGCATGCATACACACACACACACACTCTCTCTCTCAGAATAAAAAAGAAAAAAGTATACTACTTAGGGATTCATCTTTTTTTTTTAATCAGAGAAAGAACTTGTTTTTCCTTTAAAATACCCTATGTGTTGAAGTGCTACTTCAGTTTATTCTGTAAAATGCTGCCCTTTTTAAACATGAAATATAAAATGCCTCCTTATCACAAGTATAAAAATAACTGTAAAACAAATACAATTGTTTGCCCAACCCATTCCTTTATTCATTGGTAAAAAAAGAAAAAAAGAAAGAAAAAGAAAGAAAAAGAAAGAAAGAAAGAAAGAAAGAAGAAAGAAAGAAAGAAAGAAAGAAAGAAAGAAAGAAAGAAAGAAAGAAAGAAAGAAAAAGAAAGAAAGAAGAAAGAGGGATCCCTGGGTGGCGCAGCGGTTTGGCACCTGCCTTTGGCCCAGGGCGCGATCCTGGAGACCCGGGATCGAATCCCACATCGGGCTCCCGGTGCATGGATCCTGCTTCTCCCTCTGCCTATGTCTCTGCGCCTCTCTCTCTCTCTCTCTCTCTCTCTCTCTCTCTCTCTCTCTCTGTGACTATCATAAATAAATAAAAATTAAAAAGAAAGAAAGATCCACCTTTAATTTAAAGTTGTCCCTTCACATTTAATATCTCAGGCTGCGTGTCTCTAAGAGAAGGGTTAGGTAATTTAGTAATAGAACACGGAAAGCTAACTGAATTTATTTATGAAATCTGGTCCTAAGTGGTAGCCTGTTTTAGAATCTCTGAAATTGTATGATACTCTTGGTAACTTCTCTCTGTCCAGGCTACCACAAGGGAAATTGTTTGATTGACTGATTGATTATCTTCCTTGGTTTCTAAAAAACAAATGTAAAAGAATCAGGAGTTAATAAAATGAAATTTGAGTCTTGGGTCAAATATTTGTCTCTGGTTTCTACTGTGACCTGCGTATTTAGATTATTTTGTCTCACATATTTTTGTTCTGAAAATTGAATTTATCTATCATACAAAGGTACAGGATTTAGTTATTAAGTAAATGAATGTAAAGTACAGTGTGCATAGTAAATATTCATTATATTGTAAATGTTTAATTTACCAATATTCAGAAAAGAGTCATCAGTTGTTAAAAAGAGGAGGGAGAAAGTAAAAACAAAAAAAAAACAAAATAACAAAAAAAAACCCTTTTTGACTAGCTAATAGATGCTTAATAATAGATTGTATGATTTACAAATATTTTATTTAACCTTTATAAAAACACTATAATATATACGTTATTATTCTAAATTCACAAAAGAGGAAACTGAAATACAGATTAGGTGAAAGTCATAGACAAAAGAAGTCAAGATTGAAATTCAAATCTATTTCACTTTGAATCCTATGTTACTTCTTTTTTTTATGTTTCCACATTCCACTGGAAAAATAAAATCTAGTTTTTCCTATCTGCCTTTGTCAATTCATTATCTCTTCAGCCATATCTAATTAACTCTTTCTCTTCTTTTCTGACTCTTTAAAAAGTCCCACAATTTTTTCAAAACATTTCTAGTAGTTATATACTTCTTTCTTTTGTAACAATTTACTTCCCTGTCCTCTTGTTTTGTGTTTGGCATTACTGTATCTTTCTGAACAGTTTACATCTACTTACAGAGATTCTTTTAAACTCATTGAGTCTCTCAGTTATGTTCTTTTCTGGGTCTCTAATCAATCTTTCTTAGTGTTGGGCTTGCACCAATTTTTGTGACATTTGTCTATGACTTCCGTTTATATAAAAATTATCCTCTGAAAATGACACAGACTTTGGGCTGCGGGGATCTCTTGATGGAGACAGTTTTCCTAATCACTTCTACCTGGGTGTGTGAAGTCATTAGAAACAAAGTTTTACATTTATTTCCTTGGTTTTCTGTTCCACATGAGCATTGTAAATGTAGTACATGCATCCTAAAAATGCTGTGTCACACATTGTTCCCACCAGTTTGTAGAAATTTTCCACCAGTTTGCACCAATTAGTAGAAATTTTCCAGTTACCATTTGTGGGCGAGTCAACTTTTTTCCAGGTTTCATTTTAATGAAAGAATCTTTACCCTGGATCTTGAATACCAAACCCATTTTATTGCAGCATCAAAACCCCCATTCTTAGATTTATAACCAGCTGTATGACCTCAGTGAGCAGCCATAGAGTTTCAATTCTTTCTTACCTTGAAGACTGTGAGTTTTCTTTCTCTTTTTGGTGCTTAGATATTTTGCTTTCCTGCTTTGAACTCAACTATACACTTTAATTCTCTATGTGTTGCTGAGCATTTCTTTATGTATAGAGTGGATGGGGTGGCTTTCACATTTCTCATTCAATTATCTTGCAGAATTTCTTCTCCATTTGTGAGGATCATTTATACACAGGATGAGCATATAATTTATCATTCACATTTTTTAGTGAAGCATGGCACTATTAATAATTATTCCAGGACAATAAATGGGCAGGGTAAATGCTCACTCTATTTCTATGGAAATGATTTTATCATAAACTCTAGTAACAGAATGGGTTTCAGAAGACTTAATTGGTGTACTCACTGAAATTGCAAGAAATCTTGGAAACTGAGAAACTTGAACGACAGGGTTCCTTTGAGGGCATTTAAGGATAGAGGGCTGCCTGGTAGTTCGCCAGTGTCCATATGCAGTATGTACTCCCTGACAACTGTATGGTATATATAGACACTTCTGTTCATTAAACCCCTTAATACAAATCCACACTAGGGTAATGGGGAACCATGGTCTATGGGGTAAGATGAGAAATATTTGGTTCAATGTAGTCACTATTCCCCAGTTTACCATTTAGCAAATAAAGTGTGAACTTCATTAAAAAAATGCAAAAAAAAAAATGAATGGATCCTTTATCACTCCTACAGGCTTCTTGGAAACTACCAGCTCACATTTAAGTTGTAGGGGAAAAAAAACAGCATGATTTTTGTATTTTTATAGTAGAGCTCTGAATTGATTGTTCTAACTAATAATTTCCCCTTCTTGAGAAGAAATACATATTATAATAAATATTTCAAAGCCCCCATCTGCTTATAGAATGATACCTATTTATTTATCATGCAGACGCAACCTCATTTCAGAAAAGAATCTGAGGTGAAATTATACTGGCCAGGTGTCCAGCATAACTGTAGTGGGGGAACCATTAGATGATACTATTACTGCATAGAATTTTAGAGTTGATGAGACCTTAGAGATTATATCATTTTCCGTGACCTTAATTAGGCCACCTGACTATTCATCATTATTTGACACTATAGAGAAAATTCTTGCCATCTTATAATCAGCAGAACATTTTTATGTATTCCTATTACTGCAGCCGTGCTTATAGGTCATTTTCAACAGCTCTGGCTACTAAAAACTATCAGTAATTATGGTGTCATTGTCTGTAGGAGATGCAACAGTTCCCGACACTTGCAATATGATATTACATTCCTGGACAGAATGAAACTCATTTTGGTTCTGAAAGAGAGCTCATTCTGTGACCGTTCATCAAAAATAGGACTTCTTTGGCAGCTACAGAATAGCACCTCTGTAACTAAGATGTGTTCTCTCCTTTCCCTGGGGTACGAGCATTCCTCTTCTTATCTTTGTACAACCCATAGTTCTATTTATATCACATGGGCCTATTTACCTATGGCCCAGTAATTCTACATTGTGGAATACATTCCCCAGAAATAATCCCAAATGTGAAAAATAGCTTTGAACAAAAATATTCCACCTTGAGTTATTTAAAATAGACAGATTTTTGGAAATCAACAAATTATGGGGGGATTTTCTATAAAATATGCTGCAATATGTCATCTGAAATGTAGAAAACAAAACCAAGAGAGAACAGATTATGTAGCATTAGAAAGAATTCACATGATTTTCATTTTTCCAGTATGTTTTTTGGCATTTTGTATGACATATAAGAATTGCTCCTTGATTTAAAAAATTCTGAAAAAAGTGATAAGCTATAAAAAATGATAAACTATAAAACTATGCAGAACGAAGACTTACTTATGGCCTAGTTTTATTTTTAAAACATTTTATATACAACATGAATTTTGCTATTCAAAAAATAAAACCTGTTTGCATTGAAAACATAGGGTGAAATGCATCAAACTGTTAAAGATTATATTTTCTTATTCCTCCTTACATTTCTATATTTTCCAGTTTCGTACTAAGCTTTGCTTTTTTTTATGATATACAAAACACACAAATGGTACTTTAAAAATACTCAGCTCAAGGTTTTCCTTCCTTATGAAATCTTCCCATAAATGTATATATGGCTCCACTCTTGCTGCTCAGTATCACTTTAAGCATTGATCTTTACATAATTAGTAATACTATAGTTTGATGATTTGTAAGCATAATTGTATGCAGCAAGACTCAATCTGTCGTTCATTCTTAAATCTTTAGTATCCAGCATATTTGGCATGGCAGACATTTTAATATAAAATAGGGGAATGAATGAATTACTTAATTAATGTTGAATAAAATCTAAACAAAAAGTCTTATTGCCCAGCCTTTGTATTCTCCAATGATTGATCTCATGCAAAGGTCTTATGCAAATATGTTTTCTTGTCTTGTATCTATTCCTTATTTTCTCGAGTTAGGGATAAAGGATAACAATGAAAAAAGAATTACAGTTCAAAAGGAAGAGCTAACCTTCCTTTAATTTTAGGAAGAGCTCCTAAAATTAGTTCTTAGCCCAAAGTCGTTACATTTAAAGTATATTGAAATACTTTTATAGTAAATAAGTATTGCAAATACTTTTTTTATTTCTATGTTAAATTACCACTAAATTATCTTGGAAAATATAATTGTTTTTTTTTGTTTGTTTGTCTGGTTTTGGAAAATATAATTGTTAATGGTTTACATAAAAGTGATCAATAGCAGAAAAGGAGTTTTTCAGATATTCTTCTACAGAAATAAACTAAAAAATAGGCAATTTTTTTGAAATTTTGTTATTAATTATTCTTCTAAAATAGCCAAATTTATCTTTAAGGAGACTATATTTGGATTCCTAATTTGAGGAAAGCAATGTTTTTACGGGTATATAGAACTCATTTTAAAGGTCTGCAGTAGTCATCATTTTTAATTAAAAAATAATGTATTATTTCCGTGAATATAATTTACATGACAATTCCTCTTCAGTAACTTTTCTTTCTCTTTTTAAAAAAGGTTATTTATTTATTTATTTATTTATTTATTTATTTATTTATTTATTTATTTATTTTTTTATTTTTTTGAGAGAGGAGTGGGGCAGGTGTTGAGGGAGACTGAAAGGGAGACAGAGTCTCCAGCAGACTCCCTGCTGAGTGTGGAGACCTGCATGGGGCTTGATCCCATGACCCTGAGATCATGACCTGAGCCCAAATCAAGTTTGCCACTTAACCAACTGAGCTACCCAGGCACCCCTCACTTACTTGTTCTGTTTTTACTGCCATTTTTACATTTGAAAATGTTTCCTGTTTAAACTTAATGACATGTAGTCCTCAGTCTAATTCACTTATCTACTTGTCCTACTTCCTCTTGCCTCTCCAAGAATCACAGAAGCATGAAGTCAAAGCCACTGAATTAAGTAAATCCTAAAACTTACATGACCTGTGAACTGGATTTCCCCTTAACTCCGACAAAAGAAACCTGAAACTATCCCCAGGTGATGGCTATTGCCTTGACAAAATATCCTGCTGGCCCACACCACCCAGAGCATTTGAACTAAACCTGACTGGTGCCTATGCAATTGAATCATGGAGTGGCCTCTAGAATGACCTAGTCACCTTTACCTTATTATGTACTAACATCTCTGCCCAAGGAAAACAATCTAATTTACACAACATACAATGCATGCATAGGCATGTTTCCTTAAGGGGCATGCATGATCTTAGGCCTGCCTCTACATATGATGACAAGGCTTACCTATCTAAATAATCATCCTAACCCTAAACAGTACATTCATTGTCTCTTGGGAGTCATGGCTTTGGAAGTCATTCCCCATGGTCTCTATTTGCTGCAAATAAAAAAGTTTCTTTGTGCAACAACAACAAAAACCAAAACCAAAACAAAACAAAGCGAAACAAAAAACAAAAAAAATAAGAGAAGACAAAACAAAAGCAAAGCATCATGGATGCTGGATATTGGGCACCTGATAGACTATAAAAAAACAAACATCACTCTGCCCTCTGTGCAGAAGCCAGTAAAGTTTAAGTACCTCCTTTCAGGGAGAATACATACATCACTTAGATATACGGGGTCTTTTCCAGAAGGGGCCATCAGAAATAAAAAATGAAGAAAAATCTAAACTATCATAATTCAAAGTCTTGAAAATATTTTAAAAAGTAACTGGGATTCTTCCAGGGCCACCATCAAGATAAGGGGTTTGGCATCTGAAATATCATTTACTCCAGGGTATAGGATTATGGAGAGAGGTTATTCAAGATTTTTAGTAAAAGCAGTTTATATTTCTTGCTTAGCCAGCAACAGAAACTACTTATTCAAAAAAGTGTAATTATCAGCTCACTCCTACCTTTCAATAACTGTTGACACAAGGAATTATCCTATTTTGGGTCAATTAATAATAGTATTTAAAGCAGAAAATAAGTAATTGTATGAATTTTTAAACAGTTTTTTTTTTTCAAAAAGGCTGAAATCATAACATTCTGGAGGATTACAAAAAAAGAGAAATCAGTGTGAAATATGCCTCCGAAGATATTTGACTTCTTTTGAAGAACAGAGTATTTATACAGAGGTGGAGTACCTCATACCACCAATTGTTATCCATAAACACCCAGATGTTTTCTAAAAATGATAACTTGGCTCCTCTTTATAACTCTTATTTACAGTTTTAAACCAGCTAATGCAATTAGGACTATAAACTGTAGATTTATCTGAACATGTAATGACAGCATAAATCAGATTAACTGCAGATACTACTGCAGGCCAGTGAGAAGACCTCAGACCTGCAGTCATCCAGATGTCAGCCTGAGTCTGGTTACTAAGAATATCAAGACATGTTCTTGTTGCCATAATATTTATTACTTTTCTCCCTCTCTAGAAGATTGATGAAATTTACTGCGATCATGGGAATGTGATTAGCCTATATGAAGAGATCGTGATCACATAAGAAACTTGATATAATATCAAAGTCTTCATAAAAAACCCAGCATATTTAAATCAATTTTGAGATGGAAATATTAAATCCCTTCATCTTATATAATTGTTAATTTGAAAATGACACTTCTTATAAGACAAAGTTATTTGGACACTTATAATGAAAATATGCCGAAGATATATCCTGCCTTTCTGAATAATTTAAAATGAAAGAATATGTTATCTCAGAGCAAATATGATGTTGTGTTTGGCAAAGGAAGAATAAAATTCATTTTAAAAGTAAAACAGAGCTTAGAGGTTTTTTGTTTTTTTAATCTTAGCATATTGTGTAGATGTTTTTGTGGGGGAAACTTCTTGAATGAATAGAAATAAACACTTCACACTTAATACAGTGGAGTTCTTTTCTCTCTGCTCTTCTAAACTTCAGTGTTCCCTATTATACTGTTGTTTTTAAGGAACACAGCATAACAGTTTGATTTACATATATCATGAAATGATTACCACGATGGGTTCAGCTAATGTCCATCTTCTCATATAGATAGAAAAAAAAAGAGAAAAAGAAAATAAAAAAGGAAAAAAAATTCTTGTAATGAGAACTCTTAGGATTAACTCCTATAACAACCTTCCTGTATGTCCTACAGCAGTGATAGCTGGAGTCATCGTGTTGTACCTTATACCTGCTACTTATTTATCTTATAACTGGAAGTTTGTACCTTTTGGTTACCTTCCTCTGGTTCTCCTTCCCCTACCTTCCACTTTTGGTAACCAAAAATCTAATCTCTTTTTCTCGTGGCTTTATTTTATTAGTAGTAGTTTTAGATTGCACACGTAAGTGAGGTCATAAAGTATTTGTCTTTCTCTGACATGTTTCACTTAGCATAATGCCTTCAGGATCCATGCATATTGTTGCAAAAGGTAGAATTTCCTTTTTTATGGCTGAACAATATTCCATTGTATATATACCAAAGTTCTTTATCCGATTACCTTTTGATGGACACTGGTTGTTTTAATGTGTTGATTGTTGTAAATAATGCTGCTGTGAACAGAGGTGTGCGGCTTTGTTAGGTAGTGTTTTCATTTCCTTTGGATATATTTTCAGAAGCAGAATGGCTTGGCCATATGGTAGTTCTATTTTTAATTTTTTGAGGATCTCCATATTACTTTCCATAGTGGCTGCACCGTTTTATATTGCCACCAACAGTGCACAAGGGTTCCCTTTTCTCTACATCCATGCCAGCATTTGTTATCTCTTGTCCTTTTGATAATACCTATTCTGTTTTTTAAAATTTATGTATTTTTTTTAAAGATTTCATTTATTTATTCATGAGAGACAGAGAGAGAGAGGGAGGCAGAGACACAGGCAGAGGGAGAAGCAGGCTCCATGCACGGAGCCCCATGTGGGACTCGATCCTGGGACTCCAGGATCAGGCCCTGGGCTGAAGGCAGCGCTAAACCGCTGAGCCACCCCAGCAGCCCTGATGATAGCTATTCTAACAGGCATGAGAAGACATCTTTTTGTGTTTTTTTTTCATTTATTTTTTTATTTTTTAATTATTTATAATAGTCACACAGAGCGAGAGAGAGGGGCAGAGACACAGGCAGAGGGAGAAGCAGACTCCATGCACCGGGAGCCCGACGTGGGATTCGATCCCGGGTCTCCAGGATCACGCCCTGGGCCAAAGGCAGGCGCTAAACCGCTGCGCCACCCAGGGATCCCTCTTATTGTGGTTTTAATCTGCATTTCTGTGATGACTAGTGATGTTGAGCATCTTTTCATGAGCTCCTCGGCCTTTCATGTATTTTTTTTTTTTTTTGAGATATGTCTATTCAGGTCCCTTGCATATTTTATCTTATTTTTCTATTTTATTTTTTTGCTATTGTGTTGTATGAGTTCTTTATATATTTTGGGTTATTTGTCCCTTATCAGATATATGGTTTGTAAATATTTTTTCCCATTCTGTTCTCTTTTTTGTTTTTTTTTATCATTTCTTTTGCTTTGTAGAAACTTTAGTTTGATGTTGCTCACTATTTTTTTTATTTTGTTTGTGCTTTATGTGTCATATCTAAAAATTCATTAGCAAGACACATATCAAGGGACTTTATTCTTATGTTTTGTTTTAGAAAGCTTCTTTCAGCAGAAGTTTCATGGTTTCAAGGCTTACATTTAAGCCTTTAATCCCTTAATAAGAAGTTGATTTTTGTGAGTGGTGTAGGATATGGGTCCAGTTTTATTTTTTCAGATGTAAATATTCAATTATCCCATCACCATTTATTGAAGAAATTGTGTTTTCTACTTTGAGTATTTTTGGCTCCCTTGTCAATTTTTAGTTGACTGTATATACTTGCATTTATTTCTGGGGTTTTGATTTTGTCCTAGTGGTCTATTTGTCTGCTTATATGCTAGTATGAGACTGTTTTGATGACTATAGCTTTCTAAAATATCTTGAAATTGGAAACTGTGATGCCTCCTGCTTTGTTCTTTCTCAGGAATTCTCTGGCTATTTGAAGTCTTCTGTGGTTCCATATAAATTTTAGGAATGTTTTTTCCGCTTCTGTAAAAAATGTCTTTGCAGTCTTGATAGGCATTGCATTGGAACTATAGATGGTTTTTGGTAGTGTTGACATTTTAACAATATTAAATCTTCCAATACATAAACATAGGGTATCTTTCCATTTATTTGTGTCTTTAATTTTTTTCATCAATGTCTTATAGTTTTCATAGTAGAGAACTTTCACTTCCTTAGTTAAATTTATTCCTAATGTTTTATTGTTTCTTATACTATTGTAGATGAAATCTATTTCTGTATTTTTTTTTCAGAAAATTCATTGTTAGTGTATAGAAATTGCATTGACTTTGTATGTTAATTTTGTATCCTGCAACTTTACTGGGTTCATAGATTTAAGTTTTTGGGTTGAATTTTTAAGATTTTCTGTGTAAAAATCATGTCAACTGCAAAGAGAGACTATTTTCCTTCTTCCTTTCTAATTCTGATACCTTTTATTTCTCTTACCTGATTGCTCTAGCTAAGACTTCTAGTACTATTTTGAATAGAAGTGGTGAGAGTGAACACCCTAGTCTTGTTTCTGATCTTAAAGGAAGAGTTTTCAACGTTTCACCATTGAGTATGATGTTAGCTAATGGTTGTCACATATGGCCTGTATTATGCTGATATATGTTCCTGCCCTGCCGAATTTGTTGAGTTTTTATCATGAATGGATGTTGAATTTGCCAGTTGCTTTTTCTGTATCTACTGAGATGATCATCCACTATCCTGTCTTCCAGGTTGCTGATTGTTTCTTATGCAAAGTGAGTCTACTTTTGAAACTCTACTGAATTCTTTAGTTCAGTTATACTTTTCAACTCTAGGATTTGTTTGTTTTTTGAGGGTTGCTATTTCCCTGTCAAACTTATCATTTTGCTCATGAATTATTTTCCTAATTTTATTTAGTTGTCTCTGTATTTTCTTGTAGTTCCCTAAACTTTCTTAAAAGGATTATTCTGAATTCTTTGTTTGGAATTTCATAGATCTGCATTTTTTAGGCTCAGTTATTGGAGCTTTGTTAGCTCTCTTTCATGGTGTCAATTTACCTCATATTTTGTGATTCTTAACTTTTTACATTGGTATCTGCATTTGAATGATTGGGCTCCCTTTCCAGATTTTAGAGGTTTGCTTTGGCAGAAACAGTTTTTTTATCAGTCAGCTCAGTTCAGGTTGCTAGGTGTGTCTACTGGGTACTGTCTTTCAGCAAAGTGGAACCTGCAATTATGGTCTGTTTTGAACAAGGCAACTGTTTGAGCTCTGAGCATGAAGATGGAAGGTGTGCCACTATCTGAGAAGAGTTTAATAGAACTGCTGGCTTGGTTTCCTACCCAAGTAAGGTTGTAGAATGGGCTCCGTGGTTGCCTGGATTGCTGGCTTGGGAGAATGGAACTAGATGGTCAAGACTAGGTACTATACTTAGCAGTAGATGGATTTATGAATTACCTTCCCCGCCCTGGCAGGCAGCAGGGCAGGACCCAAACTGTGTACAGCTTATTGTTTGGGGATCTGAAGCAAGCCATAGTATCCACTAAATTCTGTGGTGAGGTGAGGTCACCAGTTCTGCTCTTCAGGTGGGTGAATCTATAGGCTGTGCTGTCTGTTTGGATAGGACTGTTGTATGGGCTATGTGGCTTCCCCTGTATTCTGGTTAGTTTCTTTGCTTGGACAAGTTAAAGGTGATAAACAGATCTACAGATTAGATTCCTTGCCCAAGTATAGCAGGAGAAGTAGCTCTAAAGCCAGTAAAGCTCTTTGTTGTCTTAATGCAACCTTAACTGTCCCCCAAGTTCCCTGATTGAATAAGAATAATTGTAATTGTAAAGCCAAGTAATTGTCTTTACTCTACAAACTATCATCTATACTTGCCAATTTGGGTGTTCTTGGGCTGAATAATTTCTGGGAGTTGTCTCCAGCCCTCTGGCTAAGTGGGGATGGAAGACACTCTCTACATCAGGAAAGAGCTGTATCTCAGCTCCTTTGCCTGGACAGGAGAGGGAAGAGCTGCTCTAGGCTACTCTCAATTTTCCCAAACAAGATTTCTGGTTGGGAACGGTCAGGGAACTTCAGCCTTAACTAAGAATTAATCCCCCTCCATGTGCATAGCACAGAAATACTCTACATCTGGCACTGGCTTTGCCCTGCCTGCCTCTTGGTTGGAGTGCTTCTAGGCCACACAGCTTTCAGGAGTTGTCTTTTGGCTTTTTAAATCCAATATGCAAATGTGTCTGCTAAGTTGAGTGGTTATAGTAGTAATGGTGGGGTCCACATACATAAACTATATTAAAATACAGAATGATAGGTTTCCCTACTTGAAAGTTTGCTTTAAGTCCATAAAGAACCAGTTCAGGGCAAACTAGATTCAGCAATAAATTCTCCCAGATTGAGACATCTCAATCTCAATGTATTCCACGCATATTCATGATGACGTGAATATATATGGGGGAAATTAACTTTATTCAATGATGGGACTGAATAATTCAACATTGAGACCCCCACAGATCATGTTCACAGAGGATGAGATCCATTTGACTTCTTACTTTCCAGAAGACTTCAAAGCTATCAGGCATCATGAAGATAGAAGTCAAACTCTGGAATAGCAGAGCACATGGGAATAAAGAGGCAGAAAACAGAGCATGCAGGTCATATGGACTAAATAGCGGATTTGGGGATTGCACAGGGCATATTCATCCATGAGTTTGGGAAGGCTGCCTTGGAGAATTCGTGGAGCTGTGGAGAAGACCATGAAGTCCTGAGAATCAGTGGTCTAGGAGGTACCAATGAACAGAGACTTGATGAAATTTTCTTTTAACGCTTTATCTTGGCTCACATACCCAAAAGCTTATGAGGCAGAAGAAAATTCAGATTACATACATGCATGTGTATGTGTATTTTTTTTTACTCTTTATATTGTTTGCAAATGGTGAATTACAAAATTAGAGTTTATTACTTTTTTAAAAAATAAAAATAAGGAAAGAGAAAATAAGTTGAGGCAGGGAGTATATGATATAAAAAGATAAAGTACATTATAAAAAATAAAGATGACAAATAAAGGCAGAGCTAGGATTTATTTGTCTTTTATTTTTAAAAATATTTTATTTATTTATTCATAAGTGAGAGGCAAAGACACTGGCAGAGGGAGAAGCAAGCTTCATGCAGGAAGCCGGATGCGGGACTGGATCCTGGAACTCCGGGATCACGCCCTGAGCCAAAGGCAGAGGCTCAATTGCTGAGCCACCCAGGCGTCCCCAGAGGTAGGATTTAAACCCACAATTCCTACCTTCAAAGTCCAAGCTATGATATCAATGAGGATTACAGATATAGTTTGTTTAAAGCTATTTCTATATTATAAAATGGGGTGAAAAATATGAGGAAAATCTGTGCAAATTCCTAAGGCCCATTGTTGTGAAGGTGCAAAGGTTTTCTGCTTTTTTTCTAAATTTAAGGCTATTTCTTTACGCAAAAGTCATATTGAATTTTATGATCAATATTTATTTTACACAAACTATTTATAAAATAACTTCTGGATTGAACACGTACCTACAAGTTTTCTTTATGTGACTTAATCATGGTACTTCACAATTCAAAGCAATATACTGCATTATTGAAATGATGAGACATTAAGCCATTTTGATATATGCATGCAATAATCTTACTGCGTTATTCTCATGCTGATATAATCAAAATAGGCACAAAACAAATCTGTAAAAGCGCTCTGGCCAATTTATGAATTATGTTGTAAATAGCAGATCTAGTAACAATGACAATAATGTTTTTAGACTGAAACATAAAAAATTAGGCCATTAAATATAGAGAAAATGGTATAAAACAGAATAAAAATGTTTTTGTAATTTGGCAGTTTTTACAATAATAGTAGAAAAATAGCTTCTAGATGATTATTACAGTTTACAGATGTGCTGTTTGGTTTAAAAAATAATCTATATATAGTAATTCTAGAAAGTTATTTTTTAATTTTTTAAAGATTTTATTTATTTATTCATGATAGAGAGAGAGAGAGAGAGGCAGAGACACAGGCAGAGGGAGAAGCAGGCTCCATGCAGGAAGCCCTACGTGGGACTCAATCCCTGATCTCCAGGATTGTCCCCTGGGCCAAAGGCAGGTGCTAAACCACTGCGCCACCCAGGGATCCCTAGAAAGTTATTTTGGATGAGTAGTATAATAAAAAATGCAGAGACTTTAAAAAAATAGTTTCAGAGATATAATTTAGTAATTCATCAGTTGCATATGACATCCAGTGCTCATTACATCAAGTGCCCTCCTTAATGCCCATCACCCAATTTATCCCTTCCCCTGGACCTACCTCCCCTTCAGCAATCCTCAGTTTGTTTCCTAGAGTTCAGCATCTCTTATGGTTTGCCTCCTTCTCAATTTTCATTTTATTTAATTTTTCCTTCCCTTCCCTTATGTTCATCTGTTTTGTTTCTTAAATTCCACATATTAGTGAAATCATATGGTATTTGTCTTTCTCTGACTTATTTCACTTAGCATTAATACCCTCTAGTTCTATCCACATCATTGCAAGTGGAAAGATTTCTTCTTTTTGATAGCTAATATTCCATTATATATGTACATGTACATATACATGCATATGTATATAGACACATATATGAATATATATGAATATGAATTCATATATGAATATGCATATTCATATATGAATTTAGAGAATATGCCATTCTCTGTCCATGGACATCTTGGCTCTTTCGTATTTTGGCTATTGTAGTCATTGCTGCCGTAAGCACTGGGGTGCAGTTACCCCTTCGAATCACTGTTTGTATCCTTAGGATAAATAACTAGTAGTGTAATTGCTAGGTTGTAGGTTACCTCTATTTTTAACTTTTTGAAGAGTTTCCATACTATTTCCCAAAGTGGCTGTACCAGCTTGCATTCCCACCAACAGTGTACTAGGGTTTCCCTTTATCCGCATCCTCACCAACATCTGTTGTTTCCTGAATTGTTAATTTTAGCCATTCTGACTGGTGTGAGGTGGTATCTCATTGTGGTTTTGATTTGTATTTTCCTGTGCCAAGTGATGTTGAACATTTTTTCATGTTGGCCATTTATATGTCTTCTTTGGAGAAATATCTGTTCATGTCTTCTGCCCATTTCTTGACTGGATTTTTTTGTTTTGTTTTTGTTTTTTGCTTTTTTTTGAACCGAAGGTGGATTTTTTGTTTTTTGGATAGTAAGTTTGATAAATTCTTTATAGATTTTGGATACTAGCCCTTTTTTTCTGGTAAGACATTTGCAAATACCTTCTCCCATTCCATAGTTTGCCTTTTAGTTTTGTTGACTGTTTCCTTTGCCTTGCAGAAACTTTTAATCTTGATGAAGTACCAATAGTTCATTTTTGCTTTTGTTTCTCCTGCCTCTAAAGATGTGTCAAGAAGCTGCTGTGGTTGGAATGCCTGGGTGGCTCAGCAGTTGAGCATCTGCCTTTGGCTCAGAGCGTGATCCTGGAGTTCCAGGATTGAGTCCCACATCGGGCTCCCTGCATGGAGCCTACTTCTCCCTCTGCCTATATCTCTGCCTTTCTCTGTGTGTCTCTCATGAAAAAATAAATAAAATCTTAAAAAAAAAAAGAAGCTGCTGTGTGGCTGAAGTCAAAGACATTGCTGAAGTCAAAGATGTCCTCCTCTAGGATTTTTGATGGGTTCCTGTTTCAGATTTAGGTCTTTCATCCACTTTGAATTTTTGTGTATGGTGTAAGAATGTGGTCCAGTTTCATTCTCTTGCATGTACTGTCCAATTTTCCCAAAGCTATTTGTTAAAGAGACTGTCTTTTTTCCTTTGGATATTTTTTTCTGCTTTATTGAAGATTAATTGACCATAGAGTTGAAAGTCCATTTCTGGGTTCTCTATTCTATTGCTCTGATCTATGTGTCTGCTTTTGTGCCAATACCATACTGTCTTGATGATTGCAGCTTTGTAATACAGCTTAAAATCTGGAATTGTGATATCCTAGCTTTGTTTGTTTTGTTTTCAATATTGCTTCAGCTACTTGGGGTCTTTTATGATTCCATACAAATTTTAGGATGGCTTGTTCCAGTTCTAGAAAAAATACTGATGAAATTTTGATATGGATTTCATCGAATGTATAGATTTCTTTGAGTAGCAGAGGGATTTTAACAATATTTGTTTTTCCAGTTAATGAGCATGGAATGCTTTTTATTTGTTGACGTCTTCCTTAATTTCTTTAATAAGTGTTCTATAGTTTTCAGAGTACAGATCCTTTAACTCTTTGGTTAGATTTGTTCTGTTTCTGGTTTGATTTTTTTTCTTATTTTGTTTTGTTTTTGTTTTCCTCTATTTTGTTTCATTATTCTTTTCTGTTGTTGGTGGTGGTATTGTTGTCTTTTCCCTCTCCTATTCTTCTTTGGACATAATGATGAGATGGAGAAATTCATCACAAAAGAAAGAACAGGAGGTAGTACTCACTGACAGGGATTTAATCAATATGGATATAAATAAGGTGTCTGAACTAGAATTTAAAACAATGATTATGAAGATACTAGCTGGGCTTGAGAAAACATAGGAGACACTAGAGAATACCTTATTGTAGGAAAAAAGGAACTAAAATCTAATCAGGCTGAAATTAAAAATGCTATTACTGAGATGCAGTAAAAAATGGAGGCTCTAACAGCAAGGATAAATGAGGCAGAAGAGAGTCAGTGAAATAGAAGACAAAATGATGGAAAATAAGGGAGCTGAAAGGAAGAGAGAAGAAGAACTACTGGATCACAAAGGGATACTTTGAGAAATCAGCAATTCAATAAAGTGAAATAATATCTAGATAATAGGGGTGCCAGAAGATGAAGAGAGAGAGACAGAAGGTTTATTTGAACACATTATAGCTGAGAAGTTATCTAATCTGGGGAAGGAAATATGCATTCAGGCACAGAGAACCTCCTCTAAATAAATAAAAAAAAAAGTCAGCAGCTTGACATACGACAGAGAAGCTTGTAAATTTTCAGAGATGAGTAAAGTGCGTAGACTGAATTTGACCAGTCCTAGATCTGGACTTACTTACTAACTTTGATGTCTCAGTTTTATCATCTATAAAATGGACATAACAATATTATCAATGGGATGCCTGGGTGGCTCAATGGTTGAGTATCTGCCTTCGGCTCAGGGAGTGATCCCAGAGGCCCAGGATGGAGTCCCACATCGGGCTCCCCATGTATCTTTGCCTCTCTGTGTGTGTTTCTTATGAATAAATAAATAAAATCTTTTAAAAAAATACTGTCAGATTATGGTAAGGATGAAATGGGATGGTATATAGAAAGCACAAGCTTTTAGTAATCATGAGGATTATATACTAAAGGAAATCAATTTACCAAAATTAATCTTATGCAATGCATCTAATTTTCTATTTTCCTTACTATCATGAGCTGTCCACAGAGATGAATCCTATTATACTAGGTAAAAAGTCCAGACACAAAGGTTCCATATTATATGATTAATTTACATAATAATCTGGAAAATTCAATACCATACAGAGAAAGAGATGTAAGTAGTTACCAGAAACTGATGGCAGGAGAGAGGCTAACAACAAAGTTCCACTGGCTGATTTTTGAGATTGATGAAACTGTCCTATATCTTGATTGTGGTGTTGTGTACATGACTTGATTTGTTTACCCAAACTCACAGAGCTGAACTTTAAAAAGATTGATTTATTGTATGTCAATTTTATCTTAATAAAAATAATTTTTAAAAATAAAATAAATAAAAATACTTAATTACTACCTATTAGACAATTGATGAAGTCACACTCTATGGTCACATCAGAGCCATTTTGAGAAAAGAACTTAAATGGTGGAGTCTCTGCTTACAAATTTGGTGCTTGGATCTTCTGTTTCTAGATGAAAATCTCAGAAGGAATGAACACAAGTAGTGGTTCTAAAACTTCCGAATGGGATCACGATGTCATGTAAATGATAAAAGCAACACCAATCACTAAACATAAGATGAGAAATTGAAATTATATTTGAAAAAAGCAAAAGTAACATACTCTTAAGGACAGCAAGAGGAAAGTATTACACAGGAGGTAAATGCTGGTTGTGTTCAAGACTTTCAGAAATAGGAAAAATAAAAAATGACAATGAGTCAGCATTGTGAGTATAATAGATATTAAAAGGTGCTACAGAATATATAACTATAGGAAAGTGGCAATAGTGCAGGTATAAGGTCACAAATTCTGTGCAAATCTATCAAGAGAATTGATGGTGTTCATCAGAGAGAACAGATGGCCAAAGTATACTTTTGAAGCATTTGAAAGGTTAGGTTGAACTGTTCTTTCCTTCTGTATTACATTGAAAAGCAAGCAGAAATAGCTCTAAATTATAGCTTAGATTATTCACTTTGGAAATTTTTAAAGTGTAATCATGGTATGGCATAGAGAGAGGTACAATAGTCCAGTGGGAGGTAGATAGAGGGCGTTAAGAGCACAGGCTGGTGAGTCAGATATGAATTGACATCCATTCTTTATCATTTAGTCACTGTTGATATTGAACAACTTCTGTGAAGATACAACGAGATTGCAGAGCACTTAACACAGTGGAGTTAGAACACAAGATGACATGGAGTTAGAACACAAGAAACTGCAGCTTTGGTGGACGTGGAAGGATGACTCTCAGATCTTAGACTCGGAGTGAAACTGATTGAGGTCCTCAGCTGGTGGCTCTGAAATCTAGTGCTGTGTTTAGTGCCAGTGACTGAATGTGGCAGGAGTGCTTAGGCAGGACCACTCCTGGAAGATGGGGGAGAGTCGGTTCCTTCTGACAGGTGACCTTGGCTCAAGGACTCTTCAACAGCCTTGCTGAATTTTCTTTAAAACTGCACCGCAGTTTCAAGTGCTTCCACTCAAGCTTCCTTTCTTGCTTTTCTTCTTCACTTGGGATCCAAAATGCATTGCGATCTGATGGCTTTCCCAACCTCTTCTAATTTTGTTCCTGTTTTCTTTCATAGGTGTTTTCTCTAAAATTTTCTTGCACATTACAGTCTGGATCTCTACTTTTCAGAGACCCTTGACTAACACAGAAGCTACTTGTTACTCTCATTAATATTAATACGCTATTTTTGCTGTCAGTAATTCGTGAAATTAGGGATATATTCCATGGGAATTCTGTAGAGATCTTTAGTGATAGATGGATGTATTTTAAAGCCTGTGAGTGTATTAAATTACCATATCCTTGAGTAAGGTGCTTTCAAGGACAGGTAGACATGCTCCAAAAGGTGATGAGAGGGAAAGAAAGAGTACAATTTATAGTATGTCCTACCTTTTCTCTTCTTGGTTGTGTTCCTTCTCCCTTTTAGACTAAGCTTGAGCACTTTTTAATCATACTTTGTGATACTTTTTATTTTCTTCTCATTTTAGTCTTTTTAAGATTTAGTAAGTAAGCAATAAAAAGAGTTGATCTGCTTCTAAGAGAAGAGAGAGAGAGAGAGAGAGAGAGAGAGAGAGAGAGAACAGAAGGAAAAACAGATCCATACAAAATCACCAAAATGGAAAGAACTGAGAACTTGCTGGGTAGATATTCCTTTAAGATTCTTTCTGGCTCGTGATTCTAAGTCAGGTTTAGCTACTGTATCAGGAATTAAAGTATTGTAGAGGTGGAGAGAACACTGGGATTTATAGAATAAATCTACACATTCTGACTCTAAAAGCCCAAATTATTTATAACAAATTATTTTCTATGCTTTTCTAAATCATTTATGAATATCCAGCACTTACATACGATCTACTTCACTATTGCATCGTTTTGATGATAAAGAATTGATTCTTAAAGTCTAATGACAAGTTCCTTTATTAGGACCTCTTAAAATACCCACAGATGGAAAGAACAACCCCATTCGATTCTTGAAGATTGTAATCAGGTCACCCTTTCGTATTTTTTGTTTCAGTTAAATAGCCAATTTTATTCATTAATTTGTGTATTCATGTAGCAAGTAATTTTAGTGCCTTATTATACTAGTTTTTTTGGTCAATTTCATTACTTTTGTTTGTATTCCTTGGACTCTCTCCAGTTGTTCTAGAATCATTTAAAAGCTGATGACCAATATTAGACACACTATTGTAGTAAGGATCTGACTTGCCAAAAAATTAGATGATGTCTTTCATTTTTATGTTTTATTATCACCTAAACATTATATCATCTCTATTCCTCATATTCTCTCCAACAACGTCAATTCTCCCTCAGCCACTAGAAAAGTATGTGCTAAAATTTCATCTGTGGTCAAACATTACTTCCAGATATTCTTTTCCATATGACACTTAGTCATCTGTTTTAGTTATTTATAACTTACCCATCCTATTTTGCAATTTTTAGTACTGGCATCTGGCTAATTTACTTATAATATATTTTTTAAAATTCCTTTTCTATTTCATTCAAATCAGCTTGATATAAAATTAAGGTAAAAATAAAAGCTCTAGCATTTATTAGCTGTGTGCCTAGGAACAAATTATTTAACGCCCTATTTATTAATCTGAAAATTGAGGAGACTTATACCTACATAACAGGTATGAGAAGCAGGAGGAAATGACATATTAATGTATTGCTGATATAAAGTCAACGGTCAAATTGTTAGTGTCTTTCTTCTAGATGTGGGCAATTATTTACTTTCTAGACACTAAGTCATCATAAGAGAAAACTTGAGAGAGAATGTAGCTGAAGAAAAAATTCCAAAAATAGCTCAGAGAGGGAATATAGCCTTAGGTTTTTAGTAGAAGTATATTTATTTGACTAACTTAAAAGAGAAGGATCAAATATCAAATTCTTTTCATATTTGCTTTAATTCAGAGGAGGGCCATAGAGAAAATATATATTTTTCCCATTTAGACATTGGAGAAAATATTTCAATATAGAAGAAACATGCATTTAATTTCCCCCAAGAGAAAAATGTTATGCTTTTCATTAGACCAAGGGAGAAAACACTGTAAGAGAAGAATTCAGAGAAAAGAATCCTCACAGACAAAGGAGAACTACCAAGTATGGTAAGTGTTATCATATAAAAGAAGGACTCATTATTCTGAGTGGGCCAAGCACTATGGTTACTACAAGGACAAATGGAAGGGAACCAAGAGAAAAGAACTTTCTAATGCTTAAGGCTATTCAGAGGTAGAATGGACAGTCCCATGATGGGTCGGTTTCAAATGTCAGAGACTGCAAAATCACTTTGTCAGGCAGAGAATTTAAGCATTAAAGGTTGACTTCATTAGAGCTGTATTTCTCAAGCTGATCGATACGACAGAAGAGGAAACTCTGAATAACCTTCTAGGAGCCATTAGCCTTAGGGTCCAGGGGGGAATGGCTGGAAAGAGAATCCCCACTGCAACTACTGAGCTCTTAAAGAGATGGAATAGGAAAAAAAAATGAATGGGAGGCCATACATAATCACCTTGCCCATTCTTGTGTCAGCAATTGACAAAACAGATCTCTAAATTCACCCATTCTTTCAGGTGTTTCTGCTCTGGTGAAGGCACTGAGGTAGGAATAAAGAAGAGAACAAGGTGGTCGTGGTTCCTGATCTTTTCAAGCATAAAGACAAATTCAAGTGGCCATGATGACAAATCAATAAAGAGAGGACTGAATAGAATAACTGTCAATTTTGAAAATGCCGTGGTGCTAAGGAGATAGGTGAGGTGCTAATTGCCAAGGAAATAGGAGAGGGACTATGATGGCCAAAACTGAGGATGGGGATAGAGTGGTCAGAGAAAAATTTCTGTAAGGGGCTGATGTTCATTAACATGGGAATTTTATGAAATAGGTAAAAGAAAAGAAGGGAAAAGAAATAGATGATAGGTCAATAGATAAATAAGATAGATGGGAAGGAAGCTAGTGCTGCAAATACAGAAAAGAGCATCTGTGAGGAATAGGAGATCTCAACATTTTCTTGAAAATCAAAGCAACCCACTGTGATCACAAAATTTTCTCTTGGATGTGGCTGGAGTGGTAGTCAGAACCTCTTAGGGAATTAATTTTATTTAAATAGAAATGGAAAGCTATTGAAGGAGTTTTACGAGAAGCAAACAGAAATATTTATTTTTTATTTTTTTTTTAAATTTTTTTTAAATTTATTTATGACAGTCACAGAGAGAGAGAGAGAGGCAGAGGCACAGGCAGAGGGAGAAGCAGGCTCCATGCACTGGGAGCCTGACGTGGGATTAGATCCCGGGTCTCCAGGATCGCGCCCTGGGCCAAAGACCGGCGCTAAACCATTGCGCCACCCAGGGATCCCCTATTTTTTATTTTTTAAAAGATTTTATTTATTTATTCATGAGAGACACAGAATGAGAGCCAGAGACATAGAGGGAAAAGCAGGCTCCTCGCAGAGAGCCCAATGTGGGACTCCATCCCAGGACTGGGATCATGCCCTGAACCAAAGGCAGACATTCAACCACTGAGCCCCCCAGGTGTCCCAAAAAATTTATATTTTAACAAGATTGGTTTTTAAGTTTTTGACTTTTTATTTTGAAATCAAGTAAAGGGATCCCTGGGTGGCACAGCGGTTTAGCGCCTGCCTTTGGCGCAGGGCGCGATCTTGGAGACCCGGGATTGAATCCCACGTCGGGCTCCCGGTGCATGGAGCCTGCTTCTCCCTCTGCCTGTGTCTCTGCCTCTCTCTCTCTCTCTCTCTGTGACTATCATAAATAAATACAAATTCAGAAAGGGACACAGAACATAAAGACTTCTAACTCTGGGAAATGAACTAGGGGTGGTGGAAGGGGAGGAGGGCGGGGGGTGGGGGTGAATGGGTGACGGGCACGGAGGGGGACACTTGACGGGATGAGCACTGGGTGTTATTCTGTATGTTGGTAAATTGAACACCAATAAAAATTAATTTATAAAATAAAAAAAATAAAGTTAGCCTTGTAATTCACTGTGAAAAAAAAAATGAAATCAAGTAAAAAAATTTACAAGAATGATACAATGAATTTCTTTATAGACTTGTCCTAGCTTTGCCATTTACTGTATTTGTTCTTTTTCTCTCTTTTTGTAAATAGTTATTATTATTGCTATTACTACTGAATCATCTGGCTGTTGAGTCATAAACTGCATAACATTTTACTACTAGGTAATTCAATAAGTCCAAAGAAAACATTCTTAGATAACTGAATGCAATTACCAAATTCAGTAAATGTAACATTAATACACTACTATTACCTAACAAAGAGAACATATTTCAATCTTTCCAACTGTCTCTCTAATGTTCTTTATATCACTTAATTGTATTTTTGGATTCAGGATTCCTTCTAGGGCCAATACTGCATTTATTTATTTTTTATTTATTTATGATAGTCACACACAGAGAGAGAGAGAGAGAGAGAGGCAGAGACATAGGCAGAGGGAGAAGCAGGCTCCATGCACCGGGAGCCCGATGTGGGATTCGATCCCGGGTCTCCAGGATCATGCCCTGGGCCAAAGGCAGGCGCCGAACCGCTGCGCCACCCAGGGATCCCCCAATACTGCATTTAGTTAACCATGTATCCTTAGTCTCCCTTGGTCTGAAACAGATCTCTTAGTCTTTGTCCTCATGGCATTGATGTTTTGAAAAGTACTGGCAGCTGAGATGCAAACTCAAGGTCCTTCAATTTGGATTGTCTGATATTTTGGCATAGTCAGATTCAGGTAATGCATTTTTGGCAGGAATCCCACAGAAGTGATGTCCTTTCACAGGAATAATACAGAAATTATGACCTACTCACTGCAGCACATCAGCAAATCTATGATGTCACTGCATCTTATTAATTGATGATGCTAACTTTGTATGGTTAAGGTGATATCTGCTAACTTTCTCCAATACAAAGTTATCCTTCTCTTTCCTGGGAGATGCTTTGAAAACCCATAAATATCTTGTTTTCTATTAAACCTGTACTTAGCAGTATTTAGCAGTGATATCAATTCTTACCTGAATCAATTATAATGATAGTTGGTTTTTACAATTCTTTTGTACTTTTTACATTAGTATCAATTCTTTTTATTCCATACTTTAAAAAAAATTACGTAGTCTTTACTTATTTATTCTGGTCTTATGGATTCTAGTTTTATCAGTGGTTTATAATCTGTGCTGTTTTTCATTTTGAAACTCAAATTGTCCCATATTTGTTCAGTGGGAGCTCTTTCAAGCTGGCTCATCTGCCTTTCAGCATGTTCCCATCAGTTTTTAAATACTTCCTTCATTTTTGGCACAAATGGCTTGGGTGTACCTTGTTTTCCTCACTCAAAGCCGATTCCTGTAGTGGAGAGTGGTGTGTTGAAATCCACATCTGGATGAAGAAGCTCATCCTTGGAGCTGTGTGAGGAGCATAGAATATTCAAGGAGAGAAGGTAACTGATCAGAGACTATTACATCTGTGTGAAAGGTCACAGTGATTTGGTCTAAGGTGATAGGAATGGAAAAAGAAAGATAAGAGGACACATTTTATATGTGTATATGCAATTATATATGGAAACTGCTAATATGTGGATATTTAGATAATTGGATATTGAGGCTCAGAGAAAAGGGGATTCATGATAATCCTAGGCTACTGGAATCCACAGTTGGTGAAGGATGTATATTGTTCACCTTTGATGTTCCTTCCAGGCTCACATGCTGAGTCTATACTCTGGCAGCTGGGTGTTGTGTGCTGTCTTTTTGTTGACTGTGTGACTGTGACCAAACTTGCATCTGTGTCTGTGGGGTCATACTCACACGTTGCCATGGCAACCTCCCAGGGTACAGCTGCTTGATGTCTTTGGTGGCTTTCATGAATAGAAGGCTCTGGAATCAACTGCCTAAAGCTACTCGGATGTGACTCGGCTGGTGCCAAATAGTATTGGGAACCTTAGTCTAGTCTTTAGAAATAAGGAATTAACAAAGGGAATGTTCTCAGGGCTTCTTATATAGTGTAATGGTGATAAAAGTTTGAAATTTGATGAAAGAAAATGCCAGTTTGTGAATAAATAGGAGCTGGTCTTCCTATTGTAAATATATAATTTGGAATGAGAATACAGGGACTAGGGAAAGCAGCAAGGAGAGATTTATATTTTTGATGTATGTGATAATAAGCTTGTCTTCATTTAATATCTAAGAAATAAGATTTGATTGACATTTATTGAAAAACTCAAAACTAGAAACATTTGTTTTGTCTCCTATTTCCTTTAGCCTGCAGATATACAAATAATAACCTTTGAAATCTGTAATCAAAATACTGTAATACTCCAAAACTTCTCTTGTTGATGTTTTATGTATAGAAATACTACAAACCATGAGAGACTCCTAACTCTGGGAAATGAACAAAGGATTGCAGAAGGGGAGTGGGAGATTGGAGTAATTGGATGACAGGCACTGAGGGGGGCACTTGACAGGATGAGCACTGGTTGTTATACTACATGTTG
Source organism: Nyctereutes procyonoides (assembly GCF_905146905.1). Classification (NCBI taxonomy): domain Eukaryota; kingdom Metazoa; phylum Chordata; class Mammalia; order Carnivora; family Canidae; genus Nyctereutes; species Nyctereutes procyonoides. Next base: position 46,753,022 of record NW_026575133.1, on the reverse strand, counting down.
GCAAATCAAACTTCAATAAAAACAATTGAAAAAGTAAAATAAATTTAAAAAGAAAGACATACTATGTATTTTTAAAATTTTTTCCACAGCGCATAAGTTCAGAGAGAATTTCCTTAAGGGGAGAGATCATGTAATGTGTTTGGAGAAGGGAAATAAGACTCACATTGGGAGACCTTGCATCTTTTTTACATGAATTGATCTTTCTTTGGACCCAGGCTTCTTTGTTTGGAGGGCAGTGAGTCCTTGTCTTTTTCTCTCTGGATGTCTAGTTTGTTGGTTTTGTAGCTCAAAGCAGTTTTTCTGCCTCATCCTCCATCTCTTTAAGGCCTCAAAATATCAGATGCAAGTTTTAACCTCTCACTCAGATGTTCTTTCTCTGGATTACTGACCCTTCACTTAGCATGAGGACTTGAGTGTCTGAAATAGTTCTCTAGTGAATGTGCTCAGGGGCAGACAGCCTATTCTACTATAGTCTGTTAAATGCTTTATATACGGGTGGTTGGGTGTTTAAGAGGCTAAGTTCTGGTGTGCTAGATTCTGTGGGCTTGACCTTCAGTTCCATCCTTTACTTAGTAACTGTGACTTCAGACAAATCACTAAAGAGGTTTGTTTTCTCAACTATGAAATGAGGATAATGATAGTCTTGGACTCATCAAATTGTTTGGGGACTTCAAGGAAATAATGTACAAAAAAGACTTGGCATAGAGTCTAATCCTTAGTAGAAACTGAGTAAGTGGTGGTATTATTTTAATAATTATTATTTTGTAAGTGCTTCTTATTTTATAAGAGCTTCTTAGGTGCAAGGTCTATATGAAGTCCTATACTGACTTCTCTCTTTTGAATATTCATAGTCTTTCTATAAGGTGGATGCCATTAATAATCCCATTTTAGGTATGAGGACACAAGTACTTACAAAAAAAATAAGGAACTAGTCCAAGGTGGTACTGGTTGAGCTAAGATTCAAATAAACTCTGTCTGATTCTAGGGTTTGCACTCTCATTTAGAAGGCCATGGGACCTCTGTCCATACTGATGACTGGTGTATCATAAAAAACAATATCATAGCTAATATTCATGGAACACTTTCTGTGCTAAATATTACAAATAACTAGTATTCAGAGAGTGTTTGCAATCTGTTGAGCTACAGTCTTTACTTAGATTAACTCCTTTAATCCCCTTAATCAATTTATGGGTTAAGAATGTATTACTCTTATTTCTCAGATGAGGAGATGAGAGAACTTAGTGCACTGCTCAGTGCCCCAGAGCCAGGTCTGTATGACCCCATGTCCCAGAACATCTTCTCACCACAATTGTGAGCAAATGCACTTCTGTTGTTTGAAGGTATGGAGCTTGCAATGATTTATCACAGCAGCCCTAGAAAACCAGTACACTGTACATACCTTCCATCTTTTCCTGTTACCTGGGAGGTACTGAAAGAAGAAAAGACGAGGGCAGGTTATGTATGTATATTTTCAAATCTAATATTAGGGTAAATTGGCTGATAACCTTGCATTTTGTTATGCTGAAAGAAACCTACAGTTATAAAATCCAAACCATAATTCTATTAGTTTTGCCTTGAGATTTACTAAACACGATCACTTCTCTTCTACTGGGGAAAGGCCAGTTTGATCATAAATGATTGGTGGTCGAGTGTGTGTGGGGGGTGCTCTGCTTGAAATGGGAATTTCTAGAGAGAATGAAGACAGGGAAGGTATGGCAACTCCAGGCCAGAGATAATGAATTCCTAAGCTATGAAAAAAAGAAGAAAGAAAGAAAAAGAAAGAAAGAAAGAAAGAAAGAAAGAAAGAAAGAGAGAGAGAAGAAAGAAAGAAAGAAAGAAAGAAAGAAAGAAAAAAGAAAGAAAGAAAGAAAGAAAGAAAAGAAAGAAAGAAAGAAAGAAAGAAAGAAAGAAAGAAAGAAAGAAAGAAAGAAAGAAAATGAGGGAGCAGTGAATGTAGAAGGTATAAATCCAAAAGTTTTCATACTACAGTATTCAGAAGATGAAGCCTGATTAGTTTTCAGAAGTACTAAGGGCAAATAAACCAACAAAAGAAAAACGACTCAGCAATTTTGAGTTTTTCAAAAGTTTCAACGTTCATGACCATCTCACTGTTAGTTCACGATTGCTGCCATAACTAATTACTAACAACTGGATGACTTAGAAACAACAAAAATTTACTTTCTCACAAGTATGGAGGCCCCAAGTCAGAGATGAAGGTGCAGCAGGGCCATGCTCCCTTGGAGGCCTTGGAGGAGGATCTTTCCTTGCCTCTTCCAGTGTCTGGTGGCTCCCAGCATTCCTCGATCTATAGCTGCATGACTGTAACTATCTCTGTCTTCAGAGGACCTTCTTTCTCAGTCCTTCTGTGTCCCCTTCTTCACTTGTAAAAACAGCAGCCATCAAGTGTAGGCCAAAAATCTCCACTGATACTAATGCCTTTGGGAGCCAGAGTTTGTTTTGTCACTCTTTGACAAAACTATCTCTTGTGTTGTTGTCTTAGGTTTCACAACTTAAGTCTTGCTTCCTTACCAACTACTCCACTGAAACTACTTGTGTCAAGGGATCACCGACATCCATCTGTCTTGTGCACAAGACAAGTCAGAGACTAATTATTCATCTCTTGGTCTCATTTTTTTTTATCTCACTCCTAGCTCCTCATTTTCTGATTATCTCCTAATCCTCCCCCCATGTTGTAATTGGTGAAGCTAGTTCCTAATGGCACAGTTGTGGACATTCTTTTCAGCCACATTCTCTCCTTTAGTGATCTTGTTCATCCCCTTGGCTTTAGCTGCCACATATATGCTCATGAAAGTCAAATGAATATTTTTTGCCAAAACCTTGAATCTGAGTCCATCCATGACACTCTCTAAAGAGTAGTTAAATTTAGTACCTGAACTAGAACTTTTACCACTCTCCCTCACAAAAATGTCCTCATTCAGTCCTAAGAATGCTAGCAAATGACATCACACTCTACCTAGTTGTTCATACCCAGATTTAGAGTCAATAAAATGGTAGCAATACAAACTAGGGGGATTCTTGAAAAATAAAACAACAACAAAAAACCTAGGATAGTGGTTTGAGAAAAAGAAGAGTTAAGGAAACCAGAGAATCAATGCAGAAGATCAAGGATTCTACTAACAAGAAGAGAAAAAGAGATGAGGAAACTAGCAAAGGAGTGATACAAGAAAAATGTCCTAGAACTGAAGAGTGCCAACCATGTAAGTGTATTTCGGACTTCTGCTTGGACCTGGTATAATGTCTGCTCACATTCCGCTAGCCAAAATTATTCCAGATCAGTGGAGTGGGGAAACATAATTTTCCTGCAGTGAAGTATGGTGAGAGTGGGAAAAGAATAAATAGCTGTGGACTAATTATGCAATGTGCCACAGAGACTGTAGCCAAATAATCTAGGAAACAGATTCTGAAAATAAAAATATAATAGCTATATTTAATAAAAGAGAGAGGCAAATGAATTTCCAAGATGAAAGTGAAGAGAAAATCCCAGGGTGACAAAGGAGGGAACTGTAGGAGTAGGGGCCCTGAGTACTAACTACACAGGAAAGGAAAGTCCACTGATTGATATTCTGATACATTTGAGTTTTGGAAAATTGAACTGGAAACTCTTTCAATAATATTTTTTAAACAAAAACTCCCTTGAAAACTGTTAATGTCTTCGTAATTTTTAGAAGGAAATTAAAAATCCAATTGGTCTTTGTACATTCCAGCCCCAGAGTCATATCATACCATGTCCCACTTGTTCACTGAGCCTCAGCCATCCAGGTGCTCTCTGGGTCCTCCGCCATGCCAAGTTCATTCTTTTCTGAAGACCACTCTGAATGGACTGCTCCTGGCCCCGATTTTTAAATATTCAGTTGGATCTCATCCTTTACCTTTCTTAGTTCAAATTTATTCTTGAACTGTTTTCCTAAAAATGCCATTCATATAATCCCTCATCCAGTATATCCTGCAACAAATCCCATCATCACCCTTAATTTCCCTTTTCATAATTCTCACAATTTTAATAATCTTATTATTTTTCTTATACATTTGTTGCCTTCTTCCACTAAACTATAAGGTTTATGAGGACAATGACCCTCTTTTTTTGTTTTGTTTTGTTTTTTTGTTTTTTGTTTTTGTTTTCTGTTGTATCTTCTGTGTTTAGGAGAGCAACTGGCATGGAAAAAACCTGCAGGTAAACACTGAATGACCGAATGAATAAATAAATGAATGAAGTCTTGAGAAAGAAAGAAAAAGAAAGTATAGGGTTGCATAGGAACATGCAAGGGCAGCAGTAATCCAGGCAACAATGGGGAGGGTTTGCTCTGAGGAAGACAAGTGTGAACTGGAGTTTTTAGAATAGGGAGTTTATTAATTGCAGTAGGTGGAAGAATGTGCAGGTGGGGGAGGGCTATGCCAAGCTTATGAACCTTGAAACAACATGGTCCATTTAATGGAGTCTAGGGTGATAGCAGCCATTCTGTTGATGCCAAAGCATATAAGGCACGTTACCTGTTAAACTTATGTAATCAGGGTCAATACTTAGATGTTTACTGTTTATAATGAGGACAGAATCTTTGTGACATGTGACTTATTTTAAGATGATCAATAGCTAAGCCTCAGTACTGTAGCAATATTTGACAATATTTTTTTGTCATTAAGGGGTATATCAAGTGTACTATTTTGACTTAGGGCCTTCTTCAGCTCCCAGAGTGTTCTCGTGTTTTCCAAATAATCATATTTGTAGAATCCAAGGTCTGACATTGTATTTGCAGAATTTTTTGGTAAAGAATCCATGCAGGATTAGCTTTTTTTCTTCTTCAAATATTTATTTAAATTATAGTTCGTTAACTTATACCGTGATATTGATTTCAGGAGTAGAATTTAATAATTCATCACATATAACACCCAGTGCTCATCACAAGTATTTTTCTTAAGGCCTGTCACCCATCTAGCCCATCCCCTGTCCACCTCCCCTCTAGCAACCCTTAGTTTGTTCTCTGTAGTCAAGAGTCTCTTAGTTTGAGGAAAAATTTGGGAAATTGTAAAACAGTGGTATCTCAACATCTAGTAGCTTTGCCACTACGATCTGTATTTCAAAATTCATCTAGAGTGATTGGAAATATATTGTTTTTTCTTTTAAAAAGTTAAATTCCTATTGTGCCAGTGAATGTAACCTTTTAGTTTCTTACCCAGTGATCATGAGTGAATTCCTAACAATTTAATTTTGTATCTCAATCTGAGAGCATGAGCAAGTTCATTAATCTCATAGAACCACCTTTTCCTCATCTGTAAACTGGAGGTAATAGTATAATCCTTATCCCACACAACTAAAGTGTGAGCCAAATGAGTTACTGTGGGTAGATATGCATCCTGCATTCTAAATTCCTAATCAAACTGTGTTACATTATTATAAATTTGGAGAGCATTGCCAAATAAAAACGTTCTAAACTCCCTGCCCAGATTATGTACTGCCAACTCCAATAAAAGACTTCATGTGAAAAATTTATACTGACCCATCATTTTGGATTGAGAGAATTGAACCTATGCACCCAATATGAATCTATTAAAGTAAGTGTTGAAGAAGCATTATAAAAGAGAAATTGTTCAAGTAAGTGATCATTCACTAGCTTTCAACATAGTTACTCCAGCCACAGATCATATATTTTATAGAAGAATGGTATCCTAATTCTTGAAGGAGGATGGGAGACCATAATAGCCATATATGCACAATGTATACAAAAAATAATGTATTTACAGGTAGTAACACCCAGTGTCATGGAATTTGTCTAGTATTGGACACATTACCAGGCTACTTTTATGAATTTTCAAAGTCATTTCCTTTGCATGGAAAATGAACTCATACTGCTTCTTGTTGCTAGGTCTGTTATATATTTGAATCTTAATGCTCCAAGCGGACTATAGGTTTCATAAAAGAAGAATCTGGATTGTCAGAATCCAGAGTCTAAAACAGTGCCTTGCAACTGTGAGATGGATTGAGAAAATTGATCCTTACATTTGGTCAAATAATTAATATGTGTTTATTGAATTTAGGTTCACTTTGTCTCTTGAGTGCTCCAATGTGTTCAGCAGAGAAGATACCTTGGATATGAACTCATCTTGCCTTGGCATGTACTTCAGAGGTGAACTAAAGATGTTATCAGCTCCATTTTTTCATTTTGGTTTATTACAGTTATTCTTGGAATGTCCATCATTGCTGAGATATTAATCTTGCAGGCATGAAATAATAGAACTTTCTTCATTTTGGCATTACCTAAGGGGAAATGAGTTATAATAAAGAGCATATATTTATTTTCAAAATTAATTTCATAAGGAAAACTTTTATTTTGGAAATGAATATCATTTCATTCAACAATATATCTGATAATGTGAAAAATACCATTTCGCATATTATATTAGAAAAATAAACTCAGGCAAATGGGAGAGTAGGTGATTTGAAGAAGAAACTTGTTATAAAAAAAACCTGCTTCATGTCTAGGAATAGTCTTTTAAAATAACTTTGCTTATTTCCAGATTCAAGGACAAAAGTAAATTATTAATTTCAGTTTATTTTATTAAAAATTTCGATTTTTTTAAGATTTTATTTATTTATTTGAGAAAGAGAGTGCACAAGCAAGAGAGGGAGAGGGAACGGTCAGAGGGAGGTGGGGGGAGGGAGAGGTGTCAGGGAAGAAGGAGAAACAGACTCACTGAGCAAGGAGCCAGATTCTGGGCTTGATCCTAGGACCCTCGGATCAGGACTTAAATGGAAGACAGATGCTTAACTGACTGAGCCACCCAGGCACCCCCAAAATTTCCATTTTTAATAGTACAAGAGCTTATGTTAATTTTATTAAAATTGGGAAATACAGTAAGTACAAAAACATTAAGAAGAAATTGGCTATGGCTTATACTCTTTCCTTACCACCCCATCTCGGGATTACTAATATTAACAATTTAGGACGTAAACTCTTTGCTATGAATGTATGTGTGAGTAAAACAATTATGTTTAGATTTGATACTATAACCTCTCCACTTTATATGATAACATCATAACACTTATACCCTAACAGTGCTTTCTTTAAGCTGGGCACTGTTCTAAGCACTCTACTTATTTTTTGTATGTATTTAATCATTGGGACAGTCCAATGAATTTGGCACTATAATTATTCCCATCTCACAGATGAGGAAACTGAGAAAAAGATAGGATCATACATACATCTGAAACTCAGTTCCTTCTTTTGCAAGATTAATTAGCTCCAGATGATTGAGAGGTTTCGAGAGTCAAGGAAAAAGATTGTGGCAGAGTATCTGACAATTATGAAGGGTCTAACAGATGATATTATATTGTTGTTAATTATTATTATTATTATTATGGTAGTGGTGGTGGTTATTCATAATTTTGTCACTAGTATTTCATGCAATTCTTCAATATAATAGTTGTTAGAAAATATCACATGAATGACCTATAATGCTTTAGTATCAACCTGCTAAAAATATGACTAGATGATTAGTAGTTGATTATTAAGACAGTATAGTTGAATTTCCCTTCTCGTTTTTTTTCCAAGTGAAAGATTTCCTGTTATTTCCCCGTTTTTTTTTTCATAGATTTCCTCTTATCCCCTCTAACCTTATAGAAAATCACATGTGAGATATATCTCAAATTACTCTTCACCCATGCCATCATGGATACCCAGGGTAGATGAGCTAGGCATTGGATAAAGATGACTCATGAGCCCTTATATTGTTGTCTTTTCTTCTTTTTGTCTTCGTCACTCCAATCACATTCTGGTAATAGGCAGGAGTTTATTTGAAGCAATTGATTTAGTGTTTTTGAAACATAGCACTGAAAGCGGATCACAGCTTTTTATATCAGATAATGAATGATTTCTTTATAAGTAAAAGAGATGACCAAGAGGATAGTGAGTTAAGGTGCACAACAATAAATGTAGCCTAAGTTTGTGAAAGGGAACATGGTAGCAATCCTCATTAATAAGTACAGTTATTAAGAGACTTGGAAATGTGTTTGCATTTGCTTGCTGATGTAATCATGAATAATAGGAAGAATCCATAGCAAAATAAGCAGAATAGGGCCATCAAAGGGTATCATTCAAACAAACTAAATTTGATCATCACTTAGAAAATATGCTGCTAAGCTTATTGTCTATATAAATACCAATTTTAGCCAATAGGACTCTTCATAATGGAGTATTAGTGGCTGAATGGGATCTTAAAATGGAAATGCTGAATATCAGAAGGAAAGAATATGAATGATGATGATGATGATGCCTTGGAATAAATATGACAGAAAGACCACGTTGTAACCAAGAAGTATGTTTCTTCCCATTTAATAGTTATTCCCACTGCTTATTAGATTGATCAGTTATATGAGTGCACAGAGAAACAAGATTTCCATAAATGCCATAACTATTTTTGCACGATGTAAAAATCCTCAGTTTTAGGTCAGCTATTTCTGCTGAGTATACTTGAATAAAATGATTAATTTCCTAATTGTAAGTGGAAGGTACCAATAACCACACAACACTCTTCAATAACAAAGTGATGTCTTTTTAATTTTACTGTGTTCTTTAATCATAGCTATTTTGGCTACCTCTACCACTAATAGTAACTGCGACTTTAATCTAATTCTCTATATAGACATTTTGTGAATAAAAGCTGAATTCAATTTGAATAAGACAAGCAAATTGACATGAATACTAGAAATCATTTTGAAAACATAAACCAAGTTAATTACCCCGTTTTGCAAATGGGTTATTATCATTTGATGACTTTGCTTTGGAAAGCATATAAGGGATTTAAAAATAAAGAAAATTGGAAAACTATAATCCATAGAGGAAAAGAAATTATTTTAATTAAAGGAAAATAGAATAAAATGTAAAATGAGAGAACTTATGTTTTTGATATATTAAATATTTCCAATTAGGTAAAAAGAAAAACAACTAATATTTATTGAAGACCTATGAATGCCAAGCAATGTATTATAGATACATATATTATCTTGTTTATGTAATATATACACAGTACCTTATCTCATAGTTGGAAAACAACCTTCTGTTTCTTATATGATGGAAAAATATTGATACTTGTCTTACCTTCAAGATATGAAATCAAGTAAACCATTCAAAAATATGTTACTTTATTTATTAATTCAATCAACTTATTAAGTGCCTGCACTATGCACCCAGGAGCAGTAGTGAATAATTTAGTTATAGCAAATGAGTATGCAATTGTGTGTCATATTTCAGATGTAAAATGATGATTCAAAACTTTTGTGGCGCTATATGTCTTAATAGATAACTGAGCAAGGCAAGGGAAATACAAAAGAATTCAAATTTTCCTGGCCAAGTGGTTGGTCCCAAGAATTGCTCTACTTTTCAGTTGCCAACAGCAGTTAATGAGCATTGTCAAAGTTTACTTTTCCTTTCATTGAAAGAGCATGCCAGTGATAGTTATATGGTTACTAATGCAATTGAAAAGAAAAAAATGCCAGTATACCAATGATAATTAGGTAAAATGAGCTAAAGTTATTGTCTGAGGAAACTGTAACCAATACAATGCTTTATTTTATTTATTGAGTCTCCACCATGTGATTAGCAACAAGAGGACACCAAATAATTCAGTTAATTTCAGACCATGTATAGCTCAGACATCAAGATGCTCAGAGTATGCATTACAAGAAGGCTGAACCTGAAGACCAAGCCCATTTTCATGACCAAGAGAAAAGGGTAACAAGAAACACTGGCAAGAATGCCTTAAGGATTCAGATCTCCCTGAGGCATCTCGGTGGCTAAGTAATTGACTGTCTGCCTTTGGCTCAGGTCATGATCCTTGGGTCCTGGGATCCAGTCCTACATTGGGCTCCCCACAGGCAGCCTGCTTCTGTCTCTCTGCCTCTCTCTCTGTCTCACATGAATAAATAAATTAAATCTTAAAAAAAAAAAGAATCCAGATCTCCCATGTATGCAATTATCTTTTTGTGAATGTCTACTTATGATACTTGGTATTATCTGCTTATGCCAGGATTACCTTCAAAATTTTAGGCTCTAAGAGGTCAGGACCATTGAATATTCACCATTTCCTTACCATATAGTAACAGAGTGAAAGCTCCAAAAATATTTGTGCAATTAGTGTAAGACATGGTGCCTAGGCTCAAATTAAACAATGAGAGTGGAGGGAAAAACAAATATTTTCTTTTCAGTAAAAACGGTTCAATAATAATGAGTACTAGAGTTTACCCACCATCCAACACACATACTCTATTCCTTATTTCTATTTTTTCCATAGCACCATTACTAACATTATATTTATTTACATATATTTTTACTTATGCTCCACAAATAAATGTAAAATGCAGAACTATCAAGCTTTTAGAAAATGGTCAATAGACCAATACACATCTTAGACCTTGAAATAAAAAGACAAAAATCTGCAAATCTTCCAAAGAAAAAAAAAAGAGAAAAAGAAGATTACCATTAGATCTTTAATTTGCAACAGTGAATGCTAAAAGACAATAAAACGATGTCTTCAGTTTCTAAAGGAAAATGAAATTTGGTCTATACTCAGCCTAATTAACATTCAAATGTGAGGGCAGATATAAAACTTTTTTCTTTTCTTTTTTATATATTAGGAACAGAAGTATGCATGAAGTGAAGAACAAGTAAAATGCTAAATATGTAGATAAGTCTAAATGAATTTTTACTTTATAAACAACAATAGTAATGTCTTCTGGTTTTCAAATATAGAGAATTTAAACAGATGGCAACTGAGGTACATAAGGAAGAAGTGGTAAAAGAGACATTTAAAATGTTCTAGGGGTGCCTGAATGGCTCAGTTGGTTAAGCATCTGACTCCTGATTTCAGATTGATTTGATCTCAGCTTGTAAGATGGAGTCCCATGTCCGGTGGGCTCCATGCTTAGCAGGGAGTCTGCTTGAGGATTCTCTCTTTCTGCCTCTCCTTTTGTCCTTCCCCCTACTCATTCTCTCAAATAAATAAGTAAATAAATAAACAAATCTTTAAATAAAATAATAAAATAAAACATTCTAATATTCTTGAATTGTCTAGTACAAGGGTAAAAGTACAAATTAATGGTATGGAGAGAAAAAAATAAGGAAAAAATAAACTAAAAAAAATGGTTGATAATTTGGCAGATAATAGGGACTCAAAACTATCTCTTGAATAAAAAGCAGTAGTGAGAGGAGGGAGGCTCTCTTCTGAATGAGCTACGAGGTAGCTCCGAGCTATGAGGTTCTCAAGAGAGTGAAGCTTCTGCTTCATTACTAGAGAGGTGACAACAAATCCAGGAGAAAACTGTATGAAATCTATCTGAAAAAGATAGTATCAACCTTGACCCATTTAGATTGTTAAATAAAAATGAAATGAAATAAAAAGCATATCAATGGAAGGGTTTCCTGGAAAGCCATCTACCCAAGGGCAGGATAATTGTGGTCCAACATAACCAGGTTTCCTATGTCTTGCCCATCCTGCATTAGTTTGGCAGCTTCCTTCTGGAAGTTGTGTTCATAGAAAAGAATGGTGTGAGAGCAGGGGTCCCCTGGATTCAACAACCACCGAGAACTCTGGACACCACATTGGAAAGTGTGATAGAGAAACTGCATTCAGCAACTCTTAAATACCAAGTGCAATCAGGCCTTGCTACCTCTTTTTCTCTTCCCTAGACTTAACCAATATCCTCAACTTGGTTCATTTATTGTTCATGCATATTTTATAAAATTTACATGAATGGTGATGTTCTGTCCATACTCTCTTGAACTTGCTTTTTCCACTTAAAATTGTTTTAGGATTTATGCATGTTGAGCCATATAGAACTTTAACTTCTCTATTTTAACCATTTTGTAGTATGCTATCATATGTTTGTAGTATATTAATTAAGAAATGTTGAAAGAGGTCATTGAGAGGACATAACCCCTGGCTGACTTGAAAAGTGGATCTGGGCAACTGGAGGCTCCTTGCTTCCTCCCCTGTCCTTGGAATGTACTTTCTGCCATCCATTGCCACAGTAAAAGCCATTTCCAAGGATATAGTTTGGAAAGAGTAAGATGTTGTTGAGGCCACATGGTTGGAATACGTTTCTGAACACAATTAAGGCCCCTACATAAACTTCTAAGATTCTGGCAGGGGGATGAGTAGATCTACTTATCATATGGTGCCCAAGACAAGCCTCATCAGTATGTTCCCTTGCTTGCTGACTGTGACTTACCTTTGTGGAGTGGTCTCTTTCTTTAGTCTCACCCTACCTTCAGTGTACCTGAGCCAGTTTCAGATTTCTCCTGAGAAACTCCCAAGGTTGTGACCCAATGAGAAATTGCTGGAGTCATGTGGTAGATAGAAATCTAAGATGATCCCCAAGACCCCCGATCCCTATTTGTGTTCTGCATAACCTCCAAGACTATGAATATGATGGATTTGATGTCCATGATTAGATTAGCTTAAATGGCACATATTGACATTTAAAAAGGGAAATGATCCGGTGGGGGGCTGAGTTAATCACATGAGCCCTTTAAATCTGGGTTTAAGGTCAGAGATAGAAGAAGACAGAGATTGAAAGCACAAGAAGGTGCAATGTGCCATCGCTGGTTCAAAGAGGAGGGGCCTCATGGCAACAAATGCAACAGCCTCTAAGAGGTAAGAGCAGCCTCTGGCTGATAGATGGCAAGAAAGGGGACCTCAAGTCTCAGAAGCACAAGGAACAGAAGTCTTTCAAGAACAAGAATAAGCTTGCAAATAGATTTTTATTTTGCTGAGATTCTCTAGATGAAGACCTCAACCTAGCCCTCACCTTGATTTCAGCCTTGAGAAACCTGAACAGAGAACCCAGTCACAGTGCACCAGACTTCTAACCAATAGAAGTTGTGAGATAATATAATTCTGTTGTTTTCAGCCACTAGGTTTATGGTAATAAAAAATGAATACAAGTAGTAATGGAAAAATGTTAAAATTGGATAAACTGGAAATGGAACAGATTTTGTTTTGTATACTTTTCTATATGCTAGAGGTTTTTTATGATTTTAAGTAAGTGGAGGTTTTAACATTTAAGGGAAATGTTTATGAATTTCATCTGTGGGAACCCAAAAGGACTACAGGATTTGGGTGACAGCAGTGTGCATTATGAAAGTGACATTCAAACTCCATTTTATATTAGCATCTTGTCTTCCCAGAATTGCTTTACTTGATAATTCCCCCAAGTTAAGGTCCAGGTTTCAATTTGGATTTTATTCTGTGGTTCTTGATACAGCATATATTTTGTGTAAAAAAAAAATGCCACGTCTCTTCCTTGAAAAAAGCTAGAATGAGGCAATAGATGATTATACTCAAAATTATATCACATATTAATATGTGGCAAGGGTCTCATTTGGGAAAAATCAGGAAGTGGGAGCATCAACAGTGAAACTCTAGGAGGAGAAAGAACTGGAAGGAACAGCTACATAACGATAATAATGACAAGGAGTGACTTAGGATGGAATAGGGCAACTGGGAACTAATTAGCCATTTAAAGATAATTTTAGAAGTCTACCAATGAGGAGCCCTGAAAGGATAAACATGCTGTGGTAAAAAAAAAAAAGAAAGAAAGAAAGAAAAGAAAAGAAAAAAAAGAAAATTATAAAAGTTAATGATGTGAAAATGGTCATAAACAAATTGTGGGGACTATTGTTGAAGAAGCAGGTCAACAAGAGGCTATAATTCTTGAATTCACCCTAAATTTAATTTTAAAAGGCAGTACTATTTCCCCCCCTTTCCTTACATGAGCTATAAACTCAAAGTTAATGGGAGTTATGGAGCAGCATTTCTAAATCCCAGCCTCTTGGAGGCTAATTATTTTGAATTGAATTGTTAAGCAGCAACCTTTTCCTGGCTTGGTAATAAGTAAGATAACACCCTGTTCACATTATATTAGATTTTAGGAAAACACTTATGAAGGATTTTTTCTATAACAGATTCCAATCCCCTCCCTGCCGACGGTCTAAATTGAAGAAACATGTGAATTGCTCTCTATGCCTGACAAATGTTTTCATTCTGACAGAATTGGTGATTTAACTTTCTTAAAGTTATAAAATACCTGTTCTGGGCAATTTTAAAGATGGTTAATTGCCATATGTAAAGTCAAGAGGTTGGAGTGAATGATCTCCATGTGCTTGACTATTTCTCTCATCAAAGTTTGTCATTGTCTACTTTTACAAAGGAAAGTAGAAAGCATCCAGGATAACACCGAAATGAGACCTAAATGGAAAGCATGAGAGTATTGGTGTCTCCAGAACCCAGGCCAGGGTCTTTCCAGAGCCTTCCATAAACATTTGCTGAGTTCAGGGGCACCTGGCTGGCTCCTGGGGAGCAGTGTTACACATTCTAACATAATACTGAAGTGGATACACCTATATGGACTCTGGAGCTACCTATTTATGGAATCTTGTTCAAGTATCAAAGAAAAGGCACATGTACATTTTCTTTGCTGGTGGCATTTAATGTATGGACATGTTAATAAATGAGGGGGCAGGGACCTTTGTCTCAATAGTCAAAGAGTCACTCTTGGTCTCAATTTTTTTTAAGACTGGGATATGTAGCAAACTTGCTACAGGAACACGAAGCCCAGCAGTTTTAAAGAGAAATATGAGCTCCAGAGTCCCACCTTTCCCTGGTTTATTTCTATTTCTCAAGGGAAATATAATTGGATTGGATTGATTTATCACCAACCAAGAGAATATACAAGTATTGAGCATATTTAGGTGCTAAGAACTTAGGAACCTCATGTCTTGCTTTTAGGGGGTCACCCTGCAAATATCTGCCTAGCCCTTGTATATCCCAAAAATCATGTATTCAAACACCAGCATACTTCTTCTGCTCTGACAGGATGCCACCCACAATAACACTCTGCCCCGGCTGCTGCTGGAGGAAACATTGCAGAAGTACCCTAAGTTGCCCAGGGTGCTCACAACGTGGGGGTTCTGCAATGCATGATGTGGACAGCCTATCTACACCCAACAATAATTGAACAACAACGAAAGATAATTTTAAGCTGACGACAACTAGATCAACTGTTATTGTGAAATGAGGAGAAAAAAATAAGGGAAAAAAGGTGACAAAATATTTCTCAAAGAAGTGACAGTAAATCCAATTTTGTATGAAGGCTACGTAGGTAATGTAAGTGTGTAAATCTGAACAGGTGTAAGGCAAATGTGAGAAATGCAGCCTGTTTGAATAGGAGAGTGGGTGTTCTAGTGAAAGACATTTAATTTAAATTTTGAAATGAAATCAGACACTGTGGACCATCTTCTGCTGGATTCAGCCCACTGGCGGTCAATATGAACCACCATACTGAATATCTGGAGGAAGGCTAGAAAAGAAAGCTAAAATGCAGCGGCAGTGTATGACATCATTTCTGCAGGTGATTCTAAGGCCAGAGGTGATGCCTGCAACTTCCTCTCTCTATTCATTCCCTATTCTTTTTGCCTTGACCAGGGTTCTAAGCCCAGAGTTCACCTACACTTGAGCCTCTGTTCACCGGTGAGCTGTCTTGTCTATTTAGGATTCTTGTAGCTTCTATTACCTTTCACCAAAGGACACAAAATATGCTGTAGAGAGAGTCACCAGGGGTTGTACCTGTAGTAGCAATTACACCATCATGATGGAAGGCTACCAACATGGCTCTACTTTACACTTGATCCCTAGAGGCATCGGATAGTAATCTCAGCCTTCAGTTAAAGGAAAATATTATCATGGCTTCTAGTGAAGTGCTGTTTCTATGACTTTTAACTTCTCCAAGCAAGAATATTCAGTTAGAGGGGAGTTAAAATGGTAAAGTGGTCATAATTGAATGTAAGAGGCACTTCTCCCTGCTGTTTTTTGGTATCTGGCTTTGTTTCAGGCTGTAGAGGTAGAGGATATATCACATCCTGCAAATCAGGACCTTGAGTTTCTTAGGAGAGTATTCACAAATGGTAGCAGAGCTCTGTGTGTTTTCCTTTTTTTCCCCCCAAAATCTTATCTTGAGAAATTTCAAATATATAGGTAGCAAAATTTAGAAAGCAAATCACAGTGAGTGCTGATATACCAAACTTCAAGGCTCAACATTTTATTATCCTAGTTTCGTCACGTATTTATCTGTCTGTCTAGCCATTCACCAATCTATCTTATCTTTGATGCACTTTATAAATTACATATAGTCTAGTTTTCCTTAAATATTTTGGTGTGCATATGTTAATGACAGTTTACTATTATTAGAGTTTTTAATTTTGATGTGAAATTTAGATGCAATTAAATGCACAAATCTTAAGTGTACATTTGCTGAGTTTTGACAAATGCATCCATCTGTGTGACTCTATACCACCATCACCTCAGAAAGTTCCTCATGCTTCTTTCCTATCAACCTCTGCTCCATGCCTGCCAAAAACCACTGTTCTGATTACTTTTTACCGTAGATTAGTTTCAGGCCATCATATGAATGGAATTGTACAGTATGTACTCTTTTTCATTAAGGCTTCTTTCACTCAGCATGATGGTTTTGAGATTCCTCCCTATTGTTGTATGGATAAGTAGTTTGTTTCTCTTTATTACTACATGATTCTCCCACATTCTATCCCATCTTCAAGTTTGAAAAATGCTCGTTTCAAGGTATAAGGCAAGTTGTGAAAAGGCTACAATTTCATGTTCTTTCTTGCAATGAGGAAGTTCTGGTGCTTTCATATTCTTGCCACAGTTTGGTTTTGTGGGTGAATTTGTTTTTTTTTTTTAAGATTTATTTATTTATTTATGATAGACATAGAGAGAGAGAGAGAGAGGCAGAGACACAGGAGGAGGGAGAAGCAGGCTCCATGCCGGGAGCCCGACGTGGGACTTGATCCTGGGACTCCAGGATCGCACCCTGGGCCAAAGGCAGGCACTAAACTGCTGAGCTACCCAGGGATTCCCTTGTGGGTGAATTTGAACTTTAGCCATTTATATGTGTGTGTAGTATTATTTCATGTATGTTTTTTCATGTACCTGATGACTAATGATATGGAGCACATTTTCTTGTGTTTCCTTTGTAATATCTTCTTTGGTGATGAGTTGGCTCAAATTTCTCGTCCATTTTAAGTTGGTATGTGTCTTCTTATTGATTTCTAGGAGTTCTTTATTTATCCTGGACACCAGATCTTTATCAGGTATATGTATTTGTAAGTAGGTTTTCAATGGGCCTTAAGTATAACAACTCTTGAGTTTTATGACTCATACTCGGATAAGCAAACCCTTGTCATTAGCCTATTGTCTCACTTCTTTCAAAATGAGTTTCTTTGTTTTTGAAGTACATATATAGAGCTCTATAGATGTATAATATTCAGTACTTGAGAAATGCCTGTCCTTTCTAAGCTTTTAGATTTTGTTTTTCCTTGAACCACTTATTTGAAAAGTTGGGGTAAAAAAATGAGACCAGACATGAATAACTTGGTAAATACCAACCAAACTCTTAATTTTACAATGTGTGGTTTATTAGTCCTTTCAAATATGTTTTTGTTTTTTAATTTGATACTCATTGGATAGCTCTTCAAGTGAGGCTCGTAGCTCCATTTTGCAGATGCATAAGTTGAGACTTTACTGAGGATAAGGCCCTTGCTCAAGACCATCCAGCTGGTTAAAGAAACAATCCAATTCAGTTCTTCTGACTCTGCCAGCACTGCTGCCTGGCACAATAGTTAAAATTCGCCCTGGTGGCCAGTGTTGGAATTAGACTGGAGGGTCAACATCTTATCTTCCTAAAAATAGAGAAACAAAAGATGAGCCCCATTAGTGAGTCATTAATCCTGAATTGCCAGGTTCTGCTGAATGTATCCACCCTGTGTCCTATTTCCAAGAATAGTGAAACAATTTGTCAAAGTAATGGCAACTCAACTTGCAAAAGAACATAGTGACCAGTACCCTGGTCAAGTTCCCCTTTTAGTTCTAGTATCTTGAAGATTTCTATGTGTTGAAAAAAAAGCAGTTTGGGTTAATTCCTCGAGAAAGTTTATTTTTAGCAAAAGCATTGCAGATGATATGCAGAAGACATTTGCTAGGATAAAATTATTCTCATGGCATGAATCAGCTTATTGCTGCTCATCTCCCTTAAAATAATGGGTTCTTTACATTTGTTGGATTTATTTTAACACATTAAAGCATTTTCAAAAGTGAATGTCAATTTGAAAAATTACTCTCTCCATGTGTTCAGTAACGGAAGGAAAACGCACAAGTGCACCATCAGCAAATATCCAAGGGTTTCTCTTATTAAGCCTTCCCATCACATCAGAGCAGGTGAAAGGATTAGACGACTTAATTCCTGCTTCTAATTCCATTTCCATCAGAGCTTTAAATATTTACTACTGCTTAGGAATCTTGCATTTTGGTAATCTTTGATGAATTGGTTATGTGTTTTGAATTATCGCAAAAGTGCCCCATAGAACGATCTTATCTTTTGCGTCTCTCTCTTTCTTCCAACCCCAGGCCCACTGAAAGTAGGTTAGGGAAACTAGATCAAGCATAAGTCTAAATAATTGAAACTGGGCTCCTTCTGGGAGCAGTTGAAATCCTGTTGCAAAACCTACAAGACGACTGGGTAGAAAATTGGAGTTTGATTTTTTTTTTAACAAAGTATTTCTTTCCTTTGACAAATGTCCTGCACATAGTAGGCACTCAGGAAACCTTTACAAATTGAATTGAAATCTATTATTTTGTGGGAGGCATGGTTGTTATTCCCCCCATTCCTCCCACCACCACCTCTGAACTGCTCTAAATATTCAGAATGTTCGGTTTGAGTTTGAGACAGGAGTTCTGAACTGGCATCAATAAATAGAATTTAAGGGATCTGTGAACTCTGGTGAAATACATTATCCGTTCTCATGACTAATCTCTAACTAGAAGTTAGCATTTCCTTCTATTGATACAAGCCCCTCCCCAAATACAGCAAAATGAGCTGTATTTATAAACATTTGCCACTAATATAAATCACAGATATTTTCAAATTATATAAAATGTTTGTGGGTATTTTTAAATGCCATTCATGTTTATTTATATTTCAAAATTATTGGGTTCACTAGAAGATGTTTTTATTGGCCATCTTCATAATGAAGCACATCTATTACAATACCACATATTTTGCATTACATTTATTACTTTAAAAATATTTTAATGTGGGCAGCCCGGGTGGCTCAGTGGTTTAGTGTCGCCATCAGCCCAGGGCCTGATCCTGGAGATCGAGGATCGAGTCCCATGTCAGGCTCCCTGCATGGAGTCTGCTTCTCCCTCTGCCTGTGTCTTTGCCTCTCTCTCTCTCTCTCTCTGTGTGTGTGTGTCTCTCATGAATAAATAAATACAATCTTTTAAAAAATAAAAATAAAATAAAAATATCTTAATGTATTCAGTTTCCTTGGTAATGCCATGTATTTCATGTTATGGATTTGAACAGGGTTGGGACTAGGGCCCTCTGTACCTCTGGGGGGAACAAAACTAGATCGCACACTTTCTGAGTATCCACAGGAAGTAACTGTGTCCTGTCCTAATCCCTGCAGCCTGTCTTGATGGCTCTAGGAGATTACCCTGGTGAGCTTACTAGGGATGTTGTGCAGGTGCGCTTCCTCCTTTAGAAGCTTTGAGAGCTCTGAAAAACAGGCAGTTTTCTCTGACTGTTAGCAGAAAAGAAAGTCAGAAAAAGTTAAAGCAAGAGAGGGTTTGATGTACTGCTCCTGGCTTAAAGATCAGGGCAGGCAAGGAATACGAGTGGTTGAGGGAGACTTGACTGGCAGCCAGCAAGGAAATGTGAGACTTGGTTCTACAAAAACAAGGACAGGGTTCTACCAACAACCTGAATGCTCTGGGAAGCAGATTTCTCTTAAGAACTTCAGGGGAGCACTCAGCCCTGGTTGACCTTTGCTTTTAGCCTGTGGCACCCTGAGCAGAGGATCTAGTCCCACTGTGTCAGACAATCTGACCTACAGAACCATGAGTGTGCTGTCATAAGTTGCCCAATATGTAGTAATTTGTTCTAAAGCAATAGAAAATCAAACAGGAGCTGATCACTGAAAATTGGGGAGGGATGGAATACATTTGGTACCATGATG
Source organism: Nyctereutes procyonoides (assembly GCF_905146905.1). Lineage (NCBI taxonomy): Eukaryota > Metazoa > Chordata > Mammalia > Carnivora > Canidae > Nyctereutes > Nyctereutes procyonoides. Next base: position 46,732,923 of record NW_026575133.1, on the reverse strand, counting down.
GTACAATTAACTGAAACTCTTTGCCAGACCAAAGTGTTGTGTCACAGACTTCTTTAAACCCTCTGTTTCCATCTCTGCCTGCTAGATAATTCCTATGGAATATCTGTGAGTCAGGTAGCATGTAAGTAAAAGGAGCTAACTCTAAGGATTTTCCTTTCCAACTAAAAAATTGATTCAATATCATCTTAACAGAAAGTACATATAGTCAGTTTAATCAGGACTCTATGTTGATAGTACAAGAAAACTAAATAAAAATTGCTCCAAACAGAATCATCATGCTGAATACCACTACAATGTTATATGTCAATTACAACTCAATTTTTAAAGATTTTATTTATTTATTCATGAGAGAGAGAGAGAGAGAGATAAAGAGACATAGGCAGAGGGAGAAGCAGACTTCTTGCAGGAAGCCTGATGTGGAACTTTATCCCAGAACCCCCAGATCACACCCTAAGCTAATGGCAGAGACTCAGCTGCTGAGCCACCCACGTGTCCCAACAACTCAATTTTTTAAAAATGCTTCAAATGATGGGATGGGGGGTGGGGGAGGAACTATTGGATGATGCCATTAAAAAATGTGATTTCCACAACCCAGTTGAGATTTTGGGTCCAGTCATCTGCAATTCTTCTTGTGTGGTTCTCTTTTGTGTGTTATGTGCTTCACCATAACTGTAAGATGGGTGCAAGGAGCAAAAATAATTAACGGCTTCCTCATTTCCACGCCTGTGGAGAGAGCATTGCTTTACCAAAATAGCTAAGAAGGAAAATTCTCTTAGAAAGGGAAAGCAGGGAAAACACTAATAGTTTATGAAACCAACAGATGCCCAATGTATCAGTATATATATTCAATGTTTACAGCCAGAATACTGTACACTCCAGTTATTTTGTGTTTTCCTCCGGTATTTTGAACACTCAATTTAAAAAATGAGTTTTAAATATTGGTGAGTATTTGTTGGATCTTTTAATTGAAAAAGACTTTTAAGTGGGAAAACAATAGAGAAAATGAAAGAGAAAAGGGTCACATTATTTTAAAATTTCACAAGGAAAATTTCCATACAAATAAAAAAAGAAATAGAAATTAGGAAAAGTGGATGGATACCATGAGAATGATGAAGAATTAATATTCTTCAAAATTAAAAGGTTTTTATACAATCTCAAACACAACAAACCACCTGGGAGCAGACACTGTTGAGGCTTTGTCCCACTCTGCTTGGTTGACACTGTTGGAGTGAAGCCAGTACCTGCTTCTCCTCAGCTGGATGTTGCACCCAAGACAGGCTGGGAGTGCTAGGGTGCTCAATCCTCAATTCCCACCAACCCCTAACCACAAACTGGTAGAAGTTGCAGAAATATCCCAGCTTCCTAGTCTATACATGGGAGTTTGCTCTGGTCTTCTACTCTTTATCAGCTCCCTTCACTTCTCTGTCTCACTTTCTTTCACTCAGACCAAGGTTTCCCAGGATTACCAACAAAACCCACTGCTTCCACTCAAATACCACTTTCAGGAAGAGTTCTGATGAGAGCCAAAGAGAAGACACATCTCGATAATAATTTTAAAAAATGAATGAACAAATCACAAAGCCTAACCCTCCCCTCCCTGTGCTCCAAAGCTTGGTTTTGATCTACCACGCTAAAACATTGTTTTGAACACTCTTCTAGCTAAGGAGATTTGGGAAAAAAATGTATACATTCAAAAATACTTCTGCCATTCAATTTAATATAACTACTTATATTCATTCATTATTGATCTATTCAAAAGTGGCATCTAGTAAATTAGAAAATACCTTGATTAATTGCATCCTTTATATTATGTATGATTTGAGAGAGAAGGGGCATCAAATGGGAGGCTCTCAGAGTGTTCCTTATGTTACAGGAAACTATAAAAGTGGAGGAGGAGGGGAAGGAAGAAAAGAAAAGATAGAGGCTCCCTGGATTCTCTTACCTTTTTCCTTCAGCCAGTCCTCTTGGCTCTGATGCTGCACTGGCCTCCAGGCCCTGGCTCCAATGCTCACCATTGCTTAAGTCTTGGCACCTCCTTCTCTGGGCCTGATTCTGTATCTTGACTCTTCCTAAGCTATGCTATTGAATTTCTGGCCTTGACCTACCTATTCTTTCCCAAATGTCTCACTTGGACCTTATCCAGTTTTCAGTGTCACTCCTTTCACACTTCAGTGGTCATCCATTCAATTTTGTGACTCATTATCACCCAGATTATTGCTCCTTTTTTTTAAGAATGCACTACCATGTTCTATGTCTAAATATCAGGTATCATTCCAATTTTTTATAATTAGTACTGTAAATGATATTAGAGCCAGTTAAGGGCTTATGAGTGTAGATTATAAGGACTTTATGCATATATTTTCCAGAATGTAAGAAGCAGATATATTTTTTAAAGCTTTGGATATTGGCTTCTGTAGAAATGCATTCTAAACCAAGAAAATTACCAATAAATGGTAGGAATTCTTATTGACTGTACCAGGACACACCGCCCCTCATCTTTCATTGACTACCGTTCCACTATTGTGAGGATTCAGTAAAATTAAGCATGCAAAAATGTTCTGCAAATTTGGGTCAGTATATCAGTGGATGTATTGTTATATTTTATACAGTACAGAGTTCAGTGTGGTGATTCTATTTTCTAAAGAGAGGCTGAACAACTTTTCAGAATGCTGTCCCCAAGGAGGAGCCTCCACTTATTTTCATTCAGGCACCTCCCTATAGATACTAGAACATCTTGGGAGGTGGCCAGTTGATCAAGCATGAGTGAATCCATGGGATATGTCGCTGTCACAAGCATTTGATTTCCTGCTTGCTGTCTTGCATAAATGCATTTGATTTCCTTCTTGCTGTCTTGCATGAAATAGACTAATGTCATTTAGTAAAACTTTTTGTATCTGGTAATATATTAAAATATACAAAGAACCACTGTTTTTCATTTTTAAAAGTGGAGGATCATTAGAAATCAACAGTGATATGTATAGTTAATTGAATTGCTGCGCTAAAACAGTATTATGAATAAACAACTCAATGGTACATGGTGAAAATGAACTCATTACATGCAGACTATAATTATAAGGCATGATAAATCACATGCAGAGGTTATCTCCACTGTAAAGTAAATAACTGTCTCACTCAGAGCTGATTTGCTAAAATACTATCTGGAAAACCAATAAATATTCATTATTCATATTAAACACAAAATTCTGTCAGTAGGAGATTACCTCTTTCAAGGTCAACTGCATTGAAAAGCGTAAAGAAGAGGGAGCCAAGATATACTTATTCAGGTCCCTGTTGAGCCACAAAGGTTTTCTTTTTCTTTTTTTTTTCTTTTTTTAACTTGTAACAAATTCCTCACTCTGCTCTGTTCTATTTGGAAAGTGGAATTTTGGGTTTGCGGACTCCTTTTGCTTTATACATATATTGTAAAACATAGAGTGCAACTAGCTCAATGAAAACACCTAGAAAGGATGATCTATGTAAAAGTAAGAAACTCATACCTTTTTACTTCCAGTAGTTTAAAAAATTTTTCCTTTGACTAATAACATTAAACATTTTTCAAAGCATTTTCAATCTATGAAAGCCATTAGAACCATATAATTCTATCATAGATACAATGGAAAAGATCTAAATGTACTTACATTGAGCATCATATATTGAAACATGAAGTCAAATGCAGTCTTTAGACATATCAAGGGTTTTGATCATGATGATTTAATTCAAAATTACACTTTTGAAGTGCAAATTTGGTCCTACAAAATACATCACTAATTCAAAGAGATCACTTAAATATACTTGTACGAGGAATACCAATGTACTTTATTGCACAGTTTATGTACTGTTAAATGCAACAGATATTCTACATAGAATGAAAAGTAAATTTTATTTTTAATAGCTAGCAATCAATTAAAAATATCTTATTTCACAAAGGACTTATTTCATTTTTAACCTTCATGTAATTAATACCCTTTCAGACTGATACAGAAATTTCTGTTCACTAAGATCTGAGTCCAAGCTTGGAGTCCACCTGCCTGGCATTTCTATGACTAGAACTTCAGTGGCAGCTCGGATCATCTGCTGAGATTATATTTGTAAATCTGGTTTGATGACATTTCTGAACCTCCCTGTAGATACTAGAACACCTTAGGAGGTAGCCAGTTGATCAAGCACGAGTAAATCCATGGGGTATGTGGCTGTCACAAGCAAGTCCGTCATTTCAAAACCTAGGACTGAACAAACTTTCATCTTCCTACGTAAAACCTAGAAAGGCTTTGAAGTATCTCTAAGAGTTCTAATAATTAATGTTCTGAGAATGACAGAAAGCACTATATTTTTAATTACTGATATCACTTTTTGTGTGCAAAAAACTTAAGCAGAGAGGTGCCATTATGAGAAACAAAAAGTTTCTGAGTCAAAGACAAATAAACCATGGGCTCCTACCATGTACTGGTGATTTTCATGGTTGGTTTAAAACCAATTTCTGCAGAAAAGTGAAACTGGCACCTAGTGTTTAAGAGAAACTAATTCTTAGACTCTAGGATGTATGTGCGTAAAGTCCATTGGTTTTATCTTCCTTTCATTACCACTGAGGACAGGGATTACATAAAAGTGCACCTGGTACATGAAATTTAGACATGGAACACGGTAGTGCATTCTTAAAAATGGAGCAATAATCTGGGTAATAATGAGTCACAAAATTGAATGGATGACCACTGAAGTGTGAAAGGAGTGATACTGAGAACAGGATGAGGTCCAAGTCAAATATTAAGGAAAGAGTAACTAGGCTAAGGCCAGAAATTCAATATCATAGCTTATGAAGAGTCAAGATACAGAAACAGGCCCAGAGAAGGAGGTGCCAAGATTTAAGCAACGGTGAGCATCAGATCCAGGGCCTGGAGGCCAGTGCAACATCAGAGCCAAGAGGACTGGCTGAAGGAGAAAGGTAAGAGAATCCAAGGGGCCTCTCTCTTTTCTTTCCTTCACCCTGCCTCCTCCTCCATTCTTAGAGTTTCCTGTAACATAAGGAACACTCTGAGAGCCTCCCATTGGATGCTTCCTCCTCTCTTATTTTAACTTAGCATAAATTATGCTTTTAACGAAGTTACACTTTAGTTTAGTTCAGTGAGTAAATTAATAAAGAAGTGATCATAGCAAAACCAATGAGCAAAAGGACATAAACATCTTAAAACTATTTTGCCAAATCTTCCCGTTTTTTTTTAAGATTTTATTTATTTATTCATGAGACACACACACACACACACACACACACACACACAGAGGCAGAGACACAGGCAGAGGGAGAAGCAGGCTCCATGCAGGGAGCCTGACATGGGACTCAATCCCAGGTCTTCAGGATCAGGCCCTGGGCTGAAGGCAGCGCTAAACTGCTGAGCCACCCGGGCTGCCCCTTTCCTGGTTTTATCAATTCGTGTTATGATATGGGAGGATTCCCTGAATATAGTTTTTATAATGCTGAAGATTATTTCTTAATCATGGACAATCTAATAAATTAGGAAAAAATTAGTTCTTCCTATAATGGTCATTTCTTTGTTAACCGTGAGGCAAAAATTTCCATGTTAATAGCTTTTCTTTCTTTATGATGTGCATTTTCATACTCTGTTTGAGGGGAGGGGATGTGTATCTCAACTTGGTTTCCCTGGGAGCCGCTATGCGTAGAATATGAGAACAGGTCATGGATTTCATTGGTAATCTTGGAAAATACTTGTAGGAGAGTGAAGAAGTAAGATATGGAAGAGAAGAAAGCCTGTAATATGTGTGATTTGGGGCAGGTTATTAGCATAGGTACGAGGAGCTTAATCTCATTACGGAACTGAAACATTGAGAGTTAGCCTGCCCACAAGACTCGAGAACTGGAATAATTACACACTTCTATTATATGCTGGTGATGGCTACTGGGGGAATGAATTTTATTCCTTAGAATTACCATCATCACCAGGTAGAAGAGAGAAAGTCCTTGCTGCAAGTGCTGACCTTTGGGAATTGTTCAGCATATTCAAATCCTATTGATTTAGAGGATAGAATAAGGCACCAACAATAACTCTTTCAAGATCATTTATTATTTTCCTCAACAATGAATCATCTGGAATTCATATGGTGGAGGTAAGATGATCTCTTGCTTATTTTCAAAAGACTCAGACAAATGTTGGAGAGGATGTGGAGAAAGGGGAACCCTCCTGCACTGTTGGTGGGAATGTGAACTGGTGCAGCCACTCTGGAAAACTGTGTGGAGGTTCCTCAAAGAGTTAAAAATAGATCTGCCCTATGATCCATCAATTGCACTTCTGGGGATTTACCCCAAAGATACAGATGCAATGAAATGCTGGGACACCTGCACCCTGATCTTTATAGCAGCAATGTCCACAATAGCCAAACTGTGGAAGGAGCCTCGGTGTCCATCGAAAGATGAATGGATAAAGAAGATGTGGTCTATGTATACAATGGAATATTACTCAGCCACTAGAAATGACAAATACCCACAATTTGCTTCGACATGGAGGGACCTGGAGGGTATTATGCTAAGTGAAATAAGTCAATTGGAAAAGGACAAACATTATATGGTCTCATTCATTTGGGGAATATAAAAATTAGTGAAAGGAAATAAAGGGAAAGGAGAGAGAATGAGTGAAAATGTCAGTGAAGGTGACAAAACATGAGAGACACCTAACTCTGGGAAATGAACAAGGGGTAATGGAAGGGGAGGTGGGAGGGGTGTGGGGGTGACTGGGTGATGGGCACTGAGGGGGTCACTTGGTGGGATGAGCACTGGGTGTTATGCTATATGTTGGCAAATTGAACTCCAATAAAAAAAATTAAAAAAAAAGACTCAGACAACTAAGCCAAACCATTTTATAATAATATATTAATTTCACATTGTTTTGAGATAGGTTTTAGCTTTTGCATTTTAAAATGTTTTTGTATAGGGGATCCCTGGGTGGCTCAGCAGTTTAGCGCCTGCCTTCGGCCCAGAGTGTGATCCTGGAGTCCTGGGATTGAGTCCCATATTGGGCTCCCTGGGTGGAGCCTGCTTCTCCCTCTGCCTGTGTCTCTGCCTCTCTCTCTTTCTCTCTCCATCTCTCATGAGTAAATAAATAAATTCTTTAATTTTAAAAAATTAAAAAAAATGTTTATGTATATAGTAGAATATAAGTCCTCGTTTTCCCAAGTTGTTGACTTCTTTTAGTGTCTAAAGTTCTAGGTAGAATTTAGAATGATTTTCTTAAGTATTGTTGAGGTTTTGCTTCACATTGCTCAGTCTAATATTAGCCTTACACACAGTTTAGGAGACATTCCAAGGTTTTCAATTTATGCTTTTCATCTCCATAGAAGCATGTCATTTAAAAAGATGTCAGTAAAACTTTCTCTTTGGACTTTCCCATAACACATTCTCATCCTTTCCACATGAAAATTTCATATTCATATTCAATGTAGTAATGAATGGAATCTTTGGGCTCCTTAAATGATATATATTAATGTCTTTGGAGGTGCTTTGGGAAAAGATGGGGTGGAAGATAGACTGATGTTTGTCTTAGATATTGGTCCTTGGTGCTCTGAGACGTGAAGACAGACATTCAAGGAACTGTTTCACTGGGTAACTGTGAGGCCAGGGCCCACAGCCAGATACATTTTGGCTCTTAGTGACAGCATGTTAATGAGAGAGAGTTGAGGGGGGGAATCTGTGACATCCTACGCCTGGCTGGCACTTGGCAGCAGAAAACTCCTGTGAGTTAGCACCTAGAAGGGCTGCTGCTTTGAGGGACAGAATTTGTCATGTGGAAGCCAGTGTGTTAATACAAAGACACCAAAGGCAATGTGGAACAGCCCCTTCAAGTGGCTTCGGGAGGAGGGGATGGACTTGGGTGCCAGAGTTAAGAGAAGTTCTGAGGTAGCAAGGCCAGAATGGATGACATTAAGGGTAACTATTTAATAGGAAAGAGTCTTTTCTACACTTTAACATGTGTAATCATTTTTTACTACGAGTTGGATAACCAATATTCATTGTGTTATTAAATTAAAGCACGTTCCAAAACATATTAAGAAACTCTGGTCTGAGGGCAGCTCTCTAAATATAATAAAATAATGGTTTGAATGTTGTCATTTGAGGGGGCATTAATAGTTTTCTTCCTGAGCCAAGAGAAGCTATCTCCATTTCTCATCTCTGCTCAGTTGTCCTGCCCTGCTATCCACAGGAAAAAAAAAGAGAGAGAGAGAGAGAGAGAATGGTCACAGCCAAGGTAACAGCATCACAATAAAGAAGTAAATCTAATTAATAAAAATTAATAAAGCCTGATTAAAATAAATCTTTCAAAGAGAAGGACATTCAATGACATTCAATTTAATTCGATGAATGTTTATTGGACACCTGGTAGGTACGAGGCACTCAGCTGGGGTCTGTGAGTTTTTAACCTTCTTGGAAAAAAGAAATGTCTTTTTTCCTTTCATCACAGGTCATCACAGGTAATGCAGAACTCAGATTTCTCTATACAATATCCCTTAGCAACTCCTTAGCAACCTTCAAATGAGCAATCTTTCACCAGTGGGGTCCAGAGAAGCAAATTTTAAGGAAAAGCATCATCCTTTTGCCACTAAACCTGTCCTTTTAAATGTTTTATAAATGAAATAAAGTAACACTCCCAAAAGAGGTTTCAATTATTCATTATCAAGTGCTCCTTCTCATCATAATATCTAACATAATATTGTGAATAGTAAATGCCTGTTAAATTGAATCTTATTAAATATATTAAATCTAGGAAAATCTAGAAGAAACAGTACTCTTCTTCTCCTGTGTGGCAGACAGGAATAATGCTTCCCTCCCCCCAAAAGATGTTCATGTCAGAATTCCTAGAGAGTATGAATATGTTATCTTACAAGGCCAAGGGGGAATTATGGTTGCAGAAAGAATTAAGGTTGCTAGTCAGTGGACCTTGATAGGGAGAGAGTATCCTAGATCATTGAGGTGAGCCCAGTGTCATCACAAAGGCTCTTAAAGGGGTTACAGGGAGGAAGAGTCAAGAACCAGAGAGCTGGCACCATAAGAAAGACTCAACAGGATTTTGCTGGCTTTCAACATGGAAGGGGGCCATGAGCTGAGAAAGGAATGCACATAACCTCTAGAAAGACAAGAGAACAGACTCTCCTCTGAAACCTCTAGGAGGGAACATAGCCCTGCTGACACCTTGGTTTTAGTCCAGTGAGATCTGTTTTGGATTCTGGCCTCCAGAACTGTAAGATAATAAATTGGTGTTGTTTTAAGCCAGAAGGTTTGTGGTAGTTTTTTTTTTTTTTTTTTTTTTTTTACAACAGGAGGAAACACCTTGCATAAAAATAAATGCCCGTGGTTCATAATATCACTTTTTGTCCTTTTCCTCATAGATGGCATTTACATAATCTCTGATTGTCCCATCTAATTAATGGAAGATTTGGGTGCCTGAATAAACTGACTTTGGCCTGAGAAATTTTAACAATCATGTTTACGAACCATCTACTATAATAGCCTTGAACTCTACTAATGTGAGTGTTTTTTTTTTCACCTCTGCTTATAGTTATTAAGAAATAAACAAAGAAAATCAACTAACAAAAGAAAAACAACCTGGCTTTTCATTACGGCCTATGTTACAAATATTGTGAATATTTTACACTCTGATGGTGGCCTCCTATCCTTCTGAATTGCTAATGTCCATGGTCCCTTCCTTTAACCCAGGGACATGCTGGTAAACTGGCACCCAATTTGCAGTGCTTGCCAATTTCTGTGGCATAAATACTCCCAGCAAGGATTGTTTCAAACTACTAACATAAGGTCATTGAAAGAGAGTAGAAAGGAGAGGGACACAATCAATTCTTGCTGGCTCCTGGGCTCTCGGCTACCACTGTGCTAATCCCTCCATTTTCTCTCCCTGAAAAAGCCTATCTGTTGCCTTTCTCTTCTGTCTTCTGTTTGCACTTTCTGTGTGATGACATAAAATGTACTCTCTTAAAAGCTCTACCAGCAACATTATTCTTATTTCCAGCCAATAATACTTTAAGTCTGGAATCAACGCAGCCGTCCACTCTTTGACTTAAATCTAAATTTCTGAGAGCTCAGTGAACAAGGACTCAACTGTTTAAAATTGCTATTTCTAGAACTAGATTCTCTTGCTGTTGGTCCTCAATGCTGCTGATGAAGAGTCTGGCTTTAGCTCTGTTGACTGTTCATTTAATGGCCTTTGAAAACCTCTGTTGATCTCCTTAAGCCCACTCTCCTATTCCATCACCATCACAAGCATTGAAAATCTTGGCAAAAAAAAAAATGGAGGCCTTTGGGGAAACTAATCAATCTTATGTTCTGAATGTCCCAAAATTTCTTCTTTGCACTCACCTCCATTTTAACTCTTAATCTCCAATTGCATGAAGTATTTTCACCTGTTTGAAGCCAACTTCTTCATTTTTACTCATGTACTCAGCGCTCTCATCTCTAGAAACTTCCTTCTGAAATTCAACATTTATAATACTTATCTAATCTGTATCTATAGATTCAGAGATAGAATAGAATTATTTGTTTCCTCCTCAAAATGTTCAGCTTCTGTGATTGCTATAAAGTGTTATTTAGCTTCTCTTCTTCTTCTCTGTTCCTTTCCCCTATTTACCCATTTTTCAAATATGGTCATGTCAGCAAATACTTCTCTCTTCATTATGACACTCTTCTGGGCAATATTATCCACTTACATGGTTTTAATTATCTATTTTTTAATGAGAATGATACCCAAATACATATCTCCACCTCCATCTTTTTCACTTTTTCCATGAATACTACATGAGGCTCTCCAATCTGGAGGATCAAAATTGAATTCATTGTCTTTCTCCCTTAACCTCATTGCCTTCCAACATTGCCTGTCACACTTGATGGAACCAATATCTACTCAGGTAAGAAGCTTGGAAGTTGCTCTTGAGTACTTTCTTTCCCTATGCCAATCGATCGTGAAACCCTAAATATTTCCAGGGTCTATGCATTTCCCACCTTCTCCGGACTTTAATCATTTTCACTAGAATTACTGCAGAGCTTCCCCACTAGCCTCTGTGCTTCTTTCCAGATTCTGTCTCCATATTCCTCGTAAGACGTACTAGCTAAAATATAAATCTTGTGATGTCACATCCATGTTAAAAATTCTTAATCACTCTGCAGGGCCTACATAGTGAAGCAAGAGCTTTGATCAGATCAATAGTTTCATTCTGATGTGTCTCTGTTGTCTTTTCCCCTGCTACACATTGTCTCAAAAAACAGTGTGCTAGCCACCCTGAACTTCACACAAGCCCCACTGGCACTATATTTATTTTACCTCTGCATTTATGCAAACTATCCCCTCTAACTGAAGTTCTTTACCCTTTATTTATCTGGTTAACTCCTTTACACCACAATTCAAACAGAAAAGTTCTCCAGAAAGTCTCCCTGGACACCCCATTCCCCATGGGTTCACTGGGGTTCCTCTGTACAGTGAGATTGTCCCTATTATACCTCTCATTCCTCTGTTTCAAAATTCTTTATTTATCTATCTACCTTATAGAATTAAACTCTTCCATAGCTAGAGGTTGTCATATTAATGATGAAGCATGTCTAATACAGAACTTGGCATGTTTGCCTCAGTACATGTCGGTTGTACTTGATATCTGACTACTGAAATGTGATGAACTTCACTAAATTCTTTCTCCAGCACCAGTACAGAATGCTTGATGAATGTTGCATAGTTTAAAACTATAATGAGTAAAATTATTATTCCTGTGACTTCTAATACATCAAAAAGAAATAAATGAAGAGAGGATGGGAAGAAGGAGGCAAAGAGCAGCAATGAGCTTTCTAATTGATTTTCTCCTTAAACTAGAAATTCTAGTGGAACAAAGGCCAAGGACAAGGTGAATGTGATAGAGAAGAAGATACCTAGAGCTCAGGCTAACACCGTTTTGCCCAAAGCTGTTCTCAGACCTTACTCCATGGATACCAAATGTTCTAAGCAGTGACTTGCTGCTATTGATGGGAGTCCTGGACCAAGAACCAATGCTGTTTCTTGCATCAGCCAGCAGAGGGTATGATAGAGCCCAGGAGTTGGTTGATAACTTTACAGGAACTTAGGAAACATCGCTTCCTTTTTTAATCACCTTCAGTCTCTCCAAGCTTTGCTGTCTCTGGGGAGATTTCTACTATCAATTTCACTGTTTACTCTCTTACCACCAAGTATCCATGCAGCCCATGGGAAGTTTGCTGCTGTCAAAACAGAAAAACAAACAAACAAAAAGGATGGGTTTTCAATGATAAGGCTAAAGACCCATGAGTTAACTGTGTATTAAGCTTATTATAAAGTCAAGGATGAGTGGATGTACAAAAGTTTTTTATTAAAACCCTTTCTGCTTAATCTTCACAGGACAATGGAAATATGCAGATATTCCAAGCTCTCTTTCATCTCCCATCTCCCCCCACCCTCCACATCAATTCTGTCATTGCTAGTACATGACTCAGCCAGCCTCTTAAATCACTGCATGCTTTCAGTGTCATTTCCAGTCTGCAGCACTGCAAACAACTCAGTTGTCAGAGGAGACAGATCTGGACGTAATATCACTTGTGAATGATTTATTCCATAAAGTACATAAAAACGCATTTTGGGCTTCTAAGCTTATTATTCCCATAGTAAACAATGGTATAAAGGGAACTCTCTTAATTTGTTCACAGTGTGAGAAGTGTCAAGGAGAAGTCATATTACATACAACATCTTTTGCATTATCAGTTAATTAAGAGGGTCAATGGGGGGAAAAGCCACTTAAATTAAGTGATTGAAAATAATTTCTCTGGGAAGTATGATGTTGAAGACCAGAAGCAAAAATCCAGATGAAGCTAATCTCTCTCCATTGCTTTGGTTCCTCCTAGGGGCTTTGTTTTGTTTTGCTTTGTTTGAGTGGCACTATGCTGTGCAGCCTAAATGAAGCTCGATGCAGTTCTTTTAAGATATTTCACTACAAAAAAAGAGAGAGATCATCCAAGAGGAACGAACAAAGAATATCCTGCCACTATTTTTCAATGAAGTCTAGTTGTCATTTTGGGTAAAACTATTCTTTACGGAGAGAACCATTAAATACCAAGATCATACTGTAGTTATGCAAATCAACCGCGCTCATTTCAAAACAGTTCTTGGAGAAAATAGAAAGGCCTCTATCCAAGAAAGACCACTTGGAAATCTAAGTGAGAAATGGAAAAATGTCTCATACTGGGTGAGGTCATCACAAACGTTTGTTTTATCAGGGTGATTTACTTAATATTATTGACAAACATAGGGATGAAAGACTTACAGAAATGCAAGGGCCTGAAATAACACATGCAAAGAAATTAGATGCCCCATAGGAAATATTTATAAATGGCAGCGAGAGTTATTGGGAAGAATTGTGCAAGACATAATAATGAAAGAAGATGCTCTCCGTGCCCTTAAGGAACAATGTGGTGGAGAAAGCCTATATGCAGACATGCACTTAAATAATAAAATGAGTCAATCCAATAGTCAAGGAAAGCAGGACTGGGAAAGAGCTGAGCGTAAATTGCATTTGAGCTATCTAGCTTCTCGACTTTAAGTGAGTACTCATGCTACCAGTGGAGGTATGGTTCTGGTTTCATGGTACCAAGTCTATAACTTCCATCCAGATTCGGAGGTGGAAGCATAAGATGGATAGATGAGTCAGTCTATTTTGAATTCTAACTTGGGACATGTCTGATACTTGAGTATAGCCAGAAGGGAAACTTCAAAACTGTTTTAGGAAACTGATGTTGAAATTTGGTTTTAATCACCATCAAGACGAGTAATTTTTCCTTCAAATAAAATAAAAATTGAGTTTGTTGCACTTCAAATTCTTATGAATATTCTCCTTTGGTTTCTGGCGAATCTCGAATATTTCATTTGCTAATATTTTTAAAGTTGATTCCCAGACTCACGAATACCTTTGAATTATCTAATAGCAATTCACACCTTTTCTGTTTTTTTTCTTCTTGCATATTTATATATGATAATGACTACTACTCCTATTTCTATTTATAAGGTATTTTGTTCTTTATTTTTATTCCTATACATAAATCCATCTATACAGCACTTAACTGTATTTACATTTGACTGAATATGTACCATCAGGAGCTAGGATATTTATTTAAAGCTTAAAAAAATAAAGCTTTGAGGAGCTAGAATTTCTACTAATAAGGTCACATAGGTACAAACTATAAATCTAACATAAAAAGAAATAAGAATGAAAAGAAAAATAAATAAGAATTGGTGAAATCCTCAGTTAGGTATAAATATATCTTTTTCTAAAGTCAGTTGAGTCTCTGGTAATTTTTAAAAGTGAGGTTTACTTTCAATTAGGGAATATTCAGTACCATAGCATATTTTGGTAAGGTAAACTAAAGCCATTCCCTGAGATACATAATCTGGATTTCCTTCTACTCTTGTTTACTGGAAGAAAAAGACAGCAAGAAAGATAGCAAACTATACAACTTTAAATTATGTAATATATAACCTCTCTGCCTTATCCCAAGCTAAATTTGCATGCTTCAAATTTTCTAAACAACACAATAAAAATAAAAGGATGGAGATTTCAAAGAAATCGAACTTAACGATGCAGGAGTCAACCAGCTGTTGTCTCCAGTTTCTTTCCTGCAAGAGGTACTGATTTGACAGTGGTTGGTTACCCAAAGAGACTATCTTAGCAGCCACAAAATAGGGAAGCTGATCACAGTGAAATCTAATCTCCCGAGCTCATTTTTCTCTGTAATCTAAGGGAACCATGTGGCCATTAAGGTCTTAGGATGTAGAGTCTGACAGGGCTGAGTTCAAATCCCTGTTCTTACTGGGTGATTGTCTGAAGGCAAAGTTCTTTTGTCTTCTTAAAACCAGTGTGTTTTGGTGTCCAAGTACAGTGCTCTTTTCACTGAGCTTAGTGCACCCATATAAAGGTTCTTCTTCAGATAGTACTCCAGGCAGAATTAGGAGGTCGAATATGAAAGACAAAAAATAACTGCAGTAATTAGCTATGTTATTTGACCTACAGGAATTTTTCCTCCTCCCCACATTCCATTCCATTGGTAACAACAATACAGTATCAGCACAACACATGACCATCTAGCTCTTACCATGTGCCAGACATGGTCTAAGTCCTTTATATGATATGCCAACCCATTCATTCCTTACCACAGGTAGATCACATCATACTATATCATGCTTTTCAGAAATTACCAAGTATATTTCTAATTTTCCTTAGGAAGGAATAGAAGTTGAATGTTTGATTTTGAAATTGGATAGCAAATACAAAACTAATTCTACAAAAATAATGCTTAGTTGGAAACTGTGAATCAATAGCTTTAAGATGAACAATTATTAAGTTTTCTTGTAATGGTGGGGATAAAAGAGGAAAATAAGGATGCTATAAAATTGTCAGGTATCTGTCATATCTTGGCTTACTTAGCTGTCATCTGCTCTACCCCATAAACATGTTAGATAAAATACGACAACAATAATAAACCTAAATCTGTATTTAATATCATTTTATATCTAATATCTTCTTATCTCTAATATCATCCTAGACCTCATAACTTATATCTGATCTGATACCATCTGATATCCATATCTATATATGCCTATGAATCTTTCTATATTTTTATCCATATTTGAATCTAAATGTATAATTTGTATAGAAAATTATCCTGTGTACTAGGTGATTGTAGTCTCTTGGTCAGAAGAATATATGTTGTCAGGCAGAGTCAAAGGCATTTGCAATAAGCAGTCTTTAGGCCTGTAGATGGGAGTTTCATAGGACAGAGGCAGCCTCCACTATGGTGACCATCCTCAGCAATCGAGTGAGAAAAAGTTGTGCTTGTCAGTTTAAGAGATTATATTGATTTTTTCAATTACTTGAACAGTATAACAGTTAATCTAGTTGTGCTCATAAATGACCAAAGGCAACAATGAAAAAAAAAAGAGTCATAATCACATTGTACCTACTAATGGTGAATAAGAATTCTTTTAACAGTGTTTTCACACCCACTAAGAAAAGAAACATGTGTATAATCCCCAAAAGGATTATCCAAATGGAGTTATGCTAGTTTTCAAGAATTAGTATAGTTACGTACATGAATAAGAGTTATGTTTTTTTTTTTTTTTCTTGAAGGGTTTCCTCAACCAAAAGCCATGGCAGGCTCGCAGAGTCTGTGCGTAATCTTCACTCATCAGTCCAGGATTGACAATATCATTCAACCCTCATGCATTCCTACTTTCTGCCCTTTTGTGTGTCTTCAGAGTCTAACACCCCCCATTTCTGACAGCTGTTTGGAAGCAAGGGTAACATAAAACCAACAGAATCAACCTCATGGGTCAATTGTGGTGCAGTGACTAATTGTGCTGACATCTGGAACACAGCTTCTGGGTGAGGCGTGACAAAGAAGTGAAGGCACAGAAGGTGCCACCCACAATCTTCAAGGGCCTTAGTCCCCTAAAACCTAGTACTGAAAATTTGGAAGTTTGACTTGAAGTAATCATGACTCACCACTGAGAAAACCATCATTCAGTTTTCATTTTTTCTACCTGAGAACTATGGAATTACCATGCCTATGTTCACAGAGGCAGGAATATCTTCTCATGATGCTTTATAAAATACATTTTTTAACCTTTATCAGCAAAAATTTTTTAACACAATACAAAAAATCATTTTTAATATTACTCTTGTGATCTGTATTAACATTCTTTTTAAAAATGGGAGAGAATGATCTGTGTCTGACATTGACAGTTTTTGGTGAAATATTTGTCAGGGGACAGGAATGCATCAGTCGGCTAGTGAAAGCATCATTTGCATTTGTACCCACATGCCATGGGATGGAGAAGTCTACAGCCTTTTTAGACAGATCAGGACTCTCATAGTCTCTCAGATTCTTGGCTCCCACCTACCCCTTCCCTCTCTTTCTGTTATATTCTTAATTGGACTTACTCAATGTTTTGTAGTTTTATGACTTTAGAACCCCCATGCATTTGCCCATACTGATCCCTGTGGCCTGAATAAATTCTTATCCATCTCCATTTGGAAAATGTATCTCTCTTAAAGCCAAGCTCAAACATCATCTCCTTTGACAAGTGTGACATCTTTCATCTTTCATCATTACTTCCTTTCCTGGACTGCCTAAAATCTCTTATGACCTTTCTTTAATATGTTCTCTTAAGCAACCTATCATGTCACCCTGACTGCCTCTGCCACTAAATTATGATCTTCTTGAAAGATGGGGCCATAGCATATATCTTAATACTTCTCAGGAACAAGCATCACATCTGGCCGACAGAGAAACCCTTAGTAGACAATACAATGTTTGTAGATAATGTAAAGAACCATAAAGATGTGTAAAAAGCTTTACCAGGCTCACTCACATCAGGCTACAGTGGACCTTAGAGGAATAGGGCCAAGTGTTTATTAAATTTTTAATATGTGGCTGACATTGCATTAGGTGCCTCACATATGAGGCAAAATATGCTCTGAAATATTAATCTTTGTATTTGCTTTTCAGCACTTCTTGGTACTTGACTCTTCCCCTAGTTGGGTCACTGGCATCCATTTTGCCTTGAGAATACTTAGCATTATTACTAAGGGAAAAATGAAGGAAGAAACTATATTTGATTGTTAAAATGCCTAAAACAGGCTCTTAGGTGCCATAATGGGAATAGCATCTTGAAAACAAAAGTTTCTAATTTGAAATAAAATGATATTTTAAGAAGCAAAGTATAAGGTTTTTGGATAGCAGCCCCAAAGGAAGCAGCACAGTGAGTTTATGTCACAATAGATTAGAAAGAGAATATAAGAAGGGCCACTAGCTCTAGCTCACTGTCAGAAAGACAAAATGGGAATTAATTGGGTTGGGGCAGGAAATCTTGGGGAGAGTTGGAAGGGGCATGATGTTGGTGAGGTTAATGAGCTAGAATCTGGGATCCCTGGGTGGCGCAGTGGTTTGGCGCCTGCCTTTGGCCAGGGCGCGATCCTGGAGACCCGGGATCGAATCCCACATCGGGCTCCCGGGGCATGGAGCCTGCTTCTCCCTCTGCCTGTGTCTCTGCCTCTCTCTCTCTCTCTCTCACTATCATAAATAAATAAAAATTAAAAAAAATGAGCTAGAATCTGAGGGAACCCACAGAGAGAAGATCAGATCAGCATTGACACCCTGTCACTCCTTCCTAGCAGGGCCATCTTGCTGCATCTCAGTAAGTGGATTTTTCCCAGGAGGACTCAGGAGAACCCTTCCCTTTGCCTATCCTCACATTTACTTTCCTTGTGATCCCATTAAGATCTCCTAAAAGCAGCTTTCTAAATCTCTTATGGATCCTTCAGCAGAAGTTATTCCTAGCAGGGACCTGGGCTTTTCCAAACTTCCCATCCAAACTTTTCATCAAGGGCATGCTTATTTTTAAAGTCTTGGCTACAGTTCTAAAATGGAGGGTAGAGTGTCTGAAATCTCCAAAGGCAGTGGTGATAGGAAGAGGGAAATCCTGGGCATATGTGCTCAGAAAAAACTGGACAGTGGCAAAATTCTTTACATATGAAGAACTTTTTTCTTTTAAGGTTTTATCTATTTATTCATGAGAGAAACAGAGAGAAGCAGAGACATAGGCAGAAGGAGAAGCAGGCTTGCTGCAGGGAGCCTGATGTGGGACTCGACCCCAGGGCCCCGGGGATCATGACTTGAGCCCAAGGCAGACGCTCAACCACTGAGCCACCCAGGTGTCCCTGAAGAAATTTTTTTAGCACAACAATTATATGATGTAGGGACAACCATCTGGGTTTTATAGATAAGTAAACTGGGATACAAAATGTTTGGATAATTTGTCTAAGATCACACCACCTTAAGTATCAGAATAAGACAACAAACATAAGCAGACATGGCTCTACTGTGCTGTGTTTCATATTGTTGTTATTTTATACTAGAATGGGTATGTATGTGTGTTTGTGTATGTGTGTGTGTATGTATGGATGGATGAATGCATGTGATGCTAATGGTTCGTGCTGTCTGTGGGCATTGCCAGATAGGTTCACAGTCCTACTTTCTCCACATTGACTTGTAAAAAAAAAAAAAAGTGAGTCCATAACCCTTCTTCACTTCTGCTTCCTTTCTTCCCTCTCTCTTGATCCTTTCTTTTTTCTCCCTTTCTCTCCATTTTCCGGGGCCACAGTTCACTGACAAACCAAGGAGAAGAGTGTATTTAGAGCAACACTAATGATTCTGGACACTAACTGGGAATCTGATCTTCTGGGCTCTTTTCCCAGATCTCCCACCATGTGATTTTAAACTTGATTGAGTTCCTGTTTATCCAACTGTAAAATACAGGTAATACATTCCTACCTCATGAGGACCGAGAAAGAATACTGTTTTGTACAGTGCTTTATGATCCATAGACAAAAGGTATTATCAGTGACAACTTCATTAAATTGAAAGTGTTTTCAAACTCACCTTCTCCTCCTCTTTCTATGGTATCAGTACTATTTTAGAGGTGAAGATGTAGGATTGCTCCTTCCCTGAAGATGCTTAGAATTTTCAAGAAGTTTATAATTCTTATATATTTTTTTGCCAATGCAAAAAAGAGCATCAATTTTAATGCAATCTTCTAGTCTGACTTTAAGATTTGAAATATTGAAGTCTTAAAGATTACCTTTGAGTGCCCACAAATTAATTTTTTAAGTTAGTCACACCCACAGGAGACACAAATCCCATACCCTAATCCCAACCAAATTATTGGTCATTAAGAAACCCTGGACTATATGGCTTAATCTCCTGAAATCACAATTACACATAGATCAAGTAAATGTGCCTGCCTATTGCTTTTAGATGTACTTGAGCATCACCTTGATTTGAATAATCCTTGATTTGAATAATAAAGTAGAAAAAACATGAATCAAAAGAAAAAAAGGGATAGTCACCAAATAGGGTACTTCTTCTAAAAGGAAAATGAATGGATGATGGCTTTGCCAATGTGCTGACTTCTGTCATTCTCATGTTCAGTGACAAGCACCATATGAATGATTCCACTCCAGTGATTCTGGAGAGTACCAAATGAACAGATTGTCAGAGCGGCAATCTGACTAGCATGCCATTGCAACTCACCACAGTGTCGCAATGAGTATGAAGTAGAGCGTGCTTGTTTATTCCTGCGAACACACTGGCTTGCCAGGAATTTCATTCTAGCAATTTTATAGCCAGTAAATTTGAACATTAATGAATACGACTGCTTTTCATTCAGTCTTGGTCAAAGAAAGTTGCAGGTGATAGATGTGTATGTTTCAAATCTGATTTTGGGCAGAGTCAGAAAAAAATATAGAAAACTTTTTCATTCATGAGAAAGCAGAGAATGAATATGACTAGTAAGCTAGTCTTCAGACTATTTATGTCCCCAAATTAACTCACCCACCATCACACCACTCTTAAAACTCTTGGTTATAGAGACTTGAAAACTGGCAGTGATCATTAGGTTGTTTATGAGTCACACACAAATGTCAGTGTTGTATACCATGGATCCTACACATACAGCACTAGTGAATTCCATCGTGCCTTTCCCACACCTCTACCCTATTATGAAGTCTACTATTATCACAGCCTCTGAACTGCTCTCTGGATTCTATTCTTTCTCCTCGCTAAAGCACTTTATGCATGCTGCTAGACTAATCTTCATGAAAATTGCCCCCATTCATAGCAGTTGAGAGTTTCCAACTTTCTACAGAATGAAGACCAATGTCCTTAAAGCAGAACCGAAATCCCCCCTCAATCTAATATCAACTAGTTTCCAACTCTATCTTTAGTTCATGTGTATTATACTGCCATAAAGCTGACTTCTCCAGATAAGTGGTCTTTTTAGTGGTCTTCCTCCATTATTCTGTTACATACTCCTGGGAAGCCAACTTCTGCACCTCTTTGTGTCCAGATCCTGCATGTGTCCCTAAAACCCCAAACTTTATGGCATTTCCATTCAATGGTGGCTTAATGGCCATCTCCTATGTCCCAGGTTCTGTTCCAAGTGCTCCAACATGGTACTTTACTTTCTCTAGATTGAAATATTATTACTTCTTTAAATTCCCGTTTCATACTCTGCACTTTTTGCAGCTTAGGATGCAATCATGAATAGAGGTGCTCTATTGTCCTGAATCTCTAATGTCCCTGAGAGTCTGTCAGAGTTTTTAATCTCCCAAAAGTCTAAGGAGCATCCTGTACATAGTAAGTGCTTCATAAAGACTTTGGGATTAAAAAAAAGCTAAAGAAAGACTACATGGTCTGTGAGATATGGCAAAGCTTAGAGCAAATATCTGAAGCCAGGAGTTGTAAAACTTAATTTAGCTGATTTTCTGCATTTTACTAGTTGACTTCAATGTAGACAACAGAATGTTAGGGTTTTTTTCTTTTTTAAATATATGTTGCCAGTAGAGCAAGTATATTCTGTTTTCCTAGAGCTAAAGTTAATTGACATGGTTATGTATGAATACCTGTATCATAATATCTATACAAAATGTAAATCAGGGGCAGCCCGGGTGGCTCGGTGGTTTAGCGCCACCTTCAGCCCAGGGTGTGATCCTGGGAGACCTGGGATTGAGTCCCAGGTTGGGCTCCCTGCATGGAGCCTGCCTCTCCCTCTGCCTGTGCCTCTGCCTCTCTCTCTCTTTCTCTTTCTCTGTGTGTCTCTCATGAATAAATAAATAAAATCTTTAAAAAAATGTAAATCAGGCCAGTATTTCAGAAAACTTCCATGCAAACCTGTACTTGAGCAAGTAAGAGAGATGAATAGTTTCTCATTCATTTTTTCTTATTTAATAATTTTTATGTAAAAAATGTTAAAATGCATGCATGTATCTCTTCCCAATGAAATGGATAGTAACTACTATAAAATTATACCTGGGATATAATTAGACTCAGTGTCTTTACTGGAAACTGAAGATTTTCTTTAGCTAATATAAATTTTTGATACTCAGAGCAGTCCTTGGGCATGAAGCTTTGGCTCAGTTGACATCTAACATTACTTGTCAGAAATATAAGCACATGGTGCCACCCTTGACACACAGGGTCTAACTATGTTCTAAATAATTCTCCAGGTGATTCTAATGCATGCTAACATTCAAACAGCAGGTCCTAGAGAATGAAAATCCAGAAGCCCACTGCATGAGTAAAATTCAACATGTCAATTAAAGGAGGTGACTTAATGTTTCATAAGTCAGGGATTATTAGAGATTTAGGAAAAAAAGACCAAAGTGCTATTTTACATAAATAGGATTCAGTTACAATGTACCGGTTGCTCATGGCATTGTCCCACAAAGCCACCTGATATCATTTTGCTGGAGAAAAAAAGGATGGAAGCATATGAGGTAGGAATTTTAAAGAACGAGTATGTTTGTTATTACTCAACTGAAGATTTTATAAACTTTATGATTCTCCTTAAAATCCATTTGTTCACCCTACACATATGTCAATAAACCAAGCCAAGTTAAAAGCATGGCATCCTAAACTACTTCAAAACTTGCATAGAGAAGATTAAAAATGATTTGAGCCCTGGGCTATCTTGTTTTTCTAACCTTTAGAATAATTCAGTTATTGTGAAGTCATTTCTCCCTCGTCTGCCAGCACATATTAGTTTTTTATTATAGGTGCTCTATTGCAGACTTTTGGAAAAAAATCTTACTGTTGGTAATATTGTAATTAGATTGTCCATAATTTGGAGTTTTGTTCCATATTCTGAGATATAAAGGTTCTTTCTGCAGAAACTTCTTTACAAGTAAAAGCAGACACCGTTGGACTTGGGATATGTTTATATACGTGATACTGAAGACCCACTCAGTATCTTTCCTGCACACTTTTTCTCAAGTTCACATTGGTTCACTGCTCAGATATTTGAATCACTATAGAAAAGGATTTACTAATATTACAAATTCAGTACTAAATTGCAGCACAAAATAGAGGTGGGCAACACAAAATATGATCAAATGGAAAAACAGGAAGCCAAAGCAATAAAAATAAGTACTATTATTCATCAATCTACATTATTTTATAAAATATGTATTCATGTTCTAACATATATGTCTCTAAATGGAATAATGCCAGAATTTGATTTCACTCTTCCATCCTCTCTCCTCTTCTCCTCCCTTCCTCCAGTCCATCTTCCTTCCTTCCTTCCTTCTACCTTCCTTCCTTCCTTCCTTCCTTCCTTCCTTCCTTCCTTCCTTCCTTTTTTGGGGAGATTATATAGGCAATCACTTTGAAAAGAGTTTAGGGTGAAATGAAAAAAATCTGGAAATAAATTTACCAAAAATTAATAAATTGGCCAATACTTCTCTCCTGTCTAGATATCTTTTTTTCCTGTAAATTGGAAAGATCCACGTATTAACACCTTTTTGTCCAAAGAAAACTGAAGTTCTTCTTACAGGAAGGCCATGTAATTACTCTTGGAAAAGGCAATTAATCTATTTTCATTTCTGCCAACATTTGTTTGGGTTCGATTTTTGTCTAAACATCGAGTCCTAATTTTCTGTTGGTCAGTTTTGTATTTTGCTGTATTTACTTCTTAATCTCAATTGGCTGTGAATTCTCATTAAAATGGTATCAGCTATAGAACGGAAAGCATGAGAAGTTAGTGGCTCAGTGTACTGCAATCCAGAATGCCCAGAGGCTCAGGTAATGAGCATATTTTTCATAATTCTCAGGAAACCAACAAAAGCCTCCGCTAAAGTACACTTTATTCCTTTGTATAATAGGTTAGTCATGGTAGAGTAAGTCGCACAATATCCCATTCAGCTTCTAAAATTTTTATATTCTTCAGATCATTGGGTATAACGGCAAGAGTGCTTTTCAGTTCTTTGGATGGAAAAGTAGTAATTTAAGAGACATAATGGATATTTTAATCACTTGGATTTCTATAGCAAATTATGACAAGTCCATCCTCATCTTTGTTGTACAAAGACCATATAATCAGTCTTAATGACACATAAGTGACTCTGTCTTTGGTTTTGACAACTTTTTACAAGTGTTTTGCAAAGATTTTTTTGTCAGCAGTGACAGTACATCTCAACAGAATTTATCTTTCTCAAGGAAAGCAGAGGTTTATCTTTATTTTTTTTAAGATTTTATTTATTTGAGAGAAAGAGTGAGAGGGAAAGAGAGAGAGAGAGAGAGAGAGAGAGAGAGAGAGTGCAAGCAGGGGAAGCGGCAGAGGCAGAGGGAGAAGCTGACTTCCAGCCAAGCAGGAACCCAACTCAGGCTTGATCCTAAGACCCTGGGATCATGACCTGAGCCCAAGGTAAATGCTTAACTGTCTGAGCCCCCCAGACCCCCCAGAGGTTTATCTTTAATTTAAACATTCACCATTAAATTCAAATGAGTGTTTTTTTACTTCTTTCTTTTATTATCATGTGAGAATGTTTACAACCCTCATATTAGTGTGGGTCCTTGTCCCTTTACTAAAGCTGACCAGAAGGTGTTAGCTAGTGACCAGGCTAAACTTGTAAAGAGTATGCAAAATAACTTTCAAATGAAAGCTTTCCTTTCAATACGAGAATTGAGAGAGACAATGAAGGAATCCAAAGACAGCACATTACTTGTGACAACTAGAAAAGTTTTTTATAAAATCTGTTTTTTTTTTATAAAATCTCTGGAGGACAACAATATAGGAGAGTAAAGATTATGCAATATTTTCAATAGAATAATATTGTTGGTGATTTTGCATTGCTTTCATTTGAATACATGAAAACATAGTATTACCCAAATCAAGTTATTAGAAAGGGATGTTAATATGAGACTGAAGTGGCACTCTTTAAACTCTTTCAAAATTTGAGCTTTTAATGTGGAAGGGCATTATTCAATATACACATTAAATATTCATAAAGGAAATAGACATGGTATAAAGAAAATTAGGTTAGAAGAAAGATCAGTGTTCAAATTCTGCCCCTGCCACTGAATGCAATGTCACATTGACTGTGGTTGGTTTAAAATGTGCACAAATTCTTGACAGTCCTCCCATTGAGAAGCAGGGTTTATGTTGCCACACCTTGTCTCTGGTTTGGCCTTAGTGATTTCCTTTTAACTCAAAGACTGCAGCATATGTGAGGAGCAGTAAGATGGAGAAAACACCTCCCATCTTTGACACAAGTGCACAGGAATGCTTAAACCCAAGGATGGAAAGCAAATACTGAGAAAACTCTGACCTAGGCTCCTTAGAAAATGCCTGGTGCCAGCAGCCCACAGCTGGAGTAATTGAAGTTTCTGGAGGCACTGATGAGTGAAGTCAACCAAAACAGCAAACAATGCAATTAATGAGTAAATGGTCTCTACTCGCATATTAACTACCTGACAGAAGCAGAGGTATATCCATTTCTGGGCATAAGAATGATTTACCTCAGGATGTATGGATCATCTCCACATGTCCTACCCTTTACCTCCACAAATAGTGGGCAAATGATTTGAGTAGATATATGGAAAGAGGAGATATGGCTGGCAAGTAAGCACATGGAGAAGTGCTCAACATCAGGTATACCAAAACCACATTTGGTACTACCACATACCCAGTATAAGGACTAAAATTAAAAAGAAAACAGAAAGAAGAAAGAAAGAAGAAAGAAAGAAAGAAAGAAAGAAAGAAAGAAAGAAAGAAAGAAAGAAAGAGAAAGAAGAAAGAAAGAAAGAAAGAAAGAAAGAAAGAAAGAAAGAAAGAAAGAAAGAAAGAAAGAGAAAGAAAAACAAGCATGGATGAGATTGCAGAGCAAGTAGGGGTCTCACACATTGGTGTTAGGAATGCAAAATAATAAAGCCACTTTGGAAAATGGTTGGAGAGTTTCTTACAATGTTGGACATACACTTAACATTTAACCTAGGAATCCTATCCCAGGCTTTTCCCTAAGAAAAATGAAAACTCATGTCTAGGGCAGCCCCAGTGGCTCAGCAGTTTAGCACCGCCTTCAGCCCCGGGTGTGATCCTGGAGGCCAGGGATTGAGTCCCAGGTCGGGCTCCCTGCATGGAGCCTGCTTCTCCCTCTGCCTGTGTCTCTGCCTCTCTCTCTCTCTCTCTCTCTCACTCTCTGTGTGTGTCTCTCACAAATAAATAAATAAAATCAAAAAAAAAAAAAAGAAAGAAAGAAAGAAAGAAAACTCATGTCTATACTAAGACCTGAAAGCAATTTCATCAATTTTACTTATAACATCCCCAAGCTGGAAACAACCTAAATGTTCAACTGGCGAATGGATAAACAATAGGCTACTACTCACTGACAAAGAGAAATAAACTGCTGCTGGATGATCTCAAAAACGTGATGCGATGTGAAAGAAGCCAGGCACAAAAGACTCATGCTATTCCATTTACTCTATTTATTTGGTGCTCTAGAAAAATAAAAACCACGGGCACAGAGATAAAATGACAGGCTGCCTCCACTGGCACCAGGAGTGGGGATTAAATATCAAGGGACATGAGGAAATTCTTGGACATAATGGGAATATTCTGTTTTGACTGTGGTGGTGGTGATTACATGGTTGTATAAATTTGTCAAAGTATATGTCACCTCAAAAGGGCAAATTTTACTCTTCATAGATTTTATCATACTAAACCTGAGTTAAAAAAAAATTGATAAAAGATAGTTAAAGTCTTTGGAGGATAGTAAGGGAGCGCAACACTATAAATCTTATTGTTCAAGATTTATTTACTGTTAAGGTTTTTAAGATGCATTATTTACAGCTTTGTCCCTTGGGATTTGTGGTTTCAATTTTTCTACAATTACTAAACTACTGAATTTGATTGCAGCACATTATTGTTTTGTTTTCTTGAATATTTTCTCCTGCTAGAGAGACTAATTAATGTCACTGTAGTCCATGTAAGAAGCTGTGTTGATCAGAAATGTTGTCACTTCTCTACTTCCCCAGAGGAAATCGACTCATGTAAGTGCTTTTCTGCCTAAGCCTGAAGTTTTATGACCCACCTTCTATTTTATGGGCATTGATGAAGTGCCTGGGTTAGTATTGAAGGAAATAATGTGTGGAGTCCTTTGATATGTTCAATATCAATTTTGTAATATACACAGGTGCCCCCTGGTTAATCTGTTTGGTATTTCAAGCATATCGTTACTTCTTTAAAGCAGTGGATATCTGAATATGCTTATGATTCATCAAGGTATCCAGCAATCAAGCTGGAAGAGCCCTTAAGGCCACATGGTCGCTGGCTTTTTTAACAGAGCCAACCCTCCTCTTTTCATCATAAACATCTCAAGACAAATAGCTGTAGGGCATTGTATTTTCCCAAAAATTTACCCAAGCCTCTCTCTCTCTCTCTCTGACATCCTAATCAATACTTTTCTCCTTATCTGATACCTACACGTGGTACTAGGGTTTATGATCTCTCGTTTGAGTCTCTGTCTTTGATTCAATAACACATCCAAGGAACCTTCTGGGAGGATTCACCTTTACCTGCTACCTTGTACCTTGTTTCATGTGTATTTTGATTCTGGTGACTTCCAAGACTGGAGTAGAGATTTTCCTTTTCTGCCTCTGCCCAAACCTCAGACTCATGAAGATACTTTCTTAGATCCCTTCCCATTCCCAAAATACCTGGAGCAGAGGTTCTCAAAGTGTAGTCTATGGACCCCTGGTAGTTGAGGAGACTGTTGAGGCTTCCAAGAGGCCAAAACTATTTTCATAACTATAAGAAGTTACTTGCCTTTTCCATTATGTTAATATTTAAGCTGATGGTATAAAAGCAATGTTGCTTTTGTACAAATGAAGACAATAGTACCAAACTGTAGTAATAACTGAATTCTTCACCATCACATACTAGCAAAAAAAAAAAAAGGCACGTTTCATTATTTAATTTGAGAATATCCTTGATAATGCAGTATAAGGTATTACTTTAATTAAATCTTGACATTGAATACATACTATTTTAATTTGCTAATCCCTGTGATGAGAGAGAAAGTATAGCACTTTTGCTACATATGAAATTTCATGTTGTCTTGAGGAAAGGGATTAGTGTGGTTGTTTTGTTGTGAGCTGAACTAACCCTCCCTTCTTTTTTTCCCCAATTTTATTTGAAAAAGCTGACAGGCAAACTGTGGTTAGTAAATTTGGGTAAGTAGCAGACATTTTCTCAAAGATGAACAAAATCAGTCTGTCAATTCACAGCAAATAATTAATGGTATTTATTGTCAATGATAGAACTCAATTTTTCTAATAATTAGACTATGGAAAAGATGTGTCTACCATTGTGAACTTGACCATTTCCCAATATTTAAAAACTTCTGAAATCAGATTGGTAGTTAATACTGACAATTATGATATTTTTGATACTGTATATTAAAATACGTCAACATTTGGAAGATCCTCATAATCCAATGAACCAATATTTTCCAGTTGACCTTTGCATGTAGTTATAAAATAACATAGGGTTAAGACTCATTTAAAATATAGGGCACCTCGGTGGCTCAGTGGTTGAGCGTCTGCCTTTAGTACAGGTCCTGATCCCAGGGTCCTGGGATTGAGTCTTGCATCGGGCTCCCCACAGGAGGGCCTGCTTCTCTCTCTGCCTGTCTCTGCCTCTCAGTCTGTAAATAAAGTCTTTAAAAAAAGACTCATTCAAAGTACAAAATAGGTCAAATGAATTTCAATGTTTCAAAGTCACAAATCGTTGAAATGATTTTAGATTCTACATGGTTAAAAAAAAAAGTTAAGAAATACCTCTTGCCAAATTTGAGTGTAGTACCAAAGATGAAATATCCAGTTATCTAAAAAGCTATTGAGATATTTATCCTTTTCTCAATTACGCATTTAATGTAGAACAGAAATGAGAATACAGCTGTCTTCTATTAAGCAAGACATTAAGGAGATTGCAGAAAAGTACACCAATGTTACTTTTCTCAGTATCTTTTTTGTTATATTTGTTTCTAAAAGTGTATTACCTACGTTAGCATGGAATATGTTTATTATTATTTTAAATGAATTAACACATACATATTTTATAATTTCTCATCTTAACTTCTAATAAAGAAACTAATAGTTATAATTCAAACAAACAAAAGCTCCTTGGGGTTGTCAATAATTTTTTATGAATGCAAAAGTTTTTAAGACCAACATGTTTAAGAAGTGCTGCCCTAGAGCCTCGTAGACTGAAAGACTCCATCTCTGATTTTCTTGTCTCAGTAGATTCATTGAAGTTAAACCATAAGTTAAGTGGAATTATGCAATCAAAACTTGGAATCCACCATCCAGCTGATGGAAGTACTGGCCAACCATCAGAGGCATGGACATTTGCAGTGCTCAAGGCTCACAGGTATCTGTTCCTTATCTCTAGAGAGTTTCTACAAGATTGCTCAGTTTTGAGATGCCTGGGTGGCTCAGCGGTTTAGTGCCTGCCTTCAGCCCAGGGCATGATCCTGGAGACCTGGGATCGAGTCCCACATCAGGCTCCCTGCATGGAGCCTGCTTCTCTCTCTGCCTCTCTCTGTGTGTCTCTGATGAACAAATAAAATCTTAAAAAAAAAGATTGCTTAGCTTTTTAATGGAGTCCAATTTATGCAGCTTATCTTAGGGCTCCTAAGTCAGAGTGGAGCCTATTTGTAGGAGAATTTTATCTCCTTTGTTAGTGAGACTAAGCAGTAGGTGTTTATTCTATTCAACTGGGGAGCTAGTCACTCAGTTTTTAACCTTGTGAATCATATTTATTAGCTCCATCAATATGACAGAGCCCATATCATGAATATCTCATTCTGCTAAATAAACTATTATGGAAAAAAACTATTATAGGGGTACAATTAACAGCACATTATTTGAAATAATATGGTATCCAGGTCCCAAAAGACTGGGAAAACTATAGGATAAATTGTCCAAAGTGACAAAATGCACAAAAAGAACGCCTAAAATTTCATGTAAAATGATAAAAGGATCTTTGTATTCATTCAAAACTCCTTCCTAAGGCTGGATTGACAGAGGAATCCACCCATGCACTTGTTTGCCTACAGCTGCATATCTTAGACCAAGTTCCTTAGAAGACAAAGCATGAGGCCAAAGCTTATGTGCTGATACTAAATTGAGAACAGTCCCAGGGAATCGAAAGTAAAGGAAAAGGGAAGGGAGGCAGAAAAGGTGGAAAAGCAACTATGAAGTAGTATTTTAGCCCTGTGGTCACTGCTTGGTATAAAGCACAACTGATGATTTGATATCACAGGACCATCTATGGCAAAGCCATATGAACATGTGCATCTCAGAATGGTATGTCCAACGAGGGAAAATAAGAATATGCCTGCTGGATCCTTTCTTTCACTGGTCAATGGTTCACTCTATAGTCTGTTAAATCCACTGAGCAGGCCTCATAGGCCTCCTGCCTCATCTGGACAAGGGGATACTCAGTAACAGACTCAGACACGTCCAGGGCACAGGTGGAAGAAGAGATGTTTTCCAGTGGTACTCATGCTAATTGGCTTTCGGAACAGACTAAGGAGAAGTAAATGGTCAATAACCATGGTGACAGCTGCAGCTAAGATCTGATGTGTTGCATAGGATGTGTCTGACTGGCATGCACAGAGCTGGTAAAATTCCATAAAGCATGATTATATCTATACTGTGTTCTTGTGGCATATCTCTTGTTTGTACCCAGCCCTCATCCTCCATTCATACGTAACTTTCAGACTGCACTGAAAAAATCAAGCTTGCCAAAGAAAGAGGCTGCATCTCCAGAGGGAAGGACCCTAGCTAGCTGGTGTCGGGCATTTTAGGTGTAATAAACCATCCATATTGTATTCTACAAATAATCAGATATTTCTAAATGTCGGTCTCTCAAATTCTCCCATGTTGTAACTTGTTATTCTTATTTCATTTCAACAAGGACATCATGTTAACCTTCAGTCCCTCCTAAATAAGATTGATATTTTCGGTTCAACATGAAGAAATGATCTTTTACTTATGAACTTAGTATATGGAAAGCATCACTCAGTATGCAGCTTCCAACCATGTTGGCCTGGCGTCCCCCTGAAACATATCACAGACTGATAACTAATCTGCTCTCCCCATCTGGCCTTTGCATCACTAACAGCATCTCCTGCTTTCCAAGTTCTTCACACTGAATGTAGATCTTTCTAGGGAGAACTACAAAAAAAAAAAAATCATCAAATGTGGTCCAATATGGTAAGATACCTGTGAGTAATAGAACAATAGAAGGATAAAAACATATCAACATTTCCTAGATTAGAGCTTATAAAGTAAAGGGAATTATATACTAACGTTATAGGGAACATTATGCCATATTTCAGAGTCACTTATCCTTGCTTGCCTACTTGATTCTGGTGTATCCACACCTGGAACATTGTACTTAATTTAAGATATGTTAAATGAATGATAACAAGTCAAAAAGTAAAAAAAAAAAAAAAGTAAAAAAGATACATCCAATTAGGATAGCAGAAGAATTGGGATTTTTGGAGGGAAGGAGAATCATTTATTTATGTTTGACCTAATAGAGACTTATGACAGGGATGCAATGAATTCAAAATATGATTTTTTCCTCAATTTTTCTGCCTAACTCTAAACATGTTATTTACTTAACCATACTGCCTTACTCGAAGATTTTAAGAAAGCATCTGGGACAATTTTCTACTACCCCAACATGTAGAGTGTTCTCAGCATCTTGCTTCTTCCTATTTCCAGACCACTTTAATTAGAAGACACTCTTAAAATAATTTTATCTTCACCAAGATAAGTCCAGGAGCCAGAATTCTCTATTTCCACCAGTGCTTCCTCCAGCAGCCCCTCTGCATTTCACAGGATAATAATTGTATGTGAGAAATAAATCAGCATCATGGGAACTTCGTGGAGAGGGACAAATTTAATGTGTCAAGATAAGTTAATGGCTTAATATCTAAGTTATGTTTGACATTTAAGATTTCTGTTTTTATGCTACATATATTAAATTGCTTTGTTGTTTATAATAATAATAATTGATGATTTTGATAGTAAAGTTCTGGATTTAAATTTTTATCTTTTATCATAAACAACATAATGTCTGGATGCTATGAATACACAGAGTGGGTATGATTCTGAAGTTGCACTTAATTCATATGTAAAGATAATATGGGTCAGCAAGGCAAAGTCATCTTTGTCTCTATTTTTATGTCAACTGATGGTTTCAATGATGTTGTTCTAAGGCTGCATTTATAGTTGGCTAAAAATAAGATCCTTGAATTAATCAGCCAAACCAGCCAGAACCAAGGCTAAGGGTGTAGGGCAGGGTGTGCATTTTGGAGTAATTAGGCTTGGAGAAGGGCCCAGAAATCAGTGTAAAGTGGATCCTAGGCCTGGCCATAGAGAATCACTCCTGTGTGTAGATATAAAAGGATGGGCTCAGAGTGAATTGGGAGC
The DNA here is from genome assembly GCF_905146905.1 of Nyctereutes procyonoides. Lineage (NCBI taxonomy): Eukaryota > Metazoa > Chordata > Mammalia > Carnivora > Canidae > Nyctereutes > Nyctereutes procyonoides. The sequence continues at coordinate 46,700,531 of NW_026575133.1, read as the reverse complement.
CTAGACATTTAAGTGAGACTCCGAGGCAAAACAAGTTTGCAACAACATTCAGGGAATGTTCCCATGTAAATGACACTGTACAGAATTTACTAGAAGCTCAGAAAAATTCAAAGTAATTCTAAAGAATATTCCCATGTATTACTGTCCAGTCCCCACAAAGGAATTCTATATTGTTAAAGGAGATCATGGAGAAGACGTGACTGCTGGTTGACCTGTGAGTTGGACTTCAGCAATTGGAGGCCCCTTACCTCTTCCCCTGTCCTTGCAGTGTATATTCTGCCCACTGTTCCCAGAGTGGCAGCCATTTCAAGGACATAGCCTTGAAGGGATAAAGCATTGTTGATACCACCTGGATGGTATATGTGACTGAACCCCAATTTGACCTCTATATAAATTTCTAGGATTCTGATGATGGGTACAGAGGTCTTTTTGTGTTGCAGCCACTCAAGGAAAGCCTCGTATGGAAGCCCCATTGCTTATTAAACCTGCCACCCACCATCTGGAGTGGCCAGTCTCTTTGTGGAGTCTCTCCCTGCCTTCTGTGCATGGGGGTCAGTTTCAGTTTTCACTCAGGGGACTCCTGAGTGTACAAAACAACAATTACTAAGCTTCATTCTCCTGTAGAGTGCTTTGCCTCAAATATATTTATAAAATGCACTCAATAATTTTTAAATGAATGGATACAATGAAAATAATAAGAAATTTCCTCTTATGAAATAAGATTGGTGTGCTCAGCTGACTCAGGGTTCCCAAAGATATCCGTGTACTAATCTCTAGAACCTGCGGATGTTGATTTATATGGCAAAAGGGACTTTGCAGATGTGATAAAGTTAAAGACCTTGAGATGGGGGATTATTCTGGATCATCCCGGTGGGTCCTAAGTGGGATCACACATGTTCTCTCATAAGAGGGAGGCAGAGGGAGATTTGACAGTAGAGCAAGGAGAAGCGATGACATGATGGAAGCAAGTGGTTGGAGTGATGCCACCCAGCAGTGCAGGCAGCTTCCAAAAGATAGAAAAGATGAGAATTCTCTCCAGAAGCCTCTAGAAGGAACCAGCCCTACCAACTCCTTGACTTTAACCCAGTCAAACTGATCTTGGATTTATGTCTTTCAGAAATGGGAGAGAAAAAAATTTTATTTTAAGCCCCCAAGTGTGTGGTAAGTTCTTATGGCAGCAATAGGAAACTAATAAAACTGGTAAAATAATATATTTATAAATATAGAAATTGGGTGGCCTTTCTAAGTCCAGTTGGTAGCACTTCCTTTTAAAATTTAGGGAAAAACAAAATCTGTGCATGTATAAAGAAATTTCACTGGGAAAGAATAAGCATATACAAGAGTAAAGCTTATTGATTTTGTTTTGGGTTTCTGAAAACTCCTGCCCTTACTGCTTGGACATATTCCCCTCTTCTCATCTTTACTCTTCTTCTCTTGATCAAAAACAGAGAGATGATTTCTTTCTATAGGATGATGTAGTTAAGAAAGCTCAAAGAAGTAAACTCTGTAACAGAATGGACGTAAGAAAATTCAAAATGCTTCATGGACCAGGTCACATGTTAAAGGATCATACTGATATGGAAAGCAATTCAGAGAGCATGTGATGGAATTACATAAGACTGGGCATTACATAAGACTGATGAATCACTGAACTCTACCTCTGAAACTAATAATACATTATATCTTAATTAACTGAATTTTAATTAATTCATTCATTAAAAAGGAATGTAATTCAAGAGGCACCTGGGTGGTTCAGTGAGCTGTCTGCCTTCAGCTCAGGTCATGATCTCAGGGTCTTGGGATGCCTCCCTACTTCAGAGAAGAGTCTCTTGTCACTCTCCTTCTGTCCCTCCCCTGGCTTGTGCTCTCTCTCTCCCTCAAATAAATAAATAAAATCTTTTTTAAAAAAAAGCAATTCAAAAAAATTGGAAAATGATGTTTAGAAACATGTTAAAAGAGCATGTCAAAATTAATTTTGTGCATCAAGATCAGAATTAGAGATGGTTCCAGAACAAGAAGCTAAAAAGTAAGAAAAGTAGTACAAATAGCACAATGGTCCCCACGGTGGAGGTGCAACTTTCTGCACATGGTTTCTAGCACTGAACATATTTTCGTGAGAAAAGTCATTGAAATATGCTTGGGGACAGGGGAAAGATAGATAGAGCTTTGCTCTGCCTTTTAATGAATCCACAACAAAACTTAGTCGTTCTTTTTTTTTTTTTTTAAAGATTTTACTTATTCGTGAGAGACACACACACAGAGAGAGAGGCAGAGACACAGACAGAGGAGAAGCAGGCTCCTTACAGGGAGCCTGATGTGGGACTTGATCTCCAAACTAGGATCATGTCTTGAGCCAAAGGCAGAGGCTCAACCACTGAGCCACCCAGGCGTCCCAAAACTTAGTCATTCTAATGCAGATTGCAGACCTCTCTGGCTCATTCATTCTATCTCTGCTGCAATACCATACCTTTCTTGCCTTTCAGTAAGGTCTATGTTCACTCAATCCAGTATTAACACCTTTGAGCTAGATTCCATGATGGGTGTGAATGCTACAATCCTTCCCTGAACAATATAAAAACTCAGTGATCCACACAAATAACTGGGGCACGAATGGAAGAAGATGAAGAGAAACCAAAGGGAAGGAAGTATGAAATAGAAACCTAGAGAAGGTACTATTTATTTTTTCCTAGCTGAAGAAATCAGAGCAGTATTTATAGAAGTACACTTTCACTGAGCTTTGAGTTCAATAGATGCTAAAGGAGGGGGAAGATGTTTCCTATGAGAAAAAAAAGAAACATCCAGGGGCAGAGTGGGCAATGAGTACAATATGGAAGCAGAAGTAAAGGAAGGTAAATTCAAGGGGATGCATTTGCCCCGTCTGTGGGGACTTTGCTGAGGAGTTCCAGCCTCATCCTGGGGGCAGGAAGGATGCTAAGCTGGACATTATAAAGAAGATCCTAGCAAAGTCATGTAGAATGAATTGAAAAGGGAAGGGCATAGCAGAGGGCATCACTGAGGAGTCATTAAACAAACCAGATGAGACTTAGAAATAGTGGATTTAGATAATGTCTGAGATATTAGGAAGGAAAAGAGGGACATAAAAATGTTATGTCCATTATGATAACGATTTAAACTTATTAAAAGACGTTCATGTTGTCTAATTGGAGGTGGAAAAATTTAAATTTAAGCTTTATCAGACATAATTTTAATGCATAGTCTATTATTTTAGATGAGAGCATATGTATAATAACAATAACTAAAGTTTAGCATTTATGACTCTTGGTACTTAGTATTAATGATCTTGGTCTTGGTACTTAGTATTAATGATCGAACTTAACCCTTAAAGCAATCCTAGAGGTGAGCACTTATATAATCCCTATTTTGCAGATGAGAACATGGAATAACATAAGGTTAAGTAACTTACCCTTAACAGGGTCACACAGCTGATAACTGATGGAGGTTAGATTTGAATCATGCTGGTTGACTTCTGGCTCAGAACTCTGGCTCATAGCTGAGAGTTCTCCACCACTCCTATTTTATTTATAATTAATCTAAACAGAGCAGTTTATTGAATGAGTGAAACATACCATTAATGGAGGGTGACATCAGCAAGATGGCAGGCTAGGAGGTCCCAATGCTCACCTCCTGAATAAAAACAACAAAAAACAAAAGATAAACAACTCCAAACCAGCATGAACAGCTTTGGGAAAGTTCTAGAATGCAACGAAGAAGCAGCAAAAACCCCAAGAAGCTCAAAAATTGAGAATGGTCTCACAAAGAAGTGTAAGGAGCATGTTGCCTGCATCCCCTATCCCTAGTCCAGAGCAGCTTGGTGCCAAGTGAGATTCCCTTGCAGGGATTTTACCCCATGGGGAAAAGCAAATCAGAGAACCCAGCAGACCTTATCACTACTGTGGATCTGTTCAACCTTTGCTACAATGGGCCCTGCTGTCTTCCCCAATGCTGAACCCAGATGACAGAGCACCAATCCCCACTACCTCATCATCCTAGGGCTGGAGCTGCCTCTGCAGTGGTGCCAGGTTCATCCTTTACTTCTCCCTGTCAACTCTTAACTTTGCATTAAGGATGTCAGCACCTTATTGGCTGTTTGTGCCTTGGAGGATGGAGGAATACAAAAAGGAAGATATTCAGGAAAGGGGTAAATAAAAAACTAGAACGTTCTATGAAGTGTCAAATAAATATTTTGTATGAGAATCACAAGTTAATTTCCCCTTTCACGTACTTTTCCTTGTTATTATTATTTTTTAATCATTGAAAAAGTGAGTAAAAGAGGGACACCTAGGTGGCTCAGTTGATTGAGTGTCAGACTCTTGTTTTTTAGCTCAGGTCTTGATCTCAGGGTCGAGAGACTGAGCCCCAAGTGGAGCTTTGCTCTCAGCGTGGAGTCTGCTTGTCCTTCTCCCTCTGTTCTTCCCCCACCTTGCACTCTCCAAATGAATGAATGAATGAATGAATGAGTAGAGAAAAACAAATACTAGAGGAGAAAAAATAAGGAATGAATAGAGAAAAGAACTAAAATGCAATATGATATTGGAATTATAAGTAAGAACACAGTATCAGATCGAATTGAAAATACGTAAAAAGGCAAAAAATAAACCCAACAAACAACAAGATATATTAAAAGATAAAATAGATGAATAATTAAAATTAAGGAAAAAAAAAGAGTGAGGAAGGGGCTGGCGGGTTATTGCATGGCAAAATGCACAAAAGGAGATAATGCCTCTGTTATGGGTACAAAGGTGAAGTGGAGGTGAATGATGAGTCCTTCATGGCTTAGGAAGAAGATGGGAGAACAGGATGACAGGAGCAGGAGCGGTCAGAGGGCCAGTAGGAGGCACTCTGGGTAAATGCCCCCTTCTTCCTTGGAGGAGGGACAGGATGCAGAGGTTCTGGACCTCTCTCTACTCTCTGTTGTCTCTTCTCCATCGACTACTCTATTGTGCTTATCAGTAGAAGAAGCTTTTTCTTGACAGGTTGGCAGTGGAAAGAGCCAAGTCCACTGACTAACAAGCAAAAAAGTAAGAGGATGCAGCTGCTCAGGATCAAGGTATGGTCAGAGGAAAGGACTGGATCTCCACAAACATGAGAAGCCTAAGGCCAGCCCCAAGGAAGACGCAGGATAGAAAGTAAGTCTTGAAGAGTTGATATCCCTTTCTTTGCTCCAAGCAGGAATGGATTAGAGATCATCTTCATCATCTAACTGCTTCCTTGTTTGGGAGTCAATTCTGTGCATTTATTCTGCTGCCATTTACCTTTAAGTGGTTTCCAAATCCCCAAAGTAAATGTTTACAAGGCAAATAAGGGCTCTTGCCTTTATAAACCTAATTTCCCCAATTCAAATTCTGGTTTATGTTTAATTGTTAATGACTTGCTGGAAACATATACTTCATGTTTTATTTCTCAATTGTTTTCCTCACACAATATAGTGATTTACTTTGTTAGAATGGTAAGTAGGATTGCATGCTAGCTCTGTCACAAAGGGCTCCTAATGAATAGGTGAGTTATTAGGTAGAGAGAACATCTGTTCTATTCTGTTTTGTTCATTTCTACTCTTTTCATTTCACTCCATTTTTCAATAATGCAATATTTCTTTTCTTTGGAGACCCCTTTACATATGATTTAGACTGGACTGATCTTTATGAAGCTTGACTTTGGATCTACTTCCACACCATGCTGCTCTCTGGAAATTTAAGAAGTTTTAAGACAGAAACACTTCTTGGGTGTCTAAAGGCTAAATTCTTGGGGTGCCTGGATGGCTCAGTGGTTGAACATCTGCCTTTGGCTCATGGAGTGATCCTAGGGGTCTGGAATTGAGTCCTAAATCAGGTTCCCTGTTGGGAGCCTGCTTCTCCCTCTGCCTATGTGTCCGCCTGTCTCTGTGTCTCTCGTGATTAAATAAGTAAAATATTTTAAAAGTAATAAAGAAAAATAAAGGCTAAATTCTTTGAACAGAAAGATGAATAAAAACTCTCTGGGGGCACCTAGGTGGCTCAGTTGGTTAAGCGTCTGCCTTTGACTGGGGTCATGCTCTCAGGGTTCAAGGTCCTGGGATTGAGCCCCTTGAGTTGTGATCTCTGCTCAGCAGGGATCCTGCTTCTCCCTCTCCCTCTGCTACTTCACCTGCTCACGTCCTCTCTCTCTCAAATAAATAAATAAAATCTTAAAAAAAAAATGCTATGATGCCCATGCTGAGTAATTGACAAATGGGAGAACTTGAAATGGAAGGATGTGCAATCAGGAAGAATAAAGTGTTCTAGAAAGCATGAAGGAGCTGGGATTTGTATTAGGGATGGGCCCTAAAATTTAGGAAAAATGGTAAAGAGGAAGAAGTATCTTCTCTTGGGGTTTGGGGGAGGGTACAACCCTGGCCAGTAAGGTCCTGCTTGTTCATAACATTCTCTGCTCTTCCCTCCACCTCCTCTGGGCCAGGTAATTGGGCCACACGTGTCCTGCTCTTGTCTGCTGCCTCAGCCTACAGGACCATGCATATCTGCCCACTCTCTGGAATCCCCCCTGCTCCCTGTCTATTTGACTCTCATTCAAACAGCACTTCTCAGAAGGATTTCCCTTGACCTGCAGGGCTGGGCCAAATCCCCACCCCCTACCCATTAAAGCATCTCCATTCCCACACCAACCCCCCTTAAATGGCATCATTTCTCCTGCCTGGCACTAATCAATCAGAGATTTTCCATTTTGTGTGTGTGTGTCCATTGATTCTGTTCCATCCACTTGCTTATGAGACTATGGAAGACAGAAAATATATTTCTTTCCACCCTCTGCTATATCATAGAGCCTAGAAAAGCATATGTCGTGGGTACCAGAAAATAGCATTAATAAATGAACCTAATGGATTAACTGTATGGATGAGACAAAGGAGACAGTAGAGCAAACTCGACTCCATTGTAATACTTGAGGTATAAGGCAACTACAGAGGAGGCCAAGGCATGAAATGCAGAGGCTGTTTTACAGCACCTTCTAAAACTTGTTATAGATGTTGAGCTGGAAAATACACTGTTTTCACAATATAGATTTAAATTTCTAAAAGCTGTGCACATTAATCAAGCAGTTTTGATTCCATACAATTTGATTCCGCATCCTAACAGCAGTTTTAAGGCCACTGACCTTTTCGAATATTTTTAAGAATGACTTAAATTAAAAGCCTTTACAGAAAGAAGAATGCAATAGTCCAAAGGAGTAAAAGGATTGTTTTCAGATACTTGTGTGACATCATCACAATGAGAGGGAGAAATTTGATGCATATTCACCTCGAAAAATCAGGAGATTTATACAGGCCTTGATTATGGAACGATGATGGAAGTCACTCAGCCTGGCTCTTAACTGCTCTAGCGGACTTATCTATCTGCCTGAGTTTTGAGAAAAAAGGCTCTTATCTCATGCAATTTAATCAGGTCTTAGGATGGTTATCAAATATAATATTTCAAGGATCTCTAGAGTGACAAAAAATCAGTGCTGACAAGCACTTCCGTAAGCTCCATGGTGCAAACTGATAATAAATGGAAGGAGAGGTTACTGTAATAACTAAAACTTAAGTCCTAAGCTTTATTGGTGAACAATTTGTTAAGAAACAGGTCAGTAGATCTTTGTCACAATCCTGGCTTCTTTGTAACTTAAAAGAAAAGGTCAAATTAATATTAATGCACCAGAACCAAACTGTCTAATATGGCCTTAGATTTTTCATCATAGAACCTAGGATTAAGCATTCCAAACTGGGCATTAACCTCAGTGGTTCAACTATATATAGAATGCTTGGAGACCAACATTAGAGGGCGAAAAATACATACAAAAATCTGACAATTACAGCCGCCATCTTATAATTTGCTTATTATATTCAGAAAAGTGATTAAAGAAGATATGATTATCCATGTAGGGAGAAAAATATGCCATGGAAAAATTGTAATACTGTTATCTCATTATCCAATCCTCCTCTCAGCTCATGCACTCTTTCTCTCTCTCAAATAAATAAAATCTTTATAAAAAAAAAAAAGAACCCTAGCTAAAACAAATTTAAAGAGCACATATTTTGGCCTTATGATAGAGAATAGATTTACCAGTGTTACCAGTTAGGGCTGCTAAAGGAAGACCCTCTGTCTTCATTTAGAAATGAAGGTAGCCACTTAAGGGTGCACATTTGGCCCACATTCAAATTAATCGTGTGACATTAGGAGTGATAGAATATGCTCCAAAATCCAAAAAGTGGCTTCAAAATAACATTTCAGGGGTGCCTGGGTGGTTCAGTTGGTTAAGCCTCTGCCTTCCGCTTAGCTCAGGTCATGATCTCAGGGAGTCTGCTTTTCCTCTCACTCTCCCTCTGTGCTCTCTCTCTCAAATAAATAAAAAAAAAAAATGTTTAAAAAAAAAACGCAAAAACTCCCAAAATAACATTTCATTGCTGGCCATCATAATGTCATTATTTTACAAACATAGAAAACAATACTCCAGCAGTTTAAGGGTATTTATTTACAAAGTTCTCTGTTACAATAACTTTATTTTTTTGCTGAAGAAAAGTTAACTTCTCCTAAAACTTGTGGGTATCTCATCATATTTTCTGGTTAATGTTACCTTTTGCTGTGATTCAGGTGGTCTCTAGCCATCCAGCCAGCTTTGCTTCATTTTTTACTTGACCATGCTGTTTTCAAATCATTAGGAAAGAGGTCATCTCATCAATATTACAGTTTTAAAACACTGAAAACTAATAAAATAAGCATTAGCACTGAGTTAATTCTCTACTCAACAAATGAAAAATGTGCATTTCTACACAATCTGATTATAATATGAGATGAGGGTCAATTAAGAATCTAGCCAGGGCTAGTGGACAGAATCCAAATATACTCTTGAATCAGGTTTGTTTTTCCTACATTAATATAAAACTGTATTTGAGAATGGTAATACATATTTTGTATATAGTTGGGAAATTTTATATATGTGTATGTGCATATGTATACATGTATATGTGTGTGTATAAACGTATATATATAGTTACCAAACTTAGATATGTCATAATTATGCTTAAAATATTCTCTCTGTAAATCTCTTTTATTCTCATTTGGAAGATGAAAGTTTTGGACGCATGCCCAAATCTTCCCATTTGTCATTTAAAGTATGCTTCTTATTATTACTATCTGAGTTTACTTTGGCGTCTTGTAATTATTATAATAGTTAGAATTACCATACTGTGGTAGCTGCTTTAAATACACTATAGCATTCAATCCCTCTGAGAAGTTGTCCAGGTCTCCCAGCTAGCAAGTGGTAGAGATGACTGGAACCCAGGTCCCTCTCATTCCACATCCTATTTGCTAATCTTTATTTTGCTTCCATGTTGAGATACATTATAGTGGTGCTTCTCTAACTTTAATGGGATTATGAATTACTGGGAGCTTTGTTAAAATGCAGATTCCAGTTCAGGAAGCTTGAAGTGAGACTGAGAGTCTGCATTTCTAACCAGCTTTCAGGTCGTGCTAAATTGCATGAACATACCTTGAGTAGCAAGGTGATATATCACACTGAACCACACAAACCTTATTTGCTTGTTTTCTACCTCCCGGATATGCAGAGTGATATTTTCTATAATATATCATCCAGCAATCTTTGAGTAAGCAATGCCATATAGAGATATGAAACTAGGCTTTGCCATCATTTTGCCAGGAGTCCTTGATATTTGATCTCTGTAAGCCAATTTCTTACTGATTCATCGAAAATGAATATGTTAGACTAAATTATCACCACCATCACTACCACCACTATCACCATCATCATTATTCAAAGCTTTTTGAGTGCTTATTTTAAGCCCTGAACCAGGCTGTTTTACATTAATTCTATCATTTAATCCTCCAGATAATGTTATGAAGTAAATTGAGGCATTACCAGATTAAGGCAAATTCTATAAATGCCTGTGATTCCAAATTATACTATTAACTTAAAGAATTACATATGTCTGAATATGTCTTACGTATGTCATTTGGCTAAGCAGAATTTATGCTTATAAGAATGAGATGATATCAAAGTTATGGAAGACACATGTCATATTGTGGCCTCAAATCTTATTCCCTTGCTTACTTTGGGCAATTGTGAAAACTCTGCACCTCTGTGACCTCGTCAGTAGAGACAGGGGAGCATTATGTACCTTAGAGTATATTTATGAGAATTAGATGGGATTGTTCATGCCAAGAATCTGGTGCTTGCCTCAGAGACTCAAATAACAGTCATCCTGGTCATCATAAAGATAGTGATAAAATTAAAGTACTAGGATTGCCTCCTATCTTATTTCACTGAGTATATGAAGAAACAATGATCTGCACAGGGTCTCTCCCTACTTATTCCCTCAAAATCTGAAACAACATATCAGAGTCTTGACTATTAGGCATCCCTCTAGAATTACAGCCCTGTTCTTGGAGAGTTCCTGCTTTGAGGTACAAACTTATAAAAACGTGTTTCCTTATAACTCTCAAAATTTACAATTACTATTTTCATCCAAGTATCCAAATTCCAAGCTTAATTTTTTGAAAGATTTGCTTAATTTCAATTGAATTATAATAAGAATATAGCCATTACTAAGGCTGAAGTGAATTAACTGTGAAGCTATCTTTTCAGAAGCAAATTATAGCACTTATTTGGATGAATGGATCATTGACTTTGGGTATTAAAGTGACCTATTTGTTTAAATGTATTAAAATATAATTACTAAAATATCCATGCATGCATTAATGGATAGTTAGAGCCTTAGTTCTTGATAATTGAAAACACCAAACTTCCAAACTCGTTTCCGATGAAGTTCAATGAAAATATTCCAGGGGTGCGTGGGTGGTCCAGTCAGTTCAGTGGCTGCCCCTTGATTTTGACTCAGGTCATGATTTCAGGGTCCTGGGATTGAGCCCCACTTTGGGCTCTGCACTCAGCATGGAGTTTGCTTGAGGATTCTCTCTTCCCCTCTTCCTCTCCTTCTCCTCCCACTCAAATAAATAAACAAATCTTTAACAAATATTCCAAATGGTTATTATGGCAGGAAATGACCATTTCATCCACTCCTGTTCTCATTCCTCCCATACTTACTGAGCACTCAGGTAAAGCCAGGTCCCTAGCAAGGGCAAGGAATAGAAGATGAATAAAATGTGCAAAACTTTCGGGAACTCACTTTTTTGGTTTGGCAAGTAAATATATTAGTGGAGAAATTAGAACAGAATTATGTCTATCATAAAAAAAGATATATTGCAATGCTAACACATAGGTTAGCTGGGAGCCCTGGTATCTCCATCATCTTCATCAGCATAAAACAGACGGTAGAAACAGTGTACTCATTATGTAAATAAAGCTTCAATAGTAAATTTTCTTGCCAAGCCCCCATTGTATTTTCCTTTCAAGTGGATTGCTTCCTAGAGCCTCCCATACAGAAATTCTGCAGTCACCCCAGCAAGTATTGTGACATTAGAGAAGACTAGTCCATTTCCTGTGGAGAAGAGCTAAACTTAAAGTGAGATTTAACAACCAAGTGAGTATTTTTCAGGCAAAGAATTGGAAAGATTTTAAGCCAAGTGACATTATCAAGCATGGCATGTACCTGGACAATTTCCTTCTTGTTGCTTTGCTTACAAAATAGAAACAATAATTCTTACATCTTTGCAATATTGTGCAGATTACATGCTTAGAAAATTGAGTGTGCTCTACAAATGTTAATTCTGATATCCTTTTTTTGTGCTGGGAGAATGTCATAGGCAAACTTATATAGTCCAAAAGAGGTGTGGTGTGTTGAGGTAATGATGGGAAGGTCTGAGTTGGTGGAAAACAAGGTAGGTGTGGAAAGGGAGAGTATAAGGCACAGGGAGGTTGGTTGGAATGGCATCCTTACCCTCAACTGGAAACAAGTCATGCAAAAGACTTTTATGACATGGTAAGGAGTTTGTATCTATCCCATCAGCACAAAGAAATAATGGAGATTCTTTCTGTTTATTTTTTTAAAGCAAAACAATTAGATAGGCAGACTTAAAAACTTAGAAAACCATCCTGGCAGCAGTGTAAAGAATAAATAGAAATAAGAAGATGAAACCAGGGAGACCAACTGAAGGTTCCCCTGATAATTTTGTAAGGAGAGAATTAGACTCAGTTAATAAGGCTATGGAAATGAGAAGGAAAGAAACAAGAGAAGATTTGGAAATCTTGTCTGGTGGGTAAACTGATAGGGCTGTGATCAGTCAAGGATGGGAAAGTAAGCAAAGTAAGACAAACAGGCATTTGGGAAAGACAGTAGGGGACTGGGTTGATGGTAACGTCAGAATCTCTCTATTTTTGTTATTGAAATCACTATCCTGGGACACCTGGGTGGCTCAGTGGTTGGGTGTCTGCCTTTGGCTCAGGGTGTGATCCTGGTGCCTGGGATCGTGTGCTTCATTGGGCTCCCTGTATGGAGCCTGCTTCTCCCTATGCCTGTGTCTCTGCCTCTCTCTCTCTCTCTCTCTCTCTCTCTCTCTGTGTGTGTCTCTCATGAATAAATAAATAAAATCTTTTAAAAAAAATCACTATCCTACTGAGGCATTTTGTCCAGAAGTATTTTTCATGACATTCTAGAAAAACAATCAGGGTTCTTCTTGGCTTTTTCCCTGGTCTGCAATTCTCATAGGGAAAGAATGAAGAGGGAAGAGGAGAAAGGGTGCATTCTGAGAGGGTTTGAGCATATTTCACTTCCTATTTCCAGTTCCCTGCTCTGTCTGCTTACTCATTTCCTGGCCTGCTCTGACGGGGTTTGGGAGAGGCTGAGCTTCAATGGTGCAGGGGCACTAGCTGTGGTGGCTGCTGACTAGTAACTGTCTGCTTGCAGCAGAGATGAAACAGTTTTTAAGGATTGTGTCAGAGAGAGTGAAGAGCTAGTGCCCTCCAAAGGGGAGAACTGTGCATATGGTTCTTCCACATACTTACATTTTGTCTTGACATTTTGAAAAAGTTGGTTGCCAAATGGTTTGTAACTGAATGAGTTGCATATGTGTTACTTTAAAAACTGGATCTTAACATTAACTTGGAGTTCAGGATAATTTATAGATACATTTTTTTAACCCTTTTCATTCTGAGGGCACCTAAGTGATTTTTCTCTACTTGGAATCTTCATTAATTGGTTTAGATAGTGAAATCTGCATGTGATTTTATATATATATATATATATATATGTATATATATATATATACATATATATATATATTTTTTTTCCAGCCTGAGATATTCAATGCTACTTTTAGTCTGTAGCAGTTTTAAAAATGTTTCCTGATTCTCAAATATAAAAACTCAAAAAGGAAACTCTGACAAATGTCTAACTATCCAGCTAGTTAGCTAACTAAAGAATTAACCTAAGAATAGAAATTTGGGTAACTTTTTAGACTTTTTGAAATTGTGAGAAATACTATACTATCTATATGTACAACTGTAAAAAAAATAAGTATAGGGAAACCTGAAAAAAAAAAGAGAGTTTTATTTAAAAATGACAACATAAAAATTAACTATATATAAAATGTACGCAGAAGAAAATAAGGAAAAAAACACCAAAATATTAATATTATTTAATAATATTTTAATTTGAATACAGAATTCTGGATGGCAGTCCCCCCTTTTTTCTGTAATTTTGTTTTCCAAATAATTCTTATTACTCTAGAATATAAATAAAATAGAAATATATTTAGACCAAATTGATCAATCAGAAGGCAAATAAGAAAATATTTCAGTGATTAAATAATCTTGCATGCCATGTATTAACAATTGTGATAATGATGAGAAAGAAGAGAAGAGGAGGACATGAATGAGGGGTGGAAATATAATACTTATCCACATTAACTATATGCCAACATAGTATTTATGCTTTCATGGATTACCTCACTTCACAACACTATGTGTAAGAATTATTGTCATTCTTATTTTAGGCTTGAGCCAGCTCAGACTTTGAGAGGTGAAAGGACACTCCAAAGGTCATGCAAAAGTTGAATTGGACCACAAGCAACTGATTCTAGAACCAGGTAATCTTTAAACTATAACTTCATCAAGGTTGATGGTGAAGGAAACAATTTGTCATTGTATTTTATGGCTATAAGATAATCTCATCAAACATTTATAGACTATACTATGCAAACTGAATTAAAGCATGATTTGTATTGTTGAGAATCTTTTTTTTTTTGCGCTAATAGAAAAAATTTTAAAAATTGTTGATTACCTTTCACTTTGCTTTCTAACATGTCATCCCATCCCTCCTTTGTTAAATAAGTGTTTTTACAGTCCACACTTCATTAAGTTGTGATACTGCTGACTCTATACTGATTCCTGCTTTTCCTACAATATTCTGTAACCCTGAATCATTTTAAAGGATCCTTTGTGCTGTAAGGCTAATAAAGAGTCAGCCATGACTAATGTGTACTTAGGGACCTTCCTGTATGTCACTTATCCACTCATTTAATCATCTACTCATTCATAATAGAGACTCACTTTTATTTCATATCCCTTGGGGCACTCACTCCAGTGGTCTGGTCACTCTATAGTGGACATTAGTTTTTTGTTTTTTGTTTTTTTTTTTTTTTTTTTTTTTTTTTTTTTTTTTTTTTTTTTTTTTTTTTTTTTTTTTTTAGAAAGCCAGCATTGGTTTTCTCTCTTTAGGTAGAAGCAATAAGAATTTTGGTAAAAACTACCTGCCCCCAATTTCTGATGATATTGAATAGGATTCCATTTCAGACTTCAGCAAGGGGCATGAAACACAGGCCTAATCGTGAACTCTAAATTCCTGTGTATCACAATTGGTTCAGAGGGGGTTCAAGGGTATAGAATCCAAATTAGTCAACTAGAATGACTGCTAGAGCTGAAACATACGCTGTCTAAAGAGACTTATTCTGATGTTTAACTTATACTTGCAATAATGTTAGCCTGGAATTGAAAAGAGTCCAAAATATGGGATCTGAGAATGAAGCCAGCACAACAGAAGACACAGCCAGGAGATGAAGAGAAACCAAGTCCTGTGACATCGTTAATCCACTCATTGACCTAGCCTTACTTGCAGGATATTTCAGTTACATGACTCAGGAAATTTCTTCTTTTCCTTAGTTTAGTTTCTATTTGGTTTCTATCACTTGCAACAGAAAGTACAGTGACAACCTGTTCCAAGGCTAACTCTTCCTCTATTTTACTCTCTAGGGTTCAAAAGGGAGTTAAGATGATTTGAAGAAATACAGGATGGACCACAACTTCATAAATTGCCCTGCAAATTGGAAGCACGTGACACTGTTCCAATTCAACTTCTGGGCAGAGAAGGCCGAAGATTCTGGTTCAATTAGTCTGAGGGAGGGATTGGGCATTGAGTTGTAACAAAACTCCCCAGGTGGCTCTAAAGGGTTGAGAACAACTGCTTTGAAAAGGTGGATGTAGAATAAGAAAAAGCTATAGATGAGGTGTTCATTATGATTATTCATATACCAAAAACACCTCACCAGGTATTCAAGGCATTCATAAATCTGTAACAAACTGTTTTCTAATGATTAACAGCATGGCCACCATGCTTCTTTTAAATGAACGGTAACTGTATATCTAAGAGGCAGGATTAGCGAGAGGGAGAGCAACAATCCAAAGGTCAAATTTAATACCCAACAGGACAAATTGGCCAGCCTTGGCCTTTCAAAACAGCATTTAACCAAATAGACTGGAGACGTCCGTTCCATATTAATAGAGCAACATTTTAAAAAATCGGTTGAAATCCTTGGTCTGTAACTCCCACTTGAACAGTGCTTTTGAGTTAGAGTACTAAGCAATGAAATTTTTCAACTTATAGTTTAGGACACTTAAAACATAGATCTTGGTAACTGCTGGAGAAGTGCTCAGTGGTGGACCTATTATGAAGTCATAGTATTTAGAAGAAGCTTGACATTTAACATAATTTTCAAAACAAGATGACTTAGGTGAATCTAACCAAGACTTTCTCATGAGCTGGGTGTTGAATGAAGCTAACACGTGTGAAAAAATCATTTTGATTAGTCTTTGAATTCTTGGAAAGTGCAGTAATAACAGGAAGAAACTCTCTCACCTATAATTATCTTGATAAACTTGTCCTTTTAAGATGCTGGGTGGAAGCAACTTAACATCTAGTTTTCTATACTATATTTTCTCCAAAGGATCAGCTGATTTATTTGTTATTTGTTTATTTGTATTGCAATTATAGTATCAGTTATAGCAAAAGTGTACGTACTGTCAGGATTTCCAAATTTTTGTCCTCTGTTAATAACTTGTTAAGACTCACAATGATGACCCTGTCAGAAAAATGAAATCATTGTAGTATAAATGTATTGCATTTATTTACAGGAGTTGAGTTTATCCTGTAGATTGATTAAAAGAGCTGAAGATTGCTATTGTCTATGGAAACTTTTTAAAAATTAAATAATACAACATAATTTACTCAACACAATCTTTCAAAGTCTTCTCATATATAGAACAGACAGACGAACATGGGGCTTTCCAAGAAACCCCACTTTCCTGATCTGACCAGACACATCTCAGGCCCTTATATGCATAGATTTATGATCCCATGCCTCCCTGAAAACACTTTCCTACTCCATCAGGTCCAAACCCCTTACAATAAGCTTCTAACAAATCCAGCCAGTTTAGTTACCTGACAACATTCCCTATTTTCCTTCAGACTAGTCATACTGATATCTCTAATTACAAATAACCCAATATATTTCTTCTAAACCTCCTTTTTCCCATGTAATGATTCTTACTTGTAATAATATTTTATAACCTAGTCCTTCTGTATAAAATCTATTCATTCTTCAAAGTTGTATTAAGTCCTATTTCCTTTATGGAACCTCCCAGGATTTATTTATATCTTTGGGCTCTTAATTCCCTGCAACCTATATTTAATGCTTATATTCTGCATATAATATCCACTGTTGTTTCATATGTATTCCTTTTAGACATGAAAACCCTTTGCTTCTTGAGTAGGGATTTTGTTTTATGTCTTTTTTCCCCATAAGGCCTCATGCAATGCCCAAACTTGATAGGGCCTTGATAATACTTGATTGAGTCTTTAGGGTTGTAATCATATCAACAAGGGAGAAAACTAATTTTTTCGAATCTGTTGAATATAGGACTAAGTATATTGATCATGCTAGAGATGTCTATGTTTTTAATTATTCAATAGTTTCTTATATAAAGCATTCATTCGATACAAATGATTTGCCACTTTCAAATAAAATATCTTTTATGTATATAAAAAAAGTGCTGTCCTGTCATAGTCAATGATGATTTAATGAACACTCAGGATACAAAACTTGAAAAAAAGATCACTATTCTGTTATAAAATATCTTGAAGTTTATATTATTAATACAGTGTCAATTCATTAATTATAAATGCAGAGCCATTTGTTGATGCAAGGGAAACAGGATGTCAAGGGCAAATAAAGAATTCATTGGTAAAGTACTATCTTGGACAAGAACTTCTTTTTGTCTAATGCTCTATGTAACTTTAATAGTACCCAGCAGTTGGTGGTCTATACTGGTTCTAGGTGATGAGTGGATTGCTTTTCAACTTTGTTTGCTTTGCAACTGAAGGATGTTTGCAATATTAACAAGCACACACACATACATACACACACGCCATAACAAAAACCCTGCCCCAAGGATACCATATGGCAGGGGCCCCGCACCTGAAACCCAAACAAAGCCAATAGCAACAGATTCAGTGTTTGTCTTTGGCTGAGAATTTGAGCTGACATCAATTATACTTTTGAGGCTGGACCGAATTCAATGTAAGCTTTGTCAGTTGGCACTTTAGAAGAATGAATTAAACTAAGCCTGTGTTTCCTTATCACTGAGTGAACCAGCCAAACTGTTTTGTGCCTGCTTTTCTTTCACATTTTAATTGGAAGACTAGGGGAGCTTTTTTCAAAGCTCTTCTAGAACAGGTAAACAAAATGCATATTGTTTCCTGGGTATATGATTTGGATAGCTCAAACAGTTTGCCAAGAGATCAATGCCGCATAATGGAAGATCAGCTAATAAAAAATAAATAAATAGTTATAAAAACTTCAGTTAACCATTTTGAATTACAGATATTTTCGTGGCTGTTTTCTTTATTTTTGTTTTGTTTTAAATCAAATCCAAAAGTATTTTAGGAAACAGTTGGATAAGCTATTTTGCCAAATTTAGGATAACCACAGGCTTACAGACATTTTTTTGGAATGAAATTAAATTTTAGAATATTATGGTAAATTAGTTCTCAACTAAATATTCACTTCAACTTTATAAGATGATTTCCAGATACATTTCTAAGAGTTAAGTAATTCTACATATTTATAAAGTCAGCAACATATACTTTTAAATTAGTGATGGAAAAATCAGCAGTGATATTGGGTATTTTTATGAATCTTGAAGAGGTAAGACTTCATTCAAATATTCATTTATTTACCACCATACTTGTACTCATTTCTAATGTTTATTCTCTCTTCCTCTAGTTAAGTCCTCATCCATGTTTGAAATTCATGTTGTGAAAGAAAATCGGATTCTTCAAAAAGCTTTGAAATCATGAACTGATAAGTTTCTTGTAAGCATATATAATTTCTTTCCATTTTTGTCACTATTAGTGAAAAAAAGTTTTTAAAATTCATGAACAGTTTTTTTTTTCAAAATGCCATATTTGTCACTACATGTGACAGAATTGTTGGCCAACTATTGATTTTGCTGATGAAGAAGATATAAACATTGGTGGTTTGTCTTTTAGAGTGGCACTTTCAACATGGGAGCCTCTAGCTCCATGTGGCTATTTAAATTTAGATTTAATTGCATTTAATTAAGTGGCAATTGAGCACTTGAAAAGTGGCTAGTTCAATTAAGAAACTGAATGTTTAACTGGACAGTGTAGATATAGAGCATTTCTATCAGTGTAGAAAATTCTGTTTGATAGTAATAATACTCTATAGTTTGGGATGGTACTGGTGTTTACACAACTCAAAGCATTCTTGATGTTTATATTACTTAGTCATAATCTTCTAAAGAGAATAGAGTGTAATATAATATCCTTATTTGGGAAGTAAACTCTGAGCTGCTAAACGGTTGTGGGGCTTCCCACAAAGTCTCATGGAAGATCAAGGGATAGAATAAATCTACAGATACATGATTATAGAAACTATATCACCTCAAACATAAATGTCTTAATTATTTAAGAACAATACATCATAATGAATAGTTCCAGATTTATCTAAAATAACTAGCATTGTTATGCATGGTAACTTATTTCAAATCGTGATCATGGACCAAAACAAAAAAAAATTATTGGGTACCAATTAAGAGCCATTGGTTCTGCCAATTAACCCTGGACTTCCCAGGAACAACAGATTGATATTTTTCATCAAATGTTCTGAAATGTAGCTTCCTTTCTGATTTTCCATAGTCATTTTTTTCTCAATTATAACTGTGATTCAGAAATACAGCTTCTCTCTTCACCTCTGTAATTCTATCTTCCATCCCCTACTCAACTTCACTTGGTTAGATATGCCAAGATGATGGAGATTAACACATTTTTAAATTGGTGTCTTGGGAGGGATCTGTATTGTTTTGAAAGAAATGATGGTTAACAGCTCTTCCCAAAGCTGCATTTAGTGATATCACATGGGTGGCTGAAAATCATCCATAATGAGAGCAATGAAAACATGGAAATCTGCAAAGGCTACAAATCTGAGCACCTCCACTCTTGATATCTTGTTGTTAAGCATTAAGAGCATATGGACTTGGAAAATAGGGAGAAACTTTTTTTCCAAGCAACAGATCTACTTTTTTACTCTGCTTCTTTACTATACCAAGGATTAGGCCTCCAGTGGTTAAGGCAGAAATCCTGAGTAGAAAATAACATAAAGACAATAGTCAGGAAATATTGAATCATAAAAATATGACCATGTCTCTCTTAGCAAATAGTGTGACAAATGGAGATAGATACAAAAATTTATTTTTGTTAATCCAGGAATCAGGGGTGTGGCGGTTTGTGTTAACTTTATGATCAAGATTTTAGCATAACGTGGCAGACAAGGGCACACTGTCACCTACATATTTAGTTTTTATCTGTGGAGCCACTTTGTATGTATATATTACAAGATTAACATAAACTCACAGTAGCTCATTGGTACCTGCCAAGCATTAATGAAAACCTTAAGAGAGATTTTATCATTGTTCTTGCTTAAAACAGGTTTGTGAGGGCAGGAGGCAAAACAAACATCAAGATATGCATCCATGGTCTGAATAGTTAATGTCTAGATCTACTTCATTAAACAGAATCTTGCAATTTCCTTAAAAAATTCTGCATTACTCTAATTTAGAAGAGTCAGACAGGAAGGAATTACTTATTTTTGTAATAAATAATATAATGCAAAATATGCTTTTATAACCCTAGGCTTCTATTACCTCCAGCATCTCTGGCTTACATGTACTATGGATATCTAAAATGGTTAAAGAAAACTTACAATAAAGCCCACTTCCATTCTTCTGGTTATTACAAAACTTCCAAGAATAAGATATTGATAAGAGAACAACTATTATGTAAATATATCAGGTCACTTCTATGCTGAGACACATAAAAGTTCATCTTGCAGAATGAGCAACTGGATGTCATTCCATGTTCACACATGGCAGCTGATTTAGAAGATACAGTATACGACTGCAGACATTACAGGGAAGAGTCATGTAACCTGGCAGCCCTGAGCTTTCCTGGGCTATTCGTGAGCCTTGAATTTCCTTAAAGCGGCTTGTTAATGCTGCTCACAGTTTAAGGAGAATATATCACATGCTGGTATGCTATAGCCCACTGGCCTGCAATAACTATAAAATTCAAAATAATTTACATTATCATGGGAAACTAAAAACATTTATACCCTTGTTATTTATACCCTTGTTCTGATTTGTAAGAAATGGAAATCATGTGCTTTGATTTATGTATTGTACTAACATTTTACATGTTTAAGTTCTTCATATTTCCCTGTACCATCTCAATAGAGACAAAGTTTTACTTTGGACTCCGTGACAGATTTTGCAGTAGAAGAAATCACAGGAATAAATCAGAGCTGTCCTAGATGTAGCATTCTTCACCTGCAAGAGGTACACGGGCTATAGAAATTTACTTATGAAACTACTCAACCAACAAATGTATAATAGTATTCTGAATCCTATTGGATTCAGAATTATCAGTGGACGCCAGATTGGTGGAAATTTTCAAACTGGTCAAAATCTTGCCAAGTATAAACAGGAATTACAGTGACCCATTTTAAGCTCCAGCCTTGTTTTAAAATATAGTATAATTATTCTTGGAGCTTAAGAATATTAAAAGTAGAAATTGGAAGACAAGAGGAACAAACCTTAAAGAATTTATCCCATAGGAATAAATGTAGCAGTATCTAAGAATTTAAGTAAAAAGATCCTCATTAAAACATTGAAGTGGTCAAACCTGGAAATAATCTGAATTATCAATAAGGAGCAGTTGACTGGATTTTTAACACATCTGTTTGATGAAATATTACTCAGCTATTGAAAAGAATGAGATCTAAGCCTATTGTTCTGGAAAAATAGTAACTATGTGTCATTAAGAAAATCAAGGAGCTTATAAATATATATTGGATAATTTTGTTTATATAAAGTGAATGACAAAAAAAAACACGAAGCAGTTCTTTCAACGGTCTTCCATTTAACTGTGTACCACATGTTATTCCTACTGCAATTTTGACATTTGATAAAATGTTACACAAAGTGCTTATAAATATGTCATAAAGGGGGCACCTGGGTGGCTCAGTCTGGTTAAGTACCTGCCTTTGGCTCAGGTCATGTTCCCTGGGTCCTAGGATCCAGCCCCACATCAGGCTCCCTGACTAGTAGGGAGTCTACCCCTCCTACGTTGTGTTCTCTCTCTCTCTCTTGCTCTCTCTCAAACAAACAAAATCTTTGAAAGCAATTAAATAAATATGTCATAAAAAAGAAGACAAAGTTAAAAATTTTGAAAAGACTCCATAAAAGAAAGCTATTGAAAATATATATTGAGAATTTAGGTGTGGGCAAGACCACTGTGAAAAGAGTAGAGAAGAAAATTATAAAAATATAGAAAAATTACACACCAAATTGCTTAGCAATTATCTTCAAAAGCTTGATCCACTTTAGAGAAAATCAAACTGGAAGTTTGGGTGTGATTTATGCAAAAAATTTAAAATCAGCCAGCTCCATACTCTTAAATCATATATAATGTGTTTAAAAGTATATGATTAAATTAATGAAATATTGAAGTTATACTTACGTCAGTTATATGTTCTCCATTTACTGAGCATGTACCAATTCTAATTAATGAGAGAAGTCTTTGATCGTGTATATTTGTATATGCTGTTAACTATGCAAGAAGATGTGAGGGAGTATATGTCAATCTGTTACTATTGGGTGCCCTGAGTGGAAGGATAAAGAATGAAGGAGGAAAGAACAGAAAGGAGCCATAAAAAGCAATACTGTGGCAAAATAGCAATGTACCCATAGAATTATACACAGAATAGCAGTATATCTAGAGTATTGCTACATGATATAAAAACAGAAATTGCATGTGGACAATTTCATGGGGCACAATGAGTAAAGACATTGATTTTGTTAGTGATGGAACAGCGGGTAATTTTTGTTCTGGCTTTTAGTTATTCTCATGCAGTATTCTGACTCAAGTAAAAGAAGGTAAATTTTCTTAAAGGAAAGTGGAAATAATGAAATGTAAACTTTTGTGTCTTCACTAGAGATTTTGGAGATTGTATTTTTTTATGATATAAATTTTTCATTAAGGAGCAGTACACCACCATTTTCAAGACATTTAACTGGGTATAATGGGGAGTAGGGGGGTGAGGAGGGAGGGAACCTATTTTACAATTTCCTGAGGAGAGGCACCTGGGTAGCTCAGTTGGTTAAGGGTCTGCCTTTGGCTCAGGTCATATTTTGGGGTCCTGGAATCAAATCTGCCTCTTGGGCTCCCTGGTCAGTGGGGAGACAGCTTGTCCCTCTCCCTCTCCCCCCACTCATGCTCGCACATGCACTCTCTCTCTCTCTCTCTCTCAAATAAATAAAATCTTTAAAATAAATAAATAAACAGGGATGCCTGGATGACTCAGTGGTTGAACATCTGCCTTTGGCTCAGCGTGTGATCCCTGGGTCCTGGGATTGAATTCTGCATCAGACTTCCCATGGGAAGCATGCTTCTCCCTCTGCCTATGTCTTTGCCTCTCTCTGTGTGTCTCTCATGAACAAATAAATAAAATCTTTAAAAACAAAAAACAAAATTTCTTAAGAAAAGAAATTAAATAGTAAGCAATTAGAAAGTACTACCTATGTATAAAATAATATGACCTATATATATTTCTGTTTTCCTACTTTAGTGCTGATGGCATCAATGGGCCAAAAAAAGGTGACAATGTCAGTTGCCAATGAAAACTGATTGCTGAATTAAGTAAATGAGTCAGTGCTATAAATGTTTCTCATTCTTCTTTTATTTTTTTATTTTTTTTTCATTCTTCTTTTAAAACTGAAATGAGGGAATGAATAATTTAGTCTCCAATAACCTAGATCTTGAGAGTAGATGTTAGGCTGGGAAGTCTTCCTTATGACACTTGTTTACTAAATTTGTTTCATGGTGGAGTCCTGAAAGAATTTCAAGTACGGATTTGATCAAAACAAAAAGAATTTTTGATGTTAATCTATTAAAGTGGATAAGGAGTTGCTCACACAGAAAAATTGTTGGATCTAATATTCCATACTGAAAAATAACCGGTATATGGCATTTAATTGTCCCTTTGCGAGATGTTAAAAGCAGTCCTTCTATTTCTTTGCTCCTAAACTCTTTGACTCTTAGAAAACAAACAACAAAATAGAACAACCTTCTCATCTCTTCATAAAAAGTCATTTTAATTCACTGTTCTATTCAACATTTTAAGTAACTTTTTTATGTGATTTCAAACGCAGAAAAAGTGCAGGAATCATATAAGAGCTCACAATATGCTCTTTACCTAAGTTTACGATTTTTTGACACTTGACATCAATTATTTTACAGTGTTTCTTTATCTCTCTACTTCTCTCATCTTCCTGATCTATTACATCTCTAAATTTCAGAATTATTGGGGAGTAAACTGCAGACACCAATCATTTAGGTCATAACATGCCTGTGAGGATGTCCTTTGAACAGGGCCTGCTCCTGGATAGCCATAGTATTGTTATCAAAAACAGAAAATTAAGCATTGCTTCTATACTGTCATCTAATCTGCAGCCTATGATCAATTCTGCCAATTGTCTCTTTAATTTTTATTTTTTTAATTGAGGTATAATTGACATAGAACATTACCTTAGTTTCAAGGCTACAATATAGTGTTTGATATGTGTATATACTGTGAAATGATCACCATGATAATTCTAGTGAGTATCTGTCACCATACATTGGTAAGTTGTTGTGTTTTGTTGTTGTTTGGGTTTTTTTGTGATGTGAATTTTTAAGATCTACACTCTTACGTAATATCCTTCCTCACAAAATTTCCTGTGTCATACATTGCATTTAGTGGTCAAATTTCCTTAGTTTCTTTACAACTGGAATTATTCTCAGACTTTCTTTGTCTTTTATTGCCTTGATATATTTCTTATTTTTTATTTATTTTTATTTGTATTTATTTTTTAAAAGCTTTTACTTAAAAAAAAAGATTTTACTTATTTATTCATGAGAGACAGAGAGAGAGAGAGAGAGAGACAGAGACAGAGACAGAGACTCAGGCAGAGGGAGAAGCAGGCCCCACACAGGGAGCATGACGTGGGACTTGATCCCGAGGCTCCAGGATCATGCCCTGGGCTGAAGGCGGTGCTAAACCTCTGCCCTACTGCCTTGATATTGCCCATTGCCAAGGCCCTATTGCCTTGGCCTGTTCTCTTGATAAGAGAACAGGCCAACTATTTTGTAGAGTGTACCTCAATTTGAATCACTCTGATGTTTCTTCATGATTAGATTCAGGCTATGCATTTTCTCCCCGACCCCTAACCCCACAATACCATAGGAATGATTCTCAGTGTTATCATATCAAGAGGTCCTTGATGTCTGTCTGTGTCATTACTGGTTAGTGTTGATTACTTGCTGAGGAAACCATCTGGTATTGCCCCAGAAGGAAAAGAAAGAGAAAAAGTTACCAGTTTATTGATATTTATGGATTTTCTTTAGATGAGCTCTCAGTTGAAAAACATGGGCCAATGGGCTAACAACCACCATCAGACTTTCTTATTTCATTCTTTGACCAAGAGGAAGGTGGAAGAAAGAACCCAGGAATGTATACAGAAAATCTCTTCTCTTCCATAAAAACTGTCTTTTTCATAGGAAGAGTTTAGTCCCTCCACCAGGCTGTAATACTTAGTTTTACCTCAGGACCAGCATAGTTTTCCTGATTAACTACACTTCTGGTATTGGATCTTACTCCCATGTCTACTAAGCCAAAATCCCAAACTTCAGTCTAACAGTTGCAAATCTTCATCTCCCTTGTGTAATTACTACTATTCCCTTTTCTCCAGCCTCCATTCCACTTCTAGAATCTGTCAAATTGACTTGAAGAAGCTTCCTTGACTTTAAATTTGGGTAGAACCCACTTTCTAGAAGCCCCTTTTCTGCTCTTCAGTCCCTCTTCTAACCATGCATTTGTTGTACAGCTTATCTTTAAAATTTGGGTCTTGTCCTATCCTTGGAAGACATTTTTCCTTAACCTTTCTACACCCATCCTCTCTCTCCCCAGCCTTGACTCCGTCTTTCTTTCCTTTCAGGAGTGATCAGCTTATGTTCCAACAGAGCAGTGCCATATTACTGTGAGTGACTTGTGGAAATCAGTGTTATCATCATTAAACCACCATTATCACTATCATTAAACCACAAAGGACTTAATCCCTATGCCCAAGAACTTAAACCAGCACTCAAGAAAAAAATACTGACAAAACAAGGCCTTATACAATTAATTGATAATTGAGGCTATGTAAACTCCATGCTCTGTAGTAATTCAGAGGAATGGAAGTTTGTAGAAATTTTAATTAGCCAGAGGAGATTATACAGACAAATTGAGGTTTTTAAATTGATCTCCACATAAAATTTTTGATTCGCAGATATACAGAGGTGTCAGACAAATGATCACAAACAGTGTGAGCCAGCAAGGCTTTTGAACCCAGGACTAATATGGATAAGTAATGATTAAGGGAGACCATGTGAGAGTTATGCCTGTTGTTAATTCAGAGGCCCACTCTACAATTGGAGGGGAGGGGGAAGTCATCCAGGAGACTCAGAGTAATCCAGGAAAAAGTGTATTAAGGTCTTGCACTTTGAAAATGGCAGTGTAAATATAAAGGATTATGTGAATATGCAACAACCTAAAGGAAAAATCAATAAGCCTTAGTGATTGGATGGATACAGGAAATGAAGTAAGATCATGATTCAAAATGACACTGTTATTTATAGCTCAGGAAATTGAGAACATGGTAATAGCCTCTGACAAAACACTGCAGTTAGGGTGGGGGATTCTTTTGGCGCTGGACATGTACAGAGAGTTCAGTTGTGGACATGATACTTTGAAGGAATCTAAAAAGAAGGGCCTGATTGGCATTTTGAGTTCTCGACACTTGAGTAGAAGAACCCCATTGGAGGTGAGGATTTGTGTTCTTCATAGAGGTGCTAGATGAACACATGAGGAGGAGATGAGGAAAAAGATGGGTTAGAAAAGGAATGAGGAGATTTGATCATTCTGGCAGTTATCAATAATAAGCCAATACATGATCAATTGCCAGGAAATAAATGATGACTGATGTTTTAAAAATTCTTAGCAATCCCTGCTGACTACAGTTAATTATACTGGATTTCATACTTACAAGTTGCTGAGAGAGTACATCTTAAGAGTACACAAGAAGGAGAACCTGGGTGGCTCTGTGGTTGAGCAGATGTCTGCCTTTGGCTCAGGTCATGATCCCAGGGTCCTGAAATAGAGTTCTGCCTCAGGCTTCCTACAGCCTGCCTATGTCTTTGCCTGTGTCTTTGCCTCTCTCTGTTTCTCATGAATGAATAAATAAAATCTTTAAAAAAAAAGAGATCAGAATAAATTTTGTAATTATGTGTGGTGCTGGGTACTAAGTAGACGTTATGGTGTGCACTTTACAATATATACAGATACAGAATCATTATGTCGTACACCCAAAATTAATATAAAGTTATATATAAATTATACCTTAATTAGATGCACAATACAAACACACATATAATCCCTCCTGGTGGGCAGCTTGGGTGGCTAAGCGGTTTAGCGCCATCTTCAGCCCAGGGCGTGATCCTGGAGACCTGGGATCGAGTCCCACATGGGGCTCCCTGCATGGAGCCTGCTTCTCCCTTGCCTGCGTCTCTGCCTCTCTCCCTGTCTCTGTGTCTCTCATGAATAAATAAATAAAGTCTTAAAAAAAAATCCCTTCTGGTTTCGGACAAAGGTGAGTCCTAAGCATGAAAGGCTAGGCTACCATGACCTGAGGGGTACTAGTCCCAAACATGAAGGCCTGGTTTGGGGTACCCTTTGGATCACCAATTTTCTTTACTGAGCCCTTAAAGTATAATCTGGATGAATTTTAGAAACTCAAATTGCGGTAGCCAAGTAGTTGTATGTACTTTGCGCCTTTTGGTTTTTCCCTACTCTGATCCTTTCTTTTTCTAGAATCATTATATAATTTCAAGTTGTTTGGCTTGTTTTTGCTTTGTTATGGTTTTACATATACCTCTTTTACAACCTAATATATATTTTTTTGTCATTTGGGAAGGGATGAAAGCAAGCAAATCATAAAACACATACATTTTCTATGACTTACTTAGAAATAATAGAATACATTTTAAAGTATCTTTTATCTACCTATAATGGACTAAAAGAAAAGGGCTCCGTGGAACAGTGGCTCTTTGAAAACAACTCAGTCAGTCTCGCCAAGCCTCACACTTGCCTGGCAGCATAACCTGTTTGACAACTATTTTGAGGAGAGATGAAGGAGAAAGGAACCAATAGCCCTCCTGCATAGACTAGAGCTAACGCGTAACAAAGAGACACTCCTCCAACGCTGAGAATGATGCAACAACTACATGTTTTGTCTGCATTTTGGATAATTGAATGCAGCTGGGTAATTTAAAAGGTTGTATCTCATTAAAGCATGTGTGTTAGGTAATATTTGATTCAGACTCTTAAAAGCTTAGCTTTCAAAGCCTTCCCCCCCCCCCCCCCCCCCCGCTTTCTGTTAGCTAGGGGATAGAAGTTAACTGAATTTTGTAGAGTCAACTGAACTGATCAGCGATCAATCGAGAGATGAGCAAGAATGCTGGTCGGGGCTATTGTTTGACAAGAAGCCCACAGATATAGACAGGGAATTATTTTTTACAAACCTTATTCAGATATAATTCACACATAATACAATTCACCCATTTAAATGGCACCATCTTAGCATAGCCATAGTTGTCTGAGTACAATCAATTTTAGAACATCTTCATCACCTCAAAAAGAAATCCTATCCATGTTCTTTAGTCATGATCCCCCCTTAACCCATGTCTATCTCATCCCATGTGGGAATGCCATAAAACAAATAATGTGTGTTTCTCCTATAAGTTCCCCAAATTATATAATAAAGTTGGCTGCTAAAAGAAGAAAAAGCCCTAAATATGTTTTTAACTGAAACGTAGTTGTCCGTATCAAAAGAATATTGTACTATTTCTCTTGCGTATATGGTGATACATTTTTAAAAGGATTTTATTTATCTACCTATGAGAGACACAGAGAGGCAAAGACCTAGGCAGAAGGGAGAAGCAGGCTTCCCACGAGGAGCCCAATGTGGGGCTCAATCCCAGGACCCCAGGATCACAACCTGAGCCAAAGGCAGATGCTCAACCACTGAGCCACCCAGATCCTATAGTGATGCTTTTTTATTCCAAAAGGAGTTGTTTTCATTATTGCTTCCCTAGAATTATTCACTTCTCTAGACAGGACTGAACCAGCAGCTGAATTATAAAATGATGTCATGAGCCATCCCATCAGCACCCCGGTGCAAGCTCAGAGGTGGAAGAGTGAAGTTCACCGGAAAATTTCCAGCAGGAATAGATCTCCTTTATGTAGCTGCAGATTCATCTTGGAATTGATTACTGTCTTTTACTGTAAGAGCCCCCGATGGTCAGGGCTTCTGCAGGAACTTCAGGACCTTTGTGATATCCCAGAGCTGCCAAAGCAGGGCTCTCTCTGCACACATACTGGGGCTCAGTAAAGGTTACTGACTGACAGCCTTTCCCTGGATGCAGACTGAGAGATTTGCAAAGTGTTTTAGTTTGTAGCTGTCACGGTGATCAAAGGATAGAGAAGGGAAGTTTTTTTCTTTGAGGTCAGCTTTCAGCTGCTATAAATTAGTCATGGATCACAATAGGAAAGAGAAACAAGAGACTTGTATGTACTTGAGGAAGTGGGGAAGGTCCCGGGATCCTATATATTCCTCATGACTGTTACCTTCTTGGTCATGTTTTATCTCACAGATTAAATCAAAGGAAAGTGCCAAGGTAACAGACAACACTGTCATCCATTAGTATAGATCTGGGACTAGACTTGTAGTCATCATTAAGAGAGGCATTTAGATGAAACTTGTTTTGTGGCCAACACTGGGAAATTAAATATCCTGTATAGTGTATAATCATTTTGTTCTCCGTATTATTTTGAGTAACTATAATTAAACCATTGTTAAGTATCAGAAATGCCCAAGGAAGGGGGAACCGATAATGTGGTTGGGAAATGGCATAAGACAGATGAATATTATTGAAGCTTAGCAGATAAGAAATAATAATGTCACTTCCACTTGTTTATTACTATTTTTGTATGGACAGAAAAGTCACCTTTCATATCATATCCTCTGGGAGTAACAATGGTGATTAAAATTCTGATTGATAAAAGAGGCTCATGAACTTTGTTCCTTTAGATCTCTGTGAATGTAATGGAACATCATGCATTTCATTTCTAACATGGTTTGATTGCCAAAATACTGTATAAAATTTTGGTGTGGAGAAGTCAACACAAATTACACTTGGAAAATGTTGTGATAAAAAAAAAAAGTTTGTTCAGGTTCTTTTTATCTCCCTTCTTTTAGAAATAAGGCTTCCCTATAATTTCTTGATTATAGCTTTTCAATTAAAAAATGCCATATCACTCCTTATTTCATGATTATATTAACAGCAATGCCAATTTTAAAAACAGTTTAGGGGCAGCCCGGGTGGCTCAGCGGTTTAGCACTGCCTTCAGCCCAGGGTGTGATCCCTGAATCAAGTCCTACTTCAGGCTCCCTGCATGGAGCCTGCTTCTCCCTCTGCCTGTGTCTCTGCCTTTCTCTCTGTGCTTCTCATGAATAAATAATAAAATAAATAAAAACAGTTTAGAATATTTGCTGAAGAATCTGATGCCACCTTGTAAAGTCTAAAATTTCACTCTTAATTTTACAAGCTCTGATATTATATTTTATTTATTTATTTATTTATTTATTTATTTATTTATTTTACAAGCTCTGATATTCTCGAACAAGCTTCCCATCCCCCAACATTGTAACCATTACTGCATATCTTTTTTTTTTTTTTTTTTTTTAAAGCTGCTCATCTCCTTCAAAGTAGCTGCTCTACGAGCCCATGTGGTTAGTTCCTTTGTACTGCTGCCTTCGTGGACATGGGCAGCTCTGTTTTTTGTTTTTACTTATGACAGTCACACACAGAGAGAGAGGCAGAGACACAGGCAGAGGGAGAAGCAGTCTCCTTGCACCGGGAGCCCGACGTGGGATTCGATCCCGGGTCTCCAGGATCGTGCCCTGGGCCAAAGACAGGCGCCAAACCGCTGCGCCACCCAGGGATCCCCATTACTGCATATCAAAGCTGGAAATTTATAAGTCATAATTATAAGGTTTTCTGGAGGGCACAAGTATGTAAGCTGCTCACTTGAATCTGTCCCATCCAATGGCCCTAACATACGTGAAATATTTTCAAATTGCTTGCAATAGCATCCAAGGTTTCCCAGTGATGGGATTTAACTGTAAAACTGATTAACTTTGTGAAATGAACAAAGGAATGCATGTATCTGTACACAAAACCTAAAAAAAATATGAATATAAGGCAAACCTAAAGAAACCACAAGTAATGAGACTTTACTTCCCAAGTTAACTTAGGACCGGAGTTATGGAATTCCACTGCATTTTTATTTTTCTAATTTTCTTAGCTGTTATGACATTTGTAATGACCTGTTTAATGCCTTCCTTGCCTGATAGAACATGATAGACTACAAATTCCACAAAGGCAGAGAACACGTTGACCTTATTTATCTGGCCTTTATCAAGCACCCAGTATAGTGCTGGACGCACAAAGAATATAGGTTGAAGGACATATTAGTGGGACTGCTTTCTATCTTGCTGTGACATGCTTAATGTATGTAGAAGCCAGGTGATGTCCTACCAGAAGGTAAACCTCTATGAGGCAGGGAGACTTAATGCACTGGGTGTGTTCAGTGCCCATATCTTTGTGAATGCTCAATAAAAATTGACAACAGCAAGTTGTAAGCCTTAGGGGAATGGTGAACAGCTGTCAGTAAAATGGATAATGGTCATATATTTAATCAATTTACATTACAAGTGGTTTAACTAAAGATCCATTCATTCATTGAACAAACATACCTCTAGAATTTAATATATTGATGGTATTGAGCTCAGTCTATTAGCGTAAAGCCTTATTAACTTTTTTACTTTCTATTCAGGAATAAAGCAACCAAACAAGTCGTTCTCACATTTTAAGTTAACAAAAAGTTTTAAAGCTTTTTAATAATTTCTTGAGGTGAACATAACTCTTTTTTTATGCCATCTGTATTCAAATGTTTGCTAATATAAAAAAGGGAATTGTTTCTCAGGTTTTAACTGTAATTAACTGCAAAATTGTGTGTCATCTTGTTAATTATCATGTTAATTATATTTATTAAGGCAGGAAAGTGTCTTGAAATGAGTTAGAAATGGTTTTTTAAATAGGAAAGCTTAAAATGCTAACAAAGACAGTGATTTCTAAAATCACTAGAAAACTGGGTAAATATATGAAGTAAATATAAATATATAATTACACGTTTTAAGTAACAAGTCTTTAAAAAAGTCTTGTTAGTTATAACTAGAAAATTTGAAAAAAGTAGATGCTGTCTTGAACATTTTAGCCACTCCTATTTTTACCATATATATATTTTACATGATCTCATTTTACAGAATAGTGACCTGTATTTAATGACAATAAACTTGTTCTCAGGGATGGAGGTGAAATCAATAACAAAACTCACATATCCATCTGTATTTTGTGGAATTTCTGCTGGCATACCTGCTTTCTACAACTGAAGGAGGTAAGTCCAATTGGAATGGCTTGAAAGACATGAATATTGAAACTGGATTGAAATTTCCTCAGGCATCAGTCCTCTGATCAACATCGCTATAGAGTCGATCATGTTAATTCGCAACTTGAAATTCGAGGATGCCTCCAACTCTATCCAATTGCCTAGAGAGTAAACTTCAAACCCTTCACAATTTAATCTTCTGTTTTTAGTTTTCTCTCTCTGCCATTTCCACTTGTCCTCACTACTGGTATCTTTTGTTCCCACCACACTAGCCAATTCCCCAGCTGTAGAAAGTGCCTTACTCCAAATATCCTTGCACACACACACAGATCCCTTTGACTAGCTTCTTCCCATGCTCCATTGCTCAAATTCTTATTGACAAACTCAATTCAAATGTAATTTCTTCTTTGAATTTCTTCCATACCACCAAGTTCATTCTCTCCTCTCTGTTGCATGGCTCGATTGACACTTATTTTGGTTTAAAGTACATTAGACTTCTGTGTCATTAACAGGATGTGGACTCACTAAAATCAGGGTTCATGTTGTAGAAGCTTTTTAGATACTCCAGAGCCAAGCACAGTGTCCATTAGTTCTTCAGTCCATAGTAGGTATGATAATGATTAACTTTTAAATGTCTAGCGATTCCAAGGGGGAAGGAGCTCCGAGAGTGTTCCTCAATTGATAGTCACACTCCTAATACTGACCTCAAGGAATTAAATATATATATATATATGCTCACCCTATTTCTTCTGATATTCTGACTAAATTCTCTCGTCTTTACTTGGAATATAATAGCAAGAATATCCTATCTAATGTTTTCCCAATATTCGTAGAATACTCTTCCTCTCAATTGCACCTTTTGTGGCAGACTGCCACATCTACTCTCTTGCATGGCCAGTTGTCTCAAAAAGAGGGTTGACTTTGATGTCATTATAGCAACACCTTGCAAGGTCATATTTATTCTGTAGCACCAATACCTCAAACTCAGATTTCCCTTTAATTCCTTTTGCTCCATGTCTACATGAAATGGATCGCCAGATTAGGAATGTTCTGCAACAAATTGGAAGGAGCAGATAAAGCTGTAGTAATGCTAAATTTTAATTAGATCTTAGACAAAGATATCCCTAGTATCTAAATAGAATGTATTTTGTTTTTGTTTAACATCCTTATTAAGCATCTGAAAAAATATGTTAAATTCCGTAATGATGCTAAATTGGATGGTTTTAAATTCACAAGTGAGGGTGAAAGATAAAATAAAATGATCTAAAGAGGTTAGAAATATGGCCAGGAAAGAAAAAAAAATTATGGAAACATAAAAGCTAATATCTGTCAGGGAAAATAAGCAGAAATTCAGTTGCTCTGTGTGGAAGAAAACGGAGTATAAGTCTGTAACTCTTTGAGGTACTATGTAAGTACCAAGACATTAATTTTCAACAAAGTAATGATGTTTTCTATTAATGCAGGATTTTTTTACAAACAGATCTCATAACACATAATTTATACCGAGACATTGTTATTTGAGGTCAGCAAATAGAAAATGGTATTAACCCTTGTTTATGGACTGGGAAAACTTTAAAAGAACTATACAATTTGTTCAAGGTCACTGGAAGAGCTATTGACTCCTATTCTTAACAGATAATTACTAAGATCGAGTTTAAATATATCCACTAATTGCAATTGCACATTTGCCTGCCTGGTTTACTTCTTTCATTTACCTGGCATTCTATTTAGATACTAGGGATATCTTTGTCTAAGATCTAATTAAAATTTAACATTACTACAGTTTTATCTGCTCCCTCCAACTTGTTGCGGAACATTCCTAATCTGGCGATCCATTTCATGTAGACATGGAGCAAAAGGAATTATAGGGAAATCTGAGTTTGCAGTATTGGTGCTACAGAATAAATCATATCCTCATTCATAAAAAGTGCTGGCCGTTCCTGGTGAGGGAGCAGCACCCTATCACTGCATGCTATTTAAAGTCATTGGACTGTTAAGCAAATCTTAAGTGCAATGGGAAATGGGTAGAAAGAAATGTGTGTCTGAGTTAGCTCAAATACACACACATCTGCATTCTATACACCTGGCCTCTGGGAACAGCATATGGGAAATGCATACAAGCTAACTGACACCATGGAATATGGTCCACGAACAAACCAAGCCGAAGAGGAGAGAGGAAAGAGTTTGGCCGTGAACACACCTAAAATGGGATAATAGGAAGGAACTAGATTCTTCTTTAAGAGCAAGGGACAGATAATGAACCAGAGTCCTTGGAGTACAGAGAATAGCTGCGAACTGAATAGAGCAGATGAAGCTGAGCCATGCAGGAAGCTCAGTCCACAGGCCTTCACAATGTGTCAAAGCAGGAGGAGTAAAATGGAAAGAAGAGAGTAACATTCTCTCTGTGAAATCTTCCAGAGTTTGTATAATTTCCAAAAGGAAAATATCCTATGTGTTAGATATGATTAGGAAGAAAGGGATTAAATTTAGTTAAGGACAATAATGTTCTATTTCCAGAATTTTCTAGAGACCACGGGGGTGCTTGATCTTTCCTGATCTCATAAGTTAGAGCATACCATCATTCTCCCGTTATCTCCATTTGACCTTTCATAGTACTTTATTTTCCCCATAATGCTTAACACAACCTGTGATGGGATTGTTCATTTATTGATTTGTTCTTGCCTTCCTCAAATACAAAATAATGTAATTCCTACAAAAGCAGAGCCCTCAGCCATTTTGTTCACTACTGTATTCTCACTCACTAGCACAGAACTGGCATGTACTAAAAACTCAATATACATACACATACACTGAGGGAATGAGAGAGTAAATATTTAATATATATTAACATATATATCATTATTTTGCATATAGGCAAATGTAGATTATAGTACTATTCTTCCCTCCACTGGTGTAGGATACCAAGAGGGGGACAAACATTTTTCCCTAAAATCATCTCACAAAAAATGGTTCAGTTCTGGTCTCTTTTCTTTGTTTTACTTCTCACAATATCCCTTTTACATGCAAGAAGTTTTAAGTAGCTGGGGGAAGTATTTATATTTCCATAATTTCCTTTTATTCTCTTACTTTAAGAAAACATTAGGGCAGCTTGATTGATGATACTAAGGCCAGAATCTGAGGCAAAATATAATGAGATTCCAGGTGCTTGGTTTGGCTGCCAATTGTGTTAAAAAATATTATAAAACTCCCACTGTCTTTATACAGTAGGGCAGCAGGCTGAGCTTGGGAGAGCCTCCCTGAGCTAGCTGGGTCGTTCCACCCACATCCTCCCCTGGCCTATCTTGTCTTGCTTCCTTTATCCCACCAATGAGAGAGCTGTCAAGGCATAAATGATGGCCCATCTACCCTGGCATATTTGGAGCAGGAGAAAGCTCTCCACTATTAATTATATTATTTCTTGCCTTTTCCCCAGGAGTGTTTTTTTTGCTTTTGTTTTTATGAGGTGAAACGCAGAATTCCAAAGTAACTATTTTAAAATATGGGCGGTGAACATCTATGTCACATATTGGTTTTGAAACAATCCACACTATGAAGTTAAAATAGGAGAACTTAACCATCCATTCATTCATTCATTTATTCAATGCATGATGCTCTCTAAGTGCCAGGCACTGTTCTAGGCATTGAGGATGCAATAAGCTCATATTGCAAAAATAAAACAGAATTTCTGGTTAAAAAGAGAACCACTAAATTATGGGAAGCCTCCCTAAAGAGGTGACATGTGAAGTGAGAGGGCCAGGTCAAAATCTGTGGGCAGGGCATTGTAAATGGTTGCATCCACAAAAGTCCGAAGTAGAACGAAGTGCAAAGTGTGGAAAGAGGTCGTGTGGTTGGAACTCACATTCATGGGGAAACAGTAGGAGATGCTCAATATTGAAATTTCTTATAGACCCATAACTTCATCGCACAGCTGGTAAAAGACTAGTGAGTTCCAATTTGTCCTATATCTGATACAAAGGTAGTTGATCGTAGGCCTATCTACATATTACGCAGAACATTTAGCCTAATAGGGACACATATGGTTTTATAATGAGTTGCTTAAAGAGACTACTTAGTTCCTGTACTTTATGCTTTTAATATTACCAATGTCTTTTCAGGCGCTTTTTTTCAATTAAGCCTTTCCCTTAACTTCCTGTTAGTAGTGTGATGATATATTTATAGTAGCTATTTGCAAGAGTACTATGAACAAGCATTACAATGTGGGTTCAAAGGAAATAAAAACTTTATTAATAAGATAAGAGATTTTGCAAATTCAACAAGCCACACTCTCTTCTTATATGTTTTGCCAACAGTTATAACAACACCCGTGAGCACATTAATTCTTCCTCTCTCTCTAGGGACTCACACGCATATACCTCCATCTGTGGGGTAGAGAATCACCAGTAACCGTATGCCATTAGAAGGAAAGAATTTTTTTGTGATAAAAGGATATTAACTTCTCTGTGCCTAAGTTACCTTCTTCCAAACTCAGCATAAGAAAGACCTCATCCCTCTGAATGTGGTGCACACGGGCATCCTGCAAGGAGTCAGCGCTTCTGAGGCCGGGTACCACACTGCACCTACCTCAATCTAAGAGGTTTCCATCATTTCCTTGCATGTGCTTAGAGTTTTGTTTGTATGGTCCTGTGTGGCTAACAGCACTATGCAGCTCAGGTAGTTCTACTCAACTAAAGTGAGGGTGGTGGGTAGAAAACTGACGTGAAATCACAACTGGACACTCAGCAAGGCCATGCCAGTTTTCCAGCTGAGGAAACAGGTCCAGAGGGATAACTTGTCCTGGGTCCCTCAGCTACTCATTGTTGGAGTCAAGGTTGCAATCAGCCAGATTGTGTCGTCATATATTCTGTATCTTCAGGACATCATCCTGCTGCTAAGTTTGTTGCCATTTTTATTCTCGAATAAGGAGGAACTTGCAAATTATTTTATTTTAAAAACTGGAACATTTAGAAAGTTGCTTGAAAACTCCCTTGAGCAAAGGATTCAGGGCTTTGACATTCTGAGGATGGGTTTGAGGAAACCTGAACATTTACCCTTCCTTGTGTGACTTCTCGTCCCCTTTCCCTATCCTACTCTGCTTATCCTTTCCTCTATCCAGCTCTGAGAAAACCTGATGTGAGTAATTTGTGTATATCCCTGTCACTCCACTGTTGTCACAACAGCATTTGTGTTCCAGTCCTGTCTTTAAGGAAGAATAAAAGGCTTTGAATCTTTCAATGGATTTCCATACTGCTTTGCTAAGTTTGAGGCCTTCTTTCACTTTTAATATTACACCATACTGGTAATTATAATAATAACCTATTTGAATTGATCTTTAATAAAAAAAACACTTCACAAATGTTATTTCATCATCAAAAAATTATGTGATATTATAATCATCTGGCTTTACTTTTCAAGTCAAAGCACTGGGGGAGGATAATTTATTTACATAAAAATAAACAAACCCCCAAACCTCAAATCAAGAGGCTTTAAATCCAGGATGTATTCTCGGATCTCCATTCATTCAGCATTAATTGTTCAGACATGCACTGAGCATCCACCATATCCAGAGCCCTGGGGATTTATACTGAGACACGCTACTTGCACCAACGGAGCTCACAATCCAAAGGGAGCTGCTGTCCTGCAAACATAATTATTATGCGATGTGTTTAAGGACAGCATCATAAGTATTATGACAATATATGGATACTCATTGTCTTTTACATTTAGGCTTCCCAGACATTGTATTTTGTCTGGGATGTTGTCAGCAGAGCCTTATCAGAGATTTTAGTATTTGAATATCTTAGGACGCCTTTTCCAAGTAGATCTTATTAAAGATTTTTATCAATATTTGAGCAGGTCCAAAAAGATAAAAAAAAAAGTGTTTACCTTTATTAGATGTGGGTGAGAGAGAGACAGAGACATTGAAGAAGAAAAGACATTAAAATTATTATCCAGATAATACCAAAGACTGAAACTGGCCTTCCTTGAGGAATGAGCCCTCCTTCCTCAGATATATATAGCCATTCTGGTCAATGGCACTTTGCTAAGATAACTCAGTGCTGTTTGATTTTTCTGGGACTCAACAATTTGCTTTGATAATTGCTGCACTAATAAAGTGCTCTATAATCAGAATTTCAGGGTTGAACTTAACATTTTGATTTTATCTCCCCTCACTGAAAGATAGTTGAAATGTACTGATTTTAACGTACTTCAATGGTCACTGAATTCATATATTCTAGGAATATGAAGGCCATTTAATTCATAACATTTCACAGGCTTCTTTTTAAATTTGAAAGGAACTTCAAAAACATCACATCCAGCCTCTTCATTTTGCAGATCAGAGAACTGAACCCCAAAGAATCAAAATGAATTTCCGCAGACACTGGTGAAAAATCCAGAAATACAACTTTGTTGAATTCCAGTCCAATATCCCTTTCTCTACAAACACTGCCTCATTTGTAGCTTTTCAAGGATAATTTTGAATTATTTGCTTATGTTTTGAATTTCTGGATTCGTTGTTAGCGTCCAAAATAATGTGTGAAACAAAAGGCTAACCAAATCTTCTACAACAAAGCAACTGAATTTATTCTGAAATGCCATTCAGGAAAGCCAAGTCTCAAAGGGGTTTCAAGACTATCACGTTCCAAGGTATTTTTAGACGAGAAGAGAATAGAATCCTGGAAACGTGGATCTTCTTATTAAACAATTTGATACCAGTCTCCTAAGAAACCAATTTAGGTTGTGAGGTTGATTCTCCAAGGACATATTAAGAGTGCAAGTTTTGCCTTTCCACCATGACCTTTAGAATTATCTTTCCCCTCTACTCATCCTCCAAAAATACCAGATTGGAACTCTGTCTTCTCTCTGGATATTTTTGAAGAGTAAACAAATATGAAAACAGGAGAGTTTTAGACACTATGGATGCAAATCTCAAGGGAAGAAATTCTGTGTTAGTCTTATTTCCTTAAAATTTCAACATAACATTTTGTAAGAATTTAATGATCATTGAAATAGGCACACTAGATACACTTATATCCAAAAGTCATTATTCTACTTCCTTAAGAACATCTAAAACTAATATTACACTGTGTATTAACTAACCAGAATTTAAGTAAGACTGAAAAATAAATGAGAATTAAGAAAGAATTCTTTTATCTTATTTTATGTATTCTGTTACTAAAAGTGGAACACATATTCATATCAGGAAATCATTCATAAGCCTACCACTCAGGGGGATCCCTGAGTGGCTCAGTGGTTTAGCGCCTGCCTTTGGCCCAGGGCATGATCCTGGAGTCCCGGGATCAGGTCCCACGTCAGGCTCCCAGCATGGAGCCTGCTTCTCCCTCTGCCTGTGTCTCTGCCTCTCTCTCTCTCTCTCTCTCTATCATGAATAAATAAGTAAAAAAAAAAAAAAAAAAAAAAGCCCACCACTCAGAGAGGGCTTCTGTTAATCATTTGGTATACTTTTCATCCAGTATTTATTTCAGTGCATCTCTTCATGTATGCATTTCTGTTTCTCCTTCTTTCTTAATAAAATCTGTACCATCTTCTTTATATAATTTTCATGTTGTTTTACTCTAACATTTGCCTATTTTTTGGATGTTCTTAAATATCATTCAAATATATGAGTCTAATTGTGGCATCGTGATCTCCTTGGAAGTGTCATAGTTAAATCAGTCAATTTTTTTTTTTTGGACATTCAGATATTTTTGTATGTGTGCAATTTTGATATAACAAAAATCAACATCTACTAAGCTCTTACTATAAGATAAATATGATGCTAAGTTTTTTATGTGTATATAATTTTATCAACTCACCAAAATAATTTATGATGTAAGTATAAATCTTATTGTGCAGAGAAGGTTTAAGGGGCTTTTAGGAGTTAAATAACTTTTTTTTTTTTACTAGAAATTTCTGATGCTTTAAATGCTATGTTTTTTTAAGTTTTGAGTAAAAGAAAAAAGACAAAAAGATTAAAGCTCCCTAACTTCCCTATCAGAATTAGAATTCCCACTTCTTACCCTCTTCATCCACAAGCCTGTTGACAGACACAATGAAGCCCATTAGGTAAGGCTTCCCACCACCACTCCCTCCTCTCTACTGCTGTCAGCATTGTCCCACTTAAGCTCTTTGAGGTTGTTAAATATTCCCCCACTATGAACTGTAACAGTAATGTGATTTTTTTTCCCAGATAATATAGCAGACACACCAAGTAGTAGAAACTGAGCAAAACAAAGAAATCGAGAAATGGAAAAGACTTTCACAGTTGAAGAATCGTGAATTGGACAAGTTCCGCACAGAATTAGACTCAATATTAGATATTCTTCGAGAGCTGCACCGGCAGGGAGTGGTTGTGCCAGTTTCTTTTGCAGATGAAGTGAATGCACCAAAATATTACTGGAAACCGGGATTTCCTAGGAGCTCACAGAAAGGTCCCACTGCTCATAAACAAAGGAATCTGAGTTTGATCCAAAATAAAAGTCCATGTTCTTAACCATGCTATGATGCCACCACATGGAGATTTCTCTTTTAATATTTTCAAGTCCTTTGCCTACTTTTTAACTGATATGATAATTTTGCTTACTCACTTATTAATACTATATATTGAATACCTGTTTTCTCTTTGATTTGTCATGCCATCTTTTTTTATACTAAATCCAGAGCACATTGACTAGATCTCTAATTTGTCAATATTTTGATAATTACAGTTAGTTAGTACAGTTTAATATCAGCAAAGCCGGATTGTCCTCTGCTTTTCTTCCCCCAATACCTTCGGCTGTTTTTACCCATTTAGGTGGATTTGAAGTTTATTTTGTTAAGTCTCAAATCATTTTCAAATGGAAATTGCATTAGCTCTAGCAATTAACTGGAGAACAATGAGCATACATGTCTTCAATGAGCCAACGGATATTGATTGAATTCCTACTATGTGCCATGCACTGCTCTCAGACCTTTCTCTCCAACAGTAAAAAATGCAGATAAAAATCCTAGGATTGGGGTTCCCTGGGTTGCGCAGCGGTTTAGCGCCTGCCTTTGGCCCAGGGCGCGATCCTGGAGACCTGGGATCGAGTCCCACGTCGGGCTCCCGGTGCATGGAGCCTGCTTCTCCCTCTGCCTGAGTCTCTGCCTCTCTCTCTCACTGTGTGCCTATCATAAATAAATAAAATTAAATTAAATAAAAAAAATCCTAGCAATCACAAACCTTACGGTCTTGTTGGGAGATACTGAAAATAAACCAGTAAATAACTAAAATGTCTGGTTTGTCAGGGGGTAATGACTGTTATGGGCAAGAGCTGGTAGTTGGGTGCAGCCTCTGGAACATTGATTATCCACTATTTCAGGTCTCCTTTTGATTCTTATGAAATGTACAGACATTTGGACATTATATTCTTAGATGTTTTTATTGCTATTAAAAACAGTATATTGTGTTATCATAGTTAATCTAAAAATAGACTCATTTATTTAAATGCATTTTGTTTCTGGATGTCTTATTGATTCTTCTTATCTAACTCTGATTCCATTTAATCTCCAAGGGTTCAAATTATTCTAACATATCATCTGGAAGTAATATTTTTACTTCTCTCCTCTGATGAGTATATTTCCTTTTAGATTTCTTGTCTTCTGTTGTTGTCTAAATTTTAGACTCTAAAAAAGGTTGCCAAAGGACCAAATGCAGTCTTCAACCTGTTTTTTAAAATGTTTTATTGGAATATGGCCACACCCATTTGTTTAAAAATTATATATCTGTTTAGTGCTACATTTACAGAGTTGAATAGTTGTGATATAGACCACATGCCTGCATAGACTTTGCCTGCCCCTTCTCTGGACTATTATCTAGAACTAACTTCAAATACGCACTAGAGGGGTGCCTGGTGGCTCAGGCAGTTAAGTGACCAACTCTTGATTTTGGCTCAGGTCATGATTTCAGCATCCTGGGATCCAGCCTGGAGTCAAGCTCCATGCTCAGCATAGTGTCTGTTAGTCTCTTTCCCTCCTCTTCCACCTCTCCACTCCTGCCCTCTCTCTCTAACTCTTTCTTCTCTCTCTCTTTCATGGGCATATGTGCATGCTC
This sequence comes from Nyctereutes procyonoides, assembly GCF_905146905.1. Lineage (NCBI taxonomy): Eukaryota > Metazoa > Chordata > Mammalia > Carnivora > Canidae > Nyctereutes > Nyctereutes procyonoides. The sequence continues at coordinate 46,658,027 of NW_026575133.1, read as the reverse complement.
TCTCTCAAAGGAAAAAAGAAAGAATCACCATAAAAAGAAATTCAAACATGCATTAAAATCACCTGCAGGGCTTCTTAGCACACAAAGTGCTCCCTGAACCCACCCTCTCAGTTATTTGCATTTCTAACAAGTTCTCAGGAGATGCTGATACCCCTGGTTCATAGAACACATCTAGAGAATTACTGATCTGAAACTTCTAAGAGAAATTTAAGTAGTAGTGACTGTGGGCATTCTTATCTCATATCTGATTTTATTGATGTTGTCTCTTGTTAAAGCTTAAGAGAATGTTGACTGTTGTCTAAGAGATGTTGTTAAATTTTGGGGGAAAAAAGTACTGTATTCTACTTATATAGTGCATTTGTTTTTGATTATAAAATCAAGGATGGACATTTCATTTTTATCAAGACTTTTTAAGCGTTTATCAAACAATTTGGGATTGTATTTGTATGTTAATATTTTCAAATCATCAAGAACCATTGGATTTCTAAAATAAAACCTATTTATGGAGAATGCATTATCTTTTATTCACATACGCATACAGGTATATCTTTGTGGGTGGGTGTGTGCATGTGTGCATGTGTGTGTTGGTTAAGATGGCCTTAACTAATGTTCACTTCAGCTTGACTAAACTTAAGACAGTTTTTTTCTTCCTGACTGTAGACCCCTGACCACTCTGTTTTTAGAGCATTGACATTAGAAGCTTGCAATTATAAATTTTTCTCTGCCCTTTTTCTTGCCAGATTTATAGCCCAGGAATGCCTTCCTCAATGCCTCAGGAACCATCTCTTTGAAATATAATCATCAAGTAAGATAATGTTCCATCTCCCAACCTCTGTGGGAGAGCAGGAACCTAACTTTGATAAGCATTAATTAGCAAATGCAGATGACCTGATTACCTTGACCAACACCTCCCCCTGCCCCACAAGTCCTCTGGCACCTTTCACTAGCTCATCCCAGCACTTAAACTCTCCCCCCCTCTTTTGTTTCAATGGTATCCATTCTCTCTCTCCTCTACTGCAAAGGTCCTGAATAAAGTCTTCCTTGCCTGTTTAATTCTGTCTGTGTAATTTTTTGACAATACACATATATGTACACATGAAAGCTCTGACATGTGTTTTTCACTTTAGTGTTTATGCATTGAACATTGGCAAGAAAACCCTAATGCCATTTTTATGGGATAGTTCTCAAGTTAAAATATTAGATCTCCACTATCCTCATTATAAGAAGTGGGAAATTTTGGGATCCCTGGGTGGCGCAGCGGTTTGGCGCCTGCCTTTGGCCCAGGGCGTGATCCTGGAGACCCGGGATCGAATCCCATATCGGGCTCCCGGTGCAAGGAGCCTGCTTCTCCTTTTGCCTATGTCTCTGCCTCTCTCCTCTCTCTCTCTCTCTCTCTCTCTGTGACTATCATAAATAAATAAAAATTAAAAAAAAAAGAAGTGGGAAATTTTAAATTTTTTATAGTCTTCTGACTCAGGTTATGTACTATGGAAACTACGGTTTCTCTTAGAGCTTATGAAATTTCACCTGCAAATACATCGGCATCCCAACTTTCAATTGAAAACAATCCTTTATAACTTTAAAAATGAACCTAAGATTATAGATCTCTTTAATTTTTTTCCTACAACTTGGATTAGGCATCAATTTTGATAATTTAAAATTTTCCCAGACGCCCATGTATTTTACATAGAATAGTAACTATTATTTTCTGATGACTTCAAAATAATCTCCTCCTATTTTAACCCAAATTGCATATATATATATACTTCTTATCTTTGCAATTTTATTGCATATGCCACATGGTCGTCTATTTGGTTACACTGTGTGTGTTTATTAGCTCTCTTCTCTGCAAAGAACCAGCACTTAGTTTTCCAAATACATTGTTTTTTTATATCTGCTTTATTTCTCCATTTTTCCTCATTTTTATTTATTTTCATGAGGCATCTTCAAATTGACAATATTAGAGTACATTTTAAAAAGGATCTGATTTATTTGGCTTTTACTGGGATGGAGCCATAACTCACAGAGATTTACAAGATGTGCTTTTAATCAATTTACATCAAGAATGCTATTTCCATTTCGTAAATCTGTACAGTCCAATGGAAATTTGATACTGGCTTCTTTTCTTCAGATGTTACTATTATTTATAGAATGACTACTATAACGCGACATGCTTAATGGAAACTATATACGTTGCTTCTTCAACATGTAGCCTATATTTTGTACCATTTTAAAGTAATTTTACACTGAACAATTCATGTTTAAACACTTTGCATACTAAAATGTATTAATTCCACAAGAGTTGCCCGAATTTTGAAACTTCATAGTATTGCACCTCAAGCTAAAATAGTTGGCTGTTGAAAGCTAGATTGAAGCAGTAGGAGTAATTTGCCTGTTTAAGCTAATGTTTCGGAGAGTATATTCGCTAATAAACAATGCCCCAAACTTGGAGCATGGTCTCCCCTCACTTCCCCTCTATTGTTTTTTTTTTTTTTACTTCAATGTGACAATTACTACAGTTATCTTTGTTATAAGTCTAACTTTTACTTCTTTAGGCTACCAGGGAAATTAGGGGCAATAAGAGAACAAATGCCTTCTTTAATGAGTGTGAGCCAATTTGCAGGGAACTTTCATTACAAAGTCTATTTTCTGTGTCCCATTTGAAGCTAATGGCCATGTTCTAGCACTCAAAGAAGAACATGCTTAGTTTGTGGTACAAGTTCTTCTGTCCTTGGGTTCAAGTACACTTACATCCTGTTCTTATGGCAACAAAAACATCACTGAGATCCCATGAAGGAGCACAATAGGTAGCTATCTGCTCCTGGCATTTGCTTAAATCATTTGATTTTGTTTAGGGAAATGTGTGCTTCCTATGTTCTTCCCTTTTATGATGTGCCCGAGTGAGGTTCTTTTTACCATGACGTTGCTTGAATTTGAAGGAACCCCTTGTTATCTATCAGTTTACCTTTTGCTCAGGAGGAGGAGAGGAAGATGTCCCTTACCTCCAAACTGTGGCTAATCAATAACCCTGTGACTGAATTTGACAGACAATAAATATACCATTCCCTAAGAATATTTGTGGTGGCGCCTCAGAGGTTGATCAGATTATTAGTCAAAAGTGATTAGTCTCCACACCCCATTGATATGAAGGATCCTTGGCATACTGATTTCTCCTTGCATTGTAGAAATTGATATAAAACCAGCAACTCTTAAAAGATCACAACTGTCGCTAATTAAATCAAACACAATGTGTATTACAATTCACATCCTACAAGGATCAAGTTCATGCCATGTTCCTTATGCGCTGTGGATTGGAGCATATTCTGTAACCATTCTGAAACAACAACAAAAAATTCTTTCATTAGTAGATCCCAACTTACATAAACAAGAGCAGCCCTTGTGAAAGCACTAAACAGAGTCACATGTTAGCCTGCTAGCACTTGCAAGCCTATAAGCATCTGAATTATATTACTTTTTGCATTACGACATACCATCTGCACTTCTATACACTTAATATTTTATTTATTTTTTATTTTTTTATTTTTTTAAAGATTTATTTATTTATTTATGATAGACATAGAGATAGAGATAGAGAGAGAGAGAAAGAGAGAGAGGCGGAGACACAGGAGGAGTGAGAAACAGGCTCCATGCCGGGAGCGCGATGTGGGACTCAATCCCGGGACTCCAGGATCGCGCCCTGGGCCAAAGGCAGGTGCCAAACCGCTGAGCCACCCAGGGATCCCCTGCATTTAATATTTTAACAAAAATTGGCTGGCTTATTTATATAAATGTATATAAAATTGAATTTTTAGCACTTCTTTAAATTGAAACTACCATTATACCGTGCATATAGCTGTTAATGGTACAGCTGAAGATAAGGAGACCACTAAAAGATTATGTACTTTTAGCTGGGTCCTGGTGCCCACTGAAGTGTCTGAGTGAAGCTCACTCTCCTTCATAAAAAGTGAATGTTAAAAACTTATTCGGGGTCCAAATTCAGATTTTTGTCAGCCACTTAATGAGAGGGACATGTAGAGAATGCTGTTTAAGCCGACTGAGATGCACCTGGCCCTACCAGTATTGGAGAAGCACTGAATAGGTGGAGTCCTTTGAGTGTTGTCAGACAGAAGAGGGTAAAAGAGGTTGATTGGCACCTTCCTCTGCTGGAGAGAGAAAAAAAAAAAAATGTGTGAACAAACCTGGGCCTGAATCACATAGTTAATAGATAAGCAGTAGCAGATTAGCATTGGGAAGAGGTTGATTATAATAAACTATAATGCCTCTTAGGAGGATTAAAAGAACATGTCAACAAGTATAGCACTTGCTTTCACTCTCTTATTTGAAATAGCCACTTGTAGTTTTGAAGACAGCAATGCAATAAGCAACGGCAGCATAGTTCCTACCACAGACAATACAGACATGTAGTGAACCACAGTTTGTTCATAGTGTAGCAGGAAGATCGTGACACTGGATCGTGGCCAAGGGGGACATACTTGTTTTGGCTTTCCCAATCAATGTCTGTTCTCCCTCTTCTAATGAGGACATCTCGGTTTCCTTTGGGGTATCACTGCTCAACGCTCAGTCCACGTGGAACAGGCAGGGCTAACCCCAGTCTTGATTCCAGGAATAAACCTGGACAATCAGAGCATCACACACTGACAGTCTCCTTCACATACTCTGTGCTGGAGGCGTCTATACTGGTACAAAGACTGGCTCAGCTGTAATTCTGCTGGCATAATCAGGAAAAGGAGATCTCTTTCCAAGACGGTCAGTGAGGCAACCACCAGAGACAGCCAGCCCCAGTCACCCTGCAGCTGCCAGGTCATCACATTGAGGGGACTGTCCAGGGACAAGGAATGAGGAAGAGAGCACAGCCTAGAGCTGGAGCAACTGATTCCTGATGTGTCATTCCAGACCCTGCCCCGCTCAGGCTCCTACCACTGGCTTTACCAGGTACAGAAGCCAAAATACCCTTCCTTTACTTATGCTGCTTTGAATTGGGTTTTGGTCACTTGCAGGCAAAGTATTCCCGAGTAATGCGGAAATATTGACAAAAGTTTGAGAAGTTTCTGATGTACTTAGTAAACTTCCATCTCCGCCCAGACTTCAGTGATTCACTGGCTCAAGCTGCGCTGTCACTCTCTTTCTCATGCATTTCTTATTCCTGATTTGTTTGTTTTTTTAAATAATTAACCCATCGATTTGCTTTGTATAGAAACCAGGCAATCACATACTCTGTTTTGGGCCCTGAAACATGGTTTAATAAGACACGGGTTGGCCCCTCTGCAGTTCAAAAGGTAGTGAGGAAACAGAAATATAAACATGTAATTAGGAAAAGAGAGAGGTAAACAAGATACTCTGAGAGTGTGCAAGAAAAAGCGTCTGTGCCCAGAAAAGTCAGACAGGCTTTGTAGGGGTGAAGGTGATGGAGAGGTGAGAAGAGGAGTTCCAATGGTGAAGAAGGATTTTCAGGGAGTTGTAGGTACAGCAGGCAACATATGGCATAGATTGGGAAAGAGAAGAGGTCATGAGAGTGGTGTAGTGAGAAATAGGGATAGTGTAGGGGATGGAAGCATCGAGTGTATGATGGACAATGCGTGGAGAAGAAGTTGGACAGGTCTGGTCTCTCTCAAAAAGAACTGTGCTGGGGGTGCCTGCGTGGCTCTGCCTTCAGCTCAGGTCATGATCCCAGATTCCTGGGATCCAGCCCTATGTGGGGCTCCCTGCTCAGTGGGGACCCTACTTCTCCCTCTCCCTCTACTCCTGCCCCCACTTGTGTTCTCTCTCTCTCTTGCTCACTCTTTCTCTCTCCCAAATAAACACATGGAAAAAAAGAGAGAGAGAGGGAACTGTGCCAATTTCCATCTTTGTGCCTTAGATGACTTCATTTTTCCAAGTGAGTTTTTTTTAATGCTTTTTTTGGTCACATGGCCATATTAGTTTTTCCCATTCAAGGCCTACCTCTGATCCTGCATAAACCAACGATGATTCTCTCGTTCTGTACTGTTCTCTCTCACAGATGAATTCCTTCCCAGCTCCTCATCCACAAACCCATGCAGGTTTAGGAAGGCACCCTGTCAGCACCAAGGTGGGGAGGGAGCTGCTGTGAAAATGAGCCAGCTTCTGTTCCTGGTGCCCTCTGGCTGGCAGCGAAATGAGGGCAGTCAGGAATGGGCTTACCTCAGCCATGCTTGGGGGGAGTCTAAAACAAACAACAAAAAAAGAGAGCCTCTGTAAACCTGGAAACTGGACAGGGGCAGAAGAATTTCCCTTGTATGCTAATGTGAACTCAAAAACGTTCTTGTCAGAGGGGTGCCTGGGTGGCTCAGAGGGTTAAGTGGCTAACTCTTGGTTTTGGCTCAGGTCATGATCTTAGGGTCCTGGGATCAAGGCCTGTGTCGGGTGTTCTGGTGGAGTCTGCTTAAGACTCTCTCTCCTTCTCCCTTTCCTCCCTGTGTGTGCTCTCTCTCTCTAAAATAAATAAATTTAAAAAAAATACATCTTTGAAAAATGTTCTTCTTTTCAGAGAGAGTATTAAAGAATAATTGAAGGATTTAAATATGTTATATATTTATATATGTATTTTTCAGATACATGCATTGTATACCTTTTTATATATCTGTATGGTGTTATATCCACAGAATGTCCATGTTCTGATAGATTTTTCAAGTGTAAATTTTGGCTGTATACCATCTGTTCCTTATATTTTTATTGTATAGTTCAATTGAAATTAAGGGATACAAGAGGATTCAGCAGTTATGGGTCAATGACATAAGAATCTGTTATTGTATAGCCCAGTGCTGTCCAATAAAATATTCTTTGATTAAGGAAATGTTCTGTGTTCATGCTGCCCATTGTGATAACTTCTAGCCATACATGTCTATTGAGTACTTAAAATGTGGCTAGTGTGATTGAGGGACTAATTTCTTTTTTTTCTTTTTTTAAAAGATTTTATTTATCTATTCATAGACACAGAGAGAGAGAGGCAGAGACACAGGCAGAGGGAGAAGCAGGCTCCATGCAGAGAGCCCGATGTGGGACTCGATCCCAGGTCTCCAGGATCACACCCCAGGCTGCAGGCGGTGCCAAACTGCTGCACCGCCAGGGCTGCCCAAGGGATTAATTTCTATTTTTTCATTAACGAAGTTAATTTTAATGAATACTGCATAAATTTAAACAGCCACTCCTACCATATTGCATAGAATTTGATGATGCTATTGAGGGTGAATGAAAATAGATGCCTCAAGTAGCCTTCCATCCAACTGACATTCAATGTGTGTGTCTAGGCAGATGTGACCAACTAAAACTGGTGTATGTATGAGTTAGGATTCTCCAGAGAAGTCGAGCCAATAAGATGCATATGAAAAGATTTATCATAAGGAATAACCTCACACAGTTATGGAGACTGAGAAGTCGCAGGAACTGAGGTCAGCAAGCTGGAGACTCAGAACTGCTGGTGTGTGGTTCCAGCCTGAGTCCAGAGGCCTGAGGTCCAGGAGAGCTGATGGTGTGAATCCCAGTCTAAAGGCAGCTGACTGGAGCGCCAAGAGGAGCTGATGTTTCAGTGGGAGTCTGAAGGCTGGGAAAGACCTATGTTCTAGTTCAACAGTCAGGCAGAAAGGATTACTCAGTGTTTATGTTCTTTGCAGGTCTTCAAGTGAGTACAGGAGGCCCACCCACGTTAGGAAGAGCAATTTGCTTTACTCGTTTCATTGATTCGAATGTTGATCTCATCCAGGAACACCCTCTCAGATGTGTTCCCAAAATCGTGTTTGGCCAAACTAAAATAATGTTCCTACCCTGCAGCCCAGTCAACCCGACACTTGGATGAATTATCCACTACAGAAAATATCTAATTTGACCTGACAGAGACAGATTACTTTGGGAAACTGAGGCAACAGGCAAGACACAAGTTAAGACGGTATTTGACACTCCCTGGTCCTATAAATAGAAAGGAGGGTAAAGAGATCACACATAGGTCAGATTATACTTTCTCATCACTCTAGTGTTCTGGTCTTTTCATTTCTTACTTTATTAACCCTTCACCCACACCCCCCGTATTTTGTTGACCATGAAAAACCAGCTAAGCCTTTATACATTTGTACCACTTAGAAACAAAATATTTTCCCAGATATTTTGTTACTCACAAGTATGTACTTTTCTGGAAGATTTATTTAATCTGCTTTCACATTTAAGCACAGCATCAGTTAAATATTACCTCTAATATTCCATACAGCCCCATCTCTGCTATATATATATATATATATATATATATATATATATATAGAGAGAGAGAGAGAGAGAGAGAGAGAGAGAGAGAGATTCATATTAGGGTCTCAACACCATTAAGTGGTGGGGGGAGTGTCATTCTTTTTCCTTTGGAATTCATTCTTAATTCATGACACACCATCTTAAAAATCAACTTTGTCCATCTCCACCACAATCAACAACCACATGTAATGCCGTTGCTTCTTATAAAACTCTCTATTTTACCCATTCCCAAAGCCCAGCCATGCAGACCCTCTTCAGGACCAGTCCACTCCTTTGTTCTCCCTCTGCCTTTGACACGGTTTATGGGACAGAGCATGGGGCTGTCAGTGCTGGCCAATCAGATGTCTCCCCAATAATGTTTGTTTGTTCACGGATGGCCATTTAACCTAGGCCTGGTCAACAGATTGTGGGGAGTGCCTTCTGGGAAAAGTTTTCTTGCTTTTTAAGATTTTGGAGAAATGCCTCATCCCTCCTTTTTGCTGGGATTGTCATAGTTGTATGACTCTTCTGGAACTTGTTGTTGGAGGAAGTCATCAAGATCACGTGTGTGCCAGGCCACCCAAAAGCTAGACCCAGGAAATGGGAGGCACCTTGGCCTTTCCCCTGTCCTTGCCATGTACATTCTATTCACTGCTCACACAGTGAGAACCGTTTTCAAAGACATAGCCTTGAGGGAATAAAGTGCTGTTGAGACCACCTGGACAGTGTATGTGGCTGAACTCAGTTAAGGTCTCTCTCTATATATGTAGAAACTTTTAAGATTCTGGTATACTGTTATGGAATTCTACTAGTCCTGCAGCTGCTCAAGACGAACCTTGTATGAATGTTCCCTTGATTATTAAAACTGAAACCTATTAATCTGGGGCAGCCCACCTCTTTCTTCAATCTCTCCTTGCCCTTTTTGTGTGGGGCCAGATTGCAAAACAACACTTCTGCAGCCTTCTCACTACCAGACTGAGATTGGCGCCAACACACAGAGGAGGGCGATACGAAATGAATCACAGAGCAGTGCTGGAATCCTGATGCATGCCTGAAGTCTACCCTATCATGAGTCATCTTTTTTAAAATATTTATTTATTTATATGGAGAGAGAGAGAGAGAGAGAGAGAGAGAACATGAAGATGGGGGGAGGGATAGACAGAGAGAATCTTTAAGCAGACTTCCCACCAACGTGGAGCCAGTTCCCAAACTGGATCTCACCGCCTGTGAGATCATGACTTGAGCTGAAACCAACAGGCAGATGCTTAAGGGACTGAGCCACCCAGGCACCCCTACCATTAGTCTTATTATGCAATTGCCAGGATCCAAGAAGCATCTGAAAATTTACTCTTCTTACAAGAGTCAACAGGTTAGCCTGCCAGTTCCATGGATGCTGGCAGAAGGCATGAGACTCCTGAGTAAGGAATAAAGGATGATTTAGTTCTTAAAACAATAGTGGCAGCCAGGGTATCAGCATAGGAACTGGTTTGGGGCCTCTGAGCCCCTGGATCCCACAGGATGATGGAAAGAAGGCCTGGAGATACCTGTTCTCACAGTGGGTTGTTATAGGAGAGGAACTCTCAGCTTAGGGAACCTGAGTCTTTATCATGAGCAGTAAGCATGCCTGCTTTTTGCTCATAAAGGAGACATTACTGTCTTTGTACTTACTATACACTGAACAGACATACTGTGGACTTTGTAGGGAGACAATGTCTATATTCCAAGGCTGCTCACATGCAAACATCCTTGAAAAGGTAGACTGAAAGAGAGACAGGCAATGCCTCTGGTCACAAAATGGGCAGAAACAGGAGAGGTCCATTAAGAATTGTCTTTCAATAAAGAATAATAAGGCCTCATATTGTTTAGGCCAGTTTGAGTTGGCATTTTCTGTATAGCTACCGAAATCATCCCTACTATTCTATAGAGGAAAGGGACGCAGATCAATATCATGGGGATGGAGACAGTATTGAGTGCCTATCCCAAATGCACCAAGTGTGCTTTGGAAACGACATGTGTGTAGCTTACTCTGAAACAGTGAAGCCAGACGTTTTCATGTTCTGTGAAAGGTCCCAGTAATGTACCTCACCCACTGATTTTCCACTGACTGCGAGCTGAAATTCAGCATTTCTCTTCTCAGATGAAACCTTAGGCTAGTGTGTGAGAAGAGAATAAAGGAAGAGGGAGAGAGAGTTGATTTTGATGTGTGATCTTCAGAGCTTGAGGAATGAAGATCAAAATGCAGAGATTAGAGGAAAACACGGTAGACTCTATGTTTCTCATTTAATTGCTTAAGTGAGTTTTGGGGGCACCTGGGTAGCTCAGTCAGTTGGGCATCTACCTTTAGCTCAGGTCATGATCCTGGAGTCCTGAGACTGAGTTCCATGTCAGGCTCTCTGGTCAACGGGAGGCCTGCTTCTCCCTCTCCCCCTGCTTGTGCTCTCTCTCTCTCTCAAATAAATAAATAAAATCTTTAAAAAATAAAGTGAGTTTTTGTCTCCCAAAGTGTCTATAATCTACAGTGAATGTTTATATCCATAAAGTTGTGGATATAACTTTATATCAAACTGTTTTTTTCTTAGTTTGACTTCTCATATATCCATAGGAAATTAACCAAAACTTTGAATGACCTAATGTGTAAAAGTCATGTCACTAAATAAGTTATTCAGGGATTGTAGCTATGAAATCAATATCATATGATTATCCTGGGAAAACATTTTATCAGAATTGCAGCTACATTACTCAAAATAGTTCTGGCTTTTCTTGATTAAGAAAAAAGGACCTCATAGATTTTATTACTGAAAATGGGTTATTTACTTTTAATGAATAAAAACTGCTACATATGATGAACATGTTAATTTTTAATGATGCTCACAAGTAAGTTTAATGAAAAGAAACTGAGGGATGCCTGGGTGGTTCAGCAGTTGCACGTCTGCCTTTGGCTCAGGGTGTAATCCCAGGATCCGGGATCGAGTCCCATATCGGGCTCCTTGCAGGGAAAGGAGCCTGCCTCTCCCTCTGCGGGTGTCTCTGCCTCTCTCTCTCTCTCTTTCTCTCATGAATAAATAAATAAAACATTAAAAAAAGAAGCTGAGCATTTGAATGACAAATTGCTGGACAGATACATGTTATAGTTTACATTTCTCTTAGAAGGAGCTTATGGATGGATAAAAAATTGAAATGAAGAAAATAAAAGTAATGTCTAGTTTATTTTCCTTAAGTTGATCCCAATTTTGTCAGATATTTCTATGTCAAAATCAAATGGAAGGCTCAAATAAAATTCACTCAAATAATATTTTTTTTCTTTTAAGCTAATGATGTTCTTTAGTTCTCTGCCGTGAACAGAACCATGAAGTCCTAATTCTCATAGAACTTGCTTCTGAAGATGAACACCCAACAGTTCAAATCCAAAGTATCAGCCAAGTTTATTCTTTTGATGCAGCCACTTAAAATAAAAATCCCCTCCAGGACTTGGTGAATGAAATATGGCAATAACTTGAAACAATGACTTGAAACATAAGATAATGATTTGTTTCCTTTCCTCTGCTTCTTGTTGGACTACCTGACTCAAAAAAACAAATCCTGAAATCATAAACACTCAATTCTCTAAAATTCTTTAAAATTGTCTTTTCTCACCCCCAGATTTACACTATCTACCTGACTCCCCAGATTCACACCAGGTTGCAAAGGAGGAGACTTGATTTTTTGAGTTTCACTTGGCAGGGAAGAAGTTATTCTCCCCTGCATTAACCACGCTGGCTAAACTTCCTGCTTTTGTTTTTTGCTTTTTTTTTAAAGATTTTATTTATTTATTCATGAGACAGAGAGAGAGAGAGAGAGAGAGAGAGGCAGATACACAGGAAGTGGGAGAAGCAGGCTCCATGTAGGGAGCCTGACGTGGGACTAGATCCCGGGTCTCCAGGATCACACCCTAGGCTGAAGGCAGATACTCACCCCCCTGAGCCACCCAGGCATCCCAACTTCCTGCCTTTGATGGTAGAGCACAGTCATAACTCTGCGTCAATCTGGAAGATGTGGCAGAGGGTTGAGGCTGAGACTCCCTTATGGGCTCTGCGTTGGTATTAGGGAAGGACCAAGACAGGTGTGTGAGTGGCATGCTCAGGCAGGAGAGGGTGAAGACTACTCTCTACAGTTTCTGGAGGTATTCCCAGGTTTCCCATGGGCTTGCAGGTATCATTGGGAGTATTTTATATTTTGTCATACTCCCAAAGAGGCTGATGAGGGGGACCCCCTGCAGAGGCTATGGAGTTAGACGTAGGGGAAACAGCCAGGCCACCCCAGTCTCAGCCACCAGCTGTGGAGAAGCCTTTTTGGGCACCAAAACCATCTGATCTGTCAAAATACAGAGGTTAGCAAACATCAGAGATAGTTTCAGAGATCCACCATCAGGACATGAGTCGCTAGACCAGACAACTTCAGAGACTGTCATGAGGGCTCTAAGAGTGGATGCTGGAAAAGAAGAGCCATGTGGAACCAAACCCTCTCCACCCTGAGATAGACAATCACAGGAGCAGATAGCCCCTCCTTTACTTGCTAGAAGAGGGTCTCCTGCAAATCATGTTTCATTGTAAACTGGACCAGAGGAAGAAGAGAATATCTTTGCCAACGGAGAGGAAGTGCCGAGGTGCTAGAGATACAATAGCACCATTTGACTGTCCAAACTATTCAGTTGTATGGGGTTTGCCAGAGTGGTCTAGAATAAACTGGCATTAGACAAACTCAGAGGTGAGGTGTTAGGCTACCATAATTCTGTCTAATAAACCCCACCCAAATGCAACAACACCCATCCATGGTTCTGTGGGTCACCTGGAAAAGCTCTGCATGTCACCTGGGCTGGTTTGAGTTGGTTCTATTATACGTGACAAGAGGCAGGGTCTATCTGGAGTCTGCTTCATTCATGTCCTTCCTAACAGTGCACAAAGACAAACCAAACTACACATTCATATTTAAAATTTCTGCTCGTGTCACATCTGCTCACTGTCCAAAGGTCAAATGGGTCATAAAACACAAACCAGAAGCCCCTGGGATAGAGAACTACTCCTCAATGGAAGAGTGGGGACTGAATTGCTGACCCATAAGCCAGTCTGTGACAGGTGTAGACCATTCAGAACCCCAACCCCCCCCCCTTATTTAATGGTTAAATACAATTACTAAACACAATAATATTTATCTGCATTTATATCTGCTTCATATGTCTTATATCTACATTGCTATTTATATGAACTTACTACGCCATGCTTTACTTGATAGTCTGGTGGCTCTCTGTTTTCAGCTTCTTGGGGAAAATTTTGTTGTACAGCACAGATTCATCAGAATGCTGTTTTATCTTAATTAGGAGGAATGTAGCTGTCGAGGAGTGCTCAGGAAAAAGGCTAATGAAACACTGATAGACTGTTAACTATAGCCCTGCTCATGAGTGGTATAATAAAGTGCTTTTCAAAAATTTTCTTTTTTGATTTTAACGGTAAATCAGTACTCCAGATCTTTGCCATGGTTGTGACAGCTTCAGAATTGTACTGATATACAAATAATGTTAGAAAGGGCTTAAAAACCTACTTTTTTTTTCTATTGCTCTTTCCAAAGCCTTAAAATGTGTACACTTCACCAAATTTCCCTTTTTATTTTAAAATATCTTGGTGCGCTTATAATAAGAATTTTATTAGCTGGGATGACTCTTATTTCATCTTTTACTGATGAAAAAGATACAGATTAGACCTGCTTGCTAGCTACACTTCCACCACTCAGAATAGGTCAGGGATTTTTCACACATGATTTTAGGAGAGCACTTCAGTAAAGCCAGGTGTCTAAAACCACTAATGAAAGAATCATTGATATATAGTGTTCCCAATCATATCCACTATTGCTGGATCAGACTGTGGGGGGTGTCAGAAAACCATGTGGGATGGATCAGTCTGGCTTCCTTCTCACCAAGTGTGCTGGCAGGTGAGCTAGGGATCTTGGACCCTTGAAAAGTAGCTTCGCAAAGTTTCCTAGAAGTCCTAAAGCTGAAGTCTCTTGGTAATGTGTCATCAACCAAACAAGCATTTTTGGAAATAGACTTTTTAAAATATTTTATTTATTTATTCATGAGAGACACAGAGAGACTGGGAGAGGCAGAGACATAGGCAGAGAGAGAAGCAGGCTCCATGCAGGGAGCCCAATGTGGGACTCGATCCCAGGTCTCCAGAATCATGCTCTGGGCCGAAAGCAGGTGGTAAACCACTGAGCCACCGAGGGATCCCCTGGAAATAGATTTATTGCAAAATGTTTGTTTTAAAAAAAACATTAAAGTGGTCAAGACTACGGATGTGGGCTTATTTGTGTCTGGATCCCCATGCTGCCTCTTGCCATTTACATACATAATGGTGTGATACTGGACAGCTGAGCTCCTTGTCGGTACAGTTGGGATGGCTCATAGCTACTCTTCAGAGTTGTTTGAGATTTGAGCCGATGCACATAAAATATTTCACACAAGTCTTGGCACATTATAAATGCTCGATGTATTATAACCATTTTTGGTAGATGGCCACTTCCCCCGTTAATTTGGTAATAAATCTCTCCCCAAACTCTGATTCATTAGCGTTGCAATTGTAAGATTGGACACGTGGGGATTTTGACGGGCCAGGCCTGTGAAAATGCATCATTAAGCATTTTTATGGTATGTTTGAATTGTAACAGAGCCAATTCTACCCTCGAGTACAGACAACCTTGTTTTCCCCTTGAAGGTGATTTTGGCATGCATATTTATTCCAACTCCACTCTGTCTACAGGGCTCTGCTTCTTTGATAAAACATGTAACAGAAGTCACATAGGCTTCTTTCTGTCCAGTATTTTGAATCAGAGCTGCATGGGCTGCAAATCCACTGTTACACCTGATCTTTCTTTTTTTTTTTTTTTAATTCAAATTCAATTAGCCAACATATAGTACATCATTAGTTTCGGATGTAGAGTTCCGTTTTTCATTAGTTGTGTTGAACACCCAGTGCTCATCATACCTAAACTTTCTGTTAGCTACTCACATCTCTGCTCTATAAGGCATGGACACAGGCCACCTGGATGAAAAACATAGTCCTTACCTACCCATCGCCTCTGCCAACTTCCCAGAAGAGAGAAATAGGAAGCAAAATTAGCACGTGCATTTTCTTCCAAAGAAAGTTAGATTCTTCTGAAATAGTTTAAGAAACGGTTATTATTAGAGGCGAGTGAGAATGTATAGCTCCCTATTGCCCACAGCAGTGGCTCTTAGAGAACAGGGGATCCAAGACATATAAACACTCAGCTGACTGAAAGGTTTTTTGTTTACTTGTTCTTTTGCTCAACAGACATTCTCAAAGCTTTTATAAGACTTATGCCCATTTGTGCCCATGATCCATTTATTAAGAAGCATGATATTTTGGTTTCCTGTTTGTGTGTTTGTTTTCTTAACTTCTGTATCTATTTCACTCATCCCTCACCCACCTCCCATCTTTACAGGATCAATATCACTCTTTGGGAAACATTGAGTTACTGGGTGTATTCCCGGAAAATGCTGGTAATCTAACTCCTCCCTTCCTCCCTCTTTGACCACATATCTAGATATAAGTCACTTTTCTTGCCTCCCTAACTTCCTGGGCTGCCCTTCCTTCAAACAAGCTAGTATCTCTACCAGTTTTGCTTCTTTGCATTCATTGCTGATTTTTCTGGGAGATGACATTTTAGGAACTGTCAATGTGACAGTGCGTGATACCTCTTTATCAGCTAAGTTTTCTCTTGAAGCTTTAGATCCTCTGTGAAGATTGTCTGGTCATCTTATATGGTCCTGTGGCCCCTGCTACCCCCTAAGGCAATTTGGTGACAGCACTTTCCAAACTTTATTGCAATTCTCTGGCCTGTCAACTTTCTGAAATCAGGCTCACTCTGGATTCCCAGCCTCAAGCTCAGCAGTGAGCACAGTGTTACTGTTCATTAAACATCCCATGTCTGATTGAATAAATTAAGAAATGGAATTAACAAAATAATGTAAGCCATAATTTTTTTCTAGTTTTCTTCTAGGGGAGCAGAGATAGGCAGCAGGGCCTGAGGAATGCCGGTTTAAATCCCCGTCTAGCTAAAACTTTAAACAAGTTATGAGGGACATCTGGGTGGCTCAGTGGTTGAGCATCTGCACTGGCTCAGCTAGTGATCCCGGGCTTCTGGGATCGAGTCCCACATCAGGTTCCTTGTTGGGAGCCTGCTTACGTTTCTAATTGTCTTTCTCTGGGTCTCTCATGAGTAAATAAATAAAATCTTTTTAAAAAATAAACAAGTTATAAAACCTAAAAATCTCTCTTCATCTTTAAAACCTGGTTAATCAAAGTCCCTCTCCTCACAAAACTGTTGTATGGATAACATGAGTAAATGCTTGGAAATAGCTGAGTGTTCGTGCTTCTCCAAAGTGTGCCCCGAGATGCCCTGAGTGTTGCTGCAAACTCCAAAGGGAGTTTTTTGAGTTTTCAGGGGAAAATAGACATCACCCAAACTGGCCTCATGGTTTCCACATCAGGTTGTACTATGTTACTTTTGATGGTGTCGTATCTTTGCCAAGTGGGGTTTGATGGTGGCTATGATGAAGAGCTACCCTCATGCAGAAATCCTTGTGGAATAGAAAAGGAGGGTGGGTATGCTGAAACTGGCTTTAAGTGTTGAGAAGTTCCATGCTGCCCAATAGCCGTATGCGACATGTTAGTGAAGAATTGTGGATATTATAGAAGGAAGTGAAAATATTATCTTTTGTTGAATATCATTGGATAGCAATTGAATAATTGAACTGTGTATCAATTTTTCAAATCACTGCTACATTGTTACAATGTAAATAGTCATTTAGATATTCGGATTTCATTTAATAAATGAAATTGCTCGAGTTTTTTGGTGTTGGTGTTGGTTTTGGTTTTGGCCTGTAGGTGCCATGAAAAAGTTACTAAAAGGCTCCGTGAGTGAGAAAGCATGGGGACTTCTGCTTAATGCAGTGAATGTTGCGACAACTCAGTATAAGCTTTCTCGAAGGGACGATATATTGAGATATTAATGTGTGTTTCATACCTCCTATATTTTTTCCTCTTATGTCATTCCGTTTCCAAAAATGTATCCTGCACCTGGAGTTTTACTCTGGGGAAACGGCTTAGCAGAGCAGAGAGCTTTTATGCAGAGGACTTCCCTGCATGGCTTTGAAGGTCCAAGCTTATTATGCCAGCTTTCTCAGAGAGAAGAGAGATGTGTGCTTTGAGGGAACAAGGTGTGGGGAGGATTACCCCAATCAGAGAACAAAGATGGAAATCTGCTGGTCCCTTGAATAGTATGTCCTACACTTCCCTCATGCAATGCTCCCAGGAGGTCAGTATGAGAGTAATCTTTCTGAACTTATTAAAAGCCAACTAGTATTTCCTGGGTTAAGTGAAACTCAAGAACTTGTGGCCCAGGAGAACAGAATATGAGCGATTCAACTATCCTCATTTTCTGTATACTTGAATATCCCATTCATTTTAGAGAGAGCTCTCTACAAATCTTTAACAAATAATAAATACCACATATTAAGCTCATCTTTTATTCCATGCTCTTGGAAAAGACATGCACTGCCTCACATAATGCTAACAAAGCTTTGCAAGATGCAGAAAGCAGATTTTTAGGTTTCTTTTTTTTTTTTTAAAGTGAAGGTACCATTATTATGCCTATTTTGAAAACAAAGAAACTGAAGCTCAGAGAAGGTATGCAACTGGCGCTAGGTCACATGGCTAATTAGTAGCAGAGAGCAGATGCAGATTCCAAAACCCCTGCTCATGCTGAACATTGGTGAGGAATCTTCTCATTTCAAATGGCAGAAACCCAATTCAAACTAATTTAAATTTAAAACACAAAAAAAATTATCTAAAGTTTGGAGATAGTATATCTGTTCCAACTGGACCCAGTTGTTTAAATGATGCAATTGGCAATCTGTCTTCCATCTTTTGGCTCTGCATTCCTCTGTACTGGCTTCTCGCTGAGGAACATACAACCACAGGGGGCAAGGTGGCCACCAATCACCTGTGGTGGGCCCCTACCAGACTAAGCCCAGCAGAAAGAGAGTCCCTCTTTCCCAAATGTTTAAAAAAAAAAAGCCTCAGAATTATTCTCATGGTCCTGTCTTGGTCACATGCCTAATGCTGAGCCAATCTCAAAGAAATGAAATATTCCGATTGGCTAGTTCCAGATTACTTGCCATTTCAAGCACCGGGTTGGATTCAGCGCCATCTGAACCACCTGGATGAGAGTGAGGACAAGGCAGTTTCTCAAAAGAAGATCAAGCTGTATTGATCAGGAAAAGAGAAAGGGTTCTGGCAAGCAAAGCATAACATCTACCCAATAAAAAGTATCTACATTTTTACTTTTTAGCAAGAGATGATCTTGAGCCATTAGGCCCATTTTAGAAGTTAGTTATGTCCACATCCATTTCTAGAATCATCTGGGTTTGGCACTAGCTGCTGCTGTGGACTTCCCATCGTCGCTGACACTTCCTGATGTGCATGCTTCTTCGTTCTTTCACAATGAGAAAAGGTGCTAGGCATTTGTCAAACAAAACACCCTTAGCTGGTAGTGAGGTTCTGCGTGGGGGGGAGCAAAAACCACATCTTCATCTTGAATCCCATTCAATTACCAGGATGGAGTTGCAAATGTCCTGAGGCAACAGGTGGGTGTTTACCTGCTTGTGGTCTAGGTGCTGGCTTGGCTGGGCTGCTTTGAAGCACTCGTAATAACTCCTCTGCGTGGTAACGAACTCCACTAGGATTCAGTTGCCATGCAACTGCATGGTATTTCTCCATAATACTGCCTTTCCTATGATTACAGAGTGAGGAGCTTTTATAGTCATAATAATACCTTACACTCGTGCCAGGCCTTTTACATAAGAGGATCCCGATAGGGTGAATAGAGGGGCTCTTTATGTAAGTCCTTTCACCAAGCACTAAAAATACCCTTGCTTCCAATTTAGCTATGTGGCAGCCATCCTCTTCCAGTTAAAATACACAATAGCTATTTTGGCAGGAGGTGATACGGAGGATTACACATCAGATTTAAAATGTGCAAGATATTTAGGTGGACATAATAGAAACATCTCCTCAGAGAACATCTTGGGTACCACGTCAAGGATGCTCCTGCGTTGACAGCTATTTTGGGGGTGTCTCTGATTTGGGTACCTGGAAAACACATGATCGTTTCTGCTTTTTTGCACGGAATGAGAGGAGCAATTGAAGAGTGCAGGGGGTCAGACTCTACTGAATGACTCAGTTCCTCCCAGATCTGAAATAGCTCCTTAGAACAAGCAGTGAGTGTGGCTTGGCTGGAGTGCCATTTACCGTTCTTTGGAGAAAATTACTCCATGTTTCTAATGTCCCACTTTTCATCTAGAGAGTAGTTACTCACCTGGCAGGATCCAGCACATTATTTTTAATCCCCTAATAAGAAGCTTTCAGAAATTTAGGTGTTATCAAGGAAACAGTATTGTCCCTGAAAACAAACAGGTCATTGAGTTCCCAGACAAGCATACCCATTAACCTTTTAAATGAAACTACCATAACACCACAGAGGAAACCAAAACCAAACCGGCTCAGTCTTAACTTTAATTAGCTGGCTAGCTGTGTTATGAAAAGTAACTTGAAGTGAAAATATCATTTGCAGTAACAAAGTAATTTTTTTTAAGGATGCCTTCAAAAATCCCCTGTCTTTTTTGGGAAAACACCCACTTTTGATCCTTCTCTGTTTCTACCCCAGTTACATCAAGCGAACAACATGTGAATTATTCTTACTGCTTCACTGCCCTGATTGTTCAGTGTGATTTGTCCCCCACTATTTATACCACTCTTTACCTTTAATAGAGTCCTTAAGATTTATGTGGACACACAACTGCTTTGGTTAAGATGTGTTTTCCTGTCTTCCCTACAGCTATGTTTGGTCATGAATATAAATTCTGACTTGTAGGATGTGAGTACAAGTGATTTGTGCATTTCTCGGGTCATGCCCTTAAAGGGAACAGGTGAGTCCACTCCTCTCCCCAACTTCTGCTCTTACCTGGAATTTCAAAAATGGATAATTGCTCTTTGTGATAAGGCCTGGGATCTATGAGTCTTGGGAGGTGTTGGCAGCGGGCTCTTCGGCTATGTAGAAAAATCAAGTCAATAGTGGAAAAATTCAAGCCAAGATGCAGGAGAAAGAAAGAGAGAAGAAGAGAGAGAGAGAAAGAGAGAGAAACTCTTTAGGCATTTGAGCCCTGTGTCTAGCTGTCTCTAATGCCCAACCATTCCTAGTCTTCTTGCCATTGGTGGTTCAAAAGCTGGGTGGGGACGGAATGTACCATACTATTTTCCCATTAGCTCTCTTCTTCTTTTTAGGGGGTTAATTAAAACAATAATTCATAAAGCAAGACCGACTCTCCTGCATTGTTCTCTAACTTTACCTACATAGAAAGACATCAATGAGCTTAAGAGATATAAACTTGGGCAGCCCTGGTGGCTCAGCGGTTTAGCACCGCCTTGGGCCTGGGGTGTGATCCTGGAAACCCAGGATTGAGTCCCACCTCAGGCTCCCTGCATGGAGCCTGCTTCTCCCTCTGCCTGTGTCTCTGCCTCTACCTCTCTCTTTGTGTCTCTCGTGAATAAATAAATAAAATCTTTTAAAAAAGAGATAAAAACTTTTCATATATACAAAATCTCCCAATCGGTAGAGTACTTGTTTAGACTGTGTAAATTATTTGCTGCATATAATAATCAATTTCAATTTTAGGACCTGAGTATAAAGAGAAAAACTATAGCTTATATTCTGTTTAAGACATCGCATTCCTTACAGTGCAATATTTCCATTAGAAACATACAAGTAGGGATCCCTGGGTGGCGCAGCGGTTTGGCGCCTGCCTTTGGCCCAGGGCGCGATCCTGGAGACCCGGGATCGAATCCCACGTCGGGCTCCCGGTGCATGGAGCCTGCTTCTCCCTCTGCCTGTGTCTCTGCCTCTCTCTCTCTCTCTCTCTCTGTGTGTGTGTGTGTGTGTGTGACTATCATAAATAAATAAAAAAAAAGAAACATACAAGTAATTTTATTTTATTTTTAAAGATTTTTTAATTTATTCACTTGAAAAGAGAGAGAGAGAGCATGAGCAGGGGGGGAGGGTCAAAAGGAGAGGGAGAGGCAGGCTCCCCACTGAGCATGAAGCCAATGTGGGGATCTACCCCAGGACCCAGAGATCATGACCTGAGTCCAAGGCAGATACCTAACCGACTGAGCCACCCAGGTGCCCCAACATACAACTAATTTTAAATACACAACTAATTTAAGTGGCTAGAAAACAAACTCAAGATATTTTAAGTAGCTTTAAAATGATTTTTTTTGATGATTCTAGATGACTCTACATGTATTTCTTTAATAATAAAACAAATGCTAAGGATCATTTAATATTTCACAAAGGACCCAAATTAAAAGAGGCTGTGTGTATTCAGTGACTCAGGTTTTGGTTTTGCTTTTGCTTTACCATGCATGGTATGCCTCCAGTAGTGTATTTTCTCTTAAAATGAATAGAAAATGTAATCATTATAGACAATGCTCTGAATATTCTATTGAGATAAGAGTCTCCATTTAAAATAACAAGCTACTAAAAATCACTGGTAATTACCCTGGACTTTTACTACCTGTTTATGGTGCAGAAAGACTCAACTATTTCCCCTACTCTAATTCTATTTAATTAAATAAAATTTAGAACATACTCTAGAAACTTAATTTATGTCAAATCTTTTACCTTATTGTAATTATTGAAATTATACAATAGCATTCAAACAGGTAGAATTTAAAATTATGGCAATAGGGATCCCTGGGTGGCGCAGCGGTTTGGCGCCTGCCTTTGGCCCAGGGCGCGATCCTGGAGACCCGGGATCGAATCCCACATCGGGATCCTGGTGCATGGAGCCTGCTTCTCCCTCTGCCTGTGTCTCTGCCTCTCCCTCTCTCTCTCTCTCTCTGACTATCATAAATAAATAAATAAATAAATATTTAAAATAAAATAAAATAAAATTATGGCAGTACATTGACTTTAAGAACTATATATATAATTTATATATATTTCATATATATGAGATTTTGATATATATCAAATATACATGTATATTTCATATATATGAGTTTATCTATATTTTTATACGTATAGTTTATAAAGTAAATATATATAGTTCATATATATTTCATATATATGAGATTTCATATATATGGTATATACATAAATATTTATACGTTGTATTTAAGAGTTTACTAAAATTGGATCTTTGGAAGATACATTGACATTTTGTCTGACTTTTGTTTTCTTCTATTGTTTTCAACAGGGTCAAAAACTTGAAAAAATCATGATGCCATATTAATAAGCAGAAATTCAAGGAAACAAAAGTCTCACATTTATTTTCCCTTATATCAGTTGCATACTCTTTGCAGTGAGCTACTCACTACATGATTTCCCAGGTGGATGCACCTGGGAACACACCTGAACACAAAATATTATTTTCTGGATGGAGAATTACAAGTCTGGTCACATTTGCTCCAGACTATCCATCTAGGTCTTCTCTCCAGGGGAAAGGACACCAAATTTAGAGACAAAATATTAGACTATTTTTATTAATTATTTTTTACTAAATTTTGCACCTGTATTGAGGTATGATTGACAATAATTATGTACCTTTAGGTTGTGATTTTTTAAAGGTATACAATGTGATGGTTTAATATACATATACGATGTGAAATGATTACCACAATAAAGTTAATTAATGCATCCATCACTTCACATATTTTTTGTTCTGGTGAGAATACTTAACGTCTACTTTCAGAAAATTTTATCTATACAATACTCTGTTGTTAACTATAGTCATCATGCTGTGCATTAGATCTCCAGAATTTATTCATCTTCTAACGAAGTTTTTATCCTTTGACCAAAGTCTTCCCATTTTCCCCTTCCCCTCAACCCCTGGCAACCACTATTATACTCTCTACTTCTATGAATTTGACTTTTAAAAATTCCACACGTAAGAATGATTACACACACATGCACACACAAATACACGCATCATTGTCTTTATCCACTCATTTGTTGATGGACACTTAGGTGGTTTCCCTATCTTTCTTGGCTATTGTGAATAATGCTACAGTGAACATGGAAGTGCAGATATATCTTTGAGATCCTGATTTCATTTCCTTTAGATATATACCAGAAGTGGGATTGTTGAGTCATATGGTAGATCTATTTTTAATTTATAAGGAAACTTGATATTTTCCATAATGACTGTACCAGAACATTAAATTCTACCACAGATTTATCATTGATGGACTTTGCACAAATCATACATTTTTATGGCTACATGTTCTTAATTTATAAATTAAAGACTTTGGAAAAAATAATATTATCTAACTATTTTATGCTATATAGTTTCATTTAGTACAGTTTTCTTATAATAACATTCCTGTAATTTTGATATGGTTGTATTTTGTTTTATAGACATGGTAGTTATAAATCTTATTTTATTATCAAGGAAAAAAAAGCACATTTTATTGAAATAACTCATCTAAACATAAGTGTATAAGTGAAAATTTAAGAGAGATCTGCAGACTATACCAGACTCTAAAATGTAAAATAAATGGACCACATTGTTACTCTTTTCTGACTTTTACATTCCTTCTCCCTCAACCTCAAAACTTCTTCACTAGACCCAAATAGGGTTCATTCACAAACATTTGTTTTAATCATTTACTTATTAATTGTAAGTATTTGCATACTGTGCTCAAGAGGCATGGGAAATATAATAATAACAACAGTAATGAAGATGAAGACAGAGAAGAAGAAGGAGAGGAGGAAGAGGAAGTAGAAGAAGAGGAGGAATAGGAAGAAGAAGAGTAAGTTAGAACTCATTCATTGTACTTATTCTGTATAGCCATTTTTCAATAAATAGTGTTAATTGGGTGTCTGTTGAATGTAGTCCCTGGGCTAGGGAGCCACCGGATAGCTCCATCATCAAAGCTTTTTTACTTCCAAAATTAGCTATTTGTGTTTCCTTAACTCTGGTGATTTTCTGTGATTGGTGTGGTTCTCTGTACTTCCTTTGAATATTTTTGCTAATCTCTTAAGCCATAGAACAAGTGTGATTTAAACGTTGTAAGCGATTGATTTACTTTAAATCTTCACTTTCTTTTTTCTCAAGCTAGCATATTTCTCTTCCCAAGGCATGGTTTTCTGTACGCTATTTTGTTATTTGAAATTCTATTTCACATTCATTTCCCTTAGACCCAAGAAAGGAAAAAACTAAAATGTGAAGAAATTCAAAAAAATATGAAGTTTTCATAACTACAAGTTAACAAACTCAATTGCTTCCCTGTTTCATTTTTATCATTTCATCAGTGTTGCCACCTGTCTACTTACATAAACATTAGCCAAAGTAATTAGAGGATTATGAACTCAAATTTTGCCTTTGTTGTCAGAGTCTATTTGCAATGAGAAAAAAATTAAACTAGGTGATACCCCTAAAGTTAGAATTCACTTGTAATTGAACACAAATTCCTCAGAGTGGGTATTTGGTAACCCTCAGATAAAGGCAGAGATTAAGCGAAGAGAAGAATCAAATTTCAGAAACAATTGTGGTTCACTTGGGGCCACCTGCCACATGGGTCCCCTGTGCCCTTTACCACCCTCTTTGCTAAGGGTTGAAACACTGTCAGTCCGAACAGGGCTTCATTCAGTGGTTAGAAATAAGCCTGAGACTGAATGGACCGAAGGATATATATATTGACATGCCCCAAAATGTGAACAACTATTGGCTACTTAACAAAATGTTTCTTAAGGGCCTTCATATTCCAAGAAACTTTCCAAACACTTGGGAGGTGAGATGAAAGAGAAAATCAAGTTCTGTGCTCTTCTAGAATTTTTTTTTTACCACAGTAGAGACAAATAATAAATGAGTTAAAAGTGGATATATCATTAAGATAATAACATATAAAAATGCACGAAAAGAAATAAAACAGGGCAATTGGATTTAATGTTTTGCATTTTGCAAATGACAACTCATTTAATTATTACAACTGTAGGACATAGGTCCTGTCACCATTTTTCCAATGCCAGTTGAACCACATAGAAGTTAAATATTGTTTGTGATATACACAACTAAGACTAAATTTGAGCTGTAAACTCAGGTAAATGTAACTCCAAAGCCAAGTGGCATGATAATATTTGAGAACAGATGTTCAGGAGGGAAGTTGTAGAGGTTATCAATAAAGGCCATGCAGATATCCAGGAAAGAGCTTCTCCAGTAGAGAGAAGCACATGTGCAAACTAATAGCAAATTCTCTCTTGAGTGAAGTTTCTAGGAGTCAAGGAGAGGGTGGTAGGCATTTGGTTGAGAGTGCAGAATGAGATAGGGAGGGGAAGGTTGAAAGGGATTATTGAGATCACCAGGAAACCATCTCACAATTGTACCCAGAGCCGCCTGATATTTCTCAGATCCCAATGGATATTTCATTGTCTTACTTCATCACTACACAAAGTTGGTTTTACTCCTGGTTTACATTTGAAATACGTGACTTTGTCCTTCCCAAAGAGCTGAAAAAAAAAAATCTGTGAATGAAAAGAAAGCGCTATAGATGAGAAAGAGAGCTAACTGGTCCTGTACAGCCAAAGAAGAAGCTTCCTTTTCTTAGACAAGCTGTTTAACTTTCTGTCTTCAATTTCCTGATCTGTTTAATGAAGGAATTACATTAGTTTATCAACAAAGTCCTGTTTCTGTATTTAAATTTGACATCAGAATAATGGCCAGCCACCCAGAGAGTGAACTGCAGCACAATCATGTCGAAATTTTATCCACAAACACCTTAGATTTAAATCATAGTCAGCCTAGAGTTCGAAGACCAAATGTTGAGGAATGAGATCATTGAATTCATCACTCTCATTGGTTAGTATGTTTTGAAGGAGTGTGGTACCTCATGCCTTACTTTAGTGATCAATTTCCCTGACCTCCTTCATCTGCCTTAAAATTCCCTCAAAGAACTTTATTTGGATTAACTAAATGAGGTGAGGAAATAGGCTTGGAGAATATATTGTAGGCTACAGCTTTCATTTGTTTCTTCCACTGTTCTCTCTAATTGCTGATGGGTATTTTCAAATACTTATTAACTCTGTGTGAGCTTAAATAAGACTACAATGTCTCTATTCAGGAAATACTATAGCATTTTAAATGGCAGAAGCCGAAAAAGAGGGCAAGACTTGGCTCAGTATCAACTAAGGCAGTCAGAGACAACGAACTGGCCCCAGTCCTAAAGGACACAAACTTCTAAGTCCTGTTTTAAATATTTTCATTAGACAGGTTGTTTCCACCTGTGATTCCTTCTTGCTTTATAATATAACTTTTCCCCAAATGCTATCTGGCCGATACACTACTCATACATACTTTTGAATTTTTATCTCCTTGTTGCAGGTATTGCCAACTTCGTAATGCGTTGGCCACATTTCCATTTCACAAATCCTCCTGACCCAGGCTTCTCATTTTAAAAATAAATGGAAATTCAAAGGTTCCAAAGGCTTCTCTTTCAGGGGGAATTTTGTAAAGATAGAATTTTACATTTTCCCCAAAATTACCCTATAAAATTATTATAAAAATAGCATATGCTTATTCGAGAAAACTAAGCAACACCTACATCAACTTTTTAAAGAGTAAAAAAAAAAAAAATCATCACCCAGATGTGAACACAATGATGCTATTTTTTCTGGACTAGAAATTTCCCTCTGAATCTAATAGTTGTGTAATAGTTAGACAAATCCCTTAAACTCTCCCTCATTATTCCAATTTAAGATGAGGAAGATTTGCTTGCTCTTAACATCTATGTGGTGATTGAATTATTGAGTTAATTGGAGTTGAGCATGTGATAAACATCATGTATGTGTTTACTATTGCTGTTATTACATTTATGCATGAGTATTATAGGTATGCATGTATCATGGTATATTATTTCCTATGTACTATAGCTATTCAATAAGTTTAACTCAGTATATGGTATATATGAACCACTTCTCTATTTGCTGGGGATCCAGAGATGAGGCAATTTGAAGGTACCTGTTCTCATGAGGCTTGTATCCTAGTAAGAAAAAACTGGTAAAATAAAAAAGTAGTAAAAATATGTCCAATATATTTATGTGTGTGTATACATGTGTGCATAAACAAGATAATATCCAAAGGTGATGAGTATTTGCAGAGAAAGTGGTCTGATAGGATGAGAGTGACTAGGTTGTTGTTGTTTTTTTTTTTTTTTTAATACATTAGGGGATCAGGAAAAGAAAATATGAAGTCTGGGCCATTCCATAATTTAGAATCCAAGCAGAGGAGGATCAGTAAAGAAGACAAGGAGGAAGAAGTCACCAAAATAAGAGGGAAAACAGAAGAATACAGCATTATGGAAGATAAGGTAAAATAGTACTATGAGTGGGATGATGAAAAGAATGGCCACTGGATTCGAAAACATGACTGAATTGGTTTCCGGCTTAGTATTGGTTATCTTTCCAAGTACTGCATCCTATACTGTGATTACATCTATTACTAAGGGCAGCTAGAATTTTTTGGTACACATAGTGTTAGACACAGGTTTTAATTTTATGTAGAGTTTTACATGGACTGTTTGAATCTTCATAATAAACTTATGACTTGTGCTAATAGTATTGTCATTTTTCAGATCAATAAACTGAAACAGAGAGAGGTTACGTGGTTTGCCCATTGTCATGCAGTTAGGATATAGGGATGAGCAGTGTACCAGCCTAACAATTCCTTTCTAGAAATAATACTGTTATCTATACAGATCTCACATTGACATAGATGAATATAGATCTATATTAATTTTAATATCACATAATATTTTTCAATCTCCTATTCTTGACTATGTAGAGAATTTTCAAATTTCTGTTATTACAAACTGCAAGTAGCCTCAAACATATAGTTTTGTGCACTTTTCAGGTCTTTAAAGTAGAAGTAGTATTTCAAAGACTGTGCTCATTAAAAAAATAAATTAAAACATTATCAGATTTCCCTTCATTTAGTTGCATAAATTTATGTAACTATCCATTTCTCCACATATTTGTCAGCATGGGAAATTATTTAAAAATGACCCATTTGTGATTTAATTGCATTTTATTACTATTGAGGTTAAACTTTTTTTTTTTTTTTGGTATTTATTTGCCGTTTCAAATTCTAACTTTGTGAATAAGTCATTCCTATCTTCTGTCCTTGTTTGGTGCTGTAGTGTTTTGTTCTTGCTTATTTATGAGGATTTTTTAAAATTAGTAATATAAAAGGACAATGTAACTGCTTAGCTCTCATATATGTTGCAGATAATTTCCTAATTTTGTACTTTATAATCTTTTAAATCTTTCCCATTGAAATATTTTACATTTTTACATTTTTAGTTCTCTTGGTTTTCACTTACTTGTTTTAAGCTTTGCTGTTATCTTTAGATAGACCATCTCCAGCCCCAAGATCTTATTAAAGTTTCTTTCAGTAGATTGTTTTTCATATGCGAGTATTTCAAAGAAAGGTCTGGAGCTGCCTTGCCCAATATGATAGTCCTATCTATATGTAAATTTTAAAAGTAATTAAAATAAAAATAAAATGTAAAATGAGTTTCTCATTTTCAATGACCACAATTCAAGTGCTCAATAGCCACATGTGCCTAGTGACTATCCGTTTTGACAGTGAAGATATTGACCATTGCCATCATTGAATGAATTGTCATTGGAAGGTGCTTCTTAAATGTTACTATGCACACCTATCACTGAGGCATATGTTAAAATGCAGCTCCTGACTTAGATGGTCTGGGGGAGACTGAGCTTCCTATATGAAACAAGTCCCCAGATGATACTGATGCTGCAGCTTTTTGGATCACACGTTGAGTAGCAAGAATCTAGATTTACTTTTATGCAAGAGATCATAAAAATCTTGTATATGTGTATGTATGCATTTCTGTTTGTTTAATTGTATTACTTGCTGAAATGCAATAGCATATCTATCATGTGTTATATTACCCATATATACTTTTTCTGGGTTCTCTGAACTCTTGATTGAAAATCAACTGTCCTATGCTACCAGAAAATCAATACAGCTTTGCAACATTCTTTGGTATTTAGTCAAGACAATATCTATCAATAGCTTTTCAAGTTCCATCAAACATCAAATTTTTATTTCAATTAAAAATGCATTCACCTTGAAGCCAATTTAGTGAGAAGGAATTATTTACAAAATTGATTCTTTCTATTCCAGAAGACAACATCTATTTTCCCCATCTTAATTTATGTCTTTGCTATGGACTGAATATTTGTGTCTCCTCCAAATTTATATGTTGAAACTCTGACCCCAATATGATGGTGTTTGGGGTGGGATCTTTGGGAGGTACTTAGGTTTAGAGGAGGTTGGGAGAGTCTTAATCTCCATGATGAGATTATGGATTTTGGAAGAGCAAAACAGACCAGAGCTTCCTCTCTTCATCCTGTGAGAACTCAGTAAGAAAGCTGCAAGCCAACAGAAGAACTTCACTAGAAACTCATCTTCCAGCATTTTGATCTTGGACCTTTCAGACTTGGACACTGTGAGAAATAAATGACTGTTTTTTAACCCACCCAGGTCATGGTATCTTTTTATGGCAATGTGAGCTCCGAGACAGTGTCTCAGAAAAATTGTATTGTTTTCTCTAAATTTGATTTCTATGTTTGTGTATTCAACTGGTCTTTCTATGGTACCCTAATTATTTTGATAAAGAAATAGAAATAAAATATAAATATAAATAAATACTTACATGTAAAACTGATTATTTTGGATTTTTCACTCAGAAAATTTAGAATCCCTTTGGAAAGATTCTCTCTCCTTAAATGGTTAAATTTTAGAGGGGGGTGCATTTAAAAATTTTGATTTAGAATCTCATTTTTAAAAGAGAACTTTATGTTTAATATACAGGCCTTTTTGACTTTTCTCCTTGGACAGGCATGTTATTAGTTGAGATCTGGAGTCATCCAACAAATCCCTGCCACTGGCTAGATGCAATCTATATGCTAGAGCCCTGGGGATAGAAGAAAAAGATCCCACTTTTTTCAGGAGTCTTAGACCAGCACAGTTGGAGGATGAAATAGGTATGCTTGAAGAGCAGGAAAGAATCTCATGATCTTATTCTTTACTGGTGGTGTATTTATTGGTGGAGTAGTTCATAATACAGAAAACACATAACCAGGTTTGACAGTGGTAACTCAGGAAAGGCAACCAAGGTAACACATTCCCAATTTTTGTAACTTGAGTAGACATCATCCGTTCAAAGAAGGGAGAAGATTTGTTGGAGTTCGAGTATTTAGCTCCCTAGAACAAATGATTTTTTTAACACTATTTGTGTTATTTTTGAGTATAGAGACAAATATAATTTATTAAGTATAAAATCTTCTGAAATCTTCACTAGGAGATATCTGCTGGACAAAAGAAGAGACGGATCAATTCATATGTTTGAGTCAATCCATGTGTTTCCTGTCATAAAATATTCCATTTATTGCCAGTTTGCTCTCTTGACAATATAAATTTAGCTTCTGTGTACATTACTAGACAATAAATCTCCCCCTTCCCCCCAGTTACTCAGTAT
Organism: Nyctereutes procyonoides; assembly: GCF_905146905.1. NCBI lineage: Eukaryota > Metazoa > Chordata > Mammalia > Carnivora > Canidae > Nyctereutes > Nyctereutes procyonoides. The sequence goes on along the minus strand of NW_026575133.1, from coordinate 46,627,107 downwards.
TCTGAATCCTAGAGCACTATATCATTATCCACTGCTTGACAGTCCCTAAGCCATGTGCAACTTCTGTCGATACCTACGTCGTTGTATAGGCGAAAATCATGAGGACCATATGGTTCTCATTCTACCAAGACTTTCATTTCATGCTGTTACCAGAATGCTTAGAAATCCTGATTGGATGGGAAGATTAGCTTTTTCCCTAGTGGAATAATTTCATTAAAACGGAGGTGTCATCTCCCTAAGCTAAATGTGGAAAGAATAATAGAAAGATTACAGATCATGAAAAAAAACTAGAAAGGCTTTATTATAAATTATGACATGACTTCAGAGAGTACATCTTGATGTATTTGAATAAACCCCTTAAGTTGAGGTAACTAGATTGCTCAGTTTCAATTCTCATTTTCTCATTTGCATCACTTTTATACAAAAAGCACTCCCCACCATCTGGCTGATTTATAGATTAAGAAGCACTTTCAGTGCTTCAACTTTCCTTCTCATCTGAGTTCATGGAAGGGACCTACTTAACCCCAAGAACATCAAGTCTGTTAGCCAGTACAGCACAACAGAAAGAGCCCATTTTTACCTTAACTTAAGAACTTAGAAGAAATAAGTCATGAGACATTGCAATGACTAGTTTCTATGACATCAGGAACATCTGTGTATTTTATAAAGATGTTAAAGAAATACACCAACACATAATTATTTGGTATCTCTATACCTTTATTTTTAACATAAACATTTTCAACTTTAATTTTGACTGTGGATTTTTTTTCTCTGAATACTACTGAAATGATTGGAGATGAATTCTACATTTGATTCTAAGGTTATTTGAAAGTACAGGTCCTTTTCTGTTTCATTCAGTGAGATCTAAAGAACTAGTTCTGGGGACCTTCCAGACACCAACTCCCAAAGGTGTTATAAACTTCAATACACTAATATATCTCCAGAGAAGAAATTGCCTGATGAATGTATACTGTGGCCTGAAATGAGGAGGGCGTGGGTTGAGAAGATAGGGTTGATATAATGTGATGGCACCCGAGCTCTGTTCTGTGAAAAGAAGAGAAAAAAAAATAAGAAATGAGAACAGGAAGGAAACACAATAATCATAAATTTTACTAAAGCTGAAAATACTAAATGTGAAGAATTCTATGTTCTCACTGTTCTCTTGAAATAAAAATCCCTTTTGCTCTTGGGAATTGTGTGGGAAAAATGGTGTTTTTTTTTTTTTAATTTAACAACCATAAGTCAGTCTCTCCTCACTTTGTTTGAAATTATCCTGGACATGATATCCAGGTGACTGAGAGCCACTGTGTTGTCAAGGGTAATGAGATGCACAACAGCCCAGTGACCTCTTACCCTTATCCCAGTGAGCCATCGGGTACGAGTCCTAAAGCAACTCTGTATGCTTATCTGGGTATTAATTTTCTCCTATGTAGAAATGGGCTTTATGTAGTGTCTATTCAATTTCTCTGTAGTTAAAAAAATGTAGTTCTCCCAAACCTGATAGAGTTATCAGTCATGATAAATCATTTCCACTTCCTAAAATTTTGTTATAATAGGTCTTTCCTGCTTTTGGTCACGTGCTGAAAGACAACTTCCATGAGAACACTCAACCACCAAAAATGACCTCTTGATGACAGTATGGTGACTGTTACTAGTTTGTAAGTGGTACTTGAGGGACTTTGTTCCCCTACAGTGTACTAAGTTATTAGAATCTTCATAAGACTGAGAAAGAGAGAGAGTGTGGGGGTAAGATGGTAAAAAGAGGGAGAAAGAGAGAGCTTGAGAGAGAGAGACAGATATGTGACCTCTTCTCTTTCCTAATTAAATTTCCCTTCCTTTTTCATCTAATTTTCCACAATGTATGAAACAGATGTCCTATTTTATCCAAAAAGTAGAGGCACAAAAACTAAGAAATAAGTGATATACGTGATTTGTTTTACGAATGCACATTAGGATATGTGAAAACTTAAATTCTTACAGCAATGCAACATGTTGATTTCCTTTTCCCCAGATACTTACAAGTTAAAAAAAAATAAAATTTGCAAATTTGTGGCGCAGTTTCAGGTAGCATTTAAGAATCATGAAGGTAAACTTAAGTTTATTAATTTTTATGGTGATAGATGAATAAAAAATTACATTCAGGTTACATTATTCTAAGAAATTAGCCATGAATTTCAGTTTTGGGGACAACTCTTGGGAAAATCTGTTTGTGAGTGAAAGTAATTTACAAAAAGAGTTACCAGAAAAAAAACATGATAAAAGAAATCTACCTTGGGACACCTGGGCGGCTCAGTGTTGAGTTGCCTTTGGCTTAGGGCATGGTCTGGGAGTACTGGGGTCGAGTCCCACATCGGGCTCCCCTCAAGGAGCCTGCTTCTCCCTCTGCCCATGTCTCTGCCTCTCTCTCTGTGTGTGTCTTTCATGAATAAATAAACAAAATCTTAAAAAAAAAAAAAGCAATCTACTGGTCCCAACTGAATAATAAGCTCATTATTCTGCTCAAAATTGGTATTTTAGCCCCAATTTAAAATAAATCATTGCTTATTGTTACATTTACCATAATACCAACTTACACAATAAAAAATCCATATTCTACTTCACTATACTTCTTACTTTGAGAAAAACAGATCAGATAAAAACTTAGAGCTTGTGTGTGTATGTATAGACACACATATTTTTGTATACCTATATACATATATTTATAGAAGTTGTATTATAGAACATGGTATATAAGCATATATTCAGTAGGCTTTTAAGAATGGAATGAAGAGAGTCCTCAGGAAATATAAGAAATAGGATGACTTTAAATAATTTCAACAGGGAGTCTACAGGAGTCAGTGACACACACACCATAGTTAATTCACATCTTATTTTTGTTAAAATAAAATAGCACGCTCTCTGAGATCTTTATTCAACATACGTGTGTGCTGTGCATGTTCTTTCTAAGTGGGCTAGTTTTGTTCTCATGCCATGGGAGCAGGTGGCATGAAGCTGTTTTGATGAGGTTAAAAGGCTCCTCCCCTCTTTCCCCAAGCAGCAGCCCGAAGTACGTCAGCAGTAATTGTGTGCCTGGCTCGGCTGTGCAGGGAGGGTGCAGGCAAAATTGATATCAAATAAGGTTATCAAACTGAGATCTCGATGTTCCATTTAAGTTGTTGCTCATTTTCATTAGGCATGCCAGGGGTGAAAAGCTTATCACCTAAACACCCTCTGTAGGAAGAACATTTATTTTTGATGGATTTATATTTTTTCTTCTCCATAAAGATTGAATTTTAGTGTTGTAGTGGATATAAATGAAGGGGTTTCTTTATCCTCTTTTCATTTTATTATTGACTAATCAGACTTCAGTTCAGATAGATAAAAGAGAGAGGTTCTGTTGCCTAGATGTGAGGCCTTTAATGAGGATGGGAGGCCCCAGGGAGGCGAAATCCGAAGTAGAACGATGCTGCTTTCGGGTTTCTTGCCATTTCTTCAGTTTCTTCTTCCGTTTCCAATGGGCCTAGTGAGCAGGAACTATCCAAGGTGCTAGAATGCTGGCAGCTTTGCTGTTCAAGGCAGACGGATTGCAGAAACAGAGAAGAAAGATTACTGCTTATTTCAGAAGGTAGGTTCTTTGTTTCAGAATCCCTGATTAATCAGCAGCAGCATCAACAGACTAAGGCAGCTGGAGAGGAGAGAGAGAGAGAAGCAGGAAGGGAGGGAGTCAGGGGCAGGGAGGGAGGGAGGGGAAAGAGAGAGAATGGGAGAGAGAGAGAGCTGGTTGTCACGGGGGAGGGACGATGCCACAAGCTAGGCTGCTCCAAACCTTCTGTATGTAAGTGGCAATGAGAAAGAGCATCTTTTTGGCTGAAAGGAGACATTTAGAGAGGATGCTTCTGATTTTTTGTTTTCATTTATTTTTGTCTTCACAGAATAAAATCAAATGAGGCACCTTAGCCAGCCTGGGTGATTGCTTCGAGTCTTGTAATCATCTGTGTAGCAAAGTGGGTAAAATCATTCAATTTCTTTCCTGCTGGACCTGGAAGGCGAGGGGCTGTGTATTCATCCCCACCCATTAGCTATGCCCTCTTTTCTCTGAATGTCGATTTAAGGAAGCAAGCACCTGTCTTCTGCCACCGTATCTTCCTAGCAAACTTTAAAGGCCATTTTATCTGATAGGAAGAACATCAAGAATGCTCTGATCTCTAGTGATGAAGAATCTGGGAATGGACACTTTTCCCATCCAGACACAATGCACTTTAATTGAAGAAAAACTGAGCTGAACTACAAGTCTATTTCCTATGGTGCTGGATTACTCCTACAGAACTGCCCTGAGATCAACCGCGAGAGAGGGCTCTGAAAGACACAAGTCACCTTCTGATTATTGCACTTAGCTCTCCCTGGAGACTTAAATTTTGGTATGTATCTCATTTTTCAGATTATCTAAGCATGCTAATTGAATCCAGCACTAAATAGATCAAGCAATCTGGTTATGAAATGGAATGGATTTTATCTGGGGATACTTAATGCTGAAGTTTGCATGTCTTATTAGGTGGAACAGAAATAAAGCCACAGCGAAGGCATCTAAGGCTTTAATAAGCCTCAGGCTATTTTGTACCCTCTTACCCACTTAGTTACATTACCACAGAAATGGCTAAACTAGATTTTCATTGGTAAAATAAGCCATGTTAAATTATTAAAAGCATTGAAAATATTTTCAAGGGTGTTAATTGGCATTCACATTGTGCATGCTAGCTATTTATCTGCTATTCCATACCATAAATATTTTACAATAGTCTCTCAGCACATTTGTGTCAGCCTAATTTTGCATTCTAAAAAAAAAAAAACCTACCAAGAAAAAAAAAACTATCAGACATACACTAAAGCTGAAACTGCTTCTTCCTAACTGAGTAGATATAAACCTTTTTAAGAAACATGTATTTTACTATCATTCAATATCAGAAAGATTTCCTTAACCTTATCACAACAGATATTTTCTATTGAACTTTTGGTAGACTTGTTTTACCTGGGACATACACTTATTTTGTTGGAGTGTCTTCATCTTAATTTTTTCAAGAACCAGAAATATTTTAAATACAAGAAATATAGGTCTTCCCTAGCTGGAAGAACTATTACATGAAATAATATTGTTCCTTCTCATTAGGAAAGCCTAAAGTTGTTTCCGTACCATAGAACTGTTGTTTTTGTGTTTTTTTTTTAAACACAGCCCCAAAATAAGGGAATTCAGTGTAAAAAGTTATACTATGTAGTTCTAGTCATTTTAACATGCAAAAAATTATAACCAACTCATATGAAATAATGACTGTGGAGCAAGAGTGAAAATGAACTCCTCTCTTAATTCTTCACATGTTAAATAATGTTCCAACTTATTTTTTATACTGTCAATTGGTAAACAGATTAGTATTAGAATATGTGAGCCACAAATACCAAAATTATTTTATTTTTCTGTGGTCATTGCAACATATGTTTGCCAACTCAGCAAAGAAGGGGACTCTGAAGGACATTGACAGTTTAGGAAATCAGTGAAAACAGACCTGAGAAAAAATACTACCACTTCAAAAGAAACTATAGAGAAGCCCAAGGACTTGGGGCATTTGCAAAGTTTAGAAAGAGAAGTGTAAAAATCCTAGAGACAAGAAGGTTGTCTATTGTTACAAGAAATAAAAAAAAAGTCATAGACTCTCAATTCAATTAGATGGTTTCCATTGCAGCTCCAGTCAGCAATTTATCATACTGACTATATCTACTTTGCAAATACTGCCTTGTAAGCGTCTGGAAACATTTGGCCAAAGGCTCAGAAAAGTACCTCAGCCATTGACAATTTGTGTGAGTCCCTAATATTGCTGGGACTGTGTTATTTCTTTAGACCGTAGGCAAATAGCACATGACAACCTGGAAGTTCGGGGAAGTCCGATTTATGATGTGACTCTATTAACATGATCCATACCCATTTTACCCATTGTGGAAAGGGAGAGTGTAGAGAAAAACTCACTATCAAGTAATCTGCCTTCTGCGAAAAAAAAGCAATCAGCGTCTTTGTAGTCACTTCAACAAGCTCTTGTGGTTTTAACTCTAACATTTCCCATTTTGGGCAGAACAGCTGCATTTTGATGAAAGTTTGAATAAGAAAATGAGCATGACCATTTGTGGGGTCGAGGGCAGGATTTTAAGCATAATCAAAGTGAAATGATAGGATTTATTTTTGACACATTATCAGAATAACAATTTTGACGTGGTTTACACAGGTGACGAATTATAACCAGGCAATCTTGTCTGTTGATTTAATCCTATGTGAAGTCAGCAAATTTTAGAAATTAATTTGCATACATATTTTACATATGTATGTGAAGACTGATTATTTAAATACTTATATTTTCACAATGTGTTTTCAAATTGGTCTGAGTACATGCAAAATATGTAAGAGATCTTTTTCCTTCTCCTGACCAAAAAAATAGTTAAAAATTGCCTTGGGAAACTTTTATTTGGAGGAGTTGATACTGCTTCATGAAATAGGATTCTCTGTCTTAGAGAGGATGGAATGATTTGAGTGAGAGGGAAAATCAACTTTTAATAGCTCAAATTCTAATAACTTCCTCACAGCATTGAGACAGGTGTGGTGTGAAAAACTCAGAAATAACTAAGGATGGGGCCTGGTTAACTTTCCCATATGCAAATGAAATGAAATACACAATGTGAAATGAAGGCAAAACGCCTCGTCTTTCTACTGAGAAATTTATTTCCTTGTATGTATTTTGTTTTTCCCAGTCAAAACAAACAGCAGCATAAAAACAACACAAGATAAACTTTACGTTATTCTAGCTATAACATTATCCTTTAGGGTTAACTGTGAACTAAAATTTAAGAAGCTTCTTAACTTCAAGAATGGAGAAGCAGTTCTCTCCCCAACAGTTGCTTTTCCTTCCTCTATCACTTGGTTGATACGGAAAATATCTGGATTAATGGAGTTTTCACAACCCTAAATCTTGGAAAACCAAAGTTTTAGATGGAGAACAACTCTATTTCAGGAATTCTGAACAAACATTTTAAGAAGAAATTAAAAGAACCGGCCCCCACAAGGGCCAGTGGGCTCATTCATTCAGATGATACTAATATACTAGAACCCAACTTTTGGTGGATGGTGGTCAATGATCCATCAGAAGGCTTTGCCTGCTAAGTTGGTGTACACACCCACCTGAGTCACTTCTTGTAGAGCCAGAATGTCACAAAGCATGAAATTACACCAAAAGAGGAATTTGTTCTGAATTTTAAGAAAAGAGAAATACTTTAACATGTATAAGAAGATGGCATGCTTAATTGTTATCTGACCCTTTCTGTGTGTCTTTTCTTCAACAATAGCCTGTAATTAATCAAATCCCTTCTATACCATGGAGAACCCAATCTTGACACGAATTAATGACACATTAAATTATCTTCTGGTAAATTAAGGCTACAAAAATTGATTTCTTAATTTATAAGGTAAATCTACATAAATGTATGTTCTTAAAGTTTTTGCATACACTGAATCCTCAAAAATGTGCACTTTTTTTGGCTTTAACATTGAAAGTCATGCAGTGTCTCAGCTTCTTGAGTTTCTTGGGTACAGAAAGAGAAAATAAGCAAGTGGATTTTTATGTTTCTATGGATTCCATTTGGATACTTTTATGTATATTCTATGCTCCACATGTATATGTAATAAATAGTTTCATTTAAGTGGAAACATTGTAAAGAAATGTAATGATACTTTCAGCTCTAAGCTCTGCATGGGAAAGGTACAGTGATGGTTTTACACAAAAGAAAATAAAGACATGGTTAACTGAATACAAAGTTAAATGCTTAGTGTTTTAAATATGACCTCAATCTCACCAGTTTAAATTGGTGCATCTTAGCTAAGTAGAGTGAAATTTCAAGTTTTAGGAAGTGTCACAATATTATATAAAATATGCTTTGTGAAGGGTGTGGTCTACAGGAAATAACTAACAAGAGTGAAAGAATAAAATAAAGATGAGCAATTAGCTATCCAGTTGTGTTTAAGCCAACATCTGTAGCTTTTATTAGAATGGTAATGATTTTAAATACAGTAATCCAAAAAATCAAACAAAAGGAGGGTTTTATGAATACACAATATAGCAGTGGAAGAAAGGAATAAGTGAAGCTCTCTGTGATTTGTATGGAGATTCTGATCTCGGTCATTTTAGGTGCTTTCCTAAGACCACCCTGATACAGATTTTCAATATTAGCTACAACTTCCAAGAAAAAGAACACACATACAAATTTTGCACTATTTGAGTCCATGCCATGCATTTTTATCAAAATCTATCTACCCTGTAGATGAAGACCATGGATGTCAGTTTTCAACTAATGCTCTAGGGGGTGCTAAAATGCCTAATTTGTTGGGAGCAAAAATGGCTGCAGACACATACTAATTTAAATAAAGGGGATAACTGGAGAATGCAAAAGTAACAGATCCTTTCAATCTCACTCACTGTGTTGTCCCAAAAGTACCATGCAGTCATTTGAGGTCTAATAAGAATCTCTTACTTATTAGGGTAGAGCTAAAGATGCTACCTAAAGGTGAGGGCCTCTTCACTTCTTAACTATTATAGTCTTCCTAAGATGTCAATATTAGGGATTCAGTGCTCAAGACAAAGCTCTATAAAATATTTGCGTACAGGGTTGTCATTCAAGGGCCAGAAATGAACTTGATCTAATATCCAGCAGTCAAAATGAAGCTTAGTTTTTAGTGGTATAAAATGTTCCTTACTCAATATCCATCTTAGCCATAACTATACATTTCTGAAAGAGAAACAGATTTATGATCATATCTGACTGTGGGTTCTCACTACATAGAAATGGGTAACAGTTGTAATAAGATAGACACTTCACATCAAGTTCACTTTTTTTAAATGAGGCTTCATCTTCCTTTAGTGAGGAGTGAATGAATGAATCTGTTCATTCAGAGTTCAGCAGCTGAGAAATACCTTTGGCTTGGAAGACTCTAAGTCTTTGAGCTTCATGCTTCTTATGTGCTAAGACCCTCATTTTCTATACCTAGAAAATGGTGTAGAATGGATAAATGATCTGCCTGCATGGTTAGGAGGCAAGTCTGCAAACGCCTTCCATGCCTCCATTTGCACATCTGTGCCTAAGAATGTTGAACTTCATTAAATATTCTATTCACTTATGTTCCAAAGTAAAAATGTGTTTATCAAGGAATGATTACTAAACATAATCTTGGCCACAGTTAAGAATTGTGAAAAGTATCCAATAGCAACGTTAGTAACTGATGATTATGCTCATGTTTCTTGGATTTTTATTTTCTAACTGAACCTCCAATAATGTAAGGAGGTAAGTTATCATTCCAACCACCATTGCAAAAACATGGAAACTAAAGCTCGGAGGGAGGGGTTCATTTGATTGTCTAAAGTTGGAGACCTAGGGGTGCTTCCATTGGGATTTTTAGGCCATACTACTCAAGTTCTCAGTTACGCTCTTCAGAACTGTCTAACTGCCCTCTGCCCCTGCCCCCCATTACAAATTACCTTTTACATGTGGATGAGAAAGCAGAAAAATGTGATGCTTCATCATTAGTAGGATCCAAGTCCATTGTTTATGTTTATTTTTAATATAATTGTCGAAAATTTTTCTTTGTTCATCCTCAAAAATGGTGACCATAAACCATGACAAACTAATGAAAGCCACCATTGTTACCTAAATTGGTGCCCTTGTCAGACTGCATGGCAATTTTTTTATTTATTGTGCTTTTACACTGCAATATAAATGTCTAGAAGGACACAGTTTTGCCTTTATCAGTGCCTGGTTCATAATAGATGCTCAAGAAATAATTGAATAAATGAGTGATCATAGAATCAAATCCTTCCCTAGAACTAGATGACAAGCATGCTCGCATTCAACATTTGCATTTCATTATCTGGAAGTATTACTAGATTTTATGGTTGATTTTTACCCCTCAAATTTTCATCTCAACTTTTATAAAAATCTTATTGTACAACTTTCCATGGGATAAATATTTTATGATATTATTATTTAATATTGTCTTGGAATAAACACAATTTAAACTCCAGGCAATTTGAAAGACCACTTACAGAGATAATTAATTTTCAGAAGTACCCAATTAACCTTGTTAATATTTGGAATATATAACTGTAAAGAATATCTGATGTCATTTGGATAGGAGGAAAATTTAACGGAAGAAATACAAATTTTGAGGTAATGTCTTTCACAATGGGATATATGCAGTTTTGCTCCAGGGCAAAGTGGGAATGTTCATCTTCCACCCTGAGGCATTATCTGTGGAATCCTTGTAATACTGACTTGGCTCACTTAACTATGGTAGAATTAATTGCCATAAAGTCATACAGATATTTTTTTTTATCCAGGCACACTCCCTGCTAAAGTCCTTGGTAAAAATGAATTCCCAATAATCATAACGCTTCAGCTTTCTGAGAATATTGTTCCTATTTTTTTTTCTGAAAATTGCAGTCGTTTGTAATGGTAATTTCTTATTTCTACGTGTGTCCACCACTTGAGTATCTAAACTCACAGACTGATATTACAATACAATTCAATTATGCTAGATAGTTGGAATTAAAAGACTATTTCATTTGCCAACCCATTATGGCTTAAAACCAAACCAAACATAATAAAACTTAACAAAAAAGAAATCATGAGTCAACAAACAACTCGTATCCTCTTGTTTCAACAATTTCTTACAGATTGGAGAATAAATCTTTAAATTCAGAATGGGCCTCAAATAACATATGAATTGACTGACAGCTGAAATGCTAATAAACTCTGATAAGAAGTAAAGTTTCCATAGCTACCATCCAGGTATGGAACATGATTATACTTGTAAAAAAATCAAAATGAAAATGATTCGTAGTAGCAAAAATGAAAGCCGAGGATTTCCACCTTAAATATTTGGGTGAATATTTCAAAAATGTCTTTCTGAGACTTTTAAAGAACGTAAAAGACATAAGTGTAATTTATAATTTTAAATGGCCAAGTTTTTTTCTTGTTAATTGATTTTGCTTTTGATTTTTCAATCTGACTCAATTATACCAGTTTCCTATACAACAGTGAATATGCAATTGAGGACAGTAGGCCTTAATAAGCTAGAAGGGTAAAATACTTATCTTGTATGCAATTAATTAATTAAACTTCAGTTCTATTTTTTGATTGATTGAAGCACCATTTCTCTACCCTCTGGCTTCATTGATTTCTATAATTCATTGGATACTTCTATTTCAAGGCATCCTGATTTTCAGAGCCTGCTGGTTATCCATCACCCATCTATGTATACTCATATACACATTTGACATTACCATTGCTGCCAATCTTCTACCTCTACTTTTATTATGACAATATTAGCTAACATTACTATATGGTTATTACTGTTAAACTCTAAGCTAAATTCTTTATAGTAACGCCTCTCTAAATCATTATATCAGCAGGAGGTAGAAGCTATTATTTCCATCATTTTGTAGGTGAGCAGAGTATATGTTGGCTGAAAGTCCTATGTTTTGTTGTTGATTTTGTTTGATTTTGGTTTTTCAGTAATCCGTTCTATAGTTTGGGTTTTCAAATCTTCATGTAGCAGTGATAACTGTAGTTGTCATTGCTTGAATTACCAGACTGCTGAGGATTAATGTGATCTTGGTGACCTATGCTATTTGAGTTGAAGTAGGCAGCCATGATGCAGCACCATTTTGAAAAATAATGTTGGATCAGAAAGGGATTATTACCAAAATAAATTATATTAGAAATGTGTATTTCCTTGATTCCTGTGATATTTTGGCACTTGTTTTAGGTTTGTGGATCATAGTTTAAAATTATAAAAAAAAACCACACCTAATAAGAAAGTTTGTCCCAAGTAATCATATTTTATTTGAAATTGAGCAGGAAAGTATTTATGGCAAATAGAAATAAATGAAGCTTGGATCTGATATATCATATTGATATAAGAATACATTTTTGAGAAACAAAATCTTGACTCTAAGTACATAAACCAAACGTTGATCTCGACACATTGTACCCTCACATTACTTTTCAACGCAAGAGATTCAGTCTTCGATGTGCTAATTTTGTCAGTTTGAGGGAGTGTTTGCTACTCAGACAACATTCATTTAATATTTACCTCAAATACTCTTGATGGTTTGTAGTATATAATGAGACATTTTCTCCCAATAGATTCTACCATAAACATTGGAGCTTTGGGTTGAGGAGATATTAGGGTGAATAAACAAACACCTTGCTTTTTACCTTCACCTTTGATAAAGGTGACCTGTGTTCTCATCCTACAGGAAGTGTTCCTTTTTACATGATACCCTCCAAGATGATGAGTTCTAATCCTGAGGAAGACCCTTTGGACACATTTCTCCAATATATTGAGGATATGGGGATGAAGGCCTACGATGGTTTGGTCATTCAGAATGCATCAGACATTGCTCGAGAGAATGACCGCTTGAGAAATGAAACCAACCTGGCCTACTTGAAGGAGAAGAATGAAAAACGCCGAAGACAAGAAGAAGCAATAAAACGGTAAATATAAATAAAAGTATCCCAAGTCTTGCATAACAAGGAAATCAATGAGTTCTGCAAAGGCTGTGATGGTGTCACCTGGTCAAGAAGGGTGTTTACCAGTTAGTCTTGATGAGACCAAGTGAAATTGGCAGCTCAACTATAACAGAAACGCAATTCATCTGACTCACAGGACTCTCGCCTCAGCTTAGAAAAGTTACTTACTGGTGTGTTGTGCATATGGAGGTACAGCTGGGCTTGGGAAAGAATTCAGTTTTCTTTAATAAAAGCTCATACCAAACAACCTCTTGGTAAAAGCCCAAGGGAACACATAAACAATCTCATCGTCAGTATTTGATGAAAATCCCCACCTTTAATGGTCTTTGTTATAGTTCTTATTTTATAATGGCTCATCTTCTTCCTAGATTATAAAAAGACTCATGGATAATTAGAATTATATGAGCCACTGAAGGCAGGGGGACCCTCCCTGAGTGCTCTCTATGCAGAGTTTTAGGACTATTACATATCTTGTCTGGTACTGAGTGCCCCAGGTTTGTTGAAATGAAATGACTTTTTTTACTGCAAAATGTACAGTTACAAGCAAATAAGTACCAGATTACAACTTCCAAACTGAGGCTAAATTTCCTGGGGCACTGAAGCCCAAAGAAGGATATACATCTTTTGATTCCCCCAAGAATGTCATAGTGTTTTCAGAGTGTGTATGTGTGTGTGTGTGTGTGTGTGTGTGTGTGTGTTTGATAGTGGTAAAGGTAGAGGCATATTGCATTCTACAAAGTCTTATTTTTTCAATAAGATCTATTTACTAAGTGCAAAGATTCAGAACTTAGAAAATTAATCCTTATCAATTAGCTGGATACAGAATAATATTAGTTAAGCTATTTCAATAGTTGGTGGATTTTTCATCTAATCTGACATTAATAATTTTGCTTCCTCTCTGCGAACATTATGATATTAGGGAAAATTTGTTACATGAACTATTTATTCTTATAATGAAACTAGATAAGGAAGCCCTACTTTAATCATTAAAAGCAGATAACTTTATATGAGAGGTTTGGGAAAGAGAGAGAGCATTGGAAACCAAAAAAAGAAATGTTGTGGAGGATTATTTTGAAACAGTGTAATCTTTTTATTTTAGACTATTAAATGGAAATCCGTGTATTATCAGGTATAAAAATATTTGTGAAGTTATATACTTGATAAATATTGTCATAATTGTTTATATTTAAGTCAATATGTTGTTGGGGACTATGCTATTTTTTTATTCCTCCCCAATTTTAGTTGGTATCACCAATTCCCTTCTAGGATACACTAAATAGACTTTCTTCAGGACAATTTCCGCCCCTTGGGAATTAATTCTCAGGGACTTCTGTATGTATGCTAGCACTGAAGAAAACTCATTAAAAATGAGGTTTCTAAAGTTTTCCTAAAATGTTTCTAAAATTCATAACAAAAAAGAACAATTCACATGTCTCTAAAACAGCTTCATCTTTATAATGAAAGTTTTCCTGATCTTGGCATTAAAACTCAATCATTCATTCTTTTCTTTAACCATATAAATAGAATTATTTGCAGAAGTTTCATTAGATTTTACAGAAATCTAAAGTGTGCTTATCATTGTACTATTAACTTTTGTGTTTCATCAACAAACTTTAGAAAGGTTCTATCTATAAAGATATTAAGACAGAAAATGTCTGATTTTTAGATAGTTTTCTGTCAAGTGTTCAAAAAGTCATAACCAACAACTCCAAAGGAGCCTGAAGTTCGAGGCATGGTGGCAGGGATTTAGGTAAGTGGCAACGCATCAAAACCCTGTCATTACATAGTAAGTGAGGTCCAGAAAATTCAGTTATGTGAACTTTGAGTTGGTCTCTGCTAGGTTAAGAAAGCAGTATTTTCTAGAATCATGTTAGAAAGCATTAAAGTATAGATAGTTCAGATCATATATTGAATTGAAAAACAGTCCCCAATGATGTGAAGACCTTTATTTCCACATCATGCTCTCAGCATAAGATCAAACGTTAGTCTGGCTCTGCTTGAGAACAGAACAAAGGACAGGAATAAGTTACCCACCATGTTACATTCCAGGTGGTGTTATTCACGGGAGAGTTATAGAGGTATGTAATTTGTCGGATCAGACCTGGTGCAGTAGGATTTCACATGATCAGTCTATTCAGAATTTCTCCCTAGATGTGGGTATAGTAGGAGAATGAACCAACTTCCCACACAAGGGAATGGCCAAGTAGAGGTAAACTGCCTGGTCCTAATTCAGTGGTCTTATCTTATGAATTCTGACTCCACCCTGAAATAAGGATCAGACAGAGAGACTTAATCCTGGTTGTAAGAAATAACACTGATTCTGATGAGACAGATAGGGCACCTCACACCTGAGATCAAGAAGATTCAAGGCCATGGGGCCAAACAATGCATGCATACTGCAATATGCACCATGGTTGCTGATGTCCAAACCACAGTGTAACTTTCATGGGAAGAAAGACCTAAAGCAGATTTATTGTTCAACAGACATTTGCTGTTAAATGTATTAATTGAATGGGGAAATATATCTTAAAATTTTGCTAACTGCCAGGCCACATTCAAGACCTTGATGTGACAGCAATGAACAGAACAAATTTCCTGTTGTAAGGAAGATACATTCTGAGGGAAGGGTGAAGAGGAGACAACACTAAACATAATTATATATAAATATATATAACAGGTGGTAAAACAAAGCTTGGTAAAGGAGATAAAAACAGGGCCTAGGGAAGGCTGCATAAATTATGTTTGAGACATTGGAAAAGTGCTGCCAGAGATGTGAAGTGTATGGCTATTGGCAAGAAGAGAATTGTAGGCAGGGGGAATAGTAAGTTTGAGGTGTTCTAAGAAGAGGACAAGGCATCACACAGTGATCAAGGCAAGGATTGGGGAGATTTAAGTTGAGACTGGTAGAAGGCCATCAGGTAATATAGAGCTTTGTAAACTTTTGTGTTTTATTCTGAAGGAGAAAACAAAATTCATTGAAGATTTTTGAACAGAGGTGTGAGCTGCTTTAACTGAACATTCTGCCAGGGTTTGTCTTGCTTCTGTATTGAGGAGATAGATGGGGCATGGCTAAATGTATGAAATCCAAAGACAAATCCTTTGTGATACATCAGGTGAGAGATGATGGTGGCTTGGACCAGGGTGGTAATAGTAAAGGTGGCATAAAATGCTCAAATTATGGGCACCATCAAAATGTTCTAATTGATGAGAGGTGGGAGTTGAATAAGAAAAAAACTGAAGATGGCGTTCTACTTCATTTTGCTGTTGTTTTGTGTCCGTGTGTGCGTGTTTTGCTTTGTCTTTTGCCTGAAACATGAGAAAAGTGATGTTTTCATTTAATGAAATAGCAAAGACTAGAAGAGACGAAGTTTAAGTTAACTGTTAGAGGAATGAAAGCTCAGCTTTGGTATCCCAATTTTGTGAGCCCTTTTGGATGGCCCAGTGGAGAATGCTGGATAGACAGTTCGATCCAGGATTTATGGTAAGATCAAAGCTGGAGACATGAATGTGAGGTTCATCAGGGTCTATAGATCACAAGACATTAGCCTTGTTGAGTACACTTAGAATCTAAAGTCCGAGATGCACCCTGGACCGTTCCTTGGGGCACCTGACTGCTTACATGGTAGGAACAATAGAAGAATCCAGGAAGTACAGCCATGACAGAGGGGAAGAACCATGAAGGATGGTGATGTCTCAGAGTCAAGTGAGAAAAGTGATTAAAGAAGATAGATTTTCATAATGGATCAGTTGAAGCCTGAGAATTGACGCCTCTTACCACATTGGTGTTGTTGACAAGAACAGTTCTGGTGAAGGGCCGGGAACAAAACCCAGTGAGATTGTATTCATGAGTGAGTGGGAAGAAAGGAACTGAAGCAGAATATAGCGAACTATTCTGAGGGCTTTGAGGCTAAAGAAATTAAAAAATATGGAGAGTAATTGTAGTGGAAAGTGGGGTCTCTGGTATTTTGTTTTTCTATATTTTTCCTTTAAGAAGAAAGTAAACTTATTTAAAATGCTTATTTAAAATACTTATTTAAAATGCTGAATGAATGATTACAATAGAAAGGGAAATGTTAATGGCTTAGGAGAAAGAAGGAAAAATTACTGTGATTACGGACTTGAGTAGGCGTGAAGGCTTAGGATCCAAGACATCTTAGGAAAAAGCATAGACTGCACAGCCATCGTAGAAGAAAAGATGGCTCAGGGTACAGAAGGCTGAATGAGACTGAATGAATGACTAACCCTGCAGGACAAGGTCCCCAACCTGGTTCATTGCCTTCCAAGCACCTTTGTGTTACTGCTTCTATAGCTGTTCATTCAATAGGATTTGAAGATGTGGTTCGTATGTGTCTCAGATATTGGTAACTCTACGCATTCTTTCCTGCATCCATTCCTCCAAATATTTTTCTGGAATTGTATAATGTTAATATCTTTGAAAGGACAAAATTCAGCAAAACCTCCTAAATTATTGCGGTTTCTTCCTCAATTATTTGAGGACATAGAAGTCTCTGGATGTTGTTGGGGGGGAGGTGAGGTTTGAGAGAGAAATATCAAAAGAACCAAACATGAGTGATCAGACAGGAAGAAGGGACCAAAGGTCTTGCATGACTCTGTGCCAGGGCTGTCTGTGGGTATCTTAAGTTATCCCCTTTTAGTGTCCATTGCAATATCCAAACTCAACTTTGTTTTGTTCATATAGTGACTGGCATCTTGGGATTCTGACAATTTAAAACTTATAAGCTTTTATTTCTTCTCAGAGTACATTTTTGGAATTACTTCACATTTCTTAATAGAAAATGCATGTTTAATATTTTTCAGCATTTTGGGGTTTCAGGGTTGGCAACAGAAGTGGAATACTCACATCTAAATTTAACACATATTTTAATTTTTAACATGCAATTTATGTCCAATTGTAAACAAAATTCTACATGACATTAATGAACATAGCTTAATTAAAATTCTTTAACATGTCTGCTGGATGCCTTCTTAAATATATGCTGTGATTTGATATATGGGATATAAATGCTAAAAATCTAAAGATGGGGCATGTTTGACCTTGAAAAGGCATTGATGATAATTCTCTGTGAAATATGCCAGTTGCAATTTCAGAAACGTGCAGACTGCCAAGGATTGCTTAAAAAATGGAAATAGGATTTCATATGATTGACCTTCTGGATCACATATGTGCCAAAATGCCTTTTGTGCTGAAGCTTGGAGGCTTAAAACACTGAGCTCTCAGAAAAAGAATATCCTCATCACTTTCTCAGTGTTGTAAGTCACTTAGGCTTTCTCAGTGCAATTCCTTATTTTTTAAACTAACTTGAACCCCCTGTCACTCCTAACTTTCTGGTACCTTCACTTCCATTTCTCAAATGGGATTTTACTGAAAAGGCTCTTTGTGTGAAAAATTCTAAATAAATAGAAAAAAGTGATCCTGTTAGCGCTTTTTTTTTTTAACAGCCCCAAATAACATTTGATGAGAAAGAATGGGAGAGAAAGACCGAAAAAAGAAAAGTTAATGGAGAATGAAAAAAATTATTTCAGTAGCTCATCATTTCTGCTATTTTAAACCCTAATGGTTTTGTGCAGGCACTGTTAAATGAGATTTACTTTTTATTAAAAAGCCTGTAAGAAAACAAACACTCAAAACCTACAGCTTCCAACAAGTGAGCTCACTTGAGGTAGGTTACAAAACCCTAGTTTGTCATGTGTGGGGGTGAAAAGGGATGTTTAAGAAACAGGGATGATGTGTATGTCGAGCCACTGAGGTAACACAGGCATCAGACATTAAATAAATAGAAGGCAACTGACCAATGAGAACAGAATCTAGCCACAGACGAATTGTAAAGGCAGTGCTTGTGTGCACCTGTGAACATAGGCCAGTTTCAGAAGTTCACTATGTATAGGTAAAGCCATGTTTAGGACACCAATTAAGGCTATTCATTGAAAAAATAAAAATAAAAAAAATAAAGCTATTCATTGAGGAAGAGGGCTAATCAAAAGAGCATCTGGTATACCAAGACCAGAGGTGAGGCTTCCTTTCAAGTGAACTTTTCTTTCTGGATTCTGGACCCTGTCCCTACACTGTCTCCTTTTACTATTAGCCACAGAACTTTGAAAACAATAGAGGCAATATCCCTTCACCAGAAAGCAACAAGAAAATATGTTCCCAGGACATGTTTCTCCGAGTATGTTTTCTATTATCCAACCGGATTGGATTTTTTTTTTTCCCTAATGAAACAAATGCTACATTAGTGAAATTCTCCCAAACATTGCAAGTCTGGAAGACAGCTCTCAGCTAGAGCAAAGTGGTTCTGTCACAAAGGACTACTTAGGCTGATTAGGAACATCTCTGTTCCCTGTGGATGCCCTCAAGGGATCTATATGAGGTTATATTTCCTCTTTAAAAGTGACAGTCAGAAATGGAATTAGATTACTTACAGCTCCTTTTAAAAAAATACATGCAATTGTATATTAGTATGTGTACTTGGAAGCTGTTTATAGTTGAAGGCTTCAGTATTTCTGTTAGTCAAAGAGGAACAAAGGACCACTAAATATCCTTCAGACCAAGTAGGGAAAAAAAAGAGTAAAAATAAAAATAAAGTATTTGCTGTTCTTTTTCTAAACCATTGCTACCTAAAAAGCAAATGGTCCTAATACCAGGGTTTTGAATTGGTTAATATTTTAAATAATTAGTCGAAGACATAATTACACTGAGAACTCTTATTAGAGAAATGTTAACAGTTACATAAATCCTCTCTAGATAGTTATGGCTTCTGAAATCATGCTCATGATTTGTGGCAAAAGACTGTATGGAAATAGAGAGCATTTGCTGAAGTGCATTTTCGTGAGTGATCTATCCATTTAGTGCTAAATGAATACCTACTTTGGTCATGAATAGATAATCTCATTGGGTTTGTTTTAATTGGAGGCATATAGAAAACTGAAATACCCTATTTGTATATCAAAATAGATGTTGAACCACCATTGCTCAGGTGAATTGAGGACAGTTAAATGAACCAGAGTTCAGAAACATAACTGTGTCAACTTTTAAAAATATTCTACAGCTAGTCTTAAAATATTTAGAAATATTCTATAGCTAGGATAGAAATACTCTATAATTAGCAAAAGCTCCTATGCTTAGAGTCTAGGAAACAAACTCAAAAAGCCCTCAGCCATAATCCCATCTAGAACGAAACTCAAATCTGCAGCGTGTCAGGGTCTTGCTGGACTGAATCAGCTGATCTGATCTGATGTGAATTTCTGACCTAATTTTGCTGTAGGACTCAGTGCTCAGGCAGAGAAAACAAGGTTAATGTGTTGATAAGGGGCTGAGATTAAACAGCAGACAGTATCTTAATAACTCTCTCTAATTTCAGCTTCCTCTTGTGTTTGTGATTAATTCCAATCACTTCTGTATTAATCATTTCAGGGGACCTCAAGCTGCTTTGCTAGTTTTTATGTTAAAATTATGCATCCAGATTTTCTTTTTTTCTTATAGACAAACAAAATATCCAGATATTGCAGTGATTTTGGTTAAACACCAAATGTATAGAAAGGTTTTTATTCGTAGAACCACACAATTGAAAGACAGAATTCAATAATTCACCTTGTCCATCCCTCACTGGCTGCTCTTTATTGAGCCAGAAGCCAAATCGACAAAGCTGATACTAAATAAATTGATTTATTGAAAGTGTTCCCCTTTTTTTTTCAGTGCTGGTGGGGAAAGTTAATATTAATGAACACATATCTAGGGACACCACTTATGCTCGTTAATATTAACTATCCCCACTTAGCCTAAGGACACCACATTGGTCCATTCTGACCATTGTGCCTATGCACTTTGCAAGTAAAGTGGTCCCTGTCCTGCTGCCCTGCAGGGTTTTCAGGAAGGATCACCACAGTCCTCATATGATTAATACAAACTTCAGCCTTCATCTATTTACAATTTACACTGCATCTATATTTCTAATAAAGATGATTTCAAGTTTTTCATTCAGTTACCTGCCAAGACAGATTAGAAGCCACATAAGGAGGGGCCGTTTATAGTCCATTTAAGATAAACCTCCTCCCCCTCCTCTACCTTTTTGAGAGCTTTTTATACTTGTGATTGTTTAAACTTAATTAGATTCTGGACCTAGCCTTGACTTTGAATTTTAAGAATCTCAGTATCTGTTCCATATCTGAAATAAATAGACAGATGTTGGCAAGAGGAGGGGCTTTTAGAACATAACCATCTATGTGCCAGCCAGTCAGCATGAGGATTAAGCTCTAGTAAAGCTGAGGAAATTGCAGCAAAGAGTACACCTTCCAAACATCCAAACCTATGGCAACCTGAATGATTGAAAAGAAACCCTTTGGAAAATTTAAGGTAATCTTTCTTTTAGAAGTAGCGTTAAATATTTAGAGATGTTTATAGATTAATTAGGCAATAGCTTTCAGCCCAGGGTGTTTTTTATGCTCTTCAGGCTCTTGGAGGATAGTTTCAATCTTTAACTAAACATGGCCTTTGTAAAATGTTTAAAAACCCAGATAAGGGAAAGGAATTATTACAGAGCAAGGCTATGAGTCAGAGGATTTTTTAGCTCCTAAAAATGTAATATGGCTTAGAGAACATGTCTAATGTAGCAAATGAAACTGCTCGAGACTGAGCATGCTAATAAAATAGCTCCAAGGCTCTATCCAACTTTGATTTAGCCTGAAGAAAATATCTTCATTACAAATGTATAGGTCACCTTGAAATTAATTTTAATAGTGAATTGACAGAAGGAAGAGCAAGCCCCTGTCCCCAAATGGATCTTTGCTCAAAACACCTGCCTCTAGTTAAAAGTTATTCTCAATGACACTCATATTTGGAAAAACAGAACAGAATATTCATGTCCAACCTCAGAATATGAATATAACTAGCCTGCCAGGAAGCAGGAAGCGAAGGGGAAAAAAAGCAAACTTTTTTTTTTTTTTTTAAGAAAAGCACTTTCAATAGAATATACAAGGAAAACACTTTAAAAATAAAAAGACTGGCATTTAGAATCCATTATTTTAATTAGTAAATTGCATTTTAGTCTTTGATTTGAGGCTAAATATACCACTCACCATAATGTGATGGTTGAATAAGAAATGAGGTCGTTCAGCAATGAAGAGCATTACCACAGAGACGTCTTAATTTCCTATTGGGCTGATGTTTATGTGTGTTGCTTAGCTATTTTGTTTCTACACGATTTTTTTCTGTAAGCATTTATTGAACATCTATTTCACGGTAGGGATTATTTTGCATGTTTGGGATAAAGCAGCAAACAAAGTAGTAAAAATGTTTGCCTTTGTGGGATTTACAGTCTTGTGGGGGTGGGATGAGGGAGACAAACAATAAGCGAGTACAGAATACATTAAAATGTGATGAGTTCTATGAAGAAAAGTAAATCGGGGCATTGGGGGTCAGGGGTATGGGGAGAAGGCAATTTTACACAGATTGGTCAGGGAAAGGCTCACAGAACATATCACCTTTGAGGGAAAAAGCTGTGTTCCAGCATGAGGAAACATCCAGAGAACATGTCCTAGGTGGGAGACATTCTGGCATGTTGGTAAAACCAACCTGAGGTCAGTGTGACTAGAACGGGGCATGTGAGGTCAAAAGGAACGGGGTTGAATCTTGACAGGATGTGGAGATCACTGTCAGGACTTTGGCTTTTACTCAAATGAGACGAGATGAGAAGTCATAGTGTTTCAAGAGGAAGAATGCCTTACCTGACTTCTGTAATCAAAAGGTGGGGCATGGGGCCAATACGTGGAGAAGCAAGGACAAAAGCTGGATCATCAGTTGGGAAGCCATTAAAGCAGTTGTGAGGAGGGAAGATGTTGGTATGGACCAGGGTCCATGGATAGGGAGAATTGTTGTAGAAATTGAGATACATTCTGAAGGTAGAGTTGATGGAACTTGGTGACAGATTTGATGTGGGGTTGAGAGCAAGGTAAAAGCATGGCATTCCCATTAACTAGGATGGAAGGACAACAGATAAAGGTTTTTGTGAGAAACACTTGGGGCATACTAAGTTTGATATGTTTACTAGGCTTCCAGTGATTTGTTGATTTTTATAGGAATTAATGTTTCCTTTTTGATAATTTGTAGGTGAGAAACTGTATGATTTTATGGAAATTTGAAATACTTTTATAAAACTCTAAAAGGTATACTGACATGCATTTAAGTTTGAGGACAGATTATTTTTTTTTAATGTTTATTCAGAGGAGAGCAAGCATTGTAGATTAACCACAGCGAATAAACAATTGCCTGGAGGTCTCTCCATTGTGCAGAGTTAGTGGAGTTAGTGATCTTGATTCTGAGAGTGTCATGATCCACCATCTCAGGTGCTTTCCAGTTTAGGGCAGAGATAACAACCCTACTCCTTAATTTAAAAATCAAGACAAAAGGCAGGTAGGTGCAGGCCTGTCCTACCAAATACTTGACATTTTTTAAGAGAGAAAATGCTCTGAGGATGTGTTGATTCAATTATTAGCATTGGAAATGTCCACTTTTAAAATGACAGAGACATAGATAATTAGTTTGCTAATTGATGCACATTAGGCACTTTTTCTGTTCTTGGGTATGACAATAAACCAGTAGATAGTTATCCTATTGTAAAAGGACAAAAAAGGAGCATAACTACGTAGTGGAAAAATCCTAGTGCACAAATGTGGTATGAGTAACTTTCCCCGCTTTAGTGAGAACCATAAAAAAGTCCCGTAATTTTTTTAAGACTTTTTATTTTTATTTATTTATGTATTTATTTTTACATATATATTTTTAATTGAAATTCAATTTGCCAACATATAGCATAATATTTTTGTTTATTTCAAAGAGAGAGAGGGCAGCCTGGGTGGCTCAGCGGTTTAGCGCTGCCTTCAGCCCAGGGCCTGATCCTGGGGACCCGGGATCGAGTCCCACGTCGGGCTCCCTCCATGGAGCCTGCTTCTCCCTTGGCCTGTGTCTCTGCCTCTCTCTCTCTCTCTCTCTCTCCCTGTCGCTCATGAAAAAATAAATAAAATCTTTAAAGAAAAAAAAAGAGAGAGAGAGCAAGCGTGCATTGGGAAAGGTTAAGGAGGAGCAGGCTCCTCACTAAGCAGGGAGCCTGATTCGGGCTAGATCCCAGGGCCCTGAAATCATGACCTGAGCCAAAGGCAGATGCTTAACCCACTGAGCCACCAGACAGTCCCCAAAGTCCCTTAATTTTTAAGGTTAAGTTTACTCATTTGGTAATTAGGAATTACAATATTCATTTTGTTGCATTGCTCAGGGAAATAAAGATACAATCCACGAAGCAATTAGTGGAGTAGCCAACATGTGGTTGCCGCTTACAGTTGGTAATTGCTATTATTGTTAGAATTAGGATTGTTATTACTGCTTTTACTGTCATCATTATCACCTTCATCTTCATCACATAATGTGGCTATATTAATAATGACATATGGCATCTTGTCCAAAAGGTTCTGTCTCCGTTTAGGGTAAAAACCAACACAGAGAAAGGAACAAGATGGTTTGCTTTGAGCACTTGCAAATGACAAGTGTACCCCCAGGCTTCCAAATGTGAATTTCTTACTTTATTATCATTCTGTTTCATCTTCTTGATGTGTGTGTATTTTTGTTGTTTCTCCCAAAATTATTAAAGCTCATGAAGGCTGAAAGAATTTTGGCATACACATAGATTCAAAAGGTGGCAATAATTGGTAGTTTTAATTTTAATTATTAAACTGGCTTCTAAGAGCAGAGCAACTGTCCCTTGTGCATAGTATGTTCTGAAACATTTGTAAATCAAACTGCATTGAACTCACTTGGTGTGCTGACAATGGGTTTCCCAAGGGAATAGCAAATAAACTGGTAGAGCGCGTGATTTTTTTAAAAGTAATTCACTAATGAGTTTCCAGACGTTTTCAGGGCCGTACCCTCAAAGTTTTTCCTCTTGACCTAGGAGCTACTAAATTTTTACTCTTTTCATGGAAATGAATAGTTGCTGTACAACTGCCATAACTTTTAGGTTAAAGGTAAACAGAGAAAAAAAATCATGAATTATGAAGATAAAATGACAACTACTTGATATCGACAAGAGCTACATTCTAAAATGGTTTTTTGTTCTTTTTGTTGCTGTTTTGTTTTTGTCTTAAAGAAAAATGCTCCGTGGTTTGATTCCTCTTCTGGAGACCAATGTTACTTTCAACATTGCATGTAAATGCTGCTAAAGGTTTCAGCTTCTTAATGGTTTGATGATTCCGGGGAAGGTTAGGCCAACAATAGCGCTTAACTGGCCTTTGCACGGAGAAAGAGCTCTTCTTTCATTCTACTTGAGGAAGTAATTGTAACTCTGATCTCGCCAGCTCCTTTGGAAGAAAATTAGAATTGCATGGAGAAACTTGAGTCTTTAAAAATTTTCCTACAGGGATTTATAACTCCCCAGGATGCTTTGTTGTTACATTGTCACATGTAATTTTTTAAAAATCTGTTCTAATACACAACTGAAATAGTATTTGTTTTGGTGAGAAATGACAGACAGGACTGGAAATGACTTGTCAAACCAGTTATTTTATAGATCATTTTTAAGGCAATGTTGCTTTTCCAGCAGCTGGTATTTTATTTTATTTTGGGAAGAGATGTCATTTTGTGATTAACAAAAATGAACAGTAATGGAGAAATTAAAAAAAATGATGGAGAGATATCTTTATAGTGATCAGAGCACCTATAGAGTCTTCTCTCAGGAGAGAGGATGGCTTCCTTTTTTAATTCTCCTTCCATAGCAGGTATGAAATTATATAGCAGGGAAAAGTTGACCATGGTGAGACTAGAATCTGAAATGATTTACCTTTAGTGTCCCTCTAAAGTGTTTTAGGAAAAAACTCATTGCAATTAATGTAATTTATTTTCTTCCGCCTCCTAGTCTCTGGATCATGAAACAAAGGGTTGAGATGAGTAGTTTGTGACTTTTCTCAGGATTTTTACAGAAACCTGTGTGCAGCCCTAAAACCTCAGCAGCTTCAAACCTGCAAATCAATACATATATCATATCTTATTTAGAAAGAAATTCCATGTGCTTTAAACCCCACCCCCTTAGTACAGATGCTAATTTCATTTCTAGAAATTAGTTTTTTGAAATAGTAAGCTTCATTCTCAGATTTGTTTTTTTCCATATAATTTTACTTTTATTTCTTAGTAACCTCTTAGGATTTCAATTTATTTCCTTAGTTCCTGTGTTTTATAATCCATTTCAGCTCTAATCTGGTTTGTATACGTACGTACGTGTGTGTGTGTGTGTGTGTGTGTGTACTCTGTTAAGTTTGTGCACAATTATTTATGAAGCCTAGGTATTTCAAATAAAAGTAGAGAGGAGAAACACGGTTTCAAAACATGGTACATGGTTCAACAGATTAAATGGGATAAAGACAGGTGGGGGAGGGGCAGAAAACGACTGCCCAGTAAAAGCCTTTTTAGCAAATCATGCTGAATCTCATTAATAAAGAATACGTCCACTAAAGCTGTACAATCAATCTGCCGTGTGCATTAGTGATGTCTAGTCCAATTCAGGTAGATAAATTGTTCCCTAAGTGTTAGTCGGCTGCCATTCAAATCACAATACCAATAATACATGCCATGCTGAATTTCTCCTGACTCATGATGAATTTTTTTTCACGGGGTTAGATAAGACTAAACAGGTGAAGGAGAAGAAAGATATCTGTCTGAATGAACACCACCACCTACAGCAAAGAAGGATAGGTAACTAGAGAGATAAGCCAGACACAACTACACTGTGAACCCATCTACCAAAAATACACTGGCAGGGAGCAATCCAACTCAACCCCATGGCCAAAAGTGTCAGCTAGAAATACAACCGGAAACGACAGTCAATACAGAGTTTGCAAAGTCAGATGATAGCATTACTGTAGCCCAGAGTTATCCATCATGGGAAAACAGGCCCAAGACAAGGAGGATAAAAGGAAAGGGAAAAAAGAGTAACTAAATACTTCCATGAATATTTTAATTACAGCATCTTAGTCTGGTCTCCACCGATGAACAATTCTATTTAATGATAGCTACCATAACTAATATTCTTCCCCCTGGCTTGCCATGAGAAGCTCTCATTATTATCCATGGATACTTTTTAAGGCACAATAGAACACTTCCTCCTGAGGTTCTTTACTTTGAATCGACACTGCGTAATTCTTCTGATGAAGTCCATTGGCTTTGTATACATCCTGAAAAGAAAAGCACCTGCTTTTGAACCCATAGTGGAAGGGAAAAAGCGTGCTACCACTTCTTAGGAGATTAAAAGTCTCCGAGGAGATATCGCACATGTAAGGGAGTATTTTTGAAACGAGGTGGAAATACTAAGCCTGAGCTATTGTATGATTGCATTAAAGTGGAGGAATGAAAGATTAGGGTGGTATTGGGTTTTAGGTAGGAAGGCTGCTTGTGGATTTGTCATTAATGCCGTGACCCTATCTGCCCAAGCCTTTCCATTTCAATGAAATTTAGAATTCTAAAAGGAAGTCAGCTTCCTAGGTCCCCCATGTAAGTTGCCTTCAGCAAAGAACCTCTATCTTTAATTTAACACAATTGGCAATCTTGGTTTGAGACAGACTGTGATTTAGTTAACATGAAAATAGAATGACCTCTGTCACCCCAGAGTTGAATGAGAAACTCAGTTCAGGTTTGATGGCATGTGTGAACTCTTGGAAGGTAAACTGGGGGAAAAACTCAAATGGCCTTGGTGAACATGTGGGAAACTGGAAAAATCCTTCATATCCTGGCCCGATTTTCTCCTAGACAAATGTATGCATGTTTAGTTTTTAACGATGTGCTTTGATAATGTATGCATGCTGCATGACCTCAGTCACACAGATGAAATCCCATTTTATTTTATTTTATTTTTTTTTGAAACCCCATTTTAATGAACAGGCTCAGCATGATCAACCTGATGCAATAAAACTATTTGTGCCAACAAATAGTTTACAAGTTGTGCCAACTAGCAGGATATTAGTTCTTTTTGAAAGGGTGTGTAGGGGTGGAGCAGGGCAGAGGGAGAGAGAATTTTAAAAAATCTTCTTAAACAGGCTCCATGTCTATCCCAGGCTGGAGGCAGGGCTTGATCTCATGACCCTGAGATCATGACCTCCCCAAATTAAGAGTGGGATGCTTAGCCAACTGAGCCACCCAGGTGCCCCGCGAGTTCCTCAAAAGGATGCAATGTATTCTGCAAAGCATTCGTACAAAAAATAGTATGTAGTAGATACACCTTCTACTTTCAACATCTTGAGCAGTCAAATTCATGCATTTAAGATCAGACCTGATATATCTCAAAGCCAACATTTTGTTCCATTTTTGTTTGCATTCACATCTGAACTTTGAAGAAAAATAGAGTTTCTTCATCCCTTTCAAATTCATTAGGATAGAGTGAAGAAATGAACCAAGAAAATGTTACTTTGTATTAAAAATGATAGCGAGACAATGAATTAATTAAAGTTTTCATCAAATTATTTTTCTTCTCAAGTATAAGTACTTCAGATTAATCAAACATCTCATTTGTACATTTTCTCTAAATGTTCCCAGCCTCAATTCGTATTATTCAAACCCTAATTATCATTTCTGGGCAAAACAAATAACCACATAAATAACACAACCCACACTTATACAGACTGTAGGAAGAGTCTTCTGTTGTACATGGCTTATAAATTAGCATAAGAAGTTTCTGAATTTTTGAATAATGACCTTTGAGACCCAGAGTTATTCTCTCTTATGATTTTATTAGAAACATAGAATAACTATAAATGAGGCAAAAAAGAGGAAATTATAATTTAGGAGAATTATAACACCCTCAGGTTTGACTTTCATAGTTTAGAAAGGTAAATACAAGTAATTGCATTGACCACCAATGTGCTTATGACATTTGTACTGCATATATTTAAATGTGTTCAGAACTTGGTCTTCCTAAAACCAAAGCATTAAATGGAAATAAATAGATATAAAGGACAAAACTGAAAAGGGAGAGTAGAGGTCAAGAAAATTTTAGCCCGGTCACTGAAATGCCAGACTTTGTTTCCTTCTTCTTCAGTCTCTCAATTTATAGGTAATTTTGCAAAATGCTTGCTAGGAGTAACCATTAAAAGAATCTGTGCAGTTCTGAATAAAGTAAACCCAAAACAATTGGAAGTTATTTACATCCTATGAAAACCTGTGTCTCTGAACTTGTACTTAATTGCCACAGGAGCATCGCTTTTCTAGAAATCAAACTTTTAGCAACTTCAACAATAGAAATCCATTTGTTTCAGGGGAAAAACTTTCATAAAAAGGAGACAGAACCACATCAGGTGCCTGGCAAGTTCATGTCAGTGGAGTGGCCATGTCTCTCCCACTATGGAGTTATTGAAGCACAACCATCGCACAGCTACAGGATGAGGAAGCAGGTGCATTCATCCTAATGCACGTCTGCCAGACGGTTTATTTCAAAGGAGTCAGTGTGGCATATCAGAATTTTTACTTTTATTTTAGTTGTTTTCTTGTCTGTGAATATGTGTGCATGTGTATATGTGTGCTTCATCTACTGATGTTTTGATGGATTATACACAGAGCATTTTTCATCAGGAATTTATCCAACAAGTAAGGGCACTTTGGTTATTAAATTGAAGTCTCATGTTAGAGGCCATTAAGCAAATTATTTAGTGCATTCTGCTTTAGAAGGCAAGGGCACAAGTACAGTATTTTATAACCGGTTAATTTCATGCTGCAATTAAATTCTTGACACACAGTTGGAATGGCAAACTTAATGTGAAGGGGAAAATTAAAGAGGATTTCTATTGTCAAGTTTCTCTTTGAAAATGGACTTTTAAAGAGTTCTTTCTAATATGTATAGGAGCCCACATCCTCTGCCCTCTGGTAGGGTGGACACTACCTGTTATGTAGAGAATAATCTGAGCAGAACTAAGTGTTTGGATTTTCAATTTTTTTTTCTTTTTTAGATTTTATACAACCAGTAAGGGTTGTATTATAGCCATTTTAGCAGACACCTTAATGAAGGCAGTTTTTTAATAATAAAATTGGACTAAATCAAATACATGTTATATAAACGTCTAATTTTCAGTTTGATGGCTAGATTAGGAAAATTGGGATTATTTGTGTGTGTGTGTGTGTGTGTGAGAGAGAAAGAGAGAGAGAGGGAGGGAGGGAGGGAGAAAGGGAGAGAGGAATTTTGAGTGTAAACTCAAATTTATATTCATTATCGTGGGGATACATACAGATTAAGAAAAAGAGAGGTAGTTTGTCAAGAATAAATTCTTGATAATTGAAATCAAAAGAAAATTGTAATGTCTTCTGGAAAATTAGTTCCATATTATACTTATCTCTTGGGCTTTTCCTTTTCTTTTTTTCCACCTAGTATTTTTGTCTGAACACACTGTGTAGTGTAGCAGTTCACAATGTAATTAATCTACAGTATCAGACTTCCTTCCTGGCTGTATTTTCTCCCTAACTTCTGGTTGTGTGATCATAGACAAGTTACTCAAACTCTCTGGGCAGCAGTTCTCTCCAGAATAAAGGAGTGGTGCTAATAACAGTAGCTTAGAATGTTTATGAAAAAAGTCAATGACATCAGGCACGTGGGGGGGGGGTGGCTTAAAAGAGAACTCACAGTAAGCATTATTGAGTGTTAACTTTTATGCACTAAAATATATGCAACACAAGGGCAATGATTTTGCTTTGCTTAGTACTATATTCTTGGCACCTTAGTGCTAAGAATACTTAGCATCTTAGAACAACGGATGTTCAGTAAGTGTATATTTGAATGATTTATTATCAACTGATATTATGAGACCTTACTCATGGATTAATAGGAAGTTAATAATATCATGTAATTTAAGGGGGTGCTAATTTAACCCTTATTCTGTGAAAATATCTTCTTTGATATAGCCAATACTATAAATCTCAAAATTATAAAATTATTCTTTTGGCTTCCATGTTGGTTTACTCTTTATAAGGTAAATGAAGAGGGAACATATTAGTGTCATCACACTAGTATTAGTCAATTTTGCTTTACTTCGAATGATTTATTATATCCATTCCCAATAATAAAAGGTTGGTGAGCACTGTCCTTTTGAGGGGATACCCAAATGGCAAAGAGATGTGAATTGTGAATTGAATGTGGCAATGAGCTGGTAACAAATTTCTATTTTATACTTTTTTCAGATTTAGATTAATATGTAATGTCATGAGCAGGAAAGTGGGTTTCCTGAAGTCAGATAGCAAATTTTTGCTGAATTTGGAAAGAAAAGCAAGACTAGTTTCCTGGTATAACTGATCTAAATTATCTCATTTAGTTTAGATTTTAGATGGAAAACAGTTGGACAATAAAATGTGGAATATTGAGATTAAAAAGTTTAAAACCCTGCTAAAGGTCTTGAATCAGAAAAACTGCCTCTCATCCTTATGATTCTCTCCACAAAACTCCACAAAAGGAGGATGAATGTTAAGGAATATCCAGACTGTCTGCATTTTTAGTGTTGCCCACATAATCACTACTAAGTTATAACACCTAGGAAACTGTTAACAAATGAATCATTTTTTATACAATACTAATGAGCTACAAATAATGGCACTCCATCAAATTGTGTAATTTTAGTCAAATTTGTTTATCTTTAAAGTATCTTAGTGTCCTCATCCATGAAAGTCAAAACCATAATGCCCACCTTGCCAGACGGTAGTGAGGATTAAATGGAATATCAGTATTTCAAGAGCCCACTACTTTCCAACTTTAGGGAATGTGTGTTTCTCCCTCAAGTTCTGCCTCTGCTCACGCTTGTGTATTTCACACCATTCATGATCCTGTGTCTTGGGTGGGTCCCTATGATTGTTTTAAGACTAAGCTCCAGTATCAGCTCTCAGACACATTCTCTTGTCTTCACAGACATTGGTCATTCCCTCTTATTTGCTCCAAATTACTCTATATAATTCTATTCTAACCTTTAATGCATCTTCTATAATGATTTCCACATGTAAACTTAAAAGTGAACCAAATAATGGCCATACCCTGGTTTGGAAGGGTATTCAAATAGATGAGAGTCTAACCACTTGGGATATTTATAAAGTGACCTAGACCTTTGCTGGAGTGTCTCAACGAATAGCCAAAGGGTTGTTTTCATTCAGGAAACCAATGTCTCTCCTTCTCACTTATAAACTGCTAATAGGCCCCATACCATGTCACTCAGGCTCTCCTCTCTCCACTCTCTTCTCTTGGCTTTAAACTCTTGATTGCATAGATCAACTATTGCTCAGAGTTTTGGGGATCTGGCAGGAAGCAAGAGAGGTTGATTCTTCCTCCTTCAGTCTTTGTGCAGTACCTAAACTCTGCACAGGAGCAGGTCTCCAGGCTGGGATGTAGCATTGTTCTTCCTTGAGAAGTGAAGAAAATAACAAAGTTCATAATCATTTATAATTTAGAGTCTTCATTTAAGTCCTATCCATAGTTGTCTGTTCCTTTCTTTTCACTGTTAGCTGGATTCCTTCCCTCTTTTTTTTTTAACATTTTATTTATTTATTCATGAAAGACACAGAAAGAGAGAGGCAGAGATACAGGCAGAGGGAGGAGCAGGCTCCATGCAGGCAGCCCGATGTGGGACTTGATTCTGGGACTCCAGGATCACGACCTGAGCCAAAGGCAGACGCTTAACCACAGAGCCACCTAGGTGTCCCAGATTGATTCCTTCTCAATATAGGTATCTAGGTGGGACTTGGAAAAGTAATAAATTGGAGTTCTCAACATAATTTGGCAACTCTGTTTCTTCTTAAGAGCCTCTTTCCTTTACATATACTTTCCCACTCAAGTACCCTTTAGTCTACACTTTCAGATAGTGGTTATATGAACCATCAACTCACTGTGGCAACTACTTGACTTTGCTATTGTAGCATGAAAGCAACTTGACAATACTTAAACCATGAGCACTACAGAGTTCAATAAAACTTTATTTTTTTTAATTTATTTATTCATTTGAAAAAGAGAGCAAGAGTACAAGCATGAGTCGGGGGAAGGGCTGAGGGAGAGAATCTCAAGCAGACTCCCTGCTGAGTGCTTAGTCTGTCTTGGGGCTCGATCTCACAACCCGTGAGATCATGACCTGAGCTGAAACCAAGAGTTGAATGCTCAATCAACTGAGCCACCTGGGGACCCCCAATAAAATTTTATTTGTAAAAATAGGTAGAGGGCCAGATTTGGCCTGTGGGCCATAGTTTTCCAAATCCTCCTATTCCATCCAGTGATTTTTGTTGACCTGATTGTCACTATCCAGGCCAATTCTTCTGAAGGTAATTCACTGGTATTTTGCCCTCCTCAAACGTGTGATTTGAAAGCACCAAGAAATGGAAATTAAAACTACACTTTCTGTGGAGTTCTGTGGCTGGATGATCCAGATGCAAACTAAAACTTCAATAGAACTTTGAGAGAGTTTTTGAAATTCTAGAAGAGCTAGTTTTCAAGAATGTGCCTAACTTAAGCAATAAAGAAATTAATAATTTTAAGAGATGACAATGATTGGGACACCCAGGTGGCTCAGTGGTTGAGCGTCTGTCTTTGGCTCAGGGCATGATCCCAGGGTCCTGGGATTGAGTCCCACATTGGGCTCCCTGCATGGAGCCTGCTTCTCTCTCTGCCTATGTCTCTGCCTCTCTCAGTGTCTCTCATGAATAAATAAATAAAATCTTAAAAAAAAGAGATGACAACGATTGACATTGATCATTGATTAGTGCTTGTCTGACATTGATTTAGTGCTTATCTCATACCAGATCCTCTGTATTTTTTTACATCTAGGTCCATTTAATTCAGATATTCCCATGAGTTAGAAACTATCATTTGTTCCATCTTACAGATGGAGAGGCTAAGTCTTAGGGAGAAGGAAATTTGCCAAGATCACATGGTGAGTGGCAGGATTGGTATATCTGGCTTCAAAGAACAGTTCTGAAAAAGAAGAGACTAAGGAGGGTCAGAAATAATGCATTATCCTGGGGATGGGATTTAGAGATGAGAAATGGTTCTATCATCATTTGCTCCTACTTGAGCCAATCTGACAGGTCACCAGGGCAATGCTAGCTGGATTCCAAAGCCATCATCTGAATGCTAAGCTTGCCTTTTATGTGGTGCTACTATGGAGTCAAGAGAACCTCTGGGCACTCAAGGGGGACTATGAAGTCTCCAAACCCATTATCCAGTTCTCAGGACTCCTTCCATATAAAATTTGTAACAATATCTTCAGATTTTCAGATTTCAACACACCTGGAATTTCTTGCAATGTCTGTGACATTTTGAAGAACAACAAAAAGTATCTTTCTTTTGAAATAGAACACAATCAAGTAGCTAAAGAGTCCTCTGTACTATAGGCCTTGACATAGCAAAAGAGGAAACAATGAACTATGGTGAATATGTATTTTTGATTTATATATCGACAATCCATTGACCATTTTAAGATAAGCTCTTTATATTGGGGAAAAAGTAATAAATGTAGCACATTTGCTTACAGAATCTAGTGTGAGTGCTGTATGTTTAACCAAAGCCTCTTAAAGCTTCCTCTTTCAGTGCTTTTCTTATAGTATTAATTTGAATTCTGGTCTATCTATGCTAGAGCAGCATATCAGAAAGAAAGGGGAAAAAAAATCATCGCACACTATGTACTTACCATGGCAACCCCAGCATCACATGGCGTACATGCTAGTCTGGAAGCAAAGAGCTTCATGGGCTCTTAAGCAGACACACACACACCAGCCTCCTGGCCATGTGACTTTGCCTACAGTCAGCAGCCTTTGCCAAGAAAATGTGTCAGCATAAACTGATAAACTCCGGGTTATTCTGACTCCTGCAATTCTCTTGCCTTCTTTAGATCTGCTCACTCATCTTCTCTTTTTTTCTTCCTCTCTCCCTTACTTTCGCTTATCTTCAATATAGAATGCAATAAAGTTTTTTTACCATCTTAGATTGTCTCAAAATAATCCTTTGTATTGAAATCTGTGGCTGGAAAACTATTTTGCAGTGTGCAAGACCTTATTAATGTTCCTATCAGTGTCTTAGAATGTGACATCATGCAATCTTTCCAAAGACTGACCAAAAATGAAACAAAAATCAGAAATATCCATAGCAAAAATGTTTGAAATTGCATAAGCTTTTTAAATTATCTTCTTCAATTAGTGAAAGGATATTATCTGCTTAGCTATCGTTTTAATAGCATCAAAGTTATTTATTAAGTAAAAAGTAATTTATTTATTTGATTAAAACCAAAACCAAAGACAAAAACAGACTTAAATAGAAAAAAAAAAACAAAGCTAACAAAACAAAACAAAATTTTAAACCATGTGATGCATATCACTTCTATGTCTTGAAAACAGTGATGAAAATATGGGCTCAATCTTTTTCAAAAATTATTTCAAATCCCAGAAGAGTATTTTAATCCACTTGGATTAAACACATCATAGTTACATGCTCTCCATATGTTACTGCCATAGAAGAATCAAACCACCAGCTAACCGTATACTCCTGACATTCTTTCAGAGTTTTGGTTTACATATTGGTTTAATTAACAAAATTCTATGTTTTAATTCCTTACTGGCCCTCTGCCTCTCTAGTTTAGCTTCAAGAACATAAAGGCAGCAGATTTTACAAACAGGCAACTCCCAAGATCCCATGTACGGTAATTAATGAATCTTGTGATTTGTGGTAAAGCTTTTGAACTTCAAGGGAGTCCATTTTCAATTTCCAATGCCAGTCAATCAGACTCCAATGCTATTTCCTAAGTAATCACGTTTATGCGCAAATGTTTTTAGTTAACAACCATTGAATAATTGTCTGCCTCTAAACTCTCTCTTTCTCTCTCTCTCTTAAAAATGAGCTTGTTTGCTTGAGACCATTTTGGAAATGATCCAGAACAAAATATCATTAGCATGTTCCAGGAACTCATTTGCAAATGCATTTATGCATTAAGAAGCAGTGCCATGTTGTATCTACTGTGAAAACAGAAAGAGGTTGAGGAATTGAAGATAGGAAGGGTTGACCAAAAGTTTTCATCAGTGAAAAAAAATCTGATATTCTTTAAAAAAAAAAAAGAATTTAATGTAAGACAATAATAATGTTTCTAGCTAAAATACATACTACAAATATGCAGGTGGGGCCATATAATTTACAATGATAATAGTTTTTAAAGGTCTTGTCTGCAGAGGCTGATCATTGATCTTGTATACACATTTGCACTGTGCTATGCATGCATACTCAAGTTTGGTTAGTAGGAAAAGGTAACATAAATTCATCTTGCTACCTATGTTAAGATATTTTTCTATGCCTCTGTGTCTATATCTATCTATATCTATATCATCTATCTATAGCTCTTCTCTATAAGACCATCTTCTTGAGAGCTGAGTCAGCTCTGATTCAGTCCTGCAACTCCCAAAATCTTACTTTACCAGTTCAACTTTTTTAAAGATTTTTATTTATATATTTATTTATTTATTCCTGAGAGACAGAGAGAATGAGAGAGAGAGAGAGAGAAAGAGAAAGAGAAAGAGAAAGAGAAAGAGAAAGAGAAAGAGAAAGAGAAAGAGAAAGAGAGAGAGAGATAGGCAGAGGGAGAAGCAGGCCCCATGCAGAGAGCCTGTTGTGGGACTAGATCCCCGGACTCCAGGATCATGCCCTGGGCCAAATGCAGGCACTAAACCACTGAGCCACCCAGAGATCCTCCAGTTCAACTTTTGTAACAGAGAATGAAATAACCTTGATTTAAGTGAAATAAAAGACTATTTCCCTCTCATACCATCTCTGTGATAATCCAAGCATAAATAGTCCAGGGCTCATATGAAATCTCCACCATGTTTTGCATCTAGACACCTTCATGTTTTTGTGTTTTGCTCATCCATCTTCTTGCAAATTCCCACTTGTGATCTAAGATCCATATCTGCTCTATCTTGTCCTGCCATATCTGTATTTTAGCCACTAGAGAGGGACAAGGGTAGTCAGATTTTTTTATTTTAAAGCATGACCCAAAATTGCACACTTCTTTTTCACTCATTACCCATGACCTAGTCACATGATGACATCCAGCTACCAGGGATGCTGGGAAATGTAGTCTTTAGCTGAACAAGAAAACACACATTGATGAAACATATTGAAGTTTCAACCAAAGCCATATTCTAGGGTAGGCATTTTATACAGAGTGCTTAGGACATATAAGTTTCTCAAAGCTTAATGGATATTTGAAATTTTAAAAAGCTTATTGGCTCCAAAGTACAAAAAAAAAAAAACCCAAACCCTACAAAATATAATTTAATATACAAAATGTAATTATATTTTGTAATTTTATATACAAAATATAATTTAATGAATATCTGGTAACATATCTATGATCTATAATCAGACCAAATTCATTCATTGTTTAATTCAGTATTCTTTTTATTTTATTTTATTTATTTATGATAGTCACACACAGAGAGAGAGAGGCAGAGACATAGGCAGAGGGAGAAGCAGGCTCCATGCACCGGGAGCCTGACGTGGGATTCGATCCCGGGTCTCCAGGATCGCATCCTGGGCCAAAGGCAGGCGCCAAACCACTGCGCCACCCAGGGATCCCCTAATTCAGTATTCTTAAAAAAACATTTATTTAAAAATAATATTAATATTAAAAATAATATTTACATTAGATTGCCAAAACCTTAGAATATACACATTTGCTGAAAAATTATAATCAGTCATTAATTAAACAAGAAATGTACAGTCAAATAAAAAGACCAATTTTTAAAAATATTTTATTTATTTATTCATGAGGGACACAGAGAGAGAGAGACAGACATAGGCAGAGGGAGGAGCAGGCACCCTACAGGGAGCCTGACATGGGACTCCATCCCAGGACCCTGGGATCATGACCTGAGCCAAAGGCAAACGCTCAACCACTGAGCCACCCACGTGCCCCTCGAAGACCAAGCTTTAAAATACTTAAAAATTTTATAACAAGTATATATTTGGTATGAGTATACATTTTAGTTTGTTCCAGAAAAGTCAAGTAGGAAAGTCCCCAAACTAAGTGATTTAAATGGTCTTCAAATGGTTTTTCAATTGGTCCTCAAATGATTTTGGAAAAATGTTACATTCAAGTTGTATAGTCATAAAGTGTGTGCCGTTTCATTGAACTGTATTTTACAAAGGTGAGTATTTATAAGATGTAGAAGTGACTGCAAATAGAATGAGTGAGGATACTATGTGTTTCTCTAATTATCAAACAATAAGCCAATAAAATATTTTAACAAAAGAATGACTATCATCCAACAGCCTGCGAGTTTTTCTTGTGCGTTAGAAAGCGAGGGTTTGTGTAAATAGTGAAGAGAAGCCTTCTTTGTGCTACCTTCAGAAGAGCTGGGGAAGAGAATATGGCATGTCTTCTGTGGCTTAAAGGATGCTGAGGAAGGACAGCTGAGCATCCAGTCGGGAGACTGTAAGGGGTGGCATAGGGAGCAGCTTGAGTAGCCTTAGGGACAGCTGCCATTCTGCCCTCTGCCACAGCAGCCTTGTAGGAGGCTTGAAAGCTGCTTAGGAATTTCTATCAGCCAATAGCCACCGGAGCACTGGTCCTTCCACACTTAAGTTAGGGGGATAAACTTATTTCTTTCTTGGAATTCTAGCAGAACTCTGAGTATTTGGGGGCAATAGGGGCCTGTTCTTTGAGTTAGCAAGTTCGGTACTTGTGCAATTACCAGAAGAGATTTAGAAAAAAAAATGCTTTAGGTTCCAATGATGGAAGAAGTAACTCCTTCATCTGGAAAATGTTCATGCGTTCAACCGATACTGATTGATTGTTCACTCCGTGACTGCTTTACTAATAGGCACTGGAATGTACAACACGGACTCGGAGGTGCTCTGTGAAACCAGTTGGTATTTCCTGATAATGAATTTTCTTTGTGAACTTTCTCCTCTGAAGACTGCACATCATGTCATTTCATAGTTGAGAAATACATGGACAGTTCCATTGTTATAGATGGGTATATATTATAATTTCATATATTTGATATATTCTCTAAATCAAAACCTTATTGTGTGTGGTGTGTGTGTGTGTGTGTGTTCTGATATGAGTATGACCAAGCAACTTGACCCTTCAGAAATAACCAGACTTGCCCATCTATCCCAGACATCGATGCTGAAGGATTCTTCTTTGGGCAGAACACTATTGTTCTCACGAGCCTTTGTACTATGGCTGACAGTGCTTTCTGAGGCAAGCCTGAAAAGTGTCCTGGGATATGAAAAGGCTATTTTATCTCATGATATTGCTTTACTGCTTCCTGACCCATGGTTTGTGACTTCTGTAGTAGTCTTTTATATGCATGATATTTTTTCTTTGTTTCTCTTTTTTTTTTTGTGTGTGTGTGTGTGTGTGTGACGTCTTTCCTCTGAATGTACAGTCCAGAGAATGGTTATGTGCCCTCAGAGATCTTCAGTAATCAAGTAAACATTGAAAGTAAATGAAGCAGACACATAATGGAACAAAGGCATCATTTTATTTCATTCCAAATATATGGCAGTAAAGGATTAGGGAAGAAAGGGAAAGTGACCCAACGGAAAAAGATAAAAAACAGAAGTCTACCGAAACTCAACTGTACTTGTATTATAAATACAAATGAGGGTGAATTAAGATGGAGACCCCTGAGAGTCAAATGATGTCTTATCCATCAGTTCAAGTCTTCAACACTAGCATTCAAACCAGAAGTTCAGTGAGCTTAATTTTTAAATTTGATTTGACTGGTCAAATACTCAAATCTCCTTATGCCCATAGCTACAGTCTGCCTATTGGTTTGGTTTTCTGTCAGAAAAATAAACTGTATATCATTCCCAATGATTAAAATGCTTAAAAGTTTCTACACGTTGGTATCCCTTTTACTAATTAATTTCCTTGTGAAGTATACACGTCAGTAAGTTAAAGGGATGAATTTATATCATAGCCGTTACCCTCCTTGGCTTTATTTCTTAGTCATTCTTATGCACATGTGTACAAACACAAGCATATACACATATTATTTTAGTTATTAAACATAACATTATTATATGGCCATATACCATACTGGTAAAGAACTTGGACCCTGGAAATAGACAGATCTGTATTTAATTTTTGGCTCTACCACTCACTCCCTTTGAGTATCAGTTTGCTCATTTGTAAAAGGGAGATACTGATACTACCTCTCCCTTTGGATAGTTGCGAGAGTTCAGTGAGGTGATACAGGTAATGTGCCAGGTACTCAGTATTAATAAATATAAGATGTTACTGATCACCTACTAGGTGCCAAGGCACTGTGATTTGCAGTTGTGTTGTGGACTTCTCACTGAACTCCCTGTCTTTACCTCCTATACCCCACATGTGATGACCAAGTTAATTGGTCAGATTGTTTTTTTCCTGACATTTTCTATGCTTTCCTTTGACTATAAAACTAACACCAAACAATAATTTGTCCAATACTCAGAATATATTAGCTTCCTTGGCTGCTATAACAAAATACCACAAACTGGGTGGCTTAAAAAACAGAAATGTATTGCCCTAGTTCTGGAGGCCAGAAATTCAAAATCAAGGTGTTGCCATGGATGGTTCCTTGTGAAGCTGTGAGGGGCAGTCTGTCCCAGGCCTCTCCCCTGCTTCTGCTGGCTTACTGGACACTTCTGGATTCCCTGGTGTATAGAAGCATCAGTCCAATCTCTGCCTTCATCTTCACATGGTGTTCTCCCTGTGTG
This sequence comes from Nyctereutes procyonoides, assembly GCF_905146905.1. Taxonomy (NCBI): domain Eukaryota; kingdom Metazoa; phylum Chordata; class Mammalia; order Carnivora; family Canidae; genus Nyctereutes; species Nyctereutes procyonoides. Next base: position 46,586,758 of record NW_026575133.1, on the reverse strand, counting down.
TGTGTGTGTGTGTGTGTGTGTGTGTGTGTGTGTGTGTATCTGTGTGTGTTGTCCAGTTTTCCCCTTTGGGTAAGATCCCCACTCATACTGGATTGGGGGGCCATCCAACTCCAATATTACCTCATCTTAACTAATTACATCTGCTAAGACCCTATAACATGAGTAGGAGGGGGCACAAAATAATTAACTTATAACATAAAACATGCCATAATCTGGCCTCAAGCCCAACTCTCTAACCTAACTCTGAGTTTTTCCCTCCAAATAGAGGAAAGAAGGAAGGAAGGAAGGAAGGAAGGAAGGAAGGAAGGAAGGAAGGAAGGAAGAAAGGAAGGAAGGAAGAAAGGAAGGAAGAAAGGAAGGAAGGGAAAAAGAAAGAAAGAAAGAAAGAAAGAAAGAAAGAAAGAAAGAAAGAAAGAAAGAAGAAAAAAGAAAGAAAAGAAAGAAAAAGAAAGAAACAAGAAAAAGAAAGAAGAAAGAAAGAGAAAGAAAGAAAGAAAGAAAGAAAGAAAGAAAGAAAGAAAGAAAGAAAGAAAGAAAGAAAAGAGGATGAGGAAAGGAATGGAGAGGAGAGGAGGGGAGGGGAGAAGAGAGGAGAAGGGAAGGGAGGGGAGGGGGGTGGTGGGGAAGGAAGAAAGGAAGGAAGGAAGGGAGGGAGGGAGGAAAGGGAGGGGAAGGGAGGGGAGGGAAATAAAGAGCAAACAAGACTTGCTGGCTTCTACACATACCGTAGTTTCTGCATGTCTGCCTTCATAAGCATGAAAGATGCCAGAATGCCCTTTTTCTGTACTTTCAGTTCTCAGGTCAAATTCTGCCAGCTTTGTGTGAATTCTTTGCCCTTTCTCCACTACCTCTACCTTCCCTGCCATCTTCTTCCTGCTTAACAGACTCTCCTCCCTATCAAACCCTCCATTCCTCAGCTGGGGTCTGGTGCTGGGGCTTAGGGAGCAGATACCCACAGGGGCAACAGATGGCTTGAGTAACCACAGAAGCTACCCTAATGAATTATCAAAATGGCTCTACGGAGGAAGAGATGAGCTGAGCTATGAAATGGAAAATAGAAGTCAGCTAGCGCTGCTGCACCCAAGGAATATAAATTAGAATAATCTTGTTATTTGGTGTCTCGCTTTTAAAGCCAAGCATCTGTGACTTCTGAAAAGGTGCTATGCTGGGCTGGAACATGAGCTTTCACATATCCTCCTCGAAAGCTACTTGGAATGGCTTAATGGCAATCATAAAGTTGTCTATGTTTATGTTTACGGAGGTCAGTATGTGACAGGTGCAAAAAATATTCCCTGCTCCTCCCTGTTCTAATCATCTAAAGATCAGAGCTGGTATAAAACACTAGCAATAGGGGCAGCCCTGGTGGCTCAGCAGTTTAGCGCCGCCTTCAGCCCAGGGCCTGATCCTGGAGTCCCGGGATCGAGACCCACGTAGGGCTCCCTGCATGGAGCCTGCTTCTCTCTCTGCCTGTGTCTCTGCCTCTCTCTCTCTCTCTCCTCTCTCTGTGTCTCTCATGAATAAATAAATAAAATCTTTAAAAACAACACCAGTAATGACATATTTGGGGGTAGGTTCATGTCAGCATGAGCTAAAAGGCAGACAGGTTGTCCCTGTCTACTGGTAAACGTTATCACATCTGGCTCTAACACCTGGGGATAAGGTTCTCTGATCATAGAACACACTACTAGCAGATCACAATTGCTTCATTTCCCCCCCTTAAGCTTGCTAAATAGAATAAAAGTGTTTGGTAAATGTGGGGGGCTTCTCTCAGGGGCACTTTCTCCACCATGCTAAACACTGAAATCAACACATCTGCAACTCTAAATGAGGTCTTCTTCACTTGACCCAGGCACTGGACTTTTTGCTTCATACACATTCTCAGATTTAATCAACCTTCCAGGTGAGGGCTAGCAAGGTTAAGTAAGGGACCTAGTGCCAAAGAACTAATGGAAATACCATCACATCTAGACCTGTCTTTCTCCAAAGGCTGCTTTTAACCATTGCGTTGCCCCAGCTGTCTCTCTATAACTAATTTATGGATGAGGATTTCAATTCAAATAGTCACAGATGAAACAGTGTTAATTCTTTTTCTTTCTCTCTCTGCACTAATATGGAATATACATACAGTTGAAATAAGCAGCCTAGCACAAGTTTGCCTTCTTTCTATGCCATGTGCACCTATTGAGATGTCGAGTATGCTTCTAATAGCAAGTGTCACATCACATCATAGTATATGCTTCCTGGACACCTTGCTATGCCAGGCCCAGTACTGAGTACCTAGTAGTTGTGTCCAGACTCTATTGGTTGATTCTGAATTTCAGCTTTACTGAGGGTAAGTGAGATTAAGTGGGTATAGATGAGTTTTATGTGAAAACCATCACATTAAATAATGCGTTGGCTAAACATGATTATATATTCAGTGCTATTGCAACGGTTTTAAGAACCTGCCACAAAACAAAAGATTCTGGCTTTATCAAAGACAGACACGTGCTCCCATTCTTCACAGTGCACTACCTCTGTTATGGCACCACAGTGATATGCTTGTCTACCAAGCTCTGCCCTGGGAATTCCAGACTCTATTTAACAAGTATTGTAAAGTCACTGACAAATGCCAATGGTTTTATGTAGGCCTTTGCATTGATTTCATTTCTAGAGATACAAATATCAAGATGCTTTACCAGATAATAACTCACATATCTTTCTCTATCTCCAAATTAAAGAATTAAGAATTTAAGGTGGTGAGTATCTTTAAAATAATAACATTATAAGTCCAGGGTAAAACAGGAGGGCAATCTAAATTATTTGTTCATCCATTTGTTCATTCACTCAACACATATTTATGTAACACTAACTTTTTGGGGGGGTACTAAGAGTGATAATAGAGGATGCATATGCTTTGGAAGTACATAGGCTTTGCACCCAAATCATAATTAAAGGATCAGTTAAGGCTTCTAGGTGAAGGAATAGATGAGTTTAGACCGATATAATGAGTGCAAGTTAACCAAGATAAGACTAGGGGAGGTAGGGATGCCTGGGTGGCTCAGTAGTTGGGCATCTGCCTTCGTCTCAGGTTGTGATCCTGGAATCCCAGGATCGAGTCCCACATCGGGCTGCCTGCATGGAACTGTTTCATCCTCTGCCTGCTCTGCCTCTCTTTCTGTGTCTCTCATGAAGAAATAAATAAAATCTTAAAAAAAAAAAAGACTATGGGAAAGTGGATGTTAGGACAAAGGGAGAAACAAGCTAAGAAGCTCCCAAGCATACGGGCTTTAGGAAATTCAAAGCAGTTCGGTGAGATTGAAAACAAATGTGCTGGATGGGACATGCTGTAGAAGAAAGCAGAAGCAGGTGATATGTGGGTGAGTCTGAGCAAGTCCATGTGTTGGAGGGATGAGGAGGAGAGATTTAAAAGCTGAAATCAGGTTGGGGATCATGGACGTGTGATGTCAACAAATTTCTCCACTGGTGATGGGTTTTCTAGTTGTGCCCAGAATCCAGGATTAGGCTAAGGAGAGGGCACATGTATATGAGTTGGGTTTCTGAAAGTTGCATTTGAAGGATGTAAAGGGAAGTTGAAGATACAGGAAAAGAGTATAATTAAAGAGATAGATCATGGAATCTGAGCCAAATAAGGAAGAGCATTAAACCAGGAATGGCCTCATCATTGGAGAGAAAATAGAAAGGCTAACATTGAAGCTCTGTTTGAGGTTAAAGCACAAAAGTGTAGGACATGAATAAGAGAAAGAGTAATAGAGCTGAAATGATGGAAAGTGTGAATAATAATAAGGTGTCTGGGTCTATTATTTTGATGGTGGAAAGTTCTAGGTTACTACAAATTGTGGACTGCAACCATGGAGGAGGATCACTAAAGTTAAAGAGAAACAAAAGTTGCTGGAAATGAGGACACCAAGGAAAAGAGAGACAAGAATGAGTCAGTTTCTGGTGGACATTGAAGACACCCAGAATGATGGCACAACATTGAGTAGATGAGGACACAGTGACCCATGTACCCCATCAATTAGTGAGGAAGAATGAAAACGGGGAAAGCATAAGCAAATACCATGAAACTCAGGTTTCACACTGGTTAGTGATTTTTTTTTTTTTTTTTACATAAGGATAAGGCTAAATGCCTGGAAATAACACTGTGCCCACAGAGGGCTACTGAATCCACCTTCAGATCATGGGGGCCCATCAGATTGAATGAATGAAGAGGTTCCATTTGACACTAACAGTTAATATGACATTGAGATAATGATCCTCTTAGCTGGTAATTTCAGGCAATGCTGCAAAATACAGTTGTGATGTAGGGTTAAGCATGTGGACTCATAGACATGAAGGTTTGGGTTCAAATCTCAGCATAAAGAAACAAAACAAAACAAAGCACCCAGCTTCCTCCAAGAACAATTGTGGTTCTTTTCAACTAGGGAGATATAGAAAATACTCAGGAAAGAGTTCTAATGCACAGAGGGTTTTATCAACGTGGAGCATGGGCTACAGAGTATGGGGTAGAGTGACTGCCAATCCATAAGAATGGTGAGTAGCTAGGATTGAATCAAGTAGGGAGTAGTGGAAGAGGTCAAGGTACATGATGTAAGATATAGGCTTAATAAGGGACAAAAAGCTTGCAAAAGAGGAGGGAAAAGATTTTTGTGGAGAACCATGTCACATCTGGGGCAGTCTCAGGGTAGCAGCTGTGAGGCACGCTAGGTGGCTTTTATCTGGTCTCAATTTGCCAGAAGACTTAGTTCTCCTGGTGGATAAAGGCAGGTTTGCCTAGAATCCTAAGAATCTTGCTCAGTTTGGGTGAATTGTACTTCTGATGGATGAGAGACTCGTTTTGTATAAAATAAAGGGAGATCCCATTGTCCATCATTTTATACATTCGTCTATGGGAATCTGGTTAATTGGAGTCCATCATTAAGGAACAAATCCACTCCTTGTGCACAAACAAATCGGGTTCTGAGCAGGGAAGGCTGAGAGTCAGACTTCTCAGCAGGGGCACATGGCACACCAGTATGTAGGGAATATTTAAGGAAGGGTTTGACCTGCAGTTACATTACCAGTGTTTGTGTGTCACTTGAAGCGTTCAAGTCAAATATTTGGATTTGCTTATTGGAGAGAGCTGGATACGGAGGATTCTTTGCACCATGACTATGGGGAATTCACCAGACATTGTCATGCCTCCTTGCAAGGATGTGTCTGGGCAACCGGTGGGTTTTTCTGGGATGATACCTGTCGAGGTTGCTATGTTTTCACTATTTTAGCTTTGAAATACCCACAGATGTAGTCTATATGAATGTAGAGATGTACCAGGATCGTGCAGTGATGTTTAAATTAAAAATATAAGTGGTTGATGCTTATAATTTGATATGCTGTAAGATGTCTTTTTCTTTTCTCCATTCAAACTGGCACGTGAATGGGTTGTTTCTGCCCAGTGAGGCAGTTAAAAGAGGAATAATAATTTATCTGAGCAGACTTAAGTCCGCGTCATTTTGGAAAAGGTGATGCTATGCTTAGCGTCATGCAGAGGGGCTGGACTTACCTTTAAAAGGTAATCCATGGACAGCCCGGTTGGCTCAGCAGTTTAGTGCTGCCTTCAGCCCAGGGCCTGATCCTGGAGACCTGGGATCGAGTCCCACATTGGGCTCCCTGCATGGAGTCTGCTTCTCCCTCTGCCTGTGTCTCTGCCTCTCTGTGTGTGTGTGTGTGTGTGTGTCATGAATAAATAAATAAAACCTAAAAAATAAAAATAAATAAAAGGTAATCCTTGTTGAAATTACTTACTTCTTCCTTATGACCCGACCTGAACCTCTAGTAGCTGCCACAGGTAAATAATACTACATCCTCATAATCACATTGATGAATAGTTGCCTTTTCTCAGACATGGTAATTTAAAAGTACCTATAGCTTTTATAATAGATATTACTTTTTAAAAATCTATGTAAAATAATTTAAGTATTCTATTTACTAATAACATACTAAATTCTAATGAAAATACCTCCATCAGTGAAAGTTATAAAAAGCAGATGCATGATGTTTGTGTAAGGATTTCGTGACATAATGGATTAAGGGCACAGGACAGGGGGCTAGGATCAGAAAATAAAGCTAAGGCTGAAACAAAGAGTAGGGAATGAACAGGGAGCAAGGGGATTAGCCAGACCTGATCAGAAATCCAGGCAGAGTATGTGAAGGGTCATCTGGGGCCTAGAAATTGGGGAAAGTGAGCCCTACATACCCTTGGTCAAACAAGATCATTGGTTGAGGTAGGTAAGAACCTAAGAGGCAGAAATATTAAGAGGCATCAGAAGAAATTTTAGAAAAATAGTCAGGAACCGGGAAGTGACAGGAATCAAAGGCCAGAATTGGAACAACAGGACCCGAATGCCAATAAGTCATGTTAGACCAGGACTGAGATTTCAATGAGAAAGCTGGGTAATTTCACACTCCTACAGGAATTCCGTGAATCAAAAAATAAATTATAAAGACTGGCTAGGGCAAAAAGAAAAAAAATTTGCATGCAGGAATTCAGAACCCAAGAAGGAAAGGAACAAGCTTACACAGTAGGGCAAATGAGCATCCAGGCAGGGGAATCTAGGCCAGTGACTGAATTACAGGTACACAAAGTGATAATATAGTTTATACTGACCCAAGGGCTGTGTACACCTAGGCTGTATAGTGTCCCATCTGCTCCATAAAATAATTTACATAGATCTAGTCTCTCAAAGAGTTTCACCTGACTGATGCATCAAGAAAATATGACATTTCCCAAAATGTGTTCTGTGGGGCACCAGTCCTTTGGAGATGCTTCTTGCTTATAAAGCTCTCTGATTTTATGTTTGGAAATGTGGCAGATACTCTCACTTTTGGTATACAAAATGCACATTCTCATACTTGATATTCTGACAAATTGTACAAAAAAAAGTTTCATTTTTACTCTGCATTCTTAGTATTCCCTAAACTTAACTGACAGAGCCCATGTTGGCCAACCAGCATCCCAACTTTGCTGCTTTCTAGAAAGTCTTTAGAGGCAGAAAAGCCTGGGCTCAAGTCACACATCTCCTACTAAACCTGGGAAAATCATTAATTTTGAGGGGTTTAGTTTCTTCACTCATGAAACAGAGATAATTCCCAATCTGTCAGAGTTGTGGTAGGCTTAAATGAGAAAACAAAATGAAATCATCTTCCAGGCATACTAAAATAGTAGTTCCTCCTCTTCCTGTCTTTCCTAACACATTCTCAGGTGGCATTTTAAGACCCCAGACATACAGCTCTAGGAGTAGACATGAGTACCAACTAAAGGTCACTCTGACGTTCATGCAAACAGATTTCTTTACACATCATTACTTCCTGCTTGAGCGCAGCCAATCCCTGAATGTGGTATAAAATGATGTTCTGATAGATATATAATTCCATGGCAGAAAAAGGGGGAAATATAGCATATTCACATTAAAAATAAAACTACACCCAGGCACCTGGGTGACTCGGTTGTTTAACCATCCAACTCTTTATTTCAGCTCAGGTCATGATCTCAGAGTCATGAAATTGAGCCCCATGTTGGGGTCCACACTCAGCAGAGAGTCTGCTTGAGATTCTCTCCCTCTCCCTCATACTCTGTCCTTTCTCTCTTGCTCTTTCTCTTAAAAAAAAATAAAAAAATCTTTAAAAAAATTGAACCACACCTGTAAGAAACTACCTGTAAAATAATGACAAGGGCCATTAATCACTTGACTATTTTTTCTTGAAACTATATACAAATATTATGCATAGAATTTGAGTTTTCTTTTGTATAGTCATTGTCGCACACTGTTTGGATCCCTTTCCCTTTGGACTGGTAAAGTACCTTTATGAGATGAGGGCTCAGACTGAAAAGCAATAGTCACAGACCATCAATTCAAGTAAATTAATGAACTTTTAATAAACATTATTAGCCTTGTGTGATCTGTCATCTCCCAAGATGTACATTCTTTTGTACAGTCTTGTGCCAAGCCAAGATGGCAGCTACTAGTCGGATTCAGATTATCTCAATGGGTATTTCTATATTGAATGAGTAAAACACTTAGTAGTAATCATCTGCTCATGCAATAATTTTTCCAGATAACCTTAGAATTATTTTAAAGGGCTGAAACAAAAATATTCAAATGGTAGCCAACTACTCAGAAAGAATTACTGTGCAAGTCATTGATTCCCAGAGAGATTTGCTTCCTCTCTCCATAATGGCATCAATACTTCCTATAGAAATTCAACATGTGTGGTCTAATGTATTCTCTACCAACATAACCAGAATCAATATGAATTAAATTATGTGCACTGGCAATTACGTCTTCCTTGAGTTCAGCATTTCTTTCTCTTAGCACATGCCATCTGTGTCCCATGCCATCTGTGGTATTTTAAAGTGATGTGAACATATATGAATATAAAATTGTGATACAGAGTGAAATGTTTCTAAAAAGTGAAATCTTCCCGAAAGGAGTTGTGTAGAAACCTGAGTTGTATACACACCTGAGTTATTTGATTTATTGGTTTTATACACACACATATACACACAGGACATGGCAATATCAGATGCAAGAATCAAAATTAAGAGAATTATATGTAATTAATTTACTTGGAGTAACTTCTTGAGGCATGTGATGTGTTATTTTGATAATAGAGAATCTATAGAATTCATATTGTGGTGAGAAAAGGAAAGTGGATTTCTGAGTTGGCTCCAGTTATTGGCCAGGTGTTACTGGAACAGTGTCACCTTCCTGTCATTTTGTTGCCAACTTATAATGCCATACTGAAACAACAGGGGGTCTTAGAAACACTGATATTTTTTCAGTCTACTTTGGAAATGTTAACAGTATACATAATAACGTGTTAGAAGATGATAGTACTTGTGTTCTTCATCTGCTTCTTCCAGAAAAGTTGCAGAAAGAAATACTGGAAATCTGGGACACTTTCCTTCTCTCTCCCCTTACCAGCACAAAACACATGGCATGAAAAAAAAGTTAGTCCATGGTTTTTGTTAATGACCTGCCTATGATCTATGTCACATGGCAGTTTACCTGTGTCCTTACAACCTAATTTACAAGACCTGTTGTATTTTTTCAAAAAAAAAATATTGTAGAGGTATATCACTGACGTTTTCTGTGGCAAAACATTATGAACATGTTTGGGTTACTCATAACATCTTCGGATGTTTCAACTACTCTAACTAGAAAATGTTGACTTACTTTCTGTACACAATTTTGCCAAAATACTACCTTCCCCAGATTGCTAAAGTGCATCAAAATTTTGTTCTTTTAATATTGAGAGAATAAAAAAACCCGTCAACTGAATGTAGAATCACTCTCAGGGCACTTGGGTGGCTCAGTCATTTAAGTGTCCTATTCCTGGTTTCAGCTCAGGTGAAGATCTCAGGGTTATGGGATCAAGTCCTGGGTCAGGCTCTGTGCTGGGCATGGAGCCTGCTTAAGATTCTCTCTCCCTCTGCCCCTCCCCTCATCTCTCCCTCTCTTAAAAAAAAATCACTGCCATTCCTGATATTTCTGGTGCTTAATTCGAGTTTGAATTTCTGTGGAGCCAAAAAGCAGATCTTAAGATAAAATAACAAAGTTTTCAGGGCACCATCTGGAAAAGACAGTGCTTCTCTCTCATTTCATCACTTTTTGACTTTGGGTGCACATATATTTATATACTTTAATCTACTGAGTCATGTATATATTGGGATTTGCATTAATTGAATCCTCTCGTGAATGGCCAAAGTGTGATTTATGTGACCTATGATACCTTTTAAGATGGTTCTTAAAATATCTATATCTATCTATATAGATAGATAGATATAGATATTTTATTTTAAGTCTCTCTCTATACATATAACTTAAAATCTGAGCAGTCCAATTTAGTACTCCACTAAAACAAAAGTGAATTATACTAAAAGTGTTATAATATTGCAAAGACAATATTAAAGATGCTATAGTTTCATTAAAGAAGGCTATGAAATATAAATGCAAGTCAAATAAATTTGCCTAGTATTTTTGATAAAATATTTTATTTACTTATTAGTGATGACATTCAGTCTTATCTTGGGCTAATAACCTTTCTTTGTCTCAATTTCCTCATCTATAAAACTAGTCCCAAACTTCTGGAGTTATTGTGATAATTAAGTAATTAGGTGACTTTGAAAATATGTAGGATGGAGGTAAAGCACTTCATATACAGCAGTGTCATGATTAACAGGGCCACCAGGATAACTACTACAGCTGCTACATTTGGCTGGTAAGGGGACAATGAGCCCAAATGGATTCAGCCAGTTTATCATTTATACAAGACAAAAAAGTCAAGATGGGTGTGGTGTTTGCTCTCCATGCCCCTAGTCCAATAGGACGACTCTGAACCGGATAGGCCATATGAGAGGCAGTGTAAGCAGTTATCTCTTCCATCAAGTAGCCGATACTAAAGTATAGCCAAGTGGTTTTGGAGACTTGACTTATAGGGAACTTATAGGAAACTCTGCATCTCCAGCCTGAGGTGGGGGGGTGGGCGGCAAGATAGCTGCTCACCAGACTGCTTACCTCCACTGGCTACAGCAGAAATTGCAGGGAGTTGTGTGCCAAGACTCCAGGAAGACCACGGTCCAGCCTTGTGTATGTTAGACTAGAGGGAGACATGCAAGGCCATTTGGGTAATCTGTTGGAACTGTCCTCTTTCACCTTAGCGCAGACCACATTGTTCCTTCATTTCCATAACAGATTTTTTTTAAAGATTTTATTTATTTATTCATGAGAAATGCAGAGAGAGAGGCATAGGCAGAGGGAGAAGCAGGCTCCCAGCAAGGAGCTCAATGTAGAACTCCATTCTGGGATCCCGGGATCCCAACATGAGCAAGGCAGACTCTCAACCACTGAGCCACCCTGATGCCCTCCATAACAGATCATTTAACCTCCATCAGGTTTGGCTCAACACATGTTTGTTTGTTACATAATTTCTATTTATAAAATTATTTATATATGAAACCTGTTAATCTTGGGTTACCTTGGTGGCACATCTGACTCTTGATTTCAGCTCAGGTCATGATCTCAGGGTCACAAGATTGAGCCCCACATCGGGCTCCTCACTCAGTGGGGAATTTGCTCTCTCTCATTCTCCCTCTCCCTCTCTCTCTCTCTCTCGTCCCCCCCCCCCCCCCCGCCGGTTGTGTTCTGTCTCTCTCTAAAACAAACAAATAAATAAATCTTTAAAGAACAAAACAAGACAAAATCTGTTAATCTTAAAATATCCTAACATATTTGATACTAATATCAAATAAAGGCCAACTCTATCACATGGACCTTGAGAGTTTGTTATTAAAACAATATACATTGTCTATGCATAAAAGTAATTTGTGTCATGACCCCCAAACCTGGGGTAAGATGCTAGCCTTGGACAGACACTATAGATAAGAAAATATAAATAAGAAAAATGCTGAGTGCATTCCAAACTTGAAGGTTAAGGACTTCAAATCTACTGTCAATTCTTTAAATTAATATAGAATGGATGAAAGAATCAGACAAAATGATTAGATGGAAGAGGTTGAGAGATCAAATACAATAAATCTGTGACACTCAGAGCACTAAACTAGAAGGAACTTGGAAACAGCCAGGGAATGGTAAAATCGATGCCTTCTGCATTCCACTGCATCATTTATGCTTAATTCAATATGAGCCATTTGAACTCGTAGCTCCCTGACCAAGAGATTATAAAGGAATCTGAATACAGTGAGAGCAGCTCCAAACAGCCCTTCAGACAAATATAATTGCTGTGAATGTTCTTGATGTTCTCGGGTCTGATCTGTAGTTTAAAAAGAACTCAGGTGGGGATTCCATTTGAAGTGGAATTTAGGAAGATTGAACTTGTGATGGGAAAGCAAAGGAACCTGGGAAGCTGTCCCGGTTTGTTGCCACCTGAGATCGGCCTTTTCAGTTTTGCTGGCAAAATACTAGTACACGGCTAGGGCCGGTTAGTGACGGATCCAGCTCTGTGGAAGCGGCGTAAAGAAAGCCTTTTGGTAGAAAAGCAAAAAGGAGAGAGACAGCAGGCCAAGTGGAGGAGTTGGAATCTTTTCAGGCAATTAACACACCACCTCCTGCTTTTGAGGACACAAGCTGCAATCCAGCGACAGTCATCAATAATTGTTAAAGATCAGGAGAGAGTGACGTGGCACTGATGGTGGAGGGTCACACTTGAAAGAGAGCAGAGGAATTGTAGGAAACAGAGGGAGATGTATTTAAATCAAAATATTCAGGGGACGAGGTGGTGGAGAAAGATGTTAGAGTATGTAAGTGAATATCTCTTTTATAATGAAATACTTGAATTAATGTGCCCATTCTGTACTGATAAGTTTTTTTTTAATATTTATTTATTTATTTTGGGGGGGAATGGACACAGGAAGAGGGAGAGAGAGAATCTCAAGTGGAGATTCTCCCTGAGTATGGAGATTCAGCACTGAGTATGGAGCCCAATGTGGGCCTTGATCTCATGACACTGAGATCAGGACCTGAGCCAAAATCAAGAGTTGGATGCTCAACAGACTGAGCCACCCAGGCACCCCATTTACTAATCATTTTAAGAAAGAAGTATGATAGTGAATCAGCCCTTAAAGAAGCGTATTTTAATAAAGTTATGGGCTATGAATGCTTCTGAATTATTGATTTCCAGAACCCAGTTAATATATGTGTTTACAATTCTTGTGGATGTGCACAGACGCATCCAATTCTCAATCCCAGTGTTCTGGTTCTACTGTCCTCTGAAAGAGAGCTCACACTTTTAGTTATACCTTCCAAGCTTTGAAATTATCATCACTATTTAGAAGAACTGAATGGTGGCAAGTCCTCGTCTTTGTCATGCTTCAGAATCAAAATTAGCCAGCAGGATTCAATGAGCAATATTTCTAAGTTTAGGTTGTTAATTTTAAAGTTGGTTTGCAAACTGTGAGCTTTGTTTCTATTTGTTGCCCTTGTGGTTGGTATACATTCAGATCTGCACCAACTCTGGTGAGTGAAAAGGATATGTATGTGTTTATAAGAGATCATTTCTCTACAAACTGTATGCTGAATTCCTTGGGGACCGTAGAAATGTCTGTTTGTTATAGCATCTCATTGTATCTTGTAGTATTCAACATAACACACTGAATATATCTTTAAGAATGAAGGCAGATAAAGGCCAGTCAAGCCAAAAATACATATTTATTGAGCACTGACTATGTGACAGATATTCTGCTGGCCACAAAATAATAAAATAGAAGAGTAGAATGAGTTCAGGTGTATGTGTAAGGGTTTATATTATAATGGTAGATGTCCACACTCTGGCAGTCATTTATCTTTGAATCTAATTTTCCTTGACTATGTTGGAGAAGTAATAGTACTGACCTCATAATGTTGTTGTGAGGATCAGATGGAACAATATTCTACATAGTGTAAACCCTAGCATGCCTTACAATGAAGAACTCTTGCAATGCTGTAGAGATGAGCTGTAGTTCACTAGGAAGAAAGATTTACCAGATATTTGAGGACATGAGAATTAATTCTTTTTAAAAAGTTTTTATTTACTTATTCATGAAAGACACACAGAGAGAGAGGTAGAGACATAGGCAGAGAGAGAAGCAGGCTCCCCCGTAAGGAGCCCGATGCGGGACTCGATCCCAGACCCCAGGATCATGCCCTGAGCTGAAGACAGATGCTCAACTGCTGAGCCAGGTGTCCTGAGAATTGATTCTTGATGTAGCAAAACTGCAGTAATTAACAGTGTTACCATATCATTAGATGTATATAATGCAAAAACAAAATTGATGCTAGAATGAATGGTTCCTTCTAAAGTGCATTTTCATTTTAAAATCCCCAATACATAGTTGCTAAGCCAAACTCTGATTTTCCATGCACCATAACTAGCTCTGATAATTTGACACCCAACAAATATTTGTTAGGTATCAATTTTGTAGGATTTGCCCTGAGGGATCAGAGGAAATAATACATGATGTTAGCCTTTACCTTATGAAATGTATTTTATTTTGGAAGAAAATGATATAGACATTAGAAGGAACAAAATAAGTTAGTAGTGTGAAGGAGATCGCCACCAGCCCTACCTTGGTGGAGGTTTATAAGTCCAAAGTAGGGAGCAACACTGCACACTGGAGTGAGCAAGGAAAAGCTTCATGCTCGAAATAAGATTTAGTAGAAAACAGCCAGAAAGATTAGAGTTAGTGGAGTATTTCCAAAGTCAGTAAATATGAAGAGTAAAACTCATGAGATACATTTTGTTCCTGAGGAGACTGGTCTGGGTATTAGCAGTGTTGGCAAACCCAAGTCAAAATGTCTCAGTGGGAGTTTTTGGTTCAATGAAATGAAATCCACAGTAATCCAACTGGCTTCAGCTCAAATGATGGCACTTGAAGAGGCCGGAGAAGGTAGTGGTAAAGGTGAGCCACCTTCTCAGGTTCACTCACTTGGTAATTGTGTGTCCTTTGGCATCCCTGAAAACTATACCTCAGTTTCCTGAACTGTAGAATGAGAATATTGCTGTTGTAACCAACAAAATGATGTATTTACACACGTGTAGTGCTCACAACAGTGCCTGACACACTGTAAATACTCCACAAGCATTAATCTTGTAATGTTAGGACTCCATCTCTCTAGATTTCCATCACCTGTCTGGAACCATGGGGTATCTAAAACTTCCCAATTGAGGACCAGTAGAACGGGTATGTCTTCTTCCAAGTTATGGCTTTAACTGGTCATCCTTAAACCATCACGATGGCCTGGAGACTTTCATGTTCTGGCCAACCCTGAATGCTTTGCCTGAGAATATCCTTGAAATAGGTGAGAAAAAACTATAGAAATAAGGGGAGGGGAGGACCAAAAAGCAAAATAGGGGTGTCATGGCCACATAAGGATGCCTAACTATGAGTTAGCAAAAGCAATAGGTCACTTTTGCAAATGCTAAAGAAAAAAATAAAATAAATTAGTTAAATTAAAAAGGAAGATTGGAACAGGTGATGGAAGAATTTGATGTTTTGGCATTGGAGAGAATAGGGGAGCAAAATAAGGAAGTAACAGATACAGAAAATCCAACCACAACTGCCAGTCACCAGAAAGATAAGAAGTTATTGGGTTCCGTTTGGAACTCTGTGCACCATCTGTTCTTATTCATAGTGGCTGAGGAAAGCCTTCATTTTATTTTAAATGCCCTTGATCTTACAATATTAAGTTTCCTTGTTTCCATAATTATGTGTGTAGGAACACAAAATGTACCTGTTTTATACAGATAATTACTTCATTGCACTTAAATGAAACTGAGGGTTTTTTTTTTATTATTATTATTATACTATGAAGACTTAGATCTGGCGAAACTCCATCACTATCTGTAAGAGTAATTTAGAGGCCGGAAATTATTGCTTTGCCTTTAAAAAATATATAATACAGGGTGAATGCATTTACCAGACCAAACAGATGATGTATACTTTACGGAAACCATTACGAAGACTGTAATTTAAAGTAACAGGTGGAGCACTTTATAGCTGATAGGAACTACTGGCTAATTCCAGTTCAAATTGATCAGAAAACCTCATGCAGCCCACACTCCTCACTTTACTTAGCAACAAATTTCTGTGGCATTTAATAAATGAAACACAAAATAATGATCCAAGCAATGTTTTTTTCTTGGCTTTTAAACTCTGTTGCAAGATATGTTAAGAATGGAAAGTTTATTCATTTGTACATTCATTCAACAAACATTTTGTGAATTCCTTCTAAACCACATGCTCAAGTTGGTTTCCATTAACCTGTTCAATCCTCTCAGTCACTGTGGAGTGCAGTAGGTCAAAGCCCACTTTCTTGTCTCTGTTATCTATTATCTGTATCCATAGAAACACACAAACTCACTTTTGTCCATATATCGTATTGAGAGATATTGAATGATTTACTCATGTCAAATAAGGTGGAAGCAGTGAAATGAAAGTCTCATTCTTAAAAGTTAGAGTAATTCTCTGCTTTTTAGCACAAATTACCAGGAAGCATTTCTCTGGTTGATGGGCAAGGAGGGTCCAAGCCTATACCTCTTCATTCCAAGTATCTGTAATCTGAGGGACTTGAATTAAAATACCGTCCTTGTCATACATGACTTGCACATTTAGATGAAGTCCTTTCACTTCTCTGGGTCTCTGTTTAAAATGGCATCCATCTGACGGAGTTGTGAGTAAGCAAATTGAGGTTGTAAGTTTCATCCACCTTGTAGCAGACTCTTCGGAAGGGCTCAATAAATGTTAGCCTTTGTTATTAATCATCCAAATGAAACTTGAATCCCTTCTGCAGCACCCATTTCAGATGGTCATTCTGCCCAAAGCTAAACACCTTCGCCAGAAGATAATTCATTAGGTCCCAAGGCAGCCCATCTCATCTTTGGACAGCTCTCTGGGATGGTTGGAAAATTATTTCTTAAGACAAATGAAATCCTTCTTCCTGTAACTTTTTCACATTTGTCTCAGTTTTACCCCTGAGGGTTTTACCATACATTTCTAATTCTTCTTTCATTTGACAGCTTCTCAGATATGTAAGAACAACTTTAGAGCTTCCCATTCGATTTGATTTATTCTCAATGAAGAAGCCAAAGAGCGCCTGGGGTGTTAAGTTGATTAATTTTTTGTTATTGTTTATTTTGATTTGTTTCCTTTCCAAATCAGTGTTAAAGGACAAGAAAAGCAATGAATGCATACACATGCACACACACACACCACAGTTCAGTTTCAGCTTCAGTGCTATGCTAAAATCTACGTTAACTTGGACTTTATCCTTGGCCTTTGGAAGGCAGAGTAACCAAACGCCTGTGTCACTGTAATTCCCAGAATTTTAAAATTTGTATATAGTCAACCATGGAGATTTTTTAGGATACTTTCAAATCCAATTCATATCCCAGGTCAGTGATAAAATAGGGCTTATCAGTCAGTTCTCTGGTGTAATTACCTCTGCATATTCACTTTCAAAGAGAGGTGAGCATCCTAGATATAACTCAGAATGTGAGTCCTTCTCTGTCTTTAGAGCTTGAAATTATATTAATGATGTGAACTAGAACTGTTTATTATTGCACCAAAAAAAACTATGATTATGAAAGCTGTTAATTCTATGCACAAAACATTAAAGAAGGTCTTTTAAACAGTTAAGTAAACAGGGAAACATACTGACAGCTAATATAAATGTTTACATTAAGTGAGAGACTCTGTTATAGCAGTGCTTTTCATTAAAGTATTTTAATCTGCTCACAAATCAGCCAGGGATCTTGTAAACATTCATATTCTGATTCAGTTGGGTAGGACCTGGGTTTCTGTTACTTCTAGGAAACTTCCACATGGTGCCTATCTTGAGGAATATGAAATCCTGCCTGTGATAATTAATGCTTGTGACAATAAATACAAATATGTCATAGAAAAACCAGATGAGAATTCTAAGAGAATTATTTTAACACTAGAGCCAATGAAATAACTTTTAATTACTGTTTTATAATTTCAGGTATGTAATTTCTTTAAGGTCACATAAGACACTTTCCAGGAGAAGTGTCAATCTATTAATTTTTTAAACAAAGAAATGAGTGCTCTTGTGTTACAATGTAAAACTTGAAAATTTTACAGCTAGATTTTTTGAAATAAATCTCAATAATAATTTCTTCAGAAAATTACAGATTTTTTCTAGTGCCCAGGCATTCAGTTTTGATGGTGATATTGGCTCGAACTTTAGCATGGGAAAATGAATAATGGCTCCCCAAAGATGTCCGTGTCCCAATCCTGGGACCTATGAATATGTTATATTATATAGCAAAATGGAATAGGAGTTACAGGTGGAACTTGGGTTGCTAACAGCTGATTGTAAAATCAAGAGATTGTTCTGGATTATCTGAGTGTACAAGATGTAATCAAAGAGTCCTTAAATAGAGGCAGAAGAGTCAGAGGGATGGGACCTGGGCAAAACTCCAACTGTCCATTGCCGGCTTCAGAACTTGAGGAAGGTTAGAATGAAGGAAACGAGACAGGCTGAGAAGTTGGAAAGGGTAAAAACAAAAAACAAAAAAACAAAAAACCAGATTCTCCTGTAGACACCTTAATTTTGACCAGAAAGACTCATTCCACTGTTCTGAACCCCAGAAAGGCAAGAAAATAAATTTGGGTTGTTTCAGCCACTAAGTTGGTGGTCATTGGTTACAGGAGCAATAGGAAACTGATACACTTGTCCTTGCTGAGTAAGTATCTTAACACTTGGCCAGGCAGCGCACATCCAAATCACGAGCCTCAGACCTATGTCCATATTCGTATTCATATTCTCAGCTATCTATTATCTGGGCAAGACACCATTTGATATGAAAAAGTCTGAGAAATGATGAATGGCATACCCCTTTCAATACATATTGCAAGGAAGTTTTCTTCATAATTGATCATACGGTTTTATCAGCTATGGGCCAGGTTGGAAATAGCTTTCTCTGAAACTGGGGTATAAATGTGCTTGATTTTACGCACAAGTGTGACAATCCTATATAAAATGTAACACCTATAAACATGGTGTATCCTACTAAAGCCTTTATTATTTTTAGATTTTCAAGGGGATACATTCTGGAGAAAATGAAATAGTATCGTAGAAATTAAAGGGAAAAATCAAGAAAAAAATAATAATTTGTAGGGTCTTCTCAGAAACCTCTGGGATCAAACTTTCACACTCCTCCAGTTTTAGGATGACTTGGTGGGAATGGTTGGGAAGCTTGTTGCTTTTGAAGGAGTTTAGAGTACATCACCCTAAACATGCCACTTTGGCATATTGGTTATTTTGAACTAAAGTTACTTGGGAAACAGTGGGTGCAACCTGAGCACCCTGGCCTTCCTGAAAGCAGGAGATACAGCTCTCACGTTCAAGGCACCCTTCTGTATTGGGAGGAATAAAGACACTTTTATCTTCAAGCACAAGATTTTGGGACTTCAAGAATACTATATATAAGGAGACCTTGTTAGATAATTCTTCATTTCTTTTACTCTCACCACATAATCAGGCATAGTTTCACAATTGCCTTACTTTGTTCAACCTAATACAAAAGCAAGTAGGTTTTGCCATTTCTTCAGGTCTTTATTTCCTCAGGTCATGTAAAACTTATATTAAATAAATTTGGGTGCTTATCTCCCATTAATCCGTCAGTTTAATTTTCATACCTACTCATGGACCCTACGAGGATTGTAGGGTCTCCTCTACACTTAGTTGAGAGGCTCAGCATTCATTGAACTAATTTAAAATTATCAGTAAGTTCTTAAGATTTTAATGTTGATTAGGTGATGCATAAAATTATCATTAGAAAATAATGCTGAAAGAGTCTTGTGGTAGGCCTAGTCTCTTCGTCAGGAATTGTGTGAGTAGCTCTCAGATTTTCAGAAGCACTGGTCCATATAAGATTGAACATATTTATTTACCAGGAAGGTTGGCCTCCTAGAATCCAAGCATACAGAAACAACCACTTTAGTTACTTTGTGGAGTTTTCAGATGAAAGACATTTATCACACATTACATTTTCATGAGTGTCTACTGTTTAGTTAGCAACGGGCTTACATTGCTCTTGTAAATAAACAAACAACCAAAAATAACTTGAGGCCAACCAGATATGGCCCAGTAAATTGAGTCAATCCCAACCAGACTTTCTTCATGGGATCACACGTCCTGATGGACCATTTGTCATTGATAGTTTTCTCCTGTTGGCTCTGATTCATAGCCCACGATCTGATACTTGTTGGACTTGCATCCTGGCATCTTCTACTCGGAGGCTGAGAACATAATTTTGGCTTGATTTTCTGTCTCTGCCACTGCCTTCCATTCTTTCCTTTATCATTGATTCCGTATGTATTTATCAAGACCCTGGTGTGTGCCTGGAACTGGTCCAACACTGTTCCAGAGTGAGGGCAGTATACAGGCTTTGCTTTTCCTATACCAATCACTGTCATGTGCCTAGTGTTTGGTCTCTACTCAGCTATCAAATTAATGCAGAACAGTATTTTATACTATAGATTTAATGTCAATTGTTAACATTCTTTTAAAGAGGACCCCAGGTTTGTTGCTAAAGGTATGCTAATGTTTATTAGTAGAGTATAGAAGAGTCTCCCAGTCTTTTGATAACACACTCCTTTATTGATAAAAGAAAAAAAAAAGCACTTTGAATTAATCCCACCTTAATTCTTACTGTGGTTATCTTTGAAAATCAAATAAATGGGGCACCTAGGTGGCTCAGGTGATTGAGCATCTGCCTTTGGCTCAGGTCAGGATCTTTGGGTCCTGGGATTGAAACCTGCATCAGGCTCCCAGCTCAATGGGGAATCTGCTCCTCCCTCTCCCTCTCCTCTCCCCCAGACTCTTGGTCTCCCTCTTTCTCTCTCAAATGAATAAATAAAAATCTTTTAAAAAATAAAAAAAAAGTAACAAAACCTCTGACCCTATACTACAGAAACTGCTAAAGTATATACTACTAGGAAAATAGGAAAAACTATGATTAAACCTAAACCAAGGAACAGAACATCATAACCCTTGAGTGCAAAGAACAACATGGGCTCTTGTCAACTTCACCAGGCTGAATGTATTTAGCTAATAATAATCATGATTGCACAGATGACTCAATTATGCCATATGCCATTTTATTGGTCTCAGGAGTATATGTGTGAATACACAGAGATAAGTAATTCATTATTATGTTAACCAAGACCAAAGGTCATGTGGCAGCAGGTAGGAAAAAGGATAGTACCTAATGACACATTTGCTTTTCCGTATCAAACATCACGAGAGGAAAACAACAATCTTAATACCCAAATGAATCTACAAGGACATCAGTATTCACATATGATGTTTCTAAAACAAGTGTTTGATCAGGCAAAAATAATGTGGAATCATTTGTAAGGTGTTTTTTGGCAAGTAATTAGCTGAGCTATAGTTCTCCCTCCTATTTCTTTAGTTACCTGATTAAATGTTACAACTGAACTAATTTCTGCTGATGCTTAAGAAAAAAAAATAAACAATACTACGCAGAGTACAAAGAAGATTCACCTAAGGAATAATTTAAGAAAATACACATAGGTTAAGGGATTCTTTGTAGCTTTGTTAAAGATTTCAAAATACAAGTCAGAGTCTATAAGCAAAGTCTGTTCCCAAATTTTTTGATCAAATGAATGTCAGTATAGCCTTAATCCTTTCATTTAGAAAGGAAGATCATTTCAATTTTTTTGTCTTTTAATAGAATATAACAAAGGCTTAGAGTCATCTGAATGTCAGACAAAGTAATGCTGCTTTGTACTAAGGAAACATACCTTTGAGCTTAACTCACTCTAAAGAAGAAATTTCTGCTAGATTTTGTTCCCCCAGAGCAGGAGCCTTTGCTCCTTTTCACTATTTTTCACACACCTCTACCAAAGCTCTGAGAAGCAGATGCTCAATTAAATGCTTCAATTCAAGAAGTCCCACCTTTAGCAACTGTAAATTTCAACTTGCAATGTTAGGTTTATTGGAACTATAAATGTTTAGTTCCTTCTTTCCAACTAGTCAAAAAGGTACAATCGAGTTCTAACCTAATTCTTGATGAATTTCTCTGCAGACCTATATGGAGAGAGTGAATAGCAGTTCCTTTCTTAGACATAAATAACACAATTCACTTGAATGCCATTGTTAAAGTTTTCATTGGTCATCTTTGCTTCCAGTTTTATAACCTCATATTTAGTCTCTTTTTAGTTTCCTCATATCCTTTTAGAAACAGAAAGATCCATCTTCACTCACATTTTTAAGAAGTAGAGCCAGTGAAGAGTGGTTACTTCCTGCCCTTAAAGGGGAGTATCACTCCCCTTAAAGAGAGAGATTCATCTAGTACCTCCTATAGTTGAACTATTTAACTTGATAGAAATGATCTTAAATTATGTATATTTTTAAATATTTCCTGTTTATTTGAATTTAACATTGTGCTCTTGTTATTTGTATATCTCTCTTCCTCACCAGAATTTGGTACAACGTAGTGTTGAGATTAAGATGTAGGTTAACGTAGAGTTAGGGTGTCCTACTCATCATTGTAACCCACAATGACTAATGTAGACTAATGTAGCACCCTCTCCCCACACCAGGTGCTCACGTAGTATTATTTTTTAAGCATACTAAATATCTGTTGAGTGAAAATAAATGTCTCTTTCTACCAGTGGACAAACTGTCCTCAGACTAACACAAACTTCCATTTAACTATTTTAATACACTGAAATTTAAATTGAATAACTAAGCACATATACATTTGAAAATGAAAAATGCATGCTTTAATTAAATATGGATTGGGGTAAGGGTAAATTCTATCATGTTTGTACTCTGGTGCCCTGGAAACTCACCCTAATGGGTGTGACTGCATTTGGAGAGTATTAGCAATCGAGGCAAGTGGAAAGATTCAGGATGGTATTGTCTTAGTTATTCTTCTTTAGTTGTGAAATGGATGCTGATCGATCAATTAATTAACCAGCCAACTAGCAATATTTTTATATACGCATTAACATTCATTATATTAGCTTTTAAAAGATTCCAGGAGGATTACCAACCTTCCTTACAGATAATCTACAATTAATAAGGTAGCTGGGATCCCTGGGTGGCGCAGCGGTTTGGCGCCTGCCTTTGGCCCAGGGCGCGATCCTGGAGACCCAGGATCGAGTCCCACATCGGGCTCCCTGCATGGAGCCTGCTTCTCCCTCTGCCTCTGCGCCTCTCTCTCTCTCTCTCTCTCTCTCTGTGACTATCATAAATAAATAAAAATTAAAAAAAAATAAGGTAGCAATGTCTTATTAATCAAATATTAGCTATATTTTGGATGACAGTTTCTGTTAATATTGCTAGTGGTGGATCTTCATGGTCGATCTTCATGGATCTTTCTTTTACTTTGACAAAATTATTACCAAAAAATCACTCAGAATCTACTGATTTCTAAAAATCTTTCTAATTTTATTTCATTAGGAGATTTACTAAGTTATATAATGAAGCCACATTTGGTTATACATTTATAGTTTCATGTTGGGATAATTCTCTGATCCTGGTATTTCTTGTCATGTGAAGGGAGATCTCTGAATTTGACATTTCTAGGCTTTCTCTGAACACAGGAGAGGTGGGGCTGTTCTTGGATTGACCCATTGGGAAGGAGGAGTCTGGGGATGCTCATTTCAGTCCTTCCTCATTTTCTTTTTAGTGTAAGATGGCCAGATTTAGGCTCTGTCAAATCTTCATTTTGGAATTTAAATTTGGCGTTTGGAAAACAGAGGATGAGTGTACTGCTCCTGTGGATGGATTTATTGTGCCCAGCAATAAGTGACCCAAACCACTCCTGGTGACTTCAATGGCATGGTGGGAGTAGTTCATATTCTCCACCAAAGTTATTTTTCCCCATGTAAACACTTCTTAAAGTTGATGATGAATTTCCCTAAATAAATGCCAGATGTCCCTTATTCATTTGTTCTATGTGAGGAGGTGTCTCACTATGTTATCTTAAATTCTAGCCCAGAGAGTCTGTGCCAAAATGTGCCAGGGACTTGAGAACATATCAAGGAATCTTTCCATACATGCGTAGCACTGAAATTGCCTCCTAGCCTGCTGTGCGCAATCCTCCATCCATCTCTTCTCATTGTCCTTGTAAAGTGATATTTGAACACTTAGCTGAAAATAACATATACTTTACAGAAGAAAGAATTAACTACAGGGTATGCTAGGGATGGACCAGTAGAGAAAAATCTGTTCCTGGAATGAACTTTGAGGATTAGAAGGCTGAGTGAGTTTGAAAGAGAAATTAGTCTCTTTCTGTGTTTATGGAGATAAAGTACTTATAACTTCCACCTTTTGCTTTTCCTCATGGGGCCCCACATGTCTTTGTCCTGCTTTTTTTGCTTTGTAGCTTCTACTGTATTTTTATTTTGAGAGGCAGCATAGGACAGGAAGGGAACCTAACTAGGATAGTTCTAAAATTCCATTACTCTACATGAATTGGAGATGGGAGAAGATTTCTTGACAGAAACAATCAAATCATTATGCTTTCTGTTGATAACTACTAGTGGGTAGATCTATTAGTGAAGATTGACAAGGTTAGAATTATTGATGATAATAACAATTATTATAGACTTAAAAAATTAAGCTAGTGTCACTATTAACTTAGGAAAGACAATAATTTATGTACCTTTGTTGTATTATTTATTTGAGTCAAAACATGTATCTTCTTCTGCAACAGATTGCAGTATAATTAAATGTGGGTGTCTCAACATCAACACTAATTAGTTAGAAATGTAAATTTCCAAAACGCTTGATCCTAATTAGAAAGTGATTTCCCCCCTGAAGTCTACATGTGCGTCCTGTAAAAATATAATATCTAATTAAATAAACTTAAACATATAAACACATGTCATGTATATATATGCTGCACATTTGCATAGGTTTATTTAATGAATATGGAAGTTTAATTAATTAGATTTGCTCTTCTACATATATTTCTCCAGAGATTTCTAAATAAATGTATATGGCAGTGTTTGTTACCAAACTTGAATTGAAAAGTTCGAAGCTATAAAATAAGCTACTAAAATTTGGATTTAAGGAATGAAATGAAGGATACCTTTCCCTTCTTTCTTTTCATTTTTCACTTTCTTGCTGCATCCTCTCCATTGCCCTCATCATCCTTTCATTGAGACCCAACTTAACCTTTTTTTGCATGTCTTGATAAGTTTTGCTTCTTTTCCTGACCAAATGTACCCACTCAGACTAGAAGACTCCAGTTTCAAATTCTTCCATCCCAGTGAATGGCTTTATAACTCTGATAATGTTATATTTGGGTCAGAGGAGAAACATGTCTGCTATTCATCTTCTTGATCTTATTAGATCATATATTTCCAGGCCAGCTCCAAAGAAATATGATTTTCCCTAACCTACAGTGAAATCTCTGGCTTTGTAAATCTGGATGACTCGAAACAGAATGTAAGGCAATAGAAGCAATTTTAGTAATTCTGAGTTCTATTCAGATTAGAATAGTATTTGGAGCCCTCTCCAGTAGCTTCATTGGTGCACTGAAAAAAAGACCCGTTTCACGTTCCAGTGGCATACGTCCATACCTGCCAAGAACACTTTATTTATTTATTTATTTATTTATTATTATTTATTTTTAAAGATTAAAAAAATATTTATTTATGAGAGACAGAGAGAGACAGACAGAGAGAGAGAGAGAGAGAGAGAGAGAGAGAGAGGCAGAGACACAGGCAGAGGGAGAAGCAGGCTCCATGCAGGGAGCCTGACGTGGGACTCCATCTCGGGTCTCCAGGATCACGACCTGGGCTGAAGGTGGTGCTAAACCATTGAACCACACAGGCTGCCCAAGATTTTATTTTTTTAAGTAATCTCTACACTCAATGTGGGTTCCAACTTATGACCCCAAGATCAAGAGTTGCATGCTCTACCAACTGACCAAGCCAGGCACCTCAAGAGCATTTTAATATGTTGATTTAGATTATTTATGGATTCAATTTTAGTGATTCATACTTGTTCTAAAATGGTCGTGATCAATTGGTTCTAAAGATTAATAACCTATAGTGCAGGAGATTCAAACTCAAATAACCTCCTGGGATCAGATGTGTAACTTACATAGCGAAGCAGGGCAGGTAAATGAGGAGGTAGACTGGTGATCTAGATGTTTGCCTCAGTTCTATCTCTCTGTGAAATGGTTCTGCCCTCTAAATTCCAAATAAGCATTGTTAAGGGCAGACTTAAGCCTGCACCTCACCAACTCTGGACAGGAATTTGGCTGCTGGTGTGTTGGAGTGTGGGATAAAGACAAGCCTAGTTCCATCTCTGGCATTTGGAATGATTTGCAGCAGATTAGAGAAAGGCAATCATATTTGCAGAAATAATTTTGTCAAACTGAATAGGTCATCAGTCAATCAATCATACTTTTTTAAACGTATTTTTAACTTCAATGTATCTTTGACTA
Organism: Nyctereutes procyonoides; assembly: GCF_905146905.1. Taxonomy (NCBI): domain Eukaryota; kingdom Metazoa; phylum Chordata; class Mammalia; order Carnivora; family Canidae; genus Nyctereutes; species Nyctereutes procyonoides. Next base: position 46,560,766 of record NW_026575133.1, on the reverse strand, counting down.
ACATGTTATTTGCTAATAAGTTGGGCCATTTTCAGAATTCTTACTCTAAAAAAATAAAAAACATGTTATTTGGCTTTATTTGTAATAGCAAACTCTTCAGGGTAGGGGAACTTACCGCCAGTATACTCTAGAGTCACCAGGAAGTGATGAAACCTATACTTAATAGTGCCAGTTTGTCCAAAATTGCTTTCAATCAAATCATGTGAAGTCATTATTTCCCATATCATCTAGTCCTTTCCTTTACACCCACCCAGAAAACTCCTCATCAGGTCTTTTCCAAAGGACTCAGAAAACATTCGGGTGTTAGAGTGGTGGGCAGATGCAGGATAAGCACAGCAGTTTATTTGGCTGTGGATTATAAGCAGTGTGCATTTCGGGAATCCTGGAGGACTCTGTTTATATAGAGAAATGGCTAGATAGGCCATCCTGGTGACTTCAGAACTCTAGAAGCTTGAGTCCTCATAGCAGTTGTCCTAATATAGCAAAGACCTGTCAATGACCTTCCATGCTAGGTCAGATGGGAGGCACTGGTGGATGAGGTGTGAGCAAACTGGCTCCTCAGGTGTGATGCCCTCAGCCCTGCACAGAGCTATTTCAAGGGGAAACTTTTCCTACCAGCTGTTGGGAGTGCATCAGCAGGGGGCAGTGCACATCCAGCAACTGTTAGAAGCAGGGGCCTGACAATTCTGACAGCCCTTTGAGCTCTAGAGCTCCCTAAGGGAGTCCAGGCTATTTCGGGACCACATCTTAGCTGCACCTCTGCCTCTACCCATTTTAGCTTTTCCCCCCTCCACTTCTCTTCCCCTAGTGTTGGCCTTCCTGAAGGGCACTGCCTGAGAAACATCCTCAGTCTATCCTGCAACATTTCAGAATCTGCTTCATGACCTAACGTCACGACACTTTGGGGCAAAGCAGAGTCAGATCTGTGGAGGAGATGCAGGGAAGTGAATAGACATTTGTTGCATAAGAAACAACACAAAACAATAAGACCTTGAGAAGCCCTGAAAGTGGCACAAACGGTGGAGGCAGTCTGCTTCTGACCTAATAGAGAGGGGTGCTGTTTGCACCCAACTGGGGCGCACCCTGAGGGGATGGCACCAAACTCATCTCCGGCCTATTTCTGCATCAGGACCTGTGATCCCATTGTCACCAGATCTTCTGGAATCAGAAGAAGCCAAAATTCTATCAATGTGAAATTTTCTAATTCTTATAAGTGTATGGATTATGGAAAAGCTATCAATTTTAGTCCTCCTTTGTATTGTTTTTCTATCTCATTGGTGCTTTGGGGTATGGTAAAGGCATGACAGTGAGGCACAGATGTGCCATCATCCTGCAAAGGGGAAGAGATGATCACTGATTGAGTGTGTACTAGGAGCAATAGAGTCTGATTTGCCTGTAATGCATACTTCTCTTTCTCTTTGCTGCTAGCTCTCCGAAATGCTCCAGCTCATTTTGGGATAGTATTTGTGCAGCAGACTCAGTAGGAGATGAGCTATTTAGGGACTTTTAATCTGATTATTGGCAAAAGTTATGAGTATTTCCATCTCACCCTTGGATAGGGTACGAACTTGGGAATCCAATATGCGGAAGGCAATGAAATATACCATTTTAAGTGCATAAAAGAGCTGTTTTAAGGGGAATGGTGAATTCACTTCGTTTTCCCATAAAATCAAGAGCAAAAGAATGAGAAGTGGGGAGCGAATTTTCTTCAATTGTGGGAGAAAAGGAGTCTCTTTTGCTTGAATGCCAGGATTGTTATCTAAAAGTAGGTTTCTACATATGCATGAACCTGACTCTGCTGCAGACAGGCCCATTTGTATCCTCTGTCCTCCTCTGGGCACATATGTATCTACCTATTATACCTCTGGGTCAGACTCATGAAGGAATTTATCCTGTTGGGTGTTTCCTTTACCGACGCACATTCTCAAACTACTTGCTGTGACCTTGAGAGCTTTGTTGAAAAATACAGCTGACATCCCATGAATGCATTTCAGTGGAAAAAAAATCTGGACTCTTTCCTTGACCACAATCATTGTGGTTATTCTTCTCTTTCACACTTAACTTCTGCCCTTTGTGGGGTTTCTTACAAAATGCACAGGTTCCCAACCATTCAGCAATTCCTTAAGCACCAACAGAACTGCACTCTTAAGAAGCAATCAGCAGGCTTATTAAGGTTCACCTACAATTGAAGGCATCATCTTGTTTGCTAATTTACATTGCAAATGTAGGGCTGGTGGTGTTAACCAGCCACTTTCATGGCAAGAGACTCTGATAACATGGAGAGGAGCCTGCCCTCTTTGTGCTATCACACACTACTGCACTGAACAAAAATAACACACATACACTATGTTTTCTGAATATGCCATTTCTTCAAAACATTTTTCCTTTAAACATTTGCAAAAGATTCATGCCCTCTTGACAAACCGTGTTTCCTTTTCCCCATCTGTGACTTAGGGAAATGTGTGCACTTTCTTTCATTTTGCTTATTTTCTGTGGGTGGCCTGGTTGCCTGTAAAATTTTGAAGATATCTTTCAGGGTTAAGAAAATTAGCATTTGGGCCTACTTTGAGGATAAAGGGACTACTTAAGCACAAACATTAATACAAAAAGGGAAAATTATTTTAATTCTCTTTATTTCAAGTATCCGTTGTCATATTTAAGACCCCAGGTGTTAGCCTTGCTCTGCTCCCCATTGTGAAACTGATTAGAAATTATGAAAAGTTAATAGCCAAGGCTGCAGGAGTTATTCTCATGATTTTCCACTCTAAAGTACTGTTTCACAGTAAATTGGGTAGGTATATAAACAGATACATATCATTTTTTTGATAAAACATACAAAATGGAGAGAAAGACATATTATAAAAAAAAAAAAATCAAAACTTGAAGTTTGAAAAATATGCCCAGATGGCACCTAAACAATTCTAATCAGCTAGCTATCTGGAGCCTTTTATAATATTGGGAGAGGTTGTATTTGGCCTAAATAAAACCTCAATCACCAATCTATTTGTCTTTTCTTTCACCTCAGCAGCTTCTTTTTCTGCCTGAAATAGACCTCCACCTTTTTTTTAGATGCCTCTGAATAGACTATTGATGTCTCACTGCCTTTCAATCAGATTTTTCTAGACCGATCAATTAGCAAAGCATTTATCAGATTATCAGCCATGTGGGAATTCCAGGCTGAACTCTATGGCTCTGAGATACAAAACAGGTAAAATAATGTACTTCAGATTCTTTTAGAAAAGCAATTAATTTAAATAAAGCAAATAACACTGTGCCATTGCATACAAAAAGAGAACCAAATTATACGGTATGAATTCATTCACTTGTTGAATATAGGCATTCATTCAACAAATACTTACTGAGTTCTTACTATGTATCGGCTTCTACTCCAGTTTCCTGGAATAAAGGGATGAACAAACCCATCAGAGTTAATGCCTACAGTGAATCAGCCTGAAAATTTAGAGATGTATAAACTAAAGAAATGAGAAGAATCTTCTTGATGGAGTTAGGGCAGGTGTCAAGCTTTGAGAGATTATTTTGTTACAGGTTGAATTGTGTCCTTCCAAAAGATAATGTTGAAGTACTAACCCCCTGATACCTGTGAATGTGACCTTTGAAAATAAGGCCTTTGCAGATACAATAAAGTTAAGATGTGGTCGTACTAAATTAGGGTGAGCCCTGAATCCCATATGAGTGGTGTCCCTGTCAGAAGAGAAGAAACACAGAAATAGACAAACACAGAGAAGTAAGGTCATTCAAACCCAGGTTCAGTTCAAGTGAACAAACTACTGGCATTCAGATTAAGAATGTGATTGAATGATAAATGGAGAAGCTCAGACCTGGACAATAGAAAATCACTGAGTAAAAGAGGTATCATAAAGGGAGATTTTTAAAAAATTAACAGCGATACACAAACCCATCCTCTCTTAAATAATCCAGTCAGTCTGGCAATATCCACCAGCCTAGTGACAAAGAAGAGAAGCCATGAAGACATGAAGGAGATGAAAAGGAGAAGAGAAGCTTCTTCTAATTGTGATAATGCATGATTTCACGTGACCTGTGAATTTAACAGTTTGTATATATATTAGAATTCTAACTTTGATGTTGAGAATTCTTCTATCAGTTTGGCAGGTGGCACTTCAAAACTGTGATTTCAGTAGCTTAAAGTTAGGAAAAAAGTTCTAATTAACAGCTAATAGGCTATTATGAAGATTTCATAAAGAAATAAATTGCAGCTTTCTTACCTATTTGGCACTAGATACATGGTAAGAGATTGCATTGTCTTTCCATCTTTGAACCCATGTACAGTGTTAAAACGTGTAAGTTTTCCTTAAGTTACTTCTGATCCAATTTTTGGTGCCTTAAGTAATAGATATGGTAAGATTCTTCTTTTAAAATATAACTACACAAAAATTTTGCTCTTCTCTATTTTCTCCAAGTCTGCTTATTCCTATATTACATGCAAACACATATACATCCACTTCCTCCAATTACTGGAAATAAAGTGAAATCCTGTTAGGTTTCACTTTGACCTCTTCATTAGAATAATTTAAAACTCCAAATTTCAGGACAACAGTACAGTCTTTCAATCTGGCATACATGGTACAGGCTCTTGAATTTCTTTTGAATCTTCCTCTTTGTGGCATGCTTTTTTTTTTTTTTTTTTTTTTTTAGAGTCTTTGTGGCATGCTTGAGGAAAAGTACGCTCAGCATTTCTGGTGGGTAAAAAGCAATTCTAAGAAAAACATCTCATGGGGGGATGCCTGCTGAGGAATTCTCCTTTCCCACAAAATACAAAGCATTGTATATTCTGTTTTACTTGCATTCTAAAATATTAATGGCCAACTCCTTACTAGGACTGTAATAAAAGACAAAAGCAAAAACCTAGCACATATGATAGCATTGGACTGCAGAGTATAAAAACTTTTACCATATGTATCTATATATGCATGTAGATGTGTTTAAATATAATATTGCATGTATCTTACATAAAGCATGTGTTCCTTTCAGGTGGCAATGCCAAAAATGTTGCTGAATCGTATTAATATGCATCCATACCTTTGCTCTCAATATGCTAGAACAATTTGAGGATCAACCTTCAATTCATCGTGGCAGGATTTCAATGAACCTCCATTCATTGTTCCAGGAAATTAACCAGACTCCAGCCACTCTCCAGAAAATGTCTGCCAGAAACCACATCTGTATTATTGAATGTGCTATAAACTTGGTTGTCCCCAAACAAAGCAACCGTCAGTTTAAAAATCAGACCTGAAGCTATTTATATTCTGGTGTGTATATATCTATGTGTGTGAATGAATGGGTGGAAAGCAGAGCAGTTCAGATGAATTTTAATTTTTTGGTTGCTTAGAAAACCTGCCTTTGTGACCTTGATCCTTGGATATTGCTGTGATGATAGATTAAGAAGAATATATCTGAGACTTTTTAAAAGCAATATTATCTTTCAAATAGTTTTCTTTTTCATTCTCTGCAAACAAGGAAATATTGAGGCATCACTGTATTTAAATATTTTTAAAATAATTTAGCTTATATTCATTTGGAGTGGGTCTCTAAACTAGATATACAGTACCACTCATAGAAATATACTGGGCAATCTCCTCGTTGAACACTTGCATACTTACAGTTGATTTTGGTGAACACTTGTAGCCAATTTTTACAAGCGTCCAGCTTCTAGGTGAAGGTAGTATTTGATAGGCATTATCTTAATTAATCTCCAAGGAGCCCCTGTGAAACATGTTGCCTCACTTGACACAGGAGAAAACAAGCAGACAGAGGGTAAGGTGCTCACCATTGTGCACTACAAATGTCAAGGCTGGGATTGAATTTGGCTCTGTTTGGCTTCAAAGCCAGACTGGACTATCTCTCCATGATAGTGGAAAGACTCCATGGAACACATTAAAATGCCACATAGATGTACCAAATGCACCTCAGCATCTGTTAATTTTAACTTATAAAACATAACCAAGAGGTAAAAAATAATGGCAAGGAATACCATTTATCATTTGTTTATTATATTCCCAGATGAGTATGGACACCACATTTAATCTTCCTGCTATGGTTTGAGGGAGATACTATGCCATCCTTGCTCTATGGACGGAGTAGCTAAAGGCTAAGGAGGTGGAGTGATTTGCCTAAAATTGCATGTCTAGTAAGAGGTAGATCCTCTCTGGATTTGAATGAAATCTGACTTCTAAGAATCACATTGCTTCCCAAGAAGAAGAAAACTTTCAACATCTGCCAACTTTGATATCACACCTATGAGAATCACACAGGTCCGCTCAGCTTTTGAGATGTTCACATATCTGCTCTTTACTTTCATTTGGAGATAGGTATCACATGTTTGGCAATGCATTTTCAACTGACAGCAGATAAGAAGTAGACAACTAGAGGAGAGGGCTGGGTAAGGGTGGTAGCAGAGCAATCTGCTGTGGTGGCCCCTCTGACTCTAGAAGACAGTTACTGGCTGATTGTGAGGGAGATGCATGAGTGCACCTGCAGTGGGAGAGCATTTGGTATAGAGGCAAGAGGACTTCAAAGTTAAATTGTCCCTAAACACATTAGTCTATTTTCAAACATGGTACAAGATTGATGCTCTTAATTTTGACTCTGAGTAGAAAAGAAGGGGACAAATTATCAACATATGTTCAGTGGGTGCTGTTTAAAAATCCCAGGAAGTTTGTCATTTTTTTTGAAACATTTATATCTAAATAGTAATTATTTTTTTTCCATTTAAATTTTGTCTCATAAATGTTTCAGTATAAGTTCTCCAGAAAGAAATCAGATGGCATATCTCTCTCCTTGCTAACAGTAGATAAATATGGTATCGGTCTTTTGTTTTTCAAAGCATCACCCATTTCAGAGAATTGTTATTTCCTGAATGTATAGCCAGGAGTGAGGGTCAATACAACTGTAAAAATTTTTCTTCTCAAAATGTCTATAATTCTTGTCAGATATTCCAGTTCTGGGTAGATTAGTATTCATCATCTAGAAAAAAATGTTTTTCTTATTTTTTCTAAATATTAGATTCATGCATACTTATGGTAAAATTTTTAATTATAGAGAAAATTATAGCAAAAGCATACAAAAAAAGAAGTTATAAGTGAACCAAACAAATATATTCAGTATTTACATTTTGGAATATATCACTGTGAAGAATATAAGCTTGTCCACATTAGCAGTTGTTTAATTGGCCAAATTCTAGACTGTTGCTAAACTAAACCAAAATGACCACTCACAGTACAGAACACTAATGAACTTTATTCCTCCTCTTTAAAAGATACCATCTTCTCTCTGTTACTCCCCTGGTAAACTTATATTTCTCTTTGTCATGTTAATCAATACTAATGCTGATATTAAAAACATGAACAAGACTAAAGAAAATAAATGCAAGTAACTTTCATTTGATTTATGTATTACAAGCATAAATTCCAAATAGGATAGGGAAAAAATATTCTACTTGAATTGGAAAGGTAAAAATGGTATTTTGGCATTTTCCTTTTTTGTTTATGTTAGTTTGAAAAATCTAGATTCAGAAATCATTATTTGGTTATTCAGGTGTGAGGGGTACCATCTGATTGAGTAAATTATGCATCTGAGTAATAAAACTTTTCAGATTTCATTCACCTATTTTGCCACTGAGTAGACAGAGCTAGAGAATAAATAAATATTTCATTTATAATTAAAATCTCCTGGCCTGGTTTTTTGGATATGTTTTTCACAATACTGGACTGATTTCCCAAGGGGAAACTGAAAAAGACATTTGTCCCAGTCTCTAATAAAGCTATGTGTTTAGGATGTTCTCTGGCATTAATGGTCTTGGAGAACATGACATGTTATGGAATACAAACTCCTCATTTCACAGTGAAGAGAAAAGAAGCCTGGAGAGGTTAGGAGATTTTCCGATAAATACGTCACTGCATGTTATGGAATGGTTCATAATTCTGTGGTACTAGAAAAGCTCAATATAGGTTCAGAAAAAAAAATTTGAGTAGAGTCTAAACGAATTGATAAAAAAAAAAAACCTATAGGGTTGCTTACTCTAGTTTCAATAGATGTCTGAAAAAGTTTTTACCTAAAAAATGTAAATGTTCATTCTATTTCTTGTGTCTTACCCAGCTATGTGCTAGTAAATGTTTAACAAGTTCCTTGGAAGAAGAAAATATATTCAAATATTTATTTTATGACGCAATTTTATTTACCTTACTATCATTTCTTCCATCGTTTTCCTAAATCCAGGAAATCAAAACACTAAATCAGCCCTGATTTGTAGTATTTGTGGGTTTCCATGGTGTAAATATTACCATCATGACAGATTTCAAGCCACCAACCAGCGGTCACTCTTTGCACAGTTGAAAAAGGAAATACACATCCTTATGCAGTATTAGATCATACAGATACGATAGACCCAGCAGCCTCAAGATATAAATAATAGTAAATGAGTAAAATAATTGGGAAGCAATGAGTTTTGCATATGTTACTTTCATTCTCAATATGATTTATTTGTGAGTTTGTATACTTAATGTTTAAAGATGTCTGTGTTTAACAACTATTTCAGAAACTTCCTGAAGCTTTCAGAGTTGGGTTTTCCTAGCCTATCTGAACCAGAACAAGTTTTAGCCATTACTGCCTATGTCTCTGGAAGGAGGGGACTGTGGAAAAACAAACAAACAAACAAACAAACAAACCCTACATCATGCATTATGTACCATATGCTAAATATGTTGATTCAGCATTTGTAAGGTATCTGTATTATATGTGTGTTTTTAGAAGTATACCTCCAAAATAGCACTTCTCAAATTTTAATGTAAATTACTGAGGGACCATTTGAATTCTGATTTAGTAGTTCTGAGATTCTGTATTTCTGATGTTACTCCAGGTGTTACTGGTGCTGTTGGTCCATGGACCATACTTTGAATAGCAAAACCCCAAACTGATTTCCTTAGAGCCTTACTATATAAAAGAATCAATATATAGCTAAGTATATACAGAGAGATATAGATATATAATGTGTGTGTGTGTGTGTGTGTGTAATATGAAGGAGGCTCTTCCATCTGCTCAAAACAGAAGAGTATGTAATTCTGCAGAGAAAACAGGAAGAAAATGGGAGTTAGAAGAATTGTAGATGGCCTAGTGGAGGAGGACGAACTGCCTCTGAGGATAAGAAGGATATGAAAATTTAGGAAAGAATTAGAAAATCAAAGGCTTGAAATCAAGGCTTATCAATTCTGGTATTTAAAAAAAATGCTTAAAGAATACCAAATCAGTTCAAACTGTCTGAGATTTTAGGACATACGGGGACCTTGAATTTCAGCCAGGGACATTTTAAATTAATCCTGTAGGCATTTATAAGGAACATGTCGTTAGTAACAATAAAAAAAAAAAAAAAACAGCACGCTCTGGGAAGTTTAATCTGGTGCTATCCAAACTGAAGACAAATCAAGGCTGGTACAGAGAGGTTGTATATCATAAGCCAGGAGTAAAGGATAAATGCCTGTGCCAGGGGGTGGAAGAGTCCAGAAGAACCTGGGTCCTGGGTATGAGGATAAAAATTCTGAAATGCTAAACCACAGTGATGGAGAACACACCGGTGCAGCTGGTTAACAGTCCTGGGAAAAGAAGCCATCTCTCTCTTTTTCTTTCTTTCTTTCTTTCTATCTTTCTTTCTTTCTTTCTATCTTTCTTTCTTTCTTTCTTTTTTAATTGACAATAAGGCAGACAATATTAACTATACTTATTATTAATCTATTTTTCTCAAAGGTGAAGTGATTCAAAAGTAACTCACTAGAGGATTAGTAACATGAAAATCAGGAAGTTTATCAGCTTCTAAGCTCTTGAGGTATCTTCTGTATGCTGGCTTTTTGTCTCTGACCACAAGATACTGGCTAGAAGCAAATCAAACACTGCTTTAGTCTGGAGCTGGGGATATTTATTTGTAATCATTTCATTGTTTATATTGTTCTTATTCTTAGTGATCAGATCTTAAATCTTTCCCAGGAGCAATCTAGGGATGAAAAGAGATGACTGTAAACTTCCATGAAAAGCAGCAGTCCTGAGGGTAAAGTTTAGGAAGGCTTTGACCAGAGTACTTTAGGAAAGGGCAACAAAGGAACTTACTGGAAAGTGGAGAAGAAAAGTATAGTATAAACCCTCATACAGAAAGCATTCTGCAAATAATGGAAGGCATAGAAGATGACTCTTTATGGACAGTTCACAAGAAAAGTGTTTGAATTGTGAAGGAAAAGAATAAAGCCCTTTGACTTGTTAAATTTAAGATCAGGGAATTTGATCATTGTAAAGAAATTAGAGATCTGGACTTAGGGTGTTAAATCTGTTTTAAAATTATGATAGCAGGTCTGATTGAATATTGAGGGAGTTAATGTGTTCATAGGTGATTCAGCGAACAGTTGAAGAAGGGGAGCCAAAGGAGAAAATATAAAAAGTGGTGGGACAATTCATGGGAAGTATGTTGAGGGTTGAGTAAGTTTTTAGACGCTGAGCTTCTTTTACCCTCTGGGCAGAATAAGGAATTCAGTTAAATAAATCCACTGTCATTCCTTTGAATTCAGTCTAATTTGCATGGGAATTTCTAATTCTTGCAAAATCAGGTCAGTTGTTCTTAATTTAAAATACAAGTTGTCCTAAATTAATACTCTACCTCAGTGCATTAGAAATACTAATGTGCTCTACTTATTAAGTGAATCTCAGAGAGAATACTTAGTGAAAAAAATTTCAGACAATTTGAAGGACCCTAAATGACCCATCAGGATAGTTAAAAGGCACTATTCCATATGCATATCAAAAGTCCTTTAATAAAACAGCATGGCATGCCAGAGGTTCAATTTTCCATGGGTTCTGCTAGTCCAGCCAAAACAATAACCTCTAATAGCTTTTTTGGATTTGTGACAATGCATTATTAAGACTTTTAGAATTCCGAAGTACCATTACTTTCATTTCCTTTTTTATTCCACCATCAATGACCAAAGGTTATTTGCTTATACTGTCACCTTGTGTATATCTTATAGTGTGATCAGCATTTCCTTAGGGCAAACTTCAGAAGATTCAGAGGTTAAATTTACCCAGAATGTTAGGATATGAAAAGCATCTCAATTTTCTAGGATATATAAATTGAATTTTATGAAATTTTCCCCAAAGTGATTTCCTTCCCCCAGTCCTGTTTTCTATAAAGTATCTTTCTTAATGTAGAAACATTATTCTATCTCCATGTTCCTCTCTTCAATTTCCAACCAATCCCCGAAGGTAAACCTATATTAAGAAATTCTGGTTCTTTACCTGTCTACTGACAGTGTTGAACCTCACTAGCCATGCAACCTTGGTAAAAGTTAAAGCAATCAAAATTTGTATTACTTTCTAAGGAAATCCATACTTCTCTAATGATTTAAATTCCTAGTATTACTTTCTAAGGAAATCCATACTTCTCTAATGATGTAAATTCCTAATTTATATAATCATTTCCGATAGTCTGAGACATTTTTAAAATTTAAAAATGATTTTCTGAAAGATTATCCTTGTTAAGACTAATTTTCTTCAACCGACATTATTGAGGATCTACTATATAATAACAATTATCATGGTTATTGGGAAGAGTGGGTACAGAAGGCTCTAGAAATGAAATAAATTATCTTTTTTTCTAAAATACATAAATTCACAATAGGAAAGGTAGATAAGTATATGAAAATTCTAATATAAAACAAATTGTACTATTAAAAATTGGAAGCATAGAGTAGAGTACATGGAGTAGAGAAAGATGGAGGCCAGCCAGGTGAGTTGAGGAATATTTCTTAAGTGAAAGGGCACTTGAGCTAGCCCTTGAAGGAATGCATGCTTTCAGTAGGATGGGTGTGCTTCATTTAGGGTGGACACACAGGGGAAAGAGTGTCAAGTAATATTGAGGAACAAGAATGCAAGTTTTGTAAAAGGAGAAGTGATTTGTATGATTGATATCGGATGTATTGTGAGGCTATTCATGGCAAAAGTGGTTGAGGGAATATCAAGGAGGATCTTGAATGCAAAACTGAAAAGAATGGCCATTGAAGATATATTTAAGCAGGAGAATTACATCTACAGGGCTGTGTTTGAGATGACTTTAAAAACTTGTTTGGTGTGACTAGAACAACAAAAAGACAATTTGGGTTTTTTTTTCCCATATATAATTTATTGTTTTTTTTTTTAATTAGAAAAAATGTTTTTAAGATGTTGCTATAATTTAGCTCAATATTGAAGCCGGAGAGCTAGGTTCTTGTCTCACAGAGTTGAAGAATGAATCTTGTAGACAAAGGAAAGTGAGTCAAGTGATAGACATTTATTAAGCAAGGATACAGAGAAAGCTCTCAGGAGTGAGAGGGGTCCCGACAGGGTTGCCCAAGTGGGCTTCCACTGACAGTCTCTTCTATAGAACTGACCAGGGAGCTTGTGGCCTTATCATTCTTGTGATGACTTGCTTTGAGTGAAGACTGGTGATACCATCTTTAATGGTTTCCTTTTGGGGTCTGGTTATTCTTTGTTGGTCAGAGGCAATTGTCATAAAAAAATATCTTTTCCACCCATACCTAGGGCAGGGTGGTCTGGTTTGTTCATTTATCTCTTGATTTCCTTACATCTCAGCATTTTGGGGATTTTCTTTTGTGAACTTGATTCCATGGCGCCTTATCTATCTCTCCGTATCTAGCCCTGACTGTCCCTTACTCAATATCATGATCCAGGTAATAAGCTTCAGCTTCAGTTATCTTAAATCTATAGCAAACAACCCCTCCTATTCATTTACAACCTCTTTGTTGGGAGGATTGTTACAATGCAACAACAGACCCTCCTGTCTTCCTTAAATTGACATCTCATTGAAATTTCAGAATGACTCTTAATTTAGGTACCATGAAATCCAAGGGAGAAATAACAGAAAAATTAGATGACTACTGAGCTCTGTTTTTTCTTTCTTTAACAATGCCTTTTCTTCAGAAACGTGTGTCAATTTAAAGTCTTGCCTAATAAAATTAATCTTCTCTCAAGAAGCAACCAGGTTATCCATGTACCTCTTGTAAGTTTGTTTTTATCAACCACCAAACCTCTTCATTAAATTGATAAATTATGATTATTATTTTTTTCTCTTGTTTTTGTCAATTCATCTAATGGTCACTGTTTTCATTAGCAAATGCTTTGGAGTGAAATTACTGTCATAAGCCTGGTAAATTAATACATTGCATCGTATTTATGTTTTTGTTTTTGTTCTAAATGCTGTTGCTAGTTTTTGAATGCTAAAACTTTTCGTGTCCTAATAAAGAACTGAATGGATTAAAAACAAGAACAGAGAATATTGAGGCCAGTTGTAACATTTATTATTTATTTATTTATTTATTTATTTATTTATTTATTTATTTATAAATATTTTATTTATTTATTCATGAGAGACACAGGGAGAGAGAGGCTGAGACACCGGCAGAGGGAGAAGCAGGCTCCATGCAGGAAGCTTGATGTGGGACTCGATCTCAGGACTGAGGGATCACGCCTTGAGCCAAAGGCAGATGCTCAACTGCTGAGCCACGCAGGCGTCCCCAGTTATAACTTTCCAATTTTTCAACCTCAGCTTACTGATTTAAATTACAATTGTTGACTTGTGAGCCACCTCTCTCTCTTAAGGAATGATATGAAGGAAGATTTCTCATCTTAAAAATCACTAAATATTACATTTATTGGAAAACATATAAAATAGACAAGGTTTGTGATGTTCTGGCTCAGAGTGAGCCTTTGGGAGACAAGGCCTTTTAGGCAATTATTTATCGTTTCTTCAATAAATATTTTTCATTCCTAATTTGGCCAAACATCGTCCTAAATGCTCGAGACAAGAATGTGGCAAACATATAAGGGCCTGCAGTTTGTGATTTAGTTGGAGGAGTGAGAGATCAAAATAATGACAACAACAAATGCTCAACTGGGTGCACGTGCGTGCACACACACACACACACACACACACACACAAAGATGCAAAGGCAACAGTAGTAATGGATAAAAAGCCTGACACAGAGAATTATAGGAGAGTATAATGAGAGTAAAATTAAATAAAGCAACAGTATACAAAACTTTCTTACCCTCATCCAGGAAGCATGACGCTAATTCTGATTCCACTGTATTCTATCCCTTAATGAAATTCTGGTAGTGACCTACTAAATCGATTTCAAAACCCTTTAACCATGACTACCTACAATTTGACAGGAAAAGAGTCATTAAGGATTTTTTTCATGTCAAAACCTCTTGCTATCTGCTTTTACATATAGAAGTTTTGTTGGGTTGCCTTTAAAGTCATTAATGGTGTGTGTGTGGTGACTGGTCTAAGAGGGAAAGGGGCTGAAAACTGTGCTCCACACCCATGCTGTGCACACTTGCTCTTCTCCTGTGCTCTCTGGTTCTTCTGCACTGGCTTCCCAGTCTTGGCTTCTGTTCCTGTCGTTCTGGTCATATCAACTATGAGACCACTTAGTATCTCTTCTCCTGCTTCTCAATGCCTGCCCTAGGTTAAGTGATCTGAAAGGACGAAGTAGCTCCCAATGATGAATAAATGAGTCATTTCAATAGAAAGATGCAGTGAACTTTTCCTGATGGCTCCAGAATACACTCACAGACCCCTTCCTCATTCCTCTTCAATCAGCAGTCACAGAAAATTGAACCTTCTGATTGTTGTTTTGCATACTTCACTACCACTGTGCCCACCACCCCTCCTCCCTTTCTAGAATAGTCAGTTTCATAGATCTCGAGTTCCCTCCTCCAGGTCTCTGAACTGGAATCCCTACGGTGGCTCTTTTCCCCAGCCTGCCACACCTGAAAAGGTATAGGTAAACAAATATGCAGTGTTGTTGAAAATAGGACAATAGGGTTGGAATGGGAGAGGGAAATTGATGAAAATCTGTATAGAGGAAGGATGAAGGCTGTGGACTCATTATTTCAGGGATCCTATGGACTGTTCAGGACATCTTCAGATAGCTGGTAAATATTTCATCTTTGTATGGATAAAAGACTGGCTTATGCTTCCCTAACACTATGTGGCTATAGTGAATTTTCTGTATTTGGTAATTTATATGCAGGTGATCAGTAAAGTAAAAATCTGTAATTTATTTTTGTTTAAAAATGAACTTAATCCATTATTATTCAAAATTTCTGCCCTGATCTGAGCAGAAACTTTAAAAAGGAAGAGTGTGGCTTTCCTGCTAGTTCCAGAGCTGTTTGTGGATCTCATAAACACTGGGTAAAAACACTGATCAAAATAACTTCCTTTTATAATTATAATTTTGACAAGAGCCATGCACAGAAAAGGTATGAAGTATATGCAGACACATATACATGCTGTTTTAAATAATAATGTAAGAGTAATAGTGTATCTAAGAAGAAAATTGCACTGAGTGCAATAATATTAGGATGTGGTTATTCAGTGCTCAAAATATTTTTTTAATTTTAAGGTTCATATGGAAAATTGAAATAATTTTATTTATGTTTGAGTCACTAAAAGTTTTATGTGGAAATCATTTGATAACATAATTGCTAAATGAGGAAAAGTGTTTTACCCACTGGTCTATTTCGGGTGTGGGAAAACATCTATCTCGAAAAAGTGTATTTTAACTTATTTTAAATGCCATCAAGTAGCATACTCTTTCCTTTGTCTAAGAAACCAGATAAATTACAAATACATAGAAAGTGTTTAGTTTTAAATTTTTAAATAATATTTTAAAACGAATGTTAATTTTTATTTTTTATTTATTTTATTTTTAAAAATATTTTATTTATTCATAAGAGACACAGAGAGAGAGAGAGAAAGAGAGAGAGAGAGAGAGGCAGAGACATAGACAGAGGGAGAAGCAGGCTTCATGCAGGGAGCCTGACGTGGGACTCGATCCCGGGACTCCAGGATCATGCTCTGGGCCGAAGACAGGTGCTAAACCACTGAGTCACCCGGGCTGCCCACAAATGTAATTTTTTAAATCACATCTGCCAAGAAGTGTTTTGGGTTTGTAATTTGCAAGGAAAATAGGAGAGTCTTGGGATCTCCAATTTAAGAAGCAGTGATGTTTCTTCCATCCACCGTAATAGAAATATCACTAAGATTTTAGAGAAACAAGCTCTTCAGAAGAGTGCTTAATGGGTGTTAGTGTCCCACTTTGCTAGGGGCAGCACTGGTGCCCGCATTGTTAGTGTGTGTAAGAAGCAAACAACAATTATATGTATTTGTTCACATCATTCTTTTGTCTTAGTTCTGTAAATGGGGCAAGTGCTGGAGATCTACAGAAAGGATCATGCTCCATTGTGTATTTTTCCAGACTATCGATTTCCAAAGAGCAACAATACTGAGCTAGGAGCAGAGCCCTTTGCCAAGGGCTTTGTCACTTGCTTCTGTGGCTTCAGGCTAGTTGCTGAATAACAAAAATTCTTACATCCATTTGAATCTAGTGTTATCATTTATCATTTTATAAAGTCTTATTGAATAATGTCTGGGATGCCTGGGTGGCTCAGCGGTTTAGCCCCTGCCTTTAGTCCAGGGTGTGATCCTGGAATCCCAAGATCAAGTCCCACATTGGGCTCGATGTATGGAGCCTGCTTCTCCCTCTGCCTGTGTCTCTGCCTCTGTTTCTCTGTGTCTCTCATGAAAAAATAAATAAAATATTAAAAAAAAGATTAATCTCCTTGACACTGTGAAATAGGTAAAGCAAGTATTTCCTCTGTTGCGGATGAGGGGCTGAGGATCAGAAACTAAGCGATTTACTAAAGACTACTTAGCTCAGCTAGCTCCTTGGGTAAGGGGCCCTCAGGCCTAGAATGCAGATATTCAGAGACAACACTCCTTACTCTTCCTACTCGACCTTATGATCCTGCTTCCTGTTGATGGGCTTAATGTTGAAATCCTCAAAGAGTTGTCACTAAGGTTAATCTCTGCTTTAAAATGCTATTTGTGAATCTTACTAATTGAGCAGGAAGTTTGGGATCAAACTTGGTCAGCCTAGTCAAGTAGTTCTCAATGTGATTCCCCAGCAGCAGCTTTAGCATCACTTGGGAGCTGGCTAGAAATGAACGTTCTTGGTCTCATGCCAGATCTACCAAACTAGAAACTCGAAGTGCAGGGCCCATTAATTTGGATTTTACAAACCCCTGTAGATGATTTTGAAACCTTCTGAAGTTTAGGTTCACCAACATGGCTTATTTAGACTCCAGCTGACATACTTAGGACAATCAGTTGCTGACTGTAACCATTTTAGTAATGTCTCTAAGTTGGGTTTGTGCCCACCTTGACCGGACAGCTTTTTGGGAAAGATTACTGGAGAAGGAAGCAGGATGAGATGTCTCTAAGATGAACTTATTCCCTTTAGCTCTGACTTTATGGTATTTTCCAGAGGACCAATTAGAAGCAACACAGCAGTGGGAGAGTGGTGTGTGTCAAGACATGGGGTATTCTCTTGACCAGGAAGTGTACATAGAGTACATTTGGACTTACCTCCCTCTAACTGAATCCCACAGTCCCACACTCAGGCCAACACTGGGAAGGAAAAGATGGATATTTTCCAAATTGCTAAAATGAGGAAAGGGTAGGCTCAAAAGGAGAGTGAATGGTGTCACCTCACAAAGTTCTAGGAGATCCTAGGGTAGGGTTTCCAGCAAAGGACATTTGGGACTGCATAACTCTTTGCTGATATAGTTGTCCTATGTCTTGTAGAATGTTTAACAGCATCACTGGTCTCTACTTGCTAGATGCCAGGAGCCATCCCTGCTGGAGTTGTGACAGTCAAAAATATCTGCAAATACTGATCAATGCCTCTTGGGGAGCAAAACCATCCCCACTTTGGTTGGCAACCAGTGCCCTAGGGCATTTGCTTTTACTTCCCCATCTCATGGCGCCTACCATGAGCAAAGTGCATAGTACCCAGACTGGAATAGCCATCTTCTGAGCCTTCCTTCTCCTGGCTATGATTTCAGGACCAGTGTAAAAAGAGGAGCCTCAGATTCTTGAAAAACTTTGTTGCTGTGCACAAAAATCAATCAGGAGGGAGAGTTGGACAGTAAAGCTAAGAAAGCATTGACAGCTCTTATGCTCCCAGCAACAGTCAACTTGGAAAGAATAGCCAAGGATGGGAGCTATAGTAGTAGATGAGCTGAAAAGAAAACTGCCAGCTATTAGCATTTCTGTAGGAGGTAAATGTTCCAAGCTTTGATGCTACAGAGAATTCTCTGAAGACCTGTGCAAATAGCACTGTGTGTAAGCCTGGAGAGCAAGCAGACACAGATGCTGAGCCCTGCCTACGGTCGAGCTGAGCTTATAGTATTAGGTAGACATGATCTCTGCTTCCAAATGCCCCTGATTGCCTCCATGGAGACAGTTGCTTCTCATAAATAACCTTTGAAATAACCTCTGGATTTATTTCCAGGCGTTCCTCATCTAAATTCATTATCCTCAGTCAAAGCAATTGTGGCTATATTAAAATATAGAAGAAAAACCCCCATGAGAGCCCATTTTGGGTGAGTTGGCTGGAGACAATGCCCTCTGTCAGGCGCTGGTATGATATTTACTTGTCCCTTTTTCCCTCTTATGCTTCACAATTCAATCGCTCTGGGTCCTCCTTTTGAGAAAATTATGTGGTAATCGTCATTACCTCCTACCCATGCACATCTGAGTTGCAGCTGCTCCTCAGAGATCCCCACATGTACACAGTTTTGGTGGGAAGGGCCTTACCAGTTACAGGAAAGTTGGCCAGCAGTATGAGTGAAAAACAACACAGGATTCATGGAAAACATGGCCACCACTTCTGAAACCACACGTAGACAAGTCCTCTGGTGTCATCTGGTAACTAAGGCCAGCTTCTCACTTCCATCTCCTCTGGTTTCTATGGTCTCAGACACTCTCTAGGGGCTGAGTGGGCCTTGCCTGGTTCATCTTCTCTCTCTCTCTCTCTCTGGGAAGGAGAATCTTGGCATACTGTCTGCTTTGTACCCAGAGTCAGTCGCTTTGGCTTGGCCTTGGTTCCAAGTATGTATTTGGGTAAGACATGATGGGAGGGAACCATGCACAGAGGAGCTGACCTTGAGGCCCACTGAAGACCCTCACAGCTTCTTTTGACCTCACCTAGAGCCAAGAGCCTCTTTTCTGCTTTCTCAGAGGTAACTTTCAACTTGACCAAATACAAATTTTTAATTAGCTTGGATAGGCCAGTTTTATCCCACTTTATAAGGTAACCTATGGTATCTCTGGTGGTACTGTTTATTCACAGGCATTTATAGATTTTTCTAGCAGTCACCTGCTGTTTTCTTCACCCTCATATACACCTTGCCCTTATATCCATGCTCATAGGAACAATTCTATAGGCAGTATTTTAAACAGATCTATGACTGTCTTTGTATATGGTGGCACATCTGGTGGTGGTGGAGTTGGCAGAAGTGGAGTTGACATTCCCAGGGAGCTTGGTATAAGAGGGGGCCAAAGCTCCCACTGAGACCAGAAAAGAAATTTGGTCTCAATATTTGCAAAGCTTTCTTTGTTCTCTCAAGAAATTTCTTCTAACCCACATCAATCGACCATTATAGGGTTGAAATCAAAATGTATGTATTTCCATTCCATAATCCTGCTGCTACTCAGAAAAAAAAAAAAAAAAAAGAACGGCAGAGAAAAATCTGAATTGTTCTCCCACAGAGTTTGAAGAACAAACATGCCTGGCAGTACACACATAATGAAGTCATAAGTGCCAGGAAAGAATGATAGTCCTTGGCCTTTAAAAATATAATAAGCAGATTTTGTTTATTTGAGAAAAAATCAGACTGCTCATTTTGTAAGACCCTCATGTCAACTTAACGGAATTTTTATTTCATCTTTTTGATATGACTTATTTCCAAAATTTTCCGGGTGGGTGAGCTGCTCCTTTGTTCCTCTCATAAGGGACACTCCTGGGGCAGACTTTAGCTAGTTTCCACAAGGGTCTACAAAGCTCAGTGAGACAATTGTCATGAAATGAACTCCCCCACGATGGTTGTCGTGTTTATCAGTAGAATTGAAACAAGGACTTCCCTTAAAAAGCAACTCAAAACTACACAGTAAATAGGGAAGTACACCACCCAGGTAAGGAAACGAATGCTTTTGAACATAGCTTTGCTAAGAATCCAGGGAGAAGAGCAGTTCCAACTCCACCTATAAAACTATTTGATGACTAGTGACATCAACTCTCAACTGAAATAAAAATTTCATCCACTCAGCTGCACACTTATTCCAAAGTCCACATCATACTTATGTTTTTACAGTGGTTTTCCTCATAGATTAGCACTTCCTCTTTTCTTTCAAACATGAGTTATCCCATTCACCAGTAACTAGTAATGAATCATAAGACAATAGATTCCTGTTTTCCTTTTCTTATTAAAAGATGATAAATAACGCATTGCCCATTTTAGAGATGGGATGGGTACCGGTATTTGTTGTATTCTCAAATCACCAGATTTTGTAGGGGTCAAGAAAGCAATATGGGGTCACGCATCCTGGATCTGGGCATGTAGATAAGCAGTTTCCTCATCTCCAAAGCATGGAGGTTGAACTCACACAATGCAAAGCGTCTCAACCCTGGCTGCCCATTGTGAGACCCTGGAGCACTTTTTAAACACCAGTGCCTAGTACCTTGACCCAGACCAAATAATAGATCTCTCTGGGGATGAATCCTGACACAACTATTTTTCAAAGCTCTCCTGGTGGATCTAATGTGCAGCCAGGTTTGAAAATCACTAACGACAAGTCCATTCCCCAAAGGATGCTCATAGCTCTGTGAAATTCTCTGTGAAACAGTTTGGGAAACTAAACTGTGAAAGCTCCTTGGATGGTCACAGTACATATTTGCATGTTGTTCATCCTTGTGACCTGCAGTTAAGAAACCTGCTGAACTGTCTTTAACTTGACTGGTCTTAATGACTTAAGTTTCATAGAACTCTTTTAATTCACATACTGGCCATTAGAGGGGCTTCTATTTGTCAGAGCACTTCAGGAAAACACAGAACTAAATACCCTAGGGACTTAGGACAGCTTCTAGCTCTGAGTTTCAATTTCCACTCTATTCTGTTCTGTTCTAAACCATTCAACATGCAATGTTGTCCCAAAGGTATCCCTTTGATTACTTACAACATAAAGACTCTTGTTCGACTCCCTTAACAGCAGCACCTGAAACCCACAATTATTATCCTTTGAAGAGAAATGTTCAAGGCATATCCATGGATAATGCTTTGGAACATCTAGGATGCTCGTTGCTAAATGAAGGGAAATACTAGTTTCGAGGAAGATTGGGGATTTATCTTGTAGATGTAAATACATCTCCCTGATTTTCTTTGTAAATTAAATTTTGTAAGTAGCATCTACTGTTTTACAGTGAAGTCTGCTGAGTTGAAAAAAAAAAAATGGTCAGGTAGACCAAGGAAGGCTTCTTGCTTGGATTTGGTAATCCCAAAGCAGGATTACCGATCCAGAGACTAAAAGGGGAGTTTATTCAGGGCTTACTCTGTCAGGAGCCCTGGAGAATATGGGCCCTGATAAGACACAGATAACTAATTATGTAAATTAAAATCTTGTTATACCTTTGTCTTTTCTTAAATGCGGACTTGCCAAACTTTGTCCTAAAGTTTACCATTGGCCAAGACAAACTTAAATACATCTGGATACTTGCCTAATGAGTCACATGATGAGTTACTGTTAAGAGTGATGAGTCTCAAGTTTGCCCACCTGGAGCATCACTCTCTTGATTGTTTTAATGAGATTATTTGTTTGATCCATCACTTAAGCAGTACTTTTTGAAGGTATTCATGTTTCAAATAATGCACAAGATGCTGAGGATAGAATGAGGATCAAGACGGAGAAGTCTGAGAGTCTTTGAATGTGATCCAGCCTATGCAACATCCTTTCCTAATGATACCCACAGAGTTCTTAAGACAGGACTTTAAAAAGACCAAAAAAAAAAAAAAAAAGGAGAAGTTTAAATATAAATACCACACTACAGAAGGAGTATTGCATATAATTTATTGCCTATAGCATAATCATGTAAGGAACAAGTAACATATTCTACAACATACAATGCAATAATCAAATTTTAATCAACTTGTTTTCCAAAAAGCTAGAGAATTCCTTAGCTGGGATGTGATCATAATAAATGTTCCATTGCTGATAAAACCCACGTCTGCTCCCTTAGGGATCTCAGTCCTACCATCCTTTACTCTGCACACATTTTATTTTGCATTGAACACCATCACTTCACCGGTGTTGAAATGCTTTCTTTCTTTTGCTATGGATTTTAACTCAGAGTTCTTTTAAGTGTCTGAGTTTGCAATCTTTTGGCAATATGTCGAAATTCAGACTTAAGTATAAAATCTTAACCAAATGTATTTCTCTACTTTTTATTACACTTAATTGTCTTTAATAGGAACTTAGTAAGTTTCTCCTTCATCTAGTGCATGTACTGCAAAGCTTTCTGCTACAGATGGCTTCTCTCCAGTGGGTAGGACTGGGTTTCTTTACTCTGCAGTCAGTGACATTTCAAGTCATGAAAGATGCTTATAGCCTTAACTTTCTGCAGGAGACATTTCCAGTTGAGTATGGGCTCAGAAAGGCACCTCTTCTCTATAAAAGTCATTGATTCTATGTCACTTCCTCTAAAGCAATAAAAGATTTTGCAGGCTCTAAAAGCTCATGATTTAACCATTTACTTTCTTTATTTTTTTATTATATATTGTTGGCATATTCTCAGTTGTATCCTATTTGGCTGTGGAACAGGAAATGATGGACAGAAAAAGTGAAGGAGGTAGTGGTATGGACCAAAAGGATGTGGGCTGATTCTAAGGCTTGTGTGGAGCAGATAAATGGCAGAGTGTGTCTCTGAGTAGTTAAAGCCAGGAGAAGGCCCATGTGCCCATCATATGTTAGCTGGTCCATGGTGCATGGAACTGGTGGGTGATAAGAAGAGCAAGGTCCCAATTATGCCCACAGGTCACAGTGATTATCCCTCTGCTTGTTGATTGTGAGAAGCATCTATGTCCAAGCAATCAGAGGCAATGCTGCTAAAAAAAAAAAATGCTGTTTTAACCAGGCCATTTTGTCAAGCATATCTATATTCTAAGACTCTATACTTGGATTTTTTTTTTTTTTTCCGTAAAAAGATCCCCATGTTCCATGAGTTTTAAGACTGTGCACCAACTCTGGGAATAGGCAGGTCTGGTTCAAAACCAACTTAGTTTCAACCTGTAAGACCTCGAACAAGTAACTTAGGTTCCTTACAATTCATATTTTCATCTTCAAACAGGAACAATAAATAGTCCCTAATTCACAGGGCTGTTTGGAGATAATTCATGTATAGGATAGGGCCTTAAACATAGCTAGTTATAATTTTATTATTACTATCATTATTATTATTTTGAATAATTTAATCCATGCACTGTGCCAACTCATTAAATGAAGCATCTGGGGTCATTAATCCTCAGTTCAAATGTAAACCATGCAGCATGATACAAAGAGGCAGACCATCATAGAAGCAGAACATTCTGGAATTGAGTCTATCATTCAATTTACTAATCAGGTTGTGTCTTTTTGTTTTTAATTTTTTTTATATTTTTTTATTTATTGATGATAGTCACATAGAATGAGAGAGAGAGAGGCAGAGACACAGGCAGAGGGAGAAGCAGGCTCCATGCACCGGGAGCCCGACGTGGGATTCGATCCCGGGTCTCCAGGATCGCGCCCTGGGCCAAAGGCAAGCGCTAAACCGCTGCGCCACCCAGGGATCCCTAGGTTGTGTTCTTTTATGCATAAAATGGGTATAAATAATCACACTATACTCTGTATTCACAAGGATATTGCAATGAACATATCACTTGAGGAATACACATATTTTGTATAAGATTCTGATAATTTAGGTGTCACCTCCACAATGCATCCTGTCAGTTCCATGGTGTGGTATGAAGTAGGGACTTCTGCAATGAGCACATTTTTATACTAACGTTTCTGTTATTTTTAAATGGCATGTTTAAAATGCATTCCCCAAACGTACATTGGTAAAGAGTAAGGGCACCATTGCCAGTCTCAGGAAAAATCACAGGTTGATGCAGGGCCATGAACTGGGAGCTGTGGAGTGACATCTGTTTATCTAACGTGTACAGTGTGGCCAACATAAAAATAATGGGAGATTTACATAAAGGTTTGATTTTCACACTTTCTCAAAACAAAGTGTAGATTTGTTTTTCTGAGAGTAGATTTACTCTAGTTTGAGTACTGGGGCTCTCGTATGGCTTAGTGCAGGACCCAACTAGTCTCTCCCTCTCTTGTTCTCACACCTCAACTCCTGTTATTAACTCAGAACTTAGTTCACACCACATCATTCTTTTGTTCAAAACAGTGAAAAGTTTAAATTATTGCCTTTGTCAGGAAAAAGGAAACGCCTTCATGTGTGGCATTTCCACTGTGGCTGACCTCAAGCTACCCACGTAAAGTCATGTTGGAGTTGGAAAGATATGCATACAAGAGAGTCTCCCAAGCCAGTGTGATCAGCTGTAGTATGTAATTACAAAACTTTCAGTGACTTCCCAAGCCACTCAAAGCAAGTCCTTACAATGGCCATGAGTCAAGCCCATACTTCCAGTTGTCTCTCTAATCTTACTTCCAACTCTTGTCTTTAGTTTTATTCCTTGTTACTGTTATTTAATTTGTAAAATGGAGGTGTGTTTGCCCCAACATATCACATGAAATGTATGACAGCATCCAGTACTCTTAAGAAGGAAAATGGTTTATAGATCCAAGTTGGTGGGAACACTAGTAGTTCCTCCAATGTGAGAGAATGTGACACATAGGTCACCGACTTTCATCGAGCTGGACGTATTACTCATTGACTGTGTCTCCCCACAAAACTGGATGTGAACCAAACTTTCTGTCACCTGATTTACTGTGAATAGTCTCTGTATCTCTGCAGGGAAATGGGAAGTATTAGTTTGCTTGACTTTGAGAATGACTTCAAAAGGCAAGAATGAATCAGTTGCCCTAATGCATTCGGTCACATCAAAACCTGCCCATTGTGTGAATTCAGCCACTAATGCTTTACTCTGAGGTGACCAGTTCTGGTGGACTCACCTTCCTGTCCCAGTTAGCCATTCATGTCTGCTCCAGATCCTGCTTATAAAGGAAGATATCAGATATCAGGATTTGAAATTCTATTCTTTCCAGAAAACTGGGTCCTACAGAGACTAAAAGAGGTTTGGAAGAAATGATTTGCAAATAGGTATTCCACATGTATTTGCCAAGGTATGGTTTTGTTGTTTTGTTTTATTCTGAACTTGGTGGTATTGTCTAGGGGAATGTTATTTGCTATTCTTGTTAATAATGCTTTTGGGGGTTGAGGTGGAGTGGAAAACAGAGGTGGAATAGTTTGATTTCTGTTTATAGAGCTTGTGTACACAATGCCATTGCATTTGTATCTCCAACCTTATGGGAGAGTCTTGTTTGCCTGGATTTTATAAAAATCTTAAATGTAACACAAGGGAAAGCTATGGAACTTGTTTACACCTGTGTTTCTTTTACCAACCAATAATGATGCATTAACTTTATCTAAACTCATTAAACCTGACCAAAAAAATTCAAAAGCACTATATTTCCTTATCACATAGAATTCAATGAATAGTGCTCATGTAACCCCTTCATTGCATGTTTACATGTGCTTATTTAAGAATTTATAAGGAAATATTAATAGATCAATTGTTCTGTTAAAACAGTCTCCTAAATGTTCAGGACTACACAAGGGCCTATTAAAAACAAACATAAGAAACAGCACTGATTCCTTCCCCACTTCAGGAGCTTTTGTTTCAATTGGGAATAAAAAATTAAAATTATGAAATGAATTAGAAAAATGGAATCTACTCTATTGGTACTTCTGCAGGCTTAAGGAGTAGAGAAATTTAGAGAAGTCAGCTCTCAGGGGGAGTGGTTTGAACCATACTTGAGAATGAGTTGAGGTTTTAAAAAACAGATAGGTTTGGAAGAAATGGGAAGGGTACCTTCTGTCAGAAGAATGAATTATTCACTCAATTCTGTTTGAAGGAGGTCTTCCCTGGTTCTCTCTTTCACATCACTGTTCTCTACATGGTATCTATCTTGATCACTTGGCTCCAAGTTTGAGAAAGATAAATATCATGGTTTCTGTGGAATGACTTGGACCAAATAGGTCTCTGTCTTGACCAAATACATCTTCAATAATTATGAATTTAATTAATTATTTAGATAGGTACCAATCAATCAGTCATCTATATTTTGGGTGGAGATCATCAGCAGAGAATGGATATGGGTGAGTGTAAAAGTAGAAAATTAGATTTAATAGGGATGGTGTTGGCACATTATAAAATATTTTTAAATTAAATGCTGTTGTGGGCATTTGAACAAGGGAGTATCCCCTTAAATGGATCTTAGGTAGACTGACCTAGTAATGCTAAGGCAAAGAGATGGGAGGAGAAGGCTACACATCAAACCTAGTTGTTGCTTGGGGTCGCCTGTACACGTGATGATGACAGCCTAGCCTGCTACAATCCTAAACAGACTGACCATGACTCCTCATTTGACACACCTGTGCTTATCACGTAAACACTGAAGTACGAGGACAAGAGTGTTGAGGGTACATGCCAGGGAGTGATAATAATGATTCACCATAGAATTTAAGCTGTGTACAGAAAGACAACATTTACAGCAATTGAGGAGGAACACAGAGAAGATTGCAAGACCAGTGGATAGGAGGTTCCAAAAAACGTGACAAAGGGGACTTGAACTAAAAAAAAAAGGGGGGGGGGACTTGAACTTAACTGAATAGAGATAGTGAGCCAGAAGGACAGGTGTTGGTCAATAACACAGTTGTTTAAACTGAGATTGTGGAGGGGGCAAAGGATTGAGAATCAAAAGGCCCAGGTCTGACCATAGGAGTGGTGGCTGAGATAGGAAAAAACAGGATATTTTGGAGGAGAAATTAAGTGGCCGGGGAATGTGTGTATATTTAACACCGCATTTTGTGTATTCCCAATTTAGTCTGAAACTTACAATGTTTCGTCTCTTTCATTTTTTAAACTAAGTGAGTTACAATGAAATCTCTTTTTGTGATTTCAATCTAGATTCAAATCTTCTATTTTTCAAGGCAAACTCTTTAAGAGAAAATGGAAACGAGTGCCCACAAATGACAGTTATAAATGGGGGTGGAGTTGGGGAACTTTACCAAGGAATCATTAAGTTAATTACACACTCTTCAGGTTGTACTATTCTTCAGTAAATAAGAAACTCCCTTTTCAATAAGGCATCCATGAAGTCACATTTCCCAGTCCTCTCAGATGTGCATAAGAAAGGTTTATTTTAATAAGGCCGAGTTTGAATTTAAATGTGTTCTCCAATAAACTGTAAGCCCTGAGGGGTGTGTATCTTTCAGTAGGGTAAGGCATCAGCTCATTGTGCTCTCACATGCGACAAATAAGAGATGATAAATATTATAATGAGGCCAACTAAGATACTGCACCCATTATGATGAGGAAATTGTTTCTTTTTATTTAAGATGCACTGTGGGCATTAAAACTGTTGCTAATATGTTGTGATAATAGCTTCTAATTTGTTATGAATAAAGATGTGTAAGAGAGGATGAGGCTTGATCAAAGGCAAATTTTAACACCGGACCCTGACACCCCTAAGGGCTGCATCATAAAGCAAATAATTCAAGTGCTTGCATTGATACAGAGCATTAGATTCAATTATTTCGTCTGAAGGAAACCAATCAGGGAAAGTGAGTTGTTCCCGGAAAGTCATTCTAGGAAAATAGGGAGCCAAGCTTCTGGCCTCTACTTAGGCCGTCTGTAGCATCTATATTTCCATCTATCATGTTATTACATTTGGGTACATTAAGCGGATGCACAACCTGTTGGGCATAAACACAGCATGTCGGCTGCTCCATTTAGAGCAACTAATGCATCCGTGAATGAGTATTTGGTTCTTAAGTAGCATCTCTAGCAATTCACATTTACATATCACTTTGATTATATGAATGAGGGATAGAAGATTGGGTTTTAGAACTGCAGGCATTTTTTTTTAATGGACTTTAAAAATACCAAGGAGTACAGTTCTTGGCTTTATCAGTTTGCAAAGGTGGTATGTCCAATAGAAAGGTTTGGGAAATGATTTTTGTTGTTTAACAGGAACATATAACTTGCCTTTGTTTTACATTCTCATTTAAATCCCATAAATATCCTGGGGGATCCTTGGGTTAAGGTATCACTACCACATTTGAAAGGTGAATGATGACTCTATTGGAAATGAATTCCCAGGTGGCCACAGGATGCTTTAGGAATAGAGCTAGAAACAGAATCTTCTAAATAGGGTGGAAAAAGCATATGTGTGTGCTGTGTGTGTGTGTGTGTGTTTCCGTGTATGTCTGTGTGTCTGTGTGTGATCTATGGTATCTTTTTGTGCAGATACATAGATTACATTTTTTCCCCACTTTGTAGGTACTTCCTGAAGAAAAAAGGAGGGGTTTGACTATTCAGTTGTGGATCTTGAGCTCAGTTCACTTTAGAAGTTGGGAATTTCTGGACAATGTAATGTCCTTATTCTGTTTCACTATATCTCTTCATTTACTTCTATACCAAACTTCTATTTAAAATTTTTTTTTTTGGTCTGCCAAACTTATTTTCATGAAGCAAAATTTCTAGAGACTTGTAACCTTTTAATATACCTGGAAATAATGAGCTAAAATAGTTTACTACATATTTCTTTAATTAACATCTTAATTACATTTAAATACTGAAACATGTACAGATTACTGTTTCTGCTCAGAAACATACCAGATGCTACAGGAGAAACAAGGAAAGCACAGAGCCTGATCCTCATCCTTAAAAATTCCAGAATCTCATATTTGTGTGTCATGGCTATAATGTAAGGCAGAAAGTGACAAATAATACAAAAGAAATTCAAGCTAAGAAGTGAGAGTATATCGATGAAAGGTTTGGGGAAGAAGTGACATTCAATTTAGACCCTGATGGACTTCTTTTTTTTTTTTTTTTTTTTTTTTTTTTTTAGCGGAGATGTAGTTTGAAAAGGAAGGGTCCCCAGGAGAGAGAACTATGTGAGTGGGTAATATGACAAAACTGGAAAGATCATGCAAAGTCTGAATTGCCTTACAGAGGAACTAGACTTTATTTTGGGTACTCCTGAAGATTCTAAAGAAGGGAAGTGAGGTGATGCCATTTCTTTTTTGGAACTATTTTTTCAGGCTAATGATTAGTGTAGAGGAAACTTGAGATAGGGAATCCAATTAAGATTATCACTTAGTATTCAAGACCAAAAATTAATAAGAGCCTTGTAGATGGGTTGGAAAACAGGAGATCCAGAGTTCAGAGTTGGAGGAGGAAGGACTTGTTGACCAGTTGAATGTATACATATAAGAAGATATTTAGTATCAGATTATTTGGAAGGCTTTGTTCTCTATGACTGATAGACTGATGATACTATTGAAGACTAAGTTTCAATAGAGGGAACAGGGAAATGATGCTGAGTTTAACATTAACCTTGAGTGTCAAAGGAATACTCATTTGGAAATATCGAGCATTTTTTTTAAAGATTTTATTTATTTATTCATGAGAGACACAGAAAGAGAGGCAGAGACACAGACAGAGAGAAACAGGCTCCTCGCAGAGAGCCTGATGTGGGACTTGATCCAGGAATCTGGAATCAGGCCCTGAGCCAAAGGCAGACACTCCACCACTGAGCCACTCAGGTGTCCCATTATTGAACATTGTAAAGAGAGCAAAGATAGGTCTCAGAGTGCAGGAGCAATAAAATGTTAGATTTAGAAATTGTGTAAGTAGGATAGAGCATCCAAGTTTGATATATATATATATATATATATATATATATATATATATATATATCAGAGAAAGGAGAAATGTAGAAACAGAACCTTGGCCCATACTGAAACAGGAGGGGCAAGAAGTCTGTGAAAATACTAAGTAGGAGCAAGGAAAAAGATGAAAAATAGGGAAGGATGATTTCTTTCAGGGAAGCCAAAGAAAATGGGACATTCCATAAAGAAGCTGTGGTCAAGAATAGTGAAGACAGCTCTAAAGAGATCAAGAGGAGGGACTCCTGGGTGGCTCAGCAGGTTAAGCATCTGCCTTTGGCTCATGTTGTGATCCCAGGGTCGTGGGATAGAGCCCCACACTGGGGTCCCTGCTCAGTGGAAACTGCTTCTCCCTTTCTCTCTCTACTCCTCCCCCAAGCTAGTGCTTCTTTCTCTCTCAAATAAATAATAAAATCTTTAAGAAAAAAAAGATCAAGAAGAATCTGGACAGAGAAAAAAGACTATGGAATTAGAATTTTATGTTGAAAACTCTAGTGAGAGAGATTGAGTCAAGAAATCAGAGAAAATGTACAGTTAATGGTAAGGAGAATGTCAAAGATGGAGAGGAGAAAGACAAAGGAGCCTCCCATTGGAGAGCAAAACTTCTCAAGGAACAGACCTGGTGGTGCGCCGCTGGGGGCCTAAGTGGGAATTTACGAAAACCAAGATGTCTTGAGGCTTTGAAACTGTAACTATGATGTGTGTACGATTTGTAAGTAGAGTATGATCTTCAGTTTTAATAGGGGTAACTTTCAGTTGCATTCTGATAATTTAAAAATATTATTTAGAAAGATATTGGATGATTTTTAGCCTGATATGGAAGATATAAAAACACTGTATCTTTTATTCATTGATAGACCATTTCCACAAATATTCTGCAAATACATGTCTAGAATGTCTTGATCTTTCTGAAGTGCATTTCCTCTTCTTCTCCATAACTCTATTTAAACCACAAAATTTTTAAACCACTGAACAGGATATTTTGCAAGTAGCATTTTACTGTGCTCAAATACACTGCATCTATGGGTACCTTCTAGAAAGTTTTTGAGATCACCTTTTGTTCAAGAAATTTAGACCATAATCCCATTAACTTTTAAGATGTCATGATCAGGAAAAGAGCAAGTTACAGATGTGTGTGAATGCTTTATGTTTGAGATAGAGCTGACATTAAAGCTTTTTTTTATTACAGTCCTCTCCTCTTTTGCTTGGCACATCTTATCATCTCCCTTCTAGAAAGTAAATGGGTTGATGGTTATAGACTTGGAAGTTTTACAGATTTAGGGAAAACTTATTTTTCTGGCTGTAAAATTCATGCCTGAAGTAACTTTGGGCCAAATCAACCCTTTCTCCTGATATGATAGATAATATAACCCCTGGAAAATGGACTGTATATTTTTCTAGTTTTGCACACACTATTGGAAGCTTTCAGTGATGATGTTAGTTTCTTTCTTTTTTTAATTAAATATTTTATTTATTTATTCGAGAGAGGGAGAGAGAGAGAGAGAGAGAGAGAGAGAGAGGCAGAGACACAGGCAGAGGGAGAAGCAGGTTCCATGCAGGAATCCCGATGTGGGACTCGATTCCAGGACCCCAGGATCACACCCTGGGCTGAAGGCAGGTGCTAAACTGCTGAGCCACCCAAGGGATCCCCATGATGTCAGTTTCTAATGCAGTGTCATAGGTGATGATCTGGGCAGGGAAGTCACTAGTACCCAGATACTGATATGTCTCTCAGAAGAGAAAATATATTGAAATGATACTGAAGGGCCTGGCATTTGCAGCTTTCTTGAGTTATCTGGCTCTTTTCTCAACTGAGAACATTGCTTTGCACACTGTCACCACTAGGAAAAGGTGCTATCCTTCCAGACTTCATTTCCAAAGAGCCTTAAGAATGCAATTGCTTAAATAATTTTCTGTGAGTAAATTAATGTCCTGCACGATTTTTTTTTTGACTGAATACAATTGTACCTCAAGGAAATTTGGTTTTTCTATTGATCAATGACTATCTCTAAAATAACTTCCTTTGCATCAATTATCATTGAGTCCTGGATAATTTTGAGGGGATGTGGGAGGAATTAAAACAATATTTTTTGAGACTTTCTGAGCCTCTACTATGTGCCAGGCTCTTTGCTAGTTCCTTTATTTATAGAATATGAATAAAGAAGAACGAATATAATTGAGATTGATTACACAAAATGTCAAAAATAGAGAAATATTAAAAAGAGAAATACATAAGCACCTATACAACTCTTTTGTAAACACACATTGTTTATCAAATTTTGCAATAGAATCTCTTACTTGTGTGCATTTTCCCTAATTGGACTTTCATAGAACCTTCATGCTTAAAGTGTGCCCATTGTTTTCACTTTTTAATGTAATTTTAGTTTCTTCAAAGTGGAGCCAGAATTTAAAGACATTTAGAAAAACAAACACAATTCAGAGTCCTTTTAGATTTAACAGATTTATCCTAATGTCAGCATATCCTACTAGACCATCTTTTTTTTTTTAAGTAAACCTTTTATTGAGTATCTTCAAAGCAATCAACATAGCTTTTCAACAGAGTTCTTGCAGAAATTCTCAGTAATTGTTCACACTCATATTTCTTTGGTTTACATAATATTTAATTAGATAATTGTGACAAAAAGCACAGTTGAAATAAGCAGGTTTGACAGCAAACATAACTGATTCTCATAAGCACACAATTACCATTCAGTGTCCAGAACATAAGTGTGTGGACATGCCAGAGAGCCTATTGGCCATAAGTATTTATAATGCTATGACTGTTAATCAGGATGTTTTACAAAGTTAAATAAGAATTAGATATAACCCAGGGGTTTATTAAATAAAAATTATCTTGGAGGCTTTTTACTGTGTTATCTCAGGCAACCAAATTCTCTACAAACAATATGACAGGTAGCTATTAGTAGCCTCCATTTTTTTAACAGTGAAAATAATTATTGGATAATCATAGCTGAGTCTCACAGTGTCCTTTCAGCTTTTTTCCTTCCAATAATAGTCTGAGAATGTGTAACTCAAAAAAATCAAGGAAGAGAAAGGTTCTGAAAATATCGAGCAATTTTACATGGGTCATATCTTTCCTTCCCCTCCATTATCCCTACCTACTTTCTGCTTGCTGCAAATAATTTGTGGTCTATCCTTCAAGGGGCTCACAGACCAATAGAGATCAACTCACAGATGACAACTGTAAAGTGTCATAAATGAGGTGTTGTGATATGGAGAAGCACAGAACCCTGTGACAGTCCAGAGGGGAGGCATGGAGTTCAACTTAAAACAACAACAACAACAACAAAACCACCTGTCTGATAATGACAGTCTCCCTCAAAGAAACCACATCTGAATTAGGTCTTAAAACATGATTTAACTAAAGGAAGAAGTTTAGGCAGACAGAGCAGTGTGACTGGTGGCTGAGGTCATGATCTAACTTGTCTGTCTCCTCAAGACTCATTGCCACACTCGGCATGTGGTTGGTCTTGAACTTTACTTTTGAATCAACAAATCTGGAACAAAGTGAAGGTGAGAACATGTAGTATTAGAAGAATCTTAAAGTCAAGTAGGGAAAATGTTGCAGATGATACTTGGCATTAAGATCCGAATCTTGAAAGACCTTGACTGTTACATGAAAGTTTGCATTTTTAGTCTGAAGAAATGGAAAAGCTATCAAAGAGTTTTAATTTAGGGAGTGACATGAGCAAATCTGTATTTACAAGGATAATCTGGCAGCACCGTGGAAAAAGATCAGCTAAGAAGCAATTGCATTAATTTAGCCAGGAAATGATGAGCATCTAAACCAAAGCAGGCTAGTGGAGATGGAGAGGAGAGGATTAAGCTGATCCCTGAATTCAAATTATTAACTCTTATAGCAAGGACAAGAATTAATAGTGTTTGAGCATTCACAGATTTTTCCTTTCTCCATCATAAATTAAGAAAATGGCAATTCAAGGAAAGGGGGAAATAAATAGTACAGGATATCATTAAAACATTCTCATCCATCCTGGTGCGTAAGCAACCTAGAAGTTACTCTCAAACTTTTCCAATCATGTATTTCTCCATTTATTTAATAAATATTTATTGATTTCCCTCTTTGAGCCAGGCATCATTCTAGCCTTTGAATGTGTGAAACAAAACAGCTTCAATCAAATTCTATCCAAACACCTCTCTAATTTTTCAGTTTCTCTAGATCCCCAGTGACAGCACACAAATTCTCTTCTCCTTTCTCTCCATTTTCTGATTAAGTTTTACTCATGCTCTTTATCAGCTGAAAAGCCACTTCCTCCCATGGGACTTCCCAGCCCCTCCGTCGTGGTTAGGGCCTCACGACTTCTTCCATTGCCCTTGCCCTGTACTTCCTCCAAGAGCACATCTGACCACATGGTGCTGAAATCATGCTGCTTCAGAAGCCCGTGCTTCCCTAAGGACACTGAACACTCTGTTTAGATCACTGCCGACGAGTAGGTACTCAAGTACTTTTTGAACAAATAGTGAGGAGATGAATTAAATGCCGCAACACAGAGCTGTGTCTCTCTTGTAAAAAATACACCTTTAGAAAGTCAAACCGATTATGACACCTTAAACTGGCATTAAGTGAGCCCCTTCTACTCAAGGGTTTCAAGGCCATTAAATGTTAAATTCTGTATTTCTAGCTTCCAGTTCCAGGTTGAAATGAAAAAAAATGAGCCACATATGGTTAGCTAAACTCATTTGTAAAAACTTGGCATGTTCTCAAACCACATTCAAAGCTTATGTCAGTTTTGAAGACACAAATAAAATATATTTTCTAGAACCTCCCCGTCTTTGGTTGAATTTTTGGAAAAGATCTCCCACGATGTGAAGTTCTGTAAACCAATGTTCTAAGTTGAATCTGAATATCATGATTTGATTTGAATTTTCCATGTACCCTCTCTTTTTCAAGCCATGACACTTTAAGGAGTAAAGACGTCTTATTTATGTGCAGACATAAGAAATATTTTAATTTTAAATTCCGAAGTGCCATAGATAATAACATATGTTAATCTTAAAAGCAGTTGTCATGTCTTAAGTAAAAATAAGACTCTGAAAGATGTTCCATAGAATGTTCTATACCTACTCTTTAATAAGTATTATAACTTTGAAAAAGGTTTAAAAAAATCTTTCTAGGGGATCCCTGGGTGGCGCAGCGGTTTGGCGCCTGCCTTTGGCCCAGGGGGCGATCCTGGAGACCCGGGATCGGGTCCCACGTCGGGCTCCCGGTGCATGGAGCCTGCTTCTCCCTCTGCCTGTGTCTCTGCCTCTCTCTCTCTCTCTGTGACTATCATAAAGAAATAAAAGTCAAAAAAAATCTTTCTATTCCTTGCTTCAACTTCATTTTTATATTTTTATTTTTAAATCATTATTAATTTATTATTATATTCTGTACTTTATCATTATGACTAAGCATCAGATTAATAGGCAGCAATATCAACCTCAAACTCTTGGCAATAAGTACCTTGTGATTAAAAAAAATGTCATATTTGGTTTTCAAGCATAACTCTCTGGCCATGGTTACCCAAGACCCTAACTTTCATAAAAATCTTAAATTTTCATGAGGTTTTGCCACAAATAACCATAAATGCATCCAATATATTTGCCAAACTCTATATTATACCCAACCAATAATTATGGCAGAAAAAAATACTTTTGTTCTTTTTCCTTCACATTTGAGCAAATTTCTTTTTTTTCTCCCCAATCTGGAGTTAGAGGTATATTATCTGACAATTACTATCAAAACCCACTTACGAGAAATAAGCAAATTGCATTGATACTGTTAGAGCGTATTCTCCTTTATGGTGCAATGGGGTGGAAACTGATCATTAAGATGACAATTTTATATCTGGGCTCAGAAAGATAAAAACTGATACAGAGTTGCCTGCAAACCAGGAAGGTAGGGAAGGCAAATTAATTATTTGCCTAGCTTCTACTTGTCCTGACCACATTGCTAGGTGACTTTGGAATTTTTATATCATTTTAATTTCTCATAACAACCCTGGAGAGTACTTCTACCATTACAAAGATAAAGGTAATGAGGCTCAAAAAGCATGTGTCTCCTACCTCAAATGAGAGAGCTCGTCACTGGTTGATTACATGTCTCATATTCTTTCCGAAGTTATCAAATTTGGGGGAGAATTGAAATAGTTTAGTAAGGAGGAATAACAGTTGATGCTTAAGAATATCAACTTTAAGTCTAAAACATGGGGAACTAACAGAAATTGCATGCCATCTCTTTGGGCAGTTTTTTTTTTTTCTGTTTTAATTTGCTTTGGTTTTCTATAATAGTTTACCATAGCAGTTAACAAAGTGTAAAGATTCCATCTTTAACACTTGACCTTAAGATCAAAGATGCAGGGCAGCCCGGGTGGCTCAGTGGTTTAGCGCCTGCCTTCAACCCAGGGCATGATCCTGGAGACCCGGAATCGAGTCCCACATCGGGCTCCCTGCATGGAGCCTGCTTCTCCCTCTGCCTGTGTCTCTGCCTCCCTCTCTCTGTGTGTGTGTGTGTCTCATGAATAAATAAATAAATAAATTATTTTTAAAAAATCCAAGATGCATCAATAAATAGCCAGACATAAGAAATTAAGGCTCTAAAAAAAAATCTAAGAGAGTTAAGATATTGGGGGCACAAAGATAGAAAATAGGTATCACTGAAGATATGAAGTGCTGAGAATAAATGTTTGAGCCTAAGGCAAGACATCCACAGATTATGGTTTTTGAATGAGCAAGTGAGACTCAAAGACATTAAGGGTGATGGTGAGTGAACAACTTGAAAGAAAATATGAACACAGTTTAACTTTACTGGAGTCAAGTTTCCACATCAAAGCATACTACGTGGTTAAAAAAAAAATATATATATATATTTATATATATATTATATTTATATATGTTTTTATATTTATATTATATATATAGGGCAAACATATGAGGTGGTTAATTACTCCCACTTATACTGTTAAATAGAAAGAATATTTTCTTTCTTCTTTTCTTAAAAGATTTTATTTATTTATCCATGAGAGACAGAGAAAGAGAGGCAGAGACATAGGCAGAGGGAGAAGCAGGCCCCCTACGGGGAGCCTGATGTGGGACTCGATCCCAATACCTGGGATCATGCCCTGAGCCAAAGGCAGATGCTCAACCACTGAGCCACTCAGGCATCCCTAGAAGGAGTATTTTTAAGAAAGAAATAAGTACAATATAGTCAGCTCCTGCTCTCCAATGACATCATTGCATCTTCTGATCTAAGTTAGCCAATAGCATTTATGGAGTAACTGTTGGATTCTACTGGTTCACTTTGGACTTTCCATTGCCAGGAGTTGGGAGAATGGATCCCTGGGGAGCACAGATGACAAAACTCCACAAAGTTCCCTACCTAAGCCCTCTATCTATCTTCACAGTGGACTTATTTCCTTTATTCATTTTTCCTTCACAAAATAAACATGTTTGAGCACTTACAGTGTGGCTAGTAACTATAGCAAGAAGCAAGAATCCAAAATATCTGCCCTCAGGAAGCTCCAGGTGAGTGAATGTGAACAGCCCCGTGTCCTCCTAAGAGTGCAATGTGACTGGGATGAGTCCCATCCACCAAAAATATAATTAATGATGCTTCTCAGAATCTGATTTTGGCTGAGGTGTTTTACCCGTCAAAACAGAAAAAGGTGTAACACATTAACCTCTTGGCTTATTTTAACATCCAATTTTCTTGTACATACATTGTTTTAGCTGGAGATGATACCTGGAAGAGGCCAATGTTGGAAGAGAAAAAGGATGGAGTTCTGGAGCAGGAGCCCCTCTGGTGGGGTGGGCAGCATGGAGTCTTTGGGGTCTGGCCTTGATGTGTGCCTGAAGAGAAGGCAAGAGGGGGGCAGGATCAAATACAAACTTTTTAGGTAATAATTTTAATGAAGAAAGTCCAAATATTAATATCCTTGTACTCATTTATCGTAGAATGCCTGACATGAATAACTGGCAGATGATGGTAGTCAACTTGCCCACTGGCAAATTTTATTATTTCCTTTACAGCTGTTGCCTCCATTCCTCTCTCAGATTTCTCCCCATTTATTTCATGGTTGAAAGTGCCTCTTTCCAGATACCAGATAAATACACCTTCTTGAAGAATATACTAGATTACACATCAGTGTTAGAGATGGAGTTTCAGCTCAGCTTCACAGCATTGTTTCAGAAAAAAAAAAAAATCCAAGCAACAAACTCCTAAGTGACCTTTCAGTTTGTATTTCAAATTCCTCGATACACTTGAAAGACGAGATATATATGCACATATATATGGATTGGAATTCAGTTATTTTTCGATGGTTCTTAAGAAATATTGGCACGTTGGCTTCAACATCACACGCAGAAGCAATGCCTCTGTCACTTTGAGAGTTGACATCTCACCTTGCTAGCTCGCCCTTCTCAGGGGTTGTGTTTTTCATCTCTGAAAGGTGACAGTTCTCAGAAGGAGTCGCAAAACATTAATGCTGATGGATTTTCAAGAAGACAGCCAGACAAATAAAAATCTCTGTCGAATAGCATTGTCAAAGCAGTTTTGAAGTTCTTGTTTTATATATTTGTCTGTCATGATCAACAGGTGCTTTAAAAAACTGAAGCAAGTATTGAGGGAAGTTAAGAGAGCATGAGGACTCTATTTGTCTAGATTATCTTGGTACCTTGAGTTGAACGCAGGAATTTGTTTTGACTTTGTGTGCAGTTTCTTGAGGTTACATGGTATCTTATACCACCCTTTAAAAACACAATCTTACCAGGCAAATGATGACCCTATAAAAAATTCAGGAGGACAGGATTTAAAAGTGGGAATTTAAAAGCTAAAATCATTGAGCCGCATTTTATGTCAGACTCTGTGCTAAGAGCTTCATATGCAGTATCTCAGGTAAACTTGGTAGCAATGTAGCAACCCATGAGGCCAGTGCGACTGTTTAACAGATAGGGAAATGGTCTTGGGGATCAATCGCTACTATTGTTTGGTTGCTGAATGATGGAAATGGGGAGGGAGCTCATAATTCAATGACTCCAGAGCACAGATGCCCAGGCCAATATTTTGTTTGGGGGAGGAAGTTTACAAATATTTTATCAATTACTTCTGGGAAATAATCTCCTTTGATAGAAGCAATACTTTGGGTTTGTTTGTTTTATATTGGAAAACCTAATCTACAACTAGCTCTTGCAACATTGTCTTCATTGTGTGAGAAAAAGCATACTTGTTTAAATTCAGGATTATGAAACTTATTTTTATTTTTATAACATGAGATGTGTCAGGCTTCATCTATCTTGAGTGTTAGAGTTTTATTGCAAAAAGATTCTGTTTTCTTCAGCCCACGTAACTTTCACTTCCAGCCAAGTATTCCTGCAGTGGAGTTGATCCTACCTCCTCAACCACCATTTAAATGCTTGGTCTGAAACAAGAGCATGCCCTATTTTCCTAGGCATTTATTATTTCTGTGGTCCCACATTTATTTGTAGGCTTTCTCTTCCCTCTTCCTTGGCTTCTGAGTTTCATTTGGTTGTATGATTATTCCTGTGTGAGTCAGTTCATGCCCTCTAGATGGCAGAAACCAAGCTCAATGGGGTTAGAAATGTGAGAGATTTAGGGGAATCTGAGTGGGTTAATTGGTTAAGTATCTGGCTCTTGATTTCGGGTCAGGTCATGATGTCAGGGTTGTGAGATACAGCCCTGTGTTGGGCTTTGTGCTGGACATGGAGCCTGCTTAAGAGTCTCTCTCTCTCCCTCTGCCCCTTCCCCCCACTGGTGTGTGCACACAACCTCTCTCTCTCTCTCAACAAAAAAAAAAAAAAAAAGAAAAAAAAAAGAAAAAAGAAAAAAGAAAGATCTATCGAGAAGGATGCATAGGACAATGGGGAGGGAGCTGGAATAGGCAGGGTAGGACTCAGGTCATGATGCAACAGGACATCTGCTAAAGGAGAAGTAGTGGGCTAAGAAGAGCCTCCTACCATGGTGTAGCTGTGGGAAATGCATGGACAGCCCAATAGGGGAACTTAGACACCAAGACTGCCCAGAAAGGACTCCCACACTGGGCAGAAATAGCCAGGTCCCGTACCACATCATGCTTAGCTACTGGTGAAGAGCTTTCTAGGACAGAGTGACCTTGACTAAAATGCTGCTGCAGATTTGAAGACTTTGCCATTGTTGGCTATCACCTGCTGTCCTTAGAGAAGTTTCTCTTGAGGAAGATCAGAGCTACAAGGCTTCATGGCTGTCACACCCACCCCCCCTTTCCTCAGCAGACATTCTTCTCTTATAGGTTTGGGAGACAGCTGTTTCATGTCTCCCTCACGTCTTTTCCCCAGGGGAATCTTACAAGGGAACAGTTAGAACGATAAACTATAGCTCTCAGCAGTGCAGTTCATATGGGGGATGCAACTGATACTCAGTCTCTGCCCCCCTCCACCATTTGTTCTAAATTTACCTCACTGTCACCATTGGTTAACAGCTCTGCTGGTCTCAGTGGCTTACAGGCAGTGAGACTAATCCCTCCCATGGGAGGTTGGAGCCCCTGGTATCCAAATCCTTTTTGGGCCAGGATTGCTGTGAGGGACTGCAATTTCAAAATCACAATTGGGCAATGGAATATCAAAAGCAATTCTACACATTTTTCTTTCTGCCCCAACATGAGACAGCAGCCCTGCTCCGCCTGCTAATCGGGATCAAAGAGTTGTTCCACAATGGAGACTTGTCTTCTGGCCTGCTGGCCATTACAAAGGGAGTTCAAATTACCCAGGAGGCAGCTATGGATTGTTGCTCAATGGAACACTTCCTATGTCTTCTAGAAAGAGTATGCCCCCTTTGGGGACTAGGATCTCTAACCATGTAGAGCCCAGAATTACAGAGACAGAAAATATAAATTGCCCATAATGACCACTGGGTTGTTGATTGTTGGCTAACTTCATTCCTCATGACAAGTTCTTGCTTGAAGGGACATCTCAGTGGCATATACCATAGCTGCTGTACCAGTATTTGTAGAGGATTATGCATCCTCATATATTCTCATGTAACGTGTGGCGATTTCCTGTTGGAGGAAAATCTATACCTACCCCACTGATATCAAGTTTGGCCATAAGCCTGGTTTTAGCCAATGGGATATGAATGAAAAATTATATGTCATGTCTGAGAAGAAGCTTTAAGAGACACTATGTGGTTCAGTGAGTCCTTTTCTCTCTGCCACAAGAACATATCGCAGGAGGGCCTAGCTCCTATCATGAAGGAGGCCTGTAGATCAGAGCCATGGCTAAAGCTCAGCCAACCCAGTCAATGCATGCAAGAAATAAACCTTTGTTGTTGTAAAGCACTAAGAATCAGAGATTGTTTGTTACTTTATGGATCTGGCTAGTAAATGGTGCATTTTGGTATTTGTGATATTTTGCTGGTTGCTAGCAAGTCTCCTTTGTCCCACTTTCTGATATTTGTGTTTCCCTGGCTATTCCTAAATAACAGATGTCTGCTCATTAATGGCTCTAACTATTGTTCTTAATGTTTCTGGGAGGTCTCTGGATTGACTATCTCAGAAACATCTGGATACAGTCTTTAAAAACACAACTCACTGGCTGCACATACAGAGGTCCTGACTCCACAGATGTGATTTGGTAGTTGTCTTTAGTGTGGGTTCTGGAATGTGCATATTTTTAAAGCTCCACAAGTTTCTACAATAAATTCAGGAATTGTTGTATATTATATTCCACAATCTTCAATTTGCTGTAAGCTAATCATCTTTACTGGTCTCTTGAACTTAGAGGTACCATTACCTTTATTGCTTACCCTTGGACAATGGCCTTTGTATCCAATTTATTTTAGTCCCATCCCTTTGTCCTGCATTCATAGCCTGGTCATATAAAACTAGCAACTCAGACCTACTATTGTTTGAAGCATACATTGAATTTCTCTTTGGAAGAAGTGTGTGTGTGTGTGCGTGTGCATCTGTGTGTGTGCGTGTGCATGGACATATATGAACAAAGGCATTCAGAGTTAGATGAAATTGTTTTATGCTGAAAAAATGTAATTTCGAAATGAAGCAGCAGAGCTAATTATCTGTCTGGAAAAAGGCTCAGGCTCTATTTAGGTCAAAAGTAACAGAGAAATTGCTGATACAATTATTCCTAGTAACTATCTCATAAATGCCTATGTGCATTAACACATGCATAAATCCCCTCACGTGGCTATGTTACTCGGAATGAGATGACTGTCTAAATAAATCCATAAAGCACTCCTTGTGCAGTGATATGACAACAGAAATAAGGAAAAGATGAGGATGCAAAATGATTGAAGGCAAAGTTACACAAAATCAAATATCTATGAGAAAGATGAAGGTTACAATCATCACAAGTTAAAGAGAAACCTTCCCATTCCACCACACCCATCCCCCTCCTCCACCACTTCTGTTCCGCCTTAAATTCTTAATGATTTTTCCTAAACTATTCCATTTAAGGAAGCTTCATTTATTTTCTGATGGATGTTCTTGAAGAAAGCACACAAAATAAAATACGTGGCAACACTGCCCAGGCTTAGGACGCTTACAACCAGGATGTGGAAAGCTCCACCCACCCAATCCTCCCAATCCTTTGACTTCATTCATGCTTCTGGATATTCATTGCTCAGGATAGTGTAGCCAGCTTCCAGCCATCTTAATTTCATTTTGCAAAGATGGTATACTCATTGTCTGAATATCCACTCAAAATATTCAGAAAAAAAGAAATAAATATAAACTAATATTTTTGACTGTGTGGCAAGTCATTGTCCAAATTAACGCCAGAATCAGAGTCTCATGTTCTTGCTGAATCCTTTCTGGCTCTATCCACTATGGTCATATAATTCTGCTATGTCCTCAACCAAAGAGGGAAAGAAAAAAACTCATTTTCCATTATTGTTCCTGTTAGAATGTAAAATTTGTGACAAACATTATAATGGTATGAAAGATACAATACAGAGAATGATAGAATCTTAGCTTGAATATCATCATGTTATAAAGGCAGAACCAGCCAAAAATTTGGGTTAAAAAAAAAAGAGAGAGAGTTTAAATAAACTTATGTCTGGAAAGGTAGACTCGACAGGCTTCCAAAAAAGCATATACTCAAAGCTACTTTTTTAATATTCATATCTGTCTAAGAAAATCAGTGGGATATTTTCAACAATGTTTCTTTTTGCTTCCTCTATTGATGAATAAACATAAATGGGGAAAACTCTAGAAAAAAAAATCTTTAAAAATTTCACATTGACACTCTTGTCTTTTTTCTTCATCCAAGAGTCACTATTACTTAATAACCTAGAGAAAGGGCCAAGAGTCATTTCCTATATGAGTCACTGAGCTTCAAACTGGGATCTCTTATATTTTAAGACGTTTGATCGAACTTTCCTCCGTAAAACATAAGAACCTTCCATTTAAGAACTTTGCATACTCCATGAAGTGTTTAGAACGATCCCAGGATCACATGATACTTTCACTGTATCTCTTTATTTATTATTATGCTATTTAATTCTGTGAGGCCAGCTTATTAGTAAGAACTGGGTTTCCAGTCTCAGGGAAGGTTTCTGGAGAGCTCCCAGAGGTTAGCAATTGCAGCCTTGCTCTTTCTCTCCCCCCTGTATTTGGTCATGACCCCTCTTTTGTTGCTCTTTGCCTTGTCTTCCCCGCTAAATCAACCTGGTAAAGAGCAGGGATGGTTTTGAGGAAGTGG
The DNA here is from genome assembly GCF_905146905.1 of Nyctereutes procyonoides. Taxonomy (NCBI): domain Eukaryota; kingdom Metazoa; phylum Chordata; class Mammalia; order Carnivora; family Canidae; genus Nyctereutes; species Nyctereutes procyonoides. The sequence goes on along the minus strand of NW_026575133.1, from coordinate 46,517,126 downwards.
AGAAGAGTGTCAGGCGCTGCCCACTTGACCTCAGCCGTGTGTCAAAAGACGGCCCAGGCGAGTCATTGTCACCGGCCTCCTGCTCGCTTTTTAAGCCACCCACAAGATTTCCCTTAAGGGAACGCGATGGAAGTTGACATGTGCCACTGCGGGACTTTCTTCTCCTTTAAAATACTATGTTGAGAGTATCTGGATGCCAGGATTCTAGGGTGGCTGGAAATAAGTGCTGGGATTTCCGATGCTCATCAGGTTACATCTGCTCTCGCGTCCGACTCGATGCACGAGTACAGCCTGTGCGGGCCGATGCATACACGCTCCTTCGCCCTCCCGGTTAGGCTCGAGCTCCCCCGGGGCCCGGGCCGGGGCTCCGCCGGCTCCCCTCACCCTCCCGCGCGGGGCTCTGCTCTGTCTTGCAGCATCGGGGGCGACGTGGGCCGCGGCCACGAGGGGAGCTACGCGGGCAAGCACTTCCGCATGGGCTTCATGACCATGCCCGCGCCGCAGGACCGCCTTCCGCACCCCTGCTCCGGCGGCTTCTCCGTGAGGTCCCAGTCCCTGCACTCGGTCGGGGGCACAGACGACGACAACAGCTGCGGCTCCCGCAGGCAGCCGCCCCCCAAGCCCAAGCGGGACCCCAGCACCAAGCTGAGCACGTCCTCCGAGACGGTCAACAGCGCCGCGGCGCCCGGCAAGAGCGCCAAGGGCCCCGAGCGGCCCGAAGGTAAGAGACGCCCCGACCTGGGGGTTGGCGAGCCCCTGGGCCCCGCACCTGTGGGGTGGGCATGCGCCTGGGCCCCGCACCTGTGGGGTCGGGGAGCCCCTGTGCTCTGCACCTGTGGGGTCGGCATGAGGCTGGGCCCCGCACCTGTGGGGTCGGGGAGCCCCTGTGCCCTGCACCTGTGGGGTCGGCATGAGGCTGGGCCCCGCACCTGTGGGGTTGGCATGAGCCTGGGCCCCGCACCTGTGGGGTCGGCATGAGCCTGGGCCCCGCACCTGTGCGGTTGGCATGTGCTTGGGCCCCGCACCTGTGGGGGCGGCATGAGCCTGGGCCCCGCACCTGTGGGGTCGTGTGCCCCCCTGGGTCCCGCACCTGTGGGGTCGGCATGTGCTTGGGCCCCGCACCTGTGGGGTCGGCATGTGTTTGGGCCCCGCACCTGTGGGGTTGGCATGTGCTTGGGCTGCGCACCTGTGGGGTTGGCGTGCACCTGGATCCCGCACCTGTGGGGTCAGCATGCCCCTGGGCCCGGCACCTGTGAGTCAGCATGCACCTGGGCCCCGCACCTGTGGGCTCTGCATGAGCCTGGGTCCTGCACCTGTGGGGTTGGCATAAGCCTGGGCCCCGACCTGTGGGTCAGGATGTGCCTGGCCCCGCACCTATGGGGTCGGCATGCTCCTGAGCACCTGCCTGCCCCCCTGGGTCTCACAGGTCTGCCTGCCCCTCAGACAGGAGGCCTGGAGTCCAAGAGGCCTTTTGTTAAGGTGTCAAGGAAGGACACCCCGAGGGATGCATTTATATCACCAGGAAGGGAAGGCATCCTGTCGTGTATTTTTTTACCCCCTTAAAACTTCAAATCAGGGATGCCAGGGTGGCTCAGCGGTTGAGTGTCTGTTTTTGGCTTAGGTTGTGATCCTGGGGTTCTGGGATTGAGTCCTGTGTCAGGCTCCCTGCATGGAGCCTGCTTCTCCCTCTATGTCTCTGCCTCTCTCTGTGTGTCTCGTGAATAAATAAAATCTAAAAAAAAAAAAAAAAAAAAAAGCTTCAAATCATTAGGAAGTGGTTTGGCCTCGAAAAAGATCTAAAATTTCTATTTTCTTGCTTTGATTAGTATCATTTGTATGGTCACAAAAGCATTATGTGATTCTTAGAGGAACATTGTGAGGCAGAAAAATAGAAGGCAAATTGTAATTATTTTAAGACTGGTGATTCGGGACATTTTGGTGGACTGCCTTCCAGTGAATATGGGCACACACGCTGTGTATATATTTCGGTGTCTACTTCAATCTCAATCTCTACACTCTACGCTTACCTGTATGTTAACTCAGCTATTAAATGTACAAATCTCTCTCCTCCTCCTTGCTGGCCTAGGAGGGTGAATTAGGTCAGGTTAACCAGAGATCTCACAGCCCTTTCGTCTACCTTGAGTGAGGAAATTTCAGCTTGTCTAGGTTTCTCCTGAGAGTCCCTTGCAGTAAGAGCAGTCTCAAGTGTGTGTTGATACAAGCGCATTCAGATTTTTGTGCGTTAGCTGCAAACAGCGGTTCAAGGTTCCCTGTGCCAGCCTGAAAGTACCTTTGGGCCAGGTCCTCATTGTTCTCTCATGCTGTGTGTCCCTGACATTCTCCACAAGAGGCTTCCCCCAAGCCCCCAGCGTGCCAAGTGTCACGGTGGTTTGCAGCTGAGAGTGGAGGCCAAGGTGGTCCTTTTCTTAGCTGGGAAGCTGTCTTTGTCATGTGGGCTCCCCAGTCCTTCATACTGTGGTCTAATCTTTCCACAGAGGCTCAAGCCTAGCCCATGAGATGGGGTGCCCATGACTCATGTCACATCTCTTCCATCACCCTCATATTTCATTTCCCCCAGCTTGGTGTCTATTCAGCCAAAACTGAAAAAAAAAAAAATGAAAGCTTTGAGGCACATTAAAGAATACAAATAAATGCTTGGAGGTGGAGCTAATCAATGGAAAATCTCCACTGGAGGCTGTTTTTCCTACTACACATACATGTAAAAACATGACTATATGCATATGCATGTGAGTACATATGTGAGTAAGAGGGATGTGTATTTACAAAATTGAAATCATGACTGCATGCGTCAGTCCAAACAGTTTCATGTTTTATTTTCACCTATTTTCCTGTGACTATTTTCCACGGTGTTCAATTTAAGAAACACTATTTTTTGAATCTTTTTTTAAAGATTTTGTTTATTTATGAGACAGACGAGAGACAGAGAGAGAGAGAGAGAGAGAATGAAGCAGAGACACAGGCAGAGGGAGAAGCAGGCTCCATGCATGGATCCTGACGTGGGACTCAATCTCAGGTCTCCAGGATCACACCCTGGGCTGAAGGCGGCACTAAACCACTGAGCCACACGGGCTGCCCTAAGAAACACTATTTTTAAGAAGAGAAGTGTACATCATAACACTTTATTGAATCATTTTCTCCTTGATAAGTACTTAGGTTGGTCCAGTTTATTTTGCTATAATAAATAGAACTGACACAAATGTGCATGCGTGCATGCATGTGTTCATGTCTGTGAGTCTGTACAAATCTCTTTATTTTTTCTCTGCTGCCTTAAGAATAGATCAGATGACTCCATTCTCTCCTGATTCAAGGTCATCAGTATGTCCTTCAACTTGTAACACATTGGTGCTTGTAGAAACAAACTAGGTGTTTCATCTACTTGTTAATACACTGAAGGGCCCTAGAGACCTAAATATTGTTCTTAGGTTTCCCCTGATGTTGTTACACAATGCCTTTCATTTCCCTTTATTTGCTCTAATCTTATTTCCAGAAGTCCCCCCACTCCTACCTTTCTTGCCAAAAAACTGCATTGCCAATGATGTTAGATTATTTACAAAAGAAGTTTACTGATTTCAAACTCAGTTCTCCATAGGATGCAGGCTTGAGCGTAATCTAGAAATATTGAAGAATCAAAGGGAAATAAAAGAACCTCCTCAAAGGGAGGGGAAAGATGAAACAGAGAAGGAACATAGCCAGTAAGGGATGTGTTCTCAAGCACTGCAGTGCTGCTGGAAACATCTGGAAGCAGTGTAAAGTACCTGCCTCAGAATAGCCCCTCTCAAGATAGGGGGAACCAGGGGTCTTCACAGCATGCAGAGATACATGATGGTTGTCCCATAGAAGAAACATTTGGGTGGTGATTCAGTTACCTTGAAAGTAGAACTGATTAACAGTCATTTGGGATGCCTTAAATACCTAATTCCTGAGGGAGAGCCGCTCTTAATTTCTTTCAGATCCCCTCATCATCTAAAGATCTAGGATTTCAAATACATAGTTATCAAACAAAAGACAGTAGCTCTATTATCTTTATTTCTTCCGAGGACAGGAGAGGAGACAGTGATTTCGAGCAGCACAAAGACTTAAGTGAGACATGGAAAGCTGCTTGATTGGTATGAGACTTATTAAACACGAGGTCCAAGTTCAAGATCTCTCCTCAAAAGGAGCTCTAAGTATGGAATGAGATGCCTTAGTGGTCGTACTTGTTTGAGGATGGTCAATGGACCAGATGGACTACTAGGATCCAGTGCAGAAAATGTAAACTTTTTTTTTTTTTTTAATTCATGAGAGACACAGAGAGAGAGGCAGAGACATAGGCAGAAAGATAAGCAGGTTCCCCTGTGGGGATTCTGATGCGGGACTCGATCCCTGTTACCCCGGGATCATGACCTAAGCCAAAGGCAGATGCTCAACCGCTGAGCCACCCAGGTGCCCCAGAAAAGGTCAAGTTCTATAGAAGAGTGATTCTCGATGCAAATTTCACCTCTTCAGAACACTTAATAAAAAGGCACTTGCAAAACTGGATATATTCAAATCTCCTCTACCAAGTTATGACTTCAATAGCAAGAGAGAATCAGGGCTCAGTTCAGAGATGGGGAAAAAATCTTGAGTCCAAATGCATGTGTACATATGTGTACACTCAAAGCCAAAAGCATATAAATATGTAGATTGTTCTTTTATGAATTCTCAGTTCTTTATAACCAGGAGTTAACTGGAGTTCATTACAGAGCATATGTTTTCTTTACAATTTTTCTAGCTATCAAAATTATAACAAAGATTTAAAGTGACTTCTATGAATCTTAGTCTGTCTTGTCTTTTTACATTAAATGTCAGCAAAATCAAAATATTGATTCAGTGGCATTAGAATGATTTCCATGGTAACCAGCTTCTATTTAAGTTGGGGATTATGACTTCCCTGTGGATAAAAGTAAAAAAGAACTGGACTTGTAGCAAAACAGCTTTTTAGAGTAGGGAAAAAAATAGCTTAACGATGAACACGCAAAAATTACATACCAAGAAAGTACAATTTAGTTTTTAAAAAATTGTAATTCCATCACACTAAAAATATACATTTATGGCTCTATTTTAGGGTCTTCTACAATAGTAACACCTTTAAAAATTATACAGTGGAGAAGATATACTGGCAACAAGTATGTGATAAATATTTTAATTGCTCTTTTTTTTTTTATTGCTTCAGTGTAGTAGCTACTTAGTGTGAGGAAAGATTGGATTAAATAAAAAGAGTTACCTGGAAAAGATGAGAAGCCCTACCAGTCATATCTCATGTATGACCCAGAGCAAGCAGGAGCTGAGCAAGCTTGCGTTCTCCACCAACCCCCCCCCCCCCCCCACTGCTCAGGTAAATGAGCATCCCACTCATCATTTGAGACTCTGTGTGGTGCAGGCAGAGACTGTACTTGGAACCAACGGGCATTTGACTTGGGACAAGTGATCTAATGAGACTATTTTGTTACCTTTAGAATGAGAATAAAGAACTGAAAATTGATGGTTTTCAGTCACAGCCTGGCTCCGTCACAGCCTTATGACAACCCAGTGGAATAATGCCCATAATGCGGCATGGTAGAAAGAAATTGCTCTACAATGATAAATTAATACTATTTTAAAGGTGTGCTTACCGCTTATTAATAGGCTTGAATAACATAAAATTTGAGTTTGGTGCAACACATATGTTAAAAACAAATAAGAGAGGAAAAGAAAGCCTTCCCCCAACACACACGTACTGTCCATGTTAGGCTTATAATTTTTTATAGAACAGTCTGAATAAACAGGGAGGTATTACCCAGGTGTAATAATCTTTTCATGATATTATGACATTCATATAATATTTAGCATAATGAGGAAAATATGTTCCCTTGAGCATCAAGCACTTCTACACTTTTGAGTCCTTTAGAAAATACAAAGTATTATTTTTTTTTAGTTGTGCTATAATTGACATATAACATAGTAGTTTCAGATGTACGACATGATGATTCAATATTTGTATATGTCGGAAAGTGATCAGCACAATAAGTCTAGTTAACATCTGTCATCATACATAGTCACAGGTTTCTTTCTTCTATTGAGAACTTTTAAGATTTATTCCCTTGGCAACTTTCAGGTATGCAATACACTATTTTAACTAAAGTCACCATACCATATATTGCATCCCAGGACTTGTTTATTTTATAAATGGGAGTTTGTGTCTCTTGACCCCTTTCACTCTTATCTCCCCACTTCCTAAAACTTCTATTTGTTATGAATCCTTCTTTCGGGTCTTTTTTAATGCTTCATTTGCAATGTTGTTTCATGATTGCCTCTTTACAAAACGATGAGAAAATGTTTTTGAATTGGGATAGATCTCCCGGCTTCTGATTTTCCCATCTAGAGATGTTTATTGGAGTCAGATCTGTGATTCAGAAATTGGGGTACCTGCAGAAACTGTTTAGAATCATGACCGTCCTTAAAACCTTGAAGTGTATGGAACCAAATGTGTAGAATCAAAGTCTAAACTCATCATAAGATCACTGCCTTAAAAACAAAACCAAACAAAAAACCAAATCCCTTTCTCCAGTTACCACTTGAAGAAACTCACAATCTCTAACTATGCTGTTTTTCAGTCTTCCATCTATTTAGCCAATGCTGTAAGCACTGCTAATTGTATGGAGATCCGGTGGCAAACAGAACAAGTGGTCCTTTCCATCATGTTACTCATCACCAATTGGGTTTCTGACTTTGCAACTCAGCCTTCCTCTATCACATCACGGAGCAAGCGCTGACTTAATGAAATCCTTTCTTAGAAACCAGAAAATCTGGCATGACAACCATGGGGGCTTCCTCCACGTAATTAGTTGTTTAGCTCTGGAAGAAACAGTTTAACACATTTTAATAAAGTGTTGTTCCTACAAAGAATATTTGCTGTTCTTTCATTGTTCAGTGCTGACAACTGAAAAGGTGCCCAAATCTGATTTTCTACCAATAAAGCTTCAAAAGCAACCAGAGGGCATTTAAGGAGAGAGGAGGAGAAGGTTGTGTGTGCTTATTATGTTGGCGAACTTTCAGGTTTCAGAATTCTGGTTAAGGAAGCTACGCCAGCACCACTCAGGGCCAGCCATATACTTGTTTTTGCCTTCTCAGTGACTAGCCCAGATCTCGGACATTTATAAGGTTCTTGTACAAAAATGTTAAGACTATTCCTTTTAGAACTCAGCCATATTAGAGAAGTAGGGGTGTTAGAGGTGTCACATCAGTGCTGGCAGCATTCAACACTGTCTCAGCCTCCCCCTCCTCATCTATAAAATGAGAATAACAATACTGATCTTTTTTTTAAGATTTTATTTATTTATTCATGAGAGAGAGAGAGAGAGAGGCAGAGACACAGGCAGAGGGAGAAGCAGGCTCCATGCAGGGAGCCCCATGAGCGACTCGATCCCGGGTCTCCAGGATCACACCTTGGGCTGAAGGCGGCGCTAAACTGCTGGGCCACCCGGGCTGCCCAACAATCCTGATCTTGCGTGGTAGGTGGAATGGCATCCAAGAGGGTATCCGAGAGTCACATTTCCTGGTGTACTCACCCCACCTATTCCCTGGAACTGACAAACCACTGATGGCTTGTGGATGGAGGGGGCAGTGTGGCAAGGCATACGGGTGACCTCTAGGAATGGAAAGTAGTCTCCAGCTAAAAACCAGTAAGGAAACAGGGACCTCAGCTCTCTAACTGCAAGGAACTGAATTCTGCCAATGACAAAAATGAGCTTGGAAGGGGATTTGACCCCAGCATCCCCAGACAAGGACACAGTCTGGCTGCCATGTGGATGGGCAAGCCTGTGGGACCCTGAGCAGAGAACCCAGCCTCCTGGGTTCTGACTGTGCCCAGACTTCTGATCTGTAGAACCATGAGCTAAGAGGACGGTATTGATTCTTAAGCTGCTGTGCTTGTGCTTACTTGTTACGTAGCAATGGAACAGGAATCCGTCTTACCGAGTTACTAGGCAGGAAAGGCGAGATGGGCCAGAGGATAGCTTGCCTTCCTCTCTCCCACTGGGCTGTTCTCTGAGGGAGTGGAGGGGGGTTCAAGCAGGATCAGTGGCTTTCCAAACTTCCCAGGCTGGACCTTGCAAATAAATGAGATGAAGGATCCCTGGAAAACGCTGACATATCAGGGCTCTTGAGTATCTGCTTAGGTTTTTGTAGTTTTGTTCAGATCTTTTCCTGAGAGGGTCCTTTCTTCTCACTCACAGGTTTTGTTCTTTCAAAGGGCTCAGCAGTGGCTTATCGGGTGGCTTTTGGAATGACTCATTTCGACGGCTGCGGCTTGCCTGCTTAGGACCTTTTCCACATAACAAGTGCCACTTGTACTTCACAGTGTGTGCCCAACAAGTGCTCAAAGCCCCGTGTAGTGCAGCACTAATACAACACAAAGAAAGGGGGGAAATGAGCTCTCGAAACCTTCAGAGCTCCGGCATTGGATCGGGTTCTGATGTGCATTCTCATTGTTGCAGACATGGGATGTGGGAGATTATCATCGGAGTCCCACATTCCTCGATTCCTCTTTCCAGGGTGACAGAACCAGAAGCTGCTAGGCTTCCTGGTGGAAAAGCCATCTGTCAAACCAGGCGCGGCTCAGACGGAGACAGGGTTGTGCATCCACAGCGTGTGTGATCTTTCTCCAAATGTGCCCTGAGGCCCATGAATGAAACAGTTTGCAAATCAATCATCACACAACAGAGCTCTCTCAGTCCTTGCCTTGCTTGTTGATTTTGGTCCAACGAACTACCTTGTCTCTAATGGTCTTACCCAACATCCTTCTATTTAGAGTCCAGATTTGGCCTCAATTATCTCAATGTCTTAGATTCGTCAGAGCATTTTTGTCCATGTTGTTGGCACAGAATGATATTCCCCCGAGAGACCCATAAAGCCCCAAGTTCCTGAGTGTGGTGATCAGGCCATTCGTGTGAGGGTGTTTGCTTGCTGTGCAACAAATTGACACAAACTTAGTGGCTGAAAACAATATACCTTTATTATCTTATAGCTTCTCTGAGTCAGGAGTCTCCTCAGGGTCCCCTAAGGCTGCAATCCAGGGGCCAGCTGGGGCTGGGATCTCATCTGAACCTCGGAGTCCTTGCCAAGCTCATGTGGTTGTTGGTGGAGTTGATTTTCTTGGGATTGTAGTACACATGATAGTTGTTTACCTCTTCAAGCGTAGCAAGACAGGGACTCTCACTTTTATTCGTTCCCTTCAGGAAAGGCCTGAATCTTCCTTTAAATAGCTCATCCAGTGACACCTGGGTGGCTCAGTCAGTTAAGCATCTGCCTTTGGCTCAGTTCATAATCCAATCCTGGGATGGAGCCCTGTAGCTGGTTCCCTGCTCAGCGGGGAGTCTGCTTGGCCCTCCTCTCTGCTCATGCTCTCTTTCTGTCTCACTCAAATAAATAAATAAATAAAAATCTTTAAAAAAGAAATAAATATCTCATCCAGGATAATCTCCCTTTTGATGAACTGAGTTTACTGATTAGTAACCTTAATTACAATTGAAAATCCCTTCACCTTTTTCCACATACTGCAACTTAATTATGAGAGTAATAAACCATCATATTCACAGTCCTGCTTGCACTCAAGGAGAGAGAATTATACAGGATGTAAGTCACAGGGTGCAGAGCTCTTTGGGCAGCCTAGAATTCAGCCTCCTCAGAATGACACAAAGAATATGTACACATAGCTTTTCTAGAAATCGGTCAACTATCCAGTTGAATACTTCGGAAGTCAGTTTGTGGAAAGTTAATTAGCAAAGTGAGAAGCAAACTATAATTCACTAGAATAATACAAATATCATAAAATAACCTAAATAATTGGTAAGTATAGGGCACAATATAACTCCCCTCTTCATTTCTCTTTGTCTTTCCTTTTTTCTACATAATGGAAGCCACCCCTGCTGCAAAATGCCTGGACTGTTTTATTGATTTGAAAGTGGAAAAATCTCATTTCTTTTGGCTTCCGCCTTTACCTGCAAGACATGAAAATATACATTTCTCTGTCCCATAATCCCCATGTGAAAGGACTTCTAGGACATAAAGATTCAAGACACCAAACTAGTGCAAATATTAAAAATTGCGGTGTGTACAAATGTCAGTCTATTTGATCATCACTGTTGATCTTCCTGGTTGGTGAACTCTCTTGTTGACTCACTGGGCAAGCCTGACCCAGCACAGTCACTGGCCCTAAAAAACCACATGGATGTGGACTAGCTAATACATAGTATCCTTGATATGGTGATAGTACTCCCCACAATTTGGCCTGTGGATACCCACAGGACCCTAGGACTGTAGGGATTAGTGGTGGTAATTTATGCTATGGAACTTCCTGTCTTCTACCTGCCCATTGAGTAGCATTTTGATGACAAATAAACGTGAGACTACATGTTCCCAAGTTGTGCAACTTCTGAATTAAAACAACTGCATCAATTTCCAATTGTGGGTATGTGGACATCTGAAAGCATCCATCCTCGAAGGAAGGGGAGAGAATTAAATGTAATCCTACTGCAACTTTCCCCATGGTCTCTGTTTTTGTCTGGTCTCAAGCTTGGATAGGTATTTATCTCTTCTTTGCAATCGTGCAAAAGCATTAAGGAGTAATGCAGTAAGTTATTAAATTACTAATCACTAAAATTTTGTAAGAAAAATGGAGGAAAAGAGTTGATAGCCTGCCTTCCTTAAATAACCTCTACCTCTTTTACTTCCTCGTTTCTCTGCAAAGCACTCACTTCTCTACTTCTTTAGACTTCAGTCTGGCCCCCCATGTCCTGAAGATAACTGACAGCACCATCAGTGCAGAGTCTTTGCACTTATGTAAGCACGTACCCTGTGTGTTAGCTTAGCTCCATTCCAATCTTTCCAATTCCAGGCAGTGTCTTTCTGAGAATATTTCTGATAAAAACACTTCTTCTCATTTGATTATATAAAGCATTTGATAATTTGCCAAATAATTTATATATGTGTATATAGAGATTTATATATATTAATATATAAATATAATTATATTCATATATATATATATATATATATATATAGAGAGAGAGAGAGAGAGAGAGGTATGATCTTCTTTATATCTATATTCTCCATCTCGTAGATAAAACAATAATGGTAATGGGAAGGAATCTTTAGTCAAGTAGTGGGTGGACTTCCTCCAAAGCATGTTGGAAGTAGGATTAGCTCATTTCAGACCAATCTAACCTTGATTACTGATCTAACCTATTTCTGATCTTGACCCAATGACCTCCTCAAGCCACCATCTTACATGTCTCCTTATTCAGCTGGTTTCTAAAAGGCCTTCTGCATGTGCTTGCTCTACTGAGTCAACTCTCATTGGTTTGAGATGAATAACTTACTATCTGGCTCTATCCTCACCATGACTTTGAATCCAGTCTTCGTTTCCATCTCAGTGGCTTCCTTCTGTGCCTATCCTTTGCTACTTCTCTTCTGCATGTTAGATTATTGGTAACCCCTCTGCTTTTTTTTGTTGTTCATGCACCACTCTTAGTGGTTTTCTTCCTGACCACTGCTCTCTAAATCTCCTTTGACAATATTTCTTGCTCTGCCTGAATCTAATGTCTCCAGATTCTACCCTTGGATCTTATCTTCTACTCTGATAGTTGTTGAATAAATAAGTGATGAATCCACATACTCTCCAAATGTCTGATTGAATCTCTGGATACATGTCTATCTGTAGATATCACAGTCTTCAAACTCATCATTCCTACACTGAACCAGCCATTTCCTCTATGTTTCTTCTCTTGATACCAAAGTTGGAATGTAAGAGCCTTATCAGATTGCTTCTCCTACCTTACCCCTGACATATAATCCATCATCACATGTACCCAGTTCTGTTCCTCATGCCTCCCATATCTGCCCCTCTCCATCCTTTATAGCTTTTACTCTTCCATCTCAGACCATCACCATTTCTCAACTGGACAACTGTTTGCACATTTGACTCCTCTCCTTTCCTGCAGTCTCCTCTTCTCAAATCCACCCTGCTTACTACTTCCAGAGAAGATTTTATCACCTGCTTATCCAGTCATATCCTTATCCAGCTCGTGATTTCATTGGTTAATTTGTTATCCATTTCATCATTTACCTGAAAAAAGCACAACACATGAGCTTAATCTTTATCATTTTTCCCCTACAAGCCTGCAGATTCACATCTCCCCCTATGCATGCCTTTGGTATGGTCCCAAAGTACTTCATTTTCTCTGAACAAGTCAAGCTTTTTTCTGCTTCTGGATCTTTCTGTGCATGTGGAATTCCTCTTGTCTGGAATGCCTTTTTCAGATCAGTCTTCATAGCAAGTTCCCACTCATCCTTTAAGGCCCCAAGGCAACTGCCATCACTCAGGCCCAGTTGGGTTTACAATACAGTCACCTATTCCAAATGATTTAAACAATTAAATTGTTTTAGGTTCGTAAAACATTATATTTTCTCCATTGTTTTACATTTCTGAATCTTGTTAGGTACGCAAATTAATTATGGGTGGTGGCAAAGAATACTGTTGACGGGCTATAATGTGTTATTGGTACTGTATACCTTTTAAGTTTATCCTTATGTTATAGGTCAAAGAAGGTTCAGCCAGTGCCATTCAGATTAGGTATAAAAAACAAGTTTCTCCATTGAGATGCTCTAAATAAAGACCTGAGATTCCTTCCCCTTCAATGACTTTTGGAAGTTGGCTTTAATCTTCCCTGTTCTCATGTATTTTATGGTTTCCCTCCACTATTTCTGTCATAGTCTTAAAGGCCAGGGACATCCTCCAAATTAGTTCTGTTTTTCCATTACAAAGGCATCCAACTACTGAGCAGTTTGTCACCCTACCTTCAAGAAGAGTGTGTAAAGCCATTTTTTAAAGCAGAGAGACTGCAAGTGTGCATAAATCTTGCCTTTAATTGACCTCAACGAAGCATCCACTTATTGCAGAAAGAGTGCTTTGATTTTATGGCCCTCCGTCTGTACCGAGAGTTACTATACTATGTACTGCTTTCTATGATTTTTCTTGGTAAGTGGGAAGGCAGTGATTTAAGACAAGCTTTTTAAATTTCTTTTTTGTTATTAATATGTATTAAATTAAGTTGATTATATGGAGCAGAACATGCGAACACATCACCCTTTGGAACCTCTGCTTTCTGACAACTTCATCTAATAAGAACAGCTGAAAACAAAGAGAAGAAAAGTAAAAAAAAAAAAAAGGAGAGAGAGAGATAGCTTAGAGGAACTAAGCTCCTTCTAGCACTGAAGCTTGTGAATTTTACAGAAAGTCAATTGCAGGTTTATTTGTTTTAACTTAGTATACATTTGTTTTCAGGTCTTGTTTTTCACATCCCCATAGCATATTAGAAGCAATGAGTGATCATGAGAAAAAGAACAATAAGGATTGTTTTACTTGATACTAAGAGGAGAGAAACAAAATTTCAGGAATTTATACAGTTACTGTCAAGTCCAAGAGCATCACCCACTCAAAATGCCCTGATTACTCTCAGCTTGTATTACTTTCAGTGTTAATAATGGTGATGCCCCCGAGGATGTCATTAGTCAACAAATATTTATTGACTATCTGCTATTTGCCAAGCACTGTGCTAGGTAACGGAGAAACAGGAAAGATATGTTATATCCCCTAAAAGACATTATACCCCAGGAAGGGTCGCTAACATTTAAACAAGCAGTCACAGTGAAGTGGGACCAGAATACTGGTTGGTGAAGTACAGGGTCTGTTGTGAGCATAGATCAAGGGCACCCACCTCAAACTAGAAGAGGCAGAGATGGCTTTTCAGAACAAGTGTCTTAAACTGCTGAAAATAAGGATGCAATATATTTTTATTCTATTTTTAAGAAAACACTGCCCAGTGTGGGGCTTGAACTAATGACCCTGAGATCCAGAGTCATATGCTCTACCCACTGAGCCACTGAGTCATATGCTCTACCCACAGACCCAAAATGCAATGTATTTTGGAAATATTCTAGATAAAAATGCTTACAATGAAAAAATATATAGCTACCGAATGAGAATGCTCTGATTCTCTGGAAAATGTGGCTAACCAAGCTGAGTTATATTCTCATAGTTTTAAGCAACCAAAGATCTACTGTCCCTATATAATCTTTATTTGGGGAGTTCAGATGTTTATTTTATCTTATGGAATCTTCCATCTTTATGAGATACAAAGCACTGGATTATCTTTAGAAGAAAGCTTAGAGTACATAAAGATGAAATTCAAACTGGAGACACTTCCATAGAGTAAATCGATTTTATATCCTTATGTTAAATAGCAATGAAATATTAAAATTACATGTTGCCCATTTTTGCATATTTCAGTTTTATTTCTCTTCCCTAACTGTGCCTGGTTAATTTGGCTATCATTATTTCTATGATATAGAAGCTTTGGAAAAGAAAAGGAAATATATGTTTCTATCTATGTGTGATTAGATCAATGCCATATAGCTCTATTCTTTAGCTGGTCTGCTCTCTTAAATGCTTAATCAACTTAATCAAAATTTAAGTTTCCGTGTCTATGAAAATCTTCATTTTAGCAACATGTACACACCAGCTTGACAGTGAATACAAGCAGGTTAAATATAAAATTAATGGCCATATTCAAAAAAATAACTGAATAAAGAGTTATGATTTGGTTAACATGGTTAAATGAATTTGAGGTACTGAGGCCACATTCTTCTATGGTATCTTAAAGACTGTAAATATAGAAATAAGCAACTTCTATCATCTATAATCTAGGACAAGTGGAAGGATTGGCATGTCTCTCAGGACCCAAAGGATGTGGAAATTCTGATGGTAGCCACTGAAAACATGTTAAAGTCCACCCACATGGAAACAGTATATTCTGAGAGGCAGCTGCTTGTGATCTCTGTGGTTATTATTTTGACTAATATTTATTGAGCACCCATTATATACCAGTTATATACCAGAATGAGATAACATTCATGAACAAACTTTTGAAAATGGTGCATACCTTCGAAGTATTTCTATTCTAGCAGGAGTAAAGCAGTTGATAAACAATAGACAATAATAAGTCCATAAACTTGCTAGCATGCTGGAAAGTTATAAGTGCTATAGAAGAAAGAAATATCTGGAGTAAGGCAAAGGGATCCAAAATTCTGGATTAAGGCAAAGGCAGGCACATTTAAGTAGAGAGAGAAGAAACGACTTCATTCTGATATTGAAGATACAGATTCGGTCTAGGCCCAATCAAGAGCAACCACATAGTAATTCAAACAAGGAATATTTACTGTAAAACACGTTCTTGTCTCACGGAGTCTAAGAATGAATCTCGCAGACAAAGGAGAGTGATTCAGGTGATTGAAGTTTATAAGCAAGGATATAGAAAATATAGAAAAAGCTCTCAGGAGTGAAAGGGGTCTGGACAGGATTTCCGACGTGGGCCTCCACTGATAGATAGTCTTTTATTTGGAACTGACTAGGGAGCTTGTGGCCTTATCATTCTTGTGATGCTTTGGTTTGAGTAAGGACTGGTGGTAACATCTTTAATGGTTTATTTTTTGGGTCTGGTTATTCTTTGTTGGTCACAGGTGACTGTCATAAAAAAGACAACCCCACCCCCCCACACACACACACACCCTAGAACAGGTGGTCTGGTTTGTTCCCTTATCTCTGGTTTCCTTACATCTCAGCATTTTTGGGATTTCTGTGAGCCTGATCCCCTAGCTCCCTATCTCCCCCTACCTAGCCTCACCTGTCCCTTACTCATAAAGACTTAATAACTATAACAGGATTAGAGTAATAGGAGGTCAACTAGTAAGAAGTAGAACAGATAGCAGAGAATATAGGAATAGAACAGGTGAGAAACAGCCCCTATGTCTAGGGCTGAGATAGTACTCTCCAGCCAGAGCTGACTTCCAGGCATTGTTGGGTGGCACAGTTATGGATTATTGGATGGTGGAAACATTCCTATGGGAGTGCCTAGGTGGCTCAGTCAGTGAAGCATCTGGCTTTGGCTCAGGTTATGATAGCAAGGCTCTGGGATATAGTCCCACATCAGGCTCCTTGCTCAGTGGGGAGCCTGCTTCTCCCTCTGCCTCTGCCTGCTACTCCCCCTGCTTGAGCTCTCTCTCTCTCTCTGCCAAATGAATAAATAATAAAATATAATAATAATAATAATAATAATAATAATGAAAGAAAATTAAACCACGTATTTAAAAAAGAGAAGAAGAAACATTCCTTTGGAATTGTGCTCTTGCTGGAAATCTACCTCCTGGAACTTACCGGAGAAACTCCCTCTGATGTGGTGGGGAGGAAACTATTCATAGGGGTTTCTTAGTACAGTTATTCCACCACAAGAGCACTCAGGGTTGAGGGGACTGATGTAGGCAGCTGTTGGCTTTTGGAGTTCAGGCTAGAGAAGCTGCATGCTCTGCAGGAGCTGGACATGGGGAAGCCACTTGCATGACAAGAGTTTGGCTAGTGAGCTGCTGGAACCAGGAAGCAGAATCCTTTTTTTGCTGCAATGTTTTTCCAGCATCTTCTACTGACAAAGCTTAACATTGTGCCAGCTGGCCCAGGAGAGGATATTTAAAGAGCCTAGATCTCTTGTCAGAAGCAGGAAAAGAGGATGCATTTAAAAGTGAGAGACAATCAATTGATAACTTGCACAGACAGTAAGGAAGTGGGGATGTATCTTTTGTTGATATCTTAAGGGAGAATGTTCCAAGTAGAGATCACAGATGCTACAAAGACCCAAAGGCAGGAAGTCCATAGGTAGAAGGTCAGTGTGGGGGAACATTGTGGATGAAAAAGACAAAATCAAGGGGTGCCTGGCTGGCTCGGTCAGTAGAGCATGCAACTCTTGATCTCAGGGTCATGAGTTCAAGTCCCATGTTGGGCCTAAAGCTTAAAAAACAAAACAAAACAAAAAAACCTAAGAAAGAGATCAGAGAGAAAAAGAAGGTGAGACCCTAGAGGACCTTCCTTCTAGGCCATCATAGGGCTTTGCATCCATGGCACCCATTCTGAGGGTGGAGCAGAAGAGTTGCATTAAGTTTGGAAAGAATCATTTTAGTGACTATAGTGAGTATAGAGTCATGGGCTCAGATATAGAATTGGAGAGACCTGTCAGGAGACAATTGCAGTAATCCAGATGAGAGATGATGGGGGCAGTGGAAGTAAAGAGAAATAGTCAGAAAAATGTTACCTTTTCTTTGTTTTTTTGTATATTTTTTATTGGAGTTTGATTTGCCAACATATAGCATAACACCCAATGCTCATTCTGTCAAGTGCCCCCCTCAGTGCCCGTCACCCAGTCACCCCATCCCCCTGTCCACCTCCTTTTCCATTGCCCCTTGTTCGTTTCCCAGAGTTAGGAGTCTCTCCTGTTCTGTCACACTCACTGATGTTTCCCACTCATTTTCTCTCCTTTCCCCTTTATTCCCTTTCACTATTTTTTATATTCCCCAAATGAATGAGACCATATGTTTGTCCTTCTCTGATTGACTTACTTCACTTAGCATAATACCCTCTAGTTCTATCCATGTTGACCTTTCTATAGGAGCTATTGCTCATAGTTCCTTCTCCCTTCCTTCCTTACCGGAAAGATAGCTATTACTATAGGCATAGACATAGGTGCAGGTATAGGTATTGCTATTGGTATAGGTATAGATATGCAGATGTAGATATATAGATATTTTTAGGATATACAGGTCCTATCTGTGAAAACTTTTCTGTGAGACAAGGATCCGAGCGCTCTATATAGATTAAAACTCATTAAATGCAAGCTGTTGATTACATTTACATTTTTTTTCTTGCAATCTGGAAGGTTGTGAGCCAAGAATGAGTTTCCGTAAAAGATCTATAGGTGTTTAAATTACAAACATAGCAGACACAGCTATTTTATCATTAAATAAATGCAAAAGGTTGTATTTAACTTTCATGTTTCCAAAACACAAATCTAGTTTAGAATGTTAACTGAAATCAAGGCCACATTCTATGCAGACCCCAGTTGCTCTCCAGCTGGCTCTGTCAACCTGCCCAGCCTTGCTTCTCCTCCTCATTCCAGGTTCTGCCCACAGCCTGGAGCTCAGGGTTCCTTCCCACCCTCCAAGTGCACCCCAGTCTGCCCCTTGCCATTCTCCTACCTTTTCTAGTGTTGAAATACTGGCCTAGTTTCCCCTGGCCCTAAGAAAATTTATCACTTTCTTCACATTTCTTTTTTTAAATTTTTATTTTAATTCCAGTTAATTAACATACAGTGTTATGTTAATTTCAGGTATACAATATAGTAATTCAACACTTTCATACTTCTTCACATTCTTGCCCAAATCTTGAGGGAAGACATACCCAGCTCCTCCCAAGGCTGTATTTTCCCAGAACAAAGTATTCTTTTCTATGTGCTCCCTTCCATACTGTGTTGCCATGCTTGACATTACTGGTTTTTTTCTCTAAGACTATCTTCTCCTTTAAGCTGTTAAATCTTGAAGGTCTTACTCCTTTTCATATTCCTATTAAATTTCCTGAAACATGACCTTTATTTCTTAAAGTTGACCTTTATTTATTTGAAAATAAAGTTGCAGAGATTGATATTATATCTAATTAAAAATACATTATCTAATAATAGTTGAAATAATTCTTGCAAATTATTTTTCTCCAGTATATACACCAATTTATGTCTGTTACCCTGAATTTCTTACTTCCTGAAGTATTTATTGAATTGGGGAGAAATTCTTTGCAATATTCAGTATTAGCCCATCCATAGAGGTACAATAAAATCCACATCTTATTAATACTTTTTAATTTTTTTAATATGAGGCACAATTGTTTTCTTTTAACCCTTGCACTTCCAGAGACTATCATACTAAACAGATGAAACTGCTCATGATTCTTAATCTTCTGGCACTTCCTGAGTGAAATATAATATACAAAATATGCACATACTTTTATTAATATTCAAGTTGTTGCCAAATGTAAGTGCTTAAAATAAAAATGTCTGTGTCTTAAGCAATGTACCTCACTGTTCAATTACATAATGCTCATGTGTCTCTGAGAGTAGGAGGTTTACTGGGGATGTCAAGTTTCCTGCAACTCTAAAATTATGCTGGATCAGAGCAAAACAAGAATGCAGACAGAAAGAAATGAAGTGGGATTTATAGCCATATTCTGTTGAAACACTGAAGAGAGAATAACTTGAATATATTTGATGAGGAAGGGACTAATCCAAATCCAAACCAACAGTGAGAATCCACAGCTTGGCAGAAGTTCCCCATTAGGAAAACATTTATTTCAAACCCGAGAACTCTTTATCCGAAGGGATACATAACTTGGGATCTAAGCTGTATGGCTACCTTCAAGTAATAATAAGCCAAACAAGAAACTGAAAAGTCCATGTAATGGGAGCAAAAGTTCTCAGAACTTGGTTATTCGAAATGTTTTTCTCCATTTCCCAGAATGGTACTTGAATCCTATCTCTGCTTATAGACATATTTTATCTATTCTCCATTGTTGATTTTTTTCAGTTGTATTGTAATTATCCATTCACATCTGTTGTCAACTCTAAGTGGTGAACATCCTGTAGGACGAGAATCATATTAATCTAGTGTATGTTTGGTACTAGAAAGGGTTCAATGAAATGTTTGTTGAAAGAATAAGTGATTAAGTGTTACTCCTATGATTCTAGATGGATCAAGTGAATTTATTATGGAGTAACCGCTGAGATAGGGAAGATTAGGGAAGAATTGAAATTCAGATGAATATGCTTGCCAGATATTTAAGTATAGAGGTAAACAGCAAACAGTTGGATATAGTTCTCTGGAGAATTGGAGTGGAGATGTAGATTTAATTGTCATTAGAATAGATATCACTTAGCCACTGGATCAGAAGGAATCACGTTGCAAGAGGGAGCAGAAGAAAATCAGAAGGTCTAGAAGCAACCCACATGCAGTAAGTCAGATTCAGTCAGGTGGGAAAGGAGGAGCTAGGAAACCAGTCAATGTAGTCAGCAAGCTAGAAGGAAGACAAGAGCCAAGGGAAAAGAAAGTACAATGAAACAGTGATAAATGGTGACAAGTCTTCGAGAGCTTACATAAGTAGTGGGCAGATGTGAGTCTGTCAGATCTGGCAATCTAGAGGCGATTGGTGATCAGGACAAAAAAAAAATAGTGGAATGATGGAAGCCAAATTTGAGGAGGATTAAAGAGGAAATGGACAATGAGGAATTAAAGGGAGGACAGATGTAATTTTTGAAAGGTTGGCTATGAAAAGAAGCAGAGAAATGGTGTGGTAGCTGGAAGAAGATGAGAGAGCAGTGGGAAATATGTACATACAGACCTGTGTAAACTGTGGGAGAAACAAAGAACAACTTAGGATGGTGATGAAAAGGATTCAGAAGAGAGAGAGAGGAGATGATCAATGGAGAAAAGTCCCCATCCAATGACAAAGACCCTTGATGGGACAAAGGTTCTTCCTCTGTCCTCAGAGAAAAGCAAGTAAAGAAATGGGTAGGAATTCTGGTTTTTGGTTTGACTTGGTCATGAAAATAAAAGAAAAAATTCTCTCCAATGATACTCCAATTATCTATGGCTATTCAACAAAAGATTCATAACTGTGGATTAACAATGATTTATTATTTCTCATTATTCTGGGCTTTGACTGAATGCATTGGGTAGCTCTGCTCCCTAAGTGTGGCTGAGGTCATTAAAGCCAGTTTTCAGCTGGAGGCCTCACTGGAAAGTGGTTTTTCAACCTCCAGGGTCTTTGTTCATATGAGTTCTCACAATTCGGTAGTCTCTATTTACAGTGTGGCAGCTGACTTCCAAGAGCAAGCATTTCCAAGAGAACACACCTGATATTCAAGTATTTAGCATTTGCTTGCATCACACTTGCAAATATCCTTGTTGGCTAAGCAAGTCACATGGTCAAAGCCAGAGTTGATGTGAGAGAGGCTATTCAAGGTCGTACATGCCAGGAGTTAAAGTTCATTGGGGGCCACTTAAGGTAAATATCACAAGTAGCTTCTGTTTCCTTAAACAACGCAGTGTTATGTCTTAAATGTTGGTTGGGAAAGATATACAAAAAGTAAGACTATCATTATGAGAATTGGCATACATAATAATATTTTGGGTCGTGCTGAGTGGACTTATGAGCTGTATTTATGAAAATAATAGAAAATAACATCAATCTTCTATTAGTGTGGTTTTGTGTGATATTCTTCAGCAGCTCTCCAGTGCGCAAAGGAAGCAGACTGGCAAGATCATTTATAAATGTTTGACTCTTGGGCAAAGTATGTGGACAGCAGAAGAGTGTCAATGTATGTAATACCCTTCCTTTTATCTTTTATAGGCTTTCTTATTATTTTCCTTTAAAATTCTTGATCCATCACAATCAATTTAGATATTTACTACATTCAAGTCAAAATGTTCAGCCTTCAGAAGTTCCAAAAGAAAGCTATCAATGTTATCCTTGGCATCAACAGGTTTTGGTGGTCGAAAAATTTATAAAATAGTTGAAACCCTTATTTCTATTATTAGGTATTTCTTCCTTCTCTACTTTTCATTCATTACCCACACAATTTTGCTTCATTTACCCTTTTTAATAAAAGATAGATTGTCTAAAACTCCCTCACATATTTAAACTTTTTTACTTGGCCCTTATATCAATGTCCATTCACAACTATAGAAATTCTACTTGCCATTTAAATACAGAATATTTCATGTAAGGACCTGATTCAACAGATATGCAAACACTGAAAAAAAGAGGATACAGATATAACCCAGGAGTAGAAATTGCAGGAAACAGCTACTATCTTTGGAGCTAAGGGAAGAGATTTTTTAAACCCTTCAAAGCTAGAGGAAGGGTCCTAATGACCAGTCATTTAAAGTTCTTAGGAAAAGGAGCTGCCTTGATGAAGTTAGTTCTAGAACTGCTGGGCAAATCTGGAAACTAGAGCCAAATGCCACCCCAATAGTGAAAAACAAGATGCAAAAACAGGAAGAAACAAGTCCTTTCTCCTTTCAATTGTTCAGCCTTTCTGTAGTGCCTCCTTTTTTTTTTTTGTTCTGACTTTATTTTTTTTAATAATAAATTTATTTTTTATTGATGTTCAATTTGCCAACATATAGAATAACACCCAGTGCTCATCCCATCAAGTGCCCACCTCAGTGCCCGCCACCAAGTGACCCCCACCCCCTTTTGGAAGAAGAGGGAGCACTTCGTAAAGCATAAACAAGGTTTACAGAGATTCAACCCCAGCATCACAGAGCTGACCAGAGAAGGGTGAGATTGGAGCCAAATGATGATATCTTAATGACTAGCACAGTTCCTTACCACCACCTTTGCCATTATCTCTTCAGTAGTATGACTGGGAGGGAAAAAGATAAACAGCCCAGTGTGGGATGGTAACTTTTTATGTCTTGATCCTTTGCCTTGGAAATACTTTATTACACTGTCTTCAAAGAATACTTGGACAAAGCCTCGTTAGTCTTCATTTTCATGAACATGACCCTTATTTTAAAGGTTCTAATATCAAAAGTGTGTATATGCTTTCCATTTTTGGCTTAATAATGAAGTGAAAAATTGATCAAATTTTTATCAAGGATCAAAAAAGAAAGAGAAAATATCTCCTAAAAATTAAAAAGAACAAAATGTAGGCATTAATGACCCTGTAACAATCTGGCCCCTTAGTTCTCTGTTGCTAACCCTTTTCTGTACCAGAATTGTCATTTTTCAGTGGCAATCAAAAGAATGAGCTAAACAATACATATTCTAAAGTAGTACAAGTTTTTCTTTCTTGTGTCCTCCTCTGGCCTTCATATAAACTATTTGCATTATAGAAAAATTCCCAATCCAAAAACATCTATAAAACTGTCATTCAGAAAACATTCATCTTGATAACTGCTAATACACAGATCATGGGAATTTTGAGCAGCATTTGTGAAATAATCACAGCTTTCTCAATACAGTATTATAGCAGCTTACAGAAACTGCGAGTATGTTCCAGTTTTCCTTCACAATTTTTTATCTTTATTTATTTTCTATACAAAATATGTTAATGCTTTTGGAATGGTTTTTAGAGGATAATTTGTAGCCTGAAATAAGCATGTTCAAGCTTCATTCCAGAAGGATTTATGTTTTGACCAGCCATTTGGAAGGAGGTGGGAACAGGCAAAATAAATATAGGATAGGTGGGAGGGGAAAAACAAGCATTTTGTTTCTTATGTTCTAAAAATACATTTCTTGCACCTGAGTTGGGTTTTTATTTTATTTCCTCTTTCTTCTCTTTTCCAAATTATATGTAGGGCATACACTTTATTCCCTTTTTTCTTCCTTTATCCAAATGATGTTGGGTCAGATATGAACTATTCTCTTCCCTTTCCCGGGCCTGGTCTTTTTAGTGTTGCCATCACAACCAAAGATTCCATGTTGTTAAAATCTTTTAAACACAGTCTTAAGTTAATAACATCTTTGATCTTTAGGGATTGTTAGAACCTCCAGATTTAAGGTCTATCCATCTGGTTATCGATAGTAAATAGTGTAACTAGCAGGTCTGGTGCACGTGCCAGTGGATGCCACCATAGGCTTCCACAGTATGGAAGTATGTCTAATCCCATCCACAGAGGACCATTGCCATACAAACCAGTCCAAGCCTGAGTAGTCCCCTCCTCTTCCTCTGCCCAGTAATAGCATCAGTCAAAAATCATGTAGTGCTGATATGAGGATAATGGGAACTCCAGAATTTCTAAAATCACTTGGGAGTTGGTGAGGAATACAGATGGAAGAGATGGGTTGAGGATGTTCCTTCCTCCCTCCATCTCCACTCTTCCTAGGCAAGAATCAGCTAAATATAGTTAATGTGTGCCTTCTCATCCCCCCAAATCCGGTAATCCTTACCCTGCTCTGTTTCTATGCAGTTATTACCTTCCAATATATTATCTAACTTATTTATTATGATTTTTGTCTTACTCCTGCTAGTATACAAACTACCTGAGAGCAGGGGATCTTTTCATTGATCCCTTCTTCATCAGCTAGAACACTTGAAGATTTGTCAAATTTATTCATAGGAATAAAAAAAAATGTTACCACATTGGAAAGCTAGCTTTATTAAAAAGTGAACATTCTTTTTTGAGGAACATTCTCCTAAGCAAACATAAACCTTTTTTTGATCCTGAAATAATCCTGTGCATATAATTTAATAATTTTGTAATACATACAATTTTGTTACATGTCTGATTTATTAAATAGGCTAATGTGAGCAGCTTCAAACTAAACTTTAGTACTTAAGAAAATAGAAATGTAGTTCTTGCTCATCTAACAGTCCAAGTGTGGATGTTTATGATCTGGAGTGGCCTACCCCTATGTGATTTATCAGGTACTTCTTCAGTGTTATGACTTTGTGGGTCTCTTCAGTCATCAACATCCAGGTGACTGAAGGAGAAAGAGATGGCTTCTTAATCAGCTTGTCCTTGAACAGACACTAATCACTTCTATCGATTCCATTCCATTGATCAGAACTGTCACATGGCTTTGCCATGTGTTATGTGGTCTTTAGTTGGACAGCTACTTTCTAGGGACAGTTCTATTCTATACTAGGGGAAAGATAAATGCTGATGAATTGTTAACTGTCTTTGCTACATTTCATGACCAAGCTCTCTTGTAGCATGCACTCTCATTGGCAAACTGTATGAATGAGGTTTTACTGTCATAATAATGCATAATAACTAGAATATAATGGTTGACCATTATTAGTGGAAGTGTTCAGCTGTAGACTATAAATGACATTTAGATCTCTTCCAAATGTTTCTCATGCTGGGACCTATGATAAGCAGCATCAACAGAACTTGGAACATGCTTTACTCATAAGCGTCATTGGAAAGAGGTCAAGTGAAACCACACGTGTCTAAATCTTCTTCTCAGACATAGAATATATAAGCTCTGCACTAGTTTTATTGGCCAATGCAATTTACATGGTCAAACTCAATAAAACGAGGAAGAATATGCCCCCTGTGGCATGTATGGGGTGGTGGGGAGTGAATATCTGAGGACAAATAAATTCCGCACAGGCTTATGTTGAATAGATTCAGACATAGAACTGAAATTTAATATGATATCTCAAATTATTTCACCTGGGAATAGGGGAGACACTGAAATGAGAGATCCTCCGTATAGAGAGGTCACTGTTAAAAAGATCCTATATTGAAATGCTAGAGTCAACTTCTTATTTCCCTCTCTTTATCTTATCCCCACTTCCTAGGCAAAACTGTTTGATTGCTAACTTGCAACAATCCCAACCTCTGTCAAACTCTGCTTTGTGTTCCAATCTTTTCAGACTAGTTCCTGTTCTCTTCAAACACCAAAGTTATGCTTCTCTCTGGGTGTGCGTTAGTATTATTATCTGCATGGAGAATGTCATGTGTAATCCTTGCTTCTCTCCACCTCTCTAATTAATAATGACCAACTGAAGATTTATGAAATATCACTGCTTTCTTGAATATTTTTCTTTATCTTCTAGGCATTGACTATCTTTTTTCCCTCATCCATCCATCCATCCATCCATCTATCCATCCCTTCATTCATCTAGCCACCCATCATTTCAACAACTAGTTAATAGTTGTCTAGTAAGTATCAAGCATTCTTTTACAAAATGTATATATAGCATAAATAAGATAGACAAAATCTCCAGTTTCACGGGGCTTTTATTTTAGTGGAGAACATAGATACATGAACCAAAACAGAATTATGACTGCAGGTATTGTGAATAAGTGGAAATAGGGAAATTAGACTGTGAGGCGGAGGTTGATGATCAATGTTAAGTCGGTAGTCAAGGACAATCTTTGAGTTGAGAATAAAATGATAAAAATTAAACAGCCCATGAAACTTTAGTCAAATATATAATTAAAATTAGAGTCACTGTACCAAAAGTACCTGTAAAGCTTACCCTTTTTCCCCCCCTCTGTCATTCATTTATCATAATTATGTTTTGTGGTGAATATAAAAAAAAAAAGACCAAATAGAATAGGCTAGGCTGATTGCCAGTATCCATAATTTGCTCAGTTATTTTAAAATGAAGTGGAATTATATTATTTGAAGGGCCTTTATTTTTCTAACAAAGCAACAATTGAGCAAATATGGTGGAATAATGTTGCTTAATGCATTATAGTACTAATTTTAAAAGTTCAGGGAAAAATGAATAAGGGTCCTTGAAAATGTTACTTCCTTTCTCAGGTTTTCCTGTCCTGCCTATACTACTTTGGGTACTGACTTGGTTTGATCTCATGGTGGTGTGACCCTCCAAAGGGGTGTGTGGTCTGATTGTGGAGGAAGGGCTGACTTTGTCATACCAACACTCAAGGTATTTTGAATTATGATTAAGAGCTAGCACTGGAGGTGAAAAAGTGAGAATTGAAATTTCCACCCTTAGCTTGATACTCTTTTCCTATTGCTGATATAACAAGGTGCCATAGATAATGTGGTTAAAACACAACTTTACTATCTGATACTTCTGCTGATAAGAGTCTCATTGGTCTAAAGTCAGCACATCAGGGACACTGGGTGGTTCAGCATCTGCTTTTGGCCCAGGTCATGATCCCGGAGTCCTGGGATCGAGTCCCACATTGGGCTCCCTGCATTGAGCCTGCTTCCCCCTCTGCCTATGTCTCTGCCTCTCTCTCCCTATGTGTCTATCATGGATAAATAAATAAAATCTTAAAAAAAATAAGATAAAATAAAATACAATCAACATGTCAGTAGGGCTGATTTTCTGCTGCTCATTCCTTTCTGGAGTCTGTAAGGGAAACTCCCTTTCCTTGACTTTACCAGCTTCTGTAGGCCACACACACACCTCTTGGTTTATGACCTTCTTTCTCCATCTCTGGTGTCAGCTATAGCTGGTCAGGCCCTCATGCCACATCTCTTTAACCTTGCGTCTATCATCACACCTTTTCCTCTGGCCACAGCCTGGAGACAAAGATTCATGAGATTGGATTAGATTCATCTGGATAATTCAGGCTAATCTCATCATCTTGAAGTTCTTAACCTTAATCACATCTGCAACTTCCCCTTTGTCATGTAAGATCATGTATTCATAGGTTCCAGGTTTTAGGAGATGGACATCTTTGGGTGTGCCATGATTCTGCCTACCATACTTTCTCTTTAAATTTATGACTTCCTTAAATATGAGAAGCCTTACCAGACAGAGCCATTCCTTAATGAGAATACTCTGATTCCTAGGAAGGGATAAGGAAAACAAAAGTGTTATCTCAGTGCTGTAACACCACCAGCTTCTGGCCAAGAATTCAGTACATCTGGGATATAAGTACCCTTTGTAACATGTCAGTGGAAAACCCCAGCCTGTCTTGTTTTGCAACTGGAATTTGAGTCACTTCTTAAGGATGCCCTATGACACTCTGGAGAAGTTGTTTTTATTATATTGGGAGGTGAAGGCTGGTTTTTATCTCCCCTCATTGTTTATGTTTTAGCATCATTCCCTTCTGTCCTTTTGATGGATTCCAAATTGTTCCTGGGAGGAAACTGTGGTGATAATTCTAATTTCAGCTGCTCTTGCTCTGGGGACTGATTTGGGCCTTGTCTTTGATATTGTGCTTCTCTAATCATAATCCTGACTTTCTGAAATATGAGTGTCAGTAGAGAAAATGCTTGCCAACTCTGTCGTTCATATATTACTGAGAGGATGCTTTTAAGGAAGGCCTTAAATGAAGGCATTGTACAAATGCCAAAGGAGAAGAAAAGAAAAGAAAAAAATGCTATGTCTATGGATTAGTGAAAGCTTCCCATTGTCTGACCTCAATTAGAA
Organism: Nyctereutes procyonoides; assembly: GCF_905146905.1. Classification (NCBI taxonomy): domain Eukaryota; kingdom Metazoa; phylum Chordata; class Mammalia; order Carnivora; family Canidae; genus Nyctereutes; species Nyctereutes procyonoides. The sequence continues at coordinate 46,489,311 of NW_026575133.1, read as the reverse complement.
AAAGCAGAAATATTTCTAAGGATTGCTTTTGAGATGCCTAAAGAGTCTTACTGGATGTTGGAGTTAATGCTCTCCTATGCTGCAGCTCTTTGCCATTAGTGATCTAGTACCTTCATCCTTTTACTTCTTTTCAGAGACTCCTCATGGATTTATGGAGGGCAGTCTCCTCAGTGCCAATGGCTGGATTTAAACCTGCATTTCCTGGAAGTTAGGAGTCATTATGGGCAAAGTTAATGGAAGGAACTTAAAAATACATAAGATACATAAGCCTAAGATTAAAATGTTTGGATTGGAATGAAGTGGGGTTTCTCAACCAATTTTTCATTATTACACTTATAAGGAGTCTCTTAAGATATATTTTTTCCTAATCACCCTCCTATGGAACTTAATACTGCTGAAATACTGTAGCTCTGTTGATGTGCTAGATGTATAATTTTCATTTAAAATAGGATGGTTGGGAACAGCTGGGATCCCTGGGTGGCGCAGCGGTTTGGCGCCTGCCTTTGGCCCAGGGCGCGATCCTGGAGACCCGGGATCGAATCCCACGTCGGGCTCCCGGTGCATGGAGCCTGCTTCTCCCTCTGCCTGTGTCTCTGCCTCTCTCTCTCTCTCTCTCTCTCTCTCTGTGACTATCATAAATAATAATAAATAAAAATTAAAAAAAAATTTAAAAAAAAAATAAAAAAAAATAAAATAGGATGGTATTTTGCCCCTGACCCAAGAATCAATTTCCACCCTGTTGTGAAAGGTATCACCCCATTGTGAATGTATGATCTAAACTGAAGAGGCATACTTTACTTTTCTCCAACTTTATAATATTAAAATTACTTATTTTAAAAGTGAAACTGGATGATGACATGAAAATCACAAAATATACATACACACAAAAATGATCAAGAACAGCTATTCTTTTGCACGTCATAGATATAGATAAATATACAACACACAAAAATTTAATTTTGTAATCCTAAGCACCTTTCTATGTTCCTAGGTGTATTATCACAACATTGCTTTTATATCTACAGAGTACTTTATCATGTAGTTATAGTGTCTCATAATTCAGGTCACAACACTCATTTCAGATATTTATGTTGTTTTGAACTCATTTTGAGAGAAGCAACGCTGTGATTAGAGTCTTGTACACACCTTTTCATACATGACAGAATATTTCCTTGGGATCCATGCCTACAAGTGCAATCTTCCAGAACGGATGTATTATCAAGGTTCTCGATACATGATGCTAAACTGTTCACCAAAACAGCATGATTCCTTTCAAAGAGCCATAATCATAGCAAAATTTGGGCAGGATCTGGGTAATTGAGTGATTTCTTTCCTACCAATAAAATATTGCGTTTGCACCCAGATGATTGGGCATATTTTTAGAGGCTGTAATTGTTCAATTGGAACAGAAACTTGGGAGCAAGCAGGAACCGGGAGATTTGTGATGTGTTCAGAATTTTACATGTGTCACTTGGCTCAGCAAAACGCTAAGGGTTTCTGTGGACAAAGGGGCAGGAAAAATGGTTACCAGCCAAGTGGTTCTTGGCTTGACTCATTCTAGCTTTCTTTCTTATTTTTTTTTATTATTTTAAAGCTGTTCACACATTCCATTCCAGCTTCTGTGACTGGATTTGCTGTAGAGGTCTGAGATGGCAGAGACACAGACAACAAAGCAAACACCTCCCAAATGCTGTTTCTTGTGGCTTCTTGTGAAGTTCACAAGTCAGCAAATATTTATTAAGCAACTACTACGACGGGCACTGCTGCTGGCCCCAGGGGATATATCAGTGCCTGGAAACAAGTCCCTGCCATTATGGAGTGAAGGTTCCAGTGTAGGGAGGCAGACAACAAGCAAGCAGACATAAATATGCAATGTTATGGCAGTTGGTGTTGGATGCTATGAAGGTGAAGGAGAGAATGAGTGGTAGGAAGAGAGGCAGAGAAATTACTATTTTATGTACGTACGTATGTATTTTAAATATTTTATTTTATTTTATTTTTTTTCAGAGAGAAAGTGCAGACATGAGCAGGGGGAGAGACAAGGGGAGAAGCAGACTCCTTGCAAAGCAGGGAGTCCAATGTGGGGCTCAATTCCAGGACCCTGAGACCATGACTTGAACCAAAGGCAGGTGCCCCAAGGGAAGGTCTATTCTATATAAGGTGGTCAGAGAAAACCCTTGGAGCCGAATTGAAATGAAGTGATGGAACAACCCATGCAGATCCTGGGGGGGGGGGGGGGGGCAGAACATTGCAGACAGAGGCACGAGCAAGTACTCAGGCCCTGACCACTTGGAATATGCTCTGTGATTAGGGATGAGAAGGAGGCCAGTGTTGCTGGAGCAGACTCAATGAGGAGGAGAAGAATAGGAAAAGAAGTTAGAAAGACAGATAGTTACTGCAGGGCATTATAAGGCAGAGTAAGGACTCTGCAACATCTCCAGCCTGGAATCATTGTGATCGGCCATTCAGCATATGTGTTTTAAAGCTTCTGCTATGTCCTGGAGCCCTGGCTAGACACTGAGTCCGCAAGGAGGTGAAGGCAGACAAGGCTGTCATGGAGCCAGCACTTCGGTGAGGACACAGGCAAGCACCGAGGCCATCATGGTTGATCTGTGGTTGCACTATCGTGACTGAAGTAGAGGCCGTTAGCTGGAACACGGCAACAATTCATCTGGCTAGCTGCAATATAAAAATCACTTTATATTTAATAAAATGGTATTTTCCTTTTAGTAGCTTGCATATATCATTCCATCGTTGTGTGGATCAGGTTATTTTGAAATTAAATATTAAATTATCTGCTCACCCTCATGCATTGGGCCCCAGAATTAGGAGGCCACATCTTTCCCCCCTGTTTCCTTCAATTTAGCTCTGTGTCTGGAGCTGGCTTTCAGAAAATTCATGGCAGTGAACATATGATGCAAAGAAAATAATTTAGTGAAGGTCTGGCTTTCTGTGTTTTGAAAAGTTTTGGATCCAACTGGACTTTAGGTAAAAGACTAGAATGTTATAAGAAGCTTACTAGAAATCTGGGAGACAGGGCAGGGCAGGAAGGAGTGGGAGCAGAAACTTGGATTACTGGTTCTTTTCCTACATATTTTGTCAGTTGTGGGTCTCACTTGCCGTAAATTGTTCAAAATTATATGTGTTTTGTTTCCCCTGAAACAGTAAATGCACTGGGGAAAAGAACAGTTTCTGCTATTGCTTTGTGTGGGTGTATGACCAATGAGACATAGGCAACACAATTCCTCTCGTTGGGATCTGTACCGAGAAATATATAGGCAAATTCCAGAAACCCGGCTTCCTGATCATTCTAAGGGCATTTACCCTGTGTCCAATGTCTCCATTACCTCCGTGACTCAGAAATTTCTGTTATTGTTTCAAGCAGCTTGCCAGTATAGCCTGTTGGAAACCTCTTAGTCTCTGGTCTAAGTGCTGTGTTCTGGAGGGTGATTGTCAGAGGTTTTTAGGACATGGGTTTGATGGCAAGGGATCCTTATCTCCAAGGTAACACTGACATTCCTATTGGCTGAGAACAGTTTGTCTCCCTTGTTTGGGTCTTTGTGCTAGTTGAAAAGCACTGTAGGGGCAAATTTGCTTGAGAATGTTCAGAGTCTAAGAAATAAAAGAAGCAGCACTGCTCTCAGTTACCTTGTGTGCTTGTCCTGTATATTTTGTTCTTGCTGGGCACCCCAGACCTTGTTCCTGTTAAGATTAACTTTCTCCTCTTGTATTCTCCCTAATTGAACATTCTCAGCACCACACTCTTGTACTTGTCTTGTCTCTACCTAAACTACCAGCTTGACTTGGGTAAACTCTGGCTGTTGCATCTTTTCTCCTATTTTAATTGTGATGAGCTTTGGCTGCTTCTCATACCACAATAAATTATTTGTACATGGATCACAGATAAAATGTCTAATGTGGAGACAAGGTCTACCATCTTCTTTGCTTCATTGCAAAATATTTCTGGTAAAATTAGTAAAGTCTGTTTGGAATGAATGAGCACAATGAAAGCTTGCATATATTTATTGTAACTTTGAAAAATTCCAATTTTACTCTATAACAGGCACTGGTCTAGGAGCTGAGGCTTCAGACGTGAGGAAGACAAACACAATTTCCTATCTAGGGAGGGAGAAGGATATTAAACAATCCGTAAACAAATAAACATTCACCGAGAAAAAATGAGAGCACAAAAAAGAAGAGCTTTCCAAGAGAGATTGTAGATTGAATTTTTGAAGAAGAGATTCCTGAGTGAAAATTAAAACAAGGTCTAAAGCTAAGTAAAGGGGACATAGGGAATGAAGAATTCTAAGAAGGACATTCTGGGTGAAGGGAGCACATGGCAGGAGAACCATTAGTAGCAGAATTACTTTTTTGGTTGCATCACTGGAAGAGGAGCCTCTGGCTACTGGGAGTTATCACAAGGATGAGCACTGTAAGATGAGGTGGAGTAAGAGATGGAAGCCATGCTACAGAAGGCCTCATTTGTCCTAATAATAATGACGAGGCATTGTCACGTTTTGAGTAGGGGTGGAGAAGTGCATTCGTGACATGGTCAGGGCTAATTGATTATAATAATTACAACTGTATTTATAAAGGATCTGATTAAGCATGCTAACTTGGTAGATAAACAAGTGAATATATACATAAACACCTTATACATACATGCATGTGTATATATATATACACACATATACACACATAAGTGTATATATACACATAAATTCCAATTTGAGTTTGAAAATATGCTTTGATACTATATGTTGGCAAACTGAATTTAAATAAAATATATATAAAAAAGAAAATATGCTTTGAGATTAGGTTTAGAGTCTTTCCTAAATTCCCATTATTATTAATCAAAACATCTATGAGTTGAAATTTACCTTTTAGATTAAGAGTCCAAGCTGATGTTGTTAGATGTTTAAGGTATGGCTTAGATGTGGAGAAGGAATCACAGGGAATAATCTGGGAATAATACAGATCAGGTAAAGTATAATGTCCCTGTCTTTCCCTACATTTTAGGTTCAGAATTCATGTTATCCTGGTGACTTTTATTATGAATGAATGAAAGCTAATCTAAATCCCAAAGTGAAACCAAAGAATAACCTCTGCAATTGCTAAAGCTATTTGAATAATGGAAAGCTAGATTCATAAATAGCCCCATGATTTCCTCCAAGCTAAAGAAAGTTGCTGTCTCCTTCAGGATGTTGCTTTGTGTGGCCCACCATTGGCACCTACTGTTGGCTTGCCTATCCCTAGCCCCATCTCTGAAATTTCTGTGAATTGAACAGAATTTCCATAAATTATGAGAAAGAAAAAAAGCAAAGCTGATCTGGGTTCCAGGGTTCCAAAATGAAGGCTTCTGTTTTCCCATTGTGTAGCACTGCTGCAATTTGAAATGTTTCAGCAGTCTCTAAGAACTCAGGACTAGAAAAGACCAGTGTCTGCCTCTTGTGATCAGTGAGTTTCTGGCTTGAGTCAAACCACCCTGGGCTGGAGGGGACCATTTTCTTCATCTACATTTAGAGAAAGTAAATGGAAACATCACATAAATCCCAGTAAAGAAGACTTATAAGGTCATAGGGCTAAATAAAAATTGTGCACACACACAAAAGGAAATGCTTTCTTTTTCTAACCTTACTCTGTAAGAGTGAAGGGTAAACTACATAGGGATAATGGGATATCTATAATATCCAAAACTGAATTACATAAATATAACAAATTCTACATCTTTACTACATGCATTTGGCATAAAACTTTAGGATGTCCTTGAGGTGAGCCACTTCCAATTTTGGAAATATTCTCTCTCTCTCTCTTTTTTAGAATCTAGTCACATTTTTCCTAAATTGAAGTTTGGAGAACATCCCCCACCCAAATGTCACTTTTCAAAACCTAAGTGTTCTATCCATGGTTCAGAAAAAAAGAGTATTTCAATAAGAGGTGTTAATCTGTTGAATTTTCTGCATTGCTCTCTCTCTCTCTCTCTATATATATATATATATATATATATGCTGTGATTTACATCCTTCATTTTCCCTTTTGTTTTGATTTTAATTGCATTATTAAATTAAAACTTACTCAAGGAAAATTAACTTTTTTTTTTCAGCTTAGGCTGAGGAGCAACTAAGAATGCCAACACTGAAATGGTAATTGTCCAAAAAATTCCAATGCCCACATAATTTTAAAGGAAAAATTACATCTTTCAAAGTAAATTCACTCCTATTATATGAATATACATAGGATATAAACCTACTATAGAAGGAAACTGAAATATTGATCTCATACATCAGTGAACATAAAATCTATATTTATTTAGGCAATCATTCATTTTACAATTTCCCAGAACTGGCTGGCTCTCTGGCATTGGCACCATTAATTTTTATAGCTCAGTGCTAAATAAGTGTGAAGTATGTGTGAAAGCATATGCTTTCATTACATATCTTCCAATGTAGTGAGAGAGATTTTTCTAATGAACACAGATAATAATTGACAGTAATGTTGCTTATACTTTTTAAACCCTTCATTTGGCAGTGACTTCTGATACAGTATCTTTTTAAACCCTCACAATATCCTGTAAATAAGCATTATTATATCCATTTAAGAGTTAAGCTCAATGAGGCTTAAAGAGATTACAGTTAACTTGCCCAAGGTTACACAATGACTAAATTGGAATTAGAATTCAGACTCATGGATGAGTATTGGTAATTATTTTTTTAAGGTCAAAACACACTTACCTATGTATTTGTAAAACAAATATGCACCATCATCTCTAAAGGCAAATTATTCTGACAGTAGGCAACTAGAGTCAGATCACCTGTGTTTAAAGTCAATTTCTTTCACTTGGGCAAGTAATTCAATTTCTCTATAACTAAGTTTCAATGTCTGTAAAATGGGATTTATAATAGTATTACCTTGTAGGGATGTCCTGGGGATTAAATAAAGTAATCTTTCAAAAGATACAAATAATGCATTTGCTACATAGTGGCTATTATTATTACATTTATTATTATTATTATTATTATTATTACTACCACTATTTTCATTAGAGGTATTAGCACACATCAACACAACTTCTGTGAAGTTGAATGAAATGTTTTATGGCTCTGTGATTCCATGTTGCTTCCTTTGTGATCTCAAAGATCACAAACATTTCTATCTTTATGTCTCAGCCAGGACAGATTTACAAAGGATAATCCCCAGTAGACTGTATCTATAGAACTGCAGGGATTCAGCCACTGTAGAGTTGACTTGCCGGAGGGACAGGGGAAATGTTCCAATCGTTAATCAGATTTTTCTCCCAACTTACTTTCCCTGAACATAATATCCTCCTGGGTTGAATCCAAATTAATTGAGCCTCTATTGGGTGCTCAGCACTCTGCGTTTTCCATGGCTACTTTTTTTGTTGTCACATTTTTTGCCCCTCAAGACTCAGGAAATTAACTTATTTGGTAACTTCCTTTCTCTGCAGGTAGAGATGCTGTAAGAGATAGCTGAGAGCCAGGAACTTGTTAAGCTGATGGCTTCAAAATATTTAGGCAAACAAATAAAAACAAACAAACAAAACAAAAAACCCCACTATTAAACCAGTGGTTTAATAACACAGCTATCTCTAAGTTTTAAAATGTGTGCTGTTTTCCCACATCTGCTAAGAATTATTTGATCGACTACTGAGTGGAGATGATTGGTACACATAGATAAAACCAGAGAGTCCTTGTTTGGGGGAACCTGTGGTGATGGAGACATATAGCTTTAATTTGTTAGGTTCTTTTCCTAAAGAAAACTAGTCTTTGAGGTGAAGTACTTCTAAAAACTCTAAGGACATCAATTTTCATGAAAAAATCTTGAGAATGGAGGGAACAAGGAAGAAAATCTGAAGGAAAGCATGAGAAAGAATTGAGAGTTTTCAATCATCATGCATTGGTAGTTTATTATTTAGTGTACAATTATTTATAGTAATTATTGATCAAATGCCTATTGGGAGTATGTCCTTCTATTAAGTCCGTTGGGGTTTTAAAAAGATGAGCTGCTTCTGCCTTTGGAAAGCTTGTAATCTCTAGGAGGGAAAAGCTGATAACCAGGTATGAGGTAGGAAATGGAGAGGATAACAAAGAAGAAATAGAGACGCACAAGAGAAAAAAAAATTCAAAAACAAGAGGAAAAAGAAAGTAGTGATGCTTGAATTAGAGCTTAAAGGTTAGGAAGGTTCGTGTTTAGATTAAGACAGTGGAAGAGCAGAGGACAATGTCAGAGCAACGTCTGAACATATACACATCTGAGACCTGTGGGAAAAAGTGGAAGTTTGGGTTGACCTGAGTGAAAAGTATGTGAAAAATGCCAAAAAGAAGAAGTAGAGGAATTACAAATGTTCTTATGGGAGGTCTGGCATGCTGTCATTTAAGTGAAACCACACCTGTGGGAGTGCTTCTTTACCACCACAGAGAGATCCTAGTAAGTCCAAGAGGGATGACTTGTAAAGGAGTTTCAGGGTACTTTTGTTTCCTGTTTCCCACATTTGTGACATTGTTTCAAGTGGCCGTGCCATATTAAGTTTTCTATTAACAAGAAAAATTCTTTTTTTTTTTTTTCAGGAAATGATTGTTATAACCTCAATGAAAATTCATTGTCTAGGATAGTGCTTACAAAGTCATTGGACCTTATGTGTTTATTTATTTTTTTAAGATCTTATTAGAGAGAGAGGGAGAGTATGTGTGTGCGAGCAGGAGTGCGGGGGGAAGGGCAGAACCAGAATCTCAAGCAGACTCAGCTCTGAGCACAAGGCCTGAAGCAGGGTTTGATCACATGACCCATGAGATCATGACCTGAGCTGAAACCAAGAGTCAGACACTTAACTGACTGAGCCATCCAGGTGCCCCACCTTGTGTGCTTTTGTATTGCAAGATCTAACTCGTGAATTCTGTGTGCCCTGTGTTCTTTCATGTACCCCTCTCATCTTTCCTTAGTATAAGGCAACTGAAAAAGGACCATTTTCATTCCTCAGCTAATTTTTATGTCCTTCCTCTTTGGCAGGTGAAATATTTAACTTGCCTCAATTTCTATACATGGGTAATGCTGACTATTCCTCCTTTGAGCTTTCTCTCCTTCGCATTTTCATTTCTTTTGCCACTGTTAACTATTCTTCACAGGCCTCATCCTCTTCCTCCCTCTTAAATCAAATAATACCTAAGGAAATAGCAAATCCTAGGGCTGTCCATGGCTATTTAGAGCCACTGGAGAGTACCCAAAATCCTGGATGCTGACTCTAGGAATGTTAAAGGTCTACTGTTCACTGAACAGTGAAGAGATATTTACTAAGAACATCTGATGTTCTAGTCACTTTACACAGATGATTTAGCAAAGATCAAGGCAAATGGGGAACCACTGTTCTCATGGAGAGTATACGCAAGTGGGAAAGAGGAAAATATATACTCAACCACTTAGAAGCCTACCTAAGCCAACTGAGAAATAAACAAGAGAAATATTCAGTATGATGTATGCTGATTACTTGGTCATGGAAAACATCTCTGAAGAAGGCACTATATGCTGACATCTGAATGACACAAAAAAGCCACACATGTATAGTTCAGAGATGTCAAAAACCAGAGTTGAACTGTAGTTAAAGTGACAAAACCAAATTTTATTTAGGACTATTATGGTATGGGAAAAGAGGACTCAGTATAGAGGTTCACTTCCATCCAAACACACCATGGGCAAGTGGAAGTTTATAGCCAAAGAACAGGATAGAGGCTGGTGAGTGGAAAACCACAAGAGGAGACATCAGAGGTAAGGGCGTTTCTGGCTGAACTGACCTAATAAGATTCATGCTGAAGTTAGGCTGGGGTGCTCAGATATCACCTGAGGGATGGCGGAGGATGAAGAACCCTATCAGATCTCAAGGGTGATCAGATGTTGAGGGTGGGAGCTTGGGATTAAGCTGACATTAGCAGGGTTATGTAAAATTGGATTTTACAAGGACATGCATAGACAGGCTTAGAGAAAGGTTCAGGAACCTGACTGACTACTATTTAGTCATGCAAAGAATTTTGTCAGTTCTGAAACATAATAATTTGGCATTCTGTCCAACTGGGATCATCCCTGCAGACCAGTCCCTCTCCCTGATGGATACATTGCCTCTAAGTTTTTTTTTTTTCTTTATTTTTTTCTAGACTTGTGTTAAGTATGGAATCTTAGAAGCTGAGGTAGTGCAGCCAAGGAAGTGCCCACAGCCCTGCACCATTTCTGTTCTTTACAAGTGGGCTCTGTTTAACGTGCATCCATGCCTGGAGTGGGAGAACAGTGATTGAGAAAAAAAATACTAGCCTGGGGATGGAAATATCAAACTAGGTTGGGATGAACATTGTGAGCAGAGGGTTGTGGTTCCTTGGAAATGCGGGCTGCCTGCCTGGACGGATTCTCATGAAATGGTATTACTGTGGTGAATTTGCCCTGGAGAAGTATTGGCCTTTAATCTATAAGCTCAGAATCTCCATCATCAGATGTCTAGAATAACCAAGATGTCATAATAACCAAGCTCAAAGGGGATGGGTATATGTCTCAGTCTGTTTGAGCTGCTACATACAATACCACAGATTGAGTAGCTTATAAACAATAGAAATGCATTTTTCACAGCTTTGGAGGCTGGAAGTCCAAGATCAGGGGACCAGCATGGTCATGGTCTGGTCAAGTTCTGAGTCTTCACATGGTAGAAGGGACTAGGGACTTCTGATGGGTGTCATTCATTAGAAAATTAATGCCATTCACAAAGGCTCCATATCCATGAACTAATCACCTCCAAAGACCCCACCATCTAACTCCATAACACTGAGTGTTAAGATTCTAACACGTGAATTTGAAGGAAGTGAGGGGAGTTACAAATGTTCAGACGATAGTAGTGTATGAAACAGGAATTCCATCTTGCTTGTTTTTAATGAGAAACATAAGCATAATATTTTGTAACATAAAATTATTTAAAAGTTTCTTGAGGAATCTGACATTAAGAAAAGATGGATTCATGAGAATCGTATAGAGGGGATTCAGACTCTATGAGTATGCTGGGTCTATACCCACAACAAAGATGTAATGGAGGACTAGATACTCACAGCACTGTTGTGGGGTGCCACCGTGTTTTGCTCCATGATTCTCCTGGCTTTAGATTTCCTGTAGCTGGCAAGATCCCCTCTGGCTGTTCTTCTTTAATATACTAATGCCTTCATTCTGATTTCAATATAGTCTTCTTCACCAGAAAGTGTGTAATCTCTCTAATATCGCTTCTTTGAATCATCCTGTGGTGATTTTATAGTACTCAGAATGCAATCTTCCTTAATTTTTCTATTCTGGAAAGATGCTTTCAGTTTCCTCAGGGTGCACACTGTACCCTAGTTCTATGGAAATAACAAGAGCATTTTTTATGAGATATCTACACAAACAGGAAATTAATTCTGGTATTTCTTTCAGTTCTCTATTGCTGTGCAATAAATCAACCTAAAATGCCATGGCTTAAAACAGAAACAATGTATTACTTCTTCTTATTATTCTCTGAGGTGACTTGGCTTATAAGAGTGATTCTTCTACCCTATATGACATTGATTGGGGTCTCTCATTGGGCTGCATTCAGTTGCCAGTTGGGATGGGTTGGAAGGTCCATGGGTTCAATCACATGCGTTGGCTTACTTCTCCTCCATGTGGCCTCTTCACACCACTAGGTTGAATTTCTTCCCAGCATGCTGGTCTAAGAATTCTATGGAAATTAGCTTTTAAGATAGAGGAAGTGAAAGTTGTCAGTTCACTTAAGTTCAAGATTCAAATGATCACTTCTGCCACATTCTAAGTCAAGATAAGTCACAAAGCCAGCCCTGATTTGAGGAGAGGTAGATGGACCCTAACTGTTAATAGGTAAAAAGCATACAAGGTGGGAGGGAATTGAAGGTAGCCATCTTTTGAGACTGTCTACCACAATTTGCCTTTCAGCTACAATATTGCCAGTAGGCAAATACTCTCACCCTCTTGCCCAAATGTTTTCTTGCATTACAGCATCAGCTTGAAATCTCCGATTTCATCATTTAAATCATGCCCAGATTCCAGGAGTCTCTTTGAGTGCATTTCCTCATATGCAAAGGTCTTCAAGCTAAAAGTGCAATTTATCTGTGCTACAAAACCCGACATATACTGGCCACCATCTACTGGCAGAGCTCTAGATTGACCTTTGCCCTCAGGACCATTTTTCACCCGGAAACCTTTTACTGATCAGGGAAGGATTCATGGCATGTCCTGTGTAGAACGATTTCCTTTCACTTTTGCTTAAGAATGGAACACTTCCTTCATTAATCTCTTTCTCAGGCAGCCATCTACTGTACAAGGCCAAACAAGCCAGCTGACACTTCTCTATCCTTCTAGAACTCTCCTTTGTCAGGTCCACAAATTTCATTAGGTGCATTTTATGTTTTCTACGTTACCATAGGCAACAGTCTTGCCAACTTTCCACCAATCTATATAACACAGCTCTCCTTTTTGACAGCCTCCCCATAGGAATCTGCTCTCCAAATTTTCAGTCTCTCCACAGTCTCCTCACTGTCCTTCAGGCCCCTGCCACCACCCCAAGGCTGGTGCCTGAGCTTTAGATTTTTTGTTAAGGCAGGTTTAGATACTTCTGGTGCCAGTTTCAGGTGTGTATACATGCACAACAATCTATTCCCAAATCCTATTTGCTCATAATTCTGTGGGTCAGGAAATCAGAAGGGTAGAGTGGAGATGACTTGTCACCAATCCACAGTGTCTACTGTCTTACCTGACATGGTTCAGATAGCTAAAAGGGTCACTGGAACACCTGGAATGAAGTCGTATGGCCAGGATTTCATTCATTATTGATTGATTTTCTTGGTTCCTTTTCCCTGGGCTGGCTTGAGCTTCCTCACTGGATGGTCACCTCAGAGTAGTTAGACTTCTTTCATGGTGCCTGACTTCCTTTGGGACAAGGTAAAAGCTGCCATATTCAAGGAGAGAAGGAAAACTCTACCTTTTGAGGGATAGAAAAGTATGCACATACTAGAAGGGAAAGAATTGATGGAGCCCTTCCTAAAGACTATTAATTAGAGATTGTCTGCTTTAGGACTGTTCAAACATCCCTCGTCATAACCTATAGAGATATGCAAGCCTTAGGAAATACTTACAGGGAAATATTGTTCCAAGAAATAACCTCTACTCTCATCATAGGAAATGTACTCATATTTTATAATCTGTTTTAATCCATTTCTTTCAAAATATCGCTTACAGGGCAGCCCCCGTGGCGCAGTGGTTTAGCGCCGCCTGCAGCCTGGGATGTGATCTTGGAGACCCAGGATCGAGTCCCATATCGGGCTCCCTGCATGGAGCCTGCTTCTCCCTCTGCCTGTGTCTCTGCCTCTCTCTTCGCTCTCTCTGAATGAATAAATAAATAAATCTTAAAAAAAAATATATCGCTTACAAATTCCAACTTTATTCTATAATGAATGATTGAGATGAGTAACAAAAAAGCAGGGGCTCTGATCAAAGTCCTTCATTATCTTTGACAAAAGTGAGTATAGACAATAATGTACTTCAAAGTATTTGCTCAAAGTTGTGCAGCTTAACCGAAGCAAAGAAGTGATTAGAATCATGTCTTCTAGCTTAAGCCAAGATGCTAAGTCCCATTCAACTTTAAAACTATGCTGTTGAGCCAGTTCCATGTCTACATTGTTGTTTCCATCCAAACTTTGATCTGAGTTGTCTGTTTTCCAGAACAATAACACAGCTCCTACAACTCCAAATCTGATCCTCTTTGCACATTATCATACTCTGTTGGTCCCACTGTAAACAGAGCAAGGGCATTTGCAACCCTATCTCTTTACAAACACCTTAATTTAAAAAAATAAAATAAAATAAGGAGTAATTTTGTGGATGGAATTGCAAAGCTTGTGACTGTGAAAATAAAAATATCCCTCAAACCCTTGGAATTGTGAGTTGTGAAGAGAGTTATTGTGAGCACAGTTCTGCTGAAAGTGGGAAATGTGTCTCTCACCTTCCAGAATCAGCCAGTTTTAGGATCACATAGTGTGGACACTACTTCTCTTCACTGGACTCTTGTTTCCCAGTTGAATATATCTTTATAACTAGAGCTGCAGAGTTATGGTGCCAACATTATAGCACAGGATGAGAAGACCTTTTAGTTTTATATTTTTTATTTTTATTTCCGAGGAGACCTTTGAAAATGGTACTCTGTGTCATATACAAAGTAATATATTGAAGAACTTCCCTGCTTATTGTTTTCCTCTGTCTTAAAAGGCATAAAAGATTGAATTGAAAAGAGATATTTTTTTAACTAGTTGAATTTATGTTTCTTCATCAGTAATGTATAGTGTTTGGGCTGGATAATTTCTTTCTTTCTTCTAAAGATTTATTTATTTATTTTAGAGTGTGTGGGGGGGAGCATATGTGTGTTGGAGGGGTGAGAGCAGAGGGAGAGGGAGTGAGAGAGAAGAATCATAATAATCCTAAACAAGCTCCATACTAGGCACAGAGCCCATTGCAGAGCTACATTTCACAACCCTGAGATCATAACCTGAGCCAAAATCAAGAGTTGGATGCTTAACTGACTGAGCCACCCAGGCATCCTTGGGCTGGATAATTTCTAAGAGCCTTTCAAATTCTGAGATTCTGTGGCCAGAAAGACAGGGAAATAATAACCTGTGTTGTGTCACATCTTTCCACTTCTTGAGTTGGGAACATCCACACATACTAAAGCATGGTTTTACACTATACTTTTTTTTTAATAAGGAAAAAATTATTTCAGAAGGATAGGTTAACAAAGGACATGGTGAATTTCCAAAATTAACTGTGAAAGACAGATCATCTGGGCATGACTGAAAGCCATGCATAACCTTTGTGCTCAGATATTTCATTTCAAAAATGTCACTTTCTGCTTATTCAATGCTACTGTCATTATACTATTTTAAGCATTAAAATTTGTGTTCTGGAGCTGAACAGGAATTATTGCTTCTATATTTGGGCTTATTAGAAATAACTTAATATTCATTCAAGAGCAATAAAAATCACCTTTTTTATTACAGTTGAATTTGGATTAATGTTGAAATTTGCAAGCAATTTTCATTGTCTTTTATTAGCAGTATTTCAGCATCTATGTATATAGATCAAGACTCTTCTTAAGTATTCTCTAAAGAAATGACTGTTTAAACATGATTTCTTCTTTAATTTTTAATTCCCTGGAGTGAGGATAATGTAGAATAAATTATGGGACAATGTCATTTAAAATTTCAGGCTTTGCCTTATATAGGTAAGCTTTAAAAAAAAAGCATACGTGACAGCTGAAACAAATTTTTATTGTTCCATGAATTATTTACTCAATTGCAATGGAGATATGGAATGGGAAGCAGATATTGTCTGGAAAGTATCTTGGTCTCCCGATATGGAAGGAATGAATCTGTTTATTTATCCCGATCATCTGTAATTTACTTAACACTTTATTATCTGAATAATCTTTAATGCTCTCATTTCAAATTTGGATCAATACAAAGAAAGAGGACCAGGAAACACAATGTTCTTGCATTATATGAATCTGCCTGCATTAGGCTCTTTTCATCACACAGACAGAGGCTGAGGGGATAAGCTTGCCCAGATAATGAAGTATTCCTTGGGCAAGCCTGTCTAAGAAACGGCTTCCACTGGTGGGCAGTAGAACAAAGTAGGACAGGGAGTCAGTATGCCAAAGCAAACAACAACAACAACAAACAAAAAGCATTTAGAATTAAAAGCACAAATCAGAGATTAAGAGTCAGACCAAGAAGAACAATCAGAATTATGGGCTGTCAGGTGGAAATGTATCCCTGGGTGCGTACCTGGGAGAAGCATTTTTATATTTAAGTGTAATTGTTCTTCGTGATATGGTTCTAGGGGATAAAGAGATATAGGGCAGGGGCAGGTAGAACTTAAATGTAAAGGACTAAGAGCTGTGTTAATTAATTATTAAAATAACAAAGCTATTTCAAATATTTCAATGCCAGATGATAGCATGAAAGTGGGTGCTCATCATTCAGCTGTACAGCGTCTTTATGCAGGGCTCAATAAATACATTGGTGTCTAAGTCAGTTTGGGATTCCATAACAAAATACCATAGACTGGATGTCTTAAACAACAGGTATTTATTTGTTCTCAGTTCTGGAGGCCAGAAGTCCAAGATCAAGGTGCTGGCACAGTTGGTTTCTGGTGAGAACTCTCTTCCCAGCTTGTAAATGGCTGCCTTCTCACTATATCCTCACATGGTGGTCCTAATGCCACCCACTATGAGGACCCAACCCTCATGATCTCATCCAAACTGAGTTATTTCCCAAAGGCACCATCTCCAAATACCATCACATTGGGGGGTTAGTGCTTCAACACATCGTTGTGGGAGGAATGGAGTTCAGTCCTTAGCAGTGGTGATTTTTGATTATCTAAGAGTCACCCCGAGAGTCACAAATTATATTTCCTTTCCCTTGCCAGACAATATCTGTGCTTGGTTTGGCCTTGAAGTTGTCCTCACAGTATGAATGGACTGTCTGTATTCCTTCCTTATGAACAGTAGCTCTACTTAATTCTATGTTGTGTTCTAGAAGAGAACGTTTCTTTCATCAATCATTCCATAGATATGAAGTGTCTTTATTTAATGTTATCTGCTCCTTTTGGCTAACAGGATGAGTGTTGTTTGCTCACATTTTGAGTGCAACCCAAGCATTGGTCTTGCCCATCCCAAAGGCCACCTTCTAATCTATGTGGGAAGAAGGACATTGGTTCCAAGGTTGTTCACGAGGCTACTGCTTCCCTGAGTATCTTGTCACAGCCAGCTCTATCTTGACCCTTCACTGCCTGGGAATTCTGGGTCATGGCCTTCCCTCAATGCAGTGCTGCTACCTAGGCTTGGGCTCCAATGCTTGAATTCTACTTGTATTTCTTCTATTTCTCTCCATACAACTACTCAAGTCTGTGGGGACATCAGTCTTCAGTGAAGGGTCGAAGAGAACAAAAGTGAATTATAATTTAGAAGGGATAAAAATGATAATCTTATTCTAAATATGACTCTTCCAATATAATGAAACTATTGTTTCATGGACACATTGATTCCTAACCCTCCATTCACGAGCACCTCACTATTCAGACTTCTCTCCTCTAAGGATTCCTCTAACCCCACACCATTCAATCTCTGGAGCCTAATAATCAGTGGCAAATACGTTCCCAGAGTGTGAATTACTTAGCCTAGAATGAGATCCTGAGATGGGAGATGGCGGGAAACAAGCTTTTAGAATAGTCTGGATAGGCTTTTGTTCTTCTAGGTCCTGACTCAGTGTCCCCCCAGTACTAACTTAACTGTATTCAGTAGTGTATAATTTTACTTTATACATCAGGCTCAGATTTTTGTGTATAACCCAATGAGTTGCATAATTCATGACTTTTAACATACCCAGTTGATTTTAAAACCAGTAAAATTTAAGACCAGCGGGAGATACCGAGAGGAGCTATTGGCCCCTTTGGGTCCCTCCTAAAGAACTACTTGGCTATTTTTCACCCCATCATGTCTCTAGGCGTTTCACTTTGGCACTAAAAGACTCCACTGCTATAAGCCCCTGGAGAGCAACATCTAGTTTCTCCTGTTACAAGTTTAAGGGAAAGTCTAGATACAGTAAGAAACTTCCCTTCACAAGGATACTTGACTGTAGTGAGTAACAACATCATTATGGGCACAATAAGACAGACTATTTGGAAGCAGGAATGACCTAGAAAAAGTGGGAGATATAGCCACTTCTCTAGAATATTTGATGGGTTTCTTTTCTCTGAAGTCACGATTAATGAGTAGAGCAGTCGACTAATCTTGAAGCATTTGCTTCTCTTTTTGTAAGTTTTAGAAAAGCTCCCGGGTCATAGTATGCTATTTGAAAAAGAGGATTTCAGGTGTTTCCTGGTTTGTGCCTTGAGACCCCGCCTCCCTTAAGGGTGCAAATTATAGAGAAGCCTATTATTTTCTCAATAGCTTTACACCAACAAGCTATACTGTCACCTTACATTATATGCTACCATTTACCACAAGTAACTTGCATTCTGCTGCACAGCATAATAATGATAATCATTGTAATCATATATCAACACAATGAGATAATGAGATAATAACAAGATGCCAGTGCCTTCCCTGCATGCTAAATAATTGATTTTAGTCACAGACATGTTGCCAGCCTGTTCCACCCTACTGTATGGTGTCAGAGTTTATGTTTCATCACTTACGTGTGCTTCCAGCAGGTTGCTGACTGCACACGTACATATGTATCTGTTGTGAGTCTCTAAACATTATTCTTGAGGCTCACACAACATTCTGTGGATCATTCTCTTGCAAGATACTCGAAGGGGCTCTGATGTGTCTGTGCAACGTACCTAATAAGTGCATTTGGGACGTCACAAGAGATCTCACGAACAAAAACAGACAAATACACCATAGCCAACAATACCTGGAGATTTAGAGATTAACTTGTCTAGCCTCATAAGGTTTTCCACATCCATTTCCCCTGAAGTATCAGACCCATCTGTAGAGAAGTTATTTATCTGAACCAAGGCAGAGATTAAGTCCAGCAGCCTGGGACATTTTTTATCCTAAATGAAAGCAAGATGCGATCGTGTGCGATAGCCACATCATTGAAAAGGGTTCAAATCCCATGGTACTTTTGTGACCATTTGTGCTAACAGAAACTTGATTTTTTTTTTTCTTTTCCTCCCGAGTTTCTCACTTAATTCTTAGAGGCTAATCTTTAGGAAATTTATGTCTGTTTTTACTGAACAGGTTTCATCTTCAGGCTTCCATGTAGACGTTTGAGAGCAGAGGGATGGTTTATCAGTGTCGGGATTACTAGTCTTCGCCTGAAGACACATTTGACTGTTGTTCTGGCAACAGGTTTTCCTCCCTACGGAAAAGTTGCTTGACTTTTGTTTGACCTCTGGTCGGGGCCTCGAACTAGGAACCAAGCCCATCACCACCACCAGGAGTTCATAGCATTTCACCCCCCAAGCGCAGGGCCTCCTCCTTTGAAGGCCTCCCCGACGGTCCTCATCTATTTTTTACCCTCCTGTGTTTCTCCTTTCTCTCTGGCAGTGTCCACCAAACCGAGACCCCACAGCGATGAATATTCAAAGAAGATCCCGCCTCCCAAACCCAAAAGGAACCCGAACACTCAGCTGAGCACCTCCTTCGACGAAACGTACATCAAGAAGCACGGGCCGCGGAGGACGTCGCTGCCGCGGGACCCCTCCCTGTCCCAGGTCAGCAGCCCCGCGGGGGACCCCGAGGAGGAGGAGCCCGTGTACATCGAGATGGTGGGCAACATTCTCCGAGACTTCAGGAGGGAGGAGGACGACCAGAGCGAGGCCGTCTACGAGGAGATGAAGTACCCCATCTTTGACGACCTGGGCCCGGATCCCAAATGTGACCTTGACCATCACAGCTGCTCCTCGCAGTGTGCTACTCCCACCGTGCCTGACTCGGACGTCGCCAAGGCCTCAGTGCCATGCGCTCCCAAGGGGCTGCTCTGCGACATCCCCCCGCCCTTCCCCAACCTGCTGTCCCACCGGCCCCCGCTGCTGGTGTTCCCGCCCGCGCCCGTGCAGTGCTCCCCCAACTCCGACGAGTCTCCGCTCACCCCGCTGGAGGTCGCCAAGCTGCCCGTGCTGGAGAACGTGGCCTACCTGAAGCAGCAGGCGGGCGCGTCTCCGTCCTCGCTGCCCCCGCACGCCTCGGGCCACCCCAAGCTGGACAAAGAGCAGCCCGCGGCCCTGGGCGCGCCCGGCCCCCCCGGGCCCGCCGCGGCCGCCGCCTCCGCGCTGTCCTCCTCCCCGCCCCCGCCGTCCGCCCTGTACCGCACGCAGTCCCCCCACGGCTACCCCAAGAGCCACTCGGCCTCGCCGTCGCCCGTGAGCATGGGGCGGTCGCTGACCCCGCTCAGCCTCAAGCGGCCCCCGCCCTACGACGCCGTGCACTCGGGCAGCCTGGCCAGGGGCTCTCCGTCGGCGCCTCCCTCGGCCGGCCGGCCGGTGTCGCAGGACGCGGCGCGGATGGTCAACGCCGCGGTCAACACCTACGGCCCGGCCCCGGCCGCGGGCGCCTCCCGCTCCAGGACCCCCACGAGTCCCTTGGAAGAGCTAACCAGCCTCTTTACCTCTGGCCGCAGCCTGCTGAGGAAGTCGTCCAGCGGCCGCCGGGCGAAAGACCCCGCGGAGAGTAAGTGGTCGGGGTCCCGGGGAGCCAGGCTTCCCACTGGGGAACCGAAGCGAAGCGCCCGCACCTGCCCCGGGTGCGCAGGTGAAGCGCACGGGGCAGGGCCTTGGGTTCTTGGGGCCGCAGTTTCAAAGTGGGGCTGTTGCACCTGGCCATGCCCGAGCGGAGAGTGTGCATTCTTGGGTTCTTGGGGCTGCACTTTCAAAGTTGGGTTGTTGCACCTGACCATGCCTGAGCAGAGAGTGTGCATTCTTGGGTTCTTGGGGCTGCACTTTCAAAGTTGGGTTGTTGCACCTGGCCATGCCCGAGCGGAGAGTGTGCATTCTTGGGTTCTTGGGGCTGCACTTTCAAAGTTGGGTTGTTGCACCTGACCATGCCCGAGCGGAGAGTGTGCATTCTTGGGTTCTTGGGGCTGCACTTTCAAAGTTGGGTTGTTGCACCTCACCATGCCTGAGCGAAGAGTGTGCATTCTTGGGTTCTTGGGGTTGCAATTTCAAAGTGGGGCTGTTGCACCTGGCCATGCCCGAGCAAAGAGTGTGCATTCTTGGGTTCTTGGGGCTGCACTTTCAAAGTTGGGTTGTTGCACCTGACCATGCCTGAGCAGAGAGTGTGCATTCTTGGGTTCTTGGGGCTGCACTTTCAAAGTTGGGTTGTTGCACCTGACCATGCCCGAGCGGAGAGTGTGCATTCTTGGGTTCTTGGGGCTGCACTTTCAAAGTTGGGTTGTTGCACCTGACCATGCCCGAGCGGAGAGTGTGCATTCTTGGGTTCTTGGGGTTGCAATTTCAAAGTGGGGCTGTTGCACCTGGCCATGCCCGAGCAAAGAGTGTGCATTCTTGGGTTCTTGGGGCTGCACTTTCAAAGTTGGGTTGTTGCACCTGACCATGCCTGAGCAGAGAGTGTGCATTCTTGGGTTCTTGGGGCTGCACTTTCAAAGTTGGGTTGTTGCACCTGACCATGCCTGAGCGGAGAGTGTGCATTCTTGGGTTCTTGGGGCTGCACTTTCAAAGTTGGGTTGTTGCACCTCACCATGCCTGAGCGAAGAGTGTGCATTCTTGGGTTCTTGCGGTTGCAATTTCAAAGTTGGGTTGTTGCACCTCGCCATGCCCGAGTGAAGAGTGTACATTCTTGAGTTCTTGGTGTTGCAGTTTCAAAATGGGTTGTACCTCGCCATGCCCGAGTGAAGAGTGTGCATTCTTGGGTTCTTGGGGCTGCACTTTCAAAGTTGGGTTGTTGCACCTGACCATGCCCGAGTGAAGAGTGTGCATTCTTGGGTTCTTGGGGTTGCAGTTTCAAAATGGGTTGCACCTTGCCATGCCCGAGTGAAGAGTGTGCATTCTTGGGTTCTTGGGGTTGCAGTTTCAAAATGGGTTGCACCTTGCCATGTCCGAGTGAAGAGTGTGCATTCTTGGGTTCTTGCGGTTGCAATTTCAAAGTTGGGTTGTTGCACCTTACCATGCCCGAGCGAACAGTGTACATTCTTGAGTTCTTGGGGGTGCAGTTTCAAAATGGGTTGCACCTCGCCATGCCCGAGTGAAGAGTGCGCATTCTTGGGTCCTTGGAGCTGCAGTTTCAAAATGGGTTGCACCTTGCCATGCCTGAGTGAAGAGTGTTCATTCTTGGGTTCTTGCGGTTGCACTTTCAAAGTTGGGTTGTTGCACCTGACCATACCTGAGCGAAGAGTGTGCATTCTTGGGTTCTTGCGGTTGCAATTTCAAAGTTGGGTTGTTGCACCTCGTATGCCAGAGCAAAGAGTGTGCATTCTTGGGTTCTTGGGGTTGCAGTTTCAAAATGGGTTGTTGCAACTCACCATGCCTGAGCAAAGAGTGCATTCTTGGGTTCTTGCGGTTGCAATTTCAAAGTTGGGTTGTTGCACCTCGCCATGCCCGAGCAAAGAGTGTGCATTCTTGGGTTCTTGGGGTTGTTGCACTTTGTCATGCCTGAGCAAAGAGTGTGTATTCTGGAAGCACTCCCGGTGACAACTGGTACAGTGTGGCAAAGGCCATTAAAAGGAAGAAGGCACTTGTCCAACAGTAGAGTGTAAGACCTAAGTGGTTACAGGGGCTCTAGAAAATCTAACAAAGTTGCACCCATCGCTGAGGCACTTTGAGGGACATAACTTGATTTTTTTGAGACAAATAATATACTTCAACAGATTGATAGATCTTAACATTCATCTTTATCTCATATTAAAAAAAAAACACTTGAGCAAATCTGTATCACAAAGCTTTTGCTGGAAAGATAGCAATTAGGATAGAATTTAGATTTTTTTTTTAACAAGGTGAACTATTTCCCCTGCATACTTTGTGGGGTTATGTTCTTACATTCACCCTAAACTAGAAAAGGCTCATTGTTTCAGCACCTAGAGTAATTAGTTTCTTATTCCTATGGTACTCTTCCTAGATCCACTGATACATAAATTGCAGAAAGATCACCAGTATTAAATAGGTGGTGCACATTATATTTACCACTGAACTTCGAAGACCAGTAAATGTCTCTATCTGAATAACTGAATCCTCTTGTCAACCCCAGATCACTCCATAAACATACAGTAAAGTAAAAACAGACCCCAGTTTTCTCAGTGTCCATTTTATGAAATTACACTGCTTTCCCTTGCTTAAAAATGCCTTAGTCACTTAAACTGATAATTAATCATTTCATCTCAGATTATCCCAACACAGATTTTGTTTATCCCCTCACACAATCAACCTGAGTTCCTTCCTTAATGCCTGAGTGAAGAGTGCATTCTTGGGTTCTTGGGGTTGCACTTTCAAAGTTGGGTTGTTGCAGGAAAAAAAAATCAATACATCTGATGATGAAGATGGTGATGACATTTTTTTAAAAAACAATTTCTTTATTTAATTGAGGGGGGAGGGGCGGGGGAGAGAAATTTTCAAGCAGACTTCCCCAAGAGCAGGGAGCCCATGGGTGGCTCGATCTCAGGACCCTGAGATCACAACCTGAGCCGAAACCAATAGTCCATGCTCAACCAACTGAACCACCCACATGTCCCAGTGGTGATGGTACTTAGATAATCAATATCCATTCCTGTTAGAAGACACATATTCTGTCCTTTTTGTTTGTTTACCCAGAGAGACTTATGAAGGTATTATTGCTTAAATAATCCCCCCCCAAAAAAAAACATTTCATTTACCTTACTGAAAGGCAAAATTTTTTAATCTATTAGACATGTCTTAAGTTATATACATACATACATGAATACATGAAATTACTGTTTACACTGAATTAAAAATGAGGAACAATCTATTTCTAAACTCTCCATTCTCAGCAAGGGCAGTTTGGCCCCTAGGAACTTCTTGCAATGTCTGGAGACATTTTTAGTGGTCACAGCTAGGGGCACTACTGACATCAAGTGGTACTGCTTAAAAGCTTACAAAAAAGATGATCTGGTCCACAGTGTCCATACTGGCAAGTTTGCTAAACCCTGACCTAAATAATTTGTCAAAGTTTAAAGTTTCCTCTAGATGATTGATTTGGTTTAAGCACAAATCAGGAATAAGTTGGAGGACAAAAAGGTGAAAGAAAAAGATTTCACTTTCAAAATATGTAATGGTTAGTGTGAAATTAATGGACATTTCATCCTAGAATTGGTGAAATTATTGGATTTTCTCCCTACCTACCAGTTTCTTTGGAGGATCCTTAACAGCTCCAGCTGGCAGCTATACCAATTAGCTAGAAAAGTATATGTAAAAGAAATGATTAACTAATGAAGTTATTTCAAGAAAAATCCATCTGTTTGAATTCATCTATGTGCTATATGTCACAGACTTCTCCATTCGAGTCCAAAATGAGCTTTGTGTGCTTCTAAAACAAAGCTTATACATGGAAAAGTGATCCAGGCTCTTTATAGCTTTTAGGGATCTGAGGATTGAATTCCTTCCTGTGTTCTATTAACCATGTGTCAACTCTTCAGAGAAAGGACATGTCTTGAGTTACATTAACTTCAATATTTTACTTTACATAAAGGGAAAGGAAGAAAATGCAGATAGTGCAAAGAATAATTTAATGTTATTTACTTTTGACTCCAGAAGAAAACCCTAAAAAAAAAAAAAATCGTAGTAGCAGGGTGCCTGGGTGGCTCAGTCAGTTGAGTGTCTGTATTAGGCTCAGATCATGATCTCAGGGGCCTGGGATCGAGTCCCGAATCCTCCCTGGGAGAGAAGCTAAGGAGGGAGGCTGCTTCTCCCTCTGTCTCTGTCCCACTCGCCCCCTGGCTCCTGCTGTCTTTTTCTCTCTCTGTCAAATAAATAAAATTTAAAAAAAATTATCATAATGGGTCTCAGAATCTTTCTGTAATTCAAAACGCAGACCCAGAATTGCTGGTAATTGGGAGTTAATGTATAATCACTGTTGCAGTACTCCCCTTTATTCTTGCCAGATAGAATTTATAGATACTGCTGATACAGGGACAGAATAAGTGATATGAAGTACTATTCATTCCTAAATCTCAAGGTTTTTTTTTTTTTTTTACATTTCAGGAATAAAATTAAGGCTGGTGTTTCTATTCTCCATTCCCTCTGGCTTTACTGGAAGTGCAAATTTTGATAATTTCCTAATATTCAACTCAAAGCAAATGTAATATTTCTGTTTTAATTTAAAAATCCATGTCAAATAGAATATGTGCCTTAAACTCTTATTTTAATAATCTAAAAAGATACACTTAATTTCATATCTTAAAAGCTTACAACAGTTGACAGAGATTGAGTGATAGGAAAGAAATACAGTAAGAAGATAGTAGTAGACTATGAACCAATTTCATTTCACTGCGTGATTTTCTAATCACGGCCTTCACATTAAGTATTCTAGAAAGTGTTGCTTTCCCTGGTTGATGGGGCATTGTCATGTTGCTTAGCTATAGGTGAAGACACTTCATAATCCAATGATAATAAGCTTTATTTGGAATTGGTTATATAAATATTTCTTAATTTTGTGCAGAGAGAGAGAGTCTACATGGCATGTAAGAAGTGACCCACTTGTATTTTATTGCTGTAAATTTTTGTCTACGTGAGAAGTAGGTGAAGTACAAATGTTTTTATGGTGAATTTGGAGTATTCATCATAATATTACTTAAAATACTTTTCTCCTCAAATAAGAAATATTTTTAAAAGAAAGGTTTTGCCTATATTTAATATAAATACATGAATATATGTTTCTATAAAGAAGCATAAGAGACAATGAATAATATAATTAAATTCTATAATATACCCAAGGGAGAGAATGAGATAAAAAAAAGTATAAGTGGAGAGATGTCAATAGAAAATTTAAGGAAAAAATAGAAACTTGAAATAGTAAAGTGGCTAATTTAGAGACTAAGGCACCAAGAAAGATACAAAGGAAATGCACACACAGGGTGGGATGGGTGCCAATACATGAAGCACCTGTGAAGGTCCACGTAGAGCCCACAGGACACAGAGACAGTAGGCCTAAAGAAGGAGCAAAGAAAAGCAAAGATGTAGGCCCACTCATCTGGTTTTGTTATTAAAAAAAACAAAAATGGTCAGTTGACATTACCAAAGAGCTTCATTATACACAACAATATTCCGCGTTAATGGAGATACACAGTTTTCTACTGTTACATCTCATGTTTCAGCCTCTTAAAAATATTCCCATTGAAGACTTTTAGATACTATGTTGTATTTTTCCAATTACAAATGTAAATAGGTCCTATGGGTTTGGTTAAATAAACTTAAGAATCAGATGTAAACTTTGCCTTTCCATTCATGTTCTTAAAACATGCACACACACACACACACACACACACACACACACACTCACACAGAAACTACAACACAAAGGAAATATCCAAAGCCGAAGCCAACCAAAAAAAACCTATCTCCATGCCCCCAACCACACACAGACACACAAGTACACAGACACACAGACACACACAACTTTCTTCTATTGTAAGTCATTTGAGGTACAGTGATGCTAAAATATGGAGAATTGCTATTGAAGCAACTGATCCAACTTACTCTTACTAATTTAATTTTAAAAAGAATTTTCCATTAAAAAAAGAATGATTTTAGAAAGAAATCTTTTAAAATGTATTTCTGTATTTATGTATTATCTCTACTTTTAGGAAATAGAAGTGTATACCAACATAATTTAGCCATCTTTATGATTCAAGGTCATTCATTGTATGCCTACTATGTGCTAATGCACGTAAAGTATTTGGGGCACTGTTGTGGCACAGTTAAGAATTCAGCTCAAATCATGATCTCAGGGTCGTGAGATTGAGCCCCGTGTTGGGTTCTGCACTCAGCATGGAGTCTGCTTAAGATTCTCTTTCCCTCTTCCTCTCCCCCTCCCGCTCATGATCTCTCTCTCATACTTGCTCACTCACTCGCCCAAGTAAGTCTTTAAAAAAAATGTGTCTGGCAAGGTGACTGGAACAGGATACACCTCACACAGTGGTGACTGTCATTGTTCCTGGCCATTTATAATAACAGTGACACAGTGTTGATAGCTTAATTATTGTGATACTGGGATATCTTCAGGGGCTGTTTGAGTTTGTAGCTCTGACTAGCCCTTTACTGCTATATCATTTAAATTTATTTGAATTCTTACGTGTGTTTTTTTGTGGTTTTCCTGCCTCCTACCTTTCTTTCAGGTAGTTTTATTGATGCAGATAGGTTCTCTTTCCCTCCCCTGCCTCTCCTATTCTCCTTCAACCCTTTCCCTCTTTTGTCTTATCACACCATTAATCAGTAGTGGACCAAGAAACAGATATACAACCTTGTCCAAGGAGCCTCTCATCCAATGTAAGTGCAGGACTCAGTGACCTTTACCTTTACCTTGGATATGTATCTAAGCACTTCACTCATTAGCCCCTTAGTAAGTCTTGAGTGAAGTGCTTGGATACATATCTGAGATAGTAAGAATATCTCAAAAAACTTCCCAAAAACCAAATTGTCCTAGGAAACCTGAAATGAATGTTAGTTTGTTTTAAGATAACCTACACATTTTGTTTGATCTATTTAAAATATTTTTTTCAGGCAGCTTGGGTAGCTCAGGGGTTTAGCGCCGCCTTCAGCCCGGGGCCTGATCCTGGAGACCCAGGATCGAGTGCTGCGTCGAGCTCCGTGCATGGAGCCTCCTTCTCCCTCCCTGCCTATGTCTCTGCTTCTCTGTGTGTGTGTGTGTGTGTGTCTCATGAATAAATAAATAAAATCCTTAAAAAAATAAAAAGAAAAGAAAAACTAAAATATTTTTTCTGTAAAATTTAGCAAGCAAAGTAATTCAGGACTTTATAGCCCCTCCTTTTCATTCCTGTCAAAGCAGAGGCTGAAAAGAGTGGCTAGGGCCCAAGCAAGTATTGAGAAGCCAAAGATGGGTTGCAAAGAGGAGAATCCACGAGTCTGGGTCTCTCACTTGGCGTGAGGATGGGTGAACCCTCAGCTTGGGACTTCAGCATGCATGGTGACTTGGAGCCACCTGACCAGAGTTGGGAACTAGAACTGGAACTTGTAGAATCCTAGGATTCTTCAGAGGCATTTGAGACTTAAGCTACACTCAGAATACCTGAAGAATATCTCAGAGGATTCCAGAAGGTCTGGAAAGACCAAAGCCTGTAGGTTTTGTTAAACATCTTAAATGAAGACATAACCCTTGTCAGGTCCCTGTCCTGCTGTTTGTTGGTTGTACCTCTCCCTCCACTCAGTCGCACACCATGGACTCAGACTAGTTTTTGCCTTAGCAAGGCTCCTTCCAGCTGCTTAGAGGGGAGATTGAACCAGGATCTGGGTTAAAATGATGCACTCGAGCCAATATCTTGTTGATGTGCTCCGGCTTCAGAGAAGGTCCTTGGATGGTTCAAAGTATACAGGCAAAGACATAGAAAGCGTAGACTTCTGGTCCAAGAACCTCTTGTATTATATTCACTTGGGTATTGTCGAAAAGAGATTCCTAGGCCTTATCATAGACCTGTTAAATGAGAAATTCTGGAGGTTGGGCTTGGGATGTTGACTTTTTAATGAAATCTCCAGTAATATTTATGCTGCTATCCAACAATGACTCAGGGTTATATGGCTAAATATTGGCAACACCCTATACTTGTATGCAAGAGAAACCTATAACACATTGCTTTTATCTAACAAAGTCACAAATATAATTTATGTAAGAGAAAGAAGAGGTAGGGGAGAGCTTGAAATGAGTGAATGTTGTTTTCCTTTCCTTGAGTAAGCTACTGGTTTTTTGGCATCTTGCAAAGAAGACAATCAGGGCCATCCAGATGGAAAAATAGTGAAATCCATTTTGCTGTGTCTGGATTCTCCCAGAGACCTTGGGAGTTTAACGGCGGAATCTTTGGCAGGTAATTTGTGAAGAATGTCCATTCTGGTTCTTAGAACCTCCATCTTAATCATGATGGGCATTTGCCATTCTCTTCATCAGGCTTCCTCATCACTTCAGTTTGAGAACCACCAAAAAGAGCTACTTCAGGCAGGAACTGATGCTGTCAACTGATGCTGGCAGGCAAGAGAACCAGAAACTAAGGCCTCCACAGTCCCTACCCCAGAAATCTTCCTAGATCATTCCAGGCCATCTAAGTGGGAGGGCTAGCTAGACCAGAGTGGGGCCCCCAGATGGAGACATGACCCAGAACAAGCGTGTGCTTCCCAGAGAGGGCACCCAGTCACATGGTTTAATTGATGTAGGAGAGTAATATGACAGAGTGGAAGTCTTCCTTGGAGGACACTGTGAGGACAGGGAGAGCAGGTGTTATGAGAGCAATGAGGAGGTCTGGCTGTCATGACTGAGCAAAGGATTCTGGGTGTGAGAGATGACAGTCCTAATGGAGGAATAAGGTGATGAATTTCTAGGAACATGCCTCTGCCTCCAACAGATTTGTCTCAGGAATGATTTTAAGACTGGATTTCAAGAACTTCGCCTGGAGTGGGATGCCTCAAAGAAGCTAGTGGTGAGGATCTGAGGAAAGTGTGCAGCATCCAACCTTTTCCTTGAGAATGCTTCCATAATAATGGTAGCATATACTTTTATATGTTTACTCTATGCCAGACACTATTCTAAGCATTTTACATATATGTATTCCATCCTCGCTGCAATGCTCTGAGGCAGGTGATATTAACATTACTATTTCAAAGATGGGAGACACTGAGGCACAACTTGCCCAGAGTCACATACAGAGTAAATCTGAGACTTGAGGCACAACTTGCCCAGAATCACATACAAAGTAAATCTGAGACTTGAATCCACTTTATTTGGCTCTAGAGTTTCTGGCTTTAATGATACTTCATCTACGTTTGACCAATCTCCCCAATTTCTTTTCTCTTCCCGTGGCCATTAAAATATACCAGTTGTCATCAGACCTCTAATGACTTATAGTGTTATCACTCCCAGTGATAGCTGCTTAGTAAGAGAAAGCTGAATATGTACCTAAATGGCATGGACTACTAAGCAGGGGTCATCAATTTAGGAAGGGTGTGGAAAACCTTTTCAGTACCCTCCAAACTTCATTTTGGAAGATCCTAGTCTCTGTGGCTGTTCTGTACCTCAGGCTTCTGAGCTATCCCTGAAGGCTTGTGATCTGCCCAGTGGGCCTCATAATCACCTAAATGACCTGAGCAAGAAGGTTCAAGTACTCACCTCAATGCCTCTAAATATAACTTAAGAAAGTATGTGCATATTTCTTTGGTCCATTTGATTTTCAATACTGAGCTACCAACTAGCTAATTCTACCTACCTAGGGATGTAGGGCTTTTGTCCTCAGCTGCTTGCTTCTTGTCCATAACTACATAGTATTTTGATGGCCTGTAGCTACCCCAAGGGAAAACAAATAGTTTTGATCCATGGATCAAAAACCCCAGCCAATGTTCAAAGGCAGTGAGGGCACCGGCATCACTAATCTAGAAACTGACCTAGTAAAATAAACAGTCCAAAAGAGCCCTCTGCAAAATGGTGCTTAGCATCACCCCTTTTCTCTTTAGATTTGTGTTAATGTGCAGTTGACAGAATCAGACACTTATCTTTCCAATTACAATTAAAAAATACAGTTCTTCAAGAACATACTGACCTACTTAATTATTACTATTTTTTAAAGCTAAAGAAATTTCTTTTCAAGATGATGAGGTTAAAAGCGTATAAGTAAAATCCGTTGATTTTGAAAATGTGTGTGACTCCTTGGTTAATTGGGACCGTGACATTGTCTGTTTTCCTCATTCCATTCAGCTTCTTCTTGGATTGCAACATAGAAGCACTGAAGAAGACATAATTTCATAAATAATTGCTCACCTTTCTGGGGGTATACTGCAACTGTCTTTGATTGATGCAGGCAGGCGTGTTTATCCCCTGTGTTTATACTCTCCAGCTGCTGAATCCTTAAGTGCAATTTCTTGCTGGCAATTTAATCAGCAATCTTCTGCATTAAGAAGAACCCTCCCTGCTTTAGATTTATAAAATGCAGAAATGTTTCAATTCAGAAATAAAGCTACACCAGTCAATGTAAAAAAAAACCAAAAAACAAAAACAAAAAACAAGATTTCCTCATTTTGTACTTTTAATGTAGGGACTGATTTCTTTCCTTCCTATTGAATTATCTCAAATAGGAAACCCAGTTTATTTTGTATTTACTATCCTATGCTTTTAACACTTTGACATAAGAAGTGATTAAATATTAGGTATGAGTAAAGGCATTCCTGTCGGCCACATCTTACTCCCCTATGTTGTCCTACTTCCTCATTAAATATGATCTAGAGGATTAGGGCAGGGGCTGGGTGTCACAAGAGATGGTTTCCATCTTGACTCAAAGTAAAAAGCTTCGGCTTTGGATCAATCAGTTCATCTCTTAATGCTTTAGTTTTCTCACATTTCAAATGAAAATATTAGGTGCTAAAACTGTTGAGTCTCTTCTGCTCCATTGTTTGATGTGTCTGTGGATTACTCTCAAACAATGGAGTCTCTTCCTGCCTTGGAGACTATCTGTCTGATGTTGTTCTCTTGCTGGAAGGGTTTCCTCGGTAAGTCTATAAAATAATGTTTAATCCTTGAATCTCTGCTTAAAGCCCATCTACTTTTTCATAGAGTTTTTCTTATGCTTTTGTCTAGAAATAATCTTTTTTCAAACTCCAAGAGCACTTTGTACTTGTACAGCAGTGTTTCTTATTCTGACATGTTGTGAAGTCTTTTTTCTTATTCCCATTAAGACATATGGCCATACTTTTTCATCATTTTATTTAAGGTAGCCCTCAACCCAGTGCAGTCTTTCTCATAGTTGATACATCATACGTATTTATTGAACTTGTTGAATTAATAGGCATAGTGACTTGAGAGGGCTCCTATACTCAAGGAAACAAAAGCTATATGAGAAATGTTTGACTGTTGAGTGAAAAAAAAAAGTCAGATCCTCTGACTTCGAAAATTCCACACTGAAATCGATATAGTCATTCAGCCAGAAATGACCTGTGCTGAATGCTGAATTCATTACTTCTGTGCTTAAGTGTCCTGTTTTAAAAGAATGTCTATTCCACTCGAGGCAGATTTATTAGAAGAAAGATATAAAGAATATAGCCATAAAGCATTTAAATGTGGGCCATTTGGTAGACGTCAAATCACCATCAGTTTCTGTATAAATGAATAGTTGAGAAAATTGATCATTTCTCAACGTTTGGAGAGAGAGAGATGCATTTCTTAAGAAAATAATAGAGATCAACATTTTAAAGAAGGACTTCCAATCTGCTTAACATTATGCATTATTGAACTTAGGTGGTAAAGAGAATGAAAGCACATTCAACGAGGTCATTTAACCTCTTAGAAAGGCACTGCATAAATTCAGGGAGCTATTACCATGTGACTGCTGGTCTTGCACATGTGTGTTCCTAGGTAAAAATGGGTTCGAGTTATAAAATATTTGAAAAGCTTTTTTAATTTTTGAAAAATTCAGTTTTTCAGAATTCTGTAAATGGATTGTAATCCCAAATTTAATGAAGTGTCTGTAGTGGTGCATGGTGTTTCTCGGTTGAAGCAAACTCATTATTGTTGTTAGTCGATGGGAGCTAGGTTAATTAAATGTTCCACTTCTAGTAGAATAACCAGTCAACTAGAGAATCTGGGCTATTGCTGTTCCCAAATGAAAGAAGTAAATAGAATCTAAGAGGAAGGAGGAAGTGTTAGCAACATGGATTTTGAAGCAGCATTATCCTGGCTAGCCAGGTATACCCAGAACAAGTGAATTTAAAGGAAAAAAAAAATCAAATCTGGAAGTCTAATAGTCTTCTGACAATTGACGGCAGATGGAGAACTTTCCCCTATATTTAATTCTGGTCAAGTTATACTCAGTAAAATAGCATTTTTAAATTGTTTGCATCTATTTCCTTGTTATAGATGGAACCAATATAATTAAGGTGAGAAAGAAAAAAAGGATAGAAAGACAAAAGGTAGAAAGAGCAAATAGATTGAGGGCATTCATGTATCATCCATCCCTAGATCCACCTACAAAGCTATGCATAGGCAATTCTAATGTGGTTTTTATTCCCATGGTTCAAGTAAGAAATCTGGATTCCCAGGAACTAGAAGACAGAGAAATGGTTTAAGTGTTAGCAACCCCCAACAGAATGAGGACTGCTGAAGTGAGGAATTGCTCTCAACACTCTCATTCTGAGTATCAAAGTTGCCTCTAGATCCACAAACTAGCTTCTTTCTTTAACTGATTAGTTATTAACCACTTACTAATGATTAATGACAAGAGAGGTTCGTGAAAACGATGAAAGCTTTTTGTCAATGTTGGCCCAAGAGAAATTTCAAACCTAAGAAATTAGATTGCCTCAGAGTGATCCTTGTTTGGTTGATCGATAATGTTACTGTAGGGTTGCAGAATTCACACTGGCTTCTAAACCAGGCTATGTTTATGAGTTCTGAATATGAAGTATAATGAAATTGCCCGTTGATGTTTCAGAGAAAAACAGCTTTATTTTCTACCCAACCATGATTCTTTATTTTCTTTCCATGGCCAAACCTTTCAAGTGAACGCCCTGCACTTGCTGTTTCCATTTCTTACCCTCTACTGCATTTTCAACAACCCACCTCCCTCTTCTGCTCACTCCCAAGTCATGCATTCCCAACTGGTCTCCGGCCCTGGCCTCTTTCCTCTTCTGGTTCTCTTAAACTTCACAGAGCATCTGACATTGTTATTTGCTCCATCTGAAGACATTTCTCTTGATTCTCATGCAATATGATATCCTCATTAGCAGTCCTCTTTGGACTCTGTTTCTTCTGCTTTTTTGGCAGAGATGGGGGAGGTCTGCTCCTCCATTTATATAAAAAAGCTCTTCTGACACACGCCTGACACAGTGTTGTGATTAACTTTTGAATGTTTATCTCCCCAACTAAATTGTCAGGGCACAATACCGAGCCTTTTTTTAATTGCAGCCAAAGCACATTTTCTGGCACAGAGTACATGTTTAGTATGTGTTCTTTGAATCATCAGATGATGGTTTCACTAAAGTGAATGAATGTGTTTCCAATCTCCACAATTAAATGGTAAATTTTGAGAGCAAAGTCTATATATTTTATTTAAGTGCCCATGGTTTCTATGACTATGTTTTGCATACTCAGTTTATATTTATGGATTATTTTCCCAAAGCTAACATTTCTTAAATAGCAAAGCCCTATAGAATTTCCATGATTACCAAGTAATGACAGTAATGTGAATTTTGCACAGGACGTGAAGATCAAGACTAGTTAAGATATTTCAGAACTAACTGCTCCAAAGAATATCAATGGAGAGCCCAGGTTTAGATCAGTTTTTATATGAAATAGTCAGAAAGGAAGTCAGTCCTGTTAGTGATTAGGGAAATTAGACAGTACTCAGCAAGGAAAATGAAAGCAAGTCTTCATAATCTATGTAGATTATATAAAAATTAAAGTAGAGTTCATTAAAAATAGTACAACATAATTTTTTACTGGATGATTCTAGAAGCAATATTAAGATATTATGTTGTAGATAGAAAACTATCATCTAGATTGTATGTGGTATGAGTATGGCCTATTTACTATTTAATTTCCAGCATG
Source organism: Nyctereutes procyonoides (assembly GCF_905146905.1). Taxonomy (NCBI): domain Eukaryota; kingdom Metazoa; phylum Chordata; class Mammalia; order Carnivora; family Canidae; genus Nyctereutes; species Nyctereutes procyonoides. Next base: position 46,455,017 of record NW_026575133.1, on the reverse strand, counting down.
TAAGGAGAATAAAACATATCCTCATGTCTATACTTTTGTTTATTTAAAAAAAATTCCTTTGAACAGCCTAAAAAACAATCTCATTATAAATGGAAAGTAGTTTTGGAGAGTTCCTTGAGATACGCATATGGGAAAAGACACAGGAGTCAAATGTCCTGTGGTTGAAAGATGGATTTATCACTGAACATCCGTGCTTTTAGGGCATGTCAAACTCCCTTTGTATTGTTGGGTTTTTTTCATATTTACCTCAGGGGATTGTGAAAAATTCAAGAAAATTGGGTTCAAGCAAGACCTTTTAAAATGTAAATTGCCATGCAACTGTAAGGGGCCATTGACTTTGAGTGTTCTGTGGAAAAAATAAATATTTTATTAAAAATGAATTAAGGTCAAAAATGAATTAAATTTTCAGAGGTTCCATGTTCCTATAACTCTCTTCACTTAGGCTTGGATAAAGGATCTGACATCTTAAGTGGCTCATCCAATATCTGACATGAGGAGCGTCAGGCACTGGGGAGAATGTAAGCCATTCTCTGTTCCCACAGGGGGCAGGCTGTTTTCATATTACTGAATGATATCTAAGCCTTGAAGGTGGAGGCTTTGGGTCATGATCCAGGGTCCTGGGATGGAGGCCTGCATGGAGCTCACACTGGGCTCTGCTTCTCCCTCTTCGTTTGCCCCTCCCCTTGCTCATACTTCCTCTCAATAAATAAATAAAACCTTTAAAACAAAACAAAACAAAGTGTCAGGCAACATGACAACATGATTGTGAAAGAAGTCTTTTTCACCAGCAAAAGAAAAAAGTCATTACAGCTGAGGGGGTAACATGTTTTTCAAATGTAATAAGATATTTTTTTCTGGTTAAATATGGTCTATTTTTTAAAATAGAAATTTTGCTGCCAGGAAGGCAGAGCAGAGGTATTAACCAATGAATTAATTAGAAACCAAGAAGACTCAAAATGATTAATATAAAAAATATTTAGTATGCAGATGGAGGACTGTCAAAAGTGTTGTATCTAAGCAGATTCAACAGACTTGCTTTTTTTTTTTTTTAAGTGGTCAGTTAACATGCTAAAAAGTTTTAAGGTTAGAATTTGAAAAATTCAATGCCAGAAAACAACAACAAACATTTAAATTTTGTACAGAATTCTGAGGATAGCCACAGACACAGAAAGAATGCTAACGTCCTCAATATAGATTAACTCTCATAAGTAGGCAAGGCATGGAGTGACCATCCACAGTATTTCTCATAAATGAGAGGCTACGACACAGAAATAAATAGCTGTTGAAATGCTTCTTTGTCACTTTTCTCATTTTTTATTAACTTCCATGGCTTTCCCAGTAAAGTCTTTATCTAGATGCTAATTAAGCAGAGGTTTGCTTTGCACATCAATTTTTAATATTCACTCCTCATAGTAAAATGAAACCTGCAGCATGCAGCTTCTCTACTTAAAAGCAGCCCTGACCTACTTCCATGTGAAATCAATGGAATACTTACGGAGACTCACAAGCAGCCAACATTTAAGGAGTCCAGCTCCTAATCCGTGTTGGTCTAAAATGTGTTTCCCTGGGCTTCCGCATTCTCCCTTTCTTTATTTATTTTAAAAGTTAACTTCTAAGAATAGAGAAGACTGTGGAAGCTATTGAACCAGATAAGTGAAGCCAAATCTGAGTTTTGTGCCCCCAGGGGATTGTGAGCCCATGTGTCAGCTACATTTGTGGTGTCTTCAAATGAACAGAAACCCCTAGGTCTGGGATTGAGAAAAGGAAAACAAGCCTTAAAGTGCACCCACTTACATTCAGATATAACCTACAGGGGAGCAAAATCGAATCTACTAAGAGTAAGGTCTTCAGATACCTATGTTCTAAGGCTTTTGAAAGTAAGACATGTGGCACATAGCAAACTTTTTTGGAGGCTCCTTTGTTAGATACCTGAATTGAAGGGAATGAAATGGGACCAAGAATCATACCCAGCTAGACAGAGGATCAGTAGTCATCACAGTAAGCATACTGGGGCTCCTCCTGGTGAGGAGTTCCTACTGAAGATCAGGCAAGTTCCCTTCCAGAGTTAACATGCAGACATATAAGGGGTTTGAAGTCACATAAGGGAACAAAACTAGAGAGATGGCCTCATGCTAAATTCCAGAATCCTAAACGAGAGAAGAGTGAACCTGTAAAATTTATGGAAGAAATAGTGTTGAGGGTACACATATCTTTTACTCCCTTGGTTAAGTTTATTCCTAAGTATTTGGGGAATTTTTGATGCTACTAATTCACAAACATTTTAACCACATATATGTGTTCATTCAGTCTTTCATTCATTTGTTGCATGTTTCTAAAATATGCCAGGCACTATTCCAAGTGCTAGAATTTTTTATTTTGAAACATTAGGCAAAAATACCTAAGAATTCAAATCAAGATGAGAGGTACATTTATTCATGAGGAGGGTGCCTTATGAGGGAAGATTTGGCAACTAAAAACATAGTTACAAAGATATCAATGGTGTAAAAAAAAAAAAAAAGACAGATTTAGAGCTGAGCGTTTTATTTTACCTTATTATTCCTTTATTTTAAGAGAGAGAAAGATACCACATGCCCTTGAGTCGAGGGAAGGGGTAGAGGGAGAGAGAGATAATTTTTTTTAAGATGTATGTATTTATTTATTTAAGAGAGAAAGAGAGCATGAGCAATGAGGAGAGGGAGAAGCAGACACCCCGCTGAGCAGAGACCCCCCCCCCCAACTTGGGCTTGATCCCAGAACCCCGGGATCATGACCTAAGCTGAAGGCAGACACTTAACTGACTGAGCCACACAGGTGCCCCCAAGAGATAGAATCTTAAACAGGTTCCACGGCCAGCACAGAGTCTGATGTGGAGCTCCATCTCACAACCTGAGCTGAAATCAAGAGTCAGATGGTCAACTGACTGAAGCACCCAGCTGCCCCTAGAACTCAGCATTTTAGAAAGGCATTGTTTCTCTGTCCCTTGCCTCTACATTGTGCCATTCTGGCCCCCCTGGTCCAGGTTGCAGCATTTCCTTAGGTTCTGAAGCTCACAAAGGCCTGGGCATCTTTGATCCACTCCAGTGGACTGGTTCTCATGACCCTTAGCAGACAAGTGGTTTTTGTTTGAGGCGTAATCATAGCCTCAGCTGAAGAATCTTGCCTTGCAAATACTACTCTTCTCCTTATTCTCCTCCCATTCCTATTTCTGTTCTTTTTTTTAAACCCATAAGCCACCCCCCCCATTCAGTGGATATTGGAATTTTCTAAGGCCTTATTCATCATTCAGATTGATTTTGCCACAAAGAAGTCGGCTACCAGATAATTTATGAAACAAGGCATCATGTAACATCAGAGATAAAGAATAATATTGAATCCAAGTCCTGTCTTATTTGCATTTAATTCATAAAAAGGTGAAAAAATAAATCCCTATATTCCTGAGATACTTCACGATTAAACAGTTCACACATGCATTTTATATGTGTGTGTAATGTGAAGAAATGCAAAGAAAAGATAATACCAAGGTGAAATAAGGGGGCAGGTGACATGCACCCAACCTAAAAGTAAGCTGAAAAAAAGACAGAGAGAGAGGGAGATAGGAGAGGAGAGAGAGAGAGGGAGGGAGAGAGAAGAGAGAGAGAGAGAAGGGAGGGAAGGAGGGAGGGAACGGAAGGAAGGAAGGAAGAAGAAAAAAAGAAAGAGGAAGAAAAATAGGTGGAATGATACTGTCGTATGAAACTTCCAGAGAACTCTTGTACCCTACCTTCCTTGGCTCCAAAGAGAACAAGTGGAGAACCAGATCCTTAACTTCCTACTCTCTGTCCTTAGGCCATGAGTCACACAGTAGGTATTCAAAAAAATAGTTGTTGAGCCTTGGAAATCTTATTTAGCTTCCTCATATTACAGACAATCTGAAAACCAAAGAGGTTCAAATACTAGAGCAAAAATAGGATGCTATGTAAAAGGACAATCTGAAAAGAGTTCTGCTCTCTTGAATGCCCTCTAAACATTAAGAAATCAACATTTAAGTAGGTATCTATTGGTTTTGCTTATAGCTTTACTTGATCTTCTTGACTAACTTCATTTAAAACACCATTTTTTTTTGGGGGGGGGGGACCAAACTTAGTTAATTAGAGACTTTTTCTAAGCAAGTGTTGGGTTTTTTTTTCCCCTTCTTCAAATTTATATATATATATATAGTTTTTCCACAAGAAAACTGAAAAATTCCAGATTGGCCAACAGTGATTCCCAAGCATTATTTCTTTATTCTAGACATTTTATCTAAAGAATTGTTGAATTAAAATCAGCAAGAAATGCAATTCTTTATACATTCAATTCTGTAGTCATCAGTTACGTTACCCCTAAAAGGGTTAAAATTTCTGCCTTGCTTTTCTTATGAAACCTTAATAGCTATGACTTTTTTTTAACCCTCAAATATGGCCATTAGTAACTGTGATTCTAACAATCTATGTTTTGCATTTGCTTTGATAGAATTTAATTATTCTTTATACCCTTTGTGACGAAGGGATTATTCTTCTTAGCATTTAATGTTTGCTTCAGGAGCAGTTATGAATGTATTTTCAGAATTATATCTTTCAGGAAGAATGGAAATGATATTTTTCTTCCCATGCATTAATATTTTTAGTGCCTGAATGCCTATGTTTCTTTTAAAGAAGATTGAAGCATTTTTCCATCTGCCTGTTAAAGTGATTTGAGTCTTAATTAAAGTTGATTGCACCTGTGCAAGTATTCAACTACCCACACACCTCCCACCTACTAGTGGAAAAGCTTGTCTTTCCTTCAAAAATTGAAAGAGAGAACTATGACCTTTTAAAAAAGGCATAGAAAACAGAAAACACTTAGAATTAAGTATGATGTTTTGTGGCTATCATAGATCAGTGACTTTGTATCTCCTAATGATTGTTTGGCAGGTGATGTAAAGCAGTCAGTTATCTTCCTTAAACTGCTGGTTTCCTTATCAATTATAAGGCAGCCTAGCTGAAGAAGTCAAACAAAAGAGTCAGAATTCGACAACAAATTCGCACTCGCCCACTCACTGATTGTGTGTGACTCTTAGCTTTGGCAGCTCAGTTTCCCCTTATTTATGAAGATGGGGAACAATCGTAATGCAAATAAATAAATAAATGATGGTGATGGTTTTAAAATTCGATGTGGTCAAACATTTTTCTTCTCCACCTATAAAATATTTTTCAAGGAATTTTAATAAATATAAAATAGTTTAGCTCCTATTTTCCCCCTTTATCTTGGATAAGGAAAGATAATTAAAATGCTTTCAGCTAAAATAGGGAAAAGCAGGGAAATAGAGAACTCAGGCAGGCTACAAAAAGAGTAATGAAAAGTATATTAAATGTTGCTAAAAATGTTCTATTAAGTGTAGAACAGTGTTTCTGACCCCTGGCTTTACTTTAGAAAATCTTGGGAAGCTTTTAAAAAATTACCAACATAAAAAAAAAAAAAAATTACTCATGTCAAGGCCTCAGCCTCAGCAATGTAATATAATTGTGCCCCAGGCATGAATATTTTTGAAGGCTCCCCAACATTTCTAATATACAGTTGGGGCTGGGAATCTTGAATGCAGAATGTATTCTGGTACTTATCAGAAGAATCCTAAACTTGAAGATCCTTGAGTCCAGATGCCTCATTTAAAGAGAAGCAAATGAAGGTTCAGAAGGGGCAGGCAATTTGCCCAAGGCCTCCCTGTCAATTAGGGGCTAAATTTGAACTGGTGCCTCTAGGGCATCATAACCCAAGACAACTCTGTTTACACTACATCATGTTGGGGTTGGGACTTCCCAGATCTTGGCATTCACAGGTATGAACCCTGTGCATTTGGTTCCTAAATTGCCATATGAATCCATGCACTGCATTATTAGCACCAATTTTATATCTTCCAACAACATCTAAACCATTTATATAAAAATGTGGCAATAACACATGAAACAGAAACATCAATTTTGATCCCAAATGCCTAATAGTAATTTCCTGTGCACATTAACTCAGTCTTGAGTATACATAAAAGTGCCCTACATAGCCAAAGTCTTCCCCATCTATAAAATGTCTAGTAGTGGAATATTGTTTTGATCTTTCCAGTGATTCTCTTCTCTACTATTGTTCAAAGGTTATTCTGACTTTGCTGCTTAAGAAAGCAGATGAAAACAGCAATGCTGTAGAGGCCATCGGTAGAATTACACATTTTTTCCAATAGAAGAAAAAGTTAATTTGGATTCCTTCCATTTGATAGATAATTGGTCTGCTTTCTCCCAGTGGTCTTAGTAAGCAGCGATTTTGCTCATAAAGCCAAATTCTCTTGAGTACTTCATAAAGGGCAACTCAAGTTATAGCCATTTTTTTTTCATTCCCTTTATACTATTGTTACTTCTCCTTGGGCTTGGCATTGTTTCTTCTGCACTTTGGCCGTGTAATTGCTCATGCTATTGGCAGCACCTAAGGATGTCTTGAATGTAAAACCTCCCTCTTTTGTCCCATGGTAAGGTATCATAAATTAGTTTGAAAACTTCCTTAAAAGAGGCCAACATTGCAATCTTAAGAACACTGGGCTCCAGTAGGTGGTATATCCATCAAATACCACTTCTATAAGGTATTTAGGTACATACAAATTCCATTTCACTTTAAACTGAGGAAACAAGCATATGATTTCAAGTTTTGGCCCTTCTTTTTTTTTTTTTTTTTTTCCCCATAGAATTTAAGATCCAGGAAATATCTTAAGGATGATCTGGTCTAAATCCCTTATTTGATAGATGTATACAAAAAGCACAGAAAGAAAACATATGCAGTGTCACCTAGATGATAGCAGAACCATTACCAGGGTCAACTTTCCCAAACAATTAAATCCAGAGATCTTTCTACCATAACAGTCTCTCTTCAGCATTGCTGTGACTAGGGCAGTAGGAAGGAGGAAAATGTAAAAATCGCATATGTTTGAGTCCCTGTGGCCTCCTTTCTCCAAGAAGATTCTTTTTTAGATTGTTAGCTTTATGTTAATTTACTGTCTTGTGTCCTACTTAAGAATGACTCTAGTGTCAGGTCTTCTATAACTGTTGGCATATGATTTTGGAATTTGTCAAAAGATGTAGATATCTTAAAACATCCTAAGTCAAAATGTGTGCCTGATCCAGGTTATAAAGATTTTATAACCATAAAACTCTCTTTGCCAAGTTTTCAGAATTCTATTTGTCCCTCTAAGTGATTTTTACCAGTAATTTCCCTGTCATATTTGTGAAGGTACTGGATGTAGAGGGACTGAGATGAGCTTTAGAATGTTAGGTCTTAAATGAGAAGGAAGAGCTAAAAGCCCACCATTGGCATTATAGGGGCCGCCAGGAGCTTTGGCCATAAATATTTCATGTGATAAATTATAAGGAGACATTTGCATTTTTATGCACTATTTTAAAGCAAAAAAGAATTGTTGAACAATAAGGACACTTTCCATAATTATGTTCTGATTTTAATATGCAGAGAATTGACTCTGAGTTCAGGGTAATTACTTAATGAATTCTCAGTATAACCTTGTCTGGTATTTTTCTCTCTAAATTTTGACATCAGATTAAGGCCAGACAATGAGGTGGGCTAGTAAAAAGTAATTTCTCTTGTCATTAAACATATGATGTTTTTTTGAGGTTCAGAAAGTGATCTTCATCTAGTATATAGTCACAAGTTTATCTACATTAAGTGCAAACACTAAAGCTTGTTTATAAAAAGATACACTATAAAATATTTCATCTTTCTACATCTTTGCATCCATGTCTATATACCCCATTGAAAAGGATGTTTAAGAAGTTGATGGCATCATAATGTTCAGATGCTGATGTCTGAAGTTCTGTGGATTTCAAGTGCCCAGGGATAATATGGTACTAATAACGAGCCTTGGACCCTCACATATCTTCCTCTTGGTCCTTCTTGCATACTTCCCCTGAGAGAATCTTCCTTCAATGCTGATGGCATCACATACCCTCAAAAATACAAACTCTAGCTTGTCACTCAAAACCCTTCTTGAGGGATGCCTGGGTGGCTCAGTTGAGCTTTTGCCTTTGGTTTAGGTCATGATCCCAGGGTCCTGGGATCAAGTCCTGCATCGGGCTCCCCATGGGGAGCTTGCTTCTCCCTCTGCCTATATCTCTGCCTCTCTCATTGTGTGTCTCATGAATAAATAAATAAAATCTTTAAAAAACCCTCCTTGATTTGTTTCTTCTTAACTATGAAAATTTAGGCTCCATTCTTTCCTAATATAAAAGCTTTCTTCTAGATAGTCTGAACTTAACACAGAGCCTGAACCATTGTTCTTCTCCACCATTCTTTTTAAAGTATTGTGTTTACTTGTGCTTTTTTTTGTCAAGCTAGAAGTTCCCACCTCAGTATCAGCTTTTGGGAGGACACATCCAATGAAAGTGCTATGTGTGTTCAACAATTATGGTGCAGCTACTCTAGAGAACAGTGTGGCAGTTCCTCAACAAGCTAAAAATAGAACTACCCTATGATCCAACAATTGCACTAATAGGTATTTACCCAAAGGATACAAAAATATACATTCAAAGGGGTACATGCACCCTGATGTTTATAGCAGCATTATCAATAATAGCCAAACTATGGAAAGAGCCCAAATGCCCATTGGCTGATGATTGGATGAAGAACATACAGCATATAGATACAATGGAATACTACACAGCCATCAGAAAGAATGAAATCTTGCCATTTGCAATGAGATGGATGGAGCTAGAGTGTGTTAAGCTAAGTAAGTCAATCAAAGAAAGACAAATACTATATATTTTCATTCATATGGGGAATTTACAAAACAAAATGGGTGAACATTCAGGAGGGGAGAAAGAGAGAGAGAGAGGGATACAAATCATGAGAGACTCTTAACTCGAGAACAAACTGAGGGTTGATGGAAGGTAGTGGGTGGGAGATAGGATGGATAGGTGGTGGGCATTAAGGAGGGCACTTGTTATGACAAGCACTGGGTATTACAGTAAATGATGAACCACTGAACTCTACTCCTAAAACCACTATTGAACTGTATGTCAATTAACTAGAATTTACATTAAAAAACCTAGGGGCACCTGGGTGACTCCGTCAGTTGAGCATCTGACTCATGATTTTGGCTCAGGTCATGATCTATGGATTATGAGATCGAGCCCTGTTTTTGTCTCCTTTCTCAGCAAAGAGTCTGCCTAAGATTCTCTCCCTTTCCCTGCCCATGCAAGCTCTCTCTCTCTCATAATAAATAAATAAATATCCAAAAACTAATAATAAAATAAGATGCAAAAACAACCCCACAAAAAACGAATATTTCATTTCTCCTAGCTTGCAAAACTCATTTGACCCACCCTCCCCCTCCACTTTCCATTCTTCAAATCACTATTTAATCAAGATTTCTTGGCCTCTCAACTAGGAAAAATCATCTATTATAATTTCATTGTGCTCTATCATCTCTTCTTATTGCTCTTACAGAGCTCTAATACTGTATTAGTTCCTATAAATTGTTTTTTTTTTTTTTTCCCTCTCTCTTAGAAAAGGAACCCCATGCAGCTAGAGGTGTTCTAGTCTCTCACTGTCGTGGTGCCTGGCACATAAAATAGCCTATATATATATGGAGCAAGACATATGCATTTTACTATGGATTGAACATACTAATAAGAAAATATATTAATATTTTTTCTACACTTGCTTTTTTAAATCAAAGCAATCCAAAAAAGTATGTCAGAGTAACTACTAAAAGCAGTCTTGAAGAAAATGCATGTTCTTTGTTTTCTGACTTGTTTCACTGTTACTGATAAATATCACTTAATAGCTGTGCTTTGGATTATGCAGTGTGCTGTGGGAATTTAATCCAATCTTAAAACTACTGTGGACCTCTATATAACTTGCATGTTAAAATGTCTCGGGGCTGAGTTGTGCATAATCTATGCAATCTAGACTGACAACTGATTTCTCCCAAATCTCATTATATTAATGTTTTTGCTTATACAATCTTCATTTTTTTAAATTCCTTTTTAAAATATTTTATATATTGGGGATCCCTGGGTGGCTCAGCGGTTTGGTGCCTGCCTTCAGCTCAGAGCATGGATCCTGGAGTCCAGGGATTGAGTCCCACATCAGGCTCCCTGCATGGAGCCTGCTTCTCCCTCTGCCCGTGTCTCTGCCTCTCTCTCTCTCTCCCTCTCTCTCTCTGTGTCTCATGAATAAATAAATTTTTTAAAAAAAGTCTTTGGCTTAAAAAATATTTTATATATTTATTTGAAAGAGAGAGAGGAAGGAAGAGAGAGGGAGAGGGAGAAGGAGAGAGAGCATCTCAAGCAGACTCTGCACTGAGCACAAAGCCTGGGGGAGGTTTGATCTCATGATCTTAGGATCTTGACCTGAACTGAAATCAAGAGTCAGACACTTAATGGACTGCCCAGAATCTTCAAATTTTTAAAAAAGAAAGGTGGGCTTAAAATTTTTTTTGATTACCTTTTATTATTTTTAAAAGATTTTATTTATTTATTCATGAGAGACAGAGAGAGAGGTAGAGACACAGGCAGAGGGAGAAGCTGGCTCCCTGTGGGGAGCCCAATGCGAGACTTGATCCCTGGACCCCAGGATCACACCATGAGCCAAAGGCAGATGCTCAACCACTGAGTCACCCAGGTGTCCCTGATTACATTTTAAAATAAGGTAAATAATTCTCCTTCTTAAGAGAATCCCAAGAGAAGAAGAGAAAACCAAACAAAGCCTCACTGGTGTGGCTATTTGTTCAGAGAGATCTGAGTTCAATCCTGGTTCCTCCAATTACCTACCTCTGACTGGCTCTGGTGAACTTATTCATAGCAGGACTTTTAAGTTTCCTGAACAGTGAAAATTATCACTATACAGGCCTGGAAAGACTATGCAAAGATTATAAATATTATTTATAAAGAGTATAGTGCAACATCTGATGCAGAATAGCCACAGTGCTGTTGCTGGCATTGTAAGACATTGTTTAAAGCTTGCATTGTGCTTTTCCAGTAGTAACTAGGAAACAGGAAAAAACATTGAGGGTATTATCTATATTTTTTAAAACCAGAACTCCTATTTATTTCAAGTCTCCTAATCAGGTAGCAAGAAAAAAAAAATTGGATGTTAGGTTTGCCAATGATGGTAAACAACTCATTAATGTTTTTTAAGAGCTTGCTTTCTTAATTTATTTTCTAGTTCACTATGATTTGACTGGCAGGGGAATTAAGCTACAAAAAAGTCACCTTGACAAATGTAAAACATTCTGAAATATAAAGCAGAGGTTTATTTTGGAACAGAAATAGTAATACTATTGAATCTTCATGAGCTATTTTGCTTTTTGTACTAGCTTTGGCATTATAGATGTATACAATTTTAGACTCAAGAGGATTACTTAGAAATACTTTATTTCAATCTACAATTTTATTTGAGGAAATCAAGGTTCAGGAAGGATGTTTTATTGAACTGACCTGAGCGTGGACTCCAGATTATCTCAACCCCACTCCAGAATGGTTCTGAGAAATATTTTAATTTATTGTGAAGATTTCCCAAATTTATCTAATTTATATCAAAATAATTTTTATATTAAAGATATAGTCACTATCTTACTTGTGAAATTTTTTAAAGGTCTTATTTTTTAAATTATTTTCAGAGATTTCATTCTTTGCTAGTATTTAGGGTGAAAAGCTATTTGGAAAAAAATTGGGTGGCATTATCTTCATTCAAATGAATATAAATAAAACATATAAGCTCTTTGAATGATCCTTTTAGAGATTCTTCCCCTTGTACATTCAGCATATAATTATTGAAACCATAGTATTTAAGATATTTATTAAATACTCAATAAAAATGTGTCAATTTTATAAAGTATTTTTGTTACAATTAGAATGAAGAGATAAGCATTGCCTGCCAAATGGTTACACTGTATTTGGCAATTTAACCAATCTCTCTGCCCCTCATTTTTCTGTCAATATGCCAATAAAAATATTGTCCTCAGTAGAAAGTCAAGTATTTTGTATTTAAACTATATTTTATAGGAAATAAAATGAGAAATAATATCAGTTAAAATGTACATTAGGGTAGTTCAATTGCTATAGCAAAAAACTACAAAACCTCAATGGCTTTATATAATATGGTTTATCTCTTGTTCATGTCATAGGACATGACAAATGTCCCAGACATGTGATAATCAATTACTGGATTCAGTGGAAGATGGAGAGCTCTCCCCACAGTTATTGGAAAGTTGCCATCTGGTGACTTTACCAACACCAGTACCTGGGACTTCAAAAAAGTCTCAGCCAGCAGGAGTGGGTTTCATGGGAATTTTTATGACCTGAATTGGAGGTGGCATACATCACATGTACCCACATTCTAAAGGCCAGACCTCAGTTATGTGACTCTTCCTCACTGCAAGAAATGCTGGGTTGTATAGTTTAAGTGCAGTCCCAGAGAGAACAAATTTGGCCAGCATCTGACTGGACTCTGCCCACAGGTCCCTTAGCTTCTACATTATAGGAACAAAAGTACAGATCGCATTCTCTTGGTAAATGTCTCTCATTACCCTGCAATACTAGAATTTCTTCTTTAGTGTTACTAAACTATGTCAACATTTGAGCTGTGCCCGATGACTTCAGTGAAGTTGTTTTTTTTGTTTTTGTTTTTGTTTTTTTAAGTAGAGATAATTTGGCAGTATCTCTACAATCCTCATCCACCTTCATAGAAAAAAGAAAGGCAAATAATTAAAACATCTGGATGTTTAATTGAGAGTTTTTAAAGACCAAACATGGTGTTTGAAATTCTACTTGTTATTGCACCCTATGATAAGTGTTATTCCCTGCAACCATAAAAAAAAAAAAAAAAAAACACAAAACTGTTGAATATAAGTCAGTATGTGAGTTCCAATGTCTTATGGGGAGAGATACATGCTGGGCAGTGGCCAGGAAACCTGTCTCTTTATCGGGTCTTTGCTAATTACCATCTGTGTGACCTTGCGCAAGATGTGTTAAGGCTCTGAGCTGTTTGTACACCTGTAAAGGGTTAGGATTATTTGTGTTTCCTCTTCTGCTTCAGTGTGTGTCATCTAGTTTATTATTTTGTTAAGTAATGTGCCTCATCTATCTTATTAAATGGAAGTGCCTTCTTCACCCAAACCTGGACTTTCTTTTCAATTTTATTTAAAGCCAGATGTCTGAGCTATAGTTCTTTGTCTATTTATATTTGAAGAGATGACATCCTTTAGATGTTGGAATTGACATAACTGATCCCAAACGACAAAGCTCACCTGACAGAGAAGCAATAATAAAAAATAGAAAATTGGCCCTGCTCCTGGTGCCCTTTTGTTGTGGAAACATGGGAGCCTGTGCCCTCTTTTCCCTGGAGACTCGGGAGATGGAATAACAGAAATGCAAAGAGAGGACTCCAGTTCTCACTTGGACTCTAAGGAAAACCATGTCAGGCTGTCTGGCTCTGAGCAGCTCCAGACACCACAGTTTTAAAAGACACCATGATATGCAATTAGTGTCCAGGCCAGGGTGCCCAGGAGAGTGAAAGTTCTAGATTTGTACAGTGAAGAAGAGGTGAGCAGCAGGAGACTGAGTGCCACTCTGGATTCTAAAGGATGTCTGCTTTAAAAACAGAAATAGACTAGTTCTGAGTTGCTTCAGAAACCGGACTACCAACAACCAGCAAATGGTGGTGCTTGGAGGGAGGCCGACTTGGGCTCCGTATGAGAGCTTTCCAGCAATTAAAGATGTTCAAAAGCCAGCCAAACTTTCCCATGAGGTGGGAAGTCTCCCCTCCCTGGAGCTCTCCTCCCAAAGGCAGCCAGCCAGCTCAGTAATGACATACACGCACCTTACTGTTCATGAGCTCTTGACACTGTGATATTTCTAAGGTCTCTCTCAGCTTTAAATTTGATGATTGAATCAAATACCATCTGATAATGGAATTTAGTTCAGTGCCTCCTTCAGCACTTCCAAGGTGCTGTTTTTTCTGCCTAATTAATCTGCCTCGATCACCTTTCATTATTTCCATTGTTCAGCAGTTGGAATAGAATGGAGGGACTTTGATCCTGCTGATTATGCCAGTAGGAGGGGATAATTCCCGAAGCTTTTTTTTTTTTTTGTCCCCAGGAAGCTCAAATGCTCATCAGCTGTATGAACTTTGGTCCCTTTGTTACCAGCCACCAAGTTCATTTTGTAACCAAGGGATCCCTATGTGAGAGGGTGAAATTTCAGAAATAACTAGTCACAAACCACATACATAAAAGCCTCTTGTGTAAATCATCTGAATCATCTAGATGTTCATAGACGCAATTAAATGATATGGCAAGTTAATTCTTACATATTGCAAAAAAGAAAGGAAGGAAGGGAGAGAGAGAGAGGGAGAGAAGAAAGAAAAAAGAAAGAGAAAGAAAAGAAAGAAAGAAGAAAGAAAGAAAGAAAGAGAGAGAGAAAGAAAGAAAGAAAGAAGAGAAAAAAGAAAAAGAAAGAAAAGAAAAGAAAAAAAGAAAAGAAAAGAAAAGAAAAGAAAAGAAAAGAAAAGAAAAGAAAAGAAAAGAAAAGAAAGGGTGTTCCTCCAGGAAAATAGTGTGACTGGCCATATTTCCAAATAATACTCATTTTCCCAGGCAAATAACTTTTCTGATCTGCCAGCAAGTCAATTAAACATAACCTATACGTATAGGTAAACAAAAATAATTTTAGCTAACTCATGTTTGTCATTGAGGGTTATTGGTTCATGGTATGGCCTGAGAGCCAGGTGAGAATGGAGAGGTAGGAGGGAGAGGCTGTGCGGCGTCATGGCCGTCAATGGGCTTGGATCCAGGAATGAAGGCTAATTAATGAAGGCTAATTCACCCAGCTAAGCTGGGTGAAGCATGCATGCACTCATGCATCCTGTCAGTTCTCACTGAGGGCTCTGTTAGATACTGAGGACCAACATGAAAGATATAGTCTTTAGTCTTAAGAAGCTGCTATAGTCTGGTGGGGGAACTAGACATATAAATCAACTACATGATCTTCCTCGCCAGAAAAGAAGCAAGTCTGGAAAGAGGATAATGCTGTCTGTTTTAATGTGTGCAGTCCCGCAGATGGCCATACATAAAGGTCCTTCAGTACAACCGTGTTTTCTTTGTCTCTAGAGCTTCAGAGGGATTTTTAGGTTTCTGAGACTTATAAGATTCCTCTGTACCATTTCTTTTCTTTTTTTTTTTAAGATTGTATTTATTTATTTGAGACAGAGAGAGAGAGAACAGGGGAGGAGCAGAAGGAGAAGGACAAGCAAACTCCATGCTGAGTACAGAGCCTGACATGGGGCTGGATCCCACAACCCTGAGATCATGACCTGAGTAGAAATCCAGAATCCAACACTTAACCAACTGAGCCACTGAGCCATGCTCCTCCTCTGTACCATTTCTGTTTAGAGAGTAAATGTGGTTGAGGAAGAGTGGGTCAGAGAAGCTGGGAAAACTCAGTATCTGTTGGGGGACAGATGTGCTGGTGAAAGCCATCCAACCTGGGAAGCCAAGTCCTTCTAGATGGCCCAGGACCTCCCCAGGGAGGGAATGTAGAGAGAGGAATAAGGTAGAAACTAGAGAGATAAGAGTAGGTCCAGAGACAGCATAAAGAGGGGAAACTCTGAGAAAGAACTTCAGAATTAGCAGCATGAAGCGTGATGAGATTGGAAGCATGAAGAGAATATTTTGGTCATGAAAAGTGGAATCTTTATCTTGTCTCTTATCTTTACTTGTCCTTTAACTTGAGTACTGTAAGAAGTTTAAGACAATAATATGCAGAGTGTAGAGTCTGAAAGACAAATGTAATGAAATACACATGCATTTTTCACAGCAAGATTTCAGCTCAAGATCAGATTTCAATGTGAGAATCAGATTTTAGATCAATAGAGGAGGGATCCCTGGGTGGCACAGCGGTTTAGCGCCTGCCTTTGGCCCAGGGCGCGATCCTGGAGACCTGGGATCGAATCCCACGGCGGGCTCCCGGTGCATGGAGCCTGCTTCTCCCTCTGTCTGTGTCTCTGCCTCTCTCTCTCTCTCTGTGTGTGTGTGTGACTATCATAAATAAATAAAAATCAAAAAAAAAAAATAGAGGACACTCAGTCCTCTAGCTATATGAGCACCTTCCATATAGTTGGCCCTATGCTACGTGCTCAGGCTGTAAGAACTTAGATCTGAAAGAACTAAGGTCCCACTTAGAAATTTACTAGAGGACCCAAGATTGATATCTACCAGGAAGGTTTATGGTAGTAAAATCAATTTTGTTTTTCAGGCTTTAAGAAAACATTGAAGTATATGGATATGGATAAATACCTCCTGATTCCTCTGAATAAATTTCTTTGAGGTTTCAACACGTCTTTTTTAAAGATTTTATTTATTAATTCATGAGAGACAGAGAGAGAGAGAGAGGCAGAGACATAGGCAGAGGGAGAAGCAGACTCCCCACAAGGAGCCCAGTGCAGGACTAGATCCCAGGACCCCGGGATCACACTCTGAGCCAAAGGCAGATGCTTGACCACTGAGCTACTCAGGAGTCCCTCAACATGTCTTACTGTATATATTTCTTAGTCTGATCGTCTGCTTTCCATTTACTTGCAACAGCTATGTTGAAGATTTTCACATTATTTTATTTAGAAAATGCATCTTATAGGAAGCTTTTTTGAATATCTGTAGGAAACTAGATTTATTCCCAAATGAAATTCTCAATAGTACATTCATGATTTCCTTCTGTTTAGGAGGCAGACATTAAGGTATAGTGGTGCAATTCCGAGTAGCACGACATCTTCCACTCTTTTGTTCAAGTTTCCTTAAATATATCTGCCAAAATTCACTGAAGACTAACCTCTGGGACTTGAACACAAAGAAGGAAGAAAGAAAGAAAAAAAGAAAAAGTCTCCTTTTTGTTTCCAAAGCTGTATTGGGCTTTTACTGAGTTGAGGTTTGAGACCTAAGTGACACTTCCCTAGTATGTGTATGCAAGTAATTTGAATGAGAACAAAGAAATTGATGTTGGTGAAGGTGCCTTGACACACATCCTCAGCCTTTCATATTTAAAATGTTGTCCAAACCTGCAGGAAAGAGATTGGATCCAATGTTATGCATAAGCATTTTGTTAGCTTGATAAGTTTCAGTTCCAGTGGAAGAAGACTAGTGTGCATGAGAGAGAGTGTGTAAAAGCTGAATATGGGTAGTGGAAAAAAATACAGAAGTTGATAACGAAAGCAAGTATCTTCAATGTTTTGTTTGAAATCTGAAAGGAAGGTAAAGGGAAACAGATGGGTCATTAGGCTTTGAGGCTGTGACATTTGGAAGCCAGAGTTACATTTTCCTTGAAACTGTGAATAAACAGCTTGGAAATTGTCTATGATGTTCTTTTCTGCTACTGGTTTTATTCCATTTGACTCAGGGCACTGAAAAGCAAGTGTTAGTTAAATTGTCTTGCTGTAATTATTATGCTGGAATGTATCACTTTTTAAATATTTTTGCTTTCTAGATTTGATTTTAGTGTAACTGGGACTTAGGCTTATTTGAGGCCCATGTAAAGGCCAGGAATCTTTCTGAGGTTGTTATTATAAGACTACCCTCCTGGTTTAAGTTTTATCTCACAAAATAATATTCATGACATGTGTTTACACAACTGCATAGCTTCTTGGAGCTGGAAAGGACTATAGCAATTGTGCATATAAATGAAGAGCAAACAAAGGAGAACTGGCAAAGGCTATTTATTCAGAGCTTGCTACAGCAAGGCAGTTAGCCACCATTATTTACAATCGCAGAGATTTGAAGGCAGGGAGAGGAGTGGGAAAGTTTTGGGAGAAAAACTTAGTGAGAAAGAGGCTAGACTTCAGCTCTGCCCCAAATGGAGGCTGCTGGCATGGGGAAGCTGCAAGCAGGCCAACCAGGAGGGGATCCTATGTGGTTGAATAGGGATGCAGATTTGATTTTCTCCGGTGGTCCTATGTTGGAAGCAGAGACAACAATTCCAGAAGCTGTCAGTTATTAATTAAATCCTGGCTGTTTGGGGCCAACTGTTACAGAGATTATTGTTAGGCTGCCTGGGTTGGTTGCTAGAGATAGTAGCCTGACTTTCTGTAAATCTGACTTAAGGAAAGTAGATTGGATTTCTGGGCTCATTACTGTAGATGATGGGTTGGAGTTCTATTTTTATATGGGGTCTGGCAATTTTCCATTTGTGTTTTCAATCTCTCTTATCTAGTCCAAATGTAGAAAGATGAAATAAATTCATAAAGAACAAATGGCTACTATTTATTTAAATCAATAATATCTTTTATATGGGTGGCACTGCTGAGTTTCTAAAATATTTTAAAATGTAGAATATCATTAGATCCTTCAAATTAAATGGGAGAGGTTAGACTGGGCTGGTATTATCTCTATTTTGTAGGTAAGGAAATGAAGCCCTGAGAGAAGAACCCAAGTGCTCAGTGACATGGGTTACTGGTCCATGACCATGCCAGGGTTGCAAAGCTAAGCCACTCAGATGGCCTCACCTCGGGCTTCTTACTGCATTACAAATCTGTTCTGTTTCTCCCTCACAGTTTCAGGTAATGGGGAACCAAAGTGGGACATTTGTATTCTCACACTGATGACAGTTGATGAGTATTTGAACTTAAATGTAACAAAATCAAAATACAGATTCTCTGAACCATTGCAGTTATTTTTTTCACTGCAGTCTTTCCCAATGATTCCTCATTTGAATGAAACTTTCAACCTGGTGAATTTTACAACCTGTGATTGTTATATAATCACATTTTGGAAAATACTATTAGCTCTGTGCCACTTTAATACATTTATAACACTTGCTCCATTCTCTTATTCCATTAGGAACGTTGTATTTCCTACACACATCAGAAAGATGCCTGAGGAGTTGAGAAATGTACTAAATTAATTAATTAATTAAATATCTATTGAGCAGTATTGAAGGTGCTAAAGACACCAATGGATAAAAGCTAAACTAAGCAAGACAAAACATAGTTCCTGAACTCAGGGCCTCTTGAAAAGAGCAGATATGTGGAAAAGTATTATAAGACAATGTCAATGCAGAGATGACCAAATCCCAGCATGTGGTGGGGATATGGGTGGAGGAGACCTCAGAGGGATACTTAAATTGAGTAACCAGGACCCAGGAGTCTTCCCGGAGCAAAGACAAAGTACAAAGGTATTCAAAGCAAATGAGGTAAAAGATAGTAGCACTAAAAACAGCCTTGTTTTGTTGGAGGTGGAGTGGGGAAGAAGAAGGTTCAACCAATTTAGTAGTGTTTCTTGAATGTAGTGTTCAGGGGGGAAGCAATGAAGTCAAAGAGAAAGGGAAGAGTGACATAGTGGGGAATCTCGTGGGTCATGATAAGGAGATTAGACAAAATTCGGTGGATAATAGAAGGCTTCAGGAAGGATTTTAGTCAAGGGTACATGATAAACAGGTTTGCATTTTCTGTTTGTTTTTGTTTTTAAACACTTCTCCATGTGCATTATAGAATGGCTATCACATCCATTTCCCGAGACAACACTGTTTTGAACGTAGCAAGTGGTTATTGCTCATAAACCATCTTTACTACATGTGTTTTTAAACACTTATGTATATGTGTAACAGAATGGCTATTACTTCCATTTGCTGAAAAATACACTTGGTTAGATTTGCATTTTAAACAGATCATTTTGGCAGTATATGGAGCTCAGACTTCGGAGAGGCAAGGATTGAGAGTAGTAGACAAGCTACAATAATTCAAGGGCAATGATTAAAGTTGGAACCGAAGTGATTGAGGTAGATGTGATATAAAGTGCAACAGAAGGCAAAGCAGGATATTCATAAATAAAATCTGTAGAATCTGCAGACTGATAGATTTGGGGAGTACCAGTTAAAGGAAGGGAAAGATAAGTATCCAGCATTAGCTGGACAGGACAGGAGGAACTATTAGTATAGTAAGAGATGGTGTCAGGGTGTCAGTCCAATGTCTTAGATGTTAAATGTGTGTTATCCATGGGGCATGCAGATGGACTCACCCAGCAGGCAGTTGAATAAGTGAGTCTAAAGCTCTGAATAATGATCCAGGCTTGTGATAAAATCTTTAGAAATCACTATCAATCCTGGAAGATAAAATCACAGGAAGGATATATATATAGAATGGAAAGAATAGTGGCTAAGCTAGCATCTTGGGGACAACATGTAAGGGATGAGTAGAAGAAGGGAACATATGAATGACAAGGGCATGGTATTGAATGTAGAATACAACCAAGGAAGTTGGGTGCTTATAGAAGCCAAGAGAATTGAAGATATACATGAGAGTAGTCAAAGAGTTGTCAAATGTTTTGCCAGCTAGAAGGCAAGAGGTGATCTTAGCAAAAACAGTTTTAGCAGAGTGAACTGAATTCATGAATTCATAGTAGGTAGTAGAATGAATAGATGATGAGACAGTTAAGACTTTGAGTCTAACATGCTCCTTTAGAAGTTTCCTTGAAGTTGAGCACAATAGTTACCAAAAGACTCAAGATTCATTGAGGTTCTCCTCTTCCAAGGAGAAAACTATTTCCTGGTGATATTAACCTGCACTACTCAGAAAAGAAGGCCCCACATGATCTCTGTCCCTGTTATATTTAAATGTTGTAATCTCCAACCCACTTCCAAGTTGACAAAAATATATCGAAAGCATTTTAGAAAGTCACTCTTTAATGTTTTAAAGGGATCTGAGAAGGATGTGACTTTTGTTTAACGGAATGTAATTCTGGTTGATACACAGAATCGACAGAGGAACTCAAAGTCCGAAGTCACAGCACGGAGCCGTTACCAAAGTTGGAGAGCAAAGAAAGAGGGCATCATGGGGCATCTTCCAGAGAGCCTATCAAAGCTCAGGAATGGGATGGAACACCAGGACCGCCTGTGGTCACCAGTAGAATGGGAAGATGCTCTGTGAGCCCCACCTTGTTAGCAGGAAACCACAGCTCAGGTAAGAAAAATAATGATCTTTCAGATGCAATTATCACTTAGAGAACCATAACCACAGATATAACTGTCTCTGCTCACGGAGACAGCATAAGTAGCCCTTCACACAAAGGGATGAGCTAATATGTTGCACCACTCCAGGGAGCATTATTCACGTGGACGATAGAGTAGTGAATAGTGCTTCTAGGAGCTGTACAATGAAGTGCCTCTGACAGCTCGAAACATCTTGTACTAAATTTTTTCAAATGCATCTAGAGCCCTCATTGGAAGCAGTTTTAATTTATAAAGTTTAAGTGATGTACAGTTTATGCCTTCTGTGCTTCAAAAGAGATTTTAGGCAACTGGGAAAAAATGAGCAGAAAATGAAAGTGAGGATAAATATGTAACAAAAACTGTCTGAAGGCAGTAGAGAGAGCAGATAGCAGGAAGCATATACCGTGATGATCTGAATGCTGTAGCTGAACTGTGGGCATGCTACTAAGTTTCTGGATCTGAGTCAAAAGAGTTAGAACATTCGAATCAAATACCCCCTTAGATTTCGCAAGTTGAAATTAAAAGCTGCAATGCAATTTTGCATTTTTAATAGATAAACATTATGAAACATCAAAATTCTAAAAGCCACATATGTTTGCTTTGAAGTGATTAATCTACCTGATGGACTCACAGAGAGCCGTCAATTGAAGTAAAAAACAAATGATCAAGGAACCTCCTGTCATTTTCACGTTTTTATCCCTTAAGAATGTTAGAGTTCTGAAGAAAAGACCAACCCTTTAATGTTCTTTTCAACTCTGATACTCATCTTGGAAAGCAATTTTACATGCATTTAGCCTGTGGACTCTCTCTGGCAGTCATGCACAAGTTAAAATTGGAACCGGATGAATGATCTCTGTATTTGGGAAAGAATGTTTCTAGAATAGGGCCTAGCAGAAACCGAGCAGTGGCTTCCCCATACTTAAAGTGTAACTTACCTTTTTCGTTATGGAGCCATAAAAATCTTGGAGAAGAAACAAGTGACTTGAGCAGAAAGTAAAAATTTACTTTTTGTTGGTAAAGTCTAAATAGCCGTAGGTATGTGAGAAGATGCGTGCATTTTGTCAAAAATAAAAAGAAACATAGGGAACAAATTATATTGTGTAGAAAAAACACCTCTCCCAAACAAGTTTGGCATCACTATTCAGTTGGGATTTAGGATTAATTTTAGGCTTATTAGTAGTATTTTTTAATTATTTAAATTTGTACTGGTTCTAGACCCCCAAAATATGAGTAATATGTACTCCTATTGTGACCAGAGATATAAAACCAAAAGCATTACCTGAGTGGCCATTGCGTGACAGCCACTGTTCTAGAGTCTGAGAGCACAATGATGAATAAGACATCCTTGCATCGAGATGCTCAAAGTCAAGAGAAAGACTGATCATCACTATGCCATGTGTCATATACAAATAAGGTATGAAACAAAAGAGAAATCAATGCATTTTCCCTTGGAGCAGATGATTTTGGCAAGAGCAGTCAGGGAGTTTGGGTGGGTAAATAATAACTGCTTGAGGATGTAACGTTTGAACTAGAGCTTGAAACATCAAGAGCTTCTCACCAGGAAGATGATGGAGAAAAAGTCCGCCTTCTGGATTAACACTTAAAATCCTATGGGTTAGAGCATAGTGTGTTTGGAAGACTGACTAAAGAAACTGTAAAATAAGTTGGTCCTGGAAAGCAAGAATCCTGAAGAGCCCGTGTATTACCTAGAAATGCTTTTATTTATTTTTTTATTATTATTATTATTTTTAGAAATGCTTTTAGCAACAAAATGCCGATTAACAGTAGCTTAAGTAATAATGGCTTCTGTTAACTCCGCTAGCCCTCTATCTAGAGGTAGGCAGTTCCAGGTATTTTCCTGCTGTTCAGTGATGTCATGGAGGACACAGGGACCTTTTTTTTTTTTTTTTTTTTGACTCTGCCCTTCTGCTATCCTTGATGATTTCTTTCATGAGGAGATGATGTTTCTGAGCATCATGCCCCAGCAAACAGTCCCTTTCATCTAGTTCGTCTAAACTGGGAAACATGTCCTCTGGACTCATCACTCAGTGAAGGGGAATAGGATTTCCATGAGTGTATAAGGGGCCCTTCTTTCTCTTAAATCAAGAAGCTTCTGCCTCCACTTGGAAATGAAAGCAACAGTCTATTCTCAGGGATAAGGGGAAGACAGTGTTAAGCAGCGGACAGTATCCGCCACAGCATGGTTAGGTTTGGAACATTATGTATTAGATATTTTGTAGTCACTTAAAGATTTGTAAGATGGGTGTGATACAATTCAGATTTCATCATGAAAGATTCAAGAAGGGGTGACTGGGAGGCTATTTACTACAATAGACATCGTCAATATGAGCTAGGCACCATAGTTAAGGTGGGAAAGTTAGGACTTAATTCTTGAGTATGTTAGGGTGGAAGTGCTCTGGGACATCTAAGAAGCTAATAGACACTTGGAATTACAGATCCGGAGCTAAAGAGATTTGGCAGTATTATAGACTGAGGCTAGAGACCTTTGGGGGTGATTAGAACCCTAAGACTGGATGATTCTAAACTAGAAGAGCAGGAAATGGAGACGAAAAGGAAATAGAGATTGATTGGACCCTGGGAAATCCAAACATTTCAAAGTGTAGGCCAAAGAAGAAGGAGCTGAAATAAATGAAAACAAAACATGTAGATGGTCCACATTAAACTATGACTGAATATTTGGAAAGCTGCATAAAAATGGGGAAACTATAATATGTTTTTGACACTTTGATGTGATTCTTCCAAGAAATTTAGAGGGTAAAAAGAATTTATAACATACTTTCACTTTCTTCCACTGCAAACTCCCGAAGCATCTCTTTTGCTTTACGACATCTAAAATCTGCTTTCCTGGATCTTTCAGCTCTGTTTGTAGGGCAGTAAATTGTCTACTGACCAGAAGAAATGACATAAACATCTTTAGTCCCTCACACTGTCCATCTTAGATGACAAAAGATGTAGATAAAGGTGGAAGAAGAAGAGATTTTTTGGTACATTTTTGATAAAGACATTTTTGTATCTCTATTAAAAGAAATGTGAGGGGCACCTGGGTGACTGAGTCAATTAACTGGCTGCCTTCAGCTCAGATCATGATCTCAGGGCCCTGGGATGGAGCCCCACATCTGGCTCCCTGATCAGTGGGGAGCCTGCTTCTCCCTCTCCCTGCCCCTACTCATGTTCTCTCTCTCTCTCAAATAACTAACTAACTAACTAACTAACTAACTAACTAACTAAATAAATAAATAAATAAATAAAATCTTAAAAAAACAAAAATGAAATGTGAAATTCAGGGGCAAATGTAGAGTCCCATATATATATATATATTTTTTTTAATTTTTATTTATTTATGATAGTCACACACACACAGAGAGAGAGAGAGGCAGAGACACAGGCAGAGGGTGAAGCAGGCTCCATGCACCGGGAGCCCGATGTGGGATTCGATCCCGGGTCTCCAGGATCGCGCCCTGGGCCAAAGCTAGGCGCCAAACTGCTGCGCCACCCAGGGATCCCGTAGAGTCCCATATATAATAATGTTAGTGTAAGTTAGGGTTTCTTATGTGCCAGAGAAACTTTCAACATTAAAACTCAAGGGATGCCTGAATGGTTCAGTTTGTTACACATCCAACTTTTGATTTCAGCTCAGATCATGATCTTGGAATTGTGGGACTGAGCCCACATCAGGCTCCACGCTGGGCATGAAGCCTGCTTAAGATTTTCTCTCTCCTTTTCCCTCTGCCCCTTCCTGCCTAGGTCTCTCTCTCTCTTAAAACAACAACAACAATATGAACACTCAAAAGATCATTATGATTAATTGAACTTCTTCTTTAAAGATTTTATTTATTTATTCATGAGAGATATACAGAGAGAGAGAGAGACAGAGACAGAGACAGAGACAGGCAGAGGGAGAAGCAGGCTCCATGCAAGGAGCCCGATGTGGGACTCGATCCCGGGATCCAGGATCATGCCCTGGGCTGAAGGCAGATACTTAACCTCTGGGCCACCCAAGCGTCCCTCTAATTGAACTTTTATAACTCAATCCCTCCCAAATATGTCACTGCAATTTTATCTATTGAATCTACCCTTGTACCTCTTTTGAGGGAAAAAGGAGAAAAGGAAAAATAGTTGGTACGTTAGTAGCTTTTATGGTTCTAAAAAGAAGGAACCTAAAATGTGTCAGTTCTACACAGAAAATGCCATAGCTTCATTAGCAAAATAGTATAAAATGAATACACGAAGTTTATTCACTTTTGATGTTTTAACTAAATGATGCCCTGGCTAAAGGATACTCATCAGTGAGATGCCTTTGTCCAGAATAGGCAAGTAACTAGTGAAAGGTGCATTTTGAACTGGCTGCTTTGAAATGGAAGTCAGTATTTACTCTTCTCTTTTTCTTCACACTTCTTCTTCATTATTATCTCCTCCTCACTGGAACTGCTAATCCCTATCAGAAACAGTAGAACTGCAACCAATAATCCTCTTCCCTGAATAACAGAGGTACTCAGGTCCACTCTAACGCTAGAAAGGAAAGAAGGTCTCACCTGTTCCACCTGTCAGTACCCCCCCGTATCTATCAATACCCCCGTCTGCCAACTTCCTGCCTCTGGTTCTCCCTCTCTCTCGATTACACCCCCCCACACACACACATGAACTGCTACCAGTCACAGGCTATTGCTTTACCCAAAGTAGTTTAGCCCCTTGGAGTGGCTGCTTTTAACAGCTCTTTGGAGGAATGAAAAAAATTGCCTAAGTAAAGCGAAGGAATGTGTCAGGAGATCTCAATTCTAATTAACATTGCCACTGGTTGCTGTGGTACTCTATTAAAGTCACTGCTGTTTAGTAAATCAGAGATTCCCCAGAGGGTGATTCCTGAAGGCAGTGGAGGACTGGGACCCAAATGCTCATGAAAATAATGGGAAAAAGTGGAAGTTATACAAGTAAATAGAGTATTCACAAAAACTCAGATTTCAATCACTGAATCAATCAACAAATAGTCTCTAAGCACCTTGTTTCCAACTCTTGTCATGGTTTCTGGGGGATAAACACTCATGTATGTGCCTGTACACATGTATGCACACATACCTGCACATACACACACACACACACACACACACACACACACGGTACATAAAACACGATCTCGGCCCCTCAAAGATCTTTCTATGCTTCCTGGTGGCACAAAACTATTGAACATAAACTAGTGAGCATAACTAAATGTATTTTTATTGTTACCTGTTTGCTGTACATTAATATCATTCAGAGAAGAGAAAATTAGTGCAGGCTTGAAAACAGATGGAGGACTTAATGGAAACCTGGAGTCTTCAACCAAGATTATATCAGGTCTTTTCAAAAATATTTTTTAACATTATTAATTGAGTAGAGATGCATAGCGAACTTCCCACATGGGGTGCAGAATGTTGAGCAAAGGTGGAGGCACACCTCTCATGGTTCGGCCTTGCCAGGCTAAACTGAAGAAGCACTTTTGGCAGTAAATTCGGAAGGCCTTGGCTAAACTCTATGTGGAATGATCTTGAAAAGACCTCAGCTTCTGTATGTTCAACCATGTACCTTTCTGCCATTTTGAGGAGGTCCAACATGGGATGCAAACTGAGGTGCCAGGAGGACCAGCTGTCACTTTAGGTGGTGAATTAGGGGAAGATGCCTCCTTCCAAACAGACCTGCTTTGCTTGCACATTCCATACCTGGGAATGTTCTTGGAACATTCTTGTGAGAATGTTCCACAAAGGAAAGTATTTTCCCCATTTTTCTGGAGACTTGAAGCCCTTTTGGTGTAAGTTATGTATTAGTTATGCATTTCTACATTTGTTAGAAGCTTAGACATGGAAAAATATTTCTCCATTGCAGAGAAAAATCTATTGCATATCAATGAACATCCGGACTGAATCATGGAAATGCAGGTGACCTGGAAAGCACAGGGGCCTCTCAAGGGGCCAGAAGCTATTCAGTGCCAACGGATGCTCACTATGAGAGCTATTTACACCAAATTTCAAGATTTAATTGCTTTTATGCAAAATCTCCCACTTTTTAAATACAGCTCAATTTTCAGGAAAAAAAAAAATGAATCAAATAGTTTACTTCCTCTGAGTGGGTAAGACCTAAAGTCTGCCAATTTGTCTTCTCTGGCTTGTAAAGTCAAACAGTGACCATTCAATTTAGTGAAGGCACAGAACTGACCCTGAAACAGAGAAGTTGGGTTATAGTAGAAGCTGCAGATGCCAATAGACATCCTGCCCTCCTGGCTTTTATTTTTCAGAAGCTGCAGCTCCTTGAGAAGGATGTGCTATTGGTATCAACAGGGATTGGAGAGTGGTGAACAGCTTTTTATTTTAAACATTTTATTTATTAGAGAGAGAGATTGCATGTGTGTACATGAGTGGCAGAGGGAGACGTAGAAACAGACTCTTCATTGAGTAGGGAGCCCAATGTGGGGCTAGATCCCAGGACCCTGGAATCATGACCTGAGCCAAATACAGATGCTTAACCAACTGAGCCATAGCCCTGAGAGTGGTAAATAGCTTTTAATGATCAAGAAGTCAAGGGGATTTTTTTTTAACTTTAGAAGAAAAACAAAGGTATGGTACTCTGTGAATAGTAAGGACTAGCATCCTATCCCTTCATAGCATCCTGATAAAGTGGCCTAGCTTCTGATTGGGAGGAAGGACAGGTGGACTAGAGTTTGTATGGGGTTGCCAGTAAGGCTGGACTTGATGCTTTATGGTTCTAAATTCAGAAATATGGAACACTACTTTAAGGGGCTCTTTATGCTTGGAAAAAAGACTCCCTCATGATGACTAGTGTGATCTGAAGACTAAAAGAGCCATCTTGAGTGTTCTGCTCTGCAGAACAGATCTGGGCTTTTTCATCACCCATTGCAGAGAAACATTTTCCACCACCATTCATGAGTCGGCCCTTCACGTCCAAGAAGAGTCTTGTGCACACAAGTTCAGGGAAGCAAGAACATATATGGATTCAATATCATTTAAAGAAAAAAAGAAATATGCCATTTTTCACATACTACATTTGTCGAGTGAATTTTAATGACTAATAAAAGAGTACATAAAGTATAGGAGAGTGACTGAGCACTGTGATTTGGGCATTCAGTAGATCTAGGTTTAAATCTGAAATCAATTTCTTTTTATAAGTGATGACATTGGGTATGTCCCATCATGTCCCTGAGTTTCATCATAAAAGATAGATGATAATAGTATCTAACTCATAGATGCTATTGAGAATTAAAGGTGAGAATTAAATGAGATAATGTATTAACACACTTAGCATGGTGTCTGGAAAACAAAAGATATTAAGTAAGTACTAGTTATCACTATGATTTCAGACATCTTTCCAAATGTCTTTGTGAGAGACCAGAGAGAATCACTGATACTGGTTAATGCAAGTAAGTTTCCTGTAAGTGGTGGCATTTGACCTGGACCTTGAGCTGAGATGAATTTAGAAAAGAAAGCAATAGAAGTGTAGCCAAAGGGATCATGGGTTGTCTTGGCTGGGGATGGTGAGAGCTCTGGTTCCAACTGACCCCTTAGCACACCTATCCCCCAGACTAGGGTTACTAAAACATTTGACTTTAATTCATATTCTGATCACCACTTTGAAGATTGGGAAGATCAGGAAGATGTTAGGGCGTTAGCCAAAAGCCTAAGATTGGATGCCTGCCGAGGAGATGTAGCTGAATGGGGGCCATTTAATATAAGCAACAGAAAACTGGGATTCAGCAAAGGGAAAGATGATTGAATCCAAGTAGACTTTGAATACTGCATTTTTACCAGTTGAATTTTGAGAAAGATGCTTTCCTCTTGAAAATTCTGAAACACATTTACTGTACTCTATAATGGTGGAATCACTGGCTCACTTTGCTGATAAACCTCCCAGCAGCTAAAACTCAAAAACATTCAGGATTCTGCCCTTAATATCCAGGAAGAGACCCAGGCTCAAAAATGAGAAAAGTTGAGCAACAGAACTGGGAATTGTGGAACAGTATTTATGAAAATAATCCCTGGCAAAACACTAAATCAATGCAGTTTTCTGTTCTGTGCATTCTCTCTCTCTTTGACTAAAAAAAAAAAAAAAAAAAAAAAAAAAGATTAAGTAGGCTTCACCCCCAATGTGGGACTTAAACTCACAATTCTGTCATCAAGAGTTGCATGCTGGGCAGCCCAGGTGGCTCAACGGTTTAGCGGTTTAGCGTCGTCGCCTTCAGCCCAGGGCCTGATCATGGAGACCGGGGATTGAGTCCTACGTCAATGGACTCATGCAGGCTCTCTCTCTCTCTCTCTCTCTCTGTGTGTGTGTGTGTGTCTCATGAATAAATAAATAAAATCTAAACTAAAAAAAGAGTTGTATGGACTGAGCCAGCTAGGCACATACCCCCCTCGCCCCCGCATATTTTTTGTACAACGAAACTATGCTTTGTAATAATATTAATAAGTTAATATTTTGGTGAGAATGATTTGAGGAACTTGCATAACACTATTGTGCCCCAGTTTTTCTATCTTTACAGAAAAGATAAAGGAACTCTTACTGTGTAGGTCATTATGAGGATTAAATTTTAAAAATGCATAGAAATGCTTGGTATAAAGCTGGCTTATAATAGCTAGCAGGCCCACAGTTTATTCTGTTACCATTCAATTTTACTGGAAAGGTTTCATATTTTTTTCTAGGACCAAGACGGAATATTTCCCTTGGAAAGTGCAGCTCATTGCAAATATGAGAGAGGGTTTTCTCTAGATACACATGATGTAACTGGCTACAGGAACACTATTAGTGCAATAACCCATGCTTCATTTATTTGTGCACTTTCCAACAAAGATTATAGGCCAGTGCCAAGGCTGTTTTTGGGTTCCCCTGAGTCTATATTCATAAAATTTGGAGAAAGGATCAGGTGCAGGCTTTAAGACTTGGTTGCTGCATTACACAGAGTTATCAAAAAAAAAATCTTAATCTCTCACAGTGTTTCTGTTCTGCTTGATAGCAGTGAATGGGATTTAAAATCATGTTGGCGAGGATGTGGGAATCACAGGAAAATATTGATATCTCCAAATGTGCACATATCCTTCCGTAAATACCTGACTTGACGTTCATTCACCTATTCATCGTTCATTTATTCATTCATTCCCTTTGTATTTATTTTCTAACAAATATTTATTCAGCATTTACTCTGTGTCATTGCAGGGGCTCAGTGCAGAGGTGCAGAATGTGCAAAGCAAATACGGTAGACTAAACCCACATTCCCAGTGCATAGTCTAACAGGGAAGGCAGAAAATAAAAGATTCTTATAAATGTTATGAGGGGGAAATACTAGACACGGTGATGTGATTCATTCTCTGGTAATTAAGACAGGCTTCCTGGAGAAGGTGATATTAAATTTGATACTGGTATGGCAAGTAGGAGCTAGGAAGTGAGAGGGGTAGAGCGTTCCCTAAAGCTCACTCACTGAAGTGTGCCTGAAAGGGATTTACTTGTTGGACCTGATTAGTATTAAGCATTTTGATATGGCTACATAATTCCCGAACTATATCCTCTTCTCTCTCTTCCATTTCTTTACATGGTCTAGCACCTGTAGGATGTAGTTATGGTGTAAATACTCTCCTTTGTATACATACCCTTTGCAGTGTGTTTTCACAGGGTCTTATCAAGAAGGCCTATTTCTTACTCCTTGAATCTGGGGTGGCCTTGTATCTTGCACTGACTGAATGAGATGGAAGGGACCATGTGCCAGTTGGGAGCCTCTCAGCCTCAGGGATGCTTCCACTTGTTCTTTTCCAACCCTACCACCACCATGTAATCAAACTGGTGTTAGCCTGTTGCAGGAGAAGCTACATGGGGGAAAGCCAAGCGTCTTCAGCCTTCAGCCTGTCAACCCCCAAACATGTGAGAAAGCATACTATGACATAGCAGAAACACCTCCTTGACCTACAGCTGACTACAGATGCATAAGTGAACCCAGTTGAGACCAGAAGAGTTAATCAAACCCATTCATGAACTCATGAACAAACTTAGATTGCCGTTTTTTAAAAGTCACTGAGTTTGGTGTAGCCTAAAATAGTTAACTGACATAGATACCATGGTCTGCTTACATTTTGCTGATTTTCCCTCAAGTATAAATGTCTTATTAGGAGGATTCTGTGAGTAGAGCATGCTCATTGAAACACAGAAAGTCAAAGTAAAAAGTGAAAATCCACTCCTCCATCTTTTGCTTCCCTCATCCCATGTTTCAAAGTGTCATTTTTAACCTTCGTGGTTTCACTCTGGGGGAGCTATATATTGATAGGAGCTGTGTGAGTTCTCATTTTTACTGTGCAACAAGAACAAAAAACCAATCTGGTAGAGTTCAGGCCTCCACTGTAATTTGGGCTTTGCTGGAGGATGTCGACTAACTTCCTGCTTGGCTCCCCAGCAGCCCTCAGCAGCTGTGGGCTTGAGCATCTATGACCCTCCAGGCTGTCATTCTGTATAGTCGGTTTAGGCACCAGAAGACAGTTCTCCACATCTGCTCTCCTTCTCAGTTATAATTGGGTGCATGGTTATTTCCTCTGGGAACACTGGCCGGATCCCGTTGCTAGGTTCTGCTCAGTATTTTCACACTCTAGAGTTTAACGCTCTCTTTCCTAATTCTCATAGTAAACACATAACAGAATTCTCATTTGGAGAGCCTTCAGAGAGCAATGTAAGTCGTATCCCCAACAGCCCACTTTTATTTCTCTGTGGAAAACTGTGGCTTCTGCCTGCTACAATTTGTGATCACCAGAGAAATAGTTTTGCTTGTATTTCTCCTAATACTGGCGATACAGCTTTGAGAAACAACCAGAAAAGGGGAACGTGGGGTGAGTTGACCATTTTAAATAGCCAGAGAGTGTCTTTATAGGCTTTGAATGTAAACAAACAGGATATAACATGCAGAAGGGTAATTTTAAAAAAATGATATTATGCAATTACTTTCACATTGCAAAGCAAAAAAACTAGACTACAGAAGCAGAACGTGCAAAAGAAGTGATCAAAATGAATTTTGTCCTTAAGTGAACTCTTATCTCTAGTCTAGGAATATGGTTGCTGGCAGAGGCTAGACACTAAGTATTAGAGAGGCTTGGGGATAAACTGTGTGTGTGTATGTGGGGTGTGTGTGTGTGTGTGTGTGTGTGTGAGAGAGAGAGAGAGAGAGAGAGAGAGAGAGAGAGAGAGAGAAAGAGAGAGAGAGAAAGAGAGAAAGAGAAAGAGAGAGAGAGAGAGAGAGATGAGTCTCTATCCATGATAGGAAACTTCCCAATGTGTAATCAAGAGAGGGAGAGAGGGATATTAATGGGACTACCTGGAAGTCTCACTGTTGCCTTCTAGTCATTGAGGAGACACAGTAAAATGAAAGTGCAAGAGGTTAGCTGAATGGCCTATGACCCATAGAGCAGAAAGCTGTCTGGCAAGTAACTCTCTGGCCACTGGTGGTGCTATTAAAGATGTACATAAAGTGTGTTTCCCATGGACCAGATTAGGCCATAGAGAGCAACCCTAGGGGTGGCTTAATCATGTGACTGCCGAGACTGGCAAAGACTCTGTAGGACAGAGGTGCAAGGCAGGATGCCCAGAAGGCAGATAGCAAGGAGATCTCCAGGTGAGAGAGCCAGTCAAGGGCGGCCTTCTGAGTACATTTGAAAGCACTTCAAGAAGAGAGGCGTTCACCTGTCTTTCCATCCCTACTATGGCCAGAGAGTGAGAAACATCAGCCCATGCTGGTGTCCTACCCCCTCCCCTCCACCCTTTCCTTCTATCTCAGCCCTTATGAAGGCAGACACGGTAGGGACTAAGTTAGGGGCAGATGGGATGACAACCTGAAGGTGAGGCAGAGAGAAAGGTGGTCTCTTCAGTATGCCCCGAACAGGGCTAAGTGGACCAGGAGAGAAGTATTTCCTTGGAACAGAGTTCAAAATTGTAGTTAATGTAAAAAAAAAAAAAAAAAAAAAAAAAGGAGTCATTTGAATTATTACCCTAATTATTGAATTATTAGGTATTAGTAAGTAATGAATTATTACTTTTTTTTTTACTTGAAGAAACTGAAAATTTTTTGATTATCAAAATGAAAATGAAAGTTCTGGGAGTTTGCCTAGGGTTTATCCAAAAGACAAGAAAGAACTGCCCATTACCCCACAGCAGGTTGGAACTGGTTTATGGGGAGGCAAGAATGACATTGCTTTCTGATCACCCGAGGTCCTCTGTGTTCAAGTGAATGTTTAAGTACACAAGCGCAAAGAAAACAGAACTTGATACAATTACAAAGTGTGCTCTAAGATTATTGCAAATTATATTTATCTTGAATTATGGAATTTAAGTTTATCGCTTTTATGGATCGTCTGTGACCCATCCAAGATAATGCTTTCTATTGGGACACTTCAGTCCGTTGAGCATCCAACTCTAGATTTTGGCTCAGGTCATGATCTCAAGGTCATGGGATTGAGTCCTGCATAGGGCTCAAGGCTCAGGATGGAGTCTGCTGGAAATTCTCTCTCTCATCCTCTCCCTTTACCCCTTCCCCACTCATGGACACACCCTCTGTCTCAAATAAATAAATCTTTTTAAAATAAAATAATGTCTTAGCTTTTTAATAATGTGTTAGCTTTTTAAATACTTTTAAACATGTTATCTCCTTTGCTCTTCACAAAAACTTGTACATCTATGGTCTGGTGTTATGATCTGATTATTTAGGTGACCAAACTGAAGCTCAAGAGAAATCAGGTAAATTGCCCAGACCCATTGGTGGATTTCAGGTTTCTGACCCTTCGTCCAGCTCTCTTCCCATGATTTAATTAGACCAGGTTTCCCTATTTCCACCTCTGTGCTCATGAATTCATTAATTTATTAATCCTTCCATTTATTCGGCTATTTTTTTGATGTAAAGTTATCAAGCATTGAACATGTGCCAGTGGGGGAAATTGCCATTAATAACAAGTTCAAAATGGGGATCCCTGGGTGGCGCAGCGGTTTGGCGCCTACCTTTGGCCCAGGGCGCGATCCTGGAGACCCGGGATCGAATCCCACGTTGGGCTCCCGGTGCATGGAGCCTGCTTCTCCCTCTGCCTATGTCTCTGCCTCTCTCTCTCTGTGTGACTATCATAAAAAAACAAAACAAAACAAAACAAAAATAACAAGTTCAAAATGTAATTATAATCTGTAACGAAAGCCACTAACCAAGGAAAACACTCTGTCTTGAGTGTGTTACACGTATCTGGGTGAAATGGGAACTGAAACCTCAGGTGGATTAGGAACAAGAGTAAGGCAGTGTGGTGAGAGGAAGCCAAGGGCCTGACAAGGGCTGGGCCTGGCTGGCCACATCAATGATTCTGGTCTTAGCCTAAGAATGACAGGAAGCCATTTATGGATTTTAAATGGGGATTGTGTGATCAGATTTTCAAAGTCAGACAATGTATCATCATCCTAAACCAAGGGAAACAGAATTATGAAGATAAATACACTGCCCCAAATAACCTGATTCATAAATCCAAAGAAGAAATTGAGCAGTTTTCTCTGCTGCCTAGCCCATGAAATTCCTCTGGACCTATAACTGAGTGAGGAGGTATTTATAACTGATTGTTTTGATATATCTAAAAATTAATTCTTGAGGACCTCAAGAAGCATCTCATACTTTTTTTTTGCATCTCATACTTTTTTCTTTTCAGTAACATTGTGTGTGCTTTTTTTCTTTAGTTCCATTATCCACTCATTCAGCAAAAATTTTCCCAATGAGAACACCTGTTTGAGCAGCACAATATGCTGTGATGACAGATGACCTCTGCCTCTGAAGAGCTTATGCCTGTCTATGATTGGTTTGATTTTATACAGCATGAGGGCATTATTGCCCTGATCCAGGAAGACAGGATGCTAGACCTGGTTTTGCAGTAGTTTGCTGGGTTTTCTCTAAACCATTTATATTCTTTTTAATTTTTTTTTCTACCAAGATGGTTGGCTAAAGTTATGGGAGCCGTATGGAGTCAAAGAATTAGATGAATTTGATGCATGTGTGTGTTGGGTTGTGTGTGTATGTGCGTGTGTGTGTATGTGTATAAAGCCACTTATGGGTCTTAAGCTTGGGTCTTACGTGATCCAATTTGCAAAGTCAGCTATCTTATAATCATATACTATATATAACTATATGTGAAAACACACACACAGTCCTTTAAACTTGATTTCTTTTTTTTAAGATTTATTTATTTATTCATTCATGATAGAGACAGATATATATATATATATATATATATATATATATATATATATATAGAGAGAGAGAGAGAGAGAGAGAGAGAGAGAGAGGCAGAAGACACAGGCAGAGGGAGAAGCAGGCTCCATGCCAGGAGCCCAACGAGGGACTCGATCCCGGGACTCCAGGATCATGCCCTGGGCCAAAGGCAGGCGCTAAACCACTGAGCCACCCAGGGATCCCCCTAAACTTGATTTCTACTAAATATGTAGAATACACCACGATGTTGTATACTATATGATTCCCTGAAGATTGGAGAAACAAACACAACTTGATATTAATTTCATTCTTATTAGAGACATTCTGAATTTCCATGTCCTCTCAGATTCTCTTGGGGAAAAAATAGTTAACTGGGCATAAACAATTCAGATAGCACGGAAGGTACCTTCACCTACTCGCCTCTCCATAGATTAATCCTGTTTGAGAACCACAATGACAATGCACTGGCTCCAGTGTGGGCTTTGATGCCCGCTCCTTGTATCTTTCACTGCAGGGAGTGTGGCTCCACCCTGAGCCCTTTCTCAGAGGAGTCTTCCCTGACATTGCTTCCCAGTTGTGGGTTGTTGGCTTCCTTTGGAAAAGCCCTATGGATATGCTGCACCAACAGTATTCACAAAGAATGCCCTGTTTCTGTGAAAAGTCTCAGTAGACATTACAAAGACGAAGGTTCTCTGTCTGACTTATGCTGGGCGTTTACAGAGACTAGTTCTGGAAGCTTTGTAAGTCGACCAGAATACATATCAAATCATATTTGCACTCCCACCTGCTGTCCGAAAAGAGGCACTACATTTTTTTCCCTCCTTAATTTTGTTAATGTTAAATTCCTTTGAAGTCTGGTCAATGTATTTTTGTCTTTTTGCTGGAAATTTGGGGAAAGTGAAAGAATGGAAGAAAATGCTTTTTTTTATTAATTAGAAATGTACAAATAATTCATTGTTTACACTGGATTCATTATTTTTTAAAGGTTTAATATTTTTGAGAAAGAATACAAGTCAGGGGGTGCAGAAGGAGAGGGTGAAGCAGGCTCCATCTCAGGACCCCAATCATGACCTGATCAAAAGGCAGATGCTTAACCACTGAGCCACCCAGGCACCCCATCATTCTTTAAAATATGGTTTAAACTAATTCATTCAATAAATAATTCATGAGTCCTTACCACTGGCCGGTTATGTTACTCAAGGGAGATTTATTGGGGAATGAGCTAGACATGGCTCCTGTCTCCACAGTGCATGTGGTTTAGTATAGGAAGAAAGGGAAAGAAAGGGGAAGGCACAGGCATACCAAGGACAGTGGAATGGCATGATTAAAATCCTAGAGTAAGAGAAGGCAGGTGGCTTTAGGAAACCCTAAGGCAGTGTGGCAAGCTGGTTATGTAAACTGAGTCACATGTACCATTGTGAGGAGGCAGTTTAGGCTTCCTTATATTATAAGCAGAGGAGCTGAATGGTCAGATTTGTCTTTGAATAAATACAAATAGCATTTATTGAGATCTCATGACATGCTGGTTGCTGTGGTGACATCTACATTTATCTTATTTGTTACAATAATTTCATGAAGTGCATGCATTATTTCTCCCATTACACCCATGAACACAAGGAAGCTTAGAGACGTCAAGCAAGTTGTCCACGATCTTTCAGCTAAGCGAGAACTTAGCAGCCTTGACTCAAAGGGATAATTATTTCCCCAGAGCTCCAAAAGTATGAAGGCAGTTCTCATGGACTGGCTTGTGCCACATGTCCACTCCTGAACCAGTCAGTGAAGCCGAGGGTATAGAATGATTGATTGGACAGAACTGAGACAGGTGGTCACTTCTGGAGCTTCAGTTGGGGAAGCTCTTCCTAGGAGACCCTAGGAACTGGTTGTGTTGTTCTCCAAAAGAAATTCAAACTGCTATGCCAGAAAAAGAAGACTAAGTGGATTCTGGACAGTTAAAAGTGACAGATGACCATGACCTCTCCTCAGTTTAATTTAAAACAATTTTTTGGTCCTGTTTAATCATTTGCTACCAAAACTTTTACCAACAATTTTAGAAAATTTTAGCAAATAGCAGACTTGAGTTATGCATAATCCTAACAACATTGTTACGAAAATAAAGCACTGCAAGTAGGATCAGAAAGGAGGAGTAAGGGATCCCTGGGTGGCGCAGCGGTTTGGCGCCTGCCTTTGGCCCAGGGCCCGATCCTGGAGACCCGGGATCGAATCCCACATCAGGCTCCTGGTGCATGGGGCCTGCTTCTCCCTCTGGCTGTGTCTCTGCCTCTCTCTCTCTCTGTGTGTGTGTGTGTGTGACTATCATAAATAAAAAATTAAAAAAAAATAAAATAAAAAAAATAAAAAAAAAAAAAAAAGAAAGGAGGAGTAAAAGCAGTGACCGTAGTAAACAAAGCTCACCATCAATCAAGGGTATTTTTGAGGGCATTTCAATTACTCCAACAGATTTCATTTATGAACGTCAAAGAATCAATGAATGAACCTTGGAGTTTGCTTCTTACTATAAATGATGAAAAAGTACCCTGAGAATTTGGATGGCTTATATCCGGTCTTACAGGCACATAATGGCTTTTTTTGGACATTGCCATCAAGACTTTCCTGGGGAAGCATTTCAAAACTGGTCATTCCCAAATCCCTCCAAGTTTTCAAAGTTTTCCCTATGTTTCTTGTGTTTCAACATGGTATTTTCCTGTTTCATTTTTTGTTTGTTTTTAAATACTCCAATGACATTTTAACTGCATTAAAAAATTACTTTTTTTTAAGAGAACTCTTTGGGCCCTTTGGAGTCTTATATAAAGTGACTGTTCTCAAAATCTTCCATCTCGGGACCCCTTATGTTCTTAAAACCTATTGAGAATCCCAGAGAGCTCTCCCGGAGCTGGAAGTTAAGTCTAACATAAGGGTGAAATATAACAATATTTATCATATCAGAAATTAAAATTGAGAATTAAAAATTATTCCTCAATAATAATAAATCCATTCTATGTTAGCATAAGGAACATTTTTCACGAAAATAGCTCTATTTCCTAAATTATAACAAATAGTGATGAGATTAGAAATTGTTTTACATGTTTGCAAATCTCTTTAATGTCTGACTTAATCAAGCATAGATTCTTATATCTGCTTTGGAGTCAATCTGTTGTGATATGTTGCTTTGGTTAAAATATATGAAGGAAATATGGCTTTGTACAGATGCGTAACTGAAAAAAGGAGGAATATTTTAATACCCTTTTCATATAGTTGTGTATATTCTTCTTTAATATCCTGCCCAAACTCAACAAATAGCAGTTTCACAAGGGTTAATTACATATCAATAAACTCATCATGCTCTGTTACATTAAAATACATTGGTCTATCTTGCCCTTGAAATGGATCTTTTGTCCATGCATGATTTATAACATCATGCTTTTAGAAAGCATCAGTTCACAAAGTCATGCAAATCTTCCATATGTTGACATATTTCATTATAAAAATCAATACAGCACATTAATTAATATCACTGCTGATCTCACAAGAAAAGTCTTTAAGTATTAGGATGCTGTCAAGCTCACAGTGGTACATACAAGTTTTTCAAAATTTTAGCTCCTGCTTGAAAGCTTAGATTTGTCATTGCCCACAAATTCTTGTCTTCCTTAAAGCAATAGACTTACTTCATTCATTTTTGAGAAAATATCCACCAAATATTCAAGTCCGTGTGGCAATGAAAAATACATGGCTACTAGTACAGTTTGGTGCTGTTGCTTTGATGTGCTAAGGTAACAGCAGAGTTATCCACCATTATTTTTAGACATTTAGTGAATTTGTCAACACAGTGGGAAAAGCAAATAACTTCTTACTTAGTACTTTTTTCAAAACCTGAGGTTTTGACCTCAGGTTACCACCTCCTCACAGGATCTTAGAGATCTCCAGCAGTTCTGCTATAGTGTGAACAAACATGGTGGCCATTATTGGAGATCACATTGACGTTCCCTGCCCTGGTGGACTTGACCATGCATGCTCTTAGATAAGTCTTATTCCTAGGCACATATTGCTTATTTATGTTTATAACAGACAGTGGTTCAAAGCAGAAGCATAGGTCCATGGCCATTGAAATAGAATCTGCTATAAGGACCATACACATCATATTGGACCAAATTTTGTCTCAAGATGCTTACTCTTAAATAAACCACAAAAGCCAATGGTATAGATAGAAGATGTTATTAGTATTACATTCAGTTTTGATTTTCATTTGTTAGGAATAAAGAGTTTTTACGTTAATAAGCTAAGTGATGTATAAAATTTAAACTTGGTTTTCTTCTCTTTTATTTTGTTATTTAGAAGTGAAATATAACATTTTAAAAATAGGTTATTTTTGTCATGTTTTTATTCCTAATATCAGTGATGAAAGGATTTTATTCTATTTTTGCCTGTTCATTTATTCTATTTTTTTTAAGATTTTACTTATTTATTCATGAGACACACACACACACACACACACACACACAGAGGCAGAGACACAGGCAGAGAGAGAAGCAGGCTCCATGCAGGGAGCCCGATGTGGGACTCGGTCCCGGGACTCCAGGATCACGCCCTGGGCTGAAGACAGGTACCAAACCGCTGAGCCACCTAGGGATCCCCCATTTATTCTATTTTTGATGCCATAACACATAGTGAAATTTCCATCCCCATGGTAATAAACATTTGTGATACAAATCATGATAGGTCTTATTGAATTCATATCTTGGTAGATGGATTTTCTTTATGTAATGACTTTAAGGGGCATGTATTACTTGTTAAATGGTTAAAATATGTTGCTTCATACACATATATGATGATTTTATTTTAATGTGAAATGAAGTGTTTTTGAAGACAAAAGCACCTTTCTCATATTCAGCTAAAGTGATAGAAATCTAAGGGTCTTTTCGAAATTATATATTAAAATAAAAGAGGCTGTCAAAGCCCCAAAATGTTAATGCTTCACTGTGCTATGATGCCATGTAAGAAACCAACCATGCACTTCGGTATCTAGGGCATCCCTGGGTGGTAGATAGTACAATTTACATAAATAGGCATACCTGTTTATGTAAACAGGTAAGTCTTTGTACATAAACAGGCATACCTAAATCTACTTTTGTGTGATCCTCTTCCTCCTCTATTCAACAGATCTTATAATTATACTATGTCCACCACTGGATCATAAACTCCACTTATCATGTCTCCACCTCACTTTTCTTTGGATTTTAGATCTTCACCAAAATTCCAGTTATTTCCAAGAAGAATTACCAATTAGTCCAACATCAATAGTTTTACTCTCTGGACCTTCAGATAACACCAGGACCTTGGTCCATGACTATGGGATACTAGGATTCATTCAAAGCTACACAAGTCTTATTCAGAGGAAAGCTCCATGGAAAGCTGGAGAGAGAATATCTACCCACAGGGTAGATTTTTGCAGCCTGCCGATTTTCTTTCTCTGGTCACACAATGATTCGAATTTTTTCCTCTTTTCAGCATCATACTGACAATGCCAAAGCCTATGAGTTTCTCAGGGACCTACAGAAATACTGGGTATTAAAAATAAATAGTAGCACCAAAATTCCAAAAGAAACTGTCAGATTAACATTAATGTATATTTAATTATATCACTACAAACTGTAACACTAGGTTCACTTAATTAATTGCTAAATTTAGTATTAAAACAATTCCATTACCTTTGAAAACAATTTCTAGATTAGATCGTATTATGCTGCAAGAATTCCTGAGTGTGCTTGATGACTGCCTAGAAATCATAACCAGTCATGAATTAATTGGATTATTCACAGTCCAATAATTTCTGAAGCCAAATTATAAAAATGCGTTCAAATTATATACAGGACAAATTGCACTTAATATGGGACTCAAGGGCATCTTACATGTTTACTGTGATGTGTGATAGAAGCTTTAAAACAAAGTGGGATCCATGAAGGTTTTAACATAGCCCTGGCAAAAGTACCTCTTATTACTTAGACACCTGCTTATCTCAGATAGCGTGTTATTTCCACTCCCTCCCCCCAAAAAAAATGCCTTCCCTAGAGTTTGTAATAAGCATACTTCGGTGTATTTTTTAAAGGCCCGTGACTTCCATGTAGCCTTAAGTCATTGAT
Organism: Nyctereutes procyonoides; assembly: GCF_905146905.1. Lineage (NCBI taxonomy): Eukaryota > Metazoa > Chordata > Mammalia > Carnivora > Canidae > Nyctereutes > Nyctereutes procyonoides. The sequence continues at coordinate 46,413,609 of NW_026575133.1, read as the reverse complement.
TAGAAACTTTCATCAACATGACTGATTAGGGGGAATCACAATATGTCTCTGCTACTACAGAAAAATGTTGTGTATTAAGGGAAAAAAAAAACAAGATAGAGGAAAGATATATCTCTGAATTTGACTGATTTTATTTCTTTGATGCTATATGAAAGGATTTTCTCTGGTGAAAATGCACTAATCTCCTATTGCTGTGTAGATGCAGAGGTTGAGAAGAGTCATTTGTCTTCGCTTTCTGAAAGCAAGGAGAACTCTAAAACTCACAGTGATAGCAGTGGATGCCTTGGAGATTATCCTGTAACAATACCAAGGACATGATTTTGAAGAGAGATCCAATTCACCTTAATGGGAAGATGAAAAATGATTGAGAAATTACTATCTTTAAAACAAACAAAAATGGTGATAAGTTATATCCACTAAGAATAAAAAGAAAGAAATATTAAGCCACACAGTTCACTGGATACTTACTTAATACAAACTTTAAGATGATCATGAGTTATTACTCTGGAAACATCCCATGATAATATCTTGATAATGGTTTATTCTAAAAAGGTAAAATTAGTGTTTTTCCTTTCCTTTTTTCTTTTTATTTCTTTTCCTTTCCTTTTCTTTTCTCTTTTCTTTTTTTAATTTTCTTTTCTTCTCTTTTTCTACTCTTTGTCTTTATCTCTCTTTTCTTTCATCCCTCCCTTCCTGCCTCCCCTTTCTTTTTCTGTTCTTGCTTTTCCCCTCTGAGTCTCTTTCTTTCTTAATCTACTACCTTATTCTATTCCTTCTTGTTCTCTTTTACACTTGATCTTCATGGAAATTTCATAAAGAATATCAACTGTTACTTCTAGGATGACGATTGATAGAGTTTACAAACCAAGAGGTTTTCCTTGGGTGTAGGAATAACAGGTGCCTTTAGTACATCATTAATCTCTTAATGGAATGGAATGAGTTTTTTTGGGGGGAAATAAAATTCTAACAAAAATCTCTTATGAGGCAAAAGTCTCCAAAAAGTCTTGGCAACTTTTATGTTAGTAAAATTTATGAACATTTATTGTTTTTAGAGTCATGGTTCCTAAGCTTCCCTGTTTGAGGCTCAAAACACAATGTATTTCCAAGAGTAAGGGAGCTGGACAATCTCACTTCTATGACACAGCCCTAAAGAATCTCTGTGAGACTTGGTTATAATCAGAATCTTTTCTAGGATTTTTAGGACTTCTTTGGACAATTCTTTTGGTCTAAGGAACCTTGCTAGATGCAACATCATAAAGAATTGTTTCACCAACCTGATCCCATAGATACCATAATAAATTTGAAATGTGTTTAAGAACCATGTAAAACTGAAAGAAGAGCCAGAATGAATGAGGTAAAGATAAACTCAAACTTCACAATTTTAAAAATGTCCCTACAACATGATATCACTAAGTCACAATATTATGCAGTGTGCATGTGGGTTTGTATTTGCCTGTGTAAGCATGTGTGCATAATGAATTTCATAATGCTAGTCTGCTGCTGTAGGTAGAATCATAACCCATATGAGCCATGTTGAGATCGAACAGTTGACTCTAGTGTAATCTCAACTTTAGAGCTAACCCATAGGGTCGTTGGCTAGTAGTGTAAAGGCCATGTGTAGTGGGGACTTGATGGCTTATATTGCAGTACCCAAGGGAGCTTGATGAGCTGAGACATACTCTGGATTGATGTCCAATGGGGGTAAAGCAAAGTCTTTCCAGGTCATAATGAAATGGGGAGTTTGCGTGGATTTTGGTACAACTCAGTCTGTTCATTAGAGATATGAGTGTCTACATTTGAAAGGGGCTGGTTAAGTCAAAATCTGACTAGAAACCTGGCAGGAGAAATTAATCCCTAGGTATACTGGATCACGTAAAAGGCCTTCAGTTGTGTCACTCATCAGATAATCTCTTTAACATAAACTTGAAAAGGACTTTAAGTAAAGAAATACTCTTTCCCATCCTTTCTTAGGAAAAAAAATATTGAATTTTCTGGCTCTGTGTAACTGACTGTGTTACCACAATAAAGGGATATATGGAAACATTGGCTTCATTATAAAAACATGTCAATCAGGATTCTGATGGATGCTTTACCTGTTATTTTATATAACAAAAGATGGTTTTCTAAGGTATGAAAGGATTTACAATTTCTGGGAAATGAGATTAATTTCTCAGTGATAGTGATAGTTTGTGTCACTGTATGATAATTCTTATATTTAAACACTTTTCAAGAGTGAGTGAGTAGACATGCCTGGCTATTAAGACAAGGCCTTTCTCCCATTGAACATCAATCCAGAGCATGCTTCAGCTCATCAAGCTCCTTTGGATACTGCAGTGAAGCACGTGTTTCAGTGGAGCATGTGACTCTTAAACGCAAGTTCATGAGTTCAAGCCCCACACTGGGCATGGAAGCTATAAATAAATAAATAAATAAATAAATAAATAAATAAATAAATAGCAGCTACTGGAATCATCTGCATAAAACTGAGGAAGGGAGACTTTCCAACCCTCATGCTTCCTCTGAAATGGACACTGGAAGGTCCCGAACCTTTGAATGAGAATCACTGCCTTCATAAGTAGGAGAGCTAAGCTTTGTACCCAGGTCTTAAAACATATTCTATGTTATTTTTGTTGCTTTCATTCATTTTTAGGAGTTGCACTGACCTCTTCTAGGTTAAATTGAATATTTTCAGTGAAAAGGATAAAACATATTAATTGAACCCTTGCTGTGTGGTCCCCACCATCATAAACGCTCCAAGCCGCAAGCACTGCAAACACTATATAAGTGATAAGGCAGTTTCAGGAGAGAAATTGGGATGCTTGGCAGTAGGGAAGGACTCATTGAAGTTGGTCTTCGGAAATGGGTCGGACTTAGTCTGATGAAAGTCCACACAAGGGCACACCTGAGGTGAAGGACAGAAATAGGATTAAATGCATAACTGAGAAGGGAGACAGTTGTGCGCATTTTGGAGAGTAGAAGCATAGACACAGTGGATCCGATCACATGAAGTTGTATCACAGGAGACCCTTGAAAATTAGTCAAGTGAGTTTGAAGTTTTTATCATGTGAAATATGGAGTAATTGGAAAATTTTGAACAACGTGGATGGCTTCAAAGTAATCTAGGAAGCTCAGTCCATTATGTCCATGTCAGTTTTTTCTTTAGGATTTTATGTATGTATTTGAAAGAGAGAGCATGAATGTGGGCAGGAGCAGAGGGACAAGTGAACTCCCTGCTGAGCGCAGAGCCTGATGATGTGTGGCTCCATACCAGGACCCTGAGATCATGATCTGAGCCAAACTCAGACACTTAACCAATTCAACCATCCAGGCTGTCCGTGTCCAAGTTAATTTTGGGCAGACAGGTTATGGGAGTCAGCAGGGAAGTTTCTGAGACACACACACACACACACACACACACACACACACACAGTATAAATTGGCAACCTTTATAGCTAACTCTCTAACCCTATTAGGTATCCTTAGGATTAGACATAATTTAAATGTAGGCCAGATAGAAGGTGGAATATACTTGACACTCAAAAAAGTAACTGCTAATATAAAAGTTTGTGGCAAAAGCACAGGTGTCAAGTTTTCATTGTATGGCTTTTTTCCCCTCTTTCTCATCAAATATCTTTAAATATATATGAAAATTAACATCCTCTCTGTACCTTGTTGAATGATGGGAACTCTTTCCATCCCCCAAATTCTAATCTCCAGAGTATCCCGTCAATGGCCTGGATAGCTCATTTGGGCTCTTGAAAATAGAAGAAAAGTTAGGAGGCTACTTTTATAATTTGGAAAAGTACTATTATTATGAAAAATGGCAAAAGTCTCAGAAGATGATTGAAAATTGAAAGCTAATAGAGATGAACCAGAGAAATGCTACGCTGAAAACGTGATAAAAGTATTCAGCACAAGCACAGTGAGAGAGATTTCAAAATTGGAAAAACAAAACAAAACGAAACAAAACAGAAGGGAGGGAGGGAAAATTTTGGAGAAGATGAAGACGTTTTAGGACGTAGGGACCCGTGGACCACAGCTGAAGAGAAAGTACCCAAAATGATTGTGTCACTAGCTCCCCCCCCCCCCCCCGAATGAGGCTATTGCTCTAGTTATCACCCTGTGGAAACTAACCCTAAATGAGGTACAAATATCCAAGGGAGCAAGGGCCATGTTTCCGTGATTTGTTCTTTATTGCCAGGAGGTGACTGCAGATAAAGCCCATTTCGGGGTCCTTATGAGATCATTCCATCACCTGCCAATTACCAGCAAGCATCAGAAGTATTGGTGGAGTTGAAAGAACATGCAGCCAAACAAAATGCGAGTCATCACCTCACACATTGCTCTGCTAACACTTTGCCTTTTCCCCCTGTTCACAGAACCGAAAGTAAGCTGCAAATTAGGCCGATCTGCGTCCACATCAGGTGTGCCCCCTCCATCCGTCACTCCTCTCAGGCAAGCCAGTGACCTGCAACAGAGCCAGGTACCATCATCGTTAGCCAATCGTGATTGACTTCCTGTGATACAACATGCCAAACGCTTCCACCTCTGTCTGTCATGTGTTGCTGTAGACAACCTTTGCATTTGCTTTTATTTTTCTATGTTTGTGTGTGGGTGGAGGGGGTGAGTTGTGGCAGTCTGTGTTCTCATCTGAAACGAAAAGTCTTTCTTCTCTGTGACCGGTGAAACTTTCTTTGCTGTTTGTTACCAAATCGTTTTTGTCTCTGGTTCCCATCGTTCTGTAAAATTAATGTAGTAAATTTGTACTCTATGTATTGGCTTAGCAGTTATTTTTTTTAAAAATTCTTTCTCTCTTCCATGTTTTGTGTACTTTTATACTGTCTCTGAAAATTTATCAACATTTGATAAATTTATCTGTTTTATGTAGAGTTCTTTTTAAATGTTTTGTCTACAACACTTGCACAGATGTTGTCAATGGATTTGTACATACCTTTTAGCTCTTATCCTATTATGCTGTAATATTTGTGGCCATTTTGCTTTTATTTCTATTTAGCTTGGAGCATGATTGTAAGACACTGTGAATATCGATGTCCTTATAAATATTCATATACCAACTCATCTGGATTGAACATGGCAGCTAGTCTTCTTTCTTAGGCTATAAAGACAAATTGACCGACCAGATAATCTAGATATTTACCCAAAATTGTAGATTAATAAGGCGATCTTTAAATAAATGACTTTCCTCTCTTAACCCCAACAACATCAGAAATGTTCTCAGAAAGAGAATGTAAGTGTTCGTGCATGGTAAAGAAGATCTCTATTATCACTTGGAGCAAAGAGTCAAAAAATAAAGGCATAAAAAAAAAAGAAATAAAGGCATAAACTAAAATATCATTTAATCCTTTACAGTAACAGTATGTTGCTCTGCTGTTCATTTGGGTAAATGGTTGTCTATGAGGAATTTAGTATGGAAAAAAATCATGACACGTGAATGGCTGTCTATAACTCACCCAATAGAAACCCAGTACATCGACTTAATTTGTGAAGCTTAATTGTTGTTACCGTTCAGTATTATGAGTGTTAAATAGGGTAATGTCATCCTGGAGTGATTTCTCTCTGCTTCCCAGCTTTAATCTTTGCATTCATAAAACTCTTCTGAAATAGTAAATTATAAAACTAGCGATGGTACCTCCATGGGAACTGTCCATTACTGATTAGCAAATTACATATTCATCAATTATTTAAAATGTCAAGCTATTTTAAAAACATAACTAAGCAGAATAATTGCATTTTTTTTTCTAATGGGAGACATGGTGCTTTTTAGTATTTTGGTCTGGCTTAAATATGCACAGGATTTGATTTATGAATATATGAGATATCTATAAACATGAGAGATGAGAGGCTTCTCTCAAGGGCATCTCAAGTGTCATTTAGAATTCCTTGTGTCTTAATTTAAAATGTTAAATGCTTTCATAACTAAATGTATTCAGCTCAAATGCTTTTTGGGCAAAAAAGAAGTAGAAACGATAAGACAATGAATTAATAAATAAATAAAACAATTGACCTCACTAAGATGAACTGCCATCTTAGTTGATTTAAAGCTATTTTTAAAAAATTGCATTTATCAATATTTAAAGATTAAAAAATTTGCTACAGAAAGGAAAGAAATTTAGCTGACTGTCAAAAGGTTGTATTAGCATAATCGATTTTCTAAGGACATGTACCTTGCTATATTATATTGCCCTCAGTATCACAGTGTGGTTTTGTGTTCTGTTTTTTTTTCCCTTTTTTTTCTAATTATCTTTATAGTTATTTCATCCTAAGCCCCTTTAATTCTCAACGAAAGCAGGTTCTTGGGGTAAACTTCCAGAATAAAAACAAGACACAATGTTTGTGCCTTTGCATTATCAACTCTTTGCTCACCTAACGGGATACGCTTTATTCTTCCGAAGATAGCAACATGAGAAAGCCCCTCCCCCTCTCCCTCCTCACATTGCTTGCACACTGTTAGTTTCCCTACAAACCAGCAGAAATTCTGGCACACATCCATATGTAGATGGGCTGTCAGGTTTCCAAATTAGAAGGTGAGCCTCTGAGTCTCTCCTCTGTGGACTGTGACTGATTGTAGTATTTGCCTATTCCTATGTTCTAGAACAAAAGAGGTAAGCAGGACTCAGAAGAACCTGGCTTTGCACTCCTATGACTTAACATTGGGCTAAAGTCAGTGGCTACCTATGAAAGATTCTCTTCTCACTTAATTCCCATGCTCTTGACTGAGATGTGTCTCTAACAACCAGGATGAACTGCCCTTTTTTTTTTTTTTTTTTTTTTTTTGGTAATCCAAGGCAGCGTTAACCTGTTGACTCTAAGAGTGAATATCTGTACACCGACTAGGATATGGAATGCCTAGCATTATCAAACAATCACCCTAAGTGGCTTCTGAAGCAGTTTTTCCTGATACCAGGATTCCCAGGAACTACATAATACAGAATGCTTAATAGGAGATGAATCCACTTCTTATTAGGAAATTGTGGAAAACCACGTGATTCCTTTTAAACAAAAACAATTGCTAATCCCTAAAATAATTCTAAGGGTGCTTATCAGCTGAGGAACTTGGCTTTAGGATGCCAGTGACATTTCAGCCACATTAAGGGACATTATCGTTCATAGAGAAGGAACTGTGTTTCCTTTCAGATTGCTTGTTCACATCTTATCGCTTTTCTGTTTCCTCAGTACAATTTTTGACTTACCATTACATGTCATGATAAGAGCTTTCTAAGAAGTGTTGCAAGAGTATGTGTATGGAAGTGCCTAACATTGCTCCAGCAGAGAATTACGGAGGTTGCCTGCAAGTGCCCCTCCACCACCTCCCCGGCTAGGCCAATAATGATTGCCCACCCCCAAAGAGTCTAGTTACAGTTACATTACTGAGCCACAGAGGAACCTAGGGCCAGCAGTGACTGTCCACCATCAGCATTTGTGTGTTAACAAAGGTCAAGATAACACTTGCTTGGTTTTGCAATCTTGGCCTCCGATAACTACAGTAAACACAAGATTTGTAGAAAATGCATAATCTTACCTGACTGGAAGTTCGAAATATGCAAGAGAAAATGTAGTGCTCAGGAGAGAAGTGAGTTGTAAAGCATTAGAGTGTTATATTCTTTGAAACTCAGAGAGATGAAAACAATTTTTTTTTTCTCTCTTAATTTACTCCAGAATAGGTAGACTAGACATGGGGTAAGACATTTCCTTGGAATTTTATTGCAATGTAGCCACATATTTTGACATTCATCTTAAAGCAGTTCTTTGGAAATTAAACTGAGTTTCTGTTCCTGCTATGGAAATGCTGTTTTCTTTCCTTAGTTATAAAAGTAAAACTTCACTGGGGCACCTGCGTGGCTCAGTCGGTTAAGGGTCTGCCTTCGGCTTAGGTCATGATCTCAGGGTCCTGGGATGGAGCCCTGCAGCCAGCTCCCTGCTCAGTGGGGAGCCTACTTCTCCCTCTCCTCCCTGCTTGTGCTCTTTCTCAGCATCTCTTTGGCTATCTCTGTCTTTCTCTCTCTCAAATAAATAAATGCAGTCTTTAAAAAATAAAAAAAGCAAAATGGCATAGAAGTCATATTTAACTTGAAGTCCATGTAACTTTCTCTTTTTCTCTTCTGTAATAAAGTAGAAAGCCATGTGTTCAGAAGAAAGGGTGTGACCACTTTTATAGACAGCAGAAAATGATGTTTCTGTCATTCCTCTGTATCTGGCCAAGAACAAACCTACCTCTTGGAATGTGACCTCCATTCCCCTGGTGATGACACCATTCTGTAGTCTTGCTACAGCAGATGTTAGGGCAGCAGCCAATGCTTGTGGCCATGGGAAAGCCATGCTTTCTCTCAAGAATGGAGCAGCTATGGTGTGTCTCTACACAGAAGTGCCAGCTTTCTTTGGAAAAATGTTCCCAAAGAATGTTTGTATTTGTTTTTCAGGGAAGGAAGGGGATGAACACCACATGCTCCATTGTACGCACACACGCACTTAAACACTCATTTCCATACACTTAGGCTCCCTCATCCACACAACTGTCACATATTCACACGTACATGTACATACTTGCTCACATTCACTCACTCATGAATGTCCACACTTCACATTTGTTAAACAACAGATCCCCAGGTGGAGTCGGGGAATCACAGAGCAGTGATCACATCCTATCACAGAATCACAGAATCACATCACAATAACAGTGACCTAAGTGATGAAATGAAACTTCACCTTCTCCCTGAGGCTAGTTTATCCTTCAAAACTGGATTATCTCTGATTATCCTTGATCTTGGGGAAGGGTTAGGAAAAGGCCATCTGCAACTTCCTTTGGACATACATTGCGAAGGCTGATAGACCCAAATCTCTTTAGAAATCTCACAGTCTCCTCCAAGGCCATTATCTCTTGTTTCGTGGGCCCTCCACACCATGACAGATGCTTCTTCTTTGCCTAGGATAGGCCTCACCCCAGCTGCTGGTCAAATGAGCATACCCAGGTTCTTGTAACTTGCCCTTCAGGGTGATTTCTCAGATGTTTATTCCTTTCAGTGCCAGCCCTCTGGACTCTTTCCAAGCTCCTCACATCCTCCTTCAGTTTGATGACCCTGCTGGAACATAACGAGAGCCAGCCCAGCGCTGGCTGCAGAGTAGAACATGTTTTCTTTTCCCACAGATGCCATAGCTATGCCTGCACACCAGCATTTGGCCAGCTTTTCTAGAAAATGAAAGAAGGTTTTGGGGTCCAAGCTTGGCACATGTCCAGCGTGTGTGCTGGCCATGCCTGGATGTCAAAATTGTTTTTCTGGAAAAAAAAAAAAAAAGGAAGGTAAATCATCCAAAGATAGGGATTAAGGATCAGTATGTGTGATTCTGTGACAAGGCTGTGCCCAATTTCGAGGCATACTCCTAACGGCCAGCACACTGTGTGAGACTCAGTGATCTTTCGCCGACTGACAAAATTTCTCTCTTGATAAATGTCTCTCTCTCTCTCTCTCTATTATATATATATATATATATATATATATATATATATATATATATCCTTGAAAAAAATGTTTTCTCACACAACCTAATTTTGTCCTTTTCATTTGTTTCCTAACTCCAGTGCAGTGGGATGCGTTGATTTGCCCCACAGCCTCAGTAATGCTTTGTCCTAAAGTTTGGTAAGACCACTGCTCTTTCTCAGGATCTGCATGAGTTCTGGGCTCTCATTAAGGCTTCCATATAGTCAGAACATTTGCACATAAAACTTATAAGGAAGGTGAAAGACAAAGGGAGAGTGAGAATATTAATATAAATGATCAAACAAGTACATAGAAAGGAATTCTGTTTTCATCTACTCCATGCCTATCTACATCTCTGAATAATGTAACCTTAAAGGGTATGCTTTTATTTAACTGCACCTTCCATGCATAGGACCAAATAGAAAAAGAAAAACAACCTTAAGAATAGAGAAGCTTAGAGAAGCTCCAACAGTGTTTTCTCTTTAAAATTCAATGCCATCATTCACACGGATAGGACTTGTTTTGCCACGACTGTACATACTTTATTCTAGCCTTAAGTCTTGTAGACCTAGAACATATGGATTAAGAGGTTTCTTGTGATCAGTTGTAGATACATTTTTGAGTGTTTTCTATCTGGGAGTTGAAGTTTTGTGGTGGATGGGAGAGAACAGTGTTAGGAAGGGGCACAGGGTTGGGGAGCATGTGCCATCCCAACCTAACACGAGGAAGGAGTCCTTCTCTACCGTCCCTTGCTCAAATGTTGAACAAACTCTTGTTGTTAAGACCTTGTGACCATTCTAGCTCCTCCTGTGAGACCTGACCTGAGAGAGTGTTCTGTGTTGTATATGTACTTTACACAGCTGATTTGATTATATGCTCATGATTACAGTGCATGATGGAAATGGAGAAAAAGCGGAAACAGAACCCACAGCCAAGCAGCAAACGCTGAACTCACTTCATTAACACATAGCTTCCCACCACCGAGCTTCCTTCAGGCTTTAGATTTTAAAAAGACTCCTATTGTTTGCTTCATCCTGCATACAAGTTGACCTATATTTCCAAATATGTAAAAACCTAATTGGGGTCCTTGGAAACCCCTGCTATGTTTACAGTTATCTGGAGAAGGGTTTAACTGTACTAACTTTAAATTGTAAAATAAAGTGTTATGTTAACTGAGAGTATGTTACAAAGAAATTATAATTGTTATAATAATGATATTTACTGAAGAAATTGGATCTAGCTCTGTGGAATGTGGAATAAATTAATATTATAAGTCAGAATGTCAATGTTTATATTGCTCTATTGCCATGTCTTATGGCAAAAGTACATGAAAAGAAGGCGAGTGCCAAAAAAACAAAAACAAAAAAGCATTATCTTATGTGTGCTCTCAATAATTTTGTCTGATTGCTTTATGTAAATATTAGCCTTTAGTTTCCCATTGACACTCTATAATTAATGTCATGGTTGAAGAAAAAGGAAAATTCTGTTATTGCTTTTAAATAATAGGCAAATCCAGTAATATGTGTAATGAAATACTGGGATTATTTGATTTCCACTTTTATGCAAAGAATTCAAGGAGCAGATACTTGGATAGCTTTTTACAACATGCTGCTAAGAAACTTGGCATATGATTTAGGCATCCCATGTTAACTTTTGTATATTCCAAGTGACACAATATTTGGGAGTCACCTTTTAAATACCAGTGGTCTCATGACCAATCTCTCAATAACACCATCATCAAGTAGAATGAACCTCAACAAATCTATCCCTGTGCTCATATGCCAGTCCCTCCCACAGAATAATCTTGCCTTTTATCCCTTTACGGTAAGAGGCAGAGTGTAACAAACTAGAGATGTTCTCTAAGAAATCATCAACCAATTGACATAGATGGGTGGGGATGGGGACAAATGGGCTGTGAGAGTGTCCACCCTTTGACTCTACTGTAGTCCCTGATATGTGTGTGTGTCTTTCTGCTCAGCATCAAAGTTGATAACCTAACCCACCAGGCCTGCAGGTGTGTGAAAGTGTGAAGCGGCTTCAGTATATACTTCAGCATTCTTTAACCCATGGAAAAGACCAAAAATTGTTTGGATCTCTTAGATGAGGTTTGCATAACAAGTGCCATTTATTATGTGCCATTTACTGTCAACTCTGACATCCTTATTATATTGCGGGACGATGTCGAGAGCTTCCTTACATCATTGCAGGTATGCTCTCTACAGTTCTACCCCATGGGGACTGTTCTCATCCTACATGACAACTGAGGGTACTCATGTGCCTTGTCTAAGTTTTATACCTATTAAATGGCAGTCTATGATCTTAGCTACTCAGTTGGATTTAAAACCTGAGATTTTAAGATGAAGGACTTCTTTTAGAGTCCTGAACCCACCAGTTAGTAACTATGTGACCTTGAATACATTGTTCAACTTTTCAGAATCTGTTTTCTTATCTGTAAAATGGGCACAGGGTTATCTGCCTTGAATGTTGTTGGTTGTCATTGAGGATTAATGAGATAACATGTGTAGGGAAAGTCTTGGGTGGACAGACAGAAACTGCTAGAAAAATACTAATTCTTCCTCTTTTCCCTTATAGCTTTTCCTTCCAAAAATTTACTTCCCTACTTGCCGGAAACTTCTAAGTGGGAGAGCAGTTCTAATCAGTGGTCTCCCAACAGGGGTGGGCTCGAAGTGAATGGTTCTGTCCACCTATATCTCTGACCTCGTGTAGAATTGTTGGTGCATGGTGATAGTAAAAACCATACAGACTTTTAGTCATTTTTATTACTGACTCTAAATTCTCTAGCTGGTGCATCTCCTTATTGCCAGCATCTGAGACAGATTGATTTCTCTTGCCCCCTCCCTGTTACACTTGATATGATTATATTCATTATTCCTTTCCCAAATAGGAAATTAGGTACTTGGCTATTTACTATATAATAAGAGTCTGTATCTGGCATTTCTTCTTACCTTCTAGGTCTCGTGTGTGGCTTGGAAGCCAAGTGAGTAGACACTTACTAAAGCTAGCATTTCAGAAAGGTCACCTGCCCCCTGATACTACTATACTGTCCTAATTGAGTGAAAGCATGAATGAACATAAAGAAAACGTTTAGGCTGCAGAAGAAGCCATTACCTGCTGGCGTCAAGACAAAGGATGCAGACACACAGGCTAATAAGTGTCTTGCGAACTTCAACATTTACTTAGAGCTTCCCCAGACCACAATTTTAAATGCCTTCTTCTCCTACATGCACATGTATTTATCCACAAGCATGCCCATTATAATATTTCATTCCATCATGTTGATCTGACTGTTGTGCGTTTTAATTCCTACTTTTCCTTTTAAAGAAGAAAGCATTCAGGGTATCGCATTATAAATTGTTATGTGCACACGAAGCCTGGCTATTAAGAACGTTCGGGCTTGCCAAGTGAACGCGGGCCAAGCCTCATCCCGCTGCATGGATGTCAGGGGGCACCGCTTCGTATTTCTTAAGCAAAGGCAGAGAGACAATGGAATCTGTCTATTTTGTTTAGTCCTCTGTAGCCTCATTTATTCCTCTTCGGAGGCCAAGGCTGTTCTAGTTTACGAAACTAACGATAATATGGACTTACTCGGGAAAGTAAAGCTGAAGATTTTAAACCCCCGTAACATCATGTCAGTCCATTTCATGTGTTTTCAAGCTGATCTTTCAAGTTTCCAATTCAATATCAATTCAAATATCCAACTTTTATTAAATGATTAGATAATAGAAACCCTGGAAGGGGGGCAGTTGAAAATATCTAACTGCTAGACTTATTCCAAATGTCCGTAGACCTGAAAGTGATACTTTGGCTCAGTCTAGAGAAAAAGCTATCAATTCATCACTGTGGAGCTTGTCCGAGCTGCATACAGATAGATAGCCACTGAAGGGCCATTAAAGCTTTACAGATTGATAACTCCATTTGAGAGTTAAATGCCATGTTTGTGTGTGTTCTGGGGCCAGTTGTTAGCAGAAGTCCACAGAAACGTTCCCGAAAATAGGCTCTAACTATTGAGAGGAGTATCAGGCTGTAGATGGGGCTGGCCCATTTAGCCTGGGGAAAGGAGCGTTAACATTAGGTAGATGCAGAGCGCCACCTAGCACCCAAAGTATGCTTTACAGTCTGTTCTTGGGTTTTATGTATTTTTTTTTTTTTATGTACTTGGGTTTTAAAAATAATCCAAGCAAACAAAACTGATTTATGACCGAGAAAATCCACTGTTTGCGACAATAACCACAATACTTATAGAAATCCAGAACAAACGACTTCTTTGGCACTTGTTTTGGATAATTTTCAGGACTTTAGCCTTGCAATTTTAGGTTGTCTAACTTTTAAATACACCTTCCTGTACTTTTGGGGGTGGGAGGGAATAATGAACCACGGCCAGTGACCTCTGAATGTTATGCATTCTTTTTTTAAGATTTTATTTGTTTATTCATGAGAGACACAGAAAGAGGCAGAGACATAGGCAGAGGGAGAAGCAGGCTCTCTGCAGGAAGCCTGATGTGGGACTTGATCCCTGGACCCTGGGATCACGTCCTGAGCCAAAGGCTGACGCTCAACTGCTGAGCCACCCAGGCATCCCGAATGTTATGTATTCTTTATGATGAGATGCAACTATTTTCGTTAGGACTTATGACATCTTCTGTGCATTGTCATTTCCTAGTTCCAACCTGAGCTTCTAGGAAAGGAGATAATTTTTCCGATGTTGGATTCTGAAAAGAAAACTAGCAGAGAAAGCTTGACTGGCTGAATGGAAAGATTCCTGTTGATTGCTTTTGTTTACCATGAACATATTTGCTTAAGATTCTTTCCTAAAAAGAGAAGCCTCCCTAACTAGTGGGTAAAATTACTTCCAACTTCGGGTACATGTGAATCGGAAAGAAATGTGCATGTTATATTACTGTTGGCTCAAAGTTAGGCTACACTTGACTCCGAATAATAAATATACCCACATTCTGAGTGCCTTATGCAAGAAGCCCTAGAAATCTTTACTTTCTCCACTTAGTTCATCTGCTGGACAAACTGCTGTTCTCTGTTCTGTGCTGTGAATAAACATTATCCTTCTGGTTGAAAGCCTCTTCCCCAAATAAAGTAGATTTCTAAAATGGCATGTTGAGGGCCTACTATGTGCTTGACACAGTGTTCAAGGTGTTATGTTATCTGATTTTATTCTCACAGCCCACATGTGCAGTAGATAACATTATCCCCATTTCACTGACATGGGGATAGAACGTGTTACCTGTTGAAGGTCTCATTGCTAGTCATGGCTATTTGGGGTGTAAGCCCAGGTGGTTCTATCTCCTCAACATTTGTTTTCCTTTTCTACCAGAAATAGCTGCCCTTCCGAATTTGCTCTCTTCCTAATACTCCCCTCCTTTCATTTCTATTTATACCATTCATTGATTTATTCAGTCATTCTTTGATATTTTTTTTCCAGGTCTTGCCTTTGAACTCCTCTAGACTAAAAGCTAACGTATCAGAGGGTCAAATTCAATGCAGACTGCAACTGAGCAAGGTACCACCTAAGAGCAGGATCTTCAAGGGTGAGGTGGGGCCGGGAATGGAGCTCCTGGAAGGAAGCTAGATGTCCCCCGTTGATTGTGTCGTCCTCTTATGGACCGGGGATTGGTGTCCTGAGAAACCAACCAGGTGGGCATGGGTGTGGCGTGTGTGCATGCGCACGAGGAGGGATGTGAACCCTTGATCACATCTTATTCTTTTCACCCACTGGACAGAAGAAGCACCTCCTCACACACATGCACACATACACACAGCTTCCAGAGCAGTGGTGTAGATTTAACTTAACCAGAGCACACAAAAGACAAATAATGTATTCACCAAGATTTATCCAGCTTCTGGGCTTCCTTGTGGAATCTGTGAACAGCCACTTTAAAGGGAGGGAGAAACAACTGTACTGTCATTTCAAAGCCTTTGTTTTCTAAAATAAATGCTGCATTAAAGCTAGTTAATAATCCCTAGTTGTCAGCTGTTATGACAGGGATGGAGTCTGGAATGCTTAGTTCCCAGGAAATGGGGAAGTTATTTGAAGGACCAGAAGGTGTCAGGAGTAATCATACCCACCCCATCAGCTTTGCATATGAAAGGGTTGAGGCTTTTCCAGAGAAGCCAATGAGCAGTCACCTATCATTCAGGATACAACCTCAGGAGGAAGGTGATCTGTGCTGTCACTTGTCTGATACTCACCTAAATATGAAACAAGGAAACCTTGGAGAAGTCTTACACTGGAAGCACTTAACATCCCATGGTTGTCTTCCCCAGGAATTCCCCCACGGAATTTCCAGGCATTTTGATTTCTAAATCCATATGAAATGAGATAATGAATCACATTTTAAGCTAGAGTGTTTAAATGTAAATGCTTAATTTATTATTTAACATGTAGGCTTTCATTTTTTAACATTTAACACTGCTTGGGCAAAGAAGTGCAAGGCCCTGTAAGGCTGCATGGTGCGTTAGGGGGAAACAAGCCGCAAGACAGGAGAGTGGAAGATAGTGGGACTCAGGCCACTACAGCAGCTTTATGTTCCAGCCTCAGAACCAACAGTGTCTTGCAAAATGATCATGCAGTTTTATGGCAGGTTTCATGCTTTTCCCCCGACGACTCGTATTCATTCTCCCCATCTGGCCCCTATCCAGCCTCCACACCAATAAGAGAGTGCTAGGGGTTGACTCCTCAATGCAGAATTCTGTAAAATATGCCCATCGCTTACAGGCTGGAATATAAATTGCTTTCCATGGACTTCCAGGTGTGTCTGATGGGGCCCTGGTTTTTCTCTTCAGCTTCATTATCAGCACCTTATCTGGTACATCTCATGCCCATCCACTAGCCTCCATGGTTTTTCTCCTTTCGAATGTCCCAGAGATGCCTCCAAGATTTGCCTAACACTTCCTTCTTGGAACACCCCTCTTAATCCTGGGCTCCTGGAAACCATTCCTTATCAATACATCAAGTCTGGAATCAGTTGTGTTCTCCCATTTTGTGAGGCTGCGTATTTTCCTTCTCTACATCTCCCCTGAACTCTATGCCTGGTTTGCCTTATATTTGTATAAAGGAGAACATTGTCTGAGGGATGTTATCCTCCATTCTGTTACCAAAAAAAGCCATCTGGAGAAAGGTCAGATTAGATAAATTCCTTTACTATCAGAGGTTTTAATTTGCAGATGTTACATTGGAAATTGCAAAGAGGAGACTATAACACACCATACTTCTCAAATATATGTGACCAAGGAACCCTCTCCCCTTTATAAACATTTTTCCAAAGACACCTCTTTTGATTCCAAAGATGCACATTATAATTGTTTGCATTAGATCGTAGACTCTTTGAGGGGTGGGATGTATATGTTCATCTTAGAAATCTCTAGTTGTCTTAGACATACTGAATGAATAAATTAATTAATGCTCTTTTTTTTTACCAGATTTTGAGAGAGAGAGAGAGAGAGAGAGAGAGAAGAGAGAGGAGAGAGAGGGAGAAAGGAAGGGATAAATTAATTAATGCTAAAGGTGGAAACAGATAAGCATATTATTGCAAAGCTGTTATAATAATTTGCAGAAGCATTTGGGCTTTTGACAGGTGGCTCTGCACATAGTTATCACATATACCCACCTCCATTAATTGACTATTTTTACCTGTTGGTAGAGGGTGAGAGACAAATGTTAGAGAAGAGAATTAAAATTCAGGCACCACTGAGAAAAATAACATAATGCCTGCAATTCACACAAAAAGGAAAATACCCCCTCAATTCATTCCTAACAATCAATTTTTTAAATTAAAAAAAAGCAGCTTTATTGACCCAAAGAGGAAGAGTATGTCATGGGGTCCACTTTAGAAAGATAAACTTTAATGATGCAAATATCCATTTAGGACAGAACATAAACTGGGATTGGAGGAAATTAAGACATTTACAGTCCCTAATAGAAGTGATTATGAAGTCCTCTCCCCACAAATAGTTCAACATGAAATTTTACCTCTTAAAATAACACATATCTCATATAACATTTATACTTCTGACACCTGCTGCAATGTGTGTTCAGCAGTTCATGTTCTGAAGTATGGAAGGTTTTCCCCCCACACCACCAAGCAATTCTGACATAATCTACCTGCAGATGACACCAGACCCCACAGCTCAGTTCTACAAGACTGTCCCCACCTCAGATGCCATAGTGGAAAGTCCGGGTTGTCGCCCTTTTTTAAAAAGATTTTATTTATGTATTCATGAGAGTCAGGCAGAGGGAGAAGCAGACTCCATGCAGGGAGCCTGATGCAGGACTTGATCCCGGGACTCCAGGATCACGCCCTGGACAAAAGGCAGGTGCCAAACCGCTGAGCCACCCAGGGATCTCCAGGTTGTCACTCTTGATTCTGACTAACTGGCTATAAATCAAGGGTTCCTATGACCCCCTCCGTGGGTTCAGTTACTTGGCTGGAGCAGCTCACAGAACTCAGAGAAACTTTTTACTTACTAGATCACTGGTTTATTATAAAAAAATATAAGTCAGAACGTCTAGTTGGAGGACATGCATAGGGCAAGGTCTGAGGGGGAAGAGGCTCATTGCTTCTAGTGCTGTCCGAGAACCCCCTTCTTTCTGAATCTCAACATACTCATCAACCTGTGAAAGGAATCTCGGAACTTCATCCCTTGACGTTTTCACAGAGGCTTCATTAAGTATGTCCAATTGATCCAAAGTTGACTTTCCTGCTGTGCATCTGTCCTCTCAAAATGAGTCGTGGAAGGGAGACTTTTAATGCAACTATTAGCTGTGTAATAAATTGTGTGTGAAGATTTGCTTAAGCTACCAGAGGGGGGCAGCATTTTGTCTTTCCCTATTTCCTTTAAAATTCAGGAGGGATTTAGCACCTAGGGGTGCTACATTTCAGTATTCATCACGGAGATGGAGAGAGAATGACTCAGAGGGGGTGAGGCCAAGGGACTCATCTGGAGTCTAGCGTGGCGTGTTTTTTCCTCCCTCCTCTTCCTGTTGATCATCTTTCCTTCTCTCCCTCTTAGCAGCTTCAAGGGGCAGAGCTGTGGCCGGACCCCAGGGGAAAAAAAAAAAAAAAAGACTCACTGGAGGATATTGCAGGCCACAAACGTTCGGAGGGTGACTTGATAACCTTACCTGCCACAGCTCTGCAAATAGTTATTCGGGGTCTGGGCAAAAAGAGCGTAGGTAAGATTAATTTGGGGCTATTTTACCTTCTCATCCTTCTTCTAAAGCCTCTACACTCTAAAGTCACCTATGTCACACAAAATTCTCTAGCCTGTGTCTCATACCCGCTATTTAGCTTATTATCTTTTGTACCACCACCCAAATACTAGTAATTAACATGTGTAAGTGTCGTTACTAATAACGACCAGGGATCACTGTCATTGATGCTTTGCAGTAATTAGCACTGGCACTTTAGAGTTTGTAAGTTGCTTTCATACATTCACTTAGCACATGCTCATTGTCCCTCTGATAAACACCAGATGTTCTGATGGATGCTCAGCGGCTGATAAAACTTCTTGTATTCAAAGGAACTTCAGCTTCATCAGTGACACACACACACACACACACACACACAGTAATCATGGCATTTCATCTCTAACTATTTAAACATGTATCTCATACGACCAGGGGGACATGGGGAAAATTCTAAACAATCACACTCAGAAAAGCAGTCAGGTAAACTATAATGGCTTAATACTATGATATCATATAAAGCCCATTTTCAAGTCTTTACAGGTGCCCCAATGCTATGACCTTCCCTCATCCAGGATCTCATCTAGAATCACAGATTACATCTAGTTCTCATAGTCCCTTCCATCATGAATATTTCTCAGCCTCAATGACTTTTCAAGGTGCTGAAATTTTTAATCTAGAAATTTCTAGAATTGATCCTATGGGTGACAGACTCTAAGACAGTTTCCTTGGTGTCTCCCTCCTGGTACAGAGTATTTAGAATAGAGAAACAGCATTTATCAAGTGATCCAACATCATGTTCCCAAGTCCATTGATTGAATATTTTATGCATCTTGTGTTTTATTTTTTTAAATCTGTTTTCGTTTGATCACTTGTTTGGGAAGGTTTTATTTATTTATTCATGAGAGACACACAGAGACAGAGACATAGGGAGAGGGAGAGGCAGGCTCCCTGTGGGGAGCCCAGTGTGGAACTCGATCCAGGGACTCTGGGATCATGCCCTGAGCCAAAGGCAGACAGATGCTCAACCACTGAGCACCCCCCAGATGCCCCTATGATCAATTTCTAAATAGATTTGACTTTATATTTTCTTTTGTGACCATCACAACAATCCCGCAAATTGTCATCATTACTAAGCTAAAGGTCAAGTTAAGTCTCAAGTTCACATAGCTAGCAATGGCAAATCTGGGATTTGAATCCCGTCGGCTTACTTTGCCCAATGTTCTTTGCTGCACAGATCAGCTGCAAATACCCACCACAGATGTTCTGTAATGTTCGTCACCGCTAGAGGGGGGAAGAGGACCTCCAGAGCTAATATACGGCTCTTGTACTAGAAATCTTTTGGCTGTACTGAGTTCCATGCTGGGCGATGCTTAAGGATGAATGAAGAAAGAAAAAGCAACTATTGTGTTCCCACTGGTGCCCCATCTTTTTTTGTTTGCTAATTTTAGACTAAAATAGAATGAATATACATTAACTACAAATATTGCAGGATAAGATTTTTTTAAAAGATAACATAAAAAAAACCATTATGGAATGTGAATTTGGCATTTATTGTGCTGTGTTGTTTTAAGATTAAAGGATCTCAATTAAATGTCTGCATCTTACACCTTTACCAACCACAAATAAGATCTCATTATGTTTAATGCATCCTTTAAAAACTCACTGCCATGGAAAAATACGAGGCAAAGCTAATCTCTATAGTGACTGGATTATCAAAACAGATCTTATCTAGAGCTATAAATAGAAACCTACATTCTTTATTCCCAAAGTAGCAACAATAACAAAATAGTAATCGGTGGGAAAAACTAAAAAGAAAGAAAACAGAAAAAAGAAGCACAGCTCTCTCATGTCAACCCTATGAAAACAGGTATCCAGAAGGTACTGGGCCGACTTTGAAAATCATGGGGAAGTGCTCAAGTGAATAACATTACAAAGCTCATTAATATTTAAACTCATATTCACATGAGGAAAATGTAAAGTAGCTTTCATTTCAGTAATAGAAAAGGTATAATTGTGCTAAGAGAAAAAAGGATTCAAAGAAAGAAACATGAAGAATTGTAGCTCTGTTCCATCATCAAGATGATGTGCAAAGTATGAAAAGGTTAACTTGATGGATACTATTATTCAAAAATCTTGTTTTTTTAATTTTTTTTTATTTATGATAGTCACACACACACACACAGAGAGAGAGAGAGAGAGAGAGAGAGAGAGAGAGAGGCAGAGACATAGACACAGGGAGAAGCAGGCTCCATGCACCGGGAGGCTGACGTGGGATTCGATCTCGGGTCTCCAGGATCCTGCCCTGGGCAAAGGCAGGCGCTAAACCGCTGCGCCACCCAGGGATCCCCAAAAATCTCTTGTTTAAGACCAGTTTGAACACTTTCTCTGAAGAGTCAGGTTGTTGAGAAAGTATGCAGAGTCTCGAGGGCACAGGGATTTACCATGTATAAGGGAAAGCTGAAACAATTTTCAGATGAAGAACTTTGCTTGGCACATTCTGGTCCTTTCAACCACACCCTCTGCTCTGAACAGTGGACCTGGTGTTGCAAGGTTGTGTAGGATGTGTAGATAAACCATGCTGAGTTCCTCTTGCTATGATTCTCTCTCTGTGGCCTCAACCATCTACACAACCGCCAAGGACTAAAGGATAGAAAGCATCTGTTTCTCATCTCAACCCAAGAAGCAGGTTTAACTAGATGAAATGGGTGGATGCTGTTGTATGAAGTATTTTTATGAGACCTGGGAGTGAAATCCTGGAACGTTTTACCGGGAGAGGTCATGAAATCTTCCCTTTGGAGACCCTTAAAACCATAGCAGATTCCCAAGTCGGTGAGACAATACTAGTGTGGCTCTGCCTGAAGGCAGGGGAAAGGATTCGTAGATGGGTCTTTAGGCCTTTATAAATATAATTTTATAGGGAAAAAAATTGTAAAGATCCTTATAAAATAATGGTCTTAATTGTTATTTGTATACCCTTCTATTGCCACAAAGGGGTGCTATTGACTTAGTTTATCTCTTCCTCAGAAAATGATTTCAGTGTTTTCTCTAAAAATCTTACTGTCGGCTTTTGGCAATCGTTTTTGGGAGCATCAAATTAGAATTCACATTTTTTATATGTTTTGGAATGACAGAGATCTGGATCAACATCAATTTTCCTAAAATTTATTTGGACCATTCTTCACAATCTCTTTAGAAAAATAAACACCATCCTTGGATTATTACTACGAATCAATGGCAAGAGTACACTTTTCCCACATAGCGATAGCGATACAGACACTTGTGAAGCAAATTACCATCGAAGCATAACCATAGGGTCATGCAAACTTTTAGGTAATAAAATTGGGGTTCGGGTGAGCAGTCACTAGACACAGAGGATAGTCAGAAAGCTCAGTCTGGGAAATGAATGTGGCGAAACAAGAGCAGTTGGGTGCACCTAGCAGTATGACCTCTCATCCATTCTTCCTTGGCAGGAAGGCTGATGTCCCAAAGGGATCTTCAGCAGGCTCTGTACTGGCTGCGGGTAGTCCTCTGTTTCCCCTTAATATCGGGCATAATGACAAAGCAGGTTCTCTGCTGCTGAATAGAACTGAGAATCACAGACTTGCTGTGTGGTGAGCAAAGGACCATTTAAGGCTGAGAAAATCAGGTGAAGCCAGAAAGCTCAGTCTTAATTTTCCTGAGTTGGGTCCTAGCTTTGTTCTCTGAATGCTGCTGGGTAGAGAGATGCCAAAGTAAATGAAAACCTTCCATTTCTCCTAGTAAGACTTTGATGAAGACACCAATGCCTTCAAGAGACTGTAACTTGCAGAGAGTTGGAGGCTTTGAATATATATTACACGGTATGGATTTAGAGGTTTATTTATTTTTTTAAAGATTTTATTTATTTATTTATTTATTTATTTATTTATTTATTTATTTATTTATGTCATCAGAGACACAGAGAGAAAGGCAGAGACACAGGCAGAGGGGGAAGCAGGCTTCCATGTAGGGAGCCCGATGTGGGACTCGATCCCAGGACTCTGGGATCACACCCTGAGTCAAAGGCAAACGCTCAATCGCTGAGCCACCCAGGTGTCCCCCAGGATTTGTAGATTTAAAAAGCATCTTGACATGACCAGTTAAGAAGGCCTATATTTTCTGGTGTTTGCCCATGAAACACTTTGTGAACTTAACATCAAAATATTCTGAGAGATTATTAATTAATCCTTTATCTAGAACCTCTGTTGGGGAGTAGGGAAGGTTAGTGTGCTTGGAATACTTTACAGGAAATATTTGTGTTCACATTTGGCCCCTGGGGCTATCACTGGGGAGTGTGTAGAGGGCAGTAGTGAGTTATGGTACCCTCATGATTCTTGGAGCAACTACAGATGTGCAAAGTGAATCAACACAGGGTGTGCGATGGAAACCTACCCCCAGTCCAGAATCTTTGTCTTATGACCATAACCCCTGACTTGTCATTGCTTTGTTGATTTTCCTCCTTTTGCTATTTGAGACCAGGAGGCTCTCTCTATTTTCCATTAGTCGGTTGAAAAACGGAGCATGTTACATCCCATATCCTGAGTCTGATCTCTTTGCAGGTTCTCCTGGGAGTGGTATGTGGAGAGAAAACCGGAGATTATATTTGGTCCCAGTGGGGGTGTCCTGAAGATTTGTTTATGTTTGCCAAGGGCACAGGGGTCACCAGGATTCAGAGAACTCGAATGGGGATATAATTTGGAGGTTATATTTGTAATAACATGCTGATTTTAGAATAGATCACGTTTAGCGCAGTGATGGGCACAACTCCAGTGTCATATGCTAAAAGGAGAGAAATGATGCGGCACTTCATTTCTATAGTAAAATGAATGATTATCCATGACTACCTTCTCATATCAGTTGGCAAGTTATGTTTATTTCACAACTCGCATAGGTTACATTAATGATCTTCATTAGTCCTTGGTTACTAATGGTGAAAGAGTTTCCATTGCTCTTCTCAAAACTTGGAACGAACTAATGGCTTCCATATTCAAAGGTCAAGTTCTTTCAGACCTTTTTTCTAAAATTTCATGGGAAGAAGGCAACCTTTCATTTAATTTGTAGCATTTTGTTAAATGAGTACAAATAAAAATAAAGACCATTTGTTTCTTTCCAGAATACTATATGTTTTTGAATTGCATGATAGATATGAAATTTAAGCATGCGGGACCAGAGGAGTCCCTCCAGGAATATACGTATTTATGAAATGCATTGCTCATGAACATGGTATGATTGCATGTAAATGTGCAGATGTGCAGAATCTCTGGGTTTAATCCTAGCCCAATTATCCCCTTACTGAATTCCATGGACAAATTATTTAACCTCTCTGACTCAGATGCCTTATCTGAAAAATAGCAGTAATTAAGATGAGCTGTAATTATAGTTCTAAAGAGTATAGAATAATGGTAATTTATGATAAAATAGATTTGACAACATCATTGGTTTTGTTATCATTACTCAGTCCTCAAAGGACAATGAATAAATTATTTTATTTCTGTCCCAGCTAAGAGAAAGATATTAAATATATTGTACGAGAAACTTGGCAAGTTGCGTTCAGGGAAAAATGTAGCTTACAAGTATGGACACCATTACAGTTGTTTTTGGAGGCATGTTCTCATTTTAGAGGAATGCCTTAAAAAAGCAAGTACTTATTTCAGAAAAGAAAAAAAAAACAGAAAAGATAATATTAGTAATACTGTATGGTTTGAAATCATGATCATGGAAATAAAAACTAGTAAGCAAGAAGTTGTGCATTAAATATCATATATGTTATGATACAGTGAGTGCCTGGGTATTTTTTAAAATTTTGTCTACAATGTTCATTAAAGCATATGACAATTATATCAAATTAAGTAATTCCGTCGACTGATGTAACTTAAAATGATATTTATATATTGAAAACACATTGGTAATAAATTTTTACTTTCAGACTGGGGTTTCTAATGGTTCTAATTTTTTTTTCAAATCAATTTTATTATTATTGACTTTTTTCTTTTCTAATTCTCAAGAATGCTTCAGCATGTAGAAAGATGGCATGGAATTAATCATCCCTGGCTTAAAACTTTCTAGCCTTCACCACTCAGCTCTGCAACCTGTTTCCCCACCTACAGCATGGAGGTATTCACAACTATTTTAGGGACTATAAATGAAGACATGAGATGAGGTGATCTGTAGAGTAGCTAGGCTTTTATTTGACGTACTGCAAGTCCAGTTTACCTCTTAGCATTTCTGCTTGTGTTGTAAGTCATGAGTGAGCTTTTGGTTTCAGCAGTATAGTCCCTCATGAGCTCCATCCAGTAAATGGAAGCCTCTAAAATTTTTTATGAAGTTTGACAAAATAAGTCTCTCTCTCATTAACCAAAGACATCTTTGGCAGGGACAAAAATGTTGCTCAGATTTAAAAGTATGGAAAAAGCTCTGGTTCTAAAAGGCCCTGCCTTATAAGACAGTACTAATAAGAGTACAAAAGTGTGGGTTGATTCTGGGGCTTTCTTACACCGGCAAGGGGTCACCATTCATAGTCCCTGTCTTACCATCAATGCCAAATATTGCACTGCTCCCTAAATTCTTCTGCCCTACAATTTATATTTTTCTAGAGTTCTAAGGCTCTATTTTCTCAAGATTATTTTTTAAATTCAGGGAATTTTAGGAACATAAATCTTTAAATGACAGAGGTAACACCTTTTACTTATGCAACTTTATTAGACAGGATGTATCTCATTGACCACACATAATCAAATTGTAATAGAGAATAGCATTCCTATTTTTAAAAATAAAAAGCCAAGGCAGTTTGCAACTTCCCCAATGTCCCTTCCAATGCAATTTTATTCCTTGAAAACTGAAAATGGACTGTTGGCTCTTAAAAGGCTAGGATTTGTTTTACAATTCGGAGCCTCCACATTCATAAAAAGAAAAGTATGTAAAGAGATCATCTCATCATTCTATTGCATGTCATTTCCATAATTAGGTATGTATCCATCCATAGAAATCTTTTTTTTTTTTTTTAGTATATGTGCTGCCGAAGCAAGCACAGAAATATTTTTTTTTAAAAAAAGATGTAAATTATTGGAAAATATCATTCTGTATCATTGCATCCTAGATCTGGCTGTAGCTATATGAAAAGATTTAGTAGAATACAGTTTGTCCAGTAGCAATTCACTTCTGTGCACTCTGTGTGCTTTTTTACATTTGTGATTGTGGATTAGGTGAGTAGCTGAGCTGCCAAAACAGACATAGCCCAAAATTTTTGTATTTTTTCCTAAAGAAATGTTTCTCCATCAAACAAATCCAATATGGATGTTCTTGGTTGATGACTATTCTTGATTTTTGGACAAAGCTGGATTTCTCATCAAGTGTGTCTCTGTCCTTCCTGAGAACATCTACACCTTCTGCTGAATCTGCTGCCTCAGGCTGACAGGTGAGGGTGGGGAGAAAGTGAGATGATGTATGAAAGATTGGTCTTGAGAGGGACACACAGAATTCAGTTCCAAGGGAGTATAGATAGGTCTCCAATAAATCAGTATTGTAGGCATAAATGCATAAATCATGAATAGTGGCCATGGTGCAAAAGCAGAGACATTGGTCCCTGAAGCATCTAAAGTTTTAGGAATTGCTGAGGGGTTATTGAATTCCAAGAGAAATAACGGGGCGTTGATGATTCCAGAGTCAAATTTGGCTATTCTCTTGCCTCGTGGTGTGTCTTTGGACAGCAGTGTAATGCCCCAGGTACTTAATCTGTGAAATAGTAAGAGAAAGAAAGTGAACACTTATTCGCCACATTCTATTTTCCAGGAACAGTGATAGGTATGTAACATAAAATGTTTATAATCATACTGTATCACACAACTACTCCAAGAACAGAGACACATGGTGCGAGACTTTTAAAGTGGGTGGAGTTAATTCACATGAATTCAGATTCTAGTTCTACCCACTTATTTGCATAGTGACTTTAAACATGTTTCTTAACTCACAGAGCCTCAGTTATTCACCTATAAAACAGGCATCATGATACCTACCTTATGATAAGGCTGATCTGAGGAGTAAATCAGAGTGCTTGGCACATTAACTCTGCTTAATATATGTTAGTGGCTGTTAATATCGTTTTTAGCAACTCAGTTGCCATTAGTACAGTAGACAGGCATCGCTATTTCCCCTCCTTGTTCTTTGAACGCTTATTGAAGGAGGCAAACTATCCATTCATGGCAGGTGAAGTCTTGAGCTTGAGCACTCTCCTTTTGAAACCAATTTAGGAAACTATTTATGTGGATACCAATAAGAAAAAAGTCCATCAAATATTGGTCTTCAGGGAGATTATTCCAAGGAAAATAAAATTATTAAAAGATATAGTCTCTTTATTATTAGTTATTGTGGTTCCGTTTATAGGCATGAGAAATTGTAAGGTCTTGCATGAGTAACATATGGTTGTTCTGCAAGAAGGTAGCCAATGCATTTAGAATTATCTTTATGTCAACAGGTGTGGAGAATCATAAGAAGAGTAATTGAAATGGGAAAGAAGAAATGAAAGTAGCAGTAGGGTTTTTAGGCCACCTCAATGCCATTTGAACCCTCTGGCAGCTGCAAACTATTACAAAACACCCATATCCTCCCCCCTCCCCCTTGTCTTTCTGATTTTCATTTCTTCCCCCCCCCCCTTGTATTTTATTTCAGAGTGGTTTATGCATCTGACCTGGGTGGGGAGGAAGAAAAGGTTATCATTTTAGCTCTTATGAAATCATGGATTTCTGAAGTTGTGTTGGTTGCTTCCTCAGGCTCCTAGATTAAAATGTCAAAAAGAATTCCTCCTATTTTCAAAAGTAACAGGCATGTCCTTTTTGGACATTTAACAGTCTTGGTCGAGAGAAATATTTTGATTTGACTTGGGAATGATGTGGGAGCCCAAAGTTCTTAGGAAGGAGTTGTAAGCA
Organism: Nyctereutes procyonoides; assembly: GCF_905146905.1. Lineage (NCBI taxonomy): Eukaryota > Metazoa > Chordata > Mammalia > Carnivora > Canidae > Nyctereutes > Nyctereutes procyonoides. The sequence goes on along the minus strand of NW_026575133.1, from coordinate 46,385,956 downwards.
ATGAGGTCATGAAAACAGATGTGCCCATAAGGTCCACATGTTTCAATAGCAACCTAACTTATGTAGACATAATGCTCTGACAATGGGAGCCCTTTGACGTCTCTAGGCAGATAAATGGCGTGATGAGAGCAATTCTCTAGGGACAATGACTTGCAGTACTAGTCATTGCCCCTCTTTCTCCTCCTCCTGTGCTGCTCCCAGAATTCACCCTCTGTTGACTCTCTTTCTTCTGAAGCATCCAACCAAAGGGCATCATGATGAGAGATGCTATAGTGCCTTGTCAACTCGGGCAGCATAACATGGCAGAGGTACAGGGGCAGTCCTGGAATAATCTCCAGCAAAGACTTGACTGCTTTAAATCTTAGCTTTGATTCCACTTTTAAACGTAAACTGTCCTTATATATATAAAAGGGAATGATGCTATGGCCCATACATGATTCTCTGAAAGGTGGGTGCTGGGAGGGGTGAGGGAAGGCAGAGCTATTTTCCAGGTAATGACTGCAGTCACTTTCAGGATCAAAGAGTGTAGGTTTGTCACAACGCCGGAAGTTTTGGGAGTATTGATTTAGAAAAGACGTTTTTAAATTAGGTAGCATTTCTCCACGGTTACGTTAGTTACCATTTAATAAACAATTCCTTCCAGTTTTCAAACTTTAGCCAACCGCATTAAACTGCTCTCATGAGAAGTGTGTGACCAACAAATAAGAGCCTTTCCTTCTGGAAATTAGATTTCAAGACTTTCAGTCTGCGACTTGAATGGAAACCCTTGTTTGTTTCTCTGCCGAGCACATCTTACACAGGGTATGCCTCTCCTTGACAGCAATTAGCTGAGCCCTCTCTTGCAGTTGTAGCTCCTCCAAAGGATGTCTTTCTGGGCAGTGGGTAAACAGCAGGAAGCAGGAGAGAAGCAGGGAGCCAGATGGAAGATATAATGGTAGCAGAGAAAAGGCCTATCTCTTGAACTGTTGGCTTGGTAGATCATGGGCTTCAAGGAAACTCCTTGCTCTTACTCTCATTCCTGACCCTATGAAGATGTGAATGAATTTGGCTCCAAGGGAATGGACAACCTCTTCTGTGGAAATGCAATTATAATAGGAGTCCAATGAGCTTATGGCCAAAATTACGAAATTATGGGTTTTGATTTCTTGAGGACTAAGTGCTAGCCATGAGTTAAGATGAAAGGCCTCAAACCTTAAGTCAACGTGGCTCAGATGTGGAATCGCAGAACAGAAGCAGGTTTATTTAAATGGTGGAGTTGGGGAGACACAGCCCCTGCTGCCTGCAGCTGCAAGGAGGCATTGGAATCAAGTGCTTGCTCCCTTTGGTAGAATTGGCAGTACAGAAAATATTTTTCTAATATGAAAAATTTTATTACCAGTGAAATGAAACATGGCCACTGGCGCTTGGCTTCAGTGTTACATTACAGAGGGAACCAGGTGGAGCCAGCATAAAGAGCACAGAGAAAACTCACCTCCATCAATTACAGGCCCCTTTCTCTGATTTTTCAAGAAAACCCAAGTTCTCTTGATGTCCCCCTCTCCCTTTTTCTCTGCTTCAATCTCTTTCTCTCTTTTAACATGTAGTCTGCTGATTTTTTTTCACGTAGGCTCAAAAATGAAAAATATTGTGCAGTTTATATAAAATCCAGCTGTGAGCCTGATGCCACCCTGCATTTCAGGGTGGGCACTCTGGTTCTTTCTAACCCAAGGCCAGGACAAGTGAGGTGACTGGCCCAGAGCTAGTAAATAGCAAAGCTGGCTTCAAAATTAGCATGACCACAAATGTGTTTCTCCTTTCTAACGAAGCTACACTCATATTGAGCAATGCTTTCTGGTGAAGAAAAAAATGTATTTTAGGTATTTACCCAGCTTTATTCAAAGTTATAAGAATTAAATGTGATTGTTAGCTCTTCCAGCAACTTATTAAGGTCTGTTCCTTGAGGATTAGTATATTCTGCTTGCCTATGAACCTCCCTCTCTTTTGCTAGATAAAACAAATGTTTACTGAGATGTGACTCTCCCTAATTTATCTGTGGTCAAGTCCATATGCACTATTAAAAGCCAATATTTTGTAATGAAATTAAACTTGAAATTAAATTAATGCTAATGTAAGCGATTAAGAGAATATACTTAGTGAAAAACATCAATACACTTCTTGTAATTGAATTTTATCTTGTAATACTGTTTGCTCCTTAAGGGAATGTCTCTTTAAGGCATTCTACTTATAAACTTCTTGCTCATTTAAAAACATAAATTAATTCTGAAACCTGCTCAGAGGGTTTTTTTCCCCCTTTATTACAAACAATTAGCTTAATCAATTAGCAGCTGAAATTATATCTGTAGTCATTATTAGGTTTAATTGCTGAGAAATATGTTGTGTCTTTTTAATTGGGGAAAATGGATCACAATTTTTCTATAGCCTTTTTACTTTCCAAGGGCAAAGACTTTATAATCATAAGAGAGTAAAAAGCCAAATCAAGAATGATACATATTTTTGTATAATATTTATATATTTTATATTATTTTAAATATACGATATTTGTATATCATGACTGACTTGTTAGTTGTATGTTATCTAATATTATAATCATGTTATTAATCATTATTATATTACTTTATATTGTATTACGTATTTTTAAGAATATACATGATCCTGCCTATGAACACAGACATAATATTTTTATATGTAACATAAAGTGGTTTTTCTCTGAAAAGCCTCATCTTACATTTTGATATATAAATGTCATATTTCATATCATATATCATTTATATTAGGTGTTCTTCACTACTTTCTACACATTTTAAGATAGCAATGCTTTAAGGCAATTTCAGACATTTGAGAATTAAATCACAAATCAATTCTTTCTCATGCAATATTATCATTATTTCTAAGTCATTGCATTTTTCTGTATCTTTGTGCAGGAGAATCCACTTATTACATGTGCAGATATGCTCTGTATACACGGTTAAAGATGCGGATACCATGTCACTCACATCTAGATGGGTGGTGCGTTTTGGAGAGATAGGTTTCCACTGCATGTATGACAAGTCTTTGACCACAGAATATGTGCTAAATTACATACAATTGCCAATTTGCATTTTCTATTTCTTCGTAAGAGATACAAAGGTAACACCCGATTTTGACAACTTGCTTTTTGCATTCAGTTGTCATTTTGTAATGTGAAAATGTAATGCATTTACAATATCTAAAACATTCAATTTTCTTGATGATGAAATTTTATTCTCTAATATTCTGCTACAGCAAAGAATTTGTAAGGTGATGGTTTGATGCAGTTAGCATCTCTTTTCATGGTGGTATAAAACACCTCCCTGGCTGTTTTCCTTTATGCTACCCTTTACTTGGGCTTTTTCTCCTAATGCAACTCATTGAATTAGCTAACCTTTATGCAACTCAGTTAAGAGACACCAATACCTCACCATACTTGTGAAAATGCGTGGATAAGCATAAGTACATGTGGAAGGATTACTAAATTGTTTACCACCATGAAAGTGAGGAAAAAGGTGTCTGTTGAAATGAATTTCAGTTGTGATCCATGAAATAACAAGAAAAATACTTCAGAGGGAGGGACTTCCGTGGTGTGGTATCCAGAGCAGGTAATACATGCTCAGCACACAATTATGTGAAAGTACTACCAATGAGTGAGCCATTTGGAAGTGAGATAAAATAGAGCTATTTTTTCTATAGCAAGAAAGGAACCGTCACTTCTTGTTATTGATCACATTAATCACCAGTAGGACGCATATCATCAGATGCCCCATCCATTAAACGTCTTAGTAATCGCGTCTTTGAGAAGGAAGCCAAGGAGGTAAAGTAGAAAGCAGAGAAAAATTACTTTTGAAGTTAAAAGACAATCACGTGAAAATATCCTGAGCCCTTCCGAGTGTATTCTTTGGGTTAGATGCAAGAGACCTGCATTATGGACAGAGGGTCCAACCCAGGGAGGGAGATTATCGTGTTCTGCTGGATTATCAATTCCCTTCCATACCCAGCATGGGATCTGTCTCCAGCAGCTGCTAAGTGATCTTTAACCTCTCCTGAACTTGATTTTCTCATTTGGAAAATGGTGATCACGGGGTTATTGTAAGGCTAGGGTGAGATGAAGCAGGTGAGTGATGCTCTGGCCCCAAAAGGGAACACTTGGGATATTGTGTGCATGATTTTAATAACAATGATGAGAGGGTGGTGGTGATGACAGTAATGCCAAATATTACAAGTAATAAAGTCACAGGTTCACCTCTCCAGTAGTGTTCTGCTAGTTTATAAATCCTCAAATCTTTTCATCTTTCAGTAACAAGCTTTATCAACTTTATTTAATCCAGCACACTTTACCATGTCATTGATTATATGAAGTCATAATAACTGTGTGTGTGTATATGTGTGTGGTGTCCAGTTTAAGCCATATTTAATCATAATTAACTGTAAGATAATCTGGTGGAATGAGAAGGGCATAAAGTTTAACATTTGGTATATTTAAGTCTTGAATTCCAATTCTAGTTCTGCCTTCTATTAGGAATATGGTGCTATAGATACTACTTAACCTCTTAAAGCCTCAATTTATCATTTAAAAAATAGCAATAAGACAGGCTTATAGGATTATTAAGCTTTAAAGGAATTGATGTATGCTAAGTGCCCACAGAGTGTCTGGAACATGGTTTATGCACAGTAAATCATAGTTGCTGCTCATTACATTATTGATGTTATGATTGCTCCCTAGACTGTGACATTCCTTCACTCCAAAGTCACTTGATCAAAGGTGAATATAACTTGCTCACTTATTTTAGAACCTCTATAAAAGCATTCAAGAATGTTTTGAGATCATTCCTTGAGATGCATTAGTAATCTCGATAATGAGAGTTTAATAGCTGTAGACCATTTATTTCTTCAGCAGTATTATTGACACATATATTCCTTCAGCAAAACTTTTATAATTATTTTTTAAACAACATGATAACCAGGAGATCTCTAGAATTTTTCAATAATTTAATCATAGATGTATGATGCATACTTTTCTACACACATGCTTACATATGATCATAAATGTCCATGAAATGTATGTGTATGTGCTATGTGTGCATGTGTCTGTGCTTGTGATAACTTCTAGACAATCTTCAAAACAGATTTTTATTTTCTTTTAATGATATATAATGATTCTTTTAAACATAGTTGTTAATTTTTTTCCTAAGACTTCCTAAGAAGGCTCTTATAATAAATTGCAAACTAGGAGACTACATTTCTCCAAAATATGCATCATTTGAAGCATTCTCAAAAGACTGATTAGGCATGTATGTGAGTATACATATAGATTTACGTTTCAAGAAGATAATGGTTGCACCAGGGCAATTTGAAGAGGGGAAGGACAATTTTTTTTTCATTTAGATATTATTTTCATTAAGGTAGAACTGATACACACAATTCAAAAGTTGAGTGTTCCACACCAGCTACTACCTCATAAAATGAGATTATAATACAGAATTACTTCTAGAATTTGAAATGTGACGCAACACTTATGATTAACAAAAAGTGCTTGAACAGTTGATGACACATTTGAAATGAAGAGTAGATTCTTACCTCATGAAGAATTAAAAAGTAAAATTGTCCTTTTATTGTTTTATCTTTTGTCTCATTTTCTGTATTAAATATATTTTCCCTTCGTCAGCAACATATTTTCAGTGACAAGAAAAAGTACAAACAAATGAAATCATGGATGAGTTAAAGAGTTTGCAAGCCATAAACCTTGAAAAATATAAATAATCATATTTATCCATGAGTTAAAGAGTTTACAAACTATAAACCTTGAAAAATATAAATAATCATATTTATCCATTATTTAAAAGGCAGGGACTTTAGAGAATAAAAAGTGGAGACATTTTGAAAAAAAAATCAATGGATTTGACTACGTAAAGATGAGGAAAATCTGTCTGTAACATCATCTGAATGACTATAAAGTGTCAAACATAGGAAATTATTATGACAAATAAAATATAAGTACCCCACATTTATTTTTTTAAAGATTTTATGTATTTATTTGACAAAGAGAGAGCTGGAGCAGGAGCAGGGGAGGAGATGCAGAGGGAGAGGGAAAGGCAGGCTTCCCTCCATGGGCTCCATCCCAGCACCCCAAGATCATGACCTGAGCTGAAGGCAGACGCTTAATCCACTGAGCTCCCCAGGCGCCCCCCAAATGTATTTAAAAAGTATACATTAGTAAGTAAAACTACGACCTCATTAGAGAAAAAATAAAGAATAAATTCAGGCTATGAATCAACTCTTCTATTAAACATTTAGGAAATATTCAAGTTCATTCAACTTACTGTTAATACAAGTAAATGTAGAAATCAAGGATTCTTTTATTTTTTTATTTTTTAAAAATATTTTTATTTATTCATGAGAGATAGAGAGAGAGAGAGAGAGGCAGAGACACAGGCAGAGGGAGAAGCAGAGCAGGCTCCACGTAGGGAGCTTGATGCGGGACTTGATCCCGGGTCTCCAGGATCATGCCCTGTGCTGAAGGCAGGTGCTAAACGGCTGAGTGACCCAGGGATTCCCAAGGATTCTTTTAGACACATACCATTCACAGGGTTTTTTGTTTGTTTGTCTCCTTATTTGTGTCTGTTAGCACTAGACACAACTAGTGCTAACATGATAGGAATCGCACACTGTTTATGGAAATGGAGAATGGTTTAACTTTTCCAGAAGGCAAATAAGCTGTATTTACATCAAACGCCTTAAACTGTTCCGACCCTTTGACTTAGGAGTTACTGTTTGAGTGGATTTCTGAAGGAAAAAGTCATAAAGTGTTGAAATATTACTTACATCATTTAAAAAATGAAACCCAATCAAATATGAGTAATTATATGATGGCAAGATAAAGGTATTCATAATGTATGATTTGTTTTTACTTTCACATCTTGAAAAAAGTATCTGAGACTGACTATAATAATAAGGAAAATGCAAGGATATAAAATTTTATATAGTATAATCATAAGTTAAAAGTAATTTGTACACACATAATGATTACATATATACATAAATTATAATTATGTATACGTGATTATGTGTAAAGAAATAGACTTAACTTTTTGTGTGATGGTATCACAGCTGATTTTTGCTTATTACATTACTATAATCCATATTTTGTAAAATAGGCATAAACTATTTTTATAAACTGAAAAAAGAAGTGAGAAAATCTGCTCAGACTAGTCATTTTGAAACTGTATTTTATTTTATGTTTTTAAATTTTTTTATCTATTTATTCATGAGAGACACCGAGAGAGAGAGGCAAAGACATAGGCAGAGGGAGAAGCAGGCTCCCTCTGTGGAGCCTGATGCAGGACTCGATCCCAGGACCCTGGGATCATGCCCTGAGCCGAAGGTGGACACTCAACTACTGAGCCATGCAGGTGTCCCTGAAATTGTATTTTAAAGAGACTTTAGCTTAAGACATTCTAAGACTTTTTCTGAGGGTACTGGCTTAGGACTCCAGGGCTACAAAAAATATTATAAACAGGATTTCTGTTTTCAAGAGTTTCAGAATCTTGTGCAAAACTCATAATCACTAAAATATTCATAGCATGGTGTAAGAGATCTGCTGGCTTTAGGAAAGGAGGAAGGGAGGGAGAGAGGGAGGGAGGGAGGGGAGGAATGCTATGCCAGCAATAAATAAGAATGGCTATCAGAGTTCATAGAGGATTTCAGAATGGATTCTTGCTGTATTTAGCTGGACTTTAAAAGCATAAGTGGGATTTCACGTGAAAGACAAGGCTTCAGGGTGGAAGAGGGCTCCAGAATAGGAAAATAGCTTGATTTAAAGAATGGATGCAAATAATGTGCCTGTGGTGTTGGATGAGTTATAATAACCTGGTATGATTGGAATATGAAGTAAAGAGTAGGGTGAAATAATTAGCCAGTAAAGACAATGTTGAAGCTCACTGTAATGGATCTGGAGCATCAGGTGTTTACTGCAGGAAATGGGGAGCCATTGAGAAATATGATTTTATGGGGCCTTCACAGCAGGCACTTGGCCAGTGTGGCTACTGGATTTCAAGTGGCCCAGATGTGCAACGTTAGAGGCAGTCTCAATAGTCCAGGAACCAAACCAAGAAAATAACACTGGAAATGTCATTTGAGAAGCATTTCTGAAGTAGAATTAAATGCTTTTTGGACCATTTAGATGCAGTTGCCCAAGACCCACTTTACCCAGAATCTAGAGTCAGAATCTCTAGGGATGGGGACTAAGAATGTGCATTTTAACAAGCTCGCAAGGGATGCTGAGTTCATATTAAGGTTTAAGGAGCATGGATGTATCACTTAACCTGAGCCAAAGGCCCAAGGATTCTGAGACCTCATAGTTCAAAGGATAGGAATACTTGAGACCCCAAGGATTCAAAGACCCCAGAGTCTGAAAGAGATGCTCTCAACTGTAAACATCCAGGGCATGGCTCACATGGAATCGGGGGCTGAGTTTAGGTTCAATGCCTTCTGAGGTTTAAAAATTGTAGGAAATATTTTTTTAACCTTGTACATTTGAGATATTGTTGAATTCAACTGCACCAAAGTGGAATAATAACATTAAGTCAAAAATGTCAAAAGTCCTTTCCTGAAAGCACTCAGAGAGTTTTACCCTTCTAGTTATCTATCTGTTCATTCATCCTTTGCGTGAGCCCTTATTACATACTTCCAATGTGCTGGAGGCTAAGGATATGAGGATTAACAGCAGACCTCCTGTCTTCAAAGAACTCACATTTTGCTGGGGTTGAGGAGCTTATGTATATATTTTTTTATTTTTTAAAGATTTATTTATTTGAGAGAGAGAGAGACAGTGTGTGTGCATGAGAGAGACAGCAAGCACCAAGGGAGAGGGAGAAGCAGATTCCCCCCTGGGCAGGGAGCTAGATGGAGGCTGGGCTCCATCCCAGGACCCTGGGATCATGACCTGAGCCTAAGGCAGATGCTTAACTGACTAAGGCACCCAGGCACCCCTATATTTATTTGAGAGAGGGAGTGTGAGAGAGTGGGGGGGGGCAGAGAGAGGAAGCAGAGAAGCAGGCCCCCTGCTGAGTGCGGAGCCCAATGTGGGCTAGATCCCAGGAGCCTGAAATCATGACCTGAGCTGGAATCAAGAGTCAGACACTTAACTGACTCTGCCACCCAGACACTCCAGGACCTTCTATTTTTGTGTCCACTTTGTAATAGAGGCTAAGTTATCACCTGTGTTCGTCTTATTATTTCATTTCACAGGTAGAGAAACAAACCCTCACAGGAAGGCTAAGTGACTTGTCCCACAGCTCACAACAAATAAGTGGTAAAACCAGGTCATGTTATCCATTTCATCTGTCTTACACTGTCTCTTAAGAAAATAGGAAGTCAAACACACACAAAAATAGGCCTGTTATTTTTTGAGAAAGATGCACAGTGTGTTTATTAGAGGAGCTTGGGATCAGTTACACTTGTCACTGTGCAGCACGGTACTTAAAATCAACCTCTGTCCTTGGATATGACCTGTAACTTGGTCTTGATTAAAGGCGTTCCTCTAAAACTGAAGGGTTTGTTGTTGTCCTCATTTTGCAGACAGAGAAGATGAGCAATCTATATGAACTTAAAGTTCTATTTGTCTTTAGAGCCATGCAATTGTGAGGCTTTTTAACTTACAATTTTTAAAATCTTTTTGATTAGTGGGTTTTACATAATCGATCATGTAACCAAGCACAAATATATAAAAGCAAACAGCTTATATGGCTTGAAACACCAACATGTGATGTTTCCCATATGCCTAATGAGATTATACATGAAGAGAGTTCTTTAGATCTAAAAAAAAAGAAGGTGGGGTTAATGTATGCCCATGATGTTGCATTCAAAAGCAGTTCTGAAATCAAGATGTGGCTCTCATTTTATCAATGTATTTATATCTTAAAGCTAAATTCAGGCATGTGAAGCAAAATATGCACTTCCAGTACATGCCTCAGGTGTAAACTTGTCTAATAATTCTTTCATAAAGCATAGGTTCTGAGTCAACATTGTTGATAAATGAGAGAGGAGTTCAAGGGAATAATTTAAAAAACACTCAATCGATAGATCAGAATTAAAGATGGAAAAAAATACAGGCAAAAAAGTATCAGAAAAGCTAGAGATATACTAAAGATGCTATTGTTTCAAATAATGTCCTCAAAATCTAACATTAGGAATATTTAATTCCCATAATATGTCAGGCAAGAAAACAAGATAAAACTTGGGCAAACAAAACAAAACAAAACAAAAACAAAACAAAAAACAAAAACAAAACACTTGGGCAATACCACCAAAGTGAGATGGAAAGGCTTGGGATCAAATGCAGGCCCATGAGACTTGAAAATCCCTTGTTTTTTTGGTATTGCATATCTGCCTTTTGTATTGTACACTTATTTTACCTGTTTTTGCTGTTGTTGTTGTTTTGTACTGCATCCTTTTGTGTGTGTGTGTGTGTATTGCACACTTGTACTATCTGTTCAAATAGCTTCACTTTGGCCTTCATAAAAAAAAAGGGGGGGAAAATCAATTCGTGTAGAATCATTTTCCTGACTTTGAATTTATACTCTCCAAAGTTGACTAAATGGTATTTATAAGTAATTATAAAGTCATATGAATTACTTGACTGCACGTACCTTTTTATAAACATTGAACATAGAAAATACTATGATGGTTGGTCACCTCTGTATGCTTTCAAAATATCATCTATTTTATAACAGATACATGGAGCAAAAGTTACTCGTTCAAAGAAAAAGATAGCGGGGCACCTGGGTGGCTTAGTTCATTAAGTGACCAACTCTTGATTTTGGCTTAGGCCCTGATCCCAGGCTCACAGGATCAATCTCCACTTCAGGCTCCTTACTCAGCAAGGAGGCTGCTCATCCCTCTCCCCCTACTCCTCCCCTAGATCACATACATTCTCTCTTTCTCTCAAATAAATAAATAATTAAACAATCTTTTAAAAAAGAGAGAAAAAGACAGTTTAGAGGGTTTTTTTAATGTTTAAGTATCAAGTAACATAGATTTGATCACTTATTTCATAAGTAATAAATCAACTTTATTAGTGAATTTGCTAACAAGCGAAGGTAATTATAACCCTTCCATCTCTAATTTATGTCACTTGCAGAAGGTTTATTGAGGACCTGTGTTGTTGCCTATACTATGTAAAGCTGAAAGCTTCCCAAAACATATTTAGAAAAGAAGAAAAGAAATATAATTCACTAGAATTATTTTTTTTAAGTTCTCAAAACTGTTTTTATATTGAAGTCGAATCCCTGCAATAACACAAGCAAATGACTGCTTCAGGGTTATTAAAACAGTGGGCTGACCTTATATTAAGTCTCTTACCTAGAGAATTTATTTTATTATATTATTTATTTTATTTTATTTTATTTTATTAAGATTTTATTTATTTATTCATGAAAGATACACACACACACAGAGAGAGAGAGAGAGAGAGAGAGAGAGAGAGAGAGGCAGAGACACAGGCAGAGGGAGAAGCAGGCTCCATTCAGGGAGCCTGATATGGGACTCAATTCCGAGTCTCCAGGATCACGCCCTTGGCCAAAGGCAGGCGCTAAACTGCAGAGCCACCCAGGGATCCCTTACCTAGAGAATTTATACCAGATAATCCACTTTATTTAATTCCAACATTGTTTTTTTTTCTTTTAATGATGGAATTGTAAAATGTGTAGCTGATATACTCAAATAATTTCTTTAAACTAATTGTCAGAGCTGACTTCAAATCTAATGAGCCAAACTTGATATGAAAAATATTGTGAGCACTTATGAATCAATGCTCTTGACTTGTTTTATAGCCCTTTTTATACCATCAATATTAACATTATCTTTTGTGGTCTTCTATTAGACAATTCTAAAATATACATATTTCAAGGGCTAATTGGCCACTTACTTAGCAGGTTAGCAAAATTTTTCTGTAAGGGGGCAGACAGTAAATATTTTAGACTTTGTGGAATATGTGGTCTTTGTCATTAACTATGTAACTCTACTTTATAACATGAAAGCTGCCATAGACAATACCTCCACAAACGGGCATGTCTGTGTGCCAGTTAAAACGTTGTATACACTGATGTTTGAATTTCATATAATTTTCAGTTGTCACAAAATATTCTTGTTTTTTTTTTCCAACTACTTAAAAATGGTAAAATGGAAATTATTGCTCATGGGCTGTACAAAAACAAGGAAGTAGGCTGTATTTGGGAAATGGGTTTCATTTTGCCAACCCCTGTCCATTATCCTGAAGATATACCTCATTACTTACATGTTTATTTTTTATGTAAGTTTTGTTACCAAAATATTAATCTCTTTCCCCACTACATGGGAGAGGAAGAACAGTTTCAATGTTAGTTTCATTAACACCTCTGGCTGACTTCATGGTACCTAAGGATAGGGACTGCACAGATGCAGGGGACTCACTGTGCCACATAATTCCAGAAGAATTAGCTTTCCCTTCTCAAATCTCACCAGCCAGCCTTCATGCTTGTTCTTCCTTGTTGCCCCACTAAGGCTATCCATGCTCTCCCAGAGAAATTTTCTGCAGCGCAAAGAGAAAATTCAAAGAAATTTGGTGACTCTGACTTCTTTCTCAGCCAGGTTAAATCTTATATTCCCTGTGTTGGAAATGATTTCTCATAATGTGGCTGGAGAAATTAACACAGAGAGAAGAGCATGGAACATTCCCCACCCCCATCCTGGGAATGACTGAAAATTAGTATTGGTGCTAGGTCTATTGTTTAAGAAATTAAATTTTATTCATAAGAGTTAAATTTAAATTTGAGGCCAACAAGGCACTTGCCTGACATTGCTTTGCCTCCCTAAGTCTTTGGTAATTTTTTTTTTTTTTTACACACTAACTCACGAGGCACAAAAATCAAATCAATAGAGATATGCCTGCTTCTATCAATTTTATTCTGGCATCATTTTTACTGGTGAAATGTTAGTGTTGAAGCGCTTAGGTTAGAATATTTTTATCTCTTTATGGTTTACATATTTTGGCAGCTGAATATTTTAAATAAATACTATGGAGATGTATTATTGAGCAATATTATCATTCTTTTGTTCTTTGGGTGAAATATACTCAACATCAGGAAGTATTTAGTTATTTCCTAAAGAAAGTAATGATTGAGGTAAATTAAAGGCTCCTTGACATTTATGTTAGTCTTCATGTATTGAAGGATTAGTAATTACGATCATTAGGAGTCTCTGGTACTTCAGTTTCCCAATCCAATTGCCAGTTTTATTTAGTTCACTGCCTCCTACAGCCATGTGGATTATGACACATGTAGCAATACACATAATGTATACATAAAATACATATAAAGTATATATTAATATATAAATATATATGTATATGAGTTTTATATGTGTGTGTGTGTGTGTATAAAGTGTAGAGGAAGTGCATACAAGTTCACAGTCATACATGACTTTTCAATGTCATGCAACAATGAGGATCCCAGTCAAGGCTGTGAACTCTTCATTATATCATTTAGATGTTGCTTCCATCTAAAGAGTGAAAGATAAGTTACAACAAGGATTTGGAAAGAATGTGGTCTCTTCAAGTATATATCTTCAAAATATATCTTTTGAACTTTAGAACAGGTGTAAATTTACAGAGAAGCTGCAAAGAATGTGCAGAAGGTTCCTATTTAACCCACACCACATTTCCCCCTTTGTTAATATCTTACATTGCTATGGTGCATTTATCACAATGAATGAGTCAATGTTGAAACAGTATGTTTAAAGCTCATTCATTATTTAGATTTTCTTAGTTCTTATCTATCTGCTTCAGGATCCCTTCCACAGTACCAGATTAGTCAATTTCAGTTGTCATATATCATGTACCTTCTCTATTATAATTTCTCAGACTTTCCTTATTTTGGATGATCTTGACCGTTTTGAGGATTTCTGGACTGATATTGGTAGAATATTTCTCAATTTGGGTTTGCCCGGTGTTTTTCTCACGATTAGTTTGGGATTATGGGTTTTGGGGAGGAGGAACACAGAGGCCTTTCTCATCACCTCATATCAAGGGTCCGTGCTATGGATATCACTTAGCACCATCAATCACTTGGTGTGGTGTCTGTTGTGTCTGGGGGGCTCTCCACTGTGAAGTTACTCTCCCCCCCCCCTTTCCATACTGAACTCTCTGGAAAGAAGTCACTGTGTGTAACTGGAACATCAGGGATGGGGACTTACGTTTCACCTCCTTGAGGAAGAGCTTCCCTTGATTTTATCTCCATCAACTTCAGCCAAGAATATTACCTGTGTTGAATCACATTAATATGAAACTCTTGTCCAAGACAGGTAACTGTATTCATATCAGTTGAGCAATTGTCTCCCAATGCATGCTTGCTGTAAATCAGATCCCGGAGTTCCTTTGACTCTAGGAAGTGAAATGGAATTTTATAGCCACATTTTAAAAAGCTTAGAAGAATTTGGTGATAAAACAAAAACACAGCAAAGTCATGAAATATTTCATGGGTAGTATTCTTAACACACTGCATGTAATTACTTACCATCCTATTTGTTATGTAGAGACAAACAAATTGAAGCATCTTACTGTCAGAATGAAATGTAATTTTTAGACTTGTTTTAGAGGGAAAGATTTTGCCACATAAATGGCCATAGTGGTAACATTGGAGTTTAATTCTGTGAATTAGGGCAGCCCGGGTGGTTCAGCGGTTTAGTGCCTGCCTTCGGCCCAGGGCATGATCTCAGAGTCCCGGGATCAAGTCCCATGTAGGGCTCCCTGCATGGAGCCTGCTTCTCTCTCTGCCTGTGTCTCTGCCTCTCTCTCTGTGTGTCTCTCATTAATAAATAAATAAAATATTAAAAAAATAATTCTGGGAATTAAAAAGAGCATGCACCCTCCAGAAAGAAATATTGAAAAACAGAAGCTCTATAAAAGTAAACGTGGGAGTAGATTTGTCTTCCCTCAAGTGAATCACATTCAGCAAGCATTTATCTCATATTAATATAGTAATAACTTTCTTTGGTGTCTTAAGAGTGAAAAAAAATGCTCGATAACAGCTTCACATGAGATGATCCCATAGCACTCTTCAACAGATTTATTAAAACATTGAAATTTTAAGAAATTGGTTATTTTCTAATAACCTGTATTTAAACTCTCTTAGAATATCTAGCCTTCCTTCATGTATTGACCAATGCTTTCTCACAAAATTTGTATTGACAACCAAAAGAAAATAGATTAATATTATGGAGTCAATCTGAAAAAAGGGGTTGATTTTCTTCTATGAATATTTTAAACTATTATATCAATCAAATGGACGTTTATCTATTTTAAAATAAAAATGTAAAGAATATGGAAATCATACTTTATAATTCTTTATTCTTAGACTTTTATTTTTTATATGTTTTTAAAGAATGGATTATTCTTAAATTAACACACTCATATAGTACAAACTTCTAGTTGACAGAAAACATATACTTATGGACAATGTAATACAGTTATACATACGTGAAATGTAATGACTACTATGAAATATATTGGAGATACTGTTGTTAGAGCAATCTAGGAGAATTATTATTTTGCAGTGACATGTACTGATTCACACTCTTAAAGAAAATTAAGTAATAAATGATTTACGGTTTGTGTGGAAAAGTAAATACAATGCAAATATCAAAGTGATGCTGTAAATATCTTACCTGAAAGAAGATTGGAGGTTTTGCAATTTTGTTGGAATGTGTAAAATCCAGTGAGATTTTACTTAAGAAGAAAATTATTTGGTGAGCTTTCTAAAATTAACAAAAACTGTTCAATGATGGTGGCTTCTATTCATTCATAAAACTTTTATCAAGAACTTAATGATTCTGTTCTGCATGCTGGGGCTGCTGATGGATAAAATTTGGGGCCTACCCTCTGAGAATTCTGTGTTATAAATTCCACTTTAAGAATTTATAGTCACTCAATAAATTTTGCTTGTATTTCCACCAAAATAGACTTACTGTATTTTTATTGCATGGATTATAAGAAATCTTTTGAAAAATTTCCGAGCCACTTTGGCAGTGTTATATTGGGACAAAAACCTATTTGCTGGAATAATTTAACAAACATCTAGGCTTTCATTTAAAAAGCAAACACCCATGGCCATAAAACAGCTCATTTTTTTCAAGGAACTTTCTATCAAATTAGGCACATACAAGAGATATTTATCTAAGAGTGCCATCTTCTGGACTCCAAGTCCATGCCACTGATTTGGATTTATTTGATACGCACTATTTATTCCCTCATAAAGCTATAAATGTATTCACATTTTTTGAGTAGTTCCTAGAAATGGCAGTACCTACAGCAATAACTATCATTATAATTTCTAGGTTATAATCAGGAGACATAGTAGAAAGAACATTCACTGTGGAATCTGACAGATCTAAGTTTGATAGAGGTCTGTATCACATGTAGTAAGCTCTGACCTTGATCTAGTTTCTTGAACTTTCTGAGACTCTGCTTTCACACTTGTACTGTGAAGATAAATCCAAGCTTTCAGAGTGGCTGGGAGGATTTAATGTAACAAAGAGCTCTTTGCACATGCGTGACAGAGGCAGACATGCAAAACTCCTAGGTATTTGTATTACACTAATGATAATTGGGCAATGGTTTAGTGTTTTAAAAATGACTTCACCTTCATTATCCAGTTTAATCCTTGCATCAACTTCTAAAATTGAGATATTACCAGTTTGATTATTCAGATAATGAAACCAAGAAGTGCAGTGACTGGGAGATTTCTGACACATTCAGGCTTCGAATTCTTGTCTTCTATCTCTAGACCCTACCCACTCCATAAAGGATTAGGAATCATGAGAATTCATTCTTGCCTTGTTCATGCCAGAATGCCAGAAACTTACCTGCCTGGCTTTGGGCAACATATGTAATTTCTTGAAGTTTTAGCTTCCTCATTCTATATTGAGGGTATTGTAGTAATTCATCTTCTCAATCCTTTCCACTTCTAAACACACACTGAAAGTCAGTATAATGTAGTTGTTAAAAGGACAGTGTTAGAAATGAATTCTTGGGATCCAATCCCGACTCTGCCATTTGCTGGCTCGGTAAGCTTAAGTAAGTTACTACAACTCTCTAAACCTCATTTTACATAATTATGGGTTAATAAATATTTTAAAGAATCATCATTGTGAGGAATGAATAAATGAAACCATGCAAAGTACTTAGAATGGGATCTGGTATAGAGTAAGCATTATGTTAAGTATTTGCTCTGATTTTTATACTAAAATTGTAACATGTAATTCAGTGATTCCAGGTGAGCTATTTTAACCCTTAAAGCCAAGAGTAGATTTGCTCAGACAATTAAAGTGGAAGCTTCCCCATGCTGGATTCATGGCCCCATCACATTGCTGTCCTTGTGTGACAGATTCAACTCAGTAGTTCTGTTCTAAAGAACAGTTGTTAGGGGACATGACCACATATACCTGGGAGCAGTGTTCATCTGTCTAGAAATATATGTATGTGTGTCAATATATTGTCGGCTCTGAATCATCTCCTGGTACATAACTGACCTGATAAATCTGTTTCTCTGAAGTGCTGGAACTAACTGGGTGTCTGGGTCAGTATGATGGCACAGGCCAATGGTTCTAAGTCAGACATTGGCTGAAGCATCGAAAAATATGGAAAAATTTCTTTGCCAAACATTATTTAAACTTTTACATTGCAAGCATTGGGTGCATACAAAGTCATTTTGGTAGAAGCCATTTTGGTAATTAAAAGTGTTAATTCCAAATGCTTTTTAATAAACAAATCCAAGTTTTATTTCAAGAATAAAAATGTTCTTTTTAAAGTTTTCAAAACATATCACGTTCATATTAGATCTCACTAAAAAAAATAGTTCCAATAATTGAACTTCAACACATTGAGACCTATGAGACAATGGAATTGATCTATTGGTAATAGGTAAAGACTAGGCAAATTGCTTAAAAATAAGAAAGGATTATCTCTATTTTGTGAACTCCTAAAACATATTAGAAAAGCATTCTTGCCCAAATAAGTGTTGAGTTAGATCACAAAGTTTACTGAAGTACAAAATTTATTTATAGTTCCCATACTTTTTCGCTTTATGAAAGTTACAAAGATATAGGAACAGCTGACATTTGTTTTGTTTTTTTTTTGTGACATTTTTTTTTGAAACAACTACTAGCACAGTGCAAAAAAAAATGCTTTCATTACATTTTTTTGCTTCTGTATTCACTCTTTCTTTTTTGCTAGGTGGCATGCATGCAGTGGTTTCATGGAGACCATACAATGCTTGAGATGATTGAGAAAAAGCGTTGCTTGTGCAAGGAAATAAAAGCTAGACAGAAAACGGAAAAGGGACTTTGCAAACAGGATAGCATGCCTATCCTGCCCAGCTGGAAGAAGAATGCAGGGGCGAAGAAGTACAGCCCTCCACCCTATTCTAAGCAGCAAACGGTGTTCTGGGACACTGCCATATGACTGTGCACAGGATGGCGTGAGCTCCGCATCACTTTACATGAAGAGGGAGGTCGGCTCAGTCATGCGATAAGTACCTGTTACATATCTTCTCTGTCGGAATGGAATGCCAGTGCTTCCCTTGGAAAACCCATGGGAAGCTGTGCCTACTCATGGCAAGTTCAAGATAAAAATGTATATTAATTGTATCCTTGCAATTAAGACACTGATTTATCCCGGATTATTTTGAATCCAAAAGATATTAAGATGTAAATATTTTACTAGTTTATGGGTGACACCTGAAATAATACACATGAAACGTATATAAATTACAGAAATATCAAGAGTTTTACTATATGATATAATTTCGGTATTAACTGGTTTGTTATCTCTTTTATATGTAATCCCTTGATGCCTTTTATTATTGATTTTTGCATTCAAGATGTTATTTTTTTTTCTGTCCACATTTGGCTTCTGTATGAGAGCTCACAGCTATAAATCATGTTCGATCACATAATATATGATCTGGTGCTAGTAATGTAGAAGTCAAGTATCATATTCGTTAAGAACATCTGTTGCTTTGTAGGTTTTTAAGGGTTTGATGGGAAATGAATGCAAATGTGATGCATAATTTGGACGTCCACATTACATCAATGCCAATATTTTTGCTACATTGGCTTTATAAGAATTTCTCTTCAATATTGTCTTGTTTATACTAAGCAATGGTTAGTCAGACTCCAGAGAAAGTTATTAGGATATATTTGGATATCCCAGCAGAAAACATTTCCTTCAGAAATGACTTTCAGGACTTGTGTCCTTGCATCATGGATCTGATTGGAGGAGACCAGGGTTCACTGTGACAATGGAAGGAACAAGGAATCAAAAGCTAAATAGCACGACTGCTTTCAAGAAAGTGGGACCAGTGGCTTTATAGCCGCTGCCATCACTGAGTTTAAGTAACTTTTCATGTGTATGTTTGTTTCAGAAAATGAGAAATAAACATTCAAACAGATACGTTTACATATTTTAGTACACTAAACGCCAATTTTTTTCTCAAAATTTAGGTCCATTAATGAATTAGTATTTCTTAAGTTTTTCAAACTAGTTATTACCACATTTTTGGGTCGTAATCTTCTGTGCATGACCATCACATCCATTCTTGCTGATTATGACACCATGACCAAAGAATTATGACCACTTGTTTATTTTATTTTGTTTCAAGGAAGAAACAGGAAATGCAGGGGACAGGGGATGGATGGGGTGGATTCGATTTTATGTGGTGGTAAAGTTTAAGTTAAACAAATCCTATATATCTTTTAAGAATAACTTGTTAGTTGCATATAAATATTGCCACGGATGGATAAAAAGGAAACTATCTCATATATTTTGTATATTTAAATTACTATTTATGCTTCCTAAAATTGACAGTATGTGATTTCTTCTTTAACAATCAATTTAGTATTATATTTCTGAGAGAAAAGGTATGTGTTTGAAGTCATTGTCATAGTGGCTTTTCTTCTAAGGGTTTTGACAGCAATAGCACAGTGCTGCTCAATAAAACCAAATATAACAGGAGTGAGGGGATTTTTGTAATCTATATTGCTAAAAACCTAGTGATGCTTTATCAGTAATAATTCCTTTCAAGCCTTTGAAATGTTATAAAATAATTTTTTAATCTTTTATAATCAATGTATATTTTGATGTCCAATTAGAATTCTGAAAGAATAAGGAAAAAGGGTAAGTGGGAGCATGTGTATCTGTTGTTTTTGTGTGAATGAGTACCCAGCAGGAGAACTGTATACATAAAATGCTTACTGAGGTTTTAGGTTCTGCTTATATAACTGAGGTGGTTAAAAAAGAAGAAGAAGAAGAAGAAGAAGCAGGATCACAAGTACAGGAAATCATGGAGAGATCTTAAGTAGCTTGAATAAATCCTACTGCCATGTTTTACTAGAGATTATGTTTCCATCCCAACAATCAATGGAGTACCAATCTAAGAGTGATGAAAATGTGATAAGATAGAATCAGAATGAAAATAAAATGTGCATAGGATCCAGGATAGTAGCCTGTTTTAACTTATTATGACCATCTATACTCGAGCCAGTCTAATCAGGTGTGAGACATCAATTCTCAGCATCTTGAGAATGATCTTGGTGTATGTACATGTATTTTCAAGCTCAGTATGGTAATGATTGGATAATTCCTTTGAGATTTATATTTAGGTCACATATCCAAGTGTGTTTTTCAGATGCCAATCTTTTCCCATATCTCTCTGAATAAAGCAGAAGATATTTTTTAATGCTGGCCACTTGTCAAGAAGGAAACAGAGGTACTGAAATGATTTGTGTTGGATTCAGTCATTCCCATTTGGTCTGCCAAACTCATGTTGTTGCCAGGTTTCATGCACTCTTTTTTTTTTTTTTCCAAGGAAATTATTTTCTGAGAAGGCAGCTTGTTTGAAAATCTGACCTTAGGCAACCATTTCTGTTTAATTTCTCCAAATCTTCCTTTCAATGAGAGGTAATTGAAAGATCCGGAAAAGTGGCTTCCCTAATATTACTCAATAACTTTTATTCGGTGCCTAAACCACTGTCCATTGAGGCTTCGCCCACATGGTGACAGCCATTCTATAATTCACTTTCTCTTTGCATTGTGTTTCTTTATATGGAGAAAAAGAGGTAATTAGGATAGAGAGAAAAATCGGCTTATTCTCTGGTGGCAATCAGGACACTTCAATCTATGAGTTTGGTTGGATGATAAAACGTTCCTTTGACAGCCAGAACACTATGGAAAGATAAAGCTCATATTTTTTAGTAGTGCCAAAGAACAAATGGTATCATGGCATGGTTATCGGGTGGGAAGAGCACATGCCTGTGAGAAATGGTCTTTTCACAACAAATTCTACAGAAATAGAATTTTATTGGCTGTCAGTAAGATGCTTTCATATGGGAAAAACTTCTTAGCACACAAGAGACAAATTTCTTTAGAATCGATGGAAGGGAGATCCTGCAATTCTGTTCAATGCCAGAAGCCAGTCTTGTGAGCTGTCACGGTAGTTCTTCATGTGAACGTTGCTCTCTTTCCCCGTATTCATGCTGTGGAAGCAAGTTTGGAGTGAGTGATCGATTTGTGTAAGTGAAGGTTATTGTCCACCCATACAAAATATTTGGGAGAGTGAAGCAAAACAACACATTAAGAGGTTCACATTTGTAGTTTTAAAGACTATAGACATTCCAATATCCGGAAATTGTCTGGATACAATGAGACACAACTTCCCATTTCAAAATAGTGACAATGGGACTTCAGACATGGAGGTTCCAAATCATTTCCTTGAATGCTTCTAGAGAATAGAGAAACATTTTTCTTATTACACTCTGGCTTAGGCCTCGTCCTCACATATAATTTGATTTGACTCTGAGCAAGTTTAGGAATCAAGTCAATAAAGCTAAACAACCCTTTTGGGTTAGTGTTTTAATTAAGACATCAAAAGAGTGCACATTAACAATCCAATTTTAATATCCTTTATATGTTAAAGTGAGTCACTTCCCTAAAATAGAAAAGAGCTTGTAAATTTATTATGGCTACCTTTGAAATAAAAAAAAAATACCTGTGATTTAAGCAGTAGATAATCTGAGATGAGAAAGTACCCTTTCAAAGGAATAGAAGTATAATAGAATAACAATTCATAATACATTGTGCCCCAAATTTAAATGGAACTAAAGAAAAATGGTACCTATAATATTTAAGATTAACTCACTACATCTTCCCTCAGTGAGAAAATAGATCGCTAATTGTAGAATGTGGACAATTTATTAATTTATGAATAACAGTTCATTGTTGAGAAACTTATCTATTAGTTATTTTTTAAAAATTTGTGAAGCATTGGAATTGAATACTCAAAAAGATATGGTCCCTGCCTTCAAGGAGCTTAGTTATGCAATCTTTAAAGTGTCAAAACAAGGCCAATTATTTCTAAGAAGATTACAATGTCACGTGTTTGACACCTCTTCTGTGTTTATATATGGTATTCTCTCTTTTTTTCCAGGTCAAGTGTACAGTCAAAATAAAATACTAAAACATATTAAAGTTAATGTCTAAGTATAAAATATGTTTATGTATAAGATTCTATATGTACACATAGGATATGTACTGCTGTCTATGTAACTCAGTAAAAGGATAACACGTTTGCCATGTTGGACTTGAACATTGTGACTTGTTGTTTGGATTGATTTAAAACCCTTTGATATTTGGGTCAATCACATTGTAGCAAAATGTGTGTAATCTGAAAAAAAAAGTCTGATTACATTTCCCTTTAAATATCACAGTTTCAAATTTAAGGGGAAACACCTTTACAGAAATATTGTTGGATTTATCTCAAACAAAAATATATGAAGATCTTTTTCAAGTGTTCAGTTGTTCCCAAATATGACTGGGTTTGCCCACCCTAAAAGCATCTACATTTACACGTGTATACACCCACATACAGTATACATACTGTATATAATATATATGAAAATGTTTAGTATGCACTACTTTTGTTTGGAACTCCTTGAGTTAACATTTATAGTGTAGCAATTGGTGTAAAGTGCACTGTGATTATAAAAAACAAAGCACAGTAAAGTCACAGGTCTTGTTATCTTGCACTAAAAATGTGTTTACGTATTTAGCAATTGTACGTTTACTTTCTTGCTCTTTTCAAGAAATTAAAACAAATAGCTATTGAAGAAATGATATAAAATAATATGTTTTTTAGTGGATAATGGCACTACATTTTTAAAAGACAGGGTTTTTAAAAGAAACCATTTAACATCCATTCCAACATAACATGTTTACCGTATCTAAGAATCTGAATGTCATAATACATTTTTCATAACTCATTAAAAATGTCAGGTATGTGCCTGAAAAATTGTGCAAATAAGCATTAGCTAACAGATTTCTCTATTCACGTGTTGTTAGCCCTTTCTATATACATAATAATATAAACACTGATGTTTTAATTTCTCTTAATTTTTGTACTTGATTTTTTTAGGTAACATGTAATTATAAATGTACTTTGATACTACTGAAGTAACCAGATGTTATTTGAAAACAATTTGTTTTCTTTAGTGCATTGGCAATATTTTACAATACTTTTGTGCTTATTTATTTGTGCTCCCGTGTAATTATAATAAAAGCAATAGTTTAAATTAGTTGACTTTGTCATTGCTGGTATTTATTCACCAAGGAACAAGATTCGTAAGAATCCTTCAAAGAAAAGCACACACATTTTTCAGCTTCAGAAGCTATCTCTGATGTTGCATGTGGAAGATCGGCGTGAGTGAATAGTGAGGACCTGGACGCTTGGATTTAGTTATGTGACCTCCAGTTGTTCTCAATCACCACTTGGCTTCTGCCTCAAACACATGAGCCCTTAAGTAAGACGTTTTTCTTTCTTCGATATGCACCTAATCCCAATTAAATGACTCAGCATGTATCTCAAGTATGCTGGAGGCGTTGAAAAAAGACAAAAAAAATCCAACCGTCTTAGATCTGTGTATGTAAACAAAATGTTTACTGTGTGAGTATTTGCTATGATCATTTAATCAGTCATGCCTCTGGAACTGATCTAGTTTAAATAGGGAGCAAGTGAGGGTGGTCAACGTCACTAGGGTATCAATAACTAAAACATCAAGGAGGACCCGAAATATATGAAACAAGGTTTCTGGAGCTCAGCAAGCTCACACAAAAAAAGTGCATTTGTGCTAATAGAGTCTCCTGTAATAGTTTCTAATGACTACTTCATCAACCACTTATGTCTTCAGCCACATGTCCAATTTCAGTGTAATTTGTTATAATTTTATGATACCTCAAATTCTTTTCATGTTCATTTCTTAAAAGAAATCCAATTTATTCCCACCATGTAGCCCCCTCCTCCAGCCACTCAGTGCTCTGTGGGCACTCTACTTCTGGGTTGAACAAGAAATAATTAATCATACTCCACATCGTCAATGCTGCACATGCTCATCCATCTCAGCTCACGACAAGAAGCACCCCCATAATCTATACCATCTCTTCTATTCTCCCAACAACCAGTAAGACTCGTTTGTTTCTAGCTTTGTGATCCCAGAGTCTAATTATGTTAACACTAAGATGCGAGTGACCGATAAAACAACCACCTTCTTCCTATGGCCATTTGCATTTGAGAGGATTTTTATAAATTTGTACAAATGAGTATCTATTAATGGAATGTCAGGCAATGTAACAGACTGGGAGATTGGAAGAGGAGATGTTTATGGGAAACTTTGTACAATATCAAATCAAGAGATGTGTGGGAAATAGCAGAAAGGGAGACAGAACATAAAGACTCCTAACTCTGGGAAACGAACTAGGGGTGGTGGAAGGGGAGGAGGGTGGGGGGTGGGGGTGAATGGGTGACGGGCACTGAGGGGGGCACTTGACGGGATGAGCACTGGGTGTTATTCTGTATGTTGGTAAATTGAACACCAATAAAAAAATAAATTTATTAAAAAAAAAAAAGAGCCGTGCTTCTCAAACTTTGCTGCCCAGAAGAGTCATGCTGGCAATTTCCACAAAGCATCCAGGGGTTTAGTGAGATTTTGAAAGTGTTCAAGTGACTCCGGAGTGGCCAAAATTGAGAATTAGTGTTTCTCAATCTTTAATGAATATGTCTATCGCCTGCAGATCTTGTGAACATTCAAGTTCTGATTCATCAGAGTCTGAGATCTGGCATCTCAGGAGGATCCCTGGAGATGCTGATGGATGCTGCCTGTCTGTAGACCACCTCCTGAACAACAGCGCTTAAGTGCCTCACTTTTCTGCCTATTTTCAGGGAGCCAGTATGAATACCATACTCTAAAGCACTAAGTACTAAAGTATTGGATACTAAAGTATTCAAAGTGTGAACAACATAGAAGTATCTTGAGACTGGTTAGAAATGCAAAACCTTAAACTCCATCCTAGATGGATCTTTGGAGCTGAGACACATGGATCTTTGGGGTTGGGACTCTTGGATCTGTTTCAGTAAGCTATCCAGATGATTCTTTTGCTCAATAAGGTTTGAGAAGCATTGTCCCAAATCATTGCCCGGGCCGTACCCTTTTCAACCATGGAAGCATATTACATTCCTCTCAAGATATTTTATTTATTACTGATGCCTGGGGTCCACTCCTAGAGATTCTGATCTTATCAGCCTGGGTTTCAGGACCAGACAACTTTTTCCGTGTTCACCCTCCTCCTCTTCATTTTTATCCTTTTTGCTTTCTTCCCCTACAATGTTCTAGGATCTGAAGCTGGTCCCAAAAAAGCTATATTTGAGAATCACCTCTGTCCCATACATTGGAAATTATGTCATTTTCACCAGAAACAATATTTTACTCACAGGACAAAATACAAAAAAGTATATTTTCATACCCCTACTCAACAGTTACTTAAAGACACTTCATGGCAAACTTGCTACTGTGAGAAGAAAGTTCTAGAATTTAGTTAAATCAATTCTTTATGATTGGGTGACCATCTGCTCTCTGAAGAAGTAAATAGTCTGTGAGAACAGAGTTACTTTATTATTTATTTATTTATTTATTTATTTAAAAATTATTTTTCTAAAGAGAGAGAGAGTGCTACGGGGGGGAGGGGCGGAGGAGGGGCAGAGGGAGAGGGAGAGAGAACCTTAAGCAGCATGAGCCCAACAAGTGGCTTGATCTCAAGACCCTTAGATCATGACCTAAGCTGAAATCAAGAGTCAGACCCTTACCCGACTGAGCCACCCAGGTGCCCCAGGATTACATTAGAGCAGCTCAGGGGTGTTGCTGCGTGTCTCTATGACTGTGGTGCTAACTGCATACAGTGTTCCTTAGAAATTAGTGTCCAAGTGCTACGCAGAATCTTCATTGTTGGTGGTAGCATTAGGCGTCTGTCAGATATCCCCCCGGTTGGAAGATATGTCCACCACTCAGAAGCCCATGTCCACCCCCTGCTACATAAAAACATACTGTATTGTCTTTGAGGCTCCATTAAAATGCCATCAGTTGACAATTGTTTATTTATTTATTTGTTTATTTTTAGAGTTTGTCTTGTAATACTATATGATGTGTTTTGGAAAGGAGAGCTAGGTTTGCTTGCTGTAAATCTTTTATTCTCCAAGGTGTCTGGCCCATTGCTCTGCACATGAAAGTGTTAAATAATATTCATTGACTTCATTCATGTATTTATTCAACACACATTCATTGAAATCCTCCTGTACACCTAGCACTGTTGTATATAGTAACGGCAAAATCTATGCACTTTGTATACCCATGCTCCCCCTTCCTCTCTTCCATCACCATAAAACAAGAAACATACGAGATCTTGTGACATTCTGTAATTCAAAGTCCAAAATTACTGCAATATGTATATTATTTACATAGTAATGATTTATGTCTATCCATCTGCATATTTATTTAAACTCTCCTTTGTTGCAAAATAAATTAAAACTTTTTATTAATGCATGAAGTATATCAAGATAACATGTGTTAGCAATGGGTGAGAATTATAAGAAGGGGGAAAAAAAGATTAGGACAAGAAATAAAAGCAGCCAGAAGACAGCCTGGGTGGCTCAGCAGTTTAGCGCCACCTTCAGCGCAAGGCATGATCCTGGAGACCCGAGGTCGAGTTCCCCATCAGGCTCCCTGCATGGAGCCTGCTTCTCCCTTTGCCTGTGTCTCTACCTCTCAGTCTCTTTCTTTCTCATGAATAAACAAATAAAGTATTTTTTTTAAAAAAGCAGCCAGGAAAGATTTTAGCTCACAAAATGCATACAGTGATGTGTCATTACTAACAATAAGTTTATAATTTATCATAATAAGAATATCACCAATAATGATGTTAACAATGACTGTTATGATTTATTGCTTACTCCATGCTAGATACTGAACTGTTTTTAATATGTTTTATTTAATTCTTACTTCACCTCTGTGGTTATCTTCATTTTCTACATAAAGTAATTGAAGTTTGCAGAAGTTGCCCAAACTTATAGAGATAGTAGTTACAGATTCTGGGAACTCAAGCCAGGCTTATCTGATTCTAAAACAAATATAACACAGCCTCTTATTTAAATCAGTTTTTGTCAGTTTGATATTTAGTGTATACAGAGGTTTGAAGACATTTTGACACTATGCAAACACTATGCTGTATCACATACCATGAAAGGAAATTCATCCATTTAACTTAGATTCACATACTTAACACCAAAGAGGCAGTATGTTCCTTACAATACAACAGTTTTCATTGTTACAGTCCACTGTAGGGGATTTTAGGTTTTCAGAAACCTGTGTCTTTATTGATCATTTCTTATCAGTCTTCTAACTGGTTGCAATGAAGTTCAGATGAATTCACTAAGGTCAAACAGTAAATTGGCTTTTAAATTGATTTTTTTCTGGTACCTTTTCCTTAGGGTAACTATTATTGCCACACTATGTTGAATTAAGTTTCTTGATGTGTTTCAAAGTGCCTTTGTAGCTATGTTTAAAAAAGGACATATTGGGTGAAGGAGGTGCTTTGTTTTAGGGAGTACATCCACTCAAATTTTGTTGATCTTTCTTCAGGGTAGACACTGGATGATATAATGGAAAGAGGCAGGGAGAGAGGAGATGGGGAGAGAGAGAGAGCATGAGAGAGTGAAAGAGAAGTAGAGAGAGAGAGAAAATAGAACAATATCTGTTCCTAAGTCAAAATGTATCCTTCCACAGTACCCTAATACCTCGATACTTGATTCCTCAGCCAAATTTGTCACAAGGGTCTTTGAAAGATGTTACTCAGCACACTGGGATAGAAAAAAAAAAAAAAGCATTTGTCATTATTTTAATAGTTAAAAACTTTTTATATATTTAAAATATAAAGTTTGAGTCACTGAATAGATATTTCTTGAGTGTTTATATGTCAGCCATTATTACCCATGATGGGGATTTGATTGTGAACAAATGAAACAATGACAACTCTACTCTTTTTAGAATTTACACAATTGGTGTGATTAGTCATGTTGAAGTTGGTAAGCACCAAGTTAAGCTCCCCTCACTCAGACTTGAGGATGACAAGGTGTAGTGTTCAGGTAACACTCAAATGTGGCAAAATTCAGAAGTGTTTGAATGGCTGATGGGAGCTTGCTCTAAGACCAGAAGACATACATTGCATCTGCCAGAGGAAGCTTTTTAACTCCACGCTCCTCATTCCTTTAGGATTTGATATGTGTCAGAGATCACACACACAAATATATTGTGTGTGTAAATATACACTTATTTTACAATGGAAATATACACTTCTTTTACAATGGAAAGATTCTGAAGAAAACCATACAAACAGCTAAAACCATTTCAGAGATGATTAGACATCCCTGATAATATCAGAATAGTGTACTTGTCTGAGGATCTCTAGATTTTATCTGAGACTAAATGTTTATCCTATTCTAGAGAATTCTTGACTTCTCACACCTTATAATACCAATTCCATTGTCCAAGATCCAAACAGTTCCACTTTGTTCCAAAAACCCGTTGACCCAGTATTATACTATAAGTCCACTGCCTTCTTCCAGACTCCAGTGTCATACTTCAAAGATCTCAAATTCAAATGCATTGGATGAGAGAGACAAGTACCTACCTTCAAATATTGAAACAGGCAATAAACAAGACGGATCTTGAAACAAATGAAGGATGAAGAGGATGAGAGGCTACAATGTAAACTTGGGCAAAGGTAAAGAGTTTGCTGGTAAAGACACAAAGAGTAGGGCTATTATAAAGGTAAAAAATAAAGTTTAGGACTATTTAATTTTGGGAAAAGTACAATTCATCTCCAAGGCTGCTGGGTGGAAATTTTGAAAAAAGTTGACCTCTTTTTTTATTTAAATGTGTGGCCTTCTTTTCAAATTAATATCAGGATTCTATAGAAAAGCCCAGTGGGGAACTTGATCAGAGCAATTTAGAAAGGCAAGCAAGACAGCAACTCAAGGCATAAAAATGAAAAAGGTCAGTACAGAGAAGCAAGTAAGGCAAAAATTATTGGCCTCAATATTTTCTGATGACTCCTCAGAGCTTTCTCTTTCTACTTTATAAATGTATTATTCACTAAATCTGAAGAGGTGAGTGGAGATGGAAACAATGAATAGTTATGCAAAGACCCAAAGGAAGGTTTCAAATATTTGAGGGATTAAAAAGTCTGTGAGAGAGAATGGGGTTTGATGTGTTGGGGAATCCCACTGGCCACAGATACACTAAAGATGAGGTCGGGGAGAGGCAGGGGCCATGTTATGTAGGCAAGTGGCATTTACATGGCACACTGTATAAGGCATATCACCTGCACCATCTAAAAACGAAAGGCATGACTAGAGTTTAGGAGTAGATAGACTTAGTAAAAAGGATATCCATGCCACTTCCCTAAACCGATCAACCTACTGCTCAGTGAATGTGTGCAGAAAACCAAGAATCATTAAACATTTAACAAAAACTAACAACACAAATAAAAAGAAATCCAGTAGGATTTATTAAGTTCTTAATAAATTATAGTTAGATTGAACATGAGAGGTAGGTTTAATGTGAAACTAATGAAGCTTAAATTTTATGCTACACACATGTAAAAGCTACTTTAGGATTCCAGGACGGACCCTAGTAATATGTTCACATGGTCATATGATTTTGTAGGATTTGCAAAGTGTGGGTCATTTTGAGTAGTCAGTTAAGAGTGATGCCTTTTCCTTTCTTAATTTATCTTCCATCCTGTTTGGCCTTAATTTGGGGTTATTGGAGTGCCTGTGGGAATTTTGGGATGGCTAAGAAGAATTTAGGTTGGATGTACATTTACTTTAAGCTTAGTGGTACATATTCACATGAATTCTAGAATTCATAATTTTGTATATTTTTTTCTTAAATATCACCCTTCAGTTTGTATAAGCTTCAGTCCTCATAGAATTTCATAGACAAACAATATATAGTTAAGAGATCAGAACCACTTTATCAACCATCTCAGGGAATTATGATTCAGATTTTCAGAAAACTCTGAGGTCTATAGCCTATTTTGAGCATGTTATATTTATCACCAAAGTGGCCCTGTGTCCTAGATACATTCATATCCATTAGAACATGATTGCTTTAATATTCATGAGAATTAAATTGATAAAGTTAAACTTTTTGGAAACTGAAGCACTTATGTCCATTTAGAAATGACTAGATAATAGAAAGTTAAATAAAACTGTGATAATAATCCATTTATATCCTCTCAGCTCTAAATGTACTCCTCAATGCCTGCTCTATGAAAATGAATTCGGGCCCTTAGGGTTTTTCTTTGCAACTTGCATCATGTTAAGATTTGTTAGTAGGGGATCCCTGGGTGGCACAGTGGTTTGGCGCCTGCCTTTGGCCTGGGGCGCGATCCTGGAAACCCGGAATCGAGTCCCACTTTGGGCTCCCGGTGCATGGAGCCTGCTTCTCCCTCTGTCTGTGTCTCTGCCTTTCTCTCTCTCTCTGTGTGTGACTATCATAAATAAATAAAAAAATTAAAAAAAAAAAAAAGATTTGTTAGTAGGGGGCAATAGACACCATAAAAAAAAAAAAAGAATTCTCTTAGGGTCCTTTTTTCTTCATCTACTTCCTCCTCCTATTGTGCTGCTGCCTGTAGGATATGTGTAGGGTCACCCAAGTGATTCTTCCTTCCTTCCAGTTTGAATGGTGTCCCAGAGGGATGTTTCTGGCTTACCCAGGAACAACGGACCAGCTCTTGCCCAGGGCAACTCAGCAAACTTTTCTGACATTCAGTGAGCCGCAACCATACTTACTCTAACAAGGTCTGGATTTCTTGAGGAAGGGACTCCCATCTTCCATATTTGTTCCTTCCTTAGGTAATCTCCCTCAGCCCCGGGGTAATTTTTAGAATTCTCTTTACTGCTATATAGAACTTTACCTATTACAGTTAATAATTCTTTATGTCAAATTTTCCTTGTTCAAATTATTGTGTGAAAAAAAAAAACAAATTATTGTGTGGTTTTCACCTCCTGATTGGATTTTGACTGATAACAACATTTTAGAACAGCTTTTTATTCTATTTTACTATTATTACTAGGTTTTTCATCTTCAAGGACACTTTTGTGAACTATTACCTAGTCCAGTAAGATGAGTATGTGCTTCATAAACCATATTGCAATGCTTTAATGCTGACAGCAACACAGTGAAACTGGTGATTGACGTTTTGAGCCTAGATAACATTAGTCAATTTTCGTTCTATCTACTTGTTATAGCTTAATAAATGTTGTATAGATTTTATTTGGATACTCTTAATCTCTTATTGTTTAAAGAAAACACAGATTTGAAATTTAGTTTGTCCTCTGATTTCATTTCTCTCAGTTGTATTATTTTTTATTAATATTAACTGAAATGAAACTTAACACAATTGATATTTGAAGAAAAAGTCAGACACAGGTAGAAGAGTTGTTCTTGAGATAGAAGAATGACTTTCAAATGTTCAGTCTGCAGCAAGCATTCTGACTTGCTCTAACACATATAACTGGTTTAGGAATTGAGGCCTTCATTGGGGACAATGGAATGATGAGTGGAAGATAAAAGGATTACATATGTAATCTATTATTCTACAGGAAAATGAAGTAGGTATCTTTTATGATCCATTGTATGTATATTGGAAGATAAAAATGTGAATAAATAAACAGGTAAAAAAAAAAACATTCTGGTTGTGCTTGTGTCCTTCTGGGGAAAACAACATATTATGATGACACCAAGAACCTCAAGATTACTGTTCATTCTTGTAAAATGAATGAAGATAAAGATTTTACTACTTCTGTTCTTAAATACAGAACATTAAAATCTCCTGTTCTAATACCTCATAGATTTGAAGACATCCAAAATATCAGATAGTTTAATGACAGTGATGTGATGTGTGGAACTTTTACCCTTACTGTAACGTGTCCCTGTCTATGAGGGATGCTTGATAGCATCTTGGTCTCTTTCATTTGCTTCACTCCTTCCCTGGGGAAGGAGGAGTGACATCATTTTTAGTTTGGGGCAAAATTCTGGCTCATCTGCTTTCCATGTCAAGCCATGCATTCTGATCTGCCACCACTTGGAACCTCAAGAACCTGACAGCAGACATTTGGATGTCATATATTGTTATTTCCTATTTCATGACTATAAAACCAGACATACGGTTAAAGATAAATTAAGGTTTAATACATAATTGATTCATAAATCTTTTCTTTTCTGCTTTGGAAACATTCATTCTAAAGAAAAAAATGGTTGTAAACATAGATGTGCATATTTGCAATCAAGCAGCAGGAAATATATATGTATATATAGATCTATCTCCAAAGGTTCTCTTTGGCAAAAAAAAAAAAAAAGAAAAAGAAAGAAAGAAAGAAAAAAGAAGAAAGAAAGAAAGAAAGAGAAAGAAAGAAAAGAAAGAAAGAAAGAAAGAAAGGAAGAAAGAGAAAGACAGACAGAAAGAAAAAGACTGGAAAAGGATTATCATTTCAGTCCATGTATCTACATGGCTGAGATGGGCTGGAGCTAAGCAGCCATCTATACACAAGGAAGATCTCCTTCTGTTTGTGCTACTTCTCTTCCCATTCACCTCCCCAGCCCCATTTGATCCCATTAATGTTAATAGCTTGACACCTGTTTGAACTCTCTACATCAGATACATTGGTGGTTTTTCTTCATGATGATGTGTATTCTTAGAATGAATAAACACTGTGACCACCAGGTCATCTCCTGGGACTTGATTTTATGAAGGTAACGATTGGCCATCTCAAGATCACTCTCCACGCATCAAGAACTGAATGCCAATAATGTACCTACGTTGGTTCTTTCCAAATGTTCCCGGGTTCAGTCCCTCTAGAAGTAAATGCTGAAACCTCTAGAATTTGGGATGCAAGATGTTTGTAGGGATCCACAAAAAAGCAGATTATTCAACATCTCCTGTGGGCATGATTGCTTATTCATTTGAACAAAAAATACATTGTAGTCACTACTTTACACCATTCACTGAAATAAATTCTAGTTGGATTTAAGAGTTAAATATAAAACAACTCCCAAAACTATAATAATATTTTATAAATAATTTAAGTTAAAATAAGGATGTAATTCATTTTATAATGCCTTGCTGACTGGGGAAAATTTTCTTAAGCTCAACAAACTCTAGATTCCATATCTATCAAGAACACAGAAAGATTTTCGTATGTGATAATGAAAGCTCCTTGTATATAAGAGTGAAGAAATAAAATTTAAAGGCAAAATATAGACTAGGAGAAAATATTTGGAACATACATTACACATTCAGCATAAGGATGTCTAATATATAAAAGTCCCTGAAATCTAGATGACAAAACAAAATAATAGACATATGGACAGAAGATATGGATAGGCAATTCAGAGTAGATAGAGCTCACACACATAAAAACAGGAAAAAATCAATAATCAGAAACTACAAATTGAAAGACATTGGTCCATATTTCTAAATCATCAGATCCTGCAAATATTAAATTGTTGATAGGTCACATTTGATCAACCAATATTGGCTATAGGATAAATCAATGTGTATCCTCATGACTAATTCTTTTTTTTTTTTTTAAGATTTTGTTTATTTATTCATGAGAGACACAGAGAAAGGCAGAGACATAGGTAGAGGGAGAGAAGCAGGCTCCCTTTGGGAATCCTGATGCGGGACTCAATCTAGGACCTCAGCGATCACGCCCTGAGCCAAAGGCAGATGCTGAACCACTGAGCCACCCAGGTGCCCCCTCATGACTAATTCTAATAGTATAAAGAGTTAGAGCTTTTTAAGAGGATGATAATATCTGAGTGACTCTATATACATCCTCCATATAAAATCTGCCTTAGGTACAAAAAAAATAAGATATAAATGTAAGATTGTCTATTGCCACTATTTTATATACTGAACAATTGGAAGTGATACCAATTCTATTATTAGGAAGACAATCGAATTAAAAAATTGTCCATAATACTATTTATATTAATCCAGAAATGCTAGAATATGTTGGAAAACCCCTTCCAAAATCTCATTGGTTTAAAATAACAGGTTATTTCTTGCTCATATGTGGCCCTTGCAGGTCAGCTGGGGACTCTGTCCTGTATCTTCTCACCCAGGATGCAGGCAGATGAAGCAGTCATCAATGTGTAGCATTACTCCAGACTGTCTAGCGGAGGAGACGGTGTGATAGCTTGCAGATAGCCCTCAGGGCTTCCACCTGAAAATGATACATGTTTTTCCCACTTACATTTTATTCACAGGGCCACACATAACCCCACTGGTGCCACAAATTACACATTTGCCTAGGAGGGGTACTAGAAACTAAGCAACTACACAGTACCATGCAAAAAAAAAAAATGTGTTACAACTATATTGAGGCAGATACGCATGTTCATATTTTAGTTGAAAAGTCATCCAGCTCAACAGGATCTTTAAATTCCATTCCCATTTTGAAAACATATATATTTGCATATGTACATATGTATTCATGTAAATGAATAGACAGTTTTGAAATCCTAAGCCATTAACAAGAGGAAGTGGTACATCCTTGGTCAAGAGCAGTGAGGAGGTACTTTTATTTTTATTTTATATACTGCAATATGCTTTTCAAAATGTAATCGGAGGAGTGCTTCAATGCATTATTTGATTTTAAAACAAATTAAAAGAAAGGCAACACGGGTTCTTGAAACTTTTCCACTTCTCCAGAAGGGGAAAGACAATTTGTCAAGAGGTGATTGGAACAAGGAACAACTACTATCTACATCTTATATGTCCCAAATAATATTTATGTGGAATTGTTATGCATATCTCTTTTCTTTCTTTCTTTTTCTTTCTTTCTTTCTTTCTTTCTTTCTTTCTTTCTTTCTTTCTTTCTTTCTTTCTTTCTTTCTTTCAGAGACACACAGAGAGAGAGAGAGAGAGAGAGAGAGAGAGGCAGAGACACAGGCAGATGGAGAAGCAGGCTCCCTGCAGGGAGCCCGATGTGGGACTAGATCCCAGCACTCCAAGATCACACCCTGAGCCCACTGCAGACACTCAACTGCCAAGCCACCAGGAATCCCTAAATTTACTTATTTTAGAGAGGGTATGAGAGTGAGGGATAGAAGGACAAAGAGAGAGAGACTCTCAAGGAGACTCTGCAAGGAGCCCAACACAGGACTTGATCCCAGGACCCTGAGATCACATCCTGAGCCAAAACCAAGAGTCAAATGCTTACCCAACTGCGGCACCCAGGTGCCCCAGAAACCGAGTGAATGAATTGTAAGGTGTAATATTTTTGTATGGCACAGCAACTTTTAATTTGCACATGAAATGTTTCCCTGAATGAAAATACTTTGTTACGTTTGTATGATGAAATGTATGTGAAATTTTACACACGTAAAAATAATGTTAAAATTTTGTTCTTCTTTCTTAATTATTAATTTCTTTTTCCTAAAGAGAAATTAAACGTTACAATAGCAGGATGGTTTGAGTAATTGCCTAAATTGTATTTTTTGCTTATATTCGCAATAAGAATATGTTTCATTAATATTACATTAGTGTAATTGTTAGGGTACATGTCACTAAGTGTACATCCATGTATATTTTACTAATATTAACTAATAAAGTTAATGGGAAATTATTTATGTGGCTAATATAGAACTGTCTCCTAAAGATCAAAGTTCAAACTGCTTAGCTGGATATGAAAACTGATTCAATAGTTGTACTTCTTTTTATTATTTAACTGTAGCTGACACACAATGTGACAATGGTTTCAAGTGTACAACACAGTGAGTCCACAACTCTATACTAAATGCTGTGCTCACCCCAGGTGTAGCTGCCCCCCTCACCATACAACACCACCCCTGACTATATTCCCTGTGCCACACCCCTCGTCTCTGGGAATTTATCATTCCATAACTGGAAGCCTACAACTCCCACTCCCCTCCACACATTTTCCCCATCCCTTCATCCTCCAGCTTTTAAATTTTTATACAGCAGAATTATTTCGTTTTGTTTTACTTCGCTCTTTACTAACATAATTATGTAACATTCAATAAGTAAGACTTTTACTGTCTGCACGTCTTTGCTGGCTATTATTTTTATTAGTTTTGTTTCATGATTATTACTGAAACCAATGTTTTTCCTATAGAGGAGGAGGTTTGTTTGTTTGTTTTTAAGATCTTATGTATTTAAATGAGAGAGACTGAGAGTGAAAGAGCACAAGCAGGGGCAGAGGCAAAGGGAGAGGGATAAGCAGGGTGCTCACTGAGTAGGGAGCCAGATGTAGGTCTCCAGTCCAGGATCCCGGGATCATGACATTAGCTGAAGCTAGATGCCTAACCGACTGAGCCACCCAGATGCCCGAGGTGGGGGTATTATTTTTTTTTAAGAATTTATTTATTTATTTATTTATTTATTTATTTATTATTCATTCATTCATTCATTCATTCATTCATTCATCATTCGAGACATAGAGAGAGGCCGAGACATGGGCAGAGGGAGAAGCAGGCTCCCTGTCGGGAGCCTAATGTGGGACTCAATCCCAGGACCTCGGGATCATGCCCTGAGCTGAAGGCAGATGCTTAACCAACTGAGCCACCCAGGTGTCCCAAGGAGAGAGCATTAAAAAGCAATTCACTACAGATCAAAAATATATTAGGTACTGATTATAACACATCCAGACACACAGACTCACACATACCAATTCATTTACCATTCTGGATGTTTCTCTGCCCTTTAACTCGCTGCCAAGAGAGGAGTTCACAGCCCACTGCTCCTGGGACCTTTTGGAAGGCTTTCTCTTGAACATCCTCCTCTTATCTCAGGGACCAGCCTGTGGAAAAGAGGGGACAGAAGAAAAGTAAGCCTGAGGGTCCCTCATGTGTGACGGATATGGAAAACTTTACCTTTTCTTTTGTTCAGTCTTTCTGTTTTTGCCAAGAAAAGGCCATAGAGAAGCCTTTAAAGATGTCCTCTTTGACGCGGAGCTCATCTGCCTCCAAGTCAGATGTCCTTGGCATTGTGAGAGTAACAAATGTAGAAAGGCAATAAAATATGGGACCAAATTAATTTCGGTAAATCCTTGTCATCTTTTCTCTCTGATGGCTAACGCTAGACTTTTGGTCAAGTGCTACACGCAGGAACAGGACTCAGGGAGCCGCCCTACCTTTCCCTCCCCTGATGGAGGGGGTCACACATATTGTCTGCTTAAGCCACACAACCCTGGAGAGGTTTTTTTTTAATTATTTTTTTCTAATTTGAGATTTTTAAATGTCTTTTTTATAAGTAAAGAGCCACACTTTTCAGAGTGGTTGACTAATCTGCCCAGGGCCACTCATCTAGCCAGTGGCAGAGCAAGGATTTGACTTTAAACCTGGTTTTAAAAACCCACCCACTTTCCACCCTTTGCTGTTACCCATAGTGAATATTAATTTAGCAAATGCCACATGGCACTGAACATTATTCTAAAATCATGAGAATGGGGGGCACCTGGGATGCTCAGTTGCTTAAGTGTCTGCCTTTGGCTCAGGACATGATCCTGAGGTCCTGGGATGGAACCCTGTCATCAGGCTTTCTGATGGGGGGGGGGAGGAGCCTACATCTCTCTGTCCTCTGCTTGTGCCCTTTCTTTCTCTTTTGCTCTTGCGCTCTGTCTCTCTCTCAAATAAATAAGCCACATACATTTTCACAAGGTAAATACTTGGGAATGAGGATCATAATAGGGTTCTCCAGAAGAACAGAACCAATAGGGATTTATTCTGAGGATTTAGCTCACATGATCATGGAGGCTGACAAGTCTCAAGATCTGCAGGGAGAATTGTTCTGCTGGAGACCCAGGAGAGCCAATGTCATAGTTCTAGTTCAAGTCTGAAGACTTGAGAACCGATGGTGTAGTTCCATCATGAGGCTAGCCGGCTTGAGACCCAGGAAGAACTGATCTTTTAATGAGAGTGTGAAGGCAGGAGAAAAGCCGATGTCTCAGTCTGAAAGCTACCAGGCAAGAGGTAATTCTCTCTTACTTGTGCAGGGCAGGTGGGGAGGGGGTTCTTGTCAGTGTTTTTGTTTTATTCAGACCTTCAACTGATTGATGAGACCCACCACCGTTAGGGAGGCAGTTTGCTTTACTCATTTTAGAGATTCAAGTGTTACTCTTACCTGAAAACACCTTCACAGATGGACTCAGAATAATATCTAATCATATTTCTAGGCACCCTGTGGCCCCAGCCAAGTTGCTGCATAAAATTAATCACAACAGTCTCATAGTACAATAAACTTGCTTCTGGAACTGCCAGTTTTTCTAGATATTGACTTTCTAAAAAAAAAAAAAATAGACTGTGGAATAGCATAATAAACCATCGTTATTTTTTAAAATATTTTATTTATTTACTTGAGTTAGAGAAAGAGAGTGCACAGGAGTGGGGGTGGGAAGAGGGAGAGGTAGAAGCAGACTCCCCGCCCCCACTCTGAGCAGAGAGAGCCCAACATGGGGCTCGACCCCAGGACCCCAGGATCACGACCTGAGTGGAAAGCAGACACTTAACCAACTGAGCCACCGAGGCGCCCCATAAATCGTCTTTCTTATCTTCTCAAAAATGTGCTGTGTGTTTTTCAGGAACTATATTTTTTTATATTATGACAAATCTGTTTGCACTGAATTTCATTTATCTTGTTCTCTGTGCAGTGATTAACCTGATTTTTAAATAAATTGTGAAAATCTTTAAGAACCTTTTTCCGAAATTCCTTTGGGTGGCATTAAGCACTAAGGATGTTAATTGAATCCTTAAATTTTCATTTAAGTCAGGTTATTTTTACCCCCAGGCTATCTAGTTATTGAATGCATATTTATCAAAATAGATTTGCCCTCTTACTTTTTAGACTTTATTCTCATTTTTTAGAGAATAAATGATCTCTATTGATTTTTCTTTGTAAGCTTCTATTTTATAAGTC
Organism: Nyctereutes procyonoides; assembly: GCF_905146905.1. Lineage (NCBI taxonomy): Eukaryota > Metazoa > Chordata > Mammalia > Carnivora > Canidae > Nyctereutes > Nyctereutes procyonoides. The sequence goes on along the minus strand of NW_026575133.1, from coordinate 46,346,535 downwards.
ATACTAAGGAACTTTGCTCATTCTCTAGTTAATTTTTTATCCTGTATTACAAAAGAAATGGGGAAACCTCTAGAAAGATAATTCTAAATATATTGGATGTGGTATATTGCGTGCAGAAAACACTTTTGTTCAATGATCACTGCTCATGAAAACTGTCAGAATTTTTTATGGATGCATTTAGTTAAAAATCATCAAGGTAATAATTTTATGGTACTTAATATTTTCAAATGGAATTACATTTATTAAACCTGATTAGTAGTCAATGGACCCATGAAGCTTGAAGCCAAGTGATATCAGACTCATCAATCAAAGCATTAAAAGGTTAGAGGGTTTTGCAAGATTATGTAGCCACAGCACCCTTCCTGCATTTAGATCTTAATGATTCCAGATTGTAAGAATATTTTTTTTATTTTAAAATCCCTCAGGATTGCTAGGGATTTATTATGGAAAGAGATATTGTATGGCAGTGTGTAGCAATAATAAAATATGCTCTTGATATTTTAAAGCAGAAAACTGAGGTGCCTCCAAGATTCCTCTTTCTCTTCTCCTCAAAAATATATGTAATACCTGCTTAATAAGTACTTTCTGATTTTGAGAAGATTCTTTAAACTTTAATGAGAACTGTTAGAACATCAATTTGAATACAACCACAGCTCCAAATTAACCTATAAATGTTCTTTCAAGGACAGAAGAAAGCAAATGGGAGAAAACAAACAAGAAAGCCTGACGTTTGCAGGCCCCTGAAGGTTGAGTGTTAATCTGAATGTCCTTTAAGAGCCACTGGCCTATGGAGTGAGCAGGTCAAGGGAACCTAGCTACCCAGGTGGCAGAAATGGGCCTTGGGTCATCTGCTAGAAGCTTTTCTTTCTTTTCTTTCAAAGAAGTTATTTATTCATGAAAGACACAGAGAGGCAGAGACACAGTCAGAGGGAGAAGCAGGCAGCCTGATACAGGACTCAATCCCAGGACCCCAGGATCACGCCCTTAGCCAAAGGCAGATGCTCAACCACTGAGCCACCCAGGCTCTCTAGAAGCTTTTGTTCTTTAGTGGATCCCTGAGGGCCTGAGAAGAAAGTCAAGGCATGAACACATCTGGCCTCTGGGTGCCCATTGTACATATACTGAAAACCTGAATTTAGAATGAGTATGCATCTTGGCCTAAGGTTGAAATTCAAGATATCTTTATTTCTGGGACTGCACTGAAGGATTTATCGGTTCGGGTCAGGTTCAACTTAGAAAATATGTTTGACTGGCCACTTTTGTTTTAGAAGTGTGTAGGTTTAGTGTTTGGTAAATCTTGCCTACTGGTGAAGCCTCATCCATAGAACGACTTTCCATCTTGAGTTTGAATTGTGATTCAGACACTCCTGGAGTATAGTGCATAGATCATCTCACTGGAAGACTCAGCTGTCAGAGACGTTTGTTCCAAAGGGTCTTTGGCACGCAGGGTGGGATTAAAAGAACAAAGCAAAGGAAAACAAAAGAAGGTACTTATTGAAGTACTGACGCAAATCAGAGATTGGGAAGAAGCATTGAGAATGCTTCTGGCTGTGCCGGAGGTCCAAATGCTTGGGCCTGAGGAAAGGGTGAAAGTTCATTTTTTTTTTTAAAGGCACATAATAAATCACTGATACTGGTCTCTGATGAAGGGACTTGTACCCTCCACCCTCCCCTAAAGCCCAATTCCTGAATGGTAATGGGGAGGGGGCATTGCGATAGATTTTTCCATAGAGTTTGGAGAACTCAGAAGCAGAAGAGATTTTTATAGTCTTTCTATCTAAATCCCTGGAATCTGGCAAGCCTCACAGAGTCCCTCATGCGTGACCCAGAAATAGAAGAGCATGATGGAGCTGTGAAGATATTTCAGGACAGGCTTCAGGAGTCCTGCCAAATTTTCCTGACCACCGAGTGGAACAGGCGAAGGACTGCATGTCGTGGATACTCAGGATGGAGACCAGCTGAGGAGTGGCTGGAAAGAGAACCAGAGAGGACAATGTCCTCTCTGCAGAGGTCCGGATGGGCAGAGCTGGGGAGAGGACCGGCATGCCTCCTCCCTCCTCTCCTTTCACAATCCCAAAGCTGCCAGATTATTCATGATTCTTAGAAAAAAGAGTGAGCGAAGAAACCCAAACTGCCCAAGAAAGTCCTGCGGTCATCTCTATTTCTTTGAAGGAGAAGTTTGGAAAAATCATAGGATGGTATCAAAGCTCATAGTTGGAAGAGAGAGGTGGAGGAGGGCAAGGAGGGAGGAAGGGAACAAAGAGAGAGGAATAGAAGGAAGGAAGGATGAGGAAAGGAGGAGAAAAGAAAAGGAAAACCAAATAAATAGGCGATGGGAAATAATAAAACTAAAATGTACCGAAGAGTCATAGCCTACATGGAGGCAAATTAAAATGTGGTATGATTTGGTATCCTGACATAAAGCCAGTTTGACCTTGACCCTGGAACACCTCTTTCAGCTTTCACAAAGGCTCCAACTTTAAATCTGAGATGAAAATGCAACTCTAATAAAATCACCTGCATTGTCCTAATAGTGCAGCTGTTTTTGTGCTTTAGAGCTTGGGAATCAGTACATGGAAAAAAAGCATGTCCAGCTTGGTTGTGGGTGCAGAACAGAGTGTAAAAGTTGACAAAGTTAATTACTCAAAAAGGAAGTATTTCACTGGCAAGGTGGGAGGCAAGAGAGGGAAGGAAGAGTGGTGGATAAATATAAAGGATATGAAAGGGTAGTGACAACTTCATTTTAAGAAACAAGGAAGAGGAGATGCCTGGGTGGCTCAGTGGTTGAGCGCCTGCCTTCGGCTTTGGGCATGATCCAGGGGTCCCGGAATCAAGCCCCACATTGGGATCGAGTCCCACATTGGGCTCCCTGTGGGGAACCTGCTTTTCCCTCTGTCTGTGTCTCTGCCTCTCTCTCTGTGTCTCTCATGAATAAATAAATAAAATCTTAAAAAAAAAAAAAAGAAGCAGGAAAGTGGTAACGGATACCATACCATAATGGAAAAAAGAATCAGAAATGTATACTAATGTTATAAATGATCAGTATACAAAGCAAGAGCAATAACACAACTGTCAAACACCAGGCCTAGGGATGAAGAATGGAGGTCAAAGTCATTAAGCTGACTCATTGGTCATAGTGAGAAGAAAATAGATATTATTTTTATTAATTACAGAGTATCAATAAGCATATTATCTAAAATTATGGAGGAAGGGTGCCTGGGTGGACAGATGGTTAAGCATCTGCTTTCGGCTCAGATCATGATCCCGGGGTCCTGGGATCAAGCTCCACATTGGGCTCCCTGCTCAATGGGAGCCTGCTCCTCCCTCTCCTTCTGCCTCTCCCCTTATTTGCACTCTCTCTGTCTCTTTCTCAAGTGAATAAACAAAATCTCCAAAAAGCAAAATAAAATAAAATAATGTAGGTAAATCCATAAGATATGAAAACAGTCCAAACTGGAAGAAAATTGTAGAGGATGGGATTCAGAAAGAAAGAATTTCAGAACTATATAATTGTTCTGTACAATTTGATGTTACGGTGAACATGTGAGCAAGAATTGTTACAGTAAAGATGTCATGACAGTAACAATAATGTCATTTAGTGTGGTGGTTACATACCTGGATTTTAAGTTTATCACTTACTATTTAGTGGCTTGGAGGCTTGAGCAATTTTCTTTGACCTTTCCTGTCTCAGTTTCTTCATCTGTAAAATGGGAGAGAATTATAGGATTATTGCAAGGATTAATATGTGAATTTAATCACTAAAAATTAATCTGTGCACTCAGACATGTGGGAAATATTTTATGAATATTGGGTTTTGCTGCTTAGCACTTCTGACCCTTAATAGATTTATATTTGCCTACAACCTGGTGACTCTTACATCTACATAACTAGGTTATATTTAGGTTTTTAATCTGTATGTACATTGATGGGAGCACAAAATCTCTGCTGAAGGGGTAACTTCCTCTTTATCCCCCAGCCTCGGGTTGCCTGGTTGAGATTCCATCTTCTCTCCTATGGCCTATGGGGCAGCCTTCTAGCCTTTCTCTTCTTCTCAGGCTTCTAGCCCCCAACCCAACTTCCATCCTCGCTTAAAAGTCTTCAGTGTTTCTGAACTGCCTCCGGAGAAACTTTCCACTTCTAGATAAAGTGACAAATCTATTCTGTTTCCCTGTTAGGCATCTTGTGAGCAAGCCATGCTAGACTCTCATATTTACCAAAATAATCTATTGAGATAATTATTCCTCTCTGTAGGAAATAAGCCTCATCCAATATAGATAGTAGGATTGTAACATATTTACTAAAGGAATAACTGAATGAATGAATGAATGAATAAATGAGATTATAAAACCATGATAACCCTGTTGTTTGATTCCAGAAATAGATAATGTTTATTCTACTACTAAAAAGCTCAAAAAAAAATACATTACAGTCTTTCTCTGTGCCATATAAATCCAATATGATAAGAAAATACCATCCAATATTTCCCTGCATGTTTAGGGCTCTGATTAGACTAGAATCAGCTCATATCAGTTGATTTGAAATACATATTTATTGAATGAGTTAATACATGAATGGCTAAATGGATGAATGAATTAATATGTGTTCATTCCTAGCTCAAGAATTCCTATTTAACACAGTTAATTGAATTTAACTGCTGGCTGTATTTGAGTTTCCTCATTTTAAAATTAAAAAGTTCAACCCCTAGTATAGTTGAATGTCTAAGTATTCTTAAAATAAGTGATATGTAAATGCAAAATTAGAGCCAAAACTGGGATAGTCAATGTTTTATCTATGCTAATTCACTATGTAAAAGCTTTTTCTCTGTTAAAAACTCCACCAACCCTCACCCCCCCCAACATTAGTCTCTTTTTTTCAGCCTTTATTTGTTCTTTCTACGGTAACCGTAATGATAAGAGAGAATTCCAGTTCACTAGGAGTTGAAAAGTGCCTTAGTCACATCACCTGTGAGCATGGATGCTGTGAAGGAAGGTCTTTCCAAAGATGAGTGCCCCGGGATGACTGGGTGGCTCAGTGATTGAGCATCTTCGGCTCAGGACATGATCCCGGGGTCCTGGGTTAGAGTCCTGCATCAGGCTCCCTCTACCTATGTCTCTGCCTCTCTCTATCTTTCATGAATAAATAAATACATCTTGAAGAAGAAGAAGAAGAAGGAGGAGGAGGAGGAGGAGGAGGAGGAGGCGGAGGAGGAAGAGTGGCCGGGGCCTGAGCAGTTTGAAGCAGATGTGTGATTAATGCAGGATGGTGAATGGGAATGGCCACCACCCAACAGCAACAGGAATCCAAGGAGCGGAACTCAGTGGAAAGACCTGACTGCATGTACCCGGAAGATAGAGAAAGGTCTCAATAAATTGTTTGGGCTGTAATTACCGCAGCTTGCAAATATTTTTAATAGCGATGCCAACCAACCAGGAGAATCAGACCAGGGCTTGGTGGATATGAACCAGGTCTCAGTTTCTGGGTTTCTCTTATTCTCCCTCCCTTTCTCAATATTAAAACCATTTTGGTGGTAATTCACCAAAGGTCGGAGCTTTCTGTTTGAGTCCCTGGGTGTTGGGAGTTGGCATGATGAAAAACAGCTTGGTCTTCAGGTAAGCAAATGAGTTCATCTCATTTCAATTACAGGATTTATGTTTCCCATTTAGTTATAAGAAGATGCTATAAAACTCTAATTGCCCAGAGGCAGAAAACTGTGACAAACTTGATTCTTATCCTTTATGTCATTTCTCGGATTTTTACAAGCATAGGCTCAAAGTATAATTTCCAAGTCAAATAAACAACAATGCTGAAAAGGCAGTGGTGAAATTCGTGGGTGATAACCAATAGAAACAATGTGTGGATGAGTCAGATCATGAAGTCAAGGAAAAATTTAAAATTTATTTCTTGTTCTCAGGAGGAGATGATGGTTAAAATAATAGTTCTATGCCTGAGCAAGACCATGGGTTTATGAGGACTTCAGAGGCATCCTACAAGTTGATTTAAAGACCTTAGCAATTGTGTCACTGACTGTCTAAGACAAAACAGCCTAAGATTTCCATAGGTCTCTCTGGGGATCTTTTGTTTGGGGATGATTCTGAGTTTAGACTTGCTGACTAAGTCGTGGCTATACATTACATTCATTGCAGTAATCACGTTTATTTTCATTTTACGATTCTCTATTTACTTCCCCCTCTAGAAAGCTTCCAGCTTTATGAGGAAAGGGCCACATCTGTCCCGTCCACTGTAATCCACTGATTCACAGCATGGTTCTGTCGTGGCCGGTGCTTAACTAATGGGCATTGAATGAAAGGATCATGATATAAATTTTAAGTCTAAACGTTTGACAGAGTAAGTCGGTAGAGGGCAGAACAAGTGTTAATGGTTGGCACCTGCAAAGTGTTTTGGATAAATTCAGGTAAAAACTAGCTATGGTTTTTCAAAAATGGAATACAATTCTTTGTGAACTGCTGTGTTCCCTTTCATCTAGTAAAAACTCTTACTTGGGTCGTGGTAACAGTCAAGGGGGAATGCTCAGTGTCTGCAAAGCCTTTCATAAGACTTCCCACTATTAGTTCTTCTTCTCTCCACAAAACAGGCTTCTGGAAGTTCCTCAGTCCACTTGTCTTTCCCATTCTTTCCTTTCTGATGCAGGGCATTTCTTTAGCTCAGGCACTCTGTCTCTCTCTGTGAGGTTTATCTCCTCTTGGGAGATAATCTCATTACCATTTTCTACATTTTGGAGTTAAAGACTCTTACTATACATCTCTCCAATCCATTCCCTTTAGTAACTGTTTCGTGGCATTTTGATTTTGTATGTACACATTTTCCTATTTCCCAGGGGCCACTGAATTCAGATTTCTTTTCTTTTGTTTTCCTTTTCTTTTCTTTTTTCTTTTCTTTTCTTTCTTTTCTTCTTTCTTTCTTCTCTTTCTTTCTTCTCTTTCTTTCTTTCTTTCTTTCTTTCTTTCTTTCTTTCTTTTTCTTTTTTGGAGAAAGAGTGGGGAAGAGGAAGCAGGAGAGAGAGAATCTTCAGCAGGCTCCATGCCCCACCATTGCAGAGCTTAATGTGGAGCTTGACCTCATGACCTGAGCCAAAATCAAGTCAGACCTTAACTGACTGAGCTTCCCAGGCACCCCAAAGTCAGAGATTACTTCTTACACTTACTGGATCCCCAGCACCCAAAATGGACCTAATGCTTACCAAGAAATCAATAAATGTTGATAGGATGGACAGATAAATTAATCCTGGACTAAGCTTTAAAAATTACCTGATGACTTGCGATGGTTAATTTCACAGGTCAACTTAACTGGATCACAGGCTGCCCAGATATTTAGTCAAACATTATTCTGTGTGTTTCTATGAGGATTATCATTTAAGTTGGATAGACTGAGGAAAGCAGATTATCCTCCCTAATGTAGTTAGGCGTCATCGGATGATAAGTTGAAGACCTGAATGGAACGAAAGGTCTGACTCTCCCACAGGTAAAAGAGAATCCCTCCTGTCTGCCTCCTGTTTGCCTTTGAGAAAAACATCAATTTTTTTCTGTCTTCAGACTTGAACTAAAAAACCTTGACTCTTCTTGGCTCACTAACTGTATATCTTGGAATTTGTCAGCCTCCATAATCGTGTGAGCTGATACCTTTAAATACATCTCTTTTTATATATTTGTATTTGCTATTGGTTTTGTTTCCTTGGAGAATGCTGATTAATATACCACTTGTTAGTCAAAACGAAATAATCTGGAACATTTTCTCTTTGACCTCTGTCTCCTGATACTTTCTTTTGTGCTATAGGCTATAGTCATCTGGGTAACTGAGGTTTTAAGATAAAGATCTTTGATTTCTTAGCAGTATTTTCTTTTCTCTTCCAAACCTGTATCATTTTCTAGCTCTTCCCTATTTCTAATAATAAGTTTGAAGTATTCCTTTAATTAAAAATAGAAAAATGCAGAGAAAGAACAGTACCTTCTACCCCTGAGCTTTTCAACAAAAAGGAACCAATATTTAATAATTTTTTTTCATATCAGTATATAACCTATTGCCCTGCCAATTACTTTTCATTGATTCAAATGTATTGCTTTGTATGAGCTCTGGAGATTTGCAAAGTTAACCCTGTATTTTCAGGGGTAGATCATTATTAAAGGAATTTGTAAAGCTGTAACTATTTTATATTACCTTGAATACAGCTGTTTTTGTATAAAAAATAAATGTCCAGTGATAGAGGAAAAAGAGTCATATATAGAATTAAAATATTAAGGATATTAAGGCTTATATTCTGGGGGACTAAAGTATAGTAAAGTTTCAGTTATTTAGAAGCCAGTTTTTAGCAGCATAGAGGGAATGTCCTAATAACTACAGATGATATTAATGATTATGGTGATGAGTGAAAATAAAAATAAAATACAAAGATAGTCTTTAAAATTGAAGCCTCCATCACAGCTGCTAATTATACTTAATGTACTATAGGTTAGCAGATGATCCAGCCAGAAAAGTAAAGAGTATTCCTGCTATGGATGTTCTGTTTGGACCTTAATACTGGCAGGAAGAGAGATCTTTCAAAATTAGTAAGATCATGTCATTCTATTGCTTAAAACTTATGAACGGCTTCTAGTCTTTGGCATAAAATCCCACCTTCTTTTTAAATCTCCAAGTAAAGGGGAAAGGAGAGAAAATGAGTGAAAATATCAGTGAGAGGAACAAAACATGAGAGACACCTAACTCTAGGCAATGAAGACGGGGTAATGGAAAGGGAGGTGGGCAGAGAGTTGGGGTGACTGGGTGATGCGCACTGAGGGGGTCACTTGGCGGGATGAGCACTGGGTGTTATGCTATATGTTGGCAAATTGAACTCCAATAAAAAAATAAATTAAAAAATTAAAAAAAAATCTCCAAGTCCCTATGTGTCCTGGCCCTAGTCCATCTGCTACCGGTCACTAAGATTCCATCATACTGGTCCTGTTTTTGTCAAGAATATTTCTTCTTCACTGAGTTTCTACTTGCTGTTTCCTCTTCTTCAACTGCTTTTTAGCAAAAGTTGTTTGCTTTCATCTTTTAGACCTGAGCTCAGGAGTCATCCTCATGGCCTTCTCTGAGAATCTCATCTGATATGTGTTGTTTCCCTTGTGCTCCAACTAACACTTTATGTAGCACTGTTTTTTTTTTTTTTCTAAAATGCAATTGTCAGAAATATTCTTCATTTGTTTCTCAGATTCTCCATGTTAGAATTCCATCTTCACTGGAGCAGCGACCCTGTCTGTCTTGCTCAATGCTGCATTCTCAGTTCCCGGGAAAGTGCCTGCACAGAGTAAGAGGGAGGCTTGCATGAACAAGTGGGTCATGCATAAATCCTCATGCCATCAAGGCCTTTCAGAAAAACTATCAAAGCTGGCATTTGAGAATCAATGGTGAGTGGGTGATCAACTTTGTTTTCCTTTTACCCTGCTACCATGGTTGAATTTCACTCAGGGAAGTCTCTGAGCTCCCTTCCGATGTTTTAGGTTGGGTATCTATTTCTTGATTTACAAATATACAAATTATGTGAGGATGGATTATATAGGTACTTTGCCAGGGTCATGGATTCACTAAGTCATCCTGCATCCTACAATAAGGCAGGATGGATATTTGGAAATAAATACTTCCTTGAAGACACCCAGATGCACATTTTATAATGTCATTTACTTTTGACTGCTAGTAAATCAGAAGATTTATGTCATACCCCAGAAACTAGATGAAGCAGGTGTGCCAAAAGTCTGGTTTTGGGTGTACTTTTGGCAGCTGTCCAACAGTGCATGAGCATCTCAGGACTCCCTGGCCACAGATAGAGAATCAATGTCACATGAAGAGCACTTAAAGTTGCTAGAACTAGCCCTATCATCAATGGATTTGTCATGGTGGGATTTTAGCAGTGCTGGGAAAACTTTCCTTGGTATAACACCATAAAAATCAAACTTAGTGTATAAGGAAAGAAAACTTCTGTTAATTTATACCAAGAAAAACAAAGCAAAACAAAACAACCCAAAGTTCATATAACTAGTATTCCTTTCTTCATAAAATATTCATTGAGTATCCATTGGGTAGTAGAGGAAATACCCAGAAGATTAATAGGATATAGCTATATAGGATTGAGCTACATAATAGGATTGAGCAACTCACAACTTAGTGGATGGGATGAATATGTCTATTTACAATTATACTATATTACAATATGTGTACTTGTTGAGACATGATTATTACAGAACACCAAATTCAACTTGAGAGAAAATGTGAAATAAGTTTACCTGTCAGCCGAGTTTTGAAAGCTTAGTAGGGTTTAGTAGTACAGCAGAGAGTGGGGAAAACCAAGGACATTTTGTGCAACGGAGTACACCTCAACCTTTTAGTAGAAAGTTCCCACTTCTAATACAGAGGGAAGAGAATGCCAGCTGGATCCCAACAGCAGTGAAGATTTGACCAATGGTGACAAATCCAACAGTTACCCTTTGCAGTGGGGTTGTGGCCTTGGTGGAGGCTAGGTACTGCCTCACACACAGAGGTGACCCACATAGCAGACCCAGTCTACTTAGTTCAGTGATTGTCAACCTGGGGGGATCTCCCTTCCCCCCAACCATAAGACATTTGTCAATGTCTGGAGATGTTTTTGGTTGTCATAATGGGGAAGAGGTGCATTGGCATCTAATGGATAGAGGGGCACCTGGTGGCTCAGCAGTTGCCTTTGGCTCAGATCGTGATCCTGGGGTCCTGGGATCAAGTCCCGCAGGGATCAGGCTCCCCACAGGAAGCCTGCTTCTCCCTCTGCCTATGTCTCTGCCTCTCATGAATAAATAAATAAAATCTTTAAAAAATTATAATGGGTAGAGACCAAAGATGCTGCTAAACATCTTACAATAAGCAGGGCAGCCACCACAACAGAGAAGTACCCAGTTCCAGTGTTAATAGTGCTACCGTTAAAGGTCCCAGATTAGACATACTTATTTTCTTTTTTTTTTTTTAAGGAAGATAGTCTAACATGTTGTTTATTTAGTTAGTTAAAAATGAGAACAGTTCGATATTAAGAATAACATAAGAAAGTAGTTCTGATATAAAAATTTTTAACGAAGTTTCAAATAAATTGCAATGACCATACTATTAATAAAAAGTTTAGAACAAAATATTGCTACAACCATATGTTGCTAAGATACGGTCATCTTCTCACTAAAGAACCAGTTTGAGTGGCATAGGGTACTTTACGTTAACAATTAAAATTAGCAAATGTCTTTTTAAAATGTCTCATTGCTTTCATTTTCATTATATCCAAATATAAATAGAGTTTTTTAAAAAAATTTAAATTCAACTAATTAACAAGTAATGTATTATCAGTTTCAGAGGCAGAGGTGAGTGATTCACCAGTCTTATATAAAATTAATTAATGTCCGCCACCCAGTTACCCTGCCACCCTCCCCTTCTCCAATAAACTCATTTTCAATTATACACAATACAATGTAAATTTCTGACATTTAGCATAGAACTTTAGAAATGTTGCTTCTCCATGCTCTAAAAGATTCTGTGTCTTATGGTTTGAGAAGCTCCTCTTTTGTTATTTCTTTTGGTCAGCCCTCCCTCCTAACCTTTGTGTCCCGCCTCAAACTGATGAGGCTGGTTGATGTGTAACTAGGATGCTGACATGGAAAGGAGACCACATTTCAGACTGCAAAAAAAAAAAAAAAAAAAAGGAAAAATAAAAAAAGACCTGAGGACTTATATTAATGAACAATTGTTAAATAGTCTGGTGGTTCTGTTTCAGATTGATTGCAAAAATTTGGCCTTTTTACCTATTTAATGAGTTCTTGATTCAGAATCTTCTTGCCTTGCTTTGCCTACATAGATTTTTTTTTTTTTTTTTTTTTTGCCTACATGGATCTTGAAGAAGGATCTATACCCCTGGGGGAATGGATCCCTGGAAAGCAGAATTCACAGATCAGATAGTAGCAGTGGTCCCAAGCTAAACAGTAAAAACCTTTTTTTGGTAAGTCCTGTCTTTCCTTCTGGATGTACACAGAATTTAGTCACTCTGATTCTCTGTCAATACTTGGTACTATACCATTTGATTCTTTGGAGATTGTAAAGACTAAAGTTGATATTCAAGAATGTAAAGGCTGAGTGATGATTTTAAATTTAAGATGTTGGGAAGATAGGTGATCCTGAGAGACCCATAAAAGAGCAAGTGTTTCATATGTTTGCATCTGCTCATTTTGAAATACATACACATAATCGAATACCTGCCCCTTGATACGGGATGTTCCGAATTAGCAGAAATTCTACGATGTAATTCATAGGACAGGGCAGAAGGAGAGGATGAATCCTTTAAAGTACAGGCAGAAACTTTAGTCAGACAAACTGATGGGATTGCTGCCAAAGCAAAAGCAAAATGAAAAAACAAAACAAAACCCCTCACAGTTGGACCACCCTCAGAGTTTCCTCCAACAAACGCGGCCAAATATCCCTATACTCAGTGACTTGATTCTGCGGTTCTGAATTATCAGCACCTGTCACTTGGTTGCTTCAGAGAAGGATCATTTGAGAGAAAATGTTATTTCAAAGCTAATAATGGAAAGAGAAAGAAAGTGGTACTCATTTCTCTGGCAGTATTTACCTTGAGTACTGGGAGTAAGAAAAGGATAAATTCAAGCTATTTGGGAATATGAGACAGGATTTGTAAACCAGAAGGACAAGCTTTGCCACCCATAAGAATTGCTCGGAATACATGGTAAAAGTGCATATTCCCCACCCATTCCCATGAATTCTGACTCAACAAGCTCTAGGGGTATTTCTGGGCAAGTGCTATGGTCTCAGCTGTACAAAAGAGCTGTCAAAGAGGTCAACTCAAGGTTGGTGGGCAGCAGAATAGTAGGGTGCATGATAAGAAAGAGCTCAATAAATATTTGTTGAATGAATTATGTCTAGCTCTTTTCCTAGAAACAGAAATCCCTCATTGCTTTCATTTTTTTTAAAATTTTTATTTACTTAGGATAGTCACAGAGAGAGAGAGAGAGAGAGGCAGAGACACAGGCAGAGGGAGAAGCAGGCTCCATGCACCGGGAGCCCAATGTGGGACTCGATCCCGGGTCTCCAGGATCACGCCCTGGGCCAAAGGCAGGCGCCAAACCGCTGCGCCACCCAGGGGTCCCCACTTTCATTTTTTTTAAAGATTTTATTTATTTATTGATGAGAGACACACACACACACACAGAGAGAGAGAGAGAGAGAGAGAGAGAGAGGCAGAGACACAGGCAGAGGGAGAAGCAGGGTCCATGCAGGGAGCCCGATGTGGGACTTGATCCCAGGACTCCTGGATCATGCCCTGGGCCAAAGGCAGTCGCCAAACCACTGAGCCACCCAGGGATCCCCTTATTGCTTTCATTATGAGTAGGTTGCTGATTGTCTTATTTGGATATATAATATTTTAGAGAAATTCAACTCTCTCCTATTTATTCTGCATTCTGTGTTGGATGAATTTTAGTCTCTGGTGTCAGACAACTCAAGTTATGTTAACTCTTTCCTTCCCTAGCAATATGACCTTGGGCACTTGTCTTGTCATCCTTTGACCTCAGGTTTTAAATTTCTAGCCTGAGAAATTGAATAACTACTTCTCAAAATGTCATGTAATACCGAAAAGTAAGAAAAGGAAATAATATATGTGACACAGTACAAAGTGTGCCACGAATGTTATTTATTTTATGATTCCTAGCAATCAATTATAACCTAGAATTCAGAAGTGTATAACAGGCAGTGGCAGTGAGGTACTTTTAATCAATCCTCTTCTCTAAGAAAATATGTTTTCCTCCATGGCCGAGAGCCAGATTTAAAGTAAAATGCAAGTTAAATATCATTGACAAGTTTAAGTGGTACCTTCCCCACATTCTTTCTTTCTTTTTTTTTTTTTTTTTTTTTTTTTGCGTTGTTTCAAGAATCAACATCACTGGGGTGTAGCTTGCTTCGAAAGACAGTGTTCATTCAGTTCCCATAGGAGTCAATTCATCTCTAACAGGAGAGTGGATGGTCTGTAGATGGAGGAGACTAGTTAAGAAAACCAGCCCACTGCCTCCCCACCAGAAAAGCCATTTTTCCTATGTGCACATGCAAACTCACGCACACAAGTAGTCACATGTACCATTACCTGAATTCTCACCCTGTAAAAGATGAGTCAGATGTGTTCTTCTTACCTCACCTTCAGCTGTGCTGTATGAAATGTATGTGTTGGTAAAGGATAATTCTTTAAGGGTATTGACGAGCAATTAAATGTTAGAGTGGAGAAGGAAATGAGTGTCTGAAAGTAATTCCAAAGCTTTTTTTCCACCCCCCTTCCTACTTCTTTTCTTTCTGATAAAAGAGGCATAAACATTTCTGGGAAATGAATCATCCTGTCGACTGCATGAAAAATGCAGGCACTTTCCTGTTTAAACCGAGCATATTAAAAATAAAATAAAGGAAAAAGAAAGCACGGAGGTAAAATAAAGCATGGTGGGGATTAATCATATGGGCACAAGTCAGCCAGACATAACAAAGCCCAGACAAATACCAGGCAGGTGCTGCCTAACTTGAAGGGCACAATGACCTGCCAGGATCCAGCTTAGTCCTATCTTTGGTGATTGGTATTAGTCAGAGCTTCCTGCACTTCAAGCATCAGAAGATCTATTGAAATTAGCTGAGGAAAAGAAAGGAAGTTTCCTGTCACCATAGAAAGAAAGTTGGGTTTGAGGATGACTAGCAGACCATCCACTCTGGTCTCTGCTTCTGAAACATGGGCTTCATTCTCATGGATGAACCTCCTTAAGATGATGAGTGGAACAGGAAATTCAAGTTCCTAAATCTATATCTTCCAACTTCAAGGTACAAAAGGAAATAAGAATGATAGAGTAGGTTAGATTTGAGATATAGACAGGAGGTAAAGTCACAGAGACACGGTGTGTGTGTGTGTGTGTGTGTGTGTGTGTGTGTGTGCATCCAGGGGCAATCTGTGGTGGACATGATGATGTGATGCGGAGCCCAAATACTTCTTCAGGAATGAAAACCTCATGATCCAACTTTTTGAAGTGTTACTGGCATCCTCTACTGCAGTTACTTTTGGAGGGTCCTTCCACCTGAAAGACCCACTTCTCCCAAGATCCTAATCCTTTCCCAGGATAGTTGGCAATCGGCATCGGATGACAGACAGACAGATAAAAGCCTGTCTCTCCCACTCCAATTTGGGGAAGTTTTGAGAGACCTTTTTGCCCACTTATTCCCCCTCCCTCCCACAAGCGTGGAGTCCAAGATCATGGTGCTAATGAAACCCTTGCATGCTCGGCTCCATCTTGGCGTTGGCTTCTCAGGAAAGCCACCCAGTGACAGTTGAGAAGCAAGAAAAGAGAACACAACTCTGTATATCACTACTCCTTAAGGTGCAGAAATAAAAGTAGCATCTGTTTAAGAAAGAAAAAAATTGAGTAGGCGAAGCTTGGTCCAGAGAGATCAGTATAATAAGGTTGGATGTCTTCCCCCCAATATGCTCCATTCATTTATTCAGGTGAGTACATTGACTTAGAGAGGATCAAGCAGGTTGTCTGAGGTTTATGGTAAATTTTTAATAGCAGTGAGAGGGACTAGTCATTCCAACAAGACACAAGATTGACAAGTTGTGCCGAGGATCCAGATGAGACAGGAACCATAATAGAATAGTTACCAAACTGGACCGTAATGCCATCTACCCTTGCATTGCTTGGTGAAGACAACGGCTTGATTGATAAATATTTGGGAATTTATGTGGAACTGTAGAACAGATGCATAAAAACCAGAAGCCAAGAGAGTTGAAGTAGACATTTGAAATAAGAAATAAAACACAGATACACAATTATTGATTCTTCTATATTAATCATATTTGTATTTTCATATTTTGTTTCCAAGGAATGGTTACAAGGTAACATTCCACTTTTTCCTGATTATTTTAAGTGGGTTTTTGTTTGCAATAATGTTTTACATTATTATTAATATGATCGTGTATTAATGAGGCCAACATCCCATCTGTCTTTTCTAGGTTCCATGGATCCATGATGAATAAAAAAACAATATGGATATGCAATACATAAACAATTAAAATGTAAGGTAGGGGGATCCCTGGGTGGCGCAGCGGTTTGGCGCCTGCCTTTGGCCCAGGGCGCGATCCTGGAGACCCGGGATCGAATCCCACATCGGGCTTCCGGTGCATGGAGCCTGCTTCTCCCTCTGCCTGTGTCTCTGCCTCTCTCTCTCTCTCTCTCTCTCTCTGTGACTATCATAAATAAATAAAAATTAAAAAAAAATTAAAAAAAAGAAGTATTTAAAATGTAAGGTAGGGATTGTCTTCTTCAGCTTTTAGCCAGCCAGAAATTTCACAGTGCAAAAAATGTAAGAAGGATGTTCTGTTAGCATGAGTTCACTCCCTCTTCTAATAACGCATGCCATCCTTGAAGTGGGGGCATGAGGATAGAGGGTGAGAATTTGGAGAATGACTAGAGTCTCATCTTGGGCTTTCCCACAGTACTGGTGAAGAGAGGTCTTACCTTAGGTTGCCTCTGCCTAGCAAGGAGAGCCCTACTGAAATGAAAGGGCAGTCATCTAAATGAAGAAAAGAAGACCACTGATCCCAAAGGGAGAAGTAAATAGTGAGAACAGAGACACTAGAAGCTCACCAGTTTCAGAGTGTGCAGTCCCCTCATCTGTGCCTCATGGTACTCAACACCAACCACAATCTTCTATCTGATTTCCTATTTGTTTACCAATCTGTCTCTTCCATTAGTTAGAAGCTCCTGAAGGGCAAGCTCTGTGTGTCATCTGCCTTTTTGTCTCAAGAACCTTTCAGAGGGATCCTTGGGTGGTGCAGCGGTTTGGCACCTGCCTTTGGCTCAGGGCGCTATCCTGGAGACCAGGGATCGAATCCCACATCGGGCTCCCAGTGCATGGAGCCTGCTTCTCCCTCTGTCTATGTCTCTGCCTCTCTCTCTCTCTGTGTGTGTGACTATCGTAAATTAAAAAAAAAAAAAAAAAACCTTTCAGAGAGTCGGCTTATGATGTGGTGTGCAAGAAAGGTAGACTGAGTAAAGGAACTCAATAGATAAATCTGACAATTATTTTTGTAGGTATTGAACTCAAATGTCTCAAAGCTCCATCATAATAAAATGAGATTTCTTATATTGACATTATTGGGACCTTGGTAATTCATTCCAGGAAAACTTCATGTCTGTGCAATATCCAGGGCAAGGAATGGGCTGTATCCTCTCTGCCCAGTACAATCGATGCTTGACATTTCAACCAGCCTGAGGTTATCATACAGCCACTCTTTATTCTGGATGCTGGGAAAGCTCCAAGTTCACTAGGGAGGGTGGGGCGTGGGGCCAACTCCAGCATTTAGATTCTCAAACTGTTTCCAATTAGGAAATGACTTCTGTGTTTTTCCCACTCAGGTGCCTTTGATTAGTGAGAAGCACAAATATGCAGTCCCTCAAAAATGCGCTCCCTTGGTCAGAACCTACAAAATCTAATCAACTGTCCAGCTGGCTTACATTTCTATACATTCCTTGACACACACAGATGTATCTTGAACCTGGCTGGCCTATCCTTGTGCATGGCTGCCAGACTCCACAAGGCTAACTAAGGAATGCTCAGAGTTGTTTTTGTTTCTTATACCAGTGGCCCTGACCTGTAGGATAGAGCTCCTTCACCAAGCAGCTGTGTGACCTTGCCAAGTTCTGACCCAGCTATCCAGGAAGTTGCTTTAAGATTGTAGGTGTGGATTTTTTTTTTTTTTTTTTTTTTTTTACCACTGGTAGTGATTGCGGCTCTTTAGAAGGGAAGGCTGAATAATGAAGAGTAGTGATGCATGTGTGTACGTGTGTGTGCATGTGTCACAGTGTCCAATATTAAGCCTTTTACTATCTAATACATTTGAGTTTGGAATTGAGATGAAGGCCATCGAGAAGATCAAGGAATGGTGGAGAGGCTTTTCATGCCCTCTTTTCTCCAATCTTGTCCCCCTTTGCAGCCTGATAGATTTGACCAGGTCTCATCAGCTCTCTCTGTGGCTCTAGACAAGGGCTTCCTGTGACTTTTTGAAATATAGCAGAATTCTTTGTATTCTGTAGGTACCTGTCTCCCTCTGCAAGGTGTCCTCACCTTGGTCTAAGTCTCACTCTTACACCTGTTCCTCTCTGTCCCTGTTGTCCCTTTTCTGTGGTTCCCATTTTTTTTTAAGATTTTATTTATTTATTCATGATATATATATAGAGAGAGAGGGAGAGAGATTAAGAGGCAGAGACACAGGCAGAGGGAGAAGCAGGATCCATGCTGGGAGCCCGACGTGGGACTGGATCCCAGGTCTCCAGGATCGCACACTGGACCAAGGCAGGCGCCAAACCGCTGAACCACCCAGGGATCCCCTGGTTCCCATGCTTTTCTGTCTCATCTGATCTCATCCACTGGTCCTAACACAAGCTTTCCTCTCATCATAAAAGTGCCCTTCACGGTGTCCTTCCCAGGTGCAACTTTACCGGGAACTATGTGATCGTTCATTACAAATGTAGACAGTCACAGACAACTGTGTTGGTGTCATTCTGAGCTGTTCTCCAGGGTCCAGCCCTGTGCCTACACACAATTCTGTTACCAGTTATGTTGAGCCCAGGGACTCTTCCTTTGTGCCCCTCACCTGCCCACACATATCCTTTCCTGTGTCTTTGTCTGCTACCCTTTCTCCTAAGCCACAAATTCTCTCTTAAATGAGGATTTTTTACATTTTTAAGGAAATCACCTATGATGACAAGGTATTATTTAAGAACCATTAGTTAGGGAATATCCTAGATGAGCAAAACAATTTACAAATTTACCATCTGGACCCCAAATGTATATCTGCTTTCCTAAACCCACAAAAACACATACTGTATTCTCTATGCTTCTTGACCTTAGTATCCAATTCATAATAGGTGCTCAATACCATGTACCATCTCTTTCGATACCTGTATACATCTCTCTTTAGCTTTATTTAAGCTCCATACCAGTAATTATTCTGGTTTATATCAATACACCCTAATAGTTAATGTATTTTTATAAACCCCATTTCACTTGTTTTACATTTCCCAGGCAATACAATCTCAATTACATCATCCACAGTCAACTATAAGATAAACATCTTCCGTCACCAGGTCCAGTAGATGCAAAACCATAGGAACACATAAACAAATATTTTGATTTTGTTTACATGTGTGCCACCAGCTGCTTCAGAAAATCCACTTGGGGGAAAGAAAAACCCAAATTACAGAAGAACCTTATATTGTAAACACCTGGATTTAAATCCTCAACAAAAAGCCAGAAAGTAAACACTGCAATATTAAACTCATTCATCTGGGGAAAACCTACTCCCAAGTGTCTGAGATATTGTTTAATTTTACATAAAAGAGACAGAGTAGGTGGCAAGGAGAGAGAACGGAGCAGACAAAAAGGAGAGACTCACTGCAGTGGGGGCAGCCGGGGCTCATCTGAATGGGTTTTGGTGGATTATTGGAGAGTTAAGAGCACCCCAAATAGACTGAGATTCCCCTTTGCCTATGCCCGTTTGAGCTTATAAAGAGGGTAATTTGACCACACGTTCATTTTCTATCAGCAGGAAGCCCATTTGCTAAGTAAGTGCCAGCAGCTTAATTCGGTAAAACACCCTTACTGAGAGTCGGTGATGTGCTGAGTGTCAGGAATACAGAGATTAATAAAAGGACTTCTTTCCTTTGGGGATCTACAATTTAGTGAGGGCTGAAATACGCGTGAATAATTGTGTAATATTCGTGATACATGCTGGAACAAGGGTTAGTGCCAGACCAGTGCTGCCTCTGAGGAGGAAATAATGAACTCTTGCAACACTTTGTAGGACAATTGATGAGTCTTAGAGCCTGTGGAAATGCTTCTCCAATATTGAGGTAGTGGAAGGTGAGTTGACAGGTGTGAGGGCAGTTACAAGTATGTGTTCCAGGCAGAGAGAACATCCAGAAACAGCGAAAGCTCCCCACGACTGCCCCAAGGTCTGTGGGGCAGGTGGAACCAGAAGCTACCTGCAACCCCACTGATGGACACAAGGGCACACACGCTATTCCCAGGTTATTGCCTGTGCTCCTGTGTGTGTTCCATTGTTCTGTGGCTTATCCTTTCCAAATCACTGTGTCAAAGATAAGATTATTAACATGATTAGGAATTTCAAGATGGCAGCCAAAGAACATTAAACCAATTGAGGGGTATCGCTTAGCCCTCAGTTGGGGGATGGCGACTGTACTATCCCACAGATTTCATGCCAGGATCTCAGCTCTGCCTTAGCATAATTCTCAGCCCAGAGTAACATAGTATATGGTCAACAAGCATTGTTTCCCCTTTATCCCCACCCCCAGATTTTAGTATTCAACTAGGCTTGGAAATCAAACACATTGGAGGAGTCTGTAGGGGAAAGCCAGCAACAGTGAGATGAAGTAGAGGCCAGAGGCAAGGCCCAGATGCTGCAAACCTTTACACAGCAGGTTGGAATTTGATGCATATCCTCTGGGTGCAGGTTCACTGTTGAATGATTTCAGGCAGGAGGGTTGGAGATCAGATTTGTAGACTGAGAAATTCAATCTGGCTTTAAAGAGGTGAGATGGATTTGATGTGGGAGATCCAGGAGGTTGGGAAACCAGGTCTGATCATTGTAGGTAGGGGGGATATTTTATCTCCCCTGCCTGTAGAGATTAGGGTACTAGTTGATTCGTAGTGAATACTCTAGTTCTGAATGTGCATGCATGCCCTATTTGACCCACTAGAGAGGAAATTCCTTGGGTTTTGTGGTGCCTTTTATGTAATAGATGCTTAATATATATTTCCTATTAAACTGAGGTTTCTTTAGCTATTTGAGTGATCACATCAAAATCTTGACTCACATAGAAGTCTGAGTCTGAATTTAACCCCAAATAGGTATATCATAGGCATGTGTATTTTTAAAAATGATTTTATTTATTTATTCATGAGAGACACACACAGAGAGGCAGAGACATAGAAGGAGAAGCAGGTTCTCTGATGGAAACCTGATGTGGGACTTGATCCCAGGACCCTAGGATCTTGACCTGAGCCAAAGGCAAATGCTCAACCACTGAGCCACCCAGATGCCCCGAGGCAAATGTATTTTTAAGGTGCAGTTATATATTACATGGGAGCTACCGATGTTCACCAATGCTCCTGAATGAAGTTAAATGGTGGAAGGTGATCTTCACAGAGAAAAATATAAACATATCACTGTATTGTCTTAAAGTCATTAAAAATCATCGATAAGGAAAATAATATTATAGGTCTATTTGTAGAGAAGAGGTCATACTTGCACATTAATACTTTAGATAATTACGATTGTGTGGATTGCAATACCACAGTCCAAGGAGATTGGGGCTCCTAATATGAACACAGTGGTGCGGATTTCAACCTTTGCTTTAGACTCCCCTGGGAGATTTTTTAAAAATCGCTCTTGCCGGGAAGCCACCACAACTGAGTTAGAATCTCTGGGAGTGAGACTTGGGTATCTGATTTATCCCAGGCTTTGTTGAGTTACAACTTACATGCTCTAAAATTCAGCCACTGAAAGTGATTAAAGAATGTTATGTGAATGTAATCAAAGTATATAGTCTCTGTACCTGGTTTCTTCAATGAATTTTTGAGATTCATTATATTATTAAATATGATAGTAGTTCATTCCTTTATACTGTATGGAGAGTACAGAGCAGTGTTCTAGAGTATGGCTATGCTACAATTTGTTTCTCCATTCATTAGCTGATGGGGACAGCTGAACCTTTTAAAAGTCTCCCAGTTGATTACAAAGCATAACAAAGGTTGAGAAGTACTATCTCAGGGAACTTTAAATATACATATTACTTTATATTTTACCAAATGCTCCCCAAATCCCTCAGTTATCATACTTGTACTTATTGATTTAATGTGATATAGGAAGGGAAGAAGTGAGAATGACTGCAGCTGTTCTGTCGGCCACACTGTCTGATGCACATGGAAACTTCGGGTCATGTCTGCTTAACAATTATTTTCCACTTTACATTACTAAAAATATATGTACTTTTCAAAGGCATAGTGAATTAGTACCACACACATCCCATTATCCCTGTTATCAATGAGGTCTGATACGCTGGTGGAAGATTTCAGAGAAACAAATGATTCACATTCCAACTCATCTTCTCTTACCCATAAATGGAAAAATTCTTGCCTTATTAAAGAAAGACCAGTTTTAGGATGCATGATTATTAAACTAACATGTACATATTTCTGGCCACTTGGAAAGCATTGTGAGAGTCTTCCCGGATCCAAGTCTATAAATTCTGATTAAGAACAATTTATAAGGGCACAGCCATTTCCTTCATAAATGCTCGGTTGTGACAGTTTGTCTGTGCTTCTCCAGTCCTTTAAAGGCAACACTTAGAAGCAATGGGATCAGGAATATCCTGGAAACTTCAACATCACAGTGAAAAAAGTACATTGGTCTGTGCATCTTTTTTAAAAAAATGAGTTTCTGAGGCAGTTTTTAAATTGCCATGATTTAATAGATTATGGTGGTGTTGGATACGTAATGCAACTGAGTCATAAGGAGATGGCCGGGGCCCCCACATGTTCCACGGAGACTTTCACAAGAGATCAGCTGCCCGTTGAGGAGTGTCTCTGAGTTAAATCAAACTTGAACTTTACACTTCGGAAAGAATGATGTGCTCAAGGTCCTGTGCTGATGAGGCAAGATCAAGCACAGCCTGGATTTGAGTCATTTTTACTGATGTTCTTAACTATTACAACCCCTCTACCACCTGAAAATGCTACCTACCATTGAGAAATGAGCTTTTTGGATCTTACATTCTCCTTGACTATTGTCATCTCTGGGCCTCAGGGACTAAAAATGTAACCTAGAATTTCTGACGTCTCTCTTGTCTGCCTATTTAATAATAATAATAATAATAATAATAATAATAATAATCCCCTTCAGAACTGGTATGCATCAACTCTGCTTTTTAAATGTTAATGAGTGGTTGGTTCTCATCATATCTGAATGGTTAAAAAGGTTAGGGAGACTTCTTCCTCAGCCTTCTGCAGGTTATTCCTTTCAGTTCATTGCAAAAATTCTTTCTTTTGGCAACCGAAGGAAAATGCAGCAGAGATTTCCCGGGAGATTTTTTATTCAGTTCTCCTACATACATGCACACACAGATATATTATTGAAGGAATTCCTAGTTTCTGAGGATGTGCCAAGTCCTGCAAAGATAACAATGAGGTAATTCTAAAGTAAATGATACTTTTGTCCTCTGACAAACAGATAGGGGGAAAAGTCTAAAAAAGAATCACCAGAGGAGTTAAACAAGAATCTTAATGAAGTGAAATAAAATTGGGAGAGAGTGGGTATTTTTTTCATTTGCTTATGAAGAGCTTAACATTATTTCAAGGTAATAGCTAATCAAGTAGTTTGAAGCTGGTCTGCTGGGTTGAATAGTGTCCTTCCCCCAAATCCAGCCCCTTCCTAGGACTCCAGAATGTAACCTTATTTGGAAATAGGGTCATTGCCAACATAATTCCTTAAGTGAAGGTCACACTGAGTATGGTCAGCCCACAGTCCCACATGACTTGTGGCCTCATAAAAGGAGAAGTGACACAGAGACACAGACGCAGAAGGAAGACAGTCATGTGAATAGTGGAAGATGAGATGACAGTGATACAGCCACAGGCCAAGAACTGCCTGGGGCTCCCAGAAAATGGAAGAGACAGGGAAGGATTTTCCCTTGGAGGCTTAGGAGGGAGTGTGGCTCTGCCAACACCCTGATTTTGGACTTCTAACTTCCAGAACTGCCAGAGAATAAATTTCTGTTGTTCTAAGCCACCCATTTTCTGGTACTTTGTCACGAGAGTCCTGGGAAACTAATACAACTTGTCTCTGGAATTTTGTCCAAAGTGGGAGTTTGAGGCTTACTATCCTATAGACTGGTGGTCTAGGAGGGGTCAGAAAAACATTAGGAGAAACACAAAGGGAGCGGCCCCTCACTTCTGCTCACTCATGACTTTCTGACCATGCCAAAGATTGTGATCTCTGAGCGAACAGTAGCAGGATCACCTGAAGTTCTCAAAATGAGGGATTCCTGCCAGACCCAAGCCTGGTGCTTGGAAGTATTTCTGTTTAGAGCCAAGGGATCTGAATTTTACTAAGTTCCTATGTCATCCTTATGAATGCTAGAATTTTGGAACAATGTCCATATAGAATCCCATCTCTTACCATCTTTGAGAGATAATCAAGCAAACCCCCACCAATCCACTAAGGCCAACAAAGGCTCAGTCTTGTTCTTAAGACTTTATATAGAGCCAAGTGAGGTCCAAACATCGGACAGAATCAGTGAGCTCCCCAGACCACATAGTCTCTTAACGGGACATAGAACAGCATATATCCAGGTGACCCTTAATTTCCCCCCTGCTCCCTCAATTCCTATAGCAAAGAATGGGACAAATCGGTCCTCTTATACCTTATGCCAAAACCATGGCAGCTGGAATTTGAAAATGATAGAGGAAAAAATATGGAAACTACCAAATGTATAACTTGCTACCTGTACGGTTTTCTTCTTGAACCCTTCGACAAAAATAAAAATTACACGCCTTTGAAATAAATTAAAAATCATTACTAAGATTAAATTGACAAAAGAAAAGCAAAAGGGAAAGGAAATCCCATTTAACAAGAGATTTTCAATAACATAGATCTGAAATTATATTTGTATTAAGTAAATTGGTTAAAGGATTTGAAATGGACATTCTAAACCTCTCCTTTTCTATTGTAGTCTTAGGATCCATAAATCATATGTATGATTTATACAGGTGAGATAACTCATGTGTGCATCTTATAAATACAGGCGTGTGTGATTCTAATAACAAGGTTTTCACTTATTTCCTTTACAAATTTTGGATTTTGAAAAGTTTTAAAAGTACAGGAAAGACAAGAGAATCATGTAATGACTTGTGTATGTATTCCCCATTTTTTTAAAAATTTTTTAATTTATTTATGACAGTCACACAGAGAGAGAGAGAGAGGCAGAGACACAGGCAGAGGGAGAAGCAGGCTCCATGCACCGGGAGCCCGACGTGGGATTCGATCCCGGGTCTCCAGGATCGCGCCCTGGGCCAAAGACCGGCGCTAAACCACTGCGCCACCCAGGGATCCCTGTACTCCCCATTTTTAACAAACTTTATAACATTGCAATGTTATTATGAACAAAATACATAGAGCATTATAGACCAGATTTACTTGCTTCTTGGGACCATTTTTTTTTCACCTTTATAGAAAGAATTACGCTATTAAGTCCCTACAGTCTGTTTTCTCTCTTCCTGTCACTTATTATCTGTGCACGTGTGTATGTATATGTATATATATATATATATATATTTTGTTTTGTTTTGTTTTTATTCAATTTAACCGCCAAATGGTAGTCTATTCTTTGGAAACAAAACAACTTCTTTTAGATATTTCCCAAATCATGCATAATTTTTCCTAAGTATCCACAATGTTGAGTTATCATAATTTTTTAAATATCATGAAGGCTATCTGTGTTTTTCTTTTGTATTTTATAACTGGTATTATTGGTATAAGAACATAGCTGATTTTTATATGTTCGTCTTCTTGATGTATGTAAACCTTGTTCTTACTAGTTTTAATTGCTTATTTATTTGTTTTGAGGGCTGTTTCAGGCTTTTTAAATTTTTAAAAAAGATTTTATTTATTTATATGAGAGAAAGCATGAGCCGGGGCAGGGAGTGACAGAGGTAGGAGAATCAGACTCCCACCTGAGCAGGGAGCCCAACCCAGGACTTGATCCCAGGATCCTGAGATCATGACCTGAGCTGAAGGCAGATGCTTAGCCCACTGAGCTGAGCATCAGGGGAGTCATGCAGGAGCCCCTATTTCAGGCTTTTTATTTAGGTAGCCATTTCATCTGCATATAAAAATCATTTTTCTTATCCTTTCTTTGTATTGCCTATTGAATGACTTGGGGATCTCTGGGAAAGTTACGATGTCAGGACTATGTAGGGGTATAATGTTTCTGACATTATTAGGAATATTTCTGATGCTATAAATGTAAGCATAGTGATGATTAGAAATGCACCTTTCGTCTAGTAAATTGCTGTTATACATATCTTCAGAGCTAGGCCACTGGAGAAAGATATTGAGGGAGCTTCTAAAAGCTTCATAGAATAAAAAAAAACCAACACTTTATGAGAGAGAAGCTATGACTCATAGCTATTCTTCATATTAGAAATATTGGTTATAACATATCCTAGTCAATGACCCGAGCATCTCTTCCGATGGTGGATCCTGGTTATACCTGAACACAGAGAAATTATTTTGGCATCAACCCCTTCAGTAAACAACACATATAATTTATCTAATAATTATATAATTAAATGAATAATAATTATGTCAACAGCATAGCATGTTGTAGTAATTCTAATGAATGAAAACATTATAGTTTTTTTTGTTTTTCAGCCTGAAAAGTTAAATATAACATATACATAATTTTGATTAAAAGCATTTATCGGTTTAAAAATATCTCTTTATTTCTAGCATACTGAGTTTTGTTCTGATCATAAATGGGTATTTGAAAAACTTCTGCTTCTATTGAGATAATCACATGGTTTCTGTACCACAACTCATAAAGTTGCTCAGATTCTTGACCTTGAATATTCTTGTATTCCTGGGATAAGTTCTAGCTAATTATAATTTTTATTAATATAGTGTAGAATTTAGCATGATGGTACTTCATATAGGATATTTTCGTTTACATTCATAGGTGGAATTACTTTATTATTTTTCTTATATCATCCTCACAAAGTGTTACTATAAAGGACATTACCACATGTACATTGAAATGAGTGGATTTCTCTCATTTTCTCTGACATGATTTGTAGAGGATGTGAATTGTCTACTCCTTGGAGTTTTGATATAAGGTTGCCTATAAAGTCCTCTTAGCCTATTTTCTTTCAGGGTCGTGGTGAGGTAGGCTGGGAGATAGGCTGGGAGGTAGACTTATTTTTTTAAATAAGCAATTTGTCTATTTTAATATGGTTATGAGTCCATTAGAGCATTCTATTTCTTATTTTTAACAGCCTTATTAAGGTACAATTCTCCTACTGTGAAGTCCCATCTAAAATTCAATGACTTTTAGTAAATTTGTGGAGTTGTGGGATCATCTGCACAACCCAACTTTGAAATATGTTCATCACACCAAAAGCCCATTGGTGCCTGCCTGAGGCTATCTCCCATCCCCCCCCACTCCCCCACCCCCACCCCCAGCCTTGAACAACCACTAATTTAATTTCAGTTTGAGTGATTTGCATCTTGTGGGCATGTCATATAACTGGAAACATGCAAAAATGTGGTCTTTAACATTTGCCTTTTCTTTCACTTAACATAGTGTTTTTGAGGTTCCTCAATGTAGTAACGGGTATCAGCAGCTGATTCATTTTTTATTTTAGTATTTATTATCCATTTTTTCTTGAATTTCTTTGGAAATCTCTTATATTCTTTAAAATCTCTTTCATGTTTTAAAATATGTTGATAAATTTTTGACTGAATTATAAAATTATTCTCTTACAGTCTTTTATTAATTTGACTTAAACCTTTCCCTTGTCATTTGATCCCTATTTTTGGTTCCAAGTATGCTTTTATTTGTGTGCATTCTCTTTATTATTTTTTTTCTGAGAAATATGACAAAAGATTTATATTTTTATATTTTTAATATTTTTAAAATAGCCAGTTTTTGGTTTAATTGATGATTTCCATACCACATGTTTCATTTTTATTCCTTATTTCTTTTCATTATTTTACTTTCCATGGGTTTTATTCTTTATTTATTTTCCTAATTTCTTTCATGAAATAATTAATTTATCCCATTTGTTGTCAGTCTTTTCTTTTAAGGTTTATTGTTTATTTAAAGCTATCATATATTTTTCTACTTTAAGCATTACTTAAGTGTAGCTCACAAGTTCTAATGTGTGATATCTTCATTCTCATTTGTATATATATTAAATATTTTAAAAATATGTACCTTCTCCACTATATCTTTATAGTTCCTTTTTTCTCCCAAACCCACAGCTGATAAAATTGCTGTGCTAAATTTGATATTTATCAATCTCCTTGCTTATTTATACTTTTAATACATGTATATATTTTTTTCCAAAATCCATAACTGCATGCTATTCAATAACACTGATGAAATGCAATTTATCTTTTTTTTTTTGGGAAACTCTTAGGTTTTTTTATTTTTAAGATTTATGTGTTTTTCTTTTTTTTAGAGTGAGTGTGAGCAAGGAGGAGGGGCAGAAAGAGAGGGAGAATCCTCCAGTAGACTCCCTGCTGAGCTGAAAGTCAAATGCAGGGTTGGATCCCAGGACCCTGGGATCATGACCTGAGCCAAAAGCAAGAGTCAGCCACTCAACTGACTGAGCCACCCAGGTGCTCCAGAACACTTAGGTTCTTGAAAAACTATTTCTAGGAGGAGGGGCAAGATGGCGGAAGAGCAGGGTCCCCAAATCACCTGTCCCCAAAAAATTACCTAGATAACCTTCAAATCATCCTGAAAATCTACGAATTCGGCCTGAGATGTAAAGAGAGACCAGCTGGAATGCTACAGTGAGAAGAGTTCGCGCTTCTCTCAAGGTAGGAAGACGGGGAAAAAGAAATAAAGGAACAAAAGGCCTCCGAGGGGGAGGGGCCCCGCGAGGAGCCGGGCTGAGGCCGGGGCGAGTGTCCCCAGGACAGGAGAGCCCCGTCCCGGAGGAGCAGGAGCTGCACCAACCTTCCCGGGCGGAAAGGGGCCCGCAGGGAGTTGGAGCAGGACCCAGGAGGGCGGGGATGCCCTCGGGCTCCCGGGGACACTAACAGACACCTGCGCCCCGGGAGAGTGCGCCGAGCTCCCTAAAGGCTGCAGCGCGCACGGCGGGGCCGGAGCAGCTCGGAGGGGCTCGGGCGGCGGCTCCGCGGAGGGGGCTATGGGGCTGGAGCGCGAATCCAACAGCGCAGACCAGGAGCACAGGGCGCCGGGACACAGCCCAGGATCCGGCCTCCCCCGGGACAGGCAGAGGCCGGGAGGGCCCAGGACAGCGAGGACGCTCCTGCCCCGAGCTGAGCAGATCAGCGGCCCCGCCCCGGAGCCTCCAGGCCCAGCGGACGGAGAGCTCTGGAGTTACTGCGGGAGCTGACTCCAGGGCTCCAGAGCTGGCCGCTGCCACTGCAGTTGTTCCTCCTGGGGCCCCACGGGGTAAACAACCCCCACTGAGCCCTGCACCAGGCAGGGGGCAGAGCAGCTCCCCCAAGTGCTAACACCTGAGAATCAGCACAGCAGACCCCTACCCCAGAAGACCAGCTGGACGGACCAGTGATACTCCCCTGTGTTCCAATAAAACTTGTTTTTGGCCACTCTGCACTGAGCAAAATGACTAGAAGGAAAACCTCACCTCAAAAGAAAGAATCAGAAACAGCCCTCTCTCCCACAGAGTTACAAAATCTGGATTACACTTCAATGTCAGAAAGCCAATTCAGAAGCACTATTCTACAGCTACTGGTGGCTCTAGAAAAAAGCATTAAGGACTCACGAGACTTCATGACTGCAGAATTTAGGTCCAATCAGGCAGAAATTAAAAATCAATTGAATGAGATGCAAACCAAACTAGAAGTCCTAACGACGAGGGTTAACGAGGTGGAAGAACGAGTGAGTGACATAGAAGACAAGTTAATGGCAAAGAGGGAAACTGAGGAAAAAAGAGACAATCAATTAAGGGACCATGAAGACAGATTAAGGCAAATAAATGACAGTCTGAGGAAGAAAAACCTACGTTTAATTGGGGTTCCCGAGGGCGCCGAAAGGGACAGAGGGCCAGAATATGTATTTGAACAAATCCTAGCTGAAAACTTTCCCAATCTGGGAAGGGAAACAGGCATTCAGATCCAGGAAATAGAGAGATCCCCCCCTAAAATCAATAAAAACCGTTCAACACCTCGACATCTAATAGTGAAGCTTGCAAATTCCAAAGATAAAGAGAAGATCCTTAAAGCAGCAAGAGACAAGAAGTCCCTGACTTTCATGGGGAGGAATATTAGGGTAACAGCAGACCTCTCCACAGAGACCTGGCAGGCCAGAAAGGGCTGGCAGGATATATTCAGGGTCCTAAATGAGAAGAACATGCAACCAAGAATACTTTATCCAGCAAGGCTCTCATTCAAAATGGAAGGAGAGATAAAGAGCTTCCAAGACAGGCAGGAACTGAAAGAATATGTGACCTCCAAACCAGCTCTGCAAGAAATTTTAAGGGGGACTCTTAAAATTCCCCTTTAAGAAGAAGTTCAGTGGAACAATGCACAAAAACAAGGACTAAATAGATATCATGATGACACTAAACTCATATCTGTCAATAGTAACTCTGAACGTGAACGGGCTTAATGACCCCATCAAAAGGCACAGGGTTTCAGACTGGATAAAAAAGCAGGACCCATCTATTTGCTGTCTACAAGAGACTCATTTTAGACAGAAGGACACCTACAACCTGAAAATAAAAGGTTGGAGAACCATTTACCATTCAAATGGTTCTCAAAATATACCCTAAAAACTATAGAACACTTCTGAAAGAAATTGAGGAAGACACAAAGAGATGGAAAAATATTCCATGCTCATGGATTGGCAGAATTAATATTGTGAAAATGTCAATGTTACCCAGGGCAATTTACACGTATAATGCAATCCCTATCAAAATACCATGGACTTTCTTCAGAGACTTAGAACAAGTTATTTTAAGATTTGTGTGGAATCAGAAAAGACCCCGAACAGCCAGGGAATTTTAAAAAAGAAAACCATATCTGGAGGCATCACAATGCCAGATTTCAGGTTGTACTACAAAGCTGTGGTCATCAAGACAGTGTGGTACTGGCACAAAAACAGACACATAGATCAATGGAACAGAATAGAGAACCCAGAAGTGGACCCTGAACTTTATGGTCAACTAATATTCGATAAAGGAGGAAAGACGATCCACTGGAAGAAAGACAGTCTCTTCAATAAATGGTGCTGGGAAAATTGGACATCCACATGCAGAAGAATGAAACTGGACCACTCTCTTGCACCATACACAAAGATAAACTCAAAATGGATGAAAGATCTAAATGTGAGACAAGATTCCATCAAAATCCCAGAGGAGAACTCAGGCAACACCCTTTTTGAACTTGGCCACAGTAACCGGAGAAGGACAAACAGTGTATGTTCTCATTCATTTGGGGAATATGAATAATAGTGAAAGGGAATATAAGGGAAGGGAGAAGAAATGTGTGAGAAATATCAGAAAGGGAGACAGAACATAAAGACTTCTAACTCTGGGAAATGAACTAGGGGTGGTGGAGGGGGAGGAGGGCGGGGGGTGGGGGTGAATGGGTGACGGGCACTGAGGGGGACACTTGACGGGATGAGCACTGGGTGTTATTCTGTATGTTGGTAAATTGAACATCAATAAAAATTAATTTATAAAAGAAAAAAAGAAAAACTATTTCTATTTTAAGTAATGCCTCTGCACACATTTTAGTGTATGTCTCCTTATATATGCCCTGAGAGATTTGTCTAGAAAACAAAAGAGCTTCCTTTATGAATCACAGGGCATTGACATCTTCAGCTTCACTAGAGAGTCCCAGATTTTTCTCTGACCAACATTGCAGCCCAAAGGAAGAAAGTATCATGGCATGGAAATGAGAAAGCTCCATAATTCCTTATCTGAAATTGAGTCACATGACTAGAATTAGCTGCAGGAGCAGCTGCAAACTGTGTCTCTGCCTTGAAACCATGTGCATAACCAAAACATAGAGGTATGGTATGCAATCTATATTGCCCAAATAATATGGAGGAGGGGAGAATACAATGTAGAGAGTAGTGACAGCCCTTGCTAAAGTACCCCAGAATCCATGTGCCTCTTCTTCCCATACTAGCACTCACTCACTATCCAAGGGAGCTCACCGAAAGTGTCTTCGCATCCAAGAAGCAGAACCTATTGGATCTGCTTCTTCTCAAACCCAATGGACAGTAGGAGAAGAAACAGGAACACCTATGCTGGAGGAAAGCAGACTGACTGTAAAGTGTTTGATACCCCCCATTTCCTGGGAGTGAAGTGTCTCTAGTTTTCATTGTCTGAGAAAGAAGTCTTTATAATTACAGGCACCCGAGTATCTCTATGAAAGATCTATGGCTCATACCCTAAAAAAGAGCAATAAATTCTTTGTGCATATTGGTATATTGTGTCAAATGTTATTCTGACACTCATGCCTCTTCATCTTAATGATTCTGGGCATTTATCCAAAACTCTTTTGCACTCTCTTGTTCTGGAAGGTTAAAAGACAAGTTCATTGAAAATATATTGGGTTTTTTGTACTCTTCGGTAAAAATGCTCTGAATTATACGTATCATTGGTTTGATATTTCTACTTATGGTATTATAGAAGATGACAATAGTTTAATAAAATGATATGACTCTTTCTTTGAAGTCATTGCAGTACTATAGACCAGACAGATTTAGCCATATCTTATAAGAACAGAACAGTTGTGTGACTTACGGCATTTTGCTAAGTGTTAGAGCTTTTGATTGGGTGTATCCATTGCCTTAGGCAGATGATTTGGAAAAGTCAATTTATTGATAAGTTGTGTGTTAGATAATTAGCCATCTAATTTCAACTTTAAAATGCATTAAAGCATTACTATTGTGAAAAGGAGTAATATTGTCAAGTATTTTATTAGTATTTTGGAAAGTAGAAACAATAGTAATGAAATACAGTCGAGAACAATGGAATTCTCACAGATTTCTGGAGAAAGCATAGAATGATATACTTTTTTATAGAGTATATTGACACTATCAATGAAAACATTCATGATATATGTTTAATATAGAATCTTACTATTGAGAATTAAACCCACAGATACATTTATGTCTATGTACAAAGAGGCATGTATAATCAATATCTATTAATAGAGAAAACTTAAAAAATTTTAAATTCTATATGGTCTACTCATGGAAGGCAATGCTTGTAGTAGGAAAAAATAAGGTAGATCTTCGTATTAGTTTTCTATGTTGTATAACAAATTACCACGAACTTAGTAGTTTACAAGAATGGATATTTATTATCTCAGTTCCTGTGGGTTGAGAGTTAGGTACTGTTTAGTTAGGGTTTCTACTCAGAGTCTCATAAGGCTCAAGTGAAGTTTTCTCTGGGCTGTGTTCTCTCATGGAGCTCATTCGGGGAGGAATCTGCAGCCACAGTTACGCAGGTTGTTGGCAGATTCATTTCCTTGTGGTTGTAGAGTTGAGGGACCTGGCTTATGCTGGTTGTTGGCTAAAGGTCACCCTCAGTTCTCAGAGGCCATAATTCCTAGAAGCTGCCAGCAGTTTCTTTCCACATGGTTGCTTACTTCATCAAGCCAGTAAGGAGAGTCTCTAAAAAACATCTGGTAGGAAGACAAAATCTTATGTCTTACTAGGGTAAAATAATCACAGGAGTGACATTCCAGCACCTTTGTCATAGTCTTGCGATTAGTCATGGGTCTGGCCCATACTTGGGAGTGAAGGGATTATACACAGATGTAAGTATCAGGAAGTGGAGATCAAGACAGACCGCCCAAAGTTCTGTCCACCACACATCTATGTGCTGGTAGGGAAGGATTATTGCTAAGATGTGTTGCCGAGTAGAAAAAAAGGTATTTATATTGTATCTCTATGTATGTGTGCACATGCGTGCATGTACTTGTTTTTGCTTCTGACAAAAAACAATGGAAGAAAGCTATTTGGAATGGAAAGAGGATTGACAAGTCATTTCCTGTCATTTTTTAAGTTTTGTAATCTGCATCTTGCATACAAATGTATATATGTATACATGTGTATATGTATATTAACTGTGTTAGTATAAGAGTTAATTTTTTAAGTTTATGGTATTTTATGGCTATCTTTGAAACCGAAAGCAGAAGTAATGACTTTTACAAAATGAAAACAAAAACAAACAAAAAAGCCCATTTTGCAAAGGGTTTGAGAATCTAAGCTCTGATTTTTTATTTTTTTTATTTTTTAAGATTTTATTTATTTATTCATGAGAGACACAGAGAGAGAGGCAGAGACGTAGGCAGAGGGAGAAGCAGGCTCCATGCGGGGAGCCCAATGTGAGACTCAATCCCAGGACCTCAGGATCAAGACCTGAGCCAAAGGCAGAAGCTCAACCACTGAGCCACCCAGGGGCCCCCTGAGCTTCAGTTTTTCTAACTTACATGTGGTAAAATTGGAACAAATAGTCTCTTAAATCTCGTTTATATACAAATCAATCAAATGCTGGCTAGGCGGTAACCTGAATACTACAATTATTAAAGTATAACACATTTTTTATAAAAAATGATCTTCTGAGCATGAGTTGGAGTTAAGATCAGGAGGGTGGAGGAAACCTATCCACACAGAGTCCTGATGGAGTTGAGGAAGGAGAGGGGAAAAGTGGGGTTTAAGTGAGAAGTAATAACCAAGTCAAAGGGGGCAGAGCCTTGGAATCAGGGTAAACCTTATGCTGAAATGGCTTAGAATTCATTGAGAGAGGAGACATGTCATCTACATGACATTAATGTGAGACCAGATATTTGATTTTTATTTTTTATTTTTTTAATTTTAATTTTTATTTTTAATTAAACTTTTTACTTTGATATGTTTACAGATTCCCATGCACGTCTAAGCAACAATACAGAGAGAGCTTAAACACCCTTGATTTGGTTTCTCCCAGTGATAATATCCTGCAAAACTATAGTACAATGTCAAAACCCGAATATTTGACGTCAATACAGTCAAATCTCCATTATCACAAAGATTCTTCAAGTTGTTCCTTTAGAATCCCACCCACTTCTTTCCTGCCACCACCTGGTCTGTAACAACCACTCTTTTGTTCTCCAGTTGTATAGTTTTGTCATTTCAAGAATGGTATAGAAAAGGAATCGTATAGTATGTAGCCTTTGGGGCTTTTATCACTAGCATAATTTGGGGGTTTTTTGTTTATGTTGTAACATTTATTCATAGTTCATTCCATTTTATTTCTGACATCAAACTGTGTCATTCATTCATTGAAGGACATCTGAGTTTTGGAGTATTATTAATGAAGCAGTTATAAACATGTATGTATAGATTTTTGTGTGACCATAAATCTTCATTTTTTTGGGAAACTGCCTATGAGAGCATTACTGAGGCTTTTGGTGACTGTATATTTAGATTTTAAGAAACAGTCATTTATTTTTTTATTCTTTAGTGGCCAAACCACTTTACATTCTTACCCTCAGCATATTAGAAGTGAAGCTTCTTCATATCCTCACCATCATTTGGTTTTAGCACTAATATTTTTTTAGTGATTCTGATAGATCATTTTAGTTTTCATTTGTATTTTTCCAGTGACTAATGATGTTGGATAACTTTTCATGAGCTTACTTTCCATCCGTATGTGCTCCTCAGTGAAATATCTCCTCAGGTCATTTGTTCATGTTCCATTTGGATTGAACTAAAAGAAAATCCAGGGAACTTGCTGCCATGTTGTTTCTCTGGTCCAAAAGTCTCTAGAAAATCTGTTTCTCTTCTTTTAGAGTCTTCTTCTCCTTACTCTGTCCATAACGTCCAGAGTTTATTGCTATACTTAGTGGAAAAGCATATCTACACCACTTACCTGGAAACAGAAACCAAAGCTATCTTTTTAAAATATGAATTTATGTCCTACCTTATATCACCAAGAATTTGAAACAGATTACAGAATGCTGAGAGCCAGTTTGACAGTGTAGATTTCAGTGAATTGTCTTCTGTGCAATTTTCAAAAAAGATAGATAACTCAAGTCTTA
The DNA here is from genome assembly GCF_905146905.1 of Nyctereutes procyonoides. Taxonomy (NCBI): domain Eukaryota; kingdom Metazoa; phylum Chordata; class Mammalia; order Carnivora; family Canidae; genus Nyctereutes; species Nyctereutes procyonoides. The sequence goes on along the minus strand of NW_026575133.1, from coordinate 46,310,606 downwards.
ATACTTCTATGACCTCTTTTCCTATATTCCCATCTTTCAGAAATGCTCCCTATTCTAACAGACCACGCCAATTTAGTATTTATTAGGTAAATTTAGTATTTATTAGGTAAATAATTTAAAACTTCAAGAAAACAGAAATATTTATAGGGATTTTCTTTTTCCTCTTGTTACAATTTAGACACCAAAAACTGAGCTTCCCCCAAGGTGCAAATCTAACACGCCATATGCATAGATAAAAACATCCCATGTATTGAACACATCAGGGGCACCTGGGTGGCTCAGTGGTTGAGTGTCTGTCTTTGGCTCAGGTCGTGATCCTCAGGTCTTGGTATCGAGTCCTGGATCAGGCTACCCTCAGGGAGCCTGCTTCTCCCTCTGCCTGTGTCTCTGCCTCTCTCTGTGTGTCTCTCATGAATAAATAAATAAATAAATAAATAAATAAATAAATAAATAATAAAATTTTTATAAAAAGTAAAAAAAAAAAAAAGAACACATCAGTCCTCAGTGTGACTAGGTGGTTCACTGGTAACGCATTTGATGCCATAGAAGCCTCCTCATTTTCTCTTAGTGTGCCAAGCAGACGTTATTTTCTGTATGCTACAATGTGGGAATATTTGGGAATCCCTGCCTTTCTACCCTGCCTTGGAAAGGTGGGCAAAGATTCTCTAGTAGTAGTTACTACCAAATACTTATCTAAAGTGACTGTGTAAATTTTTTCTCTTACCAGCAATCTGCGAGGGTTCCAGTTTGTCCATATCCTCATGAACACTCGTTATTATCAGTGTTTTTGTTGTTGTTGTTGGTTTTTTTTTTTTTTTTTTTTTTTTTTTTTTTTGCAGTTATCAGTGTTTTAATCATAGTTTTATTCTGGTGCTCATATGTCAGTTTCTCATTATGGCCTCAGTTTTCATCTCCCAAATCTCTGATCAGTTTGAAACCTTTTCACACATTTCTGGGCAATGTGGCTATGCTCTTTGACTAAGTGCTTATTTATCTTTAAAAAATGTATTTTTAAATATTTATTTATTTATTTATTTATTTATTTATTTATTTATTTATTTATTTATAGGTTTTATTTATTCATGAGAGACACACAGAGAGAGAGGAGAGAGAGGCAGAGACACAGGCAGAGGGAGAAGCAGGCTCCATGCAGGAAGCCCGACGTGGGACTCAATCCCGGGTCTCCAGGATCAGGCCCTGGGACAAAGGCAGGCGCTAAACCGCTGAGCCACCCAGGGATCCCCAAGATTTTATTTATTTATTCATGAGAGACACAGAGGGAGAGGCAGAGACACAGGCAGAGGGGAGAAGCAGGCTCCCTGCAGGAAGCCTGATGTGGGACTAGATCCAGGACCATGGGATCTTGACCAGGGCTGAAGGCAGATCTCAACCACTGACCACCCAGGTGTCCCTAACAAAAATTTTTTTTGGTATGTTTCTCTTGTCCTAATTGACTCTAATGTTCTTTATATATACCAGATACAGGCATCTTCTTACTATTTTTCTTTTTTCTTATTTCTTGGTATGGATTCTTAGATAATCCATCTTCAGCCTTTCTTCTTTTCAAATGTGCATTTAAGGCTCTAAGCTTTCATTAAACCATTAGCTCCATCTCACAAGTTTTGATAGGTTGTATTTTCATTACTATTTAGTTCAAAACATTTCTGATTTCTATTTTAATTTCCTTTTCTTCCCATGAATTAATAAAAAATGTGTTACCTAATTTCCAAATATTTGATTATTTGCTAGCCTTTTTGTTTGTTTTATTTCTAAGCTAACGTCTGTTGGTACCAGAGAAGATACTCTGCATGATTTTAATCCTTTCAGTTTTGTCGAGCTTGCATTTGGTTCAGCATATGGTCTTTTCCTAGATCTGCTTGATCCTTCTTCTAGATAGATTGATATATTCATTTCTTTAATCAGTTATTCAACAATTTCTCCAAGGACTAACGATTCAATGGTAAGCATGAAGCAAATATTTTAAATTTCCCCAGACTGAAACATGAAGAGAAGCAGGATGAGGCCCTGTCTGTGTGTGTCTCACAAAGATTTTGATGTATTTGTATGTCTGTGCATATATATAGTTTGTGAATAATTTGACTCAATTTCCTTAATAGTTCTGAATATATTGCTTCTGTCTTTTAAAATTGATATCCCCAATTCTCTCTTTATCTTTAGCACAATAAAATATACATTAGTTTCTAATTTAATTTTTTTGAGGTCTGTCATAAGAGATAGACAAGATCATTTTATTCTCCACTATACGAAGGGTTAGGCATGTCAAATGTTATTTATTATTACCACCTTACAAATGACAAAAGGAGATTCAGAGGCTTCCCTGAGGGGTGTAAATCCTGCCTGTCTATGTTATAAGGTCAGTGTCAAGATTAAATGGAAAACCACGGCGAGAATGTTTTTGAAATTGCGAGCTTTGTGCATGTGAATGTTGTGGGGTACCCTTAGAAAGTTTTCTCAAAAAAAAAAAAAAACAAAAACAAAAAACAACTCAGGTACTATTAAAAAACAATAATTCTCATTACCAACATTAATCCTTTGGGAGTTAACTCTAGTAACAGAGACACCACGGCTTACCAACAATCCTTTTTCCAAACATGTAATCAGTGAGAGTTTTTAAGAATGTTTAAGCCTAATTTTTAAAAAAATCATTATTTCCATGGTGTATTTCCCCCAAAGATTGTGAAGAGTTAATGTTTGGGTGTTCTTTTTTTTTTTTTTTTTAATGTTTGGGTTTTCAGCCTAAATTTGCCATGAAGTTCCCTTCATTCTTTGTAGAGGAGGAAACCAAGGATTCCAAATCATCCTCTGTGGAAGTATATTTAACACAAACAAACAAACAAACAAACAAAACACCTAGAACTTAGATTTAAGGGCCTTTTTGGGTGGAGACTCTGTGGTGGTTTGTAGCTTTAATCTTGACCTAAACTTCCTCTTCTTTTTAAAAATAAACTCTAAGCATTGTTTCTTGGATATAATTGTAAGTGATCTTTCCAGAAAAAGAACAACTCTGTTTTGAAAGAATCTAATAAGTACTACTGAAACCAGTGTGATGGAAGGTTGGTCAGACTCTAAATGACCAAAACCGGAAATTCCACAAGACCATAACATTCTTTAATTGTAGCCAAGTGGTACGCACCAAGGGCAGGATCCTTTCTAGTTCTCAACCATTTAGACGAAGATATTTCATAGAGTTTTGGTTTTCTTTGAAACGACTTTAGTAAAACTCTCATTTTAAGAACTGGCATGCAAGTTAGTGCCATTGTAAACACAGGACTTGTGTTGTTTTTCTCCAAAAATGATGTATTCATTTGAGCATAACTGGAAGACGCAGAATGAGCCAATATCAATTTCATGGAGTTCAGCTCATCTAAACAGGCAAATGCGTTATACCCTCTTGAAATGAAATGCTTGGTCCCTCATCTCTAACGTGGCAGACATGTCCTGGAATTTAAAGAACCTTTGTTTACAAGGCGAAAATAATGGCCTCAGTGCTCTGTAATTGATTTTCAGGGCCCAATCCTGAAACAAGTAGTACAGTATTCCATTACTACAGCCAGTTTCACGAATCAATCTAAATAAATGTGTTTGCTCTGCAGACTTGAATCAATACAAACAAATTTGCAGAGTTCTTACATGGTGGGGGGAGAAAAGTGCCAGCAATTCTATGTTTGTGGAGGGTTTTTGTTGTTCTGAAATACCATTTTTAAAACATTCCCAGATCTTGAATTTTTAAAGTAAAATCCTGAAACTGCATTCCTTTACCAAATAACATCATATGCTGGATGCTTTTGATCATAAAAATATATATAACTTATCCAAAGTGTCTTTCATTATTGCAATTCAAAGTTGTCTTACTTTTGTAAAATGTATTGCTTTAAATTAAAACACACAAAGACTAAAATAAAATAAAACATGCAAAGATGTGCAAATATTTAGGTCTGGCAAAACACAAAGTTCTTGACAACTAGATTAAGAAAAAATATTTCTTCCAGTTATCCTTGCCTATGTCTACAGACCATAAACTATGTGCAAGAGTTCTCAACCTCAGTACCAGGACATTGATGTGTGCCTACCTGCCTGCTTATCTTTCTCCTATAAATACTTGTTGACAGTTTATCCCAGGCCAGACAATTTGCTAAAAGCTGATGATATAAAGGTATGTAAGGTAAGGCTTCTGTTGGAGCTCACACAGAAGTGTGCACATTTCTCAGTTCAGGCTGCTTATAAAAAGCATAATGTATGACTCACAGTCCTCAGGGTAGCCAACATCAAGGCACTGGTAGATTCAGTATCTGGTGAGGTTTCACTTCCTGGTTCATAGACAACTCCTTCTCACTGTGTCCTTAAACAGAGGTAGGGGCGAAGGAACTCTCTGGGCCTGTTTCATAAGAGCAGAGGCCTCATGACTTAATGACCTTCTAAAGGGTCCATCTCCAATTACTATCACATTGGGAATTAGGTCTCCACATTTGAATTTTAGAGAGGATACATACTCTCAGTCTATACCAACACATAAGCAAAAAAGTTATTTTCTTTTTCTTTTAAGATTTTATTTATTTATTCATGAGAGACACAGAGAGAGAGAGGCAGAGACACAGGCAGAGGGAGAAGCAGACTCCATGCAGGGAGTCCGATGTGGGACTCGATCCCAGGCCTCTGGGATCACGCCCTGGGCCAAAGGCAGGCACTAAACCACTGAGCCACCCAGGCATCCTGAGAAGTTCTAATATAGCTTATGTTATACAGAGTTTTAATCAAAGTGCTGCTGAGCACTAATTGATACAATAATTTTAGGGATAAAAATCAGAAATGGCTTCACAAACGGCATAATTTAAACAGGACATTGAAGAAGTATTAGACAAAAGGAAGAGAATCCCTGTAAATATTAAGAGCACATGCTAATTCTTAATTCAGAATAATAATCCAAGTAAAATTTTAGTGGGCATTAGAATCAACTATGAGATTCTTTCAAATGGCTCTTACCCCTCCTCTTCATTACCCCAGGATTATCTTAGACCTGACAATCCTTGCTCAAGAGTTACTGAAGAAAGGGATGCAAGAGTATTATGACCTTCAAGTGCATGGGAGACAGAAGAATTTAGAACCACTGGTTAGCACAAAATTGCCATTGATAGTTGAATGAGCTGCATAAACTTAAAGAGTCAGCTAGTTCAGTGGGAAGATTCTACGTACAATGACTAATGACAAGCAAATGTACGTGTCCCAGGAAAGAAGATAGTCATGCCGGATTTCTCTAAGGGGTAACTGGTGACTCAGTTGGTTAAGTATCTGACTCTTGGTTTCAGCTCAGATCAGGATCTCAGGGTCTTGAGATCAAGCCCTGCACTGGGGTCCGCACTCAGCACTCAGCATGGAGTCTGCTTGAGATTCTCTCTCTCCCTCTGCCCCTCCTCTCCATTATATTTAAATTATTTTTTTTTAATTTTTATTTATTTATGATAGTCACAGAGAGAGAGAGGCAGAGACACAGGCAGAGGGAGAAGCAGGCTCCATGCACCGGAAGCCCGATGTGGGATTCGATCCCGGGTCTCCAGGATCGCGCCCTGGGCCAAAGGCAGGCGCCAAACTGCTGCGCCACCCAGGGATCCCTCCATTATATTTATTAAATAAATAAATCTTTAAAAAAGTAACATATTGAGGTAATGATTAGCCTGATACAGTCATCTTAGAGCTACCCCTAAAAGTCTCTGAACTTCCATATCTTCATCTTTAAATCTAGTTATTAACCATTGGACTAGATGGTTTTTAAATCACTCAATTATTCATGTTTCATCCAGACAATAAATATTTCTCTAGTACCTTCTGTGTGTTAAGCACTGCTATAGGGAGACTATAAACAAAATGTTTTCTGAATCTTGCTTCAAACACAGTGCTCCATTATTGGATGAAAGGTATTATAATGTGGGTGCTCTCCATCGGGCTGCAACTCTCAGAAAGGCTATTCTTCTCAGTAAGGCTATTTTTCTTTTCTGAGTAAGCTTTGAGAATTAAATTTTCTCTATGCTGAAAGCTCTGTCTAGGCAGATTTACAATAATTGCCCTTTGGTGCTTTGGGGGAACTCTTACTCTCAGAGAGCCTTAATGGATACAAGAGGGTTTATTACTCAATTCTTGAGGGCACGGTGGTCAATTCCTTGAATTAATTTTTAGTCTAGTGCAGACAGTTAAAAAGCAAAATTCCCTTTTGGGACTTAGAATGAGGGACTTTTGGACAGATAGTAAACCTTCAGGGAATCAAGGAGAATATATTATAATAGAAGCCCATGGACTTCTGAAGATAAGATAGAAGATTATGCATTAGGATTTTTCAGGGACCCGGTAGACATTTTCTTGTTTCAGTAAATAAATATTTAGTTTCTTCTTTCCAGGGTTAACTGCCCACAGTGACATTTTGGATGATGATGGAATGTCATGAAAAGATTTGTGTGCCATGGAATAAAGGTAAGTGCATTTCTAAAAAACAAAATAATAAAAGGCACATTATAGAAGACTTCATCCAGTAATGGAACATATAATAAACAGTCTTTATGTTTTAGTTATAATTTATTTTATTCTTTAGCCACAAGATCTCAAGAAGCATTAACTTAGTTAATCACAACTAGTGTTATAAGAAGGTCAAACAAAACATGTTGAGAATAGAAGATGAAAAGTGATTCTTGCTTAAAGGAAAGTTCATTTCATTTGAGGCCCGCAAAGATCTTTTCTGCTTATACTTTCATTGAAAAAAGAAACAGTTTCATTTTCAACGGAGGTTTTGTTCCACCACAGAATATCAGGTTCTATGATGGTATTTGTTCGACTTTGCCATCGCAAAGTCCCACGTCCATTTATCCTACAACTTGAAATTTATCCTACATTTATCCTACAACTTGAAATCTTTGCACAGAGTTCTGCTTTTCACTCCAGTTCCTTGATTTTCTTGATTGAGAACACTCACATTCTCAAGTCTTATTTTGTTTTGCAAGTTCTGCAACCCTTTGGTCTTTGTTCCTATGGCTTCTACTATCACTTCTAGGCTGAAACCGCTTCCTGAGGCTACAAATTCAACTCCCTTAGAGAATCCTCTCCTCTTGTTTTTTCCTACCCTTGCGGCTCCCTATCACCCAGAAGAGGTCATCTCAAATCTGTCTCTGTGGTGAAGCTCTCACTCATCCTTTCAAGCCAACTAATGATGTCTTTCTATGTGCTGTCTTAATCCTTCCCACAAAGCTTCACCAACGTATCACAATTCAGGGCACATCTATCTCCTCCCCCAAGTTATAAGGATAATATTCATCTGATATTTACTGTGCCATGCACAGTAGACAGAAATAAAGAACTGTAGTATAAAGATTGAATAGCGAGACCCAGTTTGGACAAAATGGTGATATTGGCAGAGGCAAAACTAAAAAAGCACATGAAAATATGGGAAAAGACAGGAAAAATGCCTTTGGTGACTCTAACACGAATGAAGAAGATAGTATAATTTCATTAGTTGGTTGATATGAGGTGATTTATCGAGGGATTGGAATATTAGAGTCTCTTACTGCTGGGTCCTGAAAATTTAACCCATATGAAAGGAGAAAAGAAATAATCTTGAGCTTGAGGAAGGTAAGGAGCTAGAACTGGGAGCTCTTCTTGAAATAGAATCTCAGAAGGACAGCTCCTACTGAGCAGCTAAGCCTGCACCATGAGTTGCCATGGAGATTAAATTTACATTAAGGGCCTTAGGAATTGTCAAGCATGTTTTGGATCACTGAAATCCATGAATGTTCCTCAGAAACAAGCACAATACCATTTGTTAGAGATAATTGCACAATCCTGATTGTGTGAGGCTGCCATGGATAAGTCAGTTACTCCTAAAATAGTTTCATGAGCACAAATGACAGTGCAATTATCCACATGAGCAAAAGCTAGCAGTCAAAACATATAGAAGGACTGTAAAGTGTAAAGATGATAAAAGCACATGAAAGATTTATAAAATAAAGTGTTAAAAGTTATTGAAAATGTAAATAAGGAATAGAAAACATCAAAATTTTAAAACAAAATGGGGCACGTGACTGATTTAATCGGTAGAACATGTGGGTCTTGATCTCAGTGTTGTGAGTTTGAGCCCCATGTTCAGTGTAGAGATTACTTAACAATGAAATCTTAAAAAAGAAGAAGAAGAAGAACTAAATAGACCTCAAGCAAATGAAAAATAAAGTAATTAAATTAAAATTTCAGAGGACAAGTTTAGACAGATCAAGACTTGTCTGGTGTGAGTATCTGTGACCCTGAAAGGGGAGGAGATCAGAGAAAAAAAAAAAAAAACAGTTAAAAAGACTTCAACCTAGCATCCAAAAGAATAGCCACAGGAAGAGAGAGCATGAGGGAAAAGTGAAATTTAGAAATATATGGTACAAGAATATTTAGAATCAATGAAAGACTTGTTTACTTAGAACACGGAGGCATAGCAAGTTTTGAATATATAAAATAAGACCATAGCATAGTGTCATAGCAAAACCCTAAATCCAAAGGAAAATAGTGCTTAAAATTACCAAAGAAAAAGACTGACTTACATGTAAAAAACTAACAAGTAGAAAGGCAATAATTTTTGTCATCTTCAGTGGGGCTAGAAAGTAATTTAATTATAAAACTAAAAAGCAAAAACAGCAGGAAGATGTAAACTGTATCATGTATATCCTAACCAAAAGCAAATTGTCACAGCAATATTGCTATCAGAAAGAGCATCGTTCAAGGTGTCTGGATGGCTCAGTTGATTAAGTGTCTGCCTTTGGATCAGGCCATGTTCTTGGGGTCCTGGAATCGAGCCCCAGCCTGCACTCTCTGCTCAGTGGGGAGTCGGCTTCTCCCTCTGCCCCTTTCCACACTTGTGCTCACGCTCTCTCCCTCTCTCTCAAATAAATAAATAAATCTCAAAAAGAAAAAAAAGAGAGAGAGAGAGAGAAAGCATCCTTCTAAAACGTTCAGTATAGAGGGACAAAAAGGATCAATATATAAAATAAAAGAAACAACTTACCAGGAAATTATAGCAATCCTAAACTCTATTCTCCCCAGCAATATAGAGCAAAATATATAAAACAATAATTAACTAGAAGATGAAATAGGCAAATTCATAATTGTATTAGATAATATTAGAGATTTTAAAAACATTTATTTCAGAAACTGACAGACCTATTAGATAAAGAATTAATGAAAATAAAAAAGATTTGAACAAATCTTAATAAGCTTGACCGAGTACACACACATACACACAATAAGCTCATTAGAAAATTAGGGAAAATTAAGTAATACATATTATTTTCAAAGAAATATGGCACATTTCTAAAAATTAATTGTATTATTCTGTTCTTCAAAAGAAGTACTAAATATGAGCACAGCCTCTGAAAGAAAAAGTAACATTAGATACCAGTAAGAAAATAACCCAAAAATACACTTTAAAATAAAAAAAAAACTTTTAAGCAATCTAAAATAATTAATGTGAATCATATATTAATTATAAAGTAATAAGAGCTGATTAATATTGAACTACCTTTTCAGAAGGGAAGAGATAGTAAAGAACAGTGCTTATAGGACATAATATCAGTTAAATCTATATGATTGAAAAAAGATTGAAAATTACCTTTAAGAAGTTAGAAAAAGAACACAGACTAAATGCAAAGAAAGTGGGAGAAAAGAAAGAATTAAAAAAATACCTCACCAATGGAATAGAAAACAAAGAAACCCAATAGATACTAGAGATTCATCAAATAGGCCGTCTTTTGTCCATATTGGTTCAGTACCAAGAGGAGGCTCAGAAACAAGTGGGAATAATGATATATGGATACAGAGCACCATGAACTTATACGATAAATATGAAACCTTGATGACACAGAGAAATATGAGAGAAAAATATTTTACTCTAAATAACTAAAAAAATGATATAGAAAACCTTAAAAAAACCCATTCTCTTAATCTGCATAAACAAAAATACCATAGACTGGGTGTCAGTTTTAAGATTTTATTTATTTATTTGAGAGAGAGTGTGTGAGCAGGGGCAGAGGGGGAGGGAGATAGAGGACTCCCTGCTGAGTGTGAAGCTTGATGCCAGATTTAGTCTCATGACCCTGAGATCGTGACCTGAGCCAAAATCCAGAGTCTGATGTTCAACTGAGTCACCCCAAACTGGGTGTTTTTTAAAGAACAGAAATTTATTTCTGATAGTGCTGGAAGCTGGGGAATCCAAGATCAAAGCATCAGCAGATCCGATGTCTGATGAGGGTCCCCTTTCTGGTTAGTAGACAACTGTCTTCTTGCTGTGTCATCACATGGGCTTCTGTTCTAAGGTCACTAATCTCATTCATGAGGGCTCCACCCTCACCTAAGCACCTGCCAAATGCTCCACCTCCAAATACCATCATCTTGGAGAATAGGTTTGGATACACTGTGGGAACAGAAATCTTCAGTGTGTAGTGCCCCTCAACTCTGTCTTCATTGAAACAAAATGTGATTCCCACCCCACACTGACACATAAATTCAAGACAGATTAATTAATGAGATTAATTAATGGCCTAAGTATGAAAAACTGAATTTTTAAATGACAGAAGAAAATAAAGACAATTTTGTTGTTGTTGTTTTGTTAGAGAAAATGATATTGAAGTAATTAAACAAGGCCTTCAGACTGAGGGGCTCTAAATCCTTGAGAGCCAACACAGGCAGACCAAAACCAAGGCCAAACTTAACACACTTGAACCTGAGAAAATGAAACCTAAGAACCACTAATTATAACCACTGACTAGTCTTTCCCAAATAAAGCAAGTGTTTAAGCCAATCAAATGACTTCCTGTTTGGCTTTCATGTCTTCTCTATGAAAACCTCTCCACAGCTCCTGTTGGTGGATTACTTTTAACCACTGTTGGTTTGGCACTGCCCTTTTCAAATTGATGTATACTCTGAGAAACTGTTGAAAATTTTAATGTGCCTCACTTTACCTTTCAACACAATGTAGGAAAAGATTTATGAAGGAAGACTCAAAATGTATAAAGAATAACAGGAAAAAATGTCCACCTGATTTATATGTGTTCTGACAATACTTATGAAATATTTCATCAACCTAGGGGGAGATATTGAGGATGAATTGGAGAAGGGGTTGCTTGAAAAATTTGGCAAGCTTCAACTTCTGCTGATCATGGGCAACAGGGTTGCTCTTTCTAGAGTAGGTTCCAAAATAGTGCTGTTTCTCAAGGGCTAAGAGTTGGAGCCACAGTTTTAACTTGGGGTGGAGTTTACTCTATGCTCTGTAGACATTTGGGAATGGGGGTGGGTAAGCATTTTCTGTGGTCCCTAGATTTTGGGGTGAATGTAGCTCCCGGTATTTAGTAAACAGGCACCAGGAGTGCTAAGAGCAAGGCATGGGACAGTGCAGAGCAAAGAAGAAAATCTCATACAGCCAAGTGACAACTCTAGCTTCAATATAAATCCTTTCTTGGAAGATGCTTGCCATCCCTGAGCATCTTCTTAGACAGAAATGTGGGACCACTACCCATAATGAAGGGCCTGGTTGTTCAGCCTGACATCCGAGGCCAGGAGAAGGGAAACCAGGGCAGGGGATCAGGAGCTTTGGCAGAGGCACGTGGGTGGAGAGCTCTGTAACTGAGAAGATGGAGAAAATGTCATGAGGATTGTGAGGTGCTCAGCATCTAAGTCTGCTAATGCTGGATTTCTACAAGAATGTCCCTTCAGGGGTGTCTGGGTGGCTCAATGGGTTAAGGGTCATGACTCCAGGATCCCTGGATGGAGCTCCTGCTCAGTGAGGAGTCTGCCCCTCCCTCCTGCTCCTGCTCCCTCTCTCTCTCTCAAGTAAATAAATAAATAAATAATAATTTAAAAAGAAAAGAAAAGAATATCCTTTCAAAGAAGCTGTCGGTTTCGATGTGGCATTAGAAATGTCAACGTTGCAGCAGTAGACCAAGCAGAGGAGAGGGGTAGCCATTGTGTGCCACAACTCGTGCTAGAGGCTCCTCTCATACCATCCCAGGAAGCAGATGTGAGAATGAGGCCAAGAGACACCAGCCCATCTCTTTCTGACCTGTGGAGCCTTTCTGACCACAAAACTCGTGTTCTTTATTTTCCAAGATTGCTCTGAAATAGCTGTGATTATGCTCATTTATCAGTTGAAGAAACTAACAGGCAAGGAGCTTAGGTAACATTGGCAAGTGCTTGAATTCCAACCTAGAGTTTTCTTTTTATGTTCCAATATTCTGAAAACTGGGCTTTACTCTATATTCACTTTTACTTCGGACTGTGCTGTGTGTGTGTATGTGTGTGTGTGTGTGAGAGAGAGAGAGAGAGAGAGAGAGAGAGAGAAACAGAGACAGAGACAGAGACGAGAGAGAAAAAAAGGAAACATTTGCATCTTGGCATGTTTTTGGCTTAGGATTTTTTTATAACTTTTTTTTTTAATTGGAAGAGGTACTAGACTATTATTCTGCTTTTTCCTACACATTAAATTTCAACTGAAGTTAAAACGAGTAGAAGTATCCGTACATTACGATGTCAGAAAAACAAGTTGCCTTTTCTTCAGCTGATTGCCTTATGAACCAAGGAAAGGCTTGTTAACTCACGGCCAACCACTCTTTGTTCAACTCAGTCACAAAAACACATAAAGGGATCGGGGCCCTGCACTCTCATTGTTTGGTCTCTTAACCCAAAATTCACTTTACCGTAGAGTTAACGCCTACAACTCCTCAGTAAATCGCAGCAAATCAATCACTCATCTTTGTTCTTCCCAGTTTTTATATTATTCTTTTTTAATTTGAAAAGTCTGCAACTGTGGTTCATGGTGATTTCTCTGCTAAGACTGTTTTCTTTGGATTCCAATGGAGTGACCCAGAAGACAGTTAGTTGGATACTTCCCTGAATGTGAAATTTGTAAACGGCATCCCTGTCGATCTTAGATCCTCTTCAACCACAGACCAAGATAATTTGGCTGTTTCCTGTTAGCTAATCCTTGCCTATAATGAGATAATACTTTTAGAATAACATGGATTTCTCCAGGTTTGTGGTGTAGCTGAAAATCACGTTCCCGTAATTTTATATTTTCACTGGCTGGCTTCATGGTGAAGTCAGGTTAAAAAAACGATGGAAAACTGTGGGTGGTTTCTCTCTAACACATTCTTAGGATGGGAGAAGCTGTTCAATTCCTCCCATGACAGTGACATGTTCCTTTTCATGTGGTGATTTCTTCCTATTAGAAACCCAGAGTTTGATTTGAGGGCCTTTGCACACTGTTTTCCTCTTGGTTAAAATCTTTGTGTTTTGAAATATGTGTATTGATAGGAGCAGGAGAGTAAATTGAATAAGTAGACTAGGGATTTTTTTTAATTGTAAATTTCCTATATGATTTCAAGGTCACTATTTCTTTGTAAGTAATGAAAATGTTGCTGACAATCACTCATCCCTGATCTCTTACTATTGGATGCCATAAGGGCTAGTCCTGATACTCAAAGGTCCTATTTATCTATTTTCCAAATGGTTGGCTTCCAATGACCCTCATGACAATGTATATAACAAACTCAAATGTCCTAAGCTTTGGATTTCTTTAATCAATATTTAATTTCCTTTTGCTTCATGTTTTATTTATGAGACACTTGCAAGAATTAGCATGGGTTATTGTTTTTTACCTCATGCTCTCATAAGATATTTCTCCCTGCAGGCTTTGCTGTACAAATTAGAATTGTCAGAAATAAAAGTACATACAAAACTGGGTAAAATGTCTAAGCTTAGAATTAAAACTCTCCACCTTTAAGTTAACTGACATCGGATATTTGCAATACCTTAAGTAACAATTTGTCTTTTCCTGCAACTGCAACCAGAAAACAGAAAATAAGCTATAGCTTATTTTTAAACAGGTGCCTGGAGGGCTCATCCCTTGTGGTGGATATTGTTCAATGCCTTCTAGGACCTAGGCCTATTTTACTTCCTCCCTAACAGAGTCCTGACATTGGTTGAACCATCGTTGCTTGAAATGAAAATCCACACAGCTCAGCATTCCATACATGCTAGATGTGGCATTTGATCAATTTATAGTCATAAGATATAGGGGCAATATTTTTAATGGGTGACTTTTCAAACAGAGGAACAATTCCTTTCTTACTCCTTTTTCCGTCCTATGGTTTGGAATGTAAATGTGATAGCTGGAGCTCTGACAGGCATTTTTGGACCATGAAGCAAAAACAAGCTGGTTGTCCATGGTGTTAGAAGGTATCCAGGCTATACTAACATTAGGTAACCCACCTCTGGGCTTCTTTTATAAGTGGGAGAAATAAAATTTATCTTATTTAAGAGGGCCATTTCATTTTTTAAAATTGTATGAAGGGCACCTGGATGGCTCAGTGGTTGAGCATCTGCCTTTGGCTCAGGCCATAATCCTGGGGTCCTGAGATTGAGTCTCACATCAGGATCCCCACAGGGAGCCTGCTTCTCCCTCTGCCTGTGTCTCTGCCTCTCTCTGTATCCCTCATGAATAAATAGATAAAATCTTTAGAAAAAAAGTTGTATGAACGTAAACCTAACCCTAACTGAAAAAAAAATCTCTACAATAAGTAATGCTAGTTATAATGATGGTTAAAATAATAACTTTTATTCAGCTTTTACTATGTCAGACAATATGCTAAGTACTTTAATTAATTTGATCTTCACAACAACAACCTTATAAGATAGATAATATTATTATTTCCTTTATAATAGATGAGAAACTGAAGCTCAGAAGATTGAAGTAGCAGGCAGAAAATCCAAGCTCTAAAGAAGGTAATCTGACTCTCCCCCACTGGGCCATGTGGCACCCTCGGAAAATCAGTGCTAGTCACTTGGTAGTCTGTTTCAGACTTCCCACACACATCACATCATCCCATGGGCTCCTGCCATCCTCATGACACCTGGGACACTTTTTTTTATGTCACTATTCATTTATTTTTTTAAAAATTTTTTTATTGAAGTTCAATTTGCCAACATTTAGCATAACACCCAGTGCTCATCCCGCCAAGTGCCCCCCTCAGTGCCCATCATCCAGTCACCCCAACTCCCTGCCCACCTCCCTTTCCACTGCCCCTTGTTCATTTCCCACAGTTAGGACACCTGTGACATTTAAATGTATATGAAGACTGAAGGAAATAAAACATTTATTGATTAAATACCATTTCCCAGTACTGTGATAGATGCATGCTATATATTCTCAATTAATTTTAACCATTGCTCTGTGGGGAAACATAATGAAGCTTAAGAGTTAAGAGTATAATTTTTGGTGACATAGTGACTGACCCCAGGACTCCTACCCACTAGGTTTGTGACAGTTTTCAAGTTAGATAGTTTCTGTTCCTCAGCTTCCTCTTCTTTGTAAAAGGGGAGGATAATATTGCATCATAAGATTTTTTAGAAATTAAAATAATTCTGGAAAAGTGCTTAGAAAAGAGCGTGGCACCTTAGTAATGCTCATGCAATTGAGCTAATGAAGAGGTGGCTTGGAAAAGAATAAAACCATGAAACATCTGCCAGGAGTTACACAATTAATTAATTAATTTTCCCATTATTTCGGTCACTTGCAGTTCTCTATTCTATTCATTCTATTCTATTCTATTCTATTCTATTCTATTCTATTCTATTCTATTCTATTCTATTCTATTCTATTCTATTCTTCTCTTCTCTTCTATTACAGATGAGGGACCTGAGACTCACAGACGATGATGAACCAGCTCTTGTGGACCAGTTCTCTTGGAAACAGACTCCAAGATAGAAAGATTGGTTGCAGAAAGTATTTTGGAGAGTTCTCTCAGCACTAAGACCTGGAAGCGAGGGAGAGTGAGGAGGGCAGGTATGAACAAGGGGAGATGTTAATCTGTGATGCAAATGCAGTGCTACCATTGTCCTCTGCTGATGTCACAGGAAACTCTGGGCAGGGCTGGACCTTTAGAGCTGTCTCCAACTGAAATGGATCTAGGCTTCTGTACCTTTTGACCAGTCCGGATGGGAAGGACTCCAGTAAGGGGACATCACACAGGGCAAAGCAACACCCTCTGCTGGAGGGTGATTTCCAGGAAGCCCTCATCAGTCACAGGGGCCCACATCAGTTGGGTGTGCCTTGGGGGTTGCATGGGCCCAGCACAAAACTGCCCAGTGCACCAGCTCAAGGTCCCAAAGTCATAAGTGATAGAGTTGTGTACAAAGCCACATCCATACAACCTGCCTGCTGCCTCTTTGTGCTGTGTTACACACCGTCTCACACAACTGATAGAAGAACTTGAGAAGTAACCACAGAATGACATTGGAGGGAACCCACATGAAACAGCCCCCACCCCCAAATGTAACTAACTAGCAGAAAAAAATGATAAAACTTAGGTCCTCATTGGCATTATCTCACCTTTTTCTCCTCTTTTCTGGATGAAGCTTCAATCTGAGACTGTGTTCTACAGAGATGCAGAGGAATAAAGGAAGAACTGTAAGTGACGGGAATGAATAGGAAGATAAATAAATTAATTAATTGTGTAACTATTAGCAGAT
This sequence comes from Nyctereutes procyonoides, assembly GCF_905146905.1. NCBI lineage: Eukaryota > Metazoa > Chordata > Mammalia > Carnivora > Canidae > Nyctereutes > Nyctereutes procyonoides. The sequence goes on along the minus strand of NW_026575133.1, from coordinate 46,294,052 downwards.
GTTTCATGGTTTTATTCTTTCCCAAGCCACCTCTTCATTAGCTGTCCCATAAGCTGAGTCACAAATAAACCATTAGTGATTGCACATGTATTGCCAAAGATTTCACCAAGCTAGCTGTTGAGGCCATGTATGGGGACTAGGAATGTGCTGAGTGTGTCACCACACTGTCTTCTTCATTCCTACAGCCCTGCTGAGCCTGAGGAAGTCTTTCTGCACAGACTCTAGTGGATCAAAAGCTTCTGAGCATTTCACTGCATAAAAGAGTCATGGCTGGAGATTGACACTGTATCTGCCAGGACCTGGTAAAGAATCTTGCAAATTTTGTGTAGTTCAGCTTTTCTGAGACTTACCTGATCACTTCACCCTTTCTTAGATCAGCCTCCTAAAGAATGCATGCAGGGAAAGTCTACTCTCTGCTCACCTTCTATGTGTGGCCTTCTCCATTCCTGTCTCATTTTGTCTCTTAGTGTCTCTTAGCAGGGGTGGGGTGGTGATGGGTTCCATCTCTGTGTCCAGGCCCATTCTGGTTTCCACAACCATCATTACAGGTTCAGAAGAGCCCTAGCAGCTCTAGCTGCATGACAGCCTGGATGCATATAGCAGGATAAATCCTCCTCATGATCTGATGTAAAGTGATGAGGTCTGCTCTGTGATGCTGGTGGCATCTTTGCTTACTCTCTTTCCTCTCCCACAGTGTCATCTCAGAGGTCCAAGACTCTGCCTTCGTCTCTGGCCCCTACAATGCCCACATACCTATTCCACTGCCTGGAGCCTAACTTAGCTTGATTACTTCCCTGATTCCCAGTCGAGCTCCTCCCTGTCTCCTTCCTTGGGAACCCAGAACCAGCAACTTGTATGGATTCCCATCTCTCCTATAGCTCAGTCCATACAGTTGTCTTCCTCTTGGTCCCTCGTGGAGTCTCACCTTGATCACCCTATAGGACCACATTGTACTACACTTGCCTGAGTCACGTAGATCCCCTGGTGGTTTCCTCGGGGCTTACTCTGACCATCTAGACCCCCTCTCCAGAAGCAGACTGGAAAACTGTATGAATTTCCAGTAGCCTTCTGCTAAAGCAAGATCAGGGGTTTAAAAAGACCTGTACCTTTAGCTAGAACTACTTCCAGCTTCCTTTTGTCCCTTTTGGCTCTACTTTATGCTTGTCCCAACATGCCTCAGACCAGAGCTTCTCCCCCTTACTGCAGGAGCTAGATGTACAATTCAAAATGTATTAACAGAGCTGTACAATTCAAGAAGAGGTCATTTCTCTGACACCTGTGCCATTTTTCCTGGACCTGGCCTTGCTAGTATGACTGAATCATGATCTGTGGAGAGATGGAAAGTGGTGAGCCACTCTGATATTGGTAGGGGACTCAATAGTAGGCATTTTACTAGCACTGCTACATGTAAAAGTACAGTGCAGGACACTGGAGGGGAAAAAAAAGGAATAAGACAATGCCTACCCTCACCAGCCTTTGATCTAGCTCAAAAGATAGTACATCGCACAGAGTGATCTGTACTGATAAAGTAAAGCATTGCTATGAGACTGAGTATTGTGGTCCATAATATCTGCAGTCAGAGGAAGGGTGCATATTACCTCTGCTTTAATTTGGGAAGACCACATGGTAGAGGGAAGACTTGAATTTGGTTTTGAAAGTATAGAAAACAAGCAATGATCTCCCTGCGACAGGGCTATTTTTAAGCAATGATTTCCAGGGGATAGTTTTGGGCTTTGGGGAGATTTAAAAAATAGACCAAAGTCCTTGGTTTCAGGAATCTATAATGTAATTCTAGAAATAGAACCAACATATTAGTGGAGGATAAATGTAAGATAATTGTGTAGCACAGATTACAAATGCTGCTGAAGCATAGGGATAGGTGAATAGAAGGGGGCTGGAGAGGTCATGAAAGTATTGTTGAGACAGTGAGAATGAAGCGATGTCTTAAATATGGGTGGCATTTGAGTAGCAAAGGGGTATCTGGAGGGGTGAACAAAGACTCACACCAGGGCAGCCATGTGTCTTGGTTGGTCTGTAAGTTGTAACTTCATTATTAATAGCACTAACTTTGGCTCTCCAATGTGTCTCCATTTGGATGATAAATTAAGTGGTCACTCACCTTTGAGGGACTCCTTTATAACTCCTCTCAATGAACATTTCATTAATACATCTACTAGAGAGCTCTATTAATACATATCTATTTGAAGACGCTTATCTTTTCTTGCTTTCTGTTTTAGGCATGTTAAAACTTTGCTCATTTTGTGGCATTTCTAATATAACTTTTTGAGTGAAAATTGAATAGCACAATTTGTTTCTGGTCCACAAGACTCCATCACATGCATTATATATAACCTGTTTCCTTTGGAGGGTGATAGAGCAGAGGAAGCTGGTTTCTGTGGTTCTGATTTCACTCTATTTCCCCCTACGGATTTGTTATATTACATGATAGCAGAAAGCTCCTTTTCCATTACCTGGAGTTCCAAACTCCAAAAATATGCTTGAAAGAAAAGGTGTTCATTAGAAAAAAAAGTGAAAATGGCTTCAGAAGATGTTTCTTTCTTACAAAATATGTTTCTTTTTTTATTATTAATTTCCAAGGCAGAATTTAGTGATTCATCGGTTGCACGTAAACCCGGTGCTCATTACATCAAGTGCCTTCCTTGATGCTCAATTATCCCTTCCTCTCACCCACCTCCTCTCCAGCAACCCTCACAACTATGTTTCTTTGTTGCACAACAAACCTGTTAAGCATATCTCACAGCTGTGTATCCGTATATCTGCTAAAACATGATAGAGATTAATAAATTCTAATGGTCCAAAAGAGTAGGTATTTCACACCCTGTTGGGGAGTTAAATCTTTTTAGATATATATGGTTTTTACAGTTATGGGAAATCCACAACTTTAATCTCTGTTTTGGTTTCAGGGGCACAATAAGTAGGTAATGATACTTAAGAAAATAGGCAATTTAAAAATTATGTGGGATATAATGTGTTATCTTCCAAGCCTATGACTTACAGGAAACTAAAATAACAGTTATGTCTTCTGGAAGCAAAAAAAATTTTTTTTCCAGATCTTTGAAAATCTTTGAATTTACCATCGTATTTTTTATGCATGTATATTCCCCACTCCCAAACTCCAAAATGATCTATTTGCTATACAATGAGATTACTACCCAGTTTGAACCTCAGATCAATATAGAACAAAAATTGTTTGGAGCTAAACAAAACATTTATTAGTATTACTCTTGCTGATTCTTTTTGTCCTTCTCTCTCCTTTCTCATCTGGTAAACTTGGCGGTGGATCTCACGAACCCTGGCTACTTCATGAGCTCTCTGGCACTCAAACCATCATTTCCACTCCCAGCTGGGAATCCTGAGAAACCAGCTTTCCTTTGACCCTCTGGGTTCTAAACTCAGCCAGAACTGTAGAGTGAAAAATAAAGAGAAGAACTTGGATAACCTTAGGTGGGAAATATTGTTTGGATTGTAACTTGGTGGTAGATCATTCATTCGCTAAGCCAGACAAACTGCAGAAATACTGAGAACTGCCACTGTATTTGGCCCTTCTGAAACTTACTGCCTGTGTGTTTGAGAAAGGAAACCAGGAAGACTATTTCAAATGCATAATCTATAACTATGCTGTCCAATATGGCCACCACTACCCACATGTGTCTATTTAAATATAAACCAATAAAATTAAATAAAACCAGCCACATTTCAAGTGCTCAATAGCCACATATGGGTACTGGCTACCACACTGGGCAAAAAAGAATTCGAACCAAAACATTTTTATTACTACAGAGAGTTCTTTGGATAACATTGACCTTTATGATCTCCAATTAAAATGTGTAATAAATTGTACATTATATTCAGTGTGACTATAGCATGTTTACTTAGCAAAGAGGATACCATGAAGGGGTGTGGCTAATGGGGTGATAATTTGGGAAAAGGAAACTTTTTGGCAGGAAAAAGAAGAGTGGAACTATATGGGAAAAAGAGAAACTTGTTACCACTGCCGCCTCAGTTTATACTAAGAAGACTTTAACTTGTGTCCTGCTGTGAATTTTACAAACATCTTGTCCCAAGATTAATGAAAAATCATAAATTTTCAATTCACTTCCAGAAAAATTTTAAATTACAACAACTAAATCTGCATGACTCAGGAAACCTTTCATTTATATAATCATTATTACATTTAAATAACAAATAATAGTTTAGGATAACAGTGTCTATTAATATGCGAAAATGCACAAAGCTTCCAAAAAGTCAAAAGGACATTGGTGTGATTCCTATCTCCCTTCCTGATTTTATGTGTAACTTCTAGCAGTTCAGTTTCACCACACCAGAACTTCTAATAACATCTAATAGAGGAATTTTGTGCAAATAAATATTAAGACAAATGTAACTGGCAGTTTATCTCAAATATTTATATTCATGTGGAACTAAATGTAAATTCACATGGAACTAGTTTAGGTAACAATATGCATGTAACAGAGCAAAGTTTTATTAATTGAAGCAAAATTCAAAATTGAATAGGTCAGTTGGGATGACATCACAATATCTCATGTTCTGTAATAACCCTGTATCTTTTTATTTATTGATTGATTGATTTAGAGTGACAGAGACAATGTGAGCAGGTGAGAGAGTGGGAGAGAGAGAATATTAAGGAGGCTCCACAGCCAGCACAGAGCCACAACATAGGGCTTAGTGTCATGACCCAGAGACCATGCATGACCTGAGCCGATCAAGAGTCAGATATTTAGCTAACTGAGCCACCCAGACCCTATACCTTAAATATCATGATTGATACCACGTGGATACAAGATGACTAAAATCTCTTTTCAAAAACTTGTCCAAAAATTTTTTTAAAGTTAATTCTGAATTCTATTAAATATGAAAACGTTTTCTCATTTAGTAATTCATTTTACTTATTTTTATTTTTTAATTTTTTTTTAGTAATTCATTTTAAACAAATATTAAGCTATGGTCTAGGTTGGCCTTACTCTAGGTATCAGGGGTAAATCTGTGAATGAGGGACACCAGGTCCCTACCCATCCAGACCTTGTGACTCGTGCTCTAGAGATGAAAACAGGCAATAATCATGTAAATTCAATAGTAACAAGTCAGATAAAGACAAGAAAATAATACAATAGAAAATATGTGGAGTAGATAGAGACAGCAGTGCACAGAGTAATCAGAGAAATCTTTCTGTTGATTGACAAGATTTCAGATGGAGGAAGCTGGTGTAAGACAGTTTCAGAAAGAATTTTACATGTGCTAATTTTAAAGTATGTCTATTCACAGCTTTATCCAAATGTCTTTATATCTGGCAGATGAAAAGGAAACAATTTAAAAAAATAGGTCACAATTGAGGACAAAATCCTAATGGCTTTTATTTCATGTATTCAATGACTATTTGTCAAATGCTTATAATGTTTCCTGCTGTGGGCTAGTGGCTGGTAACACAATTCTAAGGAAAACGTCCTTCAATGTTACCTCAGATCAGTCTTTGGGGATTACTGATTCTCCAGAATGGAGAGCACAGGTCAATGATGAGTACCATTTTTGAGGAAAAAAACAGTTAGATGTTAAAAGCAAACACAAAAATAACAGAAGTGAGAGAGGAAAAGTCTTAAAATTATATGACACTCAAAGGTCTTCCCCTTTGGTTAGAAATTTCTGTTTCATCACCTGCCCCAACAATCTCTATGATTGATAGTGTCATATTTATAGCTTCAGGATGAAAAACAAAAAGTCTTCTCTTTAATTAGATGTTTGCAAAAATTGTGAATGGTCAGTGAGAAAGGAGATAGGGCCAGAGACTGATGTTGTTTTAGTTTATCATTCCTCCACCTGCTCTTTAAAGGCTACAGTTTGTTTCCCACTAATTGTCCCTGGCATGGAGTTGGCAAGATTATCTGCGAGACTTTGTCTATTGTGGTTTAGGTCAGCTTCACCCCATGGGAGAAAAGCAGGATCTGGTTCATTGAATCAAAGACCTAAAAAAGTCACTGAGGAAGTTTTCCTATAATCTTGAAGTTTATTTTGTAAACAAGTCCTCTTTAATCATAGCTTCCAAGCTATTCTGTCTCACTTCAAAGTACTTCTACGCTAGCCCCAAGTCACATTTTTGGTGCACAGACAAGGAATGTGCCTGTCAAAAGCAGCCATCATTACCACTCACCACCCTGGTTCCTCTTTTTAAAAAGCCCAGAACACTTCAGTAAGTTCTCTGAACAATGACTAAAAACATCTTCTAAGAAGAATAAATCTATTCAATCCATTTATTTTGATGTTGATCTTTAAAAATCAGTTGGGTACAGGGTCCCATACTTGAAAGAGAGATACAAATGAAGAAGAGGTGATCTTTCTCCTCAAAGAATCTTTAACTTCTCAGGGTAGTGTGAGAGCCGAAGAGATCAGATGCTAAGAATGAGAAGTCTTAGGACTTACTGATGGCAAAATGAAGCTGTCTCTATTCTTGGGGGGTACAACACCATATGATTCCACATCTACTATACTGAGCCCATAGAGGTGGTCTTCTAAAATCACAGATTGTGTTAAATAAAATGCCCATAATGAGAGTAGCAACAAATTCTGATATATAGGATTTTTTTTTGTTTTTTTTTTTGTTTTTTTTTTTTTTTCATGTTTTTTTTTTTTGTGCCAGATACTTTTCAAAGATCTTCAGGTATAGTAACACATTCAGTCCTCTCAGTGCAGCTACCCTTATTATAGAGACTCTTATTATGATCCCCCTTTTCTTGAAAGGGAAACTGTGGCAAAAAGAATTTAAGTAATTCATGCATGATTATACATTGGGTGGGTGGTAGACCAGGACTTCAATCCTGTTTACTTGGGCTCTGAAGACCATCCTTTTAGCATCTCAGCAAAGTTGCCTTTCACAGGGACATTTTGCAAAAGCATGCTCTCCACGGCCTAGGCACTACTTGTATAAATATTCATCCATTTATTATATCATGCTACTCATTCCATCCATAATGAACTGAATACCCAATATTTCTATGGAGGGTTCTACAATATGTGCCCCTTGATTAAAAGAAATAAACAAAAACTATGGCAAAGATCCATTCAAGTGAAAATGAACAGTGATTTCTTACAATTGTCTACATGGATGACGTGTCCAATAGGAATTCCTAGAGTGGCCTCCAAATCAGCAAAAAGCAAGGGCTGCTTTCCCCATCATGGCTATCTCCTAAGTATTTTGCAAGGTTCTTGTAAGGTAAACATTCATTTCCTAAAGAAAGAAACAATTCCATTTGGAATGCTCCAAGAATGAAAGGCTTTGGTGGATGCAGTTCCTGTGTATGTTGAGCTGAAATAGAGGACCTGTTATAGACAGAATGTTTGTGCACTCCCACCCCCTTGCCCTGGTTGCATATATTGAAGCCCTAAGCCCCAATGTGAAGGTAGTAGGATGTGGCCATTGAAAAGTAATTAGACTTTGATGAGGTCAGGAGAGTGGGCTTCATGATACTAGTGCCTTTATAAAAAAAGAAAGAGACAACAGAGCTTCCACTCCCTGCTGTGTGAGGATACTGCCAAGGTGGTTGTCCCCAAGCCCGGAAGAGGATCCTCACTGGGAACCTAATTGATGATCACTTGGATCTTAGAGTTCCCAGATTCCCAAACTGTAAAAAACAAAGGTCTATTGTTTAAGTCACCCAGCCTATAGTGTTCTGTTATGGCAGCCCAAGCAGACAAAAACGGAACTCAAGGACTCTAGAGAGTCATTGCTCTGTAAGGACAGACATGCATTGGCATCATCACGAGGTGAAACCAGAGAACAAAATCAAGTATATTAGTTTCTTGTGGCTGCTCTAACAAATGACCACAAACTGGGTGGCTGAGAACAAGAGAAATTTGTTCTCACAGTTCTGGAGGCCAGAAGTCCACATTCACAGTGTTGGCAGGGCTGCACTCTCTCTGGAGTCTCTAGGGGGAATCCATCCTTTGCCTCTTCCAGTTTTTGGTGGTTGTTGGCACTCCTTGACTTGCAGCTGAATCACTCTGATCTCTGTCTGTGGTCACATTGCCTCCTTCCCTCTGTCTATGTCTTCTCCTTTGTGTCTGACTCAAAACGCCCTCTGCCTTTCTCTTTTAAGGGCCCTGGTAATTTGTTTTAAGACTACTCAGGTAATCCAGAATTATCTCCTCTTAAGATCCTTAGCTAGATTACACCTGCAAAAACCCTTTTTTTCCAAATAAGATCACATTCACAGAATGTTCCTCGGATTAGGATGTGGGTATCTCTTTTTGGGGGGGGGCACCATTCAACCCATTATACCAAGTGAAAACAAGATCAGCCAAAGGGGATGGTCTCTGGGGGATGTTCTGCTGGTGAAGTTTCTAGTGTTGCAAACCTCTCCTTCACCTTAACCACAAATCCAGGAAAAGTGTTAACTGTGAAGGAGCGTTTGTTAGATTCTGAAAGCACACACATGGCATTGAAGTGAATCTACCTGGTTTGCTGGAACCAAGAAGTCCTTAAATTGCACCATTTTGTGAATTACAGTTAGACCAACTGTTCTTGTTTAATCTTATAGTAAACATAAGCTAGGTGTTTGTGAATGAAAATAAGTTAAATATGGTTGCTGCCCCTGAATTGATTAATGTGTTAGATGGGAATGTGGTATTAGATTAACTCAGGATGAATGTACTGAAGGGTTGACATTCTATATTTGATATTTCTGTCCGTTAAAGTATTTCTTGTCCTTCAGCTTGTGAGTTCCTTGTCTTTGTTTAGTTCTGTATTGTCCGTGTCTATCACAGACCTGGAAGTATTCCGTGTTGTGCATCGAAAAGCAAATTTGTTGTGTGAATGAAAGAATGTTTGCCAATGCAGTGTCCTACCTGGGATCAGTAGTCGCTAATTCATGAACTCAGAACACAGCTCAGAGAGGCACCTGGGCGGCTCACTCATTGAGTATCTGATTCTTGATTTCAGCTCAGGTCATGATCTCAGGGTCCTGGGATTGAGCCCCCACATCAGACTCTGTGCTCGGACAGGAGTTTACTTCTCCCTCTCCCTCTGCTTCTTGGCCCCCCACCCATCTCTTTCTCTCTCTCAAAGAAATAAATAAAAATCTTTAAAAAAAGAATTTTAAACACCTCAGAATAAAATATTTTATTTTAAAAACAGTCTCCCAACATCTAAGTTAGATGCTACTATATTTGAGTGTTCTTTTTTTTAAGATTTTATTTATTTATTAATGAGAGATACAAAGACAGAGAGAGGAAGAGACACAGGCAGAGGGAGAAGCAGGCTCCATGCAGGGAGCCTGACATGAGACTCGATCCCAGGTCTCCAGGATCAGCCCTGTGCTGAAGGTGGCGCTAAACTGCTGAGCCACCTGGGCTGCCCTTGAGTGTTCTTATTTGCCTAATTGCCCATGACTAGGTAAGCTCCCCAACACCTAATAATTCCTAGTTGTTCTTTTTTTTTTTCTAATTTTTCAGTTAAATAGGGAATTATTTTTTCAACTTTATTGAGGTATAATCGGCAAATAAAGTTTTAAGATATTTAAAGTGTATATTGGGACAATTTGATGTAAGTATATATAGTGAAAGGCTTTCCCTCATCAAGTTAATTAACAAATCCATCACAATAGTATATATAAATGTATACATATATACATACATATATATATTAACTCAGGATGAATGCACTGAAGGGTTGACATTCTATATTTGATATTTCTGTCTGTTAAAGTATTTCTTGTCCTTCAGCTTGTGAGTTCCTCATCTTTGTTTAGTTCTGTATTGTCTGTGTCTATCACAGACCTGGAAGTATTCAGCATTGTGCATTGAAAAGCAAATTTGTTGTGTGAATGAAACACACACATATATATGTGTTTATATATATATATATATATATATATATATATATATATATAGAGAGAGAGAGAGAGAGAGAGAGAGAGACAGAGACAGAGAGGGAGATTGATATTTAAGTCCTACTCTTTTGGCAAATATCAATTATATAATACAGTATCATCAACTATAGTCACCATATTATACATTACAGCTTCAGACTTTATTTATCCTACAGCTAGAAGTTCATACCCTTTTAGCAATCTCTATCTCCCCCAACCCCCCCGTAATCACTTTTTTACTCTGTTTTATGAGTTTGCCTTTTTCCTTCCTTCCTTCCTTCCTTCCTTCCTTCCTTCCTTCCTTCCTTCCTTCCTTCTTTCTTTCTTTCTTTCTTTCTTTCTTTCTTTCTTTCTTTCTTTTCTTTCTTCCTTTCTCTTTCTTTTCTTCCAGACTTTACATGTAAGTGATACCATACAGACAGTATTTGTCTTTTCCTAACTTATTTTACTTAGCGTGATGCCTTTGGGTCCATCCATGTTGTCACAAACAGCAGAATTCCCCTCTTTCTCAAGGCTGAATCATATTCCATTTATTTCACATTTCATATATATCTCACATATATTACATTCATCATATATATATATATAATATATCATCTATCACATCTTCTTTACCTATTAATTTGTTGATGGAAATTTAAGTTGCTTTCACATCTTGGTTATTGTAAATAATGCTGCAATGAACATGAGAGTACAGATATGCCTTTGATATTCTGTTTTCATTTCCTTTGGATGTGTGCCCAGCAGTGATATTGCTGGTAATAGCTATGGTAATTTTATCTTCAATTTTTTTGAGGAACCACCACACTATTTTCCATAATGGCTGCACCAATTTACATGTCTGCCAACACTGCACAAAGGTTCCCTTTTCTCCACATCCTCACTACCACTTGTTTGTTGTCTTTTTGCTAACAGCCATTCTAGGAGATCTGATTATATCTTATTGTGGTTTTGATTCACATTATCCTGATGATTAGGGATTTGAACATTTTTTTCATGTACTTAATAGCTATTTGTCTGTCTTCCAGTTACTCTAGTAGTGTTCTAGAATACCAGTATTCGAGTTATCTTACGTTTGCATGGAATTCTAACAATTCTGATTTAAGTAAGAAAATTAGAAATGGATACATGGAGAGTAATGCAAAATAACAGATGAAAGCTTTACAGAAAATGATTAGAATGAGGATTTATACTCTGTATAATGTTCACTAAGGATTTGGTTGCTTCACGGGTGCCACATTTGTATAATACGTTTTATTTACTTATCTGTGCATCTTTTGACTTAATAAACTCCTACTAAAGCTTGGCAGATTGACTCTGAAAAGTTCATTCTGGCTGAGCATTGGTAACACAAATGTGTTGTTTTTCATCTGAAATAATGTGAGGTGACTAATGTCATACATATCCATCAGTAATGGCAGCTCACATTTCTCAAACACACTGTGCTTTATGAAATCACTTGATATTTGATCCTCCCAGGGGTCATGCCTTAAGTGAATTAGATGTGGTTACCTTCATTATACAGGTGAGGAAGCTGAGGGTCAGGGAAGGTAAGTGATTTGCCTGAGTCACGCAGCGGGGGGATGACTGAGATGGATTCTAACTTGGGGTATCATGCAAGACCCACCGTTCTGGTACTCACCCTATATAATATACCCACTGTGTTTCCATCCTCCACATCATCTCTGATGTGTACCCTTGCATCCTCCTTCCTCCATCATTGCAGACATTGAGATGCGCTCGGTCCCCAATCTGAACCCCAAACACAGTTTCATTCTCTCGTCATCTGTTGTCCCATCCATTTCCATGTTCCCCTCTCTTGCACCACTCTTTCATTTCTTTTTACTTTGGACAATTAGTATTCCCTCTTCTCAGAAACATAATCTTTGCTTTCTGATTAAGGCAGCTTGTATGCTGATGCAGCAACATGCTCCCCTATGTATATTCTGTCACTGATGTGATAGAGCAAAGACAGGGCATTGGAGTCCCTGAAGAGCTGAAGAACCATGGTTCCAGAAACAGTGTTATCTCAGTTTGGGGACAGACATCTTTGGGGAGCTGTAAACATGCAGAATTTAAAGTCAGAAAGCTCAAATTCCAGCTCTGATTCTCTCTGTTTTTGTGGACAAGCCCCTTTGACTCTCAGAGCCTTGAACTGTCATTTGTAGAATGTTAATACTATCAACACACGCAGCTTTTGAGATGGGGTAAGTGAAAAATATCAAAATATTGTAATATTGCAAAGGAATGTCAGCCATTTCTCTATATATTCCAAGCACCACTTTGGGTTCATAAATCCTGTCTCTGATCATATTTTTTGTAGCATAGTTTGCTTGGACGGACTGACCAGCCATCTGTACATGCTGATGACCTGTATATCTCCAGGTAATGCAGATTTCCATCAGTCATGGTACAAGAGTCTGAATCAGATTAACCTACCAGAGGGTGGTACTAGCCTCTGTATCATTCTGTGCCTGTTCCTTCCACTTTTAATTGCTTAGTTCCTGCATGGCCACAGTTGCTTTTGAAGGGAAGATGTCACTAAAGCTCCAATGTGGTTTACTTCTTGGCTTCCAGAAGAGGCATCCATTCCCTTTGCTTTTTCTTTTTTTATTGGTTCTACTTAAATTCAAGTTAGCTAACATGCAGTATATTATTGTTTCGGTGTAGAATTAAGTGATTCATCAGTTGCACATAACACCCAGTGCCCTCCTTAATGCCTGTCACCCAACTGCCCCCTCCCCCCACCCACCTCGCCTCCAGCAACCCTCAGTTTGTTCCCTATAATTAAGTCTTGTATGATTTGCTTCCTTCTCTGTTTTTATCTTATTTTATTTTTTCCTTCCCTCTCCCTATGTTCATCAGCTTTGTTTCTCAAATTCCACATACGAGTGAAATCTCACTTTGCTTTTTCAAGACAGTTGACTGACTTGCGTCCTAATAATCATCCCCTAGTTTATGTTGTTTATAAATTTACACTGTTTATTTTGTATATTGGTTCACACCTACTGTACCTACTTTTTTTTGTGAAATAGATTTTGAGGCAACCTATATATATTTTGGGGGAAACAGAAGCAAAATAATTTCTAATGCAAGCCACGTCTGAGTATGATGCTATTATAGCCCTAGCTTATTAATCTTCGGGACATAAAACAAAACCTGCCTTATTAATTGCCCTGCCAAGATGAAGAGGCAGTATGAAATATACTGTATTATGTTGCCATCGGTTTGACTAAATATTTTAATGAATGACTTTATTGTGTTTTGTACCCTGAGGCCTTTTAAATTTAAGGCCATATTAAAAAAAATAAAAAGAAAGAAAAGTAATCTTGTGAATGTGATTACCTGCCCATGGGTGGTGGAAGTTAACTATCTCAGAGGTCACCCTTACTGGGAAAGGTGGCTCCTGGCTTGAATACAGCCAGCCTGTGTCCTAGGGCTAAACTGCAATTCCGGGACCATCCCACTGCTCATTCTTTCAAAGAAATTTATTATATACAATCACATTAAAGGCCCTCTTGTTTTGAGTATAGTGACTCTTCTTCCTTCCCTCCTTCTCTCCTCCTTCCTTCTTTCTTTCCCTTCTATCATCTCTTCCTTCCTTCCTTCCTTCCTTCCTTCCTTCCTTCCTTCCTTCCTTCCTTCCTTTTTTTCCAGAAGAGTAAGTAAGTGACACACACTTTGCTCATTATCTAGTATTTCTACTCTGTTTAGGATAACTAGGCCTTATGTTCCAAATTTTCTCAAATGACAGAAATAAATTTGTATGCAAGGAAGCAGTTTCACTTACATGACAGCAGAAGAATTTTTCTGGGGGAGGGGTGTTGGATAGTCCACAATAAACAACAACATAGTAGACACTTAAGTGAACTCAGTCAAGGCCAATATTATAGTGGAGTTTGAAAAATGACAGATTTAGGAGCAAATTTGAGCTGAAGACATATTTTATTTGAGCTTTATGGGGTTTTATAAATTTGAATTAGAACTTTGAAATTTAAAGATTAGATGTTCATATCAAATATTTCAGTTTCATATGAATATATTAGAGCAGGTAGTACTCAGTCTACATTCATACTCAGCCTATATCCTGGCATGGCTAAAATTATCTCTCCTTTTCAAATTTGACTAGTCTGTGACACTCATGCCACATAGACATAAGATCTTAGTCATGGTCACTTTGCTTATCAATGATGTATCACTTTATTTATCAATGATATATGCAATGATGTAGGTTTTCATTGTTGGTATTTTTTTCTAAGGAACTCATAACATGTGATCATTGGTAACATAATGTCTACAGAAAGGAAGCTCTGTTCCCATTATAAATGAGTCTTTTGTATTTAGCTATAAGAAATCATAAGGCAGAAATTCCTTTCTCAGTACTTGGTACAATTGACCAGCTTACCATCATCATTAACTGAGCAGGGTTGTTGGATTGTTGAAAACCAAAACTTATCTCATAATCAGTGGTCTTCTTTGGTTTTCTTTAGTAGTGCTTAAAGCATAATTTATAACTGAAACTGTGGTGTTCATTTTCTGGTGGTTTATCCCTTCCATCCAGGGGAAGTGTTCCTTTGTAAACTCACTGGCTTTAACATTAGTGAATGTTCATTGTGAAACCTCAAAGAGTATCTAGAGCCCTAACCTGACATTACCAAGTACTTTATTACTAGGTTATATACACTGGCTGCCAAATCAAACACCAGGAAGCCATAATGTTTTTAGATGATTGGATGGGTGGGCTTCTGTTCACATAGGACTTATTAAATATTCTTTACATAAGTGCATTCCCAGCCACTTTACATCAGTCATTATTATTATTTTTTTGTTCTCTTTAGATCCTCAGTGGTCCTAACATACCTCGTCTACAGTTTCTTCCAATGAATTTCCCTACAATTTTTCCTTAATAATCTCAGGCAATCATGATACTTATGGAACCTTTAGTAATGCCCAATTCCATCGATCTTGAATTTCCTAATGATCTCTACATTCTGTTGTTTTTGGTTGTCATTTTTTTATACTCAGAACTTAAATATATTATGGAGTGAGGTTTATAATTATCATTTAAAGCAATATGGCATGCTGTTTTTAATTTTCCTGCTACCTACCTACTTAAATCCATCCACAGTCACTTGTGTTTAAACTCATCAAGGTTTAGTCGACATACATTAAACTACTTATACTTAAAATGTGTAATTTGTTAAGTTTTAACATGTGCTAAAATAAATAATCACTATAATTTGGATGAGACAGTAGCAGAGGACTCATCAGCTGAGAGCATGAACGGTATTCTAATATCCATGGGCCAAAAAAGTATAATACAGATATTAAAATGTTATATTAAAAGGGGCAGCCCAGGTGGCTCAGCGGTTTGGCGCCACCTTAAGCCCAGGGCCTGATGATCCTGGAGACCTGGGATCGAGTCCCATGTCCGGCTCCCTGCATGGAGCCTGCTTCTCCCTCTGCCTGGGTCTCTGCCTGTGTGTGTGTGTGTGTGTGTGTGTGTGTCTCATGAATAAATAAATAAATAAAATCTTTAAAAGATAATAAAATAAATAAAATATAAGAAGGTACATAAGAATATATAGTATGCATGGCCCTGAGAGCTTTAAATGGCTGAAAGCTTAAAATAGCACACACACATTCATATATATATATATATATATATATATACTCATATATTCATACATAAAGACACACAAACAAACCCATATGCACATATGCATGTATGTATTAAAATACAGTAAGATGGAATAGAAACATTTTTAAGAAAAAGCTTTCAAAGACATTACAAAACAACATTGCCTAGAGCAGCATTTAAAAGGTATATTTATATTGATTATGAAATGTAGGTAATCTACTAAGGTAAGTTTGACCAGGAAATTCATGTGTCTATCAAATCTTACCTTCCTAAGTCTTTTACCATGGACACATTGTCTCATCAAAAACACAAAGAACTACAAGTACTCTACTTAGGTGGAACATGAAAGTGTGTAGAAAATGAACAAGGTGGTACTTTTAATATAAAAGACAGGGAAACTACTAGGAATTTTTTGGGTTCAAAAAGGAAAAAGATGTCAGTTAACAAAGAAAGGGAAGTCTGCTGGGAAAAAAAGCAGTGGAGGATCCAGTTTGATTTTTCAAATTAATGTTTATAATTCATCCATTATGATCTAAAAAGAGCACTTTCTGCTATTTCTAATTTCTCGTGTTTATTTTACTCAACTCTTCTTACAATAGAAACTAAATTTCCTTAGAATTGAGCTGAATTTCCACTGTTAATGATCCCCAGAAAAAAAAAATTATTTTCACAAAAAAAAAATGGTAAAGAAGGTGTTATTTGAATCTTTCACAATATATTTTTTTAGCTCCTGGAGCTATTTTAGAACCTCCTTATCTGTTTGCCAAAAAACATAAAATGATTTTTTTTTGTTTTTACTGGCAGTTGGAAAAAAGTATTTTAAATGCCCCCAATGTGAACAGTTTACAATGATTCATTTTAAGTAGCTATTCTGAGACACATACTTTCTTATTAGCATAATACAGGCTAGCACTTTGAGACAAAAGACACTACATATATTCTACAATATGCAAATATTCAGCTTTGTGTATGATTTCTTTCTCTTTTTCTTTCTGTTTAAAAAGGAATGGATGAAGCCAAACTAGACAGATGCACATATATATGGTCTGAAACTTTGGGCTTGGCCATAAATCTCTATGGCCCATAATAAGATAACTTATGAAAGTTTAGTAGAAATAAATTCTCTTTGTAGGTGAAAGAGTCTAATAGTAAAATCTATCATGCTAGTAATTATAGATGTGGGTCTGTTTTAGCAATTGTATTTCAAAAAATATGAATACAGTTTTAAGATATAAATTCTTTTCAGATGTATATCTAAGGTCCATTTTTAAAAAGAACACTCTTGCTCACTCTTTCTTTTATTCTTCCTTTTTCTTTCATTAATCTGTTATTTTTATTTGAGTATAGTTGACACACAATATTATATTAATTTCAGATGTACAACATAGTGATTCAACACCTCTATAGTTAATACTGTGCTCACCCCAAGTATAGCTACCATCTGTCACCATAGAACACTATTATAATATCGTTTACTATGTTTCCTATGCTGTAGCTTTTATTCCCATGACTTATTCATCCATAAAGAAATACAACTTAACAAAAAAAGAAATGTGTTGCTTTAAGAATCAATTTATAATTTTTCCCTTAAAATCTCTAAGCTTTAAATAAGTGAAATTCTAAATAAAATAGATGCAGGCTTTATATGGGTTACAGACATCCCATGGGTTTATAAACATATAATTTTGTGGTTTAAATATTGAATTTTTTATTCAGGCAGCCTACTAAGAGTTTGTCCCTTTCTTCATCAGAGTACTTCTAAAACCACTCCATTTTCCCCCTTAGTCTTTACAAAAATATAGAGAGTTCTTCTATACTTGACTTCCAGTTTCCTTTGTCAACAACTTACATTATCACTGTACATTCATCATAGCTAAGGGATTATTACTAATATATTGTTTTTAATTAGAATCCAGTTTATTAAAGTGTCCTCAATTTTTATCTAATGTGTTTTTCTGTTCTAGGATTCCATCTACGATACCACATTACTTATAATAGTCATGGCTCCTTACAGCCCATTTCTAAGATTTTTCATGTTTTAATGACCAATATCAAGGTCATATAGACTTTTTCACATGCATTTTTTAGAAATGTTTTAGTTTCACGTTCTACATTCAGATCTATGATCCATTTTGAATTAATTTTTATGTAAATGCTCTGTCTAGTTTCGCTTTTCTCCTTACTCCTCCCCCTCTTCTTCTCTCTTCTTTTTGTCTATGGATGTCCAGTAGTTCCAGCACAATTTGTTGAAAATATCATCCTTTCTCAATTAAATTGCCTTTGCATCTTGGTCAAGATCAGTTAACTATATAAGTGTGAGTCTATTTCTGGGCTCTCATTCTGTTTCATTGATCTATATTTCTCTTTTATCACCAGTACTATGCTTCTTGAGGTAGCTTAATAGTCTTAAGAGAGAGAGAGAGAAAAAGAGAGACAGAGACAAAGAGAGGGAGGATGTTGGCAAGATCTACAGAGTGAATAGGCAATCTGGAACCAATGGTCTAGTTCTGATTTGAATCTGAAGGCTTGAGAATCAAAAGAGCCAGAAAACATAGTTCCCATTTGAAATATGGCAGGATCAAGACCCCAGAAGAACAGATGTTTCAGTTCATACTTTCTTCCATTCATATCTTCAACTATTTGGATGAAGCCCCCTCACATCATAGAGGGTAATCTGTTTAAATTAGTCTATCTAAACACAAACAGAAATAAGTAAAATAATGTTTGATTAAGTATCTGGACCCTCCATGGGTCAGATGAGTTAACATGAAATTAGGCATCACACCCTTACTTCCTTTTCTTGTCTTATTGCAGTATCAGGACTTCTCAATACAATGATGAATACATGGATATTTAAAGGTAAAATCAGAATTATAATTGCTTTTAAGCTGACTTCAAATTTAAAAAAAATATTGAAATACTTCTTTTGAGGCTATATTAGGAATGTATCTAGAACTATAGTACATAGTTTCATTGTTTTCTACTGCAGATGATCAGCTGTCTTTGTAGCTGATCAGATGTTAGTATAATTTAATGGTACTAGCAACAAGCTTGTAACCAAGTAGGCAAAGTTTCAAATTCTCACTATGCCAAATACCAGATATATGACTATGGGCACATTATGTAAACTATCTGAATTGAAAAAATCAACTAATATAGATTCAAAAATATAAGCTATGAACTCAGAGGGATGCAATTTCTTGACTGTACTTTACCATTTATTAGTTCTGTAAAGTAGGTTAAGTTACTTAATTTCACTATCTTCTCATCTGTTAAATTGTATGTTATAATTTAGTTAGAATGTTGTTTTTTGAGAATTAAACAAATTTTGTACTACATGTATTAATAAAATACAAATTAGAAGGTGCCTAAAGGATGTAACAACTACATTATGCTTAACAATATAATTCCTAAATAAATCATAAAAATTGTTCTTAATTCTGGAATTAGAAATCATCAAGTTTAATATGGTTTTTTAGTTTTCTCAGCCTTTTATAGTTTTCCGTGCCTTTCTTTTTAAATATACTCAATAATATTGTAATGACTTTGTGTGGTGACTGAATATGAATTCAATTTTTTTAAAGACTTTATTTATTTATTCATGAGAGACACGGAAAGAGAGGCAGAGATATAGGCAGAGGGAGAACAGGCTCCCTACAGAGTGCCTGATGTGGGATTCGATCCCAGGACCCCAGAATCAAAACCTGAGCCATAGGCAGATGCACAACCACTGAGCCACCCAGGTGCCCCAATACTTCCACTTCTGCTCATGAAGGAATAACTGCTAGGGGAATTACCTTTCCACCACATGTAAATATAAACTAAAAAAAAAAAATACAAGTAATGATGTTTTCAGACATCACAAAAAGGATAGTACAGAATTGTGATAACTAAGAGAAGGAAAATGGATAAGAATACCCTATAATTGGCTCAGTTTGTAACCTGAAAACAGTTTCAAGACCACAGCTGCAGGGTGGGCTAACCAAATAGGCTCTGGTGATGTTTATGTGCTAAGAAGACAGAGAGCAGAGCTTTCAAGGATTTGGCTCTTTGTTGGAGATGTAATCGGTGCATAAATGAGAAGAAAACTACAGTCTAGGGAAAGAACCATCAAGGAGAAGTAGCCCTAAGACTCTCCCACAGCTCACACAGTCCTGCGATTATCTGGTGCTTCTTCCAGAGAAAGTGGAAACTATTCATAATATACAAGACATTAGGCAGAGTACTCTGAAGCATCTTGCCATAGTAGTGGAGCTACATTAGCCCCCTAATAAACTTTTCTCTGGGACTCTAATAAAAGGTCATTTCAAAGGATCAAACTGATTCAGAGTTATCTAATGAAATATCAGAACAAAATCCAACATCCTTTAAAAGAATGATTTTAGAAACACCCTCAGCAATCAACAGTGTAATCAAAAGACATGGAAGAAGCAAAAAAAAAAATATGGTCAATTGCTAGGGGAAATTGAATAAAAAGAAACAGATACCAAAACGACTGAGAGTTAGTAGATAAGAAATTGTTAAAGTTACTATGAATGTTACAAGTATACTCACAGGTATAAAGAAAAATAAATTTAATGAAGAGAAATGGATTAGATTTTCAAAGAATCCAAATGGAACACATAAAGATGAATGATATGATATCTGAAATTAAAAATACACTGATTGAAGATGAGTCATTGCTGAACAAAAAAATTACTGGATCTAAAAAAATGCAGATATCAAAACTTTTCAAATGAAGCACAAAAAGAAAAAAATGATTTAAAAACAGAGAAACAACACTAGCAACAAAAAGAATAGAGCCTCAAAAATCTATAGGGAAATATCAAATGGCTAAAACTTGAATGTAATTTGAGTTCCCAAAAAAAGGAGTAAGAAGAGTTTGTCAGAAAAAAATATTTGAAAATATAATGACTGTTTTCTAACTTTATGAAGATTTAAACATCTGTAATAATGATAAGCTTGATAAACACCAAGCAGAAATAAACACAAAGAAATCATAACAAACTCTATAGTCATTAAATTTTTGAAAATCAGTGACAAGAGAAAATCTTAAAAGCTGTCAGAGAAATAAGACATTATATTAAGAAAAACAAAGATAAGAAGGATGGCTGATCTCTTATCAGAAACTATAGAGGCTAGGAATATTAACAGCATTTAATATTAGGACATTATTATTAAGGACATTATTATTTAAGGGCATAAAAAATCTATCAACCAGAATCTATGCCTAGAAAAATGTATATTCTAAAAGTAAAGGGAAAAATTATTGCAGAACACAAATAGCTAATTCATCATGAGCAAATCTGTTACTAAGGAAATATTTAAGATTCCCTAGGTTATTTAGATCTACAAGGAGAATAAAGAATGATAGTAATGGTAAATATATTATTAAATATAGCAGATTTTTATTTCAAATTTTTGATTGAAAATATTTTTGGGAAAATATGATGAAGTAATAATAGCTAATTTGGTGGAGTGAGTACACCACTGTTATACTGTTATATTTTTCTTTTTAATCATTGTGGTCTTATTCTTTTTTATTATTTATTTTTTCATTTGAGTTTAGTTGACACACCATATTGTATTAGTTTTAGGTGTGCAACACAGTGATTCAACATGTCTGCACATCATGCTATGCTCACAAGTGTAGCTACTATCTTTCACTATACCACCACGCTATTAAAATATCACAGACTATATTCTCTATACTGTGTGTTTTATTCCTGTGACTTATTCATTCCATGACTGGAAGTCTGTCTCTCCCATTCTTCTTTATCCATTTTGCCCATCCCTATTACTCCCCTCCCCTCCGACAACCATCAGTTTATTCTGATTCTGTCTTTTGTTTGTTTATTCATTTGTTTTGAATTTCTTTATTCCACAAGTGAGTGAAACAATGTATTTATCTTTATTAATTTGACTTATTTCACATAGCATAATACCCTCTGGGTCCATCCTTATTTGCTTTTCATTATTTCATCTCTTGAGAGATTAAGTGTTTAAAACAAATAGAATAAAAACATAGATTTTATAACATTTTGAAGGGGAAGGAGGAAATGCAAGTATATAATTGTAAGGTGTTATACATTAGATGATATCCTATTATTTAAATATAGACTTGTAAATGAAACATGTGTACAGTAAACCTAGACCAACTATAAAGTGATAACACTAGTACTGATGATAAAGCTAAAGCAGAAATAAAATCACAGATAATCAATTCATATAAAAGGTAGAGATAAAGGAAAAAATACCAAGGGATGAATGGAACAAAGAGAAGACCTAGATATCATATAGATACAATAAATGTAAATAGTTTAAATGCTCCAACGAAAAGGCAGAGGTTCACATTGGATAAAGTAGCAGGAAACAATTTCATGCTAAGTGAAAGAAGCAGACAGACACAAAATACTATAAAACCCATTATTTAATTTATATGAAGCTGTAAAATGGCAAAATTTTAGTGACAGAAAACACAGTGGTGTTTTCCAGGGGCTGGAAGTGAGAAGAGAAAATTGATTTCCAGTGGGTTTGGGGAAACTTTCTGTTTGGTGTAAATCTTGATTATGGAAGTGATTACAAAACTGATTTATACTTGTTAAATTTGACAAACTGAACATTTAAAATGGGTAAATTTTACTATATACAATTTATAATTAAATTAAAATGAATTTTAAAAAGTTTATGGGCATTCATATTTGGAAGTCAGGAACACTTTTCAGGAAACTTCATTTCTGTTAGAAACTTTTGGTTTTTAGATTTTTATATTTATTCATGGATTCTGCAGGGGAAGAAGATTTATCAAAGTATCTACCTTATGCAGGCATTCAATAAATTATTCTTAATAAGTTGAGAACTCAAAAAAAGGCAAATTTGAGGTGAGTGGTTAGTCAGTATTAGGATAAGTATATTTTTAGACCTAAAATGCCTTATCATTTGCCCTCTACGATCCCATTTTATCTTTTCAAAATTATATTCCCTCCTGTTTAGCTGTCAGAGTAAAACCAATGGCAGTTCCAATACAGATGTTGGTCATCATGAGATTCAAAACCATTTCATCCTTGAACAGACTATTTGGAAGAGGACTCTCTATATTATACCAGGCAATAAACTATTTCTTTCCACAGTTGCTTGGTTATTGCTTGAGAAATTTCACAAAAAATCTCATAATCACCAGATTCTATTCGATGCTGGTTAAGTTAGCATACATCTGTGGTTGGTTAATACTGTGTGTTAGTATCACTATTTTAGAAGTAATACATTTTCTTTAAAAAAGAGATAAAAAAATAAAAAAAATAAAAAAGAGATGAAACTTGTACACATATAAAGGATATTTGAACAAGAAATGAGAGAGCATTTTAGGAACTTGACCCAAGAATTATAAATGTGTGTAGATGATAAAATTCAGATCTTTCCGGAAAATGAACTTTACAAATAGGTGAAGTCATTTAATGATATAGTTTTAGTCATTTGTTGCATATCATGAAATTACTAATGGTGAGAAATTTCTATTTAATCCAGAAAGTAATCAGAAACAGAATGCAAGCAAATGCAGCAAGTGACTAGGTTCTCTTTGGTAATTTAAGGTCCTGGAATTCACTTAAACTAAAATAAATTGTTAGAAGTGTCCTCTTGGGTGTCCATTAGAGCTTTATGGCAGATTTAAGGACTTGGAATAGCCTCACTCTGGACCCAGGAGGCCTGAATGTCTCTTTGATCAATTACTGAATTTCCATTAAAAAATTTTAACTTCACTGTGGAGGCATCTTGATCACTCTGCATCTTGCTCCAGCTGTCAGATCATCCAAGTCTTTTACTTTTAAAGGTTATCACTCCTCTCTGCTAATGTGCTCAATGTTTTAAGGAGTCCAACACGGAACTGTTACAAACCTTCCCAGCTGAACTAGGAATTGACTTTGCCTAGCAGTGAAAGATGTTTTATCATAAAACATCCCAGTGAAATTCATGGGCAATCCTCTTAACAATCTGGCTGATAGAGCAACATAAGTAGTAGCCTTGATGGCTCAGCCATGTTGACAACCTTCTATAATAGGGGTGCTTGATATATGTTGTAATAGTATATCGGGCCTCTGTAGTCTTTCTTTGCATCTCTATTTTGAAGTGAATGATCTGCTTGGAAAATGGCTAATCACCACCACCATCAAAAAAAAAAAAAGTTAACTATAGATGGCAAGTAGTTGTTTTTTGAGTATTTACTGGACCTGTTATTAAAAAGGCACATCAGCCAATGAAGTGAATGCTTACTCCTTCTCTGCATTAAAGGGAAGTTACGAATTAATTAGAAATCTTTAAAGTATTTTTACCTCCTAAAGTCATATATATGTATGTACAATATATGTATTTAATGGAAGTATAATTATATCTATGTAGTATTACTATATTGTTACTATACTGTTACTTTGTTTGCATTTGTATTGCAATATATGTTGAAGCAAACATTTTTTTTAGTGTGATGGATGAAAAATTATATCTTATTGCTTTAATTTACATTTCCTTGCTAGTGGGTTTGACCGTATTTTCACACCTTTGAGAACATTTGGATTTGTTTTCTGTTGTGGTACAAGTCCTTATCGATTCACATGAACCTTTTGGATAGTAAACATATTTAGTAGCATCTGCATTATAAAGATTTTTCTCAGAATCTATCATTTCCTAATTGATTTGCCATGCAAAATTTTGTCATTTTATGTAGTTAGGCATAAACTATTTTTTTTCTTTTATAGGTTCTGGGTTGCCAATTATGGTAAGGATACTTCCCCAGGAGCAGCTGATCCTTCAATTTCTTAAAGCAATTATATGGACATTGCCAGTAGCTTTAATATCCTTGCTGTGATTCTTTCTCTTACTAATAAAACCTTTGAATTTTTGTTGCACTAATGACTCCCCAGGGAAGAGTGCATTTGACAAAATTCCTCATAGTCTGGTATGTCCATGTTATTCAGCTCTGTCACATAAAATGAGAGAATGAAGTCATGCTTTGAAAAAAAGTGCACAGCTTCCTATTACCTTTCCCCCTCTACACTGGCTGGGATGCTTCTGAGTTACTCTGGACCATGAGGACGTGGGCACTACCCAAGGATTGCAAAGCAGCTAGATAGAAATGGGTTGGTTCTCAATGTCATGATGCCCCAGTGGGAGCTTCAGATTCTCATGGGAGAGAAATAAACTGTTTGTTTAAGCTATTGTTATTTGGGGGCTCAATTGTAGTAGCCACAACTATGCCCTAAAACAATATAGCAACCTAAGAATCTCAGGTGTTCTACATTTGGAAACAGTGTCAACTGTCTGGCAAAAGGTACTTGAAGGTAATAGCATTACTTGGGATTCCATTCACACTAAAAGACTGATTCGTCTGCATAATTGTCCTTTTAAAAAATAAAATATTTGTCCCATTATTTTCCAGCATATTATTTAAAGATTCATTAATATTTCTGTGTGTATTCAGTTATCTGGTAATTATTTTTCTTAGCAATGCTAACAGAAGGCCACAGAAGGCCAAATAATAATTTTGCGAATATGAATTAAAGGCTCAAAATTGAGTCTGACATCTTCAACAGTGGGTGTGAGATTTCCTGAGGCAGCAGGGACAACTGTGTGTTTAACACCTGTTTGCTTTATTTAATAACATCATGTACTGCATTTAGCAAGATCAGTTGCTCTCACCCCAGACTCTCTTGGTAAACATATTTTCACACACTCTAAAAAGCATTGTTTGATCTAAATTTCTTTTCTTAAGTAGTAATTTTTATCAGTACCATTCTTATCATTATCAATCTTTCTTTATACCTAAATATTTAATTTTAATAAAGGTTTAATTGAAAAGGTAAAACTTGATATGGTCAATATGCTAACCTCTTATTAACATATCTTTCTTATCCCAACCTTTAAATGTTGGCTTTTTCTAGGCTGCAACTTCAGTTCACTTTTCTACCTTCTTCTACATCACCAGTTAAGTTAATATCCTTTCCCACTCATTGTAAAATGCAGAGCTGAACTTGCTTTCCCCTATACCAGAGGAAGTCTTTCCTATTCTCATATTCCAGTATCAGCCTATAAAAGAGAAACATTCTGTGACCACCTCAACTTTTGCAGAAATTCTGGAGAAAAGCCTTTCATCCTATTTACCCAGAAGAGGTGGATTGGCCTATTCATGACCACCTCCAAGGCAACACTGAGTCAACCTCTGTTCCTTTCTCTGGAGCTGCTTCTTTCATGGTCAGGTTGGAAGGGCCATTGGCTCCCTCATCTCCAATGACCTACATGATTCAAAGCCGATAACCTGATTTTCAACAGGGGGCACAAAGTCATGCTCTAAGATGCTCCTCTGTTTGCAGCCAGGTTTGTGCACCAGATTGCAATCCCTCTTGTGGCTGGCAGGGTGTTTAGAACATAGGCATGTTCCAACATCTATAACTCTTTGAGAGGTAATAGAAAGTTTCAATTTATTTATTTTTAAAAAAAGATTTTATTTATTTATTCATGAGACACACAGAGAGAGAGAGAGAGAGAGAGAGAGGCAGAGACACAGGCAGAGGGTGAAGCAGGCTCCATGCAAGGAAGCTCAATGTGGGACTCAATCCCGGGACTCCAGGACCTTTGTCTGAGCCGAAGGCAGACACTAAACTGCTGAGCCACCCAGGGACCCCCTAGAAAGCTTCAATTTAATCTCATATCAAAACCTCACCCAAGCCAACCATAATTCATATATTTTTCAGTTGTTGAACTCCAGGCACCTAGTAAGAAAGCTTATGCTTACTGGCTCCCCATATCTCTATCTTTGATTGATTAAAATAATGATAGAGAAGATGACAAATTAGAGCTTCTTCGACATGTTACAAGACCCTGAAAATCAGATTCTAAATTTATTTTCATTTCCTGAAACATGATTTTTACCTTTCCATGTATCTTATGATCCAATCGAGATATAGAGTGATCTTTCAGGAAATGAGGGAAAGTGGAAATAAACTGAGAGCAAGTGAAGGGAGGATGAGAAACACAGAGGAGGAAAAGAAAGTAAAAATATGAGAATGATAAGTTGAATATTTTTTAAGCATGCTTGGGAAGAGTCTCTGGATCTGGAAATCAAGAGACACTTATATCTCCAAGAACAGAAATCAATAGACTAAATTACAACTGATAAATTGGTTAATACCTAAAGAGTAAAGCTAGAAGGAATGGAAGTGGCATCACATTTTTGGTGACGTGAGAAGAACAGTGACAGGCGTAACACAATGAGCATGACTCTGGACCAGGTTCCTGTGTAGGAAATTGGAGTCCCCATGGTCATATGTCAAAATCAGACTTCATGAGAATCTGTATCTGTGCCTGTATCTGTATCTGCATCTGTATCTATCTATATCCGTCTCTGTATCTATATCTGTATCCAAATACGTATCTGTATCCATGTCTGTATCTATATCCATATCTGTATCTGTATCTATCTACATCCATATCCATGTCTAAATCTGTATCCATATCTATCTATATCTATATCCATAGCTATATCTGTATCCATATCTGTATCAATCTGTATCTGTATCTATATCTGTCTCTGTATCTATCTATAATCTGTATCCATATCTGTATCTCATTTGTTTCTCAATGTTATAGTTTGCATGAAATAATATATTATTCTTTTAAATAGAATTAATTTGTTAGAACCCCCTCTGTAATTTCCTGGGAAGGAAATCCATCTTTCATTTATCCTTTTTAAAGTCACTGTTTATTTACTTAATTAATATATATATATATATATAGTGTTATGCAGTTCATCAGACAACCACAAGTGTAAGGTAGTGAGCATGTAGAGTAGTTGTGTATCCTTTGAAATTTTCATTAAGGTAAGGAATGTAGACTTAAAGTTATTTTTTGCATGAAATATATGTTAAGGTAGAGAAATTAGAGGGTGCCTACTGATTAAGAACTGGAAACATTATTTGCTCTGGGTAAGGAAGAAACTAGGGGCAGGTCAGGGGGCCTCATGGTAAAAGGAAAAAGGAATATATGACAGACATGTAAGTGAAAGGACATGAGAACTTTAGAGGCGCAGACATAACAGCCAATGTAGGGATCTAAAGGGGAGAGATTGTGGTTATTTTCACAGAATAGAAGAATCTCATTATTGTTGAAATGGATAAGAGTAAGGCTGGTAAAGATGACTCTCAAGAGAGAAGTAGGGACCAGATCATCGTCAGACAAATTAAAGATTGTAAATTCTATGTAGAGAGGTTTCACATGGTACCGCACTTACATTTAAGAAAGGTTCCCTCAGTAGGTAGAGTGCAAAATGGGTAGGAGGGAATCAGAATGAAGGCAGTGGTCTAGGCTAGGGCGACACAGTGGTGTGAACTGGTCTGTGATGGTGAGAATGGGGGGAAGTAAAAGAACTCTAAAGATATTTAAGAGATAGAATACAAAGATTTTACTGGTAGATTTCATGTGTGAGTAAGAAAAATGGAGGGCATGGGGACAAATCCTAGATTTCTGACTGAGCATCTGGGTGAATAAGGATATAAGAAATATATATAAGAAATATATAAGAAATATAAGAAATAATGGAGGGCTGTCATTTCTGGAATGAAGGAGGTCTCCCCCTGCCTATCTAGCCTTCCAACATCCAAGCCTCAGTGAAAGTCCTAACTCCGTGCGTTGGTCTGCTGGGGCTGCCAACAGAATACCACAGACTGTGAGGCTGAACTAATATAATTGATTTTCTCACAGTTTTGGAGGCTGGAAATCCAAAATTAGACTGTTGGCTAGTTTGGTTTCTCCTGAGACCTCTTTCTTTGGCTCGAAGATGGCTGCCTTCTCATTGTGTCCTCACATGACCTTTTCTCTGTGTACACACATTCATGGTATCTCTCTCTTGTTATGAAGAAACTAATTCTGTTGGATTAAGGTCCTTAATCTCAGGCTCTCATTTAATTGTATATACCTCCTTAAAGGTCCTGTCTCCAAATACATTCACATTACAGGGTTAGAGCTTCAACATATGAATTTGGGAGCGTGGGACACAATTTAACATATAGACTCTCCCATGATGCACTAGATTCTTTCTTCAGTAGATTTTAATACCTGTAAAGCCAAAACTAATATTACTTATGTTGAAAATAAATATCTGAATGTTTTATGATATTTTTTCCTATTAGTTATTATAAACATTGTAAGATTTTCTGTCTGTGTTGCATAGAGCAAAACTAAGCTCCTAACTACTCAAAAACAAAAACAAAGCATAAACAAAAACAAACTTGAGGATTGAATGACCAAGGATATTTTAGAGATTTACACTGTTCACTATCAGGTTGTAAGCATCAAAAAGATAAAATACATTACTTAAGTAAGGTATTATTGGTCTAGATATTTGTTCATTCATGAGAAACAGCATTCAGATTTATAAGGGGAGGTAACAAATTTATATATGCCAGTACTATGATCCTCCTGTCTCTAGATTTGCCGTTATTTTCATTGTTAACAAATCAGCGCTTTAATTGACAAAAGGTTCCCATATCTGTGCATTCCAAACTAATGAAAATTATTATAGCTAAATACGGGATCCCTGGGTGGCGCAGCGGTTTGGCGCCTGCCTTTGGCCCAGGGCGCGATCCTGGAGACCCGGGATCGAATCCCACATCGGGCTCCCGGTGCATGGAGCCTGCTTCTCCCTCTGCCTGTGTCTCTGCCTCTCTCTCTCTGTAACTATCATAAACAAATAAAAATTAAAAAAAAGATTTTAAAAAAAAGAAAATTATTATAGCTAAATAGGAATAATAATTAACAGATGAATTGTCATCCTTACTAATTAGAGGCTGAATTCCTTCTTACAATAGTTTTAATAATGTTCTATAATATTGAAATGGACTCATTCCTTAAGATCTGTTCTCATAATCATATCAATGATTATTCACATTTGCAGATCTACACACAGTTTTTTCTAAGCTACTGGTAAAAATATAATTTAGGCTTTTGTTGAGATTTTCAAATTTGTTATCCTTGTGAAATATCATATTTCTGTAAAATACCTTAATAACATAGTAGACTGGAATAACAAAATTCCTTGAGAAAGTATGTCTTAGATATGTGTTTAACTCCTATAAGTAAAAATGTGATTCTCCTATTATCTGAATATAAATTTCATTGACATTCTATGAGAAATAACAGTTCATTTATTGACTTATGCTTTCATTCAGTGAACAAATCTTCATTAAGTATTTACCAAGAAATCACTATATGTAAGACACATTCAATTTTTTAAAAAAATAGACAATTCTCAACCCCATAAGAAATTTTAAAAAACACTGAAAATGCAACATATTGCAAGGCCACAGTATATCCCTCCCATACATGTACTAATTTTCAGGGAAACTCATTTGTTTTAATAAATATGTAAGAGAAAGAAACATAAATCAGTTAACTTTTAAAAACAAGTAAGGAGAGTGCGCCGAGCTCCCTAAGGGCTGCAGCGCGCACGGCGGGACCGACCGGAGCAGTTCAGAGGAGCTCAGGCGGCGGCTCCAGGGAGGGGGCTGCGGGGCGGGAGCGCGAATCCCACAGCGCAGGCCCCGGAGCACAGGGCGCCGGGACACAGCCCAGGATCCGGCCTCCCCCGGGACAGGCAGAGGCCGGGAGGGCCCAGGACAGCAAGGACGCTCCTGCCCCGAGCTGAGCAGATCAGCGGCCCCGCC
Source organism: Nyctereutes procyonoides (assembly GCF_905146905.1). Classification (NCBI taxonomy): domain Eukaryota; kingdom Metazoa; phylum Chordata; class Mammalia; order Carnivora; family Canidae; genus Nyctereutes; species Nyctereutes procyonoides. Next base: position 46,263,810 of record NW_026575133.1, on the reverse strand, counting down.
CCGGAGCCTCCAGGCCCTGCGGACGGAGAACCGAGAGCCCCGAGCCCCGTAGTTCCTGCGGAGGCTGAATCCAGGCTTCCAGAGTTGCCATAGCAACTGCTGCTGTTCCTCCTGGGGCCCCACGGGGTAAACAACCCCCGCTGAGCCCTGCAGCAGGCAGGGGCAGAGCAGCTCCCCCAAGTGCTCACACCTGAAAATCAGCACAGCAGGCCCCTCCCCCAGAAGACCAGCTAGAGGGGCCAGTGATACTCCCCCGTGTTCCAATACAACTTGTTTTTGGCCACTCTGCACTGAGCAAAATGACTAGAAGGAAAACCTCAACTCAAAAGAAAGAATCAGAAACAGCCCTCTCTCCCACAGAGTTACAAAATCTGGATTACACTTCAATGTCAGAAAGCCAATTCAGAAGCACTATTCTACAGCTACTGGTGGCTCTAGAAAAAAGCATTAAAGACTCACGAGACTTCATGACTGCAGAATTTAGATCCAATCAGGCAGAAATTAAAAATCAATTGAATGAGATGCAATCCAAACTAGAAGTCCTAATGACGAGGGTTAACGAGGTGGAAGAACGAGTGAGTGACATAGAAGACAAGTTAATGGCAAAGAGGGAAACTGAGGAAAAAAGAGATAAACAATTAAAGAACCATGAAGACAGATTAAGGCAAATAAATGACACTCTAAGGAAGAAAAACCTACGTTTAATTGGGGTTCCCGAGGGCGCCGAAAGGGACAGAGGGCCAGAATATGTATTTGAACAAATCCTAGCTGAAAACTTTCCCAATCTGGGAAGGGAAACAGGCATTCAGATCCAGGAAATAGAGAGATCCCCCCCTAAAATCAATAAAAACCGTTCAACACCTCGACATCTAATAGTGAAGCTTGCAAATTCCAAAGATAAAGAGAAGATCCTTAAAGCAGCAAGAGACAAGAAGTCCCTGACTTTCATGGGGAGGAATATTAGGGTAACAGCAGACCTCTCCACAGAGACGTGGCAGGCCAGAAAGGGCTGGCAGGATATATTCAGGGTCCTAAATGAGAAGAACATGCAACCAAGAATACTTTATCCAGCAAGGCTCTCATTCAAAATGGAAGGAGAGATAAAGAGCTTCCAAGACAGGCAGGAACTGAAAGAATATGTGACCTCCAAACCAGCTCTGCAAGAAATTTTAAGGGGGACTCTTAAAACTCCCCTTTAAGAAGAAGTTCAAGTAACTCTGAACGTGAATGGGCTTAATGACCCCATCAAAAGGCGCAGAGTTTCAGACTGGATAAAAAAACAGGACCCATCTATTTGCTGTCTACAAGAGACTCATTTTAGACAGAAGGACACCTACAACCTGAAAATAAAAGGTTGGAGAACCATTTACCATTCAAATGGTTCTCAAAATATACCCTAAAAACTACAGAACACTTCTGAAAGAAATTGAGGAAGACACAAAGAGATGGAAAAATATTCCATGCTCATGGATTGGCAGAATTAATATTGTGAAAATGTCAATGTTACCCAGGGCAATTTACACGTTTAATGCAATCCCTATCAAAATACCATGGACTTTCTTCAGAGACTTAGAACAAATTATTTTAAGATTTGTGTGGAATCAGAAAAGACCCCAAACAGCCAGGGGAATTTTAAAAAAAGAAAACCATATCTGGGGGCATCACAATGCCAGATTTCAGGTTGTACTACAAAGCTGTGTTCATCAAGACAGTGTGGTACTGGCACAAAAACAGACATATAGATCAATGGAACAGAACAGAGAACCCAGAAGTGGACCCTGAACTTTATGCTCAACTAATATACGATAAAGGAGGAAAGACGATCCACTGGAAGAAAGACAGTCTCTTCAATAAATGGTGAAGTAAGCTAATAAAACTATAATGGAATTTTAGAAAAGAAATTGTTATGTACCTTTAAATTGTATATGAAACTGCTGACAAAAGCAATGAGTTTGTAAATAACAGAGATGAGTTGATGTTAGAAAAGCATAATTATGTCCATTGGTTAATTTCTACAGACTTACATTTCTTAATATTTGATGTTTATTGGATACTGTATTACTTTAGCCTATTGATCATAATATAACATATCCAAGAAAATAAAAATTTTATCTATTTTGAGCATTTTATTGTTCTCATTTAGTCTTGGAAACTTTATGTAATTTTAGGGCACCCAAAACATTGATTCAATCAACCAATATTCTAAGAAAGTAATTCTGAAACCATCTAAGGGAAAAGGTCAGTTTGTTTTGCTATTAAAATTCTAAATTTAGGGATCCCTGGGTGGCGCAGCGGTTTGGCGCCTGCCTTTGGCCCAGGGCACGATCCTGGAGACCCGGGATCGAATCCCACGTCGGGCTCCCGGTGCATGGAGCCTGCTTCTCCCTCTGCCTGTGTCTCTGCCTCTCTCTCTCTGTGACTATAATGAATAAATAAATAAAATCTTTAAAAAAAATAAAATTCTAAATTTATTGCCAAGTAATACTTTTTAAAAAATATATAATAACATGTGAATTAGTAGGAAAGCAATTTAAAAAGATATGCAAATTACAAGCTATTTGGGATTGTTTGTAGTTCTATAGATATATGAAAAGTTGCTCCACATCACTGATCATCAGGAAAATGCAAATCGAAGCCACAGCGAAATATCACTTCACACCTGTTAGAATGGCTATCATCAAAAAGACAAAGCGATAATAAGTGTTGGCAAGGATGTGAAGAAAAGGAAAACCCTGAACAGTGTTGGTGAAAATGTAAATTGATACAGGCATTATGGAAAACTTCATGAAGTTTCCTCAAAAAAAAAAAAAACCTAAAAATAAAACTACCATATGATTCAGCAATCCCACTTGTAGGTACATTTCAAATGAAATGAAAACAGGATCTCAAAGAGATGTCTGTACTCTCATGTTCATTGCCACAGTATTCACAATACCCAAGATATGGAAACAAGGTAAAGGTCAGTCAACAGTTGGATAGAGAAAATGTGCTATATATATGCAATAGAATATTACTTGCCTTAAAAAATTAAATCCTGATTTTTGCAACCATACAAGTGGCCTCGGAGGGCAGACACAGAAAGACAAATATCACTTGATCTCAGTTACATATGGAATCCAAAAGAGAGAGTCAAACTCCTGTAATAGAGAGTATAATGGTAGGGAATAAGGAAGATACTAATCAAAGAACTCAAACTTTCAGCTATAAGAATAATTTCTGAAAATCTGAGGTACATCATGGTGACTGTAGCTAATCATAATGTATGATAACTTGAAATTTGCTAAGAGACTAGATCTCAAATGTTCTCACCACACAAACACAAACACACACAATAAAATGGTAACCATTTGAGGTGATGGATACATCATAAATATATTTTAATTAGTCCATCGTACTTCAATAAAGCTGAAAAAAGAACACGTAGTCATTATTTATTCTTAATACAGCTATTTATTTACTTCCTATAACATATTATCATTTGTTTATGGGTCATAACCAATAGTTGTATTTCTCAAACTATAACCAGTGGCATACTTTTCCTTACAATCTTTTGTAGAATACACTGAATTTATGCTTAGTTATTGCAATATTATCAATTTTCTATTAAGATTTATAAATACTGACACTCAATTTCCATACTTTTGTTGCAGATCAGTAATTAAAAGCTTATAGTAAGACAAAGACTTCAGTCCACACTGGGAGCAGCAGCACCGCTGAGGGAGACATAAAGCAGTTATCAAAAGGTTACAAATTTCATTCCAGTAAAGAATCCATCAAATAAACAAATAGTTGGGATCCCTGGGTGGTGCAGCGGTTTGGCGCCTGCCTTTGGCCCAGGGCGCGATCCTGGAGACCACGTTGGGCTCCCGGTGCATGGAGCCTGCTTCTCCCTCTGCCTGTGTTTCTGCCTCTCTCTCTCTCTCTCTCTCTCTCTCTCTGTGTGTGTGTGTGTGACTATCATAAAAAAAATAAAATAAAATAAAATAAAATAGTTAAATCAATGCCATGGGATATTATGGACCTCTTAAATATATAAGAGATAGATCTATATTGTACTGATAGAAGCCAATTGTAAAAGCATGGAAAGTCCAAGTCCAGAATTGATGGCAATGATTTCCTTCCAAGGAAGGATACAAAATGAGGTGGAGAAAGGGGATGGAAAGTTAATGTGGATGACAGTTCTTTTCACTCTTAACCTTTCATATCCTTTAGTTTCTTTTTTAAAAAAAACTTCTGTATCTATCATTTATTCAAGTTAATTTTAAAAGTAGAATTTAATAATATAATAGAGGCATAAAGGTCTAGATAGCTTTTAGTAAAAATCTAGATACTCTTTGAATTCCTTTTAAAGTATTAACAATTTTAATAGTAATATTAGTCTTAATGCATTAATAACTCCTTTGCTCTTGTGTGTGCACCTAACATGCTATCCCTATACAACATACAAGGACACTCACATGCACACATGTGCACACATGATATATTTATGATACATGATAATTTTTCTTAAGATTGTTATGCCATTGATTTTTATTTATTCATTTTAGAAAGAAGTGGTTTTCATTAGATGTTCTAAGCACTTGTAAATTTTTTTTTCCTTAAAATTCCTTCAGGGAAAAACATCCATCCAAATAAAGGATCAAAGGACTCAAGTATGGTGAGATGTGAACGTGGCTGTTTCTCTCTTGTTTCAGTCTGAGACCTAGTCATGTTTGAACCACATGAGAAGGTCCATTTGTACATGGATGGGGATGACAACATTTCAAAGGGAAGTCCCAATATTTATTAATCAACTTTTCCTGTGATGAATAATTTTGGACATTTGAGCATATTTTTCCTGAATGCTACAGTCCGAGAGGACGAGTGACATGAATAATAGAGAACACGTAAAAAGACTGTCAGTGCGATATTTTGGGTCTTGATACCATGCAGATTCACAAGGTTGAGCCTGGTTCAGTTATATACAGATGCCATTTCTGGACACTTTGGAAGTAGATAAAAGTTGTTGAAACAAAGAACATGAAAGTACATGACAGAATTGAAACGAAATGAAGGCACTAGTCATAGTTACAGTTCTTCACCTTTCACTGGTAAGTAATTAACTGATCCATTTAACAAATAATCTTGGAACTGGACTTCCATATGCAAGACATGGTGATGCAAGGTGCTGCATGTGAAGAGTAAAATCATAGATAATTAAAACTAAGTTTCTGCCTGTAAGTATTGATAGTTCAGCAGTAGAGAGATCCCAGGTCAATAAATATTAATAACATAAGGTTGAATGTATTATGAATCGTAACAGATGTACCAAGATCTAAGAAAAATATGGACTATGGAAATGCCAACCAAGTATAGGACTTCAGGGTGGGTTTCACTAAAAAAGTTCATCCAAACAGCAAGGCTAGACTGTCAAGGAAATGTGCCCAGTTCCATCTTCTACAGAGACATTGGGAATACATTGTTTTAAGTTCTTTCCACAAGGAATTGCTGGGTCTTTAATGGGAATAGGTTGTTTTCAATTAGGAGGCCATCACAATATCGACTTAGCACCATTACAAGGTTATCAGGTGCCAAACTATCTCGTCCAGTTATAAACTCCTTTTGGTGAGTCAGTTCAAAGTCCTAAAAGGTGAGCTCTCTTGTGTTTTCTGAGCCCATGAGTCTATAGTCTGCAACTTCCACTGATGCCATATTTTCAGATTGGGAGAAAAAGTTCTTAATAATGAAATCTTCTTTTGTTCGTAATTGTTCATAATATTACAAAATCTGGACAAGATGAGATTTGGAATAAGACATGCTTAGTTATGACCCCTACTCTGAAATTTACTGGCTGTGTGACTTGGATAACTTACTTTACCCATCTACACTATTGATTGTTCACTTGTAAAATGAACATTAGATAGTATATGATAGGCATATACCTGGCACAGAGTAAGCATCCAATAACGTTTACCTATCATCATTGTTACTTAGCTGCCAAGCATGATTACTTCATATTTAAGGCTGGATATATAGTGCCTTTTGCCTATAAATATTTCCATTGATTTTCCACTTCCCCAGGTCCATTCCCTTTTTACAATCCTGTTTAAATCCAATCTTAACAATTTCTACAAATCATAGTTCTGGCTCTCAATTAAATGCTTATTTTGGCAAATGCAATTTCATGTTTATTAGTCTAGTAAGAGAGTTGGTAAGTGGTTCATATCAGTTATTTCTAGCACCACAATTTGAATATGGTAGAAATACAATCAATATGATTGGAAGAATGGATAGGCTGCCTACACTAAAATTATGGTGTGAATTTGGTCGATCTATTCTGCTTTCCCAAATCTTAGTTTTATCATGTGGAAAAGAGATGTTAAGCATAATATTTCAGAGGGTCATACTTCTTGATCTGAGACTAGTTTTTTTTCCAGCTTTCTGTAACATCCTGTGGTATCAGTGGCAATAGCACCACCATTACCCACACCATCCATTGTATAGCAATGGTATACCATGACCAGTTACTTCTGGAACAGCAATTTGATTGAAATAGATTCTCATTGAATATTTAAAGCTTAATTTGATTTGAATAATATTTACTTGGATATTACTTGATGTTTACTGGATCTGCAATCAGGTAACCTGGATTCAAATCTTGGCTCTATGAAAAAAAAAAAAAAACAACAGCAACAAATCTTGGCTCTATAGATCATTATTTCATAATTCTGAGAGTTTTATTCAAAAGATAGATGATTCCAGAAAGATATCTGATAATGGATTTTCTCAGGAGTTTCTGAAAAGAATTACTGGCTTTCATGTTAATGTACATTAAAATTTGCTATTTCTCTTTCCCAGAGGCTAGGGATAAGGTATGTTAAAAAGAAGAAAGGAAGAAGAAGAAGAAGAAGAAGAAGAAGAAGAAGAAGAAGAAGAAGAAGAGAGGGCAGCAGCCCGGGTGGCTCAGCAGTTTAGTGCTGCCTTCAGTCCAGGGTGTGATTCTGGAGTCCCGGGATCAAGTCCCATGTCGGGCTCCCTGCTTCTCCCTCTGCTGGTGTCTCTCCCTCTCTCTCTCTTTCTCTGTGTCTCTCATGAATAAATAAATAAAATCTTTTAAAAAAAGAGAAGAGAAATAATGATAGGCAAACAATATTGTTAATCGAACACTGAGCCAGGAATCTGTATGTAAAAAGCCAAGTCTTTTCAGACTAAACATGAGTGGTTGCATGCCTGAGCAGTTTCCAATCACCACCATCACCTTAGAGTAATATAGATTCCGACTCCATTAACCTAAAATAAATGTATTATTCCAAATAGTTTTCATGAGAATATTGATGAAAATGATATTGCCATTTAACTTTTTAAAAGGTGTTTCTCAAAACCAACTCATCTCTTTAACTTCAAGTGAATACACACCATACCACCACCATATCCCATCATAGCAACAATCCTAGAAAAGTACTGTTAGATCCTAAGTAGAAAGTGAAAGTGAGTTTCTAGGAACCTCCTTCAGGCCACCTACCTGCAGTTTTTAGGTTATACTGGATTTCATGCTTCTGGACAACTATAAGGATGATAAGCCCATGTTACAGAGACTGGAGCCTTCCCATCTCTATTTGATTAATCATTTACTTATCTAATCATTAATTTAATCACTTAACATTTATTTAATGGTTGGTACAGCCAAGGCACCACACTCTCTGTGGTTGCTAACAAACAAAACTATTCTGTTTTTTTATTTGTTTCCACAGTAATTTTTTTTTTTTTTTTGTACAGAGCTTCCAGTCTAGACTGGTAAATTTTTTTTAAAGATTTTATTTATTTACTTGACATAGAGGGAGATAGAGAGAGTACAAGTAAGGGAAGCAGCAGGCAGAGGAAAAGGGAGAAAAAGCAAGTTCCCCACTGAGCAGGGAGCCCAATGTGAAGCTCCATCCCAGGACCCTGGGATCATGGCCTGAGCTGAAGGCAGAAGCTTAATTGACTGAGCCCCTCAGGTGCCCTAGCCTGGTAAATTTTGCATAAGATGACTTCTATGTATACAAAGGTTTGGGGAATATGTATAAGGAAATACATGACTAGATGGTTTGGGGAAGTATATAGAACAAAAAAATGAACCCCCATTAACTATATCTTCAGTCAATGTTCCATCTAAAATCCATAAACATACCTGGGATTTTTTTTGTATATTTACAGGTATGTTTATGTTCCCACATAAGATATAAGCTCACATTGTTGAAACCTGTGTTCAGTTTTTTTTTTTAATTTTTCAGTATAGTTGACACAAAATATTACATTAGTTTCTGGTGTACAACTTCCCAAGTTCATAGGGCAAGGGAGGTAAAACTGAATTGTAAGTCATCAGAGAAGGAGTAAAACCATGAGAGACTCAACTCTAGGAAACAAACTGAGTGTTGTTGGAGGGGGTGGGGGGGGTAACTAGGTGATGGGCATTAAGGAGAGCATGTGATGTGATGAGCTCTAGGTGTTATATGCAACTGATAAGTTGTTTAACATTGTTTCTGCGACTAACGATGTATTATATGTTGGCTAATTGAATTTAAATTTAAAAAGTAAAATTTTAAAAAGTTAATTACTCATAGTTTCACTGTTGATCAAAAGCCTGCCTACTAAGATAAGTAGTTTTGTATGGCATATGTATTATATAGTGAATTCTTAAAATAAAGAAAATAAGAAAAGAAAATATTATTAAGAAAATCATAAGGAAGATTATTTTTTATTCATCTCTTATGTTTTTTGAATTGCACATATGGGTTAAATTGTATGGCATTTGTCTTTCTCATTCTGACTTTAACATAATACTCAGAAGTGAAGTACTCTATGTATCAAAAAAAGAAAAAGAAATTTCTGTATAAATGGACCCATGAAGTTCAAACCCATATTGTTCCAGAATCAACTGTACTTTCTTATTTTTCTTTCTTTTTTTTTTTTTGGTACTTTCTTCTTTTAATTGAAACATGGAAGACTAGTATAAGGAGGTGTGCTTTAAAGCTAATCATTAACATTAACCTGTAAGATGAATGTCCTAGTAACCAAATTACAAAAGAAGAAATAAAGCTAGAAAGATGAAGAACAATTTCCCCATCTCTGAAAGTAGTAAATACTGGATCTTTATATAAATTTAAGTCTTTTTGTATCTTGCTTTAGTTTGTTTGTTTGCTTCTTAAATTTCATTCAGTATTTCATTTGTAAAATTGGAAAGATAAATAGAATGGTCTTGTCAAAAGAAATAAAATTTTTAAATAAGAATGCTCGAATTTGGGGCGTATCACTTTTAAACAGCCTTATTTTGATAGCTCAGGCTTATTTTAGGCACTTTTTTTTTTTTACTTGAGGAAAGTTCTGAATTTATTATCGAGCAATATGGAACTGCAACAGAGGTTCTTATGAAGAGCCTGGATGGGTACAAAAGAAACAAAAGGGGACAAAAGTGAGAGTACTTGCCTTTTGGGATTCCCCCAGAAGTAGTTAATAAAGCACATAATTGGATTCAGGTGCTATACTTGGGAAGCGATTCCAAAAGGCACTAGTAAGAAAGTGTGGAAGGTGAGACTAGGAAAAAGTGAACCCTAGTATCTAGTGCATCGATGGCTTCTGGGTAACTATGGTTCAACCCGACGGTGGACCCTTTGAGTAGTATTATAGGAACTTCTTCACAAGTGTCTCACCAAAGATGGAGATAGTCAAAAGCATTTAGCTACAATATTCTCTACTCCTACAGTTGGAAATTCCTCACAGAGGCTCTAATTCCTCTGTCTAGTCCTCCAGTTCTAGGTTGTGGTTGTGTTTGCTTGAATGGCATTCCAAGGCAAAGAGCAAAAACAGAATGGCTTGGCAGAAAGCTACAAAGGGCAGGGAACTATCCACCACCATTGTGCTGAAATCAAGTGGGCAGAAGGAATATCGTATAGGGCATCACAAACATGAGCTTCAGTCTTATTACCTGTTAAGCAGTGAACATTCAGGCCTTGATTAGAATTATAAACCAGATAGAAAAATCTCTGTGGGGCTGTCCCATCCCTTCATCAATAAACTCTCTTCTGCGTTCTCCTCATCCACTATCCTACACTACTCCCACACAAGCCCTACTTGCATCTTGCCATCATTAAACACATTATGTGCCTCAACAAAAATGTTTAAGTGGTGTTAATTGATAAGCTATATTTCACAGGCATAATTAAATTCTAATCACATGCCTTCCAAGTAGAGAAAGATTCATGGGACTGAGGAAATGTATTACACAGCAGCTGGATGGTGAGACTATTATTTGGAGGCTGGTTTTAATTCTACCTAATTGTAATGGGGACCCTGGCAAGGAGAAAGAAAAATAAATATGTTCAGGGAAAATGTATTCACCAATTTATTCATTTGTGTTTTTATTCAATCCAATCAATACTGATTTACAAGGGGCCTTTTATGTGCCAGGCATGGTTTAGGATGTTACAGATATTACAAAATACAACTTAGAACAAGCTGGAAAAAGTCACAGGTCACAAAACTCAAGTAACTTTGGTTTTGAGAAGAGATGCGATGAATATGTAACAAATAAATTAATGGGATAATTGCTTATTCCAACCAGCACAATGATGAAATAAAGAGTTACTGGATAGGAGAGGAGGGGTAGAAGGGCTTTAGATATGTTGGGAGAAAAGGCCTCTTTTTTTTAAGTTTTTTTTTTAGATTTATTTATTTATTTATTTATTTATTTATTTATTTATTTATGATAGAGATAGAGAGAGAGAGTGAGAGAGAGAGAGGCAGAGACACAGGAGGAGGGAGAAGCAGGCTCCATGCTGGGAGCCCGACGTGGGACTCGATCCCGGGACTCCAGGATCAGGCCCTGGGCCGAAGGCAGGTGCTAAACTGCTGAGCCACCCAGGGGATCCCCAGAAAAGGCCTCTTTAACAATGTAATATGTATCCCAAATTCTTTAGAGCAGAAAAACAGCCCACCATGTTCTAAGACTCCAGAAAAATCAGTCACATCGTAGTCTACGTGAGGAGTAGTGCTGTACATAGTGCATAGCCACACGTGATAGCATTGATGGAAAAGACAAAGATTTGGAAAGGAACGTTCTAGGCCAAACAAACAGTAAACATACATGATGTGAGTCAGGAATTTATAAGTTTAATTCTGGAGACTAATGTGTGTGTGGAAAAAAAGTGGAGAGACAGTGGTTAAAAGGAACAGACAAGAGCCAATCATGCAGAATCTTGTAGACCATGGGAAAGAGTTATGATGAAGATGGGAAAAGAGGAAAAAAAGGAAAGAAGAAAAGGGGGGGAGTGGGAGAGGAGGAAATATAAAAGGAGGAGAAGACTAAACAAGTAAGAACAATATACAGAACCGAAAAGTGGTAATGCTGCTAAGGGACAAAATTGAGGAGCCCTGTGATTTAGAAGAAATGATTAAAATGCAGAAAACAAACATGTTAGAATGTGTCAGTATCTTAGAGAAAAGAACACCCTAGAAACCTCAGAGGTGTAATAGGTGTATTTTTGGATGTGTAAAGAACTATAATCTGGAAGGGAAAACTCATGAAGAGATAGGAAATGTTTCTTCTGCCTCGTTGAGATTGTAAAGCCATGTGCCATTCAGTCATTCTTATGGAGACAAGTATGGACAGTCTTACAATATCTATGAAAAAATTAAAAATCCAAATCTCCTGTGTTATATTTTATTTATACTTTAGTAATCCCAGGAGACAGATTTTCCCAGCATGTTCTTGTGTTGACTTAATTTCAAATGTGTCGAAAAGAAAAAACTGAAGCAGTTATACAGCTTGACAGGCATAAACAGGTTTTGCTCTGCTACCCACATATTCTGTAAGATTGTCATTCTTTTTGTCTTTCCACTTGGCGTTCACGATGCACAGTACCAATTATTCAGTTGTGGAGAAATTCCGGTGTTGTTTTGAAATGAGCTATAATCAGTTATAAAATTTGACATGCATGTAATGTAATGTCCAAAGACATTAGGGCTCTCGGATAGGTTTTCTATTTGTAGTGATGATAGAGACAAGATGAGGATTTAATTTGCTACTTCTCACTCATCCAAAAGGTGCAACCTATGTTCCTCTTTTTAAAATTTCTCTGTGGAGAGATATGAAAACGTCGGGTCTGTTACCTCACTGTGTGTCTTGTGTTTGATTTAATGGACAGAATGTCAGATGGAGGCCGCACCCAGCACAGCGTGTCTAAGAACACAATATGCGAAAGCAGATCCAGCCAAGAGTCTCTGGGCTTCACAGTGGCTGGGCTGCTTAAAGAATGTTTACCAAAGGGACACCTGGGTGGCTTAGTCGGTTAAGGGTCTGCCTTTGGTTCAGGTCATGATCCCAGGATCCTGGGATCGAGTCCTGCATCACACTCCTTGCCCAGTGGGGAGCCTGCTTCTCCCTCTGTCTGCAGCACCCTCTGCTTGTGCGCTCTGACAAATAAGTAAAATCTTTAAAAAAAAAGAGTTTAACATCTCAGATCAAGTGTCTAGTATATAAGGATTTGGAGAAGGCTGCTTGACCCCGTGGATGCCATTTATGTGGACAGAGTGGCTCATATGTCCCCAAGGCTTGCGTGTACTTGGTGCTCTCTCATGGTCAGTGTTAAGTAACCAGGCTCTGCTTTTGGAGGCGCACTGTATGTCGATTTAGAAATGGAAACTGCTCTGGTGTTACATTCTATTACTGCTTAGCCACACCAGAAAGTAAAGCTCTAAATTCTAAAGAATCCCAAGTCCACGTTAGCATATTTTTAAAAAGTTTTTGTCCATTCCATTCAATCATTTATGCAACAAATATTTATTGTGCACATGTTTTGTACCAGGTGGTATGAGAAAAATGCAGACAACATAGGAATCCCCAAGATCCCCCCTAAGCAGTGTGGTACTCCAACAAATCAGCCTGTCCCAGATGCGGCCCGACTGTTATTTCAGATCTTTAATAGTATCATATCCCAGGGATCTCGTGAGAGGCCTGGGTGGGATCTCTCACTCCTCCTAATATCAGGAAATAAAATGTAACAAAAGCTCATGAGACCAAATCATCTCTGAAGCCTAAATACATGCAGTTAGATGGTGTGATCCACTCTAGTTTGTGAACAAGAGAACTTTAGATATCGAATAAATAGAAAAGCTTAGACATGTTGTCAGCAAGGTGCTTTGGTCTGTAGGACAACTTTGATTTGTTAGACTGTTTGATGTGAATTTCCTATGGAAATAACGGTCTTTGAGTAAGGAAAGATCTCTGTGATGATGCCTCAGGAAATAATGGGTGAACTGGTCACTGTTTTTAAGTGTGTAACCTGTGGTACCTCCATCTAGAAATGAGCTGTGTAGAGACCAAATGCTATAGAACATGCTGCTTATCTAATGCGCCAGAGTCAGAATTTTATCTGATACTCAGGGCTGGACTTTCTTGCACTAATACTGAGACACCCATAATTATCACTATGTCTATATATTTACCAGTTTTAATAACTGTACATATACTCACAATAGCATAAATTATCAACCTGGGGCTTCACGTAAAAATATACGTATACAAATAAATTGTGTGTGTGTGTGAATTTGTGTAAATATACATACAAACACATTTACACACACACACAGCCACACACACTGGGATTTAGGTGTTCACTCACACCACTGTATTAGATCAGTGGCTTTTTTTAAATTTATTTTTTTTTAAATTTTTTTTATTAATTTTTATTTATTTATGATAGTCACAGAGAGAGAGAGAGAGAGGCAGAGACACAGGCAGAGGGAGAAGCAGGCTCCATGCACCGGGAGCCCGACGTGGGATTCGATCCCGGGTCTCCAGGATCACGCCCTGGGCCAAAGGCAGGCGCTAAACCGCTGCGCCACCCAGGGATCCCTAAATTTATTTTTTTATTGGAGTTCAATTTGCCAACATATAGCATATCACCCAGTGCTCATTCTGTCAAGTGTCCCCTAAGTGCCTGCCACCCAGTCACCCCCACCCCCCGCCCACCTCCCCTTCCACTACCCCTGGTTCGTTTCCCAGAGTTAGGAGTCTCTCATGTTCTGTCTCCCTCACTGATATTTCCCACTCATTTTCTCTCCTTTTCCTTTCACTCCCTTTCACTATTTTTTATATTCCCCAAATGAATGAGACCATAAAATGTTTGTCCTTCTCCGATTGACTTACTTCACTCAGCATAATACCCTCCAGTTCCAACCACGTTAAAGCAAATGGTGGGTATTTGTCATTTCTAATGGCTGAGGAATATTCCATTGTATACATAGACCACAGCCTCTTTATCCATTCATCTTTCGATGGACACCGAGGCTCCTTCCACAGTTTGGCTATTGTGGACATGGCTGCTAGAAACATCGGGGTGCGGGTGTCCCAGCGTTTCATTGCATCTGTATCTTTGGGGTAAATCCCCAGCAGTGCAATTGCTGGATCGTAGGGCAGGTCTATTTTTAACTCTTTGAGGAACCTCCACACAGTTTTCCAGAGTGGCTGCACCAGTTCACATTCCCTCCATCAGTGCAAGAGGGTTTTCCCATTCTCCGCATCCTCTCCAACATTTGTTGTTTCCTGCCTTGTTAATTTTCACTATTCTCACTGATGTGAGGTGGTATCTCATTGTGGCTTTGATTTGTATTTCCCTGGTGGCAAGTGATGCGGAGCATTTTCTCATGTGCATGTTGGCCATGTCTATGTCTTCCTCTGTGAGATTTCTCTTCATGTCTTTTGCCCATTTCATGATTGGATTGTTTGTTTCTTTGCTGTTGAGTTTAATAAGTTCTTTATACATCTTTGATACTAGCCTTTATCTGATAGGTCATTTGCAAATATCTTCTCCCATTCTGTAGGTTGTCTTTGAGTTTTCTTGACTGCATCTTTTGCTGTGCAGAAGCTTTTTATCTTGATTAAGTCCCAAAAATTCATTTTTGCTTTTGTTTCCCTTGCCTTCATAGATGTATCTTGCAAGAAGTTGCTGTGGTCAAGTTCAAAAAAGGTGTTGCCTGTGTTATCCTCTAGGATTTTGATGGAATCTTGTCTCACATTAAGATCTTTCATCCATTTTGAGTTTATCTTTGTGTATGGTGTAAGACAATGATCTAGTTTCATTCTTCTGCACGTGGCTGTACAATTTTCCCAGCACCATTTATTGAATGAGAAAGGAGGGATCACCACCAATACCAAGGAAATACAAACGATTTTAAAAACATATTATGGGCAACTATATGCCAATAAATTAGGCAATCTAGAAGAAATGGGAGCATTTCTGGAAAACCACAAACTACCAAAACTGGAACAGGAAGAAATAGAAAACCTGAACAGGCCAATAATCAGGGAGGAAATTGAAGCAGTCATCAAAAACCTCCCAAGACACAAAAGTCCAGGGCCAGATGGCTTCCCAGGGGAATTCTATGAAACGATTAAAGAAGAAACTATACCTATTCTACTAAAGCTGTCCCAAAAGATAGAAAGAGATGGAATACTTCCAAACTCGTTCTATGAGGCCGGCACAACTTTAATTCCAAAACCAAAGACCCCCCCAAAAAGGAGAATTATAGACCAATATCCCTGATGAACACAGATGCAAAAATTCTCAACAAGATACTAGCCAATAGGATCCAAAAGTACATTAAGAAGGTTATTCACCATGACCAAGTGTGATTTATCCCTGGGATGCAAGGCTGGTTCAACACTCGTAAAGCAATCAACTTGATCGATCATATCAACAAGAGAAAAAACAAGAACCATATGTTCCTCTCAATAGATGCAGAGAAAGCATTTGACAAAATACAGCATCTATTCCTGATCAAAACTCTTCAGAGTGCAGGGATAGAGGGAACATTCTTCAGCATCTTAAAAGCCATCTATGAAAAGCCCACAGCAAATATCATTCTCAATGGGGGAACACTGGGAGCCTTTCCCCTAAGATCAGGAACACGACAGGGATGTCCACTCTCACCACTGCTATTCAACATAGTACGAGAAGTCCTAGGCTCAGCAATCAGACAACAAAAAGAAATAAAAGGCATTCAAATTGGCAAAGAAGTAGTCAAACTCTCCCTCTTCGCAGATGACATGATACTATGCATAGAAAACCCAAAAGACTTCACCTCAAGATTGCTAGAACTCAGGCAGCCTTTCGGCAGTGTGGCAGGATACAAAATCAGTGCCCAGAAATCAGTGGAATTTCTATACATTAACAATGAGACTGAAGAGAGAGAAATTAGGGAGGCAATCCCATTTACAACTGCACCCCAAAGCATAAGATACCTAGGAATAAACCTAACCAAATAGGTAAAGGATCTATATGCTACAAACTACAGAACACTTCTGAAAGAAATTGAGGAAGACACAAAGAGATGGAAAAATATTCTATGCTCATGGATTGGAAGAATTAATATTGTGAAAATGTCAATGTTACCCAGGGCAATTTACACATTTAATGCAATCCCTATCAAAATATCATGGACTTTCTTCAGAGAGTTGGAACAAATCATCTTAAGATTTGTGTGGAATCAGAAAACACCCCGAATAGCCAGGGGAATATTAAAAAAGAAAACCAGAGCCGGGGGCATCACAATGCCAGATTCCAGGTTGTACTACAAAGCTGTGGTCATCAAGACAGTGTGGTACTGGCACAAAAACAGACACATAGAGCAATGGAACAGAATAGAGAATCCAGAAATGGCCCCTCAACTCTATGGTCAACTAATATTTGACAAAGCAAGGAAGACTATCCACAGTTGCTTTTTTCCCAGGTTTTATGACTTCAGCTTTTAAACTTCTTCACATCCCTACCTTCTCCCACATTATGTAATATCTAACCTTTATAGTAAGTGAATGATTCTTATAATACTCAGGATGGCTGAGCTTCTACGATTGAATTCTGATTAATAAATATGTGGGGTAGATGAAGGAATGACAGTCTTTATTTTTATTATTTTTTTAGAGATTTTATTTGTTTATTCATGAGAGACACACAGAGAGAAAGGCAGAAACATAGGCAGAGGGAGAAGCAGACTCCCTGTGGGGAGTCTGATGCAGAATTGGATTCCAGGGCCCCGGGATCACAACCTGAGCCAAAGGCAGACACTCAGGTGCCCCGATAATCTTTATTTTTAAATGGATCATTCTGACTGCTGTTGGGAAGATGTGTAAGAAAGAATTAATAGGCCTTAATAAAATGTTAAAATAAAATATCTGTGTTTAGATTTCAGAATCTCTTAAAAAATGTAAAGCTCTTGACAATATTAGCCAATAATGAGCTGAGTGGTTGCTTCTCCGTAATTGGAACAGGTGGCTTCTGGTTTTTCACAGTCTCCACTGGTCCTTATTATCTTCTACATTTCTCATTTCATTCCTTGGCAACATATGTCTGGTTCCTGTATGTCAGCCTTTTATGCAGTGTTTAATAAACAATACTCTTCTTTTTGGTGATCTGTTATTATTATTAAGTTTCCTGGAAGAATGGAAAGAATATTGGGCTTTGAGCCAGAATCTCTGAGCACAATTAATGTGTCACTAATTACTCCAGTTACACTGGACCTCTCAGAATCTTCTAATATGTAACAATGAGGATAAAAACATCTGCTCCATCTCCCCACAGAGCTGTTGTGGGGATCTAATGGAGGTAATAACTCTCCTTCTGTGGCTTTAATATTGTGCAGAGCCGCCTCTCACTTTTTTCTGCCTTCTACTTTAATTTCTTGTGTAGTTTGTATGTTGTTCTTCACCACGAGGTCATTAAGTCCTTGAAGACTAGTCACATGTCTGATCCATCTTTGCATCTCCCATGGTTGAACATAGAGCTTTGAATACAGTGACACTAAATAAAAAGTTAAGTTTGTTAAGCAATGTGTATGAGAGATTTTATAAACTGTGAATGAACCGCAACCTATAAAAGTCTAACACATTGCCAAATCAATTCCCTGATTCTCTGACTGACTTCTAATAGGATTACCAGCAGTCTGGGTAGGTCCACTATCAACCTGAACACACCAGCAGATCTTGACAGTAGTGATTAGTTTGTCTTGTTGGCAGATTTCCAGAAATCTAACTCAAAGTGACTTAAGCTCTGCAGGATGGAGAAGTCCACAGGTAAGAAATGGTCCAGATGTGACTTGATTAGGGTACTGTTGCTTCTTCTCTGATTCTCATGGCTTGGTTCTGTTCTGTCTTACTTCTTTCACTTTAAGCTGGATTGCCTAATCATGAAACGACATGATGTAGCAGTTTTAGGTTTCATGTCTGCTCACAATACTGCATAGAAGAGAGAACATTTATGTCCCCAAATTCCTAGCAAATATCCGGGCATCCATGTTCATTGGACATAGAGAGTTTGGCTAAGGAGTAAGTTACCTGGAAATATGGCAAGATGGGCTACATAACCCTGGATGATACTTATCAGAAGTGCTATTGACCTTTTGGGTGTAACATTTCTTTGATGAGTTGAAACACACACACACACACACACACACACACACTTTTTTGTTTTGTTTTGTTTTGTGGTTTGTTTGCTGTCACTCAGTGTCATGGCACCTTTTAGACACTGAGATAACTGAGAATGTCCCCATCTGGTGGACTTCAGTGGGGGTGCCTCGCTGGTTAGGACTAATGAGAGCTCTTTTCTAAATTTGGTGTGGAATCAAATGCTACACACTCAAGAAATGGTGGATTAGCTGCTGGGGATTCAGTTACAACACCTCTCATGGACTGAATGTCCCCCTGCCCTGCTTTCACCCAAATTCATGTACTAAAGTCCTCATTTCCACAGTGATAGTGTTTGGAGATGAGAAGTTTGGGAGGTCATTAGGGTTAGACGAAGTAATGAGGGTGGAGCCCCATGATGGGATAAGTACCCATAAGAAGAAGAACTAAACACCAGAGCGCATGCGCTTGCTTTCTCTCACTCTGTCTCCTTGCTCTCCTCCATCATGTGAGAATATAACAAAAAAGAAGACATCTGCAATCTAAAACCTGACCATACACTCAAACTATAGCACTTCTAGCCTCCAGAACTGTGAGAAATAAATGTCTGTTGTTTAAGCCACCCAGTCTATTGTATTTAGCTATGGGCAGCCAGAAATGACTATGATAGCATCCAATACTGTCAGGCAGCCAGAAACTTCGGCAAGACTGGTGGCCACTTCCCTTGTGTAGCATCGCAACACAGAGACCAAAAAATTCTCCTCTCCCTCCCATTCTATCATGAAAAAAAATGGCAACCATTTACTGCCACTATGTTGGGGACTTTATGGTACTTTATCTCATATAATATTCCTAACGACTCTGCAGTCAGATGAGGAAACTCAATGAATTAATACATTTCCTGTTACCTCAGTTGATAGGAGGCTATACCAGGAGTCAGCAATTTTTTTTTTTTTTTGTAAAGGGACAGATAGTTAATATTTAGCTTCTGTAGATGGTAGTCTGTCAAAACTACTCTGTCATGGAAGCAGCCATGAACTATGGAAATAAATGGGCATATAGTTTGTTTTAATAAAACCATTTATAGCCACTCCAATTTGAATTCATGTAATTTTCACATGCCAGTCAATATCCTTCTCCTGTAGATTCTTTTTAGCCACAGAAAAATGCAAAAGCCATTCTTAGATCATGAGTATATCAAGACAGGCTGGATTTGGCCTGCAAGTCATAATTTTCTGATTCCTGAGGTACAGCATGTTGCCATCCAGCAAAGTCTAACTGGATTCTAGGATGGAATTGGGAGCATTTCTGTGTCTGTCTGGTTGTGAAGGCACCACTCTTAGCTTCATACCCTTTTGGAAAGTGCTCTCCATGCCCACATTGTCAGGGACCCACAGTCTCTAAACTCTAAAACCATTGGGTCAATCCATCTACGTGGATTCAAGGCTTCAGTGGTCACAAAGTCACGTTCTCTAAGAACATTATAGAATGCCTCAAATCTCACCAAGGATGTCTGTCACCTCTTTGCTATTGTCTATAACTTTGTATTCATTAAGAAAAGGTATTCTTTATAGATTTTGGAATATTACTCAGCCATCAAAAAAGAATGAAATCTTGCCATTTTTAATAACATGGATGGAACCAGAGGGTATTATGCAAAGTGAAATAAATCAGAGAAAGACAAATACCATATGATTTCACTCGTATGTGGAATTTAAGAAGCAAAACAGATGGCCATGGGGGAAGAGAAGGAAAAATAAAATAAGATAAAAAACAGAGAGGGAGGCAAACCACAAGAGATGTAGAATTCTCGAAAACAAATTGAGGGTTACTTGAAGGAGTTGGGTAGGGGGAGGGGTAACTGGGGGATGGGCATTAAGAAAGGTACTTGATGTAACCAGCACTGGGTGTTATATGCAACTGATGAATCACTAAATTCTATTTCTGAAAGTAATAATACAGTATATGTTCATAAATTGAATTTAAATAAAGAATTTTTTAAAAGATATTCTTTAGCCTGATATTGGCCTATCAATTTTTCTACTGTATACTTTTGTTTTGAGCATAAGCATTAAAAAGTTGGATATTAGGGCAAGTGTTCCATATCTCCTTTCTTCCCTTCTTTAAGAATTATCCCACGCCACCAAAGGCAATCAGGAACCGACACCTGTCATTTAGCACCAGCTGGACTTGCTCATCAGCGATTCATCCTGGACCAAGTTCAGGACCAGCCTGAGGCAGAGGCAAATGAGGCAGCTGCCTGGGGGAGAATCAGTACAAACTTGAACAGGTGCCTGGAGGCCCAAATAGTTCAAATATTTTAGATGGGAGGCTTGCCCATAAATAATTTTAAACATACACATTTATCTTTTGGTTTTGATTTCAAGTGCATTTTTGTAAAAGCACTTCAGTTTCCTTCTGGAGATTCACTATTTAAGAAAGGACTCCTAACTCTGGGAAATGAACTAGGGGTGGTGGAAGGGGAGGAGGGCGGGGGGTGGGGGTGACTGGGTGACGGGCACTGAGGGGGGCACTTGACGGGATGAGCACTGGGTGTTATTCTGTATGTTGGCAAATTGAACACCAATAAAAAAATAAATTTATTATTAAAAAAAGAAAGGATTCATGTATTTTTTCTGTTTTTTTAACATGATAAGTCATTATATTAAACACTCAGCTTAGTGAGCTGTTTTACATATCCAGCTATATACATATATATTATAAAAAATATATATATAATATAAATAGAAATGCAAGTCTCCAAACTAAGAAAAAAAAAACCTGCTTCCTATAAAACCTCCCATTAAAGTATAAGATGTGTAACAATTTTTCCTTTAATATTTCATTGTAATTCAGTTCTGAATTTGAGTTGTGTGAACCCACTGGCTTCTAGACACAGTCATATGAAGCCATTCATGACTATTTGTAAGCTGTGGCTGTGCTGAGTAAGCCTTTGTCTGCTAAATGTAATTTAAGGTGAGGTTTAAGTACAGATGCCTGGTAATCACATAGGAAGATTTTTGTTGTTGTTGTTGTTGTTGTTTTTTCACTTTCAGCTCCCTATACTGAAGTGAGCACCCAAACCATGTGGCTCTGGGAGTTAGTTCTCATATCCATCTAGACAGGATCAATACTGTTAGAAGAATGTTATTTAAATACCTTGCTTTATGATTTGGGTTGCTGTTTGCTATCATTTTGTTATTTTATTTTAAAGATATATTTATTTATTTGAGAAAGAGTGAGCATGAAGTGGGGGAGAGGTAAAGGGGAAGAATCTCCAGCAGATTCACTGCTGAGCTGTGGGGCTCAGTCTCACAATCCATGAGATCATGACCTGAGCCGAAACCAAGAGTCGAAGGCTTAACCAACTGCAACTCCCAGGTGCTCCGTATCATTGTTTGTTTGTTTGTTTGCTTTAGTTTAGTTTTGTTTTATTGATTGGTCGTTCTCATTTCATAACATCAGCCTTAGACCAATAAATGTAACTCACATTTTTGTCTCAAAGGAAAAAAGACACCGATTTGGTGCATCAAAGGAAAAAAGACACCGATTTGGTACATCGACAACTTAAGAACTTGTCAAATACCATTGAGCCTTTATTTTGTTTTTTTTTTCTTTTGCAAAATTATGATTTCATTTGTCTTTCTTCTGGATCACTTGTATTGCTACTATTCCTAGGAAATGGTATCATTAATGGCATGCATATTAATGAAGATGCATTTGCTAACACATATTGTTGGAAATGTTACATAGGAAAACCATTCCCTCATCCTTTTATGACATTATACTTACTGGATTTCTTCTGCATATTAAGCCCTCTGTGGATATAGTTTAAAAATAAGTCAGACACATCTGCCACCCTGATGCAGCCACCAATCTAATAAGAGAGGTACTAAATAAGTAAGAAATATTAGGATATGTCTTAGAATATAATGTGGTATGTGGAAATATAATTAAATGCCAACTCTATTAATGCTAAATGGGGTACTCTCCCCAAATACATATGTGACTGAGTGTGGCAGTACGTGGAAAAGGAAAAGTTGCTGGGTATATCTGTGATGAGAAGATATCCATAAGAAATAGGACCATCAGAAAATGTTACATGATTACTCATAGCAGTCGTTGACTGTGGATATGATCCCAGTTTTTCAACTGAAGAAATTGAAGTTCAGAGAGATTAAGTACCCAAGAAGGTCCAGCACTAAGTGGTTTGGCCAAGATTTGGAGAGACAGCCTCACGTACCTGGAGGTGCAGATTACGCATTTCATAACCCTTAGGTCCAGCCTCTGTCACTTGCTGGCTTTGTGATTTGGGTATGTTGCTTAACCTCTGTGTGACTCAGTTTCTTTATCTACAAAATGGGTGTATGAAGAGTCCCTCCCTCTTCCCTCACTTGAATTGCTGTAAAGATTAGATTATGCAATATTAGCCAAGAGCTTAGAATGTGGCTGGAATAAAACTAGATCCACATAAGTATTTGCTAAACGAAATTAATTTAAAATATGAATGTCAGGTCTGTCTGACTCCAAAACCTGTTGTTTTTATACTGCCCTGAGCTATCTCTCAGGGTACAGCTATGAGTACTAGGTTTATCTCTCTTTCCTTCTCTTTCCCACCCACTGCAGCCCTTTGAGGTCAAAAGAAGAGAGACAGAAGTATGGTGGAAATAAGAAAACATGAATTCTCCATTCTGGTATTATGGCTACCAGGCTTACTTTCTCAGAAAAAAAGGACTAATTCGGGTTTGTTTGCAGGGCAGTTCAGACCAACTTATTGTTGCTCCAGGGCCTTCATGGAAAGAAAGAAAAAAGGAACAAAAACCTATTTATGCATGACATTTCATTTGGAGAAAAGATTTCTTCCATCCTCCAAATTATGTTTTTAGACAAAACAGTTGAGTTCATATAAACAATCCTAAGTCTCCTTTCCAGAGGGTGTATTAATCAAGGTATCATGGCTGGGTAGTAGTTGAATCATTTAGCAACTTTTAGAAAACAATTGAATAAACGAATGGCTATTTATTTTATTTTAAGATGTCTATTTAATTTAAAGTAAAAATATTTATTTTATTTTAATCAATACAAAATTTGTAACCACTAGGGGCAAAGGAAATGTCATTGTGATAACTTTGGATATGCCTAGAATTATGTTATACCATAGGGTGTAATTATATATTTGGTCACAAAAATTTTAATGGAAAATAGTCTCATTTTATCAACTAGACAAGGGAACTTCAAATAAATATCAGTTTGATCTCCTTAGTTATTTATAACCGCTAATAAAATAGATAAATCAACTTAGCCACTATCTCCTTGAAGTCCAGAAATGCTGTTTTCTAGATTAAAAAAAAAAAGTTTGCTTATCAACACTCCAGAGAACAAATAAATCTTATGATTAATTCTTCATAAATAGCCTGATTTATAACATTTCCTAGGTGCAAAGTAAATCAAGCTGTAAAAATGCCTGCTCTACAATAAACAGGTTGATGTTTTATCAAATGATGCTAAATATTTAAGAATTGGAAAAGTAGTTTAGACTGCATATATTTTATTTTAGTCCTTTTAGAGGTGTAACACCTTATTAAGATAAAGTTACCACTCTAAATCCAATCACTTGAATTTTATAGTAAATTGTTTTCTAAATCTATTTATGCGTATTCCTTAATAAAACCATAACAAGTTTAATAAAAAAAATTTAAAGGTACATGAGCATGTGCTTCTCAGGGAACAACTCAAGTGAGAGTCTTCACCTTTATAAATGAATTAAATTGATTTTCAATTTCATTATTTCTCTGTATTTGTCATCTTCTGGAAAAGCTTAATTTCTCTAGCCCTTACACTATCTGACTTCTTGGTTGAGAATACCCAATCCTAAAATTGCACATCTTTGAATGGTACTTTAAATCTCTCTTGCATTGGAGAATAATTGTACATATTTTATGGTTTTATGAAAATTAAATACAATTCTACATGGTAAGCTCTTGAAAAAGTACTTGGCAATCACTCAAAAATTAGGCATGGGCAGCCCGGGTGGCTCAGCGGTTTAGCGCTGCTTTCAGCCCAGGGCGTGATTCTGGAGACCCAGGATCGAGTCCCACGTCGGGCTCCCTGCATGGAGCCTGCTTCTCCCTCTGCCTGTGTCTCTGCCTCTTTCTGTGTGTCTCTCATGAATAAATAAATAAAATCTTAAAAAAAATAGGCATTATTGTTAATATTAAAATTTTAAAAATGTATATTAAAGCACCTGCTTTGGCACAAAATGGGCCTTTGAGAAATGTTTGTTTCTTCTTTTTCTTTTTAAAATTACTTATTTATTTATTGGTAAGGAAAAGTCATTTTTTTAATTTATAAACTCTTCTTCCATGACGGTATTATGCTTTTAAAAAAAATCAATACATAAATGTGACTCTTAAAGGAAATGAAGTTGGTTAACTGTTGCATACATTCAGCAAATACACCAGTGAACCTTTCTGTGACAAAAACTATACTCATGTTTAGAATATGTAAAAAGGGATAATGCATGGACTATATCTCTTAGTCCAAGAACCTCACATCTTAAAGGGAGACAGTGTGCAAAATGGTATTAAACCTTTGCCATCCATGGATAAAATGTTATAATGGGAGTATTAGATCAATTTCGTGGAACCCAAAGCTCAGTGAGCTTTAAAGTCAATGATAAATGTTTCTTAAGTACATTATCAATATCCTTTAATTAATATTTGTGTTGGGACTCCTGGGTGGCTCAGCGGTTGAGCATCTGACTTTGGCTCAGGGTGTGATCCCGTGGTCCCAGGATCGAGTCCCACATCAGGCTCCCTGCATGGAGCCTATTTCTCATTCTGCCTGCGTATCTACCATTCTCTCTCTCTCTCTCTGTGTGTGTGTGTGTGTGTGTGTCTCATGAGTAAATAAAATCTTTTAAAAAATGATTAATATCTGTGTATTGATTGCTTACTTACTTCTACTTATATAAGGATTGCAGTTTTTGTTCCTTGTAATCCTAACAATCCAATTGTTGAAACAAGGGCTTACAAACGATAAAGGTATATAGCATTGAGAGTGCAGTAATAATACAGATCATTAATGTAAGTAATGTCAAATTGCAGTGGCATACAATTTCAAAGGAGGGAGAAGTCAATTAGGGTGGATACTTTCTGGAAAGGCCTTCTGGTGGAAAAAAGGGCTTTACCTGGTTTTTGACACATAGGTAGGACTTAAGTACTTAGAAGCTATATCAGCTTTTCTAGGCTTGTGTCAAGTTTTTAGGTTTATGAAGGTATAGATATGAGAAAATGCAAACAGAGAGCACTTGGCTGACAGCTGACTGCTTTTTGGCTGCACAAAGGAAAGTTTTACAGGAGATTCAAGAGACAGCATATGAATTTTGAGGTTCCTTGATTACAGGGTATGGCAATTATCTCTGGTAAGCATAGGGGAGACTTATAGTACCCTGCATATACTGGGTAGTCAATGAATAATTCAAAATAAAAGAACTTGTGCATGCTTATATTTGTGCTTTCACAAATTGTATTTTGAAAATAGGAGGCACTAAACTAGACACCAGTTAGGAATTTAGCTAATAATGCAACAAGAAAAAAGCAAAAGTACTTAATGTATGTGGAGTCGAAAGAGACAGACTCAATAGCTCTATTCTAATAAACTGCAGTAATTCAAATAGGCAAAATTACAGAGGGCAGGTTTCAAAGTATCAGTACAATGAATACAGGTAACCACTGGTTCTTTGTCTCAGATCTCAGACAAGTACGGTGGAAGCAGGATTAACACATTGGACCTAGGAGCACAAGTCTTTAGGTTCTGACTTTTAATTATCTACATAGTTTACTAATAGCATTTTGACAATATGTCAATAAGGCACTGTTTTTGTCCCAAATCTCACTCTTATAATATACAACTGCTTCTACTTTCTTCCAACTCCCTTGGTCTTTTTCCTGTGGGAATCCCTTTTTAAGATCTTCAGTATTAAATACCTGTAATTGCATAATCTTTATTTTCACAGACTCCATTGTATATGTATTTTTGTGTTGTTCATAATTACAATTATAATGGCTATCTGATATTTTTTTTTACTTAATGACCTATAATTTACTGTCTTTCTATTGTTGGGTTCTTTGGGTTGTTTCCTTTTTCTTCTTTTTACTGGTAGAGTTAATGCTGTAATTAATAATTGCATGCATATAGTTGTGTTCCTTTTTTGAATTATTTCCTTAGGATAAATTCTCAGGAGAGATATTACTAGGTCAAAGGTATAAAGGTTTTTATAGCTTTTCAGACAGGTTGCCAAATTGCTTTCCGAAAGGATTTTACTACATCAATTTATAATACCCCAGGTGCCTCTTCTGATAATAATGCATGTATTTCTGCTCACTTACTATCCCATGCTATCCATTACAGGATTGTCTATGAGTATCCAAGCTGTGGATCATGTGGATTATTCTTTTTCCAACTCTATTCTCCCAAAGATAATCATGTCTTCTTTTGTTGCTTTAATACCATGAAGAAACTCCTGTTCCCACATATGGCACCCTGCAGAATCACCAATATCTAGGATTTTCCTTACAGCAGGCAGAGGATAATTGGGGCTTTTGCCTCATTGAGAGAAATTTCTGAAAAGGCTTTGCAGAGGGAAGAAAAATGGATTAAGGCAAAATCAGTGACACTGAATATTTGTTGAACTAACTAGGCTTTCTTGGCCTCCCAAAGATGTTATAACCCAATCTTGTATTTTATCTTTTCAATAAATTATTTATAAATCTGTGATTACTTCTGATTTTGTCCAGACTCTCCAATTCAGGAAAGCATTATCATTGCAGCATTTCCCCCTCAAACATATTAAACACAAGGATCATTAAGATGCTCATTTGGTACAGATCTGGCCTCAAATTCTGATGCCACAGTCTACAAACCTTAAGGCTATGGAAAGTAATATGAATTCTCTGACCCTCGAATTCCTCAATCATTAAATGAGGATGGTATTAACTCCTACGTTAACCTACTGCAATGAATGGATGAGATAACCCATGTAGAGTGTGCCCTTAGAGTACTCAGAATACAGTACACCCCCAATAAATATTAACTCTTAGAAGACAGTTAAATATGTTTTCTCCATTAAACTAGTTCAAATATACCAAACTCGGTACAATCATCTAACATACTGATTCAAATATCCTGAGAGTATTTCTGAAACATCTTTGAGCCATGGGTGTATGAGAACATTTGTTGGAAGCTATCAATTCTCCCTCCTTAGAAAAATGCAGACTTTGCATTCAAACTCTCAACTGACTCCATTCACTTCAGGTTAAAGTCCTTGTTTTTATATATCTAATTACAAGTATGAGGAAACTAAGCCTCCAAAAACTTATGTAGTCTATTCAATATTGCATAATTATCTAAAATCATAAAGCAAATCAAAATAACTATGCCTGTTATTTTTCCCAAAAATTTATATTCAGAAGTGTCTCTTGGGAGCTGAGCTTCTTACCTGTTACCCCCCTAAGATGACAACTTTTTTCTGTAAAAACAAAAACCGTCAAACAAAAAACTCATTTTTATTAAAACAGAATTTTTGGTCACTTTGCTCCTTTCCTTTCAAAGTCAAGGATTGCATTTGCTAGACAATATAGAAATTTAACTTCATTATGTTTTCAAATTCATATTTTTCTAGTGTATCATTCCCCCCTGGCCTGTGATACAGACTAGGAAGCATCGACACATTTGATTATGTGGTATCAACCTCCAGGATCACTGACTCAGAGACAAATCACAAAACAGAATGACATTTCCCCATTCTTCATACTATCTAATTATATATAAAGCTCTGTACATCCTAATCTTTCAAAATTCAAAGATAAAAATACACCTCATATTTCCTTAAAATCAGGGGAAGAGGTCTAAGGAAAATGTCTTAACTACAACTATTTAGGAGGTGGTAGGTCATTAGATTTACAGTATTAGTAAGGCATGTACTTAAGACACTTCTTTATCTAAAAATCCACTTTTTTGTCTATATGGCAAATAGATAATTGGTTAAGAATAGAGAATCTGGAAATAGGCCCCAGAACTCCTGTTACACATGTCAATATAATTTAACATATGATAAAGGTGATATGACTTGGTGACATTATTCTATAGGGGTCCAGATATGACTGGCTGCCTATTTACTTTCATATACATGTCAATATAATTTAACATACTATAAATGTGATATTTTATTTGGTGGCCTTATTTCATAATGGTGCAGATAAGACTGGCTGCCTATCTGGTAAGAATAGAAGATCAGATCCTGTAGTGGATGCTATGATGTGCTTCCAGATTCCCCTTTTACCCCAGTTACTTATAGAGAGTCCTGCCAATCTCCTTTGGAATTGCCCAATTGCTTAACTCAAATTATGCCACCTACCCAAGGAAGCCTAGACCAAGAACTGGAACAGCACCTCACTGGAACTTTAAGGAACCATCCCAGTTTCGGAGCTTCCATGGATTTGAATGGAATCCTCGTTGAGACATCATGGTGATCCATCCAGCTACTCTCTCAGCCCAATCCTACTTTCACAGGTGACAATCCCAGGAACACGCCATGATAAAATTTGTGCTCAATAAATCTCCATTTTGAGACAGTTTCACAGGGAACCAGCCTGTGACAGACTCCAATCTTAAATTTATTTATCAATTCCATATGTAAAACTAAATAAACAATACAAATAAAAATATGGTAAGGGAATCTAGGAGACTGTATTTATCTATATAGTGATCGGAGATCACCTTCTTAATGAAGACTAGAAATCCAAGGGATTAAAAAGAAAAGATGGACATATATTAATAGATTAAAATTCTCGTATAAAAATTTTTGTTTAGTCCTTTTTTCCTTTCATTCCTTTAAAGATCTGTTCCAAATGGTATTTTACGACATCACATACTAAGTACTCAATAAATATGTGTCTAATTAATGAGTAAGTAAATAGCAAAAAGTAGCAAAATAAATTCTAGAGATAAACATTTGTTTTTGAAGTATTTTTGATTCAGGGAACTCAATTTATAATATCCAAAAGCTCCTAAATTTTTACTAAAAAGAAACAACCAATAGAAACGTGTAAATGCAGAAGAGCAAAGAGGCAAACAAACATGTCACGGTTGTATGGGAAAAAAATGCTAAAGCTCAATAAAATTCAAGGAAATATAAATCCTAATGGAATGAATTTTCAAACTTTTAAGCTGCAACTTTGGAACTTCATACCATGTGAAGATATAAGGATCTGAAATCCTATGGGAAAATCTGTGCTGATAGACCAGGCTAGGAAGAGAGTTGATGAACCCATATGAGCCCCTAAAATCCAAGGTTCACTTCCTCAGGGGGCTCCCATCATGTGTTTACCTTGCAAACTGGGAAAACCAAGCCAGTTAGCACAGTATGAATGCATGTCTAGGATATTCACCCACCATTCCAGTGCAAATTAGTATTCAGAATGAAGACAAACTTTCAAACATCATTTTCTTTAGAATGAACATAATCAAATGGTTAACACAGAGTTCCAATCATTTTGACTTCCTCATTTCTTGGCTGTTTGCTTATTTGTTTGGTTTTCCAGAAAACTGTGACAAAAATGACTTAAATTTTTACTGTAAGCTTTATAAATACAAATGATAAGCCTCTACGAGTTCTAAGAAAGCAGAGCTGGGGCGAGGTTGGGGGTGATAGTTTGTACCTGACACAAAGCAAACATTTTAATTATATCTAATCAGAAACAGATTTTGTTTTGAATTCCAATGTCAAATCCAGCAGTCTGCATTGAGGAATCTGCACAGAGGCACAAAAGATTTCTCCATTAGTCATTCAGGCTGCTTTGTTCATGTCACTGTGACCTTGCAGAGAACACAGTATCCTTAGAGACTTTAAAATCGTGTTCTAGGTGAACCTCATAAATACATTAAGGCTATAATTCTACCCCATGTAAAAGACCCTGACTTTACTAAAAGTAAAGTAAAAGAATCTTATTTTGTTTTGTTATCTAGATGAGGGGGCGTGTGAGGATTTGGGGATTTTATTGCTTGCATCAAAGTCACTGGATTCAGACTATCAGCAACTCATTGCAAATACATAGGAAGAGTACTGTATTTTTTAAAATAATTCTTTTATTTTAGACAGAAAGACAATATGGAGAATCAAACAGGATGTTGGCAAGTATAACCTTTCATTTCCACATCTACCTTAGTGAATAGGTACTGTTCAGTTATTTCTAAAAAAGAAAAACAAATACACGTTTTATAAAGAGCTTCATTTTCAATCTCTGCAATAGGCTTACAGCCACACATTGCTTCAATTAAACGCTTAAGTTCATGTCATGAGACCACTTCCAAGGTTTTTGAGATTACTGAGCTGCCAAACTCATATGAGAGCAGCAAGATTGGATCTTTTTTTTTTTTAAATTTATTTACTTGGGAGAGAGAATGAGCGGGGGAGAAGCAGACAGAGAGGAACAAGCAGACTCCACACTGAACAAGGAGCCCAACATGGGGCTCGATCCCAGGACCCTGAGATCATGATCTGAGCAAAAATTAAGAGTTGGACACATAACTGAGTGATCCACCCAGGTGTCCCCCATGGTTTTATTCCAATCTCTTTACCTTAAATAGAATTACATCAAGGTCTGTCTTATTTTTAGAAATATTAAACCTACATTTCACAAGCATGGATGTTTGATTAAGAATTTGGATCTCCCTGGGTGGCGCAGCAGTTTGGCGCCTGCCTTTGGCCCAGGGCGCGATCCTGGAGACCCGGGATCGAATCCCACGTCGGGCTCCCGGTGCATGGAGCCTGCTTCTCCCTCTGCCTATGTCTCTGCCTCTCTCTCTCTCTCTGTGTGTGACTATCATAAATAAATAAAAATAAAAAAAATTAAAAACATTAAAAAAAAGAATTTGGATCTCTCGACGTTGGCATAATACATGTCACTATGGTGCTGAATTTCTTATACATGTAGGGAAATGGATCATTCAGTCCGAGCCAACATTCTGATCAGGCATTCTTCTCTCCAACGCTCTGAAATTAGATGCCAAAAGATAAAAGAAATTAAATATTTCCTCAGATTGTAAGCAAATAGCCTGAAACTTGCAATGACTACCTAACAAAGAATTTTGGCTTGTAGTTTTTCTTACTAAGCTGCTCAAGAAAATATTAAAGTTTCTGACTTGAGATCCATTTAGTTTATTTTTGTTTCATCTTGGTTTTTTTTTTTAATTCAATACTCATGGCCTATATTTAAGGAACAAAAGGCCAACATGACTTATTCTTTTTTCAACATGACTTATTTTTAATTCTCACACCCATTTCCCCTAATAGTTACATTATTAAACTCTATCTGAGTTTTTTAAAGATTTATTTATTTTAGAGAGAGAGTGCAAACACACAAGCGAGCTCGGAGAGGGGCAGAGGGGGGGGAGAGAGAGAATCCCAAGCAGACTCCCCACTGAGTGTGGAGCCTCAAGTGGGACTCAATCTCAATTCCCTGAGATCATGACCAGAGCCAAAACCAAGAGCCGGACCCCCAACTGACTGAGCCACATAGGTGCCTCTGAGTTTTATACATTAGACACAGATATAGAAAAAATAAGTCTAAAAGAGCTTTTGGAAACAATAATTTTTAGAGATAAAATATAATGCTGGGATATATTTGGGAAAAAAAGAGTACTTCTGTTTAGTTTGATACTCCAACTTTTCAACATAAAAGATACTGAAAAATTTCAGCACTTACCTTAAAGGCAAAATTAAAAAAAATAGGTACAAATTTATCTAGACAAATTCTAATAATCTTTTGAAAAATAATTGAATATAGCTTTTCCCTTCTTATTCAGCTAACCATAGTTTACTTACTCATAACCATGTACTTTTACAGCAGATCTTAGTTTATGGTGGGAACTCTATTAACCTTTTTACGTGTATTATTTTATTTAAGCCCCTCAACCACCCTATGTAGTGTGCATTTGTAGTAATTATAAGAAAGCTGACTACTTTAACAATCAAATCCCATAATCTCAGTCTCTTTATTAAAAGATCTTCCTTTTCCTCACTTGTAAAGTCCAATTAATCATAGTTTAGAGCATGAGAAAGTATCTTTTCCATATAGTCGTTCAAGGACTCAGGCTGAAGGAGGCAATACCACATACAAAATAAGTGACTTCCAATCATCACCATGAGGAACACAATCTGCCAATCAAGTGGAGGCAAGGACGTTTGGAAGATCACATGGGATGATTTTTGTTGGGCAGGCTTGAGAGTGGCACACATGATAGAACTCAATAATCTGGTCGTGTGTTACCCTGAAGAAGGCTGGGAAATGTTGCCTAGCTCTGTGCCCAAGAGGAATGGGATGCTAGTAGATTTGGTGAGTAGGTAGTCAGTCTCACCTCCAGTATAGGTATATATTCTATCATACTGCTAAAGAAAGTTGAGGCCTTATTAAGTTTCAGCTCCTGCATATAATGACTTATAAGGCATATCTATTTAAGGTTCTTAATCTGTGAATAGCTTAGTTTATTACCTGAATAAATCATTTACATTCTGTAAATGTGCAGAATTTATGTGTTTATGCATGAAATTAAAAAGTCTATGCTTCTTGATATAGCACTTGGTTTGGCATATAATAGATGCTCAAGAAATAGCTTGATTAAAGACTTTCCAAGTAAACTTTAATTTTATTTGGCAGTTGGTTAAATCCTTGTAGGTTTTCACAAACCAGATACATCAAGAATTAAGTGTGTAATAAGACTAATCAGAACAATCTTGGTTGAATGATGGCTCTATTTGGCAAGTTTAAACTTACTGACAATCAGAAATCAAGGAAATGGTGACTCAGTGTAGCTAAAAGAAGTTCAAAATGTATCCAAGAGCCCCACATACTGTCTTTCCACCATCCCATGGGGGCTTGAGGGACCAAGAAAGGTGCCAAGAGTCCAACAGGCTGTGAATAACTCAGTTCACTGTACTCTCTTTCCTGAGCATTTGAATCTTTTTTCTTTTTTTATATTTATTTATTTATTTGTTTATTTATTTATTTATTTATTTATTTATTTATTTATTTATTGAGAGAGAGAGAGAAATTGTGATCAGGGGGAAAGGACAAAGGGAGAAGCAGACTCCCCACCGAACCAGGAGCCTGATATGGGAATTGATCCCAGGATCCTGGGATCATGATCTGAGTCAAAGGCAGATGTTTAAGCAATTGAGCCATCCAGGTGCTCTGAGTGTCTGAATCTTTACCTAAGCAACTCAGGGGTGAATAAAAAATGGTTAAAGTGGATTCTTTTGGGCAGCCTGGGTGGCTCAGTGGTTTAGCGCCACCTTTGGCCCAGGGCCTGATCCTGGGGACCCGGGATAGAGTCCCATCGGGCTCCCTGCATGGAGCCTGCTTCTCCCTCTGCCTGTGTCTCTGCGTCTCTCTCTCTCTGTCTCTCATGAATTAAAAAAAAAAAGTATTCTTCTAAAAATTGAAACCCTTAAGAGATTATTAATTTGTACTACCTGGATCTTGGATGAGATCCAAGGTCTTGTCCTCTCTGAGGCCAAATTGAGTTTTAGTTATTCCTTTGACTTTGTGAACCATATTTTCAATAATTTTCTCTTTTGAATAATTGTGCTAGCATTTATGTTGTATTAAATTTAAAACAGTAATAATAAATATCATATGCATCATCAGGGTATTTTTTTAATTGTATCTTTAGCTTCAGTGGCAGTTGAAAACTAAACTGTTAAGAATTTTAAGTTGGAGATCCTTGGGTGGCTCAGCGGTTTAGTGCCTGCCTTTGGCCCAGGGCGTGATCCTGGAGTCCTGGGATCAGGTCCCACATTGGGCCCCCTGCATGGAGCCTGCTTCTCCTCTGCCTGTGTCTCTGCATCTCTTTCTCTGTCTCTCATGAATAAATAAATACAATCTTAGGGAAAAAAAAGAATTTTAAGTCAATTTGGTCACCTAGGGAATAAAGTGTAAGAGAGCTAAAATTGTCCTTTTATCAAAAAACAATCAAATGTGGCCTTTTTCCATGCCTACCATAGCCATGTCTTGTGGGCAGCAGAAACATCTGAAGTGTGTAGCAACAACAAAGCACTAGATGCTAGATGAAATGACCATATTTGCTCTTCATCCACCTGCCAGTCCCCCTAAGTTGAGAGAATGTCTCCTCCTCATCATTCTCCTAAGAAACAGACTTGAGTATGCCCTGACAGATGAAGTAAAAAAGATCTGCATGCAACGGTTCATGAAGATTGACGGCAAGGTCTGACCTGAAATAACCTACCCTGCCAGTTTTATGGATGCCATCAGGATTGACAAGACTGTAGAAAATTTCCATCTGATTTATGACACCAAGTGCTACTTTGTTGTTCATCATATTACACCTGAGAAGGTTAAGTGCAAGTCATGAAAGGTGAGAAAGTTCTTTGTGGGCACAAAAGGGATCCCTCATCTGTCGACTGATTCACTATTCTGATTGATTCTGAGACTGGCAAAATGACCAGTTTCATCAAACTTGACATTGAGAACCTGTGTATGGTGACTGGAGGGTGCTAACCTGGGAAGAGCTGGTATGACCACCAGCAGAGAGAGACATTCTGATTCTCTGGATGTGTTTCATGTGAAAGATGCTAATGCTCTCCCACATTTTTATTAATGGTGACTGACTGTAACAAATCATGGATTTCTCTTCCTCAAGGAAAAGAATATCCACTTCACCATTGTTGAAGAGTCAAGAGTGAGTGAAATGATTGGAAAGGTCTTTGTATTTAATTAAAGATAATATAGCATGATTTTTAAATGTATGTCCTATTAGTATAACATCTGGCTGTTGTTCTAAGTGATTCTTTAATCAGTTCCAGTGACCCAATTACCAATGAAAAGAAGTGCGTATAGCCAATGACTTGTTGGCCATCACTTGCTCTCTGTCTTCCACCTATCTAATGAATTTAACTTTTTCCAGTGACAAAATTCATTCTGAATTTCATTGGGCTTTCAGATCCTTACACTTCACAAGGCAATTTTGCTCAATCTTGTTCAGAATAGAAACATTCTGAGCCAGGGAAGGCAGGAAAGGTACATTCTTACAAGGTCTTGGGGGACAGAATCTAAGATTTTTGTTAGTTTACAATCTTTGGGCCTTGTATTCTAATTTTTAAATTAATATAGATTTTCATGTCCATGTTTGTTTTTTTATTATTGTTGTTGCTCTTACTATTTCTACATGACCTTGGACAATGTTTCTACACCGGAACATGTATATTGCTTACCATATGACATTGAGAAGTCCTAGCACATTACCATGTTCTTCTGAGGGCACGGATGACATGTTTGTGAAACAAGTTTCAGTGTTGTCACTGATGATAACCTTTAAGTTTTCACCATTGGGATAGATCATTACCGTTAACTCCTTGCCATCATCACTCATCCCATTGTCATATTTAAGCCATATTTTCAGCACATACACATACTTCTTTCTGATATATAGATCAAACCTCACCTAGAGATCATTTCCATTGTTAAAATCAAATGAAATTCATGAGTTTTTCATTTATTAAAGAATTGAGTAACTGTTAAGGGAGTCTGTAATTAGAACTGGGGAACCTGTTCTGGACTTGATATCAGCTCAAGAATGAGATCAGACCTAATCCGTAATTTAACAATGCTACAGGCTCTACCCCATATGATGTTTTCATATAATCTCCATAGACCTAACCAGTGACAATATGTGCTACTTTTGCTTTGCACATTCCATCGTTCCTGTCACTGGTATAGAGGATCATTCTGATACAGCGTAGTTATCAGCTGCTCTATTGAGAAAAGACATGGGATTGGAACCCTCCACCTAGATGTTAATATCTAATTATGATAGGAAGATATCTCAAAAGACAAATAACGGACAAAACTCCTTTTCCCCAGGGTTGTGGGCTCATACTGGGAAGGCACCACAAAGTGTTGTGATGGATAAAGAATTTCTTTATATGTAAGCTGCTGTTGCTACTTCCTTCTTCCTCTTCCACCTCGTCCTTCTCCTCCCCCTCCTCCCTTTTCCTGTCCTTCTTTTCTTTTTCCTTCTCCTCTTTTCTTTTCTAGGCAATACCAAAGGCTATTTCTAGGGTGTACCCCCATGAGGTCCCGTTTGGCAAAACAAAAACAAAAAAACCCTAACTTTGCCAGATTGAACTCTGTTACAACCGTAACCTAACCCAGGATCCTAAAGATTGCCGGTTGTTGAAAAAAGTGGTGTTGGCACCTGCTAATATTTATTTTGTTACGCAAAGGTGATCTTTTTAATTTCTGTACTTCTAGTCCCAATCTCACATATGTGTACTTCATACTTGATGTGCTCAAACTAAGTTTGCACTGGGCTTTTCCCACAATCACTGCCTGCCCCCCCCCCCATTTTCTTTTCTTGTCTTCGTCAGTGATAACATCATCTCTACCATCCTTACTCACACACTTGTAGCTGCCTAGACACTTCTATCCCCTCACCCTCCTGCTATATCTATGCAGTTCTGAATCTTCTACTTCCCTCCCCTCAATTCCTATCAAGTCGTGTTCTTTATTCATTACCCAAGTACCCCTTCCTTCTCTAAATAATCCTTTGGCTCCAGAAGTGACCATTTCCAGACAAGAGTATTTAAATAGATTGCAAAGTGGTTTTGTTGGTGTTAGGCTTCATGTCTCTCCAAATGGTATTCCATTCTGCTCCTAGAACAGAGCTTCTGAGGTAAATATGATCATGATAATTTCTACTAAAATTATCTCGATTCCCCTTCTCTTACAAAATGAGGTCCTTGCTTTTTATGATGCAATGTTCAATTTTCTGTCCATCTCTGAAACCTTATTTGGAAATTCTTTTTCAATGTCCTGACACCAAGCCATATTCAGTCACCTTTAGTTCCAAGAATATGGATATATTGAGGTTAAAATGCCCATGAAAGGTGTAGCCTGGAGCTATAGTTCAGAGCTCTTATTTGCATAATTAAGCACCATACAAATTAAGAATCCAATCCTATAACCACTGATCATATTTCATACTTTTTTGCCTGGGTACTGAGTTATTTAGGTATTTATTTATTTAAATATTTATTTAATATTCTAAGCACCTAGAATATTCTCCTTTAGCTATTGGGAACATACCTACTTAAACTTCAGCATCTATCAATTGCCACATCTGAACTCATGAAGGACATTTTTTTTTCTTTTGCCATAACTTACATCTATTTCTGTTATAGAGTTTTCTCCCATATCTTGCATTGTGATACTTTATATATCAGTTACCTATACAACATAGTGAAGTGATAGAGGACTGAAATCTTATGATTTTTTAAAAAGATTTTATTTATATATTTGAGAGAGAGAAATAGCAGGAGCAGGGGGTAACAGCAAAGGGCAAAGGCAGAAGCAGGTTCCCTGTTGAGCAGGGAACCTGATGCAGGGCTTGATCCCAGGGCCCTGAGATCATGACCTGAGCCGAAGGCAGACACTTAACCGACTGAGCCAAACAGGCACCCTCTGAAATTTCATCTTATTCATCTGTATTTACCAAATATGAATTTTTACAGAATAAAATATGCCCCATATATACATAATGAATGAATAAATAAAATAATTAAAGTGCAAGAGGGATAGATATTATATACATGGAGCATGTTCTTATGTGAGTAGATGAATCTGTAGAGATTAGAACTATTTATGCACCATAATATCTTTGTGAAGGAACTTTCTACCAAATATCTTAAATATAGATATATCTTGACATTTGACAAGAGATAAACAACTTTAATAATATTGGTGTTTTAAAGTGTCTAAAAATATTATTTCTGCATTTTCATCACAAAAAAAACGGGTTATATTTATGAGTGGCAGGTTTTTTCTTGGGTTATGCCATCCTTCCAAGCCTTTCTACAATCTAATAAATAAAACCATTGTAATACTCTTTAATGTTAAATTTTGATTGTCTTAATTTCTTTCATCTTAATCTTTATTGCACTTTTCTCAAAATCTTTCAAGGGGTTACCAGGTTAGTGTAAAATCCAAAGTTCTTACCAGCTATACACATCTGGCTACTCATTACTCTGATTCCAGTTTCTCCCAGTCTCTTCCTGCTCATAGCCCAGTCATATATGCTCCTTGCTTTTCTCTGGAAGTGACAATCTCTCTCTTATTTCAGGGTTTTGATGTCCTTTCTGCCTAGAACACTGTCTCCAGAGAGGCTCCTGACTCATGCCCTTGCTTACTTCAGGTCCTGGCACTGCATCAGAGGCTTTCCCTGATTGCAATGGATAGAGGCTCCACTCCCATTCCTCATCATTCATCATCCTTTGCCCTGTTGTCACCACCTGACACATCATGTGCAGATTGAATTTCTTATTTTATGTACCTGCCCAACTACAATGAAAGTCCCATGGGAATGGAAACTTTGCTTTATTCACTGGTGAATTTCTATCACTTAAAAAAGTACTGGAAGATGAGACATTTAATATTGTTGAATTAATGAATAAATACTTTTATAAAGTTTAAGTCATGAAAATATTTTAAAACTACTTAAACTTTTCATTTTAAAATTATTATATACAAAAGTTGTGAAGGTAGTATAGAGTGATCCCACGTACTCCTCAACCATTCTCTCCATATCCAATGAATCTTAAATAATTATAGTGCAAGATCAAAAATAAGATTATTGCCATTGATATGTGTGCATAGTTCTGCATCATTTTATCAAATGTATATATTGACTGCAATCATCTTAACTAACACATGGGATTATTCCAACACCTCAGAGACCTTCCTTACATTACCCCTTAATAGTTACACACATCCTTCCACCTCTGTTTATTCTTAACCCCTAGCAAACACTGATATGCTTTGCATCTCCATAGTCTTTATAATTTTGAGGGTATTATGGAAATAAAATCATAGATAATATGACCCTTTGAGATTGGCCTTTTTCGCCGAGTATAATGTCCCTGAGATCCATCCACATTGTAGTGTGTATCAATAGCTCATTTATTTTTTCCTGCTAAGTAGTAGTCCATGATATGGATGCACCACAGTCTAATCATTTGCCTACTGAGAGTCATTACTAGTTTTGGTTGTTACCAAAAAAAAAAAAAAAAAAAGTCATTTTTGAAAAAAAGAATACAGGCTTTTTTATAGACACAAACTTCTGATTTTTTAGATAAAAGTCCAGGAAAGCAACCGCTGAGTTTATTGTAATTGTATTTTCATTCTACCCAGCAATGAATAAATATAGACCCAGTTTTTCTGTATTGTCATCAGTATTTGTCTGGTGGAAATTGTGTATTGTCACCAAAATATATACATTCTGTTTTTATAAGTATGTGATAAATATCTCTTTTCCTTAATGATTAGTGATGTTAAACATATGTTAATATAATTATTTGTCATTTTGTTAATTATCTCTTTCCTTTTTTTTTAAGACTTTATTTATTTATTCATGACAGACACACACACACACACACACAGAGAGAGAGAGAGAGAGAGAGAGAGAGAGAGAGGCAGAGCCACAGGCAGAGGGAGAAGCAGCCTCCATGCAGGGAACCTGACGTGAGACTCGATCCCAGGTCTCCAGGATCACACCCCGGGCTGAAGGCGACACTAAACTGCTGGGTTTTTGTTGTTTTCTAACTTTCTAACTGTTGGATATGGGGAGTTCTTTACATATTTTAGATATTAGTCCTTTGCCAGCTATGTGGTTAACAACTATTTTCTTCCCAGTTCATCTTTTCATTCACATAACAGAATTTCTCACAATTATGATGAAGTCTAATTAATTGATATTTATTTCTTTTATGGATTGAGCTCTGATGGCATGTCTAAGAACCTTTCATCATGCGTTAAGGCCTGAAAATTCCCTTTTATGTTCCTTCTTAAAGTTTTATATTTTACATTTAAATCCATAATACATTTTAGGTTAATTTTGTTTGAACTCTGAAATTAGGCTTTATATAAGATGTGAGGTCCACTTTTTTGTTTGTTTGTTTATAGAAGCTCAGTTTTTCCAGCACCACTTATTGGAAAGGCTATGCATTTCCTCTGATGAACTGCCCTTGATCCATTGTGAAAAATTTATTGAACATATATGTACGAATATATTTCTGGATTCTCTCTTCTGTTTTATTGGTCTATATGTCTATCCCTCTACAAATGGCACATAGTTTAGGTAATTATAGCTCTATAATAAATCTTGAATTCAAGCAGAATAATTTCTCCCTCTTTATTCTTTTTCTTCAGAATTACTTTAGCTGTTATAGTTACTTTGCCTTTCCATACAACTTCAGAATAATCTCATTTATATTTGCAAAAAAATTTTATGGCGATTTGATAGGCAGTGCATCAAACGTGCATATCAATTGGGGTAGAACTGGCTATGCTCAGACTTTCAAACCATGAAAATGAAATGTTTCTCATTTATTTGGATTTTATTTGTTCTTTATCCATCGGTATTTTGTTGTCAGCAGAATAAAAGTCCTGTACGTATTTTATTAGATTTACACCTAAGCATTTTAGTTTTTGAACTATTGTAAGTGGTAGTGTGTTTTTAGTTTGGGTTTTTATATATTTGTTGCTATGATATAGAAATGTAGTTGATTTTTTTCAGTCTATATTGTTTCTTGTGAACTTTCTGAACTCACTTAATACTGGAAAATTTTGTAAATTCCTTAAGATAGTCTACATAAGCTATCAAATGATCTGCTACATAGAGAGAATTAATTAGTTAATTAGTTTCCTACCCACATGCTTTGCATGCTATGCTTTGTTGTTGTCATTGTTGTTGTTGTTGTTTTTGTTGTCTTGGCCTTTTAATTTGCTGGCCAGAGCTGCTGGTACAATAGTGAATGGCAGTGGTGAGAGCACATATATGCTTTGTTCCTGATTTTATGAGGAGAGTATTCAGTAATTGGAAATTATGATATAACCTGCAGGTTTTGGAGATGTTTCTATCCAGTTGAGGAAATACTCTATTCAATATCATACTGAAAGCCATGGGCTGAAAATCAATACTGATTTGAAAGGAAAACAAACAAGTTTGAAGTGCAGAAATAAAACTGCTTTTATTCACCAAGGAAAAAAATTGTGTATGTAGAAAACTCCAATGAATTCATGTAAATAGTCCTTGAACTAATAAGTGAGTATAACAAAGTTGCAGGATAAAGGACACTATATAAAAGTCCATTACTTCCCTGTACACAGGTGTTCAACAAATGAAATTTGAAATAAAAAAAAAAAAAACATTTAGGGATCACTGGGTGGCACAGCGGTTTGGCGCCTGCCTTTGGCCCAGGGCTCGATCCTGGAGACCCGGGATCGAATCCCACGTCGGGCTCCCGGCGCATGGAGCCTGCTTCTCCCTCTGCCTGTGTCTCTGCCTCTCTCTCTCTCTCTCTCTGTGACTATCATAAATAAATAAAAATTAAAAAAAAACATTTAGAATAATGCCAAAATTGAAATACTTAAGTATAAATATATCAAAGTTTATAGATGGCATGCTTGGATAAAACTAAAAACACTGATGAAGTGATCATAGATGATCTTTACAAATGGAGAAATATTCCATGTTCATGTATTGTAAGTCTTAGTATTGGTAAAATGTCAACTCTTCCCATCTTGATTCATAAAATGAGTGAAGCCTCAAACAAAATCCCTGCAACCTATTTTGTAGATATAAACAAACTGATTCTGAAATGTATATGGAAAGGCAAAGAACCTGAGATAGCAAGCACAATGCTGGAAAAGAAAAAAAAAAGAAAAAAGAAAAAAAAACAATGCTGGAAAAGAAGAACAAAATTGAAGGACTTATAGTACTCAATTTCAAGACATACTATAAAACTACAATAATCAAGACAGAGTGGTACTGTTGAATCAATACACACTTAATTGATGGAATCCAACAAATAGACCCAAGCAAATGTATTCAAATGATTTTTGACAGAGGCAGCAAAGGCAATTCAATAGAGAAAGGATAGTTATTTTCAAATAGTGGTGGAACTACTGGAGGTCCACATGCAAAAAAGAAGAAGAGGAAGAGGAAGAGAGAAGAAAGAAAGAAGAAGAAGAAGAAAGAAGAAGAAGAAGAAGAAGAAGAAGAAGAAGAAGAAGAAGAAGAAGAAGAAGAAAAGAAAGGAAAGGAAAAGAAAAGAAAAAAAAAGAAAAGGAGAGGAAAGGAAAGGAAAGAAGAAGAACTTCGATATGGCTTTTGCACATTCTGCAAAAATTAACTGGATCACATATGTAAATTTAAAAACTAAATGGTTTAGAAAAAACTTAAGATAAAAATCTGATGACTTTGGATATGGCAGTGAGTTGTTAGATACCAAAAAAATCACTAATCATTAAATAAGGAATTGATAATTGAGACTTTATTAGATTTAAACATTCACATCCACGTAAGACACTGTTATGAGAATCAGAAGATAAGTCACAGCCTAGGAGAAAATATAAGCAAAATGTAGACCTGGAACAGTAACTGAAATATATAAAGATCTCTTAAACCCAACAATAAGAAAACACACAATCCAGTTTAATATGTGAGTAAGATATCTGAACAGATACTTCACCAAAGATGATATACAGATGCCAATCATGTGAAAAAAATGCTCAATATCATTTGTCATTAGAGAAATTCACATCAACAGAACAATGAAATGCCATAATGTACCTATTGGAATGGCTTAAATCACAAACTTGACAATAATAATTCCGGGCAAAGATGTAGAGCAAAAAGAACTCTCATTCCTGGTGCAACTCCCATTTCTGGTAAAATGCAAAAATGGGACAGTTACTTTGGAAAAGAGTTTGGCAGTTTCTTACATGATGAAACATAGTTATGATCCAGAAATTATCCTCTTAGGTTTCTACTTAATTGGTCTGAAAACCTATGCTCAAACAAAATCTTATACACAAATGTTTATAGCAGTTTTACTCAAAATGGTTTTCAGAAAACCAAACCAAAACCAAAATGGTTTTCAGTAAGTAAATGAATAAACAAACTGGGATATATCCATGTAATAGAATACATTTTAGTAATAAAAAATAAATG
This sequence comes from Nyctereutes procyonoides, assembly GCF_905146905.1. Lineage (NCBI taxonomy): Eukaryota > Metazoa > Chordata > Mammalia > Carnivora > Canidae > Nyctereutes > Nyctereutes procyonoides. The sequence goes on along the minus strand of NW_026575133.1, from coordinate 46,220,309 downwards.
AGCTACCAAACTATTCAAAAACATGGATGAATCCTGAAAGCATGTTGCTAAACTAAAGAAATCAGAAAGAAAGGACTTAAAATACACACTATATATGATATAGCTTTACAGGATGTAATATATACTGTATACTGTATGATTTCATTTATGTGAGAGTCTGGGAGAGATGAAAGTATAGAAACAATAAACATATCAGAGGTTGCCAGGGCTCTGGGGAAGAGGGATAGTTGAATATAGGAGACTTTTTTAAGGTAGTGAAACTATTTTGTAGGGTAACATTCCACTGGGCACATGAAACTAGGCATTTGTGCAACAACAAAAAAAAATGAACCTTATATTAAGGTTAAATATATAATATTTAAAATGCCACTTAGCATGTCAGGAAATTCCAGGATGAAAGTTACTGTGACAAAAATATGGAATTATGTTACAAATGTATCAAATAACTTCTCGGAAGAGGTTAGGGGAAAAGATAGTAAGTAGCTTTGAAAATGAATGGAGACTAAAACAAAAACTAAAGAAAATGTGTATAAGCAAGGAACTTAATTTGGTAAAGTTGTTTCCCATGGAGATATCAGTTAGCATTTTTGAAACATTATACATTTATTCTGGAAGTAAACCATTAACTAAATGGAAGTTGAATGGTGGGAGTCAATTTTCTCATGCTAGAGTGGAAGTTACAGATGAACAAGGGAAGGAAGCTAAAATGAGCCATGTGTTAATGAGTTAGAGTTAGAGATATCAGTATAAATACATTTAGCTTAATAGAAATACAGATAAATACATACAGAAATACTTATAGATTTGCAAAGTACATAAGATAGTATAAGTGCTTATATTTCCTGGCTCTTCCAGCTAAAAGGGCCTAACAGCAACTATATCCCAAAAACAATGAACATGCATGGTGCCCACATCTTTGTTTCCAACACCTTTCTCAACAAAAAAAAAACCTGGGGAATTTGAGAAATGACTGATTCTAGGGTTAACTCAGAGAATCTATGAGATGAGCTGGGTCCTAAAAATGATGTGCCAAAAAGTGAACTGCTTAAAAAATAACATTCCACTGGGCACGTGAAACTAGGGATATGGGGATATGTCAAAAGGACATAGGAGCTAGTGGAAAGAGCTTCCAATGGCCAAGGCTGGAACAATTTTAGCAACAAAATAAATAAATCAGTGCTGGATTACAGACAATGCAAAAGTAAATAGCCATGAGTCTAGACCAATTATTTAATTATATGGGAAAAATAAATAAATGAGAGAAAATAAATCTCCTATGCAGGAGAATTCTAAATAATTTATGTGGATACTCTGCACTCAAGGAGACCCCCTCACCTACTTCCTACCCTTTAAGTGTAGGCTTCACATAGTGACTTTTTTCTAAAGAGTGCAATATAGAAAGAGATAAAAGAGTAACTTTAATATGAGAGATATGACAAACTATACTTCAGTCAGGAGATCAAGGTTAACTCAACAAGGATAAGTTGAGTTAATAGTATATACCCTTGATATATCATGATGTGAATGGCATGTATCTTTGTGGTCTTATTCCCCACATACTGCAGCCTAATCATCAAAACAACAACAGACAAATCCCAATTGAGGGACATTCTACAAAATATCCCACCAGTATTTCTCAAAACTGTCAAGGTCATCAAAAGTAAGGAAAATTCTAGCATTGCATGATGACAGATGGTAGCTACATAGCATAGCATGATGTATAGAGAAGTTGAATCACTACTTGTGCCCCTGACACTAATATAACATCGTGTGCTGACCATACTCAAAGTTGAATTTTTTTTAAATTAAAGTAAGTTAAATCTAAAAAAAAAAAAAAAAAAAACACAAGTAAAGTCCTAGAAACTGTCACAGTGAAGGAAAGCCTAAGAAGGCATGATCACAATGAGCAAATGTAATGTGATATCTGGATGAACAGAAGAAGACATCAAGTAAACTACTAGGGAAATCTGAATAAATTATAGTGAATAGCAATGCATCAATATTGATTCATTTATGACCAATGTCTAATACTAATGTAATGTATTAATAATAGAGAAAACTGGGTGTGAAGTATGTGGGAACTCTGTACTCTCTTTGCAAGTTTTAAATAAATCTAAAACTATTCTTCAAAAATTCTATTTAAAAGAGCTAGCATTCCCTTCCAAAAACCTTAAATGTATGAGGCTAAAAAAATACTTATGTGTCTTGTAGGTAGCACATTAATTAAGAACCACACCTTCTATCATTGAATTATATATTCTTATTTTTTCCATCAACATGTAACTTAGAGGTCCCTGTTCATTTAAGCAGCTCACTTGCTTATACAAACTATGTTGTCACCTTCAACTTGTGGCTATAACTAATGGAAAAATAAAGTGAAATGCCTGAGCCAAATATTTCTAGGAGGAAAAAAAAGAAATAGAAAAAAAAATCTGTAAGTGTTAGGATACCAAACTGTGATCAATTTTCTTAGATGGTAATTGATTTCCAAGGTAGTAGTATTTCCCAGGTGGTAAAATTTGGAAATAAAACTTACAACAGTTAAATTTTACTCTTTAATGTTAAAAATATTATTAGAAAAAAGATGTTTAAAATATTGATGATATCAACCATGTTCAATTAGTACCATGAGAACTGCCTTCAAATTTGTTCTCAGTTTTCATGCTGTGAGATCACCATACTTGTGAAATGATTGTTAATCAGAAAAACCCTGGTATGATATTTTAGAAGAAGACTATTTTATGCTTGCAGTGATTGAGAGAGATTCACAGCAACAAAGTGCATCGTGCACCATAGTTGGATCCCACTTCTAAGCTTTAATGATATATCCATAGATCAGAAGTTGTACGATAAATCTCTAAGGATGACTGCACTTTCGTCAGTCTTGGGGTTTTAGTCTTCGTAATGCAGTGAAGGCCAAGGCCAAGAAAACATTGCTCTCAGTTTGAAACCAGTAGAAATAAATAGCCAATGGTTAGGATTTGCCATTTGCAGGAAGAATTCTCCTTAAGCAGTGATGTGTATATCTGTTGTTAAGGAGATGGACAACCAAGTCCAATCTTCATGATGGCAGCATGTCATACAGAGTAGAATGAAACTAAAGGAAGGTACAACCAAATCCATTCACCCATCACAGCACAGTTTGGAGGTAGGAAGTAGAATTTTTTTTTTTTTGGACCACATAGTATTGATGATATTTGACAGTTTTTGATGAAGAAAAGGGAAGATCCGTGTTGTTCAACAACCTAATGTATTCAGACTTTAAAAGTGGTGGGGGACCAAAAAGTAAAAACATTATAACTAATTTTCTTAAGAAAACAGATACTCTCGTTCTTGCTGACTATAGCAGTTATTTCTGTAGCAATATTCCTGAATGGGAGACTACTGTGCATTAGAATACCACACAACTTCTTGGAACCATTCTAGAAAATTCCATCTCCTTTGTAATTTGGTGCTCAGTGGTAATATTTGGATCTATAATTTGGCCTCCTCGGGAAACTTGCCCTTTAAAAATGGCTTGAGAAGTTACCACCCCTGGTTTTTAAACCAGATGTGACTGTTAGGTTGTAATGTTAACTTAGGATCCTGGATTATTAAGAAGTTTCTTGAGAATTTGTTTACATGGGTCAGCACCTCTAAAACGAATCAATTATATGTGTTTTGAGCTGCTCTGCTTTCAAGAAACTGGGTTGGGCATGAAAAAAAAAGTAAACTCATAAAACCCAAAGGGCTCACGATACAGAGAGGGAGATGAATATGTACGCAATCAAGTTTAATACAAGTTCAAGACTTATGGGAGCCTAGAAGAGGTGATTAATTCTGAATGTTGGAACTGGTGACAGTTTCCCAGAAGAAGTGACAGTTGGTCTGGGCTTTAAGCTCATAGAGATTTATCACGTAGAGAATGACTAATGGAATTGGTAAATTAGAGAATGGGCATAGCAGTAACATATAACAAGAAAGTGCATGATGTGTTTGGAGGAAGGTATATCTTTGGTGTGAGAATCTATTAAGAGGATAGGAAGGTGATTTTTAGATAGAGGAAGCAGGGTCTTAAACACCTCGCTTACTATTTCTGTAGATTTACTGACCTACTACCCTTTTTCTTCCAAACAAGACCCATGAGTAACATTTTCTCATCAGTATTATCTGCCTCTCATTATTGACAGTGATCTTCATTTTGGGAAAGAGAAGTTACTGGGATGGGGGAGGGGGGTTATAATCTATCATTGCAAAGTTCTTAGTGTGTCCCCTGGGGCACTCCCAGAGCCCAACGAGGGCAGATCTATTATTTGTGCTGCCTCAGCAAACTTGGGGGTGACCCTGAAGGGAGTTAAGGATGGACTTTTTATGGAACTTGGACTTTGTGCCTGGTGAGTTTAGGGAGGAATCAAGGTAGCCAGAGTCACTTCTGAACTGGATGCTGTAAGTAGCAGGGGCAAGTTTGTGACTTGGTATCCCTGAGGTGGGAAGATGGAAGCTGAATTTAGAGTTGTAATGGAAAAGAAGCAGTAATCCCTACTACTGGTCAGAGGAGGGGAATGTTTAGTCATGTTTGTGGTCTTGTCTGTGTCCTGTTTGAGCGATGTTTGTCCTCTCATGGGCATGTTGCAGTCTGGTCATCAGGAGGCCCATCCTTATTCTCACTGATTAACAGCAGTACTGGTTTCCACTTTCAGTTCATTGTGTCCCCAACCACTAACATTCTTCATATCTTGCGTGAATATCTCCTGAGAGCACATCAAGGTTGTCATCTGCTGCTGCTGCTGTTTGTTGTTGTTGAGCAAGAACGTGATATACCTAAATCACTAAAAATACCTGTGGTTACCTCGTATGAGATATGTTGAAAAGGCAATGCCCTGAAGCCATGGAAACTAGTTAGGAGACTCTTTCTAAAATGTAGGTAAAAATTATGGGAGTCTTGGCTTAGACAATGAGATTAGAAAATTAAGAGCAAGGGACACTTACATGGTGGAATCCATGACTCACCAGCAAACTGATGTGGGCCATGCAGAGGTAAGTTGGAAAAGATTTTGCAGTAAAGTGTATTGAATACACATATATAATTAGTTCCTAATTTCAAAATACTTATGATGTTATATGCTTTTGTATATGCATGTAGCTATTATAGAATGATTGATGGGGAGCAAAATGTAGTCTTTGCCTTTGTGTAATTCATTATCAAGAGTGGTGTGAGGCTATCTACAATACACAATAAAAATAAATGATGCAAATGAGAAGGGTTATACAAACCTACAAACAGTGAGGAATTAGAAATTATTTTAAGGAAGTAACCTGGAATTTGGGACCTGAAGTATAAAGAGAAGAGGATGGAAGATGAGATGATATTGTGAAGTCGCGGGGCACCTGGGTGGCTCAGTTGGTTAAGGATCAGACTCTTGGTTTTGGCTCAGGTCATGATCTCGGGGTCTTGGTATCCAGCCCCACGTAGGGCACACCCCGCTCAGTGAGGAATCTGCTCTTCTCCCTCTCCATCTGCCCCTCCCCCCTGCTCTCTCACTCTTTCTCTCGCTTTTGAATAAATAAATCTTAAAAAAAATATTGTGAAGTAGTGAATAGCTAATGCCACCAAGACTCACATATGAATATACAAATATGAGGAACGAATTGTAGGTCCCTAGGAATGTTAGTATAGAGTGAATAGGTATAGCCAGGCCTTGGCAAAAATGGGTTAGGATGTGAGTCCAGGCTGAGGAAATATAACTGTAAATTTTAGGCAACTGGGAGCCATAAGCAAGATCAATGCAATGAGCAAAAGTGGCTCATCATATTCATTAATTTGGGTTTTTATGTTATCAGTAATTAAATATAAATTGGCCATGGAAAAAAGCCTGCAATGGTCAACTAATTTATAGTTTATCGTATGCAGAGCCACACCTTTAGTCTCCTGGGTATATTAAACTCTGTTTTGTTTATAAAGACCTCCACTGGAACAGATTATATCATATCATTTAAGATCTGGTTCCAGTGTTAACAACCTTCATTGCCAGGATCTTTTTTTTTTTTTTTCTTTTTTTCTTCCCCTCATAGAAAGGTAGTGCTTTCTTCTCAGGCTTGCTGATTCCTGCATCATGGTAACTGTGGCGCCCTGATCATTGTTCTCAGAAGCCACAATCACCACCACAATCTCAGGCTCCCTGGAGGCAGACAGTTTCATTTTCTTTAAACAAACCAGGAAAGTACACTCTGTGAATGCATTCCCTGCCACCACAATACTGTAGGCCTTCCATTTGGGTTTTATGAAAAGCTTCTTGTCAGATTCTTAGTGAATAGACAGATGATAAATAAGCTCCCTACGTCTTGACGTGCTACATGTAGAGCTGAAGAAAATTCCCCCCATGGCATTTTGGAATCCCAACGAAAGGCTAATAAGTAGCAAACACCAGGTAGTACTCACTGCCCCAGAATGGTAATGATCAAATCCAGATGCGGTCCTCAGCTGGAAGAAATGCCACTGACACCTGACATTCACTTAGAAAGGTCATCATGTTCAGAATATTCCAGTAAACACAGCTCAAGCAGACTTCCATGGTTTTACCCAGTGGTCAAGATCCTCTGGAGCATGTGTGGAGCCAGTTTCAGTGACTTGTTTTGTGGCATTTTAGGATCTCTGTATTCTTTCCCCTTTTCATCCCACAGCCCTCCCTCCACACCCACCTTGAGCACCTCTACTACCCTGCTGATTCTGGAAACTACACTTCTGTCTCTCAGAGGTAATCTCGTGAGAAATCCTCCACTCCCATTCTCTTAATCTCTCTCATCCACATCGCTGGAGCTCCCTTTATTTCAGACTGCTGATGTTGTAAAAAGAATCTTTTCTAGTTTTTGTTTAGCTGTCTAGTTAATTGCTTTTATTATTTGTCTTATTCCTTATTTGGGATTCATCTGACTACCAAGTCTCATTTTAATCTCACAATGTCTTTAGTTTATACCTTATCTTACAGACATTTTATGAATGCATGTATCTTGTATTTGTATATAGCATAAATATGCATTCATGGAAATGTGTAGCTATACATATAAACTTAGCTTTCCTTATTCGGTGATTCCTCCTTCAAACATTTTAGCATCACGGATTTCAAAGTGAGACGGATCTGAATTTGCAATTCTACTCTGCATCTGTACGCTGCTCGTGTGCCTTTCTGACTCTTGGGTGGTGCATCTCTAATATTGTGATAATCTAATAATTATTCTAATTCATGAAAAATATCTAGTATAGTGTTTTGCATGTAGAAGTCCTCTGGAAACATATGTCCCCTTTCTGTCATCTTAACACCCCCCCCCCACACACACACACATGAAAGAGAATAGGAGGAGGGGGCAGGAGAGTGGAGGGAGGAGAAGGAGAAAATAATATGTTTTTGGAATAAAACTGCAAAAGCAGAAGTAAATCACCATAGCCTCAAGAAACAGGTGTAGAACAAATTTAGACAAGTAGTGATACCACTACTCACAAGAAAATGATGTGGATTAACTGGTATTGCTGTTGCCCGCCATCAGAGAGTTCATCAGGATTCAGTACACAGTCTCAACACACATCACCTCCATCACCCCTCTCAGGTGCTAGGAATCTTCCTTAGCTCCCTTGCTCTAGCCACACTCTGGGTCTTGCTTGCAGCCCCTCAAAGTTTCCAGGCCAATTCTTACTTAAGGAATTTGCACTGTATTTTTCATTCTAACTTAATTCCCCTCTCTGTGTAGTAGACTAATATAATCCCTCTCCTGCTGCAGATCGTTGCTCAAATGTGCTCTTCCTAGCTAGACCCTTCTTGAACGCACTAAAATTACAAGGCAACTTCCAGCCATTATCATTCTTGGAAACCCTCATCATGGGAACTGGTTTCCCATAATTCTTATCACAATCTGACACTACATATCCGTATGGCTATTCCATCCTCTCCGCCTCAACTGGAATATCACCTCCATGGATTCAGTAGATGATTCCACAAAATATCTGGGGAATAAATGAATGAATGTTTTTTCATTTATGAGAGAATACTAAACAGTTGCAGAGTAAAATCTTGAGAAGTCATAGGCTTGGAATATGCTTATCAGTTTAACTCAAGAAATCATCCAAATGTCCATTGTTTCCCCCCGTGGGAGATAGATTCTGAAGATTATTCCCTCTACCAAAATGAATAGTTTAGTATTAAGCCTGATATAATCATCCTTCAGTTTCCTTCTTATGGTGACCAGTTCATCCCAATTAGGCTGGGATTTTCTTGATTTTAGCACCAAAACCCTTCATCTAATCTAGCATGGACAAATTCCATCAGTTCCAGGCAAACTGGGATGGTTAGTTATCAGACATCCAACCCAGCACTAAGTATATCAATATTACCCCATAAATGCCCCCTAGAGTCTATACCCTTTTGTCCATCTCTTTTCTTCTATTCTTGTTCTACCTATATTCTGCTATGTCTCATTTAGCCTCCCATTCTAAGTAGAGCCACCATGGATGTCCTCTGTTTTTCCATTGCCCAGCACTAAACTATTTCTAGGCATACTGCTTGCCCTGCTTATAACTCTTCAATGATCTCCTAAAGCTCCTGGAACGATAATGGAATGTAGTATGTCTTGCATGATCCAGTCCTTAAGTTCTCTGCCAGTTTCATCCTACACCAATATTTCCACTTCACTAAATAGGGGTTTTCTCAGGCCCTAATCTTTGTCGTTCTCTCTTTCACCATAGGGCTTTAGTACATGCAGTGCCCTGTGTGTGGACTGCTCTTTTCTCTCTGTTTAGCATCATCTCTCCTTTTCATCTTCCAGACCTATTGCAAGCACCCTTAACTCAAGGAAACATGGAAGACTTACATGAGTTGGTCAGGTCATTCACATATGAAATGATGTTCTTTTTTCTTTTCTGGTAGCTATTGTCACAGACACTATTTATTTATTTATTTGTTTGTAATTATTTGACAAATATCTGTCTCCCCTACTGGTCTGTATGCACCACTCTTAAATCTGTATTCTTCATCCCTCTCCTCCCTTGACACATATAGGTTCTTAAAATATGGGGTACGTGGCTGGCTCATTTGGTGAAATATGTGACTCTTGATCTTAGAGTCATGAGTTCAAGCCCCACATTGGGCATAGAGAAAAAAGGAAATTAATTATATAATTATATTAATTATATAATTATATATATTATTCATGAGGGACACAGAGAGAGAGGCAGAGACAGAGGCAGAAGGAGAAGCAGGCTCCATGCAGGGAGCCCGATGTGGGACTGGATCCCAGGACCACAGGATCACGCCCTGAGCCAAAGGCAGATGCTCAACTGCTGAGCCACCCAGGCATCCCAAAATATTCTTGAATAAATAAATTAATTAAGAAGTCCAGGATTCCAAGGCAATTTGAACAAAATGTAAAAACTAATAATTGTGTAAATAGACAAAATATTTCTGGACATAAATAAGTAAATAGACAAAATATTTCTGGACATAAATAAGTAGCCCCAGGTATTTATTTAGTGGAAGGTATACTGGCAAAAGTAACATATCTCAATGATAAAATTGATACAGACTTTATGATAGTGAAAAAGGAATAGGTAAAGAGTGAGAATGATCTACAATTAACAAAATTGTATAAGGGAAAATCTGCTGCTTGGAATTTACAAACTAAGATAAATAGTATCTAGACAATGAAAAAAAGATACAAAGACAGAAACAGAGAAGTAGAGAGACTTTGACCTTCTGGATAATAGATTACAACCCATATTCTTAGCCACATCTTATTAACAGATTCCCTAATTCGTATGTGAGAATAATTTAAAATTATGACATACAAAAAAAAAATAATTATGACATACACTCTTACTTAGTCCTCTCTCCTGGAGGGTAGACCTGTAACTTGCTTCTAACCTACATAACAGCAAAAGTGAAGAGATTTTGCAGATTTAATTAAAATGTCTAGCTAGTTTACTAGTCTATCAAAAGGGAGATTATCTTAAGCAGGCCTGACCTCATCAGGCAATTCCTTTAAAAAAGGATCTTGAGGTTGGATATGGAAGAAGTCGGAGATTGTCCTGCTATTTCTACCGAAACAAGACTGCCACATGAACTACCCGTGAGAGGTCATGTATTCATGTGGTCATGACCTCTCACAGGTATTTCATGTGGCAGGCAACTCCCGATGTCCCCTCGCTGCTGAGAGTCTTAGTCCTATAACTACAAAGAATTAAGTAATCCACATAAGGATTCACTGGACTCTATGAAATGGCCATTATTTTGAGTGTCAAAAATGGTCAAATACCCGAAATTTCACATGGTTCAACCTATACATGCAATGTATTTTAAATAATATGGTTAATGATCTGTATTAGTTATTTGTCACTGCATAACAAAATACAACCAAGTTAGTGGCTTAGGTATTATTTATTTATTTATTTATTTATTTATTTATTTATTTATTTTTAAAAAAGATTTTATTTATTTATTCATGAGACATACAGAGAGAGGCAGACTTTATCCCAGGACCTCGGATCATGATCTGAGTCAAAGGTAGACGCTCAACCAGTGAGCCACCCAGGCATCCCTAGGCACCCATTTATAATCTCAGTGTTTCTGTAGGTCACAAGTCAAGGAACAACCTAGTCGTGTTCTCTGCTCAGAGTCTCACAAGCTGAAGTTCTCATGGTAAGGGGCCTGACTTCCTGATCTGGAGCTCAAGGCTCTCTTCCATCTCCCCTGAATTTATATATGATTACCCTCCCGGAGATTTCTAACATTTTATTTTCTTCATTATGTATTAACTTAAAGAACAAGTTTGGAGAGATGCATGAATTGAGAGGACTTTATCTGATCATAATAGATGATATATTATTTAGCCTGCATAGGCAAGGTAAATAGCATCCGTTAATGAAGGCGTGCTCCAGTAGAAATAAATTATTATTTACTGACATTAGGTATTCAATAAAGATATTGAGAAAACTAATTGGATCATTTTTTAAAGTATCCGAATTCTCTTCATAAAAGAACTAGCTAAATATATTTAGTATTATCTGGAAGACATTCTGATATAAAAATCTCAACAATTTAACTTCTCTCTACATAAAAATTCAAGTTTACCATAATTTACAGATAGCTAAAAAAAACCAGCTTGGAGGCTACCTGCCTAATGTCATGCTTCCTTGATCCCGTATACAGAGGCAATGTGTTTTTATATAAACTTATATGCCATGAACACAAGTTACCTGGAGTATAAGGATGTCTTAGTGCCTGCTTCTACATCTGGCAGAAAAATACCAGTGATTATAGTGTTTCAAGTTAATTTACTTCTGGAAGTATTCTTTGGCATTATAATATGAAATGCATAAAAAGAAACTGATTGCTGAGTAAGGGTAGCTATACCTCAACTAAAGAAATAATTTAGTTTTGATTTCTTTTTAGGTGAGTATTCAGAAAGATATTCAAATGTAAAACGAATTTACTTATAAAAAATTAAAAAAAAAAACAGCATGGTAAAATACTATAGGGATATAGGAATCATTTTATGTGGAAGCACGAAACTTTCTCTTGTTCTAGAGAAACATGTAAAAATAAGAATTACTATATTCTTTCATTTTGTTTCATTTCATTTTCTTCCTTCCCTCCCCCTCCTCTTCCCTTCCTCCCTCCTTCCCTCCCTTCCTGCCAAGTATTGAGCCTCTACTCTGTGCTGATGTGCTGGGGACATAGTGAACAAAACAGACAGAATCCCTGCCCTTACGTAATGCGTATTCTATAGGAGATACACAATTCAAAACAATAAATATATAATATAATGTTAGAAATAAATAATGCAAACTTAAACAGTTAAGGGGTTTGGGATGGTGGGAGTTACTATTTTGGATTCTGAAAGCATGACCTATTGGAACATTCGGAGGATGAATTAAGGGCACTTCATTTTTGTTTTCTTTTGTTTTCTAATATACTGAGCTAGGAAAGGTGAGGTCCCTCTCTGGGCTCCCCCAGGGATGTTGTCTTCTCTCTTCCCAGCTCTTCAGGTTTTCCTTTGTACCTTCTCATGAGAATAAGGAGTCTTGAATCTGCAGAGGATCAAAAGCAGTGCAGAACCATCTGTCAATGTAGCTCTAGCAGTGCCTCCAGGACTAGACGTGCTAGAGCAGAGCAAAGCATTAGAAACACTCTTCATGGAGTGAGGGCAAAGGGGAGGATGCAGTGAGGGTGCCAAAAAGGGCACCCTGAGACAGCCAAGAGACCCTGGTGATGGGAAGAGAGAGGGGAAGCCTTTTGGAAAGGTCATTGGAAGACTCAGGAGAAGAAAGGTGAAAGGGCTCCTGAGGCCAACTTTTCATACTTTGCACTGGAGCCCACCATAGTCTTTTCAATATCTGAAAATTTTAACAGGTTGCTGGACCCATTACACATGAAGCCTAAAGGTGGTGCATCCGTGCATTCATGTGAATGGCATGTTTTTCATTTCTGGGTGCCCTCACTAGTCATGTTTTGAAAACCTGATTAACATGGAAAGAACACTAGGTTTTAACTACAGGAAATGTGGTTTGATTTCTTCTCCCATCATTTACACACCCTGTGATTTAGGACAAGTCACATAAACCTCTCATTTTGATTTTATATTATCAGAACATAAATGGTCATGGCTATGAGCTTTTGGTGAGGATCAGCAAACACTTTTGATGATTGAACATTTTCTCTAATTTCTCTCATGATTCTTTTATTTTTTTCCTTTCTGTGCCTATTGTGTCTTCTTTACTTTATTATTGTTTTTATTTGGGGGCTACTTTAGGTTAGCCATATTCCTTATAAATAGTAATGAGGGGTTTGCTTTATTATTGAATTTATGTGTTCTAAGCTTTTAACATGAAGTTTGAGCCAAATAGTTACAATATTTTATTTATTTATTTATTTATTTATTTATTTATTTATTTATTTATTTTTCATTAAACTTTTGTTTTAATGGGTCTCAAAATTCTGTGACAGATTTTTGGTCAAGTTGTTTCCATTAAAAAGTACTGATTTTTAAAAACTAATAACTTAAAACTGCCACACATGCACACACACAAAAAAATGGTCCACAAAACATTCTCCTTTCCTTCTGAAGGTTTTACGATGCATTGTTATCATTATCCGGTCTTTTACTATTAAACTTAAATGGCCAATTGACACAAATAGTTCTGAGATCGTTCTTCCACCACTGATTAAGACTGGGGTGGCAGGTATTGGGGATAATACTCATTTAGCCTCTGAGCTTTCTGGGCAGACTTGGTGACTTTGCCAGCTCCAGCTGCCTTCTTGTCCACTGCTTTGATGACACCCACAGCAACCATCTGTCTCATGTCACGAACAGCAAAACGGCCCAGAGGAGGATAGTCAGAAAAGCTCTCAACACACATAGGTTTGCCAGGAACCATATCAACAATGGCAGCATCCCCAGATTTCAAGAACTTGGGACCATCTTCCAGCTTCTTTCCAGAACGACGATCTATCTTTTCCTTCAGCTCAGCAAACTTGCAGGCAATGTGAGCTGTGCGACAATCCAGCACAGGTGCATATCCAGCACTGATTTGGCCTGGATGGTTCAGGATAATCACCTGAGCCGTGAAGCCAGCTGCTTCCACTGGTGGGTCATTTTTGCTGTCACCAGCCACGTTGCCACGACGAACATCTTTGACAGATACGTTCTTGACATTGAAGCCCACATTGTCCCCAGGAAGAGCCTCATTGAAAGCTTCATGGTGCATTTCAACAGACTTTACTTCAGTTGTAACATTGACTGGAGCAAAGGTGACCACCATGCCAGGCTTAAGAACACCAGTCTCCACTCGACCCACTGGGGCAGTACCAATACCACCAATTTTGTAGACGTCTTGGAGAGGCAGACGCAAGGGCTTATCAGTTGGATGAGTTGGTGGCAGAATGCAATCCAGGGCTTCAGGCAGTGTGGTTCCGCTGGCATTCCCATCTTTACGGGTGACTTTCCATCCCTTGAACCAAGGCATGTTAGCACTTGGCTCCAGCATGTTGTCACCATTCCAACCAGAAATTGGCACAAATGCTACTGTTTCGGGGTTGTAGCCAATTTTCTTAATGTAGGTGCTGACTTCCTTAACGATTTCCTCTTCTGGCTGTAGGGTGGTTCAGTGGAATCCATTGTGTTAACACAAATAATTAGTTGTTTTACACCCAGTGTGTAAGCCAGAAGGGCACGCTCACGGGTCTGCCCATTCTTGGAGATACCTGCTTCAAATTCACCAACACCAGCAGCAACAATCAGGACAGCACAGTCAGCCTGAGATGTGCCTGTCATCATGTTTTTGATAAAGTCTCTGTGTCCTGGGGCATCAATGATACTTGCTGGGTCTCAAATTTCCACAGGGAGATATCAATGGTGATACCACGTTCACGTTCAGCTTTCGGTTTATACAAGACCCAGGCATACTTGAAGGAGCCTTTTCCCATCTCAGCAGCCTCCTTCTCAAATTTTTCGATATTTCTTTTGTTGATCCCACCACATTTGTAGATCAGATGGCCAGTAGTGGTAAACTTGCCTGAATCTACGTGTCCAATGACAATGATGTTGATGTGAGTCATTTCCTTTCCCATTTTGGTTTAGGTTTAGTGATGATTTTCACGATACCTGTGTTCTGGCAGCAAACCTGTGGCGAAAAAGAGTTACGGTATTTTATTTTATTTTATTTTATTTTATTTTATTTTATTTTATTTTGAGTTACAGTATTTTAAAATCACTGATACGTTTAATCATGTTTTTATCTCTTTCAATTTTTCTTTTGTTTTCTGTAATTTACTTATTATCCTTTCCTCTTTTTTCTGTTTCTACATCACTCAATTTCTTTTACTTCATTACCATGTTGGCTCAAATATAATCTATCTTTTTTAGCCTTATGTAGTGAGGATAGTATGTTTTTTTATATAAAATACATATTTTTCCATTACATTCTTATAGAAGTTTTACTTTATATTAAAAATAAAGAAGAATATATTAAGGTGTTTTATTCCCAGAAAACAAAAGTATAATATTGGAAATTGTGGGGTTTTTTAAAATAATATTTTATTTATTTATTCATGAGAAACAGAGAGAGAGAGAGGCAGAGACACAGGCAGAGGGAGAAGCAGGCTCCATGCAGGGAGCCCGATGTGGGGACTCGATCCCGGTCTCCAGGATCACACCCTGGGCTGAAGGTGGCGCTAAACCTCTGACCCACCTGGGCTGCCCAATATTGGAAATTTTGAACGTTAATCTTTAAAGATGAGTGAGGAATATTATGCACTTGGTTATTTTTAAGATGTCATGTGTGACAATCTTTGATTTAAATAATATAATAATAATATATTAATAATTGGATTATATTATCCAATTAATAATATTAATAATAATAATAATAATAATATAATTAATAATAATAATATAATAATAAATAATAATCTTTTTACCCTTAATATCTGCCTTATTTTCCATGCAGTTCCTTACAATTGTGTTTCATTCTTCATATGCTTCTCGGACCTGTATTTTTAATTTATACGACCTTTTGGTAAATCACGAAAAGCAACACAAGACAAGCATTAACAAGATGACGAATTAGGTATAGGTTAGTGTGGATATGTTCTTTGCCTCTTAACAGCTCAAAGGCATGAAGACAATTTTCTGAGGCTAAAAAAAAAATGGGTCCATTTAAAACTAGAGTTGTGTTCATCATTGGTGTCACAGTTGGAAATGAAGTGTGACAGGCAAGTTAACTCTGGCAACTTGTCATGTACCAGCTGTTTTGTCACAACTCAAAGGGCCCACAGGCAAATTCTAGGCTGAAACAATTAAATGATAAAAAAATAGAATCACATAAAAATAACACCAAATACCAAAAGACCTTCAAGTTTCAGCAATCAATAAACAAGGTGAGTCCCCATGGGGGATCCATCAAAGGAGAAATGGAGATTTATTTACCTTTAGTATCTTCAGAGAACAAAATCAAATGCTGTGATTCTTCATGACAGCTTCTAGATTTTATTTTGATGAAAATCCGTAGGCTAAAAAGTCGATTATTCTCTTAAAATTCCAATCAGGGTTCTATAGTGCAACAACATTATTGCAAGGATATTCCTTAAAATAAAATGTCCCCAAAGACATACCTAAATTACAGCCACAATCTGTCATATCTATTCTTTAAGGATTTTATTGTTCACACATCAAAACTCTGAGGAGAACTTCAAGACATCACAGTTTCAATGGAATTCATGTTCTAACGCGAATCGTATCACCCCAGAGAATATGGCAACTTTTTTTCTACTTCCTTCCTGTAACCTAAGGCATTGAAACTAATGGACTCAGCATCATTTGGTGGGACATTCATCACTAGTTGACCCTTAATTCACCTGGCTTGGAGTGAAGAGGGTCAAGGAGCACAGGCTACCAGTTGTGCACAGAATAAATGTCTTACCTGCAATGGGCTTCAGGGGGCCTGGGACCACTCTTTGGCTCTGTGACCAAGTCAGTTAGTCCTCATAACACCTTGGTCCTTGTTGGGTCACCAGTATCTCATCAGCATTGTTGGTATAATGCAGCTCTGTTTTGACTGTTGGAGCAGTAGCCTAGAACAGAGTGAGCCAGACTGAGTTCCCTCTTTTGGAGATCCTAAATACATAACAGGGTGAGTGTGGGACACGCAGTAAGATATCCACAGTAAGATAAACCTGGGTTTGAATCCTGACTCCTCTCCTACCAGCTGTGTGGCCAGAGACATGCCATTGAAGCCACAGTGGTTTGCCCCTAAACTGAGATGATACCTTCTCTTAATGCAGCGGAGGTTTAAATCACGTGATCTTTATAAGATTGTTAATAGAATCTGTAATGCCTTAGTGAACATTTCTTATTGTTTGTGCTGTTTCTGCTTTTGTTCTGTTTATCACCATCAATCGTCATCATTATCACTTTTAATATTATTACTTCAAGCTTCACAAAACCTGCTTCAAAATTTATTTCCTCCAGGAAATATTTTCTCATCTCTTTCCTTTATCATGTGAGACCTATTCGACTGTAAAGCCCTTCCATATGTAACTATGTTTACTTTATCTAAGACAGCACCAATTTATGGAGTATAAAGATTTGATTTCGGGACACCTGGGTGGCTCAGCAGTAGAGCGTCTGCCTTTGGCTCAGGGTGTGATCCTGGGATCCCGGATCGAGTCCCATTTCGGGCTCCCTGCGTGGGGCCTGCTTCTCCCTCTGCCTGTGTCTCTGTCCCTCTCTCTCTCTGTCTCTCATGAATAAATAAATAAAATATTTTTAAAAAAGATTTGATTTCATCTGTTTGCCTGTCCCTATCATACTTAGCATGGTACTTTATATGTATTAAGAGCTCAGTATTGTTTGTGGAATTGAATCAGTACCAGATTTGTATATAATCTGTTATGGAGCTTTAGTGTTTCCTCATGTAGTTACAAAACGACTGCTTAAAATTTGAAGTCTTTCATTACAACTTTATAACATTGTTTACGGACTCATCAATGTGTCATTATGACTTAGATTTCATTTTTGAATCAAGATGACCAAGCTTCCCTGCTATGGAAGCTCAGAATCCCTAAATCTAATATTTCCCCTAGAAAACTGAAAACTTTTCTCTGTGAATTACAGATTGTGCTATTATGAAGTTGAAAATAATCTTAATAAAATATGCTTGGAGAGACATCACAGGGTAATTTTTTAGGCATTCTACAAACAAACATAAATACTTTTATTGGACCAATCTCTGATAACACAGAAATCTATTTGTTGCTTAAAATGGTGAAGGCCCTAGGAGCTTTTTTTTTTTTTCATTATCTTATTTTCAAGGATTTGGTGGGTCTTGACATTACCTCACAAAAAATAAAGTAACATTCAAGGTTCGAGTATGACCTGTGGGACCCATCTGGACCAATTCTGATTTCCAATTTGGAGTGAAAAATTAGTAAGTGATTCTTTATTTTTCCCAACATGTTCTCAAGTTTTCTGGAATTAGGCCAAACAGTTGAAAAAAACTGTGTTTTATGGAAAATAAAGGACTCCAGTAGATCACTCTTCAGGTACCTACAGCAAAATGACAATGCTGAGAATATCAGAAAGCATTTTGAGCATTTGCTGCTTAAAACCACAAAGTGGGGAACTAGAAAATAACCCAAGTGTAACAGAGACATCATTGATGGAGGACAGCGAACCACATGGACTCTACTAAGGGAAGAGACAACTTTTGAAGGGGCTAAATCTTGGGACGTTTTAAAAATAATGTTTCAAAGACTGAAATCATACCAGCAGACTTAATTTGTGAGTCCTAAAGAGGTACCTGCAGAGTGTCTATGCCATTGGACCAAATTGCAATACTATGAAATGAGAGTCGTTCTGATTAAAACACTAAGACAAATGCTGAGTGTACAATCCCAATTAGATACAAACATTATTGGTCCTGTGCTAGGGACTCAACCATAGCACCCAGTGCCTTAGATTTACTATCTAATTACTATCTAATTACTATCTAATCCAGCTAGCCCCACCCCCGTTATTTAGCAGAAGAGGAAGCATTGATTCAGACACAGTGAGTTGCTCGAAATATTTATTACATATTTTCAAGTATTGAAAGCCCAAAACAAATCAGCTGCAACAACAATTAAAATGATCTCAATAATAGAAAATTATCTTAATAACTGAGGGCCGTCTTCATAAGCAGCTTTGTTCAGGAGCTCAAACATTGTCACAAGGGATCTGACCATCCTGCGTATCTCATATCATTTGCCTCCTCCCCAAGTTAGGCTATATTTGTTCTAAGCTCTGTGTGTGAACAAGGTGAGGTCTGAGACTAGCAAGAAATAAACTTTCCTTCCAAGTGGCCATCCACCTATGGCCCCCACAGAAGCATGGTGCTTTGTTTTAATGAGACCAGCTAGAGAATTAGTCCCTACTTGTAACCTAATCATTATGGCTGGCAAGATAGAAAGTAATAATTGTCTTATGTCTGCCATGGAGTGGGCATTTCATGCAAACTGGTGCAGCCACTTTGGAAAACAGTATGGAGGTTCCTCAAATAGTTAAAAATAGAACTACCCTATGACCCAGCAGTTACACTACTTGGTATTTACCCAAAGGGTGCAAACATAGTGATTCCAAGGGGCATATGCACTTCAATGTTTATAGCAACACTGTCTACAGGAGCCAAAATATGGAAAGGGCTCAGATATCCATTGAAAGATGAATGGACAAGGAAGATGTGGTATACATAGTGGAATATTACTCAGCCCTCAAAAAGAATGAATTTGTGCCATTTACAATGACGTGGATAGAACAAGAGGGTATTATGCTAAGCGAAATAAGTCAGTGAAAGACAAATACGTATGATTTCACTCACACATGGAATTTAAGCAACAAAATAGATGAACATAGGGAGAGAGAATGAAAAATAAAATAAGATGAAAACAGAGAGGGAGGCAAACTATAAGAGACTCTTGGAAACAAACTGAGGGTTGCTGGAGGGGAGGTAGGTGGGTAGATGAGCTAATGGGTGATGGGTTTTAAGGAGGGCTTGTGATGTAATCAACACTGGGTGTTATATGTAACTGATGAATCACAAATTCTACCCCTGAAACTAATAATACACTATATAGTAACTAAATTGTATTTAAATAAATTGAAAAAAAAAAAGATGGGAGTAGGACTCTACCATGAGCTAAGAATAGAGGAGGAGAGTGCCCCACTAAAAAAGAAGTGAGATATTTCCAGAAGAAAGTAGAAACAAGCTGAGGGAGTAAAAAACTGTTAAATCAAGAATTAATCCAGATAAATTGTCCGGACTGTCACTAAAATATTGCATCTTTTAGAGTCTTTATATGAAAAACATATGTAATCCATACATGTGGTAGGTTGTATTTATTATTCACCTGTATTTGGTTCTCCTGCTGGTAGGAAAGCTATACTCTGATGAAACCTGGACTCTCCTTGTGAGCAGAGATAACATGTGACATTTCTGAGTGGAAGCTTCGAGAGCCAACACATGGTTCAACAAATTTTCTCTTCCCTCTGCCATCACAATCAGCTACAAGTGGGGAGTCTGGGTGGCTCAGTCAGTTAAGTGTCTGCCTTCTGCTCGGGTCATGATCCCAGGGTCCTGGGATGGAGCCCCATGTCGGACTCTCTGCTCAGCTAGGAGACTGCTTCTCCCTCTTCCTCCCTCCCTTGCTCATTCTCTCTGTGTGTGTCTCTCTCAAATGAATAAACAAAATCTTAAAAGAAAAAAAAGGAAGTCTTCATTCCCAGAAGTGAAGATGAATTGGAGCAGAGCCACAGGCAACACATAAAGGGCACAGAACATGAGAAAGAAATAGGCCTTTTTGTTGTAACATACTGAAACTTAGGATTGTTTGTCATCACAGTGTAACTTAGCCTGAGTGTGCCAACATCCTTAAAACAATCTCCAACTTCACTTCTTCTTTGGCATTTGTAAATCAAGAAGTATCTTTTCTTCTACTCCTTTTTCTAATCTCATCACTCCCCAGCAAAGCTAGGGCAATCATTTTAACTTGCCGTCACATTATTTTGTTTTGGTAAATTTAATCATTTTAAATTTTCTCTGTGTCTAATCCGAAATATGCCACATACTCTCTGTATGTAGATCTTAGACAAACTTCTTTTCCATTAGATATTATATTCTTTAACTCTGAAATACTGTGTTTGATCACTAAATGATGTTCAAAGTCACCTCCATCAATGAGTTTCTAATGTGCCATGAGCTTATACTTTTCATTACTTCACAGCACTTAATATAGCACTTATAATTTGTAATTATTATGCATCCTTTTGCTGTTGATTTTTAAATTTTTGATTTCTCCACAGTAGACTATGACTCCATAAGGGCAGGGACTATTCCTGCCCTTCTTACCACTGCACACCCAGTGCCTAGCAGAGTACTTCATACATAGCAGAATGAATCATGTTTTATTTGTTTTCTTACAAATGTCATATGGGCCTTTTGGCTTAAATAAAACATTATTTAGGTTAATAGATTTGAGCAGGCATTTGTCTATGACAAATGTCATCAATGTCTCATGTCCAGACATAATACACAGCATGTATTCTATATATATCTTCTTAAAATAAAAAAAAAAACATTTCCTTTGGTGTTGACAGTAAAAAGACAACAACAACTATACAAATCATTGCAAATCAAAGAAAACTGTTAACCACATAAGTCTAGCTTGCTGGAAATAAAAGCATGTGAAAGTTTATGAGCTAACATTCAGTGGTAGGTACACAGACTGTTAGGTTTCTTTCTTTTTTTTTTTTTTAAACTCAAACTTTTTGTTTGTTTGTTTTTTAACTCAACATTGATTTGATGCAAAATACTAGTAATGGTTGAATTCTTAAGCATTTCCCCCTTTTGCCTCTAGATGTCTCACCTGGAATTCACATGATAGATCTTCTGATGCAATATCCTACTGTAGGCTTGGCTGAAATGTCATCTTGGGAACTAAAACAGTAAACCATGTGAATTTAACTGCAGTTGGATCAAAACATTCCATCAGTAAGGTTGTTTTTTTTTTTTAAACTTTCTGGAAAAATGCAAATAACAGATGGTGGGAAAATAGGCAGATTTATGAGAAAAATGACTTTGTATTAGTCATTCTGATGAGCCACATCCCAAGGAGGCCTTGACTTTTTGGCTATGATGAACAGTTTCCAGGTGTAACCCTTGATGTTGGGAAAGTGATATTTAAGACAATGGTCATCAACCCATCTTAGCAGCTTTTTTTCTATTTCAAAAATAATTCATACCACCTACATCTCAGTAGTGAGATATGGAATCCAATACTAATATAGGCCTTTAGGCTATGCTTACAGAAAAATAATGATGATTTTAGCTTAGGAAAGCTGATTCTACAAGTTAAGCCAGAAGCAAAAGTAACAGTTTTACTTCTTGAGAGGATAAGAAGAAGTAAATTGAATTTTGAATTCAATGCAATAGACCAAAAGAGTTTATTAGGATTTTTGAACAAAAGTAATCAGAAATGTATCTCTTGCAAATATTCCTATTAGTAAAAGTGCTTTCCCAGTACCATATGTTATATAGATTAATATATACTATATTTGCAAATCATAATCTTTAGTATATAAAAGAAATGTGGAAAAGACAGATGACCTAAAGTGGTTTAGAAATTATATTCCATTTCAGATGATATTTGAACTATTTCAAAGTAGTTTA
Organism: Nyctereutes procyonoides; assembly: GCF_905146905.1. Classification (NCBI taxonomy): domain Eukaryota; kingdom Metazoa; phylum Chordata; class Mammalia; order Carnivora; family Canidae; genus Nyctereutes; species Nyctereutes procyonoides. The sequence goes on along the minus strand of NW_026575133.1, from coordinate 46,198,087 downwards.
GCAAAGTAGCAATAGAATGTTGTCCCTTGGGTATATTTATATATATTGAGTTTTTACCGAAAAAAACTAGATTTCCCTACCATGAGAGAGGGGTATAGTCTTCTTATTCCTGAAATGGACTGGCAAAAGCAGACAATATTTTTTTTATTGAAAAAGAAGTAGCTAATGAAAGGTAAGCACAAATCTGATTATTTTCTTGACTATTTACCTAAGAAATGTTTTCTTTCTTTATGTATTTTTATTGTACTAGGATTACAATTTCTAGGTCTTAAATTTCTTTTGTTTGTTTTGTTTTGGGCCCTGCAGATCTAAAGAAAAGTTTAAAATGACTTTTGCTGATCATTTTGGGTTCAACTCAGACACCAATAAAGCTAGCAAATGTATGGTTCTCAAAAATATTTGGCATAGCTACTCATTATTATCATTGGAAAAATGATAATAATCCCAGCATGTCCCTTGTTCCATATGCTTCTATTTCATTTTGGTAACTTAACTTTTTTTTCCATTTGATTCAGCTCAGTTTGGATCATTTAAGTTATATCTACAATACGTCACTTCCATATTTAAAAGTATTTCTAAAGAGTCATTAGAAACTAAATGATTATCTGTAGATTTTTGCAGGGCTCTCCCCAGGCTAGTCCCATCATCCTTTGTCGATCTTTTCTTCCAGTAGTTACAAAATAATCTAAGATCTCTTCCTGTATTTACCTATTGTGGTGAATTGTTATTTAACTCAAATATTGACTACTTCATGAGTCCCATTCTGGTTTACTCAGGTAAACGTGATCAAATCCATCCCCACTTACAGAAATTGAAGAACTATTATTTGCTTATTTGTCTCAAGCTGTTGGTTCACAACCTCAAGAGTTCTTGGTGAAATCTGAGACTGGCCCCTGTACAATGAGGGCAGGGAGAGATGGAAGAAACAGGTAGACCACTCCAGGTTGTTAGGTGGCAGTTTCAATACACAAGGGAATTGACATCAGAGCCTTGCCTTGGGCAGCTGTAAGACAAGGAAACTTCTGCACCTGCCCGTCAGAATCTGAATAGTTTATAAGAGGCCTTAATGGGGTTCAGTCACGTATACAGTCCAGATGGCCTTAACAACATTTTTCTCTCTCAAGGCTACATTCTTGAAATGGCTACTGGCATGGGAATAGATGGCAGGAAGTTTATTTTAAAGACAGGGAAGGTGATGAGGAGACTTCTATCGCCTGAGTATACCTCTCAAGTCAACTGGCACTCACTTTCTCTTGATGACCTTCTCCAACAACAAGCCTTTGTCCAGATTTTAAGGTCATTGAGGTCCATAACTATAACTTATTCCGAAGAAAACTGCTCTATCTTCAACAAAAGTTGGTTGAAAAAAGTTGAATTATATTTGTTAATTTACCAGCTAAAGAAATTGATACACTTTACATTATCGATGGAAGAAAAAATGGTATGGCTCTCATCTTATCTGGAAACCCCAACTTACTTGATAGTGGTTCACTTGGATTTGATCAGCCTTTAAAGTTTGAGAATCCAACTAAGGATCAACCAAAAATCAGCCAGTGCTGTGCAGATCCTGAAAAGTGAGGATGTCAAGCTAATTCCCTGTTCCCTTGCCCCTTTCCTTGCAGAAGATTATAGGCTAGTAGCTTCAGTTAATTTTGACAGGGGTGGAACTTACTTTTCAGAGCATATTCTGAGTGCTTCACGGGTGGGACAGCTGGAATTTTCTGAAAAATCTATATCAAAACCCAAAACCTTACATTTGCTTATAAAACTAGGAAGTATTTACATTTCAAAAGAGTTGTGTATCAGTTGTGGATGATTCATTCAGATTACGTTGATCTCAATTTTCTAAGTCTAAAGGATGCCTATTAGGCTAGAATTCTCACAGAACTCTTTCAGGTATAAGATTCTATATTCCATTCTGGAAATCAAAGTTGGGGTATGAAATCTAACCCTCTAAACATAACAGCTCAATTAAATTTTTTTCTCAGTTACTAATGTAATAATAATTATAGATATGTATTTATATCTCAGATATAATTTAATTTTAAAAGAAACATTAAAGAATTTGAAGTAGTTATCAGACTTTAAACTCTTAACTTCTCCTTTTCAGTAATATCAGAAGATGAAATGAGCTTCGATTTCTTCATAAATTCAACACGTAAAGATTTATTGAAAATTTACCATAAGCCAACCCCTGCTTATAATCTAGCCATGAAGGAAACACTCTTTGCCCACCATCTGAAGCAGATGCTTGGATTGGCTTAAAGGCTAGCAGGTCTAATTCAATCATGTATTTTGGAAATAGTTGGACATCAGTGCTTTTATAACTCTAGTCCATGGCCATTTAGCTTTTTCCTTTCATCGAAGCAATAAAATCTGCCTTTTTAAAACCATTACAAGGATGCTAACAATAGCAAATATACTTTCATTAGAACATTAAATGGTTCACTTAAACTGCAGCCAAGGTTTGAGAAATATAGGTAGCTTGTTGAGAATACAGAAAAAGTAAATTGGAGCTGATGCAAAGCTTATGATTTATTTTTAGAACTCTGTAAAAAGGCTGCTTGGACTTAATTCTAATAGGCCATACGCATGCCATGTTAGGGTTTTGACAGAAACAGATGGTTCTTTCAAATGATGTAATTGAAGAGTTTTTAATAAATATATTTCTTTCTCTACAAGTAGTACAGATGGGGTTTATAGAAACAGAGAAGGGCTGGATCACACAGGGATGAACAGCTCTGGGGAGCTGGGAGCTGTCCCATCTCTTTACCTGAGTAGAGAAATATATATATATTTATTATAGAGAAATATATATATATAATATATATATTACTAGACCATGGGGAATGTGTATGGATAGGACTGCCTGGGAACACTATGGCCTTTGGCAGAGTGATGCAGCCAATCTACTGCCACTTGGCAAGGGAGTTGCCGTAAAAGAGATCCCTGGCCCCATTCTCCTCCTCCAACTCAGTCTACTACCAGTCCTTCCCATTGGTCCAACCCACAGGGAGCCAGAGAGCAAGCTAGCTCAATGATGCACACCATAGAGGTCCAGTTTCTGCAGCATTGAGCAGTAGGGATCTGGAGCAATATGGTAATTAGGAGTTATTAAAATTAGGTAGTTTAACACTGAATTTGTAGTTATTAGACTTTAACTTCAGAAGTCTATGAATTTCCATTTTATTTGAAAGCGATTTTTCAAAATTCAAATTGTTATTTTATCACTCCTTTCAGTAGACTATGAAAATATCTGAACCCATCTTTCCAGATGTTATTTATATATCAGAGGGAAGGTAGTGTTTTCTCAAATATTAGTGAAAAACTTCACTTTTATAATTATTTTAATAATAATAATGGAAGTGTTTCTCAGTGTTTGCATTGCTGCATGGCATATAGTGGGCATTTCAAAACTGAATAGAAAGCATGAAAGAGGCAAAAGTGTTTTTTCACATACATTAGTCATCACAAGTATTCTGATGTGATTGATTTTAAATCAAAGAAATAAACAGATAGTTTTCTTTCCATAATATTAAAAGTATTTTAAAATACTAATAAAGTAATATCAAAAAAAAAAAAGACCAAAGCAAATCAAACCAGTACTAAACCACGTGGTATTATTAGGTGGCCTCAATATACTAACGTCTCATGAATATTAGCAGAATACATGGCCTGAATTTCTTTTCAAAAACAGGTCATTTTGATCATGTTTATTTTACTTACTTTGCTCTTTTTTTGTACCTTGCTTATCCTCAAGTTAAAATGAAGACAAATTCTGTGTTCTGTAACTTTTTAAAAGTATTACACTTGCTGACAATACAACTAACTGCCTATTTTTTTTTTTGGATACATTGCTTTGCTTCTATTAATGTTTCTTAATCAACACACACACACACACACACACACACACACTTTATCCATGATCTGGTTTGGATCAAACTGCTTGTTCTATCAAGGGCAATGTATTTGGCAAAGCAATTCCTTGCAGTTCCACATAACATATATTAAATACACATCAAATATTTCGATATGACTTGGCCAGTTCAGCACCACTAGCAAACCCTTCATAAGAAAGGCTGCAATGTCACGTTGGCATGAAAATAGAATCTGGGCTGAGATGTGGAGAGAAAAATACAGTTCTCTTAAGGTCAAGGGCAACAGCTGAGCAGCACTAGGGCTACCTGCTTCAAAGGATACAGTGTCTTGTGTTTATAGATTAAATGTTGGTTTCTATGGGGGGAGGGTGGTCATAGGAGCAAATATCCCTGACACCCAAACAAAATAATCCCAAATAAAATGGATGATGTAGCCCATAGTAAAAAGGGAGTTAACTATTCATGGGAAAAAATGCATGACCTCACCCTTTCAGAATACACTGTGATTCATCAGCATTTGCCAGCTTTCTTGCCTGCTTGCTGTGAATTTCACAGCCCCGCCCCTTTTTCTTTTGCCCCCAAGGTTAGATAACTTCATTGAAAGTACCGGGAGGTGGGGGGTGAGGGGGCTTGAGAAGGAGAGCTAAATGTACGGAAAGCCCATGGTTTGCGGAAGTAGGTTTCCTATCAATGACTTAGAAGCACCCTCTTTGCTGAGGACAGAATTTTCTCAAGAGCTAAATGTTATACTTGTTTCTTTACTTTTGTTCCTTGTCTCTGAAGAGCTGTATTGTCTTGGTTGAAAAAAGCAGCCTCTGTGATCATGAGGGAAATGTAATGGGGATAATATATAGAAATGTGTTTAAAAGCCCAAAGAATCGGCTAAAAATATCAATGCAAGCAGCTCAAGTTATAATTTTAAATTGTCACACTTGCACAAGCCTTGAAGGGCTATCAGTCTGTTTCCTTCTTATGGAAAGCCACCATAGTTTAATCAAGTAACTATGAAACCACTGCCTGGAAATTGCAACCAAATTGTTTGTGCAGTGTTATGTATCTAAGGAAACAAATGTGGACTTCTAGAATTACATTATTAGTTTCTTTTGAGCCATGTGCACTTCAAAGATTTTTTCAGAAACTAGGAAATGCTATATTACACTCTGTGGGTGTAGGATCTTTGCTGGTCTCTTCTCATCTATGAACCTCCTGGTTATTTCATGAGTTCTGGATTCTGCAATGTAGGGGTCAGAGGAGAGCAAACCTTAGTCTGGCTTGTTGTACCAGACAGCTACAGCTTTATACAGAGGGTGGGTGATAAAGCTCTACTGTTGAAATGAAAGTTTTTGACCAATCTGCTGCTTTCAACTACACTCTATGGCTTGACTAACGGCATAAACAGCACCATGGTGTCTGAGGTCCAACAGTAGTAGGCCTACGATCTGTGTTGTTTTATTGGGAATCTGTGGGCCCTGAAGCCTATACTTTGAGAAACACAGTATGACAAGTTTTTGTGTCAGAAGACTGACTTAGAAATCAGATCAAGCCAATAGATTTTCATCTGTGCTAACTGAATTATTTCTACAAGAATCATTTCACCGCTGCTCAGAAGTCAGTGATTCAGTCCCATCGAAGCAGCAGGGATAGCCCTGGCCCTCAAAACTCCAGGCAACCTCTTTAAAAGCCCATTAACAAGTAGTGATCTGAAGAGAGAGGGTAGGGATAGCTTACAAATTCCATATTAGCATTGTCTCCTCATTCAGCAGGCTTAAAGGCTCCACTGTAGATGAAATCCCATTATGAGCATCCTCTCCCCCTACCCTGGGACTGGGGTAAGTAGTAGACCTCATACTATGATCTCATGCCTTTGGAACAACAGTAAGTATGTGAAGGGGTGAAAGTTGGGGCAGGATTTCCCACAGTCCCTCTCTTATTTCAGAGGTGTCTGTCCATGCCTATATGGTGTGTGGGTCTCCCATGACCTGCGCCCACCCACATTTCTGCTTGGCTCTTGGCCTTGGTGTTGCTGAATGGCAGATAAAACATTTGTTTTCCCTCTGAGAGCTTTCCTTTTTGCTTTATTTGCACTTCTATCATTCTGTACCCTGGCGATAAACCCCATCTGGTTCAGACTGACCGCTTACATGCTACGCTGTCAGCACTATATTCATTGATACAAGTGGGCTGAGTATAAATATTCTTAGGTCTTTTCCCAAGGTTGTTGACCAACCAAAACTGCATGTTATTTCCAAGAATCTGTTATTTTCTTAGGGGACTCAAACCTGGGATCACACCAATAAGCTTATCAGTGTGAGCAATCAATCAATTATTTTGGAGTTAATGACAATGATGCTTACTTTTTGTAATCAACGGTATTTGAGGTATTATTTATGTACGATAAAATTCCCACGTAAAATGTACAAGTTGGTGACTTTTGAAACATTTTTTATTTTGAAATAATTATAGATAACAGGAAGTTGCAAAGAAAGTACAGAGCCCCATATACTTTCCACCGATTCCTCAATAGTTAAACTTTACAGAACTACAGTGTAATTCCAAGACAAAGAAAGTGATGTTAGCATAAAGTGTGGGTATAACTCTGTCATTGTATCATATGTAGATTCATGTAGCCACCACTGCAGTCATGATACAACAGCATCCTATCACTACAAAGAGGTTGCTCATGCTACCCCTACCCCTTTATAGTTTCAACCATTACTTTCTATCAACCACTCTAATCCCCGATAATCACAAATCTGTTGTTTCTGTAGTTTTGTCATTTCCAGAATGCCCTATAAGTGGAATCATACAGAATGTGGCCTTTGGAGACCCGTTTCTATGACTCAGCGTAATGCCCTTCAGATTCATCCACATTGCTGTGTGTTTATTCTTTTTTATTGCTAAGTAGTGTTCTAATCTAGGTTTATTTAAATATTGAATTTATCTATATACCTAATGGCTTTGAGGTGGCTTATGTTGAGTTATATATCAAAGTTAAGGAAACACAAGTAGAAAATTTGAAATATTGAAAATAGAAAGCCCTCGTAAGCTAACCTCAGTGACTGATAACGTTGTCATTATGGTTAAGTTTCAGAATGAGCATCAAAATTCCTGACTTCCAGGTTAAAAAAAAAAAAAGATAAATGGCATTGCTTTCATTATTAGAAACAAGGAAACCTACCAGTTCTTCAAAGGAGAGAACTTTTCTAAATCTAAAAGAAATAACTGAGAAGTTTTACAAAGACCATATTGATGTAATGGATGACATTCTCAGCAATATTTCTACAGCAAGTGCAAACTTGGATTTTACTCAGCTGGCTGCTTTTCGCTGTGACTTGGTCATAAGGCCAAAAGAGAAGTATTAAGGGGCAGTTCCGTAAAACCAACCAACAAGACATTACATGGCTAGCACTTGACTACAACATCAAGAAGGCTATAGGGGAGTGTCTACGGTCCAATATGAGGAGGCATATCATAGTGGAGGGATGCTCAATGCCAGTGCTTCAACCATTTTGCCAGGAAATACAAAATGAGGACTATATGAGACCGAAATGTGTAACTTCATATGGGTGTCAGGTGTACCCCAGATAGTCATATGTAACCATCAAAACCTGATGCTATTAAGCCTTGGCCCCTGTTGCACTAATTCCAAGTTTATCAAGGCAACTTTGCTGTGTGGATATGGTTACGAGAAGAGAAGAATGCTGGCCATGGCAGCAGACGTGCTCTTTGTTATATGTCTTACTGTAAAATTTGCAATCTTGTATAAATATATTTCCAGAGAGTTTGATCACTAGTATATGCCTCTCCTGCTCCTTTCTAGAGATGCAGCTCCTCTTTATCTGCAGAACAAATTAGGCTTCCAAGGTAAAGACTCTGAACCTTGGAGAAATCATCAAAGCCAATGCCACTTTGTTTCTCTGATGACACCTCTGTTTCCACAGCATGTCCTTCTTTTTCAGACTTTTACAGTTACATGTGATTATCATTAACATTTTACTCATGGTTCTTTTACACTCTCAGTTTAAGGTGGTGATTAAAGTTAGCTGACTCCTTGAGGGTCCCTGTCTAAGATGGTGCAACTGGATCCTCACATCTCTTTGTACCGACCCCATCTCAAACTGTGGGAGCAAATTCAGTCCTCTTCCTTGCTGCCATGAACCATCCCTTCCAGCAAATTCACCTCCAAGCAATAGAAATTTTAGCAAAGGTTTTGTGGGGAAGATCTGGAGAGTCTGTGCAAACCAAACAGAAATAACACTACCTTTTGACTTGTTCTTTTTTTTTTTTTTTTTTTTTACTCCCCTCAAATGTCCAGTTCAGCTGCTCCCATATCACTGGGAAGGTGAGTAAAGTCCTCTGTTCACCCTGTGTCTCCCTTCAGACCCATCAGCTCATTGTTCCCTAGACCAAGAATTTTGTGGTGAATAAAACCCTCTCTCTTCTTTTTCTATGTGTTCTCTGTCTCACTCCCTGGTTTTGCCTGTATGACTATGGGTACTTCCAATTTATAATCTACCTCCTATACAACTCCTGCCAAGAAAGGCATTTTAATGGTTTTCTATTGCTGCATGATTAATGGCCACAAATCTGGCACTCTAAAATAACACAAATTTATTACCTCACTGTTTCTGTAAATTTGGACACGGCATGCCCAGATCCTCCACTCAGAGTCTGACATGGATACAATCAAGGTGTTACCTGAGGCTTCAGTGTTATCTGGACTCATGGTCCTGAATCACTGATGTTGATCAAAGTAGAATTTATTTCACTGAAGTGGCAGGTTGGAGATCCCATTTTCCTTCTAGCTGATGACAGAGGCAGCACTCAGCAATGAGAGGCTTCCGGAAGTTTCTTGCCACATGGCTCCCACAGGTAGTTTAGAACCCATGTTGTAACTTTCTTCCAGGCTAGCTAAGTGCACAAGTCTCTTTCTCTCCTATAACCTGCCAGAGAAAACTCTCTGCTTTTAAAAGACCCATGTAATGAAATCAAGCCCATCCAATTTCCCTGTCTCAAGCTCTACTGACCTAAGATTTTAACTACATCTGTGAAATCCCTTCACTGTAGTGCCTGGATAGTGTACTAATTAACTGCAAGAAGATGTGTACAGGGACTCTTGGAGGGACCATCTTTGATTCTGCCTACCAGTCAGGTTTACAGTAAAATGAATAATGAATGAATTCTGGGGTCCCTCATTTGCAAAGTTTTTTCCAACGCTCGAGGGGAGGCTCTAGCAGGGTGTGCACACGATCATTTTGTTTATTTATTTGCAAAAGTAATATATTTTGCAAACATTTAATTAATGCAACTCTAATACACTCTAAATCCCTCTGTTTTTAGTTTGGTCATGGTATTTTGGGGATCTAGCTAAGGGGATGTTGAGTTAGAAATGCTTTCGATTTCTGTGTAGTAGAGTATTTTTATAGGGTATCCAGTCACTTCTGTGCACTAGCTGGCACCATCTTTCAGGAATACTCCTGCTGTTCAACATGTTCACCCACCTGTTGACATAACACAAAGATATATATCCAAGGCTGCATTGCATTATGAATGAAATTCATGACAGCCAGTACTAGAAATACGTGAGAAGAGAGTGAGGAAAAGTAGCTTTCGAATATGTGGAGCTAAAAGCTAGTCTGCAGAAAATAATTCACAAAATCAGAAATGTAAAATTATAAGTGGAGATTTTGTTTCTCAGAGCAAAGTTTTCTACTTTCAGGAATATTGTTAGTAAGGAAGCATATTCAGTTAAAAATTCATAATATATTTTGGAAATGTATTTAATAAAGATTGAGTATGCCATTTTATTTCTAACTTGGATGTTTAAGACAATATTATGGAGGGGATCCCTGGGTGGCTCAGTGGTTTAGTGCCTGCCTTTGGCCCAGGGCGCGATCCTGGAGTCCTGGGATCGAGTCCCACGTCAGGCTCCTGGGCATGGAGCCTGCTTCTCCCTCCTCCTTTGTCTCTGCCTCTCTTTCTCTCACTCTCTCTCTCTCTCTCACTATCATAAATAAATAAATAAATAAATAAATAAATAAATAAATAAATCTTAAAAAAAGAGAATATTATGGAGAAATTACAGACAGCTTAGATATATATGATGTGCATATCTTCTTTGTCAAATTTAAATTTATTTTTTTTCAAATTTAAATTTATTGACTAAAGAGTTGAAAAAATTCTGAAAGAAATTAAGGAAATGTGAAATAAAAGTGATAAAGAGGATAAATAAAATAGAAATGATTCTCAAATTGAGAACCAAATTATAGCCAAAACATATACAGATTATATGGAAATTACTATGATAATCATATGAAAAATACAAATTATATGAAAAGTAGTAATTCACTGAAAGGAAGAGATACATTTTAATGGAATTAGTTAACAGTTTCTTGGAATTTTTGATAACCTAATTAATGAAGAGAAGTGAGTCATATATAAATACTGACAGAAGATTTAAACTACTTGATGATTGTACACAAATTGCTGCCATGGATGACCGATTATGTCACAAGCACAAGAGTAATAATTAACTTTGGTCACTGCAGAGGGAAACTTGAAAATCCGTGAAATTTTACAGCTATAACAGGAATTTGGAAGAGGTCACCTAAATCTGATAACAATTTTAAAACTTTCATGACCTTAATAATTAAATATTTTTTAAAAAATTGACCATCCACAGAATTCCTGAATTTTTCCCTATTTTATAGAAAATGATATTTCAAATCTGTCAAATGAAGAGATGCTCAAAGAATAGTCAAATTAGAAAACACTGAACAAAAACTCCTTTGGGCATTTTGATTTAGCATTGTCCAGCTTGGGTTCTTTGGAACCCTTTTGCTAGCTTTATAAGTCTGTGCTCCTGTTCTGCTGCCTTCTTACATCTGTACTTACAATGAATAATCCTCATCCTTTTGCATCATCCCGTGGAAAGAATGGTCATTTGGACTCTTTGTTCTACCTTCTCTCCTTTTGGGGATCAGTGCCAACAGATTGACTCTTACCTCAGCATTGTTAAGTGTTTATCTCAAGAAAATGTCGGTTTCATCACTACTTCAAATGCACCAAAGTTCTAGTGCAATTAATTTCATCTTATCTTCCTGCAAGCAAGGAGGAAAAGGAAATAAAAAAAAAAGGTTAAACTTTTTTTAAGCACAAAAAGAAAGAAAGATCCAAAATTATTATATCTTTAGTAATTCTTTCTAGGAGCCACAAATTGTTCTGTTCTGTGTTATCCTAGATAAAATTAAATGTCTGTGTATCTTAGAAAGCTTGGTTATGTCATTGAATTTTAAATAGGCTATTCTTGACCACTTACCTAATAACCATGGGCTTGGATATTATATTCAACTGTGTATGGGAACTTTCTTTTACTAAAAACGTATAGACTCCTAACTCTGGGAAATGAACAAGGGGTAGTGGAAAGGGAGGTGGGCAGGGGGTTGGGGTCACTGGGTGATGGGCACTGAGGAGGGCACTTGACGGGATGAGCACTGGGTGATACGCTATATGTTGGCAAATTGAACTCCAATAAAAATAATTTTTAAAAAATGTAATAGTCTTCACCAGTAGATAAATACATCTGAAGGTATTTATACTTTTCATTTTATCTAGAGAACTGAATTATTTAAAGAATGATTTATCACATCATCTAACATATAATCAAAATGTGTCTTAGGTGTCTTCAAGGTAAGCACTAAAAGAGTACAAGAGAACAAGAATGGTGAGGGAAAAAAAATCTGTTAGTTATAGATGGCATTTAAGATTTTTTTTATCTATTTATTTATACCTAAATTTACCCTCCCCCTTTTTGTTTTTAAATGGCCTTGCTACTTGCGATCATTTGCCATGATCAAGAATCAGAACATTGTTTGGCTAAGCTGTCAATACCTGTCTTGGTTTGCCACCATCCAGAATCAGAACACTGCTAAAGTGTGTAGACTTCCCACTGTTTACTGAAACAACTTTCTTGTTAACCATGGAAAAATGTCCAGCTCTGAAAATACTCTTCTGAGAACCCCCATGAACTCACCGCGACTCCAGTATAATGCACATTTAGAAGGATTTCTGTGAGTCTTTTAAAATTTGTGGTTTATCACAAATTGCCAAAAACTTGCCTGCAGGGCTGTTTATCAGCACTAAATTATTTCAAGCGCTCTTCCTGTTAAAGCTTTTAATGTTCAGTGTGACTCCTTATGCTAATGTTATATTTATCACTGGTATTTCTGCTCCCACAAAACAAAGCACATTCATAAAACCTGGATTTTGCACAAAGGTCGCTTTTTCTTAACCATTGCATTTAAATTGATTCATTCTAAGTATTTCCTCTATATTCCTATAAATCTGATACGGAGACTGTTTGAATGGATCAGTCACTGAAATGAATCAGATAATGCGTTACACATTAAGGCAAAGTAAATTTAACCTACCACTAGTAAAAATGGATTTGGATGTGTGCGGTTTTTGTACAACATGCAATCTGTTGTGTTTGATCTTTTCTTCGGGGGTGGGGGTAGTAGAGGTAGTCTACACACAAATACACTGAGTGAATGTATGTTTATGCAGGCAAATAAATGATCCTTTTCTCTTCCAGCAGGCTTCTAACCCCACCTCTGATTCCAAGCACAGCCACAATCTCTGGGTGGAGTTCACCTACACTACTAGGCACAACCTTTCTACATATAATTTCTGAAAGAGGTATTTACTGTATAATTTATTTGAAAAAAAAAAGCACAGTTGATGTCTATTCTTACTAAGCTCCATCATGCATGGAGATTGTGTATTCAGATAAATGATTTTTGGATACTTTCAAAAACTAAATGCATAGTTCTTCCAAAATTTAATTTCATATCCTCCTTAGGAGCTATATTATTATGTATGGAAGAATTATAGAATCGTGTCTAGGTTAACATGCATATATGTTTCAACTGGTTGGATTGACTGAAGAGGCTTATTCACTTCAATAGCTAAACTAGTCAAAGCTAAAATTTCAGAAGGAGTTGTTGACAGTGAAGTAAGTCATAGTTGAATTGTTTATGCACTTGAGCATGAACTATTCATGAAGCAGAAATCAAAATGACCTTGAAATGAAATCTCAGCACCTGGATTGTACAGATTTTGGCATATTTAATTACATATCCCATAAAATTCATTTATGAAATTCTTCTATAAATTGTCATTTGTAAATCTCATAGGGAAGTATTATCTGTTGTCTTTGCCAATCGGTGCAGTAGCCCATGAGGACAAGGGAAAAAAGTCCAGCACTGGGGATCTCAATTATTGGTGCCATTCTGAGAATGTTCTTACTGGAAAGCAGATGGCTTCATTTAAAAAATACTCTTATTATATAATTTGTTAAGAGTTGGAGACGGTCTGCCATATAACATGAAGTTACTGCCAATGTTTGTGCTTGTCATAAATATAATCACCAATAAGGTCTTATGAAAAAAATTCCTATTTATTGCATGATTGAAGAAAATACATTTAAAATTCAATTCAATCTATAAATGCATACTGAATATTTACTTTTATCAATAAAACGTTTTGAAAGATTTCACAACAACAAAACTAAGATCCTGTCCCTCTTTCTAAGGTCATCGCAATCTAATGATAAAGTCCTATAAAGGAAACTTTCCCATTTCAGGTTCAACAGACCAAATAAAAGATTTGCTTTTGGGTACTTCAAATGTGAACAAAAAGCATTTCTTTTTCTCAGTAGCTTTAAAAACTTACCTACTTCTTTTTATTTTAAGATTCTGTTTATTTATTTGAGTGAGAGAGAGAGAGAGAGAGAGAGAGGGAGAGGGAGAGGGAGAGGGAGAGGGAGAGGGAGAAAGAGAATCTCAAGCAGACTCCACACTGACCATGGAGTCAGATGCAGGACTCGATCCCATGACTCTGAGATCATGATCTGAGTCAAAATCAAGGTCTGTATGCTCAATTGATGGGCCACCCAGACACCCCAAAACTTACTATTTCTAACAACAAAATACTAATATTGTTTACTTAATTAAAAATTATATAGTTTTTCTATTAAATTAAGACCCAACATGAGACCCAATAGACCTACTATTATTTTCCAGCTGCAGGAACTTACCTGTAGTTTGTAGGACTTGAACCCACCTATTTCATATCTTGTTTGATGATGTGAAATAGAAAAAGTGACAAGTGATACAATTGGAGTATCCCCAAGAGAGAAATTTAATATTTTATTCATATATTTTGTTCATATTACTTATTTTAAATATTTTCTTATATTTTATTCTTTAAGAAAATATTTAATTGATTTTTTTTAGAGAAAGACAGGGGGAGGGACAGCGGGAGAAGGAAAAAGTCTGTGTGGAGCACGGAGGCCCATGCAGAGCTCAGTGTCATAACCCTGAGATCATGACCAGAGTTGAAAACAAGAGTAGGGCACTCAACTGACTAAGCCACCCAGGCACCCCTAATATTTTATTCTTTAAAGATTTTTTAAAATGTATTTATTCTTGAGACACAGAGGGGGTGGGGTGCAGAGACACAGGCAAAGGGAGAAGCAGGCTTCATACAGGGACCCCAACCTGGGACTTGATCCTGGGTCTCCAGGATCACACCCTGGGATGAAGGCAGCGCTAAATTGCTGAGCCACGCAGGCTGCCCCTAATATTATATTCTTAAGTAATATTTTCTTATTTGGGTTTTCTTACTTTTGATTATGATAAAATTTGAGCAGTTTGATTCTCTACAAATAATATTCTGGTAAAATGATCTGATTCAATGATGTTAAACTTCTAGAAACAACACTGTAATCCTCATAAATCATCATACTCTCTGTAAGCATGTTACAGTGCTCTCAAATATTTTATCCACATTTTTTAAAAGTAGGTTGCCTGTGACTTGACATAAGAGATGTTTGGTGTAAGAGATGCTACAATGGTACAGAGTGAAATGTATGTCTGTAAAATATGGGTACTTTACTATGGAATGTGGGGTTTTTATCTCTAAAATATAGATCTCAGGTACAATAAATCATCTGTAAACTCTGCTTCCAGTATGGTAGTATAAGCTCATTTCATCTCTACTTTTTTGTTTTTTGTTTTGTTTTGTTTTGGTTCTGTCTGTGTGTGTGCATTTGGCTTATCTAGTTACCAGCTGCACTTTTTAAGAAAAAGACTAATATGTCCAAGGCTTTTTACATTCCTCCAATATTATGTTTCTTTGGGTAGAAGATATTTGACCCCTTGCTCACGGTTTATAGATGTTTTTATCAAGCTGTTATTAAAGGCAGAGTCAGAGAAGTCTTCAGCCATATAAACCTATGAAATACAGACTATAATAATTACGTGGCCAGAGTCTGGCAAAGTGGCAAACTGAACAATGTCCCGCACAGTCAGTTGTGAAGTTGAACCCATTACTTTAATTATATTAGTTCGGTATCACGTATTTGTTTTCTCTCAAGATACGAACTAAACTCCAGAAAATGGTCTATGATTTCCGAGTTCATGGACAGAAAATAGGTTCAGTAATACCTGGTCAGTATCTTAAAAATAATTATTGAACATTGACTTTCTCAAACCACTATCCCAACCTCCAGAGGTCTATATTTCATATTGAAGACTTATTGATAACAGTTTCAAAGGGCATATCTTTATTTTTTTCAGCAACTGTTCAGTTCCTCTGACATGCCAGCCTCCATGCAAAAGATTTAAAATGCAGCAGGGAGCAAGAGAAAATATGATGCCTTCCATCATGCAGCTTTGAGTCTAAAGGAAGACAGCATGAAACCAATTTATGGAAAAGAAAAGGCAAGAGAAGAGTCGCTGGTCCACACTTGTAGTGTTGTGAATGCCCTCAGTATTGTTTGCATGGCTCAATATAAACCAGATGAAATCCAAAGATATTTAACATTAAATGTCAGCACATCTCACTAAATTTAGCATGGTGTGCAGCCTGTGTGTGTGTGTGTGTGTGTGTGTGTGTGTAGGCAGACAAGACTAGGGTAACATGGGAAAACACAAATTAGTGGAAATGTTTTGTTTTGTTTTAGACAAGATATTACTAAAGTTGCCACTATTAGTGCAATAGGACTGTTTAAAGATACATAGTTTTATACACCAAGATATAGAACTGCAAGCCACCTACTTAATCTCTTCTCATCTAATATATCTATCCATTTACTCCTGGATTTAAAAAAAAAAAAAGAAAAAGAAAAAAAAGAAAAACAGAGGCACCTAGGTGGCTCAGTAGGTTAAACATCTTCCTTGGGTTCAGGTCATGATCTCAGGGTCCTGGAACCCAACACTGTGTTGGGCTCCCTGCTCAGTGGAGAGTCTGTTTCTTCCTCTTCTTCTCTGCACCCCCGGTCCCAGCACATGCACACTTTCTTCTTTGTCTCTATCTCTCTCTCAAATAAATGTTAAAAATATTTAAAAATATATGAAAAAAATAAATGAACTATACAAACTTATAGAGACCTTATATCGTCTGACACAAAGAATAATACTAAATAATTTTCAACAGTGATTTGACCACACTCAAGTGTTTGCTTTATACTCAGTTTTTAGAACCTCAATATGGGGGATGCCTGGGTGCCTCAGCGGTTGTGTCTGCCTTTGGTTCAGGGTGTGATCCCAGGGTCCCAGATTGGAGTCCCGCATTGGGCTCCCTGCAGGGAGCCTGCTTCTCCTTCTGCCTCTGTCTCTGCCTCTCTCTCTCTCTCTCTCTCTCTCTCTCTCTCTGTGTCTCTCATGAATAAATAAATATAATCTTTAAAACAAACAAAGAAACAAACAAAAACCCTCACTTTGGGTTATAGGAAACTCAACTGCTTTTCTTTCTGGTGTCTGACTTTAAGAATATTGCTAACTTTTTAGAAATTTTATTTTAATGAAGTAATTATATTTACATTAACCTTAAAAAATAGAAAGAAAGAGATCAAGCACTATTTCTTTGCCATAGAGAGAAAAAATATTAAGTATTCTCCTTATTACACAGAAAGCCATTAATAGAGTAAAAATGTGACCCAGATCTACTTATTGAATTTTTAATTTTTTTTTTTGAAGCAGGCTGCTTCTAGAAATAGGACTGGTAATTAAAACAAAACAAAACAAACAAATCAACAACAAAAATCCCTTAATAGAATGGACATATTAAAATGAACTATATTTGTTGTAAGCAATCTTGCTTATCTGTGTATCCAATTTTGCTGCTCATGTGAAAAACCTTTTGGAACATATTTTTGGGAAGGTGTCCAGAGTCTGCATCATGATTTTTTAAGGAGCCTTGAAGATGGCAAGTGAAAGCAGCTGCCTGCATTGGTGAGACACCAAGAACACTGATTTGGTAAACTAAAGGTGAACCTTGTCTGTTACTGCACGGGCAAGAGAGTATTGAGTGCACATCGTGCATCTCTCTCTCTCCATAGACTTTGGCTCACGAAGTGGAGGTGCCATATTTTATTAATTTCAGTGTTCCTGGCATGGTTCTCAGTACATAGCAGGCATATCATGAATGATTGTTCAATTCAATGTTTTTAATTAAAGTCATGGTTAATGGTCCTAATGATTTGAAATGACCCAAAATGGTTCTCCGGCCATTTGCAAATAAGCATGAGGTGATATTTTTTCTCCTCATGCATGCATGCCATTTCCATATGTAATGTATATGCATAACATTCTATAAATTTTGACAGAGTACTATCCTCTGACCCCATCCTCTCCTTCAGTGCAATAGTCTTATGGGGATTATTCATGATTGATAGTCGGATTCATTTTCTGACTAGATACCTGGATCCAAATGAATGCTTTAATATTTCAACCCCTTAAAAATGTAATGAAAAACCTGTCATGGGTAATAAGTCGCAATGAAGTGTCTGAGCCCCTTAAGTGACAGGCTCTCTGTGATTTCAGACTCTAGTTGTCCTGGATTTGAGCTATGTAGTTAACTAAGCAAGGGGTGGCGTGTGTTAAGAAAAATGTAATAATTTTAATAAAGATCACAATCAGCCTCAACCACTAAAATCAGCACTGTGTATTCTGTTAAAATCTGAAAATAATTATTTTTTCAAGACTATTACACAAGAAACCATGAGTCCTTTAGCGGACTTCCCATTTCCTTTTTTGTCAGCTTCTCTGCTCTGTTTGATCTTGAGTCAGCTTTTCATCTACTTTTTTACCTACTACCCAAGAATAATAGAATGCTTTAGGCAAATCTGGATTCCCAGGAGAAAATAACTCAGCAAGCTTTATCATCAATTTATTTATTTTTGGGGAGACTTAAAGAATGGAAAATTAACAATCATAAACACTGTTTGCCTTTCTTTAACATGTTCAAGATTTGTATTTAAAGAATCAGAATGCTTTCCTAGATGTACCCCAGGATCAAAAGTGCTATTACACTGATAAATGTGATTTTCCACTTCAGGAAAGTTCCTTTCTCCAGTCTATGTTTTATGTGGCCGTTTGTTACTGAGACAAACAGAATGGCTAAATCAATACAAATGGCCCTCGAGGCCTAGTGAGACCACAAGAAAGTGTAGCATCATTAAACTAAATTACAGACAAGCACTTAAGGAGACGAATAAGTATTTTATTACCATAAGTCCTCTTTTTTTTCTGTTTATGGTGAGGATGATTGAAAATGTTTACAGAACATATGTAGTAACACTAGCAAGGCTTCTATGGGGGTGCCCTAGTAGGTATACCCTTGTTGCTGTGGCTGTTTTAACTAGAGAGGAGAGTATAACTGAGGTAGAGGCAGAAATCATAGTGTCTTTCTAAGCCCCAGGCTCTATCTGGTATTAGAAAAAAATGTAATATAATAGAACTCAGGAGAGCTAATAATCAGTGAGATGAGAAGAATAGTGAAGACCAGCTAGAGAGCGTGAGTATAACCCTATTACTCGACAGACATGGGGTGTTGGATGAGCTACAGGAGACGTGGGAGGGGGTAAAACTGAAACAGTTCTAGAACACGGTCTCAGTTGGGGTTTCCCTTCCTGTTCTCCAGGAAGATGCTCACCAGTACCCATCAACTCCCTGACAATAGGGGAAAGCAGAGACAGAAAGATTAAGTTCAATATTCTATAAACTGAATAATGGCCTCAAACGTAGAACCAGGAAATAAGCTTAAAGATAAAAAGCTTTGTGGAAAAACATTTCAGGAAAAAGAAGAAAACAATGCCTAGAATCTTTTAAACTCAGGGTGTAAATGACCCATGCACTTGAGCAATACCTCCTGCAGGATGTACCCCCTGTGAGTGGCAGTTTAGACCAGTGGTCACTAAACTGTGGATTGCAACTGTCCCTGAAAGCAAAACCAAATAAATTGATCTTGTATGGGGGCACCTGAGTGGCTCAGTGGTTGAGTGTCTCCCTTTGGCTCAGGTTGTGATCCTGGGGTCCTAGGACCGAATCCTGCATCTGGCTCCCCTCGGGGAGCCTGCTTCTCCCTCTGCCCATGTCTCTGCCTCTCTCTGTATGTCTCTCATGAATAAGTAAATAAAATGTTTTTAAAAATCGATCTTGTATGAGGTATTCAAGTTTAATAGCAGAAAAAAATTACTCGCATTATAAAGTAATGATGGTGTTTGAGGTCTTCCACCCAATTCTTTTTTCTTTCTATGAGCAGCTTTAAACCTAAATATAAGAGATGATCATACAAAATGTTTTACTGCAAATTATTTTCATGACACGTACACAGGTTTGGCTTTTAACATGAACCCTCTCTGCGGAGTTCAAATTCTTTATAGTCTTTATCAAAGATAGTATTCAGCAAAAGGTTATGCTTGTTTGCCCATACTGGCTTGAGTCATGAATTTGGAGGAATCATTTTATTTATATATCCTTATCACTACCAGTTGTTATTTTGACAGATTAAATGGGAATTGAATAGACAATTTTTGTCTCACTAAATCAAAAGCATTTTTTATTGGTTATAAATGACATTGAGCTACACTTCTGCAAAGCATAAGAGTGGTTTATGTCTTTTTCAGGAAAAAATATTATATTCAATGGGCTTACTGAAAATTTGTCTTCAACATAGCAATTCTATTATATGTGAAAAAAAAGATAACATTTCAAGAAACTAAAACACAGATACATTATTTTTATTTGTCCTCTGACAGCTGTGGTAGAGATGTCTAGTGCTCACATATACGCATTTTTCCCCTTTTCAGGTCTTTGTAAGGATTAGTGTTTGCTGCTTTTGCACTAGGCTTCACTGTGCAACTGGTTCTAGTCAGTGAGTTGTGAGCAGAAGTAACCTGGATCACTTCCAGACTAAAGTATTTAATTACCGGTATGACTTCCCCAGCACACTATCCCCTCCTATGACAATCATGGAGGAAGACTCATACTTTAATGGTAGAATGATGATTTGAAGGGTCATGGAACAATAAATTCCAAGTTGGAGGATAGTCCCTTAAGAGAGCTACCCGGATGCGTGGGGGTACAAATTGTAGCAAGTACAGCTTTACACAACACTTTTTGCTTCCTGCTACTTCCATGCAGCATCTAACATAAAAGTATTTGTGATGTGATGTGGTTTTAAATTTACTTCACCAAAGCTTGTTCGAAGCTGAAATGAAACTAAATAATAAAGGTGGAAAACGTGACCAAGTTAGTCAAATATAGGGATCTCATCTCAATGCCATAATTTAGAATATAAAAGGAAGCTGCCAGGGAGCTAATAAGTCAAATATTGCATTGGCAGCTATCTTTCTCCTAGAAAATAGTCTCCTACCCATATAAACAGACCTTTTGTGAGCATTACACTTTACTATGTCAATATTCTATAGCAGCCAGCATCTGATTTACAGGGTATTACAGTTGGCATTACGGAGGGTAATGTTTGGGTGTCTTATTTCTGGAAGGCAGGAAGTGACAAATACAGCCAAGGGAAACCCACCCGATGCCAGCAGTCCTTGGGCACTTTAGTGAAACTCAATTTTTTAAAAAAAAAACTAATGTTACTTTTTTAGTGCATTTAAAATAGCAAATTTTGAAAAATATTTTTTTCTTTCCTGAGAATGATATATTTTTCAGACAAGTTTGTGTGGTTTTTCTTCATTTGGGAGCATTTGCACTTATGAGAACTATAGGGAGCTTTGGAAGTTACAAAAGCCATCAGAGATATGACTTTTAAATACTGAACTTGCTTGCT
Organism: Nyctereutes procyonoides; assembly: GCF_905146905.1. NCBI lineage: Eukaryota > Metazoa > Chordata > Mammalia > Carnivora > Canidae > Nyctereutes > Nyctereutes procyonoides. Next base: position 46,177,070 of record NW_026575133.1, on the reverse strand, counting down.
ACTTTGGATTATTTTGTTGGAAGGAGAAAACATATTTGGTTGGTTCCTATAACATCTTGTGAAATCACATTTGTTAGAAAGTTCTTAGATGAACGACATAATTGAGAACCCCTGGACAGCATCACATCTGTATTCTCACTTGGTCTTATGTCACCTTCTCTTCTTGGTCTTTTGTCCCTAACCTTCATCAACTCCTGTTCAAGTGGGAACACTGACATCCTGAAATCGAATAAATAAAAGCATGGGGGAATATTTGGGACCTTGTTTTATCTCTTGTTTTTTTCTTACAGTTATAGTTGTGTGTATGTGTGTATTTATGTGTAGAACTTCAAGGATAAAAAAGAGTGTTGGAGGAGGTAATTGAGAGGATGTGACCACTGGGTCACCCTCAGCAATTAGAGGCTCCTCACCTCCCTCCCTGGACCTTGGAATATGTTTTCCACTTGACTTCCCAACTCCCAGAATTTGCCTCAAGGACATACCCTTGAGATGGTGATGGGGTATTGAAACCATCTGGATCGTATATGTCCAGGTAAAGCATTTCTGTAAACTTTTGAGATTCTGGGGATAAGTGCAGAGATCTACTCATCTGTGGCTACCAAGATGAGCCTTGTATATAAGTTTCCTTGTTCCTTCAACCTGCCACTTACTTATTTGGAGTGGTCTTCCTCTTTCTTCAGTCCTTCCCTACCCTCCATGTATGGGACCAGTTTCAGATTATACCAGGGAAGCTCCCAAGGAAGCTGCAAATCAACCAAGAGGGGTAAATATTTTCAAAGTCATTTTTTTGTGGGAGGCCGAATAATGCTTCTCCCAAAGGGGTCCATATCCTAAACCTTAGACATACATTATGTTACCTGGCAAAGGGAAATGAAAATTGGTCATGGATTTGACTTGCTAATCATTTGACCTTTAAACAGTCAAGATCATGCTGGATTTTCCAGATGGCCCTAAGATATTCACAAAGGTCCTTAAATATAAGGAAGGGGTCCAGGAGACAGTGCCAGAGTGCTACCATATAAGAAAGACTCGACCATGATGACTTTGAAGATAGAAGAAGGGAGCCATAAGCCAAGGAACATGAATGGTGTTTAGAATCTGAAAAAAGCAAGGAAGTACTCTTACTGTTAGAAAACTCCAGAGAGTCCTGCAGTCCTGTTGACATCAAGATTTTAGTAGAGTGACACCCAAGTCAAACTTCTAGGAGACAATAAATTTGTGTTTGAAGCTAGTATGTTTGTGGTCATTTGCTGCAGCCACAATAGAAAACTCATTAATATATCTATAATGATGTCTTAGAATTAAAAACTCCAAAAACCACTGTTTTTTTTAATCTTTGAGAAAGCACTGCAAGAAGCATCGTAATCAACTGTTCTTAATTTTAAGCAACAACCAAAACCAAACAAACAAACAAAAGCTAGAAATAAATGTGGATAAAAGCACATAGGAGTTTTATTGAAAATGATCCTCATTCTCTAGGATGTCAGGGTTTGGGGAAACAGGATCTAACTCCTAAAGTAGAATAGGCTCTATATCCTCTGTTTTGGGGCTTGCTTAGATGCGGTTTTCCAGGGAAACTGAAAAATGAACTGGATTCTCTTGTGAAGTTCTTCTATGCCTACAAGTCTATGAAGAATAAATCATAACAAGCCAGGATCTCAAAAGGTCAAGCTAAAGTTTGCCACTGAGTTAGACTGGGTCACAAGCGGATAATGTTATTTAATACTAAGGCAAATTGTAAGCTTGCCGATCCAATCAGACTCTACTCTGATGTTATGCTTTTTGCTTTGTAGGCTCTGTTTTATGGAAGTTTATGTTTATTTTCACATATATTTTCCTTTCTTCCTAACTTATAAAGTTCTTGAAATCAGTTCTTACACATCCTGCTTAAGTAAGGCATTAATTCTAGCCAATCTGTAAGCTTCCACTTGGTTCCAATTTCAACCCCATTATTGTATAAAATTTCATGTTTACAACATTCTAACTCTGTGTTAAGAATAACAGCCTCAGTCACCAAGGCTTATGGGGCCTCCAACATTTCCAAGTATGACAAGCAGTCATGAAAAGGATGTGCCCATTTAAAAATTTATTTTGTAGAGTCATAGCAATTGTTTAAATGAAGATGGGGATTTTTTATTTAGTACAAAGGGCATTGCAGTGATTCTAAATGCTTAGGATGGACAATAAAGACAGACTCTTTCTAACTCACTTAAAAGGCTGGTGGAAAAAAATTAAACAAGGCAAAATACCTATTACTTCAGGTTCAAAGTCTTATCAGAAAAAAAGAGACTGTTGAAGAAGTTTAGAAAAAGTACAAATACAATGGTAAGTATTAAGTAAAGACACTTAGAATTTCCTACATAATGTTAATTAGTCTTTTGAAATATTGTTCCTTGTTACAATACTAATTGGAATAGATCAGTTAATATACACTTAATTCTGATTTTCTTCAATGTATAATATTAACTAGCATTTGAAAATATCTGGGTATTTGGTATTGCAGAGAGAAAAGATCAAAATGGCCTCAGAATTTTTCTTAATTAAAACAAGTGTTTTAATGTTAAACAAGAAGGAACTAGATATTTGGATTTTTTTTTAAACCTTAACCCAGGTGAGAAGAGACAGCTCTGAAAGGAGAACTGGGTTGAGAATCAAAACATCTAAAAGCTCATCACTACTTTGGCGCTAAGGAGTGTTGTTACATTGGGCTAATTACCTCCTGGGTCTCAGTTTTCATAAATATATAATAAAATATTGGAAGATATTCATCCAGCCATAAAAGAAAAAATAATTTGAAAGCCTTCTATATATAGCCTTTTGTATAGGAAACTGGGACACATGCATAAACAGAGCAAATGCACAGAATTTATAATCTGATTTCCCTTCCTGCATTAACAGCATTAATCTAGCAGCTATAGATCATTACAACAGAACGTTAAGGTGGTTTAAATTGGCAATTATAGGTCTTGTTTCTACAAGTATACGATTTTTAGGATTTCAAAGTTAAAGTTCCTATGATAAGTCAGAACTTATTTTTAAAACAATATACAGCTAGCTAAAATTTATCAGAAACAATTTTAATGTGAAAATATCAAAATTCTCCTTAGTAGATCAACACCTGAAAGTAACATAGTGTGTGAATTAAAAATTTAAAAATAAATAAGAAACAAATCATAAAACATATCTGGAATTGGAAAAATAATTATGGAAAATTGATTTATTAAATTAATGCCAAGCCACTAGTTGTAGTGGATTCTAGATATTTGAAGGGAACTTTTAGTTTATGAGACAAGGTTTGAAGCAAAAGGAAACACATTTTAAAAAGTCTCAATTGATCTGAAATGTTTTGTTGTTGTTTTCTTTTATCTAACTGCTGGTATAGTGCAAGCCATAATTACACCTACATGACAGCTAAGAAAAGGGAATAGTTTCACAAGTTCTGCAAATGTTCAAAGTGCAAGGATTTGTTAGAAATGTGCAAATTTGACCCTGTTAGAACAACTTCTGTTTTATTCTTATTCTCTTTCTCTCTTCCTCACCTCTCACCGCACCTTCTCTTCTCTTAGTTGTTCTATTACTCTCTTCTTTTAGTTGTTCTTTACTCTTTTTTCCATACATATTTTTTTTTCCTATCTCACAATCTCCCTTCAAATCGTTTCCTTTTGTATGCCTCCTTATCTCATTCATTCTCTCTCCCATCACCCTACACTTCCATTTTCCTCTTAGTTTTTAATCATATTTCTGGCGTGAGACCCTGCAAACACTCAACTACAGAAGAGAATGCCCAATTCTGCTCCTCCTCTGTAATATTTGAAAGAATCTTGTTGAGATGCTCATGGGTCTTTCTACTCTCTTCTTGACAATTCAGTTGTCAGTCACCTTCCTTTCACCTTCCAATTGTCACTATTGGTTTTCTTGCTTTAGAGTCATCACTAGACCTTGACCACTTACACCTGAATGGAATAATCCATCAGTCCCATGTCATATCCCCAAAGAGTCTTATTCCAACTCCTCAGAATCTGCTTGTTAACCTCTCTAGAATTAACCTGAGTATAGTTTTGACTATTTCCAAACAACTAACAAACACTGGTTGAAAAATACACTTTTACTCTTTGGTTCCTTCTTTTGTAACAACTGTTATATTCCTCTCCAGCTTTGGAAATTATCTCCAATAAACTCTTCAGTTTGTTTTCTGTTGTCCTGTTTTAGGCAAGACTTTTTCCATTAAAAGTGAAAAATCCAAATCTCAGGTTAAACTGTAAGAAAGGAAAATTGTTGCCTCAAATAACCAGTAATTCAAGGAAAGATTATCTTCAGATTCAGAGTGAACTAAAGCATCAGTGATGTAATCATATTGCCTGCTTTCTTTTCCTACTTCATAATTTCTGTGTCCTTTATGTGTTGGTCCACCTATCTGGATTTCTGCACAGTAATAGCTCCAAGAAAATATTCTATAAACTTAAACTCCAAAAGTTGGTCTTCTCCAGCTCCAACAGAAATTGAAGGGCAGAAAACCTCCCTTGGGCTTATGTCAGTTTCTTAAAAAAAAAAAAAAATCCAGGAAGCAATGGCACTCTGTGTGGCCCAGTTCAAATAATATAAACATCCCTTTAGTGGTAGAGATGGGAGGGATGGAAGGTTATGGTATAGTACTTTGATTAAAATCACTACCAAAACTATATGAAAATGGAGGAAGCATTCCCGAAGGAAGATGGGAAAATTTTTAAATAGACAAAAATCTATTTAGTAGAGGCCAATCTACATAAACTCTTCCAAAATAATACAGTCCTGGGGAATAATCTTATTAACTCTGGAACAACTAAGCTATATAAGTATCAGAAGATTACAAAAAAAATAGTTAAATTTCAACAAATAACAAAGGTAAGTACAAATTGCATATCTCATTTAATCCATGTGGGATGTGTCTAGGATTTAAGTGGCTCTATTAAATGCTTTGACTGCAATTATCATGTTTTTTATGTCACATGTGATTAAGAATAAGTTCACATGGATTAGCATATGAAAAGTTGCGAGTTTTATGTTTTCATTTTTATTTTTTTCCTTCTCAACATTCACTCTTCCTTTTCAAGTACTTGAATTCTCATTTGGAATACCAGTCTATTCTGTTTGCAGTCTAAAACCTTAATAGTCCCTGATCCAAGGTGTCCAAGTTCACTAAGAATAACATTTAAAACTCTTAAAAATAACCTAAGACTTACAAACTTGCCCAAGTGACTCTCTAACCTCCTATTCTTTCACAGTAATCCACATGTTCTACTACACACTAGCTGCCCTTGCAGTTCCCAAGACATATTAATCACACACCCACCTGAGGGACTTTGCACTTACCATGCCTTTTTTTCTGAATACTCTCCTCTTCATAACCACATGACTTACTTCCTCACACAACGAACATCTTTGTTCAGATGTCTTCATCTCATGGAATGTCACATTAAGAACTCTAGCTAAAAGAAAATGGACAGAACTTCTATCCCATTAGCCTCCTTAATTTTTTCATAGTATTTTTTACAATCTACATTATATTTTATACCAATATTGTATATTATATTTACACATTGTATTTCTGTTTATTTTCTCTTTACCCACTGATATGTGAGTTACTTACAAGAAAGGTTGATTTATTCATTGGTATATTTCAGCACCCAGGACAGTACCTGACTCATTGTTGGTGTACAATAAATATTTGTTAAATAAATTCCCGAAGGGAGGGAAAATGAATAAATGGTACCATCAGGCAGATACAAATGTAGGTTCATGACCTGGGTTTATTTGGACAGAATATTATATCTCCTGGCTGGAATGATTCTTCAGGAAAGGCCATGAGTCTTATATCAAATGAATGATATATTTCACAGTAAATATGTGACACTGCAGGAAAAATAATACAAATCAAAACAATGGGATCCATGAAGAGATCAGCCTGAGCAATAATACGACATAGATATGATGAGTAGCACAATGACTCTAGTAAACTTTCCCCTCTTTTACTTGTGCTGATCGGAGCTGGTTTTTGTTTTGTTTTGTTTTTTTCTAAAACTGAAAGAACTCTGAAGTCTCTGATATTTCTTTTCAACAGAAATCTAGTGCCTATATTGTATGTTGATTTTTGATACTATAATTTTTTTATAAATTTTGCTAATTTAGAAAATGATACCACTATTACTGTTTTTAGTGTATATGAATTCTGGTTATTTTTTGTGTGACCTATTTTTTTTAAAGATTTATTTCTTTATTTTAGGGAGAGAGAGAGAGAAAGAGAGAAAGAGAGAGAGAGCAGGAGGGAGGGCCAGAGGGAGAGGGAGAGAGAGATTCTCAAGCAGACTTTCCTGTTGAGCATGAGCCTGAGGCAGGGTTCAATCTCACAATCCTGATATCATGACCTGAGCCAAAATCAAGAGTCATGGGGCACCTGGGTGACTCAGTTGGTTAAGCGTCTGCCCTCAGCTCAGGTCATGATCCTGAGGTTCTGGGACCAAGCCCCATGAGCAGGGAGCCTGCTTCTCCCTCTCCCCCTCTCCCTCTGCCACTCCCCCTGCTTATGCTCACTTAATCTCTTTCTCTCTGTCAAACAAACAAACAAACAAGCAAAATCTTAAAAAGAAAAAAAAAAAAAAGGAAAGGAAAAGAGTTGGAGGTTTAACCAGCTGAGCCACCTGGGAACCTCTGGTGTGACTTACTTATTCATATCATTTAACGATGGATCAACTGAGTCATTAGTAATGTCTTGAAAATTTGAGCTGACATTACATGACCAAATAAGATGTCCTTGCTCATATCCTCCTCTCAACAACAATTTGGCATCTATTCATGTACAGAAGTGACTATGTGGGAGTTTTGTGATCCAGCACTACATGCCTACAGACCTGGGTAGGGTCTCTCCTACTCATGCATCAGGATAATATGCACAAGCCCTCAATCCTGCTAATGGCTGCTGTGGGCTATGAATTAGCTCCATCTCCTCCTCGCCACAATATGATAGCCCTTGGTAAACACTATCTTAGACAATCAGCCACAGATGAGAAAACCTTTGCAGAAATCCAGATTTCTAGTAGAGAGGTTCTAACACAATGTAGGAGAGGGGGAGGAAATGAGTTTGGATGCACAGAAGAGGGTAAGAGGAACAGTTTAACTTAGCTCATATCACCCCTCCCATGAGCTCAGTGTCATGAGAACTTCTCAGTCCATGATTTTTCTCAAGGATGAAAGTGAGAATGTGTGAGTAAGTGCCTGGCTTCCCCAGGTATGTGGGATACTATAAAAGAGGCCCATTTATATATCACCTTCCTCAGGCTGCTGAGTCATAAGCTGCGTGAATGGGGGGCAGAAGAGAGAGGCTGTATGAGTGGCAAATAGGACTTGAAGAGGGTGAAAGAGATAAGGATCCTACTAGCTATGTTACAGACACAATCAAGAAGCCTGCCCATGAAATAAATCAGACAGAGAAAGACAAATAACAAATGACTTCACTTATGTGTGGAACCTAATAATCAAAACAAACAAAAAGCAGAAACAGATCCACCAAAACAGATAACTAATGATTGCCAAAGGGAAGAGAATGGAGGGCTGGGCAAATGGATGAAGGGTAGTGGGAGATATAGGCTTCTAGTTACTGAGTAAATAAGTCATGGAGATAAAAATATCGACAATGGTATGGTAATAGGATTATACGGTGACAGATGGTAACTAGTGGTGAGCATCGCATAACAAATAGATTTATCCAACTATTATATTGTAGACTTGAAATTAATGTAACATGGTATGTCACCTATACGTCAATAATTTTAAAAAGCGCACTCAGGAACCACCGGCAATACATTGCATACAGATTCACCAACTGGCCACAGGAACTCCCAGTGCTCTGCATACTTCACCCATATACCCTATCCATCCTGTCACTGGCTCTCTGTGTGCACTCCCAACAGTGGTTGGGGTGAGTCTGGCAGACAACAGATAAAAATACACAGAAAGTTAGCCTGAATATGTGGCTCAGGGAAAGACCACACTGAGCATTACTCCACCTTTTTTTTTTTTTTAAGATTTATTTATTCATTTGAGAGAGAGAGAGAGAGAGAGTGCGTAAGAGTAGGGGGAGGGGGAGGGAGAGAGAATTTGAAACAGACTCCCCACTGAGCACAAAGCCCAATTCAGGGCTCGATACCAAGACCCTGAGATCATGACCTGAGCTGAAAGCAAGAGTTGGACACTTAACCAACTGAGCCATCTAGGTGCCCCTACTCTACTTTAGGAAAAACAAAAAAAGAGGCTGTCAGCATCCTGGCTCCTATGTTGCAGAATCAAGAAAAGGCATACACGCTTAGGAATTTAACCACAAGAGGGAGCAAGCAGCATGGAGCAGGCATAACCTTAGGAGGTCTGAGAAAGCCTCAGAATCCCTAGCAGGGCTGATGAAAAGTTTATCACTCCCAAAGTCAGTAAAGACTGAAAGAGGTGACTGCTACTTGAAATGTGAAGACAGCAATATAAGACTTGAAGAAACATGAAAAATCTAGAAAAACAACAACAACAACACTGTGGTATCACAATAATGATCCAGTAATCAACCCCAAAGATATGGAGATCTGTGTTTTACTTAGTAAAATTCAGAATAATTATTTTAAGGAATTCCTATGAGCTATGAGAAAACACAGAAAGACAATTCAGTGCCAGGAAAACAATACACACACCAACAAAAATGAGTTTAAAAGGAAATAGAAATCATAAAATAGAATTAAATGATAATTCTCGAGCTGAAGAATACAATAAATGAAATGAAAAATTCAACAGACAGCATCAACAATAGAATGGAACAAGCAGAAAAAGAATCTGTGAATCAGAAGACAGGATCTTTGAAATTCCCCACTCAGGAAAAAAAAAAAAAAGAATGAAGAAGAGCAAAGAAATCATGATCTATGGGATATCATCAAAAAAAACAATCTGCAAATTTTTTATTGAGGTCCTAGAAGAAGAGAGGGAAAAGAAGGCAGAAATCTTATCTAAAAAATTAATGACCTGGTAGTTCCTAAATGTAGAAATTTAGATATTCAAATTCATGAAACTTATAGGTCACCAAACAAACTCAACTTAAAAAGATCCTCTCCAAGACACATTATAATAAAACTTTCACAAATAAAGACAGAGAGAATCTTAAAATCAACAAGAGAAAACAAGTTCGTAACTTACAAAGAAACCCCCATAAGAGTCTAAACAGATTCCTCAGTAGGAACTTGACAACCCAAGAGAGAGTGAGGTGATATATTCCAAGTGCTGAAATAAAAACAAAAGAAAGTAAAACAAAACACCTGAGAGATAAGAATACTCTATCCAGAAAAGTTGTCCTTTAGAAATGAAGGAGAGATAAAGACTTTCCTAGACAAAGAAAACCTGAGGGAATTCACCATTCTTAGATCTGACTTGTAAGAAATGGTGAAGTGAGTTCTTCAAGCTGAAAGGAAAGAGCACTAATTAGCAACAGTAAAGTATACAGCACATTGGTGAGCATAAGTATAAAGTCAAATTCAGAATACTCTAACATTGTACTATGATGGGATATGAACTACTTCACTCTAATATAAAGATTAAAAATCAGTATTATTAAAAATAACTATAACAATAATTTGTTAACAGATACAAAAATAAAAATAGGCATATTGTGACATCAAAAATTTAAAAGGAGGAAAATGAAAGTAGTGTTTGTATGTGCTCAAAATTAAATTATTAGTATAAAATAGATAATTATAAGATGTTTGATATAAGCTACATAATAACTCTAAAGCAAATACATATAGTAAATATGCAAAAATTCAGAGAGAATTTAATCAAAGCCTAGCCTTATGGAAAACCATTACTTTATAAAGGAATGCAGCAAGAAAGGAAGAAAAGAAATGGAACTACAAAAGAACCAGAAAGTTATTAATAAGACGGCATTGGTAAGTCCTTACCTATCAATAACTACTATGAAATGTAAATGAATTGAATTCTCCAATAAAAAGACATAGAATGGCAAACAAAACAAAACAAACAAACAAAAACAAGATCCAACACTGTGCTGCCTACAAGAGATTCATTTCAGCTTTAAGGACGTACACAGGCTCAATTTGAAGGGATGGGAAAGAAAAGTATACACCAAAAGAGAGCAGGAGTAGCTGTACTTCTTTCAAACAAAATATATTTTAACTCAAAAACTGTAACAAGAGGCAAGGTCACTATATAATAAGGGGGTCAATTCATGAGCAACAAAAACAATAATAAATATATATACCCCCAACATTGGTGCATCTCATGGATTAAACAAATACTAACAGATCTAAAGTGAGAAATAGGAAACAATAAAATAATAGTAGGGGCCTCAATATCCCACTTACAATAGATAAATCATTCAAATAGAAAATCAAGAAGAAAGGTTGGACTTTTAATACCTTTAGATCAAATGGATCTAACTGACACAAACAGAACTTTCCATCCATCAGCAGCAGAACACACACTCTTCTCAAATCTACATGGAATATTCTCCCAAATAGATCATATGTTAAGTCATAAAACAAAGTTTAGCAAATTTAAGAAGATTGAGATCACACTAAGAATCTTTTCTAACCAAAATGGTACGAAACTAGAAATTAGTAACAGGAGGAATACTGGAAAACTGACAATTTCATGAAAATTAAACAACACACTCCTGAACAACCAACTGATCAAAGAAGAAACCAAAAAATTTAAAATAGCATCATGAAACAAATGAAAATGGGAACAGAACATAAAAAAACTTATGCGATGCAGCAAAAGCAGATGTAAGATGAAAAATTATATGGATAAAGTAAGAAAAAAGAGAGATCTCAAATAAACAACCTATCTATACCTCCAGAAACTAGAAAAACAACAAACTCAGCCCTAAGTTAATGGGAAATAACAAAGCATAAATAAGTAAAATCGAGACTGGAAAAAAAAAACAGAGTAAATCAACAAAAAGAAGAGCTGTTTTTTAAAAAAGATAAACAAAATTGACAAACCTTTAGCTAGACTAAGAATAAAAGATATGATTCAATTAAATAAAATCAGAAATGCAAAAGGAAATACTACAACTGATACCACAGAAATACAAAGGACCCTAAGAGTCTATTATTAACAATTAAACACCAACAAATGGAGAAGCCTAGAAGAAATGGATAAATTCCTGTAAAACACAACCCACTAAGACTGAATTATGAAGAATTAGAAAATATAAGCAGATCAATAACAGGTAAGAAAATGCATTAGTAATCAAAAACTTCTCAACAGAGAAAAACCAGATGATTTCACTGGTGATTTCTACCAAACCTTTAAAGAAGAACTTATACTAATCTTTCTTAAACTTCTCCAAAAAATTAAGGAAGGAGGAAACACTATATGACAGTATAAACAAAGGAAACTATAGGCTAATATTCCTGATAAATAGAAATGCAAAAACTATTAAAGCAAATATATTAGCAAATTAAGTTTAACATTTAACAGTTCATTCGCTAAAAGGATCATATACCAAGATCAAGTGAGATTTATTCTCAGGATGCAAGAATGGTTCAACATACAGAAATAAAAAATTATGACACACCATATTAATAGAATGAAAGATAAAAATTATATGATTATCTCAATAGATGTAGAAAAAGCATTTGACAAAATAAATAATGGATTTATATCTATATCTGTATACATTCATGTTCAAATATATATTCATATTCATATATATGTATTCATGATAAAATCTCTCATATAGAAGGAACATACCTTGGGATGCTTGGGTTGCTCAGTGGTTGAGCATCTGCCTCCAGCTCAGGTCGTGATCTCAGGGTCCTGGGATTGAGTCCCACATCGGCCTCCCCTTCAGGAGCCTGCTTCTCCCTCTGCCTATGTCTCTGCCTCTCTCTATGTGTCTCTCATGAGTAAATAAATAAAACCTTTTAAAAAAAGAAGGGACATACCTCAATATACTAAAGACCAAATAAGACAAGCCCACAGCTAACATCATACCCAACAGTGAAAGGTTGAAACTTTTCCTTTAAGATTAGGAAGTAAACAATGGTGCCAACTCTCATCACTCCTGTTCAACACAGTACTGGAAGTCCCAGCCAGAGCAATTATGCCAAGAAGGAGGAGGAGGAGGGGAAGGCTAGACAATAGAGAAATAAAAAGAAGGAAAAAGAAAAGAAAAGGCACCTCGGTCCAAAGGAAGAATGAAAATTGCCTATGTTCACAGATGATATGATTTTATATATAGAAAATCCTAAAAACTTCTCCCAAAAAGCTGTAAGAACTCACCAGCAGGATACGAAATTAACATAGAAATTAGTTGCATTTCTATGCACTAACAATAAAATATCAGAAAAAAATAAAGAAAATCTCACTCACAATAGTATTAAAACCAATAAGATGCATAGGAATAAATTTAACCAAAGAGGTGTAACATATGTACACTGAAAACTCTCAGATTTTGATAAAAGTGATTGGGGAAGACTCAGTGAATGGAGAGATATCCTGTGTTCATGGATTGGAAATTAATATTGTTAAAATGTCCATACTACTCAAAGCCATCTATAGATTTAATGTAATCCCTATCAAAATCTAATAGCACTTTTCATAGAAATAGGAACAAATAATCCTAAAATGTGTTTGAAACTATAAAAGACTCCAAATATCCAAGATAAACCTGACCCCAAAAAAGTGTAAACTAAAAGCATCATTCTTCAAACTACATTACAAAGCTATAATAATCAAAAAAGTATGGTACTGGCACTTAAAAATATATGTGTACATATATATGTGTGTACATATATATATAAATATATAAATATGTGTGTATATTTATATATTACATATACTAATGGAAGGGATATATATTCATACATATATATGTATGAATATATATATATATTCATTGGTATATATATATATATATATATATATATATATATATATACACACACAAATGAAAGAGAATCAAGATCCCAGAAATAAATTCTCATAAATATGATTGACTAATATTTGACAAAGGAGATAAGTACTCAGTAAGGAAAGAAATAGTTTCCTCAATAAATGGGTCTGGAGAAATAGACAATCATTTACAAAAGAATGAATTTGAATCCTTAACATTATACCACCACAGAAGTTAACTTGAAATGCATTAAATACCTAATCTTGAGATCTGAAATTGTAAAACTCCTAAAAGAAAGCAAGGTAAAAGCTCCTTGGCATTGCCTTGATAATAATATTTTGGATATAACAAAAGCACAAGCTATAAAAATAAAAATTCCAAAAAAAAATTCATAAGTAGAATTGCATTAATCTAAAAACGTTCTGCACAGGAAAAGAAACAATCCAAAAAATAAAAAGGCACCTATAGAATGGGAGGAAATATTTGCCAACCAGATATTTCACAAGAGGTTAATATCTAAAATATATAAGGAGCTTATACAAGTCAGGTGCAAAAAACCAATCTGATTACAAAATAGAGGAACCGATCAGACATTTTCCCAAAGAAGATGTATAAGTCACCAACTGAGACGTGAAAAGTTGCTCAGTATCACTAATTACCAGGTAAATGGATATAAAAAGCACAACAATATATCACCTTACACTTGCTAGAATGACTACCATCAAATAGTCAAGAGTTAAATACTGGCATGGATGTAGAGAAAAGGGAACTCCTATGCACTGTCGATAGGAATGTAAGTTGGTGCAGTCACCTTGGCAAACAGTATGGAGGTTTCTCAAAAAATTAAAAATACAACTAACCGATTATCTAGTAATTTCATTTCTGGGTATATACCCAAAGGAAATTAAATCAGGACCTCAAAGAGCTATCTGCTCTCCCATGTTCATCGCAGCATTATTCATAATAGCCAAGATGTGGAGACAATCTTAGTGTCAGTTTATAGATGAACGGATAAAGAAGATGTGGTGTATAAAGACAATGGAATATTAATCAGCCATGCAAAAGAAGAAATCCTGTCTTTTGCAACAACGTGAATGAAGCTTGAGGTCATTCTGCTGAATGAAATAAGTCAATGGAGAAAAACAAATACTGTACGATATAACCTGTACATTGGATCTAGAAAAGTAGAATGCATAGAAATGGGATAGAATGGTGATTACCAGCACTGGAGGTATGGGAAAATGCGGAAATGTTAGTCAAGGGTACAAATTTCCTGTTATGAGATGAGTAAATTCTGGGGATCTAATGTACAGCATGATGATTATAGTTAATAATACTCTTAGGACTTAAAAGTTGTTAGGAGGGTAAATTTAAATATTTTCACCACAAAAAGGAAATGGCAATCATGTGAGGTGGTGAAGGTGTTAACTAAGCTTATTGTGGTAATAATTTGCAATATATAAATGTATCCAATTTATAAAAGAAAATTCTAATGTACACTTTATATAACATTACTGTCATCAATCTGTCATTTAGGCTTGTAGCAATTGCCTTCCTCCATCTCTTAATAGATCAGAGAATTTCAGATGGAAAAGATCTAAGCGTCAAGTCATACCCAATTATTTTACAGATTAGGACCCTAAAATCAGGGAAATCTAATAATCCAGGTAGTAAATTAAAAGTCCTACATGGTTCATCTCACATAAGCCTTGTCAAAAGCCTCGCTGAATTTTAGTATTTACATACTCACAAATAGAAATTTAGCTGTGAAACTAAAACCAAATTAGCAGTCAGTGATGACTAAATATTTCATAGCAGGTGCAGCCCTTAAATTTATCTTGTCTCACGTTCCAAATGATACAACAAGTGCAGTATCTCCAACTATAGTCAATCAACACAAACTAATACAAGTAAATGCAAATACCCCAAGTGAAAGGTCAAGATTAATACCAGGAAATCAGTGGTATGACTACTGTTAATACACTGACCGAAGTGACAATAATAACATCCAATCATAATAGAGATAAGGCTTGACTTACTCATCTTGGTTAATTTGGTTCAATGTTTAAAATGTGACCTCGCTTCTCCCCTTAGCGACTATTTATGTGATCCTTGAGCTGCATGATTACATCACAGGCCCAAAACAGTACTTAGAAACACAGGTTGTAAATTACTAGCCTAGCACACATAAGGTTAGAGCACAAATTAACATCTCAGCTAATTCATTTACAAATAATTTAGAAAGATATCAAAAAATAAGGGTGAGAGTTTCATGTATTATATTAATTCATGTATGGTTATAGCAACTTTATAGGTTCCAAGATCATCCTTAGGGAGGTCACATAATATCTTATTGTTAGATCTTAAGTATATTAAGTTAATTAACTCCCATAACAGCTCTATGAGGCAGATAAAATAATTACCTGTTTTACAGTTATGGAAACTAAGCTGCAGAAGAATAGTTCAAGATCATTATTCACTGAACTCCTCAGAATTATTACAGATTTTGTAAGTTATAGTATAATTAGAATTTACTATTTGCACTTAAAATTTTTGTTTATTCATTTACCGAATATATGTTAACCCTCTGCTATGTCCAGATACATTGTGGAACCAATATGCAGCCATAAACAACAAAATCCACGGAGAAGTTTCAGACCCTCACAGTCTTCCTACCAAGGGCAGGAAGACAATTAAGAAAAAAAAAATTTTGTTCTTGTTTTGAAGTTCTTTTTTGAAATTATTTTTTAAATTTTTAGAAGTTTTTAGTTTAATTCCAGTTAGTTAACATACAGTGTTATATTAGTTTTGAATGTACAATATAGTGATTCAGCAGTTCCATCCATCACCCTGTGCTCATCAGACAAGTGCACTCTTTAATCCTCATCACATATTTAACCCATTCCCCCCAAACCCTCACATCTGGTAACCATCAGTTTGTTCTCTATAGTTAAAAGTCTACTTCTTGATTTCTATTTCTCTCCCTCTTCCTTTCTTTCTCTCTCTAATTTTTTTCTTTGCTTGTATTTTTTAATTCACATATGAATGTGAATATTTCTTAAAAATTACCTATTTACCTTTCTTTCACTTATTTCACTGAGTATTATACTCTCAAGTTCTATCCATGTCATTGTAAATGGCAATATTTCATTCGTTTTATGGCTGAATATTATATATATAAAGACACTTGCGCTGCTGCCATATCTTGACTACTGCAAGTAATGCTGCTATAAACCTAGGGGTGCATGTGTCCCTTTGAATTAGTGTTTTTGCATTCTTTGGATTAATACCCAATAGTGCGATTGCTGGATCATGAGGTAGTTCTATTTTTCACTTTTTGAGGAACCTCCATACTGTTTTCCAGAGTGGTTGCAACAGTTTACATTCCCACCAATAGTGCACAGGTGTTCCTTTTCTCCATATCCTTACCAACACCTATTATTTTTGTGTTGTTGATTTTAGCCATTCTGATAGTGTAAGATGATATCTCATTGTAGTTTTGATTTGCACGTCCCTGATGATGAGTGATGTCCAGCATCTTTTAATGTGACTGTTGATCATCTGTATGTACTCTTTGAAGAAATGTCTTTCCATGTCTTCTGCTCACTTTTTGATTGGATTATTTGTTTTTGGGTGTTGAGTTGTATAAGTTCTTTCTATATTTTGGATACTAACCATTTATTGGATATGTCATTTGCAAAGTTCTTCTCTCATTGTATAGGTTACCTTTAGTTTTGTTGATCATTTCCTTTGCTGTGCAGAAGCTTTTTGTTTTGATATGGTACCAATAGCTAATTTTTGCTTTTGTTTCCCTTGCCTCAAAAAGCATAGCTAGAAAGAAGCTGATACAGCCAATAATTAGAGAGGTTATTGCCTGTGTTCTAAAGCTGTGTCATTCTTTTGCATGTTGCTGTTTAGTTTTCCCAACACCATTCATTGAAGAGACCGTCTTTTTCCCATTGGTGTTCTTTCTGCTTTGTCAAAGATCAATCGACCACATAATTGCGGGTTTATTTCTGGATATCCTATTCTGTTCTATTGCTCTATGTGTCTATTTTTGTGTCAGTAACATTTTATTACTACACCTTTATAATATAAATTGAATTCCAGAATTGTGATGCCTACAGCTTTGTTTTTCTTTTCTTTTAGATATTTATTTATTTATTTGTTTGTTTGTTTGTTTGTTTATTTATTTATTTATGATAGACAGAGAGAGAGAGAGAGAGGCAGAGACACAGGAGGAGGGAGAAGCAGGCTCCATGCCGGGAGCCCAATGCGGGACTCGATCCCGGATCTCCAGGATCGCGCCCTGGGCCAAAGGCAGGCGCCAAGCTGCTGAGCCACCCAGGGATCTCCTGTTTTTCTTTTTCAAGATTGTTTTGACTATTCACGGTTTTCTGAGGTCCCATGCAAATTTTAGGATTGCTTATTCTAGTTCTGTAAAAAAAAATACCGTTCATATTTTGATAAGGATTGCATTAAATACATAGCTTGCTTTAAGTAATATAGACATTTAAACAATATTTGTTTTTCCAATCCATGAGCACGGAATCTTTTCATTTCTTTATGTCTTCTTCAATTTCTTTCATCGGTGTTTTATAGTTTTCAGAGTACAGGTCTTTCACCTTTTTGGTTAGGTTTATTCCTTATTATTTTGGGTGCGATTATAAATGGGGTTGTTTTCTTAATTTCTCTCTGGTGCTTCATTACTGGTGTATGGAAATGCAACAAGGGTGCCTGGGTGGCTCAGTCAGTTAAGCGTCTGCCTTCAGCTCAGGCCATGATCTCAGGTTCCTGCGAGCAAGCCGCACATCTGGCTCCCTGTTCAGTAGGGGGTCTGTTTCTTTCTCTCCCCCTGGCCCTCCTTCCCCCATCTCTCTTCTCTCATCCCTCCTTCCCTCACTCATCCCCTCTCTCATAAACAAATAAATAAATAAATAATATTTTTTTAGGGCAGCCCCAGTGGCTCAGTGGTTTAGCGCCACCTTCAGTCCAGGGTGTGATCCTGGAGACCCAGGATCGAGTCCCACATCAGGCTCCCTGCATGGAGCCTGCTTCTCCCTCTGCCTGTGTCTCTGCCTCTCTCTCTCTCTCTCTCTCTCTCTCTCTCTCTCATGAATAAATAAATAAAATCTTTAAATATATATATATTTTTTTAAAAAGATGCAACAGATTTCTGTACATTGATTTTGTATTCTGTGAATTTATCAGTTTTAGCAATTTTTTTGGTGGAATCTTTTGGGTTTTCTATATATTGTGTTTGTCATATGCAAATAATAGAAGTTTTATTTCTTCCTAACCAATTTGGATACCTTTTATTCCTTTGTTGTCCAATTGCTAAGGCTAGGACTTCCAGTACTACGTTGAATAAAAGTGGTAAGAATGGACATCTTTGTCTTGTTCCTGACTTTAGGTGAAAAGCTCTCAGTTTTTCTCCATTGAGTATGATGTTAGCCATGGGTTTTTCATGTGCGGCCTTTATCATGTTAAGATATGTTTGTTCCAAGTCTACATTGTTGAGGTTTTTTTTTATCATGAATGAATTACTTTGTCAGGTGCTCTTTCTGCATCTATTGAAATGATTATATGGTTCTTATTCTTTCTCTTATTGATGTGGTGTATCTTACTGATTGATTTGTGAACATTCAGCCTCTCTGGTAACCCAGGAATAAACCCTACTTTATCGTGGTGAATATTTTTAATGTATGTTGAATTCAGTTTACTAGTCTTTGTCAAGAATTTTTGCATATATGTTCATCAGGGATATTGGTCCATAGTTCTCTTTTTTAGTGATGTCTTTACCTGGTTTTGGTGTCAGGGTAAGGCTGGCCTCATTGAATAAATTTAGAATTTTTCCTTCCTTTTCTATTTTTTAGAATAGTTTATGAAGAATAGGCACTAATTCTTCAAATGTTAGGTAGAATTTTCTTGTAAAGCCATCTGGTCCTAAACTTTTTTTTTTTTTTTTTTTTACTGACTCAATCACTTTGCTAGTTAGCAGTCTGTTCAAATTTTCTATTTCTTCTTGTTTCAGATTTGGTAGCTTCTATGTTTCTAGGAATTTATCCATTTATTCTAGGTTATACAAATTGTCATATAGTTTTTTGTAACATTCCCTTAAGATCGTATTTCTGTAGTGTTGGTTGTTATTTCTCCTATCTCATTTGTGATTTTATTTATTTTATTTCTTTTACTTTTTTGCTTGATAAGTCTGGCTAGAAGTTTATCAATTTTATTGATTCTTTTTAAGAACCAGATCCTGGTTTGAAGAAGCCCTTGAAGAACTACATTGAATAAAGTAATGGAAGAAAGAGTAATGGGTAGTGAGTGGGATGATAATGTACTTAGGATAAGGTGGTCCAAAAAGCCTTCTCTGATGAAGCAACATTTTAGTTGACACTTCAAGGTATAAACACCCAGCCATACCAAAATACAAGGACAGTACACTCTAAACAGAATGTGTAGCAAGTGAAAATTTTCTTATTTGGACATGAGTTTGGCATGATCAAGTGACAAAAAGAAGCCAAAGAGCCTGAAATGGACAAAAGAGTGGATGAGATTCGAAAAGTAGATGAGGGCAAGATTCTGGAGGGCCTCATAGGCCAAGATAAAGATCTCTAACTACATTAGACAAGTGCTAGAGAATTTTAAACACTTGCGTGGTACTTACATGATTTTATTTATATTCTAAAAAATTATCTGGCTTGCACTGTAGAGAATGAACTCTAGGAGAAATGGACAAAAGTAAAAGCAAGATGGCTAGTGGAGAGATGTAGTAGTCCAGATAAAAGATAGCAAACCTAAGATTTGTCAGTAATGAAGACCTTCAAACTACTTAGTTACTGTTAGTTCTCCTTCCTCCCTGCAAAGCTGATTCCAGTCTCCTGTTTCTTTCCTTAAAAAAAAAAAAAAAAGATTTTATTCATTTGAGAAAAAGAGAGAGAGACATCACAAGTTGAGAGAGGGGCAGAGGGAGAGAAAAACAAGCAGACTTCCTGCTGAGCTGAAGGAATACCCATGAGATCATGACCTGAGCTGAAACCAAGAGTTGAATATTTAACCAACTGAGCCACCCAGGCACCCCCAGCCTTCTGTTTCTATAAGCCAATGTTTGGGATTCTCATCTAAACTTAAAGGTCCATCAGAACCCAACATCTTGGCCTAGATTTAAGGATGGAAATTGTTATGACTCTACTCCCTACTCCACCACCAACGTCAACTGGAAACATGTCATAGAAATTCTTGTCTATTGAACAATATAGCATAGAATTTATGGTAATATCTTATTCTGAAAAATCTTCAAATGAGTCAGTTCACCAATATGTAACTAATAATCCCATATTCCTCTGCATTCTTACTGTCCCAAAGGCAGAACTCCTGGCATGTCCTATCTATTTCTGTGATATTCTTCTATCAAAAAGAGAAGTAGAGCACCCAGACTCACAGAGGTGATAATTCTGTTATACTCTTCATCTGTCTCACATCTCATTGAATATTCCACTTCTGCTAGTAATAGAATTTGTTTTTGTTGGGATAAAGATACATGAGAGAACATTCAGAACACAGTGGGTAGAATGAAATGGAAGCTGGAATCCACCAATTGAGGACCCATTAAAGGAAATCTAATGCTTTAGCCAAGAGAATATGAGGTATTAACAAGAATTACATAGTTTTCAAATATTGGTGAGATCTTCATAACTCTGTATGGGTTTCAGAATTTGTAAATGTACCTGGGAGGCAGATTTTATTTCAAATTGAGGAACTACTTTTTTGACCAAAGATTGTAGTCGTTCCTCAACGGACATTTGTTTTTTTAAATACCCAGAAAAATCTTACCTCCAACTTTCAGTAATGGCATCCTGCTGATATTTAGGGAAAAAATTTAAAAAAGCAACAAAATATCCTAAGTATATCTGGTTTGTGTTGGTGCAAAACACAATTTGTCTCCATCTCATGGCTTCAGAGATGGGCATGGTACTGATATATGATCAATAAGATGATCCTACCCTCCAAATAACAGTGATTGGTTCAGAGATGGGCACAGTACCCAAGCCATGCAAAAATGACTCGATTCCAGGATAGTTACTTGAACTGAGCTCTCTTTCCACTAGAGTTGCTGAACTGAGAAGACATAAAAGCTTAGAAATTCCAAAGGCCCCAATGTGAAAAGAGATTGTATCTAGGAATAAAGCAAATATTGAAGAAAAGAGTATGTTATCTGAGTCATTAAATTCAACTGTTACTTAAGCCATTTTGAACTTTTTCTTTTTTTTTTTTTTTTTTTTGTTCCTGGCAAATAAAAGTGACCTGAATAACTCAGGACAGTGCTTATATGCAATAGACATAGGATAAGTATATGCAATTTGCCTCTTTCCAAAAGATTACAGTACATTCAGGAAACCGTAACTAGTTTGCAAGGAAAATAAACAATATGATGGTGCAGTATATAATTAATGACAAAACTGATGGCTTATAACATGGGTTTTGTGACTATTAATTCATGTAATAGTCCATTAGAAATAAGCTCTTATATGCTCTTATAAGTAGTGACTTTGATATGTTACATAATCTTCTGTTTTTCGGTTTTCCCATCAATGAAATGAGAAATAAGATAACATCTATCTTTAAAAATTGCTCAAAGTTTAACTGAATAATATATAAAGCTTATGATACCATGCTGGCAAATAATTAGTGCTCAATAAGGATGAAACTACAATTGTAATTGTTGTTGCAGCTGTTTTGTCATTATTATCATTATCCCTGTGGTAGGCAGCTTGTGACATGGCTTCTAATGATTCCCACATCTTGGTATTCATGTCTTTGTATAATTTCCTCCTCTTGAGTATTGACTGTGTCTAGTGGCTTGCTTCTAATGAATAGAAAACAGAAAAAGTGATGGAATATGATGGGATGCACAAGACCATGACTTTTATCTTGCTAACACTCTCTCTCTTGCGCTGTTACTTCCCTCTCACTTGCTTGCTCTGAAGAAAACAGCTACCAGGCTTTAAGATGCTCTGTAGAGATGCCCAGGTGGCAAGGTGACCAGGAGCCTGTGAGGAAGTAAATTCTACAATAACTATGAGAGTGAGGTTGGAAGCAGGTCCTCTCCAGTCAAGCCTTTAGAAGAGAATGCAAGCTTAGCTGACACTTTGATTGCAAACTGCGCCTTCATTTCTGATCCACAGAATTGTGATATAATAAATGTCTTTTGTCTTAAGTCATTAGGTTTCTGTGCAATTTCTTATGCAGAAAGGGATAACTTATTCAGTCACCACTATAAACAAGAGCTACTCACTAGGGATCCCATGTTTCTGAAATGTCTTCTGAAGAGTAGGGACTTTGAAAAGCAGGTAGGAGTGGGATAGACCTAAGATGTGACCACTGATTTTGAGGTCACTTAAGATGACAGGATAATATGGACTAAAGTTTCAACAATAGAATACTGAGCATCTAAGAATCCTTGAGATAAGCCCAAATAGGGTTGAAATAGGAGGGTTGGAATAAGTTGATTAGATGGATGGAGAAAAAAATATCGAGGTCACTAAAATTCAGACTTTTCCACTATACTTTTTAGATATGTGATAGCATAAAATTCTGCCTTAATGCTCTCTTTCTAAAGTGCCTAAAATCATGCCTGTCAGAAAATATTTAATAAAAATATTTGCATGAGAGATAAAAGGGAAGAGAGTGACTTAGTTGGCATCAAAAATTTCTGGAGGATTTTAAACTCAGAAGTGGTAGGATGAAAACAATGTTTATGGAGAGTTATTTGTGTGGACATCTGTACTATGGAATACAGAAAGAAAAAACTGCTGTCATTGAGGCCAACGCTAATCCATGTGTGAAGACATGTGAACACAGCCTAGAGGGAGAGAAGTAGGGACAGAAGATACTCAGAGACAGGACAGGTCTCCCAGAAAGTCACAGGTAACAAAGCTGTGCTCAGAATGCCAAATCTTTAGGATATCAATATGAATAATTGCTTGATTGATCTATCATGTCTTCCAGTTCACTAGGAATGAACTAAACTAGGAATCCTTCACCCATTATACATTATATCTTTATACTTATGTCCCATTATGTATAGCAGTAGTACTTTTCACTACTGCCCATCTGTCCATTTGTGCAGCTATTATTCATCTGTAACTGAAAGAGCTAGGAATCTACAGGGAAAGGTGCCTTTTAGAGGTATATAAGGTCATATGCCAAGAGCAGTATTTGCAGAGAGGACAATCATGAAAATGAATTCCAAAAGCACGTGTTTCCTATTGTTCAACCTACTGACATCCCATTTGATTGTTGAAGTATATAAAATTAAGCTTCATAAATCAAATGAAGAATCGAGGTAAATCAAAATTGCTAAATCTAAGAATCAGTCCACTATTTTTTGTTGTTGTTGAATAACATAGTGTTAAATTCTGAGTGTATTACAAATACACTCAAACACAGTATCTCTACTCAAATGAACTTTACACTCTAACTGGGTTTAAAAAATAAAAATGCATAATTAGTCATATAAAAGAGTAAGTGAAAAGCCATTTTATGGTGGAGACACTCTTAATGTGTAGCATGAAATAATGAGAGTGATTTAACTGTGTCAATATTTAATGGAATATTGATTTATTTATAGGTTTCTAAGACAACCACATTTCTTTCTCACCTGTTTCTTGTTTGCAATTTTATTGTTTGTCATTTCTTATTGCTCTGTTTTGTTACTGGAAACTATCTTGACAGTCTGTAAAAAATAAATTATTATTTAAATATAATAGAAAGCACATGGAAAAATAATTAATAGCAATGTGACAACAAAATAGAAATCATTTGATCTATAAGAAAGTAAACTGTTTATATGATATTCTTGAGAAAGCTGAGTCAAATAACATTTGGGATTTATGCCCATGTGAGAGGTCATCTTTAGGTGAGAGAACAATTAGGTCATTTCAGGTTGTATCTTTTTTTTTTTTCAGGTACACTTCTCATTCAAATACAACATGCTTACAGAAAAATGCATGCATCATAAGTGTGGAGTTCAATAAATTTTTATAAATTGAACCCAACTGTGCAGTCAAAATCCAGATCAAAAAGCAGAATATTGCTAGCACCTCATAAAGGCTTCTAATAGCCTCCAAGGCACTTCTGCTCTTCTGAAGGATAAACACTCTATTCATTTCTGAAATCATTAACAACATATGCCTATTTTATAAGCAGTAATTAAATGTTCATTGAAATAGTTTTAATTTTTATCTGTGTTGTGTGAAGTTGTAGTCATTTGTTTATTTAAGTAATGGCATTACAATAAATGAATGTATTAATATAATAAATGTGTTTATTCATTTGACTGTAGATGGGCATTTGGGTTGATTTCCCATTTGGGCTATCACAGACAACATTGTGTGTGTGTGTGTGTGTGTGTGTGTATAAATCAAGGGAGAGAGAGAAAATTGAACAAGCACTATGCATTGTATGAAATTCTTTAGATGAATAATTTCATGTCATATTCAATAAAACAGGATGTGATAGTTACTATTATTATACTCATTCTTGATCTGTAGGAATTGAAATTTGGGAAGGTTCAGTAACTTGCCCAAGAAGACAAGCTAGTAAGTAGGAGAGGAAGGATTTATGCTTCACAAATAAAATCTCTACTATGTGCCAGAATTTCTCATAGAAGCAATAGAAATAACAATAAACAAACAGATTACAATTCCCATTATTTTAGTTGGTTTGGGGGGGGAGCAGATAATAACATATGTTATATATTAGCTACTGAGGTGATAAGTGTAAAGAGGAAGATAAAATAGAAAGGGAAATAAGAAGTGGGAAGGCTTTCTTATTGAAGAGCCCACACTGTTTATGCCATATTGAACTAATAGATATACATTTATAATCTTCTTTTTTAAAATATATTTTTATAGATTTTATTTATTCATAAGACACAGAGAGAGAGAGAGAGAGAGGCGCAGAGACACAGGCAGAGGGAGAAGCAGGCTCCATGCAGGGAGCCCGACATGAGACTGGATCCCGGGGTCCCCAGGATCATGCCCTAGCTGAAGGTGGTGCTAAACCACTGAGCCACCGGGGCTGCCCCATTTATAATCTTCTAATAGAGATTTCCTAAAAATATTGTGCATCACTTTTTTTCTTTCTTCCTTTTTTTTGGTAAACAATCTACTGGCCTCATATTAATGAATAGATCATTAAGCAAAATGGAACAAATGAAAGTGAGCAAACAAAAACTTATAGCATTGAATTCAATTGCAAGATCTTCAAAGACTGGTTATGAGTAACTGTCAAAACCATTTGTGCTGCTTACTCATAAACAGTGGTTGGAAAATCATTACTAGACAAGTACTGTTAGATAAGGACAAAATTATAGATAACACACTAGAAAGGATTCAGTTATTAGCACCTGCCAATTTGATTTATTCTAAGGAATAATGTACTTATTAAATGATTATAAAATGATATAAATTGATTTTAGAATGTTTTATATGCTATTTGAGGTTAGTGGGTCATGTGGGAGACATTGGTATTTCTGTTTTTCTTTACCTTAAGAGAGCTGGGTTAAATAGTCTGACACATTTTTCCTCTGATGTGACATGTAGCTCTTGCAAGGTCCTACCATGACCATATAATGACTATAAATTTCAAAAAATTATAAACAAACATAGAAACATAACCAAAACAAACAAACAGTGACCCAAAGGCATTGGAAAGTGAACCAAAGCACATCATTTCTGGATGAAAGTTGATATTTGAAAGAACCAAGTGACTTAATTGAGTTACTAGTTTTTATGGTTTTTAACCCAGACGCAGGTAAAACCTACCCATAGGTGATCTAAAATCCTGATAGAAAATCCAGCTTTCTGGCCTGAAGAAGAGTAGGAAAAAGATTTGGTAAACTATACATATTAGTAAGTTGTTGGGAAGAGTTCCAAAAAGGACTGAGGCAAAGAATTTCAAATATATATAAACTCTTCCCAGTTTCAGGCTGATCTCTAAATTCTCAAATATAGGACATATTCTAAAACATACAGTAACTCTGAGGCTGAGTTGCCAGCCAAGAAAAATAATATACAGTTTGAATCCAACCAATTTAATTACTTGTTAAAGAAAATAAATAAATCACATGTATATAATTACATCTAGAATATACCTAATATAACATTCACAATATCCATGATAGATCCAATATTACTAGATATCTGAAGAATGAAGAAAATGTGACCAACTAAAAAAGACTACTGACTTGACATAGATATTGGGTTTATCAGAAAAGAATTTTTTATCAGAAAATAATTTTAAAGTAGTTATAACTCTATAAAAGATCATAAAGGAAAGTGTTCTCACAATAAATAAATATAAAGAAAATTGTATCAGAAAAATGAAAGCAATTTTAATATCAAATGGAAATTCTACAACAAAAAGCTATCATATTAGAAAAAACTTAAATAGCTAGATTTACATAATCACAAAAGGAGATAATGGAAGAAATAATCAGTGAAGTTGTAGAAATATCAACAAAACTATTCAATCTAAAGGAGAGAAATAATGAAAAAAAAATTAACACAGAGTCAAGAATCTGTGGATCAATATAAAAAAGTTCCAGTATATGTTTAATTGTAGAATTAGAAGAGGAGATAACAGAGAAAGGTGAAGAGAAAATATTTGGTGAGAATTAACATCTGTATATTATTGAGCCTTCCAATACATGAACACGATATGACTTTCTACTAATTTATATCTTCTTTGATATTGTCATCAGTGCTTTGCAGTTATATGAATTTACATTTTTGCATTTTTACACAATTATAAATGGTACACCATTTTTAATTTTGGTGTCAATGTGTTCATTGCTATAGAAATACAATTGATTTTTGTATGTTTCTTTTGTATCTTGTAATGTTGCTGAAGTTACTTATTCTGGAAGTATTTTTTTATTTGCTTGTTTGTTTTGCAAATTGTTAGGACTTTCTATATACAATTATGTCAATTAGAATATGAAAAGTTTTATGTCTTCTTTTATGTTCTGTGTGCTTTTTATTTCCCTTTCTTGCCTTATTTCCATTTCTAGCACTATACTATGTCAATTAAGATGTTCACAAAACATCCTTGCCTTTTCCCAGTCTAAACAGAAAAGCATTCAGTCTTTCACCATTAATTATGTTAATAGCTGTAGATTTTTATGGGTGCTCTTTATCAAATTGAGAAAGTTTCTCTCTATTCCTATTTGTTTTTAATAATTTATGGATGTTTGAGTCTTGTCAAATGCTTTTTATGCATCATTTGATATCAAGAGGGAATTTGCCTACTTTAGCCTATTAAAATGATGGTTTATATTGGTTGCTTCATGAATATTGAACAAGATTTGGAATAAACTATCTATTGAGATGATATCATTTTTAAAAACTGTTCTGTTATTGTAATGGATTATAAACTCACTATGGTCATGATATACTGTATGGTTTTCTATATTGCTGAGCTTATGTTGATAATATTGTATGATAAAATGTTTTATCTATGTTTCTGAGATAGATTGTCCTGTAATTTTTTGTTTTAAAAATTCTTTGGATGTCAGAGACTGTTAACAAGGTTGTACTGACCTTATAAAGTGAGTTTGAAACTATTCCATCTATTTCTATGCTTTGGAATAATTTGTATGAGTTTGTTGTTATTTCTTTCTGATGTGTTTGGCGGAATAGCCTAGTGAATTCTTTTCAATCTTGGTAATTTGTGTTTTTCTAGAAATTTGCCATTTTGTCTAGATTTTTATTTTTATTGCTTTAAAGTTGATCATGATAAGTTTGTATATCATTTAAATGCCTGTGGTATTAGTAGTGATGTTACTTTTCCCACTCCTGGCTACTTAATGTCTCTCTCTGATGATCAATATTATAAGTATCATATCAATCATATTACTCTTTTTGAAGTGTTAAACCTTTGGTTTTGTTGATTCACTACATTACATTGTACTAATTTTCTATTTCAGTATTTTCCATGCTACATTACTTTTCCTTCTACTTTATTTGGACTTAATTTAATATTTTTAATATTGCAATCTCTTCAAAAAGATTATTAAATAATTGTTTATTTCTTCCTTTGTATCTAATAAGCCATTTTAAAGAAAAAGTTTCTCTATAAGCACAACTGTGCTGCATCTCACATGTTGACATATATAATATTTTTATTCATATTAAGTTCAACATATTTTCTAATATTCTGTGGAACTGATTTTATGAAGTATTATTTGTCTATTTAGGAATGTGCCACTTAATTCCCAAAGATATAAAGACTTTTAAGATATTTTTTGCTTTGATTTCCAGGTTAATTCTGCTCTGATATAGAAATTAACTGCATTATCTGAATCCCATAACATGCTGAGACTAGCTTTATTGTTAGTAAGTGATCAATTTTGTTAAATAGGACATGGTCATCTCTTTTAAAAAGTTATTCTGTAAGTATTAGGTTCAGTATTTTTATACACAAATTAAGCCAAGTCTGGAACTCTGTTGTTCAGACCATCGACATGCTTTCTATATTTTTAATGTTTGTTATATCAATTACTAAAAGAAGATTATTAAAATCTTCTAATTTTTAAAAGTTTGATGAGGGGTCCCTGGGTGGCGCAGCGGTTTAGCGCCTGCCTTTGGCCCAGGGCGCGATCCTGGAGACCCGGGCTCGAATCCCCGTCGGGCTCCCGGTGCATGGAGCCTGCTTCTCCCTCTGCCTGTCTCTCTCTCTCTCTCTCTCTCTCTCTCTCTCTCTCTCTCTGTGTGTGTGTGTGACCATCATAAATAAATAAAAATTAAAAAAAAAGTTTGATGACTCTTTTAATTTTGTCAACTTTTTCTTTATGTGGATTTAAGTTATATGTGTGTATGCATTTAATTGCTAAGTGTTCTGCTGGATGACCATTTACTAATATAAAATATGCCTTTTATGTCTATTAATTATTCTTGCCTTAAAGTATTTGTCTGATATTCACTTGGCAGGTTCTTCTTTGTTTACATGGTATAAATACATGATATCCACCCTTTTAATTCCACCATTTTAGTTTTTATATAACTATAAAATGGAATCTGATGTTGAAAATATAGATACAAATATGTGGTCAACTCTTTTTACTAACACACTCAATCTTTCTGCTGTAATATGGTTGCCTGATTATAATCAATTGATCCATGAGTTTCTGGGTATTTGTGTAGAGAAGAAGGGGTCTGTTGGCAAATGCCCAACTTATACAAGCATGATCAGGGATCCAAGTATTTCATGAGCAAATCTATATTTGCTGAAGTCACACACACACACACACACACAGACACGCCTTGAGGATCAGATGAAATTAATGAAAAACATGCCAAAATGTGGCGAATTTTGGAGATCTTTTTTAGTTTCTAGGACAAAGAATGTTATACATTTTCTTCATCTAGAAGAAAAAAATATTAGAAGTAGTTATTTACAAGTAGTGAAGTTTAGATCTTTAAATCATGACACACCAGGTGGTGGTAACAGTGATGGAGGAGGGAAGGATTCCTTCTGAACTGTAAATGTCTGAGGGTTCTTCAAACATGAGAGTAATAGGAAGATATTCAAAAGGGTAGGGGTACACAAGCTCACCTTTACAAGAACATATTTTCTGGAAAAAAAAAAAGAACTATTCAACAAGCCAAAGGATGCATCAAATTAACATTGGTATCAAACTTCCAGCATGGTTAAATTATGCTATAAAAAGAATGGAGGTAAGCAATTTAAAAAAATGACACCCAGAATGAATTGTTTGGTTGGTTGGTTTCAAGTTTTTATTTAAATTCCATTTAGTTAACATACAGTGTAATATCAGTTTCAGGAGTAGAATTTAATGATTCATCATTTACATATGATGTAATATGATCACATATACATATGAGCACACAGTGCTCATCACAGTGCCCTCCCACATCCATAACCCATTTAGACCATCTCCCTTCCCACTCCCCTCCAACGACTCTCAGTTTGTTCTCTATGGTTAAGAGTTGGCTTTATGGTTTATCTCTCTCTTTTCCTCCCTATGTTCATCTTTTTGTTTTATAAATTCCATGTGAGTGAAATCATATGGTACTTGTCTTTCTCTGACTGACTTATTTCCCTTAGCATAATACATTCCATCCACATCATTACAAATGGCAAGATTTTATTCTTTTTGTGGCTTAGTAATATTCCATTGTATATATACACCACAACTTCTTTATCTTTTCCTCAGTTGGACTTTTGGGATTTTTCCATAATTTGACTATTGTTGATAATGCAGCTATAAACATCAGAGCTCATCTATCCTTTTGAATCAGTAATTTTGTATCCTTTGGGTAAATAGTTACTAGTGAAATCCTGGATCCTAGATTAATTCTATTTTTAACTTTTTGAGGAAATTCCATAGTGTTTTCCAGAGTGGCTGCACTAGTTTGCATTCCCACCAACAGTATAAGATACCCAAATTGAGTTTTAAATGACAGGAGCAAATCACACTGCTGTATATAAATGTCAAGTTGAGGGAAACCTGGCTGACTCAACGGTTGAGTGTCTGTCTTCAGGTCAGGGCATGATCCCGGGGTCCCAGGATAGAGTTCCACATTGGGATCCCTGCCAGGAACCTGCTTCTTCCTCTGCCTATGACTCTGCCTCTCTCTCTGTGTCTCTCATGAATAAATAAATAAAATCTTTAAAAAAATAAATGTCAAATTGAGTTCATGGTAAAAAAAGATGAAATTGTTAAAAAACATTACTATTATAGTTAATAATAGCGCTCTCTCTCTCTCATATATATATATATATATATATAGCCTGAAAATGCGGAGGTGACAAAATGTCTCCAATTTTCTGAACATACATAGGGGCATAACATTCACTTGTGACACATCAATATAAGACCAGTTATTGACTTTACTATCTTAGAGATAAATATTAGTAAATACAAAAACAGGTTTCCAAATGATGAAATTTAGGCTAACCATCCAGAGAGGATATGTAAAGTGAAATGTGAAAAGGTTTGGTAAAAGTGCTATGGAACCATTTGCCCATGATGCTCAGACATGTAGGAAAAGCAGGAGGGTTCTGAGACACAGGCAATGAGCAGAGACTATGGGATTAATATTCTAAGGAGTTTGCAGAAGGTAATTGGTGGTAATAGGGAAATAGAAGCATTAGTAAGATAGAAGATTGTTACCATAGCTTGGAAACTTGTATTTTGGATTTTGACCTCATGATCAACACTGGGGTTTACAAAAAGAACTGTGTTTCTCAAGTATTATAGAAGTCAAAAAAATCACTGATCTAAATACATACTTCAAAGAACTCTGGAATGTGGAAAGCAGTGAAGATAATGTATTAGCATGGGAAGAAGGATTCTTACTTGACTTTATTTATTTATTTTTTTGACTTTAGTATTATAGTAATCTTGCCTTTGTTTCTCCAACTCGAAATGGGTAAAATTAATGTTCTCACACATGCTTGTGAGAATTAGATGGTTTATTACATTTAGAATTACATGTAATATGTAACAAGTAGTTAATAAATGCTAGGTTCTTTTACCATTATTTGATGAATAGAATGGTTGATGAATGCTTGTTTTTCTTTTGATGCCCTTGCATAATGGATTTCCTCTCATTTGCAGCTCTAGCTATGAGTTTTTTAACTAGTCAGAGCCAGAAATAAAGAAGCTGAGTGATCATGTACTATAATGCAAATTACAGTGGAGGAACAAAGAGGAATGCTCTAAGGAGAAAATTTTGAACATACTGCATTTCCATTGGTTTTTGTTATCTCTCTCTTCTTCCACTTACTGAAGCATCTTCTGTTTTTCATAAATTAGGAGTCTGCCAGGCTCCAGGATTACTTTTTTTGTTATCATCCAACAGCCTCTCTTTGGGTGACCTCATTCATTTGCATGGCTTTAATTATCATCTATGTGCTGTTGACTCAAAATATGTATTCCAGCCCAAATTTCTCTCCAGTGCTTGAAACCTCATCATCTCAAGGTCAACTTGATATGTCCACCTCCATATCCCACAAAATTATCTCCATCCCCAATTTTGTTTCTCTCATGTTTCCAAGTCAGAAGTCTGGGAATAATCCAAAAATCATCTCCCACATCCATAATTACCTATTAGT
This sequence comes from Nyctereutes procyonoides, assembly GCF_905146905.1. Classification (NCBI taxonomy): domain Eukaryota; kingdom Metazoa; phylum Chordata; class Mammalia; order Carnivora; family Canidae; genus Nyctereutes; species Nyctereutes procyonoides. The sequence goes on along the minus strand of NW_026575133.1, from coordinate 46,145,002 downwards.
ACCAAAAAAGGTACTTTTTTAGTTTTTTTTTTTACATATTACATGAATGCAAACTTATATTTAAAATTCAAACTGCAGTAGGACAAAAATAACAAGAACCACTGCAGTTATTCTAGTTCTTCTAGGATGTTGAGGAGAGGAGGCTGGCAAACACTTTTAATGGTTATGATCATTTCCTTCTTTTCTATATCTATGAATAACACAACTATAGCTCCATTTCTTTTATGTTAAAATAGGTACATATTCTATTACTTTCTAATATAATAGATTAGGATTTAGCAATTTACACCACAAGTCTTTCTTCCCTTTCTGATATAGGTATATACATTATTACTGGTCTTTCCACTTGTCATTTCTTCAACTAAAGACTAAATTATTTTCTTGTTCAATCAGACTTACTCAGTTTTTCTAAGATGAAGACTTTAACATATCTTCACCTCTTCTCATTTTCCACTCTCAAGTGCTACAGATCCATTTTTACTTTACCTAATAAGGCTGATAACATTTACAGTATCAATATATGATCAACATTTATTAATTTTATTAATAATATTTATAATATTTTCAGTAATAATAATTAGGCTTTATGTGATTTATCTATAAGTTGATTCTAAAAGTTGATAAACATTCCATAATTATGATTAGTCCTAAGTGTTTATTGTAGAGCCAAGCAGATCTGATTTCACAAACTTGTGCCGCTCAAAACAGTATATTACTAGAGTCTACAGAATGGATTCATACTTCTTATATTCCATCAATCATTTTGATAATAATTTCAGATTTCTCTTAAGCACCCCATAATTCATCTGCCATCAACTTCCCTTATTTCCCCAAATTCTCCCTTCTAGAATTTTCTACTCTCACATTCCCATGTTGGCTTGCTGCATTCCACATTTACTATTTTATTTTCATACTGAGGGAAGTTCACTGTTTTCCTAAAGCACTATTTCATGGACCCCATGTCTTTCTTAATTTCCCCTTGCTTTTAGAGTATATCCTTAATTAGTTTCCTAAAGAAGGCAGCAAGAAAGATAAAAATTTTGAGATTTTGTACATCTTAGAAGCATACATTCTAATCCTTTATTTTATTGTTCTGTAGTCTGGGAGATATTTTTGACATTATTCTTGGATTTTTTTTAATGAAAATCATAGTTCAACTTCAAAGAATATGTTTTTATTCTTAGCCCATTCTTCATAATTCATCCTTCTTATGTTGTCAATACAATATCTTTTTGAACCTGACAACACAAGTGATGAATTTTTATGACACATTTTCTATTCCTTGGTGTATCACTATTTATTTTGCAATTTATTTTGTCCTTCTTTGTCATATTGTTGGTATTATTTAAAAGTCTGGTAGTCATTGGTTGTCTTCTCTTATGGAAGAATATGACCATAAAAATATTAAGACCAGTATAGGTATGGAATTGTTTTCTGGCATGCCTTGTTTTATAATAACTGGGCAATGGGCTAGACTTTATATTAGGTGATATCTAAATTCAACCATGCCAAAATTTAACCTATAAATATCTCTGTTTGCAATAGAAGCTCAGGAACTAAAAGCAAAACAAAACAAAAATAAGGCTTCCTAGACTACAGCAAAAAAAAAAAATAAAATAAAATAAAAAAATAAAACATTGGCAATGGTTCATTAGCCAGTCACTTTTGTCTGTTACAGTTACTTCTCTCTTCAAATTTATTCAATAACTCTTATCACCTTAAGGCCTTGATTCTTATTTCCCAAATCTCCTTTACAATCAGTTTTTTCCAATGAGTGAGAAACAATAAAAATGACAACAAACACTCATTGAATGCTGTCCTATGTATTTTTGGTGCATTGATTAATTTTGTCTTAACAAAAACCTATAGGAAAGGTACTGAGGCACAAAAAGGTGAAAAGTGGAGGTTGGATATGAAGCTAGACAGGCTGGCACCAAACCTAATGCTTAGTTCTACATGGTGAACTAATGAATAAATAAAATGATGTCTTAAAAATTTCCCTTCTTTTTGCTTCTATAACATTATTCACCTCTGAGGTTTTCTTCACCTCACTGGCCTTTCCCTCGGCCTAATTTCTAAATGTTGAAGTGCCTCAGGTCTTCCAAATGGGCCTTCTTCTATTTTACTTTAAACTCACTCCATCCCTATAGTTTTTAGTAACAACCATATTCTCATGAGTCCCAAGTGTAACTCTCATTTCTCTTCTTTTCCAAATTTGAATGTTACACATTCCCTCTCCATCTCAGACTTAACATGTTCTAAAATTAACCATTGCTCTATTTCTCAATTTTTGTTCCTTGCCTGTCCATCCTTATTTCCTTTTCATGGAGAATGAACAATATATCTATATTGTTCACTCTCCAAGGTGTTCAAGCCTAAAACACAGGAATCGATTTTAACACATCCATTCCCTTACCTATCACATACACTCACTGATTATTCGGTCTAGCTTACTCTAACCATGAAGCCTAATATATGTCCACCTTATGCCAAGTCCATTGTTCATCCTAGTTTGTACCTTCATACATCAACACTAGGATTTCTGCTTGCGCCTCATGACAGGTCTCCTTGGTTGTATCAAATTCTGCACTTTCATAGAATTTATGAAAATTCTCTTAGAGTTATAAGCAATAGATAAATAATGGTTTATTCCTACTGTACAGGAGCTTAATGTTAAACTGAGGAAATAGACTTAGATGCACCAGAATACAATATAGACAATGATATAATAGAAGTATTTATAGAGTTCCATGACAAGACAAGGAGAAGATATATTAATTTAGCTTTTAATGGGATGGGAAGGAAAAGCCTCACAGTATAACAGACAGTTTAGTTGCAGAGTGAGTACATCTGAGAGATATGTTTTGATATTGGAAGGAATTGTCATTTGAAAATTGCAAGGCTCTACTTCCCTCTTGAACAGATACATTTTTTCCTTCATCACAACATAAAGGATATGTAATTTTTCAAAAGGATAGATAGAGAAGAAATGTACCTGAAGTGTTATTCAAAGACCATGAAGTGATATTAAACCCTAGGACAGTGGAATTTAAAGAAAGATCATGGTATGCTATAGCCTCTGCCTGTAGGCCTGAAAATTCCCATTTGTGTCCACATATCTAAATATTGTTCTCCATTAGCAGTTCAACTCATATTATATCTCACTCAAAGCAAGCAATCTGTTTTGTGGTTAGCTATTCAGAATACTCTTCTCTAGAGAAAATTAAAAGCTGCTGAAGGATACAATTTACTACTAAAATAACAAAATTAAAAGATTAAGTAGAGATAAGTAACATAGTTGCATATAATTTTAGGCTTATGTTCTTTTCCTCCTCATTCCACAGTTATTTCTAAACTTATTTTGTTCCTAAATAAAGTATTAGCAATAGTTCCTATTCTACTAAAAGCCTTGTTGACAATGTGAGTTTGGTTTAAAGGAAAGGTGCTTAATTGTGACTAAAATCCTGCAACTTCCCAATCATTGCCATAACACTAGCTTTGAGGTCCAAATCATTTGTAGCTAAGCCTCCCTGCAGTAATGTCCTTTGGTATTTTCAAATATATAGGCCTAATTTGTATCATAGCAGTGATAGACAATTTTTAATGTTTAGGTTAAAAAAATGGTCTCATATAAACACTGAAGTTAAGCATTAGAAACTGATAGATACCCAACTTTTGATCAAATACAATAATTTGGGAGACCTAAATAATGTAACAGCTATAATGTAAGTGCCCATTTTTTTTTTCACATTGATGACCTCATATTATTAGCGATTACGGTCAATAAAATATGATTATGTGCCACAAAACATAGAATGTCACCAGATGCTAGTGGAAATGGGATAGTAAGGCTCTCAAAAAGTTCACCCCTCCATAAAAGCAAAAATTCTGGCAAAATTTTCCAGATTCCTTTCTTTTTCTTTTCTTCTCAGAACTCTGGGAATTATAGCAACTGGGGGGGGGGGGGGAGGGGATGGCATTTAGTCAGGATAAACTACTGAATCTCAGTCAGAACAGCAAGCTCTCTGGTATTTTAATTTACCTTAGCCTCATCTCCTTCTCTCTGATTCAGTGAAAAGTAACATCCCATATTCCTGGTACTTGAGAAAGAATGGACCTCATTCCTAAACAGTTGTTATTATTGGACCTGTCTGTGTGGTTCCCTGGAAACCCTCACTCAAAAGACTTGTCTTAATTCAAATTCACTTGATCTCACCCAGCTCTAAGTGCCTTGAAGGGAGGAGGCATTTGTCTAATGCTTTAACATCAAAGCTCTCTGAGACAATGGATAAAAGTTGGGGCAAATAATAGATTAGCCAAAAAGATTGGAATGAAAAGCTGCAGGATGGGATGCCCATAGGGGACTGAAAGACTCAACTTGTCTTTGGAAACCTAGAAAGCAGCCCTCTTGCACAGGTTGCATGCTGTTGATTGCATGCTCATGAAAGACATAAAAGGGCCTAAGCTCTCACCCCTGACTGACCTTGAGGCTCAAATAAAAGGAAACTAGACAGTAACAAAAGCCCACATAAAGAAATAAAAAGTACTGACAAATATAAGTATATAGGTAAGTATAAAAAGCAGTACAAATATATTTGTGTTTATATCTCCTTTTTTCTTCCCTAACTGCCTTAAATCGCCATTGCATAATGCAATAATTATAAATCTAAGTTACTGGGCACAAAACATGTAAGGATGTAGTTGTTATAATAATAGCATAAAGGTGGGAAGATGGAGCTATACAGGACCAAAAGTTTTTTATACTGTTGAAAGTAAGTTGTTATTAATCTAGATGTTAATGATAATCCCCAGGTCAATCACTAATAAGTCAAAAATATAGAGTACAAAAAATTCAAGAGAATTAAAATGACACACAAGTAAATATCTATTTAACACAAAATAAGGTAGTAATGGAAGGATCAAGATCTGAAACATATAAAAAATAACAAAATGTTTGATGTAAATTATAGTTTATCAGTAATTACATTAAATGTAAATGTATTAAACTCATCAATTAAAAGGTAGAAGTTCTTTTTTTTAAAAGGTAGAAGTTCTTAAATTATTAATTATTAAATTAAAAGACAGAATGGATAAAAAATCCAATTATATAGTGTATACAAGAGACATATTTTAGATTCAACTACACAAATAGGTAGAATGTAAAAAGATAAAAATATATACCATATAAATAATAACCAAAAGAGTTAGGATGCATATAGCAATATTACACAAAATAGACTTTAAGACACAAATTGTTACCAGAGACAAGGAAGGACATTTTATAATGAGATAAGGTTACTCCATCAAGAAGATGTAACTATTATAAACATATATGCACGTGACAACAAAGCCCAAAAATACTTACAGTATAGTGAATGGATTACAGGGGAAAATAGACAATTAAACAATAACAGTTGATTTTGATCTCAACTTTCAATAATCGGTAGAAAAACCAAACAGACTATCAAAAAAGGAGTAGAAAACTTGGACAATATTCTAACAAATAGATTTAACAGATATATACACAACACTTCATCCAATAGCAGTATAATATTTATACATTATTTTCAAATACACATGGAACATTCTCTGGGATAAATCATATGTTAGGCTGTAAAATAAATTAGACAAATTTAAAATAATTAAAATTATACAGAGCATATTCTCTAACCATAATGAAATGAAATTAGAAATCAATAAAAGAAGGGTATTTACGAAATTTGTAAAAATTTTGAAATTAAACGGCACATTGCTAAATAACCAATCAACGAAGAAAATACAAGAGGAGTTAGAAAGTACTTTGTGACAAGTAAAACTGAAAAAATAACACACCCAAACTAATGGGATGCAGCTAAATTGTGCTCAAAGGAAAATTTATAGCTCTAACTGTATACATTAAAAAGGCAGAAAATCTGGGCAGCCCAGGTGCCTCAGCAGTGTAGCGCCGCCTTCAGCCCAGGGTGTGATCCTGGAGACCTGGGATGGAGTCGCCACATCGGGCACCCTGCATGGAGGCTGCTTCTCCCTTTGCCTGTGTCTCTGTCTGTGTCTCTGCCACTCTCTCTCTCCGTGTCTCTCATGAATAGGTAAATAAAATCTTATAAAAAAAAAAGGCAGAAAATCTCAAATCAATAGTTTACTAAAAAAAGAAGAAAATAAGCCCAAAACAAGCAGAAGGAAGAAAATAATAGAAATTGCAGTGGAGGGGATCCCTGGGTGGCGCAGCGGTTTAGCGCCTGCCTTTGGCCCAGGGCGCGATCCTGGAGACCCGGAATCGGGTCCCACGTCGGGCTCCCGGTGCATGGAGCCTGCTTCTCCCTCTGCCTGTGTCTCTGCCTCTCTCTCTCTTTCTCTGATTATCATAAGTAAATAAAAAAAAAAAAAGAAAGAAATTGCAGTGGAAATAAAGAATTTGGGAATAGAAAAATAATAAAGGGACTCAAAAAAAACAAAAGTAGTCTACAAAAAGATTGACACAATTGACAATTCTTTACCGAGATTGACTAAGGATAAAAAAAGGAAGACTCAAATTATTAAAATCAAAAATGCTATGAGAGATATGACAACTGACATTATACAAGTAAAAAGGGATTTAAGGGAATACTATGAATAATACTATGCTACCTAGATAACCTAGATGAATTGAACAAATTCTTCGGAGACTCAAATGACCAAAATTGATTGGTTAAAAAAAAATTAAAACCTGAATAAGCTAATAATAAATCAAGAGACTGAAATAATAGTAATAATAATAGTAATAGTAATAATAATAATAATAATAATAATAAACTTCCCACAAAGAAACATCTATGATGTTTGGATTTACTGGTATATCAAATGTTTAAAGGAGAATTAATGTGAATCCTGCACAAAGAATTTTTTAAAAGAATTTTAGAAAATGGAAGAGAAGGAAATATCTCCTAACTCATTTTATGAGTTCAGTATTTCCTTGATACCAAAATTAAGCACATCACAAGAGATGAAAACTACTGACCAACATCTTTGCATATAAATGCAAGAAACCTTAACAAAATAGCACACTAAATCCAGCAAAATGTAAAAAGTGTTGTACACTGTGACCAAATGCAATTTACCCCAGGTATTCGCAACTGGTTTAACATTTGAAAATCAGCATGTAATATATATTGGTATATACATATATACACCAGAAAAAATCCACACACTTAAAAATGTTATAATTAGAAAATGAGTTCAGCAATGTTTCAGAATACAAGATCAATGTGTAAAAATCAGTTTTATTTCTACACATTACCATTTAAAAAAATCTAAAAATAAAATCAAAGTAATTCCATTTATAAGAGTATAAAGCAAAATAAACTACATAGGAATAAATTTAACCAACGGGTACAAAACCAGTACACTGAAAACTACAAAATATTGTTGAAATTAATTAAAGGAGGTCTAAATAAAAGGAAATAAGAGGAAAGACAATGATTTTCTTTTTTTTAAATTGATTTTCATGGAATGGAAGGCATAATTGTTAGAATGGCAATACTCTTCAAATTCATCAATAGATTCAACAACAAAAAATCTCCCTTAAAATGCTAACTGCCTTGAAAAATAAAATTCTAACTGCTTTATAAAAAGAAATAGATAAGGTTATCCTAAAATGTTATTGAAATAGCAAAGACAAAGCATAGCCAAAATAATTCTGAAAAAGATGGACAAATTTAGAGAATACGTACTTCCTGATTTTAAAACCTACTACTAAGCTATAGTAATCAAAATAATGTAATGAAAAAAAAAACAAAATAATGTAATGTTAACATAAGGATAGACATGTGAGTCAACATAATAGAATTGAAACTTCAGAAATGAATCCTTACATTTATAGTTAATTGATTTTTGTAAGGGTGCTGTATCAGTTTCCTAGAGCCACCATTACAAAGTACCACAAACTGGGTGGCTTAGGTGGTTATAGTTATTGTCTCACAGTTTTAGTGGAAAGAAGTCTGAAATCAAGATATCAGATGGGCCACGATCCTTCTGAAACCTTTTCTGCCTTTTCTTAGCTTCTGTTGTTTTTTCTGGCAATCTTTGGTGTTCCTTGTCTTGCAGCTTCCTAACTCCAGTCTGCCTTCCTCATCATATGGCCTTTTCCCCAGGTGTCTCTGTTTCCATATGGCCATCTTCTTATAATGATTACCCATCATGTAGGATTAGGGACCCACCTATCCAATCTGACCTCATTTTAATTACATCGGCAACCTTATATTCAAGTAAGGTCAATTCTAAGGTACAAGGGGATAGAATTTCAATGCATCTGTTATGAGGGAGATACAGGTTAACCTATAACAGATACCAAGACAATTCAATGGAAAAAGAATTTTTTTTCAAAAAATAGTGCTAGGACAACTAGATATCGATAAGCTTAAGAATGAATTTAGATCCACTACTTCACCTATATATAAAATTAACTCAAAATTGATCAGATACTTAAGTATAAGATCTAAAACTCTAAATTTCCTAGAAGAAATCATAGGTAAAAATCTTCATGACATGAATTAGACAACGGTTTCATAAATATGACAACAAAAGCATACAACTAAGGAAAAATACATTGAACCTCACCTTATTAAAAATCCTTAGTGCAGCAGAGGACATTATCACATAATTAATGAGACAAATCATGGAAGAGGAGAAAATATTTGCAAGCCTTATATCTTATAATGGTCTAGTATTCTGATATATAATAACTCTGAAAATCTCACAATAAAAAGACAAATGACTCAAATAAAAATATAGGTAAAAAACATGAATAGACATGTCTCAAAAAGGATATATAAATGACCCTGTTGTCATGAATTGTGCCAAATTTGTATCTTTCTCTTCACTATATTTCTTAGATGTTTCTTCTCCTTAGCTTATTTCTTATCTGAGATGTGTACCTTCACTTTAAAAATGTTTAATTCTGTACCCAACTAAGCTCCGTGGCTGGCTTTAGCTTTATTCTACAATGTTAAATGAGTGTGGCTTTTTCCCTAGTTGTCATTATTGATGTCCCCCTCTCCAAACAAAAATGACCCAAGGATTTCAAAGAAGGTATCATATAAGTTAAATCCTCTCTCCAGTTCCACAGTAAGGTTGGAGCTAAATCCAGGGGTGAGAATCTCCAGCAGCTGGGGGAGGGCAGAGGGAAATGAAGCCTATTTCAAGCACATGTGACAGTCATGACTCATAATGGGAATCTGGGTCAGAATTTGCAGCTGGGGAAGCACCAGGAAAAGATTACTTTTATTATAAAAGCATGTACTTAATTACAGCTCAAAGCTGGAGTGGGGGGTGAATTGCACAGCTGGAAGGGAAAAGCAAATTAATTTGTTGACTTTTAAAGCCCTCGTATAGTGAAATATGCCCCCTCCTGTTTTAGCACCGGGTTATAACTGAAAAATTTTTAGAGTAGCCTCAAAGCAAGAGTAAGCATGATGTAATATAACAGTAGATAACTTACATTAAGTATTTCCTCAGGCTGGCGAGCTATAAAGGCTGTTGACTATGGTTACTTTTCATAAAATAAACAAAGCCTGGCCTGGAGTCATATTGTTTTTCCTTAACAGGCAAAATCACCTCTAGAGAAGGCAATGCTCTTGTAAACGATATCTTTGATTTTATGCTACAGAGTCAATATTGATCACCGGACCCCCCTAGCAAGACCAGTTGACAGAAGCTGGCATCCTAGTAGCAGGAAATAAAGACATTCAAATATATATCAGGTTGATATGTTAAAACGATGGGACTTGAAGTTTTTTTTTTGTTTGTTTGTTTTTGTTTTATTTATTTATGATAGGCACACAGTGAGAGACAGAGAGGCAGAGACACAGGCAGAGGGAGAAGCAGGCTCCATACACCGGGAGCCGGACGTGGGATTTGATCCAGGGTCTCCAGGATCGCGCCCTGGGCCAAAGGCAGGCGCTAAACCGCTGCGCCACCCAGGGATCCCTAGGACTTGAAGTTTTCAAGCCATAACTTGTTAGTTATAAAATAACCCTAGTTACATAAAAACCTTTGCAAATTTCACAATAACTAGGGTGTATCTCTCTTGGCCATGCATTGAACAAGGCAATGAAGTACAAAATAAAAGCCCAACAATCTACGTGGGGGTAAAAGATATGGATACATTAACCAATAATTAATAATCAAGGTCACTGGGGTAGCCTGGATGGCTCAGCGTTTTAGCACCGCCTTCAGCCCAGGGCCTGATCCTGGAAATCTGGGATCGAGTCCCACATCAGGCTCCCTGCTGGAGTCTGCTTCTCCCTCTGCCTGTGTCTCTGCCTCTCTCTGTCTCTCATGAATAAATAAATAAAATCTTAAAAAAAATTCAAAATTAAAAAAATAATCAAGGTCACTTCTGGGAACTAGCCAGAGAATGTAAGACTTGGTAAGCATCTCAAGGGGAATAGTATCAGATAAGCAGAGGCCAAGAGTTTGCAGTCACAAATAAGACATTAATTAATAACAAAAGCACAAAAGTGGTAGACACGAGGTTGTCAATAATCAATTTTTTTAAAAAAATCTAGGTTCAGAGAATCTGACACTTTTCAAAAATTAGAATATGATAATTAAATTTATCTAGAGATTCAGAAAATATTTCAAGGAAAAATAAAATAATTAGTGGATTCAAAGCTAGGAAAAATGCCATTTTATGCTCTTTGAAATACAGTTTGAACACTTAAAATCTTGAACAATTGTAATAGAAAAAATTAACACGATAAACTATATATGTTCCTGAGCTATACTAATTTTATCTTATTTTATATTAGGACACTAAGATAATGTTCAAATTTTAATTATTCCTTTATAAAAACTTATTGAGAACATGGTATTCAGAATACACTGTACTTAATACTGTCACTGAATTCATATATGCTAGTGATTTTATATAAGTATACTATATATGTAGCCAATTTGAAGGCATAACATCTTAATATAAATTCTAAGTAATTTCCAGCTATTTATTTATTTATTTATTTATTTATAAATATTTTATTTATTTATTCATGAGAAACAGAGAGAGGCAGAGACATAGGCAGAGGAAGAAGCAGGCTCCTTTCAGGGAGCCTGATACAGGACTTGATCCCAAGACCCAGGGCTCATGCCCTGAGCCAAAGGCAGATGCTTAACCCAGGCGTCCCTATTTCCAGCTATTTATATTTGGATTATCAGATAATTGATTCTGATATCATAGATTTCTTAAATTCCTAATACATTTTAATTAATGCTAATTATGTAGAAATACAACATTGAGACTGTCTTTGGTGTTAATTTGAATAATGGAATAATACAAACACTATTGACCAGGCAGCCAGTCAACTCCACTCTGGACCTGGTTCTTCCATTAAACTGATTGCATAAAGTTTCACAAATAACTTGGCTTCTGGGCCTTTGTAGTCTAGAGAATGGATGAGTGGGCTAGATAATATTTATTCTTCCTTCTATCTCTAAAAACTTTTTATGTGTTCCCAAATGGTAGCTATGTAAATGTGTATTTCTGGTTTCACCAAATATGTAAGTCATTTTAGCCTGTTCATGTATTCTTCCTGCAAATAGAGCATCATATCCTGACTTCTAGAGGTGAACAGTAATGACATGGAGCTGTCACACTGCCTTCGAAGTAGGCCTAGCTTTCACTTTGGGCAGGCTTCTACAGAAGTCTGTCCACCTAGAAATGAAGAAAGCAAAAAATCCACCAGTAATTCTAACTCTACCACATATGACCATCATCATCATCCCTAAACCAAAGCATAGGGCTTGAAAAAAGAGTGTAAATATGAAGGCCCTCCATAATAGATAAGATTAATTTCTAATTTAGATAACTTCAATTTGACTAGAATAAGCAAAACCAGTTAGCCAAATAAGTACCAAATTTATTCAGGACTCAAATCTACTTTTGAAATCTAACACAAGTTTCATCAAGAAGGTGTGTTTTAAAACAATGGGACGATGGAATAGTTTGAAAGCACCACAGACCTCAAAAACCGTAATAAATAACAATCATAATTAGAGCTAACAATGCATAGCCCTTACGCAGGTCTTACTCTAAGCATTTTAAATAGTTTAACTCATTTAATAATATAAATATAATATAAAATAGTTATAAAATATAAATAATATAAAATAGTTTAAATAGTTTAACTCATTTAATTTATTTACCTCTCACAACAAAACTTTGAGGAATGTCCTATTGTTTTCTATAGTTTTCTATCTAGATGATGAAACAGAATAAAATAGAGAAGTTCAGTAACTTTCTCATAATCATAGAGTTGATAAGAGGCAAAAATGGTTTTCAAATAGAGTCTGGCTCTAGAATTCAGTCTCTTAATCATTTACTGCACTGCTGTTGCTTTACTGTGGAGAGGAAAGAAAGCAACCAAACAACCAACAACTTGACAGGCAGCTTTGAAGGTGTGCTGCTGGGAGTGCTGCTGCAGTCAGGGTAACATTCTTGCCCAAACTGCTCCCAGGTCCTAACCTTTCCTTTTGACAAATGTTTGAGGAATCACAAATAATTCTAAAGAAGCATAAAATGGGATCCCTGCCACCAAAGAGATTGCAGTCAAGTGTTGATGATAACATAGACATAGGGAGGAAAACTCTTGGCCTAGCATAGCGAGCATGAGCCTGAGCTGAACAGGAAAGAATTCATGCAGAGCAGAAAGGAGGATATGAGCTCACCTGCCTCCGTGATTGCCCCTGAGATGGTGCTTTGTAAGGCCTCAAACTCCGCATGTCTTTGACCAGAGACACTGCATGAAAATGCAAATATTATAAAAGGATGATATTATATTAACTTATTATTAGGGATTAACCAGCTCATTTTGGATAATCATTTTCCTTACTTGTTATATTACCAGACCTGGTGTTTCCATGGAGGACCCTACCAACACAGGTGAGCCTTCTTGGACAGAAGTCCACAAAAGAGCACAGGTAGCCAGCACAGCCACGAAATAGAGATGCAGACGGCTAAAAATGCTGATGGGTTTTATGGCTCTACGTAGCATTCTCTTGATAAATAATCAAAGGAAGAATGTTTGGGAATGAAATGATTAAGAAGTATTACATTTCAATTTGCTGATTGAAAAAAACACACGAAAATCTTACTTTATTTCTCTTCACTGTACCCTAAATGGAAAACAAAATTTACCATTGCAGGCAAGAGCAAAAGCTTCTCCATTTCTTTTGATCTTCTCTTTCAGTCAAATACATTCTGGATATCTAGGATCCCATATGAAATATTCCAAAGAGCATCATTGATCTTGTCCACACTGTCACCACAATTTCTGGGACTTAATGCCTTCTAAAGGCCCCTTGGATGCCTAATGAACTGTGTTAGAATCTGTTCTATGCAGTTTTTCATTTCTGGTTTCTTCCGTTACATCCGAAGTTACTCTAAGCAGTTTGACTTCCAGAAACCAGAAGGATGAATTCTCAGAGAACAAAGGCTCTTTGGCAAAGTAAATAACAGAGGCCTGCTGTGCTTTGCATCAACAGTTTGCCCACAAACTAGTTTTGTGAGATCTTTTCTGCATTTCTCACATGAGTTAATAGATGTGTGAATTTTAGGAAAAGCAGGAGCTGAAATGTTGCCTATAGAAATAATCATTTGGGAAAAATTGGTTTGTATGTTTCAAATGAAATGCTTCTGCTTAGAATTGCAGCTTTAACAAAATTAAAAAGTGTGTGTACATAAATATATACATATATTAGCTTTCCTATTATTTATTACATTGCATTTTATTTGTCCCTTAATTTTACTTAAGGTAAATGTTATTAGAAATATGTTTTTTTAATCTTATTTTAATCTTGACAACTAGATATTTTGGTCAAAATCAGAGTTATAGTTTGAATATCCTTCCCCTTATCTAAAGGCTAGACGAAAGAATGTTAAAATGCTTGCAAAATTTGCACAACTCACAGTTTCAGGATAGGTATTTCGAAAATATGGTGCAAACTATGAATTACTAGAGGGATTCCTGAGTAAAGTATTTGTAGAAAAGTAATAGGGGTAAACTTAAAAAAAATGATTGGATACAGAATAAAATGGACATGAGAGTCTACCATTGAAATTCTATATTTTCTTTCTTTCTAGTTCATAGGTGAAATACTCCCTCTCAGAAACCTTCAAATTAATGGACATATCTTTTGTCATTTGATATAATGGATCATTAGCCATCTGTGGAAGTAATTCAAGGAGTTGCTTGCAAATGTGTGACTTAAAAATCAGTTATGGGTAAGGTTATACGATAACATGACTCTACTGAGATTTGTGATAACAACCATATGCCTGTTCTCCATATCAGAGCACTGAGCTGTGGAAGGGAGTTTCAGAGCACTAAGGGCCAACTTACAGAGTGGATCAGACGACTGTCCCTATAAGCCTAGAGTACGTGTCTCATTTATAAAGCCTGACGTGAGAACATGCCTTAGAGTAGATCTCTCTTTCCAAAATTTTGCCTAACACTGTGAGGAGAGTTGGTTCTGAAAAATAGATTTACCCACCTTCCAGCCAGTTCTTTGGAGGATCATAGACCTGCCTCACACCTCTATCAGAAACAGACCAATATGATGAAAATCAATTAAAAAATAATTTTGTCAAATGAGTAATTCACCCAAAGACAAATGGGCTATATTTTGCTTGCTTGTTTTACCATGATCTTGTTATAGTCAACCAATAATATGCCCTTTATTTTTTTTAAAGATTTTATTTATTTATTTATTTATTTATTTATTTATTTATTTATTCATGAGAGACACACAGAGAGAGCCGGAGACATATGCAGAGGCAGAAACAGGCTCCCCATGTGGAGCCTGGTTGGAACTTGATCCCAGGACTCCAGGATCATGACCTGAACCAAGATGCTCAACCACTGAGCCATCCAGGTGCCCCATTATATGCCCTTTAGAGGGAAAATTCTTGCCTCTAGTCCCCATCCCATCCCAACACAGAATCACAGCAATATTATGCTTGAAGAAAAAATCCAAAAAATGTACTGTTACAGAAGGATAGTGTGTGGTTTTCCCCAAAATTACTTTACAGAAATCCATTTCTACAGAGCATTTAAGGAAACTATTATGACGTAGAATACATTTAGGGAGAGGATAATTTAACACACAGGAAAAAAGAAATCCCCAAAAGGAGAAATTAGCGGAGCCTATTCAAACACCATCTAAGGAAAGGATGTCCTGGCACTCAAACTCTGAACACTGGTCTTTGGGGACAATTATGCTTTTTTGAGTCATTCAATTATCTGCTATGAGTCTGACTCTCTGCTTACAGAACAATTATCTGATTAAAGTTTGGCTTCTAATGCAAATTTGCCTGCAAAGAGGGAATGTGCTGGTTGGGCCAAGGATGCCACTACAGCCCTATGCTTTGACTTCACTGGAACTTCCAGTTCTTCCAATCCCTCAGTCTTTTCCTTTTGTTGCTTTGCTCCCCATCCAACTTGGAATTCATGAATTATTCTAAAATTTTGGCTTGCCACTTGCCAGTGTTCTAAAGTCCCTTGTTTCTCTTTCTTTTCTTCTTCTTCACATGATGAAATCACAGCTCTAGATGAATTTTAACTATACTTCTACATTTGCACCCATGCTGCTGATTTCTGGTAGATAATGTCTCCAACTATTTGCCGAATTTATGATTACTAACCTCAAGGAGTCCCTCAACACTGTCTAAAAATATTTATATTATATATTCCCATTCCATTCAGTTTCCAAAACCCCACAGTGGCTTTTTCTGGTTTTCTCTACTATTGTCAGATCTCCAAGTCCTGGTGTCTTGCTTTCTCTCATAGAAAACATGAAAGACATCCAGAGGGAATGCTTTCATCTTTCCACCAGAATGCATACAATTCTATTTACATTTATATGAATCTTTTCTTTCTTCTCTACTGTTACAAAAAGGAATGGAACTACCTCCCTATTTTTTAAAAAAGATTTTATTTTTTTATTTATTCATGAAAAACACAGAAAGAGAGAGAGGCAGAGACACAGGCAGAAGGAGAAGAAGGCTCTCTGTGGGGATCCTGATATGGGACTTGATCCTGGGACCCGAGCCAAAGGCAGATGCTCAACCACTGAACTACCCAGGTGCCCAGGAACCACCTCTTTATTAAGGCCAATTCAATAGCCATGCCTTGGATTGCTACCTTCACCTTTTCAGGCACTGTGTACTACTTAATTATCACCGCCTCCCTTACATGAGCGAAAACATCAATAACACACACATGCAATACACTCACTTTGGAGACCTCCACCTTCCTCACGGCTATGAGAACAAAGCCTTCTTCAAAACATTTCTAAAAATGTCTCTATATTCATGTAGTGTGCCTTCCTTTAATTTTCTTTCCTTGTATCCTGTGACTCTTTGATGAGAGTTGACTTAAACTAGTTTTTTAATTTCTTCTTTTCTGTTTTACTATCTTTTTTATTCAATTTTGAGCATTTATATTTTTCTAGAATTTTCCATTTAGCCCTAGATGTCCAAATGGATCTATATAACATTGTAGAATTGATTTCTTTTTTTTTTTGTAGAATTGATTTCTTATAATTTTTGTGTATCTTCTTCATAACTTTAGCTAAAACTCCTTTCTTATTCATAATATCATTTCCCCCTTTATTATTTGATCAGACTTTTCAAAGATTTATCTAATTCATTGAAACTTTCAAAAAACTACTTTTGGATTCAATAATAAATTCTAATTTTCATATTTGTACTGGTTAATTTATGCTCCCATCTTTATTAATTCTACCAGCTTGAAGTTTACTTTGTTGCTTATTCTTTGGCTTATTCTTTATTTAATTTTATATTTTTTAAAACAAATGTATTTAATGTGATACATGTTCCATTTAGTATCATCCTATCCACATTCCATTGGTTTCATAGCATTATATGTTCATTGTCATTTATTTATAAATAATCTCTAATTTTGGTTTTAACTTTTGCTTTAATCCAAAAATTATGTAAGAGTGTATTTTTAACTCTCCATATAATGTACCCTGTTTGATGTGTAATTTAGGGTAATGCTTAAAATTTTCTCTGTAGGCTAGGACCTTGGCCAATTTTATAAAACTCATGGATATTTGCAAAAATATCTCTCTCTTAGAAACAAATCTCTATTTGGGACAAAGATCTATATTTCTACAAAATTATAATTTTTACTTCTACAAAATATCTCATTCTAAGAGAGAGTGGTGTGTATCTGTGTTTTTTGTTGGTGCGCTGTTTTCTAAAAGCTCATACATAAAAGTGTTCACTAAAGCCAGCTAAGCCAAAGTTTCAATATATGTACTTTATTTAGGAGGCCACATGTGATACCTCCTTACATAAGTTTTCCTCATAATTTCATCCACAGTTTTTTTTAATTGAGCTGTTTATTTGTTTGAACTCTCTAGATGTGATTTTTTTTCACTTTGTTAAGTTAGCATGTGTTTTTTTTTTTTTTTAGCAAATGTAATAGTGCACAGATACACACACACACACACCTCCAAATTCATGTATTAAAGCCCTAATCCCCAGTGTGGTGGTATTTGGAGGTGAGGCATTTAAGAGGTGATTAGGTCATGAGAATTAAGCTCTTATGAGTGCGGTTAGTGTCCATATAAGAGTCACTAGAGAGATCATTTCTCTCATAGCCATGTAAGGACAGCAAGGAGGTAGCCATCTACAAACCAGCAAGAGGGTTTTCATCAAACTTTGAATCTATTGATTCCTTGATCTTGGACTTCCTAGCCTCTTGAAGTATGAGAAATAAATGTTTATTGTGTAAGCCACCCAATTCTATGGTATTTTTGTTATAGCAACCGAAACTGGTTAACACGGTATGCCATTTATCAAAAATCTGGAGATTATATTATACAGCTACAATAATCAAGACAGTATAGTATTGGCAAAATAATGGATTAACAGATCCATGGAACAGAAGAGAAAGCCCAGAAATAGACTACATAAATATAGTAAACTGATATTTGACAAAGAACAAAGACAATACAAAGGAGCAAAGATAGCCTCTTTTACAAGTGATGCTAGAGCAACTGGACATCCACTTGCAAAACATGAACTTATATATCTTATGCGCTTCACAAAATCAATTCATAGATCTAAATGCAAAACAGAAAACTATAAAATGCTTTAAAAATAACATAAAACAAAATCTAGATGAGCTTGGATATGATAACAACTTTTAGACACAATGCATAGGCAAGATCTATGATAGAAAGAACAGTAAGCTGGACTTTACTAAAATTTTAAAAATTCTGCTCTGAGAAAAACAGAAAAACAGTATCAAGAGAATGAGAAGACAAGCCACATACTGGAAGAAAGTGTTTTCAAAAATGTACAACAGGTAAAGGACTAGTATCCAAATATAAAAGAAATTCCTAAAACTCAACGATAAGGAGACAAACAACCCAATTAAAAAATAGGCCAAATAAATAAAAAAAAATAAAAAATAAAAAAAAAATAAAAATGATAAATTACAGAGAAAGAAATACATTGGCATCTTGAGGTGAGGATCCAGCAGAATGAGGAGGATAATGGTTAAGTTCCCCCATCAGGCTCAATGTGTAATTAAGAAATAAAAACACAAAAATCACAACTTGCAAAAAAAAAAAAAAAATAGGCCAAAGACCTGAACTGACACTTCACAGTGAAGATACATAAATGACAAATAAGAATACGAAAAGATATTCCACATCATACATCATCAGGGAAATGCAAACCAAAACAACAAGATACTACTATACACCTATTAGAATGGCCAAAATCCAAAACACTGACAATAGCAAGTGGCAGTGAGAATGTGAAGCAATGGGAACTCCCATTCATTAGTGCTGAAGTGCAAAATGGTACAGCCACTTTGGAAGACAATTTGATGGTTCCTATAAACTAAATAGTTTTACCAAATGATCCAGCAATCCTGATCCTTGGTCTTCACCTGAAAGAGTTGAAAACTTTTGTCTACACAAAAAACTTGCATATGGATGTTTATAGCAGCTTTACTCATATTTGTCAAAATTGAAAACAACAAGATATCCTTCAGTAGGTGAATGGATAAATAAGCTGTTGTATATTCAGACGATGTAATATTATTTGATGCTAGAAAGAAATGAGCTATCAAGGCATGAAAAGACATGCAGAAAACGTAAATCCATGTTATTAGGAGAAAGAAGTCAATCTGGAAACATAATATGGTATGATTCCAGCTATATGAATCTCTGGAAAAGGCAAAACTATGGAAACAGTAAAAAAGGTCAGTAGTTGCCTAGGGTTGGAGTTAGGGGAGAAAGATGAATGGGTAGAGAACAGAGGATTTTTAGGATAGTGAAAATACTCTGTCTGATACTTAACAATGGGTACCTGTCATTATACTTTTGTCCAAACCCATAGAGTGTGTAACACCAAGAGTAAATGCTTCTATAAACTATGGACTTTTGGTAACTAAGATGGTCACTGTAGGTTTGTCCATTGTAATGATGTATAGTTTGGTGTATGATATTGAATACCTAAATGAGTTAGTTAAATCCAACTCCAAGGGATGGTAGACATTTGTAAAATGGGCCCATTGCCTGAAACTTAGTTCCTCTGAATGCCTTATAGTTCTGTATCTTTGAAATCAAGAGTATGAAAAGATTATATATATCTATTTTGATCTGGTATTTTCATTTGGAAAAATGTAATTTAAAATGAGACGATACAAAATACCAAAGAGAGAGAGAGAGAAAATGTCAACTGTTGTCCAAAGGCTTATATCACATTTTGACATGCTACACTTGCATATGGCTTACAGATCACTCTATTTAGTGTCTAAATGTTCTGTATATGCAAAAGATTCTGTGAACCTGAGGAAGTCAATTATACAGCTTCCTCCACTTGTCAGAAAGGTAAAGCACACTTAGGAAGGTCAGGATTATTTCAGCTCTAAATTGAGGAATGTCTGCATCAAAGAAACCTTCAAATGACCTTGGCCATGCTCTGCTTACTAACCAGTCCTGACTTAACGTGATGACATATATCATTTTCAAGAGGAAACTTCAAAGAAATCAGGATGCCTATGATGGATGCTAAGTGATGAAATCCCAACTCTGATGCTAATTATTTGTTTTGAAGTTATTGACACACATCACACGATCTGTTTCTTAAGACATTTTGATGAAAAAAAGCAATGCAGCAATAAGGTTTCAATTTTTTAAAAGCCACATTTGCAAGCATATTATACACACTTTCTAACACGAAAGCACTGAAAATTTTAAAAGTATATTACATATTCTGTTTTTCTCAAAAGAAAAGGAATAAAAGCCAATATGAAAGAGCAATATAGGACCATATAAATATATTTTATAGCTAAATAACAGACTAATAATGCAGCCATAGTACTAAATATATGGCTTTATGTTTATGTTTTGTGTCATGGGGGAATATCTATGTCACATTAAGAATTAAATTAAGTTGCAAGACGTGTGTATGATGATTTCATTTGGTTTTGAGATCTATATATTTGTGTGCGTGTGTGTGAATTTGACAATATCCATACATACACATATACAAACAGATTTGAATCTCTTTGCTTTCATATTCTTTCCTCACATTTCCCTGCAAGTCAGAATTATTTTCTTCCTCTTTCATCCAGATTATGGATGTATATGACCAAAGAGTTTTCTCCAGGTAAGAGTTTTGATGTTTTCCCAGCGCAGTGTTTCTGGCAGCTATTGTGCTTTCTCTGTGGCTCCAGTTCCAAGAAGACAGGCCCAGCACAATTACAATTTCCTTTGGCCTGATTCTAGCTTCTGACACATGACTATCACCCTTGGGCCCTGCTAACCCCCCTTCCTCCCATTCTCCTTTAGCATAATGTTGGTGATAACTTCATCTAGTTGCCATATTGTCTCCACTTGGGTTCTTCTATCACCAGAAGGAACAATATTAAACTCCTTTGGTTTTATTTCCTAAAGATTCCTATATTGCTGGTTGGGTCCTATAATGCATATCACTCTCATACACACAGACACACAAAGAAACAGTGTTGGAACCTATAACTGCCCCTAGGTAATCTTACTCCAGAACCCATTCTCTTGAACCTCATGCTAAATTTCTCCCTTGATCAAATTTACCTTAGCCTGGAATATTTCAGTAAATTTGGTTTAAGTCACTTTGTCCCTATTCTGGGAAGATCAGGGTTCTTCCTGAGGTTTTTGATCCTTTATAGAATCTAGTAGTCTTATGTCTTCTTGTTTTGAATTTCTACTCTCACTGGATTTAATCTCATTTATTTTTGTGCTCTAATTTATGCAGAGCTGTTCAGTTCTTTCTCTTTTCTTGAGATTATGCCTTCTGGGCCTCCCCTTTCTCATTCAAAGTGGCCTATTAGGATATTTTCCTAAATAAAGACAGTTTCTTCCCAAAAATTTCTAGTTATTTCCCTAAGAAACTGGAGCCAGCTTCCAAATTAATAATTCCTTACCCATCCATGGAGATTATTTCTGGTTGATGAGATTATGAATGACCTTCTTTATGTTAATTTGTCACTTAAAATCATTTTTAAAAAGAGGACATATTGCTTGTGTGATTAAAATAACTCTGACAAACACAATAACTGTTTGCATGTTTCTAAAGAAATTTGCTATGAGTTCAGAATATTTCAACTAAGTTCACCACTGCCCCAAACTCAAGAGACATATTTCAAGGAGAGGAGTAAATGATTTAACACACAGAGTTTGAGATTAAGTATCTAATAAAAGTACACTTAACTCATTTTCACACACAGAGAGAAATGATTATTGTCATAATTACTTAAGTTCTACATAATAATGTTCTGTCACAAGCTTTGCCTTAAGACTAGTTCTTAATTTTTAATAGTAGCAAAAGGTGGTAAGAAAAGTAAAAAAAAAAAAGAAAAAGAAAAAAAACCTGTTGTGGATGTTTTATTCATTCATCCATTCATTCATTCATAGCTCATTATTCATTCCCACAAATATCTAAGATACTGAAAATCTATGTGTAATTATAAAAAACTATTATTTACAGTAATAGACCATTGAAAGTGGCACATAGATAAGATTCAGTGATCCCTTCTTAATGGTATTTGTTGTAACAAGGTTTGGCCTATATCTATCCCTCCACAAGACAAATACGTACAGCAATAAAAAAAGAGCATAAAGAATGAATAATATTTATCTCATCCAGTTGGATAAGACCCATGTCAAAGGACTTAAGTATCTATCAAAGATACTTTACTAAAAACAAAGTGGTCCCTGGAGGAAAAGGGAGAAGATGATAATTTAAAATTTCCCCTCCATTCTTATACAGCTCTTAGTTAACAAACCTTCTTAAACACCTAAGAGAAAGTCAATATGCAAGATACCAGGCTATCTAGAACCAAGAGTCAAAATTTTCCTTTCCAGAGGACTCTCACACTAGAGGAAGGGCAAACAAATGCTCATAATACAAGACGATGTGACAAGTGGATTCTAGATATATTTCATGTGCTAAAGGAACCTTGGAAATTGCAGAGAGGAGCGGCGAGCTAACTCTATCTGGGACTTAAGGAAGGGACAAGGCTTCTCTTGTTGCCTAAATTTTAGTTGGCTCTTCTGAGCCCTCTTCTCCACTAACCTGGACATTGGCCCCTTCTGGTTGTTGGCCTGTTCAACCCACTCTTAGCAAAGAATCCTGCTAAGTCATCACTGACCCTTAATATCTGCTCAGGTACCTCATCTCCTCACCTTAGATGTTTAAGTCCTTGGGCGGTGTTTAGCAAGAATCTTCTTAGCTTTGCAAGAGTCCCCCTACCCTTGAGGTCTCTCTCCTTCTAGCAACTGTGTATCCACAAACCCCTTCACTCTGCCATTAGCTATAAATCCCCACTGGTCCTTATCATATTTAGAATTGAACCTGATATCTCCTGTCCATTGCAGAACCCCTATTACAGCGATCTTGATGCTTTTTGTATCAAGTCTTCCTTACCATTTTAACAAATGTCAGAATAATCTTTTCTTTAACAGGAGGGTTCCTGGAAGAGGTTATAAGGGACCTAAATCCTGAAGGAGAAGAAAGAATGACTGTAAAAGAAAAAAAAAAGCAGTGAAAAACATTTTTCACTCTGTCCGCTTTTTCACAGGCAAAGGAAAAGACTTTGCAAAAGCAGATAGCTTTAAGAGTCGGTGTTCGGAGAAATGTGGATTTGATGTGGTTGAAAAGCAAGTGCAAATGATATGGTGGTGGGAGATGGGGCTGGAGACATTGGCCAGGGGGTGCTCCTGCATGAAGGATCTTGAATACCTGACCAAGGAGTTTGTATTTACTCTAAATAACATTTGTATTTTATTCATTGAAGTATTTTAAGCAGAAATCTGACATTGTTGGATTTTCCTTTTACAGAGACCATCGTGGCAGCTCTGCTGAGCATGAATTGAGGGATGTGTGTTTGGTGGGCTACATGCCTAGCCAAGGAAGCTCATAGATTAATGAGTAGTGAGGGTTTCAACTGAGAGCAGATGACAGAGGAAATGAGGGGAACTGGACTGACTCATCTAGACATGTGCGAGAGATAAAACTCTATAGCCATGGATGTGGTAGTAATGAGTGGAGGAAAGAGGCTGGAGTCACTACAGGGTTTCCCCAACTAGGGTGATAGGAAGGGTGGTGGATCATTTATTGAAATAGAATATGCAACAAGAGGGAGGAGGTTTGAGGAAAAGATGATGATTTCACTTTTTTTTTTCCCTTAAATCCCATTATGAGAAATTTAGAGAATGGAAATTGCTAAGCGGCTGTGCAGTGTTTGGAATTAGCTGTGTAAGACCAAATTACAGTCATTCATAACTATAATCATTCTAAATCCATTTGATTTTAATATGTTTCAAATATTTTTTACTGTATAATTTACAAGAAAATTGTTCTATATTAAAATGGTCATTTTCTCTAATTGCATATTACCAAATCAGGGTAGACTATGAAACAGAAATGTGTTTGGGTAAATTTGCAAGGCAGGATGAGCTAGAATTGCTGAAGTAGCTTATTGCTGAGCTCTTCTGTGTAGAATAGCATGGAAGATACCAAGGATGTCTTATGTCTGATGATTTTTTTTTCTGACAAACACAGTGAATTTATCATTAATATTGTGAGTTTCTCTCTCCCTCTCTCTCTCTCTCTCTCTCTCTCTCTCTCTCTCAAGGTATTAAATTTAAATCCTTCATAGGCTTAAGTTGATTTAAAAGAGTGTTCTTAACTTGACAATTTTAACTGGAAAGCAGAAAGTGAAGAGTTTCCCGAAAGAGAAATTTGCTTAAATATAGGTAGAAAATGCATTTAGAAATGATAATATTGGAGGTCCTCGGTAGCTCAAGCATCTGACTTTTGATTTTGGCTCAGATCATGATCTCTGGGTCATGAGACCATGCCCTACATTGAGCTCCACATTCAGGACAGAGCCTGTTGGGATTCTCTCCATCTCTCTTTGCCCCTCCCCTGAGCACATGTGTGCTTTCTCTCTCTCTCTCTCTCTAAAAAGAAACGATAATAAACGATAGTAAATGATAATATTTACTAACCCATTGGAAAATGTTCCAATATGTATATAAATGTCAACATTTCCTGCAAATATCATTGGACAGGGTATATGGACGTCTGAAAATAATTACATTTCCAGCAGCTTTCAAATGATCTTCATACAAACATAATTCAAACAACAATACCGAATGAACTGTGTACGCATCCCCATTGCCATCTCAAAGAACTAAATACACAATATGCTCTCATGCGTTAAACACACTTGGCAACATGAGCCGTATACTTGTTTTATGATGAAACTGTGAGATTGTGAATATGTTCAGGTGCCAAAAATGGTCACTAAATAAATATATCACTGGTGACACCAGTCTTCAGAGAAAGGTTTCTTTTGATATGCAAATTAAAAAATCAGTAAATATTACTTGTAGAAATTGTACCAAGCACAAGTGGGAAGGGGTTGAATATGTGGGAGGTAAATGACCACACACACAGCCCAAGCTCCTAATGTTAATCTACTGTTGCAAGGCAATGTTATGCTGGTCTTAATTTTACCCGGAAAAATGGGTAAGTAGGGGGAAAATCACTGGGCCACTATGCGATGTCACTTTGAATAAAAGAAAGCATTTAGGGGCACCTGGGTGGCTTAGTCAGTTAAGCATCCGTCTCTGGATTTTGACTTAGGTCGTGATCTCAGGGTTGTGAGATCAAGTCCCACATCTGTTCCCTACTCGGTGGGGAGTCTGCTTGAGATTCTCTCCCTCCCTCTCCTTCTGCCCCTCCCTCTGCTCTCTCTCCCTCTCTCAAATAAATACGTAAATCTTTAAAAAGATAAAATAATTTTATTTTATTTTGAAATGAAACAGAACCATTATAATAACAACTCGGAATTCATATCCTAATCCTACAATGATGCAAAGCAGCAACAGGAAACTTTTCTTTCCCAGGGGAAAACATAGGATAACACATAGATGATACAAGTGAGACTCTCTTCTAAAATATGATTTCAGGTGGCTTTTTTTTTTTTTTTTGGCTGTAGGTTGAAGTAGTTTAGTCCTCCTATCTGATAAAATGGAGAATAACTATGTTCATTTACAGTTTTGAAAAAATAAAAAAGCAAAACAAAATCTTTTTATCACAAATAAGTATTATGCAATAACAGAGGCAGAAACCTTCAAAGCCGCACTAACAAGCAGGTATTACTGAATTTGATAGTATATAAATTTTCTTTTAAGCCTTAACAAGGTGACATTGATCTACTTGGGGATTAAATTAAAACTGATATTATGATTTTTTTTTTGGCCTGGACAAGTACTAGTAGATTGGATTAGGTTTAATAATTTCTTTGAAAGGCTGGAGGATGACACAGATTATTTCTAGCTTTTTCAACTAATGCAATCATGAAAAAAGACATGCCATAGGGCACAGGATTGAGAAAAGTCAGATGATACAGGAAGTAATCTCAGCATTTACTAATACGCTCAGCCAAGAACATAATTGCTAAAATAACCTTGAAAGGGGTGAAAGTACTGAATACTGTGGTGGTGATTACCCTGATTTCAATTACTCTGGTTTAAATGGAATGAAATAGGGCTCTAACTCTGTTAATTAACAAGCCTATCCACAGGTGATCTCTAAATGCTCCGTGTATAGCTCCCATTAATGCAGAAAACGTACATGCCTAGAAATGGCAAGTCGGCATATTAAACCCAATTATGCAGTTTACAAGAGAACTGGCGTTCTTTTATTTTTCCACAAGAAAATTATAGTGAAGGGTGATGGGAGAAAGCAGAAAGAGTGGGGCAGAGGGAATGTTGCATACATTAATGGATAATGATCTAGAGGCAGTGCCTTTCCTGAATTAGTTCATTTTTAAGGAGAACAAAGGGGCTGTCCTGCTGGGTACATTTCCAGCAGGATGCCTGACTGGCTTATTTTTTATCTGACCACGATGTGGTTTCAATTAGCAGTAGCACTTACAAAACTAGTAGCAGTCATTGTACCAGAAAATATGAGTCTAAAGGGGTTGAAAGATACTTTAGATGTGTACAGGAGATGTATAAGTGCACGCTGCTTTAACTTCTTCCCGGCTAACCATGCTTGTCCTTAATAGTCTCTGCAGGATTTGAGAATTCGAGGTGGGTGTCTTATCACATCTACACATGTCCTCTAGAACTTCTTCTTCTTCTTTTTTTTTTTTTTTCCTCTTATTTTCCTTGCCTAACTCTGCTTTGGGCAAAGTCAAGAGAGCACTTCTACTTTATATCAGTAATACAAGCTTGGATGTTTTCACCATTAGGAAAACTATAACACACATAAATTTAACTCAGATCCACAGCTGTTTTTTTTTTTAATAAAATATTTCTAGATATAACAAGAGGCTAAGTTTGAAAGAAGAGATTGATAGGGCAACTGGTCTCCTAGGAAATGGGAAGAAATACGTCAGCAAACACAAATTCAGAAGAATGACAAGGACGTTTGCTGGGTTAGTATGCCCTTCCTGAGACGTTCCAAATCACTGACTAGGAAAACTCTTAACACACAAAAGAACCCCCTAACTGAAACAGAAGCTCAGCTTGCTGGTGCCTTTCAAGATGCCGGGTGGTTTTCACTATTTAAGCTTACCAAGGATCAGTACCCAAGGGGTGAATGATTTCCTCTTGAGTGTTCCCTCTCTGTAAGGATATTACCTGCCACCAGGTGTGCACTTGTAACTTGCTTATAACCTTCAGATCCAAAAGATTTTCCACATATCATGGGAGATTAATTGATCAAAGAGAAATATCACAATTTTGTTATTCAATCATACACAGAAAAGTTCTTTCTTAAAAGAGTGAAGTGTAGATTATTAAAAAAAAACACATTTCACAATACAGAGCATATTTAAAATAAATTTAAAAACCTATGCCAGGGCAGCCCCGGTGGCACAGCGGTTTAGCGCCAACTGCAGCCCAGGGTATGATCTTGGGGACCTGGGATCAAGTCCCACATCAGGCTCCTTGCATGGAGCCTGCTTCTCTCTCTGCCCGTGTCTCTGCCTCTCTCTCTCTCTCTAGCTCTCTCTCTCTCTCTGTCTGTCTCTCATGAATAAATAAATAAAATTTAAAAAAAATAAAAAAATAAAAACCTATGCCAAAATTATTTACCATTACCAAAACTGTAGCTCATGGTCAGCAAATTATGGTTCACGGGCCATATCCGGATTTCCTACTGGAACACAATCTTACCTTTGGATATGTATTCTTTGTCTGCTTCCCTGCTAGAATAACAGAATTTAGTGGTTGCAATAGTAAAGCCCCAAACGTTTATTATGTGGTCCTTTATGGAGAAAGTCTGCTAAAAGGCATGTGACTTAATCTTCATTTAAAGAAAAGTAGAGCTTTCCTGAATCATTATGCTTGTAGCTTTAAAAAAATCTTTAAAGGGTATATCTCCAATGTTCAAATAAGCAAGTCTGAGTCAAAGTGCTAAGCAGACCCCCCCCCCCCAACCACAAGCAAGGAACGTTATGGAGCTACGGTGATGAGGAAGCTGCAGATCCTAGAAATCAAGATGAACTATGAATCAGAGGCTTCAGAAAAACAGGAAACAAGGCTTCCAGACAATTCTCAAGGTTTTTCCTTCACCTAAAATATAACATTGACTTAAAACCCCTCTTATCTATGAATCAAGAAGTGAATCAAATATATTATTCCTAGAAACTCAAAGACAGATATTCATGACCTGAGTGCCTTCAATCAAATCAATTCCTATTCTAGCATATTGTGAAAATAGTAAATATTCTTTAAAATGTCAACCAATGGTTAAGACAAAATATACATTTAATGAAACCTTGCAGTTGGAACAGAAAGATATCTCTATTCAAACAATTGACATTTAAGTGACTATAGATATACACACAGATATTCCTTGCACCATTATAGTACAAATCGGTCTGGCCTCATACCCAGGTACGAAAAAAAAAAAAAAAAAAGCAGAATTGGGAGCAGGGAAATCAAAGGGTAAGATCTCAATCCAGAGTGAATAAAAGAAGAAAACTGTCCTGTATTAGCTTTAGTAAGAAACTATTATTAATACTGGTTTACAATAATACTTACATATCAGTTGTGAGAAAAAAAGTTGTGTCTTTATATATACATACATATGTGTGTGTATATATTTATATACTGTTCTGAATGCTATGTAGTCTGTTTCATAATATTGATTTTTAATGCATCTTTTTAACTCTTCTATAAATTTGCAAGTAAAAGAATCTAAAGTTATTTTAATGTTAAAATAAGGTCATAAATAAGGTGGATTAGCTTCTACTTATAGACTACACAAGTAACAGAGCTAAATTATTTCCCTGACTCCATGAACTGATATGAATAATCCTTCTTATCACTTATTCACTAATAGTGAATATCTATTATAGGCCAGGAACTGGTCCAGATGCCTTTGATTCAGGCACAAGAAACAGAAACCTGTGCCTTCATGGATTGAACAATCTAGCCCAGGAGACAGACAACTAAGTGGCCAAACTTGGAGGCTCTACTTTCAAATGCATATCCTGGTCTAACCAGTTCTCTCACCTCCACCGCTATCATGCCAGCCATATCACCATCATCTTGCCTGGATAATTTCATTAACCTCCTGATTGCTTTCCCGGCTTCTGCCATCATCCCCGAGTTATATTCTCCAGATCTGAACTATGGTAATTCCATTAAAACCTAATAATAATGCATCTTCACTCTTGAAAGCCCTCCAGTGGTTTTTCCACTTTGTGGGAATAAACCGAAAAGTCCTCTGTTGCTGCCAAGTGTCTATCCTCAAGCTGCACATCCTATTTTACTCGTACAGCTCTTCTCCGAGTTAGGCCCACACCAGACCCGTGGGCCTATCCTTGAAACATCAGGCACAAGGAACCTCTGAACTTGTTGCTCCTTCCACAGATACCCCCCCCCCCCCCCGTATATCCACATGCCTTGCTTTCTCCATTCATTCCTCTTTCTGCCCAAATGCCACCATATCAAACAGAACATTCCTGCTACTCCATCAAAATTAAAAAGTAAATCTTCATCCATCATGACCATATCCCATTCCTCAACTTCATTGCTATTCTTGGTGTTTATGACTATCTGACGTTATGGATATAATGGGTATGGTAAATACAATTGTCATTAAATGGTAAATTGATATACTTCACAAATCCCCAACTCCATGCATGCTGGTCTTTCTTTAGGTCTTTTGCTCTTACCATCTTTCTTATTATAAATACAACTGCCCATTTCTTTTTTCACTTTCACTTTTAACATTTTTTGAGATTTTTTTTAAAGATTTTATTTATTCACAAGAGACACAGAGACAGGCAAAACATAGGCAGAGGGAGAAGCAGGCTCTCTGAGAGGAGCCCAGTGACGGAGTGGATCCTAGGACCCCAGAATCATGCTCTGAGCCGAAGGCAGACGTTCAACCACTGAGCCACCCAGGTGCTCCCCACCTTTTTTTAAAAATAGGCCCCACACCCAATGTGGAACCCAAACTCACCAAAGCAAGATCAAGAGTTGAGTGTTCTATCAACTGAGCCAGCCAGGCATCCCTGGATACTGACATTTTTTATATATCCTGAATATTGAGTACACTGCTTAGTAAGACTAAATGTTTTCATGACTTGGTTATGACTTTTGCACAATCTATTGTTTGAGCTCACCAAAATAATAGAAACAGAAAAGTGGAAGATCTTAAAACTTTTGTAAAATAGATTTCACAATTTTTAAATGTACATTGATTCAAAAGAAGGAATAAAAATTTTGAAAATCTTTTCTAATGACTCTAAGATATTTATTTTTAACAATTCACATTAAAATCATTAATAAAAAGTACCAAGGGCTAGACATGCCTATCTTTATTTTCTCATTTTTAATACACTCAGATATAATACATATCCCATATTAAGAAACACATATATAGATATAGCTATATAAAGTAAGGAATGAAAACGCCTTACTTTTGAAGGAAGAAGAACTACAGAATTAACCTAAGTTTATTAAATGTGATATAAATAAATGAACACTAATATTTACCAACAGTTTTTTTTTCAGTTTCAGCACCATAGGATGAATATACATGAATTTTCATCCTGTCTATATGTATACTCTAATTTTCAGATATGTACCCCCAGGTAAAGTAAAACTAGTGCAAATTCTCTTGGTTTTTACTTCTCCTGAATCAGTTACATCATCATTTGACTCGTTACCACCTTTACATTCAGAAAAGTTGCATTTTTACTCAACAAAAACCCAGTAAATTTCATTTTGAAGATAGTAAACTGTGTTTAAAAATAAATAATACCAAGGTCACTTCTCTAATTTAGCTAATGATATTAAACTATAAACAAAAAAAAAACAAAAACAAAAAACAACAAGCTAGATTAAAAATTACAAGGCATGTAAAAATATACTGATTAAACATTTTGTCTTGCACCCATTTCTTCAGATTCTTGCTTTCCCAGTGACAGTCATATAATTCTGGGCTCATTCATCCTGAAACAAAACAAACACACAAACAAGCAAGCATACAAACTTCATCTCCTGTCCCAAAGGAGAAAAATGGAATTCGGAGATATTAAGAACTTTGCCAATACCACAGGAATATTGACAGGGCAAAACTGAAGGCAAAATGCTCCCTCTGATGTTGGCTTCAACCAAAAGCCTTTAGAAGCTGTACCTTACAGGTGCCTGGGTGGCTCAGTCCAGTAAGCATCTGCATTTATGTATTTATTTTTTTTAAGATTTATTTATTTATTTATTATTTACTTATTTATTTATTTACTTATTTATTTATTTATTTATAAATGAGAGAGAGAGAGAGAATGGCAGAGACACAGGCAGAGGGAGAAGCAGGCTCCATGCAGGGAGCCTGATGTGGGACTCTATCCCAGGACTCCAGGATCACACCCTGGGCTGAAGGCGCCGCTAAACTGCTGAGCCACCCGGGCTGCCCTAAGCGTCTGCTTTTAGCTAAGGTCATGATCCCAGGGTCCTGGGATCCAGTACCTCATCCAGGTCCCTACTCAGCAAGGAGTCTGCTTCTCTCTTTGCCCCCCACCCCTGCTTGTGCACTTTCTCTCATCTCTCTCCATCTGTCTTGCACATGTGTGTGCACATGTACACAGGAGAAGAAAAGAAAAGAAAGAAGAAGAAGAAGAAGAAGGAAGAAGAAGAAGAAGAAGAAGAAGAAGAAGAAGAAAGAAGAAGAAGAAGAAGAAGAAGAAGAAGAAGAAGAAGAAGAAGAAGAAAGAAGAAGAAAAAGAAGAAGGAAGAAGAAGAAGAAGAAGAAGAAGAAGGAGAAGGAGGAGGACGAGGAGGACGAGGAGGAGGAAAAGGAGATGGAGAAGGAGAGGGAGGAGAGGTAGAGGGAGCAGCAGAAGGAAAAGCAGCAGCAGCTGTACCTCCCAGGTCAAGAGTGCAAACTCAGGAAACAGTATAATCTAGGTTTACTCCTGGCTATCTTAATCTACTAGCTGTTAATTTACTTAATCTCTCTAAACTATGTAGTCTCATCTGTATGTGAGTGTTATAAAAATAGAATCTACTGCATAGAGTTACCATGAAGAATAAGGAATGTAATGCACTTGCCCTAGTATCTGGCATTTCTTTGTGTTTGCTGTCATCACTGTAATGGAAACTTCACCGTCTCGGTACTGTAGGATACTAGCTGGTATCAGGACTCTGCTGATCTCCTACATTCTTACCCAGCCAATATTCTCTGAATACTGCCTCCACCATGGTAGTCCTCTGCTCACAAACCTTCAGTGGTACCCCCCTCTGTATCACCACGTAAGACTAGACTTCTCAGTCTGACTTTCAAACCGCCTATACTCAGAACTAATCACTTCATGTTTTATAACACCCAAGCTCTCATTGTTCGCTCTGTCCCAAGCTCTGTTCCCTCAAGTCATGATGGCAGTATGGTGTAGTAGTTAAGCATGCCGTCTCTGAAATGAAGGGCAAGACATTGAGTTTAAATCTTGGTTTCCCTGATATCTGCCTTAGTCAGGCTACTCATTCCCAGTAAATCTGTTTCTTCCTGTATAAGGAATAGCAAAAGTAGGTTTTATTGGGACCAACTAAGAAGAAGCATGGGGTCTGCACCATATGTAGCACTCAGTAAGCCTCTGATGGATAGCATATTTGTTGTCCTTCTCTCTTTACTCCGCTGCCTAGGCAGCTCTGTTCATCCTTTATGTCCTGTCTCTTGGATTCTCTACTTCTTGGGCAACCTTTTTAAAGAAGCTATAGACCATTTTAAGGTCTATAGACCATTGCCTAATTCCTTACTGAGCAGGCTTTACTTTATTTTCCCAAAATATTTTAAGTCTTTTTTGAGGACAGGGAGTATATTTTATCCTCTGGTAGCCTCCATGGTGCCTGAGGGAGCACGACACAGACCATAGAGTCTGCCCAAACTGCCTACCAACCAAGCTTCCTGAGGGCCTGTGAGACCAACTTGAGATAAGAACTGTCACTGGCAAATGTGACAGGCTTAAATCCTTTGACTCCTGTCATTTTTAAGTCGATAACCAAGAAGTGATGAGATAGCTCGTTTTACTTCTCTGACTCATGTCGCTTGCCATCATTTATCCACACAGGTAGACTTTAGATGATAAATAAGCACAGATCAAACCTGGAATTACAGTAAACGCAGAGTTAAAAGCTCACAGAATGTCAGCATCATCTATAAAGAACATGGTCTAGATTTTATCATTATGGCCTCTGACAAAAATATATCTGCCATGGCTTTGCCTACATCTTCTGTTCTCCAGTATCACGTGTAAATCTCAAGAGTTTGTTTCCACAAAAAGCTATTATGTTTCTTCAAATTGCAGACAGAATCATATTTTGTCAGGATAAAGGGCAAAGAAGCTTGATCTCATTATACAAAATCTACTAATTCTATTAAGAAAAGATGATATTTTGTGGGTAGCAACAGATGACACTTCTCTCCTTAAGTATGTTCAGTCTAGAAATATAGTAATCCAACTTAGCTCTGACATGACTACTCATGAGAAATATGTTAAAACTGACATTTAACAAAATCATTGGTTAAAAGAAACATCGTATTTTTGTAATATTATATATAAAGGTTGTATTCTTCCAAAGTTTACCAAAGGTCAAATAAGCTCATGTTGTCTCTGTTGCAATTTGTCAGCAAAAAGAAGACTTAAACTGTCTCATAAAATTTTTCACAGGCAATTATTATATTTATTTAATTTTTTTAATTTAATGATTCATCCCTTACATATAACACCCTGTGAAGAAACACTGTATTATGAAAGAGTACTATGGGGGAGCCTGGCTGACTCAGTTGGTGGAGTGGGGTTGTGAGTTCAAGCCCCATGTTGGGTGTGGAGATTGCTTAAAAATAAAATCGAAAGGAAGAAAGAAAGAACGAATGAAAGAAAGAAAGAAAGAAAGAAAGAAAGAAAGAAAGAAAGAAAGAAGAAAGAAAAGGAAAGAAAGTGTGTTATGAAATATCACCCCTTTTGCCTTTTTCATACTGATGAAATAATGGTTTTAGAACCAATGGCATTAACCTGCCCTCAAATTAGTTTATCTGAATATACTTGTGATGTATAAAATTTAATGTAGGAAATGCTATTCTCCCAGTTGTGGAGTGAACAAGTCATGGGGATAAAAGAGCACAGAGAATATATCAATGATACTGTGATAATGCTGCATGGTGACAGAAGGTAGATACACTCGTGGTGAGCACAGCATAATGTATAGACTTGTGAAATCACTACATTGTACACTTGAAACTGATATAACACTGTGTATCAATTGCACTGCAAAGAAATGTTTGCAGAGAGATCTAATGTAAAATCAGATTGGAACTGTCCATATTTTATATTTGTGGTGACTTCTAGCCTAGGAGACAGAGTATACGCATAATATGTATTAGATATGTCTATATGCTCTACATTAAAATGTATATTACCTATATTATGATTTATTAAATAAATGTGATAGTTATAAAAAGAGCTGTTTAGCTTAAAATACCTTTAAGAACACATAAAGTGAAATTTATGTAGAAAGGCATATATCTTTTGGTCTTAAATTTTTTTTTGTTGTATACACTTAATTTGAGATATTTAAATTTTATCTTATACATGAAACCCATTTACCTGAGATAGACTTCCCTGATGGGAGGAGCACAGTTTTTTCAGATATTAGTAGCATTAAGTTTTCTCTCTTAGTGAAGGGACTAAACCCATTGTCAAGATTTGTGGGAGGAATAGGGTCTTTGTAATGCAATCAACCCTCACACACACACACACACTCATACTCACACACATACACACATGTCAGCCAGCCCCTGGATATGGGATGCCTCAGGTAGGTGGCATGATTCAGGGCAAAGTGACTCTTATCACCTGAGAAGTACTCAGCTGAAGGAAGTCAGCCTCCCCAAATCCAGTAGATGAGGGCTAAAGGCGCATCTACATTGACCCTATGATAGAGACCAAGTATCTTTGTTGCCCTTTAGATAGAATGTTTGTATATATCTAGTTATCTAACTTATTTCATCAAATATGTTTAGAGTATTTTGCTGTGTATAAAGTATAATATTAGGTTACTGCAACTCAATAGTCAATAAGAACTGGCTTTGTTTTCAGACAGTTTACAATCTAACGTGAGAGACAGAGATATAAACCAGGAACAAGGGCACCTGGGTGGCTCAGTCAGTTATGCGTCTGCCTTTGGCTCAAGTCATGATCCCCATGTTGGGCTCCCTACTCAGTGGTCAGCCTGCTTCTCCTTCTCCCTCTGTCCCCACTGTGCTCTCTGTCTCTTTCTCAAATAAATAAAATCTTTAAAAACAAGCAAACAAAAAAACAACAACAGAGACTGCCAGAGAGGAAAAGGTTATGGACAATGGGAACAAGGAGAAGGAATTCACAAAAGGAAGAACATTTAAGTCAAATCTTAAAGAACAAAAACACATAATGAGGTGAAGAACATTCTAGTGTGTATGGGGGGTATGACAGTGGCTCCACTACACACAAGTGGAACAAAAGGCTTGGGCCATAAAAGGTGGAAAAAGGCCAATTAGAGTCAGAAACCATCATCAGAGATGAGGATGACTTAGAAAGGTAGGTCGGGTTCAAGTCATGGTCACATGATTCAGGACAGAACGTGGATTTTCTTCTGTTGGACTGCAGATGGTGGTGGGATGACTACATTTGATCAGAATGTTTGGGGTAAATCAAGCTAAGGATCAAGGAAGATTGAGAAAATAAGTTAGGAGACTGCTATGACAGAGAGAAACCAAAGGATCTGTGAATACTCTGTGAATAAATGGGAGAAGCCTGTTCCCAGGCTATCCTGTGAGTTTCAGAATTGCTCTGGCAAGTGCCCAAAAATAAATTCCACAGCCTTATTCCCAAGATTGTTATTCAGGTTGTATGGGATGATACCAGAAATCTCATATTGGAATTTCCCCAGCGAATGCTTTCCTAGGTGAATCTCTGCCAAAGCCTGGTAGGTGGCAAGCCATGGTGTTAACACTGATCTATTCCATCAAATGACATCTTTGTTTCCAGTTTTATTGAGGATGGGTTTCTATTACCTTAGGAGAAAGGAAGATGACGCCATCCTTCATACGGATGCACATGACTTATCGTAAAGAATCCTATGAGAAAACCAGTTTTGAGTACCTTAACTTTTCCAAAAACTCACGGAGGATCTGACAACTTTTATTTAGTTAGGCGTCATTGATACTCTCCCTTCATTCAATCCACAGACCCTGTGGGTCCATCCACAGGCAAGATCTTAGTTTAAGGACACTGGAAGATGTACACAGATGCTAAAGCGAAAACATGAATGCAGAGCCCTGTTAATTTGTTGATACAGTGCACACTTAATTTAATGTAGAATGGTCCTGAAGAAATAAAAGCAATTTTAGAGAGTTAATCTGCCATCTGGAATACAAAATAGAGGTATATGTTCTTTAGTCAGTTTTAATCAGGATACAACCTGGAGTCCATAAAAGAAATTGCTGACAGATTTGGTACATAAAACTTCAAATGTTTCTATGATGAAGTCTCCATTAGCAAAGTTAAAAGATAAACAACAGTCTTGGAGAAATATTTGTGCTGTGGTGTAAAAGAAACAAAGGCTCACTTTATAAAGAGTTTCTAGGAATCGAAAAGGAAAGATCCAAAGAGGAATGGGGCAAGGGGTCTGAACAGGTAATTCACAGGGAAAACCAGCAGCTAACAAAGTCAGTAAGATTTATTCTATCTATCTCAGCAGTAATGGAGAAAGGCCAATAAGGAATCCATGTGGCATTATTTTCGTTTAGGATCTTGATGAAAGCTTTTTTTAATGATAATTAACAAAGACTGAGTGTATGAAAATAGTAGTCTAGTTGCCTATGACTTGTGGGGATAGAAATTGTTTTGCACTTTTTAAAAAAGATTTTATTTTTATTTATTCATGAGAGACAGAGAAAGAGAGGCAGAGACATAGGCAGAGGGAGAAGTAAACTCCCCACAGGAAGCCTAATGCGGGACTCAATCCCAGGACCCCAGGATTACAACCTGAGTCAAAGGCAGATGCTCAATCACTGAGCCACCCAGGTGCCCCTGTTTTTGCACCTTTGAGAGTAATTTGGTAGTATCCGTAAATTAAAAAATTCACATATCCTTTGACCTGACAATTGCAATGCAATCTAGCCTTCAAAAG
Source organism: Nyctereutes procyonoides (assembly GCF_905146905.1). Taxonomy (NCBI): domain Eukaryota; kingdom Metazoa; phylum Chordata; class Mammalia; order Carnivora; family Canidae; genus Nyctereutes; species Nyctereutes procyonoides. The sequence goes on along the minus strand of NW_026575133.1, from coordinate 46,107,751 downwards.
TACTAGCATGTGTGGTCAAAGATTTCTAAGAATGTTAATTTCTGCATTACTTAAAATTTTTAAAAAAGGAAATAACCCAATTATGTCTCAATAATATGGTAACATAAACCATGAAGGGTTACTCAGTAGTTCTGAGAATGTGGTGTGTTGTAGGTCCCGATAAAAAGAGATCTCATTGGTATATCAGGTGAAGAAACAAAGAATTCACAGAAAAATAGATAGTGATTGAATTTATCATTTAAAAAATGAATATGGTTGCATGTACACATGTATGCTTGCAAAAGTGTTTTACAAGCTCTGGATGGAAATAGAACATTCTGGAGAAGGAAATAATTTGCAAAAGGGGGAGTTTATGGGAAATTTTCATTGGAAAATCTGTATAGCACTGCATTATGCAAAAGTTTTACAATAAAAATATATACTTGCATCATTGAAAAAATAAACAACGTATATTAAATTTTTCTTAATATTGTAGAAAAACTATAAAGAACACTTAAAGAAAAAAAAAACCTTTATTATTAGTGTTCTAAAAGTAAAAGGAAGGGTTTCCTGAATGGCTCAGTGATTTAGTGCCTGCCTTCAGCCCAGGGCATGATCCTGAAGTCCCAGGATCAAGTCCCATGTCTGGGCTCCCTGCATGGAGCCTGCTTCTCCCTCTGCCTGTGTCTCTGCTTCTCTCTCTCTCTCGGTCTCTCATGAATAAATAAATAAAAATCTTAAAAAGAAAAAAAAAAACAAACCAAAAAACCTTGAACCGCTTTGGTATGTTTATTTTTTACTGAATTCCATCCAGTATTGTGATAAAATAATACATGAGAAGGTAACCACTTAATGGTTAAATAAAGGATTTAACACTGATAAGCTCAAAATGTGAATTTGGGTAAAATTTTGTTTGCTCTTTGGTTTTCCCTGTAAAGCTTCAGGTGATAAAAGTTGTTAGTTTGCTGTGTGTGTGTGTGTGTGCGTGTGCGTGTGTGTGTGTGTGTGTTTGACTAAATCTCAAGCAAAATAAAATGCTTATTACCTGAGAAGGTCCTTCCCATTCCACCCAAGGCCCTTAACAGCTTCATTGCACTTCTAGGTATAAAGATCATATTTCTCCAGCTGAAGAGAGTGCACTTTCCATCCTGAGCAGCCGCCTACCATTCTCAGGGGTTCCTTGTGGGATCATACCTGTGTTCACCCTAGTAGAGCAGTGGTGGCCCTTGCCACGGGGAGCCACGCTGTGCAATCCTTCCCTAAACTGCGGGGCATCATCATCTTGGCAACACGAGATCTCCTGCACCTCCGAAGTGCATTTTAACACCTCACCCCATTATCCATGAAAAGGGAAGCCCCCTCCCCCTAAATCCCGGGAGTGCTTTAAACTTGATTTCCAAGGTGAATCAGGCTCCCACAAATCCCTCCCTCCGCTACCTTCCCCTAAAGGGGGATGTTCTCCGCAGGAAAATGCCCTTCGGTGGGCCATCCGTCCTGTGATATTACAAGCCCCCCAGAAAGCAGAGGCGGCGACGTTTGCAAAGGAAGGCCTGAGCGGCCTTTCTTCACACGTGGGAGGATTGTGCATGTGGGTGGGGGGCTCTATTTTGTTCAAGAGAAGGAGGGTGCCTTGTAGTCAGTAGCATTTACATGATATGGAGAGAATATGCGTGTATAGCACATGCGCGTGCTGAATCAAGGGAGCGAGGCCCAGCTCTCTTTATGTGATGCTAATCCCCTCTCCCGCCTCCAGTGGCCGGGGAGCACCCCTCTTTCTAATAAATGGCTGAGCAGAGCGAGCCATTCAGCCTCTCCCCTTTGATCACCTCCGAGCTGTCAGCCCGTGCTGCTGTTTCCCCCCCAGCTCTTGTTCCTGCCTAAAAGTGGAAGTAATACCCCCTGAAAGACATACCCTAGGTGTCCTGCAAAGCATCAATCTATTTCTTCTTTCTTTTTCTTTTTTTTTTCTTTCCCCTCTCCGAGGCCCACCCTCCCAGCTTGAACAAATCCCCCTCTTCCTCCCTCCTCCCCCTGTGCGGCCTCGCGGTTCCTTTGGGAGTGACCCCCCCCGCGCCCCTCCCCGCGCCCCCCCGCCGCGCGCCCTCCGCAGTCGGCAACGCTGCCACCCGGACGGACGCGGGAGCCCCCGGCCGCCCGCTGCCTCTCCCTCGCCCGCGGGGAGCCGCATCCCGCAGGCATCTGAGTCGGCGTGTGCCGCCCTTGGCTTTCTGGAAGGCACGCATTGTTTTCCTCGGGCCGCAGCCTTTCTGGGACCAGCCCCCTGCACACCCCCTGCCCCCCCCGGGGGGGGACCTGGGATTGCCCGCGGTCTCCCCCCCCCCCCGGGGCGCGTGTCCCGGGCGCGGGGTCCCCGTCCTTGTTTGCAGCCGAGGGGAGAAGCAATCTGGGTCCCCTCTTCTCATCGTGTCAGGCCGCGAAGTCTAGTTTGTAAATATTATTCAAAGGAAATAATTTGCAAAGGCAAACAATGACAAGCAGAGTATATGGACCATGAGGTTTGTCCTTAATGTGTTTACCAGAAGGAGAGGGAAGGGGGGGGGCGGGCAATGGGGAGCTTCTGGGGGAGGAGGAGGGAGGGGGGGAGGAGGGGGGACTGACTCCAAAGGGTTCTGATTCTGTGACAGTGACAAAACTAATTAAACGTAATGTCGCTTAAAAGCCTTTGCTCTCTTCCTGAAATTGCTTGAAAGTATGCATTATTAAAAGAAAGAAAGGGGGAAAAAAAAAAGATGTAGCAAGGGGAAGGACTCAGAGTGACTGAATACAACTCATTGTGCCGCCTCCCAAATGTCAAACTGCAGTGGAAAGAAATACAGCACGCAGGCTGCTGTGCGGAGGCCCCAGCCAGGGAATTCTGGAGCTGCTAAGTGGAAAATTCTTGCCGAGGACGTGTTTCCATTTCCAATGTGGAGAAAGAGGGTGTTGTTGGAAGCTGGCAGTTCTTCGGAAAATACAGAAAACACAGGGAAGATGACAAAATGACCTCACTGAACCCTGCGAAATTAAGCAAACAAGTCGCTTTCGCCAACATACCACATTCTTATAGTGCTTGGGTCTGAATAACAGCGCGGGACTTCGTGCTCAGTGAAGAGGCCTAATCTCAGCTCCCCCCACTCCCCCTGCCTCCCCCCCCTTGGCCTCCCCCCACCCTCCATCCCCAGGTCTCCCCATTGGAAAGAAGTGGTATTTCAGTTGCTAGCAGGGTAGAGGAGCGTGATGGGGAAGCCTGCCTCTGATGAGGACCTGGGTGCCCCTCCAGTAGCCTTGGGAGCAGAGGGACCCTGAGGCCCTTGCAACCTGACTACTGGGTGCTGGTGGCCCCTTTGTTAGGAGAGGGCGGAGGCTTTCGGTGGAGGCGGTGTGTTTCTTTCTACCTGCAAGAACCTCCGCGCCTAAGGGGGGGTCCACCAGAGATTACCAGCCAGGGGGTGGTCTCTGGAAGAAGTTTTTAGTGGGGTCTCTTCAAAGGATAGCTTGGATTATGTCAGGAGGAACTAGTAAAAGGTGCAGAGCCTGGGGGTGCAGGGGGGGGCCCATTTCGCAGGCGGTGGGAAGGCATCCTAGAGCTGCAACTAGAATTATCACCATTTTATGTCATCTAAACACATTCTGGTGGAAAGAAGGGGAGACTCATCAGAAGCTATGATTTTTGTTGTTCTGCAAAGCTTCCATCTGAAAGAAAGGGGACAAAAAAGGGGATCTCTGGGTGGCCCAGCGGTTTAGCGCCTGCCTTCCGCCCAGTGCGTGATCCTGGAGACCCGGGATCGAGTCCCATGTCTGGGCTCCCTGCATGGAGCCTGCTTCTCCCTCTGCCTGTGTCTCTGCCTCTCTCTTTATATCTATCATGAATAAAATAAAATCTTAAAAGAAAAAAAATAAAAAAAGAAAGGGGACAAACATATGCTGGGCTTTGCGCTGAACGATGCATTTCAAAGGATCTCCATTGGCCATGCTGATTCTTTCTCTACCGGTCCTACAACCTACTGACAAGTTAAAGAAAACTTGTTTTACTCTTTTATGACTGTGGGGTGTGTGTGTGCACACGCATGCTCCTTGGGCAGCACTTTTTATATACAATTCCTATCCATAATAGTCATCATACAATTAAATGACTGTTGAATTACTTTGAAAACTCTTTATGAAACATAGTTGTCATTTTTAAGTTTTTTTAGTTACAAATTACAGATGGCTGAATTTATGTGGTCCCAGTCGCACCTACTGACAAACCCAAAGCCTTAATCAACATGTCTAGTACCATTCGAGTACCTCCTTGCGAAATGCAAGTCTACTGGGGTACGTGAATTCAATGCTGTGGTGGATCCTAAACCTTTAAAATTTTACATAGCAAGCAATAGTTAGTTCAGGACAAATGGTAAGCTATGCTTGATTGCCAAAATAATGGGCATAGTTGATTAAGGAAATGAATTATTGTGAAATAGTTGTTACATAGTTAAAACATGAATGTTCTTGTCTGTTCTTACAAACAACCCTCCTGCACAATTGTTAAAAGAAACGGCTTAAAAAGAGTTTTATTGAGATAAAACACACATACCATAACATCTAATCATTTTAAGTACTCAGTGGTTCTTAGTATATTTACAGAATTGCACAGCCATTTACTACAGTTTTATTCTAAAATGTTTCTGTCACTGTAGAAAGAAACATTTATAATCACTATTCATTCCGCTCTCAACCCAAAGCAAACACTAATCCGGTTTCTGGGTCTGTACATTTGCCAGTTTGGGACATTTCATATAAATGGAATCATACAGTGTGTGTGTGTGTGTGTGTGTGTTTGGCTGCTTTCACTAAGCATGTTTTTGAGGCCCTTCCACGTTGTATCTTTTTATTGCCAAAACAGCATTACATTATATGGATATACTACACTTTGTGTATCCACTCATCAGTTGATGGCCATTTGGGTTGTTTTCTTATCTGGGCTCCTGGGAATAATGCTATTATGGATATTCATATACAATTTCTATGTGGACATATGCTTTCTCTTCTTTTTGGTAGATACGTAAGAGTGGGATTACTGGGTCATATAGTAAATCTATGTTTTATCTCATTTAGAATTGTCCAACTCTTTACAAATCCTCACCAACACTTGTCACTGATCCGTCTTTTTTATTTTAGCCATTCTGGTGGGTATCCCAGCAGAGTCATGATTTGTGTTTTCTATTTATCAATGATGATGTACATCTTTACTTGTGCTTATTGGCCATTTGTATATCTGATTAGGAAAAATGTCCATTCAAATCCTTTGCCTGTTTTTCAATTGGGTTATTTGCTTTTTTATTATTGGCTTATAAAGGTTCTTTTTAATATTCTGAATACAAGTCCCTTATTGGAAATATGATCTGAGAGTATTTCTTCCAGTCTGCAGGTGGTCTTGTTTTGTCTTCATAGTGTCTTTTGAGGCACAAACGTTTTTAAAATTTTAATTAAATTCAATTTATCAGTTGTTTTCCTTTTCTCATTTATGCTTCTGTTGTCTTTTTTTTTTATGCTTCTGTTGTCTTATCTAAACTTCTTAAAGAGTTTTAAACTAAATCATTTCCTTTTTGAAAAAGAAAGATCTGAGATCTAGAGCATTTTAGATGCTTCAAAATCAAGCAGGAACTTAATATAGAAAATGAATTTGAGGCCGCAAGCTCCAAATACTACCTGACTGCTTGAACTTAATGGGCCTTACCACCAATTTCTTTAGTCCAAATTATGTAGGGCTAGAGAGTTCAGGACAAAACCAAACAAAGCAAAATTGGATCTCCTAGACCTTTCATCAAACTGAAGGAAAAATTCTTTTTTTAAATACTTGGGAAATGTGGCCATTTTTACTTTTCTCTTTATTCCTCTGTGTTTCCAACAGGTTTTCTTGTATCTAAGGGGAAAAGCAAAGTGAAATTTTGAACCAATCTTTAATACTTAAAAAAAATAATAGGTGTTTGTTGTAATCTTTTAGGCTGACTAATGTAGTTTATTTTAAACTTAATCCTGTTCTGATTTCTCAAATCACATTTGCATAATTGGGAAAAAGTGCTTATCTTTCGTTATTTAAAATTCGCTCTTCAGTGTTGTCCCAGGTAAATCATCTGCGAGGAGGTGAACCTAATATTTTACTCAACCTATATATTTTAATAATCTGCTATATGCCTATCACTGTATCAGAGAGAAAACTCAATGGCAATAGTTGTGATGATTTATAGTCTAAAACATTTTACAAAGTTAAGGAGAAGAAGTCTGGATTTAAGGACAAAGCCACTGATTCATCTTTATAGCCTGAGGTTCCTGATAATAGTGCCAGTCCACGTCCAGAAAAACTTGAGCCACTTCCAGTTTTTGAAGTTTCGCATGTATTTATAAAAGTGGCAAAAGAGTTGCAAAATTTTGGTGTATCTAAAATACACTTCAACACTTTTAACATGTTTAGTGCAATATGTGCATTCAGTCATAAAGATAAATTTCAGAATTATAAAAATGTATCAACTTATGGAGAGCTACATTGGGAGTATTTGAGTCATGGACAAAAGTTTAAAGGTGATGATAAACATCTTTCAATCTAGTCCCTATGTGTCTCGGACTCTATGTCCAGCTTCTTTGAAGACTACATCAAAAGTCTAAATCTGAACCTATTTATTACTTTGTTGTCACATGAAAAACATGCTGTATCTGAGGATTTTCCTTATCTTCTTTCCATTTATTATTGCTATTTGTGTGGATTCCCATGTTCTGACATGACTTTGGGGGAGGCTGACCATTCTTCTACCTGGTCAGAGGGCTAACACATTGATAGTGGAAGATTTCATACATCCCAATCAAGGAGAACCTCAGCCTACAATGAGGATAGTATTATTCTAATACTAAATGGATGCATTTTTAGTTCTCCATTAAATCACTAAACACCTTGATCCTTCTGCTTCCCTGAAGACTGACCCTTGTGGATTATCACTCAAGAGTCTGAGAGGGTGGTAAGAGATTTGGCAGGAAAATAGGCTCACAGGAAGGTTTAAATGAGTGATGATATCAGACTTAGCTAACTAACCATAGATGGTAAGGGAGTCCCAGGCAGGAAGAATGACAGGGGGGAACCCCATTCTTTCCAGTCTTTGAGGATTGGTAGAAAAAAGGGAAATGATGAAATGAGAAGTTTCTACCCACTGCCTCCCATCCCTAAACCCTGGCTGCTTGATAAGGCCAAATCCGAAGAATATAGTGGCTTTAGACAAACCCAGATGAGTTGGGGGGAATGGTAGGATTCCAAAGCCTGTAGGATTTTTCTTTTTTCTATGGTTTGGGTTCTTGGAGGAAATTATTTTGAGAGCTGCTCTCCACACATACTCGGGGCACTGCTGTATCAAAGCAACCTTGTCAGGGCAGCACGGCTGATAGAACGAGGACTCCGTTCCTTTTGGCATGGACAGGGCCTTCAAAGTAGTTCAAAACTAGGCCAGGATGCCTATTAGCAGCTTCCACCATAGAATGGAGTAAATGGACAACAGCTGTGTAGTGGATACCTGGGTCTGGATGGATGAAGACCATTAGTACTTCCAGAATCAAAGAGCACATTGCAGAATGAAAAAGAAAAAAAAAAAAAAATATATATATATATATATATATATATATATATATATTTTTTTTTTTTTCTGCCAGAGATGCAGGTTAGGAGAGAAGGAGAATCCAGATTGATTTTGAGCAATTCCAGTGGAAGCTTAATATCCTAAAAAGCCAGTTTAAATTATTGGATTGTACTGTGAATTCCAGATAGGCACTGTCTAAGCCAGGATTTAATCAGAGAAACAGAGCCAGTAGCTTTTATATACAGCAAGAGATTCATTGCAAGGAATGGCTTCCACAAATAGAGGGTGGCAAGGAAGTCTGAAGTCTGCAAAGCAGGCTTTCAGGAGGAGGAGGCTGGAGCTCTCAGACACCAGCAGAAGACCCTATCCGTAGAATCCCTTCCTCTTCAGGGACACGCCAGCTTTACTCTCAAGCCCTTTTAATTGCTTGACTCAGGCCCATCCAGATTATTTATGATAATCTTCTTCACTTAAATCACCTGATTATGGACCTTAGTCACCTCTACATTGTATCTTCATAGCAGCACGTAGATTATGGTTTGATGAAAAATGAGGTACCACGTCCTAGTCAAGCTGATAGAGCACTGACCATCAGAGGGAATCCCGTTCATTCTCCTACTGTGCCCCCTACCTATCTGTGGCCTTCCAAGAAGAAGACTAGATACACTTGACGTAAAATAAAAGACACACTCCTTCTTTTCACAATTGAGCTGTCCCATGGGTATATTTGTAAAATGCAATTCCCCGTGAGAGAGTGAGAGAGATGCTTAGACATTTTCTATAGGATCAAGGAGGTAATCTTCCCATTATTCTCTACCTGGAGCAGAGCCAAAGTATAAACGCCAGATCTGTTCTGCAAACAAGTTCTATGGCAATCACCGTGATTTCAGACTTTTGGCCTCCAGAAGTGTGAGAGAATACGTTTCTGTTGTTTTAAGCCACCAAGTTTGTGGTAATTTATTACAGCGGCTCTGGGAAGCTAATACAAGGATATTGTACATGTTGCTTTTATTTAAACAACTTGGAGCCTATTGAATCTACTGCTACCTCAAACAATCTTTGGGCTCCCCCTGCCCCACCTGCCCCTGCCCTTCAGAGCACTCTTTTTCCTTCTCTCTGTATGAGAAATCAAACATGACTAAATTAAGTGCTAATAAAGAGAATTTTTAAAGTACCATATTTCAGGTAGTCTCTAGGATTTAGGATTGCTTTGCTATGTTCAGATGGCTTTTAGATTTTTCTCCTATCACTGAGGAAGCACATTCTTCTCTGCAGTGAATGGTACTGCCTAGCAAGAGCCGAGAAGGACATGTGAAGTCTTTTCTCCCTCTCCCTCCAAAGCCATGCTCCAGCAAATCATAACACCTTGCCAAAACTCAGTCCCTCTCCATCTTTCCTGCTAGCATGTGTGAGCTCCCTGCTGCATTTATTTCTCCCCTAATAAGTCACTCCATATACAAAAGCCAGGGTAATAGTTTTCAAATCTCAGCCCAGTCTTGGAACTCCCCTTCCCTGCCTGCAGCTTACAAATCATCAAAGGTTTTCCACTGCAGCTAGAATAATATCAAACCCCCTGACCACACCCTGCAAGTCCCAGTATAACAGCATAGCCAGGCTCATCTCACACCCCCATCCTCCTGCTCACTAGGTCCCAACACCTCTGGCTTAATTTTTTTGTGAAACTTAATAAGGATTTGCTTGCCTCTGGACCTTTGCATTTACTGTTGGCTCTTCCAGAAAGCTTTTCTCTTGGAGTTTTATCTAGCTGACGCCTTCTTGGCATTCAAGTCTTACCTCAAAATGTCACCTTTTAAGAGAAGCATTCCCTAACACTCCTTATGTTGCTGACTCTTATAATAACCCTATTATTCCTGTCATTGCACTTATCACAGACTACAGATATCTGATTGTGTGCTCACTTACCTATTGTGTGCCCAAATTCGCTAGAAGGTATGCACCTTGAGAAGCAGAACTTTGCTAAAGATATTCAGTTTTGTATCCTCAGCACTTTTTTTTTAAGATTTTATTTGATTTATTCATGAGAGACACAGAGATTGAGAGAGAGGAGAGAGAGGAGGGAGAGAGAGGAGAGAGAGGCAGAGACACAAGCAGAGGGAGAAGCAGGCTCCATGCAGGAAGCCCGATGCGGGACTCGATCCTGGGACTCCAGGATCACACCCTGGGCCGAAGGCAAGCTCTAAACCACTGAGCCACCCAGGGATCCTTTCTTCAGCACTTTGAACAGTGCCTGACACACAGTAGATATTCAATAAATATTTGCTGAAAGGATGAATAAATAAATATTAAAGTAGAAGGTGATGGGTTATGTCTTATAAGTTGCATATAAGCTACGAGCAACATACAACTTCATGTAGAAGCTATTTATTAAATTTTGGTAACTTGAGTCATACTGACTTTAAAGTCTCCATTATTTTCTATCTACTATTCTCCTAATCTACAAAATATAATAAATTCAGTAGTGTTTACTGACATCAACTCTGGTACCAACTCAAAGACCATCCGTTAGCTGTAAGATGGCACCATTTTTTCCTGTGCCTTACAATTCAATTCATCTGCCATTTGATTTTGTTTGGAGCATCTTCCAAAGGCCCAAAGTAGCACGTCTTCAGTCTGGGCATGGCTGACGTTATGGCCACAGTATGGACAGTTTAAAATAACATTCACTGGTTTCAAAAACACAAGGTCACATGGATAGAAACTAAGTTTCAGGTAACTTGAGATTTTTTGGTTGAGAAGAAAGCATCTAGCTATGAGAACAAACCACAGAGAGTAAAGTATTTGTCTCTGTGGAAAGACCCCAGCTTGACAATGTTTCAAAGAATATTTACCTTGGGTATCTAATATGACAGATTTCCTTGTAAGATATGTTCACCAGGCTTTCGATTGGCAGCACCATAATTTCTGATATAAAAAAAGTCTGATTTTTTTTTAAAAAACAGCTACTTTTAAAGGAACTGCATAGGGATCCCTGGGTGGCGCAGCGGTTTGGCGCCTGCCTTTGGCCCAGGGCGCGATCCTGGAGACCCAGGATCGAATCCCACGTCGGGCTCCCGGTGCATGGAGCCTGCTTCTCCCTCTGCCTGTGTCTCTGCCTCTCTCTCTCATTCTGTGTGACTATCATAAATAAATAAAAAATTAAAAAAAATTAAAAAAAATAAATAAATAAAGGAACTGCATGAAACTGACTCAAAATGTAGACTACTGTCACTCCCCAAGCTTATACACGTGGTAAAATTGACCTGCTTTCACTATGTCTTTCATATTTTGGACTACTCTCCGGGCACTGGATCCATGTCCAAAAGGGATCAGCTCTCTTCTATTAGATGTTAAAAGTTTTACAGCTCATAAGAAGGCTGAACTGCTTTTATATGACATTTAAAAGTGGGAAACAATGATATAAATTCCTATTAAATTTCTTAAGAGTCTCAAAGGTGTCAGACTTTGGTCTTTGGGCAAATCAGCTACAACTTCAGCAGAGAACCAAGTGCTGTACTGTTTTGTAAGTAAAATAAATAGCCTTTACATGACACACAAAGTAATGGATATGATTATTAACATAGGTCAAAAAATGACTGTTATCTTTGCACACATAATGACATGTTAAGTGTCTTCTTTGATAGATGAAAACATACTCTCCTTAATCTGTGACACCAAGAACTGTTGTTCTGTATTAATTCAGCTCTAAAATTATTTTTATTACATACAGTCCCCTCTATGACATAATCAATTCTTCTTGCAAACTTCACAGATGTTTTACCTATTTTCATTGAGCCAAGGTAGATAAATCTGTAGACTTTATGTTAGAATGTTAATTATACTTTTTCTTACAGCTCTCGGGACATCATGCCTTACACTGTCTATGAAAATCCCTATCCTGGGGATCCCTGGGTGGCACAGCGGTTTAGCGCCTGCCTTTGGCCCAGGGCGCGATCCTGGAGACCCGGGATCGAATCCCACGTCGGGCTCCTGGTGCATGGAGCCTGCTTCTCCCTCTGCCTGTGTCTCTGCCTCTCTCTCTCTCTCTCTCTGTGACTATCATAAATAAATAAAAATTTAAAAAAATTATTTAAAAAAAAAAAAAGAAAATCCCTATCCTGGCCAGATGGGAATTTGGTGCCAGTGGGAAGAGGAGGCTTCCCCAATTAAGACAAAATCCTGACTTGCCCATCTCAGATACCAAAGCCTCATTAAGAACTTTTGGTGGAGGGGTGAAACATAGGGAGAAATCTCCTCAGGTTTCTGTTAAAGGTACCCAAAAGCTTAAGCCCAAACCCTCACCCCTCAGAGCTGATGCTGGGTTTAATCTCTCTAAAAGAGGTACTTTGGGAAAATTGTAGCTATCATTAGAAAATAAAATACTTGGCAGTTGGGGATATGAATAGAAATAAATCCCGTTATTCTTTTCATAAGTTTAAATCCATCTATGTAGCAAGGCCTCCTGTAGTTCCATGTTTCCCTCCAACATTTTGAGGGTGAAAAGAAGACATTAGATTGCCTCGGTATAATGTCTTGTCTGAATCATAAGATGGGAACTTCTAGAAATAATGGCCAGTGATGAACGAAATGCACCAAAGTTTCTTTTGCAGTAAAAGTATACTCTAGTGAAATTATTGCATTTCCTAATATTTGACTTTATGCACTGTAACTAACATGAGTGACGACGGCAAATCTTCCCAGATCAGCCCTAAGTATGAAGGGCTAGCAGGTAGAAGCATCAGAATGACTGTATCATAAATTTAGGATCTTGGATGCTAAAATATAAATTGGTGTAATGTCATATGGTAAGGAAATTTATGTTTCACCAAAAAGAGATTTGTCATCTTATCACTAAAAACACCTACAGTGTTATCAATGTACTAAGATATATTTAATTAAAAATTATGTTTAGAGATCTGGGTCATAATAGACCATTTTATATATAAAGTATATATAAAAAAACATGGTATATTTAGTGGTTTAGTAGTTCAAATTGTGATTGAATATGGCTTGGTGATTTATAACAAAAAAGGGAGGATGACACTAACAATCTGTATTTGAAACTGAAAATTATATAAATCAAAATTCTTTAAAACATATAGTTTTATAGCACTTTCTGTTTTTGAGAAAAGTTTAATTTTGGGATAAGAAAGAGTCACAGGCTAAGGAATCTTAAGACTTATAGACCTAACTAAAAGAAGGAAAGACTTTTAAGATATAGCCTAGGCAGCCCCGATTGCCCAGTAGTTTGGCGCCGCCTTCGGCCCAGGGTACTATCTTGGAGTCCCAGGATCGAGTCCTGCATCGGGCTCCCTACATGGAGCCTGCTTCTCCCTCTGCCTGTGTCTCTGCCTCTCTCTCTCTCTCTCTCTCTCTTCTCTCTCTCTCTCTGTGTGTGTGTCTATCATGAATAAATAAATAAAATCTTAAAAATTAAATTAAATTAAATTATAGGCTAATAGCAAGGGCCCAATGGGAAAACAATCTCTTTTCCAGTAGAAGATTCATTGTTTTTTTTAGATCTGGATGTCTAGTTATAATAAGGTTGGAAATTTGTTGTCAAATGCTTCTTAAATTTCAAAAAGTGGTTAAAAAGATAAAGCTATGAAAATTATTGTTCGTTTAAAAGTATGTAAGTTTCTCTTTACATCATACACACAATTATTTCTTAATTCATTGTAGCTTAAGGAAATATTGGAGAAATAAAACCATTTTGGAGAATTTTGACCTTTTCAATAAATTCAAAGTAGAGTAGGCTCTTTTCTTTATCTGTGGTTGAAAGCCACTACCTTCCAAAACCTTAAATCTTATGGCAGTCCCAAATGCTTGTGCTTGCAGATTTAAAGCCATCTGAAATGAACCTCATGCATCAGCTGAGAGAGCATGAATGTTTGTAGAACAGCATAATTTGAGGGCAAGTCCTGGTAGAATGAGGTTGTAGCCAGCACTTCAGACACGCTGCCTCTGTACCCTCAGCCACATTTGATCTCAGCTGTAGCTGCCCAGACAGTGGCCAGCAGTTCAGATGCTTGTGTTCACAGCATCTCGTAGTCTTATCTTTTTGGTTTTATGCCCAGGAACTTCTTGGAAGCTGCTGGAACACATTCCCCCACTGCAGACTTGCAGCCTGGAAATGCAAAGGAGCAAATAGCCCTAGTAGAGCTCACTGTCAACCAAGGAAACCTGACAGGTGGTGGAAAAAAATCTTCACCCACTTTTTGGGTAGACTATTCTTGCAAGCTTCTCTGGAGAATTAAATCATTTTACACACAGCAGTGACTGTAATTGCATATTCTTACACCGGCTTCCATCATTCTTCCCTTTTCCCTGCTTCCCTACTTCTGCTTCCTGGGATCAGCTCCAAATAAACTACCTGCACCCAAATCCTTGTGATGGGCTCTGCTTTCAGGAGAACCTGATCCAAGAGATATAGCCCTTCGTTGAACCTCTTCCTGGGAATTCCATAAAAGTGGCAGAAGGACTAAGATGTGATGGTCCTTGGCTTTTGGTTCGGGGTCAGTTTTACCTCATTTCAACCTGCATAAAAATTGTTTTAGGAAAAGACAAAAGGTTTTCAAAAAACTTCTAAACTTCTTGCTTATTTCCTCAACATTGTTTATTTTAGTTTGTTCAGCATTCGATATATAGGAGACAAGGATGGCAGGTGATAAATAGGCTATACAGTAGAAGCCAGGGGCACAACATCATACATTAGAAGCCTGGAGGCACAATATCCTGACTTTGTGGCTTCCAAGACCTTGAGACTGAGAAAAAGAGCTGCAGATACAAAACAAGCAAGCACTCTCTTCTTCCACCTCTGGCCTAGAGTAACCCCTAAACTCATTATAATGCATTTGCATTGCAGTTTTAATTCTTCTCCCCCACCTCCCGCTCCATTCCCATGCACCTTGGGGAAGGCTACCATGATGGTTCTGGTACAAATCTTGTAGAGTCCAAAACTTCCCCTCCCAACCTGTGGGAGGAGTACCCCAAATGATTGGAAGCAGTCTCCGTTAGGGACCACCCTATCCATGACCCAAGGCCTACTCATAAAAAAAGAGACCTATTGTAGCCTTAGGGTAGTTGCCACCTTTGGGCTTGCCCACTCCCTCCTCTTGGAATTGTACTGTCCTTAATAAACTGTTTTGTGTTTGCTACTTTCCTTCCAGGTGTCTTTTTTGAGCTGGTAAAGCTTTTGTGGGGAATCGAACTGAGACCTCCATTCACATAACACAGACCCTCCCACTGGTAACAGTTTTATGTATTGTTTCTTATTTATTTACATGTGGTTCAATTTGCAGGGCAGAGGAAATGTAATTAGTATTGTGTGCTGCCCATTATCACTATGTACTGCACAATGAATTTACCTGCTGAGTTCATTGTGTTTAATAATAGCAGAATTGATCATTAAGCAGATACATCCTATGGAGGCTTAGTGTATGTGTTTAACAGTGTAGTGACATTGTCAGAAATTCGTGGTGGACTAGGAGGACATTACATTTCTAATTAAAAATCATGGAATATAATTTTCTATCCAACACTTTTAGGAACAGATTAGATATAAATGAGAATCCCATAATGCTCACTACCTCTTACTATCGGAAGCTGTCAATGTCTACCTAAGAGATGATAATAATTGGATATTTTAGTCACAGTGACTTAGAGAAATCCACAAACATCTCGTGAAATTCAACAAATTTGTGTTCCTTCAGTAATTTTTACCAGGCTTTGGAAGAAGAGGAATATGGCAAATGACAAACCTATTAGAAATTAAGTGGGATAAAAAGTAATTGCAAGTTGTATATTTAAAATGTATCATACATATTATATATACATTTATGCATGCAATATAAAACAAACCATATTAAATTAAAATAGGGCAAAATACATAATTAAAGCTATAAATATGAAATTAAATATCATATTTCTTACTCAGCATAGAGGTGTGTTAGTTTTTATTTGCCTTGCTTATCTTTACAAGTATTTAATAATGATACAAGTGTGTGTGATATCACCTGGATGATTGTGGTATTTAAATAAAATATAAGGATTCACCTATCTGTATTTTTGGATAATTTTAAGTGTTTTAAATATATAAAAAAGATCTATCATGCATATCTAGATATATGCATGCTTTCTCTGAGTTGGAACAAAACAAAGTGAGAGAGAGAAAGAGACAGAGATTTTTCTGTCCTTATTAGCTTTGAATGAAAATTATTTGAGTTTTCTTTGGCTTCACGTCACTTGGTTAAACATTTTGAAAGGACGTACTGTCTTGTAAAATCTAATGAAAATATTCTAAGTCATGTTCAATCAAGTAACTACTTTTGGATATTATTTTCAAATTATTCATTATTTCATTTTTATTTGGATACATAAAATTTCAGAAAAATGAAATAACTTTAAAAATTATTTATAGCCACTTAAAGCAGAGGAAATCACAGAACTGTACATCCCTCCCACCTTCCATGCCCCTTAAAACACCTCATAAAACAGCATGATATGATCTATCACGTACATTTGCTCTTCTAATGATCTCTGCAACCCAAATTCATTTATTATTTATTTTTGATGAAATATTCAGATGGTCTACTAATGTGCATGGTGGAGAAAAATAATCTACATTGAACATTTAGAAAAAATAAAGGAATTTTTAAAAATAAAAAATAAAATCATCCTCTACTTGATTTCGAATTGCCCTTAACCTCTTCAAAAGGAAGATGCAGAGCTGAGCTCTGTGAGAGCATGGTGGGCCTATGAGCCAGGGCTCCTGGCAGCCATGGGATTCCTGCTCCACTGGAAACCCTACCACAGAGCAGCTATGGCAGGAATTAAGAGGACATCAAAACCTCAAACAAGCTACACTTCTGTGGGTTTGGGGAGAAACAAGACACTTAAACATTCCTGGTATGGTTTCCTTGGAAACATTCATAACAACAACTTTGTAATACTATGGGTTTCTGTTTTCTTAACCCTTCAGGCCATCAACTGAATGAAAACTTCCTTGAGGAAATATTTCAACTGACTAGGTGGACTGGAATAAATTAAACTCAATGATGTATGGCCTTCTGACCTCTTTTTGTAGCCCAAGGTATGGAGTGTGGGGTTGGGGTGGGAGGCAGAGGGGATAGGGAATGAGAGATAAACAAATTCCACCTTGACTCCTTGAGAGCTGACTTCATAAAAGAGTTGCATTGGTACCATTTACAGGTGACTTGTGTGGAAAAATAACAAACACACCAGCAAATTAAAAAGTCAAATTATCTTTGGAAGTCTCCATCAAATATATTTAGTAAAAGGGAAACATCCCAAACCAAGGAGTTGTATATAATCACATTGTCTAAAATGACACGAAGTAGCAAACAGCCCTTAAATTATGTGTATCCAAAATAAAAGAAGGACTTAAGACAATTTTATTGGGCCAATTTTATCTAACTTATAACTCAAAGGAAATAATTCAGAGCAATTATCTCAGTCAACTAGTTGAGAAAGTGATGTATATAGGAAAGGTTAGGATGGGAAAGATTATGTTGGGATGTTGCAGTAACTAAATTTTTGAGTATGCACAAAAATAAGAATCACAATTATGAAGAAGTTTAATTATTTGGCTGGCATTAAACAAAATAATTAGATTATAACAACTAATTGTAATGACTAAATAATAATACTAAGAAAATGTGTAGAAGAAACAATATTCTAATTTAAAATAGTCAAAATATTAGTGATATAACATCTGGGAGAATTTCTCAATTGGAATTATTCATTAAATGTGATCTGATCGGAGCATCTGGAAGACTCAGTCAGTTAAGCATCTGCCTTCAGCTCCAGTCATGATCCTGGGGTCCTGGGATACAGCCCCAAGTCAGGCTCCCTGCTTAGTGGGGAGTCTGCTTCTCCCTCTCCCTTTGCTCCTCCCCCTGGCTCATTCTCATTCTCTCTCTCTCTCTCATTCTCTCTCTCAAATAAATAAATAAATAAAACCTTTAAAAAAATCTGTAATCTGACCCATAAAATAGATTATATTTTTATTATTCAAGAATATGTTAGAGCTGGTGTAAATTAATATACATACTACTTATTAGTGCTATTATTAATTCCTCACCCAAGACTGATAGTCTTTACCAATCATTATATTATGAATTTATTTAAATACCGGTTAAATAAATAAACTACATTTAAAAGGCCTTCTCAATCTATACAGAGTAGTTGATATTTGGCAATCAACAAAATCAAAAAGTTCTAATAAATGGAATCTTGATCGAAGGGTGTTTGGTAGTAACTGGCTTCAAATTATCAAGTTTAAAATATATATTCTATATGTAGTTATTCAGTTATAAGGTCACAACACATGTGTTTTCTATAAAGTTTGACGACCACTAGTATCATTGTTAATAATAATTGATTGTTAAATAACCGAAGACTTCTCTACTTCTCTAAATTAGTCAAAAAGGAACTTACATTTTCAGTGAGACCTTTTTCAGACTATTAAAAAAATATTTATAGGCCAAATGATCTTTGTCATCAGAACACATAACATATATATCATATATATAATATTTTAACTACAGACTCACAAAAATTGAAACATGTGGGCCCTCTCTATAAGCCATAACTCTCAACTTCTCCATTTACAACTTTAAGCCTAGTCAGACTATCTGTGACCACCAGGAATGTGGCTTTTGTTTACACCAAAAGGATGGCAGAGAGTGCCTCCTCCATGTTATCCTTTCATGTAGGCAGACTTCACTATCTCATCCAGCGGGGCTCCAAATATTGTCATTAATTTCATACTCAGGCTGCTGACTTAGGAGGAATGTTGTCTTGAGGAAAGGCAGGCAAGCAGAGAACACATTTGGAGGGAGTTGTCTACATTTTACTGGAAAGCTATTGGTAATGAAGCGCAAGTATTTTATCGTCTATTTGATGCACTAACAAATTTATTAACTCCTTTGCAAGGAAATAGATAAGTCACCCAGTTTCTAAACATTTCCCATCATTTCAGTCTAAGGAAGGATCATAGTTTCCATTTAGCATCTGTTGCCTACCACATGGACTTCAAATTCTTCCTTGCATATCTGCCTTTCTTCCCTCTACTTGATATGAGAATGAAGATACTGGGACAGAGTGAATGACTAGGGCATAAACCATGGTATAGAATTCTGTGCCTACTTATGAAATAGTGCAATTCCATGGCAACTCTTTAAAACTCTTTGAGGAATTCCCATTGCATGAAGGAGAGAGATTTCTAGGCAATTATCCAAGTGTCACACTATATAAGCCAAAGAAACTTTTTTGACAGGGAAAAAGAAATGACTTAAACGGATTAATGAATGGTAAAATAATGTAATCATGTTTTTTTTTTTTTTTACAAAAATCAAGTTTGATCAGGAAACTAATAGCACAGGCTTCTAGAAATCACTAAGTTAACTATGTCACTATTGGCTTAGGAAAATCTAGATTATATAAATCATAGCTTTTTTTCTACATCTACCAAGGAGATGTAGTCCCTATGAATCTCCAAAATGTGTGGTAAGATCTTAAAGTAATGCAAGTATGGTATTTCATCCAAAAGATGAGAAGCAATGCGCCCAAGTCCAAAGAGAAGAAATGCAAAAATACAGCAAAAAGAATAAGGCTGATGATTCTAACACCAAACTTTATTTATTTATCTATTTATTTATTTATTTTTATTGATTTTTTAAAAGTAGGCTCCATGCCCAATGTGGAGCCCATCAACATTTTTTTTTAAGATTTTATTTATTTATTCATGAGAGATAGAGGCAGAGACACAGGCAGAGGGAGAAGCAGGCTCCATGCAGGGAGCCCGATGTGGGACTTGATCCTGGGTCTCCAGGATCAGGCCCTCGACCAAAGGCAAACACTCAACCGCTGAGCCACCCAGGTGTCCCAAGCCCATCAACATTTAATTTTAAACAGATCGGACCCCTCAAAACAAACTAGGAGCCTTACACTAATTACAGCTCTCCAGGGAAAGCATTCAGAATCAATTTATGCTAGTTTGTGGTTGCTGTTATCTTTTTCAAAAAAATTATATTGCTTCTTTGTTACAACTCAGGAACACATACTAACTATAGATCTAAAGGTCCTGTTCCTCTCTGTTCCAGATCTGCCTGGTTGCTCATGGAATCAAAGCATCATGTTTTTGGACCAATCAACTTTCCATTTTTGGTGAGGGTAGATGCTGTCTTTATCCTAACACATCATCCATAGGCCTGAACTCCTGTGTCTATAGGACTCATGGAGAACTCTGAGACATATAGAGGAGAAATGAAATATAATGGTGAAAAATGTGGTAGAAAATGGGCTAATCTCAGGTAATGCTTGGTAGAGAGCAATGACACTAATCAATGAATAAGCATACAATTGTTTTTAAGACAAGTTAAAACAATCTTAAGAATAAAATAGAAAGGCCATAAGAATAGAAGGAAAGCAGTGGCTGGGAAAATGTGTGAGAGACAACATCAAAAATAAAACAGTAGGGGCACCTGGGTGGCACAGTTGGTTAAGCGTCCCTCTTTGGCTCAGGTCATGATCTCAGGGTCCTGGGATGGAACCCAGAGCCCTGCAACCTGTCCAATTTCCTGCTTATCAGGGAGTCTGCTTCCCCCTCTCCTTTTACCCTCCCCCCACTCCTGCTTGTGTTCCTCTGTCTCTCTCAAATAAATAAAGTCTTTAAATACATACATACATACATACACACATGCATACAAACAAATAGCAGAAGAGGACCCTATTAAGAAAGGTCCTTAGAACGCAATTCCTAATTGAGATAATACAAAGCAAAGGAGAAAGAAAACGTGAACTGAGGTGAATGTGTAAACTCCCATTAGACAAAAGAATAGAACTCATTGAGCAGTCTGAGCAATTTCAGGTTTCTTAGTATTAGTTATATAATTCTCCCATTCACAGGGCCTCTCTCCATAGAGAATGTCATTATTTATGTCTTCATTTAATAAATGTGACCAAAAGAATGAGTACATTCCCACAGTCTCTATCCATTGCAAGTCTTCCTGTTCCCATTCTTCTAAAAACACAGTTATGATTTTCTGTTTAAAATCCTCCATCACTGAAGAGTAAGACAGGAAAAATTTCAATAAAAGCAAACAGAGTAACAACAACAACAACAAAAATCCTCCATCACTTACTACTGCTAAAATAAGTTCATACCTCAACTTCTGGAAGTCAAAGTTCTCTGTTATCTGCCCTACAAGACTTTCCAACATGTGTTTTCTCTCCATATCCTACTTTCCACACTCTCTACTTAAACCACATTGAACAGCCAATCATTCCCTCTGCATACATTTCTGTAAGCCCCTTTGCCTTCACAGCTTTTCCATACTATTCCCTATTTGGCCTCAGGTATCATTCATGGCGTGTTTCAAGTGTTACTTCTTCCACAAAGAAAAGTTCAAGTGATTCCTGGCTTCCCCTAATTGCCATAGAATTGTATATCAAACATTATACGGTCTCATTCATTTGGGGAATATACATAATAGTGAAAGGGAATAGAGGGGAAGGGAGAAGAAATGGGTAGGAAATATCAGAAAAAGACACAGAACATAAAGACTCCTAACTCTGGGAAACGAACTAGGGGTGGTGGAAGGGGAGGAGGGAGGGGGGTGGGGGTGAATGGGTGATGGGCACTGGGGGGGGCACTTGACAGGATGAGCACTGGGTGTTATTCTGTATGTTGGCAAATTGAACACCGATAAAAAAATAAATTTATTATTAAAAAAATAAAATAAAATAAAATCCTCACATCTCTATGGAACATGTTTAATAAAAATGTTTGAAAAGAAAAAAAAGAATTGTATATCCATTCTCTTTATTTTTTTCTCTTCTGCCTTATATTAATTGTATGTATATATGAATGGATGGATAGTGAATGGATGGATGAATGTTTGGATGGTTAAATCTATAAATCCAAAATACTTCTACTACTATGTTAAGTGAGAGGTAGACATGATCTAAGATGTGTGAAGACATTAGAAGTGCCTCTGCAGTAAGAGAAATCTGTGTTTGAAACCAGTTCCGTTAGTTTTCTAGTTGTGATCTTGAGGAAGTTTTACCTCTTTCCATTTGTTTTATCTTATCGTTGAAGCAGGAGGAGAAAAAAGAAAGTGAAGTAATAAAACAAAAGGATGAAGGATTGTGATAACATATTTAGCAGAGTTCTTAGAAAATAAAATATATTCTCTTAATATTGGTCATTAAAAATATCAATATTATCAATTAACATTAATATAGTTATTAGAGAAAAATCATTTCTGGTTTAATTTTACATACCTCATTATGTCTAGCATATACAAGGTACTCAAGTCATAGTGGCTGAATGACTGAAGTCATTGGCTGAATGTTTCATTTATAAAAAGCCAAAAAGGATGAGAGTATGCTCAGAACTTTTTATAAAAAACAAACAAAATAAAACAGTTAACACCAGACATGAAACTTGAAGATGAAAGGGACATTCTTTAAAAAAAAAAAAAAAAAAGAAGGAGGATACGATAAAGAAAGTGGCAAGGTAGAAAGTAAGAAAGTAAAAGTAGGTAACAAAGAATAAATAATACTATGGAAAACTACACACAATACAATATCTGTAAAATAGAAATTGATAAATTAGAGCAGGTGTTCGTAATACTCGGTGCATGATCTGGCCTCAAGGGCCCGTGGACCTCTGAAATTGCATGCAGTGTTTGTAAATGAGAGAGAAGCCATGAGGATGTATGACTCACATAAGGAACACTTTTTTGAGAATGAGCAATTCAGAAAGGTCACTTAGAGAACACAGAGAAAAAGATAAAACTTCTGCTTAATGCAGGGGTGTTGTTTGGAATGTTTAACTATGAATGGTAGCAAATATGAAGCTCTTAAGTATAAAACAAAGGGAATTATGGTCTTAGGGATGAAAAAAAAAAAACCCTGCCTTTCACCTCTCTTCTGGGGCAACAGAAATTATTAAGTTTGGGAGTCTGGAGAGTTGTCAAGAGATGAATTAACTAAAAAGGGTAAAGCTCACTGAAAGCAGAAGAAAAGGAGAAAAAGATGGGAAGAGAACAAAAATGAAAAATTGTCAGGTATGTAAGAAACAGACATGCAACTGATAGAGAACAGAAAATAGAGCTTATAAATATTTTTAATATAAAAAAACAAATAAAAAGCAAATAAACCCCTTGCTGGGAGAAAATAAAGCATTGGCTCTTAAAAATGTTCTATAGTACATACAAAGCATTACCTATAGTTTGCTTCTTGTACATATTAGCTCGACATGTGTTTTGCTGGAAGAGACCTATGAATAAATGTAGTGATTTAAAATAACTGACATTACCTTAACACTCTTGCACATTAATCACTACTTACTGAAACTTTAAAAAAATTATAATGCCTAATAACTAAATTGCATCAACTCTTAATATTCTCTAGAGTATCAGAACCTCAAAGCCACTGTAGACAGACACAATATTAGTAATATTGACTTATACGGCACATTTTCTGAGAAATAAATCTATCTCACTCAGGAAACAGTTAAGAGAGAATAGAACCTTGTGATTGATCTCTGTACCTAACAATCATATATTAGCTCTGTGTGCATTAAAAAAACCCATCACTTTAACATTTCAGCCATTCCTACTTTTCAAAAATTGTGTCCACTTAAAATACTGAAAGAATACATAAACGTACAAAATCCAAATTCAATCTTAGTTAAAACAACCTGTTCAGAGTCTGCATCAAAGATATTTTATTAAATCACATGAAAAAAAGTGTCATTATTATCTTTTAAAAAATACTGATTATATTGCTATACATTAAGATTTGAGTTGCAAGTGATCATCACCCTTAAATGTGTAGCAGAAAGGAGAGAAATATGGCTGATATAGATTAAGAGAATTAATCTATAAAATACAGTATTTCCGTATACATGGTAGCCTTAAAGAATATGAAGGCGCACCAACTTCATTTTTACTGTAAAAGACAAAGTCAATTATAAAACATTGGTATAAATCCCAAACCCTAGGGACTTTGTTAATGTAATATTGGATTCCTGAAATCAAGAGGAAAGCCCATTGGGAAACAATGCTGCTGGAAGACTTAGCCTCTGGAAAATCAACTTCTGTGAGGAATTAGACCTTCAACTAAATAGAATTAGTCAAATACTGAGCCCCAGACCAGCTACAATAATTTGCAAGTTTAGTGCAAAATACATGCTGAGCCCCTTGTTCAAAAACATTATGAAGAATTTCAATATGGGGATAGCAGAGCATAAACCAAACCCAACACAGAGCCTGTGCGACTGCTTAAGTTGTATGTCCATGAAGGCGGTCTTGCTCTGGACGGTGGTCTTGCCCTGGACGTACTACATAAGCTTAGTCAGCGTTCTCTACAACTAGGTACCATAGCTCTTTATATTATAACTGAGGCACCAATGAAAAATTCAAATTTCCATTATAAAAGAACTTAAGAACTACATTGAAAAAAGATTTGATAACCGAATTTTTGTGTGTTATGGAAGAATCAAGTATCTAGATATAAACCTTTAGGTAGCTTAAAGATGAAAGATAAGATACTATGGGAACTAGCATGAGTTTTTGGCAGTGATGTGTAATCATTCCCACTGTAATCTTTCCCCCCTATTGACAACGGTTGTCTAGTGAGATGCCGGGTCCATGCTAAAGGCAGTATTGAGGAGGAGAGAGCTCTTCAGAGGCCAACCTTAAAAAGCCTTTGCCTCCAAGATGGTATAAAATATAAAATCTTAGACTTGAAGTTTCCATAGTAGAACTTCAGGAGGAATATGAAGCCAGATAAAGATTGAAGGAAAAATTTTAAAAAAGAAACATAAAATGAATTATCAAGGCTGAAGATAGAGCTAGCATTTGCTTAAGCTGTGATTAATGACCATGAAGAGTTAATAAAAAGTCACTGTCCTCCCCTACATTTTCGTCCTACTTTCATAAGTTGCCTGTGTTATATTTTAAAGAAAAGTGATCTCATTTCAAAATACTACTTCATAAGCATATATTCATGGACACACATGCATACGCATGCATATATTTTAATCTATGTGGCCACAACCAGGGCAGTTACCATCTGTTGCAGCTTACATCTGTTGGAAGGTGAGAGTTTTAGTTATAAATAACATTTTGGAACATCACATCTGGCAATCACAAAAGTAAATATGGAAATTACAAAAGCCTCTTGAATTAGCATGAGTCCAAACAACCCCTATCATTTCCTAAACTTAAGATATGAGCTCCTTTCGTCTGAATAACCCACTCTTGTTATACGGAATTAATTAACATGGATTTGTCTGACTTCAAAGTGTATTAGCTTTCATTACATCTTCCAAGTTTATTGGCTTTTATTACATCTTCATTTTTTCTAAATTTTAGAAATCAAAGTTGATCAGAGAAACTCTAAGGTAGTTGCAGTGATTTCTTGAGATACCTTATTTCTCTCAGTCGCAGCCTATATTTTCCTGATTTAGAGTCTACACTGGATTTAAGGAATATGCATATTTATATGAAGACAAGGAATGGCAACTTACATCGATTTACTGCTTATTTACCATAATACATGGAACTCTGCTAAATACTGTCTGTGCATGATACTTGCTGATCTTCAAAATATTTCTGAGATGGTACCGGCATGATTTCTATTTTACAAATCAGGAAACTGAGCTCTGGAGACATTATGGGACCTGCCCCAAATTCCACAGCTAGTATATAATTTAGAATCCATTTTAGCTGTAATAGCGCCCTAAAAGTACTCACTTAGACAAATGAGGGTTTACAGTTTTCTCTTGTAGCAAGAAGTCTGCAAGTGAGTGTTTAGAGCTCAGAAATACCAGCTGAGGGTCTCCATGATTCTTTTGGTTATTCAATCATTGTTGCAAGGTATCAGCTCCAACCTTAGCAACAAGTTAGCATCTCAGACCAGAGGAAGAGTGAAGTGTCAATGGTTGAGCCAGCTCCTCTCTCAGGCAGCTAAGTATCACTTAGATTTTCATTGCCTGCCCTTTCTGCAGAAAAGTTTAAGAAATGCAGAGTTTTAATTTGTTCTTGTTTTTGTATTTTCTAAACTGGGGTTATGGCTGTCCCCATAAAAATCAGGCTTATTAGCGGGGGTGCCTGGGTGGCTCAGTTGGTTAAGTGGTGGACTGTTGATTTTGGCTCAGGTCATCATCTTGGGGTCCTGAGATCAAGGCATGTGTCTGGCTTGATCAGAGTGGAGAGTCTGCTTAAGGATTATCTCTCTCCTTCTTCCTCTACCCCTTCCCTCTCACATAAGCTTTCTGTAAAATAAATAAATAAATAAATAATAAATAAATAAATAAATCTTAAAAAATAAGGTTTATTAGGAAGAAAGGAGAAAAATAACTATTGAGTAGGAAACCGTCACTCTACTGAGCTGCTTGGAGATGTTTCTCTCTGCATTTTCCTGTCTAGGAGAGAGTTTCAGCCAGAAGTGATGATAAGGAAGCATCCGTCTACTTTCTTCACCTCGCCTCTGTCTTTCATTGGGATGAGAAAAGGGGAATCCTATTTGCTCACATTGCCCATGGGGGCTTCTGAAGAAAAACTACTCCTCTTTCTTCATCTTCTTTTTTCTGTCCTCAAATGAAAGCTCATGCGGCTGGATGTTAACTTGAATGTTTTCATCCAGACAACACAGGGAACAATAAGAAAGCAAGTCTGATAAGTAGTATTTCAAAGTAAGTACTGTAAAAATAGTAAAAATAAAAAATATAGAGAATATCACCAATAGCATGCATATAAGATGATCAAGTTTGTAGAGGTCAGAGGAGATTTGTTTTTTTCTTTCTGAAGACATTCTTGGGAAATTAGTGGAGTACTGTAAGGTTATTCTCCAACCAAACCTTTGTGCCTTATTGCAAAACATAAGCTTCAAAAGAGTCACTCAGTGAGCTTGAGATGGATACCAGGCACTAGAAGGTATGCAGTGAGCATGAGCCCAGCAAATGCAGAGTATTCTGAAGGCAAGAATTTGTAGCTTTCAGCTGGAAACAGTGGGACAGGAAAAGAGATCACAGGTCATGTTGAAGTTATCTACAGTTCTATAATAATGCTTGAGTCTTGCTCATGACCTAGAAGTGGACTATAAAGACACAGCCTCCTGATACTCCCTAAGACCACTATAAGGATGATAGGATTGAAGGAGAGCTGGTATGAAAGGATCATCAGAGATCAGAGGCTGATGAGAGTTCTGATGGCCAGAGAAAGATATGCCACGGATGATGGCAAGTACAGCTAAATATTCCAGAGGAAAAGTTGAGAAACTCAGGAAGGTACCCGTGATAGAAAGAGATGAGTTTGAATATCTGCCAAGACCACAGAACATAACCCAGGTCCACATTGCCAGGTAGGTAACACCTTCCTCATCTCTTGTCTTTCTCCTTTGTCTCTCCCTCTGTGCTAATCCTGGAAAGGATCCAAAAGGGAGTGGTGGGGAGGTGAGCAATAGAGATAATGGTTAGCTTTCTGGAAAGACTGGGGCTATAAACTGCCAGCCTCAGCTGGATGAAAAGAAAATCTTCCCCTAAATGAGTATAATAGAAATATTAACACATGATATCAAACCATTGTAATTACTAAAGTGAAACTTGTTTGCTTACTGGAAGAGATCATGGGACTTTTATTACCTACAAGTGATCATAAAAAGCATGCATCTGCCTGAGATTTCATGCCTGAGTTTCTAGGGAAAGATCTTATTTCCACTGAGAAGATTTGAAGGTAGCAAGAGAGCCAGAATTGCCTTTGCACTGGATTATGTCCTCTTCTTTGCTTCTTCTTTATAGGTTATGCTCATCTTTTGCTCTGTTTCCGGGAAAGAGAAGATGGGACCCTCTCCATATTGCCCTAAACATGAGGTCCCTGAAGAAATCACACACATGGAAGTCATCTGAAAAATGACCACCTGACTACCATTAGGTCTCATAGTCCAATGAAGAACTCTGTTGAACTATTTTGAATCATTCAGGACTCCTACCTGAGCTAAAGAACACAAACCCAATAAGCTTCCTTACACCTTAGCCCTAAACTGTAAAGAAATATTTGTTTTTGCTACTCAGATGCCAAGAATGCCTTGTCCAGAAGAATGAACACAATGAAGGACATCAGAACTATGGCAGAAGTACACTAAGTTTTAGGGCCCTAAGCTTTAGGACCTTTTAGGACTCCCAAATTAGAACCAATTGAGAAATAGACTTCAGTTTTAAGCACAAGCAAAGCACAACGTCAACAATCTAGCTGATTCAAGAATGCAGCTTTCAATGAGCTTGCTATTTTTTATCTCACATCAATCACCAGCATGAGGGCTGGACAGCCTAAGGCCTCCCTCAAGGTAGCTAAACTGACCTGACTGCAAGGAGAGCAGAGAAGGGAAATGCCCTGCTGGGAGGAGAGGCTAGTTCCAAACTGGAAGTAGACTGGGAGAGACACTGAGTTCCTGCTGCCTGACTCATGGTAAGCACCTCATTCCTCCCACCTTGGGCAAGAGGAGTGAAGGCTGTTCCCTTGAACTTTCATATTCCCTCTCCTTTATGGAAACAGAACGTGGAGAATCTTTCCACCAGCATCAATGTTTGAAAACTGCAGAAAAGGCAGTGGGAGCTGACAGCCTGGCCTTGGAGCTGTGCTGCGTGCATGTCAATCCTGACTCTCTTCCCTCGGAGCTGGAGCGCACTGTCTCATATTAACAAGGAGTTAATCAAATCTCTCTAGTAGGCTTGTTACAAAAGAGTGATTTAGTTAAGAAATATAAAGCACTTAGAATGGTGTCTAAAATAACACTAAGTGCTCCATATAGGTCAATTATAATGCAATCATCATATTCAATTGCTAAGTCAACATATAGTATAACACTCAGTTGTTTTTTTTATGCTATATGTTTGCAAATCGAACTCCAGTAAAAAAAACATACAATTTTTAAAAAAAAATGCTAAGTCATATCTCTCTGCATATGTGTATCTCTGCTTTGAATCATCTTTAAAATATGTTATAAATGCCCTCAAACCATCACATTTCCATTAATTTAGATTACCTAAAACATCATCACTTGGCTTCTTTTACTTTATTTTCACCTAAGCTCAAAGAAGGAAATAAATTTAAGAGAGAGAATGTGATATAACTTGTGGGTACAGATTTTTTAAATTTTTTTTTCTTTTTGCTATTGTACCTAACGAGATTTGAACTTGCAGATCTCTTGACTGGGTGATGAATTGTGAATAAAACTGAAAACTAAAACCATACAAAACAAGGTAAATTTTGAAGTTGGATAATTCTCTGTTTACATACTTCTGTTTAACTGCTCATAGAGCCTTAAATAACTTTCTCCCAGAGTTTATGTTTAACCTCGATTGCAGACACATCAGATAATCTGTGCAAGGGTGTGGGGAAACCCACAGCTTCACCAGCTTTAAGAGGAAAAATTCGCTAAGACCATGTTTAAGGGTTTGTTGTGCTGAATGCTGGGCTGTGGAAGACTGTATCTTCTGGGGCACTCTTCAACTGCTGTTTATTAGAGATCTTGGTATCCGTAAGACATAGCTTTCCAAGAACCCATTCAGCCTGCAACTTTAATCTTGTGAACATCCATGCACAAGCAATTGTACACAAACCCACACGCAGACAACTGTATCAATGAAGAGGTGACAGACTGGTATTTATTAAGAGGATGATCTTTAATGGATTTCACATAAGAAAAGAACCTCAAGAGCCAAATCAAGTCCATTAGAGAAGCTAAAAATCAAACCCACATGAACCAACAACATTTAATGGGAGATTGAGGCTTGATGATGAGGTACTTAAGAGCAGGGACTAGGAAACTGAATGTCCAGGTTCAAACCCTGCTTTTGTCCTGTACCAGCCTAAGTGACATTTGTGAGGTTTACTTAACCACTCTGTGCTACAGTATGCTCATCTGTTAAATGGAGATGCTAATAGTACCTACACCTGTATGATAGAAATAATAATAGAACCTACCTCAGATGGTTGTTCCTTTTACATCTGTAAAAAAAATGATAATAACAGCATGCCTCATAGGACTGCCATGGAGATTAAAAGAGTTAATACCTACAAAGCACTTAGGAGGTTGGCATAGAGTGAGCATTAAGTAAGCATTTGCCATGATTGCTGTTATTATCAAAGACTCAAAAATGAGATTAGCACAGGAGCAGTTCAGACACAAGCATAGCTGCACTAGGGAGACCTGGTAATTGACATGGTTAACAGGGAGCAGAAGAACTCACCTTTGTGGACTGTTGAGTGTGTAACATGTGCCTGACTCAGGCTGACAAAAGAACCATCAACAAGGTGGACAGAATGATCTTATTTTGTTTTGTTTTTCTACAAGGCCAAAGCATCACCCCAGGGAAGATTTGGCCTGCAATATTTAATGCCAAATAAAATGACTTAAAGTTAGCAGTGCTGAATGCCTTTGGTTGGGTCTATCTTAATATAAAGACTTCTTGTTTGCTCCAAGAATAAAGTTTTTTATTTAAAGTGAACCTTTGAACTTCCACAGACCAAAGCAATTATACATTCAGGAATCAATAGCTCAGTTGTGCCACTCACTGCCCTCCATAGAAACTTTGTGGTACAAACTATACATCTTCAACAATCCTACATTTCTTTATTAGTTATCTGTCTCACAGGTGTTGATATTACACATACATGTCCGCCCACAAAGGTAGCTTCTCTTTTACCAATAATAAAATCAGAGATGTTAGATAATCTTTATTAAATTACAAAAATGTGGGACACCTGGGTGGCTCAGTGGTTGAGCATCTGCCTTTGGTGTGATCCTGGGGTCCCAGGATCAAGTCACATTGAGCTGCCTGCATAGAGCCTGCTTCTCCCTCTGCCTATGTCTCTGCCTCTCTCTCTATCTCTCATGAATAAATAAATAAAATCTTAAAAAAACAAAAATTAAATTACAAAAATGTATAGCTACATTAATTTTAGCACTTGGCTTTCTTTTCAATAACAAAAAAAATAATTTTATTTATTTATTTGAAAGAGAGAAAGAGCACAAGCAAAAGGGAGGGGTAGAGAGAGAAGGAGAAGCAGACTCCTCACTGTGAGGGAAGCCCAATGGAGGACTCAATCCCAGGGTCCTGGGATCATGACCTGAGCCAAAGGCAGTTGCTTAACAGAACTAGCCACCCAGGCACCCTCTCAATGACTTCTGTATAGGAAGACAAGACATCTCCTCTTATCAAATCATATCTCTCCGCAGTTTTAAGGTGCTTCATATATTTAGCTTTGGGTTAATTTTTTCACATGACCATTAATGGAAGTTAGAAGTTTGAAGACAACATTATCAACTTTTAACTTAGAAATCCATTTGAAGTACCTCTATAATGTCTTAAGCTCTAGCTGGACACATACCAACTTTTACAAATGGCAGTGATTGAAGGGTATATGGTATTTTGTGAACATTCTAAAACTGCTTTCTAAATTAGCCATTTAGACAATAGGTGCTTTTATCCTTCTCAAATTTTTTTAATAAAGATTTTATTTATTTATTCATGTAAGACACAGAGAGAAGCAGAGACATAGGCTCCCTGCGGGGGAGCCCGATGCAGAATGCGATCCCAGTATCCTAGGATCACTACCTGAGCCCAAGGCAGATGCTCCACCACCGAGCCACCCAGGTGCCCCTCCTCATCAAATGTTCAAAAGTGGATTATTAATGGCAGAAATAGAAGGCAAGGAGCAGAGAAAGAATTGCTCTTTATGCCTTATTCATTAGATCAACTAATTAGTAATTTTTGTTTGTTTTTTACTTAGTATGGTTTAGATAAAGTTGTCATTTCTTTTTTTATCACAAATGGAAAGTCAAGCAAGAATAAGGACTAATGATGAGCCCTACATCACATTTATTACCCTCACTGGTGAAGTAAGGAAATGAGTGAGTGAATAAAAGTTGTGAAATTCCAGCTAAGAAAAACATGCTGTTTAAGAAGTGCTAACATAGAGAATACAATTACAAAAAGAAAAAAAAAAGTGTGTGTGCGTGTATTTATAGGATTGCTGAAACTTAAAAATCATTTATAAAAAGGAAAACTAGATGTGTAATTATGTCATAATCTACATGGCTCACAGTTTCCACTACTCCAAATAAAGAATATATGTTTTAAAATATAATTCAATTAGCAGCCACAGCAATCTAAGTGATCAATTATAGAAATAAAGAAAATGACAACTCAGTAGGAAATGAATATGTTTTTATAGTCTCATTTCTCACTACATCACGATTATGATTTTACTGTAGACTTATACATTCACTAATTCAGGTTAGTTAATAGTTTCAGACTTAGTTTTATGTGTGATTTGAGAGTTTCTATGTCCCTGATGGATTTATAGTGCAGATACATTTAATAAAAATTTGGAAAACTTAAACTCATGCTCAGAGAAAATATGTATCATCTTAAAATACCCTGAAGCTTTGATATTATTAAAATATCTTAATGACGTTGACTGACAAAAATGAATGTCAATGAAAAGATCTTTTTTTATGAAATTGTCACTTGATAGCAACTTAAGAAAAACTAATCACTGCTGAGAAGAAAACAACATGATTTAAAAGGCTTTGTGAGAATATGAAAACAGCAAGTATGAGAGTGAGACCATTAACCATACCAATGGATGACCAGCTTAAGTTTCTAGAAATAAATAGTTGGGAGACATCTGGTATCTGGTCCAGCATGTAAGGAGCATGGAAGTCGTCACTTCAATCTTCACAACAAGAAAAAATCTTGAGCAACCTAAAAATCTAGAACTCTTCTTAGATCTATCAGAGAATTCAGGTCACGCAATAAGTATATATTTCTAAAACTGAAGAACCAAGAAGATACGAAGAATCACAACCTACCTGAACAGAAACCTAGGAGCAGAAACCTTTGTGGGATCCAGTGCTAGAGTAGGGAAATCTAAATGATGATTGACAAATTTCTGAATGCTTGATGTGGACAAGGCTGAGAGTTAAAAATGCCATGGAGGCCCAGTCTTGTAGGAGCCCCACACTTTTGTGAGTTGTACCTTCAGGAGCCCTACCAGGTTTCCACAGTGAAGATCTGAGAAAAAAAATCCCCTTGCCCTTCCAGCAGGATGGGGGCAGGGTAGATATTTTGAAATATGCCCAGAGCATTCTGTTCTTAATAAAGCCTTGGGGGTATCAGGGTGGTGCAGTTCGTTAAGTGGCTGACTCTTGGTTTTGGCTCAAGTCGTGAATTCAGGGTCATGAGATCGAGCCCCATCTCAGGCTCTGCACTCAGTGAAGAAGAGTCTGGTTAAGATTCTCTCCCTCTCTCCCTCTGACCCTCCTGCTCATGCTTTCTCTCTCTAAAATAAATAAATACATATTTAAAAATAAAAAAATAAAAAATAAATAAAGGCGGTCCTCAAGAAGAAATATTTGACCAGAGTTTAACCTACGAGAGTTTTATCAGAGTGTAACTCATCTAGGGGGTGGAACATCTCCAACTCCAGCCCCCTATAGCCATCCTATCCATCTAAGAAGGATGGAGGAGGGGGAATGAGAAACACTCACAGCTCAGGGACATAGGCTTGCTCACTAAGAGGCAGACCCAGCCAAGGACTAGAGAATGTTTCCCCTCACACAACGCCCTATTGCAACATCATGAAATCCCTATCTATATATCACACTTCTCAACAAGAAAACAAGCAACCCATTTAAATGGATGAAAGATCTGAACAGACACCTTATCCAAGAAGATATACAGATAGCTAATAAGCATATGAAAAGGTGTTCACCATCTGAGCCATAAGAAATTGCAAATTAAAACAACCATGAGGGGCACCTGGGTGGCTCAGTCTGTTAAACGTCTGCCTTTGGCTCATATTATGATCCCAGGGTTCTGGGATACAGCCCCACATTGGGCCTCTTGCTCAGCAGGGATCCTGCTTCTCCTTCTCCCTATGCCTGCCTCTCCCCCTGCTTGTGCTCTCTCTCTCTCTCTCTCTGTCAAATAAATAAATAAAATCTCATAATCTCAAATCAATCAATCAACCATGAGATACCACTCTGCACCTATTAGAATGCTCAAAATCCAAAATACTGACAGTGTTAGTATCAGGAGGAATGGATAGGTATCTGAGAACTTGATATTCTGCACTCCATTTTTCTGTAAACCTAAAACTGCTGATAAGAAATAGTCTGCCATTTAAATAAATTAAATAATATAGCAAAATCTTTGTGAGGTGCAGAATAAAGGGAAAAAAAACAATAGCTTAGAATCTTAAAAAATGCACATAAATGTAGATAGATGACAAATAGAGATAGAAACTTGACTATCCTTTTTCCCCATTTTAAACATTTTTAACATGAGTAACAATACTGGAACTTTTACTTCTCCTTATGTAAGTGGAAGTATTTTTTATGTACATCTGTTTTTTTTTTAATTTTTTTTAAATTTTTATTGATTTATGATAGTCACAGAGAGAGAGAGAGAGGCAGAGACACAGGCAGAGGGAGAAGCAGGCTCCATGCACCGGGAGCCCGATGTGGGACTCGATCCCGGGTCTCCAGGATCGCGCCCTGGGCCAAAGGCAGGCGCCAAACCGCTGCGCCACCCAGGGATCCCTATGTACATCTGTTTTAACATAAATCTGTTTATTAGGGTCTTCTAATGTTTACTAATAAAAATATAACTGATTCATATTCTCTTGTTTTTAAATAGTCTGGGCTAGATTCAACATTTGAGCATTCAAAAAAATAGTTTGCATGCTGATATAGTTCATCTCTGTTTGAAACAAAGCCTACTACTATAATTTCTGAAGCCAACATAATGTGTCTGGCTTATTGCTTTTACTACTTCAAATAATGAAATTGTTTATGACTTGGGTTTTTCTTATTAGTTACAACCAACTGACAATGCGAAACGTAGTAAAAATGATGTGGTTTAAACGGTGCTAATTAAGCTATAAATGACAACTTCGTGACTCTGAAGCTCCTGAGTCATTAGTAATTCTAGTTGAAGTACTTTTTGGTCAGCACAATCACAGTCAATCCCAAGGGAAGTAGCATCTCATCAGTCTGGAATTATCTAGGTGTGGCTCTGCCCAGAGGCAGAGGGATGGACTGATTGATCTCTGGGAGGTGCTTCCCACCCTGGAGTCTCAGATGGCTAAAACTTGCAATTGAAATAAGCTTAAGGCAATCCCCTCTGCCCTTGATCCCTCTGCTTCCATCCATTATTAAGTGATACCTTGACTCCTTTGCACTTTCCAACCCCTCTCAAGTTGATGCCTGTCAGGACTCGAGATCCTCACTGGAGGCTCCTTCCCTTTCACAGTAATTCAAATGTTGATTCAGCAAGATGCAGATGAGGTGAAAGAGGGTACACAATGTGAACGCACTGAAGAATTTTAAATTCCAGCTAGTGAATCCATTTCCTTAACATAATGCAAAGGATTAGGACAGGAAAAGCTCTTGGCTTTGAATGCACATTTAAAAAGCAAAAGCCTAATTACCACATTCCATGGAGATGTCACATATATAATGTATATATATGGATTTACATAGACACGTTATATATATATGTATATATGTGTATGTGCCATGTATATACATATGTATGTATGTATGTATATATAACGTGCCTATGTATATCCATATATATGAATATTTACATAGATCTGCCCTAACTTGGATCCTCAATGTCATTTACAAAATCTGGTAAATGAGGATGGCACTTAGAGTTGAAGGAGATCATACCTCAAGCAAAATGGCAGTGACCAAGGAGGTAGCCCATGGGAAGAGGCAGTGGCTTTCCAAATAGAAAATGCTATTCTTAAAAAAAAAAGAAAGAAAGAAAATGCTATTATTTATATATAAATTTATAGACAGATATATATGTATGTATATATATGTATAATTATATGTATAATTATACCTAAAATTAATACCTAAAATTAATACCTAAAATTATATATAATGCACAATATTAGTGATATAATATAGTTATTAATTATGCATTATTATATATGTAATCTACCCACCCCACCTTCTTCTACCTTTTATCTCTTTTCTGGGCTGACTGATCTTTGTGTCCATATTTGCATATTTAATCAGTTTTCATGTTGTTCTTCAAAATAATTACAAGAGTTATTATTTACTATTATCATTAGCAATATTCGTATTTTATTACACCTACCCTTCAAGGACAGTTTGGTATTTATTTTGACCTGTATTTACTGTTCTATAAGTCTAATGAGGAGATGGTAGGAGGAGGAAGGTAGAGCACACTTGAGATTTTCTCTACCTCTCATGTCCCCTAAGAGCCCGATATAACCAGTCCTTTGGTCTATTTCACCAAGCCATGTTACCCTAACATGAAATGGCACAGTCCCCTCTGCAGGTTTCTCCCCCTGGAGGAAGACACAGTCCTTTAATGAATCTTGGATTCTCTTCATCCAGTTTCCCATCAATGACATCAACCCCAGAATCCCAGCCTGTTCTGTCTGTTTAGTGGCCGGGGACGCTCTCCACGTCCACTGCTCAATTTCGCAAGGCATCCTGTGACCTACCATCATCTTTTACTTCTCAAAGTCACCTGAGTAAAACTTATGTTTCCCGAATCATTTGGGATATAGAGCCAGAGAAAGATAGCAGCTCTGTGCAGGGGATATTTACCTTTAACAGCCCTGGCCTTGATGGGAATTGCTGGCACTTTCGACTGAACCATAACTAGCAGGCAGGCCACATGGTGAGTGAACAGCAACCTCTTGTGCCTTGGAACTTTCCAACCCAGGGCCTCCTACCTCATCACGTGCTGGGAGGCTGAGCTATTTAAGCAGATGACAGGAAAGTGATAAAGATGGTAAGGAGAACTTAGAACAAATCATGTAAATAAACCTCCATTTCCCTCCCACCTCCTCTTCCTTTCTTTTCTTCCTTCTGTTCTAATTTCCTCCCTTCCTTTCTTCCTTCCTATATTTTAAATCAAAAGAGTATATTTTCAAAGGCCAGTATGATAAAACAGATATAAACAAAAGCAGAATTCTATCCATCTATTAGAAATCTCTACGCTGCCTGTGCTATAATTGAGGAAAAGGGAGGAATCGGTGTACCCAAAGTTAAATGATGACATGAAGGAAGATGCACAATACCATGTGTTTTGAGGAGCAGCCTAAAGATTAGTATTATTTTTTTTAAAGATTTTTATTTATTTATTCATGAGAGATGCAGAGAGAAAGGCAGAGACATAGGCAGAGGGAGAAGCAGGTTCCCTGTAGAGCACCTGGTGTGGGACTCCCTCCCAGGACCCCGGGATCACGGCCTGAGCCAAAGGCAGACACTCAACCACTGAGCCACACAGGTGTCCAAAATTAGTATTTTGAACTTCTCATTCGGACATTGACTTCTTGCCACCAATTTCTTCAAGACCCACATAGTCACCTGCATGACAAGAAAAAAGAGAAGAGACTTGGAAATTATGAGAGAACAAGAATTTTGTGAGAGTTCTCCCAGCATAACGACCTCTAAGACATTCAGACAACAGTTTGCTAACCCTTGTCTATAATGCCCACATTGCTGCCTCTGTGTGTTTTACAACCAACTCTGGAATTGTCTCTCTGCTTTTCTCTCCACCCCCCTGACCCATCAACAGTACAGCTCATCTCCAGACAAACTCATTTCCATGTTTCAATCCAGATGTTCTCTCCCTTTTAGTTCCTCATACACTTGAATTGTTTTTGTCTCCAGTCTCTACTCTTCCTCTGGTAATATAGCTGCTGAAACTTCCAGGAATGTTGTTTTGTAACGGTGTTAAGTTAATCCTAAATTTGTGATTTGTTTACAGTATAAAACACAATGTCCTTAAATTAAAAAAAAAAAATTGTTCTTTTTTTTCTTTTTTTTTTTTTCCTATGCATACTCCCTGCAAAACATCGAGTACAATGCTGAGCACTAAATAAACAGTGGTAAGAAAGTGGTAAGGAAGTCATTAGAAATTGTAAGACAGTTGGCACCAGCATCCCTCTTCTGTCACATTGCCACCAATCTTAATAGTATTTGTAGGGAAAATCAGGTAATGGGGAATTTGATTTTAAAACTGAAAGGAGGATGTTGTTTTGTTAGACATGCAAAAGGCCCATTTCTAATCCAAAGCAGAATAAAGCAGAGCAAAGCAAGACTATTTCTATCCATGAGTCACCTGGCCCTTATGAAACATTTGACCTGTGTGCACGGTTCTAATGTAATGTAGAAAAAAAAAGATCAGGATCCCACCAACTTTAGTGAAGTTCAAGTTGTGAATTGTGAAGTAGAAGTTGGGAACCCGGGCAGCTCGGGTGGCTCAGCAGTTTAGCGCCTGCCTTCAGCCCAGGGCCTGATCCTGGAGACCCGGATCGAGTCCCACGTCAGGCTCCCTGTATGGAGCCTGCTTCTCCCTCTGCCTGTGTCTCTGTCTCTCTCTGTCTCTCTCTCGTCTCTCATGAATAAATAAATAAAATCTTAAAAAAAAAAAAAAGAATTTGGGAGCCCATGAAAGACTATGAGGATATATCCCCCTTTTGAGTTCAAGGACCTTCAGACTCTACCCATTGGTTTCTGCCAATCTGCTTTGAAATATGTATAGGCTTCTTCAATATAGAAAAAGAAAAATACCTTTACTGAGTCCTTGTATTTATCACCTTGGGCTGCCCTAACAAAATATCATTGCCTGAATGCTTAAGCAAAGGCATTTATCTCTTTTCGTTCTTGGGGTTGGGAAGTCCAAAATCAAGGTGATGATGAATTTGATTCCCCCATGAGGGCTCTATTCCTGGCTTCCAGTTGTCTGCTTTCTTGCCACATCCTTACATGGAGAAGAGAGAGGGAGAGAAAGGAAGCTAGCTAGCTCTCTGGTGTCACTCTCTCTCTTTTTTTTTTTAATTTTTATTTATTTATGATAGTCCACACACAGAGAGAGAGAGAGAGAGAGAGTGAGAGAGAGAGAGAGAGGCAGAGACATAGGCAGATGGAGAAGCAGGCTCCATGCACCAGGAGCCCGACATGGGATTCGATCCCGGGCCTCCAGGATAGCGCCCCAGGCCAAAGGCAGGTGCTAAACCGCTGCGCCACCCAGGGATCCCTGGTGTCTCTTCTTATAAGAACACTAATTTCATGATGAAGGCTCCACCCTCATGATTTCATCTAGATCTAATGACCTTCCTAAGGCTCAATTTCCAAATCCCACCACATTGTGAGTTAGAGCTTCAACATATGAATTTTGGGTGAGAGGACACAATTCAGTGCATTGCAGCCCAATTAAATGGACAATTAAATAGCACATTCTTCATTAGAAATTCCTTGTATAGGCTGACATGAATACAGTGCTCCTGTGTGCCAGTGATCAAGGCAAGTCCTCCACACCTATACATCTAAGATCCACAGCAACTGATGGAGGTAGTTACTACAATTGTGCCCATTTTGCAGGGGTAGAAATTTATGAATAGAGAGGATTAGCAACTTTCGTTGGCTCACACAGCCAGCAAGAGACAGAGCCATGTTTCAAACTCAGCCACATTGTTTCCAAAATCTTCAAAGCTCTAAAATCCCCACCTTGAAGGAATCAGTACATCTCTTCTTCATAACCTTCATCACTGTGTTGCAACTTCATAATTGGAGGTGAAATTGCTTTGGAAAACAGTCTGATGGCTCCTCAAATGATTAAACATAAGTTATTGTATGACTCAGCCATTTCACTCCTAGATATGTACCTAAGAGAATTCCCACATATGTTCACACCAGAACTTGTATATGGTTGTTTATGGCAGCATTATTCATAATGGTCAAAAGACTGAAACAATCCAAAAGTCCATTAACTGATGAATTTATATACAAATATGGTGTATTTATCCATATAGTGGAATATTATTCAGCTATGGAAAAGATGCAGTACCAGTACATGGCAAAACATGGATGAACCTTAACATTCAGCTAATTGAAAGAAGCCAGCTACAAAAGACCACGTATTGCATGCATCTCTTCATATGGAATGTCCGGAACAGGGAAATCTACAGAAACACAAAGTGGACCAATGGCTGCCTAGGATAGGAAGAAAGGGGTGGAAGTTTCAGGGAGTGATAGCTGAAACATATGGAATTTCTTTTTGGGACGATAAAAATGTTCTAAAATTGACTGCACATATCTGTGATTATACAAAAAGGCATTGAACTGTAAACTTCAAAAGGGGGAATTGTATGGTATGTGACTTGTATTTCAATAGATGTTAAAAAAAAGATCTTACTCTTTGATATCTACTCATTCCATAGAATCTGTTTTAGAGTCCTGCACATAAGTGTGCTCTTTGTACACTTTGGACACTACTCTTTGGACACCACTCTCTCCTTGGCCTTGTGTGGTGCTTCCATTTCTTATTTTTGCTTTCCTCCCTACCTCTCCTCTCACCCACCCCTTATACCTTTTTCTCCTCTACTTTTTTTTTAATTTTTTTAAATTTTTATTTATTTATGATAGTCACAGAGAGAGAAAGAGAGAGAGGCAGAGACATAGGCAGATGGAGAAGCAGGCTCCATGCACCGGGAGCCCTATGTGGGATTTGATCCCGGGTCTCCAGGATCGCGCCCTGGGCCAAAGGCAGGCCCCAAACCGCTGCGCCACCCAGAGATCCCTCTCCTCTACTTTTGTACCTCATACCCCAGGTGCATGAGTCCTGACCTCTGTTCTTCTCTTGACTAAAGCTTTTTTAGATTTTTTTTAGATTTTTAAAAGACACGTTTATTTACTTATTTTAGAGAGAGAGAGCAAGGGTGGGAGAAGGGGCAGAGAGGGAGAGACTCTCAAGAAGACTGCCCAGATATGTGAAGAGCCTGAGGCAGCGCTCAATCCGAAGACTGAGATCATGACCTGAGCAAAAATCAAGGATCACTCAACCAATTGTACCACCCAGACACCCCATTTTAAGTTTAAGTTAATAAAGCTTTTCACCCGAACTAAAACCTCAAAGCCAGTAAGAAACTATGAATGGATGGATTTAAATAGATGACCAAACATGAAGACTTAGCTCCCTAGGCCTTTTGATTTTTCATATGTTCCTTTATTTTATTGCACATACAGGTTCTTCATGCATAAAATGAAGCAAATATTACCTTTGCCCAAACCACCTCAATAGATTGTTGGGAATATTAAATGGACAATGCACAAAGGGAGAATTCATTGTAAACATTGAAGTATTATGTGAATATAAATAACTATCAATGTGCCTGAAATGTGACTTTTTATCTTAAGTTACTATAATTTGTCTCCTATCATTTTTTTCTCTTTCCAAAAGTGAAATCTTGCCACCACTGATAATGCTGCATTTATTTCTTCATGTATCCATTGATTCAATTATTCAATCAACAAACATATATTTATTCAGCCCCCACTATATCTACCTGTCCTAAGAATGCTGCTAAGCATAGGATACTCATGGTATATAAAATGACCTGCCATGGTCCTTTACAGAGCTGTCGTAGTGGAAACAGTGAAGACAAAGAGATAATGTGATATGTATAATCACAGTGTGCAAGGGAGCTAAGAGGTAAGTTATCTTATCCAGATTTGCTGCTGAATAAATTATGAGAGATGGTTTTCAAAAAGTGTGAACATATGCTCTGAGTTTTAAAAAAATGGCTTGCTTAATAGCAATTAAGCAATAAATTGTCTAAGTTTTCAAGATAGAAAAACAGCTTTGTCAAGGTACACAGTAGTATTACTGTATCAGTCACCTATAGCAGACAGGCCAGGTTATACTTCGTAACAAATAGTCCTCGGATATCAGTGTGCTACATCTATAAAGCTTCATCTCTCATTTACCTGACACTCTATCAATACTTGGCTAAGGGGCTTTGATCACTAAAGTTACATTAGAACCCAGGCTAACAGATAGATCACTGTCTCAAATATTGGTGATTCCCATGCTAAGGAACAAGAGAAGGGTCATGAGTAGGTCATTAAGTCTTTAGTCCAAAGTGACATCTATGACTTCTACTTATAACTCGTTGGCTAGACCTGATCATATAAAACTCCTCAGAACTCAAGATTGCTAGAAAATGCATTTTTATCTGAGGCCTCAGGAGAGAAAATTCAGAAATATTTCCTGTGTAGAGACTGTATGGGAAAATCCAAAAAGTTTGACCACTGCAAAAAGTGTATAATGTTCTAAAGTTATAGCTTTAAATATGTAAGCCTCATTTGCAAACAAATCAACCACATTTATTTATAGGAACATTTAATAATTGAAAACGTTATGCTGTATACAGACAAATGAAATCCTGTGTAACATAAATTGAAAATCTTAGAACTAAGGTGTGACTGGGTTGCTCAGTTGGTTAATTGTTGGCCTTCAGGTCAGGTCATGATCCCAGGGTCCTGAGATCAAGCCTGGCACCGGGCTCCCTGCTCAGTAGGGGGGGTCTGCTTCTCCCTCTCCCTCTGGCCCTGCTCTCACTCATGTTCTTTCTCTTACCCTCTCTCTCAAATAAATAAATTAATAAAATCTTAAAAAAAACAGTCAAAGAACAATAGTTTAAAAGACATTTAATGCCAAAATATATTTCTATTTAAATACTACTGGGGTTAACAGCTACTAAATAGACCTATGAGTGATATTTAGAAATATTTAGCTGATGTAAAAAGTCTTTATAAAAGAATCTTACAATTGATTGGCTTCATGGGGATGAATACAATGCTTATTATTTCTAGAAAAACATATTCTTGCTAGTATTTGAATACTAGCAGGTCATAGTTCAAAAAGTATGCTGGGACTGCAGGATTATATGTGCCAAAATCTGAGAATGATAAATTACCTACAGCTATAATCAAATAACCCTTTATGGCAACAGCAGAAAAAAAAATCACGTATTTTCTTTCTTACAAGGAAGACTATGTCATCTAATACAATGAACATCAGCTTCAGCATTAGACATCTGGTTTAAACTCCTCTCATGCTTTTTGTGGCATAAACCTGTTTGTTAGCTACTTCTCTGAGACTCAGTTTCATATCTGTAATACAGAGATAATAATGGTAATCTCAGAATTATAGGAATTCAACGTGATAATAGCATGTAGGATAATGATCCTACAGAATAGACACTCAATAAATAGCAATGCCTCTTCCTTGTAGTCTCTTCTTGAGGTTATGTATATTTTTCCTTTAAATATGAGCTGATTTTCAAAAATTGAAGTAACTAGAGCTCCTTAGCAAAGCTACTTCTATCAGATTAGTGTCTGGGTCAAATTTATTACCCCACCACTGGGTTCCAGGTGCCCCATGATTGGTCTTACTAAAGCTTAGAGCAGCTATCCAGTCAAGCACTGACTACCTATTATACCAGGGAGGCAGTGAGCTAGGACAGTTCTAAAGGCTGAAAATTAGCATGACCTGTACATCCTGGAGATACTAAAATACTATTTCCAGAACAAACCCAAGCAAAAAATAAATACAATAACTTTAGGCTCATTCTGAAACACAGTTCCTCAGATCCCATAGCTGAAGGCTTGGTCCAGGATACTTTTAAGAATATAATTTTTGTCAGTGCTAATTCCTTCTCAATCCTGTTTCCTCAATTTTCTTAGATCTCAGTGTGGAGAAGAAACAGCAGCAGAAATTCCATCATTAAAAATGTTCAATGTATGATGTTAGGAGCATCTACAACTCTAACTCCATATCTGCCTCTCTCTCCAGGATATGAGCTTCTGGTTTTCATGAAATGAATGTAGCTCCT
This sequence comes from Nyctereutes procyonoides, assembly GCF_905146905.1. Lineage (NCBI taxonomy): Eukaryota > Metazoa > Chordata > Mammalia > Carnivora > Canidae > Nyctereutes > Nyctereutes procyonoides. The sequence continues at coordinate 46,064,403 of NW_026575133.1, read as the reverse complement.
TGCACTAAGGTTGGCAATCCTATGATAGAAGAGACTCTACACTGTAATGTCTTGGCATGCATTTCATTTGGGTAACTTTTAAAATTGTGAATAAGGAACTTAGGGTCAAAGGCAGCAAGAATTTATGACTTTGAGCCATGCTGGTGGCATAGGAAGACACCAAGCACTTGGTAATAGTGACTGTGAAAATAGTCATCAGAATCCCAGGATCTCTCTTTGCAAGGACAAATTCAAGAATGCATCTAACACAAGCATGTCTGAGGCATTTTATTATTACCTAATTCTATTTCTAACTTCTAAAGTAAGGATTGTTAACTTTTCTAAAAAAAATCAATGTAACTTTACAGAATTTTCTTTTTTTATTGGAAAAAATTGAAATACTATTTTGGATAGGAACAGTCTTTGGACAAAACCTAACACATTTTATGTCTGCCACTTAAAATAGTTTAATTACTAGAATAAGAGGTTGCATATCAACTTATTACTAATCTAGGCATCTTCTTTGAGATATCTTTAGAAATGGTATCATTCATAATTTGGAAAATAAATAATCATTTGAAACGTTTCAACATAGGTCCATTAACAATTTTACTATATTATTTCAAATTTCATGGTTATCTGATTAGATACCAGCTGGCTTTTGATCAAGTGCCTTGTTAATTTCTATATTCATATTAAATCATGCATGTAAGTCACTTGAAAAGACATGTTGTGTCAGGGTTAGCCCACAACAGGTATCAGTAGCCTTGGGCAAAGCCACAGACTAGTTCAATGAAATAGTCAACATGTTTCCCAGCATTGCCTTAGCACCAATGAATGCTCAATACCTGGAATAATGATCCATTTGCCTTCTTTTTTTTAAGACTTTATTTATTTATTTGAAAAGGAAAGAGCACAAGTGCGGGGAGGGACAGAGGGAGAGAGACAGATTCCCTGCTAGGCAGGAAGGCCAGTGCAGGGCTTGATCCCAGAACCCCGAGATCATGACCTGAACTGAAGGCAGATGCTTAACAGACTGAGCCACCCAGGTGCCCTATCCATTGGTTTTAGGAATAATGAGAGCAAATAGGTACATTCTAGTGTGATTTGGCATGTACTCTGTAGATGAAATTTAAAATTTGGCTTATTTGGAGGAGACAAAAGTGAAAATTATGCAACCCAGTAGATAGAAATGCTATACTCTATTTCCTAATCTACAGATTTGAATTCTTACAGGCAAATTTCCCATATGATTTGCACATTTTTTCATGTCCTTAGCAAAGATCTATCTATTCCTGTGTCTGTTTTAAACATAAGAGAAGGGTATAGGAGAAAACAACTTTTTATAAAACTACTTAGAAGATGAGTAGGAAGAAGAGAAAAGGCTCCTCCTATTTAAGACAAAGAAATAAGCTTTAAATTTTCAGAATTCCCAGAACAAATTGATAAATACTTATTTCCTGGCTATGGGGCAATCTGTAGTAATTACTTGTGTTTAAATGGTTAACTTGATCAAATATTATGTTCTCCTTCTAAGCTAAATGGTATGCCCAGTGCTACAGCCCACAAACATGAGCCTTCTGAGAATGAGAGTTCCTCAGACCCCACTGTCCCCTTTGCTTCTGGCTTCCTGGTTTTTCGTCTACCCTTCATAGTTTATCTTCATTCCCCTCTCCTCTGCCTATTGCTTAAATATAACTCCATCTCTGAGTTCTGCTCTAAATCCTTCTATTCTTTCTCTACATGTTCCCTTTGGTGATTTTGTCTAGCACCATGACTTCATTATCATGACTAATAATTCCCAAATCTACAAATCCAACTGAGATTTGTCTTAAGCCTCCTACCTAAAAGTCTCCTTGGCTCCTGACTCATTTCATGCCCCAAACTAGGTTCATCTTTCCTCATGCTTGTTCCTTTTCCTATGATTCTAATTCTTAAGAAATAGCTTCACCATTCAGTGACCCACAGGGAAATCTGTGAATTATATTTGAAAGCTCGCTCTTTCACACTCTCCATGGCCAATCAACCACCCAGGAATGCCTGTACTACTTTCAAAATATTTCTGGAGTCAGTCCATTTCTCTCTTGCTGCACTGTTTATTTTAAGCAAATATGATTCCTTTTCTGGAATACTGAAAAACATGCTTCTAAAAGCAATTCCTTTCTTAAATCCCTATGAAGGGCAAAATAGTAGCCCTCAAAGATGTCCCTGTCCTAATCCTTGGAACCTGTAAAGATGTTACATCATGTGGCAAAGGGGGCTTTACTGATATGATTAAGGTTAAGAAACTTGAGTTGGAAAAGTGTATCCTTGATTATCCAGGTGGGCTCAATCAAACCATATGAACATTCAAAAGCTGATAACTTTTTCCGGAAATGTTCTGTCCATAAGAAAAGGACATGTGTGTCACTGCTCAAAGTGGGGGAAGTAATGAAGGAGGGATCAGAGATCCTGCCTCTTAAGTAGGATTTGATCCAATTAGTTTTTAACTGTATCTTCTTCCTCATTCCCAGAGTCACCTGATTTGGGGTAATTCTTCAAAGTTTTTGCTTCACGATGGCTTTGGATTTCTTTTCCTTGGCCTTTTACCTCATCTACCTGCTTCCAAGTAGCCAAATAATCTCTTCTATTATCTTGTTTCCCCCCCCCTTTTTTTTGTACTTGTAGATTTATGCTTTTCTTTTCAATGTATCTATACTATCATTGTAGAAGGTTTGGGGAAAAAAATTACACAAATGTATATGTTCGATCTGCTATCTTTAAACAAAGTCCCTTTCTCTTCCATTTTCTTTCCTTCCTGTACCTTTAAAAAAATCATGTTTTGTCTACTTGCTCCTTTCTGCACTTACAGGCTTGTGTATGTCCCCTTAATGTAAGGTTTAGTGGAATCGAGACAAATTTTATAGGGTGAATACAATCGCGAGCTCTCATGACTGTCACATACTAAACTTTTATGTAAAATGCAATATAAAAATAATATATTTTTGGAAACAAACAAAAGGAGTCCCAAACCTGTATTTCCTCAGAGAAGTTGAAACTTCAAGAGACATTTAACAGAACACAGGTTTTTAATTTAAATAAAGGAAACTCCCTTACTTTTTCCTCTGTAAAGAGCACAGAGGTTTTTGCCTTTAAGCAGGAAATTTAAGGTCAGATGTCAAAACCCAATATCTGATTACAGGCAAGTGTCACCCTTTTCTTGGCTCCAATATATTATACTTAGTATATATCTTACTTTAATCTTCCTTCAGTTTTTGGAGAAGAGCCAGACTTAAAATGCATGTTTTCAAAGGACTTGAATAGAATCTTGTCTAAAATGCAAAACATGGTTTCTTTTTTAACATCTTGTGGTATACTTTAATATTTTTTCCCTGTGTCTTCATGGTTTTGTTGGCTTCTTGGGAAGCAGTGAAAGAAACCACGTGCAAAAACAAAGAAAGAGGGAAAGAGAGAGAGATATGAAAGGCACCAATAATGATCATTTTTCTTAAACATAAACCAAGTCTTCTTAAATCCTTTCCAGATTCAGTCTCAGTCCTTTCCATAATTTTTTATGATCAATTCAAATTTTATTCAAGTAAGACATTTGTCTTTATTTTGGCCCCAATCATGAGTGCTATGAAGTCACCATTAATCTGTTTCAAGAATTCTTTTAAGAAAAGATACTTGATTTTAAAATAGAAGTGTGCTTCATAGAAGCCTTCAATCATAAATTGTAAATTTTACAGAAAACAGAATTTGCAGTGAGACCAATCCTAAGTTACTCTTAAGGTCACTCTGCCACTTGAGCCAACAGTCCTTGGAGTAAATGACGATATGGTCATTGTTATAAAAAACAGGACACTTTCCAAGGAAAAATTCTCATGACAAACCTAACTGTTTGCATGCAAGGGAGAGTCAATAACTTGAAAAAAAATAATAAAAAAACAGTAGATAGAGAATATGAAGAGAAGAGACACAGAAGGCATAACGGAGATTGTTTCATTAGATTTTTAAAGGGATAAAATTAAAGTATTATAACTTTCCTTCCTCAAACAGTGACCACAAATTCTGCATAATAACTTGTGAATTTGGCATTTTACCAGACCTCCATGGAGAATGTTCTCTGAGCACAGTCTGAAAATAAAAGAAGAGCAAATAAACAAGTACTACAACCAATTGAAAAACTATTTGTGAGCATCCACAGATGGCATCTGTGAGAGTATAAGAGGGCTAATAAAGCCTTGCCTTGTATATGTTAGTGCACAGAACTTTAATCTACCTTTTATGCATAAATAAAGAGTCTGACACGATTAGTTTGAGAAAGCGATCATGAGAAAATGTTCTGACACATTCACAGCTTTTCCAACACACACTGGACAGAGGAGGGACATGTCTGGACATACAGTTATTGAAGAATATTGCTGTCACATCATCATTCACTTTATTTGAGTTCAATTTATGGCTGCTACCTAAAATCAAACTTTGTGTCTACTCTCAGGTATAATGTTACTCTAAGCAGTAATGTGACTCAAAAGTACCTTCCAAGTTGCTTTGAGGGTCTTTCTCCGATGTTGCTAACCACGAATCCTGAGTCCCAGAGCTTTAACGTGGGGTAGGAGGTGCAGACAAGGCAAACAAAGTGTCACGGTAAAATCCTGACATATTGCTGCTTCTTAGAAATCAGTAGATATTGGGTCAGACCTGAAATTCTGTTATAAAGAACTTGGATTACGAGATTAGAAGAAACTCCTTGGGGAGGAAGGAATTATTGGAAGCTATGTAAATTGTGAGAGCTACCATGAAGAGCTGGGCAAGCCACATGAGCAAAAAGGGCATGTCTAGCCAGAGCAGAGTGGCCAGAGGAGAAGAAGATTAGAAGTAATTGGGAAACATAAGGAAACACTGAAGGAATTAGGGATTGGTTACAGAGGCTTGCAACAGCATTTACAAGTATCTGAAAAGCAAAGCACAAGCGAAGAGTGGTGGGGGGTGGGGTGGGACTCAAAACAAAGCTAATATTCTCTCTGTGGGGACTTATTCTGGTTGGATCCACAAAGGGTAGACCCAGGATCGATTCAGGGTAATTAGAGGGGTCTGTAACTTAGCCAAAGTAAGGAGGAACTTTCTAGCAATTTGGTTCTACCAGAGTGACCTACATCAGGAGAAACTATATCAGTAGTTTCCAGTCTCAGGGAGAATGTCAAAGCAAAGTCTGGATCATGTAATCAAGCATTGGAACAGTGTTGAATTTCATGACTTCTAAGGCCTTTCCAACCCTTCAAGTTAGTAAAGATCTGGCTTGGTTTGAGCATCTGGGCACACCCTGAACCCAGTCATGGGGCCATGCCTGCTTGATGTGTCACGATTCCACAAACCATTATTTTCTCCAGAAACTTTGGCAATGAAGATTAAATACAGATTTCATTTGATTAGCAAATAATGCCACCACATTCTACAATCTGACATTTTATTTCTAGGTATAGGACTTTATAAGAATAGGTACAACCTAATTCATTAGCTATTTTTATCAAGTGTTGTAGGTGTCCAGGTTAATAAAATGCAGAATTTGGACCTTGTGCATGGCATAAGTTTTCTATTTCATTAGTATCTTTCCATTTAAATTCCCAAAGTGTCCTCAAAATAGCTGGTTACTGGGTTTTGACTTGAGCCTTGGCCTGGCTGTTGATCTGCCCTCTAGCACTTCAGTCCTACTCTCTTACCCCCTGTTACATCCAGCACAGGAGGTTCTCATGGGGCTGATAGGGAAAAGGATTTTTGGCTTACTCAGGAGGCTACTGTAAGCATCCAATCAACACAGATACCCTGCCAGATTCTAAACCTGGGTAACCCATCCACATGCCACATGGCCTTTATCCACGCATACGGGAATAGTCCTCTTTTGCCATCCTAGAAAAGAAAAAAGTGTTGAATCTTACTGCTTCATCCCAGCTTCTGTTCCTGCCTCTTCAACATTCCATTTCTGCCTTTATCTGATTGCCTACTTTCATCCTCAGGCCCTTCACTCAATCTTTGACTTTGATTCTGCATGTTTTTCAGGATCAGAGTCTATACTTGGCCTCTGGGGCTCTTGCTCTGGGTGCTCTGAGTTACTCATCTACTTGATCAGCACCTGGTTTGAGTCACCATCCCACCTGACCAGTCCTTGGTACTGGCACATTCAGATGGATGTTCTTTTAGGCTTATCTTAAATATTCATGAAGATGGAGAGATAATAGCCTCATTTTAAATTACTATTGGTGAAGCTCAGAGATGGTGTTTCTAAATGCCAAGTAATAACATGTCACCTGTGCACATTTAGGTATTCTTAAAATAGGCTCATGCTTCTGGGTGGTTTCTATTTGAGTTCAATTTTCTGGGTCCCATCACACCAATGTCTTATACTATAATATTTTGGAGACCTTCATCTTGCATTGACTGAATCTTTAAGGAATATAAACAACAACGATGCTATGATTAAGTGGCATCAGTGTGGTCATCTAAGCCAATCGGCCAAAACAGGGTTATTTTTGACCTGACTCACAGGTTTACAAGAAAAATCTAAGTGGGTACCATTTTATTTGAAACTCTATCAGGCAAAAGCTTAAGCACAATGTTCTCCTAGAAGAAATGATTTCTCTTAAGAAAACTGAGATTTAAAAAATAATTTAATGAAAATTAAAGTAGAAAATCTGAATTTAAATGTGTGTACCAGTTATAGAGATATTCACAAAAAAAAAGGATATTAAAAAATTGAGATAAAGAAAAAAAGGACACACTTCAGCACCATGCCATATAGACGATAGATTTGTTTTTGGACAGGTTTAGAGAGTTCTAACCTTCTGTCTTCTAAATTTCCAATTAAAATGTGAGCACGGGGAGCAGGGGAATGTGTTTGTTTACACTTGGCAAAAACCGATTTCCTGTTTCTAAGAAAAAAAGCTTTCAAAGCTTTTTTGGACTTCAAATAGCTCTTGCAAAACAATATTTTGATGAGCTAAGTGTAAATGAATCAGAAACATATGGATTGGATTTCTATTGAGATACACATGGGTTTAAACATAAGCTGAAGAGAATGCCTGGTAAGTTATACTTGGAATTGATGAAAACCAAAATGTGGTAAATTTCTCAAAACTTATTTTGAGATACCTTATGTCCTTATACCCCCGGTCCAAACACTGGAGGTTTGCTCTCTTTTTAGGAAATCTTTTCTGAAAGGTAGAAGTTACTTGTTCTTTAATGGCGAATAGTTAAGTTTTAGCAAGAAGGCTTCAAAGCGATGTTATCACATACATTTACCTATCTGAGGAGTGAAGAATCCTTCAGGGCCACAAAAACAAATAAACTTCCATTTTCAATAATTTTTTTTTGCCCTTGCTTATCTCCATTTCCTTGACTTCAGAACAGAAATACGTAAGGATGGAGAGGATAATGAAGTCTCATGCTGAAAGTTTTGTTAAAACATGTATGCCTGACTACATCTATCTTATAAAGCTGGTTCCACAGTAATTCTAAAATGTTTTCTTTAGAGTGAATAACCTCAGATATATATTGTCCTTTATTCTACGTGATATTTAAAACTGCACTGGGATCCATCTTGATCAGAACACCTTGATATAATATAGTATGTATTTCATAGAGTTATAGGGGAATTGTATTGTTATGACAATAACTAATTTAGGCCTATAAATTCTCATACACAAAGAAATGATTACGTGATTGATGCTTTTCACACAACCCAATCTTTTCAGGGTCTCTGGGGTATGTGAAACAGTGGTATGAGAGAAATCTTTCTTAGTCACTCACCAACAAACCTGCATCAGATATTATTATTGTCTGAATCATGTCCCCTTAAATTCATATACTGAATTCCTAATCTCCAGCATCTCAGAATGTGCCTCTATTTGGAGGTAGGGTCGTTAAACAAATAAGAAACTTACAATGAGATCATTGAGGTAGACTCTAATCCAAGATGACTGGTATCTTCATAAGAAGAAGAGATTAGGACACACAAGCAGAAGGAAGGCCATGTGGAGACATCTATATATAAACCTGAGAAAGAAGCCTTAGAAGAAACTAATTCTACCAACACCTTGATCTTGGACCTTCAGCCTCCAGAACTGTGAGAAAATAAATTTTTGTTGCTTAAGCCAGCCAGTCTGTGGTCCTTTGTTATGGCAGCCCAAGCACAGTAACACACAGTTGTGAAGATATTTGCTCTCCACCATTTACAAATCATTATGACTGTTAACGACAGGTCAGAGTCTAATGTTTTCTTCTGTTGAACCCGAAGATCTCCTCCTAGATCCTAAGATTTTTTTCCATAATAGAAGTCATCAGGCTAAAATGCTGAGGCCTCTGAGATGACCAGCACACATGAAGACAGTTACTTAAGCCAATGCACAAGTCCGTGCTCCAGGCCCTATCATAATCTGTCTTTGGCATTCCTCTAGAAGTACCTGAATCCTATCCCTTTCCATAGCCAGATTCTATTATATGCCCAATTCCCTTGTGCTCAGTCATATTAAACTTTCACCTTCATTCCTTTCTGCTTAAGTTAGAACTCCGCTCCTAGTCTTTTCTCTCAGGTATGGCCTGACACCTCTATTGTAACCTCATAGTGAAGCATTGGATTTATGGCAAGTTGTATGCCCATCTGATTGTACCAATCAAGAACATGGTGGCGTTCTTGCCATGTTGTAGCTTAACTGCCACACTTTGTAGGCACATCTCCTTCATCTTCCTTTATTAGCTTGGCTGTATCTATCCATTCAGGGTGCCTGCTGCCTTTTCTAAACTGATCCGGATTTCCTTGCCAGCCAATGTCACCTCTACTGCATATCAACGGCAGCCTAGACTACTGGCTCTGGTATCAGATTGCCTGTGTTCTTGTTCTAACCTCTTCCATAATTATTCTGTGCCAAAGTTCCTCCATCTGAAAATAAGGATAATAATAGTAGTTAGTTCATAGCGTTGTTGGGGATTTGAATAGGATGGTATATGTGAAGGAATTTGAACAGAGTCTAGTATATTATAGAAGCTAAGTGAATGTTAACTAAATTCTTAAAAATTATAATGGCTACTCTAAGATGTAAAAACATATTTGATCTTTACAACAATCCTAGAAGGAGGAAATTATTTTAATCTTTTACAGATGGACTGAACAGAATCTAGTTGGATTTAAAACCCAAGGTTCTTATGTTCTTTCCAGCATAGTTCCCCCTCACAAGGACCAAGGAATTTGAGCCAAATCTAAGGACTCACTGCCACCTGATGGTTATAGCCATCAGAGCCATTGAGGAGAAAGATTCATTTTGGAGAGGGGATTAACATAACCACCACAATAGAGAAGCTTCTATACTATTCCTACAAGGATAGCTGAACCAAGTTTCCTATATTTAGAAGTAAATTCATATATATCATGGAGGTCCAAATCATAATCTGAGTAACAGATTTGCAATATATATATATATATATATATATATATATATATATATATCCATATTACACACTGAATTAACTGACCAGGACACTGAGGATATGTCAAAGGCTTTGAATCTTTGACTGAGTGATCTCACAATCGCAGCATTCTGAAGAGGTTCATTGGTACACTCATATCACATGTGGGAGCCTTGAACTGAGAAGCACAGCAGTACATTAAATTATCAAGGCCCTAAGCAAGCTGTGTTTGGGGTTCATTCTTCTTAGTTCATGCTTCTTACTCCTTCCTCATTGTAATTGGCTAACCACAGTATCATCTCTGTTGGGATTGGGTGTGGGGCCAATAAGCCAGAAAGAGTATAAGTAGGGGTTGATGTCTCTTGGGGTTAGAGTGATTGGAACTGTACCTATGAAGTGCAACTTCTTGTGCTGTTGTCACTTGTTTTATAAAGTTCTAACATACAAAATCATGTAGAAACTCAGCCAAAGACAGGTAGTACTATATCACAAGAAATTCTAAGATAAGAGGAACTATCTTCTCAAGAGCTAAGTGTAGGACAACATAGAAAGCTGATTTTATTTTATTATTTTATTTTATTTTAGATTTACCTTATCTATTTTGGAGAGAGAGAGAAAGAGAGCAGGGAGAGGGAGAGAGGGATATAAGTAGACTCCGTGCTGAGTGTGGGCCTGATGTGGGGGTAGCGTGGGGGTTCGAGCTCATGACCCTAAGATCAGACCTAAGCTGAAACTAAAAGCCAGCTGCTCAATGGACTGGGCCACCCAGGTACCTCTAGAAAGCTGATTTTAAATATCTTCTTCATCTATTTTCATCTTCTTATCTAACTGATCTTTATTGTTCTTCAAAATTGTAAGGGGTAAGGTTGGTAGCAATTTCCATATATTTCTCTAAGAAAGACACTCTCACAATGCAAAAATAAAAGAAAGAAAGAGAGAGAGAGAGAGAGAGAGAGAGAGAGAGATTGTATTGAGCTATCTATCACTCAATAAGACTAAAATAAGAATTATTTGCAAGAAGGTGTGTCTGTGTTGGATGGAAGGGGAAGGAGGCTGACAGGCAGGGACTCACCTTCAGGAAAAATAGATATATAATCAAGTCTATGTTTATTCAGAAGAATTTACTAACTGACTTCAACAATTTGCACATGAAGGTCACAAGACCTTGTGCTGATGATTTAGTTTCAGCTCAAAGTTACCACATACAGAGGCTGTCTTGTCCCTGAGCTTCTCAGTTAAAATAGCCTATATCTCTGACCTAACAATACTCTTTCCCATTGCTTATTTAAATTTTTTCAAAGTACTTGCCATCATCTGCAAGTGGCTTGTGTGTCTGAGTACAGTCATCCCCCCTTGCATGCTGGGGATCCTTTCCAAAACCGCCAGTGAATGCCTGAAACCCCAGAGAGTACTACACCTTATATACACCATGTTTTTTCTTACACATACAAGCCTCTGATAGAGTGTAATTTATAAATTAGTCACAGTAAGAGATACACAACACAACTAATAATAAAATAGAACAATTGTTATAATATATATTCACATGATGAGATGAAGTGAGGGGTATGATGCAGGCATGTGACATAGTGTTAGGCTACTATTGACCTGCTGACATATGTCAGAAGGAGGACCATCTGCTTCCAGACCGTGGCTGACTGTTGGGTAACTGAGACCACAGAAAACAAAACTGCAGATAAGGAAGGCTTTGTACTTATCATCTGATTTTCCCCACTAGAACATTGTGGGCTGCATGATCCAGGGACTCAGTTCATTGTACTTATTACTGTGCCCTTAACACATAGAACACCGTCTACCACAAAGGAGATCAACCTAATGGTTGCAAAATAATCAATAAATGATTGAATATCCACATCAAGAGAAATGTTTTCAAAGCAAAACACAAACCCGTATTTAATGAGATCCACCATTGGAAATGAAGCTAAATTAACACGCAGAATATCAGATAAAATGCATGGCTTTTTACTTACTCCATTGATTCATTCAACAAACATTTCCACAGCTCTTCTTGTGGGCCAAATGAGTACCTTGGAATTGGGATAGCAACATGTTAAGATACAGTTCCAGCTCAGAAGTAGGAGCTATATACTCATTATAAAATTTAAAAAAGGAAAAAAAAACTTACATAGAAAATGTATGCACCTAGTAAAAGCTCTTTGCTAGCACACTGTCATCTTAACCACTACCAAAGCATGTGAAAAAGGAATTTTTAACATACGCAAAAAAATTACTGCCAAAAACATGATAAGCTTGAGTATATAATGAAGTTCTAGAATACAAATGGTTTTTATTGACTGATAGTTGAGTATCAGATCAGATATAATCCAATTCTAATTATGTTTTTTAATGTTACTAAGAAGATACTTATTTCATATGGCAGGAAGTTTTGGTAGGAAAATTATGTGAATTTCTTGGCACTCAGAAAAGTTTCGCAAAACCAAAGATATCTTTTGTTAATTGAAATATTATTCATATTAGTGGTTTCTCTATATATTTTTTAAATCTCATGGAATACAAAATGATATTTTCTAAAATGGGAAGTAAATTTCCTGGTTTGAATTGTGTCCCTCAAAAAAGATATGTTTGGGTCCAGTCCATCAGAATGTGACCTGTTTTAGAGATAGGATCTTCCAGGGGTAATCAAATTAAATGAGGTCATGAGGGTGGGCCTATGATAAAAAGAAAATCTGGACACAGACATGCACAGGGACACAATGCCATGTGAGGTTTAGAGTTATGCTACTACAAGCCAAGGAACCACCAGAAGCTAGGAGATAGGCTACAAGAAATCCTTCCCCAGAGCCTTCAAAGAAGCATGGAATGGGATGCCTGGGTGCCTCAGCAAATGAGCGTCTGCCTTCGTCCCAGAAGGTGATCCTGGAGATCCGGGATCGAGTCCCCCTTCAGGCTCCTTGCGAGGAGCCTGCTTCTCCCTCTGCCTGTGTCTCTGCCTCTCTTTCTGTCTCTCATGAATACATAAAATCTTAAAAAGAAAAAGAAAAAGAAGCATGGAACTACATAAACTTTGATTTTGGACTTAAGTCCCCAGAACTGTGAGATGATAAATTTCTGGTGTTGAAGCCACTGAGTCTGAGGAACTTTGTTACATTAGATTGGAATTAAGACAACTGATACAATTAATTCCTGATTGAATGGTTTTTCTAGTCTTAGTAACCATTTATTTTTCAATTGGAAAAGACTAAATTGCTGAAATTTCATAAAGTGCTTTCAAGATAAAATACGCTATTGCATTAGATTATTACTATTATTTGAGAGACTCAGTGAATGTAACTTCAAAACAAGCGGGTCATGTAAACAGCAAAAGAGTTACTTAATTATTGCCAAAGATGCCAAAAATATATTTTTAACATCTCAAAATTCTGTTCTGATTATTTAAAAATTCTGAACACAAGCCAAATAAACACGCAGTAATCAAAGAGTAAAACTTCAACACATAGACTAAATCTAATATAAAATATTTAAAGTAACAGAATATTTTCCTTAAAATCATGAGAAAGTAATCATTCAGACATAACTGACATTATTTAACATTGCTTTATGATCAGAATCAATGTAAGAAGGTAAAGAAAATAAATAGTGTGTGTAGGTATTATAGAGGAGAAACCAAAAGTCATCACTTTTTCTAAATAGACTTTTCTATGTGAAGACTGAAGAAAATCAACTGAAACACTATTAGAAGTAACAACAAAACTTATTATCACTTATTATTATCACTTATTATTCAAAATAAGCCTATATTGTATATACATATAAAATACCTATTATATACAATAAATATGAATATATAAAGTAAAAACAGCAAAGTAATTCATTTCATAAGAAATATACATGGCCAGGGGCGCCTGGGTGGCTCAGTCAGTTGAGCATCTGACTTTAGCTCAGGTCATGGTCTCAGGGTCCTGGGATCCAGCCCCATGTTAGGCTCCGCACTCAGCAGGGGGTCTGCTTCTCCCTCTCCCTCTGACCCACCCCCCTCCCACCCCAGTAGCTCCTGCTCTCTTCCACATTTATTTGTCTCAAATAAATACATAAAATCTTTTAAAAAAAGATGCTGGTTTCTTAACTCATTTTCCCCATATTTAAACAACTATACAGTTGAATAACTGGATATGTAGATAAAGTAAAGTAAGACAAATATTATTTTTCTAATTATCTGAAGTCTTACAAACTCCAATAATCTAACCCACTACTACATGTCCTTTCAAATATTTGTCTAGAATTTATTTAAATATGTATCTTCTTTCCAAATAGGATTACACTACATATTCTTTTGAAATCTGCTTTATAAGAAGAAATTCTGCTTTATATTTAATATAACAAGGATGTTCATGTATACTATCATTTTTATGCTTTCATGGTATTTTACCACATGAATGCACCATTGCTTATTAAGTTTATCCCTTCATTTTAGTTATTCAAGGTAGTTATTTTTTAATCATTGCAAACAAGGTTCAAAAAGCAACCATATGCAGATACATGTGTATCCTAACAGGAAAAACACATCTATCTTAGTTCCTAAAGATAGATTTTTGGGAGTGAAGTTAAGGAACCAATAGAAAAAAATCCAAATTCCAGAATTCCCCTAACACACTCACCTGCACAAACATTTACAAGCCTACAAAGATTTATCTATAATGCAGACTCAGGGAAGCATTTGTATAACAGCAAAAATTGCTAATGTATAAAATACACAATAATGCTTTTTTTTTTTGCTTTTCTAAATAGCACTGTTACTGAATACTGCATTATAGTATCATGGTGTAGAAAGCGATTATATGAGATGGTTGTGATGTTCTCAGTGTCAAATCAGGTTACAAAGAAAAGTAGCAATATCGACTGTGAGGGATTTTGCTTGGAGAGATGATGAATACCTTATTTTATTGATTGTGCTTTCTTCATTTGCAGCAGTTGCTTCAATGGACCTTTACCTAGTGACGCCATTCTTTTATGTGTGGTGGCCAGTTCAAGGTCTTGAACACCCTCTTCTTCCTCTCTCTTCATGCAGTGGATTTTCCAAACCCTTCTTTTCCTGAAAATCCAGACTTATCCCTACCAGCTTGATGAAGTCCTTTCCATGTACTGCAGCCCCAGCCAAGCAACCGCATCCCTGGGTTTTTCATCACTGACTCCACGCTGCCCTTTGCAGATGTGCTGATTGTCACTTCCAGTCAGTCCCCCAATGCTTCCACATCAGTACTTGCACACCGCGGAAGGCAGAGGCCCAGCAGAGAGGATGGGCAGGAAACATGTAACGCAATCAGAAATCTCAATGTCCTGTTGATTTTAATATCCGTATGAATTTTATTAAGACACCCAGCTACAGTCTGAAAGGCAACTTCTGCCTTTTTTAGTAAACCTTCGGAATAGAGGAAGAGAGAAAGAGATGATAGTTTGTCATGTGAGGCATAACTTTATTTCCTGTTCTCTTGCCTTGGGGGTTCACATATCTAAAGGCTATAAGTGACAGAACTAGAGAGCCAGTGTAGAATTATCATTGAGATGTCAACTACTTATGGTACAGGATGACATGTGAATGGCAATTCCAACTGCAGCCTCTTCTCACCTTTTTAAAATGCCAACAAGTTCATCAAAAGGATAAGTGCCATCAAGACTATCACTTTAATTTGTAAAGAATTGATGCAAATTATAAGGCACATAGAACATGACTGGGAGACTATCCAGAGTTTTTAAAAAGATGACAGTGGGTTCTATTTAATTTTTTTAAAAATACCATACAAAAAAGAAGAAAAAAAAATGGAAAGGCCTTTTGTGCTCGTCCTGTACCTGTCTCAGTTCAAGTTTGTATGGCAAGCATCAATCTGAGCACATATGTCCCATTCCCTTTGATCATTCTGGGCTCTGCAGTAATGATTCTTTTTCTCACTTTCCATCATCCCACCTTTTCCATATCTAGGTTGAAACCATAGACATTGGAAACAGTGGGGTAGGAAGTAGAGGAGTGCAGATGGTGGTGCAATACTATCCTAGGCTTTTCTTCCTATGGTTTAGGGGCTGGGTGTCCATTCTTTTATTTTATGTGAATTAGTAACTGAATGCTGATTTGCCTAAAGGGGGGTTGTTACATAAACAATGCCCTCTTCATTGAACTGTTACCCTTTTATAATTTGGAAAATTAAGGAAGGGTGTTGAAGAGGATGTGAGTGGGTGAGAAAGAAATGTGACAGGGTGAAAAACACATCAATTCCTGAATTTCATAACATATGATAAAAGTTGGTATGTTGTTCCTTTCAATAAAACATGAGCCAAACGTTAAGCTGCTTCTGAGTTACAGAAAGGTAATCTGTCTTTTAGTATTTAAAGAGAAATGGCAGACTTTTGGAGAGACACATCAGCACTAGAATGCAGAATTCATCCTGTTGAAACCTCCTATCAGTGTACCATTCTCCAGGGAAATTTTCAACAATAATTTAACACATCTATAATAAAATGTAAAGAAGAGGCAAGAAATGTTCAAACCTGTATGCATAACATCTCATAATTTAATCATAAATGTACGATGCCAGAGCTACACTGATAATAAATTTGTACTTGACTTAAAATGTTCTGATGTATCTCATGAAAGATAGTGCATGAAGCATGTAGTTTATGTGTATCCAAAATAAGAGTTTACACTGCACATTCTTTTATTCTGAGGCATTGGAAAAAAGTGATGTATTTTTAGTTTTATCTCTTAGCTATAATTATGTATAAATAGTACTTTTTATTTCTATAATTTGGTATAACTAACTGTAAAAAATGATCACAAGAGATCCCAGAATATGAACACTTGAAAGTTGAAAAGATAAAAATAATATAGAGTTTCCCTACAAATTTTAGGAAACATGTGAAAGAGTGATGATTGGTTTCAATTTAACACCATAAAAAAACTAAGGAAAGGAGAATTAATTTCCATTATATTCTGAAGTTAAATTCTATAAACATCACCCAGTGGATAAAAGAGCCATTTAATGGTCAGGAAAAAAACAAAACAAAAAACCCTCAACATTTGGCATGAAAAGTTCTTTCATAATTTTGAACTAAATTGGAAGATTCTTGACTTTATTCCTAAATGACTCTGTCTCTTTCTCTTCTCTATGTCTCTCTATTACACACACACACACATACACACACACAGAGTCATTTTATAAAGGCAAATAAAGTTATCATGTGTAGCACGTTATAAAGACAGAAGTATATTGTGAGTATCCCTAAGCTAAGGGCGTTAGGATGCAACCCCCTGTACTCTTTGTTAGGTAAGCATCTCTGCTATTTTGGCAAAAATAATGTAACACCATTTAACAACTACCTAAAAAGAGAGTGAGTAAATTGATCAATGAGTATATGAGATCCACGGTTGGTCCTAGAAGCAAAGTTATAATGAGAGCTAAATTTTAAAGATAATTCTTAATTAATATGGTACAGAAACTCCCTAGAATCTGGATAATTTCAGGGCCTGGCAACATTACTGTAGAGAAGTTGGCACACTTGTATCCCGAAATACAAATAGTCATTGTTGTAAAACTCCTAGGCAACACCAACCCAAATGTCAACCATTGTTGAAATGGGTAAATAAATTGTGATCTACTCATAAGATGATAATGAATTTCAGCTCAACACAACATAACCTCCCAACTCACTATCCTGAGGGACTCTTTTTTTCTTTTTTTCTTTTCTTTTCTTTTCTTTTCTTCTCTTTTTCTTTTTCTTTTTCTTTTCTTTTTTTTTTTCTTTTTCTTTTTTTTAGTTTTCTGGCCAAAAGTTGAGCTCTTCTCAAAGATAACACTGTCCACGGGTGTGATGGGGCTATGGAGGTAACCCTCTGGTCAAAGATGGAAAATGAAGTGTGAAGGGAATAAATAGGAGACTCACCACCTATTGGCCATTCTCTAAATTTTAACTTATGCTCAATTTGCCTTCTACTGGTTTACTTTCCAGGGTCCTCAAGTGTGCCCAGAGGTTGATTTTTCTTCAGTGAGAGACAGTGTGTTTCATCCTTCTTGGCTGATGATAGAACTGATTTTCCTTTAAGTGCATGCAGATTCTGATGTGATATTCTCATTTTTATTTCTGTCACCGTTCTGTGAATTTGAGGCATCTTTGTCTCTTTGTTTTTTTTTTAAATCAGTCTTGTTAGAAATATATCAGCTTAATTAATCTTTTCAAAGAACTGACTTTGATTTTGTGATTTTCTTTATTGTGTGCCAGATTTTTTATTTTTATTATTCTTATTTTTATACTTTCTTACATTTAGGGAAAAAATGTTTCCAGCTTTATTGAGGCACAATGAACAAACAAAAATTGTATTCCTTTAAGGTGTACAATGTGATGATTTGATAAATGTATATATGTGAAACGATTACCACTATCAAAATAATGAAACAACCATAACCTCACACAGTTACCATTTGCGTGTGTGTGTGTGTGTGTGTATGGTAAAAAACATACAGGATTTACTCTTTTAAACAAATTTTAAGTGTAGAATACTGTGCTATTAACTATTGTCACTATACTGCATGTTAACCCCCTCAGAGCTTATCCATCCTGTAAGTGAAAGTTTGATTAACATCTCTCTCCCCATTTTCCTACTCCCTGCCCTTAGCAACACTATTCTACTCTCTGTTTCTGCGAGTTGAACTGTTTTGGGTTCATGTCCACTTTAAGTAAGATCATTAAATATTTGTCCTTCTGTCTCTGGCTTATTTAACTTAGCATAAGGTTCTCTAAGTTCATCCATATTGTTAAAAATGGCAGAATTGTTTCTTTCTTTCTTTCTTGGTGACTGAGTAATATTCCAGTGTGTGTGTGTGTGTGTGCGTGCGTGTGTTACATTTTCTTTATCCATTCATCTCCTGATGGACAGTAAAGTTGTTTCCATATCTTGGCTACTATAAATAATACTGCAATGAATACTGCAATGAGATAACAATTTCATTTCCTTCAAATATATACCCAAAAGTGGAATTGCTGGATTATATGGTAGTTATACTTTTATTTTTTGGGGAAATATCCATTCTATTTCCATATTGGCTGTACCAATTTATATTCCCACCAACAGTGCACACAAGTTCCCTTTACTCCACATCTTCAGCATACTATTATCTCTTGTCTTTTTGGCAATAGCCGTCCTAACAGGTGTGAGGTGATATCTCATTATGATTTTGATTTTCATTCCCCTGGTTAGTGATGTTGGGCACATTTTCATGTACCTATTAGACATTTGACATGCCTCACATGATACACAAAATTAACTCAGAACGAGCTAAAGTTACTTACCTAGCATTCTAAAAGAACATAGGATAAAAATCTTTGTGATTTTCAGTTAGGCAAAAATGTCCTCAACTAGACATAACAAGCCCAAACACAGTGAAAAACATAATAAAATTAGACCCCATCCATATTACAAGTTTTGCTCTTCAAAAGATATAGTTAAGAAAACAATAAGGTTTTTGCAAAACCCTTGACAAAGTACTTTTTTACCAGAGCATATATGGAATTCTTACAACACAATAAGAGAAATAACACAAAAAAATGGTTAAATGATGGGAACACACACTTGCAAAATAAAGTGTTTGTCAATAAGCACAAGGAAAGATGTTCAGCATTGTTAGTCATCAGAAAAAAACACAGAAGAAAGACATAATGACATATCACTGCATACGCACCAGAATGGCTCATGTTAAATCTGACCATACCAAGCACTGGTAAGGATGTGGAACACCAGGAAATCTCATTAATGCTCATGGGAATGCACAATGGGACCCATTAGCATGTGACTCAGCAATTCCACTTTTAAGTAGATACCCAACAGAAATAAAACCTAGTCCCACAAAAAGAAGTCTTTGCAAATCTTCTTAGAAATATGATCATAAAAGTCCAAACTGTAAGCAACTCAAATAGCCATCAGCTGATGAATGGATAGACAAATTGTGATAAGTTCATACTGCGAATGTTGTTCAGTGATGGAAACAAGAGAAATATTGACGTATGTAAGAATGTGGATAGCTCTAAAACAAGCATGTTAGGTGGGGGAAGACAATCACACACAGACACACAAAAACATATTGTATAGTTATATATCAATGATACTCTAGAAGACATAAATATCGTTACAAAAAATCAGTGTTGATGCTGGGTTTGGTGGTGTAGTATAGCAAGTATTCCAGAAAGATATAGGAAAAACAAACCATCCTGCATTTTTATTATGGTGATGACTGTGGGATATATTTACCAATATTCTTCAGATTGTACACTTAAGATTGGTAAATTATGCTGTATATAAATTATGCCATAACATCAACAAATATGTCACAGTGACTGCTGATGTAGAAAGAACTATGCTAGTACATGCAAACAAGTGTCTTTGCTTGGATTTTAGGGTGTATCTGTCTACAGGAATAGGGCTGTCATAACAAAGACTACAGATGAGATGTCTTAAACAAAAGAAATTTATTTTCTCACGGTTCAGGAGGTTGGAAGTCCAAGGGCAAGTTGTCAGCCAGTTTGGTTTTTCCCAAGGCCTCTCACCTTGGCTTAGAGATGGTCATCTTCTGGCTGTGTCCTCACTGCCTTTTCTCTGTGTGCTTGCATCCCTGGTGTCCCGTCCTCTTCTTGTAAGGACTCTGGTCATATCAGATTATAGTCTCACTCATATAACCTCAGTTAACCTTAATTACCTATTGAAAGACTCAATCTCCAAATACACATTAGGGGTTAGAGCTTCAAGATGAATTTTGAGGGGCCAGTAAATCTTTCGAAATATATTTGAGAAAAAAAGTCTGTACTTTCTAGTACTTGCATAATGGGTGCATCAAAAAAAAAATTGCAGATGCTAACCTGGTAATTACATTCCAGCTAGTATATAAATTCTGTAACTCTGGAAGTCACTTGAGGAGTCCTCATGGAACCACATATTTCAAAAGATAAGATGAAAGTTAAATTTGAGATTTTATAATGAGGAATCTTGAAAGTTAACCTAATTATATGGTCTCATTTGACAAAAATGAAAAAAAAATAAGCAAATAAAATCGTTGAGTTAAGGCTCATAACCTCTTGAACTCAAAGCAGGATCTAGGAGAGTATACTTAATAGTATTATCACTATGAGATTAGACATAGATTTTGGTCTGTTCTTCTAAATATTTAATTTAGTAACCATAAAATTAGTATTAATGAAAGAAAATAATGTCTCATATTTTCATATTTTTCATACTGATTCCTGACTTTACAAAATAATACTTTCCCAAGACATGTAACATCATTCTAAACCTATGAGAAAAAGATTTTCAAGGAATTACTCTTGGGATTACTTAGGAAAAGCAATCAATCTTTTCAGGAAACAACTATGCAGTAAAAAAGGAAATGAAATTCCAGATAGCATATTTATGATGACATTACAGAAGTTTCAAACAATTAAAAATATGAATTAATTGAGTGTCAATGGTGAATAGCAAAGGTAAACAGAATTCTTGCTGGGATAAGATAATGAGTTTGATGATATGAATACACACTGCATGTATTATTATATTGTGGAATTTTAGCATTAAAATTTGCCATTTACAAACTCCAGAGGAATATTAGAATAGTAGTAGTGATGCTTTGAAATATACCTGTAGACATTATATTCTGATCTAAACATATTAGTCAAAGGATAATATTCCACTGGCAAGTTTCTCAGCAAAAAAGAAAAAAATCGGTTTCATATGTGTTATAGACTGAACACACAGGATGATTAAATTTACTTTTCACTCCAACTACTTCATATTGGAAGGGCACATTTACTATATCTCTTAACTTCTGCACATTAATATCGAAACAAATGTAAAGGTCAATTTAGTCACATGATACATCTCATTTATAGCATCTCTTCTTTATTAGGAAGATTAATTTTATACAAAATTCATTGAATTCCAAGAAGATTTAGTACTGCTTTTTTGCAACTACGTTTGTTTTCCAACTGAAGCTGAGAAAGAAAGGAAAGATGAAAAAGGCAAAGCAACTTTTTTTTTAACCTTATGAATACTAGTAGAACTTCCTTAGCTTGATAATCCACTTTTGTGCTGTCCGATAAAGTAGCTATCAGGCACACATGGCTATTGTGCACTTGAAGTGTGCCTCAACCTAATGAGGATGTCCTGTAAGTGTAAAGTTCACACTCAAATTTGAAAACTTCTATAAAAAGAAAGAGTGTAGTCTATTAATCAATTTTTTTTCATTTTGTGTTAAAGTGAATATTTTGGACATATTTGGATATATGCGTATATAGCACATACATTGGATTAAGTAATGTATATTACAAATTGGTTTCTTTTTAGTTTTTTTCTTTTAATTTAGCTACTAGAAAATTTTAAATTACACATTAAGTTTTTTTTTTTTTAAACATCTTAAAACCAATGAGTTATCTGATAAATGAGTTTGAGAAAGGAAGTGGCATGTGGAGTTAAGGGACTGTATCATTTGGTGCATAAGATACCTGCAAGAAGGCTGTATCCTTTCTTCCCATCTGGACACCTCAGAGGCTCACTGACCCGGGTTCAACACTGTATGCCTAATTCTGGAGGTCAGTAGGAGGCTCCTTCTGCTCTCTCTAATTTAGATTTTTTCTATTATAAATCTGTATTTTGGTTTGTCAAAATAGGTGAAAAGGAAAAGAAAGTCCATATAAAGAAATATAAATGCTTCTAATATTTAATATTTATAGGAATGAGCCATAATATATTCCTAAGTTTTGTACATATTTGCATGTAAAATGCTTCTGATATGTAGAAAAAATTTTCTCTATTCTGTACTAATTCCATTTGGAACCATAGCCATTTTCCCAATTTTCAAAGACTTCTTAACTGAAAAGCTTTAGCACGGCTTTGTACATTGAGTTTTTTATTTTCTTTATCCCAAGTATTGTGATCATCTGCTAGGGTTTCAGAGAATGGAGAGCTTGTTAGGATATATGACAAGATATGCTGAAAGCAAATGACTCAGATGTTGAAAAATAAGATTAGTGCAAGCCTATTCCACTCTTAGTAAATTATGTATATTTTTTGCCCACTGGCATAACTACCTCTTTTTCATACCTGATTTGACACATACAGAGAGCATATTATTCATTGAGCTTCAGTATCTGTCATCTCCAATTATGTGAAATTGAGTGGTGCGTTTGCAGCCAAGTCTCCCAAGCATTTTCTTGATCTTTACATTCTTGTAATTCTAGCTCAAATTATAGACAGATTTCCCCAAAACATAAATGGTAAGGTGTTTAAATAGATAATAGTGATTCTTAAAAATGTAAGAATGGACATGATTAAGCAGTAGTTTTTTTTTTTTTTAAGTATATTAAATAGGTATTTCCTTAGTCTACGGAAGTTTTTTGACCTATTGTCACTTTTAATAATGTTTTATGTTTCCGGAGTATATTACACTAGATACTGAGTCCTGTAGTTAGAACAGAGTCAGAGTATCTATTGAAATATATTATTTGATGGGTGAGGATAAATCATGGTCTCACTACATCTGTGATATCTGTTGGCTTAAGAATATGTGACACTAATAATGAAAAATGCTAAGATCTGACAAAAGATTTGGTTCATTATTATCCTTTATGTTCTTCTATATGCTAGATATATTTCATTTAGCAATCCTATTTAGAGGTTTGTAATGTGGCCATAAAATTTGTTCTGAATTGGATTTTCAACACCATTTACTATATACAAATATGAAAAATATATTTTCCTTAAATGTCTCATGCTATTAATTCAGCTCAATTAGTGATTATGTCTTCCAAAGCACTACAATTAAGGAAATGAATATTTCTATAAGGAGGTAAGACATATTACATTTCATGGGGCCTGCTGAGATCCACGTAGACAGCAAGAAAGTTAGAAATCTCAAAGCTTATACTATAATATCATTGATCTTCTTGTCCCACATGACTCCTCTGTCACAAAAATGCTGAGACTAACTGACTATACAGGGCTTTACAACATAGATCTGGGTGTACTTGTCCATCCCACAAAGCTTAAACTAAATTAGACAAATATACATTACCTAAACTAAGTACTAGGCACTACATTAGGAATGAATGGAAACATCAATATGAGACATTCCAACAATGAAGTAGGTGATGAGTGGAACAATGATAAAGAAAGAAATGCAGAAATAAATAATAAAAGTCAGGACTATTTGTAATTGCAAAACAGGAGTCAGGATGCTATAGATTTTCAGTGGAGGGATGGTTGATAGATGTCTGGGACACTCAGAGCGTATATTCTGTATTTAGTTGTCCTTTGGAATTTGTTGAAATGTGCTTTATAGCCCAATATATGGTCAATATTCATTGATATTCTATGCAGGTTTGAAAAGAATGTATAGCTCTCAAATGTTGGATAAACTTTTCACACATATGTATCAAATGAAGCTTGGTAATTGTGTTCAAATATTGTATACCCTTCTCCCCTCGGGGCTTTCTTTTCCTTTTCCGCTGCTCTATTGATCAGCCACTGAAAGAGGTGCATCCGTTCATTTGTCATTACAGTGTGAATTTTTGCTTTAAATATTTTGAATTTCTGGCAGGAACAGAATAAGACTGAAGATAAAGAGACACTGCAGGAAGGTTTGCAAGATTTAATGCAAGGCTGACCCAAGAGATTGGTGATGACAGTAAAGTGGAGGGAATTCAGGAGAGAAGGGTGCTTGGAGAGGTCTGGCTTCTCCAGAGGAATTTAATCAATGAAAACACTTGATTGGCGCTGTTTTTTATTATTCCTGCTTTATCCTGGACCATGGAAGAATTCTGTGAAAAGGTCCAACAATTTAGAGAGACAATTGATCAGATGCAGGTATTCTCAGGAAACATTCTGTATAGTTAATGATACCATGTGTATATCTGAGACCTAAAGGGTCCTGCATATTAACATGTTTCTAAGAAAATCAAAGTTTATTACATGTAATAATTAAGTAGTGGAATGAAGGTACTGAATTTATGTATTGTGATTATACTATTTGATGTAAGCTATGAAAAATATTCCAAAAATCTATTGCTGTAACATCATTCATAAGCTACAGTTTATAATTTGTGAGCCAGATATATGTGGGCATTTATTCACATACACACGCGTACATATATTTAAATTACATTAACATGTATAGATTTTATATGTACACAATAGGTAAGCTTTTCATCTGCAGTAAATCCTAACCACTTGAGACATCCAGTCATCTCCTTATTCTGGGAAAATGGCAGATTAGAAGAACCAGCCTATTACTAGATCCGTGTTTAATGATCCCTTAATACAATTCGGATAAAATACAGAGTTTAGAGACCTAGTCTTTGCCCTCAAGAGATTTGTAGGTTACAGAAAGGAAGCTTCATACCAGCTTCCCATGTAGATATTCATACTAAATCACTTAATAGGATTTTTATTCTCAAGTGATTATGTTTGTCTCATAGAAAGTAGGCCATATTTTGCTTTCTTCTTAAGGATCATTCGCTTTTTGATATGAACTGTAGACAATGAAGTCTGTCTCTTATATTCTCTTAAGAGAAGGACCATTGCTCTTGTGGTGCTGATCACCAGTAGCCTTTAGCTGTCAACTGTTTCAGGGTCCCCCACAGTGACAGGGATCCCTGGCTGACATAATGCCTTTCCTGGGGTAGCCCAAATCCAGGGACTGACCTCTGGGGGGTGCCAAAGGCTAGTCATTCTTTCTCACTGAGGGACAAGTCTGACAGACTCGTCACCTGTACTCCAGAGCTCTCTACATGCTTGGTCAAGGCTTTGCTGAGGTTGCCTCAAAGGCTGACTTCTCTTTTTCAGCCCAACCAACCTGCTAGCCCCTCCACTTCTTAGGCATTGATGGCCTGATAAACACCCTTCCCACCATAGTATGCTTGCCTTCTGTTCCTAAAGATTATAATCTGCAGCAATCTA
Source organism: Nyctereutes procyonoides (assembly GCF_905146905.1). Lineage (NCBI taxonomy): Eukaryota > Metazoa > Chordata > Mammalia > Carnivora > Canidae > Nyctereutes > Nyctereutes procyonoides. The sequence goes on along the minus strand of NW_026575133.1, from coordinate 46,039,025 downwards.
AAAATTGAAAGTAGAAAATGCTTATAAAATGGGAAAAGAAATGGTTTCTCTGTGACATCTGTTTTTCTGTGTCTCAGGTTATGAGGATGTAAATAATTCGTTAAAAGTCTCTCTCATGCTTTTAGATGTTTATTTCTTTAAAGCTACACAACTGAACATAACCTCTGTTGGCTTTTGCAGCCCCAGGTGCAAATTTGCAAGTGACATTTCACCCCTTGCTGCTACTGTGGCAACCTCTTCTCTAGTAAATCAGAATAAGGGGAGTCGAGTGCATCCTCTGTAACTGTCAAGTTGGCTCTGCTGGTATTATCTCCTTTGAAATTCTTGCAAGAAGAAGATCAAAGGTAGCTCAGATCTTCATCTTAAACCAGAGATTATGAGTCAACCAGGGCTGGCCCTAGACAAATATCTGGTGTGTATTGAGTCATACAGTCATACAGTGAGTCAGTGTTCTAATCAGGGGCAGAGTAAATCAGTCGAAGTTCCTTGCTCACCATGGCAAATTTGCAAGTGCTCTTTTCAGAAAGCACACAGATGTGCACTCTTTTGGCATATTTGGTTTTGTTTGTACATTATTATGTTTTTCTTCCCACTACCACAAGACAGAGATATTAACTATAGTCAAAAAATAAAGTTATAATGGGGACCCTGAGTGATTCAGTTGGTTTAGTGTCTGACTTCAGCCCAGATCATGATCTCAGGTTCCTGGGATGGATCCTTAATGTCCTTGGGCTCCGTGCTCAGCAGGGAGTCTGCTTCTCTCTCTCCCTCTGCCATTGCCCACACTCCCACTCCTTCTCTCTCCTCTCTCTCTTTCTCTTTCTCTCTCTCCCCCAAATAAATAAAATCCTAAAAAAAAAAATGGTTGTAAGCCCCTGGCAGGCTAAAATTGAGAACAAGACATCAAAGGGATGTCTGCCTCTCTACTTTTAGAGGTAAAAGTGGCTATTTCATAGCTAGGGAAGGAGAGAAACAGGGACATGAAGTGCTTCACCTCAGATCATAAACCAAGGAGGTGGCAAAACTTGGGCTAGAATCCAAATATAGTGGCTAATGTTTAACCACATCATACTGCTTTCATTCAGACTTCTTTGGTTGGTTGGTATTGATTAACCAAAAAGACTTTTCTTCAAAATTCAACATTCCACTGATATTTATCAAGAACTTACCACATGTCTGGTACTGTTTCAGGCAGTGTGTAGAATAGTAGATTAGATGGACAAGTTTTTGTTGTCAAGGAGTTTACTTTCCAGCAAAGATCAATTTTCCTTCCTGCTGAAAGCCACTTAGAACATATCAATTTTAAAAAGGTGCTTAAATACAAAAGATAATGACAGAGACAACTTTGGCTACTTTTCTATTGGCACTTGCTCTACCAGGCTAGCATAAGGACTTGCCACTGATGGTTAGCAATGGGCACAGGATGCCTGGTCACCATTTTTGATAACTGTGCTTAAAGGTATTGTGCCATCCCGTTCCAAAACAAAAAAACAAAAAACAAAAACAACAACAACAGCAAAAAAATGTTTTTATTAAACGCGACTTGAGGTAGAAGAATGGCAATGGACTGGCCATGTTTTTTTTTCTAAATTTAAGCAAAATTTGCACTATAATACTTAAAAAGTAACTTCTTGTTTTTTTCTTTGCAGAAGACCTCACAGTTCATTTGTCAGAGCAGCTGATGGCCAGTTCCAGTGCATAATGAATTGTCAATGGTGAGAAGTATTTGGTAAGGAGGCTCAAAAATTCATGGACTCTATGGATCTATGGAATATAGAAAATAATGGGTCCTCAGAAAGGTCATCCATTGACCGATTTTGCTCTTCTCGTTTTATAGCACCCTGTGCATCTCATCTTTTTCATATCACTTATTACAATTAATATTCATCATATTCAATTACTTATTTAAAAGATTTTTAAAGCACAGTTACATAGTTTCCAGTAGGGACTCAGGGCCAATCTATTATGGCTCATATCCTGCTGGCATAACCGACTAGCAGTGCAGACCTGGAATATCACTAACCTCCTCTGCATCAACTCCTCATATGTAAAATAAGAACACCACCTCACTCATAAAGCTATTTGAGATTCAGATGAGTTAATACCTGTAAAATGCTTAAAACAGTGCCTAGTATATAATAAGGATTATATGACTATTTATAAAATTAATAAAAATAGAATCTTTTCTTTGAATAATAGGAAGAGGAAAATTTATATGTTAGTGACTGCTAATATTTTCCTTTCCTATAACTATGGTTGCATGTTGAGTTGTTCAATACATCACTCTAATAAATGAATGAATGAAAATTTTGAGGCCAAAAATGGTAAAACAATCTACTCAAGATCACTCATCTTAGTGCTATAGGTTCTTCGGTGATATAATAGGGCCAGTGCTACTACTGATTCAATGTATCTCCCTTGGTGCTGCACAAACATTTCATTTGACATGAGAGCAGTCCTAAAATTTAGGAATCTAGTCTCTAATTCACAGATTAGCCAATGACATTTGAAGAGGTTAAATAACTTACCCAAAGGAAAGAGTTCAAACAGAGTCTAGGATCAAATCTGAGACATTGTGATGCCAAGTCCATGTTCTTGCCCTGCAACTCAGTTGTATGTTGAGAGAACATTTGGTGATAACAGGTAGGGAAGATTGAAATCTGCAGGGGAAACTTGCAGAGGCATAAGAAAAATATATATATAACAACAGGACATATGCTAGAAGGATTTGTCTTTCAAAAGACATCTCATCTCCTGGATTCCTTTCTAAGCCAATGTCAAGCCCAGTGATTTTAGCAATATTCCACATGATTTGCTGATATCTTTTACTAATGTCAATTCATTGCAAAACTAGAGACAAAGTCAGTGTAGCTCAGTCTGTAAAACATACTTAAGCAAACTATTAGTACTTTCAAAGTCCAGGATTCACAAAAAAATATATGCTATCTTCTCAATGAGAAATTTAAGAGGAATAACTTTAATTTGATATTGCACAAATGTATTAAAATCAAGTAAAAAATCATTACATTCATAGTCATAAATCATGGTGTATAAATCATAATCCATAAGCCATGTTCTCAGATCTACAATTTTGGAAAGTAGAGTAAAATTGGGAAAAGAGCCTTTTGGACAACTGTCAACAATGATGCTAAGCTACTCAAGGAATCCTCTGATGAGGCTAGGAATTCTGTGCCTGAAGAATGAAAGCAGCAAAATTTCTAGAAGGATGGAATTAACTTGTGTGAGCACATTATCTATTCTTCCTAAGGTACTGGGTACTGTTAGACTCCATTTTACATTAAAAAACAACAACAAAAAATATTTTATTTATTTATTTGACAGAGACAAAGCAAGCGTGAGCAGGGGGTGGGGAGATGCAGAGTGAGCAGGAAAAGCAAACACCCTCGTCCCCACAGCTGAGCAAGTTGCCTAACGGGGGGCTCGATCCCAGGACCCTGAGATCATGACCTCAGCTAAATTCAGCCACTTAACCAACTGAGCCACCCAGGCGCCCCTGTAATTGGATTATTGCAGGGCATATGGAGCAATAATAAAGATGATGCAATATAATCATAACGAACTATTCCTGAAAAGCACAAGAAAGTTGCTCTTATTTCTAACCAAGATCCTGGACATAGAGACACAGGATTTTGAGAAAGATCAATGTGCCGATTATGGCAATCACTTGAGCTTTCATATCATCTCACTGAATAACTCTGATCTACTCTTTATCATTTCATAAGATATTTCCAAGCAAATAATTTGTGTTTAGCTGATCACACCCGGAGCTTGAATGCAATCTCCTGTGTTTAAAAACACTATTTTGGATCCTTTACATGGGACACTCACTCCCTAAAACCTGAAACAAACAAGAGACCATACAAGGGGCAAACCCGTAACCCTTGTTTCTTGTTTGTCTTATTTACAGCTGGATCCACTTTTTTGTCTTGTTTGTCTGCCAAGCTCCCATATCTTAATGGGGGATAAATTTAAGCTCACTGACTATGGTATCAAAATACATTTCATATTATCACTGTATAAAATCAACCCTTCACAGTAACCAAATCGCACAAAGAAAATTTCAAATTTAGTTACAGCAATTAACCAAGGATTTTTTTTTTTTCAGTTCCACAAAGTTCCACTCTTATTTATTCATAAGTCCTCTGGTAGGTCTTTGAAATAGAAACACGATTATACAGAGGAATGAAAGGCCTAAGACTGGGTCTGGTCTAGAGGATGGGATTTTTGTCTCGCCTGCTTCACTAATTATTCCTGAACATTAATGGGAAGACGGTGAAATTTGACTAAATCTCCATTCCTTCAGCCATAGAAGAGGGAGCCTGAACCAGATGATCGAAAGGACATTTTCCAGGTTTTGCCTTTTATGGCAACACAGAAGGCTGATGCATTGTGTGGTTAGAGCTGATAAATGTAAGAGCGACTCCACTTGCGAATGACCTAGAACTTGCTGTAAAACCCGAGAAGATAAACAGACTTAGCAGGGAAGGGCAGTGGAAACTGCAGCTGTAATTGAGATATTTTAATCAGGAAACCATCAGGGATGGACCTACATGGAGTTTCTTCTGTCCAGAGAGCATTTGGTCAGTGTTTCAAACCCTTACGCTGCAGCCCTGTGAGGAGGTAGGTGCTGGCCCATTTTACACACGAGGACAGTATTTTTTAACAATGTCAAAGTCACATTACTGGAAAAGACAGATTGAACCTGGGGTCTGTCCAATGTCAAAGCAGATGGAGTGCCTAGGAGTCAGACACTGCATCCTGAAAAACAAGGAGGCGAATTCAAACAAACGAAAAACAGACCCTCACTCATAATGTTTTATCAAAAATCAGCAAGACCCTCTTCCACAGGACGAAGAGCACATACTTAAGCCTTTTTGGAAACTCTTCTGAGCAAACAAAAGTACGTGTGAGCTCCCTGGGGCTGAATAGTGTGGCCACGGTGGAATGTTGTGGCAATATAAATTACAGAGAAGATGCTTGGCTTTTCATCTCGTGCCCTCACCCGCAGATGTCTGTGGGATGAAAGCAGAATCCCTGCCAGCCACCCCGGTCCTGCAGTTCTGACACCCTGTAATCGGCCCGCTAGTCGCAGCCTCCCTCCTCATCCACCAAGCCTCCTCCTAGGGCTGCTTTATTGTACACATTTCACTTGAAAAACCTAAGTCACATCACAATTAATTGCGGGCCTCGAGGATTTCACAACATCCTTTGCGATCACAATAACCCCCGAGCATATTGTGCAATGGGGACTGGAATCTCTTGCCTAAGTTACAACTTTGTGAAAGAAAGAGGGTAAAAGTGGGGAAATGATCTTGCTTAAAACAATCAAGTTGGGCTTAAGTGGGCCGGAGGAAGCTTAAAAGTGACCAGTAACCCTGGTAAAAAATGTATCTCACCCGAGTTATCATGTTGAATGTAATCATATCTCCTTACAGACTTTTTCCAGGCAGTGTGCTTTTGCCTGCTATTTTGTGTGTGCACCCCCCCCCACCCCGGGACATGCCTTTTGTACACTATTCTGACTCATCATTGTTCATTTAAAATAATATAAATAAGCAAATACATGACTTAATAAATGTGATGAGTAAGGAGAAAAGGGTGTTTGACCAGCCGGCTCAGTCCCACATTTTAATTAAAAAGCACGTCTCACACACCATCAATAAGTTTTCTAGTGACCTGTCATGACCGGTTCTAATAGCAAGCATGTCATTCACTCTTTCCTAATAAATTGGCAGATTATGCTAATATAAAATAAGGGAAGCTATCAATTTTATGTGTGCCAGACAAGCTATGCCATTGATTTCATAATTTATGATACGCGCTTGGAAGAGGAAGACTGCTAGGGACAGGGTTTCACAAACAGAATAAAATGTTACAGGAGGGTAATCAATTAGATGTAGTTGACAAATAGGTGGAGAAAAACATTGCAAAATATTATGCTTTCCTAATGGCCAAACACTCATATATTCAGTGTCACTTTCTATCTGTATTCACCTTTCAACAGAGGGTCTATGATAATAGCAGATACTTGTCAATTATTAAGATTAGGTAATTGACATTGTCTTAAAAGTATTTAACCTAAAAAGCCATAACAATTTAGTTAATTGGGGGCCAAATTTTCTTCCTCCAGGAAATAGAGAAAACAGCATTAAATAGGGTAATATTAATTCTACCAGTAAAGTTTTAAAAATCACTACATGGCTTCTTGTATGTCATTCCTATATAGGATCTTCTATAGAAAAATCATTTAGGTTATTTCACACTCTTATAAAAATGAGAATTTGCAATAGCTGTGGGAATTTAGGGACTCATAAGAAAATCTGGGCATAGATGTGTGGTCAGATAGGACAAGATGATTGCTTAGTATACACAAAATATACATTATATCTCACATTTAGAGTCAAATTAGTTGCTTCTTGTTAGTTAGTAGATTTTGTCCTTAATTTTCAAAAACATGAAAATCCTTTCATAAAACTGGAAAGTATATTTGTGCTACATTATTTATGAACATGAGCAGAAATCATCAATTTATCTAGAGGTATTCCTCACCAATCTGAAAGCAGAAATATATAGCAGAAAAAGCAAAGTAAACACTTAAACCTTGTATTTGTTTTGCCTGTGTCAACCTATGGGATTCAGGTGATGGGTAAAGATGAGTAGTATTGCTCCATCAGTTGTCCATTGATTTTCTCTTCTTTTTTCATAAGCGAAACAATAGTTTAGAATAAAATGCAAGTCAGGGCGCCTAGGTGGCTCAGTCAATTGAGTGACACTCCTGGTTTCTGTTCAGGTTGTGATCTCAGGGTTGTAAAATTGAACCCTGCATCAGGGTCCATGCTTATCATGGAGTCTGCTTGAGATTCTTTCTTCTGTTCCTTTTGCCTCTCCCCACTGCACTCTCTCTCAAATAAATAGATAGATAAATCTTTAAAAATCAAATCAAATAAAATACCAGTCAATAATATGTTATCTATAACTATTACCAAGTAGATTCACATCCCTCAAAGCCACCTCTTATTGGCTTCACTGGCTTCCCAGTGGGGGATATTTGTAATTTTGGATCAAAGGACCTTTTACGAAAGAACCATTCTTAAATGGTCACCTCTTAAGTTAGTTCATGGAAATGCATCCTGTCTGCATAACACCTTTTAATGCTCTCTTATGGTTGGAAGTTTTAAACAACCCCTTCCAGATACATCTAGAGTCTAAAACTGGGTTTCTTTTTTTTTTTTTCTCTCTCTCTCTCTTTTTCAACTTTGAAAAGAGTAAGTAATACTACTAATTGACTGTGATGTGAGCCTTTAAAAAATATGTGGCATTAACCTGGTCTTATGGAGGAAAAGTAAAAAGAAGGTTAAAAGAACAAGAGCACAGGAGAACAATCACATTTGCTCTGGTCTTGAGTTACATTGAACTTTGATGGAATGAGTCCAAGACAGAATTAAATCCAAATGTTTCCTGCTTTCTTCCGTCTTAATAGCTTCATATTTCCTTCATTTCATGTCTTCCACAGTTTTCACATTTAAAATTGTCATCTTTGAAGACACTGAGCATATTTATGGCATGTCTTTTTCGTGATACATATTCCTGCCTATTGGATTGTAGCAGTTACTAGACAACAAAAGAGATTTGGGGTTTCTGTATAATAGAGGAATTTAAATTAGGGAGGAAATGGGACTATATCATGCCAGCTTCAAAATAAATCTTCCCTCTTACCCTCAAAGTTATGACAATATTGGTAAAGATTTTCCCATGCCTTTATAATACACTTACCCATTAGATTGCAGAAACAAATCAAATAGTCCAAGTTCATGCTACAGAGACAATGAAAACACAGAGTAAAATGACAGAAATAGAAAAGAAGAAAATACTATGACTATGATGATGGTTAAGATTTCCATGGCTAGGAGTCACAGTAAGATCTTCACTTATATCGATCACTTAAGTCTTTCATAATATGAGGCGACGGGTACTCTCATCCCCTGCAGGTCACATATGTTAAATAACTGGCCCAAGGTTACACGACCAGTAAGTAATAGAATCAGAATTAAGTTCAAGCAACTGGATTCCCAGAATCACATTTTTCCTTTCTTCTTTGGGTGATCTCTGCAAATGTTATACCTCAGTGCTGTTGCAAAAGAACACGTAGAAAGGAAGAAGCAAAAGAGGAGGAAGAAGATGAAGAGAAGGAGAAGGGAGAGGAGGAGTAAGAAGGGGAGAGGCAGTTGGCATTCACTACCATTTGTGTGCAGCTTCTCACTAGAACCAAGTCAGACTGGCACTCTCCGATTCAATCACTATTATTTTGAATACATGGCTTCCCAGCAGGTTTCTGTACAAAGACGAGAAGAAAAAAAAAAAGTGGAATGAAAAAGTGGAGGAGAAGGGAGAGCAGCAGAAGAGAAATGACCATTTTATCTAAATAAACACATCTACCTAAATCATACATTATTAGCAAGAGGATGTTTATAACCTCAGTACATTTCTTTTACTGCAGTGCGGAGACACTTAATTGTCCCTTCTGTCTCAAATTCAAATGCCAGTGTAATGGCTAACTGAAGTCAAGTCTTTGTTTCCCAATGATGAGCCAGCCAAACAATAAAATTAAAATGAAAAAAAGCTTCATGATGTTCATTTGTGGTACTTTAGGTAGTGCTAACTGCTTCAACAGATGAATCACACTGAGTAGTAAGAGTAAGAAATCAGTTGGGTACAATATTCTCATTCGTTTTCTCTTTGAGCAATATTATTTTGCCTTGATGTGAGCTCCCTCCTTCACCCTTGACTTACTTTGTCGATCCCCCCCCCCCCGCCCCATTTCTTCTCATACCTACCAAGAATGGAGAAGGGACTGTCTATGCCTTGGCATTAAGTTTTTCTGCAATGAGAGTAGTAATTACTTTCACACTTGTCTCATCAGTGATGGAATTCTCGAGTGCTTTTGGACCGTTCCTGGCATATGAAGAGGGGCTCTTTCTGCCAAAAGTTAAACTCTAATCCAAGGCAGGTAAAATGGCTATAGACCAGATTCCACAGGATAGTCCCTATTTCCAGACTGTAAAATATCCTTCCTCATCAGTCAGCCTTTGTTTGGGCATATCTGTTCAGACTTGAGAAGTGCTATTTTTCTCCAGCCTAATTTTGTTATAATAGTGTATGGGTTCAAATACTTTGTGAAACTACGTCCAAATAAATATGTGGCAAAAAATAGAGATCTTTCTTTATAGAACAATTACCACATTTTACATTGCTTCTGAAGATTACTCACCAAAGATAATATTCAGTCATTTGCTAAATTATCATAAAAGGAAAATTATATTAATGTTAATTGAAGCATAGGTTTCTCTGAGGAATGAAACATGTGTTAGTCTAATAATCTAGTAATCCATCCTTAGGGTTTGACAAAGATTTTCATCTCTAGAATATCAATTCCTTTATTTTTAAAAAATATTTTTAAAAGATTTTATTGATTAAAAAAAAAGATTTTATTTATTTATTTATTTATTTATTTATTTATTTATTTATTGAGAGAGTAGGAGCAAGCACAAGCAGGGGGAAGGACAGAGAGGAGTAGAGTCCCAGCTGAGTTGGGAGCCCAACAAGGGGCTGGATCCCAGGACCCTGAAATCATGACCTGAGCAGAGGGCAGACGCTTAATGGACTGAGCCACCCAAGCGCTCCATCCAATTCCTTCATTGACATAATATTTTCTCAGCTACTCAGTTTAATCTACATGGCCCCTCTCTTAATGTCACTATTATCAGAGTATATAAATTTGTATTTGAATCTAATCTGTACTCTGGAATAAAATTATATGTATAGCACACCTGTGATAATTTACATTCTCAGGATAATTAAATAAGCAGGGTTGCCTGAGTGATTCAGGTAGTGAAGCATCTGACTCTTGAAGTTGGGTCATAATCTCAGGGACCTGGGCTCGAGCCCGATGTCAGGCTCCTCACTGAGTGTGAAGCCTGCTTAAGATTTTCTCTTTCCCTCTCCCTTTCTCCTCCCACAAAAAAAAAAAAAAAAATGACACATTTACATCACTAATTGCCTTCATGAAATATCTCCATCTATATTCAAGCTTTGCGAGGACTAGGAAAATACAGTCAATATTACTTCTTTATGTTTGAGTGTCCTTCTTTGTTCTTACTACATCTCTGTTCCCATTTCATGGATTGTGACAAAACTTGCCCTGAGAGTTCTGAAGTTACTTAACTTCAAAGATCTGGTGGAAATGTCACCACTTCCTGAACTACCCAGGAAACCCCTCTGAGCCCCAGCAGCCCTTTCATTGTGGAAAAAGCAGGGGGTGAATGGCATTCAGATGAAATTTAAAGAAACCTGCTGCTAGGTCCCACAAATCTCATTACAGATGTTGGAAGGAGGCCCTGTACTGAATCTATCAGCCCTCACATTCTTCTTTCCCTTTTTAAAAAGGATGTTCCAGATGGTCTGTATTAATGTGTGTTTGCAATACTTTTGGCACAGCGTAGTGGCTAGATAAGACAATGCGAAGTAAACAGAGACGAAAAAGACAGCTATCAATGACACAAAACTGGAAGCATTTAGGTTCCTAAGTAGTTTCAGAGAATCAGATACACAAAAGGCTAATTCATCTGTCTATAGCAGGGTCCCCCAGCTAAGAAACAAAGTGAAATGCCACAGGATGCAGACTTCTGCTTTTTATAGCGGAGTTGTTTAATAAACTTAATTTGGTCAACTTTGCAAGGACACGTTCCTTCTGTCATTGCTTGTAATTACTTCTGATTCTGTACTGCCGTTCATCATTTTATTTCAAAACTTTGCACGACGTAACTTAGTTCCAGGCAGTTTGTAGATGGTATACTGAATTGTCAGGCCACTGCTGCAGACCTACCTGTCTCCCAAACCTGAGACAAAGGTCAAGGACTTATAAGATACTTGGCCTTGACTTTCCTTCTATCGTAACTTTTGCTCATTTGGAGGTCAGAGCAGTAGGAACCAAATACATTATCAGGAGTTCTGTATACAAATTTTTCAACTTATTGAGCTTAAACATAATCCATATCTGGCCCAGTCGTCTGCAAAAAAATAAAAACAAAAAACAAAAACCCTAAGCATTTGCTGCTTTGTCTTCAAACTTCCCATTTTCTTTTTTCTTTGAAGCTTTATTTAGTTATTCCTCCTGAAATATCATCATCCAGCTTGTTGGGAGACGTTTCTCTGCAGATGTCCTGTGTTTCCACACATCTTAAGAGCAGAGACACAGATTGGTTTTGTTCCAGACTATCTTCAAGGACATGTGTCCGTATAGCCAACAGCCCAGGAAGGCAGAGGTAATGTCTCCTGGAGCAAGCTCGGGGATTTTCTGTAACATAACCTACTACCTGTACAAGCATCGCATGGTTCTCGTTGTATTGCTCTATGCAAATTGGAGCTTAAGGAACCAGCAGAAGAAAATTCTGACCCTTTTAGTACTGCTGTTGCTGTGAGTAATAAACCACCCTTTGTCTCTGGGCGAGTTGTCTTGTGTTTGCTGCTAACACCCATGAAACTGTGAAGCTTAACTTGTGAGCTTCAAGCAGGATTCAATCACAGTTCCTGACATGGTTTCCATTCTTTTTTTCCTTATAAGAAATTTTCTATGATCTATTTTGGTGCACATATTAAGAATGATAATTCAATGGTTCCCCAATTTTCTCTGGAAACAGCTCCCCCTAGAACTGTATTTTTGTTAAATAATAGACTAGTAGGGCCTCTCCCAGGATATTTGATTCAGAGTTCTGAACTGGGACATGGATTTTTTTAAAACAGTGCTTGAAATAATTATTATTTATGGGAAGATGATTTATCTAAAACACGTTATCACCAGGCGCCTGGGTGGCTCAGGCTGTTAAGTATCTGCCTTTGGCTCAGGTCATGATCTCTGCGTCCTGGGACTAAGCCCTGCATTGGGTTCCCTGCTCAGTGGGAAGTCTGCTTCTCTTTCTTTCTCTCCCTCTGCCCCTCCCTACCACTCATTCTCTCTCTCTCTCTCTCTCTCTCTAATAAGTAAATAAAATCTTAAAATACAATACAATACAACACATTATCACCAATACAGGAAAATAGTAAACACTCAGGAAATGGCAGCTCTTGTTGGGGTTTTCTTAAAGTTCACAATACGTACTACTGCTTTTCCTCAACTCACATCTGAAAAAGGTGAAAAATTTTAAAGAGAAACCAAAATATCACTTTCATTACCGACAAAGACCAGACTAGAAAATAGAGCTTTGGTCTACTGCCCAGGAGGGGCTGCCAATTTAATCTGAAAAGCAGATAGATTTATATCTTCGGTTTCAGGCAGATCTTCAGAAATACAGAGAGCTTCCCATGTGGAAGAGTTTCACTCAGATAAGACATCAGACACTGAGGGTTTGGGAAGTTTCATCATGAATTTTGACACAAAGAGTAAATGGTAGAAAAAAAACTAGGTGAGTGTTTGAAAGTGTTTAAAGTAAGAAATGAAATAATCTGATCACATTGCCAGTATTTCTTTGTCATTCTCTGATAAGTATCTAGGTTTTTAAAATCTCCTCTTCCAACAGTCTTATGACTCAGAGAGGTCAAGGGATTTGCTAATGATCACATGGTTAATCAATGTCAGAGCTAAAATTCCAACTTCCAATTCTAAAGCTCAGCTACCTTGTACAATGACACTTAGGGGTGATGAGAGGCGGTGAGGCTGTAGGAGGGAGAGTCAGGGAAAACAGGTAGGAAGTTGCTGCAATAGTGGAGCTGAAAAAGAACAGAGCATATTGTGAGGTTCAGTCAACAGAGTAAAAACAAGACAATTTGATTCTACAGAGAATTTGATTTTCATCCTTTTTCATTTTGATTTATTGAAACCTCAGCATATCCTGGCCCTATGGTATCCACCAGAGTAAAAATACAATAAAACATGCATCATGCGTTGAAAGACTTTATAATTTAGTGAGGGACACAAGGCAATATAAGGCCACAATAAACTTGCTCATTGTCATCCCCGAATTGCACATTACATATACAATGGGGACTCCTAAGGGCAATCAATTATTCAGACGTGGGAGAGAAGGAAGATATGTTCAGAAGTAGATATCAGGGATTAGTGAGTCACTTGATACACAAAACTCTATTCTAACATAGAACTGATATATTTTAAAGTTTAATATATATGATAGATTATAATTATATAAAATAAAGAATGGAGATGAAATGAAATTCATATAAGTCACCAACAACATATTCTAATCCATTAATAGCTATCGTTAACATTTGGTATGGGTTTTATCAATGTTTTTTAATCAGTAGCAGATCTTGAGTGGGAATCGTTAAGGGGAAGCCATTTTTCCTAGCCGTCTCTTTGGTCTTTACCTGTGGCTTGATGACATGCTTTCCTAGTAGTGGACCCTGGCGACCTGAATAAACTTTCTCAGGGACTTTGAGTTTTCTTCTCCTTCTTCTCCTTCTCCTTCTCCTTCTCCTTCTCCTTCTCCTTCTTCTTCTTCTTCTTCTTCTTCTTCTTCTTCTTCTTCTTCTTCTTCTTCTTCTTTTTAAGATTTGTTTGCTTATTTTAGGGAGAGAGAAAGAGCATGCAAGTAGGGAGAGGGCCAGAGGGAGAGAATCTTCAAGTAGACTCCCCACTGAGTGTGGAAAACAACTAGGGGTTCAATCCCATGACCCACAAGATCATGACCTGAGCGGAAAGCAAGAGTTGGACGCTCAACCAACTGAGCCACCCGGGCTCCTTATGGGACTTTGAGTTTTCTATAAGCTATCAGTCATTATCAGATGGATGAGATACCTAAGAGTTTTCATTCATTAATTTCTTTACCTGCATTGAACTTTCCAATGTCCACGTTCTGAGTTGGCTGCTTAGAGAACTGGACAATTGGAGAATAATATTATTAAGGAGTAATCCAGTAAAGTAAAAGGTAACCAGGATACCTTTTAGATTAAAGGATAATCTAGTAAATTCTAGTGTCTGGAGATGTGCATTCTAGGAGATATTAGAATTCTTACCAAGGAATCAATATAAAAGGTTTACCATGGTTTCAGACTTACCAAATTGAATGCTCTAACAGAAAAAGTGTGTGAGTATACGAGTATACTCGCCTAGCAGTACAGTCTATAATTTTTATTATCCCTGTTTCTGGAATGATCTATGCCTCATTCTCCCATGGTTAACTTTTTTTTTCAAGTCCCAGCTGCAATGCCTGTCCTCCTCAGAAAAGTGAACATCCTGATTAAAGAAGAACTTGTTAACCAAATAAATCACTCAATCATGCCATTCTATTTATATCTATTAAAAGATTAATTATAATCTAAATATATTTATTATTTCACTGTTTATTACTTGTCTACATCACTGGAATGTAAACCATCGAGGACATATATTATTTATTTTTTCACAGCTTCCCAGCATTTGGAACCTCACATGTAATCATCACTTATTTCACAATTTATTGAATAAACTAGTCATAGTCTCAGTGTTTGCACCAAAATATAAGATGGTAGTCACATCACTTAGAATTTATTTAGCTTCAAAAAACTGAAACCAAAAAGCCAAGTAGCTTAGTCACAAACTATTCTATCACATCAAGAAATTCAGAGGCAACACCAGAGTAAGTTGGTAACTCAGTGACATCATTAAGAAGCCAGATCCATTCAAGCTTTCAGCCTTGTTGTGCCTAACAGGTTGGCTCTTCCACGGGCCAGCTCATCTCATGATTGCAAGATTCTGCAGCAGGTCCAGCTTAGCATTTCCATGCATGCGTGAAAACATACAGAGGAAGAAATGAGATTCTCTCTTATCTTGAGATTCTTGCAATCCAAGAACAAACTTTTCTGGATGACACTTAGAAAGCTTCCTCTCAAAGCTTATTGTTCAAAATTCTGTTGCTCACCCACAAATAAGTCATAAGGGAAATAGCATCATGATGATCAGTTCACACCAAAGGTTTTCAAACTTTCTGACTGTGACTCACAATAAAAAATATGTCTTCATATCAAGGTAAATGAGTATGCATAATTGTTAAAAGATACTTTTATTGATCCTGGAGTCCCAGGATCAAGTCCCGCATCAGGCTCCCTGCACGAAGCCTGCTTCTCTCTCTGCCTGCGTCTCTGCCTCTCTCTCTCTCTCTCTCTGTGTCTCTCATGAATAAATAAATAAAATCTTTAAAAAAATACTTTTATGAGATTTTTATTGCCCTTAATTTGTATGAAACACTTCCATGTGTCCTATTCTGTGTTATTTGAAATAAAGATAATGTAAGCCTTTAATTTTATTTTATTATTGATGAGTGCTTGCAACAGACAAAATGACACTGTTATACCAACTGAGACCAACTTTTAAAGTTAGGTTCTAAATCAAATGAAGGAAAAGTGGATCCTCAAACTAAACTGTGATTAAGAGAAAATGGAAGATGCCCTTGACATAGGCAAATGGTATCTGCTAAATATTTACTGAGTTATTTTTAATATGCACAGTTAATCAGAATCTTCATATTACATTATTATAAATATTGAATGATATGATTAATATTAACTCGAGGAGAGACTCTAACTACATATAGCTACCAAAAATAACACATCAGGAATCAAATTAGTTCTGAGAGCCATATCAAAAAGGAAAATATGTAAGGATTTGTTTTATAATTGTTTGTTTAGGACACGTGATTTGTAAATGACAAAAAGTACAATTTATTTATCAGACCAGCCTAAAACACCAGATAAGTGGGACCTTTAAAATTCTTTGGAGGTTTTCATAAAGCATCCCAGCTTTTTCAGGATTTCTCTGAAATCCCTCCAGTTGGCTCTCTTGTCCATAATGAAGTGCCCTCCATTGCCGTTCGCTGTCCAAGGTATTCTCACCAGAATGCTACTGAGAATGGCCACCTACCCAGCATCTCTGAATAATAGACACTCAAGTCTGGCTGCTTCTCTGAACTAGAAGCTGCCTCGCTCTATGTACTCTCTCAGTCTTCTCTTGATTTACTTCTGGAATATGTATCTCTATTCTCTTCTAATGGTAATTTTTTTTAAATCCTGTGATTCAATTATAGTATTGTCTCATCTATCTGTCATGGAATAGAATCAAAATGTGCTACAAAATTGGATTTTCTAGATAACTGAGTGTGATTACTTTAAACCCCAACACTTTATCTAATTTTTATCATTTCGATGAGGAATATCCTAAGCTGTATTATAAAACAACCTGTCCTAAGAGAATTACTGAGGATCTAAATGTTTGTTGATGATTCAAGATGATTATTAGGAACAAGATTCATTCTCAAAAATATACTACAGAGAAGACCTTAGATGTGTTCTACCTATAAAAAAAAGTAGGGGAAAAGATTACTAAAATAAGAAAATAAATGCAGAACTCCATACAAAAAAAGGTGTGACTTGAGGAGAAGAAAATAAAAGAAAGGGCAAAGAAGCCAGAGGGAAATTTAGAGGCTTGGCACCATCTCCAAGGAGATCTAGGACTTCTAATTTCCAATCCTCAAATTGTTCCCAATCTCCATCAGTAGACATGTATGTTGCATGCAATATTATAGCACATACATAATTACGGTATACATAATCATACTATAACAGAGTGTTTTTCTATGTTCTTGTAGCCTTCACTGTAAAATGGGTAAACTGAGGCATGGCTTATCTAAATAATAATGTCCTAGAGCCAGTGTCAGTTTGGAAATTCAAAAAAGTATCTTACATCCAAATCTACTTTTTGTGTCCTTGCATATTCCCTTGAATCAGGTCTAAGAATAGTCTGGAAATCATAGAGAACACCCTCTCTGCCCACGTGATAACTGGAACAGGGAAAAACCAGGCTCACCTTGAGAGGAATGTGGCTCCACCCCAGGCAGTCAGGGTCACATAGCAGGAGTATTTTTGCTATTCCTCTGGCTTTCCTCCCTGGCCATGGCCCAGAGTGCTCTGGGCTCTGTCATCGCTCTGCCTGCACAGGACAGCTATGCTCTCACTGCCCCCATTGGCATTATTACCCAAAGGCATAACTTCACTATAGGATCTTCCAAGATCAACCTAAGATTTTATGGGCATCATTTTTTTTTTGTTTTTGTTTGTTTTTGTCTTTTTCTCTCTACCATTCATATAAGGTTACAGAAGCCATCCTCATATCACCTTCTGCTTTTGAAGGCAGTGTGATGAGCTATGTAACGATCTCAATCAGAGCTCAAGAAAGCAATGGGTTAGACCTTCAGAGATGGACTGTCCAATTTTCTAGAAGGAAAAACAGAACTTATTCTAAGACAGCTGGCCCTGGGGAGGTAAAGGGATTTGGCATTCTTCTAAGACAAGAGGACGGTGTAAAGCTCAAATTTCTGGTGCTATAGAATGAGGTAATAAATACTAGTAAACATAGATGAATAGTACTATGGTTCATATTGAGGATAATTTTAAATGCTACAATGATATGAATAAGAATACAAGATTCATAAGTTCATGGTGCCAAAGCTCCATCATTTTACATGAAGATAGATGCATTTTCAGGGCAGGAGTTGCAAATCTTCAAATTACAACATTTTTTTGTATTATAATGTACCTTATATATAATAATGTGTCTTGTATAATGAAACAAAAATTGGGCTGAGATCAGAAAATGTGAATTTTAATCCTGGCTTTGCCACTAGACAGATATTTGGCCTTTGGCAAAAATCAGTTCTCTTTCTTGATCCTTCAGTATCTTTGCTACAAAATGGGGAAGCAGACTTCACACTGGGTGATGCAGGAGGTCCCTTCTAGCTCTGAAGTTCTTAGAACTGTAACCTGTAAGGTTTCACCATCTGCACATATATATGAGGTCATGTTTGCACTAAGCTGCCCTCACAGTTTACTATCCTTGACTGCAGGACTACAGACCTCAGGCTCCATATTAATTTCTCCAATGTCAGCCCTAGCTGTTTCTTGGGAAGATGGCATAACAAACACTGGTAAGGCTCGATCTGGATCTTCTCAAGTCCCTCTTATAATTTCTTTATGCACCACTCCGGCCCACCACTGCTCCCCCAGTTTCCAAGAGCCTTGCTTCTAAGGACTCCCAACTGCAACTTTCTTCAGAGGGCTATCCTTGGCCTAGCCAAGCTGCCTGACTGCCCACCAAATGCCAAGAGGCCCTGAGACAATGGCTGATATGACAGACAAGTGAAGGTATCCCTGAGCTCCACTCCTTGGCCTCAGGCAGTACAGACCAGAGCCATGTAAGGTATGATCTGTGACTGTCATTGCTTGAAATGTCACCTTGCCAGACCGGCTCCTCCCACTCCCTGGGTACTTCACATATGCTTAGGAGTAAGCCCAATCCTGCTCTTTTGACCTAGCCTTTTTTGGACATTCACTGCCTGCCAACCACATGAGGGATGTGCCTCGCCAGGATGTGGCTAGAGGTGACCTCACTAGGCACACCGTTCCCCTTTGGGGATGCCGTCTTCTGGGGCATCCTCGAACTGCAATATGCAAAATGTCAAGGTCTCATCTCTAGTCTTTCTGCACCATCTGGATCCCAGGGGTTTGTCAGAGGTGTGGGGATGTGTTCCTCTCTGACCATGCTGAGCTTTGTGCCTACACTGCAGAGCTGAGCTGCTGGCACCCAGGGCTTTGGAAAGCCTATAGTGCAACCAGGATCTTCCTCTTCACTGTGATTCTTTCAGTGGTCGGTCTTAGTCACTGACATGAGGCAGATAAAAGAAACATCAACCTGGTATCTCCATTCCCTCTCCCCTCCACTCCTCTGCACATCAAGTGTCACAAGTAGATTCCTAGAGAACCACTGGCATCATGCTCACAAATTCATGTTGCTGACATCTGGAATTGCGCACTAGCTATAGATCGATCCCAACTCCAAATCCAGCACTTTGTGACCCCTCCAAGTCTTTCTTTCTCCAAGATCATCAACTTGATGAAATGGTCCTACCAAAACAAGTGAGGAGCAGAACTGCTTATTGTAAAATAGCTATTTACTAAAATTCCATTAACAGAAAGTGATTAGTAACTAATTTGTTTTCATAGGTTTGTTTTTTTTTTAATTTTTTTTAATTTATTTATTTATGATAGTCACACACAGAGAGAGAGAGGCAGAAGCAGGCTCCATGCACTGGGAGCCCGATGTGGGATTCGATCCCGGGTCTCCAGGATCGCGCCCTAGGCCAAAGGCAGGCGCCAAACCGCTGCGCCACCCAGGGATCCCTGTTTTCATAGGTTTTTAACTAAGATTCCCATCCAGGTGTGCATTTCCCTTCTTCTTATCTTCGGCAAGAATCTCAAAGTAATAATGTTGGTTAATTTTCATATTTTTTATTTGATAATCACCAGCAAATGTTTTGTTTAATCACTCCATAAGAAAAAAGGCCTTAGTTAATCTGGTAGTGAAATCATAACAATAGTCTTATTTGTCCTGGGACTCTTCAGGCAAATTTGGGCCTAGGAGAAGCTGTCCAGGGCAGTGGAGTAAAATCTAGGTTAAGAGCAGTCTCATTGGCATGCAATAAGCACAAAAGACATGTCTTAAATCACCATACTTGACCCTCCTTTTAAATAGGCCACCGTACGTAGGGATAAAAGAATTATCATATTTGCCTCTTGTTTCAATGTGCAATACATCCATCACATAAAATTGGCTTCCTTATTTAAGTCAATAACATCTTATCAGTTGTTTCCTCTCATCCATCGTTTTGTCTTCCTGCATCTAAAATAATTACACATGTCTGTCAAAGTTTATTAACTAGGCAGTGGCATAGAAAATTCAATTTTTATTTCTAGTATTGCTATTGACTTCTGAGTGAACTTGATTAGACACTTCATCACCAGGAACCAATCACATTTTTAAAAAAATTTCTCTCTCCTGCCTGGGAGCTGGTTTGGGGCATTCTGACAGAAGAAGATTTCCAAGAAAGAAAGACATGGTTTCTGTTTTAATCAAGTTTATAATCCAAAAAAGCAACGTAAGAGACAGACAGAACCAGCATTGTTCAAACACATTGTTCAAACACACTTTTAAAAATACATCCTTCATCTGGCTTTTATAAAATTTCCCCTGGGTAATAACTCTTAAGGAAGACTTTTAAGGAGGTGAAAAAAATTGGCAAGAGCAGGACTAAATCAAAATGCCCCAAATAACATGACCAAAGTAACTTTAGAGAAATTCGTTCTTAAACTTTTGAGGGGCCTTGAATTGCAGAAAAATATGTGTGTGTGTGTGTGTGTGTGTGTGTGTGTGTGTGCAAGGACTGAAATTTTGTGGAAAATGCTCAATAAATCAAAACCTCTGGAGCTCCTTTTTGAACCCCAAGTAAACAGCCTTCCATTTTGGGGCTTTTCAGAAACAGTTCATGAAATGTTCGATCTTGCTAAAATAGAGCAATATTTACCCAATCTGTCTGACCTTTCCCTCCCTTTCTCTTCCCCCACCACTTCCTTGCTCCCCCTTTGGATCTTCTGTGAGTCAGTTCAAAATACTAAACCACCCACATTCCCCTGCATCATGAGAGTTTTGTAGTGAGGAAATAGGGGGAGAAAAATGAGAACTTACAAGGCTTTTCGTTCTTTTCCTCCCTCCGGATGACATGGCAAAGCTGGCCACAGGGAAGTCCCCAACTCAAAGTCATACCATTTTATCGCCTCTCTCTCTTTGCCTTACCCTAAGAGGCCACACCTCCCTGGGATACCCTGGCTATTGCTCTGCAATATACATACTTTTGATTTTGGATTTTAGACCTTGCCAGACGTGTGGACAGTCTCCATGTGGAGTGTGTCTCGTCTCAGAGTTTTAAACTATGCTCCTGTATCCTTGTATTATTTAGAGTAACGCTAGCTGCTGTAACAAAAACTGCAGGCCCCAACATTTTAGTGGCTTAACCCATTAAAAGTTCATTTCGTGTCCAGAACAGATGTTGGGTTTATAATAATTGAGAACAAATGTTTCTGTCCTCTGAGTAAGCCAGCGCTGCTCTTCAGACTCCTTTGGGAATTCAGCTGGGCACATGCAGCGAGACGGTCCACACACACATCTGTGTCTACCTCGAGGCCTAGAAGGGCCACACCTACCATTCCCACGCATGTCCCAGGGTGAGAACGAGTCACATGGCCCCACATATGTGTGGAAGGGTGGAGGTGGTGCTGGAAAATGTAGTCTCTGGCTTGGCGGCCGCTTCCAGCAACAATCCTACCCTAGAGGAGAGGGTCGTGGATGTGGGTGGGACCCAAGCCATCTTTGCTTTAGCACCTTTTTGGTAAGCAGAGCGTTTCTCACCCTCCCCTGCTTGAGAATTACTGATATACACTGTCTGGGGGTGCAGGAGTAATCCACTGCTGTGAAGGAAAACTTCCCAAATCCTAGTGGCTTTACACGGCGAATGCTTCTTTTCCCACAATTTCTGGGGGGTAGGGACACAGGTGTGGTTTAGTTTGGTGCTTGTGTAGGCATCAGCAGGGGCTGCCGGGAGCATCCGTTTCCAAGCTCAATCTTCTGCTACTGGCAGCCTCACTTCCTTACTGGCATTTGGCTGGTGGTAGACGCTGGCTCCCTGCCACACACGTGGCCCTCTCCATAGCGCAGCTCATGGCTGGGCAGCTGCTTCCTCCATCACGAGGTAGCAAGAGAGTGAGAAAGGGAGCTTAGGACCGAAGTCACGTTCTTTCTGTGGCTTAACCTTGAAGTTCCATCCCTGCACTTTTGCTTGCTTGCTTGATTTATCTATTGATTGATTGATTGATTGATTCATGAAACATAGAGAGAGAGAGAGATAGGCAGAGATGTAGGCAGAGGGAGAAGCAGGCTCTCCCTGTGGGGAACCTGATGTGGGACTCGATCCCAAGACCCCAATCACGACCTGAGCCAAAGGCAGATGCTCAACCACTGAGCCACCCAGGTGCTCCCATATTTTATCTATTTGGGGCAAGTCACAGGTCCAGCTCCTGCTCAAGGGGAGAGAAATTACACAAGGATGTGAGAACCGGGGTGGGAGGGGCAGTCATCAGGAGCCATTGTAAAGGCTGCCTAGCAAAGGTATGAACAGAGAAGGGGAAGGGTGACCCGATGTGCTTCCTTTTGCCTGTGTCTCTTCGTCTGTAGTCTCTAGCATTTATAATTACACAAACAAGCATCTCCACGCTTGCTCTGGTAGCCAGAGTGTAGGGGGATGGCTATACATCATTTTTCTGACCAAAAGGTAGGAGGCAGCAGGTGGATCAAGGGTGGCCAGTTCATACCTTTGCTCACAGCCTGTACAGAACAGATCCTCTCCTGAAGCATGTGCCCTGAACGGGGGTCCCTGCTACCCTCCTGAGCATCCCAATCTCACAGGGTTGGGTTTTTTTTTCCCCTCTATATTATTCGATTGCTGTTATCATTTTACCTGTTTTAATTTCAACAATGAAAATTTCAAGAGCCAAGAATTGGTCTCAGACACGAGTACACTGGCAAAATATTTATGTTCATCATCAACAAGTTTCCCAAAGCTGCATTCTTTTCTCTCACTGACTGTAACAATTGACAGACACAAATATGTAAGACACGCACCGTGATTGCTTACGTTTTTGTTAAATTTTTAAAAATTGTTTTCACTTTGATAAAATAGATGTACCACAAAATTTGCCATTCTGTTTCTTTAAGGTGCGGTTCTGCGGTATTAAATGTATGCACATCGTCGTGCAACCATTACCGCCATCTGTGTCCAGAACTTTTTTATCTTCCCAAACTGAAACTTTGTACCCATCGCTCTACCCTCCACACGTACTGTCATATTTGGTCCACACCAAAGCTGAGAAGGAACAGAGATTCCCCATGCCCCCTGTCCCCACACTTGCATAACCTCTGCCATCCACTTGCTCACCAAAGTGTAAAATATGGTACAACCAGTGCACCTACAGTGATATAATATAATCACCCAATGGCCATACTTCTTATTACTGTTCATTATTGGTTTTGTACATTATTTGGGTTTGGATAAACATATAATGATGTTTGTCTACCATTATGGTATCATACGGGGTATTTTTACATCCCTAAAAGTCCTCTGTGCTCTCTCTATTCATCTCTTCTTTCCTCCAACCCTGAGCAATGACTTATCAGTTTACTGTCTCTAAAGTTTTACCTCTTCTAGAAAGACATGTAAATGGAATCATAGAGAATGTAACCTTTTCGGGTTGGCCTCTTTCGCTTAGTAAAAGGCCTGTAAGCTTCCTCCATGTATTTTCGTGGCTTGATGGCTCATTTTTCTTTTCTTTTTTTTAATTTATTTTTTATTGGTGTTCAATTTGCCAACATATAGAATAACATCCAGTGCTCATCCCATCAAGTGCCCCCCTCAGTGCCCATCACCCAGTCACCCCCACCACCACCCCGCCCACCTTCCCTTCCCCCACCCCTAGTTTGTTTCCCAGAGTTAGGAGTCTCTCATGTTCCATCTCCCTTTCTGATATTTCCCACTCATTTTTTTCTCCTTTTTCTTAGCACTGAATAACATCCCATTATGCGCATGTACCACTGTTTTATTTACCTGCTTATCAACAGAAGGACAGCGTGGCTGCTTCCAAGAATTGTCAGTTATGAAAAAGCTGCTATAAACATTCATATGCAGGTTTTTGTGTGGACGTGGGCTTTCAGTTCATTTGGGTAAACACCAATGGGCATAACTGCTGAATCACTTGGTAGAAGTATGCTTAGCTTTGTAAGAAACTGACAAACTATCTTCCAAAGGGTTTTTCCATTTTGCGTTCCCATCAGCAATGAATGAGTCTCATTTTCCACACCCGCAATAGCATTTGGTATTGTCAATGTTTTGAATTTTGATCATTCCAATGGGTCGGTAGTGGTATCTCATTGTTGTTTTAATTTTTATTGCCCTGATGACATTTGATGTAGAACATCTTTTCATATGCTTACTTACCATCTGTATATCTTGTTTGATGAAGTGAAGTGTCTGCTAAGGTCTTTGGTCCAATTTTTAATCAGGTTTTAAATTTTCTTGTTGAGTGTTAAGAGTTCTTTGTATATTTTGAACAATAGTCCTTTATCAGATATGCCTTTTGCAAATATTTCCTCCAAGTCTGTGGCTTGTCTTCTCATTGTCTTGAGATTATCTTTCACAGTGCAGAGTTTTTCATCTCAATGAAGTCTGGTTTATTGATTATTTCTTTCATGGACTGCGTCTTTGTTGTATCTACAAAATAATCACCATGCCCAAGGTTATCTGTGTTCTCCCATGTTATTTTCTAGGAGGTTTATAGTTTTACTTTTAAAATTTGGGTCTATGATCCACTTCGAGTTAATTTTTGTAAAGGGTATAAGGTCTGTGTCTAGAATCACTTTTTTTTTTTCATGTGAATGTCCAGTTGCTTTAGTACCATTTGTTGCTCAGAAATGTTTTTAATTGATTCTTTCCTTCATTTATACCCTTTGCCTACCTGTCTGAAAAGCAACAATCCAGTCTTCAAAATAACCCAGAGATTGGAGTTTTATTTAAGAAGCTGAGATGGGTTAGCTCCTTGGCCCCTTATGGTTCCTTAAATCTGCAGCTGGGCTTATTTCAATGACACTTGCAGGTTTAATTCACCTTAGCCTGTGGGACTTTATTAAGCCCCTAAGAATAAAAACTAACAAGAACCTACATGGTTAGCAGGGCCATGCTGCGTTCATCTCCTTTGTAGGTGATCTAAGTCTTTCTTTTCATCCTGATTGCAGTAAATTGACTCTGGGCAGTCATGTGTCAGGGTTCTGACAGCCAAAGCATTATTTTCCAGAGGTAGGTTTCAGCCTGTTGCCCTGGTTGTCAGCTCCAGTTCCCTGCCTGCCCTTCCCAGATTTCGTAGGAGCTATCACGATGTGAACCTCAGCTCTGGGCTTCATGCCTGTAATTCCTACTGTTCTCTATCAGAACCCTCTCTTACCCTCTCTACTACCTTGTGCCTGTATCTTCCATGATCACCTAATTGTCCAAATGGGGCTGACTTATCTCTGGGTCCTGATCATTCTCTTTTGTCTATTCTGCTGAAACCCAAACCCATGTTCTGTTAATTTCTTTAAGTGGCTTTCACATTCTTCTCAGACAATGAGGCTATTTTGAATTTACAGTACTCGAGATTACTGAATGCCTCCAGAAGGAAGAGAAACAAAGAATCCATTTATCAAGTCCCAAAAGTAGTTGGTTTTGCCCAATTTTGATGTGTGTGTCTAAATCCCAATTCTGCATAGCCAACAGAGGTTGTTACATCTCACCCAAAATCTTTTCTGCTCTTTTAGGATAATATAGTGTATCTGGGTGCAGAGCTACTCAGGCATACTACGTCTTCCTGTTTTTTGGTAGCTAGGTATAGACGTGTCACTAAGTTTTCATCAGTGGCGTATGAGCGGAAGTAAAATGTGCAACTTCTCTCACTTGCTTAGAAAATACTTGTTCTGAAGTTGTTTTTCACTTTTCTAGCTGCTGGCTGACAACGAATGAAAAAGCACCCTTAGAAGCTACATGTTGAGGATTTCAGAGCTTTCCTACTGTCAAGGGCATGACTTCTGGAAAGGGAAAGTTTCTCATGTTCTGTACTTTTAGGAGACACAAATTTAACCTGTATTTTGCTGAACTATTGTCTTTTGGGTCTGTTTCTCAGCCTTTAGTCTAATTAATACAATATAATTAATAGGAATCTTGTATTTGAGCATTTTCTTAAAAAAATCCAAAAGTTTTTCATTATTTTATAGATTTAAATAGCCAATAAAAGGTCAAATGCATTTACATAGAAAATAATGAAAATACTGCATATTCTAGGAAGCAGTCAAACTTTTTTGCTACTTGACCTGCTTTACCATTCCTGAGAGGTGAGGTGGGGAAGAAGGAAGACCTTAGATGACATTTATGCTTCATCAGTCAGACAAATAACAGGTTACAGGTAATTTGAATTTTGTAGATATAATAATGATTAATTATCTCTCAATTGAAAAGACTGATTATATGCTGACATGAGAACCAAATAAGTTGTTAAAGGAATCTGATTAACCATACTGTGGGCTCATGGGCATATATTGCATATGTAATATTCACAGAAAGTGTTTGCATTTCTTTAGGCAGCAGATATTGGACAGAATTGAAGAATCAAAGATAGAAGGAGGCCAATCTTAGATATTAGGCACATGTAATCTGGGGCCATTATCATTTTAAAAGACTAATGATTTTTTTAAATAATGTTCATAGAAAAAATATAAGGAGATTCTATATTAATAGTTCCCAAGCTATTTAGGGCCACAAGCTTCCCTGGAAAGTTGATGAAACTACGGAACCCTTTTCTGGCAAAATTCACAATCATAATTAATTTTTCATACAGCGTGAGATGATTCACAAATTTCCATTAGCACAAGCACCTCCACTCATCACAGATTAAGAATATAATTTTATAGGAGAAAATACAAAGAATAAATGTTTTCCTTCCATTCAATAATAACTAATTAAGCCAGAATTTATTGCTTATTTATTTGCCAACAAAACCAGGGCCCAATACTATGAGCTCTAAAAGACTACATAGTTTTGGGGTTTTTTTGGTCATTGCATAGCTAACTGTCCAGTGAAGAAGATAAATCTGACAATTGATACTTTACAATGAAATGTGATAGAATGGGTATCTGAATACCATGTAGAGAAGACAGAAGAAAGATAAAATCTGCATCAGAAAGAGCTAGAGAGGGCTGTCTGAGTGTCTCAGTGGTTGAGCATCTGCTTGGCTCAGGGTGTGATCCCAGGGTCCTGGGATTGAGTCCTGCATTGGTCTCCCCAGAGGGAGCCTGCTTCTCCCTCTGCTTATGTCTCTGCCTCTCTCTCTGTGTCTCTCATGAATAAATAAGTAAAATATTTTTAAAATAAAAAGAAGTAGGGCAGCCCTGGTGGCTCAGTGGTTTAGCTCCACCTTCGGCCCAGGGTGCGATCCTGAGACCTGGAATCGAGTCCCACATCAGGCTCTCTGGATGGAGCCTGCTTCTCTCTCTGCCTGTGTCTCTACCGCTCTCTCTCTCTCTCTCTCTCTCTCTCTCTCTCTCTGTGTGTCTCTCATGAATAAATAAATAAAATCTTTAAAAAAATAAAATAAAATAAAATAAAATAAAATAAAATAAAATGAAGGAGCTAGAG
The DNA here is from genome assembly GCF_905146905.1 of Nyctereutes procyonoides. Classification (NCBI taxonomy): domain Eukaryota; kingdom Metazoa; phylum Chordata; class Mammalia; order Carnivora; family Canidae; genus Nyctereutes; species Nyctereutes procyonoides. Next base: position 46,011,864 of record NW_026575133.1, on the reverse strand, counting down.
CCAAGATTTTTGGTTGTTGTTTCATTTTGCCTGGGTAATATTGGAGGGAGACCCAAATAAACAAAGAGTAACCAGTCCTATGGAAGTAGGATTTCTAAGTCTGCATTGATACATGGTGATAATAATACTGATTATGGATTACATATTACATATCAGATATTATTCTAATAGATGTTCAATCCTCACAACAGTTCAGAGGCACAAGGTAGATATAGTTCTCACCTCCATGGTAGGCTCAAATTCACTGCCTTGTTCTCATTACCCAGCTAGTGGGGCCAGATTTAGTCAGGTGTATGCCACACTGTTGGCTACCATGTTATATGAACCATGAAACCACCATGCTGTCTTAGATCTATACTTAAAAGAGTGTATTGGAGGACAATTGAGGGTATGTGACTTATTTGCCAACTGATCATAAAGATTTAAGTAAGGTAGTTTGTGGACCAAGCATTTTCAGGCACAATAATCCAATGGGATGACCATGACTTCACAAATTTTGTAGGTGAAACACAGGGTTTAAATCAGTGGTTTGAAGCCACACAGCAATGGCAGAGAAGGCTGATTTGTGAACACCAGCCTCTGTCACCTGTATACTACATCTCTACTACATCCCACTGCTCTCTTGCCTCTGGAGAACCAGATACCATCTGAGGTTCAAAATTTTTATGACTGATGCAAGAATCAAAATGGCTACACCAATTGCAGATACAGAAAACTTGGCTCCAGGCCGATATAATACAGTTCAAACCCAAACACAGTCGTTTGACCAAATGAAGAAGGCAGCAAACTTCTAGCAACCTTCCCATCCTAGCCTCCCTCAGCAAACAGAACTGGAAATAGGAGGTAGGGAGGAGGTATGGCATAAGATAATGGTCACCCTAGCTGATTGACTAAAAGTGGACATTGAATATCACATGAAGTAAAGCAAGTTACAAGTGCCAAGTTTGTAAAATCAGTTCCTGAAACGACATATTAAAAATATGCACAAATATTTTCTGCATAAACAATCATTCTGCATAAAGTCTCTATAATATGTACTCTAATGTTTAAAGGACATGGTCAGGGATCCCTGGGTGGCGCAGCGGTTTGGCGCCTGCCTTTGGCCTAGGGCGCGATCCTGGAGACCCGGGATCGAATCCCACGTTGGGCTCCCGGTGCATGGAGCCTGCTTCTCCCTCTGCCTGTGTCTCTGCCTCTTTCTCTCTCTCTGTGACTATCATAAGTAAATAAAAATTTAAAAAAAAATCTAAAAAAAAATAAAGGACATGGTCAAGTTCTATAGAAAAAGATGGTATAAATAAGGGTTGATGTTGCAGCATAAAATATAGGAGACACAATCCTTTCTTTTGCATTTGTGCTCTCAGACCTACTGAGATGATCCTGCCAATGTCAATGCATAGTTTAAGAAGTTCGCGTGGAAATTACAGATTTCTAGTTATCAAACCAACCACCTCTTGACAAATACTTTTAGATTTCCACTCATTTAACTCACAGTTTGGGTTTTAGGCCAAACACACTGCCTAATGCCCACACTATTAAATGTACATTAACACTTGCAATAAAGAAACAAACATTAGTTGGTCCCATCATCTCCCATTGACAGACCGTCATCATTCTGGTACACAGAGAAACATATATTTCAGAAGCTCATGGCACATGGCACATTTCTCCCCCGATTCAGGTTTCTTGTTTATTACCACATGCACATTTCTCTGGTATATTTTTAGTACAACGTGTTATCCTAGACTGATCATATGTTCACAGATTGTGGGGAGCCTGTGAAAGACTTTCCACTGTACTTGCTATTGGGCAAAACCGCGTCTGCTACCTGGTACTCATGCAGAGTAAACTGTAATGTGGAGACAGATGGTATGACCAAGTGGGAGAGAGACTCTGTCTGCAAAATCAGGAGAGCTTTGCTCTAGCAGGGGATGAAAGAGGAATGATCAAGTCCACCCCAGCGTGAAAATAAGATGAAAATATAAAAGAATGTCAGTATTGAAGGTCATTCCTTTTAATTTTGCCAAGATCTCAGCACCAAGTGAGCACGTGAACATTCCAAGGAAGGCGAGAACTCCAGGTTCTCCACATGGTGAATGGGGCCTGACTGTTTGAGCCACGGGGGGTTAATATAGGGTTCAATACATGATACGTTGCATGAGCTGATTTGACAAACACAGTCACTCAAGGACACGTTGCCCAATATACTCTGTTCTGCATTAGACAATACAAAGAAGTAATGTTTTTGCCCGAGGTTGTTTGTCAAATTGTAAATGAGACCTCACTAGTTTTATATACTGTGTGCTGCTCATGATGTTCTCATTTTCATCTGATCACTAAAACCAAGATCAAATTGGTTTTCTTCTTTCGAATTAGAAAAAAAATCAAATCAGTTTTTCCTGTCTCGTTTTACTGTGGTTTAAGTACCTTCCATGGAGTGAGAAGAGGTTAGCCAAATTGGATTTTGTTTACCTTTCCCACATAAACTGCTCAAGGCGCTTTTCCCCAAGACACTTACTTATTTTTACAGTTATAACACACATGCTTATGCTCATGAAACAGGCATACGGGTTGGATTTTCAAAACACAAAAACATCTCTCTGATATAAACCAGCCCAATTCCAAGGAAGTCTCTGTTATATTTATGCATTTTCCATTCCCCCAATTATACACCCAGGTCACTAATTTGACGAAATATGGGTCATCGACCAGAGCACTGTCAATGGGTGCAAACAGATCAAGGGTGAAAAAGAAATGTTTGTTTTGGTTATAGGGCATTCTAAATGAACGCTTACTGCTGAAACAATTTACACTTAATTAAATGTTGTTTCTTACACTCTCCAAAGGCATATACTACATTATGCTTGGCAACACGAGGCTGCTAAACTTTCAGCCTTAGCTGGTGGGCTGATGCTTCTAGAACAGGCATGGCATACTGAAATCAGCTCCAGGGCCTGCTGGAGTGGCTCAACCTGGTCATTCTGGAAGCAGCTCTACTTGTTGCTGGTTCCACCAGTGCCAACTTCGTCCATGAACCCCCAACGATCTTACATAACAGCTTCTATAGGGATTAAATAAACGTGTGCATTCTGATTGCATGCCACAACGTCCTAAATTCTGTCAAATTATTACATTAAGATGAAACAAATTTGTAGGTACAGGATAACATCAACTTCTGCTATTCTGTGGGGTCAAACAGAATAGCAGGGAGTTTTAAAGAACTGTTAACCATCTGTTATTTGATATGGCCATCCTGATTGGGTGAATGGACTGGTTATTTGGGAATTGTCCAAAGATGCAGTGTTGAAGAGTAGAAGAGCCCAAAGAGGCAAGACCCCATGTGCCTAACTGGGATCTTCCTCACATAGCTTTCTTAGGGCTGGATCCATTTCCAATGCACCCAATTCCTTCATCAGTAATGACCTGTTCTATTTTTCAGAGATATTATGAGGATGTGTGTTCTCCCAGCATTTTGTTATACTTCTTAAACCAACAAAATTTTTAAATAATTTTTATATTGCTTAATTATAAAGTAAGTATCCATTGTTAGGATATACAAGGACAGAAAATCATAAACTAAATAATCAAATTCATCATGAATCTTATTGTCTTAAAGTACTGGATATTAAATAACTATTAAAAAACAGTTAAATTCTTAAAATATTTCTTTCCAGTTCTTTTTTGCCCCACATGTACAAATTTTTTTTAGGAAGTTAGGATTGCATTTCCCATATTGAGCCTTTCCCTATACCTATGAATATTTCTCAAAAGACTGATTTTTTTTAATGTTAGAATGATATTTGGCATTATTTGATGTACAGCTTCTGAAGCAACCATTTCTCTATTTTATTTACTTATTTATTTTAAATATTTTATTTATTCCTTCATGAGAGAGACACAGAGGGAGGCAGAGACATAGGCAGAGGGAGAAGGAGACTCCTCCGGGGAGCCTGACATGGGACTCGATCCCAGGATCCCGGGATCATGACCTGAACCAAAGGCAGATACTCAACCACTGAGCCACCCAGGTGCCCTCTATTTCTCTATTTTGAATGGGTAGATTGCTCCTTCTTTTCCAAAATTAGGAAAATCTCTTAAGTGCTGGGGTTTGTGAATTACTCTCCACTTTACTGCAGGGTTGTCCAAAAGACATAATATTTTTATCAAAAGGCAAGATTTTTTTTGTTTTTTTTTTTGCAAGTTTTATATACACACCACAATATTGTATCCAGATAAATGACATTGAGTTTTTTTTCCCAAATGAGCTGCGTATATATTCTATCAACATTGAATATAATCATTAAAAATATTGCCATTTTGGAATAGTGAAGTACTACCTCAATCATTTTGGTCACATTCTTGTGTATTAGTTAAGTGGATGTGATGTGTTTTTCTTTGATTTGTTAACCCCTTTTGCAAACTTAATGGGTTTTAAATTGGAAGAAATATTTATATTACATGAACATGACTCCTTCATCATATTATTTTCCATATATATTTTTGACTAATGATTCGCTTAAAAGTCTTTTATTCTGTATCATTTCAAGACTTAATATAAGAATACACTAATAAGGACAGTGTGGTACTGGCAAATGCTCAACAATTAAATCAGTGAAATAAATACAGAGGGCAGAAATAGACTCATACATTACGATCATTTGATATTCAACAAAGGTGACAAGACAATTCAAGAGGGAAAGGAAAGGAAAAGGTTTTCAACGAATGATATCAGAACATCTAGATATTCAAATAAAAAAAATAAACCTTAACCTCTAACTCACTACAAACATTAATTTGAGATGGATCCTATACCTAAACATAAATTCTGAAACCATGAAACTTTCAAGACAAAATGTAAGGGGTGCCTGGGTGGCCCAGTCAGTTGAGAGTCCGATTCTTGGTTTCAGCTCAGGTTATGATCTCAGGGTTATGGGATCAAGCAACTCATTGGCCTCTGTGATCAGCAAGGAATCTGCTTGAGATTCTCGCTCTTCCTCTGCCCTTCTCGCTCATGTTCTATCTCTTTAAAATAAAGAAGTAAATCTTTTTAAAAAATGAGAGAGAAAGCATAAGGTATTTTTGTGGCTTGAAGATAATTAAAGGCTTTAAAAAAAACAGAAAGTAAAATCCATTTTTTAAAAAAATTGATAAATTATACTTCAAAAAAAGGAACAACAGTGATTCATCCAAAGATGCCCTTAAGTAAACTCATAGACAAGCTATAGGCAGTGGGAAAATATTGGCAACTGACATAGGACTGTAACCTGAATACTTTAAAACACAAAACACAAAAACAAAATTAAAAAACTTTTATAAGACAATCATAAGAAGACAAACTACCCATAAGGAAATGAGAAGATGTAAACATATGGCTCACAAAGGATAATATGTAAATGGACAATAAATACATAAATAAGCACTGGATATCATTGAACATCAGGACAATTCCGCACCACTATACACCCACTAAAATAGCTAAATCAAAAGATAGATACCGTTGAATGCTGGGAAGGATGTGCAGCAACTGGAGCTTTCATACACTGTGGGGGGAGTATAAAATGCTACAATTTTAGAGAAATCTCTCCTACTTTCTTAAGAAAGTGGGCAAATACCAAGCCTATTACCCAGTGATTCAAAAAAATATGTCCCCCCAAAAAACTTGCACAAAATTGTTCATTGCAGCTTTATTCATAACTCATTAAAGGACACAACTTATACATCCAGCCATAGAAGAATTGATATACTGTGTTATATTTCAACAGCATGTTGCTGCTCAGCAATAAAAAGAAAAAACTACTGATGTATAATGTTAACATGGATGAATCTCCAAAACTGTATGCTAAGTGAAAGAAGTCTGACACGATAAAGTACATATTCTAAGATTCCATTTATATAAAGTTCCATATAGACAAAACTAATTAATGGTGGACATGGAGGAGAGGATTTACTGGCAAGGAACATTATGAACTCTCTGGAATGAGAGTCATGCTCTGTTTATTAATAGGAGGTTGGTTTGCTCAGGTCATCAAATCATCATTTATTATTTGTACATTTTATTGTATATAAATATTCCTGAAAAGAAGAAAAAAAGAGCCATCAATAAGCATCAAATCCTCGTTAACAATAGGCATACTAATGACATGTGTACAGTGACATGTAAGTCCACAACTTAGTTTGAAATTCATTTTAAAAATAAGAAAGCCCAAATAAATATATGTGTAATAAAAACGAGTATAGTAAAATGCCAATTGTAGGATTTAGTTGGTGGGTGTATGGGTGTTCGTTCTGAAATCCTTTCAGAGTTTCTGTATGTTTGCAAACTTTCACTATAAAATGTTGCTGGAAGAGGGGGTACCAGCAGAATAGGGCAGAGGAACCATTCCTATCCTTTTTTTTTTTTTTTTTTTTTGGTGGACCCTTTGACAGGTTGAAATCAAAGACATGAACCAAATAGGAAGGACTATTTTATGTACTAAAAACTTTGTGATTCTTTTAAAACTATCATATTTTATGATTTTCATAAAATCATAAAATGATTTATGATTCATTTTTTTAATGAATAAGCTGCATTTTGAGATCAGATTTAGGTTCATAGCAACATTGGATCAAAAGTACAGAGAAATCCCACCTATTGCCTGTTGTCAAGCAAGCATAACCTTCCTCTATCAACACCTCAAACAGGAGAGGTACGTTTTTTACAACTGGTCAACCTCATCATTATCACCAGGATCCATAGTTTATGTTAGGGTTCACTCTTGCTGGTTTATGTTCTATGAGTTTTGACAAATGTATAATAATAATATGTATCCACCGTTACAGTATCGTACAGAATATTTTTGCTGCCTTAAAAATCCTCTGGGCTCTGCTTATTCATACCTTCTCCACCCAAACACCAACAAGCATCATTTTTTTTTTTTTTACTACTCCATAGCTTTACCTTTTAAAGAGTGTCATATACACGGAATATACACGGAAAAGTATGTAGCTTTTCAGATCGGCTTCCTTAGTAATAGGCATTTAAGTTTCCTCCGTGTCTTTTCACAGTTTGATAGCTCATTTCTTTTTAGTGCCTAATAATACTCTATTGTTCGGATCCACCACAATTTATTTATCCGCTCACTCACTGGAGGTTTCAAGGAATTTTGGTATTTGAATCACTGGGAGTATCAGCTATTACTTCTGGTAATCTGTACTGGAATAAGCCCTCAAGGTAGGCCCTTATCTTTCTACTGTACATATAGAGAGGGGAGGGGATTTGTCCCAGGGCAGAGAGACCCAAGCCCCACAGAATTACGTTACCTAGTATGTAAGTTTTCTAATCCAAGATTCACTTTTAAACTATTTTATTTATTTTTATTAATTAATTAATTAATTAATTTATTTATTTAAGAGAGAGAAAGCAAGTGAGCATGAGTGCAGGGGAAGGGCAGAAGGAGAGGGACAAACAGAATAGGGAGCCTGACCTGGGGCTCTATCTCAGGAACCCAAGTTCATGATCTGAGCGGAAGGCCCATGCTTAATCGACTAAGCCATCCAGGCACGTCCAGCTTTAAACTATTTTAAATAAGAAGAAAGAAAGTTTGGGAAAAGGCCTCTTATTTAGTTTATAAATCTGGCCTAGGGGTTCAGAGGAAGAGAACTGCAGAGGGAATGTCCAGGGGCAGCGGCAAGCCAAACATTAATTTATTTATTTGAGAGAAAGAGAAAGAGAACAGAGTGAGGGGCAGGAGCAGAGGGAGAAGCAGACACCCCGCTGAGCAGGGAGCCCGATGTAGGACTCGATCCCAGGACTCCAGGATCATGACCTAAATTCAAGGCAGACGCTCAACTGCTCCTCCTCCCCCTACAATCCTACTAATTCACAGCACCAGGGGCCTACAACATCTCTCTGAGCAATGGGACAGATAACCTCCTGATAAGGTAATTCATCCAAAAGTCAAAGCAGAACTGAGAAGCTTTCCTCCAACCTATTCTCTCTGCCATGTGCCCTGACACAAAAGTATCAAGACCTTCCCCACATAAGCACTGCTTCTTGGTGATCTTCACTCTCAACATTTTTTTTTCTCAGTTTCTATTGCTTTCCCTTATGCATACCTTCCATGTGCTTCTGTGGTTTGTCTAGAATTGATTCTAGGAGAACACAGCCAGCAGCCTAGCCAAGGTCACTGTTGTAACAGGTCCTAGATGCTCCTGTTAAACATTCTATGTCTGGCTATATACATTATTTTTTTAACTTCTAACTGATTTTTTTAAATGAAAATTGAAGGTATTTGTCCAAATAAATAAATAAATAATTCTAGGATTTATTAGACCCAGTATTTACCTTTTGTAAAATATATTCATTTTTACTTCGATCCTTATTTCTCTTGTCATTTTTCTTGTCATTTGGAAAGATTTGGAAAAGATTCTTAGGTTACAGGTTAAGGTCATTATTTTCTGTTTTTCTATATGGTTAGATTAACTTATATAGAATTTTATGAAGTGAATTTTCCTTTTAATCCCTCTTTGAACAGATTTCCTGGGTTTTACTATCTGTCATTTTTTAATCATAAAAACCTAGCTTTACTGCAGATTTTCTTCATTGTTCCAAAAAAAAAAAATCTAAAACATTTTGCTAATTAAAAAAAAAAAAAATTTCCCCAGCACTGATAGCTGGAGTACCAGCTCTTACCTAAAAGTTCAGCAACTATCAATACTTTAAGCATAGCTAAGGGAAAGAAAATAACCACCATAGAGGTGAAATCCCCCAAAAGCGCAATTTCCTAAACAGTTGGTTTTCATTCTAAGTGACTTTTCCTATTTTAGTAAAAATCAAGCAGTTTTTCACAAAGGATCTGCGGAGTTGTGTTCAAACAAGCGAACGTGTAGGTAACACTCCTGCTCCCGTAGCGACGTGTCAATCACTTTATATAATTAATTTCCTAATGATCCTGAAACATTTGCTTTATACCTGAATGATCTTATTCTAGCGCCAGGCAATTTTCTAGAACATTTTTAAATGTGAAATTTATTGGTAAACCCAAGCAGATACGTTGCACACGGCGTGGACTGGAAAAACTCAGGATTTAAACCTTTTGCCAGTGAAGTGTATAATATTTTCTTTGACAGAAGCAAAGTGATATATTGCATGTCACAGCTAAGCTGTAAAAATACCACGACCTTTCCTCAGTCTCAATTACGAGGAGTAATAGCTTCAGGCTGAAACTACGTGGGAATCCCTGACCGTATTTAACACGGAAAAACCATAGAATCGAATGCAAAGTGCATGGCCAAACTGTGTCGTGATAGGGGTGTCCAGTGGTCCATTTATCATTTTTTTTCCTGCTTACTCTGGGGCTGACATCTACTTATTAAGTCTTTCCCTGGGTCATTTCACACTGCTGAAGAGGCAAAGTAGAAATCCCATCAGGAAGCCAGCACTTCCAGAGGGAAGGGAGGCGTTTTATTTGTGATGCCATCATCATCTTATTAAGCAAAAGGAAAACTGTTGATCCTGACAGTCCCTTCCTGCTGCTTCAACAGTGTGGATGATGCCCCAATGTGCGGGAAAATTCTAAGAAAAAGTAAACTCCTGTGAAATGGCAATATTTTTCAGTGGCCAGGGACCATGCCTTGCTGGTGGAGGAAGCCAGGCCCAGCTGAGCAGTGTAAACAGCCTGTGACCATCCCCCAGAGAAGGAGCAGGGGTGGGTGGAATGAATAGGAGAAGTGATTCAAGAAAAGGGTAAATCTTTCATTGAACTCCATGGACTAAACCACCTCCATAGAGCAACTGGCCGTGTTTCACTGAAACGGGCAGTGACAATATGCAAACAGATTGCTTTTGATCGGGATGGCATTCAGAAACCTTCATTTTACCTATTCTTTGAAATTTAGCACCTTCCTTAACTAGGAATTGATGAGACAGGTTAGAGCCATATTCAAAATACCTCTGACTGTGTCACCAGCAGAAATAACAAATACCACATTTCAGCTGTAGAAATCTTAAGAAACATGGCTTATACCCACCACTATTTCAAAACTATAATACTCTTGCACCTGCCACTAGTTCATATTATGTAAAAAAAGAAGTGTATACCTTATTGTATCACTTTTTAATCATTTGATAACTGAATTTCAGTAAAATCAATCAATTTTACAAAATTACCAATTCCTCTGGATTCCTTTGTATTTTATTTTGGGTATTTAAAAACTTTTTTTTTTTTTTTTGAGAGGGTTCTATACGCTTCACCATACTACAGAGTCCATAGCACAAAAAAACCCTTGAGAACTTTTTCCCTATTAGGGTTGAATCAATAGGCAAAGTCCCTAACAGTGTTCCTTCAGGATTTGTGTGTGTGTGTGTGTGTGTGTGTGTGTGTGTGTGTGATCTCAAAGCACAAGCATAGACCTATTCAGATCACTATGATGGGGCAGCCTGGGTGGCTCAGTGGTTTAGCACCTGCCTTCAGCCCGGGTGTGATCCTGGAGACCCAGGATCGAGTCCCACATAGGGCTCCCTGCATGGAGCCTGCTTCTCCCTCTGCCTGCCTCTCTCTCTCTCTCTCTCTCTCTCTCTCTGTGTATGTCTCTCATGAATAAATAAATAAAATCCTTAAAAAAAATCACTATGATGAACGCAGGCAACTTGCAAGAATTGCTTTTCCCACTTTCAAAGGTGTAGATGCAGCACTGGAATCTAAAACCAATGTCATTTAAAATAAGATGTGCTTTTAAATATGTCAGAGGGGCTCCTGAATTAAACCTCTGCCTCTTGGTTTTCTGCTCAGGTCAGGATCTCAGGGTCCTGAGACTAAGTCTTGCCTCAGGCTCTGGGCTCAGCAGGGAGTTGGCTTGGGCTCCCTCTTCCTCTGCCCCTCTCCCCACCATTGTCTCTCACTCTCTCTAAAATAAATCTTAAAAAAAAAAATGTCAGATATCAGGACACATTCCAAATATGTAATTTTCTTAAGTGTGGAGGCATCACATAGACCTAAGACTTTCTGAGGCCCCTTTTTGGGCTGTAGAAAACTGGGCCAGGGAGACAGAGGCTCACGATGAGATTTATTTCCTTGAAACCTCTGAGTTACTGGGGACTCCCTAGAAATGAGTGTCCCTGCACCATGAACGACTGGAGTGACGAGACCAAACTGAGGAAGTCTATGAGAATAGACAGTGACTGGGTGAAAGTGGTGGAAGTGGTGGCTTGCGTCTGTGCAGGAGAGTCACCGGTTTCCTATGCGAGCCTTCAAATAACCCAGGTAGATGCTTCCAAGGGAAGAGGCAGCTTGAAACACCTGCCAGACCCAGAGAGCACAGAACCATCTTGCAACCACGAGGGTCAGGTGAGACCCGCCTTCTCCTACCCAACCTTGATGATGGAGGGCGAGATGGAGGCGATGAAGCCCATCCGGCTACACACATACTCTCTTGACTTCCTGTCTGCAGCAGTCCCCACTGGGGGAGGTGGGAAAAGTTAACTTTAAATCAAGTCTGGAGTTGTGCATATTAAACACATCTGGACATTCTAATTTCTAAATCAAGATTCTGACTGGTGACTTAAGATTCTGTAGAATTCCATAGTAGCTTCATCATCTCATAGCTCAAGACACAGCTCAGGCAGAGAAAAAATCGCCCTCTAGAAGTGTAAAGGCACCTGGGGATGCAAAATGAAGTGGAGGTGTGCTTGTGCTCCAGAAGACTGCCCGTTCAGCATAACTTCTCAGACCCCCTGTCAGGTCTTGCTTCCCAGCTTTGTGCTTGCCTGGAAAGGCTTTTCATTTCCCTCCAATGAACTGTACACCTCACCCACCCAGCCGGACTGCCTGCATACATTGCTTCCCAATGTCTTATTTAACTACAAACCCACATTGATTCTGTCCTCCACATTTCTATTCGCCCTTTTGTAATACCATTTATTTGGCTGATCATTACCATCGTCTATTTTTTACATAATTTGACATCTTTATAATCTGTGCTTATCAATGAGCTGAGGACCTCCAGGAAATTATATATCCCTGAGCTATACATCTATTAGCTACATAATGAAATTGCCTTTGAATATATTCCACAGATACCTTATATGTGAATGTCATTCTATAAACCAATTGTTTTTCACTTTTTCACTTGAACATTTTTTTTTAAGATATGACCCTTTTTAATGTGCTTGCCTTTCAGTATCTACAGAATTTTTCAATCCTCTCCTAAAGTAAACAATAAATCATATTGTTCTTGATTTCTTCTTTTTGGAGACTGTAGACAATTTCTGGCCTTAGAAAATCTGGAGATTTGGGACACCTGGGTGGCTTAGTGGTTGAGCGTTGGGCATGATCCCCGGGTGCTGGGATTGGTCCCGCGCAGGGAGCCTGCTTCTCCCTCTGTCTATGACTCTCTCCCTCTCTGTGTCTCCATGAATCAATACATAAAAATTTAAAAAATAAAGAAAATCTGGAGGTTCATTTCTGCTCATTTCAAATATTAGTGTGAATAAAAACCTATTGCCAATCATATCTGTATGATTGTACAGCACATAAATCTGGGAATATTATCTGGTTATATATAAATATTCTAGGGGTGTGCTTGAAAGATATCTCTGGGTTTGATTTCAAATACATGATAGTTAGGAGGCAGCAAAATGATGTCTCAAGGGTCTTGTGTATCTAGAGAAGAATTTCAAGAATGTGAGCTTCCCAGCTTCTGAGACAATAACTTCTTTGATTGGATATTCAGTTGGGCTTTGCCTGGCATTTTCTGTTTTTAAATCGAAAGGTAAATTTAACAAGAGAAGATGCTTGTTTGTCAGTTTTAAAAGCGGTTTATTTCCTTGTGTTCCTTTTTTTAACCAGCACAGCTTTTGAAATTTGAATTCTTTCCTTGTTTAACACTGGATTTTGCTTTAGAAGTTAAAGTTTATAATACAGCCCTTTCTCTATCCCTGAAAACTGGGAGAAGAAAGACCATTTGGGAAATTCTGCTGTTAAGACTATTCCCAGTGATCCTATTTAAGGCAGATTATACTTTTCAAAATGTGCCACTAATCCATATTTTCTTAATATCAGAACAGAAGTAGCTGTCACCAATAAAATATTCTCTTGCCACTTGACCAAACCTCTATCAAAAGAATATTTTATTTTTGAACTCACATAAGAAAAACATTCATAGTGCCTTTCTCAAATGTCTACCAACTCAAAATAATAATTCACATACTCTTGACATTTTCTCTATTTTTGTCCATTTTTCAGTACATCTTTCAATATTTAAGTTAATTCTCTCCTGTGCCACAGTTCTAAAACACTGAAAAACCACTGAGAATTCTTGGTATCTGTCATGTAGGCTGATTCTGTTATTATTTGTCTAACAACAATACTCAATATTCCTTCTAATTTGTAAAGTCCATCAATTTGTACTTCTTTCTCATTGTCTTGTACTGAAATTAAAAACAAACAAATAAATAAGATATAGTCTGTAGGCCAAACTGTTTTTGTGTGTGAGCTAATATTTTCTGTTTTTAAGTGGTTAAAAAAAGAAAAATAGCATTTCATGAAATGTGAGAAATACATGAAATTAAGTTTCCAGTGTCTATAAATTAGGTTTTTATGGAACACAGCCATGCACATTCATTTTCATACCATCTATATTTTCTTTGTTTATCACTTACATATTGGTATTTCTATATCGTCTATGGCTGCATTCATGCCACCAAGGTACAGTTGTATAGTGACAATAGAGGCTGTAAGGCCCACAAAGCTTCACATATTTATTATCTGGTCCTTCACAAGAAAAGTTCAAGATTATGTCTGGTTTCTGGAACAATTCCACCGATGGACTATGGGCCATTAAGTTGTAATTAAGCATGATTGCCAAAGATCAAATCTTGAAATATCACCTGTCTATTCCTCTAGCAATGATTACTTTTATAGTTCTTTGGCACAATAAATAGAGATTCTTCTTAACTCTTTTATTTAGTTGCTGTCTGAAAAATAATATGTTTCTTTTCAAAATGGACAAAACTATGAAATATACCCTTGAGCATGGTAAAGCAAACCCCTGACATGGCATCATCAATCCCATGCACTGACATACTGGTAGGTAATTTGGTCAGAATATAACCAAAGTCTGATATGACACACACCATAATTTAATATATACCTAAACCTGAACTCCAGAGAAGTTTATTCTTTCAACTAATTTCTTCCTCGAAAAAGACCTAATAAAAAAGCTCCTGCTAAATTTCCCAAATACATGCTGTTGGAATTTTGAGAACTTCACTGTAGTGCTATATGATATATATGATATGATATGATTACATATATATATATATATATATATATATATATATAAGGGAGACATAAAACATTTATTCACCATTCCATTAATTGCAAGAAAATAAACTCAAACTGAAAAAAATTATTGGCTTAGGTAATTAAAAAACTTAAGGCTAAAAATAATGCTAATTGGGTTAAGGTTTGGTTTAGGTTGTATCTGCTCTAACAGAGTAAGAGCATCTATTCCCAGTTGCTATAGCACAAAAAATATAGATTCACTATGATTAGAACAACTTGGGAAATATTAAATACTTAATGTGACTAAGGGAGATTTGGAGATTGGATCAGATAACTCTGAGAGACATATTCTACCCTAGTCAATATTTGTACCCCAGCTAACAGCTGACACAAAGAAATGGGAAGAATGGCTCTCCAAAGGAAAGTTGAGGTTTTCTGGTCAGAAGAAAAAAGAAATAGAAGGCAAGCAAAATTTACTATTAGAATTTACTGATTCTAACTTCATTTAGAACTCTTAGGAAAGTTGTAAATGCTATTGTCTATTGCCAATTCCTATTTTTCATGAAGAAAGTTCTAAAGTGTTATATATTGGGCAGGACTGAAAAAAGAGATAAAAGTAAGAGGATCTTAGAGGTGGTGCTTGACTGTTTCACTTAGGCCTGCTCCTTACCCACTTCCAAACATGGGGCCACCCACTGAACACAGTTGTTATTCATGCATTTATTACATTTGCCACATAACACATGGTGGGCAGATTACCTTTCTGTACCTACCTTTCATCATTTCTAATACAAGAATGGTATTAGTGCTCACTGGCTAAGTGATGTGAGACTTAAATGAAAGGACCTATATCAAATACGGCTATGGTGCTTAGCAAAAAGTAAGTCCTCAAAAAATATTATCTTATTTAATATTTTTATTAAATTGTTATTTGAAGAAGTAAATTCAAGAATGACTTCAAAATGGCCATCCATGCTCAGCGTCTGATAAGGCACACCTACCTGGATCCATCACAGTAGACTCGCATTAGGAGCTTATTTCACATTCCACTAATCTACTTATGAAATAGTCATGGGAGAAATGTAAAAGGTATAAAATTCTTATTATCATGAATTATCAAATAAACCCTGGATATTTTACCAATGAATTTATTAGAAGAGTTCAGGAGTAAGAAAAGCACAAGGTTTTAGAAAATGTCTAAAAAGATTATTCAATGTGTTTTATATTAAAATTTCCCCACAATCCTTTTGATGTTTAACCAATTGAAATCTTTTTCCATTTGGACCACAAGCTTAAAAAACTGACCAAAAAGATACCAATGATCACCAATGTGCTAAACAGACATTCCTGAATTCATATCTGACTTCATTTCTTGGTCTTTATGGTCCCTTTCTGTCACTCTTTTTGTTACTGAGTCAGCTGAACTTAATACTCCTTGATCACCAATTCTGTCAGTTACACTGGATCTGAATTTTTAAAATTCTTATCTCTCCTAATTTCCTTCCTACTTCCCTGATTATAGCACTCCAGTCTTCTCTATAGATGCCTCCTCCTTTGACTGCTTTTCAAATAAATTTTCCTTATTTGAGATCCAATATCTGCTACTCTGTTCACTCTAGATGCCTCTTACCTAAAAATATGATTTATTAAAGGATGATTTACCAAGGAATCTCCAAAATATACATAACTATCCCAGATCTTTTTAATGAGCTCCTTCTACATAATTCCTTGGATATCCACCTGCAAAGTACTTTTGAATCATGATTTCAGCATACCTCAACCTGAATTATCTTTTTTCCATTTTAGTGCTTCTATTATTTATTTTGTTAGTTAATATATAGTTAACATATGGTATTATATTAGTTTCAGGTGTACGATATACTGATTCAACAATTCCGTGTATTACTCAGTGCTCATCATGGTAAGTACACCCCTGATCTGCTTCATCTATTTCACCCGTCCCCCTACTACCTCCCCTCTGGGCAACCACCAGTTTGTACTTTACAGTTAAGAATCTGTTTTTTGGTTTCTCTCTCTCTTTTTTTGTTTGTTTATTTTGTTTCGTAAGTTCCATATATAAGTGAAATCATATGGTATTTGTCTTTCTCTGACTTATTTCACTTAGCATTATACCATCTAGATCCACATGGTGTTGTAAATGGCAAGATTCATTCTTATGGCTGAGTAATATTTCATTATATATATATATATTATATGTACATATGTATATGTATATATAATCTTGAACAAGAAGGACAAATCTTAAGGTACCACAATCTCAGATATCAAGATATACCAAAGATCTAATCAAAACAGTGCATTACTGGCACAAAATTAGACACATAGATCAATGGAATAGAATAGAGATCCCAGAAATAAACCCATGATGACATGGTTTATGCATCTGTTTTTATGCCAATACTATAGTGTTTTGAGTACCATAGTTTTGTAATATAGTTTGAAATCAGAGTGTGATACCTCCAGCTTTATTTCTTTTTCATGATTGCTTTGGCTGTTTGAGGTCTTTCATTGTTCTGTGCAAGTTTTAAGATTGTTCTATTTCTGTGAAAATATGCCATTGCAAATTTGATAAAGATTGCATTGAATCTGTAGATTGCCTTGGGTAGTGTGGACAATTTCAACAATTTCAATTCTTCCAATTCATTAGCACAGACTCCTCTCTATTTATTTGTGTCAGTGTCTTAGAGTTTTCAGTGTACAGATATTTCACTTCCTTGGTTAAAATTCCCAGGTATTCTATTCCTTTTGATGCAATTGCAGATGGGACTGTTTTCTTATTTTCTCTTTCTGATAAGTCATTAAAACTACTTTTTATCATGCTTGGATCTTCTCTGCTTGTCATCCACATGTTTCATAGCCCAAGCTTCTTAAAAGAGTTACAAAGCATAATTCATTTTTTTTCTAGTTCTTTACTTTCTATTCTCTGATAAATTCACCATAAAATCTGATTAGTCTCACCAAGATCATAAATGAGCCAATTGTCAATTTCAATAGTGACTCCCAAGTGTTGATGTTGCTTGACTTACTGGTATCTGTGCTGTTGACCACTCTTGCTTCATGAACTCTTCAAGATTCACAGTTTCAGGGACATTTCTTTGTCTTTTTTTTTTTATTTTTGCTTCTATTTATTCTCCTACATCTTGCAGTGATATGTCTTGATCTCTTTCCTAAGTCCCTGTTTGTGCGCCAACTCTTAAAATCATTTTCATTTCTCGGGTTCTTTGGCTGGTCATCATGTATCATTCCCAACCCAGTGATTCTCAAGCACTTTCAAGCCCAGCACACTGAGGACCCCAATATGCAGCAGTAAAATTACATTTCTAAAGCTAAGTTGGAGGAAGGAGATTGTGTCTAACTTGAAGAAGCCCCTAGAGCAATTCTGACATGCTGCTCTCAAGTCAAGATTTTTATTCTTCCTGGCTGACCTCATCCCTGCCCAGTACTTCATTACCACCTCCAGGCGGATGAGTCACAAATTTTTACCTTCAGTTCTTATCTATTTTCTCAGTTTCAACTTCACATCTTTAACTGCCTTTTCCCACCTCAAACTACATGTCCTGCTAGCACTTTTACTCAGACTGTTTGAGTTGAATCCATTATTTTGTTCTCTCAAACTTGTTCCCCATCCAGCACACCTACATCCATTATTATCCAAGCAA
Organism: Nyctereutes procyonoides; assembly: GCF_905146905.1. Classification (NCBI taxonomy): domain Eukaryota; kingdom Metazoa; phylum Chordata; class Mammalia; order Carnivora; family Canidae; genus Nyctereutes; species Nyctereutes procyonoides. Next base: position 45,993,923 of record NW_026575133.1, on the reverse strand, counting down.
AAGCCTGGGCTTCATTTTCCCTTCTTTCCTATATGCTGTTCACCACACCCGGTGAGTCCTAAGGAGGTTATTGTTTTTCTTTCCTCAGCCACTCGCATTAGGTTCCACTTCCTTTCTCACTGATATTCTCATTGTTTAATCTTTTGTCTGGGCTATTATTATCATCTTTTAACTAATTACCATGCCTCCAGCTCTGCTTTCTGCAATCTATCTTCCATTCAGCTCCCAGAGTACATTTTTAAAATGCAGCTCTTATCATGTCACTCTCTGGATTACAACTCTTTTGAACCCCCATCACCTACCGGATAAAGGCCAGATTCTTCAGCCTGATGTTAGATCTCCACTCTCAGCTGAGCAGGAGCAAAGTTCCCTGACATAGTTTCACATATTTATTCAACAAATATTTATTATCACCAGGCAGTATTCTAGACACCAGGGATACTGAAAGGAAAAGATAGGAAAGCTCCTAACACTAATGGAGCTTACATTTTAGGTGACAGGAAACAATAAACACACACATACACACACAAAGTGGTAAATTCTATGTGAAAAATTAAAATAGAATGATATAATTGATGTTAACTAGATGGTTTTTGAGTAAACAAACTTGCCAAGTTTGTCTCTGCCTTAGGACCTTTGCAATATTGCTGCCTCCACTAAAAATATTCTTCTCAGGACTTTTGGCTCCTTTTGTTTACTCAGGTGTCAAATTAAAAATCGCCTTCTGTTTGACATCTTCCCTGACTTCTAATCCCATTACAGAGGAACCATCTAGTTAATGTCAATTATATCATTCTATTTTAATTTTTCACATAGAAACATCTTTCTCTTTTCTCTCCCAGTTACCTCACTTAGTATCTTACCCATTCCAAAACCAGTCGACACTGATACTTGCGAATGCTCCTGAGTGAGTACTCTCAACTTAAATTGCTGAAACTTCTCCTGTGAAGTGCTGAGGCTGCAAAACTCAATAAGATTTGTTCTCTGCCTTGGAGGGATTAAGAAGGAAGTGTGAGATACAGATGTTTGAACAACACTAACAGTATTTTTGTCCCATAGAATCTGTTCATCTGCAAAAAGTGGGCTTCGATCTTTCATGTGTTTCATGTTCTATCTTAGCTCTCTACTTCTTTCTGATGATGTAGTTCTTATTTTATATATTTATTCATCAGGTTATATAACATTAACTGCTGCAATATACCCCTCCCTAAATACCAATTGTTTAATAAATCCCTGTTTCTTTTTTCTTGCTCATATCAAGTCCAACAGGTATTAGCAGGGGACTTAGTTTTGTACAGTCTTTCCAAGACCAGGATCCTTCAATTATATGGCTCCTTTACCTTTTAGGCCTTTCGTATTTTCCACTAGATCCCATACAGTTAACAGACAATGAGGAAAGGTGGAAGAACAGCCAAGAGTTTGTAGAAATCAGTCCTAGAAATGATGTATGACACTTCTGTCAATATTCTAGGCCAAAACTCAGTTACATGGCCACAAATGACCTCATGAGAACATCTGATTGTGTGTCCAAAAAGAAAAGGAAATGCATGGCTACTGATGGCCAAGAGTTGAGTAACTTGTCCAAGACTGACTCTTTGCAGATTAGCCACTCACAAAGTGATCATGGTTATACCCATGGTCAATTGTTAAAGACACTCAGTTTAGGAAGAGTTTTTGAGGTGATGGATTAGGTTAAGCATCCACTAGTTCACGTGAATTATATCCACAAGGCTTGTGTCTAGTCCACTGATTACACCACAGTAGGAACTGGGATTGCTGCAACCACACAGGCTGAGCCTGTGGAATTAGGCAGGAACCAAAAATCTGCCACATGACACTGATGTTGCTTCCAACCTCTGATCATATCAGAGGGAAGCTAGTGCTTACAAACTTCATGGGCCAAAGTTTAATGTTCTTCTTTTAGAGTCTAATGCTAGATCTGCTAACTGCAAGTTTGCAACACAGGACCCACCCTCCTGCTAATGCTCCTGTTCCTTTTACTTTATCCTAGTAAATGCTGTTCCAGCAGACCTGCTGAATGCTGTCTAGGCTTTTGCCTTTGTTTACTCAACATTGGCATTCTGTGTCACAACATTTATGATTAATTCTTAGGCTTCCATCTAGTGTCTGGCTAAATCCACCTCCTGTGTCTATGTGTCCAGTCAGATCTACTCAGCCTCCACTTTTCTCCAGCATCAGATACCAACCAGTCTCATTCAGATCCTGTATGACCCCACTGGAGCATCAGATACTTCCTCCACTATATTCTATTCCTTTTCATCTAAAGGGTCACCGAGGTCTCAAATATAAGTGAGTCAGGGTTGTGCAGACAAGTCACCTAACTGATTGGAATTATCATTTTATGAGTGCTTTGATAGCTTATAATTCATGTTTTTATACATGTCTATTTAAAGGTGAAAGACTAGAATGCCTGGCAATTGACAATCATTTAAAAGATTATACTTTTTACTATACTGCTGGCACTAGAATGTGCTTATTCCATTTCAGTATTAAAGGAACAAGTTATATCACAAATTTATTTATTTGATCATTTTTCCCACATACTTAACAAAGATGTATTATGCATTTATAGTGCACCAAATGCACTCAGGATAATAACTCTAGCAGGAGAATTTGAATCTTACAATTTTTAAATGGCTTTTAAATTTTTCAATTTGTAATTAGAAGGACTATTAAAGGGAAATTCAGGGCATTTTGGAAAGAGAATAATATAGTACCGATAGTTGAGGTGGATTGGTCAAGGGAGAACTTTTGGAAGAAGTTGCATGTAAGTTACAATATGAAAGGTAAATGTGAATAAGCCAAAAACCAGAGAGAAGAGTATCCTACACAGAAAACAGAGTATATGCAGCAGTCTTTTGGAGAACTGAAAGAATCAAAAGATGACCAGTAAGGCTGAGCCAAGTATGTAGGTATGTGGAGGGTGAAATATGAGGCTGGGGAAGGGGCAAGTCTTGAAACACATTGCAAGTTATATTTTTAAATTTGGATTTTTTCCTAGAAAAAGGTCAAGGTCTTTGAAGGGTTTCACACAAGAACCACGACTGATCAGAACAACATGGCTGCCACATGGGGAATGAATTGACTAGAGAAAGTGTGAAAGTAGTGTATCAAGACTATTGAAGTGGCCTTACTAAGTGATGGTGGAGTAGGGAAGCTGGGACAGTGAGCTAGGGGCAGTACAACTGTGGCAGTAATGATGGTGAGCTGCACAATTATTTGGGATCTATTCTGGTTATGAGACAGATTATACTTAAAGGCAACAGATCTTGTAAATCATTGATATGAAAGGCACCATTACCAAGCAGTTAAAAGCATTATCATAAAAATAATTATATCAGACACATATAAAAAATATTTTTCCCTTACACACCTGCAATGTGGTCCTTTGGCTATTGTTGTCTTCCTCTCCAACTAGAAATACTAACGGTTCTCATAAAAATACTATTTCAAGAAAAAAACACAGATTTCAGAAAATAAAAAGAAATCATATTGTTAGACCTGAATACAATGAAGTGTAATAAAGGGAACTCTCAGAATGGTATGCTCCTATGAAAATGTCACAGTGGGGCATTTGAAAGAAAAGCTAACTAAATGGGCTTGGAATTCAAACCTGTGTTTTCAGGGACAGATAAAGGTGAAACTCTTCCCCAGAACTACAGGTCCTTATGGAGATGCTTCCATGGCTCTATTTAAGGTTAATTGCAAAAGGTATCCAGGTAAGTTCTATGATAGCCTCATGAGGTCCTTTGAAGGGCTGTTTAGTCCACAATGATCAGAGGAGACTACTTTGGGGCATTTTCAGAATTTCTAAGACAAAAGATAACATATTGGCTTATTATCTTAGCTTAGTATATGAGAATCCCAAACCCTTCAGTTCCTGATAATATGTTTCATTACTTTTTTTGTTATTTCAGAGAAACCTTCTCCCTGCTAGTGGTTGGCTTATGCTCACTGAGGCTGGGTGAGGATCTGATTGTAATAGGTTGGGTGTTTCCTGTTTTTGCAGACTCTGACTCTCTGTGACTCACTTTGCCCCCAACTTTGAGCCCTAGATCCCGATTCCAGGAAAACAGGAAAAATCCTATTCAAAAATCCTATGAAGATGGAACAGGTGAAAGGAGTCTGTGAGGTAAGACTGTTGTTAAATTTAACAAAGAAAGAGGTTCTGAACCAGAGAGACTCCTCAGTAGCAAGAAGCATCCTGGCAGGGCGCTAAAGGCTTCCGAGAGTCCCCGACTCCTGTTAAATCAAGTGGTACCTTACTAGTATTGTCAGAACATCTACTTCTGTCCCTCAGGGAGCTAGTTCACAAGTGTATCTTGGCGGCCTGTTTTCTGAAAGTCCATGAAAGAGATGATATCTGTTTGAAGCGATCACTCTTTGTGTAGCACTTTTATTTTAGCATTCCCACGGAGAGAGCAAGCAGGGCATCTTACTAGTAGACAGTGAAAGCAAAGGAGGGAGAAGATGCTATTCTCTCTGAGTTAGTGAGGATTCTGTGTTGATTGGTTCAACACCAAGAAACCTGACCTTCAGACTGGGGTACTCTAAGGAATCAGAGTTTGTGTCTTTTGTTTTATAAGCACAAAGGATTTTACAAGAGCACATACCCAATGGTTATTAGTGTAAGATTTTATCTCTTTCTTACGATATGATGTGCTATTGGCCCCAATTGTTAGTTATAAAATTCCCTCATTGTAGAATTTTATAAATGTGTATTTCCCTTGCAATGGGTCTTAAAGGGCACAAATATTGCATTTCCATCTATTCATCATATTTGTAAAACTCTACCATGTTTAGTATGTTGCGTACCTTTTTTTCCCCAAAATATCCAAACACAGTTGTGTTGTAATCTACCCCATATATATCTGGATTTGTTTTCTAGCAAGGGCAAATTTCACACTATAGAATTATGCAGTTAAGGGATAGAAAAAGGCAGTGCATATATTTGCTAATTCATATATATATATATATATATATATATATATATATATATATATCCCTAAATATATATTTTTTTCAGGATGGAGGTATAAGTTAATTGATTAGAGCTGACTGGTGTCTTATTGATTATTATTAATAATTATTATTAACTCCTTCCCTTTAACAAATTTGGTAAGTTATTTCTTCCAACCATAGACATTTATTTTCATCCAAGTCTGTTCCAGATATGACACAAATATAGAAAGGCACCATTCTTCTTGCTCTTTAGTGTGTCATATTCTAGTGTCTCCCAACCTTGGCATTTTTTATGCTTGTGGCTAAATAATTCCTTGTTATGAGGAACTCCCTCATTCATGTTTGGATGTTTGGCAGAATCTGTGAATTCTCCGCACTAGTTGACAGTAGCATCCTCAAGTCATGGCCACCAAAAAAAATGTCTCCAGACTTGCTAAGAATCTCCCATTTAAAAACCACCATTCTAGGGATCCCTGGGTGGCGCAGCGGTTTGGCGCCTGCCTTTGGCCCAGGGCGCGATCCTGGAGACCAGGGATCGAATCCCACATCAGGCTCCCGGTGCATGGGGCCTGCTTCTGCTTCTCCCTCTGCCTGTGTCTCTGCCTCTCTCGCTCTTTCTCTCTGTGACTATCATAAATAAATATTAAAAAAAAAAAAACAAATACTTAAAAAAAAAAAAACCACCATTCTAGGAGCAGAAACAAACATGGACATAAATAGGTAAAATATAAGCAGCAAGTGCAATGGAGCAGGGTAGACACGATGTCTGGAGCGATTTGGCCTGAACTTGGAATTCTGGGTCTTCCGAGCAGGTTACTGCATCTTTTCATTCTTTAGTTTCTTCCCCTGTACAATTGGGCTGTGTTTTGGGTTCTTGTGAGTATTAAATGTCCTTATTTGTGTGTGTGCGTGAGAGAGAGAGAGAAAGAGGAAAACAAATTAGAACAGGTGTCTGCACATATGATCAGCACTAAGTAAATGTTAGTTCTGATCATTCTAATAGAGAGTTATTTTACAGTTTGGATTTAAAAGAGTTATGTTGGAAATGCCAGCAAAGAATCTCTCAATACAGCTGCATCTTCAATTAAGACATTGGATTAGGGAGTCTCTGAATACCTTCAACTTTATAAATGTATGGCCACATGAATAAATGATTCCAACCAATATTCTTCTTCTTTTTTTTTAAGATTTATTTATTTATTTATCAGAGAGAGAGAGAGAGAGAGAGAGAGACAGAGACACAGGAGGAGGGAGAAGCAGGCTCCATGTCGGGAGCCTAACGTGGGAGTCGATCCAGGAACGTGGGCCAAAGGCAGGCAGGCGCTAAACCGCTGAGCCACAGAGGGATTCCCCCCAATCTTCTTCTTTTAGAAATGTGAATGGAAACTGCTTGAAAGTGTTGTAAGTTTTCTAAGGACTAATCCCTAAGCTTCTCCTCAAATGTCCATCCATCCCCACTACGTATAGATTACAAGAAGAAAGATCATTCTTCCACATTGTGAAAATCTTGAGATCTACTTTACCTAACAAGGTAATTCAACTGTGTTCTAGTCAAACTCAACAGAGAAATCACTCTTCAGTTTTGTGTGTTCCTTCTTGCCTTATTCCCCCCTTCCTTCCTATCTCCTTCATTCTTTCTCATCCTTTTATTCCTACCTCTCTTCCTTTTTCCACTTAACAAATGTTTATTGAGCATCCACTATGGCTACTGTACCAGGAAACCTTGTGACCAGGAAAGGCAGGCTGCCCACCAACCTCTTGCCATCTAGTATCATATATAACTTTAAAAATATCAAAGAATAACACTATAAAAATTAATTAATATAATCCATGGGTTTATTTTCTTCTTACATTTCTGTAACTCCACCTTCTGATTCTTTGCTGTTACCCTTTCCTATAATAACTGAAGACTTTTCAATTTTTGATTCCTTTTCAGTTTTGATACTCTCTGGACTATCTTCCCTATTCCGGTCTGAGTTCTGGGTTCTGGCCATCTTCTATTTGATTTGTTCTTCTATCAGTAAGACTTCCATGCCCAAAGACAATATACTATTCTTATCAAAATTCAGAAACCAGAACCTGAGAAGTACATTTAAGGTAAATACTAAAACTCATTGGAACTTGATTTTTAAATGGACAAAAGATTTGAATAGATATTTCACCAAAGAAGACATAAATATCACTTCTGGATATAGATCCATAAGAATTGAGCACAGAATCTGGAAGTGTTACTTGCATACTTACATACCCATGTTCATAGCAGCACTATTCACAATAGCCTGGAGGTTGTAGCAACATAGTGTCCATCAATGGATGAATGGATAAACAAAATGTGGTGCACACCTACAATGCAATATTATTTAGCCTTAAATAGGAAGGAAATTATAACACATGCTGACAACATGGATAATCGTTGAGGTCGTAATACTAAGTGAAATAACCCAGTCACAAAAATGTAAATACTGTATGATTTCACTTATATGAAGTATCTAGCATATTCAAATTCAAAGAAACTAATAATTAGATCAGCGGTTAGAAAGGGCTAGAGGAAAAAAAAAGAAAGAAAGGGCTAGAGGGAGAGGAAAATAAAGAGTTGTTGTTTAATGGGTATAGAGTTTCATTTGTATAAAATGAAAAAAGTTCTTGAGACTGGTTACACAGCAACATGAATACACTTATCGCTAGCTATTCACCTCTACACTTTGAAATGGTTAAAAGGCTAAATTTTATATTATGTGTTTTTTTTAATCACATTTAAAAATATCAACTATATTCTAAACCAAAATCTTTAAAAAAATTTAAATAGACAATTATAACTACTAAAAATAAGTATATTGAAGAAGGAGATGGTTATAGTAAAAGTTTAAATTACTAAATGGATGGTAGATTTGCAAAAAAAACGAGCATGACATTATAAGCAGTTTTTGTGGTATCATCTTCACTATTCTGTATTGTCATTCTAGAAAACAGCCATGCCTGTTCCAAAATGTTCCTTGGTAACATCCATGGATTCTGAATTCTTGATTGACACATCTCCATTCTGAGCATTTTTCTATATCAAATATTTGGAGAGGGTGTTTCAGCCAATCCAATGCTCTATTAATTATTTAGATCTTTAGTTTCCATTTTTTTTTCATTTGGAAAATAATTGCCTGGAAAACTTCAGAATTCTGGCCTGTGCTCAACATAAGATAGTTATCAGATAATTTGGCACCAGCAGCTAAGAAAAGAAAGAAATTCCTAAATTAGGGTCAGAAATAGGGAAACTTCACTCTTGACTCATCTCTGAAAATTACTCTGCCACAAATTTGTTAATAGATATATATATAATGTTATATTTTGTATTATATATATATATATCATATTTTAAATTAAATATACATATAAACTGGGTAAAATCTAAATTGCCTTTCAAGTCTTTACAGCCAATTTGGCCAACTGCTTTCAGTTCCTTCTGACCATTTTCTGACCAGTGAGTCTGACAAAGAAGGATCCGAAGTTCTCATTCATTATAAGATGTGTATTGCTAGTTACCAAAAAAGGCATCATCTTCTATAGATCCACCATGAGATATCCAGTGACAGACACTGGTTCTGTGGGCAAGCCTTGATTTTTGTCCTCTATGGATTTGGATATGTTCAGATGGCAACACACTAGGATCCAGAATTAAGATGAGGTGAATTATGTACTCACTTCAGATGAAAAATAAGGAGTCTTCAAAAAATTCACCAATCAAGGTAAGTAACACTTTATTGCAGTATTTTTGAAAATCCATGTTGACTCAAATATCAGAATTTTAAATCAAGACAGGCTGTTGTTTGTTTTATGACCCTGTATTATTGGGCAATGGGAGCAATCCCTTTCCAATCAGCCCCTGATTCTGAATTGCTGGCTTCCACCACTGGCTGGTTTCTGAGGATTGACAATGGTGAACAAACAGATTGGGCAATTCAGAGCTTTATATATAAAGTCATTGTTTTGATAGTAGGGCTTTTGTTAACTTTTTCCCCTTAGTTCAAATCATGGGAGAATATCTTGATTAGGATATATAAGGAACAATTTTCCTCCTGCTGCAGGTTCCGATGTGGTTCTGCAGGGCAAGGAAGGACAGATCCTTTTTTGGCATCTTACATTTTACCAGCTTGTAGTGGGAAAGCAGTATGAGGAGGAGAGAGTTCATCTTGGGACTTTCTCTAGGGAGGAGCCACATCATAGGGACAAGACCAGATGGAGTTTTATCAATTCTTGGACATTCTTGATCCCTTTTTTTTTTTTTTTTTGAAGTTTTGGACATCTTGTCCCTAGTTCAGCAATACGTAATGAGATAATTTCTCAAAGTGGAAAATGGACTCAAAGCTAAAAATATTATATCCTAAAAATTCAATATCCTGAGGGTGTTGGGTGGCTCAATAGATTGAGCATCCAAGTCTTGATTTGAGCTCGGGTCATGATCTCAGGGTTGTGGAATTGAGCCCCACATCAGACTCCCTGCTTGGTGTGGAGTCTGCTGGAGATTCTCTCTCCCTCTGCCTCTTGCCCCCAGAATAAATAAATAAATCTAAAAATAAATAAAAATAAAAGCAACAACAACAAAAAAACAACTTAGGGGTACCTGAGTGGCTCAGTTGGTTAAGCATCTGCCTTCAGTTCAGATCATGATCCAAGGGTCCTGGGATCAAGTCCTGCATCAGGCTCCCTGCTCAGTGGGGAGTCTGCTTCTGCCTCTAGCCTTCCCTCCTCCTTGGCACACTCAAGACTATCTTTCAAAGAACCTTGGTTTTCATTTTTGTGCTGATGCTTTGTGTCAATGTCCCAAAGTACCAACATAAGATTTAGATGTGTTTCTTGAGTGAGGGGTGGGGATTAGCTAATACTCATAGTTATTCTATCAAAAAATCTCCATAGCTGGCTTTGCTATCATTGCTCAACTGTTTATCTAACCAAGTCCTTCAGGTTTAAGGACGTTTTAGGGGTTTTGCATACAATGCAAATGTTATCCTGGGAGGTTAAGGGAAACTAATGTCAACCATTAACCTTAAAATCAACAATTAATACGTCAATCCAAATGAGTTTATAATGTTTTCTCTAATAATGAATGGGCCAGTGGTTGCTAAATTTTCTGAGTTACTAATGCTGGAATTTAAGATGATATAAGGGATTAAAAGGTAAATAGCAATTCCTTAAAAGAGTGATTTTTAGTATATTCCATTATATTGATACAATATAATAATAATATAATCCATGATAATTGATATCTTTATAGATAGATAGATAGATAGATAGATAGATAAGATAGATAGATAGATAGATAGATAGATATAAAATTCAAATTCACTTGGTAGTAGATACAGCTCTTCCTGATGAACTGTACCAAATGGGGGTTTGTGTAGAAATGTTCATGTCCTTGATGTTATGTCAGGAAAGAAAATACAAATACCAAGGAGTTAAAAATTCTCATGGTTTGTAGTAAACAAGGATCCTTTTGGGGACATTGGCTTATCTGTGACTTAAAGGAGCATGTTCTTCCCTGTTCCACTCCATATATTTCCACTCAATCCTTAAGCTTAGTTGTTCTGACCAACATCATTTTGCATATATATATATATATATATATATATATATATATACACACATATACATATATATATAAATATATAGAATTCCCAGCTCTTACAAAAAATAAGTTTTCATTAGATCAAACATATTGGCAAAACCATGCATTGCTTTGTATTCTAATAAAAATAACTCGAATAAAACCTTGAACTCTTCTGGTACAGGGAACTGCTTTTGTCACCTTCTGCAGGTAGAACTCTACACAGTGCTTGGCACAAGAGGGACACTCAAGAGCTGCCTTCTGGCTTGTGCAGTGGTGGGTCTTTTGAGTAAGTGTCTTGTGATAAAAAATTTTAGTGGAGATAAAAGGTTTAGAAAGTCTACTGCTTGAGGTGGTGGTGGTACTGGTGATTGCACTGTCTTGTGTTAGGCATCATGAGTTCTATCCTTTCTGGTGAAAAGAACTAATAAAAATGAGAGGTGGATGGGTCAATGAGCATATGGGAAGGCCAAGGATGGAAGAACACAGAAAATCAACTTTCTTTTCTTTATAATTGTATGTATGTACAATTTCTTTCACAAATTCAACAGAAAGTTAAAATGGGGGCTTTTCCTGACAGAACTTGAATGAGATCCTTAGAAAATTAACATCAGATAGTGAGGTATGTGTGAAAGAGTTTACCATAAACAGATTTTGTAAAGGAAATAGGTCAGAAGCTGTGGCATGATCCTTGCATCTCTTTGTTAACTTCGAGAATAAAAAAAGTTTTTATGGAGGGGATAGAAAAAGAGCATACTTCAAAACTACCTTAGGAAATAGGCTGGGGATACCCTGTTTGTTTCAAGCCTACTGAGGGATGACCACACGATGACGCAGATAGCTCTGAAACGTGTGTGAAATGTGGGCTCTGCTTGACTCATGAGTGAGGAGGATACATACAGCAGCCTGAGGCAGGAGAACAGGTATAGTTGCCCTGAGGTGGACCTACTTATACTCCAGAGTTTTGGGGTAACAGTGCACATGTGTCTCACTTACTTATGTGACACGGAAAAGAGAACTAAGGTGGAGCCCTCAAATCCTTCTAACAAGGCCAACTAGATGGCTGAGGATACCTATGGGGAAGATAGAAATAACGAATAAACCTGAATGCCATGATGAAATGATGCCATGTTCCTACGAATCACAAAGCTTTACAGTCTACCATCATAATGAGAAAAGCATTCACCCAGGTCGAGGGGATTTTAGGAGTGGGCTGTTCTACACACCCGTACAGAAGACTCTTGAAGTTAAAAAAAAAAAATTCAACCTTAATCATCTGTTAAACCCAGAAAACTTGAAGCATGCTAAGGAAAGCCCAGCTCAAGACCACCTCTGTCTTCCCCACTGCTGCGACCTGGGGAATAGACACTGGCTGTTGGAAGAAGAAGGATGCACTATAAAAAATAGAGATGCATCAGATGTATTCCATGCCCTGCCTACACTGGCATTTTCCCTTTGTTTTCAGCCTGAAGCAGATCCAAGCTGGGAAGGAAGATTTTATATTTGCTGTGGATAACGAGCTACAGTTTTGATTAATCTTTTGTGTAGGAAGCTCCATTTTTCTAAATTAAGACTGCATGATATAAAGTTACCAAAGGACCAAGAATGGGTAGAAGATTCAAGGACTTCTTGGGGTTTTCATTGAGGATAGATGGCATTACTGTCAGTAATTATACTTTTGAAATATGGGCAGCTGAATAAATCAATAGATAAATAAAGGTAAAACTGCATTTTGATCACACTATGAGCTGTGCTTGAGTCAGTTCATTGCATAGAGCTACTCTAGCTAGTGGCAATAATATTTAATATTTGTATAATTACTCCTTGTTGTTATGCTGTGATGACATATGCCCTTCCACCTACTTCTCGAAGGTGTGTTGACACAGCTCTTTTTGGTGTTATATTAGAGTCATTATTTTGAAAAATCAAGCATGGTGTGGGCTTTTGATTTTCGCTGTGAACATGAGGGATGAAGAATTAAGCCCTGCAGATGAAAACAATCTCATCCAGGCTCTTTCCCCCCATGTGCACTGTGATCTCCTCTTCAAGGCAGAGCTACCTTAGTATGTCAGACTTGGCATAGAATGTCATCTGGTAAACCACCAGTGATGAGCACGAGCTAAGACCCTCAGCAGCAGGAGCTTCTAACCCTCTGGCCTGAAAGATTTAATTACAGTATCCCTGTGAGAGAAGGAAGTTAGATTTGCTTCCATAGAGTTGCATTTTCTGCATTTGGATGATTTGTCTTTCCTATAAAACCATTTCCCAATACCACTCTGAAATCCTAAGACTGTTTACTTAGAAGCTTGTGCGGCTCACTCTCAGACCAAAGGCCACTCAGTGTCCTTGTGTTTACATTTCTACCTTTCAGATGCCTGGCCTTTGTGAGAACAGAATACAGTCCTCAGGGGAAAGCACTCAAGGCTCCTGTTGTCAACTCTGCTCTCTGGCTCTGCTGTTGCATGCTCCACAATATTCCTTAAGTCCTGTGATACTGATGTCAAGGACCTGGTCTTTTTGCTCAGCATCCTGCACAAAACACAATTCTCATCTGACTCTCTGCCCTACCATGTTTGGGTGCAAAGCTGAATTCTCTGATGATCTCTGTCATGTCTTCCTGTGCCTTCTGAAAGAAACTTGCCCTCAGAAGTACACATTTAAGGATGAGCAGTATGTCTCTGATATTTACTTTATATGGGGGTCTGTGTTAAAAGTGTTGTCAGTAAGATTACTTTCAGATTGACCAAAGCTAAGGCAGAGAGGAGGTCCTTATTTCAGGTCTTCAGAACTCTTCTGGTTGTGAGTCAGAAAATGAGTCACCAGGCTTGACAAAACCAATGGAAGAGGAAATGGATAGCTTAAGATCTAGTTCTTAAAGAACCTCCATATGGATGATTTCATGCTCAAATATACCATTTCTAGAGCACCTGGAAAATATTTATTTTGCATGTGAATGAATTTTTGACATCACATCTTTGGGGGTTTCCAAGCATTCTCAAATTGTAGAAATTCCAGGCATGTGGGTATAAACCCAACCTGTGAAAATGTGTGTTTAGAAAAGAGGAGGCCATGCTATAAGATGCTATAAGGTCTGAGGATCTAATGCATAACATGGTGACTATCATTGATAACACTGTATTGTATTGCTGACATTTACAAAGAAAGTAGAACTTCAATATTTTCTCTCTCTCTCTCTCTCTCTCTCTCTCACACACACACACACACACACAAACACAAGGTAAATATGTGAGGTGATGGCGGTGTTAACTAGATGGGAGGACTCTGCACAATGTCTACATGTATCAAATCAGTATGACATACACCTAAAATATCTTACAGTTTTATTTGTAATTTATACCTCATTGAAGATGAATAAAATTTATGAGAATTATAAAAATGTAAAAAATGAGAATTATAAAAAAGTAAAAAAATATAGAAAAAGAAAAGGGGGACGGACAACAAGCACTGCTATCCTAGTCACAGCTCTGGTCTCCAGTGGATATAGCTAGATTTTCCTACTTCCTCTCTCTGCTTCTATATTTTTCCAACTTTGGTGCCCTCCATTGATTCACAACCAGAAATGAATTTGCCCCAAGGAGACACTTGACAATGTCTACAGATGTTTCTGGTTGTTACAAGTGGGTTGGGGTTGCTATAGCTCTATAAGAAGCCATGAGTGCTGCTAGATATCCTACCATGCAAACCCTCTACAGCAAAGAATTATCTAGCCCAAAATGTCAACTATGCCAGAAAAATGCTGGTATACCCATTCCCACACTACAGCAGGACAACTACTACAACTTCTGCATTATATATTGCTCCTTTCAAAACATGCAATATATAATGTTACTCCTACTCAGAACCTTTCAGTGGCTTCCAGTTTCCTTTGGAGTAAATGTAAAAGTGCTTTTCATGGCCTATAATGCCCAAGATGACCTGCTTCTGCTACCTCCCTGACTCACCTCCTGCTGCTGGTCCTCTCTCTTACTCCCCCTTCCCCCTGCTACAGCACTACCCTTGTTCTTTGGGCTTCTCTCCATTAATGTCTCTGCTCAAATGTCATTTCCTTACAGAGAACTTCCTTAACAACCCTATAAAAAAAACAAGTAAACAAACTACAAACAACTACCCCATAACTCTCCCCAACCCTTACCTCAGGAGCATAAAATCAGATTAATCATAATCCTGGGTTCATGACATACACTCAATATTAATTCATGAGAAGGCCTCCCTCCCTCCCTTCTTTCTTTCTTTCTTTCTTTCTTTCTTTCTTTCTTTCCTTTCTTCCTTCATTTTTTTCCTTCAAAATAACACAATTAAATGAATGAGTCCAACATCCAACATGAAAGCTCTCCCTTCATCCAAAATAATTACAATACCAAATCTTATATTAACAGCTTTAAAAAAGTTATTTTATATTATTAAACACATCTATGTGTTTCACCTTAAAAGTATATGGTTTGGTTGTATGTGTTTGACTTCGTGAAAAATGCATCAGATGTTTTTAATATCTATGAACTTATTGTCACTGATATTGACATTGCTAAGATCCACCTACGATGTTACATTGAGTTATCACATTCATTTTCATTGTTGCATAATATTCCCTGATTGAATATGCCACGACTTGCTTTTTCAATCCCTTCTTTTCAGACGTTCATTTATTTGTAGGTTATTTGTCATCATAAGCTGGGTTGTTCCTGGGGAACATGTTCTAGAGTTCCTTTTGGGTTTCTCTCAATAGAACTTATCACCAACTGATATTTTATGTTTACTTGGTTAATTTGTTGATTGTTCGGATCTTCTCGGAAGACTACAAATCCGAAGGAAGAAGCAGGAGGACATTATGTTAGGTGAAATAAGCCAGACAGAGAAAGACAAATACTGCATGGTATCATTCATATGTGGAATCTAAAAAAAAAAAAAAAAATTGAACTCAATATTGAACTTATAGAAGCAGAGAATAAAAGGGTGGTTGCTGGTGGTTGCCAGGAACTAGGGATAGAGGAAATGGGGAGATGTTGGTCAAAGGATACAAAGTTTCAGTTATAAAACCAGTAAATCCTATGAATCCAACAAACAGCATGGTGACTACAGTTAAAAATACCATATTGCATACTTTAAAATTGCCAAAAGAAAAGGTATTATTTAAGAATTCTTACCACACATATAATGAAAGGTAACTGTAAGGTGATGGATGTGTTAATAAACCGGATTATGGTAATCCTTTAGAATGTATACCAAATCTTCACATTGTACACTTTCAGTGTATACAAATTTGTCAGTTATTGCTCAATAAAGCTGGAAAAAGTTAAAAAAAATATTTTCTGACTGAGTAAGTAGGATGAGGACAATTATTTATCACACAACTACTTATGTTGACTTTCATCAGACCATATTTATAGTTTTGATGGTCTAATGGTTATCAAAATAACTTAAAGCTTTAAAAATAAAATCTTCTCAAAGGTACTGATATAATCATCTGAAGAAATAGAATATGAGGTAAAATGGACACCTGGATTAGAGTCTAAAACTGAAGACTCTAATTCCGATGATCCTAATTCTCCAAGCTTGCTGAAATATAAAAATAGAATTTTTACTTTTTACAAAGCTGGAAATAATGATTTCCTAGAGGGTGAAATCAAATGTAGACTCATGAGCCAGGTCCACGAGGAGGAAGAACAGACCCCCTCGCTGTAGTTGGCCACACGTGGAGCTTCTAACTAAAGACTTCAGAAGAACAAAAGTACTTCTTGACTGCTGCTGTGACTCTAGTGGTTCCGAAGGAAAGCAATTGTTTTGCCAATGTTATTATAAATTTAGAAGTCATTTACTTCCAAGTTCTAGTATGAATATTTTAAATTTCCTCACATTGGAGTCATAAAATTTCTGAAGGAATTTCTAAGAAAAACCAAAAGATTTCTGGAAGGGGAGCTAGATAAGAGGGGCAGAGCCGAAGAGAGGTTGTTTCTGACAATCTGGTTGTTACTCACTGTTATTAGCATAAAGGGAATAGGCAAGTAATAAAATTAATGCCCCTCAAAGATATAGATACATTTTAGCACCAAAGGATTTGGGGCTCTGAGTAACTATTTTATAACTTCAGCTAAATTTTAAATTATCTGAATCCTTAAAATGTCAAATGAGGGATATTCGACTTGCAAGCATAGTCTATCATGCTTCCAACTTCTTTGAATTTTGAATTTTCATATAAAGGGAACATTCATTTTGCTATCATCCTTCTGATCAAATTAGCTTTATGTGTTGTATAGAACTAGGATTTTCATTTACACACAGGGATTTGATTTGGTTTTCTTCACTACAACTGTTGCCATATATATATGTATATGTATATATATATATATATGTATATATTTTAATAAAAGCTCCAATGCGAAGTATTCTAATGAGTTGGACAAGTTTTGCTTTAAAAATGATCCTCTTGCAATGATTCCCATTGCCATTTAGGGAGCTGCAAGGGCAGAGATTCCAAGGGTGGTATATTTTATCCACAAATGAAATGATAATGTGAACACACACGTGTTTGATCTGTGCCCCAGAGCTTGGCATAGCTGAAGGGAAAAGATGCATCCCTTGCTATCTTTTGAGTCCTCCACCCAAACCCAACCATCAAAGCAGAAAATTTACATGCTCCAAAAGATAGAACTAAGATAAGTGAAAAGCTCTTCAGATATTTGTCTTAAAAATCCTGTGAGAGCATGAATTTGGATCATGAAAGAAGAGCCCAATTTGTACTTTTGATTTTTCCCAGTTTCACATTTTTTAAAAATGTTCTTTCACCACCTCCATGTGCAGAAGGCGATGAGCTTGCTTTGTTTCCCAACTGACCTATTCATATCAAGTTAGTTACACCCACTTAAGTCCCCCCCCCCCCCAATTTTGGCTAGTCCCACGGAGCCCTCCTATGGAGCTGGAAACTGATATAGAGACTTTGGCTTTTTATAGAGAATTCAATCCCTCAGTACCACAAGACACCCTTTCTTATTAAAGAACAAAATGCATGGAAGTTGTTAAAAACAAATCATTTTCCATTAGAAAAAAAGTTACATGATTGGAAAAAGAGAAGAGCACATTGCTGTAATTACCGGTGCATTAAGCAGGGAATGAACAGCTGCGTGAACTTGGAGTCCGTAGAATAACAGCCACTGAGCCAGCTTCCCCATATGGTCCAAGGGAGGAGGTGGGGCCTCGAGCTGCTTGGGGGTTGGCGAGGTGAGGAGGGGGCAAACTGGAATCCCATTCAAGTGAGAAACTCAGGCCAAGAAATGTCTGGCTTCCCCATCCAAGCCCAGCTTCCTCTTTGCGGCAGTGGGAAAATCCCCCTGGCCTCCATAACAAAAGCCTCTAAAATCAATGTTGTTTTTTCCTAAAGAGAGCAAAATGTGAGCCGGTTTCAGACTTTTGGCTACCCTGATACTAATAGAAAAGATGACCTCAGAAAGACTGAATCACTTCCTCAGCTTTCTTGGGGTGTGGCTATATTCCTTGGAATGATTGATATCACTTCATAAACACTATTCGACCTAGCAGTTTGCCTTCTTTCCCAATTAGAAGTAGGGTCCAGCCAACAGCCATGGGTCCTCGCCACCAGGTATTGGTCTCAATCTGTCGCAGCGAGAACCATGACCGCCTTCTAATTGGCATTCCCTTCAGAATTTGGCAAATTTGGTAAAAGCAGACCGGTACTATGGTAACCTTTCATTATCGATGCAAATCCTAGCAGAAAAGCATTCCATTCTTCTTACATTGTATGTCATAAATTAAACACAATAAATTTGATTGTGAAACCTCCTCGGAAGACATTCCTGAATAGACAGGGCAGAAAATGCTTGCATTATGCTGAACAGAGCCAAAATTTGATGGTCGCTGGAAGGGTTGGCTATAAGGAATCTAGCTATTTACAGGGGGAAATACCAAATAAGCTACATCATGTGCAAGGAGATGTTTTTGTGAGTACCATGTCCAAAGCCATTCAAGTTTCCACTATATGAAGGTTATTATCACAGAGGATGGTGGCCAGCTGTTCTTCATTGCCACTGAAACAGAATGAGAGAGGAAAAAAAAGGGGGGGCATTAAAATGGAATTGGAGGAATTCAAGCTTCCTGAAAATTTGAGTTAACAGGAGAGGGATCCACTCCAGGGAGTTATATAATAGATGCCTTTCATTTGCCATAGTTTTTTTTTTTTTTAATGAAAAGAAGCACTTTTAAGATGTTCAGGTATAATTTTGTTCATCAGTAAAATCATGAATTTGATAATCTTACAAGATTTCTCCTACTGAAAAAAAATCTGAAAAATCTTTCAGAATTAGGACTATGGGAAATTAGGCTGTGTCCAGAGGGTAATTTATTCAGTCATGCTATGGTGCCATGGAATCTCATAAAATGAGAGAGTATTACTAAAGGAATCCTTTCAGAAATGGGTGCATTTCATGCCATAGACTTAGGCATATTCCAAGAAGGAGTGTAATAATTTCCCCGTAAGTTAATTCAGGTCATCTTTAGAAATATCTAAATTCAAAAATAAAATTGAAATGCAGCATTCCACTCCAAGTAGGCACAATACTCTCTCTTAGGGAATGATTAGATTATAGCTAAACATATAGATACATGTTAAAACATCATTTGATGGGCACTAGAGTGTCCATTTGTATTTGATTTGTGGACTCGCTACTTAGGAATTTATAACTCTATTCAAGCAGGTAGTGAAATATTAACTTGGAGGACTTTCTTAATAAACCAATTAATAAATCAACCGTGGGAAGAACACTTATTCCAGTCTTTCACACATGGAGTAAATCCATCATTGCCAGACCTCTGAGTCCCATAGAACACTCTCTTTTATGTTTTCCATTCAACTTGAATGAAACTTTCTACTAGATCTCATTCCAGATCCCCCAGGAGACAGAGCTACCTTTCAGCAATCAGTACTCTACCAAGGTCTGCACTCAAGTCTGAGCATTCTCAGTAGACATGAAATCAGAAATGCAGGATTACTGGATTTCACTCTGATGGCCTCTCTTCTCAGAAACCATTACAAAGGAATATCACCTTCCTTTGCGGCTCTTCTGACAGCTGACGTGTATCTCTATGACCTCGGCTTTCTAGGGACAAAATGACAATTTGTAGATAGCTTTAAACTTTAAAAGTTCTCCAAGCAGGAAGGAAAAGAGTAAAACAACAAAAGAATAGTTTTACTATGTAAGTGTATCTTGACTTAAACTCCTGGGCATTTAGGCCTCATGCCATGGCCCTCTGCATGAGTTAAGTGGAGTCAGAGATTTTTTTCCAAGTTATAGAACTGGTTACTTACTTCAGAAAGTACTCAATTATTCAGTTTGAGCTACAGAGCGTATGAACATGAACAAGTTTACCAGGGTCTGGAACTACAAGTGAAATTATTAATTTTCTCTCCTTTTTATCCTTTTATGGAGCATTACCAAGGGATCCAGTAAATTATCTGCTCGGTTTCCCTCCTTATAAATAATTTGTCCTCCATAGAGTGTGGAGTCCACTTCTGAGTAAGAGATAGCTTATCACAGCAGTTGACAGCAGGGACTCTGGACCCAGGCTGAATGGGCTTGAAATCCAGCTTTGTCACTTGGCCTGCTTTGTGCCCTTCGGGTAAGTTACTGACCTCTGAGCTTCTCTTTCTTCCCCTGTAAAACTGGGATTTCACAGCACCCCTTTCTATATGACTGTTCTGAATATTCCTGAAAGTTGCTGGAACAGTTTGCCTATAGCTCTGTGAGATGAGCAGAGGGAGAAGAAAGATAAAACAGACCAGCACAAGAACACCATGGGATCAAAAATAACTACTTTCTGCCCAAGAAGAAAAGCACCATGCTCCTTGATATGTGTCTCTGGTGCACCAATATATTAATCTGCATTTTATTTAGAAGCAAAGGTAAATCTTTTACTTATAAATGTGAACTACTAGATAAAATGGACCATAGTCAGCAATTTTTAGGGGAGGTAAGATGACATGCTATGAACATCCTACATTGTCGCACTTATCGTGAGCCCTTCCTGAACTCAGTAGCAGTAAATAGATGGAAAGGAAGACGATGGGTAAAGGGTGACACTAGTCCATTTTAGTCGGTTAGTGCAAAGTCCCAGAAGATGGGCAGCTGGAGTTAGGAGCCTCCTCTTCTCCATGCTCCGCATTCACTGTCCCCTTCACAGATATAGAAACCGCCTTGGTCCTCCCAAACCTTTTAAGATCAATCATAAGTCTGGCTTTATGCACTCATGTCTTCACTCGTCAATGTAACCAAGACTAACTGAGTGCCTACATGCATCTGGGACTGCCAGGTGGCAGCATGGAAGATAGGCGGGGGTGGGAGGTGGGGGGTGTGAAGAATGACTTACCTTCACAAAGGTGAATAAATAGGACACCCTCCTGATCCTCAAAGAATGCATGGTCTAGTGAGACACATAAAACAAATGATCCAAAGCAAACAAAGATCAGAGCAAAAAAATCACATGGCACATGATGACAAAATGATGTGTGGGAAAGAGACCAAGTGAGAAGGAAGTGTCTAGCACTGCTTAGGAAAGGTTGGGGGGTTTGATGTAGGGCTACAAGGAAAATAGGAATTAACCCAGTGAAAAGGGAGAAAGGAGGGCAGCAGGAAACAGCAGGGACAGAAGAAATGTCACAGTGTAGCCATCAAGGCCTACAAGAACTCCATGTGCACTGAGTGTGTCTGGCAGTGTGTATGGTTGGAATGCTGGGCCTTCTGCGGCTGCATGGGTTTTCCAAGCATGGGAGAAACACAGTGTTTTCAAAAGGCCACAAGTGACAGGGTGGTGGAAGGCCACTTCCGAAGTCTTGCTACCATCCTGGGTTATCTGATTTCCTGCAAGAAGAAAGCAAGGCAGGGTCCAAGCATGCTGCCAGGGTTTAAATGAAGAACGCACCATTTTAAAGACCAGCTTCCAGGAGTCTGGGAAGACAGTAACAGGATACTCTCTCCCATGTGGCCCGTGTCCCATCCAAACATCTTGAAAGAGACAATTCTGAGTACCAGGAAGGAAGTATCGTAAGTCACAGTCCTCTCATTATCTTATGGTTTCACCCATGGGTAGGATCTACTTATTACACGTTACCTAAGTGACAAACGTAGCTGTCTTCCGTTAACCATGGCCAATACTGATTTGTATTGATCAACAGCCTTTGGTCTAATTATGGAAAACATTCCTCATCACCTCAAATCCTGCAAAGGAGAGAAGGAAGAACCAGATTACCCAAGCCCAGGTGAGCAGACCCAGGAGGGTTTGAACATGGGTGTGGCTTGTGGAAAAACAACAACAACAACAACAACAACAACAACAACAACAACAACTGATGCCCCTCGAAGAGGGATTTTCACAGCTAAACTTCAGATTAGGAGGATAAATAAGCACCTCCAGCTTCCTCAGTTGCCACGACGACGAGGAGACCTCATGATGGATCATGGTGATCCAGGCCAGACAGGCCACAGGTTGGCACCTCCCTCAGCCTATAAGCTCACTCTCCGGGGAAAATCCCGACCCCCTCCAAAGGTAGGGTCGAAGCAACAGCAGAGCCTGCAGCAAGGCCTGCGATATCCGACCCTTCTCATTTAGATAATCGCGTCCTAAAAATTGATCTGGATTTGCCCTTACCGGCCTTAAATTTGATAGGACTCCACCGGGCCTGGTTTTCACGGCCCTGCAACACGGGCGAGAAAAGGACAATAATCACCGCATTTTCTCCACTTCTCCAGTTTCTCAGAAAGCAGCATGAGTCAGCCCTCGGCAAAGAGCAGGGCTGGAATCCGAGTCGGTAAACACGTCGTGGGGTGGACCGGGAGCGGCCCCGCGGCCCCCTGGCTCCTTAACGGGGGGGACGGATCGCGCTGCCTCTGCAAGCCCGGCTCAGCGAGCTAAGCCACCGAGCAGGTGCAGCGCGGGCATCCCGCACCCCGCAACTAGAAAGTCAGCCCGACCCCATCGGCGGGGCTCCACAGCCCCCGGAGAGGAATTCTTAGGACAAATAAATGGGGGCGGGTGTAAAGGGAGGGAGTGCAACACCTGTCTCTGCAGCTGGCCCGCAGACCTCCCTTTAATGTGCTGTCTGCTGGGAGGTGGGGGCGGCTCGGGTTACACGGAGGCCTGAGCCTGCAGTGGGGCCCGCGGAAAGGAATTCCACGACCAGGAGATGTGAGGCTTGATCTGCGGCCAAAAACAATGGTGAAAAGGTACAAAATGAAAAGCTCCCGTCAGGACAAAGGCACTCAATCACCCAACAACACATAGCCCAGGGCCCCATAGCCTGGGGTGGGGTGGGGTGGGGTGGGGGGCTTTTGAAGAAAATGCACCCCAAACCCAAGTCACAACCGGATTAACATCCTGGTTGATCCCCTTTTACCTTCTAAGGCTTCTCTGGCTGGGGCTACTTGTTGAAATCGAAATGAGAAGACTACAGCCGCCAGCAGCGCACAGGGTCTTCCTTTAAGGGCTGGTTCTGGCCCGTCTCGGAAAAGCAACTCGCAAGATTTATGCTCCTCTGCCTTCCGTCCATGTTTTTCTTTTTTTCCATCTAAGAGGGAATTTAGAGCAAAGTTGCCCATGGAACTCCAACCCGGTGCTGGAGAAGTCCTCGCTGACTTGCAAAATAACTGTGGCTTCAGCAGAATTGTGTGCCCAATAGTAACAGAGGTGAAGGCCATAAAAATTGTGTGCACACATTAAAAAAAAAAAGAAAGAAAGAAAGAAAGAAAAAGAAAGAAAGAAAGAAAGAAAGAAAGAAAGAAAGAAAGAAAGAAAGAAAGAAAGAAAAGGAGAAAAGACCCTGGGATTAGGTAACCACAATGGATCTAAAGGGTTGTTTTGCCATATAGAACGCAGAGATGTTTGAATAATGGGAACAGATAGAATGGAAGGGACGGTCTTTCCAAGAAAAGCTTAGAAGAAGAGAGAGATTGATTTGTGGTGGTCCTCCTTCACATTGCCTCCAATGCCCATGGAATGGGAGTCCATGCTTAGAAATCCTACAATGGGAAGCAGAGTCATTCATGCCCCAGGCAGAGCCTGAATAAAATGCACTGACTTTGGAAAAGTACCAGTAAGATAAAATTCAAGATGAGCCTCAAGGATCTCTCAGCTCCTTGAAAGTTGGAGCTTTAGCAGGGACCTGCCCAGTGGGGGTCAATGAAGCAGGAAGTGAAGCCCTGGACACCAATGCCAAATTTGTTCTCTTTGAATTTGACTGTATGTGGATTCTGACTATAACAGATGGAATTGATTGGGTCAACAGTATGTGAAATGAGAAGGATGCCTGGCCCCAAGAAGGAAACAAGTGCCCCAGGTGTCCAGTCCCAAATATTTTGGCAGTGAATTTAGACAGGGGTGGGGGGAGGAATCATTTATTCATGGAAAACTTTCAATGAACTGTTTTTAAAAATGCCTAACATATCTATGGCCAGTTTCCACTGTAAACAGATATAAGCAAAGTTTCATTGTTAGTTTGAAGAAATGATTCCACTTTATTGAATTTTTGCTTCATATTCTAATTAAAACCTTAGTGACAGAGAACTCAGGTAAAATATGTTATCAAGACCTTAACACAAGCAAGTATTTGGTTTTTCAATGACACTCTCTTCCTTTTGTAACATTTGAAGAAACTTTCATCATTTCTAATATGTAAATATAGCTTCTTCTCTAGAATCATCTCCCTTTGTCTTTCAAATACACAGTCTCTCTCATTCTCTCTCTCTCTCTCTCTCTCTCTCTCTCTGTCAATAGGAGAGGACACACATTTGATTCATGTCCCCATTTGCATTTATGAACAAACCCCACCTCCATCACCATAAGAAATAATTGGAGTCTAGCCCTTACTCTGCTTCACTGAATATACTGAAGAAAACAGTCCATTATATCAGCACTGACTCTATTGAATGAGATGTTGGTTGATCTGCTTGGGCATTTTCACTGAGTTTGAAAATGCACGATTATAAGTGTTCCTAACTGTGGTGAATTATGAATCTGCATTTGACATCCATCATATCATTTGTTCTATGCTCTGTCTGGTGAGAAGAGGAATGGGGTCAAATAGCAATTAAAGTGTGGGCGCATTTCAAGAATTCGAAGCACTTTTCAATATTACTTATTTTCATCAAGTCTGCCAAGTATCAGTTTGCTCACAGAAAGGCAATATTTTGGATTGAAAGGAAAAATATCTAGCAATTCACAATTTCTTTATGGCTATTGACAACATTGTGAAGTCACATAAATTTTTAGTCGATATTCATGCACATTGAGAATCCATTTGACATTTGATTTCAAAGGTTGCCCTACTACCGAGAAACCATGACACAAATCCCACATTTCATTTGCAATAATCAGCTTAAAGTACTAAACATTACTTTTCTAGGTCTGAGACCATGTAAATAAAATTATATATTTTTTAAAGGCAGAAGATTGGCAGGAAACATAAACTTCATTTAAGCACTAGCTTAGAATTTCTTTATAGGAGCAGGATTCAGCTCCAAAATGTTCTTGAAGGTGAAGATGGTAAATTAGACCATCACTTCCAGAAGCAAGTCTTTTATCTGTCATATAATGTAAGCTGTCTGTCCAAAGCAAATCCAGTTTAGAGGCAGATTCAAGTTTACTGCATACTTTCCGGGGATACCACTCATATGCTATAGTCACAAAATACTGTTTTCTGACTTTCTTCCTTCTGCAGGCAGGAAAATATTATATGAACCTTTCTCAGACACAGAGTAGCGCTCTACCTCTATTTAGAATTACACTTGAAGGTAGTAGCCATCATGGTACGAGATAGGATCAAAAGTAATTTCAACTGTCTCGTGTTTATTTTTTTTCTCCACAAAAATGTAGTTCTCCTAAGTCTGGACCTTTAAAATAATGTATTGTAATTAGACAAGCCATGGTATGTAAACATTTCAATTTGACTTAATAAACAAGGATTAAATACCTCAATTTACTAAGTGAAATCTGGGGTGCAAAGATAAATAAGACAGTGTCCCAAGAGGGGAAAGCAAGCAGGCCTACATATATAACTGTATTATGAAGGAGAATGTTTTAAACACTTAATGAATTTGTATACGGAATCCTCTAAGAACACAGACGAAGAACAATAATTCTCTTGTGAGGCAAGGATGTCTTTAGGGGAAAGTGAAATTTGATATGTTTCTTGAGAATGAATGGAATTTCAACAAAGGAGATAGCAGGTAGTTATATCCTTAGAAGAGTGTGGGACAATCAGCTATGGCAGAGAGCCTAAGATAATCACGCTTTAGAAGAGGCTTTGCTGCCACTATCTTTCATAGGCTACTTGGGAGTTCAAAAAATGGAAATGTCAAAATCGACTTGTACTTATGGTCAAAAAGAGAAGTAGTGTTTAGTGGCCTGTAGTCTTTGCCCCTTCCCACAACCACCACCAAGTGCACAGCCAAGACTGTTGCCTACCGTCCCAGTCAAGAGATGAACATGAAGGCATGTAAGCCAAGTAGCCTCTATCTCAATTCTCTGCAGAAAGTGCTTGTACCAAGTTCACTAATGATATCCTTGACACTGAATACTCCCTTCCCCAACCCCAAAAGATCCTATTTCTCCTCTTGGCTGCATTTGACTATGTTGGACTCCTTTATTGAAACAGCTTTTCTGACCTTCCTAGAACCACCATTGCCCTCTTCTTTCAACCATTCTTAAAAGTCAATGTCATTGATTTCCATAGCTTTCTCTAATCCTGTATGCTAATGAATTACAAATCTATGTCTCAAGAGCTGATCAGTTCTGAGTTCCAGACTTATGTATCCCCTACCTCTGACCATCATTTATTCTACTTAATCTTATACCACTAACAATAAAGCAATCACTAAATCCTCATTTTTATTCCTCATAACCAATCCACCTTTCTCTGTTCATGTAACAAAGAATCTAGTAAGGCCAAAGTGGCTGCTCCCAAATATTTTTTTTTAAGATTTTATTTATTTATTCATGAGACACACACACACACACAGAGAGAGAGAGAGAGAGAGAGAGAGAGGCAGAGACACAGGCAGAGGGAGAAGCAGGCTCCCTGCAAGGAAGCGCAATGTGGGACTCGATCCCATGACTCTGGGACCACATCCTGAGCCAAAGGCAAACACTTAACCACTGAGCCACCCAGGCGTCCCATGTTCCCAAATATTTCTGCAACAGTTCCTGAGCACTCCCACTTCCTCTGGTCTTTTCTTTCTATTTTATCATTCACACTGTGGCCAGAATGTTTCTCCTCAATACAAATATGATTCTATCACACCTGTGCTTAAAACGGACTTCCAATTCTTTGTTGTATAAGGTCCAAGGTACTTCATTATCTAGTGTTTTCTTACCTAACAAACTTCAGCAGAGTGAGCATTCTCCCCTTTGTATCTTGTGCGATCACTATCCTGAGCATCATTACTTGTTATATTATGTGTGGCCATTTTTTCTTGCCCAGAATCAGCCCACTCACCCATTTTCCCCCATCTTTAATTGACTCAGTTTAAATAGCACCTGCCTCTGTAACCAACTTTCCCAACATGCCATCATCACTACCACCACAACCATGAGGTAAGGCGCCTTACTATGTACATTTAAAATCTCACACTTCCTCTAGAATAGCATGTAGTATGCTTTTTTTTTTTTTACTTACTTACTTACTTGGTTATGTATTTATTTTATGTTTTCTGCTCTAGAACTGATCTCTATAAATACTAAGGGAAGATTTTTTCTTGATTATTATGTATCCTCCATACACATCATAGAATCTGGCATACAGCAACTGCCTAATTACTATTCCTAGACAGAGAAATAGCATCGATATGTAAAGATCAAGTTCTGAAACAATTAGTGTTCTAATAATTTTGAGATATAATTAGAAAAAATCAAGGCTCATAAAAGAGATTGATCCAGATGATGACAAAGTGATCTCTTTAAAATTTATATGTTTTAATCTGATCTTCTTAACAATAGGAAAAGAAAACAGATCTATAAGCAAGAAAATGTGAACAGACTGTGGCTTTTGGAAACGGTAATGATGGCAACAGATGGAATAGGTTAGAGAGAAAGGATACCAATGAGGCATCTATTTTAAAAAGCTTAAAAGAATATAATGTTTAGGGGCTCAGACAGTTAAGTGGCTCTTTCAGCTCAGGTCATGATCTCAGAGTCCTGAGTTCAAGCCCCACATCCAACTCCCTGCTTAGGGGGTTTCTGCTTTTCCCTCTCTCTCTCTGCCCCTCCCACCACTTGTGCTCATGTGCATGTGCACACATGTGCACCTTCTTTCTCTGACTCTGTCTCTCTCTATCAAACAAATAAATAAATAAAATCCTAAAAGCTTAAAAAAGAGACAGTGAACCAGTATCACGGGAACAGGGATGAAAAGGAGAAAAAGGGTGTAGAGCAGTGTGGACATAGGACTGACAACACTAGGATTTCCTCTGAATGTGGAAGCTGGGGAAAGATGAATGTAAGGCCTAAAAAAGTTGATATGGAGGAGACAGGAAAACAAAAAGAGAACAAGGTAAGACTTAATTAGATCCTTTTGTCCATTCTGATTCTGAGAGATACTCAATAGGTAATTAGAAATAAAGATTTGAAATCCAAAAGAAAAAAAATAAGTAGAGGTTAAGAAACACGTTTGGGTTTCATTTGGAGTGAAGTGATGGCTGAAGCTCCAGTGTAAGAAAAAAAGGAGAGTAGGAAAAGGGATAGTCGCTTAGTGGGGTTCTTGTGTCTGGGACAAGCAGAAGTCAAATAAATGAAGGAGAAGGAGAAGGCAGGCTGGTAGATACAGAAAGAGAAGTAGAATGAGGTCTGTAGTTTAATCACAGTAAAAAGAATATCAGAGAAGAGAAGCATGCATTTATCTCAATTAATTTGGGGGGGACTGACTAGGATAAGAACAAAAATTCACTCTTTGAGTTTAAAGTCAGTAGATAATTGGGGATATTGAGAAAACAGTTTCAACTATGGGTTATGATTTGAAATGACATTACGGTGGGCTGAGGAGTAAGCAGAAGGTAAGAGAATTGAAGGCACACTCTTCCAATATGTGTAATGATAAAAGAAAGAAAAGAGGGATGCCTGGGTGGCTCAGTGGTTGAGCTTCTGCCTTTGGCTTAAGGTGTGATCCTGGAGTCCCAGAGTCGAGTCCTGCCTCAGGCTTCCTGCACGGAGCCTGCTTCTCCCTCTGCCTATGTCTCTGTCTCTCTGTCTCTCTGTCTCTCTCTCTCTCTGTGTGTCTCTCATGAATAAATAAATAAAATCTTAAAAAAAAAAAGAAAGAAAAGAGATGCAGGTAGAATCAGAGAAAGACTTTCAAAAACATTGGAAGAGGAAGTCAATGTGGAGGCTGAAGGGAAATATGCAATGGAGCTGGAGATCGTGTCAGTGCATAAAAGCAGGGGATAATTTCAGAGGCCAGATTGCAGAGGAGAAAAGAAGGAGAAGGCCTAGAACACAAGTAGAAGTAATGAGTCGTTCATGAGAAAAAGCAAGGAAGAGAGCAAAATGATCCAATCTGTAGGTGAATGCAATAGGATTGGAAATAAGACTTCCTGAGTCTTTAGAGAGAAGTGTTAATGTCAACTAAAGCATAGACATAAAGCTCCATATTGGGCATGCTAACTAAAAGTGGCACACAATGGATGCTGATTAAGTATGGGATGGATGGTGGAAGAGATGACATAGGAAAGGAAGATGGGGCTAAATTATATTGAGATGTTAATGAGTGTGGACTTCAGCCTCTTGTAGTGAGAGGGAACTGTTGAGGAAATGTAGGTAAGGGAGTGATGTGGAAGTGATATGCTGAGGATAGATGTTTCTGGAATTTCTGGAGACGAGGGATTTTACAGGTCCAAGGGAAGACACGTAGTAGGCTGCAAGTGTGCACAGTAGTCTAACAAGAAGTACCACAGGGCAGAGAAGGTACAATAGAGTCAACACATATTTGGGGGGACAATTGTACAGGACCTTGTGATTGCTTAGGAAAAATGAGAAATCAAGGAAAACTATTTTGAATGATTGGACAGACTTTAATTTCCTAAAGGAGTAGGAGTGTAAAGTAGATATTAGAAGGAAAGATAGCTCAGTGTGTAGGATGGCAGGTTCTTGTCTGACTTTTGGATGGAGAAATTTAGTGGGCTGTTAGATGTGTAAGATTCATAAATGTGATAAGATTGAGGTGGTAAGTAAACTGGTGGGATAAGAATATAGCCCAAGAATGTCAATAAGTAAAAAAAAAAAAAAAAAAAAAAAAAGAATGTCAATAAGTAAGAGAATAGACAGAGGAAGATTAGACAGGGGATTAGTCAGAGGAGAAGGCAGGGAAGGAAGGAAGGGAGGAAGGAAGGAAGGAAGGAAGGAAGGAAGGAAGGAAGGAAGGAAGGAAGGAAGGGAAGGGAAGGGAAAGGAATTCAGTAGTATAGGAAGAGCTCCAAAACAAGAACATAATCCACAAAATCCAACACAGCAGTTGTGATAAGTAAGCTAAACTGCAAAAAAGGCCCATTGGATTTAGCAGATTGAAAGTCATTTGGGGTTTTAGCAAAAGTACTTTCAGAAAATTAGCAACAGGAAAAGCCTGAATACAGTGACCTGAGACTAAATAAGACATAAGAAAATGACCTAGTGGGACAGTAAGATTAGATTGTCTTGAGCCTCACTCTGTGTGTTGGGAAGACCCACAAGAAGGTGAAGCCTAATAGCCTTTGAAGGAAGACTAGATACCCACCAGCCAGATTGGGAAGGGGCTCAAGGATGAACACCTGCAAAGCACAGAGGTCTGAGACTGGTTGGTTTGCTTAGAAAACACAAGGAGTTTTCTTAAAAGACACAATCATCTACAAGGCATTAACATGAATGGAACATGTGGGTAGAACAGAATCATGAGGTGAGACAAAGACAGGTCAGATCAGAAGAGCATTTCAGGCCTTCTTAAGGAAAAGGAATTTTATCCTGAGGCAGTAGGGAGCCATGGCAAGATTGTAATCACCCTATTTGTGATTTATATTGACAGAATGAAGAGTCAGAAAAGGTTGGAGGCAAGATGAACATAACCGGAAAGAAGATTTTACAACAGTATAGGGGGGAGATATAAATTAATAGAAGTATATAGGAGTATAAATTAATAGAAGAAACAGGATAGGGTAAGAATTATCAAGACTTGGTGATTAAGTGGATGTGAAGAATAAGGAACAGAAGAAATAGGACTCAAGGGAAGGACCATAGTTTCTGGTTCAGTTGATTGAGGCGAAAGTCAATGTCACCAATTACATAAGTGAACAGAAAGATTTATTTGGAGAGGGGAAAAGATCATGACTGCAGTTTGAAATATTTTGTATTTGAGGTTTCTTTTAATGTCTCCAAGGGTTAAAATCCAGACAAGTTCCTGGACCTAGCATGCCTGGTGTATTGGATAAGTCACAGAAATGTAGACTCTGAGATCAAGGACAGCAGAGGATCATCTTGAGTCTGGGCTGAAATTCACTTACACTGAAGTGACTCCCAGAGAAAAGGGAGGGTGGTGCAGAGTTACCTTCACACACTTCAAGGTGGTTCAGACACTCCATCTTTTAGGCAGAAGTGGTTCTGGTAATTAAGCCTCCAATGGGGGTGGGGGTACAGGGTATGGTTGAATGAAATCAAACTATACGGGCTGGAGTCATTCAGAGACTGGAAATCAAACTGGATCTGACGGATCGTTAAAATCACTTTTATGTACTCCCAAGGGCTGCTCACAACACGAGTGTGGGAATGGCATGGGTGGACCTAAACCCAGCGCCTTCAAGAACTCTCTAGAAATAGAGGATTCAGGGGTGCCGTGGGGAGGTAGCCTGCTGAAAAGAAGCCCGCATTGACACAATATATGGCCAAAGCAGCTTAAGATGAAAATCTATCTGCCATGATGTGACCCAAACAAAGCAGGTCACTCTGTCCCTTGCAATTTCATGTGACCTCTGTGACCCTGATGTTTATATTAACCTGATTGCAACTGTACACTCATTTTGAGAACGGATGACTAGTATAATGAATTGGCTTTTATGCGATATCTCTCTTTCCCCTTGGCCTTGATCCCTGTAGATTGAATTGTTTCCAGGTCAATGTGAACCCTGCAGTGAATCTTCAGTCAGAGGGTATGATTTACATGGAGCATAGGTATTGTGCAAGAAAGCAATCTCTTCTCCATTTTAAATACAAAGTGTCATTTGCTCCAGAATAACTCAAGGCAATTTCTCATGTGTGTGTATTTTTTTTTCACTAGGCACCCCAAGTAGAATTTCCAGTGAGAATTTCAGAATAATTTTTCATTTAGAAGGATGGGAATCCTTGAAAGTTTTCAGGTTATGGAAGACTAAAGAACAAGCAAGGATCATGTGGCCAAAGTAAAAATTTCCCAGGGAAATGTTTCAGGTCACTAAACAGAATGGAATTCATTTCAAGTTTAAGCTGTTTGCCTTGTGCTTTTATGATCTTTGTAGTAAAAAAAAAAATAGGAAACGAAATCTCAACAAAGATATAGTCAGAATTTGTGAGCAAGCTGATGAAGGCAAGTTTATCTGTGCTTTTACCTGCTTTAGTATAAAATTTAATGTATGTATCCAAAGAACATCATTATATTTTATGCATTATATTTTAAGCATAACAACATGAAATTTTACAAACTTAAAGCACAATAACTGATTCTGGCAAGGGCTAAAATTTATCATTGCCAAATACTTTCCACTCTAACCTCATTTCTTCTTGGTTGAAATTTGTACAAAAGCTTTCCCTCTAAGGGGCAGGGGTTTCTCTGCTCAGAGGTGAGGTGACTTTCTAAAAAGAAAATTTAAAGTCTTCTGAGCCACTTAAAGTCATAAGCACAAAAAGCAATAACCCCTATTGAACCTTTAAAATGTCAAAATTCTTGAACTTTAAATACAAAGACCCACAGAATGAGAATCAGTTGATTTTTCAGGTAAAAATTTAAAAGTTTTATGAATGGCTCAAAATTATATTGAATTTAGTTATGATAACTAAGTTTTAACAGCTTATGGAGATTAACATATACATATATTTAGAGAAAAAAACTGTGTGAAGCAGATATTTAGATCAAAATTTTGATAAAATTATGAATCATAATACTAAATCAGAGTAGCATCTTTTACTAAATTATTTTATACACATGCAGAGTTTTACAAGTCAAAATGTCTTACAAACTTTTTCCTGAAATCAGAAGTCCCCTGTTACAACTCCATTCTTCACCAAACCACAAGTGACTACTGACAAATGACTTTTAGCAGTTTATTCAGATCCCCACCTCCACAGTTCTAAGTAAGAAACTTTTCCTGCTGCCTCTTGATTTATAATTTGTAGGCATCATCTATTAACTTCCTACTAGAAAATAGGAAGCATCTTTACATCCCCTCACATCTTGTGTCCCTTTCTCTGCATTCTTCAATGCAATTTATCATACTTTCATTATGATCATCTTAAGCATGATTGACTTTGTTTTTCTCAGCTACTAAGTGTATCTTTTATATTTGCTTTCATGATTTTCTGTCTTTATCATTAATGCTTTCAAGTTCCCTGTGTATTAAAAAGACTCTTGAATGCTCTTTGTCACATGGTCAAGCAGGTCAAGGAGCTAGCAATTCAGCTGTATTGTGTGTGTGTGTGTGTGTGTGTGTGTGTGTGTGTGTTTTCTTTGCAGCTTCTTCCTTGAGTTCTCGGTCTCTGTCCAATCTGGAAGTTGTGCTCTATGACTGCTCCTAAGTTGCTGTCTTGAAAAAAAAAAAAAGTTGAAAGTCAAGTAGGTTATACGATATGAATTATTTAAAGACTAATGTACTAAATTTTAGTTTCTTTGCACTAATTATTGGATAAGATGAAAACTGACTATGAGCAGATTCTACACATGCTGGGGTTCTTTGGTTTAAAGGAGGGAAGTTTTGTGTAGACTGAATGAACTCTTGGTTTTACTGCAAAATAAAATAAATAGTTGATATTCCAAATTCTAAAAAAAATATAGATTAGATAGTCAGGTTTGCTTATTTGTTTGATATCATTGATATTTTAAATTCTTTAATACTCTCATGTAAAGAAGGAATGCAACATACTTTATAGTGGCAGATCAGCTTCAAGAAGTTTTGCAGACCATTATGACATAATTTGTAATTTAACACAATTATCAGGGAAGTAGGTGATAATCTTCATACTGCATTGGGGAAAGTCATCACTGAATACCTCATAAGTATGATGAACTATTTTTATTATATATATATATATATATATATATATATACACACACACTCACATATATATATATGAAATTCATGCAATAGGATATGTATGAATCTGGAATCCTTTTCTTCTACTGAAAGATAATTTAAACTTAATTAAAACTTTACAGGCTAGATTGTTAGAACTAGCTTATTGGTAAAAAATTAAAGATAAATGTTCAAAATATATTATCATTTCTTCCATTTTAAATAAAAGATACAATTGAATATCCTGGTTAGGCGGAAATTACTTTGAAATGCTTCTGTCACATATTTTGGGAGGTTAGTTTTACTCCTACAAATGTTATTGAAACAAAAGATGGAAATATTTCAGATATACAGTATACCCTGGGGTACAATTGTGACCAATCCAGCATAGAATGGATCAATTAACCAGCAAAAAGTAAGCACATTTATGACATTAAAGACTTTAGATATTGATAAAAGCTTGGTGTGTTAAACTATGTACCTTTAAAATAGAGAATCTCTAAAAAAATGAAATAAAATAAAATAGAGAATAGCTGTGTTACTAAGAACGCTTGTCAAGTTACATATGTGGAACAATTAAATTTCTGAATGTAAGAAACATTCAATTTCATCATCTAAACACTCCCTTTTAATGATAAACATGTACAGATTTTATAATTCTTCTTTTCCTTATGTTAGTTTTCCACAACATATTTATGAGAATATAATTTTATTTCTGTTGAATCTAATAATAATCTGGGATGTATTTCATTTTTTCTTGTAATTCATTTTTAATTATATTGTACAAAGGAATGTTGCATGTGAAACACAGCTGCAATAATTATGAAGGGAAGAAGGGTACACATTGCTATATTTGGAGGACAGACAGATGATAAAGCAGGGGTCACATGGGATTGGGTGAATTTTTGGAGACCTTCCATGTCTAAAAATATTCTATCCTCATGCCTTCTTAATAGTTTGTCTAGGTATAGAACTCAAGGGGAAAACAATTCTCCTTCAGGATTTTTAAGTGTGATTGTATTATTTATTTATTTACTTATGGTTTGTTGTTGTTGTTGTTGTTGTTGTTGTTGTTGTCATTGTTTTATTATTTCCAGTGCTGCTCTTCAGAAATCTGAAGGTAGGAGCGCCTGCATGGCTCAGTTGGTTGAAGTAGAACTTTTGATTTCAGCTCTGGTCATGATCTCAGCTGGTGAGAACCAGCCCCGTGTTGTGCTCCATGCTTAGCAGGGAGTCTGCTTAGGACTCTCTCCCTCTACTCCTCCACTCCACTCCCTCCCTCTACAAGACAAATAAATAAATCTTGAAAAAAAAAAAAAGAAAGAAAAAGAAACCCAAAGATAGTCTAAGTCTGAGCTTATATATACTCCTGGTTTTCTTTCTTACCTTGTGCCCTCTCTCCCTCCCTCCCACCCTCCCTTCCTTCTTGAAACAATAAAGCAGATTCATTATCTCTGTTTTGCAAATGAGGAACTCCATTTTAAGGACCTTATTAGACATAGTCATTTAATGAATGTAAAAGGGTATCAACCAGTCCAATGCTAATAAGATTAGAGAAAATGGAAAATCAGCAAGTTCAAGTCATTTGCCTAAGTTTGTACTGTATGCTTCAATTTTCTCTTTTGTAATAGGCTAGCAGGGCTCTTAGAAGAAATAAATAGTGTAACGAATGTCAACATGTCTACTACACTACCTACCATTTAATACGCACTTAGCAAATATCAGCGTATCATCTTGGCCCATCCTGAGATCCACTAGCCTTCAGCAGTGTAGATAGGACTGGAATGAATGTCTCTAGTGCAATGCCACATTTTCTGCTGCCTCTGATAAATGATACTGATAAGGCTCAAGAAGCTATTTGTAGTGGAATCGGCCACCTGTGCAATGTGAAACTTGTCACTTATCAAATGGCAAAATGGAAAATTGTTAGAAGGTGACAGGATATTTTATAAAACCAAATGTTCCAAGTTTCAACACATTTCACAAAGTTTTCTTTGTGTGTCTTCGTTTCCTTTCATGTGGATCTGATTTTTTTCTTTCCTTTTTCTTTTTTTAACTTCTGTGTCCTCTGTCAGGCTTGCCCTGGTTGAGACTTGAGAGCCTCTCAGCTTCCTCTCCTGACCTTCTAGTGACAGCATCATCATTGTTCCTAAGACTGTGATTAGGACTCGTGATGGTTGCATGACAGACCTTCCCAGGGGAGTGACGGTCACTTGTTACAGACCATTTGTTTTGCTTCAGTGAACACAACGATGAATGACTTCAGAACAAAGCTGACTATTACCTGGAAGTGGGTTTGTTTTGTTTTTGTTTTTTTTTTTTTTTATTTGGTTTGCTTTTATTTATGAGGAAAAAAAAAAGAAGCTTTTTTCCCTTAAATAATTATTAAGTTAATTATTTAAACCAAATATGCAAGAACTTTCCATATACAGATAAATCAAAGGCTTTTGCTGGAGATGCATAGATCAGTAAATCATAAAATTTAAAGATTAAAAGTGACTTTAAGAAATGTCTAGTTCAGGAGCATTTGGTTGGTTAAGGGTTCAAGTCTTGATATCTACTCAGGGTCCGGGGTTCAAGTCCTGGGTCAGGCTCCATGCTCAGCATAGAGTCTGCTTGAGATTCTCTCTCTCTCACCCTATGCCCCTTCCCCCACTTGCATAAACTCTCTCCCTCTGAAATAAATAAATAAAATCTTTATTATTTATAAAATGGGATGCCTAGGAGCACCTGGGTGGCTCAGTGGTTGAACGTCTGCCTTTGGCTCAGGTCATGATCCTAGGAGGTGATGGGCTCATTGGGCTCCCTGCAGGGGCCTGCTTCTCCTTCTGCATATGTCTCCACCTCTCTCTCTCTGTTTCTCATGAATAAATAAATAAAATCTTTGAAATAAATAAATAAATAAATAAATAAATAAATAAATAAATAAATAAATAAATATAAAAGGGATGCCTGGGTGGCTCAGTGGTTGAGTATCTGTCTTTGGCTCAGGTTGTAATCACATGGTTCTGGGACTGAGTCCTACATCAGGCTCTCTGCAGGGAGCCCATTTCTCTCTCTGCCTGTGTCTCTGCCTTTCTCTGTGTCTCTCATGAATAAATAAATAAATAAATAAATAATTAATTAATTAATTAATAAAATCTTAAAAAAAATCTTTACGTTAAAAAAAGAAATGTCTAGTTCAAGACTGCAAATTCAAATGTCTATGGGAGCCTAAGAAGTAACACAAGTGAAGCTAAGTATGTGACAATCGCAGCCTCCTGGGGATGGTGGGGATGAATGCTAATGGCATACATAATACCCAACATAGCCTTATTCCTTCCTTAAATACAGAAATCTTATTTTGTTCACAATGGCTATTTGCCTGTTTAAAATAGTCATCTTTGTAGAATCCTCGGAATCTCATAGTCAAAGCAATGAGATATACGCAGAAGCCTAGAGGGTGAAACCACTCAGAAACCACTCTGGTCTTCCAGATGGGAAGGATAGCACCAGGAGGCACATGACTCATCATTTGCTTGTCATTCTATCTAGAACATTGTTATGACACCCGAAAGTAGAGCAGCCATCTTGTGGCCGTGGGAACCAAAGTCACTCACTGAAGATGGCAACACAGGATCAATTCAGTGAACACATGTTTTGAGTATGTACTGTGTGGCAAGCACTGAAGAGAAGCAAGGCTCTATGGTAGCAGGGACCTTAAGTTCTAAGAGGGAGTGAGAAACACACAGAGAAGGAGAACAAAAACAAGGTGAGAGGGTAGAAATTGATGTAAGCCTGATGTTCATTTAGATAGGGTGGTTGGCAAAATCTCTCTGATGGGATGACATTTGAAA
Source organism: Nyctereutes procyonoides (assembly GCF_905146905.1). Lineage (NCBI taxonomy): Eukaryota > Metazoa > Chordata > Mammalia > Carnivora > Canidae > Nyctereutes > Nyctereutes procyonoides. The sequence goes on along the minus strand of NW_026575133.1, from coordinate 45,956,223 downwards.
CATGGACTGTTTTAAGATACAACTGGAAAAGTCAGAAGGCTATATTACTGCCAATCCTAAGGAGGAAATAAAAAAGTCTACAGCACTTTGTGTTTGAAAATCCCTGAACAAAATACCCTCTTCTTGGTGAATCACATCATTCACTAGTATATTAAAGCTTCTAATTAATCCTGAGGTAAATAAACATATGTAACTTCACTCAATCCATATTTCCCCAGATTCATGTGACTTGGAACCTTCTGTTGGTGTTAGGCCTATCTACCACCTCTGGAGAAGTTCCAAGTCCTAGTCTTGGGAAATGCTGGCTATCATTGCCCCAGAACGGAACCAATTAACTATTGCTGCAGCCTCTGGAGAATTCACTGAAACTGACCCATTTGGTTTTTTTTAAGTTCTCATAAATAAACATTTTAATTCAAAAACAGTGAGACTCCCAGATCGTGGTGTTCTGTTATTTAGCAAGCAAAAATAAGCAAACAAAGAAGAAAAAAATATATAAGTAAAGACTAGCAATATTGCAATATAAAAGCAAGAATTGTAGAGAGTTTACCACTGTAAAAAAAAAAGTTACAGGGGGGATCCCTGGGTGGCTCAATGGTTTAGTGCCTGCCTTTGGCCTAGAGCTTGATCCTGGAGACCCGGGATCAAGTCCCACATCGGGCTCCCTGCATGGAACCTGCTTCTCCCTCTGCCTGTGTCTTTGCCTCTCTCTCTCTGTCTCTGTCTCTGTCTCTGTCTCTGTCTCTGTGTGTGTCTCTCGTGAAGAAATAAATAAAATCTTAAAAAATTATAGGAATTTAACTTTTCAGGAGGAATAATGCTCTTCCCTATTTGTTACAAAATACCCTATATCCTTTCTCTACACTACTTTCATCATGGTCCCATGTTCAGGTTCAATGTAGTCACCCCGTGTTTGCCTCACTTCCCATTTATTGTGTAGTGTGTTCCATCAAGGCTGACTGAATCAGCTTCAGCTTTCATTTGTCTAGTGTAGGACATGGCTCATGTTAGGTACTGGGTTAATGAGTAAATTTATTCAGAATGAATATCATGTTGTGCTCAGGAGCTTCCCACTTGAGCTCACTGTTTAAAGCTAGCCCAGGGAATACACTCGTGGCAAACTTTGCTTCTATCTCCTCACCTTATTTGTCAATATTGAGTTTCCTTTTCCAGCCATCAAAGCAACTTCCACGTTTCCACACAATCTGTGTACACTACATCCATTCATTGAGAGAAGAATTTTAACATGTCAGTTGTCCTCCAAGCAGCACAACAAGATGGAGAAGAAAAAGCCGTTTTTTTTAGGAAGGCTTCACCAGCGAACCCATACCATGTTCATCTCTAGTTATATTTGAGAACTCAGGAAGATATTCAAAGTAACAATAACTGGATTCTTCACCAAATCAATTAATTCTCCTTTTTTTTTTAATCATCCATAGCCTTTTTTTTTTCCAGGTTTCCAAATAATTCAAATATGTCACAAGTATTAGGTAACATTTTATGTTGATTGAAATGATTGAAAGCTTTAGGGACCTTCTGATTCAAGCAATGAAATGAAGAGGGGATACTTGTGGGTAGAATATTCAAACTAATGCGCAGGATAGCATCATCTTTATTCAAGAGAGCTTGCAGGACCAGTAAGCTAATACAGACTCTAGAAATGCTTTCATCTTTTTTGAAAAAAAAAAATTATCCCAAGATCTTCATGAATCTAAAATAGCAACAGTGCTACTTACTTACTATGTTAAAGACTAGATTTGAAGGAGGTGGGCATGATAATATATCACAGTGCTGCTCCAAAAATCATCTAGAACACTTTATATCCTACAGCTAAGAAAAAAGAAAAATCCCTTAGAAAGTGAAAGATATTGTTTCTTTTGTCATGACTTGTGCCCACAGACATGCATATATATACACACTTACTCAAATGGCAATATATCTGCAACTGAAGATGTCTCAGAAGAAATCTAGGTGGCCATTAATTAACATTTGGAGCAGAGATCATGCATTAGATGTATCTTCCCTCCATTTTTCTAATGACACATATGATTTCATCAAGATTAGTGACTGCGTATTTGTTTTCATATTCTCATTCCTATTTTTCTTTAATTTCCTCTGGAAACTGAGATACCACTAATGGGTAATTGGTGATGCCCAGAAAGGAAGCTCAACCAGTGCAATGTGGTTGAGGCAAAGGATGAAAAAAATAACATTAATGTGTTGAAAGAATAGAACTGATTATCCCAGAAAACTTTCAGGAAGTCAGGTGGGATCAGTCACTCTTCCTCTTTACAAAAATAACGTAAGCATTAAAAACCTGTTTTATTTCTCATATATTTATTTATTTAGTTGATATCATTTTTCTGTACATATTACTTAATTGTTGGCATACAAAACCCTCTTTTACCAAACAGTCTCTATGTGAGAAAGAAAAATGAAGATTTGCCATGTGCTTTATTTCAATTTGGAGGTGGAATGTTGGATTTTGCTGACTCTATGCAAGTTCCTATCCAGAGCCTAGCTCCACAACTGGTAGCTCAGCTGACAACCCTCTGCCAGTCACCCATTCTCACCTACCCAACATAATCATCACTTTTTGCCCCTTGCTTCTCCACAGTTCATTGATGCAAGCAAGAGAAATATCTTCTTAGCTCTTAAAGAACGTTTCAGGCAAACTATTCCTTAAAGACACTCTTTTTTATTTCAATATACACCAGTCAACCTCTAAATCCCTATCAAACACATGAGAACTTTATTAGCCTTAAATAATTGCATTTCAAATATGATATACTCAAGCAGACTGTAAACGCTTCAAAAGCAGCAAGCATATCTTAAATAATGACCACCCATCACCGATAGATCATGGCAAAATGCTAGCAACATTGTAGGAAGTTAGTAGCTATGCCTTAATAGTTTGCCTATCAAGTTATGCTTAATAATTTCTTATCTATTTTATTTTGAAACAATTGAAACAATCTCACACTTACGGAAAATTGTTGGATACTGTAGAAATAACTCTCCTTTTCTTAACAATTCTTTTACTTTTTGAAAGTAAGTTGCCACCAGGATACCCAACCCAATCATCCCTAAATGCTTACTGTCATATTCTACAAATAAGAACATTCTTCCTTATAGTCACAATACTACCACCAAAACCCAGGAAATTAGAACAGATATATCATTGCCATCTAATTTTCAGTCTTCCAGTCAAGTTTTCCAATTAAACTAATAAAGACAAACAAAAATATAGAAAAACAAACAACAAAGAAACCAACGAGACCTAGTTCAGAATCACACATTGCAATTAGTTGACATATCTCTCCAATCTCCTTCAGTTTGGAATTATTTCCCAGTCTTTGCTGATTTGCAAAACCTTGACATTTTTGATGTTTTCTCACAATTAGATATCCATTCCATCAGTAATATTGTAGAAATGATGCTGGTTTCTTCACATCAGATTATATTAGTAATTTAGATTTGTCTCATTCCTGTTAGTATTTGCTTTGGTCACATTAATAAAGTAGTAATTGGTTGTGAGAACATGTTCAAATGGACATAAAATTGTTTTGGAAAAAAAATTGGACAGTTAAAATTTCTCTAAGCAAATATGTGTATGTTCACATAAAGCACTTTAATTTAGGTAGTATCTTACCTCAAAATGATACCAAAGACATTTTGCATATATTAGAATAGCAATGAAGAAGACTGTTTCCTGTATACCCCATTCATCATCGCTACCTGAGATTTCTTCATGAAATAATGGAGAGGTTTTGCTGCCAATAGTGGTGATGATGATAGCAGTAGGGATAAAGGGGGTAGGAGGAATTGGAGTGTGCATGGAATAAAAGATCTCTAGATCCACTCCAATATGCCCTTCAAAATGTTTACTGCTTATGTTTGAAATGCAGCCAGTCTCTGTGCCCCTAAGTTGGGTCCTCTGGGCCCTCTTGGAAGCTGCTTTCTCTCCTCCAACATCAGCCTTTCAATTCTGTCTGCTGTGGCAAGAAGAGGGAAGAAAGGAAGATATTACACAGTTTAACTTGTGTGTATTTATTATTATGCTTAAAATTAATGTTGATTGCTCTATCAAATTATATTAAATAATAAATATATACTATATGAAATATATATTACAGTAGATATTAATATATATCAAATTATATTAATTCCTATCAAATAATGATCACATTTCATAACAGAAGGAAACAGACTAATAAAATTATATTCCCGTCTTGTACTTGACACCATAATAAATCTAAATGGATTAAAGATTTACATATGAAAGTGAAATCACCAGTTTACAAGAGAAGTATAAATGGATATAAGCATGGGGAAGTTCCCACTAAGTGTGACAGGCACAAGAAAAAGATCAATACATCTGACTACATAAAAATTAAAATTTCTTTGTGATGAAATGCATTATCAGTAATTAAAGGACAATATAAGAAAATGTTTGCCTTGTGTTTGAAAAACAAAAATCTAGCAACCTTATTATGTAGATATATTTTCAGAAACCAATTTGTAAAAAAAATTAACTCAAATTGGAAAGAAAAATGGCCTAAAAATATAAATATGCAATCCCCAGAAGAAAACACAAGTAGTTCATAAACGCGGGCAAAATCTCAGACTCACCAGTAATTAAATATAAAATTTAAGGAATAAAATACTAATCTTAGCCCTCATGTTGTCAGTGATGAATAAAGAAGAATATCCTAGGATGGGTAAAGGTATATATTTTCTAATTTGTCTCTAAACGTGTGTTACCTACATATATTGCTTTAAAAATAATTCAAAATTGTAGAACATTTAATTGGTTGTGAATTGTATGAGTTTTTGTAGGAAACAGAAATAAAAAATTAACTCCTTTGACATTAAAAAGTGGTGTTTGTTTCCATCTACATAACCTGTTCATCCATATTAAGAAAAATAGCTGGTTGAACACAATAGCAAGAACTGTACATTTGCCAGTGATGATTGGTTATATATATATATATATATAGCTACATGATAATGGCTATGAAGTGATTAATAATCATGCCTAGGAAATGATGTTCTGCTTAACATGTACTCAGGGAGTATTGTAGTGGTAAAAAAATTAAATACAAATTCCCCTGTTTCTTTGTATTTATTCCAGTGCCAGAATCGTCTGATGACCATGACTTTACAGTGCATTTTAGATCCCCTTCAGTAGTCATATTTTCCAGAAGATGTTTGCCCATAATCCGCTATTTACATTTCCAGATCAACTTCAACATCATTTGATCATAATCTTGAAAAAAAGATTTTTTTCAGAATTGAATTAAATTTATATATTAATTCAAAGAAAATTGACATCCTCAGAAAACAATTGCCCATATCTCAGGTCTTATTTGAGCTTCAAAAAATTTGTGTACAATTTTATTCATAAAAATATTACATATTTCTTGCTATCCTTAGATATTTTAGTTTTGTTTCTATTATAACTGATTACTATCAAATGGAATAAAAAGATTTTGTAAATTAGTTTTTAAATGGCTTTGTGCAAAAAGCCCTCCATCCACCCAGTTGGTTACCCTGAGGTATAGATATACAATAAAAAAATCGAATATTGACAATTTAGCCTGCTTTTTCTCATGATTACACCTCATTTTTGGTTGTTTTCTTCTAATGTCTAAGCAGGCTCTCAAAGAATAATGCTAGATAGCGATGGTAATGGTGAGATTCATGTCTTATTCTTTATTTTAATGAAAATTCACCCACTGTGATGCAGGTCACGGTTTAGTTTTATTATTCCCATCCTATGAAGAAAATATACATGATCATTTCAAAAATTTTTTTCAACAGGAATGCTATGAAATCTTATCAAATGTCTTTTATATCGATTGTGTGAGTCACATGTCTTTATTTAACCTATTAACATGACTAGCTATATACGTAGTTAAGTAGCTTTCCTGATATTAAAACCCTTTTAATGAATTTTACATAATCATGTTTTATGTTTTTTAATGTAACACTGCATTGTAGTTGCTATAAATGTTGATCATAGAATATATGTTCTTTGCATTGTCTCATTTCTTTGGCACAGTTTCAATGCCCAGGACATTGCACAAAATTCTTACATGATCGTTTTATGAAATTATTGAGACACAGAAAACTTACCCTGATGAGACCTTAGATTGGCAGTAACATCTTGTTCTATCAGCAAGTTCCTATAAGTCTTGGCCCATTCTTTTACTCTTTGACCATACATTTCAGATGGAGTCTCCATGATACAAATTAATGATCTATTTAGGATAATGAGAGAACTCCTGGATTGAGATGTACTATTTGGTTTATACTGATATGTTCCTTCCAAATTATCCTGGTAGCTTCCAGCAATAAATTTAAAGGATAACACATTAGTGCCAGTACTCAATATTGGCATAGAAAAATATTTTTATAAACTACTCTGAACGATGAAGAAAAGAAAGTTGGCTACCAACCAAGGCATTGTGTTCCAGAGCTGGAATGTGATTCTGTAATATTTCCATTGTGGTTTTCACTTCTGAGTAATTTGTATAATTTGGAGAGCAGGTCATAAAACTCTATGTGGGGATAGGTTATCCAAGGTAACTTCTCTGTCAAAGGAGAAACAACATTAGTAATTGTAGACTCATAAGAGATTATGTGTTACCAGTCATTTAAGCTAATAAGGAAAATGGAAGATTGTTTCACTTTTATGTACATGTGAATTACATATATGTGCATATGTATATATGTGGATATATCACATATATGTATAATAATATGATATATTATTTATTGGTTACAAAGACACTTTATATACCTAGGCTTAAAATACTCAACTATTAATGTGATATTAGTGAAGAACAAAGAAAAACGCAGCCTCATCTAAAAGCTTGTTTTAATAGAAACATTAACTATTTATATTTTGATACTGTTGTGGAAAAGCCTTACCTGCAAAAGACTGAGCAGAGTTTGAAAGAGGAGATGAGGTTTGAATTAAAGAAATTCATAATTGTATCAATCCAGGACTGTCATTTGTTACCCTAGCTTCTCAGGAACCAACAGTTTGTTATTGGATGCGAGGTGTTCTTATTTAAATATAAACATGAGTCTTAGCTGTAATCTGAAAGTTGAGCTGTGGTTAAAATGTGGGTTGAAAACTGTAAACAAGTTGGGTGAAAATAAATGAGGGCTTCTGACAAAGCTGTTTTAGGCATAACTGTAAAGCTGGGCAACTTTGTGTGTGTTCAGTGTTTTTCTCCTCCTGTGCCCTCTCACCATTCACTGGCATCACCATCTGTACTTCAGGTACTTAAATTCACCCCCGAAGCCCTTATTGCTTTATCAAAACCTCCTTCCAGTTTCTTCATTTGGAAGGTGAATGGGATTCCATGTTAATGAAGCTACATCCTACGCAGGCGAATCTGAGCCAGATAACACTTTAAGGTAATATTAATCATGTTCACACTGCAGCAAACCTAGTGCTACCTCTGCAAAGTAAATACATTAATTTCTTATGAAATAACAACAACAAAAAGATGCTCTTGCATTTTAATAGAATTTAAAACTATAAATTAGAAAGCTGTAACTCAAGAGGCTCTTGGGTGGCTCAGCAGGTTAAGTAACCAACTCTTGGTTTCAGTCAGGTCATGATCTCAGGGTCGTGAGATGGAGCTTTGCATCAGGCTCCATGCTGGGCATGGAGACTGCTTAAGAGTCTCTCTCTCCCTCTTGCTCTTCCCCTCTGTTCTCTCTCTCTCTCTTTAAAAAGAAAAAAAAATAATTGTAACTGAAGTGGAGGAAATAGAGGGTTAACCCAGGATGTTAACCCGGGCTTGGTTCTAATAAGGAGGGGTAGGAAGTGTTTAGGGCAGAGTCAGGAATCAGATTCTTGTAGAATTCTTCAAATCCCTTCACATGTTGGTAACTTCATCAACCCATTTTCAAAAAGTTGGATCTATAATTTTATTTTCTTTTGTTTTCATAAGTGTGATAAATATTCAGATTCCTCAAGAACAAAACAATAATCATAACTCAAGCTACCCCTTCAAAATTGATAGGAATTTTTTCTATCTTGTGGAACCAACATTGTGTGGCAAGTGGCTAACATTTCAACTATCCTGATAACAAATGACCATTCAGGGCAAGAATGAGAAGCCCAATACATTTCTGTTGCTTTATTTCACAGGGAGAGAGAAACAAATATTTTATATCAGTTTTTTTCATATTTTAATGAAGGAACAATTACATTTTTCTACCATCTTGATAATTTTATCATTCTTGGGAAAATTGAGAGACATAACAAAAGCTGATGTCTTGAAATTATATAATCAAGATGTTCCAGCTAAAAAAAGAACAATACACAATCTTTTGCCCTTCCATAAAGTGGAATCAAATGTTCCTACAACTAGAGAGTATCAGAAACTCTTAAATACAAAATGTGGAATGAAAAAAAAAATTTAAAAAAATGTGGAATGAGGAAGTGAGTTGCTATAAAGAGAGTGGCCTCAAAGTGGTATAGAGAGGAGGGCATGCTAAGAAGCATAGGCCACTTAAAAAGGGACCATGAGAATAGTTTAGAAAGTCCCCTTAAAACTAACTTAGGAAGAATTGACCAGCCATCCAGCTGAATGATTGGAAGAAAGAGTCAAGATGATGATGAAAATGAAAATATTATAAAGTTTAGAAAATCAAATTAAAAATCCCAATTATTTCCAAATATACTTATTGCCCAAATTATACATTATACATACACTGATATTTGGGGTCAGACAACTAGTAAGTTCAATGCTTCATTTCAAACTACAACATATTTCTCTCCATTCTCAGTCTATCTTCCAACTCGTTCTATTTTCATCTTTCTTCAATCATCCTGATATTTATCTGCCTTGTCATTCCAAATGAATGCACGCTACAGTCATCTCTGATTGGCTCAAGAATAGTGAGAAGGGAGGAAGTCAATCCAGTTTGGGATCTCTGACTAAAATGTCATTTTCATGGCATTCTTCATTTGAGAGCTTTTAGGAAGTGCAATTCTCAGCATAATGCCAACTGGTTGATCTCTGGTCCATGGAATTCTTCAGGAATGAGATTTGGAAATTCAGGAATACAGCCACATGGCTCGTGTTCCCTTAAGACCATAATGAAAGAACAATTTGATTTTGGGGTAAGAGAAACCAAAAATAAACTTTCCTACATTCCTATTACTAAGTGTTAATTATTACATTTGGGGGGATATGACTGTTATCACAATAGTGAACTTGCAAGAGGAGAGTGTGAGAAGAAACAGGAGCTGCTCTAAATAAGTAGGCAGAGGATGTTTATGTAGGATATTCTAGCCAAAGGCAAATAGAAGTTTCTCAAAATGTTAAATATGTGCTCAAAACCATAAGAAGGCTGAGAAAGTATTTCCAAATGGAGACTGTGGGAGAGAAGGGTGCTGGACAGAATAGGGGAATAGAGCTAATTTTTTTTCATTTTTCTTTTGTTTATCTCATTTCATTGAGATTGGGTTACATTTGAGATTTCCTCCCTGTAATGCATGTGCAAGGGAAATTTTCCTCAAATAATCCGTATGTTTTGGATATGATATTCTCAGAACTAAATAGGTTCTTAGGTCCTTGCTGGGTGGGAAGCTGTGCTTCAGATTGCAAGGACACTGAAAGGATTCATCCCACTGAGATAGAATTGATGATTTATCAAGAGACAGGGTTCACTTTCCTCTCCACTTTCTCCTCCACATTGTGAAATCAAACTAGGATTATGGTAAGACTTTTTTTTTTCTCTCTCTCCTCAATGCAAATGTCAGCAGACAGTGTCAAAAAAAACTAATTTCTATATGTGGCCAGCCAGCATAGTTAACCCAGTGGGTTTAGAAGACAGACAGACTTGGAGAATCCTACCTCCATTCTTTATCAGCTGTGGGACTTTGGACAAAGAACTCTACATCTTGGTGCCACAGCATCTCATCTATAGAATGAGAAGAGTAACGATGCTTATCTCCTGTGGCTGTGGTGAGCATTAAGTAAAATGACTTGGAGACAAGTGTTAGACACTGAACTGGTATATCCTAAGTGATCAATAAATGGGAGTTATCATTATTGTTGTTATTATCATTATAATTATGGAATTTGTGTGACTTTAATTATTAAAGGGAGAAATGAACAGTATTTTCCCACATCCCAATTCCTTATTATATTATAGCTTACTTTTTTCCAAGGAACTCAGAATGTTGCATCAATAGAACTTTCTTAATTCTAAGTAGTTTTTATTTAATTGTGAAATATGAACTTTTTGCAGAGGAATATAATTAAAGTTCACTTTATAAGCATACTTTTTTTATTCAAGGTTTAATAAAAATCTTCCGGGTATTATAAATCTCTAGTTCCAATTTGCAAAAACCGATCAAAAAGCAATTATCATAAAAAGCCAGTCAACAATATGAACTAACATTAATTATCTTTTACCCAATTATAAGTGGGTGATAGATGATTTAATATAAAAATCTTATACTTCTTTTTATCATTTTGTTATCATTCTTTTTATCATTCTGTTATCATTCAGTGACAACCAAATTTAGAGTGTCAGTTCTGTATAATCATTATTTTTTTAATTCATAATTTTTAAAGATCTAAAGCCTGTTCAGGAGATTGATAAATGTATGCCAACATTTGTATGTATATATTTTTATATTATATATTAAATATCATGTTTTTTCTAATGTATAAAATAACTTAAAAAGAATCTTTATATTTCTATATGGTTCCTTTACAGTGACAGCTATGGCTCAGTTATTTTTAATATATCATCTCTGGGTTGTTATAATCTTTCCAATATTTTTACCTTTGGGATTTTCGTTAAGAGCTTCAAAACAACTGAGATGTGTATCTCATTTTTTTTTCTTGTCTATGATATAGAAGAAACACACAAATGTTCATTAAAGGAATAAATAAGTGACTGAGGGATTAGCAAATGAAAAAAAGAATATTCTCTTCTAGTGCTCTAAGTCTGTTTATGTCTTAAAATTATTGACTTCCTGCCTCTTTCTTGCCCACAGTGGCCCAAGAGACATAAAGAAATATCCATACTCAAGAAGAAATAAATGAAGTAATTCTTGAATTTCTAATTAATTTTAATTTTTTTACAATCTACTCAGTTCATCAATGGCAGTGCTTATCAGAAGGTAACCATTCACTGAGACAACATTTGCCATCTGTCATAGCACCCCCCACCTCTTGCTCTCCTCAGGTTAGGCTGTTTCCTTGCTTTGCTGCATCTCCCTCAAGGGGATGCTATCTGGTTCAGCACTGCTTTATCATTTTGCAACACCCAGTGCTTTTCCTAACCTATCTTGAATGATTCAAAATCTATATGTGCAAACCCAAAGTCACACATCAGGGAGGTATATGACTTCATTATTTAAAAGTTAAGTAGATGTTAATTCAATTTACCATTACATGATGGCAGTATGTATGGGGATGCAGGGTGGATTAAAATATAGCCAACATTTCTCAGGATATTTTTCATCTTTTTTTTTTTAAAGAGGGGCGATGCAGGGAGGGGCAGAGGAAGAGAAAATCGTAAGCAGACTCTATGCTGAGTGAGTCTGGAGCCCGGCTTGGAGCTCAGTCTCATAACCCTAAGATCATGACCTGTCCAACCAAGAGTTGGACACCTAACTAACTGTACGACCCAGGGACCCCTACTTTTCATCGCTTAAATATAGTATGTTCAATTTTCTCTCTCTCTCTCTCTCTCTCTCTCTCTCTCTATATATATATATATATATATATATATATATATATATATATATATGTATATATATTCTAACCCTTAGCTAGTTGCTATTGTTATCTACATTTTATTTTCTCATTTAGATAAAGGGTAGGATCCTAAGACTGATATTCCTTTTGATAATAATTGAATGGGCTGCATCTTAGTATTTCATCATTGGTCCTTTTGGAATTCCATGACACAAAGGAAAAAATAGCCACATGGAACATGAAGTCCATTTTATTTTTTTTTATTATTTTTTTTAAATTTTTTTATTTATTTATGATAGAGAGAGGGGAGAGGGGCAGAGGGAGAAGCAGGCTCCATGCACCGGGAGCCTGATATGGGATTCGATCCTGGGTCTCCAGGATCGCGCCCTGGGCCAAAGGCAGGCGCCAAACCGCTGCGCCACCCAGGGATCCCTGAAGGCCACTTTATTGATAGCTACTGCACACTCAATATGCCTTCTCATGCAAGACTTCTCTGGAAAGACTGGAACTCGGGCTGAACTTGAAAGTGTTGTTTCATTCACCCTTTATTTGAATCAGGAACAATTAGCCTGTAGGTGAGGTTCCTAGTCCATTTACCCAGCTACTGAATGGCCCATGCCGTGCCCCTATGGCAAAGAGGAAAGGAAGGAAAGGCACCTTAAGCAAGGGAGAAAAGAATCCTGTTCTGGAATCAATCTGAGAAGACAGGAAAATCAATAAAATAAAACAATAGCATTCAATAATTGTTTTCCCCATAATGGGAAAACACAGGTATCATCTGGGTGCTTAGCAGTAGTACCCTTTGTATCAATCCACTATGCTTGGGATTCATCATTCTTAAGGTTCATAGAATATTGTTTCTTTAAATACTTGAATAACCATGCCAGGTACTGAAATGATACAAAGATGATCTCTTCTCTACAAAAAACAGAAGTTAGTTGATGAAAGAGAAACACAGAACAGCATTCTAGGAGAAATATTAGAAAGGAAAAACAACCAGTTAACGTGAACAAAAAAAAAAAAAAAAAGGAGGTTTTGGTTGTAGAGGTGAAAATGGAAGGCTCTTCCTGATAACTTCTGGATTTCATGCATTTCCTAGAGAAATTGTGTTTAGTAGACATGGAAATCAGGAAATCTACTTTCTATTCCTATCTTGGCCACCAGGAACTTGGTCAAGTAATTTAAACTTCATATACCCTGTTCCTTTGTAAAATGAGAGGACTGTATAAGCAGATCCTAAGTGGGCCTTCTGGCTCTGATGTACCATGATACTAACTATTCAAGAAAGCTGATTAAGTCATCATTGTCACTGTTTCTTCATACAGTGGTCTAAGCTCTAACTACCTTTTTATATAATAAGTTTTCCCTCTGCCTGGATTAGAAATATCCCTACTGAAGCATTTCTGGAACTTCTCAACAAGTCAGTGTCTTAGCATTCCAGGTTGCTTTAGCCTTCATGGTTCCATGTCCTGAAAAATATCTGCCTTTCCTATCTTACATGCCACTACTCTATCAAAAATCAACTAATCAAGTAAAAGATAAATATTAGTTCTAATCCACTTAGTAATAAAAAACTCCCATTTTTCTGAAAATATAGAAATTCATAGGAATTCTATGAATATTAAAGTTATAAAAACCCTTCATCCCACTTAGACACATAAGCATACAGCTGTATATATCAATCAACCTCAACCAGGGATGGTTTTGCATCCAGGAGACATTGGGTGATATCTGGAGGCATTTTTGGGTATCACACTAAGGGTGCTACTGGCATCTAGAGAGAAGCTGGGAGGGCTGATCAACATCATACCATGCACAGAATAGCCTCCTGCAACAAAAAATTATTCATTCCACAATGTCGATAGTTCTGAAGTTAAGGAACTCTGGTTTAGATGGTACCTGGACTTCTAATAGAAAGCCATTATTCTAGACCATGACAAAATGCATAACAGGTTTCTTCACTCCCCCTGCCCAAGTTTATTATTAAGAAAGTCATGACTCTGTTCTGATGAAGCTCTCCTTCTCCATGCTTTCCTTGGACAAAGGTCAATGTTGACTTCTCTTCCTCTCTTCCATCACAATATTCATAAAAGTAACCTGATTGCCAGCATCTTTTACCAATATAGGACACAGGATGAGAGGGCCAGACCCTCATGAAAGATTCCAGAATAACCAGGGAAACCTTAAGCTGAGAATATCTTTCCAGCTTCTCAAACCAAGGCAGATCCTGATAGCACTACCAGCTAGAGAGAGTGTTGCAGTAATCAATTTCTATTCCTAGTACCATACCGATTATATTCCTATACAGATTAGTAGTGAAATGCAGAGTCTAGAGTCAGAAGTACCAGGTTCAGATTCTCTCTCTTCTGCTCCCTCTTTTTTTCTTTTAAGATTTATTTATTTATTAATGACACACACACACACACAGCAGAGGCAGAGACACAAGCAGAGGGAGAAGCAGGCACCCCACAGGGATCCCAGGGCGGGACTCAATTCTGGATCCCATGATCACACCCTGAGCCAAAGGCAGACGCTCAACCACTGAGCCACCCAGGGGTTCCTTCTGCTCCCTTTCTGTCTAGTCTTGGACATATGATTGTACTTAATCTCTGCACCCCAATTTCATCATCTTTAAAGAGGGATAATAGGTGTGTCTGGTGGCTCAGTCCATGAAGCATCTGATTATTGATTTCAGCTTAGGTTGTGGTCTCAGGGTTCTGAGATTGAGCCCTATGTCAAGCTCCTTGCTAGGCGTGGAGCCTCATTAAAAGTCTTTCTGTCCCCCCTAATAATAATAATAATAATAATAATAATAATAATAATAAAAGGCAAGAAAGATAACAGTAAACCTCCCCTGGTGAATTATTGTGAGGATGAAATGAGTTAATATACATAAAGTGTAAGCCATAGGTACAACTTAGCAAATCTTTCCCTGTTGGAGCAATTCCTTTCATGTTATGGTGTCCTTGGTCCTCAGCCATTCACGCAAGCTTTCTAAGAGTCAATAGCATCAAAAATTGTGGAGTTTTTTTCCTTTGAATTTTAGGTGTTTTTTTTTAAACTTTAGGTTTTATTTTTTTAAAGATTTTATTTAATTCATGGGAGATACACACAGAGAGAGAAGCAGAGACACAGGCAGAGAGAGAAGCAGGCTCCATGCAGGGAGCCCAATGTGGGACTCAATCCCGGGACTCCAGGATCACGCCCTGGGGGGAAAGTAGGTGCTCAACTGCTAAGCCACTCAGGCTGCCCTTGAATTTTAGGTTTTAAAGTATACCTCCGGGGATGGGGTGGTGAGGCAAGATGGCAGAAGAGTAGAGTCCCCAAGTCACCTGTCCCCACCAACTTACCTAGATAACTTTCAAATCATCCTGAAAACCTACAAATTTGCCCTGAGATTTAAAGAGAGATCAGCTGGAACGTTACAGAGAGAAGAGTTCACGCTTCTAACAAGTACAACTTGTTTTTAGCCACTGCACTGAGCAAAATGACTAGAAAGAAGAACTCACCACAAAAGAAAGAATCAGAAATAGTACTCTCTCCCACAGAGTTACAGAATTTGGATTACAATTCGATGTCGGAAAGCCAATTCAGAAGCACAATTAGAAAGCTACTGGTGGCTCTAGAAAAAAGCATAAAGGATTCAAGAGACTTCATGACTGCAGAATTTAGATCTAATAAGGCCGAAATTAAAAATCAATTAAATGAGATGCAATCCAAACTGGAGGTCCTAACGATGAGGGTTAATGAGGTAGAAGAACAAGTGAGTGACATAGAAGGCAAGTTGATGGCAAGGAAGGAAGCTGAGGAAAAAGAGAAAAACAATTAAAAGATCATGAGGAAAGGTTAAGGGAAATAAATGACAGCCTCAGAAGGAAAAAAATCTACATTTAACAGGGGTTCCAGAGGGCGGTGAAAGAGACAGAGGACCAGAAAGTGTATTTGAACAAATCATAGCTGAGAACTTCCCTAACTTGGGGAGGAAAACAGGCATTCAGATCCAGAAGATAGAGAGATCCCCCCATTAAAATCAATAAAAACCATTCAACACCCCAACATTTAATAGTGAAACTTACAAATTCCAAAGATAAAGAGAAGATCCTTATAGCAGCAAGAGACAAAAGATCCCTAACTTATATGGGGAGAAGTATTAGGCTAACAGCAGACCTCTCCACAGAGACCTGGCAGGCCAGAAAGGGCTGGCGGGATATATTCAGGGTCCTAAATGAGAAGAACCTGCAGCCAAGAATACTCTATCCAGCAAGGCTCTCATTCAGAATAGAAGGAGAGATAAAGAGCTTCCAAGATAGGCAGAAACTGAAAGAATATGTGACCACCAAATCAGCTCTGCAAGAAATATTAAGGGGGACTCTGTAAAAGAAAGAGAAGTCCAAAGAAACAATCCACAAAAACAGGGACTGAATAGGTATTACGATTACATTCAATTCATATCTTTCAATAGTAATTCTGAATGTGAATGGGATTAATGATCCCATCAAAAGGCGCAGGGTTTCAGACTGGATAAAAAAGCAAGACCCATCTATTTGCTGTCTACAAAAGACTCATTTTAGAACTAAGGACACCTACAGCCTGAAAATAAAAGGTTGAAGAACCATTTACCATTCAAACGGTCCTCAAAAGAAAGCAGGGATAGCAATCCTCATATCCGATAAATTAAAGTTTATCCCAAAGACTGTAGTAAGAGATGAAGAGGGACACTATATCATACTTAAAGGATCTATCCAACAAGAGGACCTAACAATCATGAATATTTATGCCCCTAATGTGGGAGCTGTCAAGTATATCAATCAATTAATAACCAAAGTTAAGACATATTTAGATAATAATACACTTATACTGGGAGACTTCAACACGGCTTTCTGTAATTGACAGATCTTCTAAGCACAACATCTCCAAAGAAATGAGAGCTTTAAATGATACACTGGACCAGAAGGATTTCACAAATATCTACAGAACTTAACATCCAAACGCACCTGAATACACATTATTCTCAAGTGCAATGGAACTTTCTCCAGAATAGATCACATACTGGGTCACAAATCAAGTCTTAACTGATACCAAAAGATTGGGATCGTTCCCTGCATATTTTCAGACCATAATGCTTTGAAACTAGAGCTCAATCACAAGAAGAAATTTGGAAGAAATTCAAACACGTGGAGGTTAAAGACCATCCCGCTAAAAGATGAAAGGGTCAACCAGGAAATTAGAGAAGAATTAGAGGGATTCATGGAAACTAATGAGAATAAAGATACAACCATTCAAAATCTTTGGGATACAGCAAAAGCAGTCCTGAGAGGGAAATACATCGCAATACAAGCATCCCTCAAAAAACTGGGAAAAACTCAAATACAGAAGCTAACATTGCACCTAAAGGAATTGGAGAAAGAACAGCAAATAAAACCTTCACCCACCAGAAGAAGAGAGTCAATAAAGATTTGAGCAGAACTCACTGAAATAGAGACCAGAAGAACTGTGGAAGAGATCAACAAAACCAGGAGTTGGTTCTTTGAAAAAATTAATAATATAGATAAACCATTAGCCAGCCTTATTAAAAACAAAAGAGAAAAGACTCAAATTAATAAAATTATGAATGAGCTTTGTGCAGTGGCAGTATCATAGCCAATGAGGTTTATCCAAGGTACAATTATTGCTAATTGAAAATAAAATCATGAATGAAAAAGGAGATATCAACAATACCAAGGAAATACAAACGATTTTAAAAACATATTATGAGCAGCTATACTTCAATACATTAAGCAATCTAGAAGAAATGGATGCATTTCTGGAAAACCACAAACTACCAAAACTGGAACAGGAAGAAATAGAAAACCTGAACAGGCCAATAATCAGGGAGGAGATCGAAGCAGTCATCAAAAATCTCCCAAGACACAAAAGTCCAGGGCCATATGGCTTCCCAGGGGAATTCTATGAAATGTTTAAAGAAGAAACCATACCTATTCTACTAAAGCTGTCCCAAAAGATAGAAAGAGATGGAATACTTCCAAACTTGTTCTATGAGGCCAGCATCACCTTAATTCCAAAACCAGATGAAGACCCCACCAAAAAGGAGAATTATAGACCAATATCCCCGATGAACACAGATGCAAAAATTCTCAACAAGATACTCGTCAATAGGATCCAATAGTACATTGAGAAGATTATTCATCATGGCCAAGTGTGATTTATCCCTGGGATGCAAGGCTGGTTCAACATTCGTAAAGCAATCAACCTGATCAATCATATCAACAAGAGAAAAAACAAGAACCATATGATCCTCTCAATAGATGCAGAGAAAGCATTTGACAAAATACAGCATCCATTCCTGGTCAAAACTCTTCAGAGTGTAAGGATAGAGGGAACATTCCTCAGCATCTTAAAAGCCATCTACGAAAAGCCCACAGCAAATATCATTCTCAATGGGGAAGCACTGGGAGCCTTTCCCCTAAGATCAGGAACATGACAGGGATGTCTACTCTCACCACTCTATTCAATATAGTACTAGAAGTCCTAGCCTCAGCAATCAGGCAACAAAAAGAAATAAAAGGCATTCAAATTGGAAGAGAAGAAGTCAAACTCTCCCTCTTTGCAGATGACATGATACTGTACACAGAAATCCCAAAAGCCTCCACCCCAAGATTGCTAGAACTCATACAGCAATTTGGCAGTGTGGCAGGATACAAAATCAATGCCCAGAAATCAGTGGCATTTCTATACCCTAACAATGATACTGAAGAAAGAGAAATTAAGGAGTCAATCCCATTTACAATTGCACCCAAAAGCATAAGATACCTAGGAATAAACCTAACCAAAGAGGTAAAGGATCTATACCCTAAAAACTATAGAACACTTCTGAAAGAAATTGAGGAAGACGCAAAGAGATGGAAAAATATTCCATGCTCATGGATTGGAAGAATTAATATTGTGAAAATTTCAATGCTACCCGGGCAATTTACACATTTAATGCAATCCCTATCAAAATATCATGGAGTTTCTTCAGAGAGTTGGAACAAATCATCTTAAGATTTGTGTGGAATCAGAAAAGACCCAGAATAGCCAGGGGAATATTAAAAAAGAAAACCAGAGCTGGGAGCATCACAATGCCAGATTTCAGGTTGTACTACAAAGCTATGGTCATCAAGACAGTGTGGTACTGGCACAAAAAACAGACACATAGATCAATGGAACAGAATAGAGCATCCAGAAATGGGTCCTCAACTCTATGGTCAACTAATATTTGACAAAGCAGGAAAGCCTATCCACTGGAAAAAAGACAGTCTCTTCAATAAATGGTGCTGGGAAAATTGGACATCCACATGCACAAGAATGAAACTAGACCATTCTCTTACACCAGGCACAAAGATAAACTCAAAATGGATGAAAGATCTAAATGTGAGACAGGAATCCATCAAAATCCAAGAGGAGAACCCAAGCAACACCCTTTTTGAACTTGGCCACAGCAACTTCTTGCAAGATACATCTATGAAGGGAAACAAAAGCAAAAATGAATTATTGGGACTTCATCTAGATGAGGAGCTTCTGCACAGCAAAAGAAACAATCAGCAAAACTCAAAGACAACCTACAGAATGGGAGAAGATATTTGCAAATGACATATCAGATAAAGGGCTAGTTTCCAAGATCTATAAAGAACTTATTAAACTCAACAACAAAGAAACAAACAACCTATCATGAAATGGGCAAAAGACTTGAACAGAAATCTCACAGAGGAAGACATAGACATGGCCAACACGCACATGAGAAAATGCTCCGCATCACTTGCCATCAGGGAAATACAAATCAAAACCACAATGAGATACCACCTCACACCAGTGAGAATGGGGAAAATTAACAAGACAGGAAACCACAAATGTTGGAGAAGATGTGGAGAAGGGGAAACCCTCCTGCACTGTTGGTGGGAATGTGAACTGGTGCAGCCACTCTGGAAAACTGTGTGGAGGTTCCTCAAAGAGTTAAAAATAGACCTGCCCTACGATCCAGCAATTGCACTTCTGGGGATTTACCTCAAAGATACAGATGCAGTGAAACTCTGGAACACCTGCACCCCAATGTTTATAGCAGCAATGTCCACAATAGCCAAACTGTGGAAGGAGCCTCAGTGGCATCAAAAGATGAATGGACAAAGAAGATGTGGTCTATGTATACAATGGGATATTACTCAGCCAATAGAAACAACAAATACCCACCATTTGCTTCGACATGGATGGAACTGGAGGGCATTATGCTGAGTGAAATAAGTCAATCGGAGAAGGACAAACATTATATGGTCTCATTCATTTGGGGAATATAAAAAATAGTGAAAGGCAATAAAGGGGAAAGGTGAGAAAATGAGTGAGAAATACCAGTGAGGATGACAGAGCGTGAGAGACTCCTAACTTTGGGAAATGAACAAGGGGTAGTGGAAAGGGAGGTGGGTGGGGGGTTCGGGTGACGGGCACTGAGGGGACACTTGACGGGATGAGTACTGGGTGATATGTTATATGTTGGCAAATTGAACTCCAATATAAATAAATAAATAAATAAATAAATAAATAAATAAATAAAGTGCACCTCCACCTCTAAGAAAATTATATTTTAATAAAATCTTACTAGCCTTACATAACTTCATGTATACTCCTCTTATGGCAAATGAAATCAACATAATTAGAAGATAAAAGCTATTTTTTAAACTATTTCTTCCTTGGATTCACAGAAATTGTCAGGAATTTTAACACTTGCCCACAGTGTAATTCTTCATGCTGTCATCAGTGCTAGGAGTGTATCCTGCATTAAATCTTTATCTGAGGGCAGCTCCAGTGACTCAGCGGTTTAATGCCGCCTTCAGCCCAGGGCATGATCCTGGGGACCCGGGATTGAGTCCCATGTTGGGCTCCCTGTGTGGAACCTGCTTCTCCCTCTGCCTACGTCTCTGCCTCTCTCTCTGTGTCTCTCATGAATAAATAAATAAAATCTTAAAAAATAAATTATTTATCTGAGCTAAGAGATCCCACATAATAACGTACATCTCTTGATTAATAACTCTGTTAGGTGGTGTGTGGCAAAATGGCAAAAGTCAAAGGGTCCTTACTGGCTCTTTTCGCCAAATAATTGGGCTGGAAAGCAGATATCACCATTCCCCCTGGTCTTACTCCAAACTCTGTGATTAAAGATCTTGCTGTTTTCACAGAAAATTTAGGTGTTAACGAGTTCATCTCAAACATCCACAGAATCAAATCTTAGAAATAAATAAATTCAATGCTAACCCAATAGGAGTTTATCAACAAAGGGCCTGAAATAATGTGCCTGAAATCATTTAATCAAGGAGAATAAAATCAGCAAATGAATTATTTCCCATTAAAAATAAAATCAAAAACTACTTGAATCCAGAATTCCCGTTTAAACAAAGTGAAATTATGTCCTAGAAAAGTAGAAGGTATTTGTTACTAGAACAGCACAACTGTGAAAGGCTTATGAATACATATTTGAATAATAAGGAGGTGAACCTGAATCTCTGCAAGCTAATGGATAATTCAGAACAGAGGACTGATTTTGAAAGATGGCTTAAAAATGTAGGTTTTTTCCTTTAGTAAACTTTAATCAGCTGTGTGCATCTTTTTAGTTAAAATTGGTTTTCTCTTAGCCCACCCCTCAAAAAAAAAAAAAAAATAAAACCACAACAACAGAGAGCACAATCACATGCACACAAAGGAGCCCCCGACTCCCAACTGCGACTCAAGAGAGCCATGCTCTATCCTCCCCCAGAAACAAACTTTATTGTGGGACTGTTGTAACATTCTCCAGACATATAATTTCAAGAGCACTGTCATTAAATCAATGTTCATAAACAAACAAACAAAAAAAAAAAAACACTTAAGTCGACCCACAAAATAGTTCAGTTACATAAAGTATTTTGCAAAGAAATTAATACTACACTTCAGTTTGTTCATCCTTTTGCTTCCTCGTCGAGCTTTGAGAGCATTGCTAAATAAAGCACTGTTTCCACAAATGAACGTTTTATGTTGGGACACAACTTCAGCAGTACATACTCACTTTGATTAAAATGATTGGTTTCACTAGTGGACATTTCCCAACTTGCAGGCATTTGTTTTCATCATTGTGGCTGAAACAAATATTTTGTTAGGCCTTCCTTACCAACTCGCCTTGCCACACATATGTAATATGAGAATATATTTGGTCATCTTCTCTAATGGGAAAGCAATGGGAAATATGCCGAGGGAAAGCACCCTCAGCATATTTGCATAAAGTCAGTGAACCTTTTAAGGTGATACAGAAAATTCTATATCATTGTTTTAAATATCAGCTTCCAATTAGGCTGGCTACTTCTCTGTCAGCCCTTCTGAAAGGATTTGCCTATCATTGTGTCAGATATTTTGCAAATCATGCCAGTGGTAGGTACCAGCGTGGTCTGCTAATAAGGAGATCTATCTCAAGAGGAGGATTGGCCTCATCTGTGTGCTAGAACTGTGGGATGGGCGAGGATCAGTGATTCAGCAAGCAGATAGCAGAAGACTTAATGAAAAATCCATTTTTGGTGAAAGATATAAGCGGTAACCTTATCTAAAAATCGTCTTTAACCTCCAATTAAAAGTTAAAGTGCATTTAGCATTTAAGTTTCTAGATTCCTGAAGGCATCACAAATTTTGATTATGATATTATTTTATGATTTAGTCTCAGTACAGGTTTTTCCGCCCTATACCTAATATCTGCTTCTGACATGACTGGGCATACCTGATGAGTTAGCAGGGCCAGTCGCCAAGAAATCTGTGAAAGATCTAAAACTTTCTGGGAGGCCTCTTACACTTAGGTAAGAAGGAAACCACCCAGGATGAACCTGAATTAGTAAGGAGATCTTTGGCAGTGGGAGAAGGATCTATCTTAATACACCTGGCACTCAAATTTTCCTTCAACCTCAGCCCTACCTAGACTTATGGTGAGCAGAAGTATCACACAAAAAAGCTAAAATAGCTGTCCTACAGAACCCTGCTTGATCTAGCCTCACCTCACTTTCTAATCTTTTGTTACCTCCCCCCATCCCATTCTTTAAGATCAAACCATATCATATCTTCCGTGCACCAAATTCCATCAGGTAATAGTAACTTTACTCTTGTTATTGAGATCACTGAAACTTCTTTCCCTCAGGCTTCCCCCAACTCCCTTCCTCATAGCTAAGCATAATCCCTAAGGCTTCTAAGAAACACCTTCATGCTGAGAAGAATGGTGTTCAAGAAGACAGATTCAGGAATCAAAGGAAAGCTCCAATAAAACTTGGATACTCTGTGACTCTAACTTCATCCGTCCTCCCAAGTAGGCAAGGTCTGGCAAACTAGGGTTGTGTTTTTAAAACTGGGTTGTGGGGATCCCTGGGTGGCACAGCGGTTTAGCGCCTGCCTTTGGCCCAGGGCGCGATCCTGGAGACCCGGGATCGAGTCCCACGTCGGGCTCCTGGTGCATGGAGCCTGCTTCTCCCTCCTCCTGTGTCTCTGCCTCTCTCCCTCTCACTGTGTGCCTATCATAAATAAAGTAAAATAAATTTAAAAAAAATAAAACTGGGTTGTATTTTTTTAAAAGATTTCTGATGGGGGTGCCTGGGTGCCTCACTGTTGAGTAACCCACTCTTGGTTTTGGCTCAGGTCCTGATCTCACAGCCATGGAATAGAGCCCGTTGTCGAGCTCTGTGTTCAGTGTGGAGTTTGCTTCAGATTCTCTCTCCCTCTTTCTCCCCCTTGTGCTTGCCTCTCTGTCTCACTCTTTCTCTCAGATAAATGAATAATTTAAAAAAACTATTAAAAAATAAAAGGATTTCTTTTTTAATATTTTATTTATTTATTCATGAGAGACACAGAGAGAGAGAGGCAGAGACACAGGCAGAGGGAGAAGCAGGCTCCATCCATGCAGGGAGCCCGATATGGAACTCAATCCCGGGACTCCAGGATCATGCCCTGGGCCGAAGGCATGCAGTAAACCACTGAGTCACCCAAGGATCCCCAATAAAAGGATTTCTGATATAGAATTCTCTCTTTCTCCTTACCCTTTCTTCCTCCCTCTCTCTTTATCAGAAAGCTATGTATTAGACTTAGAACTAAAACACTTCTCACCTAACTTCTTTCTAATTCCCAAACTAGTTCCCTTAATAAATGATGATACAGAGCCATTACATTTTTGCAGATTTAAGGAGGGACATTAGAAATTACGTGGGTCAAGCTAGGAAAACTGAGGGCCCAGGAGTTCGAGTTACTGGCTCAGAGTTGCATATTTAGCTGCTGGAACTCAGGTTGACATTCAAAGGTTAGTTCATTTGCACTTTTAGGTTTCAGTTTAAAGAAAGAAGGGTGAAGTGTCACATTATGGAATTAAGCTGAGTTGACCTATAATTAAAAATCAAAGTCACGTCACCCAGACCTATCTACTCTGCTTAACATTCATGACCATCACAAGTGTATCTCATAAATTACAATTATTTCTTTGGCCCCAGAAATCAATTTGGTAGATAGATGCACCATTTATATACAGAACCCCACTTTTACATTTATCTCAGGACTAGATGTGAAGGACAGGGTTAAATATAGCTAAAGGGCATACATTGAGGGAAATGAATTACATACGATATTGCATATCTTACTTTAATATCAACAATAATCTTTCATTTTTCAAGCATATTGCATATAAAGTGGGCATTATGAACTCCTTGCACTACAAGCAAACAACAGAAGCTTATCATATGGCAAATGATGAATGCTCCCACCTCTAAGTTACCTTGGGCATAGTCAGGAGGCGACTGAAAGATGTGTTAAATATCTATCAACACCTTCTGAATCATTGGTATAAAAAGAAGGTAATCATGAAGGCCCTATGCTTGTCTTTCTTCAGGGTTAGATTCACAGGAAAAAAAATTAGGAGACTTTCTGAGAAATTAGGTAACTTTCGACACTTTGAAATTCCTTCATCCATTTATTTGTTCATTCACATAGTAAACATCTGTTTTAAAAAAGGGAGGGGAGCTATAATATATCAGACACTCATCTGGGCTCTAGAAATAGATCCAGAATAAAACTCTTCTTGTTAAAGAGTTAAGATTATCTTGGAGAAGTTAGAGAAATGAATGTAAAATATTGGGTGTAGATACGGGCTGTGGAGGCTAGTCACAAGTAGAGGGAACTAGTAAAGAGGACTAGTCTGTGGCTGAACAGGGAAGGAAGGAGCATGGTTCTGAGTATCACTGCTGATAATCTACTTAAGAAAGTGGCATAACTCAGGAAAGTCCTTTATAATGAGATGCCATTTCTGCAGAGAAGTGAAGGAAATGAACATGAGCCATGCAGATGTCTATAGGGAGAAGATTCTAGGCAGAGGCAATGGCCCATGCAATGACAGGAACACAGGAATGCACTTGGCTTTGGCATGTTCAAAAAACGTCAAGTGGTCAGTGTGGCTGAAGAATAATAATGTGTGTGCATGTGAAATAAATGAAATGTTTTTAAAAAGAGGAGGAAGATAGATTATTTAGGGTTTTGAAAGCCATAGTAAAAATGCATTACCACTGTGTGAAAAAAAAAAAAAACATAAGATTTGCTAATACTGGTCTGGGTCATCTGGAAAAAATGGAACCAAGATAATATATAATATTGTTTTAGAGATAAAGGAATTTATTATAGAAATAAGGTTATGTGATTATGGAGACCAAGAAGTTTCATGATCTCCTGTCTCTGAGCTGAAACACTGGGAGAGCCAGTGGTATAATTTAGGTGAGTCTCAAGGGCCAATAACCAAGAGCACACATATCTGAGGACAAGAGAAGAGGGATGTCTCAGCTCAAGCAAAGAGAGCATATTCATTCTTTCTCTGTCATTTTTCTCTACTCAGGCCCATCATCACCAGATAACAACTATTTGCCTTAGTGACGATTATCTTCTTTCACAGTTCAAGTTAAGTGCTAATCTCTTCTGGAAACGCCATCACAGACATACTCAGAAACAATGTTTTACTGGTTTTCTGGACATCATGTAGCCCAGCCATGTTACACGTAGAATTAACTGTCACACTTCCCAAAGTGCTATAATTTCTGGAAAAATGCAAATTCATAATTTTTAATATACAAGTCTTCACAGAGCAACACCATCATTTCATATCATTTTCTGAAAACATTATAATCAGCAACTGTTATTTAATAATTTAATGTATGGAACTATATTCTTGAATCAAATTCCCTTACTCTGAATCACTGTCTGTTTAGCTTTAATCATTTATTTAAAGTCTCTATACCTCAGTTTCCAAATCTTTAGTGCAGGGATCAGAACATAAGAGCAATCTCATGAGCATAAATGCAAATATATGCATAACAAACTAAATGATAGCAATCACATACAAGATAATGTATTAGAAAAATTAGGTGTATTCAGGAAATGCAAGATTAGTAAATGTTCTAAAATTGATCTACATGATTCATTATATCATCAGAAAAATAAAAGATCATATTGTCATCTCTATATTTGCAGAAAAAGCAATCAATGCCTATTGATTTTTAAAAACTTATAAAACAAAAAAAATATAGACAGAAATGTTCTCAATCTGATAAAATACAAAACAACAGCAACATACAGCTAACACTACAGCTGAGACAAGACTGTCCATTATTGTTACATTTAGTCAAAAATGTACTGGATATCCTAGACAATTCAAAAAGGAAGGTTTTTTTTTTTAAAAAAAAACACACGCTATCAAAATCAGAAAAGGAGAAATTGAAGGATAATTATTTTCATCTAGCATAATTGAGAACAAGAACATTTAGTAAATGTAACTAATAATCAATTGGAGAAAATTATGGGGTGAAAGATCGTATTTAGTTCCTACATAGTAACGAAACTATTAAAGATTCTTAAAAAGGAACTATTTCCTCCTATAGCATCAAAAACATCAAACACCTAACAATAAATCAAACTAGCAACCTGCACATTACTTCTGGACCAAAAAATTAAAAATAAAAAAATTAGAGAAGACTTTAAAAAATAGAGGAATACATCATGTTCATAGATTGGAAGTCTCAATACTTCAAAACGTTGATTCTCAACAGATCATTTCCTACATTCAATGCACCCCAACCAAAGCCTTGACCAAAATTGGCAAATGAATTCTAAAATATATATGGAAAGGCAAAAGGGCAAACTAGTGAAGATAAAAATTTTAGAGGATTTCCATTTCCAAACATCATGACTTCCTATTAAAGTACAAAAATTCTATTCTATTCCACTCCATGTACAGTTGCCTGTTTTATCACCCATGTGACAGAGTAATTCAATTGAGGAAAGGTTGTTCTTTCTAAAACATGATGCTCAATCAAATGAGAATCAATATGGGAAACGTATGCATTTTGGTGCTTATCTTAGACCACATATAAAAATCCATTCCAGGTAGATTGTAGATCTGAATTTGAATAATGAACAATAAATCTTCAGTAAAATAAAATAGAATAAAATATCTTCATCATTTTGAGATGATACTTAGAAGGCAAAGTAAAGCAATGGTCATATTTCTTACACTCTGAAGCCAGCCCGGGGCACAGGCACGAGGACAGCAATCAGACATTCAGATCCTTCTGCTGCCAGCAGACCTCCTCCATTAGCTTCTTTGCAGGCATGAGCCAAATACTTGAGTAACTCCTTAGCAAATACAGTAGAAAAGTTCAGATGAAAACTTGTAGAAGAACTGCCTCTATTTACCAAAATATAAAACAAAACAAAGAACATATTCTTGGAGGGTTTTCAGAGATAGTTTCTATCAACAAAGTTTTGAAAGGTATGGTGTGATGATCCCACCACATTTTCCTTGGACTTCGCTACTTGACCTGAGCAGAAGACAGATGGAACCTAGAAGATGGTAGTGTTGGGATGCCTGGGTGGTTCAGCAGTTTGGCGCCTGCCTTCGGCCCAGGGCATGATCCTGGAGTCCTGGCATCAAGTCCCACATCCGGCTCCTTGCATGGAGCCTGTTTCTCCCTCTGCCTGTGTCTCTGCCCCTTCTCTCTCTCTCTCTCTCTCTCTCTCTCTCTCTCCCTGTCTCTCATGAATAAATAAGTAAAATCTTAAAAAAAAAAAAAAGAAGATGGTAGTGTTTTAGTGTAAACTTAATCAAGCAGGGAAATCCAATTGCAGCTGCCGGTCCAGATGTAGCATCAGTACTAGAACAAATCAACACAGTACCAGCATCTGACCAATCAGACAGCATCTGTCTATCTGTTTCCTTCTCTTAATCTCTCTGTCCCCATCTCTTTCCTTTCTCTCTCTCTCCTGCCCCCTACCCCCTACCTATCAGTAAAGATTATCAGAAATAATTGACTTTCCTCTGCTAGGGCCAGTAATACAAAACCATATTAAATGTCTAGCCCTAGGGGTACCTGGGTGGCTCAGTGGTTGAGCATCTGCCTTTGGCTCAGGTCATGATCCCGGGGCCCTGAGATTGAGTCCTGCAACAGGCTCTCAATAGGGAGCCTGTTTCTCCCTCTTCCTCTGTCTCTGCCTCCTTCTCTGTGTCTTTCATGAATAAATAAATTCTTTAAAAAGAGAGAGAAGAAAATGTCCAGCTTTATGCTATCATATAGTCTACAGGGACTTATATGTCATCTCATTCCATAGGTATCATTATATTGACAACCTATTACATTTATGATACCATGCTGATTAGGCCAGATGAGCAGGAAGCAGCAAGTGCTCTAGACATTTTGTAGAATACATGCATGAAAGAGGAAAGGGAAAGAAACCCCACAAATATTTAGAGACCTTTCACCTCAATGGAATTTTTAGGGACAAAGTCGGTCTGAGGCATATTGAAACATTCCTTGTAAAATAAAAGACTAATTGCTGCATCTGCTTCTTCCCATTGTGTAATAAAAAAAAAAAAGAACCACAAATGCTTAGTGTGCCACTTTAGAATTTGCAGAACTATAAACCTCATTTGGGCATTCTACTTTGACCAATGTATTGAGTAGCTTGATAATTTGCTAAATCTGAGTAGGATCCAGAAAAAAAAAAGAATAATTCTTCAGTTTCCCTACCCCTTGGATATGACCTTGCATGGTCTGATGATGCTTGACACGTTTATGGCACATTGGAATAATTTACAGAGACTTTGGCAAGACCCTATAATTAGATCAAATAGTAAACATTTAAAATTTTGGATCTAAACTGTGTCATCCTCTGTACACTACTATTATCATTTTGAGAAACAGCTTCAGGCTTACTACCGGGGTCAAGCAACAAATGAACGCTTGATCATAGACCACCAGATTATCATAAGACCTTAGCTGCTCATTATGAGGTAGGTGTCATCTGACCCTCAAACCATAAAGTTGGACAGCACAACAACACTTCATTGTCAAGTGGTAGTGGTACGTACAAGATGCAGCTTAATTGAGCAATTGGCCCATATGCCACAGGCCATATTCAAACTACATAAACTACCCTACCCCCTTCTCAATCTTCCCTCATAACAATATGGAGATCTCCCTATACCCAGTAGACTAAGAAAACAATGGCTTCTTTTAGATATGAGGGCATTGATATAGGCCTACTCTGGAGTGGCCCTGGAGAATGGTGATGAAGGAAAATCCTCCTGTAGACAAAGCTTTGCACTATCCCCTTGGTTGTTTGATTGCCTGAAGGAGAAAGAAATGACTAGAGATACGAATCTATACTACTAAATGGAGAGCAACTAATGATTTGATGAATGGTGGAAGATTTTAAAGGGATATAATTGGAATATGGGTTCTGTTATTGGGGATGATGGATTGTGAAGATATTTGTTCTTCATATGAACACTTACAAAGAGTAACCTCAAACAGGAGGATTTTAATCATCATCTAGACAAGAAGACCCACTCAATGGAGGCCAGTCAGTCATATTGCCCCCAGACACTGCTGCCCTTGTCCAATAGATCCATGAACAAAACGGCTATGATTTTAGGGATAAACTTTGCACACAGGCTTAGAAACATATACTACCATCACCAATGCAATTTTGGAACATCATTCAGCAAACTGGTACAGGTTGATTACATTGGATCATTCTATAATGGAAGGAGCAGCACTTTGTTCTCACTAGAATAAACATTTACTCTGATTATGGATTGTCCCCTTTTCGCCTGTAAGTTGTTTGCCAAAACCTTCATTCAAGGATTTATAGAAAACTTCATTCAATGTCATGGTATTCAACACGGGTCTTTTCTGATCTGGGACACAGTCTCTTACCATCTCCCCCACCATCCTGAAGCAGCTTTACTGATAGCATGGTGGAATGGCTTTTTGAACACTCAATTATGGTTTCAATTGGGTAAGAACATCTGAAATAAGGTCCTCCAGGATGCAGTGTATGCTGTAAACTTAGCAACTTCTATGTAGTACTGCTTTTTCTAGTCAAAATTCATTGGTACAGGGATCAGTGAGTGGAAATGGGGACTCTTCTCACCATTAGCTCTTGTACTCCTCTAGCAAATTTTTTTTGCTTCTGTCAACAAAATTTTAGATTCTACTGGTCTCTATACTATCTAGTGGCAGTTCCATATCTGTGTAGTCCAATATGGTAGACATGAGCCACATTGAAATCTTGAAATATGGCTACTGCAACTGCAGTAATAAATTTTAAAGTGTATTTCATTTAAAGTAATTTAAATTTAATATAAACCTTCCCATGTAACCAGTGACTATAACATAGGTTAATGTATATCACAAAGTCTAGAGCTCCCAAAAGATGAATACTTATACCAGGGGGCATAGAAATGATTCCATTAAACTGAAAGTTAAGATTGACATCTGGGCACTTTAAGCTTCCATGATCATGATTTAAGAGTTGCTCTACTTTCTGGGATAATTGATCCTGATTATTAACAGGAAATTGTATTATTACTAAATAATGGGGGTCTGGAATACAGAATATCCTCTGAGTGCCTTTTAATACACCCATGTCCTGGCTTTAAAATCAGTAGATAATATAGGCATTTTAATAGTATTTGTTCTTTCAATGCATGAGCAAGGAATTTTTTTTTCCATTTCTTTGTGTCATCTTCAACTTCTTTTATCAGCACTTTATAGTTTGCAGAGTACAGGTTTTTACCTCTTTTGACAGATTTATTCCTAGATATCTTATGGGTTTTGGTGAAGTCATAAATTGGATTGATTCCTTGATTTCTCATTCTGCTGCTTCATTATTGTATAGAAGTGTATAGAAATAGAACAGATTTCTGTATGTTGATTTCAGATCCTGCAATTTGACTGAATTTGTGTTTAATTTCTAGCAATCCTTTTGTGGAGCCTCTTTTTTTTTTTGAGAGAGAGAGAGAGAGAAAGAGAGAAAAAGAAAGAAAGAAAGGGAGCATGAGGAAGGTGGGGATATTTGCAGAAGGAGAGGGAGAGAGAGAATTTCGATCAGCCTCTGTACTCAGTGTGGAGCCTGAATACGGGGATTCATCTCATGATCCTGAGGTTACGACATGGGCCAAAATCAAGAGTCAGATGCTTAACTGACTGAGCCACCCAGGCATCCCATTTTGAGTGTTCTGCATAAAGTATCATGTCATCTACAAATAGCAGAGCTTTGACTTCTTCCTTGCCAATTTTGATGCCTTTTATTTATCTGTGTTTTCTGCTTGCTGCAGCTAGGACTTCCAGTACTATGTTAAATAACAGTGTTGAGAGTGGGCATCTCTGTCTTGCTCCTGACCATAGATGAAAAGCTCTTAATTTTTCCCCATTGTGGATTATATTAGCTATGTCACATTAGAGGCAACAATAAACAAAAATAAAGGCAACCTATGGAATGGGAAAAGATATTTGCAAAAGACCTATATGATAAGATTCAGTAACCAAAATCTATAAAGAATTTATCAAACTCAACACCCAAAAAAACAAATAATCCAGTTATGAAATGGGCAGAAGACATGAATAGACATTTTTCCAAAGAAGACATAGAGATGGGCAACAGACACATGAAAATATATTCAACATCTTTCATCATCAGAGAAATACAAATCAAAACTACAATGAGATATTACCTCACACCAGTCAGAATGGCTAAAATTAACAACACAGGAGACAACAGGTGTTGGCAAAGATGCAGAAAAAGGGGAACTCTCTTGCACTGTTCATGGGAGTGCAAACTGGTACTGCCACTCTGGAGGAAAGTAGGGAGGTTCCTCAAAAAGTTAAAAACAGAACTACCCTGCAATCTGGCAATTGCACTACTAGATATTTATCCAAAGGGTTCAAAAACACTAATTTGAAGGGATATATGCACCCTAATGTTTATAGCAACATTATCAACAATAGCCAGATTATGGAAACAGCCCAAACGCCCAGTGACTGAGGAATGGATAAAGAAGATGTGGTACACACACACACTCACTCACACACACACACACAGAATGGAATATTATTCAGCAATAAAAAGAGTGAATTATTGTCATTTGCAACGACATGGATAAAGCTAGAGAGCAGTATGCTGAAGGAAATAAATCAGTCAGAGAAAAACAAATACCATATTATTTCATCCATATGTGGAATTTAAATAAAATAAATGAATATAGAGGGGAGAAAAAGAGCTACAAAAACCAAGAAACACTCCTAACTATAGAAAACAAACTGATGGTTACCAGAGGGGCGGGTGGCAGTGGGGGGGATGAAATTGGTAATACGAATTAAGAAACACAATTGTGATGAACACCAGATGATATACGGAAGTAATGACTCACTAAATTGTACACCTGAAACTAAATTTACACTGCATGTTAACTAACTGGAATTTAAATAAAAACTTGGAAGGGAAAAAAATCAATAGAAAATTATAATTCAATATAGGCAAGACTGTGAATAGCCAGGTAGCCAATATTATCTTTGGAAAGAATGATCATTTTGCAGCAGGTGAAAAGTTGGACTTAAAACCATAACACTGGAGCACAAGGTCCATTGTTTACATAATACCACTACCTCATATTTTAATTTGACAGAGTATTTTACAACAAACAGAGACAGAGCAACTGGAGATTTACTCACGAGAGTGTCTCTCTGCCTGACCTCCCCATCTCCATTTTCTCAGCCATAGTTCTCTGTATTTCCTTCACAGAACTCCTCAAAAATTTTTTTTGTTTATTATTTATTACTTGAATTGTTTTATTGGTATGTATGCTCCATGAGGACAGTTATCTTCTCTATTTTCCTTATCTTTCCTCAGTATTAAGGAGAGTGACTGGCAGACAATAGGTTCTTAATAAATATTTATTAAGTAAAGCAGTACAGAGAGCATGAATGACCATGAATTGGGCATAAATAATTGGCAACTATGGCATGTGGGTCAGCCATCTCAACACAAGTGATATTCATGGCTGACCTCTCCCCTAGTTTCTTTCTTATAGAAAGCCGTTCTGCCATAGTTAAATTTTTGCTCTGTAGAGTTGTAAGGGTGATTGTTTCAAGGTCATCAATTTCTGAATACTTGACATTTCTGATCCAATTGCCCTTGCACTTTTGTTAATGAAATGACAACACCACAAATCCTTTCCAAAATGAAGTGGAAAATGAAGGTGAATAAATAAATAACTAATGAAGGGACTACAGTCCAACTAATTATAATCACAATATCAGAAAGTTCATGTTAATAAGAAGTGTGTGTCATTTTACCTTGCATTTATTCATCATCTGGAAAATGGTGACAGGAAATCCTTGTGTCATCAAAAAAAATCTCTCTAATAATCACTGAGACATAACCACTATAAATAATTTAAATGATATCAAGTAAAAACAAAGATTTAACTGAGTTTTGCCAACAAGGCTTGGGGCACTTAAATATCCCCGCAGCAGATGGGAACTGTCAAAGCCCATAAACATTCCAAATTGTAAGACATGACTTTTAGACTTTTAGATGACAGAAACAAGAAGAATTCATGCAAATCAATGAGCCCAACACACCTTATTTAAAGACAATCCTTGACAGTCAAAAGAGGAGACAGTGTTGAAGCTGAGCCATTGGAGATATCTCAGGTTTTAATTAGTCAAATGTCACCATTTCCTAGATGGAGACTCTTCTATAGATAACCCCTTTGAAAATCCATTAAAAAAATAGTTTTTTCTTCCATTGGTCTAACTCTATGTTCAATCATACTTTTTTATTATTCAAAACCTCAATGATATTCAATGATAGAATAAGGAGACTAAAAAAAGTTCTGTAACAGATCTGGTCAACTTAATTTTAAGCAAATCCATGTGGGGTGCATCCATTTTGATTGATATATGCTTATTGCTGTAATAAACTTGCAGGTTACAATAGCGATGCCTCTGGAATTTTTTTTAATAGGAAGAGCAAAAATACATCTGGAATTAGCAACTCAGGATGTATGACAATGTATTTGCATAACAAGCATAATGCTTTTACTTTGTGTGTCCATTTATTGTTACTGCTGATAGATACTGATAGATCTTTAGAAGTGACAACTCAACCACCACCAAATGTTACTCACAAGACTTCTGCTGAAATGTGGACAATAAAATAACTGACATATACATGGCATTTCATCATTTTAAAAAATGCTTTCATATGTGTGACCTAATTTGTTCCTGAAGTTAAACTAGTGACAAGGATATTTTTATTGGCTGAATATTTCCAACTGAAGAAACTAAGGGTCAGGGAGGTTAAATAACTCATTACAGATCATGTTCACAGCAAATGCAGGACTCAAGCACCAGAACCTTTTGATTCCACATCTCTTGGTGTTTTCTACCTATCATTTTAAGGGAAGAATCGAATTCACCCTGTGAAAATAATGTTCAAAAAGAAACTGTGTGACATGCATCATTATATGTTCACTGTATACCTTTTGTATGCAAAGACCTGGTGATGCAATGGGGAATAAGACTCAACTTCTATCTGCTACAAGGTTGACAGGTGGTTGTACCATCATCACTGTGAACACTGCTATGGTGTCGTTAGTTCCCTGATGAATGGGATATCTCAGCCAATACCTCAAAGTTGAGTAAAAGCTGGGTTACAAGATGGGGCAGCACATTCTAAGCAAGGGGAGAGCATGTACAAAGGCACAAGAAACGAGATGGTGTGACATAGTCTAGGAATTGAAATAAATCCAGTTTTATCTGAGCGTATGGAGGGACAAGAGAATCATGACAGATGAAACAAGTTGGGCAAGCAAGGGCCAGATCACAGAGGACCTTCGAAATCATTTAAGTTAAGATTTTGCTAAAGACCAGTGGAGAGCCTTTTAAGAAGTTTAAGCATTTCATGTGCATTGGCAACCTATTTGAAAAGTTTATATGTAATCCTAAATATAAGTGAGGATCTGTTTGGAGAGCATGTTGAATCTTCTTTGGAAATCTGCCAATAGATAAAACTGCAAATGGCCAGATAGACCTTAGAAGGAATAAGATTTCTGCTCCAGGCCAATATAAATTTAATTCTTGGGGTAATACAAATGTATACAGACATAATTGACCCAAAGGAGAATTAAAAAATAACAAACACATTTTTTTTTTATAATGTAGCTGACCTATTCCTATTTGGGGTAGATTTTTTTTAACACTTTACTTGGTTCTATAGACTAGATAAATTTGGTTATTTGAAATAACTTTAAATAATATCATAAATCTAGGCAAGATCCCTTGGGCCATTGGAAGATGAGCTCTCTGCATGCTATACTGCAAGGTTCAGCATATGGTCCCTAACATTTGCACAAATAAAAATCTTCAGAAAACATTTTCAGTGAGGTGTCTTTTATATTTGTCTTTCATCTACATGCCTAAATTGTGTTTCTTTCATAACATGCAACATTATTTCCTTAGGAATAATTTCCATAATGCCTACAAAGGCTTTTAGTTTGCCCAAATACTTTTCTTTGCATCAATTTTGTACTTAGTTGGTGGCCAATGATGATTGAAAGTACTTATTTTCCAGTCCTACTATACAGTAAAGATAATTCCTGCTCTTCCAGACTCAAGGCTTTACATGAAAAATATCCGTAATTGGTAACCATTTCTTTTTTCTACATTCTTTTATTAAAATACAATTTAAATAGATTAAATTCACCCTTTTCTGGTACAGTTTAACAAGTTTTAACAGGCAAATGCAGTCATATAACCACACCACAATCAAAATATACAATAGTCCCATCACTCTAAAAAATTCCGCCAGCCCACCTTGTAGTCAATCCCTTCCCATCTCTAGTAACCTGGAAACCATTGATCTGCATTCCAAACCTACAGATTTTTTTTCAGAAAATTGTATAAATAGGAGAACATAGTGTGTAGTAGCTTTTGAGTCTAGATTCTTTCTCTTAGCATAACACTTGTGAGGTTTGTTATGAGTTGAAGTGTGTCCCTACAAATTCATATGTTGAATTCCTAATCCCCAGTGCCCCAGAATGTGACTTTCAAAATAGGGTCCTATAGATACAATTAGTTAAGTCAAGATGAGGTCATATTGGTCATCCTATTCTAATATGACTGATGTCATAGAGGAAATTTGGATACAGATGGGCTTATATGGAGAATGCCATGTGAAGGTGATGCTTCTACAAGCCAAAGAACACCAAAGATTGCCTGCAAACCATTAGAAGCTAGGAGAGAGGCATGGAACAGATTTGCCTTCAGAAGGAACCAACCTTACTGACCTCTTGATTTCAGGACTTTGTTTCCAGAACTGTGAGAAAATGCATTTCTGTTGTTCAAGCCATCCAGTTTATGGTACTTTGTAACAACAATCTGAGCAAACAAATACCAGGTTCTTCCATGTTACAACTAGATGTATCCATAGTTCATTTCTTTTTATTCCCAAGTTTTATTCCATTTATGAATGTTCATCTATTCACCAATGGAAAGGTATTTGGATTGCTTCCCATTTTCAGTGACTACAAATGGAACTGCTAGAAGTATTTGAGTACAGATTTGTATGTGAACATAGTTTTTCATTTCATCTAAACAATGCAGAGCAGGATTGTTGATAAGTGTATGTTTAAGAATGTAAGAAATTGCCAAACTGTTGACTAAAGAAGCTTCCCCATCTTACGTTTCTATCAACAGTGTATGAACATTTTACTTGTTCTGCATCTACATCAGAATTTGGCATTGGTGTTCTATTTTTTTTATGATCATTATAGGTATGGCTTTAAAACCACCTGTGGTTTTAATTTACTTTCCTGTAAGTATTAACAAAGTTGCACACCTTTTATATTCTTATTTGCCATTCCTGTACATCCTTTGATGAAAGGTGCTCATTTTTTTATTTGATTAGTTGCATTCTTATTGACTTTTGACATTTATTTATATATTCTGAATAGAAGTCCTTTTTAAGATATTTAACTTGCAAATATTGTCTACTGATCTGTGCACATTTTCACTTTCTTAATATCTCTCAAACAGCAGAATTGCTGTTAAATTCCAATTTATCAATTATTCTTTTATAGATTGTGCTTTTGGTCTTGAATCTATGAAATCCTTGCCTAATTTAAGGTCACAAATATTTTCTCATGTATTTTCTTACAGAAGTTTTATAAATCTTAGCTCTATATTTAGGTTTATAATCTATTGGAAGTTACTTTTTTGTATGGATCAAAGTCCCTTTGGGTTTCTTGGTTTGGGGTTTCATTTGTCTTATATATAGGTATCCAATGGTTTTAGCACCATTTCTTATTAGTTAAATTTTTAAAAGGTTGGCATCGATGTTCACGGTGAATATTGTTCTGCAGTTTTCTTTTAATGTCTTAATTTGGTTGTGAAGTCAGGTCAATGCTAGCCTCATAAAATAAATTGAGAAATATCCATTTTTCTTTAACTTTTGGGAAAAATTTGTTTCAAACTGTCATCGTTTATACTTAAATGTTAAGAAGAATTCACCAGTAATGTCATCGGGCTCCGACCTTTCCTTGACGGAAGAGTTTGTAACTACAAATTCAGTTTCTTTCCTGGATGTAGGCTATTCATGTTCTCTATGTTTATCTATCCTTTCTATCTTTATTTCTATCTTATTGAGGAGCTCTAGCAGTTTGTGCCTTTCAAAGGATTTTTCATTTCACCTAAATTATAAAATAAATCAACACAAATTTGTTTATAACATTTCCTTATCATCTTTTCCCATCTCCCTAAGTTTTGTAGTGATCTTCCCTCTGCCATCTCTAATATTGGCAATTTGTGTCATATCATTTTCTCCTTAGCAGTCTGACTACAAATTTATAAATTTTATTGATGCTCTCAGAAAACCAGTTTGATGTCATTAGTTTTCTATCTATTTTTTTGAAGGTTGATTGATTGATTGATAGAGCACAAGTGTCAGGGAGGTGAAGAGGAAGAGAAAGAGAGAGAGAATCCCAAGCAGACTCTTTCAGGGCTCTGCTAGGGGCTCCATCTCATGATCCAACATTATGATCTGAGCAGGAACCAAATGAGCCACCCAGGCGCCGCTAAGTGGTTTTCTTTATTGCTATTGTTTCATATTTCCTTGTTTTCTGTTGTTATATTTATTATTTCCTTTGTTCTCCTTACTTTGGGTTTAACTTACTCTTAATGTTTTAGTTTTCAATGATACTATAAAATTTCTGGGCTTTTTCATTATTATAAATTCCTCTAAGAAATGCTGTGGCTGAACAATACAATTTTTGATATATTATTTTCATTTGCATTCAGTTCAAAATACTTCCTAATTTTCTTTTTCATTTACTCTTCAGCTTTGCTGTAGGTTATTAGTTCCTAACATTCGGAGACTTTTTAAATATATCTTTCTATTATATATTGTTAATTTAATTCCATTGTGGTCATATTTTGTATTATTGAATACTTTTAAATTTATTGAGACTGGGTTTATGTCTTTGAATATAATCTGCTTTGAAAATGTCTGTATGTGCTTGAAAAAATGTGTATTCTGCTGTTTTTGAGTGAAGTGATAAGTAGGTGAAATATTGTTCAAGTCTTTTGTATTCAATTCTTATGGATCCAATTTTCTTTTTCTATCAATTGTAGAGAGAGGTATTGATATATTTGGTTATCATTGTAAATCTGTTTATTTACCCTTTTATAAGTTATTTGTTAATAATTGGTTATTTATGACACTTTTATAACAGCTTTTGGTTTATATATTTGGAAATTTGTCATTAAATATTCATAATTGTTAATGTCCTCGTGAATAATTGGCCACTTTAACCTTCTGAAATGACCTTCTTTATCACTAATTAAACACTCCTCTGTAATCACATTTTCTAATATTATATAGACACTCCAATTTTCCTTTTATTAGTATTAGAATAATGTATCTTCTACCATCCTTTTAATTTTAACTTCTTTGTGATGTTAAAGTCAGTTTCTTACAGGCAGAAAATAGTATAGCCATATATATATATATATATATACCCTGACAAATTGACAATCTCTGCCTTTTAACTGAAGTATTTAGACTCTATATATAATGTGATTACTGACATGGTTGGGTTTACATCTACTACCATATTATAGGGTTTTTTTTTCCTTAGTCTCTTCTTTGTTCTTTTTTTTCTCTCTCTCTTTTTTTCTGCCTTATTTAGAATTAGCAATCTTATATGATTTCATTTTGTCTTCATGCTAGTTTATTAGTTTTAACTACTTGTATTTCTTTGGCACTTGCTTTCAGGTTTTCTGGCATTTGTCTTTAACTTGGTATGATCTACTTTCAAATAGTGTTATAGTAATTTAAATACAGCTGAATTTTCACATTTCACCTATCCCAGGATTTTTAACATTATTGTCATAAATTTTATTTCAGCATCTGTTATAACCCCACAATGGACTGTTAGTATTTGTGGTTAGATGATTATCTTTGAAACTGATTTTTAAAATAAAAAGTTAATTTGTATGTATCTACATGCTACTAATTCTCGTATTCTTCATTCTTTTGTGTAGATCTAGGTATCTATCTGGTGTAATTTTCCTTCTGTTTGAAGAACTTCTTTTGACATTCTTATTTTGAAAGTCTAATAGTAATTAATTTTTCATCTTTTATATTGTAGAAAAATATTTTATTTTGCCTTAGTTTTAGAAAGGTTTTACACTGGATATAAGCTTCCAGTTTTATTTTCTTTTTGCACTTTAAAAATCTTGCTCCACTGTCTTTTGATCTGCATTATTTCCAAAAAGAAATCATTTGTCATCCTAACTCTCATTTCTCTATATGTACTATGTGTTTTTCCTGCAGCTGCTTTTAAGATTTTCTTATTTATTGCTGGTATTAATCAATTTGATTATGGTTTGCCTTGTAGTAATTTTTCTGCACTTTATTTTTTCTGACATTCTTTTTTTCTTTCTGGAAATTTTTCCAATTATTTCTTCAAATATTGTGTTTTTCTTTAATACTCAAAAGATAGTCAAGCTTTTCTTTCTTCTTTCTTTTTTCTTTCTCCTTTTTTTTTTTATTCTTTTCTGGGACTTTCAGATCATGTGGAAATAATTTGATCTTTTTAAAAGCTTATTTGTGGGCTTTGCTAATGGGACCAGAAAAGCTCTTAGTCCAGAGCTGATTTTTCTCTACTACTGAGGCTATACCATTTTATAATACTCTACTTATGACTCATGTTTTATGAAGTTTTTACATCCTAACTGCTGAAAACATCAACTGGTAAAGGCTCAGTATAGCTCTAGGATTTTTCTGTTTACTCTTTCCTGGACTGCTAAGTTTGCTTGTATGCATGTACCAATCAACATTCAGCTGAGGACTTGGAGGAGGGAACCTGTGGTACATCTCTGAAGCTCATTCTCTTTCTGTACAACCTTCTCCTCACCACTTGCCTGTCTTAGGAACCCCCACAACTGGTTCTCTTAAACTTTCCAGTTCTTCTCCATATTACAGAGTAACCACCTAGTTTTGCTTCCATTTACTCCTGTACTTTGACCTGGAAACTCTCCAGGCAGTAAGGTGGGCCAATTGTAGAACTTAGCTTATGTATTTCTCTCTTCTCCAGTATCACTGACCTGGATCAAGTTCCACTTGTTGGAACACTATCTTGTTGCCCACTATCTGGAAACCATTCTTTCATATTTTTCCCTAAATTAATAAAATTTTATTGAAGACTGGAGGGTTAAACTTGCCCCTTTTATTGATCTCGCCAAAAGTAGAAATCCAGACATTTATTTTAGAAATTCATTGTTGTATCCTCCAAACTCTATAATGTAGAAACTAAGAAATGTTGGTAATTGATTGCACACACAATTGCTGTATAAATAAGGCCACACACAAAAATTATTTCTTTTTGTAAAATCCTTTTGTTAATATCAAAAAAGTTTAGTGACCAAAAACATTTTATTCAGTAAGTCTGTAAACATTCTTCGTGTTGAACATCTGTTTGGATTTTAGTAGAATCTTTTCATCCCCAGGCTTGAAATTAAAAATGAGATTATGTGGTCATTTGCAATTCAAATACAATTAATATTACTTACAGGGACAAAGTCTGAAATCATCTGAATTGAATGAATTAAATGTAATCTTTTATGAGTGCAAAGCAATGAAACTATAGAGAAAATTAGCTCAAATTTGAGCACAAATATTGTCTCTGCCTACAAATCATTTACATGTATGTCAAATTTCTTTTATGTGTGCCTCCAAATGATTCACATACACAATCAAGAAAATCCATTTAGGAGACGTTGGAAAAACACACAGACCCACAAATGTTTTTCTGGTGTATTTTCTCCCCTGTTGATGAATAGTTTTCAGACAAACTGCTAAATTAAATTTGTTTAGTGGGTGATTACAGAGTTTCACAACTTTTGTTCAGGAATTTCTTAGCTCATTTGTTCTAAGAAAAATATGAAAGAGATAAGTGAAGCCAAGCTCTGAAGGGGGGAAAGAAAAAGACAATTTGATCCAAATCAGTCACATTCTGAAAGTGGCTTGGGCTTGTTGAAAATGGGTCTAATGTACATATTTGGCTCTGAAATGTAATAGTACATCATGTCAACTTTTCCTTTCTCAGACACAAACTTCTTTGATCTACCATGAAAAGTCTAGTTATGTCAACATTCCTACATTGCTATAAAAAAAAAGGTTTGACAGAATTAATGGTGAAAACATAACTAAATTCAGTAGATGTTGAGTTTACCTAGACACAATTATGTGAATTTTGTTGATGATTCAGAAGTAGGCAAGAGATCAAGCTTAGAACTAAGTCAGACCACCATACACTAGTTGTATCTCAGGCAAATAAAATAAATTAGTGAAAATTATCTATTAAGAAAATAAAATCATCTATAAAACCAGAGGTAAATTTGGGAATTGTAAAGTGGCAAAGTATCTATTCCAATTTACAGAATTAAGAATTGTGGGGATCCCTGGGTGGCTCAGCAGTTTAGCACCTGCCTTCGGCCCAGGGCCTGATCCTGGAGACTGGGGATCGAGTCCCACATCAGGCTCCCTGCATAGAACCTGCTTCTTCCTCTGCCTGTGTCTCTACTTCTCTCTCTCTCTCTCTCTCTCTCTCTCTCTCTCTCTGTCTCTCATGAATAAATAAAATAAAATCTTAAATTAAAAAAAATAATTAAGAATTGTGAGAACTATAAGAGAAATTTTATGATAACACATCTTGGTTAATAATGACATTCATGTTGACCAAGGTTGAAACGGAATGTTTTCCATCAAAAGTATTTGTTGCTAGTTATGTTTTCTGTGTTTTCTTGTTTCTCTGCTAGAACTCCATAGTCAATATGATTAATGCTTCTTTCAAAAAAAAAAAAAAAGACAGCCCTGGGGGTATTTATTACTTTCCTCAAGAATGTAGAAAACCCTTAATGATAACATTTCTGCTAACTGTGGTGGTAGAGTTATGTATTTACATCTAACACTTTTTTTTCTGTATAACAGGGATTACTTAATTACATAGTACTCACATCCAAGGAAATTAAAGTTATTTTAGAGTATGAAGAACATCTTTTTAAGTGAAAGTTCTATTTACTGTTTCTGAAACCTATCTTGGAGGTCAGAATTACCAACTTTTTAAGAATTGTGAATACGTCTCATACACAGCTTAAGTTTCTGTATGCATGATATATGTATGTATAAGGTAATTTTACTTTTAAAAATTTAATGAAGGTATGACT
This sequence comes from Nyctereutes procyonoides, assembly GCF_905146905.1. Classification (NCBI taxonomy): domain Eukaryota; kingdom Metazoa; phylum Chordata; class Mammalia; order Carnivora; family Canidae; genus Nyctereutes; species Nyctereutes procyonoides. The sequence continues at coordinate 45,913,349 of NW_026575133.1, read as the reverse complement.
TGCAAGGAAAATTTTAAGAGTACAGTTTTAAGACAGTGAACTGTTTAATTCAAATAACTGAAGACCTGTTATGACTATAATTGCAATGGTGGGAAATTGGCAATCTTTACACCATGGCCCTAACATGAATTGGTATAAATAATTACATGTTTATACAGCCCAATTTAACAAGATGATTCCAACAGAAGCCATTTAAAACACAAGAAATAAAAGTTAAAGCTTTAAGTAACTATAGCAATTAATTATTAAAATCCATATTAATCACAAATAATCCAGAAATATTCTTAAAAAACAAACCAGTAGAACAACTACATGTCAGTGCCCTTTTAGACAAAAATGAACAATAATGTTTTAAATAGAAAGCATGTTCTTGAATCCCAGCCACATTTTAAATGTATGAAGTTGTGTGGTATTATTGGCTGTCAGGAAATAATTGTAATATGTGTGAATTTATATTAGTTATGTAATTTATAAATACATTACATATATGCTATATATGTGTTACAATATTGCTCTACATTTTATAGTCCCATAGAATTTACAAGCCAGTTTCAAATAAATTTTCTCATACAATTCCCTTATTAAGTCTACAAGGCAGCTGTTAACTTAGTTATTATTATGCCCATTTTCCAGTTAAGGAAACAGGGAGTCTGAGAGGCTGTGCCCAGCTCAGATTTTTTGGACTCTGAACTGAAAAACATCAGTCAGAAACCACACATCTAAGCATATTAATATGAAAATAAGATATTTCAAACTAAATATTTAATTCTCTTGTATGACTATCATTGTCTCAATAGTATTCTTAACTGTAGGAAAGAGGAGAGAAAGCCTGCTTTCATAAATGATTCTAAGTCCTATTAGGAGGAATTTGTTCATGTTTTTTTCTGATTTTACTGAACTTTTTTTTAAAGCTTCTCTTTGGCTCACATTGTGTATTTTGCAATAAAAAAAACATGTTTCCACAAGTCCATCATTGCTTTCAATCCAGGAGCAGACAAAACGCAACTACCAATAAACAACTTCAGAAATAGCCTATGGTACCTTTAAATGATACCACTTTATATCCTGACCCTTCTGTAGCAGAAAGGGTAAAACAATTTGGGTTAAACACTTATGCTGTGTCCTTTGTTACGTTCTTTGAGCTTTGCCATTTGAATTTGCCTGTACTTTATGTATGTACCACTCTAGACATGTGCTAAGACGTAACCTTCTGACACTATCTATTTGCCAGAAAGATACAAATTGAAGACCTGAAATCTAATATGCAATAAATCAAATATAAATGTGTCAGGAGATTTAGCACAACCAGCGCATAAAGGGACTTTTTTTTTCTTAATCTGTAAAAGGCAAATGTCATAGTTGATGCATTGACCAAACTGCAATGGAGAAAGTGTTCACTCCAGATGCTGAGTACAGAGCATCAGGGCTGTGAGCCCAGGATGGAGGATGGAGACCCCTGAATTCCAACTCCAACTTGGGAAGAGAATAAAGAGAGCTTTCTCAGGACTCAGCCACAAGGGTGAATGAAAATGGCGTAGGGAGATTTGAAAATAAAGTTAAAATTCCCACAAGATGCCTCCTTGAGAGTTGCTAAACTAAAGGACATCCAAATCTAGAGAGTTAGAGCCCCAAGGATGTGTTGCATACTAAAACTAAAATCTAGGGGCTCCCCAAAAGGATGACTAGAATAAAGCCATACTTCCCAAAGTATGAGACAGGTTCTACTGGTGGAAGATTATTTCAAGTGGTATGCAGAAAGATTTTTTTTCATTTTACTTGTTAAAAATTGGATTATGCATTTAATGAATACATATTAAAATAAAATGAGTATATTAAACTCGTCAGTTTGTGGATTACTAAGATAAAAATAAAATTAAAAGTTTAAAAGAGTTTATTTAAGGAAAATAGTAAGGAGATAATGATCCAGGTGCCATGTAGATTTGGACAAATATTCTTTAATTTTTTAAAAAAAATTAGTTATTCATGAGACATAGAGAGGCAGAGACATAGGAAGAGGAAGCAGGCTCCCTGAGGGGACCCAGGTGCCAGACTCCATCCCAGAATCCTGGGATGATGACCTGAGCCAAAGGCAGATGCTCAACCACTGAGCCACCTAGACACCCCTTGGACAAATTTTCTAAAGAAGGTACTCAAAGGACAAAGGTTGGGCTAAATGCTGGAACAGATCATAACATCATTTGGTAAAACAATTACCATCCTTTGTCTCCTTTCTCTGGGCATAGGGCATAGACAGCCTCTTTTAGTCTAACTGACCTTTCAGAATGATGCAACTAATCTCCTGACTGCACTAGCATGACTCTTTCCCCAATTTTATAATCCATTCTTATTCCTCACTCTTTTCTCACTCTCATGTCCACATCTCAGAGGGCAGATGTTGCATCCCAGGTATTTAGTGTCTAGGCACTTAATACATTTAAGAATGAAGAACAACTGCTTTATACCTACATATCTCTGAACTTCAACTTGACAACACACACATATGGGCATGCACACAAAGACACAAACACACACACACACACACACACACACACACACTAGCAGCAGCAGCTCTGCTCTTGAGGCCAAAGAATTGCTCCCTTACGTCACCTTTGCTTGCTTTCCGAGCACTCTGAATTGGTTCCTTCAGACTTATAGCCTGATTCGCTATCTCACCATGTGAGATTAAGAAGGATTCCAGAATTACTCACAGAATGTGTGGTGGTCTCAATGGTTCCTCCTGCATTGTATAGTTAAATGACTTAAGAATTTTTTTTCAAACTGTAGGCTTGGCCCTGATTAGCTCACAAAAATTAGGATAATTGACCTTTCTACAGAGATTGGAGAGAGAAGGAACGGTCTGTGCCAATGAGCAAATGTCATTTCTCTTCCTTACTGAGACTGATCAAGAATAAGCAAGTGACCCGATTGCCAAAGGAGATGCGGAGAGATGTTTGCTTGCAGTTTCTGAGAAAGAAAATTATTCTCACATCTGAAAAAATCCTTTGGAAATGATCATCTATTTTCCACTGGATCTAGCTGGGTTCAGATATGAGGTTCTGGCACTATTATCACCATTTGGTTGCTTGGATGAAGCAGCACTTGAAGAGCCAAGCAGAACCAGACACTAATGTGAAACTGGATCAGTATAAAGGCTGATCTAAACTCCTGGTCTGTCCTGGATCTGAAGCCCTAATCACAGCCTTACCTTCAGCCAGGTAAAGAATTCTACTTATTAGACCATTTTAAACAGATTTTTTTTCTATAGCTTATAGCAAAAAAAAAAAAAAAGAGAGAAACATAATTTTAAAAACACCTATATACATATATACACACATATATATCATATATTGTGTATGAACAAATACGTATTACATATATACATGTACACTTTAATTTACATAAGAGACAAACCTATTATCATATATCCATTTTCTTTGTTGAGTAACTAACAAAATTCCAAAAAGGAGAAAGCCATCACATTGTTTACTTAATAATTTTGTTTTATTTAGTGCTTTTTGTTTCCCCACTATACTAAAAGACAAAATAATAATAATAATAATAATAATAATAATAATAATTAATAATAATAATGGCTAACTCTTATTGAACATTTGCTTTCTGCCTGACAATCTGCTAAATGCTTTACAGAGATCATATTTAATCCTCCCAACAAACTTTTGAAATAGTTCCCAAATTTATTCTCATTTTACAGATCAGAAAACAGAATCTTTAAAAAATTTATAGACTCAGATTTAACATCATTAATGTGATCAGTGACCAAATGATACTGTGTTTTCATTAACTCTGCCCACCTTGCTAAAATAAATCCTATGACTATTCTCTGTTAAAACATGTACGGATATTCTCCTAGTATGAATTGCCACTCAATTGTGTTTGCTTGTTACCTGCCTTTCTACCATTGTATCAGAATTTCAAGAGGAAAGAGTTTTTAATCCGGTTGTTTTTATCTTCAGTATCTAGTGTAATAGATGCTCAATAAATATTGAATGAATGATTGAAAAATGAATGGAAAAATAAACATATTTGCCTGTGTTAGTTCAGGCTGCTATAACAATTACCATAGACTGAATGGCTTAAAGAACAAAAATGTATTTCTCACAATTCTGAAGCATAAAAGTTCAAGATCAGGGTATCGACTTGGTCGGGTTCTGGCGTGATCCCTTCTTCTGGTTTATAGAAGGCAGGCTTCAGGTTGTACACCCACATGCCTGGAAGCAGAAAGAGGAAGGAAGCTCTCCTGTCTCTTTGAATAAGGACACTAATCCCATCACAAGGGCTCCATCCTCATAATCTAATTATTTTCCCAAGGTTTTATTTCCAAATACCCTCACATTGGTGAACAAATGAATTTTGTGGAGATAAAAAATGCAGTCTATACCATTGCCCAAGAATAAATAGGTAATAAATATCACAGCTGACCCAAAGGCTAACACCCTTAAATGCTAGAATATTCTGTAAGAACACAGAAGCTGTGTAGTTCCACTCCATGCTGACTTCTTCACCAGAATCATCATACTTCAAAAAATGCATTGACCTTGAATATCATGGATATGGTAGGCATACAGCTAGGGGAATCCACTTTTTTATTAAGTGCATCAGATACTTCTATGTTTTCATATATATATATAGATATATTTCATATATTATATATATATTATATATATATATATATATATAGAGAGAGAGAGAGAGAGAGCAGGACCAGGGGAAAGGGCAGAGGGAGAAGCAAACTCTTCACCGAGCAACGGAGCCCAACATGGGGCTCTGGGATCATGACTCAAGCTGAAGGCAGATGCTTACCGACTGAGCCACCCAGGTGCCCCTAGATACTTCTTGTTTAAGATCCACAGCCATAGACTGAATCCTCACAATAGAGATAAATATACAGCCTCTGAGTAGAGACTGTTCAAAAGTTCAAATGGTTTAGTTCACTTTCTTTGAAACAATGCCTTCTGTTTCTTTTTCAGAGAAGTTCTACAAATCAATGCCTTCAAATTAGCCAATATGTATGATTGTAACCCTACACTTTGTACTTGCTTGATATTTGGTAGCTACTAAAGAATTTTTGAATAAAGTCTCTCATCTAAGCCCCTAATGCTGCCCTGAGACCAGTGAGACATACCAATTTACATGTGAAGGCTCAAGGACATGAAGATTTAATTATTAGCACAGAGAGAGAGAGAGGGATCGATCAGCTGTCCAGCCAGCCTGGTTCTTACTCTTGTCTCATTTTTGGTAGCTTCTCCAGTTCCATCAAGGGTTGAACAACTGCACTGTAAGCCAAAACTTTGAGACTGCTTGCACTGAGCAAATGTCAAGCTGACATCCAAGCTAGACCTGAGCAGAGGTGGCCATTGCTATAGTAACTCTCTGCCTCATGTTTGGCCATAACCTCAGATTCCTTGCTTTCACCTAAACTTCTCCCTGAAAACAGAAGTTGGAGCCATGGTGACGTAGTGGGAAATGCCTGCCAAGGCAATGAGGGAGGGCTTTGTTCCTGTCCTTTATCATCCTTCACCACACATGACCCAGGTCAGTGTCACCTGCCATCTCCAGTCAACTAAAGGGTGAAGCCAATTTAGGAAACATGTAAACTCTCCAACATACTGAGGCATAATTTCTGCCATTATTTTGTATTGCTTTTGAATTTTTTGTTCTTTATTCTTTTTTTCTTATAATGAAGTTCATTTTTAGTGAAACAGGATTTTGAGATGTGCTAATTAGTAGTTTATGAAATTAAGGATTTTATGCTCACTTTCAATCTATTTAAGGCCCAGAAACATTAAAAAAAAACCCACTACATTTTATTAGAATAGAAAATTAGTTTTTTGCAAGTTAATTTCTATTGCGTTTTATCATATGAATAATTTTAAACATCAATTCAAAAGCAAATTATTTACTTTATAAATTGTCACTGGCCTAAATATAAACCTTTTCTAGATGGCATTTCATATCTCCTTTGTACAAAAATATTATGTATAATACCAATGCAAGAAAATTTGTATTAAAATTTAAGTATTATACATGTTTCTTTTTAAGTCTTTAACACATCAAAATTATTGTTTGTTTCCAATAACAAAGAAGTAGTTAGAAGTCTTTGGAATTGGAGCTTTGAAAAATACTGCCAAAGGATATTCTCATTAACACTCTTTGCTCCTGTTAAATTCTACAGAAGTGAAAACATGAAAATTGAATAAGAGAATATATCCAAAGAGCATTTTTATAAATAGTAAAATTGTCAAAGAAGAAATAGTAGTTATGCCATTTTTTAAAATATATTACAGAGATTTGAAATTCCCTCATCACCACAGCATCTGGCTACATTCAAAGTGCTTAATGAAAAAGATGAGTCTATGTGTTATACTAACAATAGAATTTTGTACAAGCATGTACTATGGAAGAGATAAACAAATTACTTTCAGAAAGTGCTACGTCAAAGAGAACAATTCTAGCACAGATGCATTATTTGCTGGCTATAATACAAATATTGTATATTTCCTTCAAAAATTGCTAGTATTTTACCCAATAAATGAATACCATTTTTTAAAAAGCCAAGTATTTTGAGGAAACTAATAAACTTCAGAAAGCCAGAATGCACGTATTTATCTAGCTATTTATTTGAAAATTCACAAAGCTATCATGTATTTATATATTAGATGGTGCCCCTGTTTAACTGTTTTTCTAGGTCAAGATGGGCAATTATCAGCAATTCATAAGAGTCAACCTAACAGAATGTCTATTATCAGGCCACACCATTCTTGCTTAATTGTCCAAATAACAGAGATGACAAGGACAGACTCAGCTATCCAAACTGCAAACTATTAAGAGTCTTGACCTATAATAGTATTTAAGTGGGTTCTTGGGTAGAATTAAATCTTATGTTCTAGTTACAAACTCTTTTAATGACTCTTATCTGTCTCTGTTGTTTCTTGCCTGTTACCATATTGCCTTATCCAAATCAATTTCACTTCTGGCTTAAAGCATTTATACACATCTCTGTGTTATCATGCACATGATGCTACTTTTTTTTTGAGTCGTGATAACACCAGTTACATGTAAGTCACATCTTCATAAAAACTTCTTTCTGTATCATACTCACAGGGTGGTCTGAAAAAAGTTTCCATTGGCAAATTTACATTTTTATGGGTTGTGTTTTTAATTTAAAAAAAAAAGCCATATTTGTTCATCTTATCTCCCTAATTCAGTATGGTATGGAAAAAATCTAAGGAAAAAATTATTAAAGATCATACTAGAAACGAGAACACTACATTTGTACTGTTAGGCTGTCTGATACAGACAAAACCACAGATTAAAAAAAGAAGAAGAATCACCTTCACACAATATTACAAAAGAAAGGGGGCATGCTGAGAATTCTTTGAGGCTCTCTCTCCTACTCAAGCTTGATCCAGCAGACTATTCTCTACTTTTCTCTACCCTGTTCTCCCCCTTGTTCCCTGGTTTCTTGTTGGGTTAGACCAGTGGCAGGCATCAGTGAGAGATGGAAGGATAGTGATGTGCAAGAAAGTGAAGAGATGACCTCTCCACACCCCCTGCTGCTGATCCCTTTCAATCTTGCTTCACTTTACAGAAACTATGTCTCAGCTTCAGGTAAGAGACCTCTCTTCCATGGGTTTACACACCACGTTCCAGGAACACTCCCCATTCTCCCTCAGCCCTCTGTGTGATAATGGTTTCACTCTGTTGCTTATCCCAGCTGTGTCACCACCCTTTCCTGGTTTCCTTACCCCTGCTCACACCTCTGCAATTTAGATTCTTTTCAGATAAACACTTTGGTGGTGTCATTTATTTATATACTTTGCAAATCACAGAAGCACAGCATTTTGTTTGATATAAGCTTTTTATACTACTTGCAATATTTATAATATTTATAAGCAAGCAGGCAAACAAATAAATACACACATTGAAAATGGACTTTACAGACAGTTGAGAAGAGTTCAGAAAATATCTTTGTCACCTGAGAAAACTTTGAAAGCAGTAGTTTTATTATATCAGCTTTCCGAGTGATTTTTTTTCTGGAGGGGGGAGGGTAACAAGATTAATCGAGAAGTTATTGCAAAGGGAAAATTTGATTGGTGTATCTTCTTTCATTCAACAAATGACAAAGCTGTAAATAATCCAAAGAATCTTGGCCTCATGGAGCCTATTATCTTGTTGGCAATAAAGTCCTTAAACAAGTAATGACAAGTAAATACACATATGACAATTGTTATAAGTATTAAGAAAGAGATATACAGTGGAAATTAATCTAGGTCAGAGAATGATTGATAAGAAGTGAAGGATGAGTTAGCTAGGTGCAGCAGTGGGTAAAAAGCTGCTTAGATGTGTCCAGAATTTCTATGGTGTGAAGGAGTATGGAGTAATTGAAAAAATGAAAGGAAGCCAAAGTGACTATATCATAGACAGTGTGTGGTGTGGGATGATGGTAAGATATCAGACCAAGAGATTAATGTATGACACAATTTAAAGACCTTGTAGTTCATGATAAAGTTTTTGGAGGCTATTCTAGGAACACTGGCAAACTATTGATGGATAATAGAAGAGGAATAACGTGATACAAATTTGTGTTTGTAAAGACAACTCTGGATGCTTACAGAAGAAAGAAAAAAAACGAGTTGTTGAAGGAGTAACAGTGAATAGGAGGAGAAAAAGTACAACATATTGTTGATTTACACTAGGATGTTAGATATGCAGAGAATAAGAGTCATTGAGTGTGGCTGGGCAGAGAAGGAGGCACAAAAGGTGATAAACAGGATTCTACATTGAGCAGAATACTGGTTGATGGTGCATTTTATTAAGATGGAGATTCTTGGGTCAAGAGCAGGTTTGTAGTGAAGGAAAATCGATTTGCTTTTGAAGACCTGAGACATTTAATACATGAAGCAAGTGAACAGTTGAGTCTGAGGGAGGGGAAGATAAGACATTGCCTGGAAAGGGATCACTAGAGCAAAGGGTCAGCAATGGATGGAATGTCAACCTTTAAAAATTGAATAGGAGACAGAAGTAGGGGACCAGCAAGGATTGACCAGTGAGTTGAATTAAAAACAGAAGTTTCTGGTGTCAGTGGAGTCAAATCAAGAAATTGTTTCAAGGAAAATCAAATACATTGAATGTGCTTGAGATTTCAACTATGATAACAATGAAAGCTTGCCTTTTGGACTTTGTAAGGCTGAGGTTATTGGTGACATTAGCATAGCCAGTTTGGGAGTAGAAAACTGATAATAAGGAGTGCAGCAAGCAGAGACAATGAGTAGAGACAATTCCTAAAAAGTTTGACTGGGAGAGAATAAAGGTAAAGTGCAGGAGTGGGAGGAAAGAAAACAAAACTTTCTTCCTCCTTCTCTTTCTTTCTACTACATCATCTAATGAATGGAAGAGGCAAGTTCATCTAATGCACTTCATCTAATGAAAGAGGCAAGTTTAGCTGAGATAAGAAAGCTCAAGTCGAATAACAAGTTGAAGACTCAGGAGAAAGTAAATTATGTAAAGTACAAGAGTCCTGTGGTAGCAGGAAGAAAGACGTGAGCAAAGGTAAAGAAGCTATACTTGAATGAGAGGAGGTATAGAAGATGCATCACTTCCATTGTAGCAAATGGGCATATTTGGTTTCAGAAACTGAATGCCTTGCTCTCTGGCAGCTTATATTTTCTCTGTGATGAAAGAGAGAGCATCATCTGAGCATCATTTACTGAGCGTGAAAAATGGTGGAAGGCTAGAGGTTTGACAGTACTATGATATGCTGAAATAAACAATATGTTTTATGGAATTTCAAGTCAATTAAAAAAAAAAAAGAAACAGGTCTGCCAAGCAATGTTGAAGGTCCATTTGACATTAGCAACCATGAATTTAGAGGTAATCTGAGAAGTTTTATGCCGTGCCATTTCAACTAAGTTCAGTATGTCCAAAAATGGAGTGTTAGTGCCTGGATGACAGAGAACTTCTCATCTCTTGCTACATCTCTATACAATTTTTTATGTACCCTTGTAAATTCATATCTATCCATGCCACGTGCATTATCACCATATAAAGATGATCTTCTAATACTCTCAAGTTTAGTCTTGAAACCACTCTTCCGGGGATCCCTGGGTGGCGCAGTGGTTTGGCCCCTGCCTTTGGCCCAGGGCGCGATCCTGGAGACCCGGGATCGAATCCCACGTCGGGCTCCCGGTGCATGGAGCCTGCTTCTCCCTCTGCCTGTGTCTCTGCCTCTCTCTCTTTCTCTCTCTGTGACTATCATAAATAAATAAAAATTAAAAAAATTAAAAAAAAAAAAGAAACCACTCTTCCTAACCCATTTCTTTATCAGAAGGCATGTCTTAGAGCTTAGGATCATTTTGTGTTTACTATACTGCACCTCTCAAACACCAAATTCCTATGATTTTGCCTATGATGATCATTGAGCATATGCTATTTTATGCTGCCATAAAGAAATGATTTTCATTTCAAGATTGAAGTAGTCTTTAGTCACTGACCTAAGCCCATGGTTAGGGTAAATAACACAGTTCCTCTGTCTATACAACCTAGAACAGATTTCTTGTCTACCCTCTTCCAACACATTCTCTCAGTCACTTTCATAATTGCTGTTTCTAACAACAAAGTCCTTACAGAAAAGCTCTATCAAATACAAGCTTTCCATATAATAAAATCAAATTTTTTAAACTATTTATTTATTTATTTATTCATTTATTTTAGAGAGAGAATGAGAGAGAGAGAGACTAGCAGAAAGGGCAGAGGGAGAGGGAGAGAGAATCTGAAGCAGACTCCGTGCTGAGCAGGCAGGCTGACTTGAGGTTTGATCCCACAGTTCTGAAATCATGACCTGAGCAGAAACCAAGAGTCAAAAGTTTAACCAATTGTACTACCCAGGTGCCCCTCATAAAATCGAATTTGTGACCAACTCAAAACTTCTCTAATATTGACTGAAGGAAGAAATCTTCAAAAGGATTTGAATGAAGTTATTCTGAAGTGATAGTTGGGGATTTCAATCACTAAATCCAAGGATTTAAAGGGATCAGTGTGTGTGTGGTGTTTGTTGGGGGTGGAGTCTATACACCTACTAGCAAGTAGACCCAAATTGTACAAATGTTAGTTTTTCAAGACTTCTCCAGTAAGTGAAACTCACACATTTGGGCACCATTGTTTCCTTTTGAAATCTGATGAAATTTATGAGTATTCTCTCTGAAAAATGCACACCCAACCATATACACATGTATTTTATTACATGTTTAAGAGTTTCCCAGATACTCTGGGTGTCAACCATGAGTATCAGTTCATAGATCTCCAAGTAAATAATTAGTAATCAAGGTAAAAGTCAGCATATACTTTGAGATTTCTTCAAATAGTCTAGGCACTCTAGACCCCGACCCTGAGGAACAGAACTAGATTTGTCACGAGGAATGTGAAGAAGAAAAATAATCACCCTCACACACTTTAATAATAACTGTCCTAATAAGGTAGCATATGTCTCTTAATCCAGAACTTAAAAATTAGAATAACACTTTATGCTCTTAAATGATACATATTATAAAATCTTAGGTGTTTTTAAAATTAATTATATAATTCAGAAGTTACTTTATAGGAGAAAAAATACAGAGATGAAAGTGAAACTAGAGAATCACAAATCCAGGCTGGAGTAGGTTTACCAAGCATCCCTCTTTGCCCAGGTTAAGGAGAAGTTCCCAGAATGTAGGCTGTCAACACTACCACCCAGCAAATCTCTGGAAAACTAGGATGAATTGGTCAAGCAGATAGGCAGATGACATTGTTGACTTTTAACCAAGGCAGCATGGCTCAGGAAATAATCCTTTATCAGCATTATCAATTCAAATTTGTTCTGAGGAAAAATTACAAGTAGTAATAACTGAAGTTTGACTTAAGTTTACTTTGTGATAGGCAGAGAGATGAACACTTTCCAATGGAATATTACTTTTAAATCTCGTCCCATAATAGTATAATTATTATACATCCTAAGGACGAGATTCAATAATTAGCTCAAGTCACATAATGAAAAAGTAGAAGATCCAACATTCAAAACACAGGATGTCTGACTCCTGGGCTTGAGCTTTTAACCACAGCACTAATACACACTAAGTCTTTAAAATCATTTAAAAACTGTAGAAAAACATCAATTGTACTATTTTCTATGACATAATTATTCTCATTTCAAATTGCTAATGAGTTAAGTTACAGAGATACTATATGTGGAGTACATAAGATGAAGCTAGACATTCAAGACAGGTTCTGATACTGGGAAATTCATTTTTAAATAAATATTACTAATACATGTGCAACGCAGTAAAAAATGCATATGTATAATCCCTCATGCTTAAAACAGAGATAAGAGGAATTAAATAGTTTGCATATTGGTCTTAATAGTTTGGGCAATAAAATTTCATAAAAACACATTTTTATGTTCTCATTGTAATTAGGGAAAAGATATTCAAAGAGGATGTCAACCTTAGAATCCTTAGAATTAGAGAAGTACCTGCATTAGAAAAAAGAGGCCATATAAGAATTTTGCAGAAATTAGATTTCGTGGCTATTATTGTTTGAAAATATAGTCACTGCTCTCTTATAAACCCAAATTTGTTTTTAAAATCTTTGAGAATACATGAGAATATTTAGATTTGTCCTGAAATTGGATACTTAAATGTAAGGACAAAGGTATTCACCTCTATATGACAGTAGAGGGTGTCATATTTCTAATTAATTCTTCTCTTCCTTTTTTTCTTAACCAAACACAGCATGAGCCTCCTGTATATTTTGAAAAAAGCATGCTATTAGTGTTCAAGCATGAACTGGGCAACCATTTATTGGGCTGTTATATAGTCAATTTAAAATCAAGTAAGCCTTTCCAATTAGACTTTCTCTAAGTCTGTGCACTTCTAAACTTATAGAAACTAAAATTTCAAAATGTCATTTCCATTTCTATACATAATTTAAGCCCAGAATTTAACCCTACTGGTATCTATGAATCAGGTTAGGGCATTCCATTTACTTCTACAGCAGCAAATATTTAAAATGTTGGAAAAGTTGAGAAATCTGTGAGATGAGAAGCTGTTTTCCCCCCAGATAAATCATAAATTTTCTCTTAAAGTAAGGCCAACCAAAACGAGACACCATCTGTAAAATTTTAAAGTCAGGTATTCATCACCGTGATTTAAAAAGGATAAAGGCAACCCAGATGGATGATTCATTGGGACAGCATCACAGAAGGTAATCTGGTGTAATATTGAATACACCTGTTGGAGGTGGAAGAAGGGAGAAAGTGAGAATATTTTCATCTTCCAAAATTATCCGGAAATAATATTTTTACTACAGTAAAAATATTTGGCAACTCCTTTCTGTACAGTCCAAATTAACTGAAGGTGGATAGTTAGGTTCAATTTTATTTCTCTCCGTAAGATGTGCCCACATGTGGCAAACCAAACTGACCAGTCTCGCTGTAATAATTCAGTCAAATGGTATGTTTCGGTATATAAAAACAAACAAAGGGTTAAAAAGGTTTTGGCTGAATCCTTCTAAAATTAAAGTCATCAATCACCCAATGGAATCAATTGTTTATGCATGCAAACATAGTCTTTATTTTTTAAATTCTCAAACAGAATGAGTTTACACGAGAAAAGAGAATGAGATATAGTCAAGAAAAAAATGCGACTTTTAAGATGAGCAGTGAGTGCAATTATTAAGAGTAGGGGTTGGGAAAGGGGAATTACCACTTCTCAAACTCTTTTCCTTTTCCTATTACATGGAATTTAGAAGGAAGAGATGAGGGAAACAAAAGAAGCAAAGAGGATAAGATGTTTAGGAAAAAAGGAGGGAGGAAAAGTTACAGCCTTGTCCTGGAGCTCTCTCCCAACATGGAAATGGAAGAGCATCCTTTCTCTTAAAGGAATGGCATTTTGTCAGCATGGCGCTCCCTGTGTTTTCCTGCCAGCATTTCACTCACCAGGGACACCATCTGGAGTCAGCCCAAAGTTCACTTTCTTCCTAGCAACTGCTAAGCCAAGATGGTGAGTACGGCTTATCCTCCTACCTTCTAATTCATTTGGATGTAGAGGATTTGGGAGGTTTGGGAGGCTCTGATAGAGTTGCATTCTCAGTTCAGTTCCTGATAATCCTTTAAATTACAGCTTACCTTCACTTTCATTTCTTTCCCCTAACTATTGCTAAATGCCATGTTCTCAGGGAGATCTTCTCTAACTCCACGTTGGGTGGGGAGCCTAGTTAAGATTCTCTCTCTGGGGGATCCCTGGGTAGCTCAGTGGTTTGGTGCCTGCCTTTGTCCCTGCATGGAGCCTGCTTCTCCTTCTGTCTGTATTTCTACCCCTCTCTCTCCCGCTCTCTCTCTCTCTCTCTGTATTTCATGAATAAATAAATTAAATATTAAAAAAAATATTCTCTCCCTGCATCTCCCTCTGCCCCATCCCCTCCCTCTCAAAGTAAAATAAAACAAAACAAAACAAAATAAAATAAAATAAATAAAATAAAATAAAATCCATGAGGCAGGCATTTAGAGCTGTCTTGCCCATTGCCATGCCTTGCACTCAATAAATATCTGCTTCTTGAATTAATTATTTGTCTTGGCCACTCTATCTGGGTCATATTAGAAAGATCCTACTTCATTTGTCACTATTGCTTTGAGGGCAATACATAATATAATGGTCAACTTAAGGCTCGTGTATGACAGCAAGATAGTGCAGATTTGGGAGGCTACAGATCTGATTTTGTATCATGACCTCAGTACTATAACTTCAGCTTTGGACACTGAACTTCAGCTTCCTTTTCTTTAAAGTGAGAACTACCATAATACCCTCTTTTTGGTGTTATTGTATCAAATGACTTATGTGACAAAATTATATATAGTAAAAAGTTATAAAAATATTGGCTATTTCTGTTTAATAAGAAAACCTCACTGATTTATCTGAAGTAGTAAGTAGTAGATTTGAGCCTGCAAACTCTATTTAGGCATTTGTATTTCTTGGATATGCTCTATGGTAAAAATCAACTGTACACCTGAAATACTTTATTTATGCTCCCAAGTAGTTCCATCTTTCTTGAATCTCTAGATTTGGAGACCCAGCTGGTTACTGTAGCTGAATTATATAATATCATCTATCTTTTGTACATAATGTTATGATCGAACTGAAATAATTACAACTTTACTTTATATGCAGGATGCATTTTTCATATCATATAACCTATTCTTTAGCAAACACACTTAACTTTAAAATTTTGAGAAAGAAGTCATTCTTTGGTATGTTTATTGTCACTTGAGAAAGATTGGTGTGGTAAGCTTATTGTCTAGAGAGAAAATTGTTATTTGACTGTATAAAATAGCCTACTTTTCATACCATTGGTATAGCACTTCATTTTAGAAAAGTGGTATTTTAATATTGTAGGAGCATGAAAAGGAGGTGATTTTAGTAACCAACAGAGAATCATGAGCACAAAATCTTTAAGGAATGAAATAGCTGGGAATGAGGGGAGAATGGCTGGATTTTTTTAACCTTTTATTTGACGTCCTTCTGACTTCACCTCCCACTTGATTCAGATTCATTTTACAGTATTAAGTCTGAGGCCAAGCAGAAAATCTTAGGCTGTAGGAGAAGTTGCAACAAGCTGAGAAGCAGGAAGGCCTATCGTACACACAAGGAGTAATTCGGCACCACTTGCTTTAGTTAGCCATGCTGATTCCAGGGCAAGTTAATCCCTCGAAACCTGACATAAACCAGTAGTGCTCTGCTAAGTTATTACTTCTGCTGAGGACTGAACATATCTTTGTCTGATTCTTACCATTTTTTAGGCCATCCTTTTTTCTTGCTCTCAAGACCTTTTTTTTTTAAAAAAAAAAAAAAGAGACTTCAAATTCTGCCTTATTAAATTTGTCTAAATGGATACAGACTGAATAAAGAAAAACCACCATGGACAGTCTCAGCAAGGTGAATAGTGGTCACTGATCTAACCCACTCACTTTGTAGGAAAGGAAGCCAGGGTGGAAGAAGGTTGAGTGATTCATTCAGAGTGAGAGATGGAGATGAAATGAAGAGTGAAGTATCCATGCCAAGTCTAAGGCTCTTTCCATGTAATGTTCTCTTCTTTGAGTGTTCTTCTTGGCCGACTTGAATATTTGTAAATATTAGATTATAGCAATGAAATAATTTATTACCTGTCCATCAAGAAAAGGGCAAACTACAGAACTGGTGTAGTTGAGCAGATGTTTATTCCTTAAATGGGAAAATACACAGATAGTGTTTAGATCAGTGGTTTATGAATTACTCAGTGAATGTTAGTCAACATGTATTTATCAGGCACTAAGATTCCCTGAGTAACAAGATCTGAGATATTTGTGAATTCTCTCAAGACTTGGACAATATTTATATAGTCATGCATTAACTCTTGTGACTGTGGACAATCTATATAACTTCTGCAACTTATTTTCCTCATCTATAAAAAGGGAAAGCCAATATTAACCATCTAGTGTTGTAAGTATAATACCTGGAACTTAATAGATGCTCTTAAGTGATGTTTGCCATTAAAATCTTATAATTATATCCTCATCATGAAGCAGCTAATGACTGAATATTTTAATCCAGCTTTGAGAAATTGAGATATATTAAAAAGGGGAACTCTCACTTCCCTCTACCTCCATGCACATGGAAAGACTATTTCCTTGCACCTTTGAAGTTAGGTTTAGCAGAAATGTCATTTACAGGTGGAACCACATAGAGTCACTGCATTACCCTTTATCCTGGGTTTCTTCTGAACTATTGACTGGTGTTCTATATGATCACAGCCCCTACCACCTTGACACCTTCAGTAAGGACCACAGGAAGCAGAGCACCCTGGCAATGAAAGACGAACATGTATGTGAGCAAAAAATGAAGGTCGTGTTGTTTTCTATCCCTGAAATTTGGGGGGAAAAATGATCTTCCTTTATTGCAGTATAACCTAGACTGTCTTGATTTATACAAGAAGAGATTTCAGAATTAAATCTTCATAACTATTCACCCAATGGCATCCACATAAATCCTTACTAGCATTAAACTTTTCTTACAAAAATTCTGTGTAACTTATTAATTCTCTCCCTCATAAATATCAATAAATCCATTCAACAACATTTTCTGAGAACACCTGTGTACATAGCACACCATATTCCTGAATTTCTAAAACAGGGAATTTTGCATAGTAGACATGCAGTAGATGCTTATTAAATTGAATTGTTGAGTTGAATTAGATCATGCCATTATTACTCAGAAGACAACAATTTCCTGTGTTTATTTTAGGATAACTTTTAGCCAGTATGTAATTATGGATCTAGAAGAATGAGACAGACACCTATCAACCTAAAATACTTAAGCCCAGATTCACCTGCAAATAGGAAGTCACCACTTATGTCCACCATAATTCTCCTTTGCAACCCATGAGTTCTATATGGGTTGAATGTGAAGTGGACATATGAAATTATTAAAAGAGGATAAACCTTTGGCCAACATATAAAATTTATGTTTGGCTCTTTTATACCCCTACAATGTCATTTTCTGTCTTTCTAGTCCTCCTCAAACTCTGGCAGTATATATTACAGGTCATATCTGCGCATTAAACTATATGGCACTCCTCTGAGTTTTCTTGCCTCTGAGCCCCAATTCTAGTCCACGTAGTCAAGCCCCAGGATTAGCTTATTGAAGGCTTCTATCAACCTAATATTGCAAGCTGCAACCTTAAGACTAAAGCTTCTGTGGCATCTTACCACAGTTATATAAGAGCTTGCCTAACAATAAACTAACACAAAGAAAAACATTAGAGAGAGAGAGAGAGAGAGAGTATCTTTTTTCAGTATTCTCTCCTCTTTCCAATCTCACCAATCCCTTTTCCAGACATGGGAACCTGCTGGCTTGGCAATTCTCCATACCTTACAATTTAAATCATTTCCTCTGCAGCACACTCAAGAAGTCAGGTTGCTCTTCTTGCTACTCCTATTGCACAACAGGGAGGCTCAATTAGTGGTCTCCTAGACCACCAATCATCACTTTCACCTTGCTATGATATAGTCCCCCCAATTGACTATTACAAATGTTCACTATTCCCTCTAAACTCCTCCTTCCAATTCCATGTCTACCTCTTCAATTCTAAAAAATGTCTCTCTCTCCTAATTCAGATAAAAGTAGAGATGATTAGGAATGAATTCCCCTAATTGGACATATTTAATCCATCTTTCTTCTTTCTGACCCAGTGAAAGAATTGTTTTTTAAAGATATTTCAAGTTAATTCCTTCACATGAGCTCTAGATCTCATCCCTTCCTATTGTCTGGGACTCCTCTTATTTTCATAT
The DNA here is from genome assembly GCF_905146905.1 of Nyctereutes procyonoides. Classification (NCBI taxonomy): domain Eukaryota; kingdom Metazoa; phylum Chordata; class Mammalia; order Carnivora; family Canidae; genus Nyctereutes; species Nyctereutes procyonoides. Next base: position 45,894,979 of record NW_026575133.1, on the reverse strand, counting down.
TCTCTCTCTCAATCTCTCTCTTAATTTTCCCCTACTAACACTTATTCACTCAGCTATCAAGTTGCCAAATTTAGCAAATAAGAACACAGGTCATCCCACCAAATTTCAGATAAACAACTACTATTTGTTTTTTATCTAAAATTTAAATGTAACTGGACATCCCATATTTATTCTGGAAACTCTTTTCAGCTACAATGCACACAAGTGTACAATAGTAGGATGGAACATCTCATTCCTTTTCTCATCATTTGTATCATTCGGGAGGAATGGTCTTGGTTTCGTGCCGGAATACTCTTTCCATTGCTGAGGACCTTTCAGTCGCCTCAGACCTTTTTCTCACAAAGATTGACCTCAAGAGCCTCATTTAAGTGTTATTATGGCAAGAACTCCTTACTGCCTAGGATAAAGACTGATAGGAAGAAATAACAGGATTGAGAGAAGAGGAAAATCTGTTCTAATGCACATATTCATGAGAGTGCCCCACAGCACACACCCCTATTCACTCACACAAACTCTCATCATCTCTACAGCTCTTTCCAGTCATTATCCTCTCTTTTTCCTCTTCACCGAATTTTCTACACTACCCAATTCTCAACTCTGTGTAATCTGCCATCATTCTCATCACTCTCATGAGTCCACTGAAAATAAGGTTATTACCCAACTTCTAATTGTGAAATCCAGCAGACACATTCAGTCCTTACCTCACCGGTTCTCTGCTTCATTTCATATGTTTTACTGTCTTTTCTTCTGGAAACACTGGTATGATTTGACTTCTATCCCTCAAAAGACATAATGAAGTCCTGCTTACCTGTACCAGTGCATCTCACCTGATTTGGAAAAGGGGCCTTTGCAGATGTCATCAAGTTAAGATGAGGTCATTCAGGTGAGTTCCTAATCCAATGTGCCTGGTGTCAGGACACAGATGCGCACACAGAGGTGAATGTCATGTAAAGATAGAGACACAGAGAGTAGGTAGCCATATGAAGTTGGAGGCAGAGACAGCAAGTAGTACGTGGGACCTCCAGAAGCTGAAAGAGCCAATGAAAGATCCTCCCCTCCAGGTTTCCAGGACAGCATGGCTCTTCTGACACTTTGAATTTGTACTTCTAGCCTCTACATTGTGAGAGAATACATTTCTCTTGTTTTAAGCCACCCAGTTTCTGATGTTTTGTTATGGCAGCTCTAAGGAAACTAATACATTCCCCTACTTTAATGCTCATGACACTATTACATTATTTTCTGATACTTCTTTTCAGATGTTTCACCTGATTTGTCCATCTAACGTATAAATGTCTTTATTCACCGGAGTTTGACCTTCAGCCCTTTATCCCTCTCATTTTACCTGATTTACCCAAATGACCTCATCTACCACAGAGCTTTAACTACCACCTACGTACTGTCTACTATGTATAAATACAACAGTTTATTGCAATTCATTCTAGGATTATTAGTCCATAAAGATTAGAAACACTGGTTCTTTATGTTTCTTAGTCCTAAATGCAAATAGCGCCATTTTGGACACAGGTCATGGTTAATCCCTCTTGAATTAGTGGAGGAATTCATCACTGAGGAAATGCATGCACCTTGACAAGGTGCTCGTTCTTCATTCTCACTTTGTGTCCCACAAGTGACCCAGTCAGGTTTCTCACCCCTAATTTTCCCAATAGTCATTTAAACAGTTAATTCTGAGAAAAATGTAAACATTCATCTAACAGTTATTGTGGGGCATAACAAGTTACAGAATGAAAACTGCCATGCGAGAATAATTCTGATTATCATCCTAAGTAGGCAGAAACCACTGAACCAAGCATCATAGAACCCAAGTCCCTGTCAGAATTATTTTAGGACCACTATGTTGGCTTCCTTTTTTTCTTTTCCTTTTCTTTCTTTCTTTCTTTCTTTCTTTCTTTCTTTCTTTCTTTCTTTCTCTTTCTTTCTTTCTTTTTCTTTCTTCTTTCTTTCTTTCTTTCTTTCTTTCTTCTTTCTTTCTTTCTTCTTTCAAAAATGATTTCCATTTAATCCCTTCAATGTTTTGAGGTGATTTCCAGAAAGTATAAAAAATAAAATAATAATAACAATTAATGACCTTATGAAATGTGCTTAATCACTAATGTTCTAAGAGTGCTGTGTTGCTTAAGTGGGCAATTTTGTGAAATTGGGTTTTATCTTATAAAGCATCAAAGACATGAAAGGTAGTATTTTGAGAAAAAGAAAGTTGTTTTCAAAGAACTAAAAATTTTTCTATCCACTTAGGACTACATAATGCTCAAAATCTAGTATGAGAATCCAGTTTGTGGGAAATAAGCATGAATTTGACAAACAGCCTGGCCTCTATGTTCTTAAAAAGCAGAGGTCAGCTAGCTCTGGGAAGAGCTGAGAGAGAGAATGCAAATGATAACAAACTATCACCAGAAAATTACTGTCTCTTTTGTAGACAATATTTTTATACTATTCGTGTTTATGAGGATTACGGTGGCCTTCCCAATCCCTATCAAATCAACCTTAGTCTTTTTTTTTAATTTAAAGTGGCACTTATTAATGTTTGAAAAATGCCATCCTAATGGAGCTCATGCACATGAGTCTTCATGATAGATGCATCTCATCCCAGACACCTAGTCATATGCCCAAGTGCATGGTTTCCATGTCTCAGATGGAACACATCTGTGACTTTCCTGGCATTTGGCACAGAACTAGCCTGACATAAACCCATTCCTGAGTGGCACATTGTCCCTTTGCTCCTTTTCTCTCAAAAACATCTCCTTTGAGGAAAACAGAAAACACACCTAAGTAAACAACAAAGCACTTTGTCATAAAGGGCCTTCAGCAAGGCATGAGCCAGCCAAGATGTGAACGTGTTTGATTATCACCAGCACGTTCATCCAGGAAACAGATGCAAATGGGAGTTTCAGGGACACAGAGCAATAATGTTTTCTGCTGTGCCGAGCTGCACAGTGTTGCAATTACAGGCCCATCTGCAAGATCTCATACTTTCTTGGAATCTAATAGAAAGTCTTTAATTTCATTTTTCTACCTGCACTGAAAGCCAGATATTGCTATGTCATCTATTTCAGTATCCTGGTTGCAGCCTGTCAAATCTGGTAATGAGGTGACCTTCTACCTGGAGGGACACCCTCAGCACTGCCCCACCCCTCTCATGGCCAGCAAACACTTAGATCATCTCACAGATTCTGAGAAAATCTGCTGACTGCAGGATATTTCTCCTACAGTAGGCAGATGAACAAAATAAAATGGATGGAAATAATGAAATAAAGGATAAAGGAATTGGCAAGCAGGAGCTTGGCCAACAGAAAAGAATCTGCTAGTTAATAAATTGAGGTTGAACATGACAGAGTTGAAATGTAACCTTTACAAGTAGAATCCACAAGGATTCAAACTTGAAATGTTGGAAAACACAATGACAGACTCCTCTTTGTTTAATGGTGGCCTTGGTTATTTAGGAAGAATTGTAAATTCTAGTAGAAGTGAAAGATAGAAGAAAAGAATGAAAACAGTACCTTCTCAATTCTTCTAGAATAAAACGGATTAGAAAAATATTTGTGAGGATGCTCAAATAAACGAATGAGATTGGATACATATCTGTGTCTCCCTTGAATTTTCTTCTATAAAATGGCATCCAAAACCTATTCAACTCAAATATCATTAAGAAGATCTGCCTACAATTGCAGATTAAAAAAGAAATCTTATATACTAAGATCAAAGTATACAGTATAACTTTGAACAAAAGTTATTCAAAGAGCTTTGTAAAAGCTCTTCAGCCTGCTTCTCTTATGAAAGGGTTTCCTGTTTATTTCAAATTTGTAATTTTTGTATATATTTTCCTACCACCTTGAATAAGTTGTAAAGGAACAGAGGGATTTTAAGCAGCTGTTCTTTTACCAATCAAAAGGCTATGTTAATTAATGTTAGCACCATTATTTCATTGTACAAAATCACTACACAGTCTCAACTATAAAAACCTGATGTTGATGCTGGAACTTTGGAAACATGAAATATTTCATCAGATAAAACAGAATCTATAGTCCAAAATTTTCATCTCATAGAAGGGGAGCCTGTGGCCCAATAAGGATAAGTGTTATACAGTAAAGCACATTTCAGAGTTGAATGCATTTATTTATTTATTTATTTATTTATTTATTTATTTATTTATTTATTTTAGAGAGATAGAGTGAGTGGAGGGAGGGGCAGAGGGAGAGGGGGAGTTCTCAGGCAGACTCCCTGCTCAACACGGAGCTGACACTGGGCTCAATCTCAGGACTCTAAGATCATGAACTGAGCTGAAATCAAGAGTCAGATGCTTAGGGGAACCTGGGTGGCTCAGTTAAGCATCTGCCTTTGGCTCAGGTTATGATCCCAGGGTCCTGGGGTTAAGCCCTGAGTTAGGCTTCTTGAGCCCCAAGTTAGGCTCCATGCTCACCAGGAAGCCTGCTTCTCTCCCTTTCCTTCCTGCTCATACTCTCTCTTGCTATCTCTGTTTCTGTCTCTGTCTCTGTCTCTCTCTCTCAAATAAACAAATAAAATCTTTAAAAAAAAAAAAAAAGTCAGACACTTAGCCAGCTGAGCCACCCAGTCACCCCCAAAGTTGGATGCAGTTAAACCAAACTGTCCCATCACAGCTCCTTCAAAGACCTTGTCCACTGATGTCAGGTTTTATCTGTTTACACTTGAGCTGGCAAAAATAAAGAGGTCTAGTATCTCAGAGATGGAAGGCCAGTTACAGGCCACCTTATCTCATTGGTTAATAGATGGAGATGCTAATAGTTACAGACACAAGACACTATTTCCTTAGGGCTGTGTAATTAGTTAACTGGTTAATATTGAGAGTTCATGATCTTTTACCCTCCATTCAATAGTTCACTCAGAGCACATAGAATTCAGGCTTATTCTAAATCCAATAAACTTTGGGTAAGGTGCTTAGTTTATATAGTGACTTACCTACCAAACGTAAACATCAAAATATTTTATCCTATAAACTGTGTGAGACAAAATAGTCTACCAACTAGCTTTGCAGATGACCAAAGGAAGGAGACTATGAGAAGTAAATCTACCTCCCTAAACACATGCAAGGCCTGAACTCATTAATGTTGCAGCATAGAAAGATGCTTCCCTGAATGCACTCAGTTTCTTCTTTGTATGTAAACACCTGCTCTGGCACTCTTCAACTTCCCTCTCCCAGACCTGTGGTACCTCTGCCCTGTTATCTCCACATTAGAACATCCCCTCAGGAAAAGATTGCTATGAGTCATATCCTAATGAACTTTTCAATCAGGGTTCAACGTTGACCAAAGGAATTTATATTTTAAGCCACATATGCATTTGTAGAAAGGTTTTTGTTTTGTTTTGTTTTGTTCTGTTTAATTTTCTTCCTTGTAAAAGCAGCAACAAGTAGGCAGGAGAAGCATTTAGGAATACATTCAAAGTTTTTTTCTGACATCCTTGAAATAACACCATATGGTTGGCTTCCTTTGTTGACTTTGAGTAAGTCAAAACCTGGCTTACTGACTTGTGCTTACTCACCAAGCCATAATCACATGGCCACATATTTGTAGAGCACACCTTCCCAGGTGTAGCCTGCAACCTGAAAGATCATCTGTTTTTAGTGACCCTCCCAGAATTTCCCTTGTCAATATATAATGGCTACCTGGTTAGTACTGAAGGATCTATATGAGTGCACAATTTAATTCAAGTTTTTTATAATATAATTATATTAATATAATTGAAATATTCAATTAGACTGGAGAGTCTAATTGAATGTTTCAAATTTCTGTATAATTACTTACTGCACAGTAATGGTTTTGTAGTTTGTAAATATCAATGGAATACCCTCAAACTTGTTTATCACTTTATTAAATCTATCAAAGAAAATGCCAGAGAAACATATCTAGAAAGACTGAGTAATACAATTTAATTCTCACTTTGCAACTGATCTGTTCATTCATTCCTCATGGGTGCATGCATTCAACAAACCTGTTTTGAGCTCATACTATATTCACCTTGTAGAACTTATATTCCAACAGAGGACAGAAACCACAGCTATAATAAATAAGCAAAACATATTTTATGTTAGAAGGTGATATATGCAATTGAAAAATGAAAAAAAGGACACCAAAGTTAGAGGAACTGGGAGAGCGCAGAATTGGGCATGATTTTGAGAGAAGTAAAAATTGCAATGACTGGGAAAGAAGGGGGATTATGGAGGACATGACTTAAGGGATAGACTTGAACTATACCTATGAACCTCTGAATTTTCTAATTTTTGAAAGGAAAACATATAACTTAAGTTAAAATAATAGCTGAAAGAGAGTAAGAATTGTAATTAACATCTACCCACATAAATCTTACTATGGAATGAGAAAGATGTAGATACATCATTACCACTCTTCCTCCATACTCCAACCCGTTCCTAATTATATGTCTCCAAAAATTGCCAACAGGCTCACAATTTATCCCTTCTTTTCTGTTTTTCTTTTCTGTTTTTTTTTTAACTTTTTCAATCTATTCTGCACTCAATAGCTTGATTTCATTCATGAAACATGACTCTGCACATGATCCACACATCTTCAGAATGCTTTCATTATTCCCCATTGCCTATAGAGGTTCAAAATTTTGAACTTTTATAGGGTCTTTGAATTGCAACCAAATGCAAACAAGATAACACCTATCAGAATATTGAAATAAAAAATATTGGCAACATTTAAAACTGGGAAGGATGTGGGAAAAACATTATTCATACATTGTTGGTGGAAATGTAAAATGCTATGGCCATCTAGAATATAGTTTAGCAGTTCTTTAAAAAACTCTATCATGCAAGTGCTTTTCTGAATTGTATTTTAGACATTCATCCCAGAGAAATGAAGACATATGCATATACAAATCATATACACCAATATTATGGCAGCTTTTTTCATGACATCCCCAAACTGGAAACAATTCATATGTCCTTCAACAGGTGAATGGTAAACAAACTATGCTACATCCACATCATGGAATACCAGTCACAAACAAAAATGAATAAATTATCTATACACAAACAACCTAAATGAATCTCCAGAGACTTGTGCTGAGTGAAGAAAGACAAATTCAAGTTAAATACTATAGGATTCCGTTTATATAACATTCTCAATATGACAAATGTTATAGAAATGAAGAACAGCTTTGTAGCTGCTAAGGAAGAGGTGGAGATGACAGGAAGGTAGGGGTCTCTATGAAAGGGCAACATGAAGGATTCTTGGGATGATGGAAATGTACCAATGTTGGCATCTTGGCTGTGACATACCATAGTTTTACATGGTGTTTATTTACCATTGGGGCAAATTGCATAAAGGGTAGATGGGATCTCTCCATCTTATTTCTTGCAACTGCTTATGAACCTACACATACTTCTAAATAAAATGTTTAATTCTTTTAAAGATACATTTGCTGTCTTTTAGGTTAAATTCCTATTATTTCAATTACTATTTGTCAAGTCTTGATTGTCAGTCTCTACTCTTAAGAGTACATGCAAATCTTACAAGCCCAATGGTTAGTTAGTGGTGGCTTCCTGGAGTGCTTGGCTGATCTGGGTTGTGAGTCCACACATTTCCCCACAGGCAAGAGTTCCATAATAGACCGTCAGTATCTACAACGAATGTGGAGATGGGGGTGGCAGATGATATCCTTGATCTCTCGAGCAACGTAAACTTTCATAAACAGAAAATTTATAATGTTAGAGGACAAATAGTAATAAACAGAGGTAATAAGTAATTCTGCTGGAGGACATAGGGAAGATGCCAAAATTATAGAGGCTTTTTTTTTTAAGGCATAATGTAAGGGAAAGAACTTTCTATAGAGAGAAAAGCATGTGCATGAGCACAGTGAGAAATGCTGGGTGGTTACAACAGAGCAATACTGTTTAAGCATGTGGGAAGTAAACCGACATGGACAGCTTGGGGCTACCTGGTCTTGAACTCTCACAGAATACATGCTAATATTTTAGTTACTCATAATTTGTAATAATACTTAAAAACAAAGGCACATGATAACTTTAAATATTTTTTGGTAGCATACAGACTGAGCATCATTGTCTAGGGCCCTCATCATCACCATTTTTGTGCATGTGAGCAGTATCACTTATAGAAAAAACAGAGTGACCCTGCTTCATCCTGGAGAAGTAGCATCATCCCTGGAAGTTAGTTCTTTTCCCAAGTGCACCTGGCTCGGTCAAAAGTATTATAGATCAAGAAAAAGCTTGAGAAAAATTAGTTTAAGTTGAACTAATGTTCAACAACTGGTGCACAGAGATGCAAACCCCGTGTCACATATGGTGGATCACACATGCTAGTCTGAATTCCTTAGTACGCAGCATTTGGATGTATGATAGAACAGTAATTGCCAACCTGGTTGATCATCTTTCTTTTCCAGAGAACTTTAACAATCTAAATTCCCAGACCATACTCCAAATTTACTCAATGGGTCTCTTAAGGAAGACCCAGGGGTGTGTTTTTTTAAGCTCTCAAGTGATCTTAATTTGGGCGAGTTTGAAAAGCAGCATATTTAAAACTTTAGGCTTGTGATGGGCTGAATGGTGTGCCCCCAAATTCATCTGTTGAAGCCTTAACTGCCAGAACCTCAGAATATAACAGTGTTTGGAGGAAAGACCTTTAAAGAAGTAATAAAGTATAAATGAGGCCATTAGTGTGGGATTTAATCCAATCTGACTGGTGTCTTTATAAGAAGAGGAAATCTTAACATTCAGAGAGACATCAGAAAAGGGCACCCACAGTGGAATGAGCATGTGAGCACACAAGGAGAAGGTGGCCACCTGTACCCCAGGGAAAGGGGCCTCAGAAGAAACCCAACCTGCCAATTCCCTGATCTTGGACTCTAGAACTAAGAGAATAACTTTGTTGTTTGAGCCACCCAGTCTGTGGTATTTTGTTGTAGCGACCCTTGCACACTGATAAAGGCTGAAATCCCACAAAATGCTGAATAAAATGATGTTAGAATACTTGGTCTAGTGGGAAAAGTGAAGATCAGAGCAAAGTGCAGAAGACCCAGCAACAGTTAGAAGATGAGTGAGTGGGGAATCATCCCAAGAACTGGGAAATGCAAACTATAGCCCACTGAACGAGTCTTTCCCATTACCTATTCTTATCAATAAAACTTTATTGAAAGACAGGGCCATCCTGTGGCTCAGTCAGTTAAGCATGACTTTAGCTCATGTCATTATCTCAAGGTCCTGGGGTCAGGCTCCATGTTGTGCTCTCTGCTCAGTGGGGAGTCTGCTTGACCCTCTCCCCTTGCCCTTCTCCCCACCTATGCTCTCTCTCAATGCTCTCTCTCTCTCTCTCAAATAAATAAAACCTTATAAAATTTTTATTGAAAGATATAGTTGTGCTCATTCATTACAATGTCTCTATGGCAGTTTTCAGCAAAGTTGAGTGGTTAAAACAGAAACCATTTGGCCCATAAAGCTTAAAATATTTACTATCCAGCCCTTTCCAGGAAAAAAATATCAACTGCACACTAGAATAATAAACTACAAGAGGGCAGGAACTTTGTCTAGCACAGTACTGTCGATAGAAGTTTCTGCTTTGATGAAAATATTCTATGTTGTCAGTATGGCAGCCACCAAACACATGAGTCTGCTTAAATTTAAATTAATTTCAATAAAATGAAATTTAAAATTGAGTTCCTGAGTCTCATTAGCCAAATCAAGCTTACCTTAGCCATATACATGCTTAGCAGGCAATCCTACTGTAACACAGGCCTCGTGTCACTCGTTGCTATATTCTCAATGCCTAGATCAATGCCTGGAAAATAATAAAGAAGCTTTCCAGAAATCATAGCTAAATGAGTAAATGAATCGATCAGTATGGATGGAGAATGACATTTAATTTTTCATTCGTGTATAAGCATTAAAATTCACATTGACTTAAATTCCAAACTACGCCCCTATGACAGGTAGAATTATAAAGAGATGCCTCCAAAAATCACATCTCCTGGCTTTCCAGCCCCAATCGAGGTATTTCTGTAAAGGGACTTTCCAGTTGTAATTAAGGCCATGAATCTTAAGATAGGGAGATAATCCTGGAATATCCATGGGAGCCCAATCTAAACATGTGGATCCTTCAAAGCAAAGAAATTCCTCTGGCTGGAGTCAGAAGAAAGATGTCAGAAGACTTAGGCAGAAATGAAACAGAAGGGGAGCCGGAGAAAGGAGAAATGTCAAAAGGATTTCTCCATCCTCCATTCCTGGCATAAAGGAGGCCATAAGCCTTTCTTTCTCTCTCTCTTTCTCTCTCTCTCTCTCTCTCTCTTTGTGTGTGTGTGTGCATGATACTTAAATTAATTTTATATATTTATTATTAATTTTTTAAATTTAATTTCAATTAATTAACATATAGTGTATTATAGTTTCAGAGGTAGAGGTCAGTTATTCATCAGTCTTATACAATATGCAGTGCTCATTACATCACCTGGCCTCCTTCATGCTCACCCCCCAATTACTCCATCCCCCTCCCCTCCAGTAACCCTCAGTTTGTGTACTATACTTAAGAATCTCTTATGGTTTGTCTCCCTCTCTGATTTCAACTTGTTTCATTTTTTTCCTCTCTTCCCCAGTGATCCTCTGTTTTGTGTCTTAAATTCCACATGAGTGAGATCGTATGATAATTGTCTTTCTGTGATTGACTTATTTTGCTCAGCATAATATCCTCTAGTTCCATCTACATCACTATAAATGGCAAGGTTTCATTTTGTTTTGATGGTTGAGTGGTAGTCCATTTTATATATATGCCACATCTTCTTCATCCATTCATTTGTCGATGGACATCTGGGCTCTTTCCACAGTTTGGCTATTGTGGACATTGCTGCTCTAAACACTGGTGTGCAGCTGCCCCTTCAGATCACTATGTTTGTATCCTTTGGGTAGATACCTAGTAGTGCAATTGCTGGGTCATAAGGTAGCTCTATTTTCAACTTTTTGAGGAACCTCCTTACTGTTTTCTAGAGTGGCTGCACCAGCTTGCATTCTCACCAGCAGTGTAAGAGAGTGACCCTTCCTAATGGGTGCCCTTAGCTCCAGAAGCTAAGACCAACCTTCAGGCAACAGCTTCATATCTCTGAATTCAATCAGCGTCCTGAATGAACCTGGAAATGAATTTCTCCCTAGAGCCTCCAGAAAGGGACATAACCATGTTCTGAGGCTCTGAGCAGGGAACCAGTTCCTGAACTTCAGACCCAGAAACTGTGAGATGATGTATGGATGTTAAACTGCTCTGTTTGTGATCATTTGTCACTTAACTAGCCACAGTGCAGATATTAAGTCTCCAAAAATTAGAGTTTTAGAAATGATTATAAATAAAGCCTGAATAATTATATATTTGAAATGAAAACCGAGCCCTGCCCATCCTTCAGCTATTTCTTCTTAAGGATTTAGGGGAAAAGGCAAGTCCTCTGTTTATGTAAAACAAGCCTGCCTGGTTCAAAAAGACATCAGTGTGAAAGTCAGCTGTGCTAGCCAGTCAGAAGGAAGACAAGAGCCCACAAAGACATCTCCTCTCAGTGCCCATGGCCTACCAAGTTCTACATTATTGAGAGCTTTGTCAAGAAAATTTCAAGCCAACTTTCTGTGTGTGTCAGGTGACACACACAAAGAAATCACAAGCCTTATAACCATGCATTCATCTTTTATGTCACTCCCCTCTCTAGTAGTCGGGTTTCTTTCACTTGTCTCTTGAGATATCCAATTAATTGTGTTTAACATATAATTATAACATTCTCTAGGAAGGCCAAACAAATATAAATATGGCAAAGTTATGCCTAGCCAACACACTTAGCATTAGCAAGTTATTTTCAAATACCTTTAAGGTAAGGGGAAACATTTAGAATTAGCACCAGCCTTAATGATAATCGACTAGCCACTAACCCTCTTCCAAGAGCACACAACTCTTTCTGTGATCATGTCAGATCTAGAACCCCCTTATTCTGATTCTGTGGCCCATACTTTTCCTATTATCTTTCTGATACTTTGTGATCCTCACATCTTTGTGGATACTTTCATGTAACTTTCTGAGTGCAGTTTTCTGAATTTTTATATACAATATACACAATAGTAGTAAAAATACAAAAGATATTTTTCAAGTTGTTACCCAAAAAGAAAACCAACTTTTATACTTCTTACACTATGTATTTCACAATTTCCTGCATATTTTTCTTTGTTCTCTTAGTCCTCATTTCTCGTCTTCTTGGCATTATCAATATTGTAATGGGCTTTTTCTGTATCCTAAGCCTTGGCCTATCTGCTGAATAAATTAGGAATATAAATAATCAAGCTGTCCTGATCTTTTTCTTTTTAAGGATTTTATGTGTTTATTTGAGAGACAGAGAGAGCATGTGCATGAGTTGGGGGGGAGGGCAAGAGAGACAAGCAGACACCCCTCTGAGCAGGGAGCCCGGTGTGAGACTTTATCCCAGGACCCTAAGATCATGACCTCACCCCAAGACAGACACTTAAATGACTAAGCCACCCAGGTGCCCCAGGCTGTCCTTATCTTTGAGTCATATGAATTATTATGAATTAATAAATTATATGAATTATCATGTCATTACACAACTCTGATATATATCAAACCTAGTATTAATATTAGGACTATTTGTTCCTAATTTGCCTATTACTGATAAGGGACAAGAACGTCTAAAAAAGACCAGAGAAAAGTTAATTCCATGCTATGCAAGATAGAGTAATTTATAATATTTCTGATTGTTGGTTTTATGTTTTTCTCTTGTGTTAGAGCTTAATTCACATTTAAAAAAATAGTATTCTCATCTCTACTGAAGTATCTTTTTGACATATTTGGATGGTCTTTTTTTTAAAGATTCTTAAAATTTATTTATTCATGAGAGACACAGAGACAATGGGCAGAGGGAGAAGCAGGCTCCCCGTGGAACTCGATCTCAGGACCCCAGGATCATGACCTGAACCAAAGGCAGATGCTCAACCACTGAGCCACCCAGGTGCCCTAGATGGTCTTGATTGGTTTACCTCAAGCAAAAAAATTAGGGACTAACAGAAAAGAAAAAAAAAAAAAGAAAGTTCAGTGTCAGTGGTCTTAATAATAGAAAATTTGAGAATCAAGTGATATTTTCCTATCTACATTTCCACATGTCAGTGTGATTGAGGCAGCACTTCCGATGATAAATGTTCATGTTGTGACATAATAATCAGATTATCAGTATAAAGAAATAAGGAATTTTCACAAGGAAACTTATTCATGTCTGCTGAAGAAGCATTTCCCAGAGCATTCTCCATAGAACACTCTTTCTGGAAATGCTAATGGGTGCTCCTCATCAAATGGAACTTATGGTCAGATACAATTGAGCAACTCTGCAGGCTGCATCCCATTCTTAGAAAGTTGTAATTAAGATAAATGTGTGAAAAGTCTAGAAGAGTCGTTGAGGAATTAAAATTCCCACGTTTAGTGAAACCCAGAACTCTCTTAAATTCATTTGACTAGAGGACTCTTTTCCAAAGAACATCTATTAATATCTCATGGGAAATGTTCTGCAAGAATAATCTTGCATCAATTCTTTCTTCTATACTTAGTTGTACTTCCAGTTTCAGGTTCTACAAAATAGTGATACTTCCTACTGCACATGCTTTACTGTGGTCTGTATAAAATGTTCTAAGTAGCCTGCAGGAATGTATGAAATAATAAAAATGTTCTCAAACCTGAAGTGCTGGGAAGAGAAAAAGATGGTTATGTTTTTCAGCCAGGGGCTGTTTCATCCATTGCTCTTATTTTAATTCCCTGTCTTGCCTTTCCTTACACACGAAACCAAGGGCAGAGGGGTACAGACCACTGAAGTCAAAGTGAACTCTGCTTCATGTGAATCTGTCAGAGACACACAGGAACTTAATATTGGTGGATTTTGTACAGCCTAGAACAAAAGAGAAGAATTTTTTTTAAAGAGTTTATTCATTTAAGAGAGAGAGCGCGGGTCAGAGAGGTGGGACTCCCTGCTGAGCAGGGAGCCCAATGCAGGGCTGCATCCCAGGACCCTGTGATCATGACCTGAGCCAAAGGCAGCCGCTTAACCCACTGAGCCACCCGGGGAACTGCTAAGACAGAAGACATTTTAAGAGAAGAGAATATAAAGGAAAGTCAGAGAGGAAAAGAAGCTGCAGATTTCTGAAGCTATTTTGCACTTCACTGGAGATAATGCACATTATCCTAGCAAATTGTGTCTTACACGGGATGGACTGACAATTATTAGTACCATTATTAACTGGCACAGGAGAATCCCTTTCTTTCTCACTCTGTCTTCTATTTTTTGGCCAAAGAGAAGAAATCAAAAGCACCTCTCCCTATTGGAGAGTATTACAGACACGCACTCACTGTACCTCCCTTCCCACTCGGGCTTCCTCCTCCCAGGGAGTGAGCGACACAGGCCTAAAGGGGTAGAACATGCCTCTATCAGGGCACGTTGCCCCAGTGGGCAGAGTCACTGCACCTTAAAGGAAGATCTTCCAGTGTCGGGTCCTCCCTGGCCTGCCTGCGTGTGAGCATAGAAGACCATTTGGACCTCTCATGGGTAGTTGTCTTGAGCTTCCTATTTCTGCTTAGCAAAGAGGTTGGCCCATTTATCCCCCTTTTCCCCTCCTATATGTCATAGGCACGCACCTTACACCACTGGGTGGATCACATCCACACAGCTGGATGGTCCAGCTGCTGTCAACTCAGAAAAGTACAAGTGGAAAGATCCTCATCATCTTAGGTGTTAGCCACATTCTCTAATCCTGCTCTTACCAGAAAGTTCTACAAAAGAGAATGGGGGGTATCTTCAGCTGCAAGGAACAAAATATCCAACAAAAATGATTTAAACAGTTGGAATTTATTTCACTTATGTACAATATATATTCATGGCAGACCCCAGAGTCAATTCAGAGATTCAATGACAGTAGGGATGCAGACGGATCCTGTCATCTTCATCTTGGAATTGCAAAAGGTCTGAGGCAGTTTCACTTGTATCTTCACATGATGCTGTTCAAAAGCAGCAGCTGGGGTGAGGGTATCTCCTTCCACCAGTCCTTGGGCAACTTTGGCACTCCCCTGACCAAATCACTCCCCTGTGATTAGGTCACACACCCATGCTATGGGAACAGGGGAATCTGAGAAAGGGAGGATACAGTTTTCCCAGCCTCTGTAATGAGGCAGGGGGTTGTGCCCACAAGGAAGAGGGGAGATGAAAGTGGTTATCAGGCATGCAGCTATGAGGATCCAATCTGACTGACACAGGTTAATAAAGC
The DNA here is from genome assembly GCF_905146905.1 of Nyctereutes procyonoides. Classification (NCBI taxonomy): domain Eukaryota; kingdom Metazoa; phylum Chordata; class Mammalia; order Carnivora; family Canidae; genus Nyctereutes; species Nyctereutes procyonoides. Next base: position 45,879,672 of record NW_026575133.1, on the reverse strand, counting down.
TCTCCTGGTGTATCTGCTGTTGAGAGAATCTCCCATTGAACCATCATCCAGGTCCCTGAAGGGTCGGTTAAAGAAGTGATAGATCCTTAAAGCCTAATTTTTATAAAGAAAGAGGAAGTAGGAGTAAATGTTAACAGGAAACAGCAGAGGGAAATACAAAGGGGTGGGGTGGTATAATAATAATATAAATGATGGAAACCAGGTCATAGGAGCCTACTACCTACTAGTTCCCAGAATCCCTTCACTGGGCTGTGCACGCATCCCCCCAGCTGCCATGAGTATAGGCAGCAGAGGCTCACAGCCATACCATTCCCTGTGAATCACCCATGGCTGAAGGGAAATGCCTCAGCTGCAGATGCCTGGGACCTGCTGCATCTGTGGTGGCCTGCAGCCACTGAGACAAAGGAACAAGAGGCAGTCTCCTTGCCTTTCAAGATGAAAAAACTCCTGCACCATTCATCCTCCAGAGCTCCCTTGGGATCAAGCAAAGGCTAGATATTGGCTGAAAGCACATGCATTCTGTGCTCAGCTTCTTCTTTGGCCTCCCCTACTTCTCTCTTTTCTTTAATGGTTCTGCTGGGAACATCCTCAATCATTTACTTGTACAAGAACTCTTACCTCATATTCACTTCTCGGAGTTCTGAGCTGAGATGATCAGGAGAGCCAAGCTACAAAGTTTGGATTGTATTATATAAGCAATGGGGAGCTACTGAAGGTTTTAGAGCAACCCTGCTTGAAGATGATTAGTCTGGCAACAGCCTGGAGAAAGGATTAAGGGAAATGGTTGCCGTGTATTACTAATGATCACACAAAAGGTGTGATCTTGAAACTGTATATTAGAGAGAGGAGAGACATTCTCCAAGATCTCTCCTGATGGCTCTATAGAGATTTACTCCAAAAAGAGTTGTAAGGTTTTTCATTACAAGACTTCTGGCAAGAATTTGTATTGAAGTATGTTTTTTCTCCTTATTATATGGCCCACCCATATCCACTAGAGTTGAACAACAACAACAAAAATAAATCTATCTTTATCAAGACTGACTTAAGCTAGTTGCAGATTTAAGGCATGATTCCAGAGGTAGGGTAGGCTCTTGTTACTTTTCTGACCCTGGAAGTTCTTTTAAAAAAGAAATAAAAATTTCAAAACACCTGTGTCTGATGGTTTGAGTATAAATTAACCTGAGTTCATGGCCATGCTCAGAATTCCCCAGGAAATCCCCACTGATAGTGTATTCCAGGTAAATGACAGGGCTTAAAATCACAGAATCTAAATCTGTATCAAGCATAACACAGATGAAAAAAAAAGGTACTTAGGCTGTTTTTATACAAAATGTTTACAGTTGATATGTTAAATATTTCTATATAATGCATTTGCTAGAATTCAAAGGAAGATATTTTTATTTATGATCAGAGGGATCTCAAAACGATTATATTATTGGAAGAATCTAAAGTAAAAACAGATTTATTTTATGTTACCTCCCCCAGTGAGATTATAACTATGTAGCAATGAAAATTAGGTCTGTCATTTGTATCCGGAAAAATTGGAAACTATTTACTAATGTAGCTCTCTACTCAGATAGCTCTCAAAACCATGGTCTTGGGAATGAGCCTTGAATAAAGAGGAAAAACAATAGGAATAATAAGGTTCACTTACCTCTGTCACTCAGAGTCATGGAGTGTGGTAGTTAAGGTAATAAGGCACAGTACTTCTGGTTTCACTCCCTAAATAGAACTTTTCTAAATCCCTTATATGTCTTAAATTTGGTGCTGTGAGCTTACGTGACAGAGATTTACATAGTAAGCACTTAATTGCTTATTCACTGGCATTAAAACATTATACATATCCTGCAAGGAATTTTAATTTTCAAAGCTAACAGTAACATGCTACAAAGCATAAGATTTTTTGATCATGCCAAATTTCCTGGAACTCCTAGTTTTGTATAAAAAAAAAAATGGTGGTAAAGTGAGTTCTTGTTCACTCATGTGTTTATCATACAAATAGTTTTTAAGCATCTGTATTTCTTCAGATTGCTGTAAGTACTAGAGACAAAGCAGTAAGCAACGTAGACAAAACCCCTTTCTTTCATAAGCAAGTATATGGTTTAGTAAGTATAATAAGAGACATGGTTTTATTTTTTTAATGAGGAAAAATATATAATATGATAGATGGCAACAAATGCTATTGAAACAAATAATAATTCAGGAGGGGAGTGAGTTATGTCCAGGTTTTGGAGAGGGGAACAGTTGCTGAGTACTTATTTAAATAAGTAGTCAGGAAAGATCTCATTAAAAAATTAGATTTTGGGGCAGCCTGGGTGGCTCAGAGGTTTAGCGTCGCTTCAGCCCAGGGCCTGATCCTGGAGACCCGGGATCAAGTCCCATGTCAGGCTCCCTGCATGGAGCCTGCTTCTTCCTCTGCCTGTGTCTCTGTCGTTCTGTCTCTCATTAATAATAAATAAATAAAATCTTTAAAAAAATTAGATTTCCCTAAATGAAATACCTGCAGGAGGTAAGAGTGAATCAAGCAAATATCTAGGAGAAATAATCACTCAAGTAGAACTGCAAGTTCAAAAGATAATGCCTGGAAGCTCATAGAACAACTAGCATGTTGTTTGCCATCATGGCCTTTGCCAAGGGAAAGCATAATAAGAGAAAAGTAAGAGAGGTCACAGGGCATCCTCAGTAACTTTTGGGTTTTCATTTGAGTCATATGGAAGGCATTGGATATTCTGAACAGGATCATGACATGACCCATCTTATATTTTAACAAGATGAATCTGCTCACTGGGATAGAAAGAGACTGCAATGAGGTCAAAGAGACCGGCGCTACAGCTTTTGCTATAATTCAATAGGAAGACAACAGTGGCATTGACTAGGGCGGTGGTTGTGGAGGCAATGAGAAACAAAGGAACTCAAATAACTTTGAAAGTGGAGCCAGAAGAATGTGCCAACTGATTGGATGTGAAGTGGGAGAGAAGTAGTCAAAGATGCTGCCAAGGTTTTCTGCCAGCTTGGGAAAGATGGAGTTGGAAGGATTAACGGGGATTGAAAGACAATGAAAGAGCAGGTTTTAGAGAGCATATGAGGGCATGAGGAGTTCAGAATTGGACATTGTATTAGTTTACAGAGAACTGCAAATAAGGCACCTTAAACAGTGTACACTTATTGTCGCACACCTCTGAAAGTCAGAAGTCTAATATCAAAGTGCCAGCAGAGTTGTTTCCTTCTGAGGGTTATGAGAGAAGGATCTAGTCCAGATCTCTCTTGTTGGCCTGTAGATAGCTGCCATTTCTGTGTGTCTCTTCACAGTATCTTCCCTCCTTGTCTGTTGCCGTGTGTCCTTTCTTAGAAGGACATCAGTCACATTGGACTGGGGCCCACCTTAGTGACTTCCCTTTAACTTAATTACTTCTATAAGGATCTTATCTCCAAATAAGGTCACATTTGTAAGAACTGGGTGTTAGGATGTCAAGATATGAACTTGAAGGGACACAATTCAAGCCATAATAGATATAATAAGATCTAGCTGACAAAATTCTGTGTTATCTGGGTCCTCTCTAGGTTCAGGGTTATTCATGAATTCTGGAAACAGAATGCCCCTAATAATGTCAAAATGCAATTCTCGAGGACAGGATTTGTTATTCTTTTTGTTTGATTGGTTGGTTTTGAATTTCACCCACCTTGTGTCTGGAATATAGTAAAAAATACTATCTGAAAAAAATTTAACTGCAGAGTATCTTGCTAATAGAGGTTTTTCCTACAAGCATATCTATAATCTTCCCTAACACGAATTATGATGGCAGACAAACACAGGATTAAATAATTCAGCTACACGGTTACATCACCAAAGACATTGGGCTGTTTATTTTTTGTTTCTGCCGTTCATCAGGTGTTGTTGTCACTCTCTGGCTGTCCCATCATCATCTTAAAGATGGCTGCTGCATCTCCAAACATTATATCCTCACACAACCATGACCAAAGAGAAGAAGGAGCATTACTTCTAGCAGGGCTTTTTGTTTTGTTTTTTGTTTTTGTTTCACCAGAAAGCCAAAATTTTCCCAGAAAATTTATAGGCAAGAGCAGCCTTCCTTTCAGTGATTTAGGACTGTATCCTATGCTCTACTTTGTAGGGGAGACAAGAAATTAGGTGTCTTGTAGTCTCCACCTTTCACAAGGGCAGGACTGCCCTCAAATTATAAGGAGGATCAGGACAATGTTTTAAAAGATAAATCCTCAGTAAGTGTTTAATGGGTGAATAATGCATAATCCTGCTGATGGAAAGTCAGTGCTGTCAGTGGTTGCTCACTATTTTCTGGGAGCAAACTCTAGACTCCAAAAGATATTTCCTTTAATGTTAGACATTTGACTTTATAATTTCCAATCAAAGAAGAAGTACTGTATGTACTACCTTCAATTTACTTCGATTTTCAATTTAGAATTTTTGGGGAAAAGATAGCATAGGCAGAAAATCAAAAATAAGACAAGACGTCATACAGCAAACAGAAAATGTGACTAGAAACCCTACTATCATAATCCCTCTAATTAGTCACTACCATCTGAAAGGTAATTGTTAGTCAATGGGTAATATTGAAAGCAATTGATGAAAATTTTATGAGAAGGAAAACTTATTTACAGCATGAGTGTCCTGAGAAGTGTTGTTATCAGAAGTCCTCCAGGTAAGAAACCAAATCAGTTGCCTTAAGGATTTCTTCTTAGGTTTTACAGAATGTTCAATCTGTCCCACTCAGCACTGAATCATCTTAGCACTGTTATTGACTTAACCACTTACTATATCTATATTTCTTTTCCCACTGAATAGAAGCTCTTTGAGGCCAAAGGATACATCTTTCACAGCAACATGTCAACCAGGGATGATTTTTCCCCTTGGGAGATATTTAGAAAAATCTGGAGACAATTTTGGTTGGTTCCAGGGTGAGGAGATGCTATTAGCATCTAATGAGTAGAGTACAATGATGCTAATAAATATCCCTCCAAAGCACAAGTTGGCTCCCTCCACCACCAACAACAAAGAACTAAATCATAAGCTTAGAAATGCTGAAGTTGAGAAACAGTTTTTTACAGTAATCCTTAAAATTCATCCTTTAATATTATAGGCATTTGATTGTGCCAATTCTTATAACTAAGGATTAGCTGTCAGTAAGCATTAATATCTTACTTTGACACTTGCTAGTATGAACTGTTTAGGCTCAACAGATTCCTCTGTGTATGGAAATTCCAGTGTTCCCCAAGAATGTGTAACCTTCTGCGTAACTCAGATCTAAGCTGATGGTAGATGTCCTGGAAATATCTGCTGAACAGAATTGAAATTAATTTGATGTTCAAACTAATAAAATAATCTGTGGGCCCTTGCAAATATTTCTGCTAGTGTTTCTACCTAGCTGAAAGGACTCGCACTGAATGCAAAACTCTGTTCTGAAGTTCTCACGGAAGTGCTTTTAAAAACTGTTAAATGATTGCAAATGACATATCTATTTCAGTTTCAGTGAGAACATCTGAGAGAGATAACAAAGTGGTTTGAAGCAATTTCCACCAACAATTTGAGGAAATTAGAAAAGACGCCAGAAAACCATACTGCCACAGAGGGAGCTGAAATGCATGGCTTGCCTGAGAGACCAGGAAAGAGAAAGTGCTGTGGTCTTGCTGTTGTAAAGACTCTTCAGTGATCAACACTTTATGCTCTAAGTTCCACAGAAACAGCTTTAGACATCTCATTCAGACCAAGGGCCCACCTGGCCTTTTTAAATTTCCAGTAGAGTATGTTAAGAGGGATTTGTGTGAGTAAGTATCCTGTTACACTTTTTGGTAGGTTGTTTCATTTGTTTGCGACTTTCTTAAATTGTGAAAGAAAGAAGAAAAAAAAAAGAGAGAGAGAGGAGATACAAGTAGGGCTTTTCTCCATTATGTTCAAGTGTTTGGCCAGAAGCTCCTCCGAGATTCTGTGATAGCTCATTTATAATATGGTGCAATTGGATCATCATTATACTTACATACCATCTGTTCACTCCTCTAATTCTACTTTTTTACCCACTTGTTTCCATTTCAACTATTTTCATCTGAAGTGATACACATTTGCTAAGAAAATCCCAAGCATATTTGCTGTAGGAGGACTTCTGGACAAGTGGCTTTCAGAGTGTTGGAAGATAGAATTTCATTTAGCACACATTTATTTATTTCATTTAGAGCTAGGTTTTTTGAGGCCCTATATTTGGGAAGTTCATTAAACTGCACATTTCACAGTTTTGCTGTTCTTTTCTCTTTAACGATGCTATTTGGATTCAGGCACACGTTCAGGAGAGTTGGAATGGAGCCAGTTTGTGAAATTTGGTATCTGAATTTCTAATCATTGTAGATTATGAATTCTGTCCCACACATCACATTCTGTCCTCTGTTACACGTGTTATCCTTGTTGAGCCCCCTTGCCACTGCTGATCTTTCTCAAACAACTTCCAAATTAAAAAAAAAATAAGACTATAAAACATAACTATCTAGTCATTCCTTCTGGTACAAATCCTTTCCACCACTCTTCAAGAAAATCATTAGTGCTGCTGTGTTTTCCAGTTGAGACTAATATTTCTTTCTACTGCATTCAAGAATAGTGAAGTTGAAAAACTCTAGTGTTAAGCATTGAATATATTGTACTACCTGACAATTGATCAGGTGACAAGCATGACAGAGATTAAGGCAATGCATTGCATTCCACATATTTGTGCTTAGATTTATGTACCTAAGAGTTTTAGGAGATAGGTATTAGTATTTTCACTATTTTAATAAATAACAATAATATTGAGGTTTGATGATAGTCAAGAATTCAGCAAATTTTCACAGCTAGTAAATATTGGAGCTAGAGAGAAACTAGGTTTTTCTAACTTCAAGACCACATTCCTAGCAACAAAGTAAATTCTAATTGGCTCAAGTGGTACAAGGTTTTCTGCAGTGACACCATCACTATCTCAAGGAATCCACCCCTCACAATGAGACTAATCCTGTCTCTCTCCCGTTACACAAAAGGGCAAGCATATCCATTCTCATGAGAATGAAATCCAGTTGGTAAGGGGGAAAGTCCTTAAGTCAAGAATGAACATGATAAAATAGCTGCTGAGTCACGTTATACGACTAAAAAACTAAATTCAAAATACTGAGGTCATAGATTCCTCTTCAGGCAAACTAGTAGGTCCCAAAATAGACCTTAAAATTCTGTACTTGTTTTCTGAAGCTATCAGTTAAATTAGAATTAAATGCTAGTAGACACAAACATCAGCATATCTCTATACACTAACGGTGAACAATTTAAAACAATTGTTCCAATTTCAATTGGAAATTAAGAAAACAATTCAATTTACAATAACATTAGGAGAAATAAAGTTCTTTTTTATTTATTTATTTTTTTAACTTTGGCTGGGGGTGGGGGGGTGAGTGGCAGAAGGAGGAGAGAGAGAAATCTTAAGCAGGCTATATGCCCAGTACAGAGCCCAACAGAGGACTTGATCTCATGATCCTGAGATCATGATCTGATCCAAAATCAAGAGATGGACTCATAACCAACTGAGCCCCTCAGGTGCCCCAAGAATAAAAGTCTTCAGAATAAACTGAACCAAGGAGACAAAAGACTCATATACTTAAAACTACAAAACAATTGCTGAAAGAAATTAAAGAAGATGCAAATAAACGGAAAGACATCCCATGTTCATGGATTGGAAAACATAATATTGTTTAGATGTGAATACAATCCAAAGTGACCTACAGATTTATTTTTTTAAAAAAGATATTATTTATTTATTCATGAGACATACAGAGAGAGACAGAGACAGAGACACAGGCAGAGGGAGAAGCAGGCTCCATGCAGGGAGCCTGACGTGGGACTCGATCTCAGGACTCCCAGGATCATGCCCTGGGCTGAAGGTGGCGCGAAACCGCTGAGCTACCTGGGCTGCCCCCAAAGTGAACTACAGATTTAAAACAACACCTGTCAAAATCCCAATGATATCTCTTGCAGAAATAGAAAAATCTATTGTAAAACTCATGGAATAAACAACCTTGAAATAGAACAAAGTTGAAACTATCACACTTGTTGATTTCAAAATTTGAAACTATCACACTTTTGATTTCAAAACTTATTTACCAAACCACAGTTATCAAAACAATGTGTAGCACTACCATAAAGACAAACATCACCAAAGAAATAGAAAAAAAAATGTCCTAGAAATAAATCCTCACATGTATGGCCAAATTATTTTTGACAAGGGTCCCAAGGCCATCCAATGGGACAAGGCACAGTCTTTTTACTAAATGATGTTGAAAAATGGATATCCACATGCAAAAAAAAATTAAGTTGGACCTTTACCTTACACTGTATACAATTATCAGCTCAAAATAGATAAAACAGCTAAATGTAATAGCTAAAACTGTAAGTTCCTTAGAAGAAAAGATAGGGGAGAATATTCATATTGTTGGATATGACAATAATTTCTGGGATAGGATACCAAAAGCATAAACAAAAAAACATAAAAATAGCTAAATTAGACTATGTCAAACTTTAAAACTGTGCATCAAAGGACACAATCAACAGGGTGAAAAAGGTAATCCATGGAAAGAAAGAAAACATTTTCAAGTCATGTATCTGTGATAAGTGATCAATATCCAGAATATGTAAAGAACTCCTACTAGTCAAGAACAACAACAACAACAACAAAAAAAAAAAAAACAAATAACCTGACTTTAAAGTTGGAAAAGGACTTAAACAGACATTCCTTCAAAACAAATATACAAATATCCAGTAAATATATGAAACAATGCTCAATATCACTAATCATCAGCACAATGCAAAACAAAACCACAATATCATCTCATATCTGTGAGGATGGCTACTATCAAATAACAAAATAAGACAGAAAATAACAAGTTTGTCAAGATGTACAGAAATTGCAGCCCTTGTGCACTATTGATATATATTTAAAATGGTATTGTTTTTGTTTTTGTTTTTATAAAATGGTGTAGCCTCTATAGAAGCCAGTATGGCAGTTCTTAAAAAGAAAACCAGAAATAGAAGTATCACATAATTCAGCAAATTCACTTTTGATCATATATCCAAATAAATTGAAAGTTGGCTCTGAAAGAGAAATGTATACACTCATGTTCATAGCAGCATTGTTCACAATAGCCAAAAGGTGGAAGTAACCGAAGGGCCCACTGATGAACAAATAGATAAGCAAAATGTGGCATGTATATGTATACATACAATGTATGTCTTTGATCTTAACAAAGAAGAAAATTCCAACACATGCTACAACATAGATGAATCTTGAGGATATTAATGCTAAGTGAAAGAAACTAGTCACTAAAAGATAAATATTATATGATACCATTGACATGAAATTTATGGAAACTAGCATAGTCAAATTCATAGAAGCAAGAACTAGAATGGTGGCTTCTAGGGGCTGGTTAGAGAAGATAGAGAAGAAAGAGTAGTTGTTTCATGGGTATAAAGTTTCAGTTTTGCAAAATGAAAAGTTCTGGAGATCGGTTGCACAACAGGTTGAATATACCTAATTCTACTGTACTATATACTTAACAATGGTTAAAATGGTATGTTGTATGTGTACTTTACCACAATTAAAAATGCTTTTGGAGAGACAAAGTACTTCCTTACCTCCCAAAGAAACTGCCACCCACAATGATGGGGATATGTCAAAGGGTTACAAGAGGCACCTGAAAGAGCTCAAATTGCAAGAAAGTAAGTAACAAAGTAAATATAGTGGTATTGGACTCTAACCCAAAGTATAAAATAAGTATTCATGATTTCATAGTAAAGGTGAAATGTCTACATAAATTATTTAAAATTCTTCTGTCCAGGAGATTTGTCTATTCTTCCCTACCTCCCTCCTTTAGTTAGTTAGTTAGTTAGTTAGTTAGTTAGTTAGTTAGTTAGTTAGTTATTTTATGACCTTAAGAATTTTGAGGTATATTGTTTAAGTATTTTGTAGAAAGTCTTTTAATTAGAATTTCTCTGATATTTTCTTCATGACTAGATTGGGATAATGGGGTTCAAGGAAGAAAAACCATAGATATAAAGTGCCATTCCCATTACATCATATCAAGGGTACATACCACCAAGATTTATAACTTTTGATGTTGACCTTGTTCATCTGGCTTGAGGTATATTTGTTAGGTTTCTCCACTATAAAATCATTCTTTATATGTAGGGGCAAGCTATAAAATATCTGAGTAGTAGGCCTCAAAACTATCAATGCCACCAAAAACAAAGAAAGTCAGAAACTCACAACTAAGAGGAACATAAGGAAACATGACAATGAAATATGATATGATATTTTGAGTGGAATTCTGGGACAGAAGGAAGGCATTGGGTAAAAACTAAGGAGATATGAATAAACTATCCATTTAGTAATAATTTATCATCTTTGGTTAATTAATTATGACAAATATTCTATACTGAGATATCAATAAAGGAAATAAGATATAGGATATGCAGAAACTCAACCTTCACTTTAATTCTGCTAATCCAAAACTGTTCTGAAATAAAGTTTATTTAAAGAAAGAAAGAAAGAAAGAAAGAAAGAAAGAAAGAAAAAAGGAAGAAAAAAGAAGTGTAGTTGAAATGCAAGGAAAGGCAAACATCACTATTGCATTTAAATAATATTCACTCATCATCTCCTGCCGTCTCCCTCACCATTTTGCCTACTGACCTCCTCCCAGATTCAGACTGAAGGGACATTTGGAATAGAAAAAAATAAGTGGAAGAAAAAGAAAAGACATAAAAAGGGATTTAATATTTTAAAAGAGAAGAAAAAGAACTAAAACTGAAATAATACACTTAAAGATCATGGTGAGTATATGATTAAAAAGATATTTAAATCATCCTTGGCCACATATTAAAGCCTCCATGAGTTTGTAAGATATACAAAAAGATAGCCATCCCTGCTGTATAGAGCTATTTGATAAGAATCAGCATGTTCAGCAGCCTTTACACATGATTACAGCTCCACAGAAAAGTAAGGCAAAAGTTGAATTTAAGCCTAGCGGCCCTGGACAATCTCTGCGGTCAGAACCATGAGAAGTAGGCTAAAGCAATTCTCTTCCTCCGTCAAGCCAACAGCCCCAACAACCCATAATATGCCGCCTGCTTTCTACAAGCTGTAATATGATGGGGGTTTGATCAGAGTATCAAGCACCTCTGCTATCTAGTTGTCAATCTTTGGTAATCCAAAGGGATGTCAAACACGTAACAACTACCAAAACATTTTCAAGGTCAGCTAATGGTCTGTCAGTTTGCAAAAGCCATAAGGACCGTATCAGTGAGCATTTCTCTTCTCCCCATCTCAAGAAACAGCTGCTTTTCCATTTGCCTGGCGTCTTGCCAAAGAAACAGGACAGTTAACACAGAGCTGTCAATAATCCGTAGGAGCTGGACTTGATAAAGTAATCAGGAGGGGATATCATTTAATCAAGGTCTTTGAAACAGGGAGAAGCAATTGGGATTGCTAATCAGGTAATTGCAGGGGGAATTTCTCAGAAATAATTTGTATTGAACTAATGGAACACCAAGTCCAGCCTACAATCGGGAGGAAGGATTTTTCATGCTGGTGTCATCTTTACTATGATTGCTAATCTTTGTGCAGTGTGCAAATGAGAAGGGAATCCATTCTTCCATGGCACTTGATTCCTTAAATGTCACATTTCTGGCTTGTGCAAGTCACAGATATTGACTACACTGTCTCTGGAGAAAACAGACTTTGCTGAAGCTTTGAAAGAAAATATGGACACAGTAGATCACATTCAAAGTCACTTCCATATTGACCTCATTATATCCAAATATATGATTATGAATTGCATGAGCTTCTATTCCGACAGGGAATTTAACATCCTGTGGATTTTTCTCAAAAATTCTGAGGAAGAGCCTTAAGTGGAACGCTCTTGAGTCATTTGATCCACAAAAGAACTCCAACAGGGTTCAAGGCAATGTAAAAATTAAAAATAATCTAACAGGAAATACTTCTGAATTATGCTCCATAAACTGACTCACATGATTTGTCAAAACTGCATGTAATTGTTTACAACCTTTTCATTATTACAAAGATAAATCAAGGTAAATTCTACTGCTCCATAGAACATAGCAAGATGAAAAACGAACTAAAAATCAGCTAGAATATGAAATAATACAATACATTAGCAGTCCGAATGATTAAGGAAATTTGCCTTTTCATTTATTCATTCATTTCACTGAAAAATATTGAAAAACTTTCTCTGTACTAGAAAGATTATAGAATTTTCCTTCGTTCAATTTTTTGTGGATATTTTATAATAGTTGCTTTTACTCTACCATTTCCTACTTTGACTATGTTTTGCCTTTCTTGATGCATATTGGAATTATTATAAATGTGGAACAAGAGACCATTCAATGAAAGATCGATCACCATTTGCTAGTTACGTGCTTTGAGACAATTTAAAGTTCTGGTTATCTATTTTGTCCTTGTAAAATTGAGTTGAGAACAAATACACAAACTTTCGTTGTTTATGACATAAAGTGCTTAGCCCACTGCGTAGAATGTAGTAATCACTTCATAAATGACAGCTATTAATAGCTCTCCTATCTTTGATTTGTCTTATTTCTTCCAAAGTTGTGCTTCAGAAAACTTCAATCCTTTCTTTAAATAAAAGAGAGCATTAGTTAAGAATGTCTTTGTCCTTTGACAGATGCCAGTCCTAATTGCACAACTTGATATGACCTAGACAGGATTCTATTAATCTGTACAAATGTGACAGAGACAAAATTATTTAATATGCAAGTTTTCTTAGCTTTGAACTATCTCTGCCCTGCCATTCCATCTGTCAAGGGGAATCTCATATTTGCTCATCACACCCCTTCCTCCTACCCTCAGCCTTCACTCTTTGAAGAAGAATTAAGTCTGGTTAGTTTTTAAAGTCATGGAGGTTAACTAGACTTCTCAATGGTGGTCACTTTGCAATAAACACAAATATTAAAGCATTATGTAATATAATATCATACGTCAATTACACTTCAATAAGAAATAATCATGTGATGCAGACTTAGGAGCACAGAAAGGACTGGAAACTAAAAATGAAAAAGTAAGAAAAAGAAAAGTAAGTCAAAGAAATGGGAAAAGAGGAGACATATAGTATATATGTAAGGTTATTAGTAAAAGAAACACTGATGATGGACAGGAGGACACTGAAGAAGCCTCTGGGCTTCAGAGAACAGAACAGAGGAGAAAGGATTTTAAGAAGTTGTGTTTGGGATGGTATCTTGAATCCACTTTAAAATTCTTTGAAAAATAAGTAAAAGTTGGCACTAATTTGTAATAGTATTGGTCATTAGACATGATTCTTTCAGACAGCATGCTGCCAATCCAGCCATGTGGCATCTTGGATTTTATTTGGTTTACAGGAAAATCCTCACTCCTTTTTTTCTTTTCTACTTAAGCTGGTTATCATCAGAAAAAGCTATTATAATGGTGCTCAAAGAAAACTAAATAGAACCACAACAATAGCTGTTAATTGGGTGGGAAGCAAAAGATTGTGGTTATCACGCAAGATGAATGTCAGTAATATCCTGTGTTATTCTGCGATTCAGAGACACGGAGTCCTTGATGCCAAATTTTGCTGTTATGCTGGAGTTCGTGTCCTATTCTTCCAGGGTCCTAATTGCCCATAGACTTAAAAAAAGGGGGAGGTTAAGTTCCTCTTCAAAAACTCATCTATTTATTAATAACTCTGGAGACAGCTACCGGCTCGTTAACGTCTAAATAGGTATTAACAATTTTGTGATGATGGTCGGGAAATTTTAGGAAATACATGGAATTAGAAGATAACTTCTTTTAAAAAAAATCTCCAAATATATCAGAAATAAAAAGTTTTAAGTGCCCATTGCTCTTTTTCAGACAGATTACTGGTCTAAAGCAAGGCGATTTACCTCTATAAATTTCTTTCTTTCTTTTTCTTTTTCTTTCTTTTTCTTTCTTTCTTTTCTTTCTTTCTTTCTTTCTTTCTTTCTTTCTTTCTTTCTTTCTTTCTTCTTTATTTCTTATTAAGAACACTCCTATTATGTTTCAGAAAGCCCTGTGGAACATTAAAGTCTAGATAATAGTGCATATTACTCTTGCCCATTTACTTGTATATGCTGAGATTATCAAAAGGATAGTAAATTTCATTTAAAAATAAATATTAAAATAGACAAAGTATTGAGGAGGGGGATAAAAGAAGTATAATGAGTTAGGGTTAGGTTTAGGGTTAGGGTTAGGATTAGGAGTTAGGGTTAGGGTTTAGGGTTAGGGTTATCTAACAATAAATATGAAAATAGACAAAGTATTCAGAAGGGGGAAAAAGTATAATGAGAGGGACTTTACTAGCTATTTATGGTTAACGCAATCAGGTGTCAAAACATATTATGAATCCACAGTAATTTCAAAGGTGCAATAATAGCACAGAAACAGGCAAAACAAAGAACAAAGGCAAACTCTATTGTACAAGAATGATGACACTTGAAAACAGTGGAAGAAAAATGGTTAGATGGTCCTGAAATAACTAAGTCAATACTGGCCAATAAATAAATAAATAAATAAATAAACTTAATTTCTTCCTCATGCTTTTAACTACAAATAACTTTTGGAAAACAAAATAAAATATACGTTCATAAAATTATAGAAGAAAATAGTTTTCTTTCAGAATTGAAACTATAAAGGGCAATATTGACATATTTCACTACCTAAAAATGTTGTTTCCTTATTTTTTGTAGTTTCCTTATTTTGAAAGGCATTTTAAATTAATGAAAAAATTAATGCCTTATTAAGTACGTTGTAATGGCACAAATGGCTATTCATGTGGGGAAGAAGATGAACTCATCCTTACCTCACTCCTTATCACAAATAAAAATATGCCCAAATGGATCAAACTTGTAATTGAAAAAAAAAAGCCATGAACTAAAGAAAGTACAATTTTACACTTCTATAATCTTAAAGTGAGACAAAATTTGTATGGCTAGTACCAATGGAGATGCCATAAAAGATATTTTTTGTGTAAAGAACATTTTCTATTGTAAAATTATATGAGATATTGAAAGATAAGTGATAATCTGGGGGAAGAATTTCCAATCTGTGTACAAATAATCACTAACATTAATATAGAAGCACTCTTATAAATGAGAAAGAAAAGGTAAACACCCTCCTCAGTGGGGAGTCTGCTTCTCCCTCTGCTGCTCCCCTGCTTATACTCTCTCTCTCTCTCAAATTAATAATAAAATCTTTAAAAAACATCCTCCTTACCAGATATTGTATATATAAATGATTCTATTTTATATTGGTAGCGGCAATAAAATTTACTACAATTTTTCTATCAGGCAGTTTAGCAATCCATATCAATACTTTAACTGTTTGTATTTTTTGACTTAGCAGTTCCACTTTTAGGAATTTATTACAAAGAGATAATGAGATAAATATATGCATTTATATACAAATATATTTAAAGCATGTATAACATCAAGATGTTCATAATAGCAGCTATAATGGGCATTCATAATAGACTGATCAAATTTATAATGGTATATCATCAAAATACCATTTAGCTAATAAGAATTATAAGAATTATTTAGGAAATCCATATTCATTGATGTGAAAAATTCTATATAATATTTTAAATGAATAACGTATGTTGTTGAACATTATATATGGTATGGTTCCATTCTATTATAATTTTAATAATAGTATGTGGTATCAATAGAATATGCAGATGAATTCATATGCAAATCAGCACAATTAAACATGAGAATTCATAACTAAATATTAACTGTGCTTATTCATGAGAACACAAATAATTTTCATTTTCTTCCTTATATTTTTGGTATTCTCAAATCATTTTAATGAGCATGTACTACCACTCTGTAACTAGAGAACAATACCCATTGTTTTATGTAAAACAAGTAATCATGCATTGGGCAATATTTACAGTTCATTAGCTTATATCTTAGACACTGGTTTGTTTGGGACCTGGTTTTTCTTAGCCAAGTCACTTGAATTGATAATACATTATTTAATTATGTTAGTTTCACTTCAATTATGTAAAGGTGTTACACTTCCTTATTTCTCTTTTCATGTAATAAAATTTGTGACTTTACAAAAAATAAAGAGGAGTTAATTTCCAAAGTTGCCAACACACTTCTAAAAACGATGCTTCTACTTTTCCCTTTTATACTAAACACCCATACTGGATTTCCTTCATTCTTCTCTTCCCTCCTTCTCAGAAAAAAAGGATCACCACCAATTTCTCTCCTATTACACAGACAACATTATTCCAAACATTAGCAGTCTCACTTTTATCTGGAGTTGGATTCATCAATTTTGTACACTTAATTATTTTTAAATTTTTTTTTTAAGTACGAGTCTAGGTTCTACAGAACATATAGCCTTTGGCCTATATCAAACAAGTTGCTCTGAACTAGACTATGTAGTTCAGTGCCACTGTGCTTCAGATAAAAACCTCAAGGCCTGGAAAGGCGCAGTGAACTTCTATGGCTCACCCAGCTTGTTAACGACAGTTAACAGAGCCAGAACTTGACCCTGACATGGCTCCACTCTCATACAGCTGACCTGCCACACTTAGCACAGATAATGAAATCCTTCAAGGAAAGCCATCTTAAAAAGTCCCTTTGCTTTATAGATAGAAAAGCTAAAACCCAAAGAAATAACTAGTTGGTAGCTTAGAGTCAATCTGACAGTACCACGATCTCACCTTCTTTTTTCACCAAACACACAGAGAAGTTGTGTATAAATTAGAGAAGAAGTTCAGTGTGGTGCAATGGAGCCCAGGTATGTCCTGTGGAACACTGAATCCAGGTAACAAATTTCTCTGGAAAATTCTGAAAATTGTGTTCTGCCCTTTGAGAGACTCACAGAGCTCATCGGTGCATTAAATGAAGGCCCTGTAAAGTTCTGCTGCACATGAACATATTATACATTGTATAATCCAGAGTTTTCCAAATGTATATGTCCATGAGACCCTTTGTTGAATTGTACAAATAGTGTTTCATTGGACATCTAGTGATATTTCTAGTTGAGAGTGGAGAGACCTGCCAGTCTCATGTCTGCCAATCTCTGCATAAGTTCCCCTGGGAAAATAATTTAATTTTCTTCATGCATGACTAGAAGGGATGGAGGGAAACAAACACATTCTAAAGTTTCTCTCATTATTGTGTCATGTAGTCTCATCTGTTGTACATATTCTAGACATCGAACATGCATATCTCCAAGATAAGCTTACCGTTCAAGATCCATAACAATATGTACTTAAATGTGTTTATGAAACATTTTTCAACATCTCCCCCTCTCTCTGCTCTCTCTTTCAATCCCTCTCTCTCTCCCTCCCCTTCCTACATCTCTCTTTCCTCTCCTGTTCTCTACCTTTCAGAAACATGTGATCTCCCATTTGTAAGGAAGCACATGAACAGTGTTCTCTAAATCAAAATCTGAAAGATGTGTATAGGAGCTGGCTGGAAGTGATATATGGACAAAATATAGTAGGTACTCAGTAACTACCCGAGGGATAAGTTTTAAGTGATCTTGTACACATCTCCCCTGCTGTGCTTTCTGAACTATCATTTCCAACATAGTTGTTTTTTGCTCAAGACCTTATAGTGTTAACTAAGGCGTACTGGCCACATCCTAAATCTTCAATCCAGTGTGTGTCTCTTGCCCAGGCTTCTCATAGTGGAGTTAGGGGGACTGAAGAGAAAGGATTTGGAGTTTCAAGTCAAACATTGAGGGTGACTCCCTGCTCAACCGGGAGCATGTAACCAGGAACACTGTTTCTGCAGTAGTTGGAATCATGCTTTCTGCCTTTTATGTTCCTTGTGGTGCCAGGTATGTAACAAAAGTTTAGTGACCTTATTTTTTAAGGTGATGCTAACTCCTTGTTATGGACTGAATTTTTTTGTCTCCTGCCGGAAAATTCATATGCCCCCCCCAACTCCCAAAGTAATGGTATTTGGGAGTGGGCTTTTCTGAAGGAATCAGATTTAGAGAAGGACATGAGGCTAAGGCCCTCGTGAAGGCATTAGTGTCCTTATAAGAAGAGGAAGAAACCAGAGCTCTTTCTCTCTTTCCACCTTGACAGAACACAGTGAGAAATTGGCCAGCCATCTGCAAACCAGGAAGAGGATCTGACCAGACAGCATCTGACTACACTGACATCCTGATTTTGACTTCTAGCCTCCAGAACTGTGAGCAAATAAATTTCTTTTGTTTAACCCGCCAGTCTATGTTATTTTGATATAGCAATCCTAGCTTAGCATGACACTCTTTTTATTTTATTATAAGAATCACTTGCAAAATCCTGGAAATTCTGGCCTTTACTGATTTCTCTGGCTCATTGCCTATTCTGCATCTCATCCTCTCTATTCCACACCCCATCCTCTGTCGACTACACTGGACTACTACTATCCTAAAGCATTTCTTCCCAATCTTTAATGCCCTAGGAACTGCCTAAGGGTCTTCTGAAAATGTGATTCTGCTCCAGTAGGTCTCAACTGGGGCCCAAGAGTCAGTATTTCTAACAAGCTGGTGATACTAAAGCTGATGCACTTTGAGTAGGAAGGTGGAATATGCATCACACTCTCTCTGGTCCTAGGCTCTTACATATGCTGTATTTTTGTGTGTTCTCCTATTTTTCACCATCTGCTTTACCCACATAACTCCTAGATTTCTGATTAGTAATCACTTGCTTCAGAACACCCCTCGAATATTCCCTGAGTTTTAGAAAAGGAAGGCTTTCTAGTACACATAAATCTCAAAATGTATAATGGCCCAAACAAAGAGAGGCTTAATTTTCACTTAGGTAATAATTTCAGCTCCTATATGAAATATCTCTGGTTAGCGTCCTCATGTGGTGATTCAGGGACAGAGACTTCTTCCATTCTGTGGCTTCCACAATCCCCATAGTCATCTGAACTGAGACAGTGGAGAACAAAGGAAATTGAAGATGCATGACAATTCTGTTCACATTCTATCGACTAAAATGCATACCTGTGGCCATATCTAACTGCAAAAGAGTTTGGGAAATGTGGATTAGTTGTGTCTGGGAAATGAATAGAGATCTTGGGAGTAGGGTAAGTTTCTGGCTTTCTCTGATAAGAGTGGTTTCCCATCCAGGGAGTTCTTATGATAAGGTATCCCAGATACCCTAATTGTACTTGTCATAAGACCCAGGGAGTGATAGATGGTTAATAAATCTGATATGATAAACTAGTTATTGAATGAATGCTGGAAGGTGCTATGATTTTGATCAATATGACACTTGAAATATCACTAGAATTCAGAAACCTAGTTTTTCATCTAGTATGTGGTAATGTAGATTGTTTTATCTCTGAGTTTCAGTGCCTTTAAATGTAAAGAGTGACAACAGTAACTACTTTTCCTATTTCCTAGAAGTCTATGAAGATCAAATGAAATACATATGCCATAGCTTTTATAACTATAAAGCAATTGTAAAAAAAATGTTATGTTATCTTACTATTTCTAATAATGGGCATAATATGTTCTAGTACCATTAGTAGAAGAATTTCTTTGACCCTATGAGCTAATCTTTGAGAACTAAATTGTGAAAGGATATTTTACATATACCACTTTAGCAATTGATAGGCAAAGCTTACACTAAACTTCTTATGTTATATTTAGTATTTGTGGAACCTCACAGGGTTGGTTAAGAGGATGACATGAGCTAAGTCATGTGAAGTCCTTAAAACAGCACCTGCAATAGTACGTGCTCAGTCAATGTTATTGTCATTAGGAGAACTAGCATGAGCTGAAAATTCTGAAGTGCAAAGCTAAGCAGTTTATATATTATCTTAGTTGTCGGAGCAACTTTACAATGTAAGTATCGTTATCCCATGTTATAGATTAGGATATCTGAGATTCGAATAAGTAAAATAACTTACTGATCCTAAACTCCAAATAAATATATTTCTTTACTCTTACATTGCTCATAAATAAATATTTTTCACAAACCAACAACCCATTCATCCAACCCACTCATAACCACCTGAATTCCATTATGATATATTTTTGTCCTGTACTCTAGTCTCTTCATAGCTCAGATGGTGATGAAAGCAGTTCAATTGATGATCACCATAATATTAAATATTAAATATATATATACAATAGATATTATAAATATATATATATACACCCAAAACAAATAACAGTACATGATAAACAACCTTCTAGCAATATAAGTACCATGCAGTAGGAGTACAGTAAAAGAAACAATTACTTCTGATTGATAATAAGGGAGTGTTTGCTCATAACTCCTGGGGCATCTGCTTACGCCCGGTCATATAAATATATTTTAATAAGTGGAAAATCCAGGAAAGGCATTTCAGGTTGGGAACACCATGAGTAAAGGTAAACAAATGCCTCCTTCAACTAAACATAAGGAATGGAAACATAAAGATAGAGAATTAGAAAGGAGGAAAAACTAGAATGTTAGGCTGGAAAAGTTGTCTAGGAAGAAATTGTTTAAAACAATAGAAATAGTCTCCTAGATGGCAACTTTAAATCTCTTGATAAGTCTAAAGATAAGGAGCCTATCAAATACTATACTGCCCTTTTACTGGCCTGCATATCCTTCTCATACAATCACACATTTATATCCAATTTAAACATTATCTCCAGCACATTACTAAAATGCCAATGTAGACACTTCACCTGGGGAAAATAAAATCACCAATATAGAACACCAGAGAAGGATCTCAGGAGCGCTTACATATCAAGGAAGGATATTGGAGGTACAACAACATGCACGACATACACTTGGCTCCTTGGGAAGAGGAATGTTCCCTGGATCATTAGGCTTAAGACTGAATGCAAAAGAGGGAAGTTGAAGGCTGTCAGCCCCTCAGGAGTGTTCCCTAGAGAGACAGGGACATGGAAAGGATAAGAAAGACATGCACACAGCTGTGAGACACTGAGTGTGTGTCATGGGGAGCAAGATCCAGTGGAGCTGTACTGAATAGCTACCAGATGTGCTCCTTTGTCAATGACCTCATATGAAAGAGCTCTACAGTGGATATGACAAGGCAACCTTTTTAGTGCTGAGAGGTTCATATGAGTTGAACCAAAAGAACCATCATCTTGAAAGAGATAATCTTTTCTTCTGGGGGGCAGTTATTCTCAAGAGAAGTGTAGGAACCATGTCATTAGCTTTGGAGATGTGAGCAGAAAGTGCAATATGGATTGAACCTTTTTTGTCACGAGTTTGGAGTCCCGAGGGCACCAGGGAAAAGAGAAATGTGGGCATAGATCTGGAGTACAAGTAATACATTATCCTACAGATCCAAAGACCATAGATTCCTGACATGCTCCCTTGTGAGAAATTAGAGAGCATGCAGTCTTTATGCCTTTCACACTTAGAGTAGTAAAAATTGCTTCCTACAAAGACTTGTAGAGATGGAATTCTCAACACTGGTTGAAGAGTTGATTGAAAGCCAGGCCTTAATTTTTCCCCTCACTAATATTGTTTAGAAATAGAGGCATCTCAATATTAAATATATTATAGTCTCCTCCTCCAAAAAAAAAAAAATCAACAGAATGAAGTGCCAAATTATTATATCTTGGAAAAACTGCCATTTGCAACATATGGTAAACAATTGCAAACTCAAAAACTGATGTTAACTCTATCAGCTGCAGTGCATACATTTGTTAGGATCAACATTGGTATATATTTATTTTAATCTTTCAGCACCACTGTATAAATATAGCCTGTCAATGTTACGACACACTTTATGCTGAATACCAACTAAAGCCCGACCTTTAGTTTGCTGACTGCATGAACCATGAATGCACCATAGCATTCCAAAGGACATAAGGATGTTAAATCTCCCCTACATTTTAAAGTTTAGATGGATTTAACTTCCCCTTCAACTTGTATTCATTCCAGCCATGCAGATTCTGTACAACCCAATGGAATGTGTGAGGAAAGGGGTCAAAGAGAGTGCATTGTAGTGAAAAAAGTACTGAATAAGCTGCAAGTTTCTCGATCTGGATTTTACCTTTCTCATTACCATTCGGGTTAACTCAGGCAATCACAACTTTGGGGAATTATTTCCTTTATTTGGAAAGTGAGAAAGGGAACACTCCACTAGTGGGTCAAAATTCAAATGTTAATGCCTTAAATTCTCAAGAAAACACAAGTGTAAGGGGTCCAAGGGAAAGGCCTAGAGAGGCTGAATTCTAATCGTTGTAGCAGAAGTGGGTCAGAATAGACATAAGGCATCAAACATGTGTTCCACTAGTTTCCAAAATACCCAGGATTAGATCATACTAATGATTTTCTCCTTCTCTAAAATCCTATGGCCATAAGATGATGCATTTCTAAGTCACTGACTCGTGAATTCACCCGATAACATAAGAATAGATCTTTATTGCAGAGAAGAGTGTGTCATTCATTTTTTGTATGTTTATTTTTAAATCTATATATTCAATGCCTAAAATAATATCCAAAATTTGGAAGTGGCTCTTTGTAAAGGAAATTCTAAATGGGATCTTCTTTTTTTTTTTTTAATCTTAACTTTGAGAAGAAATCAAAGCTCAGTCCCCGCTGCCTAGCTTGCAGATGCCATTCTGATTGCCCCTTTTAAGATGGTTTACTTACAAACCAAAAATTCTAATTTTATTTTAGCACTCTGGATGATGTTTGATCTTTACTTGAAACCTCTACAAGAGATCCACTGAGTGGAAGATTATTCTATGCAGTCTGAACATTACCAGGTTGCAGACGAGCCTAGCATTCTCTTTTCTGTTGATTCTACTTACCTTTGCCCTGAGGCCTGCAGCCCTCACAATAGCATCCTTTCCCCATTTGCCCATGAACACAATATCTACTGATTCATTTCTTTGATATCTATTAGTTGAGCACATACTGTGTGCCAGACATTGAGCTTCATCCTGGGATATAATGGCTCACAGAATACATGGTTTTTGCCCTCCAAGAACATGGACCCCAGGGGGCAAAACCAGAAAATAGGCACTGACACCAACATATAAATACCAGGAAAGTGAAACCACAGAGTGCTATGGGCACTCAGAGGAGAGTCATCTAACCTTCTTTTAATGAATCTGAGTAGGTTTTCAAAGGAAATGATCCCTAAAATGAAAACCAAGAGAAAAATGAAATTGAATTCACTGGAATGGAAGAAATCTTTCCAGGCAGCACAATCTAGGGCCTGAGGCTGTGGTAATATGCTATATTCAGAAATACAAGTATAATTTTGAGAGAAGTGTAGTGTTTGGGATATGGGGGTAAAAAAGGATGAGACAGGCAAAGCCTAACTCATATAGAGCCATTTAGATATAGCATGATAGAATCAGGTATACAGTGGAAAGATTCTACTTAGGATTCCAGGAGACTACTCATCACATATTCAATATCAGTTGTACATTTCCACAATAATGTCAAATAACAGATTATCCCAACTCTCAGTGGCTTAAAACAATTAATATGTATTTGGCTCATGAATCTTCAGGTGGATGAAGGCTGGATATTCTTTTCATCTCAGTTGGACCCAGTGACATATCTAGGAGTTAGCTGGTCATTAATTAGCTGTTCGAGGGTGGCTTTGGCTGGGGAGACTACATCGTGTGTCTCAACTCTGTCTGGGCATGTTCTTACAGGAAGGTAGAGGAATAAGAGGAGAAGCAGAAATGTGTAAGAGCTTTTTAAAGTCTCTACAAGAATCGTATCCACTAACATTCTTTTGTTCAGGGAAAAACAAGTGGCCAACTCACAACGAAGACAGTGGGGAAACAGACCCTACCTATTTCACAAGAGACACTACAACTCACATGACAAAGAGAATGGATAGAGGGATGACTTAAGAATGATGGCCACATGTTGTTCTGTATGTTGGTAAATTGAACACCAATAAAAATTAATTTATAAAAAAAAATAAAATTAGATTTGATAGGTAAAAAAAAAAAAAAAAAAAAAAAGAATGATGGCCACAAATGCCATCAACCAATCAGGCATACAATCCCTGCTGGGCTCTAGAATCTGTGCTTCCTAAGATGACAACTAATCTAAAAGATGACAATGACTTCATTGGATGAGATCACTCATGGTTTACTCATCCACACACCGCCACCAGCACATGCATGTCTTATGAAGCTACATGTTTTGTCTTCAGCATTTCTGAGACTGTGGGCCTACTTTTTCCTGAAAGTGTCAAGTAATGGTTGTACTTTGGGGTAAATCGGAGAAGGAGAAAAGGAAAGAGAAATGGACTGGAAATACATTCATACAAATAGTTGCTTTATAGCAAGCTTTAGAAAATCACTTCATGCAGTTAAACCTAAGTAAAAGTATATTCGCTGAGAGTAAATAATGTGCCAAACACTGTACTAAGTACTTTTACCAAGATTTTTTCAGCCTCTTTGTCTCTTTCTCTCTCTCCATCTCTCTGTCTGTCTGTGTGCCTCTCTCACACACAGAGAACAACACAAATTAGATAAGGGCTGTTGTCATATTATCCTTCTAATTTTACTATCAATAAAATTGAGAGTTAGTGACTTTATGTAACACATAACACCTGAATTTGAAACCTAGCAGTTTGATTCCAAAGCCTGTTTAAATAACATATGCCAAATTGTCTTATCCCAAAATGTTCTAAATCATTCCCTTAGAAAAGAGTATGTTTGAAAAGACATTTCCAAAGTCTATCTATTATACACTTTTCTTAAAAGTAAATGCCAAGACCCACGAACACTTTCTACAAATGAATAATGCAGTGAAAGCCTCAGAAATGTATAGATTGGTGTCGTAGAAAGTCTGCTTTCCTAACAAGTTTATCTTTGATCCGTGATTCATTTACATAGAGTTTGTCTGTGTGTCAATCCTCATGATTTGTGGCACTGCATATTTTAGAACCTGACATATGCATTCTTTTCACAAGCCACATTTACAGCAGCCTCCATTGTTTATGATAATGAAGAAAGCAAGTTGGTAATATAGAAAGCCCAATGTCTTTGCAGACCCCAGTAAAACATTTAGGCAAGCCTAACAATTACTCTACCCTCGTGTGTTCAGTAGACTGCCACGCTGACTGTTCCCATACCTGTAGATAAAATATTCATTCATTCGAGAGCATATCTATTGAACATCCACTCTGTCATGCACTGAGCTGAGTTTAAGAGATACAATGGGGAACAAGTCACAAATTTACAGTCAGGTAGGGGAGACAGACCAAAAAAATAAGCAAATAACTAGAATAATTATTATTTAAAACAAGACTCATAGAGATCAACCTAGACTGTATACTTAGATCTGTATGTATATAACAATCTTATATTAGAATGATTGGGGAAGTGCTTTCTAAAGTGGGAGCAATGGAGCTCACTCTAACAAGCTAAGAGGAATGGGAAGGCATATGTGCAAAGGATTACCTGTAATCAAAATGTTCAGGGAATGTAGAATCTGGGTTATTCCAATGTTCCAAAGATTAAGAGTTGACCAGGAAGCCACTTTTATATTTGCCTCTTTTGTGGAAATATAATAGCCCTCTTTCTTCCCTTGGTTACATATGCTCAATCATAATTAATTATTTTCTGGTTTATCAGGACCCTATAATTCCTAGCATCATTCCCATCCTCAGTCTGGGCTTCCTGCTATCTCCCGGTTTGAAGGAATCTCCAAAATGACCGGTTCTGCCTCCTCCCACCTGATGCTGGATATTGGCATAGATTAAAGGTATAATAGAGATGAGCAGAATCTCATCCTGGGCCATGGCATAGAAATTGTCAGGATGGCCAAAACCAATTTTTAATACAGGCTTTTAAAAAATATCCCCTTTTCTTTTAAAATTTGAGTTTATTTCTAAAAGTGAATTGAAAATCATAGTTACTTTAGTTTGGGTTAATTTGATAAATAGGATAAAATGACATTAACCTATATACTGATCAAATCTTTAACTGATAATTTATTAGTAACTAAAGCAGGGGAGTGGTTTGCACATTTTGCACATTTAGCCCAAACATTTACAAAAATCCATTATAACTTTTATCAAATTTTCCCATTCACTACAGTATGAATATAATCATATATAGTAATAGAGAGTACCAATTGAGTGAAAGGATAAGGACAAGTTGTAGGGAACATTTCATCCAATTTCCTTTATTCATCACTTTTTTTGGGACACGTGGGTGGCTCAGCGATTGAGTGTCAGCCTCAGGGTGCAATACTGGAGTCCCGGGATCCAGTCCCACATCGGGCTTCCTGCAGGGAGCCTGCTTCTCCCTCTGCCTATGTCTCTGTCTCTCTCTCTGTGTCTCTCATAAATAAATAAATAAAATCTTTAAATTTTTTTTTAAATTAACCTGTAGCCTATTTTTTAAAATTTCACCAATTTTACTTAGTTTCAGAGTACGCTAACCTGTACCAGTATGTCTTCTATTTAATCTGCATAATCTTAAAAATGGGGTTTAATGGATAATAATACCACACAAGAAGAGACATGCAAGCAAAGAAAGGAGAAGTGCAGCATGCAGAATTTTATCAATAAGCTACATGTAGGCTTGCTGAGAAAGTATACATGTTGTCTTGGATTGCTTCTATTTATGTCTCCATATCGTCTCCTAACTGTCATCCCACCTTGCCCTGGCTTTCTAACTGCACAGAATGCCTTCTGGTTGGGTTCTACCACTTAGAGGAGTTAATAGAAGACAAGAGAGAAGAAATGTGAGGGTAGGATTTTTCCTTCTAGGGTCTTCTTAGTTGTATCGCTCTACCAGAGGCTGTGACTACTCTCACAGAAGTCCTCTGTCATTCATCCCTCCCTCTGGGTCTTAGGCCAGCAAAGCTCTGAGGTAACTCACTCCAGAACACTGAACTAAGTTCCTTCATATTTGGCCCATATCTTTCTAAATAGTCCCTTCATAAAACCCTGCAAAAATGATTAGGGTAAATCTTTTATGTTTCAGTTCCCTTTCCAGGACATACCCTTATTTGATTCTCAAAATAACTCCTGAAGATTGGTCAAATAGTCATTGCTAGCTCCATTTTATAAGTCAGAAAAGTGAGTCTTAGAGGGATTAAGTCATCAGGCTACTGTCAACATACACACCCAGTACCCCTAAAGTCCAAAATGTGCTCACAGCTGCCTGTCTATGATGCTCAAATTAACAGGACATACATGTGTCTAAAGTCCCTCCTGATCATATATCAAAGAGTCAGTCATTTAAGGCCTTATTTTTATAAGGAGAATGAATGCAAATCTATAAATAGTATTTTGGGTAACTCCAAGTTAACCAGAATATTAAATTAATCATAACATGCTATCCTATGATTACTCTAGGAAACAGAAACCTACCTCACCTAGGAGATTATTCCTTTCAAAACTTCCTTTTAATTGATGTTCTGAAAATAAATTGATTCCCAAGGGAAGCTAGAAACAGGAGCACTTTGATTTTTTTTTCCTACTGCCAAAAAACCTACGAGATGAAATATGGGATACCAAGTCCAAACACCAGCAATGCCCAAATTCAAAGTTGATAGCTTGAAAGGTAGCCAGGGAAAACTGCCCTGGATGGGATTTTTCAGACAAACCACTAATGCACACTACCTCAATTATTTCTTTCTGTACTGTTTATCAGTACAAATGTTTATCAATATTTTACATAGAAAAATACTAGTTTATTTTTGCATGTAAATAAACATTAACTTTCATTCCTTTTTCTTTAAAAAATCAATATTATTAAAACTTTTTTTATTAGTAAAAATAAGTAACATAGAGAATTAAAAATATATTTCTTATTGTGAGACTTTTAGAAGCCAAGGATGACAGAGAATAGCTCTTCTTCTTCATCTTCCCATTCCCACCCAGGAGAACAGTGAATCACATGGCCTGGCCTCTCCTCCAGAGGAGTGAATGTATCATTCCCAGTGGCTGGCTAGAACAATTCATGTTCTCAGCCACAGAGGTTGATTCATGGGTGGGCTTGTTACTCATGCAAGGCCAAATCAGAATCTTCTGTGGGGAATTGATATTAATATTAATAGTATAAAAGTTTTTCACCTTCTGAGTTTTGACTCATATGGATCTTGTAATTCTGAAATGGCCCCTGGTCATTTTCACCATGTGACAAAACATGTCTGAGAATGGACTCAACACAAAGGCAAGCAGAGTAGAGAGAGATGGAGAGAGAGCATCCTGGTGGCCTCATCTAAGTATTTGAATTAAAGTCATAACGGAAACTAGCCAACCTGTATACTTCCCATATATGTGTGTCGCCACTTTTACCTCACATATCATTTTTGATAAATATGTAGGAATTTGTTGATTTCAACTGAAAGCGTCCTGAATAATTCAAGGTGCAGAGACAAGTATATTAAAATAGACATTCATTCACTGAACAATTGTGTATCCAGTGCCTACTATGGACAAAGCTTGAAAACTAGACCTGCCCAGTAGTGAATCAAGGGCTTAGGGAAGGACCCTAGGGGGAGGGATGCCAGCCAGGCAGAGGGAGCACGCTATTCAGAGAATATGACACATGCTGAATGGCAGTAGGATGTCAAAGAGGCTTATTCATTCAATTATTCAACACAGAGTTCTCAATACCCACCCACTCTGTGTTCTTGGCATGGAGGAGACAATAAAAAGGGAAAATAAAACATCACCCCTTCCTCTGTGGAGCTTTCTAACAAGGAGCAAAGATAGCAATCAAATAATCTCACAAAAAAATCAGTAGAATTACAATTGACAAGCTAGAGAAGCAAAGCACGTGGTGCTATGGAAATGTGAGGATGGGGATTTGACCCAGTGCAAGAGGTCAGAGAAGGTTATGGCTCATGACTTGGTGAAGATGTGTGGGAAGAGCATATAAGGAAGGAAAAATGAGTAGCATGAGTGAAAGAAGGCTGGCATTTCTTGAGCACCGAGCATGGGGGCCTAGAGAGTGTGAGATGAGCTTGAAAGTAAGAGGAGCATCACCTCCTGACCGTTCTAGATAGGGTGACCTGGGACAATACCATGTTACACTTGCTTTCCGTGGTATCCTTTCTCAAAAATATCCTAGATTGGATGTTAAATTCTATAGTTCTCTTTGTCAAAAACCAAATTTGGCCAACTGCAGCATGATATCACACAGTGGATGTTAAAACAGAAAAAGAACATTTGTGCAAAAACTGGTAAAACCCTAATAAAGTCTGAAGTTTAGTTAATTGTAATGCACCAATGCTAATTTGTTAATTATGACAAATACACCATGGTAAAGTATTAGCATTAAGGAAACCTGTGTGAAGGTATAGGAATTCTCTGTACTGTCTTTGCAACTTCCTTATATAAATTTTAAAGTATTTTAAAAGTCTATTGATCAAATAACAACAACAAAAAGTAGCCTAAAGGGGAAAAAAGTTATGGAGTTTTGTCTTCATCTAAGAAGGACAGAGAGATATAAAAAAGATTTGAGCATGTCAGGGTGGTGGGAAAGAGGAGAGCTATCAGAACAGCTTAGGTCCTTCTGGCTTTAGGAAGATCAAAATAGGTTTTATTTCTCAGGAGCCCAGGAAGAGATGATAGTACCTTTGGTTTGGAACGAAAAAGACAAGGCTATTTTGATGGTGGACTAAACGTGGGATTTGGGTGGATTGCATATGGGAGTGAGAGTCAAGGATGACCTTTAGGCATTTCAGGAGATCACACACAAGACCTGAGCTGTGAGTAGACCATCACAGGGAGATGGGAGGGGTATGACTTCCTAACATGGAGCTGGGGAGTAAGTACAGAAATTAAGTCCTTGTGAGAAGTGGCAAGAACCAGAGAATACCTCAATTTAAACATCACCAGATCACCCGGTGGCTAATCAGGACAACATGTCAGGTTCCTCAGAACAACTCACAGGCTCAGACACAATGCAAGGAGCCCAAAGGAATCCAACAGAAGTTCCATTCTTCAGATGGAAATCCAAAACCACAT
Source organism: Nyctereutes procyonoides (assembly GCF_905146905.1). NCBI lineage: Eukaryota > Metazoa > Chordata > Mammalia > Carnivora > Canidae > Nyctereutes > Nyctereutes procyonoides. The sequence continues at coordinate 45,849,668 of NW_026575133.1, read as the reverse complement.
TTGAATTTGCCACAGTAGAAACTTCCTGCAGTTTAATGATGATTTCCATTCTTTTGACCTCCTTCAAGAGCCCCTAATTACAGCCCAGCCTACCCCTCCACTTCCAACATGGGATGGGGCATACTTATCAGGGGGAGGCATAGCTTGGTGCCTGAGAGACTCTGGAGCCGCCCCAGACCTCGGGGGCCAGAACACGTGTGTGGCACGTAGCTGACAATATTGGTTGATGAAAAGAAAGGAATGAATGAATGAATGAAAAGAAAGGAATGAATGAAAGAAACATCCTGAGCCACAGTCTCCTCTCCTGTGAAGTCACCCCGATAATAGATAACTGATAGGGCTATACAGGCTTCAATTAGACTAGGATATTTAGTTCAGAGCTTAGGATCATGGAAAGCCCTAGAAAGACAATAGCCACATAATGAAAGAGGCAGAGACTTTCTTTAGAGTGTTTCTCTTTACAATGACCAGATATTTATTTACATTGCCCTTAGTTAGTAATCTAGTTACATATTAGCACTTTTAAGAATATACATAAGGCATGGGGATTTTATTACTCTTTGTGCGTAAGACCTCAGGTATATTATTTACCATTCACCATCATGTCTCAGGTACCCAGATACATTATACAGTTAATAAAACCTGACATAGAGCTTTCTTATTACTGCCTTTCTGTCCCCTACAGAGTGTGTCTTTTCAGGAAATTGAAACATCACCTCCTCCTCTTCTTTCTTCTCCTCTTCCTCTTTCCCCTTTCACCTTCCTCTCCCTCTCCCCCTGGCCGGGGATGTTTCCTTCTTCAATTACAGTGAAAGTAAGTGGGAAGCATTGGGTGTCTCTGTCCCCAAATGGGATTCACGTACTTCAGTTCATGTGCCCTATAACTGCCACAGCTTGCCCCAAGCACAGCGAAGGAATGAAATGCCCTTTGGGTGGGTTGTGCAGGAAGAAAAGCCTACCTGTTCCGGGAACAGCCGCATCCAGGAGAAACAGCTGCAGGAGGCTCTCAACGACCTGGCGTGGATAGAAAAGAAGACTTAGAGGCATAAATTCTTAGGGTGGTTTTAAAGCCAGTTAAGCTCTTAAATGGGGAGCCCAGTGGGTGGGTAGGTCTGTGATTTGTTGCTGCCAGGTAGGAATATGAGTTAAGCTTCTTGGAAGCTGGAACTCTGCTTAATTTACCTGTCAAATAGCCTGATAGATTTGTCCACAGAGTTTTTAAATAGAGGATAAAGCTTTTCAATCTGTGTGGCTCTACCCCACAGTGGGGAACATATCCATCACTTGCCCAGATCGAAGTGGCTAATTCAGGGCCCTTCTGTACCTTCCATGAATACTATATCTCTACTATGTAGATGCAGTTATTTGGAGTAAGATTTAAAGATTGCCCATTGCATATTCAGTTTGTTGGCCAATGGAAGCTCCAAGGAACCAAGGCAACAGCCACTTCTATTTGGCCTGCTGGCATGTCACCATCAAGGTGCTCACTTAGAGACCCAGAAGGACTCAGGGAGCAAGGGGAGATTACCTAGGAGCTTACCTAGGTGGAATGCTTAGCCTGGACCACGATTTCTTAGTTTTTCAATTTTCTTTGGCTCACTCTCCTAAGAGTTCTGTACATTCTTATCCTCTCAGTAGAAAACATACCTTTGGGGCAGGGATTAATAAATAGTAATTCTTAGAGATTCCTGGTCATCCCTCCCTTCCCCCATGAAATATAAGGTTAAAGAAACATTATTAATTCTAGGTGCAGACTTTTTATTAACTAGTAACACTTATATGATGTCTTTCCACAAAGACTGACGAATCCACTGTAAAATCATTAATAAATACTGAATGTGCCTATTTGATTCATGGTTTTATAGAAATGTAAGTGTAACGACTAACGTGAATTTATTTAACATTTGCCTTATCCTTCATTTGCCAGCAGTAACATATAATTCTATTTATCCCAGCAAAGTGAACTAAATACAAAACCTATCCCTTTAATTGAATATTTTTGTGTCTTTTAAAAACTGCTTATTTTTCCAATAATGGAAACATAACTGAATTCAGTGTCTTCTGATGGAAAATATATGGAGAAAAAAGCACTTATATTCATATAATCACTGATTTATTTTCTTTTAACATACACATGCAAAATGAGAATTCAAAGTGCTTTTTTCTTTTCTTTAAACAATAAATAAAGAGATTAAGGTACTCCTCACAAACTGTTTAAATTTTAAAAATCTTACTTTAATTAAAAATAGAAAGATCCCAGGTGCCTGACTGGCTCAGCTGCTTGAGCCTCTGACTCTTGGTTTCAGCTCAGGTCATGATCTCAGGGTCATGAGATCAAGCCCCACATTAGGCTTACCACTCAGTGGGCAGTATGCTTGAGTTTCTCCCCCTCTGCCTCTTCCCTCTTTCATGCATGCACTTGTGCATGCTCGCTCTCTCTCTCTGAAATAAATAAATGTCTTTAAACAATTAAAAATAAATAAAAAGGATATCTGTTCCAAGCTTCCAAGATAGCAATTTAATTTCAATTTCTTGTAGATTTTGCCTCCCCCAAACACTAATATACTCCAAAATATAAACATATATTCTTCATATAAAATAAGTATGAACAAAGATCAAATTTTTATTTCATCATTTTTTAACATGACACTAATTTTGGAAGTCATCATGGAGAAGACTAATGCCTTAAATTTAAAACTTTTATAGCACAACAAACTCCCCCTAAAACAAACAAACAAAGAAAAAGGCCCCAGAAAGATACTGGCAACTTGTGATAGGAAGTTAATATCTCTACTACACAAATTATTCCAACATATCAGGAAGAAAAAAAAAAAACCTAGGAATCACAATATAAAAATAGTATAGGAAGATGAAAAGACAATGCACCAACTGGCCAACATACTTCTGCAAAGATGTTTATACTCTTAGATAATAAAAAATAAGATAAATCAAGTTAAAATTCAGATTTGTAAAAATGTAAAAGAGTCATATCACATGATATTAGTATGCATGTGGGACGTCACTTACATGCATTTTTGATACAGGTGTAAATTTGCTGTTTCTGGAGAGTACTATAGAGAACTAAATTGAACATTTCACCTGTACGCACTGACACAGAAATTTCATTTATAGGAATCTATCCTTAAAATAAATATGTAGACAATATTCAAGGATGTTTAGTAACATATTGTTGAATACATCATGAGAAACAATGTAAAAATCCTTTAATTAAAAAATCCTTTAATAGTGATTTGGTTAATTAATTATGGTACTATATAATGATACAGGGGGATAATATGTAGCCATTTGAAATGTCATACATATATCATAGTTATTGAAACAGATATTTCTGTAGAGTTTTAACATTAAAAAAACTAAGAAATAGAATGTATTTCTTATGCTTTTAGAAATTCAAACTTGTACTTAATAAACATATCCAAGAACTCTAAAGAACATTGAGAGAAAACACCACAATCCAACTGCTTTTTGTTTGTATTATGGTCCAATCTGGAACATATATGCATAGTTATTTACATATGCAATTAGTATCCATTTCTTAAATACCTTATTCTAAATATATTTATATTTTTAGCAAGGACAGATTTTTTTTTTTTTTTACAAAGCAAGGACAGATTTTTAAAGGGAATTTTTATCTATTGCTTGTTTTATTTATTGCTTGTTTAATGTAAATCAAGAAAGGCTTTGGGATTTGCCCTATTTCATGAATCCATGATATTGAAGCCAGTTAACAACCTGCTGGCAGCTGCAGTCCCTCCTCAGCTCTGCCTCATGGTTTGAGATTCCTGCATTAGGTCTCTGGGCTTTCTCCTGGATAGCCTCTTTCTGTCCTGCCCCTCAGCCCCAAGGCTGCACTTCAGCTCACTCCTCCAGTATACTGCCATTTGCATGGTGAAAGTAATATTCTCACAAAGGGCGAGGATTTGGGGGTGTTAGGAGATCTTTATTAGCGGGGAAAGCTGTTCATTTCCTAGGAAGGGAAAACCTCATGATGCAAAAAGCTTGTTTTCTGCAAAGTTTTTCCAAATAAAACAATAAATTAGATGTTATATTTAAAATGTAGAAACTTGTGTTTCTCATGCAATTTCAATGAGCTGCATTTGTCTAGTGAGCACCCAGTTGAGATTAATGATATCCATCGGTTACCATAATAGTAAATTCTCTCTTACTATTAGTAAAAGAACTTTTAGAATGCATATTTTTTTTCATTTACTAGCTTTATAAAATAAATTGAAATGTAAGAAAACATTTAAGTTACACAAATAAACACTGCTATATGCAGAAGAATGAAGATGTTCCTAAAATTGAACCATAGAGATATATTTGGCACCACAATTTTAGAGCTCATCATGTTCCCTGACCAAGAAATTTAAATCTGAATTTGACATATGAAGAGATAATGATCTGAGGCATCAGTGTAAAATATGTACACTGTGTAGAGATTACACAAAACGAAGATATGTAGAAGCTGAGGATCACCTGTATAAATGCTAGAGAGAAGCTCATTTTTGATAATGCCAGGTGAATCTTGGCTCCCTGCTTATTTCCTCTTGGGTGTACCTGACAATTATGAGTAATCAATTTATCCTTCCCAGGGGTATTTTAATACTGATAACTTTAGCATAAATTAAGTTGTTTAATCTTAGTGTAACTTCCATATTTTGGAAATGTGGGTAATAACCTAGTTTTTAAATTGTTGTAAGAATCAGGGGCACCTGGGTGGCTCAGTCAGTTAAGCGTCTGCCTTTGGCTTAGGTCATAATCCCATGGTCCTGGGAGGCAGCCCCATGTCGGGCTCCCTGTTCAGTGGAGGGCATGCTTCTCCCTCTCCCTCTGCTGTTCCCCTGCTTGTGCCCTCTGAATTACTGTCTCTGTCAAAACAATAAATAAAATATTTTTTAAAATAAAAATAAATTGTTGTAAGGATCAAATGACTGAGACAACATAGTACTATGTCTGGGATGTGCTCAACAAATGATGACTATTATCAATGAGTCATTACTTGTGAAAATTGTGGCGCCTTGAGAAGTCTAAAAATGACTTTCCAACAGACTACCTTACACAAGAACAAACTCCTAAGATTCTCCTTAATATAATCTAGTGCCCTTACCCCTATGTAAGGACATAGGTTGTTTCTCAACCTCATAGGAATAGTAATGTGAAAGATACTTGCTAAAATATTGTAGATGTGGTCATGATCCCTATTTTTAAAATACTGGTTTCAGGTACGTTCTTTGCCTGTTTCCATATACCATAGTTTAGTGTCAAACAATATATCTCGGATTTCCTGATGCTAAATTTGCATAAACATCTTTGTCAGATCATATGCTTGCATTTCTAATTATCAAATAATTGTTCTCCATGATATTAAGTTTAATGACTACACACCAAGTCCCCCAACATATCTGTATTTCAAATAATACCCATTGTCTCTGCATCCAGTGCAGAAGTAGGCAAGAAAGGAAATCAACCCATACATCTGAGCTTCCAGTCCAAAGGCAGAGAGGCAGTGCAGCACAAGCAGACAGGTAGTGTGTTACTCACAGCCTATAGCAATCAATGCAAATCTATGCCACAGTTAGAAGGTGTTTTAATTCCAATAATAGACATTCTGTGATTGATAAATCTTTCACAGCTGCTATGTCGCTGCTTAATCCAAGCCTGCAGGCAGAGGTGGTTGCAAGCTTTAGCAAGTTACCCATCCCAACATATTGTGCTCAACCTCCAGCAGGTTGAAAGGAGTGGTGAAGCTGTGAGCAGGGACACCTGAATGTTGGTGTGAAGTCAATGTGTGAAGTGATCAAATTCCACCAGCTTCCTGAAAAACACCAATCAACGGCAAATGGAGCACTAGCTGATTCTATGGTCATTTCTGTCCTGCCTTTGATATGGTCACCTAGAAATGCTTCCTTAGTGACCACAGGTTAGTCCCTTGGAAAGGCCTTATCAAGTGCTTATCTAGCCTAGGATAATATCACAACCACATCCCTACAAGATTCTATTTTCTTGTAAATGACTATTGTTTGCATGTAAAGTTATTTAGGAACTGTCTTTTTTTTTTTTTTTTTATAAATTAATTTTTATTGGTGTTCAATTTACCAACATACAGAATAACACCCAGTGCTCATCCCGTCAAGTGTCCCCCTCCGTGCCCGTCACCCATTCACCCCCACCCCCCGCCCTCCTCCCCTTCCACCACCCCTAGTTCATTTCCCAGAGTTAGAAGTCTTTATGTTCTGTGTCCCTTTCTGAATGTGTGGGAGATATCAGATAGGAACTGTCTTGTGCTTCAAGTTGGTATAGCCATTTTGAAAAACAAATTTGAAAGTGTACGCACCTCAAGTCACAAAAATTCTAATTCTTGCTATTTACCCCAGGGAAAATCTCGCACAAATTTACCAGGAAACATGTTCACAGTTGTTCATTACAGTAGTATTTATACTGTAAATCTGACAGCAGCAGAAAATTGGAAACAATTTAAATATTTGTCAGTGGAGGAATGGATAGAAAATACTGTGGCATAATTATACCATGGAATACTGTGCAATGGTTAAAAGAATCAATCTACATTTATCAACATAGGTATTAAAAACAAAAGATGTCAAGTTGCAATGTGTATAATTTATACCAAATCATCTACTTGTGTGAAATTCACAATTAAAATATTAACCAATATTTATATGTTGATGGACATTTACAGATTTTCAGTTCCCAGTTAAAGATGGATTAAAAGGATATGTATCAGATGTCAATGCACAGGAAGAGTATGGAGCCAGGAAAAGATCCAAAATGGGACAAAATAGTCATGGAGTTATGATTTGAACAATAACATTGTGCTAGTAACAGGGCATATAGTTGATTGAGTCATTCTGACTCTGTGCACCTGAAATCTGACATGACCATAAAAAGCTAGTGAATGTTTTATGAAGAATGTGGGTTTAGAGACAAAAGCAATACAAGGAACCCAGGCTCTGCCAAGGTTACCCTGTCTTCTCTCCTATGCCTGGGGCAGTCTGACATTCAAAAAGGGAGCTGATGGCTCAGACTTTATACACTGTTTAAGCACTGGCTTCTCTGTGGACAATGTCAATGAAGAATCTAGTTTCAAGGACAATTTGGTGATATGGTCACCCATGTGCTACAAATGCATCAGGATGACCTACTTATTACCTAACTTGGTAACACTGAAGACAGCTCAATGACTATCACACTGGACATAGATATTTCCTACTTATTCATTAGCCCTCCTATCCTCTGTGATGCCCTCCCCTCTTGCTCCTCAAAAAAAAAAAAAAATGAATAAATGAATGAATGAAAGAAAACAAAGATGCTTCAATTTGCATCAATTGACCTAATAAAAGAAATAGTTCTAAAAAAAATAATCTCAGTGGTTTAGCAGCTGGCTTTATTCACCTTTTCAGCAATGCAGACTAAATGCAGCTGACATTCAGGTTGAGATAATTGGAGTGTAAATTACTTTCAAATACTTATTTCTTAAAATAGAGAAAGGTCTGTCCTTCATATTTGAAGATGACATTAATTATGGTTATCCATAAGGCAGTGTGGGAAATGACTTCATAATACTTGTTATAGTTTGTTTAAATATGTCTTTAACAGTGATGTTCTTGTAAAAAATAAAGTGTGTTTAACTCTATGCCCTTTAATGGAAATTTGTTTGCCTTGAAATTAAATTTATAAGATGGAACAGTAATAGGACTGACTAAAGACATTCAAGGGGAATTCCATAGAAAGGACAGGGAATTCAGAAAAGGAGTCTATAGCTTTTTTGTTTGGTTGGTTTTGGTTTTGGTGGATCTGCCATTTTACTTCAAGCTTTGGATGAGTCATTCTAGTTATGACTGCTTAGCATCATGTGGTTCTTGCACAGAGACACCTATATAGGTGAGAGTATGCTTCTAAAAGCCTGCCTACCTTCTGGTCATCTATTCTTAGCTATCTTGCTCTCTTTTAATCACTATATAACTATCAACCTATTGTACTGTTTCTTAAAACAAGGTCAAGGAGATAGATCCCTTTGGTAACTAGAACAGTGGCTACTCTTGCTTTAACCCTTTTGGCCCCTTTTCATTCTGATAAAGGTACGAACTTCATGAGCCAACCTCTATTACACTCATGTCAGTTTCCTGACCGAGTCTAACTGAGATTGCTTTTATTCTTCCAGGTTAATGCTAAATAAATTCAATCTTGATGGTCTCAAAAGATCTAGGTAGAGAAGTAGAATTAAGGCAAGGAGAGTTGGAAGGAAAAGGTATGATGGGCCATAGGTTCATCTAAATCTTCTTGTGAGAAGACAAGTCATCTATTGGAAACCAGGGTAGAACATCTGCAGCAAGACAAAGCATCTGATAAATAGTGAAATTAGCTGTGCTCATTAAAAATAATAATGACCTTCAAAAAGTTACAAACAGAGCTACCCTACAACCAGCAATTGCACCACTAGGTATTTACCCAAAGGACACAAATATAGTGATTCAAAGGGGCACATGCACCCCAAAGTTTATAGCAGCAACTTCCACAATAGCCAAAATATGGAAAGAGCTCAGATGTCCATCAACAGATAATTGGATAAAGAAGATTTGGGATTTCGGGTACACACACACGCACACAGAAATATTACTCAACTATCGAAAAGAATGAAATCTTGCCATTTACAATGACATAGGCGGAACTAGACGGTATTATGCTAAATTGAAATAAGTCAGTAAGAGAGAGACAAATACCACATGGTTTCAGTCATATGGAGAATTTAAGAAACAAAACAGATGAACACAGGGAAGGGAAGGAAAAACAAAATAAATGAAAATTGAGAGGGAGGCAAACCATAAGAGATGCTGAACTCTAGAAAACAAACTGAGCATTGCTGGAGGAAAGGTGGGTGCTGTGGAGGGATTTTGGGTGATAGGCATTAAGGAGGACGCTTGATGTAATGAGCACTGGGTGCTATATACAACTGATGAGTCACTCAATTCTACCTCTAAAACCAACAACAAAAAATGATGATAACAATAATAATATCTGTGTAATCACTAGCTCTGAATGATAAGCAAAATAACAAAGCACTGTACAAATTAATACTAGTTTGATTATCTTTCAGAGTACATTGCAGCAAAAGGAATAGAAGTGGGGACATTTTATGATGAAAGTATGGAAAGAAAAGTGCTTGGTGGTAGTGCAAACAACAGTGACACCTTCTCCCAAATTTCGCTCCAAGCAGCCTTTCTTAAAATGGCTTCATGGACTTCATATATTCTTTATTCCCACTGAGCAATATCCAAATAACTTATTCCCATTGACCATCAGCAAGCATGTAAAGGTGTATTTGAATAACAAAAACGGTATTCACACAAAATTAGAAACCCCCTACTCACTTCCAGTTACGTCCACAAAATTGAAAGATTCCTGAGATGGGTCATAACTTGCATTTTCTTTGGGCTCATTTATTTTAATCTTCTTCAAACAAAAAAAAATGGCTATAATCCTGTCTATATTACAGAACTTTCCTATCTGCCACATCTAGGACAGGCATAATATCAGATAATGTTAATTTTTGTTAATACATTAATTATTAATAACATTTAATCATTTTAATAAAGGTTCTTTTGAATTATTGAATGAATATAATCCCCCAATACCATTTAAAGAGGTTAGATGATGCTAACCAGAGGGCATTTTGATGAGCACTCTAATAAGTCAGAAGAGGCAAATTTCTACATTTAATAGAGGGGCAAGGGATTTGGAGATCATGAGAAATATTTGAGAGAAGGAGATTGAATTTTAGGAAAAGTTGGATGCTGCATGAAAAGAAAGATGAAAGGGGACAAGGGGAACTTGGGAGAAGAAAACAAAAAAAGGCCAATGCATGAACTTTTTCTAAATTTTAAATTGTTTATGCTATAACCCAATCTTGTGCTTTTTAAAGGACATCTTCAATCGATTCTGCACTAATGCTTGATTTTCTCTTACTAGAATGCAGAGGACATGAACAAGTAATTTCAAGAGGAAGAAGAAGGTATAACTGACATTTGGGGCGCCTATGGCATGTTTCAGTAATTTCATATATTCCATATATACCATATATTCCATGTATGGTATAAAGTCTATTTTCCAAAGATTTTTTTGAAACTAATTAATAGCTGAGTGCCTTTTTCTCACTTGTCTTTGCATTGGCCACCTAGCACATTTTACATGTTCATTCAACAATGTACATTGAACACCAACTCTTCAGGAGACACAGTTAAGTTTTTGAAGAATCCAGTGTTGAATCAAATGTTCATCTTGCCTTTAAGTGGAACAGAGCCCAAAAAGGACATAAGACCTGGGCACTGTTACTTATAATACAGGGAAGAAAGCAAAAAACACTGTAAGAATGGAAGAGTAAAACATTTGTTGTAGGGAAAGGGAATTAAGAAAGAATATGTGGAAAGGTTAGCACTTCAGTTGCATCTAAGAAGAGATTTGAAATCAACCAAAATAAATGAGTCAGATGTTTCCCCAAAACGCAATGTGATCCACAACTCAAAATTTTGTTATGCTATTGGTTTCTATGGTAAAGCATCCCACCCCCATGCAAAGCTCACAGTCCAAAAAATAAAATTTGGGTAATAAAACAAATCCATTATGCAGTTCACACTCCCACCTATAAGAACCAAAAGTGTCAAGAGAGAAGAACAAGAAAAAAAAGCTTATGTACTTGGGAGATGTTAAATATATAGTCTAAATTCTGTGATATTTTACCTTTCCTAAGGAATAGAGGGGTAATCAAATTGTTGCTGAACCATTTACACCTTTACAAAGAGAAACACTGGGGGTAAAATCAGCTATGCTGTATCTGATACAGGTAAGGCCACAAAGCCCCTATGACCCAGTTAACTCATTCTCATTAAACATATTCACTCTTTATAGTCACCCAAAATATGTCTCCACTTTCTGAAACCATGGGATTGCCCTTCAGGAGTGGGGATCAAAATGGGGAATAGGGAATTAGAGAAGCTGAAGCCCAGTAACATTGTCCCAAAGATATAAAGGCTGGTTAGTGTAAGAAACAATTTTCTTTTTACTTTATCTCTTGAATTATAAAATAACAGAGATAATTCAATCCCATAGGAGTTCATTAACTCCAATTAAAAGTGTAATTGTAATGGGGAGGAAGCAGATTTCTTCAAAAGAATATTACCCTAGCCCCATACCCAGCAGTGTGAACATTTAAATTTCTTTACCACTGTGTAATCTGGTGCTGCCTTATAGAAGTGCTTCCATCTCTAACAAGCCAGAGCCCCAACCGTGTACACATTCAACCACAAGTTAAATCTAATTACCGAATATTAATGAAGTTTTTGTAGGAGGAGCTACTGAGTTTTCACACATTTCCTTATTCAAAGCTGTCTTGATTTCCACAGAACTCTACCATCTGTCATGATACCAAATATGACTGATCATTAAATAAAGAAATGATTGAAGAACATATCCAATTAATTCCTTCTGGGCTTCCCACATTGCAAGAGTCAAGCCAAGTCAGAGTGTGCTACTCTCTTTAGCTTCCTATTGTTCTTGCTGCCGCGACATCCCCAGTAATGACACATTCCCTCTTATTGTTAGATCTAATTTTGTGTTTATCAATCCTGCATTCTGAACTATTGTTAGACACTTAACATCATTTAGAAGTGCCTCATATTTTTAAATTGAAGATAAATGTGAAAAGGTAATGGAGTCCTGGCTCTCCCCAACCCCAAACACACACACGCGCACACACACACACACACACACACACACAGACACGTTATGATTACTCACTATATTTGGTCATGCTAAATAAAATAAACAAGCTGGGTCAATAAAATTTAAAGCCCTATTGCTCTGGATGGGACTTAGAAGTAAGTAATGCAATAAAGGATAATCCTGGACCATGGAACTATCTTGTCTTGAAACCTCATATGAGGTCACCACTTTAGCTGAATTACATTTGAATTATATGGGCCTCTTCCCATGACACTCCTCATTTTTACCACTCTGATGTTGTTGAGGAAATTTTTTGTGATATTACAAAAATGTCTTTCTGTGAGAAACCATTGGAGAATTTCTTCTCATTTGAAGTTACAACAATATTTGTTTCTCCTCAGTTACTAGCTTAGTTTTTTTATCCTATGAATGTTGTGAGTTGTAGAATTTATCACATTTCCTTTTTTTTATTTATTGCTATAAAACCCAGTCCAGACAAACCCATAATCCATATCTTCCTGAATGGCCTCAGGACGACAGCTGGAGTGAGGCCAGCAAGGCACATAAAGCCCAAGAACTGAGGAGTCACTCAGGATGCTTTACCTATATCAAGCTAGCCCAGGCCCCACAGAGCCTTGCAGCATGTGAGCTAACTTAACCCTTTGTACACCTTATACTTTCTTAGTTCATCATTTTCTCCCTTACCTGTATTTTTATTTTGTATGTAGTTTTAATACTGACTGATATAACTATCTTCAATCTAAAAAGTATAAGTAGAAAAATCATCTAAAGCAATAGCAAACCTGGTACTAATCAAAGTTGCCCAGTAAATTATTTTTTCCTACTATCAGGACTTCCAGAGACTATGCATTTGTCCCTGATATTTGTACAGAGTTTGCAGGTTTAAACACCTTTAGAAATGTTGGGCTAACAAAGAAGAGGGATTGCATACAGCAGTGTTTAACCAAGCAGAAGATAGAGGCAGTTTACAGGGGTTCAAGTTTCAGCTCCGCCATTTCATAGCTGTGGGAATAGAGGCAAGTGACTTAATGTCTCTATGCCTCTGTCTTCTTATCTATAAAATGAGAATAAACTACTTCATAAGGTTGATATGAAGACTAAATGGATTAAAGGAAGATATTTAGCATAGTATCTGAGAGCTAGTAAATAATATAAAAGCATTTGTATCATTCGTTTACCAATTCTTCCTTGTGCTATATCTCCCACATTTAAAACAGTGTGTTTTATTCTCACAATTCCTGCCTCTTCTTTTTTTTCTTATATATATATATATATATATATATATATATATATATATATATGAGTTCAATTTTCCAACATATCATATAACACCCAGAGCTCATCCCGTCAAGTGTCCCCCCTCAGTGCCCGTCACCCAGTCACCCCATCCCCCCGCTCACCTCCCCTTCCTACTCTAAAAGCTTTAAGCATCACTTTCAACTCAAAGATGAAAGTAAGAAAATGCACCAAAAAGCTACATATGGACTTTAATAATCAGGTCATAATAAAGATCTTGGAAGTTTTCACTACCATCCTTAGAGAAAAAAGCTGAACAAACTTAAAATCTCAGAACCATCAGAAAACTAAGGTTGCAGAGCAAGCCATCACCCCAAAAACTGGAGAGAAAGGTAAATCAAGAGTCAGAGTTGCTTACTCTAGATAGACATGACTGCTTGGAGACATAAACTAGTAAAACACCTAAAGGATAGTTTTGATGAGTTGCTGGAGACTAAATATGCACTATGATAAAAAAAAAATCCTTGGGTCTGCAAACTTGAGAAGATCCCCACGTTTTGTGTGTTTTATCTGCAGTAACGACACAAAGTACTCCTAGTGGAGGTCCTCAGAAAGATCCCCATCTGTCTCAGACAAGGGGAGGAAGAGCAGTTATTGTGAAATTAGCCAATAAAGGTCTCCATAACAGAGGTCTATTCCCTGAGAAAAAGGCATTTGCCAGAACCTTAAGCCAGCTGGAAAGGGCATTCCTCTCATAATAGCCCTCCACAGCTTTCCCATCTCACCCAAAGGGAAAGGACAGATACCAATAGAACAATACTTGGGAAGCTCACAGCCTAGATAAGCAAGTCCACTGTAAGATTGAGATTTAATCATAAGATTACAAAAATCTCCCCCTATCCCCATACCTAACCACTAAACAAATGGTGGTTATAATAACAGAGCATACTCTCCATGAGGAGGAATACTTAAGGAAACTCAAAAGACAAAAACCAAAGTAAGGAGAGCAGAAGAATTTGAAGCCTCAGGTATTTACAGCTACAGCAAACAATAAATACAGTCAAATCCCTAGCCATATCAACACAAGTCCTCACACTGAAGACGATTTACCTCAGTTCCTATTACCCAACATATATAGCTTTCAAAAAAATTTACAGCATTCCAAACAGGAAGGAAGGAAGGAAGGAAGGAAGGAAGGAAGGAAGGAAGGAAGGAAAGAGGAAGGAAGGAAGGAAGGAAGGAAGGAAGGAAGGAAGGAAGGAAGGAAGGAAAGTAGGAAGGAAGGACATTCTGAAAAGACATAGCAAGCATCCAAAAAAGACTCAGATATGATACAGATGTTGGAATTATTAGACGGGAATTTAAAATAACTATGATTAATATGTCAAGAGTTCAGTGGAAAGAGTAGACAAAATTCAAGAACAAATGAGTAATGTAAGCAGATAGATGAAAACTCTAAAAGAGAATCAAAGGAAGTTCTATAAATGAGTTCCCTTAAGGAGTTCATCAGTACACTGGCTATCAGGAGATAGAAGTACTAAAAAATAGTCAAAAGGAAATGCTAGAAATTAAAAACAATGCCAGAAAAATAAAGAATGACTTGAATGGGTTCATCAACAGACTGAAGAAAGAACTAGTGAATAAGAAAATAGGTCAACAGAAACCTCCCAAATTGAAATACAAAGAGAAAAAAGAATGAGTGAAAAAGGACAGAACATCCAAGAAGCATGGGATAATTTCAAGAGGTGCAACATACACACAATTGAAATATCAGAAGGAAAACAAAGAACAGAGCAGAAGAAATATTTGAAGATGGTCAAGAACATTCCAGAATTAATGACAGACTCTAACACCTAGGTCTAAGAAACTGAGATACTAAGCAGAATAAATATCAAAAAATTAAAAAGAAACAACTACATATAGACATATCATATACACATTTCAGAAAACCAAAGACAGAAAAGAATTTCAAAGAAGCCAGAGGATAAAAACCACCTTACCCATAGAAAAACAAAGAATTACAAAAAGTACCATAACTCATCAAGATGAATTAAATCATTTGATGGTTCTAGTACTATTTAAAAAATTAAGTTCATGATTTAGAATCTACTAAAAATAAAATCTTCAGACCCAGGTTTCAGTGGAGATTCTACCAAAAGTTTAAAGGGGAATTAACACCAATTCTACACCATCTCTTCCACAAAGTAAAAAAGGAAAAAACAATGCTTAATTAATTTTATGAAACTATCATTGTATCAAAACTAGAGAAACATAACACAAAATGAAAACTACAGACCAATATTGCTCATAAATATAGATGCAAAATCCTCTATAAAGTATTATCAAGTAGAATTCAGCAAAGTGTAAAAATAATTATGCACTATGACCAAGTGGGCTTTGTTCAAAGCTTATAAGACTGGTCCAAAATTCCAAAATCAATCAATATAATACACCTCATCAATACGCTAAAGAAGAAATATCATATGATCATATAAATTGATGTAGAAAAAGCAAACAACAAAACCCAAATCTACTTGTTGCATAAAACTCAGCAAACACAGAGTGGAATTTCCTCAACTGAATAAAGAACATTTGTTTTTAAAAATCTACAGGTAACATATTTAATGGTGAAAAACTGGACACCTCTTTACAGTTAGAAAGTAGGCAAGGATGTTCTCTCTCACTATTCCTATTAAATGCCATACTAAAAGGTCTACTTATTATAATAACAAAATGAAAGGAAATAAAGAATACAAGATGGAAAGAAAAAAATCAATCTTTCTTTATTTGCAGATAGCATGATTCTCTACATAGAAAATCCCAAATAATCAATAAAAATCTCCTGTAACAAATAAATGATTATAGCAAGGTTGTAGGATAAAAGTTAATATATAACATCAATTGTTTTTCTATATACCAAGAAGAAAGGACTGGATTTGAAAAAGAATTAAATATAATTTTACAACAATTTCATGTTATATTATATATATCTTATAATTATAACATGTTATAATTTAACAATTTCAAAAAATTGAAATATTTAGATACAAATCTAACAACATATACACAAGACCTACATGGGGAAAACTACAAAACTCTGATTAAAGAAATCAAAATTCTAAGTAATCAGAGAAATAATCCATTTTCATGGATTGAAAGACTCAATAAGAGTAACATGTCATTTTTTCTAATTTGATCTATAGATTCAGTGCAATATCAATCAAAATACCAGTAAGCTATCCTGCATATATGGGAAAAACTAATTCTAAAGTTTATATTGAAAGGAAGAAACTCAGAATAGCCAATGCAAGATTGAAGAAAAACAAGAATGAAGGACCCACACTACACAATCTCAAGACTTACTATAAAGCTGCAAAAATCAAGACAATGTGTCATTAGAGAAAGGACAGATGTATAGAGTAATGAAACAGAATAGAGCATGCAGATTTATACCCACACAAATATGGGTCTTTGGCAAAGAAATAAAGCAAATCAATGAGGAAAGTATGATCTTTTCAACAAATGGTGCTGCAAAACGTCAGACAAATCCCAACTGAGGGATATTATATAAAGTACCTGACCAGTACTCTTCAAAACTGTCAAGAAAATCAAAACTAAAGAAAGTCTGAGAAATTCTTATAGCCAAGAAGAGGCTAACAAACATGTTAATTAAGTTTGATGAGATATCCTATATGGAAACGTAGAACAGAAAAAAAATTAAAAGCCAGGGTAAAAACTAAGGAAATCCAGATAAAGTATGGATTTTATTAAAATAATGTATAAGCACCAGTTTATAAATTTCAACAAACACATTCAATTAATATAGGATGATAATAATAGAGGAAATAGATGTGGTCTATATGAAAACTTTCTATACTGTTTGAGTAACTTTTCTGTAAATTTATAATTATTTCTTTTTTTAATTTATAATTATTTCAAAAGAAATAGTTTATTGTTAAAAATGGTAGCATATGTTGTAATCATTGATTTAAAAAGTCACTGTTAACATTTTGGTATCTGTACTATTCATCTATTATTTTTGATGTGTGCATATTGTAAAGATAAGATTTTATATTACTTTTATACCTGTGTTTGTGTATATATGTTTATGCACATTAAAACATTGGCTATACAATTGTACTCCTAAGTAAATACAATGGTACTTACTCGAATGTAAGCTACTTTCTTATTTGGAGCATATATTATTTGTAAGGTTAGATAGAAAGTGCTAGATGATTGAATTAGGTGCTTAAGAGCCAACCAGTCTTGGTCTTATCTTGGTGCCATGACTCAATAGTTGTGCTAACTTAACTCCTATATCATCAAGGCTTTTAATCTTCCTATGCTTAATATGTATAATCTATAAAAAGGGAAATTAATAGTACCTACCTTATGGGAGTTCTTGTGAAGCTTAATGATTATATATTTCATAATACATAAAAACTAATATTCTGTTGAACATAATGCATATCATATAGCATTATATTATGTATAATATATATTATGCATAACATTTATTAGTATATATATTTGTATACACACACATATATATATTACAGCAATGGCGTCACACAGCAATCAATGTGTATTTGCAATCACTGTGAACTTCCCAAAAACATTCCGCAAGGGAGTTACTGTTATCACTGATTTATAGAGGGTAGACCCAAGGCTCTGAGAATCTTCACAATTTTCCTAAGTGCTCACAGCTTGTAAAGGACTCAATAGGATTTGAAAACAGGTATGTGAGTCTGTAACCAAAGCATATGCCCTTTTAATCATCATATTTACTATTAGTAATGACTACTGTGATCCCAGAATGGAGAGGCATTTCTTAGGATTACTATTGCCAGGTAGAAATGATTCTTGTCATAAATATTTTCACACAAAATAAAGTTCATTAAGGTTTTGTTACACTGTTATTGACAGCTTAAGCTTGTGTGTTATACAGTCCAAAGAAATATAAATGGGGGAAAGTTTGTCCAAGTTTTAAAAGCCAGGGAAAGGTGTTTTTCATAGACCAGAATCTTCAGGACTTCTTCAGGGTATAGAGAAATCTAAAATAAGGGATGATTAGCCAACATACAGATTACTATATGCTAAAGCCCCAAACACAAACAAGAGGTAGCACACCAAGTTGAACGCAAGAGCATATCATTTGAAGAAGAAAGCACCACCTGTGATAGTGCTGTAGAGCTTCGGATGGAGAAGGTGGTGTTTACAGAAACTGTAAGTAGAATAAAAACCTACCACAGAAACAGACCATTTCCTCAAAAGGATTCATTCAAACACACGTAAATTCAACCTAGAGTGATATATTGGCCAAAAAAATGGAGGTAATGCCACCATGTTGCTAAGTAATGAGAGCAATAATGAAGAAAGGAAGAATTCTCTAATTCAACTATCTCAATAAGATTTTTTTTAAAAAAGAGGAAACATTAGATTTCAGCTACTTGTTAGACCAGATGGACCTAACAGACACATACAAAACATTCCATCAGTAACAGCCGAATACACATTCTTCTCAAGCGCACATGGGACATTCTCCAGGGTAGATCACATGTTAGACCACAAAAAAAAGCCTTAATAAATTTAAGACTGAAATCACATCAAGCATCTTTTCCAACCACAATAGTATGAAACTAGAAATCTATCACAAGAAGATTGGAAAATTCACAAAAATGTAAAAATTAAACAACATGCTCCTGAAAAACCAATGGGTAAAAGAAGAAATAAAAAGAGAAATAAACAAAAAGAATCTTGCAATGAATGAAAATGTAAACACAACATACCAAATCTTATGGGATGCAGCAAAAGTAGTTACAGGTAAGAAGCTTCTGGTGATAAATACCTACAAAAAGAAAAAAAGACCTCATGCAGCAAGATACCACTACACATCTATCATAATGGCTAAAATAAAAAACATTGACAACAAATGCTAGTGAAGACACCAAAAAACTGGATCACCCACATATTGCTGGTAGGAGTATAGAGTGATAGAGCCATTCTGGAAAAGGTGGGCAGTTTATTTTAAAGCTAAACATAAAACTACCCTACACCCTAGCAATGACATTTCTTTTCATTCCAGAGAAATGAAAGCTTTTATGTTCACACAAAAACCTGTACAGTAATGTTTATGTTTATGACAGCTTCATTCGCAGTGGTCTCAAACTGGAGGTGACCCAAATGTACTTCAATGGGTGAATGGTTAAACAGTGCATATATACCATGGAATACTAGTCACGAATATACAGAAAAAGTCTTGACACACAGAGCAACATAGGTCAATGTCTAAGGAATATGATGAACAAACAAAAGCAATTCCAAGAGTTTCCATACAGTATGATTTTACTTATATAATATTCATGAAAGGACAAAATTTTAGAAATGGAGAAAATACTAGGGTTGCCAGGGGTCAGGCACAGAGTTAAAAGAGAGCAAGATGTGGTCATAACAGAGCCACACAATACATCCTTATGGTGTTGAAATGTTCAGGATATTGACTGTGGTGGTGTACATATGAACTTACACAGGTAATGAAACTGTATAGAACTTAAAACAGATGTGCATGCACGCACACACACACACACACAAGTAAAACTGGGTGTCAGTAAACAAGTAAAACTGGGGAAATCTGAATATGATTGTATCAATGCCAATATTCTGGTTGTGATAATATACCATAGCTTTGTAAAATGTTAGTATGGGGGAAACTTGGAAAAATATAAAGTTTTACTGTATTATCTTACAACTGTATATGAATCTATAATTATCTCAATTTTTAATGCAATTATTAACTACAGGGAAAAAATGATGTATAAGGAAAAAAAAGTAACAATAGCAAAATACTTGCCCTAACAATAGTTTTTATATAGTCAAAATAACAAAAACACTGAAAAATGTAAAAAAGAAAAAACAGACATCTAAAATAAACAGCCTAACTTTACACCTCAAGGAACTAGAAAAATAAAAGAACAAACTAACCTCAGAGTTAGCACAAGTAAGGAAATAAGAATCATAGAATGGAAATACATGAAACAAGAACTAAAAGGACATTCTTCAAAAAGTCAATGAAACTAAAAACTGGGCTTTTTTAAAGAGAAAAGATTGACAACTCTTTACCTAGACTTATCAAGGAAAAAAAAAAGAGGACTCAAAATTACAAATGAGAGGTGAGAAATTACAACCAATACCCAAGAAATATATAGGATCATAAGAGATTACTATCACATGCCAAGAAACTGGACAATCTAGAAGAAGTAAATTCTTAGAAACATACAACCTACCAAGACTGAATTGTGAAGAAATAGAAAATCTTAACAGACCAATTACTAGCAAGGAGCCTGTTAATTAAAAACATCCCAACAACAACAACAACAAAAAGCCTAGTACTAGATGGTTTCACTGGCAAATTCTACCAAATACTTAAAGAACTAATATCAATCCTTTTCAAACTCTTCCAAAAGAATTAGAAAGGAGAGAATACTCCCAATCTTATTTTATGAGGCCAGCATTACCCTGACTCCAAGGCAAACAAGGACACTGAAAAAAAATTACAGACCAAGATCCCTGATAAACCTAGATGCAAAAATCCTCAACAAAATAGTAGCAATCTGAATTCAACAATATTAAAAGGATTATACAACACGATCAAATGGGATTTATTTCAGAGATGCAAGGATGGTTTGACATCCACAAATTAATAAGTGTACACCACATTAACAAAAAGAAGGATAAAAGTCATGCCTTCTCCATAGATGCAGGTAGAAGCATTTGAAAAAGTTCAACATCTTTTCATAATAAAAACTCTCAACAAACTGAGTACAAAGGGAACATATCTCAACATAACAAAGGCCATATATCAAAAGCCCCGGACTAACATCATACTTAATGGTGAAACATCAAAAGCTTTTTTTCTAAGATCAAAAACAAAATAAGTATGCCGTCTCTCAACACTTTTATTCGATATGGTATTAGAAGTCCTGGACAGAACAATAGGCAAAAAAAGAAATGAAAATGATCCAAAGCAAAAAGGTAGAATTAAAGCTGCCTGTGTGGATGACATGATATTATACATAGAAAACCATAAAGACTGAGCTAGAACACTCTTAGAACTAATAAATTAAAAAAAGTTGCAGGATACAATATCACTATACAAATATCACTTGCCTTTCTATACACCAACAACAAGCTATCAAAAAGAAAAATTAAGAAAACTTTGCCATTTGCAATTGCATGAAAAAGAATAAAATTCCTAGGAATAAATTTAACTA
Organism: Nyctereutes procyonoides; assembly: GCF_905146905.1. Taxonomy (NCBI): domain Eukaryota; kingdom Metazoa; phylum Chordata; class Mammalia; order Carnivora; family Canidae; genus Nyctereutes; species Nyctereutes procyonoides. Next base: position 45,828,387 of record NW_026575133.1, on the reverse strand, counting down.
AAAAGAAAGATCTGTATACTAAAACCTGTAAGACAATGATGAAAAAATTGAAAAAGACACGAATAAATGACAAAATAATCCATGCTCATACATTTGAGAAATTAATATTGTCAAAATGTCCTTACCACCCAATCCATAGACTTAACACAATTTCTATCAAAACTCTAATGTCATTTTTTTCAGAAATAAAAAGAAAATCCTAAAATTTGTATGGAATTGTAAAAGACCCCAAACAGCTAAAGGGAAAGAAGAACAAAGCCAGAGGCATCACACTTATCAGTTTCAAATCATCTTACAAAGCTGTTGTAACCAAAACAGTTTGGTATTGGCATAAAGATACACATAGGTTAGTAGAACGTAATAGGTGGGTGCCTGGATGATTCAGTGGGTTAAGCATCTGACTCTTATTTCAGCTCAGTACATGATCTCAGGGTCACGAGATCGAGCCCCTCATCAGGCTCCACACTGGGCATGGAGCCTACTTGAGATTCTTTCCCTCTCCCTTTGCCCCTACTCTTCTCACCCCCACCCCCCATTCATAGGTGCCTGCACTCTCTCTCTTTCTCTCTTTCAAAACAAAAACAAACAAAATAGAACATAATAGACATTCCAAAAATAAACCCATATATGTACAACCAATTAATTTATAACAAAATAGCCAATAATATACATGAGGAAGGGATAGTCTCTTTAATAAATGGTGTTGGGAAAACTGGACAACCACATGCAAAAGGATGAAACTAGATTGTCATTTTATATCATACACAAAAATCAACTCAAAATGAACCAGAGATTTAAACATAGATCTGAAACCAAGAATTCTTAGAAGAGAACAAATGGGTATATTTCTTGATACTGGTCTTGGCAATGACTTCTTAGATAAGATACCAAAAGCACAGCCAACAAAAGCAAAAACAAACAAGTGGGACTGCATCAAACTTGAAAGCTTCTGTAGAGCAAAGGAAATAATCAACAAAATGAAAGGACAACTATGATAAGGGAGGAATTACTTGCAAGGCATATATCCGATAAAAAGGTTCATATCCAAAATGTACTAGGAACTCATAAAACTCAATAGCAACAAACCCCACAAATAACTCTATTAAAAAATGGGTAGTATAACCAAATAGGCAATTTTTCCAAAGAAGACATACAGTTGACTAAGAAGTACATAAAAAGGTACTCAACATCACTAATTATCAGAGAGATGCAAACCAAAACTACAGTGATATATTGTCTCACACATATTAGGATGGCTGTTATCAAAAAGACAGGAGATAAAGGGGCACCTGGACTCTTGATTTCAGCTCAGGTCATGATCTCAGGGTTTTGGGATCAAGCCCTGTGTAGGGCTCCTTGGCTAGGCATGGACCCCACTTAAGATCCTCTCTCTCGGGATCCCTGGGTGGCGCAGCGGTTTGGCGCCTGCCTTTGGCCCAGGGCGCGATCCTGGAGACCCAGGATCGAATCCCATGTCGGGCTCCCGGTGCATGGAGCCTCCTTCTCCCTCTGCCTCTGTCTCTGCCTCTCTCTCTCTCTCTGTGACTATCATAAATAAATAAATTTTAAAAAAAATTAAAAAAAAAGATCCTCTCTCTCCTTCTCCCTCTAACCACCCCCACTCCTGCTTGTGCTTTCTCTTTCTAAAAAAAAAAAAAAATGGAAATAATAAAATAATAAATGCTAGTGAGGATGTAGAAAATTGGGAACCCTTGCACACTATTGGTGGGAATATAAACTGATGCAGCCACTGTAGAAAATAATATGGAGGTTCCTCAAGAAATTGAAAATAGAACTACCTTATGATCTAGCAATCCCACTTCCGGGTATATATACAAAGGAAGCAAAGTCATCATCTCAAAGAGACGTTTGTACTCCCATACACATTGCAGTATTATTTGCTAAAACTAATGCATGGAAACAGCCTAAGTGTCTCTGTGTAATGAATGGGTTAAAAAAAATGTCACATATAGACAATGGAATATTATTCAGCCATAAAAAAGAAGGAAATCCTGTCATGTGTGATGGCATAGATGAACCTAGAGGGGCATTATGTTAAGTGAAATAAGCCACAAAGAGTAAGACAAATAATACATGGTATCACTTATAATAGAATCTTTAAAAAAAAAAAAGAGGAAAAGTCAAATGCATAGAAACAGAGTAGAAAAGTAGTTGCCAACACCTGTGAGTGGGAGAAATAGGGAGAGGTTGCTAAAATGTTCCAAACTTTCAGGTATTAAATAAATAAGGCTCGAGGATCTAATCTACAACGTGATGACTTTAGCTGGTTAACACTGTATTGTATGATTGAAATTTGCTAGGAGAGGAGAACTTAAATGTTCTTACACACATACAAAAGGTAAATATGGGAGATAATGGATGTTAGTTAATTCACTGGGGGGGAAGTTTTTTCACTGTATATTCATATATTAAATCATCACACTGTACACTATAAATACCATACAACTTATTTGTTAATTATACATCAGTAAACCTGAAAAAAATAAAATAAAAAGAAATGAAAAGAAACAAACTACTTGGCAGAGGAGAGGAGCTAAGCTCGCATTACCTCAATATCCCTCATACTTCATGTCCGCACCTGGTGAATACAATTATCATAAGTATAAAAGTGCTCCTTGTCCCTCATCAGAGACTATGAGATCCAACAAGGGACCACACAATATCTATTAAACTTAACAAAATTTGTGACATTAGACAACTTTGGACATGTAAAGATGAGCAGAGAAAAACAACCCAACACATTAAAAACAAAACAAAACAAAACAAAACAAAAAGACTTCAGTTAAAAAAAAAATGAGCCAATCCAAGAAATCAAGCAAATATTTCTCAATGTCACTAGATATACTGCGATGAAAAGAGAAAAATTTGAGATAAAATTAAAGAGCATATTGCATCTACGAGTCTATTAGTCAAGTACAAAACGGCAGTCATTGAAGACCCAGAAGGGATGCTTATTTCCAGATTTACAAGCGCCATGAAGGCAGCGCCACCTTCATGAGAATCCTGAAAACCCTTGTCGATTAGAGAAGAGATCGACTTTCTTCTTTAATAAAGGGAGAGACCTTGTTAGTTCAGAGACTTTATTAGTTCAGAGACTACTCAATAATCATGAGTTGAGATTAAAGATCTGCAAATGATGAAAGAAAACATGGGACACAGAAAGAAAGATATCTGGGAACCAGGACACACGCGTAGCAGCAGTTTCAAGCAGAAATAGGAGACAGATGAGAGGCAGACTCAAAATACCATCAGAGAGCTCTCTCCAAACTGAAGACAGGTTTGAGGCTTGGAGTCGAAGGGGCCCGTGATTGCCAGACAGAACAAATGAAAAAAGCTGTATATTCTTACGATATGTTTTCATTTCAGAAATAAAGAAAACAACATTCTGAATGAATTCAGAGGGAATAATAAAGAGGTTGTCTACAAAGGATAAAGTATTCACTTTATATTAAAATTCTTTTCATAACAGAACATGACAGAAGGCAATGAAACAATGTCCACAGAGTTTTGATGAAAAATGACCACAAAACAAGAAATTTATAGCAAGATGAGAGGAGAGAAACAGATATTATCAAACATGGGAAGTCTCAGGAGCTTTTTCAACTAAATATATTTTCTGGAAATAAAGATTGTAAGTCTCAGGAATTGGAATGAGAAAATACAAGAAAACACAAATACAAACCCTCAGGCGTTGTCTTTGTTTGTGAGGGAATGCCATAACCAAGGAACCTAGACTTGCTGCCTTAAACAGCTAGAAGTCCAGAATCAACGCGTTGGCAGGATTGGTTTCTTCTGAGGCCTCTCTCCTTGGCTTATAGATGACCATCTTTTCTCTGTATCCTCACATGGTCTTCCCTTCATACATGGAAAGTCTGTGTCTTCTCCTTTTCTTACATGTGTACCAGTCACACTGGATTAAAGCCCCCTCTAATGTCCTCCCTTTAACACCCTTTTTAAAGACTCGAGCTCCAAAAATAGTCACTGAGCTACTGGGAGTTAGGATTCCATGTATGGATTTTGGGAGAATACAATTCAGCCCATAACAGGCATAAATAGCTACACACAGGAGAAAATGCTAAAATGGCCATTTCATTAATGAACACATTTTTAAAGAAAATGCAAAGTTTAGATTTTGACTCAAAAAATAGACAACTCTGAGATTAGTCATGATGTAAAGATGTACCAAATTAAAAAAAAATGTTTTGAAATGAAAAACAGAGGACTTCATTGATTTTTTATAGACATTCAAATCACAGATAATTCTTAAACGACATAAACCATTCCAGATAAAAGAGTTATAGGAAAGCTATAAACGCTATTCTATAAAATGAGCATAAGCCTGGTCCCAAATCCTGAGAAGAATGCTCTAGTGGATCAAAGACTATGCTGCCATTCCCATCCCCTTTGGCAGGTGATGTGATTTGGGAGTCACAAGCCCCACGTCTGGCTGTCCAGAGTCCCAGGTCTTTATGGTGATACAACTGTTAGAAATGTCTAGATGTTGCAGTCAAAGCCAATCAAGCCTTCTAGGGAGATTTGCTGTAATTATAGGAAAACAAGCACTCTCTCCTGGGATCCAAGATGTTAAGGCCAATTAAAGCCTAGAATTAGCAGCCCAGAGCCAGGACTGGCTACATAATTTGTGGAGACCAATGCAAAATGAAAATCACTGGGAATTTCAAGGTAATGACTGTGATGGGTTGAATTGTGTCCCCCCAAAATTCACATATCAAAGTCCTAATCCCCAGTGTCTCAGAATATGGTCTTGTTTGGAAATAGGGTCATTACAGATATAATTAGATAAGATGAGGTCATTAGGGTGGGCCCTAATTCAATATGACTGGTGTCCTTATAAAAAGGGGAAACTTGGATACAGACACCCAGAACACCATGTGAACATGAAGGCAGAGATCATGGCGATGTGTCTACAGGCCAAGGAACACCAAAGATTGCCAGAAAACTAGCAGAAGCTAGGAGAAAGGCCTGGAACAGATTCCTCCTCACAGCCTCAGAAGGAAACAACCCAGCCAATACTTTGATCTTGGACAAGAGATCGCTTCCAGCCTCCAGACTGGAAGAGAATAAATTTTAATTGTTTAAGCCACCCAGTTGGTGGTACTTTGTTACGGCAGCCCTAGCAAACAAATACAGTGACCACAGATAATTAAACTAAGTACTGGGCACTTCTAAGCTCGGGGCCCTGTGCCACTGCAGAGTTTGCGTGCACTTGAGGCCAGCCCTGCCTGCAGCTGTCCATGCCACCAGGTGGAGAGAGCCGATCTGAGGATGAAAGTCTGGCAGAAGAAAAGCAGACTTGAGGGAGGGAGGGGCAGTGGGGGAGCCAGAGAAAGTGTTGAAGCCAGAATTTAAGCTTTAAATCTCATATGTCACGTCAGGTCTTTGCAGAGGCGATGCCAAGATGTGATTAGACATGAAGCATTGACTTAGGAGAAATGCCTGTGAAGGGTAAGTGGAGGAGGAATCCAGAGAGGACCGGCAGAGCCTTCATATGTCTGCACTGCTGATATGACACTTGAAAGCAGTGAAGGAAGTAAAGAGATTTAGGTAAGAGTGATATTCCAAGTGACACAACTTAATGGCCATCATCAGACACCCCTCGCATCTCATAAACCCACCTGACACATGGCCACAGTTCCTACAGCCTCTTTTCCTGAGGACAAACATAGGAGAAAGAAGTTAGTGGGATAAAATGCAGCCTCCATCTCTGTGGTTGGACTTAGGGCCACATCTGGTACCCATTCTCTTCCACTCTATCCTCTACTTCAAATTCCCCTCATCCTTAGCCATCATCTCAGTTGGTCTTGATATCACCCGGTGGGGTGATCCAAACCTTTGTACCTTGGGATACAAGTACTTGGTCATGATGCCATCCTCAGCCTGGGGTTGCTAAACAAGTCTGTTCATGGTGACAGTGAAGCAAAGGGGCACCAGGAGGTGCCTGAGTGGATTACCTGGGTCCCATATGTGTTTCTCCAGTGTGTCAAAGCAGCCCTTCATTCTCCTACTGGTCAAGGTCAGTTGCCCTTGGAATGAAAGCAACTCCTCCTTTTACCTGCTGGTCCCTGGGCATACCGAGTCCATGCCCTGAGTTATATTAATATTAATATTAATATTATAGTTTATATTAAAATGAAAATTTAGTTGTGTCCCTGGCAACACAACTAAAGGCATGATCACCCTCTGGGGACCAGAACCTCCAATCTTGCAGAACCCAGAGTTGTGGGGATGAATGGTAAAAATTAACCCATACAATGTCACTATATTATGAATGTTATTAATTTCAATAATTATAGTTAGCTATCATTCTGTTTTATTATTGTACCAGAATTTATCTGACATTTCTGTTGGTCCCAAGTATTTGCTATAAGCAACTCTGTAATTTGGGTCAGTGGCAAAGGGTGCTGCTCCTGCCCCTCCCCTTTGGTCTGTGGACTCATATATTCTCCCTGTTAGGGATGCAGCATCGTACAGACGTCTCCTATTCCGTGTACACGTGTCCTGAAATATAACGCTTGGTCTCTCCGAGGACTGCAAGCCAGCTAACATTTCAGCTCTGCATTCAACAGGGTATTCTAATGTGCTACTAGACTGCCTCTTTCTGGATGGTACATACAACGTGACCAATGAATTCACAGTAACCAGCTCACTCCTACACCCTTTTGGTTCGGATGTGGGTGTCCTGGTTGGATTCTATGTCATGTGGCATCCCATGCCTGTGGATCGGGGCCATCATGAGCCCCCACAAGCAGAGCTGGCTGAGGCTCTGTGGGTGAGAAAGGCAAATCCACGCCAAAATAGATCACTGTCTCTGCAAGGCTCTGCCCTGCAAAATGGGAGACACCCAGTGTGGTCAACTTGCCACCAAGTACCAAATTCAATTGTTGGAGAGAAGTGTCAGACTGGATATTTGGTCTCTGTTGCCAAAAGGTTGAACTTTCAGATATAGCATGGACCACGGGAAGTAGGAGTCCATGTGCAGCTTGCACCTCAGCCTTTCAGCTCATACGCCCACCCTGCCAGTTCTGGGACGGCTCATGATGCAGACTGGCTAATATGAACTGGCTTGAACATCTGTCTCCCTAGTTTGCCAGTGCGTTTTCAGAGGTCAGCGCTTTGTAACAGGCAGACAGAAATCACACCCCATGCCCACTCACATATGTCCATCCACATGCTTCTGCTCCAGACCTCCTGGTCTCCAGTTTTCCCATCCCTTTCCTTACAGGCCCTGACCACTTTTAGCTACTTCTCTCCCTTTGGTTACTTCTTCTTCATGAGAACACTGCCCACCGCTCCATCTTTGGAAAGATTTTTTTCTTTTTCTCCCCTGACTCTCAGAGTGACCTCTGGTTGTAGCAGTAATGAATGGGTGCTCCTCTTGTTTTCAGTTGGCACCAGCCTATCAAGCTCACCCATCTGCAAAGCACATTTGGGTTTTTTCTGCCCCTTCAGCTGGCCATATAGGAGCCCCTCCCTACAGTGTAGCCAGAGGGAGCAACAGAGAGAGGTGCTGGTACAACTTTGGTGGGAGATGTGGGAATCTGAGCTACTTGCTCAGGCTGCTTACTCATACTATCTGGTCTTGCTTGGGCTCCATCCCTAATGTATGATCTGCATTACAATGGATGGCTGCTGTGCCCAACTGACTCTATGACTTGGTGGTCCAATAGGATCCAGCTCATAATTAGTAGTTCTAGATGCACGATCATTTGTTGTCCCTCAGTGAAGTCTTCTGCCTCTACCAGAGCCCAGTGAAATGTCAAGAGCTGCTTTTCAAAAGCATATAATGCTCACTCAAATGGTATACACTTGCTTTAGAACTTCAGAACTTTCTCTCTCATTCTCCCCATCAGACTTGCCATTAGTTCTGCACTTTATCTTTTCCTGTCATTGATACTTCCAACACAGAGTTGGCTGGGTCCAATTGCCCAAATGAGAGAACTATATACACTACAATCCGATCTACTTTAGAGTCCCTTCCTACTACAAGCCCCACTCAAAGTTGGCAACCCATTATGACACCCAGCACATGGGATAGAGTTGCATTATTGGGACCCGGGTGAAACCTCCAGAACCTGAAAGTGTTTACAAGGAACTGTACTCCCTGCTTTTTTAGTAGTAGGGAATGCAAGAGGTAGCCATTTGGCTTTTATTTTGAAGGTTATGTCCTGGAATTCTACTGAAAACTGGATTTCTAAATGTTTACTAAAGAGATGGGTCCCTGATTCATCACTGAGCTTAATTTCCAGCCCCGAGAGTGCATGTGATGTCACCAAGTTCTCCAGTATGCTAACAACTTCTTGCTCCGTCCGCCACATCAGCATGATGTCATTGATATTTTGTAGCAATGTGATGTCCTTTAGGATACATAGACGGTCAAGATCTCTTTGGATTGTATTGTCAAAGAAGGAGAGAGAGTTAACATAGCCATGAGGCAAAACCGTAATTATTGTCAGGTATTCCTCATGAATGTGAATTATTTCTACCCCTGTCTTTCGATTAGAATGAAACAGAATGCATTCGCCAAATCAATGGCCACATGCCAGGTACATAAGGCCTTATAAATCTGCTCTAGCAATGACACCACATTTAGTACAGCAGCTGTGATCAGAACCACTTGATTGCTTGTGGCAGTCTGTAGTCATTTTTTTTTTTTGGATTAATCCAGTTTTTGCAGGGGCCGGACTGGTGAATTAAATGAGATGATGGGGAGCACTGCCCCTGCATCTTTTAGGTCATTAATTAATTTTAGGCATTAAGCTCCACCATTCCCCTGGGCTACGATACTACTTTGATTCACCCTCTTGGTGGAGGATGGGAAGAAGCAAGAATGGCCCAATTCTAATCCTCCTGCTGTGCTCAGTCATTGGCTGAGAACTCTAAGAGAGGGTGGCCAGAGCCTGAACCCTAAGGTGGATTCCAAGGTTCAGCAATTGAGACTGTCTGCCAACTACTCTTTGCAGCAAAAGAAATGAACTATACCTCTCTGGTCAGCACAGCTGGATCAAGCTACATTAATATCCCAATCTCTATACCTCTATCTATGCCCCAATGTGTAATATCTCATCATACATAATTAAGACTCATCCCTTGAATTCAAATATTTATTCACTCTAGAAGACTTTCTTTAATTTTTTAAAAGATTTTATTTATTTATTTATGAGAGACACAGAGAGACAGAGAGAGAGATGGAGACAGACAGGGGGAGAAACAGACTCCATGCAGAGAGCCCAATGTGGGACTCGATCCCAGGACTCCACAATCACACCCTGGGCCAAAGGCAGGCGCTCAACCGCTGAGCCACCCAGGCATCCCTAGAAGACATTTGAGTAGAATTCATCAAATGACTGCGTTGGAGGTGGGGGGAGCACATAATCAAACAAAAGATGGCAATAGTTTTGGTTTTCCTTGGAGATTTTCTGTGTATTCAAAACTTCAATATGCAAAGCTTCTGCAATTGCACACACACACACACAAAAAGATTTTTAATTATTAATTTTGAAAGAGAATCAAGAGATTTATCTACAGATTCTGGGCATCTAGAAATAATACTTTCAGAATTTACTGATGATCATAAGTTGGACCATCTCAAGAGCTTTGGCCAGTAAGATCAATCAAGTCTCCCAGTTCCATATATGCCACCACATGCACAGTAACATGCCTGTCACTGGGCTACTTATATCCACATCACCTCTGGAAGCATCCCATCAGTTAAGAATAATATGGAATGTTTCCGAGGACCCCAGCATGATCTCTTTCCCTTTGAGCAAGAATGGAAAAACCCATGACAGTATTAAGGAGTAGTCACATACTTTGAATAGCCAGGAACTCTAGAATCCAAAAGAGTATTGCCTTCACATAGACAATAAAAATACTTCATGATTTAATACATTGTTCCGGAGCCCAGCAAACCACTTCCCTTAGAATAACCTTTCTCCAAACACGGCAACTCAGGCAATGGTTATATATATATATATATATATATATACCAAGGGGACCTGGAATGTTCAACAAGCCTGGTACAGGCTGAGCCACAAGAACAAATTAAGCACATTTAAAAATAACAATAAGGATAATGAAGCTAATTATTATCCCTCCAGTGAGATAAAAGGTCACTGTGACCACCCAATCACAATCCCAAATATCCTGCCTGGCATTATGCTTCCTTGGCCCTTGTGCATTTGCAAGCCCAGAGCCAGGCTGCAGGCAAATCCCAGCCCCAGCTTTCACTTGCTTACCCTCCAGGGACTGCCAATGGCTCAGGTTGCAAATTTGTTTATATTTAGAAGAACAGGTGTGTGGCTCAGTTCTAAATCAAGTCGGTGCTCTGCTGGTGTCATCTTGATGCATTTCTTATAGCTGGAATGATTTAATGTGAAAAAGGACAACACCTCTACCCTTAGCAAGGGCTGTACCTCACATGGGGGAATTTTATGTTGTGACTCCCCTTCTCTCCGGATTCTGTTCACTACTCCCTGTTTGCACCAACCTGCAAGATTTTGTGTGTGTGTGTGTGCTGATTTGTGGTTTCCCGTGAGCAAAGGCATCAGAAGCCCTGGCTTCAGGTGTGTCCTTATTAGGGGATTGAGTTACCTCTTACCTGTGTGACCTGGGGATGATTTATAATATCTGGTCTTCAGCGGGTCCCTCTTAGTGCACCAAGATTTCTGCGATGCTCAAATGCCACTATGTAGGTGAAAGTGCTTCATGAATGCTAAGGTGTCCCACAAATGGAAAATAAAGTGATGTGTGTAAAAGATCTTTATGAAGCCAAGTGTGTTCCATAAATGCAAACTAGCAGAAAGATGGACGTGTGCTGTGAGCAATGTTGTAAATGTCAGATACCTGACAGACTCCAAGACCAGGTGTTCTTGGAGACAGCCATCTCCTTTAATCACTATTTCTATTAAGATTTCTGATGAAAACATAATGTATGAGGACATAGAGACACTTGGTTTAATGCAGTTATCCTGCTGGTGATTTTAGTTCTTTTTTTTTTTTTTTGGCTTCCATCTTAATTCCGTTGAGGGTACCATGGGACCCTGATAGACTCTGCATAATTTTGTGTCATCTGCAGATGAACTAGGGGCCAAGCTGAAAGATTTTCAGTGGAGGGGACACCTGGGTGGCTCAGTGGTTGAGTGTCTGCCTTTCACTAGGTCGTGATCCTGGGATCCTGGGATCCAGCCCCATATCAGGCTGCCCACAGGGACCCTCCTTCTCCCTCTGCCTATGCCTCTGCCTCTCTCTGTGTGTCTTTCATGAACAAATAAAATCTTTAAAAAAAGAAAAATTTTCAGTGGAGAAGAAAAGCAAATTTGGTTTCATTCAATTTCACTTCTGTTTACAACAGGGAGGCTTGAGTATTTTGAAAAGCTATAGAAATAATGATACAATATTATATGGAAAAAATAATCTCATTCTCATAAAGTAGCTTTATCATAAGTACTTCATAATAGAAAGTTTCCTGTCTACCAAATAAAACTTCTTCTCCGTATTATATAAGACCTTTCACAAAATAAGTGAATACGCACAGATATCTGCTTATCCAAACACTAGTGATATCACGAGTACTTAGAATGTATTTGAAATTTCTTAGTCGTCTCATCCTGAATTCCGTTGAAGGTCTTGGTTGCTCTGAAATATTGGCGAGGAGAGAGAAAAGCATCACTCCAAATATGTCAACCCTAAAGACGTAGAATTGTTACCTTCATAACATCCGAAAAGGGTCATGGGAGGGCCTCTAGTTCTCCTCCTACTGGGACAGGAATTGCCCTGCCACATGCCTGGCCATGGCTGCTGCCCAACCGCTACTTGGCCAGCTGTTTAGTGGTTGGAGCATGTGGCCCCAGATCTGCGTGCTGCCCAACTTTCTGACTGTGTGTTTCAGTGACATTCAAACTGCAGGTGCTAATCTATTAGACCCTGTAGAAGCCCTAACTTCTTTATCTCCCTTTTTCTCTCTACTGTTTTGGGCCTAGGAAGCCATTGATGCTTTACTACAGTGAAAAGGAAGAAAGTTGTCTCTGTTATTGCCTCGCAAATAAAAACATCCCATCAGGGCAATGGCACGTGCCAAATAAGTGTAGTTGATTCTGAGGGCTTTGTTTTTAAAAAAGCAAAGGAGAGATATTTTAGACTATTTAGAAAGAGTTAAGTGTCAGAACACTTAGACTGGACACCTGAGTCTGCTTCTCTTATTCTCCAAGCCAACCATTAACCAGTTCCACTTTCTGTTGGGATTTATGTGAGCCTTACAGAAGTTGAAAGCAGTTCTTTTTGCCTCTAGACATACCATATTACTATTAGAAAGTTGCCAAGTTCATCTTAGAATTAAAGTTTATTTTCTTTGAAGGTGTTTTAAAACATACTTTAGAGGTTTATGGATGCTTGGCAATTTTCTAGCCATGTTTCCAGCTCTTTAGACAGTTACAAATTTGTAATTGTCTTGCTTAGATTGATCAGCCTTGCACTGTTTCTTGTTAACCAGGGGTTTCATTTTTTTTTTTTAACCAGGGGTTTTAATAAAAACGCATTTATTTCTGATCAAGTTCTTATTCTGTAATCTTGCTAAGCTTAAGTAAGAAACGACAAAAGAAATTTCTGTAAAATCTAGAAATAAATATTAGATGCATACAGTAAATATAATACTGGGCACGTCAATAAATGATTAATGAATAAATGCAGCTAATTAATCATCGCTTGGTAAAAACTTTAACATTGCTTTCAGTGTATCTCTAAAAGCCCCTTCTAAAAGATTTTGCCCGTTGAAGAATAGTTTCTAAGTGATACCATTAAAATCAAAGAAATAGCATCTATTTCCCAAGTGTGCTGAAATTAAGCTTTAGATCCATTCAGGAAAATTGAATTATTTTAGGCACTTGAGACAGAAGGGCATTAATACAAGAAATTGTTTACAGGGGTACTGAGCAAATAAGAGGCAAAAAGGAAACAGGGCTGATACCCAGAGAGCAGAAGCACATCACTGCCCCCAAGCTAGACTGTACAGCCTCCCATGGCTGCTGAGATGTTGGAGACACTACCTCCAGAGAGCAGGTATAGAAGGCAAGAGGGTTGCTTAGAAGCTTTTAGATCTAATCTGTATAGACAGTACTTAAACAACAGTGTTACTACAGCAGAAGTATATATTACTCTTGTCAATTTACTTGAAATCTCTTGGTTTGGCCTAGTAAACAGCCTGCACAAACCAACTGTTCTACCAAAAAAATAAAATAAAATAAAAGAACTTGGTTAGAGGCGTTGTCTGAGTATTTTAAAATAAAAATAAGAAGCATTGCCCATTGTCTGTAGAAGTTTTTAAGCAGCTCTTTTGTTCTATTGTCTGTTCTATGTTTGATTTTTAACATTGTCTCTGTCAGCATCATTAATTATTATTGCCTTAACACAACCACCTTTCAAATATAGTAATTGGCAATTTTTTCTTTGGACTATAAAGGTAATAATATTCGTCTGTCCCTTAAGTGGATTATGAAATTAATTATTGAGTGAGTGGTGTGAGGTTGTTAGGAAAGAGTTTATTATAGAACAATTCCGATTGTAATGTGCCACCAAGACTAAGAATATCATACCAAGTCACTTAGGGAGGACGAAGATGATGTTCGCAAGTTTTATTATAGCTCTTAGAGATAGCAGTTATTTCAAGGAGATTGCTTTATTCTGATCCCCAGAGTCAATTTTGAGGTTGGTGGCATTTAATTTTGTATGTGTATTCAGAAAGAAATGAGATGGCTTGATGGCAATGTACATTTCAGGATTTTTCTTTTATTAAATTGAAAAAAGCAGGTACTTCCACTTGTATTACTTGTTAGAAGCAAATAATAATAGAAATAGTAATAATAATAATAATAATCACAAGGGCCCACATTACACGTTAGGTAAAAGAGCAAACAGGTTTGAAAAAAATAGCAAATGTTACTTGGAATTGCAGCTGCATTACATTAATTTTGATCAAACGCCGAATGTCATCTACAGCCAAGCTAATTCCACTGAGGGCCAAGCTGATGGTGTTACATTGAGGCGGGGCTAATCCTGAGGATTTTGTCCATCAGCACACTGGGGAATCTGCTGGGCTTGTGGATTTAAAATCCCCAAAACAACTAGCTGCAACATGCTCTGAGCTCCCTGATAGAGTCGTGCTGAGCTTCCTCTTCTGTGGATCCAGAAGAGGACCTTCCCTCTCCCCACTTTGGCAGTTCTCAACCTATGGGTTCAAATACGTTCACGTACACGTGATCGAAAGGATTTTGTGAGTTTGTGGGAGGCATTTACCCAGAAGAATCACCCTTGAAAGTTAAGACCGGGAATCACTTTCTCATTTGGGATAAATATAAGCTAAAAATCAGGAAGTAGGCAGGATTAGTCATATTACATTTAAAACAAACAAACCTCGAAATATAAATGGTGGTGGCTTTCAGTCCAGTCTCAAAACTTCATTTGAAGCAACATGGAATCATGGTTTAAAGCATGGAATCCAGAGACAGGTAGCCTGAGTTTACAACCTGACTTTACCACTCAGTAAATGAAACATTTGGGACAAATTATTTAATGGTTCTGGGAGTTCAGTTTCCTTATCTTAAAAAATGGAAAAAAAAACCATAATAGTATATATTTCATAGGGTTCTTGCAAGGATTAAATGAGTTAAAATTTGCAAGGACCTTAGAATGGCATTTGGCACATCCTAAGCACTACACATGTGTTTGTTAAAGAAATATATTCCTTTCTGAACCAGGAACGTCACTGTCAGTTCGGTACACACAACGCACGCAAGCTGCAATGCTGAAGCAATAAATCCTTCTGAGAAAGAAAATCACAGATTCCCAGGGCCTTATTTTCAGAATTGCTCATGTTGCTTCCAGACATTGGCTATTTAATCCTTCCAGAACAACCAAGAGAGAATTTACGCAAATAAACTTCTCCTTTTACAGAAGAGAATGCTGCTGTACAGGAAGATCAAGTGTTTTCCCTGCACCGACCCAAGGAACTCAACCCTTGCCCCGTGTTTATTGCTCTACTGGACTCACTTGCTGTAAGGCACAGGCAATAAAATTGATAGGAAATCAAAACCTTGAAAGTGTGAAATGCAAACCAATGTAAGAAATAAGAGTCCATATAGAGAAATGAATCCACTGTCGGACGTTTATGCGACTTTGTAGAAACTGGATCTTTTCTCCTGACTGCTTCAGGAAACTGCTGAATGGACTTAATTTTCCATCCAAACTTCCTAAATGAAAAGAGACCTAAAATATGCAGCTGCCTTTAAAAAAAAAATTAGCCAGTTACACATGCAAGTTGTATTTACATTCACGTGACTATGATTTGACACTGCCCAGCCAGGAAGAAAAAAATACGATTAAGGTGAGTCTGGAAGAGAGAATAGTTGCAAGCCTCCCTCATTGGGAAGGGGTGTCTCACTTGAGCCAAATATAAAAGGAAATAACCAAATGTGAGAAGTTTGCATAGAAATGGTGGATATTTCCAAACCCTACCTCCCAACCCATAGCTCCTGGAGGAGTTTTGAAAACCAATCATTTTTGTACACAAATGTTTCTTCATGTGAATGCCTGTTTGTGCAAGAATCCTTGCTTGGACTTTACCCCATCCAGCAAAGTGTCTGACAGGAGGGAGGGAGGGGGAGAAAAGGAAGAAAAAGAGAAAGGGGGACACCTGGGTGACACAGTGGTTGAGTGTTTGCCTTTGGCTCAAGTCATGATCCTGGGGTCCTGGGATCGAGTCCTGCATCGGGCTCCCTGAGAGGAGCCTCCTTCTCCCTCTGCCAATTTCTCAGCCTCTCTCTCTGTGTCTCTCATGAATGAATGTATGAATGAATGAATGAATGAATCAATAAATAAATATTTTTTTTAAGAAAGGAAGGGAGAGCAAGGGGGAGAGAAAAACAGATGTTTCAGTTATTTGCATGTTAAAGTATGGCTTGAACAAATGGCAACTTTCGGTATTTTTTTCTTGATACTAGAGCAATATAGGCTTATTGTACAAAATTTGGATTTTCTTTTTAATATACAGAAGAAAATCAGACTTACTATACAATCCTCTCCCTCTACTGTATCTGAATATCCTAGGCTTTATCATTAGCTATCTTCCGACACCCATCCCTTATGCCTATAAATTCACATCGATTTTTAAAATCAAATCAGTATCTAAGTAGATAGCTGGTTAGCTTAATTTTACACTTTGTTATATTATGAGTCTTTTCCTATACCCATGAATATTGTGCATAGAATTCTGCAAAATATTCTGCAATATTTTCCAATACCCATGAATATTTGATTGCTTGGCTCTGCCATTACTTACCTAATGAGTTATATAATTTAACTGATCAGTTTTGTACTAATGGATGTTGTTTCCATTATTTTCCTAAAGTAAATAATACATGTATTTGTGAGTCTTTATGCACTTCTGTGATTATTTCCTCATGAGAATTTTCTAGAATTGGAAATCCTGGATCTAAGCGCATGAGTCTTTTAAAGCATTTAATGCATAAGATTGTGTTTTGTGTTTTTCTAGTTTTTGTTAAATTTGACTATTCATCTTGTTTCTTTCCCAGTATAAAACTGTCTTGAGTTTATCAAGTTAACTTTCTGTTTAAGTCACAATTTTTGCTTTTATTTGTGTTATACCATTTTCTATACTTCCCTTCAGGTTATTTTCTTCAATTATATTTAAGGATGATGTGGTTTATTTTTATTCTTTCTATGGAAGCAGTGACAAGCACCTAAATGTAATTTCTCCTTTGACCCGGGCAAGAACTCAGGAGCTACCAATAATTAGTTCCATTTTACAGATGAAGAACTGCCTTTAAGTAAATTAAACAATTTTAAAAGATCACAGAGCTAATAGAAGGTGAATTTTGGGTCTGATATCTCCAGATCGTGCAGGTTTGAAAGACTGTGAGCTTTCTTACCTGAGAGCACAGATCTGCGGGCTCATCCCTGGAGATGGACGTGCCTTATTCTCTCTTAACATGAAGGGTAATTGGCATGTTCTACATAGGACAGTGTTTTCTACTTTATTTGCTTTAAAGTGCCCAAGTGAGGGATGCCTGGGTGGCTCAGTCAGTTAAGCATCTGCCTTCAGCTCAAGTCATGATTCCAAGGTCCTGGGATCAAGTCCTGCTCCTCCATTTGCTCTCTCTCTCTCTCTCTCTCTCTCTTTCTCTCTCTCTCTCTCTCTCTCTTTCTCTCTCTCTCTCTTTCTCAAATACATAAAATCTTTAAAGTGTCCAAGTGATAGCAAGTTTTCATGGAAAACTTAATACCAATTTCTAATATTCTTATATGAAAAAACTCATCAGGGAGTTTTCTGTTCCATCTTCCATTCTTATGAGTGAGTCTTATGAATATTATGGGAATGTTTGGAAAGACCATGTTTATTTTGTTATCCTCTTTGTCTGTAATGCCCTTGCTGTATTTTTTCACCTGGGTAACTTTTATTGCCTTTCCCTCTATCATTCTCCTCCAGAAGCTTCCTCCAGAACACTCTCTGAGACTTCTAATGTGTCCTTGTAGCACCCTGCATGCTCTTCCAGGAGATCTTATAGATCTTCTATCCTATAAAAATAAATTTATAAATTGTAAATAAATGAATTTTGAGGAGCCTTCTGTTTATAATTGCAGTATTTCTTCATAAGAGATTTAACAGCTTACCAATAGAAATGTGAAGCTTTCTTTTAAATGAAAAGACAACTGCTGTCATTTGGGCTTACAAACAAAATGGTTCTATCAATTCAGACAAAAGGCATGATCATAATAAAAGCCATGAACATGGCACAGCAGTGATAGACACCCACTTTCATGGCTGCACAAAGAATGGCATCCCACCTCCATAGGAACAGATTTGGAAGGCCACCTGTCTACTGAAACAATATATTGAGGTCCATAAAGACGACGTTCTACTTTATCATCAAATGGCTGCTCTACACTTAGTCACCAATCATTCTAACAGTCACTAGGCTGCCGTGTCAGAGGTAGGCGGCAAGAAATTACATCCATGCCAACAGCTGCTCCAGGATAAACAGGAAAGCCCTGAAAAGTCCTCTCCTAACTCTGTCTTTCCTAGTTTGGCCATAGCTCAGATCATAGTCTTAACTTGGAAAATCACATTTCTCAAAGCAGAGCCTGGGAGCTGTAGCCAAAGTGATGGATGACACTAGGTCCTCATGCAGGCCCTCCTTGTGACCCAGACAGCTTCAGGAAGGCACTGTCTGCACACAGGGCAGGCACATGTGCCTTCCTGCACTAACTTCTTCACAGCAAAAGTCAAATAGACCTTCACAAAGTTCCACACCCTGAGGGAAACAATGTGAAGGGTCTTGCCAACTTGGCAAGCTGATCTCACAATGCTGCTCTGCTGACAGATATCACCTCTCTGCACCATTCCCACTTTTCAGAACAACAGTGAGAAACATTCACAACTTTTGAGAGAGTGAGAGCAACTGTCAAAGCAGGCACAGAAAGAGTAGGAAGATAGTTCACGGGGCCATATCCGAGGATACCAGGGATTGGACCCAATCAATCAGAGGTGGAGGAGTGGGGATAAAAATATAACAACAGACACACGATGTGCCCTCTGAAGAGAAGGCAGAAGACAATGCTCTCCGTATGCACCAAGGCAGAGCAAGCATCCACAGAGACCAGTTGGGGGAGGGGGGGCGCTCAACTCTCCTCACCATATATGAGTGGAATTGTCTCTCCTTTCCTCCAACTTACTGAGAATCCTTTTGGTTGCAAGCAACAGAAACTACAATGCATACTTCCCTAAGGCTGAAAAAAGGAAAAAGAAGCAAAAAGAGGAAAGAAAAACAAGAAAGAAGGGAGGAAAACAGGTGGGAAACAAGGAATAAGGAAGAAGCCTCATTCAACTGAAAGCCTGGAATTGGGGTCAGATTTGGGACACAGATCACATCATTGGGGCTCAGTTTTGTATCCCTTCCTCCTCAGTTCTGATTTCCTTTGCATTGACCCACTCTCAGCTAGGCTCTTCCCTTTGTATGGAAATTACACTTCAAGAATTATCTTAGCAGCCTCCAGAAGTGAATGAATACTTTTTCTCTAATATTTCCCAGAAAACAAACAACACAAAAATCCTTGGAGACTCTTTGGTTTGAATTGCTCTGGGTAGGATCTCCTATGCAAATCCAGATCCAGAAAATTTTTAAATCATATACCCTATATTACTTTCCCAACACTACCATAAATAAGTACCACAAATTTCTGTGGCTTAAAACCTCAGAAATCTATTCTTTCACAGTTCTCAAGTCAAGATGTTGGCAGGGCCAAGCACCCTCTGAAGCTGGTTCTAGGACAGAATATTTCCTTGTCTTTTCCAGCTTTTGGCATTTCTTGAGTGGTAAACACTTCATTCAGTCTCTACCCCCACCATCCTCTCCTCTGTGTGTGTCCCTGTGCCCACTTTTTTTTTTTTAAGAGGAGTGCAGATGTATTTAGACTCCACCCCAAATCTAGGATAATTTTATCTCAAGATCCTCAACTAATTACATCTGTAAAGGTCTTATCACCAAATAAGATCACATTCTGAGGTTCCTGGAAGATAAATTTTGGGGAGACAATACTCAACCCACCACACAACTTAATACAAAATTAGAAACTAAATGAGACCAAGGAAAGGAAAGAATATGATCTCATAAAACGATAAGAAAAAAATGTGAGACTGTGGATATAGTTTTCACTTGCTATGTAACAAACTACCACAAACTTAGCAGTTTAAAGCAATATCCACTTAGTATCTCAAACTTCTATAAGTCAGGACGCAGGCGCAGTATGGCTGGATTGTCTACCCGGCATCCCAGAAACTGAAATTAAGGTGTTGGACACATTGAGTTTTAGCCTGGAGACTCTGAGGAGTAATTCACTAACAAGCTCCATTCAGATGGTTGGAAGAAATCAGTTCCTTGTGGCTGATGGACTGAGGTTCATGTTTCTTTGCTGGCTGACAGCTGAGGACTATGCTTGACTCCTGAAGACTACCTACATCTCTGGTCACAGAGTCATCTCCCTCTTTAAAGCAAGCAACATGGGCACCAGGATAGCTCAGTGGTTGAGCAGCTGCCTTTGGCTCAGGTCGTGATCCCAGGGTCCTGGGATCAAGTCCCGCATCAGCCCCCAACCCCACAGGGAGCCTGATTCTCCCTCTGCCTATGTCTCTGCCTCTCTCTGTGTTGCTCATGAATAAATAAATAAAATCTTTATTTAAAAAGCAAGCAACAGAAATTATGCTTTGTGTTGAATCTCTCATGATTCATTGCTTCTTCTTCTAGGAGAGCCAGTTCCTTTTTTAAGGGTTTACCTGCTTGGGTTAAGCTCACCAAAGTAGGATCCTCATCTTAAAGTCAACTTATTGAGATCTTAATCAAATTTGCAAACTCCCTTCACAGCAGTACCTAGATTAGGGTTTCACTGAATAACTGGGCCAAAATATCTATATACTGGGGGCATATTTCTTAGGGACCATCCTAGAGTTTTGCTACCACAATGGGTCAAGGAAAGGTTGCCTGAGGAAGTCATCATGAATCTGAGACTATAGGCTGTCTTAGCTAGATGAGGAAAAGAAAGACCATTATGGGGGTAGAAAGAGTGAAGAGCTACTCTCATTAAACTGTGAGGATGCCCACATGGCAAGAAGACAGAGAATATGGGTGAGTCTGGAGAGAGGTACAGGTATATGGGCAGGGCCACATCATACAGAGCCACAGAAGCCATGAGAGGACTTGAATCCTCCCCTCTGTGGGGCGTAGTTTATAGCCAGAGGCTAAAGGAGAATCTCTCTCACCATCTACAGAATTTGAAAATTTGAAAAAGGCCAAGTCTGTAGGGATAATAGCCAAAACGTTTACTAACTAATTGGGCAGAGTTACCAGCCTTGATCCTGGGCCATCCTCCTTTCTGTAGGCCCTGCCTGCATTGTCATTAACCCTCTGCCTGCTATTTGTAGGGAGATCCAAGGGAAGGATACAGTGGAGGACCCTTAGTAGAGTGACCACATAATTTATCACCCAAACTAAAACAGTTTTGAGAGTGATAAAGGGCATTCTATTAATGACACTAGGATAAGAAGTATAAACCAGGACCATCAGAATTGTGGGTCACTTTAGTTTTTGGAACTCAAGGCAATGACTATTTACTAACCAAAAAAAGAATTAAAAAAAAATATGTTAACAAAGTAAAGTCTCATTCGTGCATATTGACTGCATATCTGCACTACACACTGAGGCAAGAGGCTTGAATTCAGTAACTAATGGGGCATTAATTGTCATTCTGGCAAATTGTTCTAATACCCCATCTTCCCCTACTTTGAAAGTACGTTTACTGCTATTTCTCCTAAATTCATTCCATGTGAATTCCATTTCAACTGATTTATGTATACGCATTTCTTTCTTTCTCAACGTGTAAATTGCAAAATATTTCCTGTGGCTTTCCACTGTGATAGCATTGGGGAGAAATTTGATAAGACAAATAAAAATTCCTGAATGAACAATGGTGAGAATTGTGCTCAGGGATGCCGTCTCTTCAAGGTCTGAGGTAGTTTAATCCTTGCGTGTAAAGCCTGGATGGAGTCTTCCGTTCCTGTGCACAAAGGCCACTCTCTGTAGGAAGTCAGCCAGCTGTCGCTTTGCTCTGCTCTAAGCAGAGTAGAGAAAATCTCCACTGATTCCACAGGGGAGCATTTCTCGCTCTCCTCCATTTAGCAGCATGTTACCCATTCCTCAAGAGCCTACCTCAAATCCTGCCATTCCTGGGAATTCTTGGCTCATGATGCCAGCTGGTGGCTCTTTCTCTCTCAAGTTACACATTTTATGTCTTTTGTGTGCATCACGTGATGGGTATTTTAATACATAACACCCTGTTCGATAAGTGCCTATGTTTCACAATGTCCCAATTTTGTGTGACTTCTCACAACCAGATCCCAGGGTATAACAAATTGGGCTAATCAGCTTGAGCCCCTCACTTTGGGGGGCCCTCACCGCTCCTGGGACCAGGTGGCTAAGGTTTCACATGACAGGAGTGAAGGGGAAGGGCTGCCAACTGGTCCGAAAACAGATCTGAGGCTGGTGTACACGCAGTCAGTGAATCATAATGACCCTGAGGGCAGCAGCCCCTTCCACATGCTCTCTTAGGAACATACACTTTCCTTCTGTTTTGCCTTCAAACAAACCCTTGAGATTCATCTTAACCTCAATATTCCCCAAAAAGCCTGGGGAGACCAGGCTTATTGTGGTCTACCTTATGCCTGTAAACCTTTAGGAGTATCTCAAAGTATTACTGCAGCCTCTGTCTAAAGCAAGTGTTGGCAAACTGTTTCCGGAAATAGACAGAGAATAGATATTGTAGGTTTCTAGGCCATATGGTCTCTGTAGCAATTGCTCAACTCTGCCATTGTAGGGAGAAATCAATGAATGTGGCTTTCTCTAGTAAAACTTTATTGACAAAAACAGATGGTAGGCTGGATTTGACCCACAGGCCATAGTTTGCTGACCCCTGCTCTAAAATTCAGTGTAACCTAGTGTCCGATCAGTATGTAAGCATCTGAGGTACAAACTGCCTGATTCGTCCAAGCTTTAATTCTGTATTTTTCAGCCTTTCTCCTTTCCTACCTTACATTATGTCCTTGGTTTCTTAGTAACAGCCACTACGTATTTTACAGGGTCCCAATAAGTCCAGGCCCAAAGGGGGAAAAAAAGAAACATACTTTTCTATACCTCGTTCATACTTTGCTAGTTCTACAAACCTGAAAATCTTTTACTGAGGAAGAAGTAATATATATATTTTTTTTAATCTTGGGAGCCATTTGAAAATGCAAACCTAAGTAGAGAAAATTGCAAGCTCTGAGCATGTGTTACAGCACTTTAGTGAGGGATGTAACCTCATTACTGCTGACCTGATTTACCGTGCCTGTGTTGAGTAATCACATCAGAATTTATATGAATGAAAGCTTTGTTTTGCTGTCTTTTTAATAGTAATTGTCCTATGATGCTGTACTTATAGGACAACCTGAATTTCTTTTCTATCAAAGTGGCTAGCATGATTTCTAGATTTCAGTAAGTTCCTGTTGCTAGATTATAACCCAAAAACACATGGTGGATCTCTGCTGGACCCCCATGGAGTCGGAGAATGTTCTTAGTGTGAGTCTGAGAATCAGCGTAAATGAATTGCTGACTTTCCATCAAAGACTCCAGCGACTTGGTCTCTCTCTTTGGCAACCTGAATAGCTAGAGAGATTCCCAACTATTCAGGAAGTGAAGAATTCCAGGATAGCTTTCCTATAAACTGTGTGCTTCTCATATGATATGATCCTATTTACTGCCCTACATAGTTTGTCCTTTTGCCTTTACTTGCACTTCTCAATTCCCTATTTCTGGACTTTTCCATATTATCCAATTCCTGTGAGATGCTTTTCTCCCTACCCCAAAGTTATGCCCCTCCACTTTGAGATCTTTCCTCAAAATCCTGTCTGTGTTTCAACCTTTTTGTCATAGTTACATGTGTGTTAAAATTCTCTATATTACTTAACAATCAAGGCTGGAACAAGATTTAGGGCAAAAAGCATGAACCTCCTAGCTACATGTTTATGTAACAGCTATAAAACCACACAGAGAATCCATTAGTCACTACATTTCTCACTAACCTGGCCCTCACTGCAGGGACTTCTTGGTCGTGAGGTCAAGGGTGAGACATCCAAGTCAACCCTGCCTCCCATGATCCATGCATAAGTCTTCCTGCCAGTGAGGAGACCAAGTACAGAACCTAAAATCAGCACAAGCAGTGCCTTCAAACACAAGGCGCAAAGGCCAAAGCATTTTGAACTCCCTTGGGAAGAAGTGTTACTGGGGTCAGATGGGTTTTCTTTTGAATGCCGAAATTTAACGTTTTCTCAAAAGACACAGAAGAAGTTGTAATAGGAAAAGAATTCCATAAATAAAGGTTATTAAAATGCCAGAAAATCGTCAAATGATAGTCATACAAAACAGATCCCTTGTTTAAATTTTAAAACAAGCCGCCCTCACCTTAATAGGAAAAATATGTGTTTGTTAAGCTCAGGGGCCCTATTCTGCTTTCAATGAAAATCCGGAATTCCTGCTTAAGTGAATGTGGTGTGTGTGTGTGTGTGTGTGTGTGTGTGGCGGGTCTTTTAAGGTAATGATGGAGAATAGAGGGATGGGCAAAGGAGCAAAATAATGTTTCAGGGCAGAGTTAGAACCTGGAATAAGGACCATCCTGTGTGCGGCAAGTACTCACCACACCAGGATGACTATATACCAGTTGTTGAAGGCCAGTATCCATTCTGATGCATCAATGTTTCATGCATTACAGTCATTACATCTTTTTAATATCATTCTCCTAAAATTTCTTTGCACCAAAAGCCTACTTTGCCTAGCAGTTGAAATTTGCTAGAGGTCTTAAAAGAGAGTTATTATTTAAAAAGGGGTCATACACCATCTTACAAGGACTATTTCCCTTATCTTCTTTCTGAATCACATATCTATTATCTTTCTTTCACATTGTCACTTGCTATGAATCCAGAAAGAAACATGGTTAAGTGCCAATATTGGATGGCAATGGATGGTTAAATGGCAACAACATAAAAATTTACTTGTGTGCGAACAAAGAAAGATGGTTTGGGGTAGAGTCATTTTATATTGTCCAGTTAGGTATAATTAGTAGTATTGCCTCAGCTTATGCAGTGAAAATTTACATTTTTAAGAACTGAACTATTCTAAAAATGAGAAATATATGCTGTCATATACTCAAGAGTTGATGCTGCAAATAACTCTCTAAGTAGCTCAGTCATAAATGGGGGGAGGGGTGATGGTTTAACATCATGAGATACTTAGAATGGCAAAAAGTTCTCTAAGGCACAAGGTCTTAAGTCTGGAACATAGTCAATCTCCTCTCTCCCTCAATCTCACTCTTTATCTCTCTGCTAGTTGGGTCCCTGCTCTCACGCTTCTCTGCATCATAGAGACATGGCCACTGATAACTCTAAAGTCACACACTTACATCCTTTGGTCAAAAAGCAAAAATGGCTCTCTGCTTCCCTTCTTCAGTTTTCAATACCCAGGGGAAGGATGAGGGTTGTCCTGAATTCTCTCTCATTTCAGGTATAACATTTGAAGAGTCCTAAGAAGAAAACAGCTTCCTATCTTAACATATGACATTTAACTATCACATCCATTAAGCCTCTGAACTTCAAAAGATCTTGATCCATTGGCACATACTAGTGACTTACTATTAAACAATACAGTCTACTGTATTGGCTAAGAATGAAAGGAATAGAAGACCTGTCTGGAGAGACAGGACACCAGAGGTTAAAGTGGGTGGCCCAGGGGGCAAGACTTCCTGGGCTTGGAACTTGTTTTGCTGCTCTCTGGATATCTGACTCTGGGATGAGAGCTTAACCAAGATGGCAAATGATAATGCCAGATAAGCCCCAAAAAGGGGCTTGCAAGAATTTAAATTAAATCAGTATCTGACACTTAGTATGACATACATCAAAATTTCACACTGAGTTAATCCTTCTTTTATTATCCAATGTAGTGCTAAATCATTTGGTCTAACAGAGCTAGCCAAAGGCAATAATATTCCTTTCCAGGATAAAATTTAGCAATCCTTAGCAGTCATACAATGCCCATTGTGTTCTGACCCCATCTCACCTCCCACTACTCACCTCATATAACCACACCAGATTACTGGCCCTTCTCTGAACCAGACCTATGTTGACTCCAAACCCCTTGGATTTTGTATATAAATTTCCTGCATTGTTCTCTTTTGGCCATTTTCCCCCAAACACATCTCTATGTATCTTTGAAGTCCTAGCTCCTGTGACTTCCTCTGAATTCCCAAAGGACATGTGGATTGCTTTCCCTGTTTTATCTGCCTCCATTATAACAATTGTCATCTTATATTATAATTGTTAAGAAATCTGTTTTATTCTACTAGAATGTAAAAGGAGGCAGTGTCTCATTCAATTTTCGGTTTATTTCTAGAGCCAATAATGACCAGAATATAGTACAGTTCAATAAATGCTGTTGAATAAAGGGGGAGATTCATTTTCTTTTATCTCAAACTTCGCTGCATTGAAGCATGAAAAGGGATGGCATTTTTCCCAGATAGGAAAAATATCACAAGATTGTTGGGCCCAAATTCATTTGAGCACAAAGGTGTCACTGGGCAACAGATGTCATCATGCAGTTATCCTCTCCAAGTCATAGCCCTTTCTAGCAGCTCACTTCTAAGGGTTTAGTACATAATCCCACCCGTCCTAAAGGTAATACACTCTTTCATCTAAGAGGAATTTCCCGCTTTGTTTTAACAAGTGTGATCAGCTCCCTGGAAACATTTGCAAATCCCAATCAGAAAGAAAGCTTCTTATAGCACACAGACAAACCGCCACATGCATGATATCACATGCAGAACAAAAGAAATATTATAGGGCTGACCAGCTCAAACATCTCTGCACTAATATTTCCAACAGATGTCAAGAACCTTTCCTCTTTTCATAATGTGATTGAGATAAATGTGTTACATTATTCCTTAGAGTAAAAAGACATTTATTTAAAACTAAGAAAAGATATATACATATGTATGTATCCTTAGGAAGATATAGAAATATGTGTATGCCTATCTTGTATACAACAGTTTTTACTAAACAACAAAAAATCCGATACTTTGACATTCTTACAGCTTCTTGCTCTTTGTTGTTTGTTGAGTGCTTTTTAGGTCTATGTTATGTTAGACCTAATTCATTGAGTTCTTAATCATTTAAATTATAACCATTTAAACTCTTTGAGAACTCTGAAAAGTAGGCATTTTTAGACCCTTCTAACATAACAGAAAACTAAAGTTTGGATAATTTAAATAACAAGTCAAAGGTCAGACATCAAGTAAGAGGTAGAGTGCAGATTTGAATCTGGTCTTATCTGATTTTAAATTCCCTTGCTCTACATTTTCAAATTCTTTTCACATACATCTCATTAGAATACTTCAATAACAATATGAGGCAGAACAAAAATACAAAATATTATACCATCTAAGGATATGCGTGTGTGCATCTATGCCAGTGTGGACATTCACGCAGACTACTAGGGTTTGATGAGTTTAAATGCTCAAGACTTGGTTTGAACCTAGAACTTTTGACTCCAAAGAGATTTCGGTTTTACTAACTACTTAAAAAAACTATGTACTCTTTATAACAAAACCTATATTTAATGAAACTAATATCCACAGTACCAGATATTTTTATTTCTTTAGGCTATCTATGAACCAATCATCCTTTCTATGGCCAAGACATATGCCTAGATTATAGAAAAAACTATCTTCCAATGTAGACTTGGAGAATGTCAGCCTCCCTTAAAACTAGGGAGCAGATGCAAGACGTAGGTTTCTCTCATCACAATCACCTTTCCTGAATTTTGGATCTTGAGATAGGAAGACAAGAAAATGGTCCACATAGAATCCATTGTGGTTTGTCTTGGATGGTGAGGTGGAGATACAGAAGAATTATCACCTGCATCAGTTTTCAGGGGCAGAAGTGCCCAGCAATGGTGTTGATGATGCTGGCTACTCTGGTTGTGTCCCATAGTCATAGTTTATGTGTAGGTTTGGGGCATGACTTGGGGTATTGTTCCTGGTTGCATCGCCCAAACCAGTTCTCTGATCCTCTTGGAGAATTAATGAGCCACCACTGATTTCCTAATAAATTGCTTTACTAGTTATATTAGTTTATTTTTGTTGCTTTCAATTAATTACACTATCAAATGCCCCCACCATTGGTCTAAGTGATAGACACTTTTTTCTTGGAGTCATATTTGACTATTTAAATAGGTATAATTTCTGAAGTTACATATACTTCAGAGAATTTTTTCTTTTTTTTAATAAAGAAGATGCTTGTGTTCCAAGAAACTCTACAAGCGAGAAGGAGAAAGGAATAAACATACCATGAAACAACCAAGTCTTGTTTAATCTTACAGATCTTCTGCAGATGTTTAATACAATCATCCTTCGTTCCTTTCGTAACATTTTCCTGAAAAATATCTTATTTCTATGGGGAAAACTTTAGGCATGAAATGACTGGAATGACTGCAGGATTTTTTGACATCTTGAAAAAATAACTGAAACCAAGAGTATTTTGAAGTTAGCAGTAACATGCAGTCACCCTGAGGGATATCTGTTTCCTTAATATTCTACCTTCAAAAATGTGACCTTTGATGGTCTGCTTTTTATATATGGGTGTGTATTTCTTTGATATTAATGTTTAATCATCTTTAGAGATGCACTCCAGTTGGAAATCTGGAATTTTCCCTCTTGATGTTTTTAGTAGTTTTTATTAGAAGCTGTATTTCACAGATTGTCTCAGCTGAGGAAAGCATCATTACAGTAATTTGGCAGTAAAATTTAAATATTTCATGAGGGAAATTAATCTTTATTTGGTTAATGAACAGCAAAGTAGATACTGTTTTTCTTTAATGAATGAATGAAGAATCTTCTGGAAATTTCACTCACTATAAATGACTTTATTGTCCTCAATATTTTAGCCCCAAATCTTAGAAGATTAGATTTTTGTTTGTCTGTTCTGTTCTATTTTGTTTATGAAAAGGAAAGAAAATAATGAGAAAAGAAAAAGAAAAAAAATAGGAAAGGAAGAAATGTAAGATGCCAGTCAGAGTGGAACGGACTGATTCTTAAAGGATACCACTGAAAGTCCTGGACAAGTTTTTGTTCATCTTTTGGCTGAACACTAATAGCCACAAGACCTATCTTGTTCCATCAGCCTCCACATTTATATCATACCTACCTCTTTCTGTTCCTCAGAGGATCACTAATTTTGTTCTACCAGCTTCTTGGTTTTCTTCTTTGCTTTGGCTTATAAGTCAGCTTAATCTCCTGGTACAATTGTACTCCACTGAGGGACCCACATCCATCTAAAAGTTTCTCACCCACCTACTATGAGCCAGGAATTGTGCTAAGTGTCTTACATTTGATGGTAAACAAAATGAATGGGGTTTTCACTTTTGCCAAATATACAGTGCAATGAAGATGACAACTTTTTCAAAAAGATTTATTTTCTTTATTTATTTAGAGAATGTGCCCAAGTGGCAGGAGTCCAGAGGGAGAGAGAACCTCAAAAATCCATTTTGAGGAGAAATCCTCAAAAGTCCTGCTGAGCATGGAGCCAGATGCGGGATTCTATCTCATGTTCCTGAGATCATGACCTGAGCCAAAATCAAGAGTTGGACACTTAACTGACTAAGCCACTCAGGTGCCCCTTAGCAAAATAATATATAAGCAATTACATAAATACAGATACCTTTTATGAAGGAAAAGAGCAAGATGCAGAAGAAAAGTTGGAAAAGGTAGACTCACAGAGGAAGCTCAACTGTTGGAAGATTAGTGAAAGTCTATCTAAAGAGACCAAATTTAAGCTAAAATCTGAAAGATGAGAAAGCCAGCCAAGTTGTGAGTTAGCAGAGGTGAAGGTCCATGCAAGGCCAAGAGTTTGATGCTTGGGAATTAAAATAAGGTCACTAGCTAGAGAAGCAAAATAAAGGGCAGTCCACATTGAAGTTCTAGTGTAAAGCTGGGAACATACCACTTGGGCCTAGTAGACAAAAGTATAAAATAATACAAAGTAAAATAGTAAGCAACAGAAGGACTTTGAGCAAGCAAGTAATATCATCTGATTAATATTTAAAGACTATTCACAATGTAGAGGATATATTTTGCAAAGAGCTGATTTACTTGTAAACTTTAAATATGGTAAGTATTATGCAAAAATTCCACCCACTGAGAGGATTTCTCTTCCCCTATTGTCCCTCAAGGCCAGCCATGCAGCAGGTTGTAATGCTGGTGCTAGCACATGAAGCATATTTATCTTAAACAAGGCTCTTTTTCTCTCCACTGTCATTTGTTCATAGGAAACTGCTCTTAGGGCCATGATAGTATTTTAAGAGAGAAGCAGCAGTATGTTTGAAACAGGCATTGTGGGTATATCAGCCACTTTGTGCCATCAGGACATGCTTGGATCCTGACCTGTAAATTCAATTTCCATTTGATAAAAGAGTTCCCAAGGAAACATTTGACTTCATGGATCATCCAATCAGATGAGGCTGAATTGATGCTGGAGATACTGTGCTTAGATAGCACAGTAACTCTATGTTTAGTCTCTATGAGGTCGCAATAAAAAGTTAGGGTCTCCTCTCCCAAATAAAAAATCACCTGCTGCAAAAATATCCCTTTGCTCCAAGCTCTATGGAGTTTGCCATCAGCTCATACCACAATGATGTCTTCCACAGATACTCTATCAGATAGGTAAAGCCACTGCTATGATAAATTATCTCTAATTCTTACTAGTTTAACACTATACATATTTTTTTTGTCCCATTATATTATGGGTCACTGGAGGCAGTGAGGGAAATATCCTCTGCTCTAAGATCTTCTCATCTTGTGATTCCCACAGGTCCTCAGAGATCTCTGGATTCAGACAGGTATTATGGAAAAGGGGCTTGGGGAGGGTTTTGTGGGGCAGGTTCATAAGTGATATGTATCATTCCCACCAATCCTATTGGGTAGAACTCAATCATAGGAGCTAGGTGTGGATCTAACCATAGGAAGTCTAGATAATTGTAGTCTGGATGTGTGGCCAGAAAGAAGAGAAAATGAATATGGATGAGCACTACCAACTATTTGGCAAATATTGAACCCATTAGATCCAATGCATCTTAAGGGATTGGTGACAACATCCTGATTGGGTTCTAAGTACATTGCACTTTATAAACAATTTTGAGCTTTGCCAAGTCAGAAAAGATCATTTTATCAAGGCTCGATTTGTAATAATAAGCAAAGGCTGCAAATCGCTTATCAGACCACGTACAGAATAAGATCTTTCCTTGGGCCCAGTGTTCCATTGGCACAAAAACAATTATATATATCAGAGTTCCATTCTAAATCTTTAGACCATTGATTGCCATCATCTCTCACATCCCTGGCATTGTTGGCTTCTACCCAAAATTCAAGTCTTTTTGTACTCCATTCCCTGCCAAACTCTCATGCAAACCCCATTTCATTCTACTCATCATCGCTTTGAGTCTCTCCTTGCCAATATTTTTAAGGACACTCTCTGGAATGCATGTTCAAGTGTAAACTCTCTATCTATCATCACCTTCAATTTGCTCACAAAAGGTTCCCTTTACCTAAAACCATCCCTAAGATCACATTTCCCTCCATTTTTCCTTAAGATAATTTTTTTTTTCTCTTTAAGACTTTTCCCATTTGCTTTTGGTCCACTCAGGTAGAGCCTACACATTCTCCAACTCCATGATCCCACAAGGTTAAAAATAGAGAGCAGACGTGAAGATCAGGAAGCATGTGGAAATTATTCAATAATTTCTTGTTGCCCATTGCTACTTGTACAGCTTTATTAATCTGATCCCCTAGAGTAATTATATCTCTTTGGGACCCCTCATCCCTGTCATCTACTTATATTTTACTTCCTTCTCCACATTCACTAATGATATTTAGCAGTAGATTTATGGTCTTTGATGGGCATAGATCCATAGTCTTGCCAACATCTTAGATGACGTCCATGTCCATTCTGACAATCCTACTATCTTAGGCAAAGTGCTTCTTGGCCTCCTCCATTTCAGTGATTCCTATCTTCACACAATCAGTTTCTATAAATCTTGGTTATATTTTTGTGAAATCCCATGTAGTGTTAGTTAAATTCTAATATGCCACTCTCCCACCACAAACTCATCATTCCAACTCTCTCTATTTCTTGCCCTCATACAGATGGTCTGGCTGTGGCACCCATCAATGCTTCCTAATTACCTGCATTTTCCAGACTTACTTCTTTCCATTTCCAGCTGATTTGTTTAGGATTCTCACATAAACACCTCCTTGTTCTTTCCCTAAACCCTTGTTTTCTTGCTCTCTTGTTTTTTCTGCCTCACCTGTCCTGGAATAGTTTAGACCTGGGTAAATTTAATTGTCTAACTTGTTTTTTCTGTCTTTCAGACCGCTGAACACTGCTAACGCATTCTACCCAGTGATCTTGATGAGAACCAGTATTAATAATTTCCAAGCTCATATATTAATAACCCCAGGAGCCCCTCTAGCTACCCAAACTCCTCTTTTACATGCTCTTTAGCAGGTGTTCTAAATTTTGCTTCTTCCCTCAAAACTTCTAACCCATTACCTGCTTGCTCACTCATGGAAGCTTTGGACACAGCTAGTCAAGAAAGATTAAGATCTACTGTTGAGGCAGAGACCTTTAAGTCCTTTCTGAGAATGAGGGAACTATCAAACCAAACCGAAAAATTCCTATTGATTAGAAACCTTATTCTTCACTTCGTTCCGTCTCTGAAGGAAAATTAAAACCTCAACTCTCCATCTCCATAGGGGATTTCTCACTGACTTTTTACAAAGAAGCAGTTTGATATACAAGCAAACATTTGCATTGTCTTTGTGATATGTCAGGCACTTTTCTGAGTGTGTTATGTATATCAACACATCAGAGGTGTGACTCCATAAGCCACCACATGTGTCTTTCTAAATTATAGCATTTCCTCTGTTTATAATTAGAGTCAACACAGCACTCTGCTTCTGCCTTATGCCTACTTCACATTAATTATGTTACATCTAAACTGTTCCTCAATCTGTTCATGGTATCAGCTAAGATCAGTGACCAAAGTCCTCTTACCTAGGACCCTGTGCATGGTTGGCCAACTTCACAAGGACCAGATCAGTCTTTTAGAATTAGAGAAGAGTTGCCTTGTTTGGCAATGGCCTTGATTCTATCTTCAAGAGAGAATACGACTGATAGTGAATTATCTAGAGAGATCAGAGATGTGACTCAAGGGGAATGTCCACTTGAGGATAAAGGAGGCCAAGTAAGGAGCATTTAATGTTTGAGGAGACCAGTTCTCCTTATCCAGATACAGGTCAGTCTCACATGCCAGAAAACACTGAAACCTATATCTAAATCCCAAACCCCAAACTGCTACCTTAAGTTCTAGACACAAATTTTCCTGAGCATGCCCACTTCCCTCCTCTTGTGTTCCCTATCTTAGCTAATGATCCCACCCATTCCCAATTACCCAGACTAGAAATGAAGGAACCTTGAGTCAAGCAGTCACAAAAATCAAAAAGATTCCATCTTTCACGTCCCTTTTCATCTTCCTCTTCCCAAGCTTTCATCATAGCCTATGTAGATAGGCAAATAAGGCTTCTCTCCAC
Organism: Nyctereutes procyonoides; assembly: GCF_905146905.1. NCBI lineage: Eukaryota > Metazoa > Chordata > Mammalia > Carnivora > Canidae > Nyctereutes > Nyctereutes procyonoides. The sequence goes on along the minus strand of NW_026575133.1, from coordinate 45,795,066 downwards.
TCCCAAATCCTAGACGGGTGCTTTCCTTTGCTGTACTATCTGAGTGATATTTCCAAAATCCTAATCTGGTAATGCAACGGTTATACATTTTTCTTCTTCTTCTTCTTCTTCTTTTTTTTTTAGTTATACATTTTTCAATGGTCCCCATAGGTATTGTGATCAAGTTTTAACAGTCCAGGTAAGTGTTCAGGGCTCCAGATGATCTAGATCTGCCTTGTCTCTTTCTGTTCCCTATTTTGAATCCCTCATTCCAGGCATACTAAATACTCCAGTCCCTTAAATAAACATGATAGTTCTTATCTTCATTTTATTGTGCATGCTAAGTCCTTCAACAGACATCTTTTCCATACCACCACTGCTAAGCTAAGTCTTACTCTCCTCTGGATCTCAGATCAAGTATCATCTCCTCTGAGAAGCCTGGTTTAAAGATTCTCCTCTTTCCTCTGAAGACACCCAGCAATCATCACACTTCACTCATTGTGTGTTATAAAAAGTTTAAATGTCTGTCTGCAAGCATGATTAATGCCTGAGGGAATTCACTTCCTTTATTCATGTTTATGTCACAATACTTACAAAAAATGGTCAGGTACATATTGGACACTAAATAAATGCTTGAATGAGATTTTTGTTTGAACTGCACCCACAACACCCCCACAACACCTTCTGGTGAAATTGCCGGTGGTAGACCTTCCAAAATTTCTATAGCTATCAAGTATATAACAATAAGATGTTTTATAAAGAGAAATGGACCAAATCAATTATTTGAGCCAAGGCAAAGTCAAAATATTTATTATAGTCTAGTTGCTTTTACAAAATACAAATTCAATAATGACCTAGCAACTCTTAAGGATCTATAAGCTTTTAAAGTCATTTCATCTTAACATGGCTATAGGGTTTTCACTGACTTCTAGCAACATCAAAAGAAACAAGAAAAACATGTACATTTTAAGTGCAGGAGAAGCAGGTTGCAAATATCTTGTGTTTTGTAATAACTTTTGTTTCATGGAAGTTTCTTGGCAGATTATAAAGACTTATCTTAAATTATCTTATTGAAGCTTTAAAATCACCTGGTGAAAGATATATCATAATTCTTATTTTATAAATCAAGAAACCATGACAAGAGAAATTAGATTTGCACAAAAGGACATAACTAATAAGTGTAAAGTGTTACTACACAATATTACTGTCGGTTTTCTGTCATGATTCTATATAAAATTTTCTGTTACTCATTAAATTTTCCTCCAACACACAGCTAATTTAGTAGAAGGAGTAGTCCAACTACACTCCAAATTATTTAAAACAATAAAGTTCAGTGTTTAATAATACAGATCCTGCAGAGACTGAGGCTGTCATTGCTGTCCTGGCTATCCCACCTCACCTTCACCACTCTGATTCTACTTCCATATCAACAAACAGAGATGGTCCATAGTGTATTCCTCATAGGGCCATTCTGATTACTGGATAAGATAATAAATATAAAACACTTAAAAAAGATGCCTGTACAAAGTGTTATTATGTAATATTAAAAACTAATGAGGGGCAGCCCAGGTGGCTCAGCGATTTAGCATTGTCTTCAGCCCAGGGCATGATCCTGGAGACCTGGGATCGAGTCCCACGTCGGGCTCCCTGCATGGAGCCTGCTTCTCCCTCTGCCTGTGTCTCTGTCTCTGTCTCTCTCTCTCTTTCTCTGTGTCTCTCATGAATAAATAAATAAAATCTTTTAAAAAAATTAATGATTTCATGGAAATGATGACCTATGAGATTAAGTCGACAAAAAGTTGTGCTTACAGGGTAGTTCAATTTTTCCACCTAAATAATGCCACTTAATTTAAAAACTATTCAGACTCTCAATCATATTTATTTATGTTTAAATATATATACAAATATATATACAAAACAGGATCACTTAAGCACCTCTTCCTAAACGTTATTGACACATACTTTAGTTGACCGTTGAACACACAAGTTTGAACTACATGGATCCACTTACATACAAAACTTTTTCAAGAAATACAATACAGAACCATAAATGTATTTTCTCTTCTTTATGATTTTCCTAATAACATTTTCTTTTCTCTAGCTTACTGTATCATAAGAACACAGTTACAATACTTGTAACATAGAAAATAGGTGTTAACTGTTTATGTTATCAGTAAGATTTCTGGGCAACAGGAAGCTATTCATAATTAAGTTTTGGGGGAGTCAAAAGCAATATGCAGATTTTTTACTGCATTGGTGGAAGGTGGGCAGGTTGGTGCCCCTAACCCCCATGTTGTTCAAGAGTCAGCTGTAGTTTTAAAAACATAAAGACTTTAAGAGTCTTTATGTTTGTATTTTGAGAAAATTTCTTTCTTTTTTCGGGGGGTGCTAAGTTGGTAACTAATATGGTGGCTGTACTCTGTTTCAAATATTTTAGGCATGTGTAAGAAAAGTGAAAATACAAATGATTCACTTATAGAAATGAATGTTTATGGGAATAAGTAACATTTAACAAGATTTATGGGTAGATGTGATAAATATAAACAAAAATAGAAGGTTCTGTATAATAGTGGGCTTTTTTCCTTTTTATTGCCTACATATAACAACATACCTAAAAGCTACATGTAAAGGTTAAAATTCTATTTCATTAAATATAATTTTTCACAGTGTTACACTAATCCATAAAGATGGATTAAGTCAAATACAACATTATCATAAAATAGAAAACATTTTATCATAAAAATAGGAAGCGTTATTATTTCCCCACAATAAAATACTTCTATTATAACCTTAAGACTCAAATGATTATACATTTACTTAAAGTATTAAGGAAGAGCAACTAGATTGGAACATTTATTTAAGTTTATAATATCCACCATAGCGAGTAAATAAATGATAAGGATTAAGAAAAACGAATACCAAGATCATGGCATGAATGAGTCCTAACTCCTTTTTGGGAGAATGGGAAGAAGGTGAAGCCTGTTAAGAAAGGAGGCCAGAAGCCAGAAGGAGTGAAGGGAGCAAACAAATATCTGTTTCAAAAGAATATATGAGCTGTCCTAACTGCACAAATATTTCTACCAAGCAACCGTTGAATTCCCATGAAGTCATGGCCAAAACACCCAGGAGGTAGAACGAAGAAAAGTGAGAGATATTAATCAAGACATTCCATCACCAGTAATGGGAAAACAACAGCATTTCACCCACAAGAGGACTGATCATTATGAATAGGTATCCTGGAAATGCTCGTAGAACGTGAAGACTATGTAACTGGCCAGTCTGTGAGCACATTTCTTCACCATAGTGATTCAAGTGAATGATTTCCATTGAAAATATGTCTCCCTGACACTCTGGAGTCAGTCATCTAAATCTGGCTTACTGAGAAGTCTGCTGGGCTGGACATGAAAAGCAGGTATATAATTGTTAGAAGAACATTTGATATTAGCATTCAGGAAAGTGGCCTAGCAAGTCTCTTTATGAACAAGGCAAGGACTTACATGTTTTTGATTTCCTCTTTTCCATCTTGATTGCTTTGAAAATGCCATTTCCTTTTGTTCAATATGTTCCTTCCACGTTGTCCTGCTAGAAAAATCCCCCTTATTCTTTAAAACATGGTTCAAATGTCACTTTCTGACAAAAGCCTCGTCGAAATTCTCAGGCAGAGCTAACCAAATCCTTCTCTGTGCATTGCTCACACTTTTATAAGGACATTTGTCATACCACCGTAATTATTTCCAGGTTGATCTGTCTAGTAGACGATGAGATCTTGAAATAAAGAAATGAATGAGAAAATGAATGGAGGGACATGTGTTTCAGAAGGGGAAATTATTGCTTTTTGTTCATTTAATGCCAAGAAAAATAGCTTTCTCTAATCTGGGATTTCTAGCACTTTGAGTTTATTTTATAAACTATAAATTGGGGACAACAGGTGGCTTCCATTTAACTGACTCAAAATTTACTTTTCTAACCCCATGTATTCATTTTTCTTTCTTGTTCTTGTCAATAGTATGCTTTGGATCAGTAACCCTTTCCTCTAAGAAGGAAAGGTCATTCAGATTTTCATTAAGTCCTAACAATTTCCTTTTTAGCTCTCTTTGTTGTTCTGCTCGCCAGTCTTGTGAAGAGGGGATGCCATGTTTTTCTGTGAAAGAAAATGCCTCACAGAGTAACCCCATCCTGCTTGAAACATTGAACAACTTTTACTTTTATGTGCTGGAAAGAAAAAAAAATGCTACTCAACATGTTCTTCTTCCTGAGTTTATTCTAATTTAACAGGAGAAAGGGAAAGGGTGCTTGGCACTCAAAAAGCTCAAATGATCCTGAAAAAATGTAAAATGTATGGAAATTTCAACTCATGTAAAAAACAAACTTTTTCCTCATACTTCATAGGCAAGATATAAAGAAGTATGGTTGTCAAAAAAATAGAGAAAATTTCCTTCCTCTTCTTTAATGAAAACTGAAAAAAATAGGAAGACTTTTTTTTGTTAGATTATTAAACTGTATACCCATGGAATCACATTTTTTAAAAAAATGCTTCCTTTCCTATTCATCAGAAAAGTAAGGTTGATTTTTTGTATTCTAGCTAATTTGAATGTCTGCTTATGGGTTTTTTCTTAATTCCCCTTCCAAAGAAAAACTTATAAGGGTTTAACACGTCTAGTGTACACTAAACAACGACAAAATTAAGTCCTTACATAATTACTATTTTTTAAGGATTTATTTTTGCCGAATTGTGATTCTGCCCACAGATTTCCAGTTTCATAGTACAGACAATGTGAAGTCAGAAGCAAGCATTGGTCCTGCTTTTCTGGCAATAGGCTAAATGAAAAAATATCATGTAGAAATTATGTATGGAAATATTTGTTCATTCAACAAATATTTGTTATGTTTTTATAAGTGACAGACACAGTAGACCCAAGAGCAAAACAGACAAAAAGGAAAAAATCTTTGATGTGTAACTTACAAACCATTGAAGAGAAACAGAACATGAAGATAAATAAATTAATAGCGTGTGTGTGTGTGTGTATGTGTAATGTTAAATGGTGATAAACTATTAAGTACCAATGAGAAAACTAACAGGAGAAGGGAATTGAAAGGGCCTGATTCCTTATCCTATCTTATTTTTTATTTTATTTTTTTAAAGATTTTATTTATTTATTCATGAGAGACACAGAGAGAGAGGCAGAGACATAGGCAGAGGGAGAAGCAGGCTCCTCACAGGTAGCCTGATGTGGGACTCAATCCCCAGACCTGGACTCCCTAAGCCGAAGGCAGACGCTCAACCACTGAGCCACCCAGTTATCCCTCCTTATCTTATTTTAAATAGAGTTATTAAAGGGGTGCCTGGGTGGCTCAGTCAGTTAAGTGGTGGACTCTTGATTATGGCTCAGGTCAGGATCGGAGTGGTAGGATGGAGACGCACTTGGGGCTCTGCACTCAGCAGGGAGTCTGCTTGAGATGCTTTCTCTCCCTCTCCCTCTGCCCTTTCCCACTGCCCGAGGGTGCACTCTCTCCCTTTCTCTCTCAAATAAATAAATCCTTTAAAAATGATAAAATAATTAAAATAGAGCTACTAAAATGATTTTTATCATAAGAACATACACATAAAAACATGGTTTGATCAAAAAATAGGAAATGAGCCCCTGCTCGAGCTCTCTCTCTCTCTTTCTAAAAAAATATATATATTTAAAGATTTTATTTATTTATATATTTATTCATGAGAGATACAGAGAGAGAGAGAAAGACAGAAACAGAGACATAGGCAGAGGGAAAAGCAGGCTCCCTCTGGGGAGCTTGATGTGGGACTCAATCCCAGGATCCTAGGATCATGACCTGAACCAAAGGCAGACACTGAACCACTGAACCACCCAGGCATCCCCCCCAAATTTTTTTTTTAAAAGAGAAAGAGAGGGATCCCTGGGTGGTGCAGCAGTTTAGCGCCTGCCTTTGGCCCAGGGCGCGATCCTGGAGACTCGAATCCCACGTCGGGCTCCCGGTGCATGGAGCCTGCTTCTCCCTCTGCCTATGTGTCTGCCTCTCTCTCTCTCTCTCTCTCTCTCTCTGTGTGTGACTATCATAAATAAATAAATTAAAAAAAAAGAGAGAGAGAAAGAGAGAAGAACCTGAGACTTCACAAAGCAATATTTAGTATGCCAATTTTTTAATTATGTACTCATGCATAAGAATGAACTACTTATTGTCAAGATTTCAAAAAAAACAATAGCCTTTGAATTAGGTGATTCTGGTTCAGACAAAAAGACACCAACACAAGTTTAAAAACAGGGAAGGGGAATAAGTGCCATGAAATTGAAGCTCATCTGCCTTCTAATAACTTTTATATCAAATATTTCTTTTAAGGGAAATAGTATGCATTCAAGCATAGCATCGAAATTCCCTAATAAGGAAACACAAAGAATACAAACAAAACAAAACAAAACAAAACAAAAGCTTAAAGCTTAGCAGATCTGGAGTCTTTGGTATCCAGACATGATTTATGTTACAAACAAAAGCAGTGAGCCTGGCCCGAAGTACAGAAGTGGAGCCTGATGAACTCAGAGCATTGAAACTCTCCTCAATAAATCACAATTACCAAAACACCAATGATAAATAGTTGGAATTTCAAAGTATTTAATAGCTCTCCCTATCTGTTGGTTTGTTGACCATTTGATTCTCTCCTTCAGAAAGTGTTCTTTGGTAGTTCAGCCCCAATACATTAATATTTAATCATGAACCCATTGGAAACATGAGCCAGGAAATTTCTAAAGAACTTACTATTATAAACAAGACTGGAGCGCTAGAAAAGAATTATTTTTCATGAATCTATGTTACAGTTGAGAAGAGGAAAAAGGCTCTAAGATCACTTTAGATCAAAGCAGAGATGTTTAAAAACGGAAAGAAGAACTTAGATAAACAAGGAAAGGAACACTGTTGGTTCAGTGTCAATCAGAATGTCTCCAAAAAAGCAGCTAAGTCAGGGCACCTGGGTGGCTCAGTCAGTTAGGCATCTGACTCTCAATTTGGGCTCAGGTCATGATCTCATGGTCTTGAGATCAAGCCCTGTGTTGGGCTCCACACTCAGCGAGGAGTCTGCTTAAGGATTCTTTCTCTCCTTCCTCCTCAGACCCCACTCCATGCTTGCTCTCCATCTCAACTAAATAAATAAATCTTAAAACAAAACAAAGCAAAAAAAAAAAAACAAAAACAAAGGGCAGTTAAGTAAACAATTGATGTGTTTAGGGAGCATAATCCAAAAGAACAGGTAAGAATGTGAGTTTTATCAATAAATCCAGTCAATGATCATTTTGCATAAATATAATGTTTTACTCTTGTAACATTTCATCCATGCAGAATGACTCAATAACATTTCTTTTTTAATATTTTATTTATTTATTGAAAGATAGAGAGAAAGAGCATGAGCAGGGGGAGAGGGAGTCAGAGGAGGAGAAAGAGAATCTTGAAGCAGACTCCCCACTGAGTGTGCAGCCCAAAGTACAGCTTGATCTCAAGACCCTGAGACCATGACCTGAGCCAAAAGCAAGAGTCAGACACTCAACCAATCATACCACCCAGGTGCCCCAATATAACATTTCTTAAGTTGTTTCTTTTAGTAGCGTCATGAAGCAGCATCGATCTCCTCATTTTGGAGATGATGAGAATAAAGGCATTGAGGTTGCAGAGGATGAATATAAAGGAAAAAGTGCCAGAATCAAGGCTAAATCCAAAAATGCTTATTTTTAATATTTTCTTTGTAATTATCTAAGTATTTATTTTTACAATGTTAAAACATTTTTATCGACCATAATTTTTAGCATTGTCTTGAGATCTAATGCCCAAATATAAATCTATACTCCAATAGAATTCCCAGTTCTTCCAAAGTGGACCCCAACACCTATTTACAATTAATGCAGCCTCCATAATTTACCCAAATCAATCCCTCAATTACTCTGGATGGGACTTCATTGATAGGAAGAACCCAAGCAACTTCAATCTAAAATCACTTTCCATTCTTGTTCCCCACGCCACAATTGAGAGCTATCAGCAGGAGAAAGGCTTTGAATGAAACACAAATCGGTATTGTAAGCAGCTGTAACTTTAGGGAAAAATGTTTTGAGCAAAACTAGTCCTGAGCAGAACAGTAAAAGTGTAGTGTTTCTTATCACCACCATCAATTCTGTTTCTCTCTTCTGCATTATTTTTTTGGGTTTGTTTTGTTTTGTTGGGTTAGGTTGATTTGCTGATGTTTTTAAATCAAAACAATGCTAATACCAACTAGAAAACAAAACAAAACAGAAACACCTGCAATTCAGATGAGCTTGATCACAAAGATATTGCCACATGGAATTCACTCCAGAGTCTCTCATACTAGAAGTTTGTTCATCCTCTAGGTTTGCTCCTGAATTTTAACCACACCTCTAAAGACAGTAAGAAAGAATCAGAAATTCATACAGTCCCAAAAAAAAGAGGATTTGACTGATTTCTGTTCTCCAAAGAAATGGTCTCTAATCTAGCTGCACATCACACTTTTGATTTTATGTTCAAGGCTTAAGGTTACACATTAAGTACAAATTAAGGATGATGCATATTTGAAACAACTTGTTAAGATAAAATATTTCCTTCCATGATGTGAGATGACTGCTCACCTCATTCTCTACCTTTTCCAAGACATACAATCCCATTGACTCTCACATGAAAATCCCAAGCAACATACTCTTAAAATGTGTATCCTTAATTTTTTTCATAGGTCATAAAACAATTTGTAGGTATAAGTTAAAGTCTTCCTTCTACCACTCTTTTATTTTCTCAACACAACCACACCCACTAACCAAGCAACCACTATTAGAGATTCCTGTAAATTCTTTCAGAAGTTCTAAGCCACACACTTTTGATTTTACACTACTGCTAGCATACCATACCGAATACTCTGTATTTCTTTTGTTTAATATCAGATCATTCTATATACATACACGAAGAGCTCACTCATTCTTTTATAAGGGCCCAAGGTAACCCATTTTGAAAACTGGCTCTTGTCCTAACAAGAACCCAAATGAAAACATTCTCACTTATCATGGCCCTTCTTCCTGCTTCTATACTGGGTTCTTAAAATTTTTCCCAGGCACTGACCAAAGTTGCAGCTCTACTTTTACCACCACTATCCGACTCCCCTTGGCTCAAACTACCACCTTGGATCTTGGCCATTGTCTACTCTTGCTTGTGTGGTTGCCTACGTATACAGCCCATAAGCCTTTCTAATCTATGCCTGGAGTTGACCCTCGTTAACTATAATATTCTCTGAAATTACATGATTTGTTAGCAATCACTGAGTTTGTGTCCCTTCTCTGTCACACACTGTCAACTACATTTCAGCATTTCTAATCTCATTTGTTTATCCTGAACCCATCAGCAGCCCTCTTCTGTGATTCTAGAACAAATGGTAAGATACACAATGTATTTTTCTTCCTGAGCTTAGAATCATCATGTTGCTCCTCTCCTTTTTTTTTTAAATACAAGTGTTGGCTTTTAAGAGGAATCTCTTCTCTGTAATATACTTAAACAATTCCCAGAGCAAAAGCTCTCTGCTCAACTATGAAAATGTTGCTCAGAGAGTAATTTCTGTGACTGCTTTCTTTCGCAACTTTTCTTTTTGACATAATCCTTCTAAAAGCTTTCAGCACCTCTTAGATGTTTTCTGAGATCCTCTGAGACATGCAAAAAAATGTGAAACAAGCAACCATTTGTTCTAGCATCCTGAGTCTACCTCCCTCCTGAAGAATGCTGCCTATCTATTCTTTATTCTCTAGGAAAAGAAGAAAGGTGGTTTTGATCCTACCCTTTTTCCTAACACTGTAATATTACTTGTTAATTAACTTATAGTTCTGCTTAGCCTCAGGATAGAAGCAGATGTGTTTTGTTTGAAGGCTACACGAAAGCTAGAAAAGAACAGAAACCACTTGGCCTCTTTATTGTTTATCTCAGTTAAGGATGGAGGCACCATCATCCTCCCAGTCAGCGGGAGATAGGAAACTGGGAATCAGTCTCAAGAACCTTGCAACTTCCTCTCCCAAACATCAGCATCTTCAATGTCTTTGAACTCACTCATTTTCTAGTCTCATGGACATTGACCTAGCTCAGATTCTCTCTGCTTCTAATGGTTCTCCTCTTTATATCACCTTCCAGGGAGGCCTCTGAAAATACAAACAGCTACTTTCCCCTGTGCCTTCTTTTTCTTCCCTGGAGGGGGAGGAATACTCAATGAGTCAGATCCCAGGCATGTGCCTAGGCCACATTTACTATTGAGCAAGGTCACTGTGGATTAATAATCGGACCCATGGGTATGGCTCTTTCTTTTGCTTTCTCCTTTTATGGATCTAGAATGGCAAAATGGTACAGGACTTCTCTCACATAGGGGAGACTGAGTCAGCCAAATGTCCTGCTCATCACTTCCCTTTCATACTCATTTCAGTCCACTAATCTCAAAAGTTTGTCCTTCCTTAAGGCCAGGAAGAGCACAGTGCCCAGGTTAGAGTCTAGACCTAGGGATAAAAAAGAAGCTCCTCTGGCTTCTAGTCTATATGCCACCTTCTAAGCCCATCTTACTAGAATTCTTGAGAGTTGAGGACAAACAGTCCAACTAATAATAAAATATTATTTTGCTTTTTCTTACCTTTGACCCCCACATGGATATTTCCCTTGGCAACCTTATGAGAAGAATAGCTGTATTCCTGCTAGTATTTGGATACCAGACCATCAGTCCTAACATTCCTTGGAACCATAAACGGCATGGTTCTGTAGTCCATATCCAATCATGCCAGGTCTATCTTGGAATTATCTGATGTTCTGTTTGCCTCCATTGGTACAAAATAAAATTTAAATCTGTAGAATGCCATGTAAGACTATCCAATATCTAGGACTAAACCTACCTTTATAATTTCTTTATTCACTTATCCCAACTCATGAATTCACCAGCCAGTAACTTCCTAAATGGATCCTTTCCATGGCTCCATGTGTGGCTTATACTGTTTGCCCTCCAGGATGCTCTCCCAAACTCTTGACCCCCACATGCCATACTCAGTCACTTCACACTTAACCACTGAGCACCTTCTATGTAGTAGGCACCAAGCCAGGTCCTGTGGAAATGTAAGGCAAACAAGATATTCAAAGTCCCACCACTCCTAGAAATCTTATCATATCTTCCCAGCTGCTAGGAATATCTCCTTCCTTTGTGCTCTGATCTTACCTTATTTATTGTGCCTTGGACTATAGAAATGTACATATACTCCACATCCCTGCCACTGAATAACATGTCTCCTGGTGGCAGACACTATTTTTTTATTCATCCCTACATTCTTTCAATGCCTTAAAAAGAGATATGTTTATAGGTGACTTTACAAGATTAGTTAATTATTCTGCTGTCACCTGGAAAGTCAAGCTTGGAGTCTGGAGGTGATAGCTAATTTGTAATATTAACCAACATTTGCACACCATTTATTACATTCCAAGCAAAGATTGTTCGAAAGACCTTGCATACATGAATTCAATTTTCCCTCACAACAGCCTTTTGAGGTAGGTGCATTATTATATTCATTTATATAGATGAGGACACTGAGATATGTTAAATAACTTGCCACACAGTTGGTGAGTGGAAAAGCCAGACCACTGATGCTTATAGTGAATGACTAGGTCAGAACGTGCACATCAAGGGTACTTTCTGGAAAGCTCCAGCTTGAGTATTTCCCTTGCAATTTCCTAGAAGAGTGGATATCCAAGGTCATTTCAAAGGAATAAGCCACACTGTTAGGAGATGGAACACCTCTGGAAAAAAAAAGAAAAAAAGAAAAAAAAACCATGATGAGGGCATCAAAATTGCTGAGCTATAGTATAAATAACCCTTAACTAGCATCCAAAACACTTGGTTTTCCTGGGCTTTGCCACTTAAGAAGTGGGTAACCTTGCATAGGTTACCCCTCAATTCTTTTCTTATTGGAAAATGGGCATAATTATGCCTGTTTTGTAGGGTTGTTGAGAAGATTAAATGAGACACTAAACAAGACAGCATTCAACATTAGAATATAGAACAAATGGAAGGATCCATGTAGCTTCAGTTTTATGGCAGGACCATCCTGGTTGGCAGGGTAATGGGCAGGGAGTTTGTTGGGAGTCCCAGTGAGAAAGCTGTCATGTGGGGGTTTGGTACAAGACCTGAATTTGCTTCTGTAGTCTGTGAGGATTCATTTTTCGCTATGTTGAGACAGAGGAAGAGAGGGTGAACAGGGCCTATTTTAACTCCAGAAATTTTGATTGGAAATTTTCTCCTTATTTTCAGTACTGTTTGAGAACCTGTTCCAGTGAATAAAATGATTTCCATCTAAGTTTAAAATCCAAGTCGATATTTTGTTCTTTTTTTAACTTGCAAGACTTGGAAATCACAGGCCAGAGCTGACAACATTCAACATTCTAAGTAAGGATCCTCCTAGGGGATTCAAAAATCTCCCTAGCAACTTCTTCCAGGTCCTTATATTGAACCCGAATCCCTCTAGCTGCAGCCCTGTTCCTCCAGCTTATTTTAGGAACGAACAGCTGGTCTGCAATCTCCATATAATATCCATTCATGGATTTATGAAATCGTAATGCATATTAGCTGTGTTACGTATTCTGAAAGTAGCAGGCTCTTAGCGTTACCAGCAGTCATTTTTCAGTCCTCTGCAAAATATACCCCTGGGAGCTCTTAGCAGATGTTTGGTAAAAATTATTGAAAGAAACAAGAAACAAGACATTCCCTGGTTTTAAATCCATGGTGAGTAAATCATTCAAAAACAGCCACTAGGCATCTCAAAGTCTAAAAATTAGGAAAGGCACTCTTATTGTCAATATCCTTAACCAAGCAAGTTGAATAGACATCACAAGTTGAATCCCAAACGAAGATGCGATCTCACACAGGAGAGCATATTCCCATCACAACAGTTATGGCTTGTGTATGTTAAAATACCATTTTTAAAACTCTGATTTTGTGTAATCTTACCTACAAAGAAACAGATAGGATCAGGCTTTGTGTAACAACCTAAATCAGGAAGCAAAGAGAGAGAGAGAGAGAGAGAGAGAGAGAGCAATAAAGTAAGAATAAGAACAAGAAAAAAAGGAATGGAGGGTCGAAGGAAGAAGGAAAAGGGGGAAAAAATCTCTTTTTAGGTATTCCTAAAACACATATGGCTATTTTACAGCATTTTATTTGTTTTCATTTATCTTCTACATTGCACTATGCAAAGCCTGTGCTGGGAGAAATCTTGGAAGGAGTGGATCAAAATAAAAGGGGTATATAGGGTCAGATGAAGAAAACAATTTCCCTGGAGAAATACTAAACATTGCAACCTCGCATTGTACTTCTCACTGAATGAGTTTCCATTCATACCAACTCATGATTTCTTTTCTCATTCAGTAGACATGGAAACTAGCACCTTGCTATTGTTATTTGTCTAGAAATTGACATTTTCTCCTTCCCCACAAGGATGTTTGAATTCCTTTCTCCTAAATATCCCCCTGGTTATAAGTCAAAATTCATGTCTCAGCAGTTGACAAAGACTATGGGCCACAAAATTCTATGCTTTGCTTAGAGCTTAATGTGTTGGCTGTTTCTAAGAAGAGAATGAAGTTCCAAATTATGCATAGTTATGAGGGAAGCATTTTAGGAAGTAATCGTCAAGGAATAACAAAAGAAAGCAATTCCCATTGGCACCCTGCGAAGGAAAAGATTGACCTTTTAATGCTGTGCTTGTAATAAGGGCATGCCAAAGAAACCCCAGACTGAGATTTTGAGAATAGAAAACAGAGAATGGTGAGACACTTTGTGGGAATAAACTTCATGTATGTCCATCATTGCAGGGCTCTATGTGCATACAGAAAGCTTTCTTCCTTATCCCACGAAGGGAACCAATGTTGTCTCCGAAGACAAATATCCCTTGTATGAGAATACTTCTATTATTCCTTCACAATGGTAAGTAACACATAGCCAATGTGGACAGCCTTGAAAGTACAGAAATTACAAAGAAAAAGGGAAAATTCCCCTTGACTGTGCTACCCCAAGAAAAACATTGATCACACTTTGATGTATTTTCATACTGGAATTATTTTTTTCCTTAAACAATGGCAATGTATTGTCTCATAGTTCTGGAGGCTAGAAGTCCAAGATCAAAGTGTTGGCATGGTTGGTTCCTCCTGGAATTTTTTCATACGCAGAGAGATTATTCCTTTCTTATGAAATTCTGATGATTCTGTAAATATGATCATTTTCATTTAATATAATAAGTATCTTCTATGTCATTGAATGTTTTCAAAAATTGAATCGATGCATTTTATTCCATAGTACAATGATGGTATCATTTGGTTGACCATAGTCTATTATGAATACTGGGTTGGTTCTAATTTTTGAATATTACAAATAAATATTTAATAGACATCTTTGTACATAAATCTTTGCTTAATCTCTGACAATTTTTGTAGGATAAGTCCCTGAATATGAAATTACTAAATCAAAGGGAAAACAAATATTTTGAGGCCCCTGTCCAAAATTATCAAACTGCCTTTCCGAAAAAGCAGGCCAATTTATAGTCACACCTGTTAAGTGAAAAATGTCCATTTCCTAAACCCATAGAAATCATTTTTGTATTTATCTTTGACAATTTAAGAGTCATGACATGGTACATCCCTGTTAGTTTTGCATGCACTTTCTTAACAATTAACATGGTTGAACAGAGTGACTCCTATTAGTCAAGTGTTCCCTTCTAGTGATCAAGCCAAAATGTTGCTAGCTCAGACCTCCTCAGCACTTTCCTTACTCATCGCAGGGACAAGCGGAAGAAGCAAGGTGTACTTGAATTCTGGATTTGGTTTCCTCTTCTTGGCAATCCTTTCATTCATAATACCAGCTTCATTCATGAAATCTCATTATCTAACCAGGAAGTGAGATATTTACTTAGAAATGTAGACTACAGTGAATCATTGAAGTGTGTGAACATTATAAATAGATTCTTGTGGATACTAAGAAAGATGCTTGTAAGTTTCAAAATATAAAAGAAAGCCTAAGTCAGTCAACTATGAAGATAGGACTGCAAATTCCCATCTGTATGGCTGATATGGTCAATGTTAAGTTTCAAGAATCTAATGTCAGTATTTGTATTTCAAATTGACCATTTTATTATCTGGTGTGTTGGCTATAGTTAACAATTTCAATAATAAAAACAAAAATCATTAATACACATAGACCAGCATATTAGCTCCTAGATTTAATAAGAAAGAGAGATCGATGTTGCCCTAATAGAATTGTGTAGGGCAAGTAGATATTCACTGCAAGAAAGTGCTAGATATAGTGTGATTATATTTTTGAAATATATGAACTGGCTTTTACAGATATTTAAGGGTATTTACTTCTGTACCCTATCTTTTACCCTTTGTCCAATCCAACCACCTAAGCCTTCTTCATTTATTGTCTCAGAGGAAACATACAGCCAGACCAAAAGCAAAGGTGATGAAGACCACTCATTCTTCTATTTCAAAAAAAACTTTACCCTAAGGGAGCTGAAAAGCTCCTATTTTAGTCATTCTGGGGATCTGAGAAGTGAGTTCATCCACCAACACCTGCCCCAGTAGTTGATATCTTCTCCCTGGACAAGAGAGAAGGGGAAAAAAAAGGAAGTGCTGAGAAGAGAGAAGTGAATTGATACTAATCATAGGGGCCAACTGGCCCCCAAGAGTGTGCCCAATATTAGGAAACTCAGAAGCAGCAGACAGGCAGCAAAATCAAAGAGATAAAAAGAATGAGAATGGTTTCACAGTGTAGGTGCCCGTAGGTATACAAAACAAGAGACTGCTTTATGGGTTCTCATGTCCTGGCATGGCACAGAAAAAGCAGAATAATTCTCATGTGCTTTCTTAGGACATCCCCAAACAAGGCAGTTGCAGGTGGGAATGAGGGCATATTCACAGTCACATAGAAAATGGTAAGTAAGGACCAGACCGGATGATGCATGTCTGTGACAGATGACATCAAGGATTAAAGGCATTATACATCCTTCACTGCAAGTATTTGGGCACAGCTAAGGTCAGATTCCTATCCAGTAAATAGGTAAGAACAACATCTCCAAATGTGGTGGTAACAGAAGCCTACCAAGTTTGTGCTTCTTTCTCAGTGGTAGAGGATGCAAGATGCAATACTTTGTCCTCTTCTTTTTTATTTTTTTATTTTTTTTCCTTTGTCCTCTTCTTTACAAGGGATTTCACAGCATATTCTAGACCATTAGATCCCTACAGCTTTACTGATGTGGCCTACCACATCTTGAAATATGGTATAATTTATCTCTCATCCTTGGGAGCACATGTACATTACAAAGAACTTCAAATACCTGCTATTTTTCAGTCCAATTTGCTCTATCAGTCCAATTAACATTATCTCATCAATACAATAGACTAGGTTCTGCAGATATCCAAATGGTCCAATCCCTTTGGACTATATTATAACAAAAGCGGGGAGGATTAATTATCCCTGGGAAAACATAATAAATGTATACTATTTTTTTTTGTCCCACATCAATGCAAATTGCATCTGAACCTACTTCCTGATAAGGGTGGGAAAAAAATATATGTTCACCATATTGATCACTTCATACAATGTACTGAGGCTGTGTTAATCTACTATAGCAAAGTCATGGACCTGGCCCAGCAACTGCAATTGGGAATGTCACTTAGTTAAGTTTGAAGTAGTCCACTCTTATCCACCAGGACCTATCTGGTTTCTGTTGGGCCCAGCTGATGGATAAAGTCTGGATATAATGCACACTTTAAGTCTTTAAAGGTGACATTAATATCTTCCAAATGTCTTGCCTTCTGTGTTTGAGCTAACTGTGGTTCAAAATACAGAGATAGATAACAAAGTCTGACTTCATGGATGTCAATCTTACAAGGGAGGTCTGGCAATGAGGGCAGAATGAAGTATCCAATTGTCTGGTCAGAATTATCTAGTGGGTTCTAGTCTGAACGATGGCAAGTCTAAGGTTTACCTATGTGACAACTATATCCAGATCACTTTTTGCCAGTAGAGTATGGACCCCAGGAATACTGGACTGCCCGAGTCGAAATCTGAACTTCATCACTAAGTACTTACAGTAAATTATTTTAACCTTTCTGGGGCAACATCTATGTGGATCAAATGATGATTATTATTGCATATAAATCATGGGGTTGTTGCAGGGATTAAAATTTAAAAACTCACACAAAGTACTTAACACTGTGCCTGGCACATAGTAATCACTACATAAATATCAACTGTCATACATCGTCTCACCCTCATAGACTTAAAATCCAGTTATTAAAATTCAAGGTACTCACATTTCTCATTTGTATAAAGCGTATGAAATGAGGTGCATCTGGCATACACTCGGTCTGGGGTGGGATCGTGTAGAAATATGGGTTATTTTTGATGCCACCAATTCTGCCCTTGGTTACTAATTATTCATGTAATTTAGAAATCAAATCCATAATTATTAAAGGTGGAACAGTTGCTTTGTCGCTCAGCTATTCCCTGATCTAAATTTCATGTCACTCATAGTAGGCGGGCCATCCAGAACGTCGTAATCATGCCCCTGGGATGACTTACCCAATATTTGTTTGTTTGTTTGCTTATCTCTAGAAGAAGGACTAACCGCTAACCCATTCCATTATGCATGTACCTGCATGGGTTTCACAAGTCTTTGCATCCAGACTATCTTCTATCACTATACTTTTCCTACCATGAAATTCGACAGTTATATGGGGGTGGGGGGCAGGAATTATATGAAGAAAATGGAACTTGTCCTTGTTCATCACGGAAAAGAGAAACTATCTCTGCCCATAACCTCCAGGACCGCTTGGCTGCAAAGCAATAATGCACCACCCGGGCTGGGCTTCCTGCTTCTTTTGGTACCACTGGGACTGGCTTAGCAGAGAAGACAAAGCAAGAAGCAGAGCATGAGCAATTCACACTACAGTGGTATTCTTGCTACCTGCAAGACTAATTGAGGAGGCTCGCGTGTCAGAGTTACAGCCAGCCTCCTGGCTTCCCAAACAATGACACAATGGCTATCACACACCTACAGTGCACACGCAGCTTGCAGAGGCACCAGCTCACTGCAGCAGATGCTTAGCACCTGGCTGTGCTGTGAGCTGGCAGGGGCACTCACCATATCCTATGCTGCAAAATCACAGGAAGGGCTGTTTATAAACCTGCGAAAGGAGGAAGCGTCTTTAAAGGGAAAAGGCTTTAGAGGAAATCCAGCTGCCTGGCACATTAAGCTGTTTCCCCTGCCTTCATCTTCCCGGGGACCT
Organism: Nyctereutes procyonoides; assembly: GCF_905146905.1. Taxonomy (NCBI): domain Eukaryota; kingdom Metazoa; phylum Chordata; class Mammalia; order Carnivora; family Canidae; genus Nyctereutes; species Nyctereutes procyonoides. The sequence continues at coordinate 45,776,742 of NW_026575133.1, read as the reverse complement.
TGCAGTAAGTAACACAAAAATGACCATTATATTTTAGAAACACCGCAGAGTGTTCTTGGGACCCAAGGCAGTATAGCCGGTTTGCTGGGAAGCTGCATTTGGGAGCCGGTAAGAGCATTTCCTCCTAAATTGCTGAATATCTAAGACTTTATGTGAAAGTCATCAGATGAATGTCTTTAACCCCGTTTTGCCTGCAGTCCGTTGGGCATTCCGTAGGTGTTTCAGCGCTTAATAAAACATGTCAATAAAGCAAAAGAAAGAACTGGGCTGAATTCTAAGAAGCTCCAAGTTAGACCTTCCCTGCAAATTCAGATGGGTAACACAGGACTCGATCACAGTTCCAAATCACAGCCACCAGGCACTTGGTTGATTTCGTGCAATTTACCAGAATGACAAAGATCGCCACATTGCAGCATAACTCTCCTGCATACGGAAAAATCTAATGAAACCACTGGGGAAATTAGTTTTAACCTAGTGCCTAACTGTAAATCTTTCTATGGCTGGTCACAAATTTAATCTTTGGCAAAGCTCTGGTTTTCAGCTTTTCCGTTGTTTTGCCCTACAAAGCTTAGGGTGCAATTGAATCATTGCCAAAAATTATCATGGTTAAAATTAAACCATATCCTCATATCCTCTCTCTCTCTCACATACACACACACAATTCATTTGAAGCAAATACCGACAACTAGATTTTACTCCCAGATACCAGATAAAATGAGAGAGAGAGAGAGGGAGGGAGTGCAAAGAGTCCCTCCTGGCACTCTGTGTACAAATGCGTTTTCTCTCCACCACTTTCCTTGTGAAAGTGTTAAGAACATTACGTTAGAATGCTTTTGCAGGACTCCAAAGATTACCATCACCGTATTTCAGAATCACACATAGAATTATGATTTCCATTCCAAGTCAAGTGACGGCCTGAACCCCTGGAAATGCCTTATTCTTACTCCTTCCCACTATTCAAGAAACTCCTGATGTGAAAGTCATCGGAAGTTTGAAAGGACCAAACACAAAGCCACACTACTTTTCTTCTCCTAAATCCCTCTCAAAGAGTCACCTCTGGCCAACTGGTTTTCCCTACCTCAGCTTCCTCCAGACGGCTTAATCCCAACCTACAATATTGAACATTCCTGACTCCTACATTCCACTGACCCCCTAATCTTTTAAATCACTTCCCACTCCCCTTTCCCACATTCCTTGGATTTACCCAACTTGTGTAATTCAGGATTACTTTGCTTATTTACCTTGGGTCACCCTGGGATACCCAGAACTATTCTAGGGTTTGGTGAGTTTGCTGTCCCCTAAGGAAGTTAGAGGTAGATGACCTATAAATCCAGATTCTAGGACACTAATACGTGTCCTAAATGCCAGATTTAGCATGCCAGATTGAGCAAATAAACATGGAGAGTATTCAATAAAATTTGAATTTTGAATAAACAATATCTTTTGTGTGTGTCCTTTGCGATATTTGGGGCATACCAGGAACCAAAATGTATTTGCTGTTTACCTGACATTTGGGTTTCTCTGAACATCCAGTGTTTTATCTGACCACCTTAGCTGAGTCTGGACATGGTGAGGAGGAAGTCAAAGCTCAATTAACTGGTGATATTCCAGAAGCATAGCTCAACAATGTGACAGATGATCCATGCCTTGCCTTAGAGTTTAGGAGAGCCTGTAGCAAGAAGGGCAAATCAAGGGGCTCTGGGTGGCTCAGTGGTTGAGCATCTGCCTTTGGCTCAGGTCATGATCCCAGAGTCCTGGAATGGAGTCCCGCATCAGACTCCCTGCATGGAGCCTGCTTCTCCCTCTGCCTATGTCTCTGCCTCTCTGTGTGTGCCTCTCATGAATAAATAGTCTCTTAAAAAAAAATAAGGACAAATCAAGGCATGCAACTGCCCTTCCCTTGCCCAACACCCATGGCCAGTATCCTTGATCAGTCAAGATACCTCTTTCTGGTTTCATCACAGCCCCTCAGGCATCTATTACAAATTAATCAGATCTTGCTTGTGAGATGAAACTTTATAGTAATCTTTGGCCTTGACAGGACTGAGAAGGTGGAAATATAGAATTACTCAGGCTTGGTCCCCAGGCAAATCTCAATGCATTCTCCTATAGTCTCTGAAAAATGGGGGAAAAAACAATTACCTTAAAAAGCTATAAAACTGTAGAGTTGTTACTAGGTAGCTCAGCTTTGGTAATAAATGATTCTCTGGTAACATGGATTATAATCTACACTGGGCCTCTTAATAATGCACATTCTGTGGTTCTTTCAGCTAAACAACACATAATTCATATAGTATCATTTTTTTATACATTCAGTGACCACATATTGGCCACCTAGAGAATGAATGAGTTAAAGTTACTATAATAGTGTATTTGCAAAATTAAATTCTTGTTTGAGTAGAGCTTACTGATGAGTCTAATACAGGGTGCTACCTCACCATGTAACACTAGAAGGTTGCACAACTCTGAGTGCAACTTGTGGAATTCCTGCAGATTTCAGGAAGTGTACTTGGTTATCTGTGCGGTCTTAGCGTAGCCATGGTTTCCAAATGCCTTGTACTTATGAATTACTTTTGGCTTAGCTTCTTCATTCACATTGGACTTTGTTGTGGATTGTTTGGTTAACCCCAGAGTGTAGAGTGATATATGCTTCTATCAATTGTACTTGAGGACCATAATTTTGCAATCACTAGACTTTAAGTCATATATACATTGTGACTCAAATGCAAATCATCTCTACCACTCTGCGAAGGCAAACCACAAAAATTTGCTTATACAGTGACACGTTCCCTCTTATTACGATATTCTTTTTCCTCTGTAGGGTGGGAATGGATAGAATAAGTGGGCTTAGGGGTCTCTTGCCCTGCCAATCACACTATGGTAAAAAATTGTTTGAAAAATTCTTTTCTAGAATAGTGATAGTCAACAGTAATCAGGTGATGTTAAATACTAATACATTAATGATATCATTAGGTCAGACTTTTCTTCTCAAGAAAAATGTCATACCAAGAAATATTAATTCTATGATAATAAAATTCTAATCAAAATCACATCACTATTTTTTTTAATTAGACTAAGCATAATTGACTCTTTCCATTTCTTTTCCCATGAATATTTGTCTCTTCTTCCTTTATTATGTTTACTGACAGTTGCTAGCAATCAAGTAATGGCAAAGTCAGATCTTTTTAAAAACTGTACAGGAAAAAAAATTGTTGAATAGACAAACTCTTTTCTATTTAATTTTTTTTTTTTCCTGAAAACTGGGAAAGTACTTCCTGCATTCTATTTCAGGACTAGGCCACTTTGGTCTCTTTAGGAACATAAACCAAATGTGTCACAAAATATTAGTGTCTTATGAAATCAGTGGAGTGGGTGTTGACCTGTATTTTGTTTTAGAATAGGCCAGAATAGGATAGCATAGCATAGACGACATATATTTCACACCCTGAAAAATTGTCTTCAGATGCAAGTGCATGAGCACATATCTTCTATGCCACAATGTAAAATGAATATCTTGCCATGTGGAAGGGTGGGTTTAAAAAAAAAAAAAACTTGAAAAAGACATTGCCCTAGACTAATGTTTCTCAAACTTAATGCATAAAAACTACCTGGGAATCCTGTTAAAATGCAGTTTCTGATTCAGCAGATCCACAGTAGAGCATTATATTTTGCATTTCCAGGAAACTCTGAAGTCATTCTGATGTTGCTGGTCCCGGGGATCACAGTTTCAGTGGCAACACCCTAGAGGAAGAGCCACAAGTCATGTGCAAAGGAAGACTAGCCCTGTACAGGAATGGCAAATGGAAACCCTATATTCTTATATATCCCACTCCAGATACCCAACTAGCATGAGGAGCCTCCTACCATGGAATCTAACTAAAGTAGTTCTTTCTACCAGAACCTCAGCCTGCTTATCCTCCTTCTTCTGTTGCCTTATTTTCCTCCATTCCAATTTCCAGAACCCAGTTGCCTTTTCCAGTCATCTATGTGTTCTTGTACCATCCAGAGTAAATTCTCCATTTGGGTGACTCCTATTCATCCTCCAAAATTCCCCTTTGAAAGTTTCCTTAACTACTCCCTTGCTTTGTGTGTGTGTGTGTGTGTGTGTGTGTGTGTGTCCCTGGTAAAAGAGAATTCCAGGTACCCACATTAATCACTAACTACTCATAGGGTTTATCACCTGTACTGGTACTCTAAATATACTTGCCACTCTAGGATTTTCAGTTAACATCAAGTTTTGGTCTATTATATTTCTATTACATTTCTTCCATTTTCAGATATATTTGTTCTTCAAAAAGTTTTCCAGCTAAACATTAATGCCTATCTCAGAGAATTATTGATTTGTCTTAAGCAGAAGTATTATATGTCGTCCCCTTTAACTGCTGCCCTGAAATGTTTGAATTCTTCATATGATGCTTCTGGTGTTCCTAAAGCCATCCCCAAGCTCTTGCTATATCTGCATCAAGGGCAAAGACAGTCTAAAAATGGTACTATTCTTATAGGTATTATTCAGGATTAGCTGAAGAATGATTTTAAAGGCAACATGGTATGACAAGCATGTAAAGTATATTTTCTCCTTTGATAATATGGTCTACTCAAGATTTCCAATTGTATTCTTATATCCTTTTTATCTGTTATTACAGAATGATGTATTCTACATAAATACATCTTGAATTAAAACTTCACCCCTGTGTGTGTTTCATGAAGTAGATGTTCAAAGCTTTTTTTGAAAAGGGTATGGTATTTCGATTTTAATCATTTTATGTTAAGTATTTCCAAGCCATATGATACACTTGTTTGCTTAAACGTGAAATTCTAAATTTGATCTACTTTTTCTGGATTGTTAGCATTATGACCATCAATCTATAACAAAAATTAAGACTTGTTTTGTTGTTGGTGGTGGCTTATCTTCTTTCTTCAGTCTTCCCTTCCTTTATCAGCTCTTTTCAATGTATTTTGTCCTCAAGAAAAATGACCAAGTCCTTAGAATTATAAGAAAAGTAGGGGCTGGGAGTCAGAAAGCCTGAGCTCTAGTACTGATTAATTCTTAACCAATGATAAGAATTTATGCAATCCCTCTTCCCCAGCTTCAGTTACCTGATCTGAAAAGTATGTGAGTGACATGATCTTGAAGGTCCCCTCCAATTTAAGAAGTTCTCTTCTCACCCTTTTTCCCTGTAAATAGCCATCCTGCCTTCCATTCCCCATACTCACAATTTTCACACTCACACTTCAGCCTGGAAAGTGCTTCTTCCATGATACTCAACACCTTGCCCCACCTTCTTACTATTTCTCTGGTCTCAAGGACACATCACCACCTCCAGGGCACCTTCTTTGAAGCTCCAAATCCTGGATTATATGCCTCCCCTGGGTGCTCCCATAATATCCCTACCACTTCATATGCATTGTGTGTAATTGCCTGTCTTGCTTCACCTGACTGGGTACAGCAGGAGGGAAAGGGCTTACCTTCATTGTCCCACAGCCCTAACATGGGTCCTGCCATGCAAGAAAGGATGGAGCATTGACAAGGGGACTTAATGAAAAAGCACCGTTATTCATTCAGGAAATCAATAAGCCCAAGCGACCATGGAGCTCCCTAAAAAAGCATGATGCAAGAATTCGGAACACTAGCTCTCCTTTTTTTTACTCTTCTGTTGAGATTCAAACAGCTAGAAATAGCCCCTGGATAAGCTTCTTCCTTGTATAAATTACTCTAGATAAGTTATTTTTCTATGCATGTAGAAAAATTTCATTTTGTTGAAAATCTTCCAAAAACATAGGTTGAAGTTTATGTATTTCTCTTCTCTCATAACTTCTTAAGGTAAAGTGTTTTGATTCAAGGGAGGTGAGAGGAGAAGTTACCTCACCATGGGTTGGATGGATCTTAACCCTAATATCTCTCTTAGATCCTGCCTTGACCCATGCAAGAAACCCTTCTCTGCCCTTTCTCTCTTTTAAAGTGAAAGACGAGAAAAACACCAAAAAATCTTCCTTGTATTGGAACTCTGTCAATAACTACAGGGCACTGGATTGATCACTATGGTGTTTTATGAGAATTTCTCATTTTGTATCTACACCTTCTGAAGGTGTGGAAAAAGTACCGTGGATTCATCTGCAAAGAATGAGTTGCATCCAAATAAGTTTCACAGCATGAAAGATAAGTAAATTTTTATATTTTGCTACTTGACAGAAACTATTTTTCTGAAATTTAATAAATACAGTTGGTTTATCTTTCTTTGAAGAGCTTAGAGGTGCCTAAATGCTGAGTATTATTAAGAGATACTTAATTGACATTTTTTATGACATGCTACCCAAAATATCCCTTCCAATAGAAGATGTGACATTTGTACACATCATCCTTGTCTACGAAGTATGCTTTTTTTCTTTCCCCTGTATTCTCCTAAGTTGACCAACTCCAAAATATTTTGCTTTAGGTTGAGCATAACTGTCAAGTAAAAGCTCATTGTTTTTAAGTCAAAATTACATCTAGTTAATGCTACAAATTCTGTCAATCAGTTTCCCTTATTATTCTAGAAATATATATAAGAGAGTTTGATTTTTTTCAAATTCTCAGTAATCATAGAACAAGATTGGGTTGTAATTGCTAAAAATGGCTTAGGGAGGATTCCTCAAAGACCCATTAAGTCCCTGTTGGCACCACTGAGACCTTGGTTTCACAACAAAGAGAGCTAGAAGGAATAACGATTGAGCAGAAAGAAAAAAAGAGGTTACCAAAAAAAATTTTTAAGCTCTTCAAATTTCACAATTAGGATATATCTGGAATAACAAACACTGAAAAGACAGCATTGCAGTATTTATTTTGCAGAATAACACTTTAAGAACTGGTTTGTTTACTATCAGGTTTTCACTGCTGTTGTCATCCTTTTATAAATAATGTTTTCACATATATGGAGACAAGAAGCTTCCTGCATTAAAATTGTGCAATTGTTCCCAAGCTCTAAAAGTTTCATTGTCTATATTTGAATGCTAATACATGTAGCCTAGAATTCTCATTAATGTTTGATTTACATACCTACCCCCAGGAAATTTTTACCCCCCTTCCTTCTGACTCTCAATTGCATATTTGTCCTTGTGTCACATGGGAGAAATTCGAGAGGAATTTAGGACTTTTGCCAAATTCTCTAAATTCTTGAATCCTAACAGTTCAAGTACGATGAAACAGGAAATCCAAAGGGTATCCTCTAAGCAGGAAAACACCTCCTCCCTCATCAAAGAAATACAGTAAAACAATCCCTTATTTCAGGGAACTTGACTGGACTGTGAGAAGGGTGGCATACCAGATTATTACAGAAAATTCCTGCACAAAACAACTTGAGCCAACTCTAAATATCAGTCTCCATCACATGGATCAGCTAGGATGCTAATTTGTCCAGAGAGTAGAACCAAGATGTCCTTCTACTAACAGACTTAGGTCAAGGCTATTTAAAGTTTCCTCCAGGGACTAGTGCTGGTCTTCAAACTGTTTATTACCTGTCCATAGTGCCACAAGCACAGAAATTGGAAGTATTTAGAAACTATTTAGTCAATTGACTTGCCTAATCAGCAGACTTATGTTTGTAGCTCTTTTCTTTCCTTGGAAATAAAGCATAAAACCTGGTCCTTCATCCTATATAGTGTGAAAAGCCATGAAGTAGGTGTTCCCTTAGGCACTTCTAGATTGTTGTCATTGGTGATGGATGGGCATAGCTATGGAAAGAGCCATTCAGACACAAGAGATGGCTGCCTAGGGTGTCCCCCAACTATTTGAAATCTTCCCCGGGGTGAGGCACACTGGGGAGGAAGGGCACCACCACTATTGCCCAACCCAACATCAGAAAAAATGTTGTAGGCTTTTTTTTTATCATTAAACCTTCATGAAAATGGAAAAAATAATAATTTCTCACTAGGAAATGGTACCGGAGCCTGACTCTCCCTCAATTACATAGGGATTCAAGATAATTTGCAAAAACACTCTAAACTGGTAACTGCCCTCCCAGAGTTTCAGCTACAATACAGTAGCATGGTAAAGGATGCTTCATTCTGCAGGTTCATTGTCCAGAAGAATTTTAAATAGAATTAACAACACAGGGGATTGGAGTATCTGTTATTCCACCAGAAAGTTAGATGCACTTAGACTATCAGAGAATTTTCACATCCTTAGAGGATCTGGGAATGATCTTAAAAGAGTTACTACTCAGTGATATTTTTTCAAAATTCTAATTCTCTTCTTGATGGCATAACACTCAAAATAGAGTATGTAGGGCAGCCCCAGTGGCTCAGCGGTTTAGCACCACCTTCAGTCCAGGGTGGGATCCTGGAGGCCCGGGATCGAGTCCCACATCAGACTCCCTGCATGGTGCCTACTTCTCCCTCTGCCTGTGTCTCTCCCTCTCTCTCTCTCTCTCTCTCTCTCTCTCTCTATGTCTCTCATGCATAAATAAATATTTTTTTTAAAAAAATGGAGTATGTATAAACCAGAAGCATCCAAACCTATGAACTAAGGTAAGCCATTTCAGTATGACCTGTGACTGGCAGAGCCTGGACTACTTGTTGAGAGCCAACAATATTAATCTATAAGTGAATATTATATGTGAATATTGTCAGAGAAAACTAAGAATGATATCTTTTTGGCCCTATAAGCCATTTTTCAAGTTAGGATAACACACCAAGTGGCTTTAAGTACATCTTATATCTATTAAAGTACATCTTACATCAATTTATTTTGATTTGCAAAACTAATTGATACTACCCAAAGGCAAATGTTTTAATGCTTGAGGTTCTCCATGATATCCTTAAGCATCTAAGAAGGAAAAGATGCTGAATGTCATATCAACTCAGACTTATTGACCCTACTTGCCTAGAAATATCAAAATTAACCATAGAAGAAAAAATCTAGAAGTCTGATGGACACCAACTTTCTATTTTTCAAAGTAGAACTATAATAAATGAGCTGCATTATAATGATTTTATTGGAATGTATATTTGAGGATTCTGTGAACATATTGCTTGGATCTACAGGGAAAATGTATATTTTGCAATTTCCCATCTAGGTGGGACTTCAAAAGCTACTAGGAAACACTGAGATTCACCATTCCCATTGGATCCTCTTTAGAACAGCTGATTAACACCACATGAAATTTGCCAGAAACACACCTAAAATACCCTCTAAAATAACATTTCAGAATTTTTTTTATATTTGACTGAGATTTTTTATGTTTGACTGAGAGCCTAGGCTGAGCGCTGATGTGTGTTCTAGCATGAGCTCTAAAGGTTGGGATGTCGAGTTTCTACTCAACGTGCCAGAAGCCTAAGGAAATAAAATCCTACCTCTCTTGCTTGTCTTTGTCTATAGATATAGCCAATGCTGAATAGAAAGAGTCACAATATGAAATGAGTACACATTGTCCAGAATGTTAAAAAGGCATTTGTTAGCTTCATAAAGTAGACACATTCATAAAGCCTAAAATAGCAAATGACTGGAAAGCTACTCCTTGCCAAGTGATAGGGAGAGAAGTTGAAAGCTCCTGCTAAACAATGTACAATAACTTTTACCAGTCAGGAAGCTAGCGAGGCAAGTAACAAAAAGATGTCTTGCTTTATAGATAGGTCAACAATTTAAGCATCAGTAAAATCTTTAGCCACAATGGAATAATCGCTCTTATAAATTCAAAAGCTCAGCATTACATTGTAGAGCAGGGACACCAAAGAAAAAGGTGTCCATCTGTGATTAGATTACCTTAGCGTCGTCCATTAATATTAGATATTCCCCTCATTAACGTGTTTACCTGTTATTCAAATGCAGTAATGGTTGAATCTGCATTCAAATATTTGAAGTGTTTTTCTTCCTCAAGAAGAAAAAATAATAATAGAAATAAAGGAATGTTGGGATGTTTCAATTTTGCCAAGAGAGATGTTTATCTTCAGCAATTATGTAGGAGAAATCTTTTCTCCTACTTTTCCTCCTTCTCTTCCTTCTCTAGCTCTTCTCCTCTTCCTTTTTCTCCTTCTCCTTTTTCTTGTCCTTCTTCTTATCATTTCTACCTTAGAAAGATGTCAATAGCAGCCTTAAAACCTTTCTTGGGTGGAGGAAGGGGAGAGTCACCTGCTGAAAATTCTCCTTTTAGAAAAATAGAAGTGAATATTCAGCATCACTTGAGAACTGTTTCCTCTCCAACACCAAGCCTCCAGAGTCCCTTTGCTGGACCACCAATGAGGATGGCTGGTTCCCAGGGAAGTCTTTGTAATCCCCTTCACTTTGATGACTTTGTAAACACAATCACAACTGATAGCAGGCCCAGGACAAAATTCTTTTCCTTCTTCCCCTCCTGATGCCCTCTGTCCAGTAACAAAATCCACCAGAATGAGGAAAAAAATTAGACAAATGTTGTACTTTAATGCCATTTCCTTCTAGATACAGAAGATTTGTAAATGTCAGAGAATGCATTTGATCCCAGAGAAGGCCAAGAGGAAGGGGCAGGAAATGGAAAGCAGTAAGGCTTCTGTTCTAAATATGAATATCAGTTTCGAAAAGCTCTCTGTTTCTGAACTTGAATAAGTTCATTTAACCTCCCTGCTTGCATTTTACCACCCAGATTGGAGGAACTAATTCAAAACAGAACTAATCTGAGCACCCCACTGAGGTTGGTGTTTCTAAAATGCTTCACACTGTATAAAAGGGGGAGCTAGGTGCCAAATGCTATTACTGTCCACTCCTGCCATGTTTCAAATTGACCTCTAACCTTTGATACAATGGAGTGTGAAACCAGCTTTAAGATCTATGTAATGCCAAACTGGCTCCAAGGGAAAATAGAAAAAGTAAGGCTGGCTGAGTAAGCTCTATCATACCACAATTTCACAGTTGAACCAAAAGTAGTACCAATTCAAATTGTAGGGTGTAAAGAGCCTAAAACTTTGAAGTCAATGCCCTGGAAATTGAAAGGGAGAGCTTGTTTATAACTGCAAGTTAACCCTTAGGTAGGACAGGATCAAGAAACAGAACCCCAGGGATGCCTGGGTGGCTCAGGGATTGAACGCCTGCCTTCAGCTCAGGGTGTGATCCTGGGGTCCTGGGATCTAGCCCCTCACCAGAATCCCCACAGGAAGCCTGCTTCTCCCTCTGCCTGTGTCTCTGCCTCTCTCTCTGTGTGTGTCTCTCATGAGTAAATGGTTTTTTAAAAAATCTAAATAAAAGGAAACAGAAATGCAGCCACTACTACAAGCTCATCTCTCAAGTTATTGAATTTAACTAACTGTAATAATATTAATAATGATAACAGTTGCAGCCCCATTTTAACGATCCCTCCTATGCACCCTGAGATGTGCTGAATGTTTGGTCTACATTACCTCACATACATCTCAAAATTCCACAATAAGGGAGAGTATCTTATTACTCCCATGTAACCCAGAAGGCAGATTGAGGTTGAATGCATTGCTTGGAGTCACTTGGAGAGTAATCAAGAAAGCCAGGATCCAACTCAGGCCACCTGACTTCATGGAGCGCAAACTGTGACAAAACATCTATTCTGAGGCAAAAATCTCTGGTCAGAAAGCAGCAGATGGGCAGTAGATGCTGCAGTGCAGTACTTCCCTCAACACTTGCCTGACTGTGAAACCATTTACCTTTCAACATCCTGTGACTTCTGGAGCTGAAGCCTAAAGGTTTTCATGGGAATGTGAAGGCTGCAGATGGGCTCTAGCCCTTGTCCTATGGTCTCCATAAAATTCTCATTTAAGACTCTCCTACTCACAGCCTTTCATGTTGCAAAGTGTTTCTTTAAAGAATTTTAGGCCATATTAGGCTCCAAGACCACATGTCCACTGTCCTCTCTCCTTTTTGTTCTTGTCTTATAGTTAAAGGAAGAAGGAGATTTTTTTTTTTTCTCCTCTGAGAAGGACTAGCTTCAGAGTGTCTTTGGCCAGTGAGTTTCCATCCCACCCACCACAGCCATGACATTCCTCATTCCTCTCCCGAAGACATGGCTGCATTACTCCCTCAGCATCCCCAGACTGCCCCAAACACTCTTGACAGTTTGGAAAATATCCCAAAGAAATACAACACTCTGCCTTAACTTGTCTTCTGACTTTCAGCTACTTTTCTCCTTCTCTCTGGATCCTTCATTTTATTTCCCAAAAGCCTAGAGAAATCTACCTCTGGGTAATTAGAAGTTTGAGAAAGGTTTCCAACTAAAAGCCAGAAATATTTTTTTCATTAAAAAAAAAAAAAAAAAAAAACAGTAACTTGTCAGTCTAAAGGGAGATTTTTTTTTTTATACAGTGACTCAAATTTCTGTGGCCAAAATCTTCTTTCCCAATCATGATGATCTCCCTATTCACTGGAAGATATTTAAGATTCTCTTCTTTTCCATAGCTGTGCTCTCACTGTGATAGACATAAAAATAAGAGAGTTACTCCCTATACTCCAATTCCTTATAAAGCATTGCTGAGAAATTACGTGTAGTGTGTTCTATCAGAAGTTGCCATATTTCTCCCATGAAAGCATCTTCTTCTACATTAATGAGCCTCACCATTGTCTAAGTATCTGCTCAGAGTTACAGGAAATCAGCAAGGGAAAAATCAGAAAGGACTGAGATAAGAGCTGGCAAGGTCAGTGAGACCTGGCAGAGAGTTCCGTGTGCCTTGGGAGGTCCCAAGTGTAGGAGTAAAGGTGGAAAGTGGGAGATGTAAGAAGCAAGAAATAAGAAAACACTGTTGAAAACCCAATTTGGAGTGATTGGCCCAAACAAACATAAATGAACAAAGCTAAAAGAGCTGAGTTCAGGAGCCACATCCAGAAGTCCAGGCTGGGCAGAGGGGCAGAGGTCCAATCTAAAACCTATCTACATCACTAGAATTCTGGAATTCAAAGGAGAAAGGGGAAAAATGCACATTTCAAAACACTTGAAGGCATATCTCAGTAGCTGAAGTGGGAAAGTTGAACTAAGACAGCCTCTTCTGAAACAGCATCTTTAACCATCCCAAAGGGGCTAATGGGAGGTGCCCCGCTCCCAGATGGACAGGCTTGGTGAGCAACCTTCTCAGGGAATGCATTGTGATCTCAAAGGCAAATTTGTATAAAGAATAATAATATATTTATTGACTAGGACCAAAGAGGGTATAGTCAGTAAATGTAAATTCCCTCCTTTTTAGGATACTATACTTATATTAGTAAAGAGTGGTGTTCATTTGTGACACTCTTCTGGGACTCCTATAGACTGAATGTCTTGGTTCTGACCTGATTCTGCAGAGTGTGCTCATGCAGCCATGCAGAGCTACTCTGAAGAACAATGCTCAGGTTTAGGATAAAACTCCTGACCATTTATCCAAGCAATATTCTTTTCACTTCTGCTAAGATCAGCTATCCTTCGCTAACCCAGTTCCTCCTTAATGAAATCTGAGATAAGGGTAGCCAGAATAATGCTCCCCCAAATATGGCCACACCCTAACCCTCGTACTCAGGAAAATGTTATGTTATGTGGCAAGGGAGAATAAAGGTTGCAGGTAGAATTAAGTGGGCTAATCAGCTAACCCTAAATGGAGAGATTATACTGGATTATATGGGTGGACCCAATGTAATCATGAGGTATTTTTTTTAAGTGGAAGAAGGCGGAACAGAAGGAGATGTGATAGTAAGTCCAAGATTGGAGTCATACCCATGAGAAGGACCCAATGTCCCATTGCTGGCTTCAAAATTGGAAGGGAACCATAGGGCAAGAAATGCCAACAGCTTCTAGAAGCTGGAAAAGACAAGGAAACAGATTCTCCTCTACAACTTCCAGAAAGGAATAAATGCCTGCCAATACTTTCATTTTAGCCTACTGAGACCCATAACAGCCTTCTGGCCTATAAAACTGTAAGATAATAAATTTATGTTGTCAGAAGCCACAAATTTATGGTGATTTTTAAAGCTTCCGTAGAAAATATAATTTCCAAGAGGTACCAACTGCTTCTGAGCCATCAATGAAGCATTCACATTCAAGACAGGAAGGGTCTCTCTCCTATGCAGAGAAAAGTTCTCATGTTAAAGAAAAAGATTGCAGTTGGTGTCTTCCCACATGTATAAAGCAACTAGACCACAAATGACTTTTGGGTCCAAGGAATGTGTTGCTATGCAATATAATGGTGAAGAGTCTAGGTTAAGAAGTCAGACAAAACTAGTTAGCAAGCATTGCCAACATATAATTATCCAGAAATGACTATATATATCCTGTTTATTCTGGGGTGTGGATTGTTTGAAGAATGCAACTGTTCTACCCCCTCCCTCTTGTTCTCCATCTCTCAGACATAAGAAAGGGGAAATAGACCTTTTTTTTTTTTTTTTTCAATTCAGGTTCACACCTCTAAGACTGTCAAGAAGTAAAGAGTACTAAAGATGGAAGATGACATTATTTACTGTTCCTGAAATTCACTCATGGCTTTGGTCAAAGGGTCAAGCATTCCAAGCTCTAGAAAACAGAGAAAAAAAGGCATAATTCCCAATCCATCTAGAAAGATGTCCATTAAATGTTACTTTTAATATCGGAGAGAACTATTTCTCAAGCCATGTATAATGAACACAGATTTCCAAAGGTGGCATCATTCTATTTGCCACTTTTCCTGATGGAAAGGAAAGAAGAGGTCATTCCAAATAAGCTATAATGAAGCCTACTATTCCTGTATGCTCTACCAATGAGATAAAATTATTTGGAAGATCTTTTTCCTAACTGAACAGAGATCAATTCTCCCAAGCCAAAGTCATCCTTATATCATTCAGTTAAACTCTTTTCTTCCTAAGAAACAGAAACCAAAAGAGGTAGAAATACATTTCATAAGAAAGCTGAGAAAATAGTCAAATATTCAGAGAAAAGAGGACTCACAGTGCCACGAAAGCTGCATAAGGCCCTTTTGTACCCCAGGGGCATCTGGGGAAGCCACATATGTATGTTGCAATGGAATTGTGTCATCATTTCCCTGAATCTGAGGGGAGGGTTTGCTCTATATAAATTGTGGTCACAGAAGCTAACTGAGCTCACTTCTGTTACATTTGTGGCCAGGAGAAGAATTGCACGTAATTATGCATCTTTGTTCACCACGCGTGGAAACAAATCCCGGAAATGAAACCAACTATTCTATCAAGTTCTCCAAGCACATATCCATCAGATTTACCAGACCTCAAGAGTGTGAATTTAGAAACTCAAGAATGGTGCTTCCCCTGCAATGATTTCCCAAGGTGTGCAGGTCAACAGGGGATGGAATCCTTTACAGTGTGACACGGAGCCAGGAGAGAGTATCTGGGTATAACATTGTAAATGAAGGACAGCTTCAGTCACCTAATACATCTGCAACAGCTGTTTTGGCACCCAGTTATTGAGCTCACAAAGACTTATTTAACAGTGAGAATACACAGCGTAGTGTGTGTATCTGTGTATGTTTTTAATGACCTACACACAGGCTACTATTTTATAGTGGCTTCCAAGCAGAGAGAGGAAAAAACAAGATTCAACTATAGAAGCTGTCTACGTTTAATATTTCTGTTAGTTTTCTGTCTGCCAGTCTGGCAGATTGGCCCAATTGGAAAAACAACATCTATGATTGCTGAAACAGTTCCTGGCTACATTTGGCACCCTTCATCACTGTACGACACAGAAATCCCTGTCTGCAAATCTAAGGCAAAAGAGGCCAGGCTTTGTGTATCACCAAGACTTATCTGTTCGTCTTTATTTCAAAGTCCAAATTCTAATGTCATTCCTCAATTCAATAGCATAGCAGTCCGCCACATTTCACAAAAACAATGCAAACTCTATGCAAATCCTTGGGTTAACTGGATGTCATCAGTCCCGTGTCACTATAAAAAAATGAATCTCTCTCCTGTTTTCTGCTTTGTTTTGTTTTTCTAGGCCAAGAAAAAATAAAAACACATCCAAACTTTTATTCATTTCACTCAAACTCTATTTTTAACGTGAGTAGAATTAAAATAATTTTTCTATACATTGATATACAAATAACAAAAATACACTTGACATCATGTGCTTTTGATTACTGTTGGACGACCAACAAAATTCTTCAATGTGGTGAAAAATGTTTAAAAAGTACTGAACCTGAAATTGGAAGTGCCAAGTCTGAAACTTGGTCTTGACTCTTAGTAACTGGGAGAGATTTGACAACTCACTCAACCCTCTGAGTCACCCAGCCTCACATTATTGGAACATCAAATAGGATTTCATGTCTGGTAAAAGACAGAGTCCCATTCAAATGTAACGTGATATACTAGAAAATTAAGAGAGAACACATTTGTCTGTAGGTAGTATTTAAACCAAAGCTTACCATCAAATAAATCTGTAATTCTTAAAAAGAAAAAAAAAAAGGCTGAAAATCCTATTCCCAACCTTCATCAGTGTTCATCTGTGCTCTTGTTGAGTGAAGAAACTGTAATATTTGGTCCCACATCTAATTAGGTCCTGGAAATTCAGCAGGATGTGAATGGAAGTTTTGTTTCTATGCAAGAAATCCTGGCAACCAGAGCATCTTTTTTTCTCAGCACATCAACATTCCATACCACAAATTACTGGCATAGCCTGCCTGCAGAATCAGCTACCTTACCCTTAACCCTTTGGCTGCCAAGGGATGGGAAGTACACATTATCAGCAGAGATGCCATGGCCCAGGGGATAGGCACAGGAGAAGACTGAGAGCACCTTGAGTGAGGCTTTGAAATGGTTATTACAAATAAAGCATGAGCTTTAAAGCCAGAGTGTGGTCATTCCAATCTTGATTACACCATTTTCCTCTTCCCATCTGTAGGTTGGCATAATAATAATCCACAGGATGGTAGCCTTGTTGTGGAGTTTAATAAGATAATTTCGGGACACCTGGATGGCTCCGTGGTTGAGCGTCTGCTTTTGGCTCACGTCGTGATCCCAGGGTCCCAGGATAGAGTCCCCATGGGGAGCCTGCTTCTCCTTCTGCCTGTGTCTCTGCCTCTCTCTCTCTCTCTCTGTCATGAATAAATAAATAAAATCTTATTTAACAAAATGAGATAATTTCAGATGAGTGCCCCAATGGCCAGCAAGACAGAAAACACCCAACAAAAGGTTGCCATTACTCTAATTATCAACCGTGAGCTAATGTTTTGGGGTGCTTTAATGCCCACCCAAATTTTCTATGCCTGAAAAACTGTTTGTTATGCAACAACTCAAAAATATTATCTCAATAACGGCATATTTCTATATGTTTGTTTTAGAGTAATTACATTTTTGCAATAGAAAAGAGCTCTACTCTTCTTCCCCTCACACATACAAATCAGCTCAAGCTGGAAAACTAAATTTATTCTACTGTTTTCCCCAAATCAGTTTTCAAATCCTATCAATTTAATCTCTAAAACCCTCTCTCAGAGCCCCCATCCCTGCTCTTGTTCCTGCCCTGCTCTGCCCTGGACCTCACCACCACCCTCTCCAACAGCTTCTTGGTTTCTTACTTTGTCTCCATGCCTCCGATCTTGTACTCCTTTAACCCATGCTCTGCACTGCCACTCATTTCTGGATTCCCACTGGGCACCGTGGGTAACGTGAAGAATAATCTTCCAATAAGATCTCATTAACCAAAATACTCAAATTCTTGACTGTGACACATAGTTCCCTTCACAAACTGATCCCAGGGAACCTTTTGGTCACAGCCAGGCACTCCCTAGGCACTGCCATTTTGTACCTAAGTGTATGCAGTGGAGTGTTCCAATGGGAACTTCTCCTACTTCAGTGGACACCAGATGCCAAAGTAAGGGTGAGGCTGATGTGGGTTAGCAGAGATAGACAAAGCAAATAAGAACCCTGAGTGTCTTTACCACACCCCAACCCCATTTAGGGTTAAAAAAAATGGGCCTATATGTGAAGAGAGGGCATTCTGTGGGACATTTGCACTAAAGAAGCTATTACCATTTAGTCTTATCCTTATCTTTTTTGGAGAGAGATGAAGGGATCCTACCTTCTAAACTGCCCCATCAAGAAAAGACTCGCCGCCCCAGCTGCTAGGAAAGCAACTGGCACAATCCTTTTGGCTTTCAGCCCCTGCAGGGACTCCCTCGGGTACAGAAAAAAAAGCCTATTTCGGGCAGCCTGGGTGGCTCAGTGGTTTAGCGCCTGCCTTCAGCCCAAGGCATGATCTTGGAGTCCCGGAATCAAGTCCCATGTCTGGCTCCCTGCATGGAGCCTGCTCCTCCCTCTGCCTGTGTCTCTGCCCTTCTCTCTCTCTCTTCTCTCTCTCTCTCTCACAAATAAATAAATAAAATCTTTAAACAAAAGAAAAGAAAAAAGCCTATTTCAAGATCCTGCCCTATCACAGTGGCCCATATCCAATGAAGAATCCAGTGATGGAGGAGGCCACCCTATTTCAGCCTATCAGGCCAAATCCAAATGGCCTTTTTAGCACCAGAACTTCACCTGAGGCCTCCTTCACAGCTCAACGACTCCCTCTCCCCTTTCCTTCAAGTGTTGATCCCTTAGGCCTTTCCCAATAAACATTTTATATGTTAAATTTCCTCTCAGAGCCAGCTTCCAGGGGAATCAAACCTGCAATAGTGTGTTCTAGTGGCTTACTTTCAATACATCTGCCTCCCAGGCTGTAAGTCCCTTGAGAGCAGGGATGAATCTTAATGTATCTCTGCATTGCTCAGACTTGGCACCTGGGAAGGGGCACAGCATTTTCATTTAATATAAGACATCAAAACCAGGATGAAAAAGTGAAATGCAAGATTTTAAATCAGCACAGGAACACTTTTCTATGCAAGGGACCTTTTTTTAAAAAAATGATTGATTGATTGATTGATTGATTGATTGATTTGAGAGAGAGAGAGAATGCAAGCACAAGTGGGGGAAGGACAGAGAGAGAGAATCTCCAGAAGACTCTGCCCTGAATGTAATGCCCAATAGGGGGCTCAATCCCATGACCCACAAGATCATGACCTGAGCCAAAAGAGAGTGGAACACTAAAACTACTGAGCCACCCAGGTGCCCCATTTATGCAAGGGTTCTTTAACATGGGGTGGTCCTCATTGTAAAAGAGAAATACTTTTTTTTTTAACTATTATCACTTCTATGAGAAGAAATTTTCCCTTAAAATATTTCTGGCCTATGGCTCTAACCTCATTCTTACCTGTAGAAGTAAAGTAACTCACCCAGTCACTAGATAACCCTGTGGCTTAAGGACACTCATCCATTTGCACTTGCATTTACATATGTAGAGAGACATATTTGGAATAACACTACTGGCTTTTCTCAACCCTCAGTTTTTTTTTCCCAGCAAAGGAGAAACTGACTTATTGGCAGGTAAATTTGATAAAAGGAATTAATCCTTTCTCTTCCCCAGGTAATTTGGAATCTACCTACCTAATAAAAGCATATTGTCTTCTCTACTTCTGCAAGCTATACCGGGTAGCCCCCAAGGATGACGTATGCAGCTGCAGAAAGCAAGGATAGTTGTCTGCTTTGGGGGTAGATTAGCAAGCCCCCTTAGCAAACTCGCTTGTGCTACTTATATATTGCTTAGGAAAATATTGCTAAAAACCTAGCTGCTTAAAACAATTTGTTATCCTACAATTTCTGTGGGTCAGGAATCTTGATGTGGCTTAGCTATGTCTTCTGCTTCAAGGTTTCTTATAAGATATCAGCCAGAGCTGAGATTTCATTTGAGGGCTCAACTGGAGAAATATCTGCTTCCAAACTCATATGGCTGTTGACAGGATCACTTTCTTGCACAACATTGGACTGGGGCCTCAGTTCCTCATGGGCTACTGCCCAGAGGCTGCC
The DNA here is from genome assembly GCF_905146905.1 of Nyctereutes procyonoides. Lineage (NCBI taxonomy): Eukaryota > Metazoa > Chordata > Mammalia > Carnivora > Canidae > Nyctereutes > Nyctereutes procyonoides. The sequence continues at coordinate 45,756,971 of NW_026575133.1, read as the reverse complement.
CTATATTTTTTGCTTCTTGAGTGTCTCCATCTTGCTTCATCAAACCCAGTAAGGGAGAGGGTCAGTAAAGAATCTACCAGCAAAATGGAAGTTAAAATTTTATATATAGGTATCACTGTTGCCATTCTATTCATTAAAGCAAGTTACTAGGCCTCAAAGGGAAGAGATCGCATACGCATGAGGATACCAGCAGATTGATGTCACTGGAGGTCATGTCAGATGCTGCCTTCTACAACCCCTAAGCCTCACTGTCCAGCAGTTTTATCAAAAAATCATAAAGATGATTATTCTTATTCCCATGAGTCTGATTCCAATGCCCATTTCTCCATTGGTTCCAATCTCAGGAAGGGAAGAAAGATGCCATTTATAGGGCCCCCTCAAGGCACCAACAACCATCCCTGAGATTATTTCACTCATAACTAGATAACCTTTCAGGGGCAAGGAAGACTGACCTCAGGTCCCTTTCTTGACTATGAACATTTATCCCAGTGTAAGGCAGACTCTTGCTGAGGACATTAACTTTAACTTGTAACAAATACGCTCTGCACTTATCCTTAGAGAAACTTGAAGGAACGTACCCCACAACCTCACCCAGGCTAATGATTTCACATAACCAAATGCTGAGGCCAAATGTATACTTGTCATGCCAGCTCTCAGGAGACAGAAATACTAAAGACTCATGTGACTCTGGAGGAATGGCACTGGAGGGCGTGTGACGCCAAAATCCGAACCATGTCTCAGTCACAGAGAAGCGTTGAAAAGTGTGCCACGTACTTATCACCACAAAGGTCCTGTCCATATTGAAACAAATCCAAAGGATAAGATTGACTGAATTACATAAGTCCTTCTGTGCTCAGGAAGCATTTTCAAGTGCCATGCGTAAGACAGTGACATTTATACACTGGAAAAGGGCTTCAGAGCTGAATTGGAAGCAGCTAAGCATTGCTTGGGGCACTTATATACCTTACTTCTCTAAGGCATTGAAATTAATAGGCTCTAATAAAATGGAGCTAATTGTATATAAAGTCAAAGCCACATAAGCCCCCCATGAGAGCAGAGGGCTGGGTTATTCCCTCATCACCAGACCTTTATATGGCAAAGTTTTATGGATATGTGTTTATAGGATGTTTTATAGATGTGTGTTTCACTGTTTAATTGCTAAGTTTTTGTTGTGTGTTGTTTGGCCACTAACAGCCTTCCTAATTCTTGGCTTTTACCTACATTACAATGTGTGTGATTGCCATATAAGACTTTTGGATAGCTAAGGAGATCCTTTACAGGTTTTTAATTATTTGATCAAAAATACATATCAAGAGTACCAAGATGAGAACCATAGCCAACAACAGAAACACAGGACTAAATTAGATGTAAGCATCTTGACAAAGTATGGTAACAGGTGCTGGGCGTCTTGTGTTCAAATAAGAAAAGAAAGTCTTAAGAGAAATCTCACAGAGCTTAGATCACACCATGGTTTAGTACATGCTAGACATTTTGGTTAGGTACCTTCTGAAGATACAGACCATTTCTCTGGGAAATGGTGCTACCTGGACATTTTGAGAAGAAGCCTTGCCCTGCTTACAGCATTGTGCTTATTCCAAAGTTGGACAATCCATCTTATAAAGCAAGGTCATCCAACAGATGCCTCTGAGATAATGGAAATCTAGTCTGTGCTGCCCAATACCTCACACACTAGCATGTGAGACTACTGAGCACTTAAAACATGGCTAATAAGACTGAGGACTAAATGTTTATTTAAATTTGAATATGAATAGCTACCCACGAATAGTAGTAACTATCAGACAACACAGAGCTAGAAATTTACTACTCAAAGTGTGGCCTGGAGACCCATAGCCTTGGCATCCTCTGTTCATAGATTTCCCAACAGAATCTGCGTTTTACCAGGAATCCTAGGCGATGTGCACACACATCAGAATTTATGGAATGCTACTCCAAAATATTTCTTTATAAGACTGGCTCTCTAAGGGGATAAAAATCTCAGAGCTGTTTTTTTTGAACCAAGAAACTAGAGGATGAAATCTTCTGGAGTCCTATAAAATGTGATCTGTATTCATTCAATAGACACAGTCTTTCTTCTCATCAGGGCTGACTTCACAAGCACATTTGGTAAAAGATTTTCGCTGACCCTAGAAAAAGGCCTCTGTAGTACACCTAGAATTTCCATGAAACTTCCTGCCATTGTAATTGGTTTGCCAATAAAGATCAAGGCTCAAAAGTTTATGTCCTAAAAAACTAATATGAAATTTGCTCTAAGCCAGGAGAAATCACAATATTAGTTATCTGAGGGATGCCTGGGTGGCTCAGCGGTTGAGCACCTGCCTTTGGCCCAGGGCATGATCCTGGAGTCCCGGGATCGAGTCCTGCATCAGGCTTCCTGCATGGAGCCTGCTTCTCTCTCTGCCTATGTGTCTGCCTCTCTCTCTCTCTCTCTCTCTCTCTCTCTCTCAAATAAATAAATAAATAATCTTTAAAAAAATATTAGTTATCTGAGCACTAAATGTAATAAGGAAGGGGTGAGGAAGGACACTCTTCCAGAAACTTAAAGTGAAAAGAAAGGAAGACCACAGAGGTGAAAGAAGAGATAAGAAAGGAACATTGATGTTGCATGTAGCATGCTACACAGGCTATGATTCTGGACTGAGAAAGCCCTTGTGGTCCAGAACCGTTTTCTACAGAGAGTGGCAGGAGTCACTCTGAGAAACTAAATTCTGGGAACGTGAGGTGCCTACATTGGAAAGGTCAGAGTGCCCCCAGAGGCACCTATATTTAATCATTCTTCAGCACAGCTGTTCCTACCACAACCTAAATTGTCGTTGTCAGGAGCACTAATGTGTCCCTTCTGTAGTAGACATCGTTGGTTGTATCTGTTTGCTTGTTTTCAGGCTCTGCAGGCACGTCCTCTTTTTCCAATATTAGCTCCATAATATCATCTGGGGATTTACCCACCAGTGACTCTTAGCCAAGTGTGTCACTACTTCCACACAAAAGCAGAAAATATGGCAAACTCAAACCACTAGCCCAGTGATGGTGATGAGTCCCAGGAAGTTTACCTACATCAATCAAAACAAAACAGAAGCATTGACTTTGGCTGCAACTTCCAGCAAAAAGACCCTTGTCCGTTTTAGTTGGACTTGAAACTGTAAAGTGTTGGGTTAAGCAGCCCTTTTCAAGGTAGAGGAGAGAACCTGTATGAGTCTAAAGACTGAAAAGAAGGATGCCAGTTTTTTAGGATCCGACTGAAGCCTCACCTAAAGTCAGTCCTACACACTGTACACCGCGTGAATCAATAAATTGCTTCTTTTCCCTCAAAAAGCCTGGATTTAAATGCATATCGCTTGGAACCAAATAAGTCCGAACAGATAGAGCTCCTCTCGAAGGAATATCTTAAGAAGAAAAAGGAAAAGTTGGCTGAAAGCACAGTGAGGTAAAAAACAAATGACAATGCGGTGCTCTAAATAACACGTGGCTAAGAATACTGCTGTGAACAGGAAGCTTTCTTACTTTCTTTCTTCTGTACTGTATAAAGATTTCTGTAAGTAAATATATAGCCCAGAAATAAGATTTACGAAACAAACTCTTTAGAAAACGTGAAAATATTAACTTGTGATGATAAAACTCCCAGTTGTTCCCATTCATTTATGACAGAAGTAACATCATCCATCCATCACTTTGGTGAGAAGTCACAAGATTCCAAGTGTATAATACTTAGTAGCTCCACTTCACAGATTCAGCAAATTTTAATGTACAAATAGCAAGAGAAGTTAGGCTACACACTCTCAGCTATCTTGCCCTATTATTAAAATTTTACTTCTCTAGAGAAAGCTATGAGATCAGAAGAAATAAGGGAGAAATACTTCAATGGGGTTCCCTAAAATGTTGGGAAAAAATTTAGTTATAGTGAAGACAATTACTGTATGGCACATGTTAATATGTCTGGGTTGTTTCTTATTAGTGAAACAATGTTTGGAACTGAGTTAGGAGTCTATTTCATATAAGATATTAGATGGTGTAAAACACATAAGCAGCAATAATAAATCAGTGTCAGGGTTTCTGACAGTGCATAATGTAATACCAGGCATAGAGTGGCATTCTATCTTGAGCCACTTGAACCACTTACACCCCTAAAGGAAATGCCAGTCACGTGTCCTAAATAACAAGTTTCCACAACACCGGAGACTTCCAGCATTCCATTGCTTTTTGGACACTATATGCAAAACTGCATCGAACATGCATTCATTTTAATATGAATCATTTTTAGAGGGAGCTAAGCATTCTGTGTCAAATCAGGAATGGGAGTTGCAGCCAATGAAGATGAGGGGGAAAAAAAGATAGCTTATCCCTTACTGCTGGCAAAGCCAATTAGGCGTATCTTTGTTTCATGACAGCTATATAAAGAGTTGGGAGTTGGGAGTGTGGGCATTTGATATGGATGTGCAAACTAATTCTTTCTGTTGGCTCACATAAACAACAGTTAGTGGCATATCCGGTAGATGTTGTTTGGCCTCACTTCCCCAGACCATATAAGGCAACGCAATTTGATACCTGCGGTGGCTTTTTGTCTCTTATCCAAAAAAATTACAAGAGCTTCTTCAAATAGAGTATTTAAGATGTGCTGAGATAACAACCCTGATTCATTAGAATATTCAGTTTGAAACTAAGATCAAGCTCACATTTGCATTATGGGCTTGATGACCTTGACTTTGCGTTTCTGCCTTGTGCTAGCAATACAGTAACCACTGGGTATACAAATTCAGCACCGATATGAACATTGTCATTGAATTTATTTTATTATGTTTAACCTTTGCAATTTATTTACTGGTCCATCTCTTCTGCTGGATGATGAGGTCCCAGAAAATAAAAGCTTCATTTGTGTCTACTGTGCCCATACTACACACATAGTGGGAACTCATCTGTTTTTGAAATAAATTCAGTATTGGTTTCTACAGAGAAGTGTATTAAGCATTTTGGTTAATATTTATTAAGGAAGTCCCACAGGTAAGGTTAGTAGGATTCTTCTGGCCAGCACTCATTTTTATTTTACAAACACATAATTTTTGAAGTTCTCTTAAGCACAAAACCTATGGCAATAGCAGCCAGCATTTCCTTATTTTAGATGTCCAGTAAAATACTAGGAACTGTCAATCCCCTATTTCTCCTTTCTTATATGGTAATGCAATTACTATCTAAATGTCATAAGTAAGGAAACTGATACTTCCTTAATAATCAAAGGACTTAATTGTATTCTTAAATTCATACAATCTGAAACTTGAGTCCTCATTCTTAGCTATCCCACTACACTCCAACCTTTAGGTTGTATATTTTGATGACCATGAGAAGTAGTGGGGAATCCCAAGTCTGTGGAAATAGGCAAATAGATAACTAACTTTGCTATAAACTCTAATCATTCTTCCTTTTTGTTTCTTAGTTTCAGAAATGAGATCAACCACATAAATGCATTCAATCCCAAAGGTATATATGGAAATAGATCACAGAAGATTTTAAATCAGGAACTTGTTTGGCTTCAAGCAAGTTGGCACAAACCAACACCATTGCAAGGTACAGTCAGCTCTGTGCTCAAAAATGGTAAATGCGCAGAAGGAGCAATGAATCCTACTGCTTCCTGAGATTGGTGGGTCTGAAAAGTTAGTTGAGCATGGAATAACAGCATTTCTTGTGTCAATGGCTCCTCCTGTCTCAGGTGATGTAAAAATGACAAAGAGAAAAATATTATGAGCATTTTCTATGGCAACTGGAGATGCTTGGCTAGATAGCCATCACCCTAAACACGTAAATAATTAATAGTAACTAATATATATTTGGACACAAAATGTTACTTGATGTTTTCACATAAAGGTTCCAATAGCTTTACCAGCATTAAAGCATATTTTTGTCATGTAAAATAAGAAAAAACAATTCCTCTAAACTAACACTAGAAAAAAACATTTACATAAAGTTAAGCTCATTCTGTTTCTTTTACAAAGAATCTATTTTGAATTCAAGAGCTCACAAATAATGTGGGAGACCAATTAGGGGACTACCAGGATGGCTGCGTTATTGAATATTCTAGAAATCATAGTCTGTTTTCCTGAGCCCTTTTTAATAGATCCAGAAGGGAGTAATTGTATATATGAAACCACTTGTCAGAGCTGAGACAAAATTAAGGTCAGTCTTTCAAAAAGCCAATAGTAGGAGAAACCATATCAATAATAATTCATGACTTGATGGCTTGATGGGAAAAAGCATCCTCATCTTCAGGCACTTCTACCTTTCCAAACATTTTCCCTGCCAAAGTCTGCCATCAAAAGTAAGAGAATAGCAATCTTGGAAAACACTGGTTCTGAGATTTGAAGAAGTTTGAGCTAATTTCTGAGATCACACATCCATAACATCCACAGGACATCCCCAAATATAATGCACAATAACAACTGGTAAAACAATCCATGACACCTAAACAGAATCAAGCAGGACCATGGATCCAATAATTTGAAAAGAGTTGTATAATAAAGCATCTAGATAGTCAGGTCTGTGGATTCTTCTGTGTTATGGTCTATAGTCATATACACTATATTTACATCTAATAATTTATAATTCTTTTGATCATTGCAACATCTTTGTAGGGTACGCAAGCCTTGTCCTCATGCTACAGATGAAGAAGCTGAGACCTAGAAAATTTTAGGGATTGCCATTGCCATACAGATAATATAGTGGAGAGCCATAATTCCATCATTTTCCTGACTTTTCACTAAACTAGGCAATTTCTCAAAGAAGTTAACATGAAAATGCTCAAATATTTCTAAATTCTTTGGAATGTTTATATTACTTTCCCTGTGTAAGCAATCTATGTAGATTATGATTCCAGTTATACTATCAAAATATTCTAGTGCCATTATATATAATTAGGCAATCTTAAATTAGAATGTGATATGTTTTCAATCTGGCCAAAATATGTAAATTGGTAAATATATTTAAAATGCAAACATATTACAGAATATGCAACAAATACTGGAAGCACTGGACATGGAATTAAAATATCATGGGTTTTAAATAGGCTGTATTTTGGGGCACCTGGGTGGCTCAGTCAGTTAAGCATCTGCCTTTGGTTCAAGTCATGATCCCAGAGTCCCTGGACTGAGTTCTACATCTGGTTCCCTGCTTGGTGGAGAGTCTGCTTCTGCCTCTGTCCCTTCCCATGGGGAATGCTATTTCTATGCTTCCCATGCTATCTCTTGAGCTCTCTCTCTCCCAAACAAATAAAATCTTAAAAATAAATAAGTAAGTAAATAAATAAATAGGCTGAGTTTCAAACCAAATGGCCCTGGGCAAATCATTTAGCTCTAGAAGGTTTTTCCACCCATGAAAAGGGAAGCTGATTGGTCCACTCTGCACCAGCGTGAAGGTCTCATTTATTTCTTGCTGTTGTTATTGTTTTGTCATGGTTTTTGAAGTAATGTAGACATACACAAAATATTAAAAATCAAATAGCATAGAAGGGTTTTTAATGAAGGCATACTGGGAAGCTGGAGCTGCTGTAACAAAACATCATTGACTGGGTGGCTTAAATGACAGAAATGTATCTTTTCATATTTCTGGAATCTAGGAGTATAAGATCAGAGAGCCAGCATGGTCTGGTCCTGTGAGAGCCTCCTTCCTGGTTTGCAGATGGTCACTTTCTTGGTGCATCTTCAAAAAGCCAATATTGAATGGAGGTGAGGTGTAGACTTTCCTTTTTCTTATAGGCCACCATCTTATCAGATTAGGGATCTACCCTATGACCTCATTAATCTTAATTATCTCTTAAAGATGCTATTTCTAGATATTACCACATTGAGGTTTAGAACTTAAACATAGGAATTTGAGGTGGGGACAAAATTTACTCCATTGAAGAAAGTAATAGCTCCTTCTGGATATTTAATCCGTTTATAATTGTCAATCACTTTTAAAGGTGGTTTTATTCTTGTGATGGTATCTTCATATCTTTTCCATGTGCATTGCAGGGCTCTTGGACTTAGAGGCTCTTTAACTCTTTGAGGTAAGGGGTCTCTGTTCTGAGGTCCCAGATGACAAAGTGGAGAAGTTTTGCTCTGAGGCATCATGTCTCCCACACCTGCCATAAAGTTGATTCTATTTCTTTAATACAAATTTGAGTTTGGGAGAATGGGTTGCACAATAGGAAAAAAAAGTTTTGTCTCCCTTTGGAATTAGAAGAAAGGGGTCTGACTAGAGCTGACTCATCAATGTATAGATTTTAAATTATACCCTACACTTCCAACTACCTTCTCATTCCTGTGTCTCCTCATCCCAGCAGCCTCTGACACCTGCATTCCTTGTTGGCTGCATCTTTGTCTGAGAGTGTTCAAGTCTATGGCTATTCTGAAATATAGAACATAGACTATACGTGCTATATTTCATCATCCAAGATTTTTTAAATATTTTGTTTGCTTCAATTTGCCCCAGCTAGATTTTTTCTAGACTAATGCTTGATTTTTATTCTTTTACTAGCATTATTATTAAGTCTCCAGAGGCAGAAATAATTAATCCATTTACACAGTTCACCATTTTCAATGGGAAGCCTGTTTATACTTAATTGAAAATTTATTTCAGGGATCCCTGGGTGGCGCAGCGGTTTGGCGCCTGCCTTTGGCCCAGGGCGCGATCCTGGAGACCCGGGATCGAATCCCACGTCGGGCTCCCGGTGCGTGGAGCCTGCTTCTCCCTCTGCCTGTGTCTCTGCCTCTCTCTCTCTCACTGTGTGCCTATCATAAATAAATAAAATTTAAAAAAAAAAAGAAAATTTATTTCAGTAGCCTTTCACTCCATATTCAACAAACATTAATTGAATATTCTCTAACTAATAAGCATTGTCCTACAAGCCTAAGAAATATATTGTGCATTCATCTAATAGTTTTCAATCAGGCCTCTTCTGTGTGCCAGGCATTGTGAAGGACTTCATTATTTAGTGTCCTAGGATACCAAAGTAAACAACCAAGAGGAGGTCTAAATTGTCTTTTCTCCAAAAGCTAAAAATTAAGAGAGAGATTGATTTCTGTCATGGATCTAAGTGGAACAGCATCTAGAGTCTCTTTCAATTTAAGAATTCTGAAGAACGCAATCTATAGGGAGGCCCAATGATCTAAGATGGTCAACAAGATCCATAAAGGTATCTCACTTTATCAGTTCACTTCTTCCCCATGGTAATAGTTACTTCTTTAGTTTTGACTGGACTAGTGGGCAACCTTCTCAAAACTACATTTTCAACTTTCTTTGCAATGGACTATGAATGAAACTCACCTGCATACAACTCCCAAATTGTTTATTTAAAAGGAAATGCCATGCCCAGGACCTCTTGTCTTTCCCTTTATCATGAGCTATAAATATAGATAAATCTCTGCCCAACTCCAATCATGCAAAAAAGGACTGTGACCCGGTGGGTGGAAAAATAAAATGGATGGAGATCAAGTCCCTTAATGACTTCAGGGAGCAGGGTTTCCCAATCAAGCTAAATTAGACAGATGGTTATATGAGGAATTGAAAACTTTGTCTGTTTTAAAACCACTATAATTCAACAGTCTCTGTACTGCAATATCTTAAACTTTGCCCTAATAACCTAGTTTCACTGAGTAAGTGTCAACTCATGATCAGTTTTCAGACATATATTAAAATTATAAAAGAATGTTGCCAACCATAGTTTCCAAGTATTCAGATTATACTGAAAATTTCAGGGGCTACATTTCTAAAAAGTAATTCAGTGGACAGAGGCATAAGGTAGCAATGACTCTAACCTTGGGCTAAGAGAAAAAAGGAGTAGTGAAAGAATTAAACAAGGCTCCTGAAGTTTCTGCTCACATCAGCCACTGCCATCCACATTCCATTAGCTTATGCAACTCAGTAAAAAAGTCTGGCTCAGTAGGATGGGGATGCATACCATACAGAACACTGTGGTCATTACAACAGAGGGTAGGAATATACAATCTTCTTACAAAGAGGGCAACAATAACTGGGAGCAGTAACATAATCTCAACCATAACCAAATGGAACAAACTTTAAGTAAATTTCAGCTACAAGCCAAATAGTTTAAATGGCCTTCAATTTTATTCATATAACTTCATCTTCTTTGTGCTAAGTGGAGTCTCATAACTGGAAGAAAATAAACTGTGTTTAGTTAAAACAGATTTTAGAGAGCCTCTGACCATAATATTCTGGACTTATCAACTCCTATGGTCAGATATTCAAGTAGTCATTGCTGTATTTCCTAATATTCTTATCCCCTCATCTCTAAACTCTATACAGCAAATAAAAACATTTTTGGCTATGGAAAGAATTCTTATCATTTTATATAAAACTTATCTTCAGCACGGTTTTATGCAACCTTAATACTACCTTTAAATGCAACCTTAATCAACTTGCAAATTCCATTGATTAGAATTTAAAATGACAATTTCAATTCTATCATGAAATAAGGTTTAATAAGGACTTAGAAAATATTCCTCTACCATTCTAAACTTGGTCTTTTCTCCTTTTTAATTTTTATTAATGTGAAGTTCATACAGCTTTTATTCAGAAATTTCCCAACACAGAGAGAGAAAACAACTACCTTTTTTTTTCTTTTTCAGTAAGGTTTGGTACATGGCTATATAAGCCATATATTATCTTTTCTCTTTTTTCATCATTTAACTACATTAGTAAAGTAGTATACAACTTATCAGATTATTAATTGTTGAAAATCATGTCTATTAATCAATTGATTAGTCTTTAACATGTACAAATAAAAATTATATTTAAAATGTAGGAGAATAAAAGGAAGCCCTATGTGAATGAGCATAGAGGTTATATCTTAAAAGATCACTCGAATGTATAATTTTTACAAGTAGATCAGTTGCTCAATCAGTTAAGTGTCTGACTCTTAATTTCAGCTCAAGCCATGATCTCAGGATCACATGATTGAGCCCTGCTTCAGGCTCTGAGCTTAATGGAGAGTCTGCTTGAGATTTTCTCTCCCCCTCTTCTTTCCTCCTCCCCCCATGCTCTCTCTCTCTGTATCTCTGAAATAAATAAATTAATCTTTTTAAAAAAGGATCAGTGGAAGATTTCTGCTTTTGGTGAGTACTAGAAATTTGCAAGAGACTTTTGCTTTTATAGTCATAATCAAAAAAGCCATGCCAGTTATAAAAAATAGTAGTATTTGAACTATCAATGACATGAAGATGCAAAGAAATTGAAGGGAACCAAATACTGTATGTATTAAATAGGAAATTTAAGTAGATTATAAAAACTGAAAAAGGAATTAAATAAAGATGCTAGAAAGAAAATTAAAATGAAGTACTGATTTGATTACTTTAAGGGCAAACTAGATTCACCAGAAGGAAAAAAATCATTGAACTTGAAGCCAACTTATTGGGAAGTATGCAAATAGAAACAGAAATGGAAAGACAAGAAGGAGGAGGAGAGAGTTCAGAATTTACGATACAATATTAATGACAAAAGAAATTCTTTAACCTGAAGGAAAATAATATCAGATGGAACTCAAAATTGCAGAAGGTATGGAGAGTAGCAGAAGGAATAAATCTGGGCAAATATGAATTAGTAATATGTGCTATTATTTTACATGTATATATACTTTTGAACATAATAAATAATAATGATAATAAAATATTGGCCATTTAAAATAAAAATGGAGGGATCCCTGGGTGGCGCAGCAGTTTAGCGCCTGCCTTTGGCCCAGGGCGCGATCCTAGAGACCCGGGATCGAATCCCACGTCGGGCTCCCGGTGCATGGAGCTTGCTTCTCCCTCTGCCTGTATCTCTGCCTCTCTCTCTCTCTCTGTGACTATCATAAATAATAAAAAAAAAAAAATTTAAAAAAAAATAAAATAAAATAAAATAAAAATGGAAGGAATGCATTGGAAGGAATATAGCACATGTAGTGAAGTAAAATGTGAGATAATAATAGAACAACTGTTGGGAAAGGGTAAATGATATGCTACTATTATGAAAGTTCTTACATTGTTAATTGGGAGTAAACATTGATAATAAAAATGTACATCACGATACCCAGAATGGTTAATAAGAAGATAATCCCAAAAGATAGACCTAAAATATGTGATTCATTCAAAATAATAAAGAAGAAAAAGAGGAAACAAAACTAAATTTAGTTTTATTATAAGATAAATAAAATTAAATAAAATTTAAAATCCAAGATGGGAGATAAAGCACATCATATTAATAAATATTAATAAATGTAGTAAATGGAATAGTTAAATAAATACTTGGGCAAAAGGCAAATATTATCAAACTGGTGTGGAAGGTGAGAAAGCAAGATCTGTATATTCTTTACAAGAAAAACACTTTCAATATAAAACAGCCAAGATGAAGATAGAAAGGTGAGAAAACTTGTACAAAATAAACTGACCATAAGAAATCTGGTATAGCTATTCCAGTATCAGACAAAGTGGAATTTAGAACAAGCAGTTTCATCAAGGATAAAGAGAAACATTAATGAGAAAAGGCTTGATTCATCAAGTAGATAGAGCAATCCTAAATGTGTATGCAATAAACACGGAGCTTCAAAATACATGAAGCAAAAACTAACAAGTGTAAAACATGACTTCCACTTTTGGTCAATATGGAATAACAGGAACTAAACTTACTTGCCTGCCTGAGACAATGTTTTTAATAGTATATATAACACATTGGTTTGCAAAATAGTGTCTAAGTGCATTGAAGGCTCATGATCCCTGAGAGATGGGAAACAAATTATTCCAGGCTTGCTGCCTCTAATTTGCAGCATAGGGAAGAGAAACTCAGACAACACCTGGTGGAGCCCAGTGGACTCCCTGAGTTGAGAATTCAGGAAGACAAGCCCATCCAAAGTCCTCTGGACAAAGTACTAGAAAAGAAGAGAGGTGTACAGAGAAAGAACCCTGGGGTTTTTTGGAGAGGCTCCCTCAAATATCCAGTTGAGTACTGACAAATACATACATCCAAGGAAATTACCCAAACTAGAGAAAGAACTACCCAAAAGAATTAGAGGGTATAGTTCTTCATCCTTACAGAGAGCTGTTCATAGTATATTTTTGTGGTAGACACACTGAAAACTTTTGTGACCTTTGGAGAATTTCAGAAAGTGAATTCAGTCTTGCCTCAGTAATGGAGAATCACTCACCCTTCTCCAAGCATTGATCCACTTTATCCTAACAAATTTTAATTTTTTTTTTTATTTTTTTTATTTTACGATAGTCATACAGAGAGAGAGAGAGAGGCAGAGACACAGGCAGAGGGAGAAGCAGGCTCCATGCACCGGGAGCCCGACGTGGGATTTGATCCCGGGTCTCCAGGATCGCGCCCTGGGCCAAAGGCGGGCGCCAAACCGCTGCGCCACCCAGGGATCCCTATCCTAACAAATTTTAAAAGCAAGATCCAAAAGTATCAAACTGTTTCCAGAACTAAGCTCTAGAATATTTATAAGACTGCAAAAATAATTAACACCCACAAGGTGTTTTTTTCCACAGGAAAGATCACAATGTCCAGCCTCTAATAAAATATTACCACACGTGAAAGAAAGAGAAAAACATTACCCATAATGAGGGGATAAACAATCAATTAAAGCCAACCAAGAACTGATACAGATGTTAAAATTAGCAGACAGAAGATGGTTATCATAAAAATATTTTATTTCAATAAGGTAAGTAAAGGCCTGGAAGATATTTTTAAAAGACCCAAAATCAAACTTCTAGAAATGATACCATAATGTGTGATATTTAAGATACATGCTATGGAATTAATAGCAGATAAGAAAAAAAAATTGCAGAAAAATGATCAGTGAACTTGAAGATATAGCAATAGAAATTACCCAAAATAAAGCACATGATACTTTATTTGGATGATGAATCTAAAAAATAAGCAGAAAATTAAGAGCTATGGGACAACCTTAAGTGTCTTAGTATAAGTGCCTTGGATTGAGCAAATATGCTTTCAATATAAAGCCAAAAGCATAATCTATAAAAATATCAATTGATAAATTGGGCCTCAGAATTGAAATTTCTATTATTTAAGCAATTAAGTAAAGAGAATGACAAGGCTAGGAAGAAAAAATTATAAATCATATATCTGAAAAAGGACTTGCATTAAGAATATGTAAATAATTCTCAAAACTCAAAAATAAGAAAATAACCAACCCAGATACAAAGATACAAAAACGAGTAAAAGATGTGAACAGGCACTTCACAGAGAAGCACATGAAAAGATATTAAACATTATTATTCATTAAGAAAATGAAAATTTAAGACCACAGTAAGCTACCACCACATCTCAATTAGAATAGCTAAAATTTAAAAGACTAACCATACCAAGTGTTGGCAAGGATGTGGAGAAACTAAAACTCTCAAATACTGCTGTTCTGGGAATGAAACATGGTTTAGCCACTTTGGAAAGCAGTCTGGCAGTTTCTTAATAGATGAACTGTACAATTAATATATCATCCAGCCATTCTTAAATTCAGGATCTAAGGTAAGACCTGTGTCCATGCCAAGATTTATACATGAATATTCATAACCACTTTATTTATAATAGCCCAAATGAGAAAACAACCACAGTGCCCATAAACACATAAATGGATAGAGAAGTTGATCTATCCATACCATGAAATATTATTTCATAATAAAAGGAAATGAATTATTAATACAGGGCACAGCATGAATGAATCTTAAAATCATTATACATGGATAAATCCTAAACATCATGTTGAGAAAAACAGTCAGACACACAAATACACTCACCCAGTCGTGCGCGCACACACACACACACACACACACACACAGCAAAAATACATATCTGTGGTCCTCTTTACTGACTTTCAAAAATAGACAAAGTTATTGTATAAATTTAAATTCAGGAAGTAGTGCCATGCAGACAAGGTGGGTGGATATTGACCAGAAGGGATACAATTCAATTTTTTATGGTGATGAAATTTTTTCAGTAATGATTATTTGATCATATACAATTGTCAAAATCCCTCAGCATGAACACTTAAGATCCATGCACTGTATTATGTGTATTTATACCTCAACAGCATTTTTAAAAAGGACCATGAAAAGTAAATTACTATTTTTATCACCCTTCACATATTATCTCTGCAATTATTTACACATTGCTGTTGCAGAGTGAGCATATTTCCATCTTCATAAGAACATGCTCCAAACACAATTATTTCAAATACCCTAGGGAAAATATTAAAATATTAAAACACATACTTTTTCTTTAAGAATACAATATATACCAGAAATGCAATAACAGAAAAAGCAAAAACAAGAAAATAAAACTAAAAACAAGAGGTAAACTTAACCCCAAAGGGATTCTCTAAAACAAAAACTTCTTCTAAGCTCAGTTTAAACCAATTTTTTTCTTCATGCTCAGGCCTTTTCTTAAATTTCAACTCATCCGAGGAAATCATACATATTGATTTTCATGGCCATTTGAAAATAATTGCTCTGTACCTATGTTCTGAGGGTATTATCCTCCCAACCAGCCAATCGAAACTCTCCTTGTAAAGTCACTTCTATGTTTTGTTGTTAGCTGGTCCTAAAACATAAGCCTGAAAGTAAAGGCAGGATTTTTAAACTATGAAAATTTGAATCTCATTTTACTTGCCAATTCTGGGCTATCATCAGATCCTACTTACTAACTCGGGAGAACCAGATCCTCCAGCAAGTTATACCACACCCACAGAAAGGAGCACCCTCACTGAGGTCATTGGACCCACACAGGACACCTGTAACCTCAGCAAAGGGATGGACCCATGCTATCCTGCATGCTCCTTCAACTTCTCCTGTTGTCCATCAGTGCTGTCCAGAAAATGAGTAAGAGTCGGGCCTTTGTCAATCTGATTTAATGGATGATGGTGTTTGGCCAAAATATATATACATATGGTGTCTGTCTGGCTCAGTCAGTAGAGCATGTGACTCTTGATCTTGAGGTTGTGAGTCCAAGCCCCATGTTGAGTGTTGGGATTACCTAAAAAGATAGACATATAATTAGCAGCAAAAGAGAGTAAAGGGAAGAAAAGGACATGCTGCAAGAGCAAATGAAGAAGACAGGGACAGAGCAGCAGACTTAATACTTCTGAGCTGCTGTCTCTAAAATGACATGAGCCCTTGCCTCACAGGACTGTGAAGCAGACTTTTTTACATTAAATAGAAAATATCAAAATAATCCTTGCTTTTGTTTAATTTTTTATTTGGAGACATTTGTGATATTCTTTGAACTTTGAGGACCCTACTTTAATGACCTTGGATGTCAGAAGGACTCATCCCCATTTGGGCGTAGAGGTGCGTACATATAGAGAGGGCTGTATGTGATTATGTGTGAGTTTTTTTCCTGTGTTGGCTACCCCAAAGAGAAAGATTTTTAAGAGCCCCACAATTTTAAGCAGAGCTAATCGTCTTCCTTTAGTGCAGAAATTATTCAAGCTTATATACAGCCCATGTATCTGTGGGCTTGGAATCTAAGAAGTAAGTTTATTTTTTTCATGTCTCAATCAAGTTGACAGACAATTCTTGTTTCTAGGAATCATAATGTGGATGACACCCCTTAGAGATGTTCAGGGCATCACCTGCCCAACCTTCCACTGAGCACCCCTGTGTATACGCTTCCTTCATTAGAACATCCAAATTTGAATTTCGTGTTGCCAGACTTTACCGCCAAGCTCCTCTCCCTAATGGCAGCCATCCTCATCATTTTTCAATGCTTTAGCTCCTGGACCTAATGTTCCTTCTCTTGAACCAAAGAGATGATTTTTCCTACATTCTGACTTCTGAGATTCTTGAGTCCCTGTATTCTAATGACAATGTTCTTCAACTTATCTCAGCCGTTTATTCACCGCGCTCATACCAGAACAGTGGTTTTCAAAGCTAGGTCTCACTATCACCTGGGAACCTGTTAGAAATAAAAATTCTCAGACCTCACATTGACCTATTGAGTCAGGAAATGTGGGGTGAGGCCCAGCAATTCGTGTTTAATAAGCTCCCCATGTGATTCTGATACTGGTACTTGTTCAAATTTGACCTCACTATCACCAAAGAATGCCACACCTTTATAATCCAATTCCGAGAATGCCACACTCTGACCTCAAGTTAACTCTAATGCCTTCACTCTGATGGCCCTTTGACCCTCCCAGGACCTCATCTCTCCCTTGAACACGCTGTATATTTCAAATCACTTATTCATATTGTTGTCCTTTTACTCATTCAGCAACAAACAAACAAACTCAACCCTGGTTAAGCCCAAACTTCAACCCATTTATGGTCTATAGCAAAAGAGCTAAATATGGCTAAAGAAAATCTACTATTACTTTAAATTTGCAGCTGCTATTCTCAGGGACCCTTCCTGTCACAAGACAATCCCTGCAGATTTCCGATTCTCTTGGTCCTCCTACCCCCTGGATGACTGGGATGAAACTTCACACTTCTTCCTCAGTCTTCACTCCTCCGTGATGACTTTGTTTCCAGTGTTATCAAGAACAGCAACAACCAGAACAGAACTTCCATCACGTCCACTCACTGACCAGCTTTTGCACCCCTACCCTCTGCCTTCCTTCCAGTTTCCGCAGATGGTGTGCACTTCTGGGTGAAATCAACCCCTTCCACTTGTGTACCAGATTTCATCCCCTCTTGCCTACTCAAGGATTTTGTTCTAGGAACTATCCACTCTTCTCTGCTTCACTAGCTTCTCCCTCTCTATCTGACCATTACGTCTACATAAATATGCTGTCATTCCACCTGTATTAAACAGTCACAACACTCCCCCTAAGTGTTTCTGTAAAGGTCACCACTGACGTTTGTCTTTCACTTGTTTAACCTGTCAGCCATAGTTGACACAATTTTTCTTCCCCACCAGCCCTTCCTTCCCCTTGATCTCCCCATATTCCTGCCCCCTGGCCAATCCCTCCTTCTTTATCTCCCTTCTCACCTCCCTGCCTACTAGAGAAGTGAGTGATACAGCGGAATCACTCACTTCTCAGTCCTTATTCCTATTCTTCCCTCATTCACTCCCTTGGTGATCTCATCAGTCCCAAAGTTTAAATATCCTATAAACTCTATTTTCTCTCTGTGGCCCAGGCTATGAGCCAAGTTCATGCTGATATATTCAACTGCATGCTCACCATCTCCACAGGCCAGCAGACATCAAAAACTCAGTAGGACCGACACCGAACTTCTCCTCTTCCTCATCAAACCAGCTCTGATCATAATCTTCCTCTTTCTGTGAAGGGTAACCACATGCTTCCAGATGCTAAGATCAAAACTTTCAAATCATCCTTGACTTCTTCTGTTATGTCCCACATCTCACAATTACTGCAACAGTAATTCTGTTTGCTCTGTCCTTAAAAGATACCTCAAATTTGATCACTTTTCAATGATAACACAAAGCCTTGCATTATCACAAGGATTATTGAGATAGTTTCTCAATATTATCACCTCACCTTTTAGTCAATCAGTCAGAGTAATATTTAAAAACAACTATCAGATCTCTCCTCTCCTCAGAACTCTACAAGGTCTTTTAGTAGAAAAATCCATCTAGTTGAAAATCTAGTTAAAAATCCAAAGTTCTTATCATGACCTACAACGTTCTATATAATCTGACCTGCCCCCATCATATCACCAACTCATTGATAACTATTCTCCCCTTCAATAGTCCTGCCCCAGCCGTGTTGGTCTCCTTGCTATTTGTAGCACATGCCAAGAGTTCTCTTACCTCAGGACCTTTGCACTTACTGGAATAGATGACTCCCTCACTTCCCTCAAGGCTTTACAAAAATGTCATCTTCTCTGTGAGGTTGTCTTTATCACCCTTTTCCCATAAAGGGTGGTACAGCCTCCTTTCCTTATGTCTTGCCTTATGTCTCTCTATAGTCCTCATCTACCTCAAAACTGCTATGTAATTTACAAGATTATGGCCCCCTAAAAGGGGAATGATCTGCTTTGTTTCTTTCTTTCTTTGTTTTGTTATTGAATCTCAATTATGTGGAATAAGTGCTGGAACAGAATAGTCAATAGTAAATAGCTAGTAAATAACTTTTTAATGAATGAATGAATGAACCAGGTCTTTAAAGGTACTCAATAAGACAGGCATCATGCTTGCTCTAAACTGGAATGGGTCACAAAAGCTCATGCTGTTATGCATCCTGATTCATGCCTTTTCCAGAGCATTTTTAAGTAAATTAAAACCAATAATCGTTGCTCTTGCATGGGGGAAAAAATGGAAATTGTCCTCTCATGGGCCAACTCTGCAATCAAAGAAGACGTACAAAATAGGGCACTTTTAACTTAGCAAATACAAAATATTTTTCCTTAAATAGCAAAGGTATCAACAGAGAAAACTAGTTAACAATTTCTCTAAGCTTCAACCTCTCCTCCCCTAGATCGTGGCATCTGAGATGACTATCACTTACTCAAGATTAACCTCATCCTCCTCACCCTTATAAGACAACTTTGGTTCCTAAACTTAAACTTCCAAATTTTAACTTCTATCATCTCTGTTTTGTCATTTGCACAGTACACACCTACAAATAAGCTATTTCCTTAAAAAGACAGGTTATAAATCCAAGGCCATACTTATATGAGAGTAACTTAGTAGAACTAGGATGAAAAGCCAGATTTCTTTGATACTCTATATCAGGCATCTACAAACTTTTTCTGTAAAGGGCCAAACAATAAATATTTTAGGTGTTGCAGGGCATATGATATTGCTACAACTGCTCAGCTGTGCCACTGTAAGGCAAAAGTGGCCATATGTAAATGAATGAATATGGCTACATTCCAATAAAACTTGATCTACAAAAATGGGCACCTGGGTGGCTCAGTCGGTTAAGTGTCTGCCTTTGGCTCAGGTCATGATCCTGGGGTCTGAGATAGAGCTTCTCACTGCGCTCCCTGGTCAGCAAGGAGTTTGCTTCTCCCTCTCTCTCTGCCCCTCCACCTGTTTGTGATCTCTCTCTCAATCTCTCTCTTTCTCCCTCAAATAAATAAATAACCTTAAAAAAAGACACTTTATTTACAAAAATCAAGTGATGGGCCAGATTGAACAGCTAGGCTACATTTTGTCAAACTCTGCTTTATGCCTTCTCTGTATAGTTAATCAGTGTTTCCAGAGCTTATACTGCTTCTTGGGTACAGAAAGCTATGCACATGTTTTATAATCAGAGCAGTTTGTTGACAGTTATAATGTTATTGTCTCAGACTTTGCAAGATGTGAGTTGTACTCAAATCATTTATCTCACTTTCCCAAAGAGAACATTAAGGAATTACAAGTCAGAAAACAGTGAAAATTCCATTGAACAGTTTTTTTAAAGGGAAATATAATAAGTCCACTTATACAAATGGACATCCACTATTGATGTAGGTTAGCTTTTTTGCATTCGCAAAATGGAGTGTTCAAAAATGTGTTTACATGTCTTTCTGTAATTTTCTAAAGATAAGACTATTGATACTTGGCAGTTAAAAACACAAGGATCAAATCTGTAGCTATTACAAGACAGTAAGAAGTCACTGTCCTGGATAGAACAAAACAGTAGAGCTAGTCTTGGTTATCAGATATGAAGATGTACAAAACTCGATTTGGGGATTAGGTAACACTTTCACATCCATTGGCCTTTACTTCTTTAAGTTTCACCAAAAGAAGTGGGATAAAAGAAAGTGGCATGAAAGGAAATATGGCAAAACCAGACATCAGTCCAATGCAATGGTTAAAAAAAATTGTTTATTAATGTTGGGATGAGAATAAAAGAAATGAAATAAACTGGTAAAATGAAGAATAATAACCATAATAGATAACACTTACTCAGCATTTACTATGTGCCAGGCAATGTCCTAAATGTGTTACATATATTAATTCACTTAATTTTTCACCAACTCTAAGACATAAACACAATTTTTTATGGCTCAAATTTCTCAAAGAAGAAATGTTAAGCAATTTGCCCAATGTATCCATCCAGCTAAGAAGTAGAGGAGGTGGGATTTGAAGTCTCAGAGTGTGATTCTATAGTTCATGCTTTTATCTGCGTAACTCTATTGCCTCTAATTAATAATAGGTTATAGAGATTCTTTTTTTTTATTTGGAAAATGTTAACCCACTAATAGGCAAAACAGAAAAAGCTAGTGGAGAAAGTCAAGAAAAAACTGTAAAGTGAAATCTCAAAAAAAGGTGAGAAAGAAACTCATGCAATTTTAATCTTGGAAGAGAAAAGATACATTTTTAATTAAAATAGAAGAAAAGACATGTTGGAACGAGGTTCAGAGAAAGTGTAGTTGCTCACATTCAAGTATAAGTGGAGAAATCATTGGCTGACTAACAGGCACAGGGGTTGAAAATTTGAGAGTGTAAAAAGCTCTTGAAATGTCTCCTGTGAAAAATTCAACAAGATCCCCAAAGAGCTCCATCAGAGGACGAACCCAGAGCGCAGCTCGGGGCCAGGTGGCATGGTTTTCTAATGGACCCAAACAATTATCCTATTCTGACTTCTGAAAACAAGCCAATTATAAATCAATTATCTATTCATTAAGGCAATTGCTCTTGTGACTCATTAATCCATTTCAGCTATTATAACTCAAAAGTTACAAACCATATCCCTTCATAAAAGATTCAGTAGGTCTGACTTATCACTAATTCATTCTGGCCTTCTCCTCAGTTGGTCCAAATCTTCAATATTTTCTCTACTTACTGATTTCATCCATTCTAAGACACAGAATTGTTTCAGATATTATCATCAAAGAAATCAGGCTATGCCTTACGCTTGATGATAATATTGGGCATATTTTTCCCTTGTGGTACATAAAATAACGATGTATCTTACCATCTATGACATATTAGATTAGATGAACAGCATTATTTACTTTGCCTTCAATTAACCTGAACACTTTCAAGCCATGGAAAGACTAGACACTTCAATAAAGCTCGAGATTTCTACAGCTCCTTATCCTACCTAATGCATTTCCACATGTGCTGTTTTGTACTCATGCCAAACCTATGAGATACGTGTTTATTATCACTTCTTTTCAGAGGTCCAGGAATCAGAGGTCCAGAGATGTTAACTCCCCTGCACAAGGTCACTAACTCAGGGACCCAGGAGCCAAATGCATGTCTTCAGGTACCAGCTCTGCTTCTTCTACTACCCTGCCTTGATTACCTCTAGGATTATGCTCTGAATAAAAGTACTAGTATCCTACACTGTAACCAAGGTCTATCAACTACCTGTACCACTTTGGTTATAACTGACAACCTCTCACTCATCAGTGTATAGGAAAGTCATATGCTATAAGAATCTTACCCAGCATCACTCTGTATTCGTGAACAATAACAGGCAAAGTAACTGGCTGTGAAATCACTTCCTATCCTTTGAATTCTTTTAATTTCACAGGCCACAGTCATCAAAATTCCAGGGTCTGCATGCTGATAGACAGAAGCCTTCTTGTATGCAAGAAAAGAAATTTTTTAAAAAGAGAGAGAAAGAGCATGCGTCAAACTGCTCTGCAGGATCAGGGCAATACTTTGAGCTGATGAAATAAATAAAGATAGCCAGTGTCATTATGCAGCCAGTGGAAAAACAACTCTCAACTCCCAATTTATTTGAAGACTACCAGAAAGAGTAAAATGACACAAAACTGACACAAAAGCCTGTTACTTACAGGGAACTCAATTAAATATGTCAATTGGCCAATAAAACTGCAATAGTCAACCCTTCTTTTCAGCATCACAAGATTCTGTTTACCTTACATTACCCACAAAATAGACTGCTTGCAGATGATGGTGAGCTACCCTCAGATTACCAGGCAGCCACACCAATTTGGATGTTCATGCAAATAAAACAGTCAAACTTCTAAATTACCAGTCTGGCTGAAGAACCAGATTTATTTTGAGAGTTTGGTGACCGAAATAAATAGACTTAAAGCCTGAGGGTAGGCAGGGTCTACTTGGGTTGAGGGCCAGATTGCATCCAAAGGCAGACAAAAGGCCAGAGGGCATACTAGAAAGGATAGTAAATGAATTTCTGAATCAACTCTGCCACATTGGAGATTTAGCCAAATGCTATTGTAGACTCAGGCTACAGTAAAATGTATTGTCAAGGAGTAGTAAGTAAAACAGAGTGGCACTGAGGCAAGAATAGATCCAACAATGGACAGATTATGGTAATTTAACCAAACGAGGGTTGAAAGGAGGGTGCTTTAGTAAATAATTTGGGAACAAAGGGCCAACAGTTTGGAAAAACAGGTAAAACTGGATTATTACTTCTTTCTTTAAAAACAAATTTCAGATGAACTAGAAATCAAATATATAAAAAAAAAACATAAGAACACTAAGAAAAATATTTTTACACTCCTGGGGAAAAAAAGACTTTCTAACAATCTCAAAAATCAAAAACAAAGTAAATATCCATAAAGGAGAAAGATCAGCATATTTAACTCCAAAAAACTGTGAAGTTTTACATCGCAATATTTCTCCACAATCAGACGGAAGGATAAATGGCAATCTGAGGGGGAAAAAAAAAAGAACAACAAACAACTATTTTCAAGCCTCTGTCCCTAAAAATTAAAATATCTGCTTTTTGAAGTTTTAGCAAATCGATACCTTAAATAACCAAAAGCCGCTTCACAAAAGAAAAACAGAACTAATGACTGCATGAGGGATCTTATTTAGGGGATGAAACACTCTAAAACTGATTTTATGGTGATGGTTGCACAACTTGGTAACTTTACTAAAAAAGAAAAAAAATCATTAAATGGTACACTCGAAATGGGTGGATTATAGGATATGTGCCTCAATAAAGTCATTAATAAAAGGACTAATAAACTTTAAAGAGACGTTCTTCCTCATTAATATTCAAAAAAATGCTAATAAAACAACACCTCCTGCTATGATCTCCTCCCTAAACTTCCACATCATGTTGTCCTGGTTTTCCTTATTCTTCTGTCTCCCTTTTTCCTTCCGCTGCCGAACTTCCTTCCTATTTTACCACATTCCCTCCCTAGGAATTTGTCCTTCCAACTGGCTCTGTACCAACAGTAGCAAGGACGTTAAACAACATGGCAGGCCTCTTTTCTAAGCTCAGGAACGGTGTACCCAGCTTCCTGCATGGGTCTCCACTTGGTTGAAAGGTGAACATTTCAACTCTGACTCATAGTTCTCTTCCTCAAGTCCTCCCTTCCTCTATATGTGGTTTCTCCATCCTCTCTCTTGCTCATGCCAAAACTCAAGAGATTCATCCTTGGTACCTTCATCCTCCTTACTTCCCTCATCCAATTCACCCCCCTACTCCTACAGGATCTATGTCAAAAATATCTTTGGATCCCATTCACTTCTTTGCAACCCTACAGTTTCCCTAGAGTCCAAATATATCAACTCCCACTGAAAAATTCCAAGAGCACCTTCCTGGCTCCCATTCCTGCTCTTTTCTATCTTTAATCCATTTTTCCCAAACTACCAGCATCATTTTTTTTAATGCAAATAATAGTCTTTTTGTGCTGGTCACCAAGACGCATCAATGTCTCAGATTCTGCTTCCATGAAAGACATGGTGCTCAGAAAGGGATATTGATGTCAATCCCTTTAGGGTGGCCATGGCTGCAAAAGAACTGCCTTGCCCCAGGTCACACCCCATCCTGGGGAAACCCATATCCAATATTGTTTAAGTGGTGGAAGAATAAATGCCCAAATATCTCAGCATCACTAGGACCACTCTGGAGGACCACTGCTCCCTTTAAGCAAGGCTGTGGTTAGACCTAAACCCCAGGTCACCTTCTCCCTCTGCTCAATTCTTCTTTTATCTTTTCTCCCACAGATGCTAATCAAGTGCACTCCTTAATAAACATCCTTCCCACTCAATTCTGTCTAAGGCTGCATCCTTGGAAAGCAGTCTGCAGCTATCTTTTGTTTCCCTGCTTAACTCCCCACAATGCTATTTTGTGGGTTCTACTGATCCAGAAAGATTCCTCTCTTGCCATTCTCTTGCTCCATTCATGCTGAGTCTCTGTTTCAAACGAACCAAGCTCCTACAAGGCGTTTTTGCAAACTCCTTGGGATTTGTGCACTGATGGATCCAAAATAAAGTTTCACCATGTTAATGGTATCCAAACCACTATAGGCTATGGGAACAGATCATCCATAGATAACACTTTTCATCACTTTATGAGCTTTGTATAGGAATGGCTCTGTCTTAGAAAACTTACCATTTTCTATAACACCTGGCACAGAGCTTTGCTCACAGAAGACGCCGAACAAATAAAATGTGTATGGAATTGAGTTATGTGTCTTGGCAACAAATTCTAAATTGCAGGACCAAGTCACTATCAATGAGGAAATCCTCAAATAACTTTTTACTACAGCTAAAGCCAAATTCCAATGAAGAAAGGGGATGGAGCGATAGAAGACAATTGATATATAAAATGTATAACTGCCTTATAAAGTTGGGATAGAAAGTCTGTCAAGGCAAACTAAATCACAATCTCAGCAATGACTCATCTGCAAGGTATTTAAGGAAACAGCAAGAAGTGTACTGGGCTATCTTTTCTTAACTTGTTTTTTTAAGATTTTTTTATTTATTTATTCACGAGAGACACAGAGAGGGAGGCAGAGACATAGGCAGAGGGAGAAGCAGGCTCCCCATGGGGGAGCCCGATGAGGGATTCGATCCCAAGACCTCCAGATCACACCCAGAGCCAAAGGCAGACGCTCAACCACTGAGCCACCCAGGCCTCCCTCTTTTTTCAATTCTTGATTATCGCATCTCAGAAACTCCCTTTTAGGAAAATTTTCTTCTAAATTAATTCATGCTTGATTAATTCTAGTCCATTACACCCTTCCTCTTCCCTCGTTGAATCTTGTGCAAGTAGATCCAAAGGAAAGAATACTTGATTCTCCCTATTCATGCAGAGTACATCCCTTCTCTCCAGTTCCAAGACCCTTTATTTAATGACATTTTTCTTTCTATTCAGGATCCCTATCAACCAGCTTCTATCATTTTGGCTTATATATACACGCACATAGCTAAGTAAGATGAAATATACGTTCTTGAAACAAACAGCTGTGGCCCCTTTGAGAAGAACCTCCTTCTTAGAAGGCATTAGAAAGGTAAACACAGTTGACCCCTGAACCGCATGGGGGTTAGGAGCACTGATCCCCTACATAGTCAAAAATCCACATATAACTTTGACTCCCCCAAAACTCAACTCCTAATAGCCTGTTTGACCACAAGCCATACCAGTAACATAAATAGTTGATTGACACATATTTTATATGCTATATGTACTACGTACTGCATTCTTATAATAAAATAATCTAGAGAAAAGAAAACAGTATTGAGAAAATCTTAGGAAAGAAAAAATACATTTACAATACTGTACTGTATTTATCAGAAAAAAAAAAACACAAAACTGTGTATAAATGGACCTGCACAGTTCAAACCCTTATTGCTCAAGGGTCAACTGAATAATGATTTAAATAACTGAAAAGGTCTGGAAAAATAATCTATTTGCATTTGAAAGATCTCCAGTAGAAGAGGACCAGGACTTAACTGGCAGGATAATGTCTCCTTAATCGTGAACGACGTATTTGTTCGGGGTTTTAAATTTGATAGATAAACAGATTGCTTATATTTTAAAAAATCATTATAAAACAGCTCTTTAAAGATGTGAGGAACCTGAACAAACAACAGGTAATAGAAGTTTGTGGAAGAAAAGGAATGACAAATCGCCCCTAAACAAGCCAGCAACTTAATTATCACCTTTACTGAAATCCAAACACCCGGGTTCTTGTTTCAAGGAGACCTACTCACAGAATATTTTCATGACTAACCTTATGTTTGCAACTAAAGATTAAAAACTAAATATTATTTGACAAGTTTTTATATGACGACATACAGAGTGGCTGGAGCCTGGCTGTTGACTCAGACATTTCTGCCAACCTCCTTTGCCTGCCAAAATATAGCTTCAATAAGCACACATAAATTTTATTTTTAATAAATAACCACAAAACGGTTTCATAAACAGACCAAACTGTGGATAATTGTAGCTTACAATGAATATGTGTTACAGTTTCAGTAAATAGAAGTTACACATTCTGAAACTGGCACACCCTATCTCCATCTTATGGATTGATGGCAAACCAGCTCATGTTGGAACAGCCCCGTGATTTTTCTTGGTAAGAGGCCTACATCCTAACTACTTAGGCTCCTGCCTTCTTGCAGTAGCCCTCCTGTTTGTCTCTGCAGACATTAGGTTTTAGAGTCCTGAGAATTTAAAAGGAGAGCTGAGGTCTCCACTTGGTGTCCCAAAAGGGTCTTTGTGGTAAGAAAAGTTCTTTATGCCCTGAACCAACATGTAGACAGCTAGGATGGTTAAAATGAATAAATAAAGGGCATTTGGGGGAAATAAATACTGATGTGATGAGAAGGAACCAGCGAGAATAAACTGTTCTTTCTAACTAACTTTTCTTGGAATTTACGTGTTCCTTCTAGTCAAAGGATCTTTTTGGAAGAGTGCATTGACTTTTCCTCTGCTGGAAGTTTTTCTTTCTTCTTTCTTTTCTTTCTTTCTTTCTCCCTTCCTTCCTTCCTTCCTTCCTTCCTTCCTTCCTTCCTTTCCTTCCTTCTTTTCTTTCCTCCTTTTTAAGTAAATCAACTGATTCCTTAAGAAAAAAAGTAGCTAACTGAAAGCTTAATCAATTTTACTTTCTCTCCTTTAGAAAGCAGCTTTATTTTTAAGCTTCCTTGACCACACGTGTTATGTTGATGAACTTCCGCCCACTCATGGAAGAGAGTTCCACATTCCTAACACCTCCAGCTCTGAGTCTCCAAATTCACCTTCATTCGCATTGACCCCAGGAAACATAGAGTGAGAAAAATCAAAGTGGGGTGGGGGAAGGGAGGGGTGATTGGGGTTATTTGTTTCTGGGGGGCGGGTGTCTTTTGTTTGTTTCTTTTTTAACAGTTTGGGCTCCCTTTTGAAGATGAGGAAGGAGGTTTATCTCTAGTAAAAACAGGCCCTCGGTGGACAAAAGAAGTGATGATTGATCAAAAGGGATTCAGAATTCCAGGCATGCCAACATATTGCTAGGTTAAATGGTAGAGATGACCCCACGACCCTGTGCTGTTGGAAAATGCATAAAAGAACTCTGGCAACATGCTCCACATTCCTATTTGTACTTGATAATCTTACATGTTTTACATTCTACCTGTGGTGATTTTTCACTCAATTTGCAATGGGACTTATTCAGCCAGAATTTGCAGAGAATCCTCTTGCTGGATGTATGCAACTGGCACCTAGGAAGGACGGGGTAGAGGAGAGGAGAGCAGATAGAGTAAGATGGTGCCACTGACACCAGGAAGTGCCCAGCCTGAGAACATAGAATACAGCAGAGCTATGGATTAACTGCCATATGAGCTCAGGGAGAGAATGACTCATGCTGCCTGAGGTTGATCTCGAATGCCTTGTGGTGTTTTGTGACCTATGAAACATTGGCAGCCCACAGTTGCCGCCTCACCATTCCATTTTGCTCCTCAGCACTGCCAAGGTTAGATTTCTGGTCTTAACCTCAGCCCTCCTCCTGTCTGCATCCCTTAAAACCCTACACAAGCCCCAGCACCATTTCTCTAAGCAAACGCTTACTCGATTCCAGTTAGCCAGTTTTTCTATTCCTCACTCCAAATTAAATTGAAGTGTCCCTCTCTATTGCCCGTTAAGCAGTCACGTGTAGAAAGCTTTGGGGGATACTGAGGTGCAGGGTCCCTTTTCCTTCAGAAAGCTTATCAGCCAGTGGGAGAGTTAGACACGTTAAACATGTAATTGGAAAAAGATGCAGTAACAGAGGGGCAAAGAGCATGTGGCAAGCACTTAAAGCAGTGCCAAGTTTCAGTCTGATGGGACCACAGAAGTTTTCACAGAGGTCTGGCATGTAAGCTGAACCAACAGGCAAGGACACCTTTCTCGGAGTTCCAAGGAAATGTGCAGGCAAAGGACTAAAGACACATGGGTAGGTGGCTAAGAGCATCACCAGAGCATGAGCTACATGGAGGGACTGAATAAAGGGCTGCTGATCTGCACCCCGTTGGATCCAATAAAAAGTTACTCTGTGGGTAATGGGGGTGATTTGAAGTTTTCTTAGGAAAAAAAAAAAAAACAATGGCTTACACTTGACCTCTGATTTAGAATGGTAACTCTGGAAGCAGTGAGAAAGACAGATTGAAGAGACTCAAGTCAGAAGCTAAAATGGATCCATGGCAATGACCCAGTAACAGTGGGGATAGAGGACTGTAAGAAAGCAAGCCCGGTAGAGGCTGAAGTCAATGTTTTCCCAGTATGGACAAGGCTTCACTGTCATATCTCCACTTCTACCCTTCCCTTTCAACAACCAAACAAGTGACCGAAGAAATCAGATGTTAATTGAATGAAATGTTCTCTATCAAGAACAGTACTGTCCAATAGGAACTTCTGCAGTAATGGATATTGATCACTTGCAATGGGGCCACTGTGACTCCATAACTGGATTTTTAAATGTTATTTAATATTAACTAATTTTAATTTACATAGCCCCATGTGGCTAATGCCACCATATTGACAGTGCCACCCTGGAGAATAAAATTTTACTGACTGAGTCAAGACATTCAAAACATTTCTGAAAAATTTACATTATATTTCTACCAATTATCAGATGACAGTGGCTTTGCTGGATTTTAAAGACGATATCCATCTATCTCTCAAAAGCCCCAATTAATAAATAAGATGCTGCACTTATATTTAGCTCAAGCATAACAAAATTTCAAAAACATTTTCACTTCCAAAAGGGATTCCTTTGAGTTATTCAGAAGTATTATCTAATCTCTAGTTCTGCTTTGATAGCCTTTCAGTGGTGGATAATATGGAAGTCAGGAAGAGGTTGGTTAGTTCCTTCTGACTTCACAGAGAGAAGGATCTGTCTCCTGACTATACATTTTCCACTAAGAGTTGCCCAATGAGTCATTGCCCCATTGTAACTGAAGCACAGCAGGATGACCATGGTGTGTAGTTAAATGTTTTTGTAACTTGATTTGTGGTCTTCACTTTCTGGATCATAGAAATGATTTTGTTCAATATTTTTTCCTCTGTGGGTTTGGAGTCAAGAATTATGATCAGCTCCTAAGGCTTTTACTTTGAGTTTTCCATACAGTTATTTCAAGAACATCCTTTTGCAATTTTCTTGGAAACTGATTCCTTGTTACATGAATTCAGATACACTGTATGTCATGGCACATGACCATTTTCATCAC
This sequence comes from Nyctereutes procyonoides, assembly GCF_905146905.1. Lineage (NCBI taxonomy): Eukaryota > Metazoa > Chordata > Mammalia > Carnivora > Canidae > Nyctereutes > Nyctereutes procyonoides. The sequence goes on along the minus strand of NW_026575133.1, from coordinate 45,726,674 downwards.
TCCTTAGGATCTCTTACGGACACTGTAAGTAAAACCGGAATTAGAGAATTCTTCGCTTGCTAATAACCTCTGTGACAAAATATAGGAGAGAAGCATTGGGGCAAAAATAGTAATAGGAAGATTTTGGAACATGTTATTTATACATTGGTGTCTCCAGGAGACCAAATGTTTAGAAGGTAGCTATAATAATGTGAATCTCTGGTAACCTTCAAAAACAGGACAGCTTGCCTTGAGATGATAATGAAAGAAATAGATATGCCTAAAACCACAAAGATGGGTGTTTTTTAAACTATGGGTCACAAGCAAGGAGGTCAGGAAATTAATTTCGTGGATTACAACCAAATTTAAAAATGACTGGATTGAAATAGAAGAATAGAATAGAAAGAATAGAATAGAATAGAATAGAATAGAATAGAATAGAATAGAAAATAATGTATGCCACACATATTGAGGGAAGGGAAGGCCGTATCATAAAACTCTATGTGAGTACGTTCTGAGTTGTATGTTCTGAGTTGTGATGAAAATAAGTGATTTTTTTTGTTTTTTTTTTTTTTGTTTTTGTTTTGTTTTTTGTTTTTGTTTTTTAACAAAGCATTACTATACAGAGAGCCTGAAAGCCACTCATTGCCAGATGAAAGGATTTGGTTTCCTGGCTGAATATATTGGTCCATGTAACAAATACTTATTAAGCATTATTCTATGCCTGATAATGGATTCGCTTATAAGAACAAAAAGCCCAATACATGGTTACTTCCTTCAAATAACTCACCTTCTAAGGTATACACACAAATCATAATAAAATGAATACTACAATGGATGTAAGAAGAGGTATCTTGGGACTGGCAAAGGAACCTCTACTTCTGCAAGTGATAGAAAGCAGACAGAAGGCATGGGAATGTCTTCACTGAGTGGCATGTTATTTGTCCTTGAAAAATAGGTGACTTGGAAAAACACAGAGAAGGGCATTCCAAGAAGACAGGCTGTCTTACGTAAAGGTTGAGATGCAAAATCTCTTGTGCCTATGGTCTGGAGTGGTGCTTGAATTTCATTACACAGCTTGATCATTGAAAAGCCTTCAAACCCAGAGATGCAGTGAAGTCAAGATATTTTATTTTGCTTGCTATTGATTTGTTAGTAATATGATGGTGTTTGATTTGCATCTTAAATCTCTCACGTAAGAGCAAAAATTTTTGGAAGGAAAAGATCATCTCAAATGGCTCATAAGTTATACCCCCTAAGAAAACAAAAAAACAAAAAAATGATTTGCTTAATAATAATAATAAATATAAAGTCATACGTAGCTCAAGCTTCTTTCTTTTGGTGGCTCGAACAACACAAATATTTATTAAAAAATAGAATAGTACATAATCAGAAAATCAAGAAAATTAGGTCATGCTTTTGCATAGTTAGAACTCGCATAGGATATACATCATTTAACTTAATTTCACACTTATAAAATTTACATTATATTGGGGATTGGGTAGAAATTGAGGTCCAGAACCAGGCATGTGTGTCATGAACAATCACAAAAGGCTTTTGGAGCCAATTTAGACAGAATGTGTGTGCTTTATAAGCATGAAATTATAGAGAGTTGAAGGCACTACTTCAAAATAAAACTTTTCATTAATTTTTTCCTTGGTATCATTTACATTTGAGTGTGAATATATTTGGTATTTATTTCAAATTTATTTCCTTTTCCCTTCTTTTTTTCTGTGATATCTTACAGAGGGTTTTTCAGATAGCATTTCAACTCACAGGCACCAAATGATACAGCAGAATTTAGCAGAAGTTTACATGTTAGTCAGTACAATTGCTAAAAGAGATAATCAAAAAATTGTATCAGACTACGTAAATCATCTTCATCATTCTAAATGTATGTATTTTTCTTAAGATGGAAAAAAATCCTTTCAGTTACTTTTCAAATAATCTCAAAAAAATGAACCCTGTATTTTAAAAATGTTTAACATTACATATTCATTATTTTATTATGTACATCATAATTAGACTCTACATTTATATTTAGTATGAGGCACAAATTTGGATTGAATTTTTTCCAATTGATAAATGTAGGCTATTTCAGTGGGTTGCAGAGTCTTTAGCTCTTTAAAATCACTTTCTTCTCAAACCATTATAGCATTTTAATGAAAATTATTCTGCATCAAAACAAATAGGAAAAATAAGCCATTATCCTGGTTTATGATTCTGATGATGATGGGCACAGTTACTATTTTTGTTGTTGAAGCTGATACAGTGTGATATTAGTTTCAGGCGTACAACATAGTTATTGGACAACTTTGTAGGTTGCTATATTCACCACAAATGTAGCTCCCATCTGTCACCATGTGATACTACCATAATATCATTGACTAAGTGCCCTATATTGTCCCTTTTATCCCTGTGACTTATTGATTGCATAACTGGATGGAAGCCTGTACCTCTCACTCCCCTTCACATATTTTGCCCATTCTCTACCCCTCTGGCAACCATCCATAATTATGGGTCTGTTTCTGCTTTGTTTGTTCATTTGTTTCATTTTTTAGACTCCACATACAAGTGAAATCCTATGGTATTTGTCCCTTGATGTCTGACTTATTTCACTTAGCATAATACCTTCTAGGTCTAGATATATATATATACCCACAAATGGCAAGATCTCATTCCTTTTTATGACTTAGTAATATTCCACTATGTGTATTTGTGCATGTGTGTGTTTATATTATATCTTCTTTATCCACTCACCTATCAAGGGACCTCTGGATTGCTTCCATATCTTGGCTATTATAAATAATGCTGCAAAACATAGGGCTGCATATATCCTTTCAAATTAGTGTTTTCCTTTTCTTTAGGTAAATACCCAGTAGTGGAATTACTGGATCATATGGTATTCGTATCTTTCGTTCTTTTAGGAACTTCCATTCTATTTCCCAAAGTGGCTGCATCAATTTACATTCCCACTGACAGTGCACAAGGGTTCCTTTTTTCTCCACATCCTCACTAACACTTGTTATTTCTTATCTTGTCGATGAACCTTGTACTTTAGATCTTGCAATTTTCATGGGAATTGCCATTGTAAAGACTTTGACATGGCCTTGAGGTTATAATTTGGACTCCCAAAAATGACTGTTTTATAATGACTTTGATTCAAAATGAGAAAATAAACAGTAACATTTCCAAGCTTTATTGTAGCACAGTTTTAAAACAAAAATTAAATCTTCCTGCTCAGGTGCCTATTAAATTTTTCAGGTCTTGGAAGAGAGAAGTACAGTAATTATGATTGCAGTCTCTACCTAAGACTTAAAAATTAAACAAACCCAAAAGAATCATAACTTTTTAAAGCAGTTCTTAGGGTTTTCCAGAATAGGAAAAGTGATGGTAAGTTAGCTTGTATTTGGGTTTGGTTTTCATCCTGCGGGAATGAATATCAGAGTGAAAAAATATGTATATATTATATATATATCTTGGAGTAGAAGCTGCTACTTCTTTCTCTAACTGCCTGAATGCTGTCATGTCAGATTTTTCAAATTCTTCTCTACCTCGGAGAAATCAGATATTTCCTGGAGCACCAAGATGGATGCCTCTCTTTTCAGCAAGATTTCAATTGTCTACCTGTTTACACAGAAGAGGCTCTGTAATTTAATCCCCACCACCAACGACAATCATTATGATTAAATCGTGCACTGGTTTTAACAAGGTACACCTAATAAGCACTTCTCCTCATCAGATCCTGCACAAACAACATTCTTTCATTGTGCAACATGTAAAATAACTCCACTTTTGTGTCCTGTTGCCGCCTCTGACACCAGGCTCAACATGCTATCTCTTGACTGACTTTTCACTGGAAAGCAGAAGAGACACCGCTCAACCCAGGAGCCCATGACTTCAGCTAGTTTAGTCTATATGAAAGCAGGAAAGGAGACATATTTTCCACTGTTTGTACTCACTGTGGGTTTTTGGTGTACCACATGCCTGAGGACATGTCTTTCAAAGCACATGGCAAACAGAATGTGCCTCAGAGAACACGGCTCTTTCCAAACTCAGTTTGTTTCCTCAATTTTTAAATCTCTTCCTTCTAAAACACTCTTTATTCAAACAGACACATGCACATGTACACACACATACACACCCACAAATGGAATTTAATAAAAGTAAAGGAATACCAGAAAGGAAGACAAAGCTTTAAAAAGAAAAAGAGAAATACGTGTTAAAAAGGTACACAACCCAGGATAAGAAAGAACACTAGAGGAAAGGAAAACAAAATATTTTCAGCTCTGTAAAAAGGAAAAAATTTCAAAAGAGGAAAAAAAAAAAAAAACACACACCCAACAGAATTGCAGCTCTGGATTATCATTTCCTTTGGAGACCAGAGGTGGAACATGTGGGTCAGCTTCTCCTATCTCTGTCCAGTGTTTTGGCTGTTTCTGTGTTTTTGTCACCATATCTCACATTTTCCTTCCTTCTTTCTTCCTCTTCTCCGCCCCCCGCCCCGGCCTCCCTCCCTCCTTCTCCTTCTCCTTCTTCTCCTTCTCCTTCTCCTTCTTCTCCTTCTCCTTCTATATCCTTCCTTCTCAGAAAGTGAGTAGAAGGTGGCCCTTTCATAACTGACTATTCACCCCTGGGAATGTGGAAGAAAAATGTCAAGAATTCTAAGCCATCAAGCAGCATTCATCTTAGGCAGAGCCGTAGTTTAGGAGGGAAAGTGAGTGAGCCTGGACCCCAGAATTGTGGAGCTAACATCCTAGAAATTATTGATACTTATATTTCCCATGTGAGGACAACTCACAATTAAAGAACAAACTGATAGAGTCACAAAGACCCAATAAGGGCTTTTAGTTTGTTGTTTCCATTAGGGAACTTGTTTTGATATGTTCCTTCCATTCATGTCAGGCTTTTAAACAAGAGAAACAGCCGTCTTCCAGAGTCCTTTCAAATCTGCCTTCCACAGCAAATCTCACAGCTGAGCCCACACCCTAGATTATACTATGCATGCAAGCAGTCATGCACATATAACTACATTTCTCCCAGAGAGATACTTTGCTGTCATTCCTAGAATAAAAAAGAATTATATATAAAGATATGATAAAGATCTCCAAAATGCATATGTATATTAGAAAAAATATATGTAAATATATATAACTTTTCCTAATATATATCTATATATATGGAGAGAGATGATAGATAGATAGATAGATAGATAGATAGATAGATGTGAATGATAGATCTTTTTTACATTTTTTTAAAAAGATTGATTGAGGGGATCCCTGGGTGGCGCAGCAGTTTAGCGCCTGCCTTTGGCCCAGGGCACGATCCTGGAGACCCGGGATCGAGTCCCACGTCAGGCTCCCGGTGCATGGAGCCTGCTTCTCCCTCTGCCTGTGTCTCTGCCTCTCTCTCTCTCTCTGTGTGACTATCATAAATAAATAAATAATTAAAAAATAAAAATAAAAAGATTGATTGATTTTAGAGAGAGAGTGTGTGTGCAAGTACAAGTGGCAGAGACAGAGGGAGAAAGAGAGAAAATCTCAAGTGTATTCCACGCTGAGCCTGTAGCCCCACGCAGGGCTCCAACTCAACTTCAAACCTGAGCTGAAACCAAGACTCAGCCATTTACCCAACTGCGGAACCCAGAAGCCACTGTAGATACATCTTCCTGTTTCCCCATCTTGCCCATGACTATTTTTGTGTGCATGTATCTTTTCACATGAAGACAATGTTTATTATGACTTTCCATCAAAAAAGGTCACACATAAAAAATTTCCAGAGGATTATCATGAATTTTCACTAATTAAATCATGATCCATCTTTTGGCCTGGTCCTCTAGGACCACATCTAGGTAGCCACTCATCCAAGAGAAGCAAGTACATCCTAACCTCATTTGCATATGGTCCCCAACTTCCAGAGATAATGTGCATTAATATGAAACCTGCTATCAGAAAAAAAGAAAGAAAGAAACCTGCTATCCCTTCCTCAAATCCCAACAGTTCTGCCTCTGGCCTAGTTCTCAGAATAGCTGTCCTTCAAAGTTGATGCAGCTGCTGATGTTAATAGAGGTGTTGATGATGGTGGTGGTAACAGCAAAGATGATAGCCAACAACTATTGAGTTACTATTTGGCAGGCACTAACCTCAGTATTTCTCGCAGATTATCTTGTTCAATCTTTATAACCCTATTAGATAAGACTCATCCACACTTAATAAGTAAGAAAACTGAAGCACAGAAGTATTAGGCAAATATCCTACTCAAGGCCACACACTAGTAAGTAACAGAACCTAAGCTTAAAACCAGATATCCAATTCCAGAATTTGGGCCATTAACCCAAACTCTCTCCTGCCTCTTATGATGTCCATGCAGGTCCTGAGCCACTGACACTCTGGGCCCGGCTATAAGAGGCTCAGGCCAGGCACAGTGAGGGTGGGTGTGCAAGTGCCGAAGTGTACATATGTATTCAGCTGACTACATTTGGGCAAATTTAGAGCCAATTGCTACACAATTGATTGGGCTATGAAATGATCCAAAAATATAAAGGGCCAAAACAAGCAAACTGTTTCACAGTCTGGCTATTCCTTTCGCATAGACAAAGCCAGAATCTCTGTGAGCAAGGCCAGTCTATGGCAATGTGGAGAACACAGGCACCCCCCCAGGTATATTCTTCACCACTCTCCCAACCAATAGATCCACAGTACACACTATCACAGACAACCATTTGTGTTCTGATAGTCCTCCTGAGACATGAAATAAAATGTAAGTACAACATACAAACCCATGATTACACAAGAAACTGAGGGTGAAGGCACAAATACTTTTTATTAAAGAGTTCTAGAAAGGTATGAGGTTCACAGTGCCCCAACTCTTCACACTGCTGCCATACACACATGCACACACGCACATACACATGCATACTCTACAATGGGCCACCCAAATGGCAGGCAAAAACAATCAGAGAGCAGTAGGCAAAATCAGAATGAAATGCTTAAACTGAGCAATAAAAATCAAAGGGAAAATATTTCATGTATTCTGTTCTGTGATCATTCATTCAGTAAATAAACCGAGTATCAGTCCTTATACATTAAGTCAAGGAACTGCCAGTCTATTGCAAGAGATAGACACACAAACAAAGAACAAAGCAGAGAACATTTACCATCATTTAAAGTCACCCATTTTGTGAATGGTCGTGTGCATCTACATGCATGTAAATTTTTGAGTGGATTTGGAATGAAACCTATCTCATACAGGGCTTAGCTGTTGTTTTAAGGTTCTGCTTATGTCTCCTTCCCTTAATGGGTGGCCAATCATTAAATATGGGTAATTTCAAGTATCAGTGAATCTTGGCTCCATGTTTAATTTCTTTACCTAATTATTTGGCTCACATCCTGAATATCAGGCCTCTATAACCTCACTTAACACATGCTTTCAGGTAACTTCAGTTAACGGATTCTGGTGTGCAATGAGAGGACTGTGTTATAATATGTGCAACACCTGCCCTTTCTCGAATGAATCTTTTTTTTTTTAAGATTTTATTTGTTTATTCATGAGAGACACACAGAGAGGCAGAGACACAGGCAGAGAGAGGAGCAGGCTCTGTGCAGGGAGCCCTAGGGGGGACTAGATCCCAGGACTCCAAGATCACACCCTGAGCCAAAGGCAGATGCTCAACCACTGAGCCATCCAGGCATCCCTCAAAGGAATCTTAACATTGTTTATGGTGATAAGATAGGTATACAAACACCTTTATCTCAACATGATGCAAATTACTATGAGTGTTCAAGAACTAAACAGGTTCCATTTCATGGAAAGAATTCAAAAGATCATTTTTTTAAATTTAATTTAAAATTCTTAAGATGAGAGTGTTTAAAAAGGGAAGGGAGGGCAGCCCGGGTGGCTCAGTGGTTTAGCATTGCCTTTAGCCCAGAGCGTGATCCTGGAGACTGAGAATCGAGTCCCACGCCGGGCTCCCTGCATGGAGCCTGCTTCTCCCTCTGCCTATGTCTCTCTCTCTCAATTTGTGTCTCTCATGAATGAATAAATAAAATCTTTAAAAATTAATAAATAAATAAAAATAAAAAGGGAAGGGATACTGGGTGTTATGCTATATGTTGGCAAATTGAACTCCAATAAAAAATATGCAAAAAAAAGAGAGAACATGTTTAAAGGTAATACATTTGCCCTATTTGCATCTAATAAACTCATCTCTCTTGTGAAATAAAAAAAATACATAAATACATAAGTAAATAAATAAATAGTGAAGGGATAAAAATAAAATTCATTATAGTTCACAAGTCTTTAACAAGATAATACTCAATGTCCCTTGTGTCTGAAGACTTCAACAGCCACTTGTGTTTAATAACTTCAAGTAGCTGAGGACTTCACCAGAACCTTTTGGCGATTATGGATTTGTATTCAGTAATATGCACATTCAGGAAGCTCATAGGAAAGAGCTTCAATCTCAGGTAGGTTTTTAATTCAGAGGCTCAAATAAAGCACTAGAATTAAAATTTCTCCATCTTTTAACTCTGCCCTCTACTGTGTTGGGGACTTCAGATAACTCTAGGCTCACATTCTCCCATGTTCAATCCTGCAAGGAAGAGAAAATGTTTCTTCCCGGGAACTCCTGAACATCCCCCTAGATTCACTCCTTTCCATCTTTGAAGCCATCCCTTTGGTTAAGGGGCTTTCATGCACTGAATGGTCAAGTTTGGGTCACAGACTCCATTTCCGGCATCAGATATGACAGTCTACCTGAATCAAATGGACATGGATTGTAAAAGGATGGTCAGCAAGAAGGGAGAGGCACCCAATGTTGGGTATTTCAAACAAATATCTTCATTCAGAATATTCATTCTTCCGAATGAATGTTCATGAATCTTACATTCCAATCAAACATGAAGCAGCATCAATGAGGAATATAGGAAAACAAAAATATTGTGGTTTTTGAATTAAAGCTTCTATATAAGTATTTTATTCCTAAACCTATATTTGTCTTTCAATTAGTGATTCTACAGTCCCTTGAATCCCTGTTCTTCTCTGATGCAAACTCTGGATTTGTAATCCTTCCTCCTGAGCTCAAGTGTGCCATCTGCTCTTGTTCACAGGGCTCCCTTTCCATTGCCGTGGGAGGGTTTCTGGAGGGAAAATAAGTGCTGACTCTTCAATCAAACATGTGTTGAAAATAGAGAGAAATGTTATCTCTTAAGCTTATCTACACATTGAAACAAAACAGAAAAAACACACGCAAAAGCAGGAAAGAACCCGACTACACCCTAGATGACTCGTCCATTAGTGTTACTCTGGTCTCAAGACTTTCTACTCAACTGTAGGAAATGCATAATAGTTCTGAGAGCACTATTTAGTGCCAGGGTTGGGGAGAAGGAGGAAAGATCATAAATGCATATGAATGTTTCATCCCACAGCAGATCACACTTTTAGCTAGGCTGAGAGTAAACCACGACCAACACCCCGCAACCACAGCTATTAGACCCATTCAAACACCCACTGAAACATACACACTTCTCATCATCTGCCTTTTCAGATAATTACCATTATACATTTAGAGCAAGTTTGTTTGTATAAGCTTTTTAATTGTAGGTTGCTTCAAATTCTCTTTGGAATTAAGTGAGTTATACATGAACCATAACTTATTATTAGGAAAATATCAGGTCCTTAAGAAATGTATTATTGGTTGAATTCATAATAATGCCTAGTGGCGTACATGTTGCCCCACTTGAGTGGGACACATCATAATTTTAATGAGGCCCTGTAGGAGTCCTGGAGACAACACCATGACTCAAAGAAATGACTAATATTAGGAATTCCAGACATCATGGTAGATGCCAAGGGGAGAATTGTCTTAGCTTGTGTTTTACTTGGGGACTTCCTAATTTCACTATTTATTTTGCCAACAAGTAGAGTGGGTCTCATCTACATTAAACCTTCTGATACTAAGGTAACAACCTCTGAAATAAGTCTTGCAAAATCCACCAGCCTCGTCCAAATTAGGTTGATCTCTTAAATACAATTAGTTTTCTGGCCAAATTCTTTCACTCATAAAAAATAATATGCAAGAACTACATGTGATTCAGAAGTTTTAAAAGGATCTTAAAACAGGCCTGAGGAAATTATGCATTTATATGATGACAGCTCTGACATATTTCAAATATAAATGTCCAGCACTCCACATTGTGCAGTTCTGGGTGGAGGGGAGTTCCCATACGTGTTGTACTTTATGGGAATGGTGGTTTCTGAAGGTGTGCAATTGGTGGCCCAGGATATATGTCATTCTCCTAAAATGCAGTGGTGTGTGTGTATGTACATGCACATGTATCTATACCTACAACTACATCTATATACATCTCAAATTAGCTTTAGTCTTTCAGAAATTCTTTCTCTACTCAACAGAGAATATATTAGTTTGAAATTTTGCAATGCATTTGTAACATGGACGCTAATCCAAGCCATTTATAGCCTCCTACTGTCATTCTAATGTTGATAAATTATAAATGATGACTGAATTTTCCAGACATGTATGCCTTATCCATAATTTTAAGTTGTCTACTTGGTTTCTTTCTTCCTATTATATATACACACATAGTACTAAGGTGTGTGTACATGAGTGTATGTGTGTGTGTGTGTGTGTGTGTGAGAGAGAGAGAGAGAGAGAGACAGACAGATACATAGAGAGATTCAAAGCCATAGCAATCATGAAGCAAGTTCTCTATAAGTCTAAAGAACAGGTGTCTAACCATATCAGGAACTAATTATGTGAGCCTACACAAGTCACTTCCACTTCTGAGTCATACTGTAATTTTTAAGTTGCATATTTAATTTAAAGAGGCTGAAAATTTATTAGTTGGTGATGGTCTACTTAACAGGTTCAGAAATACACAGAAGCTGTCCTCAGAGGGTTCAACAGCAAAGACAAGCTGGATACCGCTGTCAGGACATACAAAAGGCCTCAAGCTTAAAAGAAAATTGGTGATTCATACAGCTGGTATAATATTTTCTCTTAGCTGAAGTTAAGGTGAATTAATTGTAATAAAACTACCCAATTCTAAAAAAGAAAACCAAGCTGGACTATAACTGGAATAACACTTAGCTAATCTATCCAAATTGGATTTCAACCAAGTTTCCAGGGTAGAGAAGACTTATGACTGGTCACTAGTTTCCAGTACAAGTTTCAGTTTTCAAAATATTTCCTTTAAAAGAAAGAAAAGGAGCAGAATACCAGTTTTGAACTTTAAAGAATAAGACCTTGCTGCATATATTCCTGGAATCTTGCTTATTACTGTCTCACTCTTTCCCCTTACCTTCTCATTTCAGTAAAAAGGGACATTGTCCAACTAACATGATCCTTTCTTTGTTGCAGGACTATCCTCACTTACCATCCTGGAGAAATGAAGAGTGTCTATAGCAATATAGCCTTTCACATATTTAATCGTTACCACTAAAGAAATCCATTTATTCTTTCCTTATTTCCTCCTCTATAGATTTTCTATAAAATGTATATTCACCCTCTCTGCTGATTTATATCTATGGAAAATCAATGTCTTTCTTAATGCTCCAGAGATGTAAAGAAATAACCCATTCTCGGTAGCAAAAAGATTACATTCATAGAGATAATTTGCCCGTGAAATATTACCCAGCAGTCTTCTGACCTGTTACCATTACTCAGCTCTGTGGTGCATTTTGTCTTTTCTGAGTAGATAGTGTTTGTAAATAAAATATTTTCACTACTAAACCAGATAAGGACGCAGTCTGGCCACTTGCTAGGACAGTGATGACTAGATACCGCACATATCTGTATCAAATTCAACTCCTTCCTGTTGTTCTCAAAAATTACTTTGGAGATGAGCAAGTTGATGTTTAACACCAAGTCAACCAGGAGCCTTCTTATTGTTCTTAAAATCTCAGAGGTCATTACATGGGAGACATGGAACCTCAAAGGATCCACCTTAAATAACCTTGCTATGTAGGAAAACCACTGATGCCCAAAGTGGTGAAGGGACATATCCAGACATATCCAACGTCCCACAGGTGCCAGTATCTGAACAATCATCTGTCTCCTAAATCCCAGGGTGGTCTAAGTGGCCTAAGTCTGATTGAATTAAGTCTCAGTGTTCTTGGTCTTCAAATTACCCAGTAACACGTTGACATGTAAATAATTTCAAAATGGACATGTTTCCCATTTTGCTATGCATACTGGATAAAATTCCATTTCAGAGGATGGCCTGGCAAAACATCAATAGCTTGCCAGGAAAAAGAGAGCAGTTTTTCCCTTTGTCCCAGGAATGTCGTCCCCAGCAAATATACCCATCGGGCAGGTATTCCCGTTATGTGCAACAGGCAGGATCATCCCTCTATCTCTAAAAAAAACTATCTCCAGAAGTCTTTCTCTGTACAACCATTTTGGAGAGAAGGCAATACACTTTGTGTGGTTCTTCCATGGGGAGGACAGGGAAAACTGCAGAGGTGCTCACTCTGAGACTGAGCTCACCTGCAGGCTATTTTGAGGCCCTTCCATTTCTGTGAACCAGATAGTCTTGCTGCACACATTCCTGCCACAGCTCTTCTGCTCTTTTGCCACCCCTTCCACCATCCCCCAAAAAGAAGGTCCTCCTACTCCTCTCTCTATCACCCATTCTCCCATCCCAAATAAGGAGAAAGATGACGAGAGCCTCTCTTACAGGGTGGGGGCAGGAGTTAATGGGCAATTCTTCTTGCTCATGGATCTCACTCTGGAAACAAGCTGTCCCTGAAGCAAGCACTTTTTTCCTTTTGTCTGTCCACCTGTCTTGCAGGAAGGCTTCCTTCCCCAACTATGACACCTATGACAGAGTAGGTACATAGTCAGAACTCCACTTTGGTGTTGGGTCCTAGCCACATCTTCCTTATATCCGGAAATAAAACTTATTTCTCTCTCCTGAACCCCAGAGACAATTTCAGAATTGGTTCAGAGTCTGGTGAGGGAAAACATGGAGATGAGATCAACTGGCCCCTTTAGAGGTTTTGTGAGGAATGGAGAGGTAGAGTGACAGATCCCAGGGAAAACCTGCTCGAATGGGAATTTTAACAAAAGAACTGAGCCAAGGCCAACATCTTAGTCTTATTTGCCTTGGGCCAAGACTCAACAGGGAAGATACCAGGTATTTTTGACCCACCTCTGATTAATCCATAAAGAGATTCATGGAAGATGTAAAAAGGGTTATAGTTACTCATAGAGAAGCCAGGAGGGAGTAAGATAGAGTAGGGGAGGATGCGGGCTTGGGGCAGCATAGCGCAGCGCACGGAGCCCAGAACCAGGCAACCCCCCTGGGCTCCAATCCAGGCTTTTCTTCCTGGGAGCACTGTGCCCTTGTGACATTCTCTCTGGGGTGACTTTCTCTCATGCAGGAATAATCATTTGTACAGAAGGTTGTTTTAAAGACAATATATGGAAAGCCGTAAGAAACAGTAAAGAACAATAAAAATTGAAAGGACTGTTGTGTGAAACAAAATGGAAAATCATTGAAAGATAACTGAACACAGTAGGCCATTGACACTTGAACAAGGGTGTGAATCACGTGGGCCCACTTATTCGCAGATTTCTTTTCAGTAAATGCAGTACAGTAGAGTGCATTTTCTCTTTCTCATAATTTTCTCAATAACATTTTCTTTTCTATAACTTACTTTGTTGTAAGAAAACAGCATAGAATACATGTAACATACAAAATATGTGTTGTTTGTTATCAGGAAGGCTTCTGGTCAACAGCAGGTTATTAAGTAATTAAGTTTCAGGGGAGTCAAAAGCTGTACGTGGATTTTTGACTGAGTAAGTGGGTCGGTGCCCCAACCCCTGCATTGCTGGAGGGTCACTGTGATTTCAGGCTGGTGGGTCTAGGATGAAGAAAGGACCCTGACTTGGATAGGATTAGGGAAGGAAGAGAACTATCTTAGGGCAGGACCAAGACAGAGAAGGAGAGCATCAACGACCCAAGTTCAGCTCAGGGCCATCACTGGCCTTTAAGACATTCCCTTGTAAACCAGAGAACAATGCCCCTACCCCACACAGACGAGCTCCATGCCAAGCTGCTCAGTGTGGTGAAGTGGACAGGGCAGGCAGTTCAGCCCCCATTTGTCTTGATGGCCTGTAATCCTGTGCACTGCACAACCCAATTGCACTTGCCAGATCCTGATTCTGTGTGAGCTTGGGATACCCACGTTTCTCTGTTTTCTGGTTCCTGTCCCTAGAAAGCTGGAATTATAATTGTGCTTGCCACTCTTGCCTGGTTTTAAGGATTACATGATGTACATGAAAGCACTTAGGGAGGCATATACAATGACAGATTATTACAGAGCAGCCTAACCCAGATCTCTCTAGCCAGGCAGTAGGGAGGAGGGAGACCGAAAGGCGCAGTTGGTCATGATTAGGCTTGAAGACACGCTGCATTTGGTACAAAGAGGAACAGTGGGGGGTCAGGAGACACGTGCTCACTAGCACCATGAGGGATGCAATAGCTTTCCTCTTGTTATTCTTCTAGCAGAGGGAGATCACCATTTTTGTCATGTTTTGTATAATTACCCAGAGGCTATGGTGACATTTTTGCATACTTAATCAATCTAATAATCAAAACCTGAGACCATGTACACTTCACCTCTGTATTAAATCTCTTCTCTCACATCTATTCAGTTATCCTCCCCCTCATGAGTCTCTTATGCCTTCATTTCTTTTCTCACACATTCCTGTAATTTATTCATCTCAAGATGCACTTCTGTCTCATTTAATCATTTAAACAGACCTTTGGTGCCTTTTTAATTGATTCTTCTTGGGTTTTAATTTGCATCTTTGACTTTGCTATCCTGATTTCTTTGACTATCCTTCTCTCTACATGACATATGTTTATGCTTTAGCAGGTTTCCAATATTCTGGAAGGCTTCAGAGGCCAAGGTTGAAAAAAAATGTTATTTTAAATAGAATCCTATTTGATTGGCCAGGCAACTGAGCAAAACCAAGAGTAAACACTCCACCTTCAGGAAACAGACAACCAGGGTCATCCTTTGATGCCCAGAGCCAACCTGGCAAGCTCCTAAGCCAACTGAGGATTGCCAGAATGGAGAGAGGCTCATTGATCAAAGAAGTGTAGGGTTTCCCGTGAGGAATTTAAATTTGATTTTGCTTCTGTAAAATTTAGGAACCTACTGTGTGTTTCCTCTGCATTTGGATTCCTTTTTACAGGGGTGGGGTGTTGGAATAGGGGAAACACACTAATGAATTAATAAATGAGTTTGTTCAGGAAAGCAAGGAACAAACGAGAGGCTCAGCAACGATGTATTCTGTATTACCCGTTGGGAACAAGATTTGTGTTTTTAATTCTGTATAGATTAAGTAGAATTGCATAAGGATTCCTATAAATTAATTCCATCATATTCCGTCCATGATAGGAAGAAAGGGAGGGAGGCAAGGTGCTATGATTCTGACTCCATGAGCCCATATGGTAGATAATCCAGTGAAGTCTTCCCAATTTCCCACCTGGGGTTCTAACCTTGGGTTTGGGTTACATGAGTGATTGAATTTTTATTGGGATCCCGCCACTAACCTGACACAATCTTTCTATTTTTATTTCCTCACTGATATAATGGAAGCCATAAGATGGAAATTATTCCCAAGTGGTATTATGCAAAGGAGCTAATATTTTTAAGCACCCAGAAACTCTACCATATGACGGAGAAGTACTGAATATTATGGATGCCACATGCATTTTTTTATGTTCTTCAAAGGAAAAAAAATTATTACTTGAGTTTTAATCACAAGCATAGAATCATTAAACTTGCAATGTGGATGTGTAAATTCTGCCAAAAAAAAAAAAAAACCCCACATGCAAGAAAATATTCCCGATCTTTCATTTGTTTTAATGAGCTTCAGAACCAACTATTGGCACCCAATTTTTAAATATGCATCCACTTTCCTATTGCTATATTTAAACATTCCTTCACAAAAAGTGGTCAAGTTACTTCAAATGTACGATGGTTTTTTTTTTAATAAACTAAGACCTTGTTATAATGAATATGCTGCCTTAATATTTTCTCTTGGATCAATTAGAAGACCTAGATTCTAAGCATACATATGTAACGTTATGAGTGCTGATCACTGCTGGGCCCAGAGCTGGAGTGATTAAATTCAAAAGAAAAGGAAAGATGGAGAGTGCTGAGAGCACTCTGGTTAAGACAGAACTGGAAGCAATAATAAAACATACAGGTATATTGTAAGAACAAGGCCAAGGTAGTTGAATGAAGCTCACACACAAAGGAGGTACCAAAAGATACTTGGAGAAAAATATATGTGCACGAAAGTTTTGGTAGTCTAGCTCCAGCGAGCAAACACCTATTATTCTTCCAAAGTCCTCTCATTCTGCTGAATCTCATAAAAGACTCCATATAATGTGAAAATTAAGGATATTCAGAGATCGAAGCATAAGACTGAAAGGTCTAGGCACTATACACAAAGGAAAAAAGATATGTGCCTGCAGAGGTGCATAAGAGCCACAGGCCAACATCAAAATGGAACCAGTCTTGGTGAGCTGCTGACCTGAAACACTTTCAAATTCCTTTTCCTAGGAATTTCCCAAGATTAACTCTATAATTAAGTAGCTAGACTTTAGGAGTGTGGAAGGGGAAGGAGCTGCTGGCATAGAGAATATGCTCAGTTCCAGGGGTTCAAACATATAGATTCAGGAAGCCAATTTCCCATTATTGAGAAGAAAATATTGACAAGGAAGGGAAGATGGAAGGACTTAGTAACTGATCACAGATGAGAAAACCCTTATTTAGAAATAATAATGAAATTCAGAACATCTTTGGACAGAATCTAACATACAAACAGTTGCAGGCAATTCTGGAAGGAAAAGAAATTAAAATAGAAATTATTACTCTCTAGAAAACAAATAAGCGTTGACCAGATAGTCTTATACTTATGTTCAACTTTTGCATACCCATACATTCACATATGTTGGTGAAATATGACAATATATGTGATAAAATGAAAATAAAGTCTCATAAATGAAAACAAAATCTCTAATTCCCGCTCGAAATTTCTACCCTTCTCAACAACAATGTGCTCTGATACAGCCCTGTGCTCTAGGTAATAGGTTGAATTGTGTCCCCCCCCCCAAAAAAAAATGTTGGAAGTTCTAACCCCCAGTACCCTATGATGATTCTATTTCAGGAAATAGGGTCTTTGCAGATTATCAGCTTAAGATGAAGTCATTAGAGTAGGCTCTATCCAACATGATTGGCAACCTTATAAAAAGGAGAAATTCATGATGGCAAATGATGCGGAACATTTTCTTATGTGCTTGTTGGCTACGTGCATGTATTCTTTGGTGAAATTTCTGTTCATGTCTTCTGCCCATTTCATGATTGCTTCTTTGTTCTTGTTGTTTCTCAGGTGTTGAGTTTAATAAGTTCTTTATAGATCTTGGATCCTAGCTCTTTATCTGATATGTCATTTGCAAATATCTTCTCCTATTCTGTAGGTTGTCTTTTAGTTTTGTGGACTGTTTCTTTTCCTGTGCAGAAGATTTTTATCATGATTAAATCCCAATAGTTCATTTTTGCTTTGGTTTCCTTTGCCTTTATGGATGTATCTTGCAAGAAGCTACTGTAGCCAAGTTCAAAAAGGTTGTTGCCTGTGTTCTCCTCTAGGATTTTGATGGATTCTTGTCTCGCATTTAGATCTTTCAACCATTTTGAGTTTATCTTTGTATATGGCATAAGAGAATGGTACAGTTTCATTCTTCTGCACATGGCTGTCCAATTTTCCCAACTTGCCATATCAGGGAAATACAAATCAAAACCACAATGAGATACCACCTCACACCAGTGAAAGTGGCAAAAATTAACAAGACAGGAAACAATAAATGTTGGAGAGGATGTGGAGAAGGGGGATCCCTCTTGCACTGTTGGTGGGAATGCAAACTGATGCAGCCACTCTGAAAAACAGTGTGGAGGCTCCTCAAAAAGTTAAAAATAGAGCTACCCTACAATCCAGCACTCTCACTACTAGGTATTTACCCCAAAGATACAGATGTAGTGAAACGCCAGGACACCTGCACCCCAATGTTCATAGCAGCAATGTCCGCAATAGCCAAACTGTGGAAGGAGCCACCATGTTCTTCGACAAATGAATGGATAAAGAAGATGTGGTCTATATATACAATGGAATATTACTCAGCCATCAGAAGCATTTGTTTCAATGTGGATGGAACTGGAGGGTATTATGCTGAGTAAAATAAGTCAATCGGGGGAAGGATAATCATCATATGGTTTCACTCATATGGGGAATATAGGAAATGGTGAAAGGGATTATAAGGGAAAGGAAGGGAACTGAGTGGGAAAGATTGGAGACAAACCATGAGAGACCCCTAACTCTGGGAAATGAACAAAGGGTTGCATAAAGGGGAAGTAGGTAGGGGTCGGGGGTGTTGGGGAAACTGGTGATGGGAACTGAGAAGGGCACATGATGGGATGAGACTGGATGTTATACTATATATTAGCAAATTGAACTTCAATAAAGACAAATTTTTAAAAAGGAGGAATTCAGACACAAAGACACACACAAAGGAAAATGCCATATAATGATGCAAGTGAAGATGGAGACTGGGGAGATGTATCTACAAGGAGTGCCAAAGATTGCAAGTAAATCATCAGACACTACAAAAGAGACATAGGACATAGTCTTCTCCTTAGAGCTCTCAGAAGGAAAGAACCCTGCCAACTCCTTCATCTCAGATCTCAAGTTTCCTGAATAGTGAGACAATACATTTCAATTGTTGAAGCTACCCACTATGTGGTTTTGTTACAGCAGCCCTAGGGAACTAATATACAGTGGTTTCTTTTACTACCATATCCTCAAACTTCTAATTTCTCATAATTATCCAAGATTGCTGGACTGGTACAAAAATGCTCACAGTATCTCTGTCTATAATAGCCCAAATCAGAAATAACCCTAATGTCCGCCAACAGTGGGATAGAAAAGTACATGTTAAGACTACTGTCCATCAACAGTAGAATAGATAAGTAAATATTAACATAAGCACACTATGGAATGCCAAACAGCAACAGGAAAAAACAAGCCACTGCTATTCACAACAACATGAAAGATTCTCACAAATATTGAGCAAAAGAAACCAGAGACAAAGAAATACATAATATATAATTCTGTTTAGACAAAATTCAGAAATAGACAAAATGAATCTTTGGTGGTAAAAGTCAGAAATTTTGCCCTTTTGTGAAATGTAGTTATTGACTGGACGGAGCACAAAGGGATGCTTCTTGGCCAAGAGAGATATTCTCCTTTTTGGTCCAGGTAGTAGTTGCATGGGTGTGTTCACTTTGAAAATTCATCAAGCCACTTACCTATAATATGTAAACCTTTCTGGGTATGTGATGTAGTTCAATTTTTTATTAAGTTTTTTATTTTAATTCTAATATAGTTAACACATAGTGTCATATCAGTTTCAGTTGTGCAAGGTAGTAACTCAACAACTATACATTACTCAGTGCGCATCACTGTAAATGTCCTCTTAATCCCCTCACCTTCCCTCTGGTCACCCTCTGTTCTCTATAGTTAAGAGTCTGTTTTTTGGTTTGTGTCCCCCCCCCCCTTTGTTCACTTGTTCTTTTTTTCCTTAACCTCTACATATGAGTAAAATCATATGGTACTTGTCTTTCTCTGACTTATTTTACTTAGTTTAATACTCTCTAGCTCCATCATGTTGTTGCAAATGGCAAGATTTCATTCTTTTCATGACTGACTAATATTCCGTTACATATCATATATTATATATACACCACATCTTCTTTGTCCATTCATCTCTTAATGGACATTTGGGCTGCCTCCATAATTTGGCTGTTATAAACAATGTTAAAAAAAACAATGCTGCAATAAACAGGGATGGTTATATTCTTTTAACTAGTGTTTTCGTATTCTTCGGGTAAATATCCAGTAATACAATAACTGGATTGTAGACTAGTTCTCTTTTTAATTTTTTGAAGAAACTCTATATTGTTTCCCACAGTGGCTGCACCAGTTTGCATTCCTACCAACAATGCAAGAGTGTTCCTTTTTCTCCACATCCTCACCACACTGCTTCTTGTTTTTTTTTATTATTATTTTAGCTATTCTGATAAGTGTGAGATGAAATCTCATTATAGTTTTGATTTGCATTTCCCTGATGATGAATGATATTGTGGATCAATATCCACAATTTTCTTTTCTTGTCTGATGGCCATGTGTTTCTCTTCTTTGGAGAAATGTCTGTTCATATCTTCTGCCCATTTTCTAATCAGATTATTTGGATTTTTGGTGTTGGATTATTATCACTTCTTTATTCTAGTTACTAATCCTTTATTAAATATGTCATCTGCTGTCGTCTTCTCCCATTCAGTAGGTTGTCTTTTAGTTTTATTGTTTCCTTTGTTGTACAGAAGCTTTTTATTTTGATATAGTCCCAATAGTTTATTTTTGCTTTTATTTCCTTTGCCTTGGGAGACTTGTCTGGAAAATGTTGCTACAGACAATGTCAGAGAAATTACTGCTTGTGCTCTCTTCTAGGATTTTTATGGTTTCAGAATATACTTGTAAATATGTGACACATCCTAAATCATACACTGGACCATCTTCCAAAGACTAAGAGAAAGAAAATAATATTCATTGAGTGTTTACTATGTTCCATTCAATAGCCAAAGATTTAACATACCTCAATGTATACTTTCAACCAGTGCTTTGAGTTACACACTGTCATTACAGATGAGGAAGCTGAAGTTCAAAACATTTTAATTAACTTTCTCAATATAATGTAACAACCAACACTCAAAGTCAGAATGGTGCTATGCATTAACTGGAAGGCAGCAAAAGATAGTACAATTTTCCCCTTTTATACCTTTTCCACTGGATAAAGTTCTGAGATAAATCTCTTGTCTATCCCCATGGGACCCAAACTAGGCATATCAGATTCTGTCTCCCTGAAAGTTGATCTTAGAGCAAAGGGCACAAATACTGGATTCATCCCAGGGTTGACATTCTTCCTATTTTACATCCTAAACTCCCAAAGTTAATCTGGTTCTTTCAGTATTCTCCTCAATTCTGTAAACAACCTCCCAGCTTTCCAAAAAAATTCCTCTTCTGCTTAAATGGCCAAACTGGGTTCTACGGTGGCAGACTATGTATCCTCACTGAATCAAGGAGGAACATCTTGGAGTGACAAGAACAAGACCCAGAGCAGACCTGTGACTTGCTGGCATTTCTCCACACAGAGCAGGCACAAGTATCAGGCCCCTCACCACTGCTCATTTCTCCACTCCATCTTCTTGCCAAGTGACAGCTTTTGTTACCGAGTTGCTGAAACATAACTGTGGTTGTGTAAAGAGTCCGCTTTACAACACCTCAGGTTTTTTTTTTTTTTTCAGGCTTTCTTCAGCTGCAGTGGACTTTGCCAAGTATCATGATCAATTGCCCAACATGCTCCAAGTGCAACTTCCACAGCATTTTGGCAGTTAATCACTGGTGGCTTTGCATTGTTCTTTGTTTCATGTGCCATTTCGCCCATTTGTTTGTTTGTCCCTTGTTCTTTATACTCCTCATGCTGCTCAGCATAAGGTTAGCACTCTGAGGTTGAGCTGAAACCCCAAATATAAGATCATTGCCTCCTGTTATCCAATAATTTTAATTTCAACAGTGAGCCTGATAAGGAGAAGGCTCATTATCCTTACATCATCCATACAAATTATCGTTTGTTGATAAATAGTATGATGCTAACATGTTCTCTAACCCTTTTTGCACACCTTTCAAACACATCCATTTCATAAGGATGTAGATAGAAGGTGTTTTACTTGGGTTTCATAAATGCCGGCTACTATGTATCTTCATTAGCTCCACTCAACATTCCAAAGCTCCCCTAAAATGTCCCTCTTCAAACTATATTAAACACATCCAACTCTCTATCTGAACTTTGTCCCCAGTGTTAGCTCTTAGGTTTAATATTCTGGAGGTTGAAATGAGGCTAAAGTTTAATTGCCATCAGGAAGAAAATCCACTTATATTTGTAATTTTGAACTTCATACCAAAATTTCTATCACTGAACAGAACCCAAGAAGCATTCTAACATTCTGTTTTATGTGCTTGGAATCTCTGAAACTCTATCAGACACTCAAAAATGAGCATGCAGCCACCCAAGGGTTTGAATAACAAAGTTGGAAAAGGACAGCCAAAAACAATAAATTGGCCTCCGTGGTCTGAGCCAGACTCAGCCATGTATAACTACTGAGCTGGAATAAATAAGACCTCTGTTGAAAATGGTAATGAGAATATCTTAAAAAAACTCAAAGAATAAAGTCAAGAAAAATGACAAAACTTAGTTCTAAAACTTTAAAATATGTTATTTCTAAAACGTCAAGGCATCAATTTAATAAATGGTGTCTTGACCTCCATGCAACAAATTAAATGCTGATATAAATAAGGAAAACATTATTTTGATGCAGCCTGAGAGCTCCTGACATTGAGACAGAACATCTCTATAGAAAAGTGCTTCCCAAAAATTTCCCCAGAAATGCCATAAAAGCAAATGGACTGGGAACATGAGCCTACTAGTAGGCAGGGGACACAGCAAAGATAGCTCATCTCCAGCATTAAATGTCTTTAAGTCTTGTGTTTCTCCTACAATATCATGGTAGCTTTGCATTAAACATTAATATATATCTGTATAAATTTTTTAATGACTTAATTTAATTATCTTTGGGAAATTTCTGAAGCTTAATATTTTATTAAACTTTGCATAAAGCCAATACTTGGAGAAGACATGTCATGTTGATCCTAAGAGTTCTTGAACTCTGCGCACCACCAATTATCCATACAGACACAAAAAGGCCAGATTAATAAGCATGGTTTTAGCAGAATTCATACATTTCCCAATCTATTGGCAAGCAACTACTACTAACTGATGACATGAATATAAAATTAGGAAGCACCCTAAGATATGCATATTCCTAGAGGATTAGTTAAGGAATTGATTTGGCTGCTATAATGGAAAGACCCAAAATAATAATGGCTTAAATAAGATACATGTTTCTGTCTCATGTTAAAGTCTTGGCTAAGGTGTTGACCCATGTTGGAAACCAGGATCCATCTGTCTTGCCATTCTGCCATCCTTAACATGGTTCAAGGTCTCTCTTCCATCTAGCTCTTGCCCTTGTGTTCACATCCCTCAGAAGACAGTTGTCCTTCTCTGGAAGTGGCACATATCATTCCCATTAATATTGCAAATGCGCAGAATTTAGTCATGTGGGCCACACCTAGTTGCAAGGGAAGATAGTATTTAACAAGATAGCCTTATGCTTGCAAAAGAGAAAAAGAAAGAAAGAAAGAAAAAGAAAGAAAGAAAGAAAGAAAGAAAGAAAGAAAGAAAGAAAGAAAGAAGAAAAAAGAAAGAAATTAAACTAAATCATAAAAAATGGTTATTAGAGAACAACCAGCAGGTTCTGTCATTTTCGACTGAAGTTATCAGTATGATAAGACCACTTGTTCAATATTCAGTAAAAGAGTACCAGAAATCATCTTCCACATATTGTGGCTAAATAGTCATAGGTATTGATTGATATTGTATAGAGTTGTCAAACAATTAGAAATTTAGTTTAATAAAAGAATCTCAAATAAAATTTAAAATAATTGAAATCAATAAAACAGAAGATGACACATAAACATTCTAATCCAGGTGGCATTATCAGTGAGCCTTAAAAATTTAAACTATGGGCACTGATGGGAAATATTTTCATTAAATGAGATAAAATGCGTTTACCACTTATTTAATTTTAGAAGAGTGAAAATAACAAAATGGAACTTTATTAAAGTACTTTGCTAAGGTTAAATAAAAAGTGTTAAAAAAGAAAACCTGGGTTAGCAAGATGGAAGAGGTTAGGGGTCACAGGAAGTCGACTCTCAGATGGAGTTGAGTAATGAGTGCCCTTATAAGGGCATTTGGGTGGTTCTGTCAGTTAAGCATCTGCCTTTGGCTCGGGTCATAATCCGAGGGTCCTGGGATCAAGCTCCACATTGGGCCCTGCATCAAGCCCTGCATTGAGGCCCCTGCTCAGCAGGGAGTCTGATTCTCCCTCTGCTCCTCCCCCCGTTTGTGATCTCTCTCTCTTTCTCTCACTTTAATAAATAAATAAAATCTTAAAAGAAGAAGCAGAAGCAGTAGTAGTAGTAGTAGTAGTAGTAGTAGTAGTAGTAGTAGCAGCAGTAGTAGAAGTAGTAGTGCCCTTGTAGAAGGTAAAGGAAGGAAGGACAATTGGGCTGGGGGAAAAACTGAACAGTAATGCAGTCCCAACTAAGGCCTCAGCAGATGCTATAGGAAGCTTTGAATGCAGTTGGCCTATCAGAATTGTCCCCAGTTGGAGTGAGAATGACAAGCCCTTTATACCGCCACATTGATTAGTCATTGAATGTGGACCATTTCTGGAGGAAGACATGATTTGGTAGACAAAGTATTCTTCAACTGAGATAAATCCTAAAAGAGACTAACATTTGATGGCTATTTTCTAGCAGCCTTTCCAGCTACTGGGCAAATAAGTCTCTCCACTGTTGCAGGTTTGTTTTCCTGAGAAGCAGACCTCAAAACAGATTAGCATGTAGGATGTTTAGGAATGTTCTTGAACACTTGTTAAAAGGAGAGGAAAGAAAAGCAAGAGCTGATACATCCCAGTGAAGAACTTAGCAAATGTTAAAGGAAGCTCTAGAGCTTGGTTGGACCTTCAGATTGGTTCCCTGCTGGGGAAACGGGATCAGGTCTCCTATATTGATCAGTCCCTGGTTGTGGGCCATCCAGAAGGACATGACCTTGGGTGAGGCATATTTCCTCAGCCAAAGCAATTTCCAAAGTGGAAAGACAGCTAAAGAGTCTTGTCTGGCAATATTCCCAGCAGCTGGGGAAACAGATCCTCCAACCCTGGAAGATCTGGGTGCATATCACAGTGTTTACCATGCAAGATACACTTAATATTTTCATCTCATGGCCAACACAAAAACTTCAAAAAAATCATTTTAGACATGAAGAACAGATTCAATAATTTTATCCTTATGAAACTGAAGGCACTTGTTACCTTGCTTTTTTCTCCAAAGAATACTTGGTAATATTCACATAAATTAAATATGGGACTGATATATGACTCTACTATATAAATATTTCTATTCCTTTCACTCCTCCATTCTAGTCTTGCCAGCAAATTCCTACCCTTATTTCCCTGCAAAAAACAAAGCTATCCGCCTTTTGTTCCCTCTTCTACCCTTCCTGAGACCCTGTTCTCAAGGTCTTAAAAAATAAAATGTGATCCATTTAGGGGTGAAGCACTCTATACCTTTCTCCTGTCTTCTTGCAGCTCACACATTCTTTCACTGCCGCCACTTTTAAAAGCTTCTTTTCCCCAATGAAATATCTCTATTTTGCATATTTAACACATTTATCCATTCTGAAAATGTCTTTCTTGACTCTTCTGCTTTCCCTAATTACGGCTGTGCTTCCATTATTTTCCTTGCTGTAATTTCTTAAACTAGCAACATACAATCATGGACTTGTTCAACAACTCTAGTCTACACCCTAGTGCCCTGAAATCCTATGACTTCTCTTCACATGCTCCCACCTACATCCTACATGTGCCCCACCCCCACAAAAGGCTACATCAATCTCTTCTGGGTGAATTTTTTCACAATCCTCAGACTTGACCTTCAAGTATAATCGGAAGTGAGCACCCATTTTGTTCTGAGACTGGACTTGACTGACACTGTGTTTTGTTTTGTTTTGTTTTTTTGTTTTGTTTTGTTTTGTTTTCCTGAGTCCCATTGCTCATTTTTACTTTTTCATTCTTCTCCTGGTCACCAACTGGGGAAATTGTCCAAAGCTGCCTTTAACCCTTTATCTAAAGCATCATTATATGTTATCACCTCTCATTATTTTTTTAAAGACTTTATTTATTTATTCATGAGAGACCCAGAGGGAGAGGCAGAGACATAGGCAGAGGGAGAAGCAGGCTTCCTGAGGGGAGCCTGATGCAGGACTCGATTCCAGGACCCTGGGGTCACCACTTGAGCCAAAGGCAGATGCTCAACCACTGAGCCACCCAGGTGCCCCTCTCTCATTATTTTAATCATTACTCCTATGCTGATGATTCAGACAGGCATCTCCATTCTGTTTTCTTGGGTATTTTCTCCTTGGAGCTCCATCTACCTCAGGGACATTTGTATGTGCTCAACCAAAGTTTGCCTCCAAATCAACAAATTCAAGACCAAATCCATCATCCATAGAAAAGAGTCTTTCACTTTAGCCTCTTCAGCACTTTCATTCTCCTCGTTGGTTCAGGCAAAAAATTTGAAGACATCTAAGAACATATACAGGAAAAGAAAGCCACATCCATTATCCTAATATTGGCATTTCCTGAACCAGACAGTCTTTCTGTCTTTAATCCCCCCATATTCCAATTGATCCTATATGTTGTTTCTGAATTTGAATAAATGTCAACATTTCATTCCCCTTTTCAAAACTTTCATCCTAATTGTCTAAAATGTGGAATCCAGACTCATGAATCAGGTTCTCAAGACTCTCCTGAAATTAATACCAACCTTCATGGCCAACCTCATCATACACAAACTCTCTTCCCAGTGCCCACTCTCAACTAAGTCTTTCCTCATACTATTTTCCTAAGAGGAAGTGACCTGCACCATTCATTTATTTTATTAAACTTATTTTTTTTAATTTTTTTTATTTATTTATGATAGTCACAGAGAGAGAGAGAGAGGCAGAGACATAGGCAGAGGGAGAAGCAGGCTCCATGCACCGGGAGCCCGATGTGGGATTCGATCCCGGGTCTCCAGGATCGCGCCCTGGGCCAAAGGCAGGCGCCAAACCGCTGCGCCACCCAGGGATCCCTTATTCTTCTCAGGATCCATATTAGGATTAAACAGTTAGTCATACTCTTCTAGCCCACTGCAACATTCTCCTCTTTATTTTTATAGCAAATCTCAAGTGTCCATTACAGTAGCTTGCCATACAATGATTTGTGGGACATATAATTATGCCATGTGAATGTATCTTATCATTTATGTTATAAGATAGTTAGAATACTTTAGCAACATTTTTGAGGGCTTAAGACAAATTCAATAATACTTTCTGCATTAAGATTAATTTTATTGTATATTATGTAGTACATTATATTAATATTGTATTATTATTGTAAGAATAATGTAATGCAATGCAGAATTTCCATCCAAAGCTTCAAAGAAGAAAAAAGTAGAAACAAATCCACACCTATGTATTATTAAATGGTGAGAGCAAAAGTGGTTAGGCATTACAAATACAATTATTTTTAAAAATTATAATTATCTTATTGCATGATTTTCATTTTTTTCTAATGAAATAAGGCAAACTAATTAAATAGCTGGAACACTGATGATAGACGTGCTCTCTTGCTTTTTCTCACCTAGAACTCAACTACTTTTCAATTATTCTTAATGCCAAATAAACTGCACGCACACACACACACTCACAGATACACATATATATTTCCTCTGAACAAATCCTAGGGTTTTTTTTTTTTATATAATTTTGTCAAAGAAGACCACACAAATGGGTAGGAAAGAAAACATTTTGTCATCCTTATGCTAGGACACTTACACTAAAATATTTTTACCAAGAAGAAATAGACTAAACATACATCAAGCCAAATGGATACACTTACTTTCGTGACTAGAGGTACTTCTTATGATTTAAGACATTAGACCATAATTTGAGAATGTTTGAAAAGAGCATACAATTGCTTTATGTTTCTGACAATCATTGTCCAAAAATCTATATATCCAAAAGATGTGCAAACAGACATGAGTGGTTAATACTATTGTTTTATGTTATATTTTAGTTTTTTAAACTAGCACAAACATTTTAAGGACAGTTATTTTCTATTGCTGTATTATTTTGATGTTTTACTTTTTTAATGAAATATAAAGTTAATCATGGTCATTTTCCTTGGTCATCTCTATCTTAGCATTTCCCAGCCCAAAGTTCAAGTACAAAAAAAGTAGAGTTTTTTGATAAATACAGTATTTATTGCCATTTTTCCTTCATCTGGTTAGAATTTTTCAAAAGAACTAGTTTCTACTAAAAACTACCATTTTTTATTTTTTTTGAGGCAAGAATGCTTTCTTGGGTGTGGCGTGGGCGTAGGTTGGGACAATAGTAACCCTTATTCATTTATTTGATACATACTTTTAAGCACTTGCTTATGTGCAAGGTTCTATGCTAAATGCTGGAAATACAGCAGTGAAAGTGACATAATCCTCATCCTCATCAAATTTGCATTAAAAAGAGTAGGAAGATATTAATTATGCAATAATTTAATCATAATTGTGTTACATTTAATAAAGAAGACAAATAGCTTGGTAGCTAGGAGACTCTTTTGAATTATCCCTTTCTTCAACCATTGTTCCCCTATTCTTTATACCTGGGTTTTATTCCCATAAGAGATTTGATTTAAACTGCTCGTAATTAACAAACTCCAGAAGACCTCTCTTGAGTGACTCAGCATGACTCTGCGAACTTTTCAAAGAGATCAGAGTACAAGATTTTGAAACACAACCAACATGTTTTGACCAAGCTTAACCTTATGAGATTTGACCGGGGTAAGTTAAATATAAACAGGCATCTTTAGGAGTAACCATACATTAGACAAGTTCAAAATGATGAATGGCGAGCAGTCCCCCTCAAAATCACACCCACCCTCTCATTAAGTACAAGAAAGGCACACACTGACAACTCTCAGAAAAGCTGTGATTGATCATCATCCTAAAAACAGAATCCAAAAGGAATCAGCATTAATTATAAAAGAGTTAGATCCGGATTGTGAAATATATATTGAGGCTCAAACACATTGCATAGTAAATGAATAGTCTACTTGACAGAGAGGCCCTGCACCTCTCACATCACTGCTGCCCAGATTGAGATATGCACATGAAGAGATTCACAGGAGACCTCCCCTCTCTAGCAGAGAACAGGCAGGTGGCACTAGGATCCCTGGGAACTACCCTACGAGGCCAACATCTACTTCCAGCCACAATCAGTGCTGGCAGGAGGCAGAGCAAACACTATGCATAGGCAAGGATACATAGGACCACGGAGCAGTACTGAGAATAGTATTTTCTGTTTTGTATTTAACATAATTATCCAAAATAGTAGGGTAAAAAAGACCCTAACACAGTAGAGTTGCACCAAAACTCTAAATGAAAGGCTTCTAAAACTCGGGTCCTATATGAAACAGTCTCTACCCCACCTGAAAATCTGAGAAAGACATTCGACCTCTACAGTAAGGACAACTAAACCAAACTTTCTACTGAAAAGCATCCTGCATTGTAAAAGTATGAGATAAAAGACGAAAAGAAAATAAAAATATGGAACCATTATAACAGAATAACATCTGAAACTCCGAAAAGAGTATGCCTTGGTTCTAAGAGTTGCCTATAATGATCTATCTAACACTGAAACAGTAGACATATTTCTATCCTTATGAGATAATTTACAGAAGGGCCATCTAATAGAATTAGCTATGTAATGAAATAAGGTGTATAAGATTTTCAAGGAAGAAACAAAAATATCATTTTTTCAATAGAATCAATACAAAACAAATAAAATGAAATTGACAATACTAGATACATTAGAAATTACCATTTTTAAAATACAATAGATAAAAATCTTCTTCTAAATACAAATATTTTAAATAAACTGAAGCATAGTGTTAAAGGCCTATAACAACAACAACAACAACAAATATTTTAAGGGTGCCTGAGTGGCTCAGTCAGTTGAGCAATGGACTCTTGGTTTAGGCTCAGGTCCATGATCTCAGGATCATGGGATCGAGCCCTGCAATGGGCTCCATGCTCAGTGAAGTCTGCTTGAGATTCTTTCTCCCTCCTTTTCCCTCCCACTCTGCTCCTCCCCATGCATCCTCTCTCTCTCTCTCTCTCTCTCTCTCTCTCTCTTTCTTTCTCTTTCTCTCTCTCTAATAAATAAATAAGATCTTTTAAAAAGTACATTAGATCTTTACTCATGGACTCAAAATCCTTTTAGACATGAAGACTTGTATCATGTATGGGTCTTCCCATATAGGAAGTTTCAATATCCTAAGGATGTTAATTCTCTTCCAATTACACTATAAATATAAGGTAATCCAAATAAAAATCAGGAAGTTTTAGTTGTGAGTATAGGGCTGTAGAGTGTGGACCTTAACAACATGATCCAAAATTCACAAGTATATGGACAAAATTAGAAAACCAAGAGTAATTAATAGGCTCCTCTAAGTTAATCAAACATATTATAAAAGTACATTAATTTAGATTCTTTCAAGTAAAAAGGAAGGTAAATACATAGATGACTATTTTGGTGGATGATGAGTATAGGTATACTAAAAACTGAAGTAGCTTAAAACCCAATCTTCCATTCACTCTGGTTCCAGGATGGCCTAGGGTAGGAAGAACATAGGATATGCAGGAGCAAAGCATAGCCTGGGCTCACATGATCTACTTTCTCAGACAGGACTCACCATTCTTACTTCCCAAATGAATCAGTACTAAGATCAATCTTGCCCTATCCTAGGCAAACTGCTTCTGTGGACAGAGTTTTGTGCTTCACTATTCCAGTGGTCTTTGTCCATCCAATGGTTACCTTTGATTTGGCTGTATAAGCTGAAATTCAATTCAAGAAGCAATGCTACCTTAGCAGAGTTAGTTTCATCAGATGTATATATCAAGTATATGAAGAAAAAAGTACCATTTTCATGTAACAAATACTACTATGCAACATAGAAAATATAACATCATGTGGCAAGTTGTATTCTCTCCAGGATATCAAATAAATGTGTCCAAATAAATTCTAGACAATCACAGATTGAAATATCATAGATGAAACTATTAATTTATTAAAGATATAATTGTAGCCATTCTTAAGATATCTCCAAAAGTAGAAATACTAACAAAAAAGATTGGGAAATGTGAGTAAATTAAAGTTTCTTGGGAGGAGGGAGGAACAAGCAGAGCACACAGGATCTTTAGAATGGTGTAAATACTCTGTATGAAACTGCATTGATGAATACACGGCTTTATACATTTGTCAAAACACACAGAATATACAATAGCACAAGTGAACCCTAATGTAAACTATGGACTTTGGGTGATAGGGATGTACCCATGTAGTTTCTTCCATACATACCATGTGGTATGGAATGGTAGCTTGTGGGGTGGTGAGAAACAGGGTAGTGTATGGGCACTTTCTAAACTCTCTGTTCAATTTTGCTATGAATCTAAATTTACTCTAAAGAATAAAGTCTATTAATTTAAAACAAAACAAAAAATTTCTCCATGGAGAAATACAACCATAAACAGAATTTTTTTTAAATCAAAACTTAAGGGGAAATTATTTGTCATGTGCATAATAGGAAAATGGTTACTAGCCATAATATACAAACTGTGCCCAGTTTTAAAAAAAATTGTAAATACACTATTAGTTTCCTAGAGCTGCTGTAAGAAATTATAAATCAGTGCTTGAAACAACAGAAATATATTCTCTCACAGTCCTGGAGGCCAAAATTCTAAAATCAAGCTATAATAGTGACGTTTAAAGGGTATAGGAAAAATCCTTCTTTTCCACTCTTAGCTTCCTTCTTGTGGCCTAGGAGTCTCTTGGTTTGGGGCTACCACTTCAGTCTTCGCCTCCATCGTCAGGTGGCCTTCTCCTCTGTGTGTGTGTGTGTGTGCGTGTGTGTGTCATCTACTCATATCCCTTATCAGGATACTTGTCATTGGTTTTAGGGCCCACCCAACTAACCCAGAATGATCTCATCTTGAGATCCTTAATTATAGCTGCAAAGACCCAAGCCTGACATTTTAAGAGTTTCATCATCAAGGTAATCACTTAAAACAAAACGAAACAAACAAACAAAAAAAAAAACATTCATTTTAAACAAACAGATTGGCAGCTGCTTCTGGGAAAAAAATAATAATAATAAAAACAAGAAACAGGTACAGAACCAGGCCCCACACACCCATGAAGTTTTCTTTTCGGAAAGCCCAGGGCAACTGAGATAATGTGGCTTGAATGACCCTGTTACCACTCTCCCACACCCTAATTCCCACTCTTAGGCTTCAAATTAGCCAATAATAAGTGACCTTTTGAAACTTCAGACACCTTACCCTTGGATCCTAGAAAAGGCAAAGCCCCAGCTTCTCCCTCTCTTTCTTTGTCTCTCCCCTGTCATCCGTGTGTCCTCACATGCCTTTTAGGACTTATGACTAATAAATCTTGTTCCTCAATGTTCCCTGATGGCTTTTTGCTGGAGTATATCCTGTGATCATAATAATAATGAAAAGGGCTAGTCTATCTACAACGCTAGTGGGGGAAATGTCTGTGGGGCTTGCTACTAGTAATG
The DNA here is from genome assembly GCF_905146905.1 of Nyctereutes procyonoides. NCBI lineage: Eukaryota > Metazoa > Chordata > Mammalia > Carnivora > Canidae > Nyctereutes > Nyctereutes procyonoides. The sequence goes on along the minus strand of NW_026575133.1, from coordinate 45,694,196 downwards.
CTGCCTAAGTGGGAGCCTCAGAGCATTCTAGTCAAGAGCATCACGATCAATAGGCTGGAATAAACAGAACAACTCTTTCTCCAAATAAGTTCACATTTCACATTCATAGGTCCCAGGGCTTAAAATGCGGACATGTATTTTGGGAGCCACCATGCATTCCCTTATATACACTCATAAAAATTAGGCAAAAGATATTAACAAGCAATTCCCAAATTAAGAAACAAATTCTTTTTAAAAATCATCAACCTCAGTAAATATCAAATAAATACAAATATAATTGACATTGAAATATTTTTCACTCTCAAATGCATGATGAAATCAAAGAACAAGCTCTGTTTGTAACTAAATCCAAAGTTTATCTTGGAATATTTGGAACATTAGTCCTCTAAGAAATTATTTCTTCCCCACAAACTTCAAGCAGTTAGTGCAGAAAAATAATACACATAGTTTGAATTTCCAATTTTGATTAACAGCTAAATAATATGATTTTATATCCTATGTCTCACTTTGAGGGTTTTTACCCAGAGAAGCAACAAAATGAAAATTGCTTTACATATTACTCTTCCCATTAAATTTTTTACAGAAATTAGATGAAATTTTTCAGAAATTAGATGAAAACTTGGATACATCTTTAAAAATATGAAATAAGCTTACTCTTAAGTGTTCATTTATAAAACAAAGAATCTTTCTGAAAACCATATAACAATTCCCTAATTTAATGGTTTTGCTAAATCATAAATTTTCCCTGACTATACCTCATATTGGGAGTTAAGAATATATGCTGGTACAACCACCTCAGATAATATCTACTAACAGTGGACAGACATAAACTCTATTACCCTGTTCTACACTAGGCATATATTAAACAAAAGTGTGTTTGTAATCAACACTATTCAAAATAGTCAAACACCCTAAATGATATCCTTCAAACAGTGGTATGAGCAAATAAATGTGGCCCATTCATACGATGAGATACAGCAATAATAAAATAAACTACTACTTCACCGAACATGGATGGATCTCAAAAAATAAAATTGAGTGAAAAAAGGCCAGACACAAAGAGTATATATATATATATGTATATATATACTATAGTATATATTTTTATAAATATATACTATAATATATAGTATAATTTATAAATATATAGTGTATATTTTTATAAATATATACTATAGTATATATTTTATAAATATATATATATAAAGATTTTATAAATATATACATATATACTCTTTATATATATAAATAAAAATAAATACTCTTTATATATAATATATATTATATATATATATTATGATTCCATTCATAAAAAGTTCACAGACAAGCAAAATTAACATGAGAGAAGTCAAGACAGTAATCACTGTTGTGGTGGGTAATGCCCTCGAAAAGGTACATGGACACCTGAGAGGATGCTAGAAATGCTGTTTCTTCATGGAGGCAGTAGTTACATGGAAGTATTTACTTTGTGAAAATTTACTGAGCCAAATACTTATGATTTATGTACTTTTCTGTATTTTATATGTATGTTAAAATTCTGAACCACTACTTCTTACCTATTTTCCCTTTCATGGCCAACAAATTGACAGATGTCCTAAGGAGAAAAGCAATAGAGAATGTGCTTCTTCTTTCTCTGAGATCTTCACCTATCAAATCTCAGAATGAGGATGAGTCTGATACATCTGTTAAAGGCAGTGGCAGAAATCATATCCTTGCTTAGGATTCAATGAGACAACACCTATCAAATACTTAGCATAGAGCCGGGGACACAGTGCTACACTAAATTGACTTTATAATTTACCACCCAAAACAGGACATTTCTGAGTGTCAGAGACTGCTATTAATAAACACATTGGACCACAAACATACATTCAGATTTCTCAGAGACAAATTGAAAAGTATGGTCAACCTAAAGCTAAATAAATTATGACATGTATAATTAGTATGCTTGAGCTGGCCTTGCTGTTAGAAAATACATTAATAGGTTATAGTTTTTTAATTATAAAAGTGAGGGAGTCTTGTATTACAGGTGGAATATTACAGTGAAGCAATCATAGATCAATTACAAAACATCTGTAAACAATGCTTAACTGCTCTTGTGAAAAAAAAAAAAAAAAGTCTCTGCAGAAGGGACACCACCAGACTTTAGCCCAGGTCAGGAAGTGACTCTGAGGCTAATGTTTTTCCTAGCTCTGTAGACTGTGCTGGAGAACTGAATTCAGACGACCAGAAACCAAAGCATCCTCATCTTTTCTGGAGAACATAATTTTTATCACTTACCATATTTCTTCATATTAAGTATCTCCGTGTTGAATTTCATTTTTTATTTATGAATTGGAAGCCCAGTAGTCCGGGTAGCATGGTTTAATACAAGCATATTGCTATAAATGCCATTGCATATTGCAGAGAAATGCTTGGAATCCCATTAGCTGTGATTTAACACATTTAACACAAATTTTCATGTTTACGCCTAACTGCAATTGTGTCTTTTCTTGCTGACACCAAGATCCCCTGGGTGGGCCTCAGAAGTCGATGACACTGGGTGGCCAAGTGTGGCAAAACAGCAAAAGACTGGGAAATAAGACAGAGGCAAGTTTGGGTAGCACATGTTATGCTCATTTCCTGCATAAATATTGGATATACTTGGGTTTCCTCTCCCTGATGTGTATAAACACGGTTTTTCCCTGGTATTCAAAGATGACATCACAAACCAACAACAGAAAAAAAAAAATTTTTTTTGCCAAACCGAGGAAAAAGTTTCTGATGTTCCATTCTACTCTTTCTTCAGTTTGCTGTTCCTGTATAAAGTAGTTGGTTCTATAAGAAATTCTTTTATTAAGTCAGAGACAGGCATAATTGGACAAGGTCACTATTGCTCAGGGTTCTCTCTCTGACCCTTCATGATATCTGGTTGCCAAAAACATTCAGAAAATGTCAGTCTACTATAGAGTCTACCCAAACACATAATTTCATTTTTCATATTTTGCCAAGCCTTATTCTCCCACATTCAACTTCTGAAACAAGTTTGATGTGAAAAATACTGGTTTAATTTACCATCCCCCTCCTGCCTCTTTTGCTGCTTGTTTACTTCTCAGACTGTAAGCTACTCGAAGGGAAAATGTGCAACAACTCTTCTTTCCTGGTTGTAAGAGTGCTGTTTAGCCTCAGCATCACATATTTATTGAATGAAGGAATAAATATACAAGGAATCAGTAGCCCCAGACTGATCAGCCCAGGTCTCAAGGTAACTCTTCAAACACACAGCAATCACATCGGTGAGTCTCATCCTGGGTCCTCATTGACAGATCAACTTTTCAAAGCTGGAGAGAGGGCCAACTTGGAGGAGCTGGTGGCCTAAAATTATGTACCTGGCTCCTCATCCTCTGCACCTGTTTCTGGAGTACCCCAGTAAGTAAAGAGCATTCTAGAAGAGTCCAATCATGAAGAGGAGGAATGTAGACATTGTAGCATTAGGGTACAGTATGGGGGCCAGTGGGCAAGAAGAAGGCCCACCTCTTCCCAGAGTCTGCTAGAAATAGTATATGCCCCATGAGCCTATTTTTGCATAATAAAAACCCTGTATACTGAACTCAAATGTGCAAGAACAAGAAGACATGGTATTTTATTTGTCTAAGACTGAGAAATATAATCAGATGAATCATCAAATCATTCATGACACCCTATCTGATGGGTAGCAAGGGGGAAAAAAAAAAACACTACACTTCAAACTGTAGTGTAGTGTTTTGAAGCAAAACTTTAAACAGTCCCTTGAGATCAGTGCTTGGTTTCCCAGGTCCTTTTCTCTAAGATGGCTTCTGACTCCATGAGGTCAAGGCATAGCCATCCGTACTTTATGCCAGAAAAAAAGGAAGAGATGGAGTCTTCAAACCCACATGGTACCTCTGTGTCTCCTGTACCCTGCAGTTGATGGTCCCCACCCCAAGCCTGCTGCTCTGAACTGGCCTCACTCTTGGGCATCTGCCTATCTCTGGGAACTGGTGATGGGAGCACTCTAGGCCTGCTCCCTCCTGCTCCATCATAGCTGGGTCATGAACACTAGCCAATTAGACTTTGCCTCCTCAGTCATGCCAACACCTCTCCAATTCTCTCCTATGTGCTCTGCTAGCCCTTGACCCAACAGCCTTACTGCGAAGAGCCTCCCAGTCCCACCTACATAAACCAATCTGTACCAACCACCTTTTTATCTACCAACCAACCTTTTCATGTTTCTAAGAAGAAAATCCTTCACCTGCCCACCCACCTCCCCACCCCCACTCCCACCCCCGTAAAATCAGCATGACTTATTTCACTTCCTCTCTTCTACTGTTCGTGTTTTGACATGAAGATGAAAACATGTTCCATACACCAATTGCATTCCTCCCAGCTTTTCTGGTAAAGCTTTTCTAAAATCAGTGCTCCAGAAACAGGTTTTTCAGATTTCATCCTAACCTTTGAGTTTTTCATAATAATCACAGTGTATTTTTTTTAACTCAAGAAGATTACTTATTTGGTGTGAGATAAGGACTTCCATCCTTCATCAGTTCACAAGATTAACCTTTCTACAACTCCTTCTTAATCCTTCAAAGTACCTCAAAATAAGACAAGAAGGAATAGATATAGGGCAACACACCTTGTGCTGCCTATTTACGATAAGACTAAATAAAATGTTCAAACATCATGCACAAGTGCTGTGAAACCCACTGAAATGTACCTGCCTTTGCAGTTCAAAGTCTTGACTAGAAAAAAATATAGAGATAAAAGGAAATAAATCATTTCTTCCACCAGGGCCAAAAAAATCTGTACAGTGCAGAAAACATCCATTTTAAGGTAAAATTTAACTGGAATTTAAAATCCCCCTTTCCAACAATCAAAGATCTGTGATAACAGATGTGACCACAACCCACCTTCTTGGATCAATAACAGACACAGGGGCCCTGAAGCCAGCCACACTCACTGCAGATCTGAGCTAAGTCATCTATGTCCCACTCAGATGCCAGCCACCACACCCAAAGCAAGGAGCCAGGCCTCTCCAGGTGGTATTTTGGTCAACAAAATGCCAGTCTCCCCCATTGTTCTTGAGACTTCCAGGCCCATCTTCCTGTGGAGATTTTGGAAGAAAGGATGTAGGAAATCAAAATGTCAGCTGTAATGATAGCTCAGCTAGGTATTAAGGCACAGGTCTGACTCAAAGCCCAAAAAGCTTCCTCCTCCTTCCTTCTTATGATAAGTAACCCACTGGCAGATCAGCCATCAGAGAACAAGAGCTTTTCTCTAATGAGAGCCCCACTTGAAGAACCTCTGTACTGTGTAGTTCCAAAATAGTTGATGGCTATCTATGCCTGTGCAAGTGTCCTGGGGTAGCCATGACAAATTACTACGAATTGGATGGCTTAAAACATACTCTCATAGTTTTGGAGGCTGAAAGTCTGAAATCAAGGTATGTGGGCAGGGCCATGCTGCCTCCTAAGTCTCTTAGGGAGGATGCCTCCTTCTCTCTTCCACCCTCCAGTAGCCCAGGTGTTCCTTGGCTTGTGGCTGCATGACTCCAAGCTCTGTCTCCCCCTTCATCTTCACCTTTTCCCTGTCTCTCCTTCTCTGTCTTTCACTTCTTATAAGGACAGCAGTTGTACTGGATCAGAGCCCACACTAACCACTTCATTTTAACCTGATTACATCGGTACAGACCCTATTCCCAAATAAGTTCACGTTCACAGGTACTGGGGGGTTTGGACGTCAACAGATTTTTTTGGAAGATATACTTCAACCCATAACAGTGCCCACAATCTTTAGTATGTTTATTCCACCACACAGAGAAGCCAGGACCAAGTGATATAAAAATTTTGCCTTCTAGTAAGTCAGATAAAGTGTGTTTTCCATCAGGAGGGTCCAGTGAGAGGGAAATGAAGAGCAAAAACTTCCCAAAAAAGACACTTTCTTATGTTATGGGCAAGAATCAAAGGAAGTAAGATTAGGAAAGAAGCAGTTTATTTTACCATTACACTATATGAAGAGAGACTCCCAGGGACTACTTTGGTAGCACCTACGTGTTTAATCAAACACTTTATGAGTTGATCTAACTATGGATATAAGTCATTTAATGTACTAAAACTAAATTTGCATGTTTCTATCATTTATAAAATTCAGTTGACCTGAAGGAAATAACTGATTTAAGGTTAAATATTAAGCAGGTAAAAAGCAGAAAATACTATCCATATCAATAAAAATCAAAACTTGCAAATTCAAACAAGTGGCTATTGTTTTTGTCTGTCAAAATGGCAAAGATTAAAAAAAAAAAACTCCCTAGTATTCTTGATTAGCAAAGGTGTAAATAAAAAGGCCTTCCTTTATATCACTGGTGAGAATGGAGATTATAACCCTGTAGACAAGAAGTTTGCAATAAATATCACGTACTTTATGAAAAGACTCTCCATACGACCCAGAGATTCTTTTCCTAGGAAATTATCTTAAGGAGAATCTAGTGCATGTGTACCAACTTTTAGTTATAAGAATTTTCATCACATTAGTGTTCCTGAAGAGACACAAACTAAATCAATACTTACAGGTAAATAATAATATAGCCATGTGATCAACTCCACTTGATGCCATTTTTTAAAATGATTCTGTTAGATCAAGGATCAGAAAACCACAGCCCACAGGCTAAATCTGACCCACTGCTGTTTTTGTAAATAAAGTATCATTGGAACAACCATACACATTCATGTATGCATTGTATATTGCTGGTTTCTCAGGTTTAAATAGTTAGGACAGTATTGCCCACAAATCATATAGTATTTACTCTCTGGCCCATTATAGAAAGTTTGTTGATCCCTGCTATAGAAAAAGTCATATAATATGGATGAAGTTGTCAATTATGCTTATTAAAAGGAATAGTACAAAATAATGTGCTTGATGGGAGTCTATGGTTTTAAATGTATTTATTTAAAGATTTATGTATATATGTGTATGTAAGTCAGTACAGCAAAAATTAATAGTCATTATCTCAGGGAAATGACATTTTGAGTATATGTTTTTCTTTTTTAAAAACATTTTCTATCTTCCCAAAATGTCTGCCGTGAATATGTGTATACACATATAAACATATTTTTAAAATAAATATTACTAATTCAAAAATTGACTTAACTTTGAGTCAGTTCCTTAACCTCCCTGAGCTTCAGTTTTGGCTACTATTCATAATAGTATCTTCTTCATAGGCTTGTTGTGAAAAGATCATATACATAAGGTGTGCAGGAGTGTCTGGAAACTTCTATCCACCAATAGAGTATCAGTAGAGAGTCCTGACAAAGCTGCTTAATGCACTGGACACATCTGCCAAAGCAACTCCAGAAAAAGTATAAAGCAATATCCACATCTGGTAGAGGAGCATCAAAGTTCACAGTAGTTTTTACTTAAGCAACTGGTCTGACTAGTGGCACACTGTGGGGCTTTCTGCAGGAATGGAGCTGTGCCTAATTTTGGTGGAAACTTTTAGGTATTGTGTTTAGACGTGTGTCATATAATTCTTACAACATTAGATATAAAATGGCCAGTTTGGCTTAATGATTATAATAAGAATCCTAAAATCATAATTCATCTGTCTTTCAAAATTAACAACCACATCAAGATTTCTTTGAAACCAAGGAACACAATCACCTCAGTGAGAAAGGACTTGTGTGCTAGGCAGGCCCCATGTAAACACCATAAAAGAGTGAGGGAAGAGAAGTTATTCCAAAATTGTTCAGTTGCTTTCTCTCCCATATTCAGAGTGATAAATTTTGTTTGGTCTATTTTGAGGTTTCATTTATCTCCTGGAAAATACAATATTTCACTAAACCAGTATGTGTCCAGTTTCTTTTCATTTCTTTTTAAATGTCTTCCCATTATCAAGTTGCCCAAAAGCCTTTCCAGATAAGGATGCAAAGGGTATCTGAAAATAATACAAAACCAGACCAAATCCTTATGGACCAAAAAAAACTAGGAATGCATAAATCATATAAATTGTGTGTTCTTGTCACACACAGTTAAAAGGACTGTTGATGCCAGCTATCCTTACATCAAAGAGGAGATTTTGATCTCTGCTGGGAACTAGCTGTATGATTATTTAACATTTCTTTAACTCTCCAACTACTGTTCATTGTAGGTAATATCCCAAATTCCTTTTAGGAAAAAGCAAAGCAATCAAATCAATTTTGTTTTTCCGATTTATTTATTAAAGCTTACATTAATGCTGAAATATATTATACAATATTCAAAACTATTTTTAATCAATCATTCAGTTACTAGAAATTAAAATTAAAACAAAAAGTATCCCAACTGATTAAGAGTACAAACAGGACAGAGATGTCTATTATTTAGACTGAAGTTGATTCTGCAGGAAGCCAAAACATCTAGTTGATTTAATTAAAGAAAAGAGAAACTTAGTCAATCCAGATGTCTGGCATCATTAAAACCAAACACAGGGATGATTGATTGAGTCTTTGACGTGATTCACCAGATGTTTTAGCCTCTTGGAGACAGACTAAAAGGAAAGGATTCGGATGGGTTTCAAATTCCTTCATTTCTCTCTGGGTACTCAGTGTGTATCTTCTTTGCTTCTACTTTGGTTACCTAAACCCTGCACCCTATGGTAACATGATCTCCTATTTTCTTTCAGACCAAATCTTGGGATATCTTGATCAAGTAACAAATTGAGAACCAAGTGGTAATGTATAAACAATTTCATTTCTGCTCCCTAGACATATGACTTCACGCCGCCTTTTTTTGGGTGGGAGGTGGGGGAGACTACAGTGCATGCAGCTCCCAGAAGCTGAGTGGTAAGAAGCACTGAAGATGCTCATACACATAAAATCTGACAAGATCAACCAAAATGATAGATCCAAGGAAAATAGTCTCAAAAGGTATTATTAGCTTGATTGCTCTGCAGTGTGAACATTCACTGTTCAGATTGCCTATAATCAGCTTTCCCTACATTAAGCCACTAATGAGTTGATGGTGAGATAAGCTTTTCCTCAAAGGACATAAATTAGAGGCTGACAATTACCAAAACAAAGAGAAGAAAATACAAGTGCATTCCTTCATAGTGTCATGGGGATCTGCAGGTTTGTCTGAGTTCTGAGTTAGGACAACTCAACTCCTTTTTTAAAGCCAACTGATTGGCAACATTCATCCTAGGTGTAGGCAAAAGAGATTCCACCCTATGTGTTATAATTTAAAAACAAAACAGGTGATTTCCTTATATCTCCATCTTTGGCCTGAATGTCCCATCCCTGAGAATAAGGTCACTATAGCTCTCATCTTTTGCATCTCCGTAGAGCTTCACATGTATTATCTCAGTTGATTGGCTCAACAGTTTAAGAAGTGTATCATTATACCCATTTTTCTTCAAGAAGCTAAAGGACTTTCCTAAGGACATAGTGAGCAGTGATCAAAAACCCAGATATTCTAAATCCTAGCCTAAGTACCACAGTTGCCTCTGAGAATGAGTTAGAAAAGAAATATTGAGACCATTGGGCCCAAGAGGACATGAGGTAAAATGCACTCTAAAGAACATCATTCATTAGATCAGTCTGTGGATACTTTGAACTTCAGTAAAGGAAAGAAATAGGACAGGCCCACTCAGGACCCAAAAATTGTCATGTAATTTCATGTATTTGAAGACAATCTTCATAAAGCCAAATTTACTAACTGAGAATTTCTGGAAAACAAATTTTCAACTCACTTTTCCTGGCATAAAGCTGAGCACAAGGCTAAGACTGGGCAAGTAGAAAACAATGTCCCCTGAGTCAAGCAATTGGTTATGACAAGGAATTTGACCCAAACTAAGCCAATGAGTACAAGCCCAAGGGCTTTTGCTGGCACTAACAGAGAGGAGAGCCTCCCTTTTCTCTGGTATTAATGCCCACAAGGACAATAGAGCATCAATGGAAAATCTGCCTGAAGAAAACCCAACACAGAGGAAAGCAGAGCAGAAGGTTGAGCAAGAGACATCACCCAATCTCCCAGCCCAGATCTCTGAAAGATACTGATACCAGCTTTGACTCTTTACTCTTCGGTTCCATGAGGCCATAAACTCCTTTTGTTGTTTGTTTGTTTGTTCAAGTTACTAAGACTTGGGTTTCGGATGCTTATAACCAAGAGTCTCATTCAACACAGTCCTCAACCTAACCTTTAAACATTCCATGTACCAGACTTTCTGAATGCTTTAAATTATAGTGTGGTCAACTTTGTTTTTAAAATAAAACACTTTAGAATCACAAGACCCTTAATTGATTTGACAGCCATGAAAATGTGCCTCTCAGATCTCTCACTATAAAGTACTGACCAATGTCCCAGATGTTATGCTCTGAATCCACCAGCACTTTTGATCCAATGCCATGTGTCCCACCAGCTGCTTCCAGCCAATGACTGAGGCAACAGGAATAGTGAGCAAGCCATTTGTATGAGATGTAGGGCAGCTCTAAAGAGTGTCATTGGCTGCAAGACTCCCCATCAGCCTTTCCAAAATTTCTTATAACCAAACACTGTCCAAGAGTCTTCCACCCAACCTTTTTCCTTCCCTCTCTCTAATACAAGAATATGTATCATGATCTAAGAGCTGTCTCAGGATATCCCAGTTCCCTTCCCATTTTCCTTCACAGGTATTTTGTCAAGAATTCTGAAGGGTCTGAGATTCTCATCCTGCTTACAAGCTAGCAAATTAGCCTACCACCATTTCATGGATGCTGGCAGAAGACAAGACTCATAGATGAGAGACAAAGGAGAGTGTCTTGCTCCCAGCAATAGCAGTAGCTACAATATCAACATTTGCTTTAGTTACTCAAGCTGGAAACCCCACAGGATGATATTAAGAAGGCCAAGTGACACCCCTACATATGGGAGGGTTATTTTGGAGTTTTATTTTTGAGATTTTTTTTATAGAAAAGGTTCCCCCAAGCTTAGAAAACTTGAATTTCTTATAACGAGCCTGAACTTCAGCTTGAAGGGAGACATTTTTATTATTCTGGAAGGAGACACTACCTCTGATTTCCAAGGCTGTTCATTACACAAGTGTCCTTGAAAAGATAATGCAGAACAAGGGAAGTCACTCCCTTTCCTCATGAAATGTACAGAAATGCAAGAGATTCACGTGTTTCTCGTTTCATCCAAAAAGTTTCTTCTACATCTAATCTTATCTTGACCTCAACTTCTAGGAAACTCAAGCTAGCAGATATGGTGTTACTACTATTTAGATTGTGTGGCCTTTAAAAGTAGAAATAATGTTTTGCCTCTGTTTTTAGCCTCCACAGCACTTGGCAGGGTGCTTACCAGATGCATGTTGATAAACTGAGTCATGGAATTGAGTTTAATAGTCTAACTAATGAACATAAGACTTGACTTTTAAAAAGGGAAAAGCATTCTTAATATAGGCTATAAATTGTTTCTTTTTCCATATTAGTTGAACTGTTGCTCTACACTGATTCTGTTTAGCCATTTCTTTGTCTCTGCCTCCTCCAAATTCCCAAGGTGATGACTGTCACATATAAGCTTGGCCCAGTCAGCATTGAGCCAAGAAAGATCCTTACAAATACCCTAACTACTGGAAAATAGAGCCTAAGGGAAGAGCTCTTATCTCTTGATTATGCACTACAAAAATAAGGCTATACGTCTCAAAATGTACACATAAGATTTTGATTTATAGAAGTGACTTAATGATGACATGGAGAGGCCAATGGCGTTAAGAGAAGAATTTTACTATTTACATTTCCCAAGAAGAAGGGACATGCCATGTCACATAGAGCCACACAAGGAAGCACCAGTTTTGGGCAGGAAGCAGGAGAGAGGGGAAAATCCAAATCAGAGACTTTAGTGGCTTTCATGGGAAAGACAAGGCAGGACAGGCTAAATGGTTTAGGACTGGTTGGTTTAAGTAATTCCATCAAACCTTGGGGCACAGAGGCTATCTCTAGTTGTCAGGTACCTGGCCCTGGGATGATGTAGGGCAAGAGAATACTGGCTTGATGTGGGGTTGAAAAAGGAGATGGTTAGGGAGTATGGGGTCCTAATTGGTTAGTTTACATACAGAAGGTGTGTTCCCAGGTGAGCTTTTCACTATCTCTAAAATCTTGGTAGCCTTGGGGATGGTTACTCTCCAGTAAGTGAGGCCACAAATGCCAGAGCATCAAGGATACAAAAAATAAGAAAATATAGTTAATACAACTGGCATTGTGATGAACAGATGCCAAATAGACCAAAATAGAGTCTAAGAAAACAGAACATGTTGTCTCCCTCTCTGTCTGAACCACGGACAGCTCCCGGTGCTCGCTGCAGCTCTCCACGAGTGAATAAGTCCTCCCTGAAGAACTCTAGTTCCTTGAATGATGAAGAAGGAGTACTTTTGTTTGTCAGTTAAGTTGTTCCAACTTGTCTTTACCCAGAGATGAATTTTTTTTTTCTGGCCTCCTTCCCTTTACATTGACTTTTACCCTCACCTTCCTGGTTGTTTGTTCAAATGGCATCAGTGTCCATGGAGAAGGCCTACTTGAATTCAGTTGGACTTTTGAGCAGAACCAAGGGGAATAAACCATGTCTTCCATCACAGCCAGTCTTTCTAATCTTACTCCATTCTCTGCCTTACGTGGATTTCATTCCCAACTCATCAGCAGGAAAAACCAACATATTATATCTTTCTAATTTAAAACAGTTAGACATGGATGGTCAACTTGATAATTCTATTTATGACCAAAATACAGATTGGAATTTGAAATAATAAAGAACAGCTCAGCATGGCTTTTTATAAGTATATTCAGTAAATATATAATGAACTCATACATTTTGCCATGGGTAAGCCATCGATTACAAACTAGTAATGGATTTTCATTGAGTTAAAAATAAAATTCTACTTCACAGGGGTTTTTGTGGGGGTTTTTTATGCTGTTAGGGGAGGGATGGGAGACTCCATATTCAAGACTTATTTCTCTGTAATCTGCTTAAAAACTGCAAAAAATGAAAAATACCAATGCCTTAAAAACTCTCCAAAGACTCCAACCATGGACTAGTAAAAAAAATAATAAAAACTCATTAAGAATTCAAGCTTTCAAAATGAAATCTAATTTGGCATTAAACCTGCACAGGAGAATTAAAATCAATGCTTGAATTACATAGGTCCCTGGTGAGCTTTCTGCCATTGTAAGGTGGTCTTTAAATATGCCCCCAAAATGGAACAACATGATAAGGTGGTACCAGCCATGTAGTCAAATTCACTGTGTAAAGCAATAGATTGTTACAAAGTAAAGAAAATATGTGACAAACTGTTTTATTTGTATATTGTCTGTGAGCTCCATGGTCCTATGGATAAAGCTGCTAAATAATTAGTCTTGCTAGCCCACAGTCTTTACTGCTTGCCAATGCCTAATGAGCTCCTATTTTCATTTATGGAAGTCAATGATTCATAGGGCGCACAGAGAAATCTTTTATCAATTAGGTATAAAGAATCATATTCCTATCTTGATTTGTATCAGCCCTGGATGGAAACCACTTTTGCCAAGCACTATAGTTCATCAAGAACTATCATCATACCATTTATATGTTTCACAACCATACTCAATTCTAACTCGATTTCCTAAGACAAAGTACCACTGTAAGTGGAATTCAGGAAAACAAGGTAGTTGTAGCTTGCAGTAGATTCTACAGGGGAAAATAAATCCTGTCATCTGTTGCTGTGCTAACCTTAAAGAACATCAAGTCTAGGGGAAAATATACACTGTGTCTAGTTGGAATCCATAGCTGACACACATGAAAAAATGAGTCAAAGTAAATATCCTTTATTTCATTTGTATGGATGGAATTTTGTCTTTACTACATAGTCTTTTAACTTCTAGCCAATTGTCAACAGAAACACATAGATACAAATACAGTAAAACTAGTATCTTAAAATTTCACATAAATGGAAATATTGCCAAACATGCCAGAGTATGACAGCTATGGATTGCTTTTTATGCAACCCTATTTACTGAGCTTGATTTCAAAGTGACAAACTCGTTTCAAACTAGCAATTCGTTTTCCCCACACACACACTAATTGGTGTCTACAATAACACACTCTCCTTCATTTATGGAGATGATGCTACAGATTTGCCATTTTCCAAGCCCGAGTAGGTAGATGGTGAATTAGTCTGTCAGTAGCAGGAATACATTTGCACTTATCTCTGCCTAATTTCCCCATCTCAAACATGTGAACATCAGCACGCATCTTTAGACAGTTGGCTGGGAACAGGGTGCAGACAGCAGCCATGGCTCTGTCCTCAGGGTCTATCTCAATCTTGACCTTGTGAGAGGCTCCTGGAGACAACATCCATAAGTTATCAGATGCTGCAAAATTAGAGCAATCAGCTGTTTTCTGGGACGCTGCCCTCTCACACAGGCAATTCAAAATACAACCTTACAATATTTTTCCTGCTTTCCACCATGTTCATTTTTAAAAAAGAAAAGGTTATATACACTGAGGACCAAAGTTGCCCTGACTTCTAGAAGTCCTAAGTCTTCTTGGACTTGGAATAACTTCAATTACCCATTTAGACACTTTACATTACATGCAAGAATATTGAGGCAGCCATGACAAGATAGTAGGGAAAAGAAAACCCCAAGTCACTCTATAATAATTGGTTCATATGTGATTGCCAAACGTGTGCCATTAAGATATATAAAAATACATATTTGTTTTCCCAGATACAGAACACTAGAAAATAAATGTGAAAATCACTACTTCTGAGTCCTTCCTGAAATAGACTAGTAGAGTTTCTAAAACTTCTATTATTGCAGGGTAATACATCTGTCACTAATGACACATGTGTCAAAAATCAGCACACCTCCACTGAGAAGTTCCCTCAATATTCAGGATTTGGTATATATTGGCTTTTAGAAATGCTTTTAATTGTAGAAAGTATACTACAAGAGGGAGAAACACTCTAGTTATTTTTGCTGAGAAACACTCAGCAGCTATGTTTACTTCTGAGTATACCCTTCAAATCATGCATATCATTATCTAAATGTTGTTTTGTGATTATACTATAAACATGGACACCTTGGTTTTGTTCTTTTATAGGATGGAAACCATTACTATGAAAAAAGATAAAGTCGAATAGACTATAAAAAGGCACTGATTGTTAAGATACAACTATTGTAAAATATAAGATTTCACAGCAATGAAAATGTACTTGTGAGGAAAATACTTTGACCCCTTAGGCAGGACTAAATGAGGCTTCTCTAGGGGAACATCAAATACTGAAACATTTTTTTAAATGTCCTGGAAAAAATTATTTTCAATGAGAATTATAAAATTTGCCCTAGGGCAGATAAAGATTTTGTGGAGCCTTTAAAAAAAAACAACCCAAGATACAAAATTAAGTACGAAAATGAATATTTATTTATAATGAGAAAATAACTCACAGGACATCACAAAGTTTTTGTAGCTGACAACACAAAATCTGGAAAAGCATCATTCTTATTAATTAAACACTTTTTATTAATTAAACATATTTATAAGATTATTCCTACATTTTTGAATGCAAACTGTTTGATGGCCTCTTCATATGAAAACTATGTTGTAATATCATTTTCCATAGAGAGAAGAGAAAAAAATGCACTTTGTTCTAGCATGGTTGGTTGAAATCTATTTGTTATTATTGACAGTTTATAAAACTTCTTTTTAGCTTGGTGGTTTTTTCTATAATATCATGCAAATTTCAGAGTTGTCACATTTGGGGAACCTCTCTCAAGCTTCTCCTTTATATGCTGCTTGTCACACTAATAACTATATATCCTGCCTTGTCAAATATATTGCTGACTTGAGGGAGCCATATAATATAACAATGTTTCTCCATTACACTTTGCCTCACACCATTTCTGTTTATCTTAATAAACACCAACAAATTATTAAGAGAAAAATTGTATTTATTTCACATTAATATTCTTTACTATTTTGAAACACTTTTCAGGTAATCAAACTAATGACAAATAATTATATTTCTAAAGTGATTGATAATGGTATCTGTTTTCCTATCTTTCATATTTCTCTTGAATGATCTATTTATCATCTCATGGCTATTTTTTAAATCAATAAATTATCTACCAATGTAATAAAGTCATCAAGAAGCTACCTATGTTAGGAAGCTTAAAATTCTTAATGTTGTAAAGTAAAAAATCATGATGCAGGGGCACCTAGGTGGCTCAGTTGATTAAGTGACCCTTAATTTTGGCTCAGACCATGATCTCAGGGTCCTGGAATCAAGCCCCCCATGGGACTCTGTGCTTAGCAGGGAGTCTGCTTGACATTTTCTCTCTCCTTCTCCTTCTGCCCCTCCTCCTTCCTCTCTCAAATAAATAAATAAATCTTTTTTAAAAAATCATGCATTCTAATGGGAACACATAGCAAATCTTTGAATAAAATGGCATGCTATATGACAAGTTTGAACTGGGAACAGTTGAAAAGAGGAAGTTGACAAATTTCTAACATTAAAATTAACCCAGTTAACATCTCATATATTTTAAAAATATGTCCCATTTCATTTTCTGCTGAGGCAACAAAACCAATCTGAAGGCAAATTTAATGTATTAAATGTGATTATAATGATAGAAGTTATTACAATACTACATTGTTTTATAAGAGATTGGACCAACTCCTATTATCTTATAATGTTTGCAGAAGATGTCATTATTTTATTGCACTTAGTAGATTTAAATCTGAAGATTTCCTTTTGCCTGCTAATTCAGGTCAAATCAGACAACCATGCATTCCCATCCAAAACTCAGAGATCTTTAACCTCCTGTGGGTAAAAGTCATGGCTGATAAATATTTATAGGATTCTGCAGCAAAGCTTCTGTTTGTTAGAAAAATCTCCAAGAATGACATGACCTCAGAATTTTCTGGAATCATGTTCCTGATGTGATCTATAGGGATCAGAGGCTCTTGCCTTGTTTAAATATAAAGCCCTAGGGAGGAACTTTAAAAATTGAATCCATCTTTTATGTTTGACATTCCCTTCACATTGGAGCCAGAATTTTTTTTATTTTTTTTTTCTTAATCTGATAAGCTAAAAGTTTAAGTGTGAGATAGTATGTTATGGGATATAAATATCAAAATGATCAAGACTGACAATTTTAATGACATCTAAAAAGTTGCATTTCTATTTTAGTAACCTGCCCCTAGGTTCCTCCCAGCCTCCCCTTCCCTGCTTCTAAACATCCCTACATACTCTTCCTCTTTCCACTTAGCTTTGAAGAAAAACTACCTTCTCCCTGTTAAAAGCTAACTCAAGACCCATCAATGAACCCCATGCCCTCCTGGCCTGAAAGGATATAGCTCTGTAAGTTAGCCCTTCTCTGCTTCATTTTCAACCCCTCCTTCTCTACTAGCTTCTTTTCATTCATTACTAAATGTATTCAAACGCCTCCCATTTCCAACCACCTTCCCCTTGTCCTGTGTCTATTTACTTTCTTCTCTCTCTCTCATTCCCTCTAGGACCAACCTTCAGGAAGATGTCATCTTTGGTTGTCTTCCCTTATAACTTTTCCTTAATCCTCAGTGTATTCCAGTAAGGCTTCATCTGTGCCATGAGCTGCTCTCACAATCTTCATGAAGTCTTCCACATTCCAAGATCCAGAGATGACCCTGAGGCCTTATCTTATTTCAGTTCTCCGTAGCATCTTCTGACCATTTCATTCTTCTTGAAGTTGCTCTATTGATGCTATCCTTCTCCCTCAATGATTCTCTGACTATTCTTTCATGGGCTCCTTTGTCCTCCTTCTCATCATGGGATACCCACAGGTTTCTGTCTGCAACCCTCTCCACTTCTCATTTGTCATCCTCTCTTGGTCACCTCATCCATCTTTGTGATGTCAACTCTTACCTATATACTGACGGCTTTCAAAACTGTCTCCATCCTAGACCTCTCCTGTATAGATAGCTATACTTCCTCTTAACAGACATCATACCTATAGCTCTTGTGGGAAGCCTACTTTTCTCACTAACAGTAATCTCCACAAGGACAAGGACCTGTCGTTCATTGCTGAATCCCCAGTAACTAGTCCAGGGTGGCCATCACTATGAAAAATGTAGCATTCTCTTATTTTCTTAAGCTCAAAATTTGAGTGAAATTTTCTGATTCTTACCTCTCACAAGGAAGCATTTAGCAATTTCAGCTGATCCAATTTCTTAAATATCTCTTGAATCTGAATATCTCTCTTTCCTTTATTGCTGTAACATCTTAACTTCAACCAGTTAACTTGACTGGGCATTTCCATCCAGCTTCTCTTCCCTTCTACCTCCCCATAATTACCCCAGGGCTCTTTATAAAATGCAAATGAGTCCACATTTCTTTCCTGCTAAAAGTTTTTCAGTGGTTCCCCAACAGGTTTAAAGACCTTAATCTTTTAGAATATGTGCATATATTTATGGATATGCACGAGCACGTATGTATTTGTGTATGTACATGTGTATATATCTGCAGATGTGTGAGCATGTCAGCCTTCCTGACTTGGCCCCTGCCTACTTGTCCAGCCTCATTCCTACTGATCTCCCTATTCTAGTTCTGCTCCAGCAATACCAGATGATTTACAGTTCCCCAACTAAGGCCAATATGCTGGAATGTCAGTATGATGGAATGTAACTGGCAGGTTTGTCTAACTTCCCACAATCCAGCTCAGATGTCCAATTTTTTTAAAGATCTTCCTCAATCCTTCCCTCTCCATAGCTAACTGTTCCTTCCTCTACGTGGTCTCACTTCTTAGTATTTACTTCCCCTGTTGCCTTGATGACTGGACTCTACTGGGTATTTCAGCTCAATCCCAACCATTAGGCAGTTAGTATTTTCAAAAAAGTCTAAGTATTCTTAACAAATTTTGTTTGTTAAAGCAACTTTGGGTTCACAGCAAAACTGAGAAGAAAATACAGAGTTCCCATATATCCACAAACCTCCACCCCTACCCCTACCGCCATACTCATAGCTTCCTCCACTATCAACATCCTACACCACAAGGGTACAATTGTTACAATCAATGAGCCTACACTGACACATAATTATCACCCAAAGTCCATAGTTTCCATTAGAGTTCTTGGTGTTGTACATTCTGTGGGTTTGGGCAAATGTATACGAACATGGATCCCCCATTATAGCATCATACAGAGTAGTTTCACTACCCTAAAAATCCTCTATGTTCCTCTATTCATTCCTCCCCATTAACTCTTGGCAATCGTTAATCTTTTTAATATCTCCAGAGTTTTGCCTTTTGCAGAATGTCTTATAGGTGGAAGCACACAACACGCAGCCTTTTCAGATCAGCTGCTTTCATTCAGTAATAAGCATTTAAGCTTCCTATACGGAATCAGCGACTTTTTGATTCCCTGGGACTAAGATAGTTCTGGCCACAGAATAGATACCAAATAAGTCTCAGTTGCATTAAATCCATAATTTTTTTAATTGTATAATTATTTGTATTTGTCCTCCCTTGAAAATACATTGTTCTATAATTTTCTGTCTTATTTCTCTTATTTTAAGGGGAAAAAAGGCCAAGTAAAAAAGAACATAAAAAACCTACTTGACTTTATCTGTTTTAGACTTTAATGTATAAATTTAAAAGATGACGAGTAATATTTTCCATATACAATCCTGAGATTTAGCAACATTTATTTGTACTTTCCTTCGAACCAAAACAGTATATATCCATTAACAATTGAGTTCTTTGTTTCCTTAAAACTGTATCTTCAATGGCATTGACTTCTCTCCATTCTGACCATTTTTTCCTGGTCATCTTTTCCATTCGGGACCATTAAGCCTGAAGTGACACTGTCAATTCAAACTAAGCTTTTATCTACAGCAATTATGTTGCAATTCTGGAGTGAACTTTCTGAATTCATTTCAATGGCAACACACAAATGACCATTCCACTTTATGTCAAAAGTAAGAGTATACACAGGAATTCTTGGCTAATACTACTTATTGACACTGATGATTTGTATTACCATAATCCATTGTCACGTGAATCATCCGGATTGCCTGAAAGCATGCTCACAAATGCATCATTTCTCAAATGTTGGTGTACATCAGAATCACTGAGAGTGTTCATTAAGGTTGACATTCCCCAGCCACACTCAGTAGACCTCCCTGAGAACCAACAACATGCATATTTAATGATCATCCCAGGTGATTCTGATACAGATGGTGCGGGAATCTGCTTTCAGAAACGGAAGTGTGGAACTTCATATAAAAATGCTTGCAAGCAGGTGGCTACTAGCTACAAGAAACCTCTCAGTGAAAGTAATGAGACTGATCATCTGTTAAATTTAATGCTCTATTCTAAATGAAAATTACAGGAGCAAACCTAATTGATTTCTATGTGTTAATTAACAGGGGGGAAATAACCAAAATGTCTCTAGTACTGCAATCTGTAGGATGGTTTGTACTTAAAGACAAAATGGCTGTTTTATTAGTATGGTTACATTCTTTGGGTGAGGACAATTCTCAAGAGTCTGGAACTTGAGGAAATTTCTTCCTATAAAAGGAGGTTGGCAATCTTAAGAATTTGCCCAAATCTGCAAAGTTCTGGTATGTCATTTTCCCCATCAGATTAGAAATACATTGCTAGTAAACATATTGCTCATTTGGACAGAAAATCAGCAATTGCATTTAAATCTCTCCAGAGGTACCTGAAAAGTTCATATGGCTGGGAATGATTAGCTGAAAGCCAAATAATAAAGCCATGTTTGCTCCCTCCTTTGCCAGCATTGTTCCTTTTCTCATCACAAACTCAGGCACGTATAAGTGACTTCATCCTTACTATCTCATGCTCTTTCACCAATTGAGCTAGTGAGATCATATTGATATGCTTAATCTCTACTCTTATTTAAACTGATAGATAATAACAGAATCATGTTGTGGATTAAGAGAAAATAATTGGTAATTTATTAGCTCATAATGGAAATTGTTAAAGTATATTGTGATTTTTTTTTTTTAATCACAGCACATCCTCATCAAGGTTCTCAGTAATAAGGACCAGAGACAAGCAAATGCTCCCAGGGTTTTCTGAAAGTATGATCATGTTTGCCTTTTTTCTTGAGTATAAAAGAAAATTTTATAATTTGAAATTGTGTAATCAGTGAGAAGTCAAGAAATGAAAAAGGTGCCAAGATAGAGTAATGAAGCAGAAACTAACTTGGACCAACTTTAGAATTGGGCAAATATGTAAGAAAGTGAATACATTGGGCATTGATCTACGTAGAGAAATTTCATTTCTATGAAAGTTAGAAATTTAAAATGAGCTTCTGACTAATAGAAAAGTCAGGAATATATCTAGCAGATGGACCTCAGACACTTGTGAAGTGGTTGGAAACACTGCTATCTTTAAGCAGATGGCCAACCTCTAATATCTTAGGGTCAAAATCAATACCCTTCTCACAGGAAGCATCTTTCCCTGACACCAGGCCCTCTCTTTAAACTTCTGAATGTGAATTTCATAAAGAAAGAGGAAAACACATAGAGATGAGCATACAATGCATTGTTTTCCAAGTGCATAGTTATTAAGGAAAGTATTTTGGAGATAGATGCAAGAGAAGAAAAAACTAGTAAGCCCAGAAGTATATACAAGCAAATTTTACATCTTAGTAATGTCTAATTCATTGCTAGTTACCTCTCCACCTCAATCTCCAATGAACCTCAATTTGAACATGTAAGCTTATCCTACAGAGGGACACAGCTCTTACTAAATTGGTCTCACAGACACATCTTGTCACCTCTAGGCTTCATATAGTTGAACAGCAAATAATTAATGAGCACTTAATGTGTGTAATAGACTACGCCAGCCCTGTTCAGATTTCGAAAGCTTTCAAGAATAATCCCTACCCTTATAGAGCTCAGATGTTCTGGTAGAGAGCAAAGACAAATGTGTGAAGTCCCAGCACATAAAGTTCTAGGTTGGTTACCAGGACAGAGACCTCACATTTGTTTAGAAGAAGGTAAGAGAAGGTCTCTCTGAGGAGGTGGTACTAAAACTAGGTGCAGAGAACAGGAAAGATTCAGACAGGCAGAGGAGGAGAGGGATGATCTGGAAAGGAGACACCTTCTTGAGAAAAGCAGAGTAACAGGACAATGTGGTAAAGTAGTGAACAGATTTCCTGAGGGGTAGAGAATGCAAAAAGAAAGAAGAAATTGCTATGTTAAAGAGTAGTTAAATAGATTGAGCATCCATCTTCAAAATGAGGTTTAGGAATTTGGACAGAAAATAAGATGTAGAAATGCAAAAGGATAGAATAATCCTTGAGCATTTATGATGTGCCAGGGACTGAGCTAGAGGCTGTGGGGGAAAAAATGCACTGTTAACCATCAACACAGAATCAAAATTATTCTTAAAAAATGTAAGCATGGGGTATCAAGTTTAAGAGCTAAAAAATTGATTGCAGGGACACTGAATAAAAGGTCATTTCAGAAATAAAGGAAGATCTTAATCCAAGTGGGGCAGTGAGCAAAGGAAAATGGAGAAACGTTTGTTCATGCTGTTTCAGTCATGTCATTTTAATAAAGTAGATATTTTCACAACATGTTCACTTTGAGGATATTCTGAAGAAAAGTATAATCAAAATATATAACAATTGAAGGATTTTCAAAGGGAAAGAGTTCTCCAGAGCGTAATTCCTTAAGCCATCTTAATTCCTTCATCACTTTTATAAACAGAGAAGATAAGTGGTTGCTAATTTTTCCATTTTTATTCTTATTTCATTGAAATTATCTTAATCAAAATAAATTATTTTTCCCCAGAGAAAGTTTCAAGGCAATAATTGATTTATCAATCACTATTTTTAAAGTTGCTTGGATTTGTTTTGTTTTGTTAACAACGACAAATTTTACCCTTTTAGATCTCATTAATGTGAGTTTTCTTTGGTGGTAAGTAATTCTACCCAGTTTAACTTATTCAGGTCATATTTCTAAGGATCAAAGAATTATGTCAAAAATATTTGATTTTTCTATCAACTTATTAAACATATTGAAGTTCATGATTTGCCATTTTAACAATGGCTGAATTTATTTTCCATTAATTACTCTACTGGAAATGTTCATTATGATCCCTAGAAATAGACTGATGGTTTGCATTATTTGTCAGGTAATAAGTTAGACATTTTTGAGGAAAAACAATCCTTAGCTATTCCAGCATTGCCAAAATGTCAAAATCCTTTAAAGTCTCAAAAACCTTATTTCAAAAATGTCCATGAGCATTTTCCCCTCAAATGTAATGCTCCTAGTTCAATGCTCTTGATATCTTAAAGATTAGGCAAAAACAATGGCATCTAAATGGTAGGTTTACAATGGAAGGAAGGAAGGAAGGAAGGAAGGAAGGAAGGAAGGAAGGAAGGAAGGGAGGAAAGGGAAGGGAAAGGAAAGAGAGGGGAGGGGAGGGGAGGGGAGGGGAGGGGAGGGGAGAGGAGAGGAGAGGAGAGGAGAGGAGAGGAGAGGAGAGGAGAGGAGAGGAGAGGAGAGGAGAGGAGAGGAGAGGAGACAAAATGGAAGGATCAAAACATTTCATTCCAATGTGAAAAACACTGAAACTCAGTGGTGAGTTGGGGTAGCTGTCTGACTGGGGTTGGGAAACAGAAAGATGAATAAAATATGAACTCATGGTTTTGAGATTGGGTGATATGTAGACTACTAATGGCAATAAAGAAATCAGGGATTCTTTATGATAAAATTTTGAATGCCTTGAATAATACAAGTGTGGATTTTGTTTCAACATTATATGCTTAGTGTCAAAAGAACACCTTAGAGAAACAGAACTGGAATGCAGGTAAGCAGTCTAGGTTGGAAATAACATGGGAGTTACAGAGCTAGAGTACACAGAGAAACACTAGTGAATGAGCCAAGAAGGGGAGAAGGGGGGGGTAGCAAGAGAATGTAGCAAAGGATGAGCATAGAACTTTAGAGTCAAAAGAGAGATATAAAAGATAGAAGGACAAGGAAGGAAGCATGGTCAAGAAAGATGGCAGGAGATGGGGGCACCTGAATGGTTCAGTCAGTTAAGTGTCCAACTCTTGATTTCAGCTCAGGTCATGATCTCAGGGTCATGAGATCAAACCCCACATCAGGCTCCATGCTCAATGGGGTGTCTGTTGAGCATTGTCTCTCTCCTTCTCCCTCTGTCCCTCGCCCACTACTTGTTCTCTCTCTCTCGTTCTCTCTATCCCTCTTTCTCTCTAATAAATAAGTCTTTTTTAAAAAGGAGAAGAAAAAAATGGTGGGGGAGCTGGGGAATGTGTCATGAAAGAACCTAAGGGAGAAGAAAATTTCAAAAAGAGAAGATTGAGCAACAATAAGAAATATGGCCACCATCCCTTTATTCATTCAACAGCAGTGAATCACAGCTCTGACCTGGCAATTTTGATAGGTGCTGAGAAGAGACAGTTTCTGCCCTCAAAGAATTCATAGAACAGACAATTCAATACAGGAAGATGAATATTGTTTTATAGGAACACACAGAGAAGTTAGGGATTATCAAATAATTTACTCACAAATCTATGGACTGTAAAATGCTATACATGTAAGGTACTATAATAATTATTAAGAATAAAAGTCAAGGGACCCCTGGGTGGCTCAGTTGGCTAAGCATCTTCCCTTTGGCTCTGGTCGTGAACTCAGGGTCCTTGGGTAGAGCCCTATGTCAGGCTCCCTGATCAGCAAGGAGTCTGCTTCTCCATCTGCTCCTCCCCCTCACTGCCATTCATGCTCACTCTCTCCATCTCCCTCTCTCTCTCTGATATAAATAAATAAATCTTAAAAAAAATAATAAAAGTCAAGAAAGGCCTTCTGGATTTCAAGTCAAGGAGTCCATCACTGGCATTCAAATAACATTTCAGTTGAATGGTATATTGTTCCATGCCTATTTAGCTTTTAGTAACACAGAAAATCTACAGTTTTATAAGTATAAATTAAATTTTGGACTGAAGCCAATGCTTCCTGACTTGCAGTATGCCAAAAGAACAAAAGAATGATTCTCTTAACATTTGTCTATATTGATGATCTTCATCCTAAAGACTAAGAACCATATTAGGCAGTCATGAGACCAACTATGTGTTTGATCCCAAAATCATTGATTTTCACATAGCTTCCAAATTTAGAAGTTGTGCCCCCAGTGACATTGTTCTAGTCCTTTAATATTCTTTCTCAGGGAAATGCTGCAGAACGCTAATGATTACTAATTGGAAGAAACAGTAAGAGCTCTATTGAACCATTTCTCAAAGGAAAATATCTAATGAGCACATTTATAAAAATAGACTTTGAGTGTTTATGTAAAATAGCTGTTTTGCATTTTGTTAAATGAACTTTACATTAATATGTTGGTATGTTATGTTAGATAATTTTTGATAAATTCCATTTTGAGCTTTAACTGATGGAAGATAATGCAAGGTTCAGTTTGAGATAGTTCGGGGCCAATTAGGATGGGTTGATGGCCCGAAGACAAGGAATGTGAGCCTCTAGAAGCTGGGAAAGGGCAATGAAATTAATTTTCCCTGAGAAGCTTCAGAGGGAACAACCCTGCAAATACCTTGGTTTTAGTTCAGTGAGAACCATTTCAAACTTCTGAAATCCAGACTATAAGATAATAAATTTGCATGGTTTGGAGCCACAATATTTGTGGTAATTTCTTAAACAATAGGAAACTAATACATTTTCTTCCTGTTCCTTAAGATTTTACCCTTAAACTATGTTTCTCAAGAAGAAAGCAGAAAAGAAGGCAGTTTTAATGCACTGTGTCCTTAATAGTTATTTGTTGAATAAAGGAATGAATGAGGAGGAAGCTTTCTGCTTATGAGGTAGACTATTCCATTGTTCTGATTGATAGAAACCTCAACCTTTCATTAAGTCAAAGTCAGGTTGTAATTTCTGGCTGCCTGACTGACTAGGAGAGTAAATTCCATAGTGTCCTCACTGTAATTAAAAGCTGTGTATTTATTTCATTAATATTTACTAGGATTACAAGTAAAAGAAAACCGCAAGGTTTGCTGAGGGGCATCTCACAATAAGTGAACTAAATTGGGGATCAGAGAACATAGGGACTTTGGTAGGTTAGTGATTTAAAATGAAATCTACAGCTATTGGTAAATACCTACTATGTGCAAAGCCCTGCACCACATACACCAGAAAAAAAAAAAAGGCAAAGACGTGTTTCAGGGGCTTTTTTGGATCAGATTCAGGAGAATTTGGAGAGCTGGGGGTGGGAGGATATGGATGAAGCGAGTCAAGGCAAAGCAAAGCACAATGACACACCCAGAGGTGCTGAATGGACCTCTCACTCCTCAACAAATAGTGACTGAGCACCTACTAATGTGCCAGTCACTGAGCAGGAAGGAGGAAAACAGAAAGGCAACATACTGAAAATAATGTTTTATAAGTGTTTTGGAAATAGTGTGTAGAACCTGGAAGAGAAGAGATGAGCTAAAGAGCTTTGGCAACAAGCCAGAAATAACAAGCTGGTGGGAGCCTGACCAAGAGTAAAATAATAGATAGGCAGGATACTCTGGGCAGGAGAATGAGATGAAGTAGAGGGGGGCATTGGAGATGGAGGTCAATGATGAGCCCAGCTCCCAAGACTAAGCACAGAAGTTTTGTTAACTTAAAAAGCCAGGTGTTTGAACTGACCTGTGCTAACACATGAGAATGGGTTTGATTTTAATTGTCAGAATGGGATCAAATGGAATGGTTCTGGCTGCAAACAGAGGCATGAGATTAGAACAAAGCATTGGGGACCAGGGGGTGGGGTGCGTAGTGGGTCCATCAATAATTTAGGAGTCGAAAATCCAAATGCCTTCAGGGCTCGGGTTAGTCAATTACAGGAGAGACCTGAGCTGAAGGGACTAGAGGCTGGAGGCAGCCACCAGAGTCCTCACTGTCATGTGGAAATCAAAGCCAGTGTCCACAGGTCTTCCAGCTTTTGAAGAAAGGCCAGAATGTGAGACATTTATGTAAAATGTCAACATCTGCTTTTTAATCTGAGCCACTAATTAAACTTTTCAAACACAGGATGAGTCAAACAAAACCAGGCCCCAGGCCAGACATGGCTTGAGAGCAGACCAGTTCCAACCTCGAGGAAGAAAAGCTGTCAGAGGACCTGGAAGAATGGCCCAAGCTGGCAATGGAGCACAGCATGTGATGTGGGAGCTGATGGGACCCTAATGATGGCACCTCATCTACCCGCTGGGAGTGAGCCTAGACCGCAGGGCTTGAGAGACTGGACAGCTTCATGGGTTGCATTATGCCCTCCCAATAATTCGCTTGTGAATCCCAAACCCCCAGTATCTCAAAATGTGACTATGTTTGGAGATGGGACCTCGAAGCAGCGATTAAGTTCAATGACGTCATTAGGATGGGCTCTAATCCAATGTGACTCATGTTCTTAGAAGAAGAGGAGATTCGGATACAGAGGAAAGACCCTGCGAGGACCCAGCAAGAAGGCAACCATCTCCAAGCCAAAAGAGGCCTCAGTAGAAATCAAACCTGCCAGTCCCTTGATCTTAGACTTCCAGCCTCCAGAACAGTGAGAAAATAAATTTCTGTTGTTTAATGCCCCAGTCTGCGATATTCTGTCATGGCAGCCCGAGCACAGTAACACGGGGATTATCAACCAACCCCCTTCTGACCTTTAATGAATTGAGGATTTCCTCTACACAGGCAGATAAGCAGAGAGTAGACATTACTCTCTGAGGGAATGGGAAAGGCATGGTCAATTCATTCATGAAACTGGATGATCAAAGGCAAAACAGAAACAGCACGCCAACCGGTGCCTCTGTTCACTAACCCACTCCCATACGTGCCTCATTCCTGTCGCCCATGAAAACAAACCTAAACTGCCACCTGTCTGCTCAAGCAGCCTCTCAGGGAAATATCCGGCCCTCCCTCCCTCATGAATACAGCTTTGTTGGCAGTGGTTTCTTTCAACTGCCTGCTTCTCTGCCTTCTCTGCTTCCGGTCCCTCCTGGATTAGGTGCTCCTACCAACTCTTCTCCTGGCATTTGGCCCTCAGCTATCCTACCCGGATCTTCCAGGACTGCCAGCTCCCCTTATCTCGGGTGAGGACGTCTGGGAAAGTCTCTGGATCCAGCCCCAGGGCCAGTTCATAGTTGAGTCTTCTCTCAAACAGAGCTGGAAGGTACAGAGAAACCTGGAGGGGGGGAGCCTTCAAAGGAAGAGTGTGTGAGAGTGTGTGTGTGTGTGCACATGGGTGTGCATGTGTAGCATCATAGGGACTCGGGGATGTCTGAGGACTTCAGAGGACAATCAGAAAATCTGAGTAGGAAATGAGCTGGATGAGACCAAGGCACAGGGTAAGAGTGTTGACCCTATGTTGGAAGAAAACGAGATGGAAGGCTTAGCTCTGCCTCAACAGGGCTCAAGCTACCCAAGTCCAACGTGTTTTACTGTGAGTAGGGTGACAGTCAAGGGATTGGGATATTACCGAAGGTTCTAAGGAGAACTAGAAAGAGGGTTTATGGCCTCTACAGGGATGTGTCCAAGTCTAGACTGGGCAAGGAATTCAGCACAGCCAGAGGGAAGCAAGGGAGATATTTCCTAAGCAGTGTCAAAGGTCAGATTATCCAAAAGTCTGTGACAACTGGCAATTAACAGCTGTGCTTTAGTTTCTGTGATGAAAGGCCAAAAATGTTTCCGTCCCTGCCCTGGCCCCTTCTCCCTATACCCACTGGGTCATGCTTTATCAAAGCATCAAATACCACTGCCTTTATTATGTTTGAGAAAAGAACCACAGGTGCACATATTAAGCACCTACAAGCAAGCACACCACTCACTGAAAGATATTACGAAAGATCGTTGTTAGGATACCAACACCTTTTTTTAACTTAGAAGTTATCGCAAACGTACTTTCCTGCCTGCCTGCATTTCAAATTCCAAATTACATGTCTTTGATCCACTTGAAACGAGGAGTATTCTTCTCTGAATCAGAGCAAGTAAACATCAGAGTAAAGCGTCTTGGAGACTCCTGAGCACGACTCCAGAAGTTTTAAAGCTTTTCTATTTTACTGTAACACAGCTGGGACCGGGGATGTCAAAAGTCAATTTTCTGCCTTATTACTCAGCAAGTTACAGTTATATATATAACCGATTATTACGAAACCATTTGGCAATTATCACCATCTCTGTTGTGTCCTACTTGGGCCCCATATTACACAAGGGCACGGAGCTCTAATAAACCCAATACACGGACTGACAAGTTGTTAAATAATGAAACTAGGAAGTGTCATTTATCTTTTCAAATGACTCTTTTTCAAAGACGTTTTTAAATTAATACATTATCAAACTATTGAAACTGCAAAAAAAAAAACAAAAACAAAACAACCCTAATGGCACACAGCTTTTGAGGAACTGTATCTACTACAGAAAATAAGGTAATGCACTTAAAAGATTAAAGTACTAAGATCACCATGACAGCTTACACTTGTCCCTGCTCTCCTCTTTCCTTCCTTAAATCCGATCATCTGCCTTTGTAAAAAGAACCATAAAATAACATCCATGTCTGAGTATCAGTGAGAAGATTTATCCATTCCTTAGGCATAATCCCCTCTCCTCCAATTGAGTTAGCATCTGGCAAACGGGCCAGAGGGATTTGGTCCAAGGACACATCCGCAGGCAAGGTTTCTTGATTCTCAATTGCCGTGACCCCCAAATGACTCAGGGTCACCGCTCCATCCCTCTCACAGCCCGGCTCTCAGTCCCAGGCGTGCAGTCCTGTCTCCAAAGCAAATGCAAGGTTTTTTTTTTTTTATTCGTGCATTTTATTTATCTCCCCCCCACCCCAAAACAAATAGCAGGTCTATTTCCCAAAATCTCTTTTTTCTACTGAGTTAGAGCATCCTCTTCCAAAATTATACAGAGATTTTCCCCTGCTCTCTAAGAAATGGGACATTTCAGAGAAAGATGCCTGTTTGTTTGTATCTCTGCCTGTCTGTTTTGATCTCAATTTGTTTAATCAGTACAACATGTTAGAACTTCTGTTAGACCGAGTTCTAATCTAAACATAGCTATTTAGAAAAATGCTTCCTTGCACGTGGGCAGCAAAGCAAGAACAGGTTTGTTAAAGTACAGGGTGTGGAAAGGATTTCTCCTCCCAGTGGGGCTCCAGGTCCAACACCATGGGCATTTCTCTGCCACCAAACTTCCCCTCGCCCTTTGTTGAGAGCAAGGATTTGGAAGAGTTAGGTCTGTTCCCACAGGTACAGTCACCTGTCTAGAACCTCAAAAGCAAAACCATCTGTGATGTAAACATTTTTCAGACAAGGCAAGGCTGGTTGTTTTTTTTTGTTTGTTTGTTTTTTTAACTCAGAAGACATGCTAAGGCTTCTCACAGTGTTTGATGCTTTATGACATGCGCCATAAAGAGCAAAACCTATTTTTTTAAACGGTCGATGATATTCAGAAGAGGTGTGGTTTCTGAACATGTGCCAGTTGCAGTTGAAATGTTTTCCCTTTTCTTTTCCATTACAACACATCTCATGCCCAAACTAAAACAAAAGGAAAGGCTCCTGCAGATCTGTCTCACAAAAGCTCCGAGGTGCCCCGATCACATGGAACTCCTAATTTTTAAAATATTTCCATAGAGTTAAGAATTCATTTAATTCTCTTTCAATCTACCTGCTAACAGGTTACTAACACTTGTCAGAAACTAACTTCTTGGAACCTCCTAATATTTGATGATTCTAGGAAATTTTTTTTTTCTGATTTTTATCAGTCTTCTTGGAAATGGCAAAGAAAAAACATCCTTGTGGTATTCAAGACAAGCTGGTCTGTTAGGTACAAAATTCGTCCACTGAAACCAAGCAAAAAGACGCATGAGTTGTTCACTATGCAATTCAGTGTAGAAATGAAGAGAATGGGCTTTGGAAATAATCAGATCCAAGACCTTTGTCATTTCTATATAAATCTGGACAACCATTTGACTGCTCTAAACCATAGTTGTCCTGTTTGTGAAATGATGATCAAAAATAGTGCCTGAATCTTACTTTTATTGGGAGGGTTTGTGAAGACAATCCACAAAAATAAAGCAGTTAGCTCAGTGGCTGGCACACAGCTTTCTCGATAATTTTAGCTCATCATTACTAGCAACCAAAACTCCAGAGCGTTACCAAGGGGGTGGGGGGGGGTTGTTTTTATAATTATCCCCTATCTGGGAGGTTGACTTTCATAAAACTGATGTAAAAAGGATGCTAATAACAACAGCACATTAGTCAGACACTAAATTAAAATCCTTAAGTAGGGAGAACTAAGGAATGCACATGAACAACAACAACAACAACAAAACAAATTTAGAAAAATTTAAAACAGCTGAAGAGATCGATTTCAAAGTAAGCCGTATGTTAATGGTGTCATTGACCAAAAAATATTATTCAGGAGAAATGAGATAATGTGCAAAAAGAAAAAAAAAACCTTAGTAAAACACACACACACATCTCAAAATATGCTTTATGAGTTACTTACAAACCATGGTTACATGCCTGGTTTTCTCCAAAAGTGAAATGTTCAATTACTGACATGGAATACATGGTCTAGGACTTGGCCACTAAAACCATAGAGGTTTTGTAAGAATGAAATGTGGCATTATAGCACAGACGTAAGAATGTTTTTTTTTTTTTTTAAGTGCTGTACCACATTCTATAACCTGGAATAAAGCACAAAAGAACAAAGGGCAAGGCTGAGGGGTAAAAAATTAAAAACTAGGACATCTAAACCAGTACAATAGCATTCTCCCATCGCTTCAAAACTGTAGTCATCTGGTGAATACCTAAATCCACCCAGTTTTCCCACCAGGATGAAGCAGAAGCTGGCTGTTTGATTGCACAGTCATGTTCAACGTGGATGTACGAGACCGTGGAGAATTGCTTCCATACCGTGAACACCGCAAAGGCAGTTGGAACAAATTTATTCCTTCACTGCTGTAGTTGGGGACAGATTGATGGAGCGAACAGGAATGACAGAAATGGGACAGATCTGAGTAACTAGTTCGCCCCAGACCTCCTTGGCTCTTCTCTCTTCCTACTCATTTTTTCAGACAAATTCTTTTATACAGGAAAGCGTAGCACTAAAATCATCAAACCAATCATGGCCAAGATGAGGGTAAAAACAATGTCCACCTGCAGGAACCCCTTAAAGGAAATGTTGTTGCCCCCTCCTAGATCTTAAGAAAAATTCAAGATCAGGTAAGAGAAAAGCAATAGAATTGGAACTGTCTTCAATTGTACAACCCATCACTGCTATAATAAATGTGGAATTAGATCACTATAATTTTTTTTAATTTTTATATGACCATTTTTCAGGATGCCTGAGTGACTCGTTGAGTGTCTGCCTTCAGCTCAAGGCGTGGCCCCAGAGTACCAGGATCGAGTCCCACATCAGGCTCCCCTTAAGGACCCTGCTTCTCCCTCTGCCTATGTCTGTGCCTCTCTGTGTGTCTCTCATGAATAAATAAATACAATCTTTAAATAAGTGAATAAATAAATGACCATTTTTCTTTAAACCTGTACTCTGTTCAACTAGTAATGCAAGTTCACTAAATATAATCAGCACAATACAGATATGATGTAATATTTTTCAGCCATAAATAAAGAATGAGTGAAGTCTTCACATTTGCAACAACAGGGATGAACCTCCAGGGCATTATGCTAAGTGAAACAAGTCAGAGAAAAGTAAATACTATATGATTTCACTTATTATGTGAAATCTAAAAACAAAACAAAAAACCAAGCTCATAGGTTCAGAGAACAGATTGGTTGTCAAAGGACAGGGGCTAGGGGAGAGAAATGGATGAAGAAGGTCAAAGGTATAAGCTTCCAGTTATAAAATAAATAAGTCGTGGGAATTTACTGTACCACATGGTGAGTACAGTAAATAATATTGTATTGCATATTCAAAAGTTGCTAAGAGAAGAAATCTTAAAAGTGCTTATAAACGCCAAAAAAAAAAAAGAATGCAACTGCACACACACAAAATTTTTTGTAGCTATGTAGGGTGATGAAAATCAACTAGATTTATTATGGTGATCATTTCACAATGATTACAAATATCCAATCGCTATGTTGCACACCTGAAATTAATATAATTTCTATTATACTTGAAAAAATATTTTAATTAAAATTTTAAAAAGGAAAAAGCCATCACAGTGCAAAGAAAACAAATATATTTGTATGTATTCCCTGTTTCACTAGCACTGTATGTATATATACAGACATATATATATTTCTGAGATTAATGGTAGATTTCATTTTAAAAAATAAAACAAGCTTTTTCAGATGAAATTGTGGCTGTTAAAAAGCTATTGCAGGGACACCTGAGTGGCTCAGCGGTTGAGCATCTGCCTTTGGCTCAGGGCCTGATCCCAGATTTCCAGGATCGAGTCCCTCATCGGGCTCCTTGCTTGGAGCCTTCTTCTCCTCCCTCTGCCTGCATCTCTACCTCTAGTTCTGTGTGTCTCATGAAAAAATAAATAAAATCTTAAAAAAAAAAAAAGCTATTGCAATAACAATTTATAATGAAAGAATTTCCTTATAATCTACCCCCAGATGACATTGCAGAAAGAGGCAATGATCCCTTCAAATCCTCATAGCTTTGTTAATGCAGCCAGTTTACACACATTTGCTGGCATGACAGTTTGTCTCGGGACTTGGAAGTAAACTTTATTCTTGCCCAGCTCTTGTGCCACTGTGTCCGTAGCAGTCACATTGTACCTTGGCTTCACTAATCTTGAATTTCGTATATGAAAGGATAAAATTTTTTTAGAAAAATCAGATGGCATATTTTTAGTGTATCTGTAAATGTCTTATTTTTATATTAACAGATATTTTTAAAACGTGGCTAAGCATAAAATGGTCATGTGACAACATTGTCCTTCAAAATTCTGTAGACATAGCTCCATTGTGTCCACAGAAAAGTCCAAGGCCAGCCTAGCTTTGTTCTTCTGTTTTTCACCTATTTTTTTCTGCATGAATGCTAATAGTCTCTTTTTCTCCATCCCTGTAATTCAAATGTTACAAAGTTCTCCGTTCATTTAATTTACTTTGAACACAGTGAGCCCTTTTGATCTGTTCTTGTTCACTCTTTTTCAACTCAGGAAACTTTTATTTAATTATATCTTTGAATAATTGCTTCTGTTCTGCTTGTTACTTACTTTTCTCCCGGAACACCTGTAATTCTCAGGTTGCCTCTCCGTTCTCTATCCTTTAGACATATTTTCTGCCACTGTTCTCAACTCTCGTTTTCTCCTCTATATCCTAGTAGAACCTCTCTCCCTTTTTTGTTTTGATTGTTTATAACACCTCTTTGGCTCTTTGCTGCTTTAATTCTGTTAGTGCATCATTATTCTTTCTATATTTCTAATTGACCCAACTACAATTTCACCTTATACGGATTCCTGTTCCTATTTTATGGTACCTCTGTCTTTTTGCTTTTTAATCTCATGGAGGATGCCAGTTTTCTACATTTTTTTCTTATTCCTATAGTAAATCTTTTTCAGGGGTATGCTCTTCCTTTGTATCTTCTGAATGATGTTCCGTTTCTCTTGCTCTAATATATATATGTGTGAGTGTGTGTAGTGTATATACATATAGGACAGAACAAGATGTATGGAAATGTGTGTATATATAGTTTTTATATAAATATATATAAACTATGTATATTTATATAAACTATATATAAAAAACTATATATGTATATGCACACATATATGTAGGCTTATGTAAATGTGAGTGTGTGTGTTTCTGTTTAAATAAGGGATCAGCCCAGACCCAGCATCTAAAAGGCAGGATGTATGCACTAACTTTGGCTCTCTTCTTTGCCCAGTTGGGTCCTGGTCAAATTTCTCTCCTCTTTCTCAGATCTCCATGTGGATGGCAGATGGATGTATACAGAGTTCCTAGGCGAATTTTCCTTAACTAACACACATAACTCTCGTGAATGAGATGGGATCAACTCAGCCTCATTGTTCAGCATCCTGACTTTGAAAAAATGTAAGTAAGAAGACACACTACAATCCAGGTACCTTCTATTTCCACTAGCATCTATCCTCATCCATTCCCCCCCACTTCACTCCCTCCCCATCCCATCACCCTTCTCCCTTTCAATGAATTGCCTTCTAGGAGTGTTAGTCTGGGAAATAGAAAGATAAGGACTGGTGTACCCTGTGATGCTAGGGCAGTGTCTAAAGATGCTGAAGAACCAAAGAGTAAAGAACTAAACCACATATATATTTCTGAGATTAGTTCTATGTTGCTAGCTGAGGGTGGGAAATGGTTAAAAGGGTGTCCTGTCCACTTTCAGGACCACCAAGGATCTTGTTCAGACTCAATGATGGAAACCAGCCATCAATGCTTAGTTGTAGTTGTTCCAGCTGCCGGCCAGAGATAAACGGTTAGTTTTAGGTTTGTGTCATTGTGTAAATTTTTACCTTTTTCTGTAAAACAGTTTGTTTGGGGGACCACTGACCAGATGTTCTTCTTAAACTGGAAGTTCTGAAATGGATTCTGGGGAAAGAGCTTTTCCTCTGCCCTTACTACATTATTATTCATGACAAGGTGGGCATGCCATTACATTGACTAGAACCAAGAGACACCTGCATTCCTTTTCTGACAGTGCTAGGGAGAGGGAGAAAGAGTCAGGCACCTAAGCTTTTCTAGCAGCACATGGAGCTGCAATGAGTAAAATGTGGCTTCTCTGACAGTCCCCAGCAGCTCAGTATGACTGTGTCTGAAGAGGCAGAGGGAGCTCAGGAACAGCCTTCACACTGGCTCAGGGTGATACACCTACTTTTCAGAATAAAATTTGAGAGAAAGTTCTTTTTTTTTTAAATTCTTTAATTTCTAAGATTAATCTCTACAATTCAATCCCTAAGATTAAAAAAACAGGAATTAAGATAAAAAAAATGCAACCCAATACTGTAAAATAAGAAATTAATTTAGGAGGCTCTTGGGTGGCTCAGTCAGTTAAGCATCTGACCCTTAATCTCTGCTCAGGTCTTGATCTCAGAGTTGTGAGTTCAAGCCCCATGCTGGGCTCCATGCTGGGCATGAAGCCTACTTTAAAAAACAAATTAATTTAGAAAGCAAGACCATGCCCTTAGAAATTAGATTAAGTATCACCTGACCCTGAGGGTTCAGTTTGTGACTGGTTGTAACAGTCTATAATTCCCTCCAGAAAAGGCTCTAGGATTCTTCAGTTCTGTATATACATATTAAAGCAATTAGGTCAGTTTAGGAAGAATGGTTGCTATAGTCTATAACTTATTCTAATAAGTTTATGCAACTGCTAAGTACTAACAATAGTATGATGATAGATAGTCGAGAAGGTATTTCTAGATAGAAAAAGGCCCCAATCATTTCAAATGGAAACTGACACATTGGGAAAAGTGCTAGTTTCTGTGAAAATCAAAACCTGAGATAATAAACACACACACGTATATGTGCACACAAGCACACGTACAGAAGAAATTCCATCTCCATATTCAAGTAACAGTTTGGTCGTAGAGACCCTGCCACCCAAGCAGCCTTGGGTGGACTTGGCTTCCTTTCTTCATTTAATTTTTATTTCTAGTATCAGCAAAGCTAAGCATAAGCTGTAATTAAGAGAATATGCAGGAACTGAGGAGACAAGATAGAAATTGAAAATTAATTAAGATTAAGTGAAATTAGTTTCACTTTATAGACACACACACTAGCCTAGCGACAGTGAGCTTATTAGTTCTATTGATGTGAATTCATGAGAGCTTAAAAGGTCTATATTAAGATCCTGTCTTTGAAAATGTTTCTCATTATCAATCCAACTCCTTGATGAAACATCATAGAGGGAAGTCATGCTCTTATCGACTTAAGAGTCTTACAACACCCTGATCCTCTCTCAACAGGCAAAATGGAGTGGTCCCACGACGAGATGAACAAGCACACACATGCGAAATGCCACACTAAACACTGCGTCATCCCCCCCCCATTCATTCCCAAGTGACAGTGACAATTACCAAGTGGTTAAAGTATAAGATCTTGTGAAACTTTTACACTTTCATGATTCAGGCTTTAAACATGGCAGGAACAAGCTGTAATCTTTGTCATAATGAATGATCAATTTTCTTCCCGAGGCTAAAATACATGCATCTTCTGTGGGGCATTAGAGTACAGTGTCCATTTTCATCTAAAATAAGCACTTTCGTTCCTCACAAGATCTGGAATAAGAAGTCCGTGTGCATCAGAGTGATGTAATCATCCCATAGTCTAATACATTGGTTTTTAAGTGTCTTTTCACTATTCATGTTCAAAAATGTGTGGAAATTCTATGAAGGCTTCTCATTCATTGACACACATAAAAGCGAGAATATTTTTCTGGAAATAAAGAAACAAATTTTAAAAACAACAACCAAAAAGCAGCATCCTTTCTTTATAAATCAGTTTCTTCAAAAAGAGAAGCAGGTTTGTCAGCTTATATTTTAACTGTAAGTCATTTTTTTACAGTGATTTTAACTATGAATCACTTTTCTTTATGTCCAATCCCTGGCAGGTGTCTAAAAAGCAATCTTTTGATGAGAGATATTGTGTTTTGAGCACCCACTTGATTTTGAAACATTTGGAATTAGTGTTAGACTGGGACTTTCTCAACAGCAGCATATTCGCATTTTGAACTAGATAATTCTTGGGTATCAGGGCTGTCCTTGGAATTGTAGGACATTTAGCAACAAGCCTAGTTTCTATTCACTAGATGCCTGTAGAATTCTCCTTACACCAATTTGTGATCATTAAAAATGTCGTGATGTGAGGTAGGGAGGGATGGGGATGATAGCCCCTGGGTGAGAACCACTGTCCCATGGCTCTTGCTAAACTGTGCTTGCTCTGGAAGTGAGCACAACTTCTTGGTTGGAGGAAATTAACACATTTGGATGATTGAGGGTGTGGTTCTCCCTTGCCGAATGTGTTATTGGGGTTCACTGCATTCTTGTATTTGCAGTTTGTCAAAAATTTTTTTTTTCCTTTTCCAATTTCTGGAAGGAAGCTTCAAGATATTAGTTCTATCTTTGGGTCTCTTCACAATGTTCAATATCCAATCCCTTTCCAGCTACTGAATGTCTCCTCTTTAAGTCATTAAATCCACTGTAACTCTCTCTGACACTGCACCCATCAGCCTTGCCTCCACAGACAAAACATACTCATTCAGGTAGCATATGGCAAATTGTATTCCCTGTTTTGTGCCTGGCGTTCCACAAGAACTCTGTAACAGACAGTAGGAAAGAAGCTGGTCATTCTAAAAAGATCAATAGATGGCTAAGGAATAAGAAAACTTAGTTATTAGACACTGGGCAGCTTGTGCTTTCGAAGTGCCCAAAAGAGAAATCATCAGTTTCCATCCCTAGTAAGAAATATTTGCAGACCTTCGAGGGCTTACCAAGCTGAAAAGAGCTAAGGAGCTATTTGCAAAGTACAGGGTGGGGAGGACAGTTTTTATAAGAGGACACACACAGAATAGAATCAGATTTGCTCTCAAGTCATGAAGAATGTGGCTTCGAATAGAATCTGGCATGGAATCATTTAGGTAAGTGATACTTGTTTAGCTGCACTTAGGAGAATGCCCTCTGGGCTAAGTGTAGGGGAGAATCCACTCATCTGAAGACCATTCTGGTTTTAGCTGAAACCGAGAAGATGAGTGCACAATAGGGAAGGGCAAGCCCTGGGCTATTCTTGAGCTAATGTCTCTATCCCTCATCCAGTTTCTCCCAGATCCAGCATGTTCTAAGAAAGCCAGCATGACTCCAAGGTCAATCTGGCTGCATTTACTCCAGTTGATGTAAAGAAACTAGTTTGCCTTGGGTCACTTGGAACCACCTGTAAACCTTCATTTTATCAGGTTGGGGATTAGGCTATGAATAGTCTCCTTAGGAAATTTGAAACAGGACCAAAAATAAAGAACTAGAAGCAAATGTTCCTCCAGAAAGCCCTAATAGAGCAATTAATCTTTAGAGCCTAAATTCCCAAAATTTCAAAGTTAACCAATTAGAAAAGTAGGTATTTAAGGCCCAAGGGAGCAACCTCCTGGACAATCTCTCCCCTTTCTACACCATGCCTTCCAGATACAAAATGTTTCTACTCTACCAGGTAAGTGGAACAGTTAAGATCAACTGCTGACATACAGTTGCAGCAGACAGGCACTGTTGAGCTTCAAGCCCAAACTCAGACCAACAAGAAATAAACCTTTTCCAAGTCTACAATAAATTCAAGTTTCCATTCAGAGGGCCCATTTCATTGGGCAGGCATAAGGAAGAGATAGACATAATCTCACAAAATTCAGGGTTATCCCCTGAGATAGTCCTTTAGTCCTGTGATGATCAAAACCTAATAGTGCAGACACACCAACTGCCCATGCCCCTAAAATGTCTTCAGGATCTCAGCTCTTCAATGGCGGAGCTTCAGAGACAATGTGGTGAGGTCTCCTCCTCCCAGAATAAGACCTCCCAGGTCCATATCCAAGCCCCTTGTGAACACACTGAAAACCAATGGCTCAGAGTGAAGAAACTCCACGTGGTGATTTCTGACCCATGTGACCAAACACTTCTACTCAGAGCCCCACTGCCATGCAGAGTGTCTTGTAAACTGAGCAAATTGTAATATTTAAGAGCTGTCCCTAGGAAGGAAAGAATAGGTCTCCTCAACCTGAGGTTCCAACTGTGTGCTCCCTACTCTTTGCCCAAGTTAGCTCTGGGCTCCTTCTCCAGAACCTACTGGCATCGAAAGTTTCTTCTTCATATTTAACTTCCACCTCATGCCAAGTGCATGGAACTTTTATCCAGAAAGGTAAAGATAAGTTGAGAAAGAAGCTCCTCCTAGTCCATCAATGTTACATACATACACCTTCATTTTTTTGCTTTAATATTTTATTTAAATTCCATTTGCCAACATATAATACACCTTCATTTTAAAACCTTAAACAACCAGCCAAAAATGTAGTTCTTTTGTTCTACTATAATGATCCTTATGAGGCATTTCTTGATATTTACAGGTTAAGTTAATATCCCTGTCTTCCTACTGTATAATCAAATGGCAAGGGCATCTACCTTTAAGGGTGGGTTAGTTCAAGCAAAGTGCGTGTGGCCAGCTATCCTGTTTCCACTTATGTTTCAGACTTTTCCATTTAAGGCTGCTGAGTCTCCCTGAAATACAGATGAATGTAACACATGTAGTTTTTTTAGCCTCTTTATGAGCTCACATGCTGATGGACTTATATTCATAAGTGCTTCTGATAATTAGATTGACTATTCTTAATCACCTGGATCTTCCGATAGTGGCTGAGTTGCCATACTCTCAGAAATGATTCTAGGTTACTGCAATCTCCTTAATTATAGGGCAATAAAGCCAGTAAGGCTGGGGATATATTATTTTCAATAAATAAGAGGACAATTTGCTAACATTACTCAACCATATGTGCAAGTGGCAGAAATAAATGCAGTGGACTTACTTTGAATGCAGAGTTTCTTTAGAATCACTAATCCATAGTCTATCAGTCTGCTAGGGCTGTCATAAAATACCACAGATTGGGTAGCTTAAACGATAGACAGGTATTTCTTACAGCTCTGAGGGAGCTAAAAAATGCAAGATCAAGGTGCCAATGGGGCTGTTTTCTCCTGAGGCCTTTCTCCTTGATGTGCAGATAGCCACCCTCTCACTGTCTTCACGCAGGCTTTTCTCTATGCATGCACATCCCTGGGTCTCCTCTTTTTATAAGGACACCAGTCCAATTGGATTAGGGCCCCATCCTCATGCCCTCATTTCACCCTAATTACCTAAAAGGCCCTATTTCCAAAAACAGTTACACTGGGCCTTAGGGCTTCAGTATATGAATTTGGGAGGGGGGCTCAGTTCAGTTCATATAGCAAATAGCACAAACCGATGACTCTATATGGTAAGTAAAGCCTAAAATCTAAATAACAGATGTTCTTTCTAATATACAACATAAGAACAAAAGTGTTTGGGATCCCTGGGTGGCACAGCGATTTGGCCCCTGCCTTTGGCCCAGGGCGCGATCCTGGAGACCCGGGATCGAATCCCACGTCGGGCTCCTGGTGCATGGAGCCTGCTTCTCCCTCTGCCTGTGTCTCTGCCTCTCTCTCTCTCTCTCTCTCTCTCTCTGTGTGTGACTATCATAAATTAAAAAAAAAAAAGAACAAAAGTGTTTAATTTTGTTTTTTCCAGTTAAAAACTAACAATTTGAGTTGCACCTCTTCTCCCAATATAGGAGCTGGCTCAGCACCTGGCTAAATGCAGCTGTGATCCACGCCTTGGAAAGAACAGGTCAGAGAGGAGTCTGCTGGGGATGTGGACGTGCCTGAAGATGCTTCACAACAAGGTAAGTGACCCCATATTTGCCCAAATCACTATCACGAGCCTCCACCCACTTAGCAGTAAAGTTCTCCCCTCTGACAAACAGAAACCCTTGATCATTTTCCCTGAACACCACCACGTTCATGCATAAAGCTCACATTTGCTCCAACACTCTTATTTGTCATGAGTCCTATTTCTCAACCATGTTTGGCAGTCAGGAGTCCCCTCAGTTATATTTCACCCATTATAAACAACAAAGCGCGTAAGCAATCAGCACAGATAGAAGTGAAAGACTCCCTCTGGGAGGGGGGAAAAAAAACCTCTTGGTAAATAATATTGTTGAATTTAAAACAATAGGATTCCTTGTCTGGCAGAATTGAACATCAAGTAGATCTAGAAAAATCATTATTAGATCTTTAAGAAGTATAAATAAATCTAAAATGAAAAAGTTATTTTTTCTTTTTTTTCTTTTTTTTTTTTTAATTGCTGGCATCCCTTTTTTTCTGAAGAGTCCTGGTCCACTGCAGCCACAAAAAATTAAATACAGCAACTGACAATTTCTTAATGTTAATGCAACTACCTAAGAAGCAGTATTTATTCAGTAAAGCCATTAACACAGCACCTATAATTCTCTCATTAACACACCTATAATTCCTGAATATATGCCTTTTATAAAATTTGTGAACTTCTTTCTGTATCCTTTTTTAAAAATGGTTTCATTAGAACCTAAGACACACACACACACACACACACACAAATTGGAGAAGATACTGAGGGCAAAGATTCTGTGAGTCTATATTTATATAAAAAGCACATTAATTTACAACTTAAGTATACAATCAATTGCTTGGCTTTCTAGCAAATTTAATATCTACCATGAATTTTAACCCTAAGGCTAGCCAAACTCACCTTTCAAAATTAGGTACTTGGAATTTATTTCCTTTGTGGATAAAGAACAAAGAAAAGCACAGTCAAAGGCATTTTTTGTTGTTGTTAATCAGTTGTATTTTTATACATTACCTGTTGTAATATAATTATGATATTCAGCCTTGCAGTTTAATCAATTGAAAGAAATTACTTCTTGGCTATAAAAGGTGATGAAATGCAGAAGAAAATATTCTAGGTTATAGAAAGAGAAAAATACGTACCCACAAGAGACTTGAAATGAATATAGTATCATTCTATGATATTGATTTTTAAAAATGGGAGAAAAAAAAGACTGATCCTTAGACATTGGTCCAGAATGACTTTTTGTGTCCAAGCACAAGAGAAAAATTCTCTCCCATGTCCACACACACACACACACACACACACACACACACACAAAGTGACAATCTGACCACAGTAAACTCTATGTAGAACTTTAGTTTATGTGCCAGCTTACCTTTGTATACAGAACGAGACAAATTACAAACCCTCAACATGGCAGATTCTCAAAGACATTTTGCTCTTAACCCATCTCCCCAACCCTCAAATCAGACCACACGGAAGGGTGTGCCACTGCTCCCATGAGGAGAGAAATTGAAGACACTCAGAATTTAAAGAATCATAAGAATTAGAACTTAAAGACAGGAAAAAGTGAGGCATTCAGGAATAAGAGGAATGAGATCAATGTCTTCCCCAGATTCCCAGATGGGGCCTGTTTCCCTCTATTCATTTCTGATGTTTACAAAAAAACAAAGAGTAAAGAAGAAAATAGCAAAATTCCGTATCAGGAGTGAAAAAACTCTTCCTCCTGCTATTACACTGAAGGCCCCCTGATCAAATTAAAAATATAGTTCATATCAAGAAAATGAGTGATTTACTGGAAATATTCCACCTATGGAGACATGCATTTAAAATTTAGAAGCCAAAAACAAACAAATTATCCTAGAATTTATTGAGAGGTTACCACCTAGCAAGAACTTGTGAAGCACTTTATATGCATTTCCTTGCTTACTACCCTTCACAATGGTACCTGGTGATGGGCTTTTGTTACTATCTCCCTATTGCCACAGAGAAACTGAGGCTGAGAGAGGCTGAGTATTTGGGCAGGCGGGAAACAGGATAGCACCAAACACAGACTCTGGGAGCTAGATTTTCATTTATTCTATCCT
This sequence comes from Nyctereutes procyonoides, assembly GCF_905146905.1. NCBI lineage: Eukaryota > Metazoa > Chordata > Mammalia > Carnivora > Canidae > Nyctereutes > Nyctereutes procyonoides. The sequence goes on along the minus strand of NW_026575133.1, from coordinate 45,650,748 downwards.
GTTACCTTGTTACTACATCCATCACCACTAACAAACCGCCATGACTACGTGACTCCATGACTAGTGATCATAGTTTTCCTTTCTTTCTGAAAGGTCTTATTTTGATCTCTCATTTTCTTGAGGTTAGGAAGATGCAAGCACCTAGTCTAAGGCTGGACCACCAATTCCTTAAAGCCAAGGCATATAACTTAAATTTCTCTGCTTTCCAAACCATACCTAACTAAGAAGTTTTCAGGTGGTGGGGCTTTGATTTGGTTTGATTTGATTTGATTTCATACACCATGTGGCTTGAGGGTATGAGATGACTTAAATCTTTCCATTTATAACCTGGCAAGATGACAATGGGCTTGCAAATAAAGTTAATAGCTGATGTCCAAACCAGAAGCGCACCCTTCACAGTCCCAGAAGGTATGAATGCTTTACTATCCAGACATGCTGGCAAGAGTAGATAACACTAAAACATGTACAGTGTCAAGTCATAAAATAAAATATGTGATACATGGATTCAGGTGTGCAGAGCAACACATTTTCAGGGTTTGGGATGGAATCCCTGAGATAAGTGTGCTCTGAAATCCCCTAGGAATCTTTGAAGACTACCTATGACATTTAAAACTTCCATATAGCTATAAGCAGGAGCCCTGACCTCCCATGCAGTGCTACGAAGAATTCCTCCGATGGGGCATTAACTAAAGTGGCTGAGGACAGGCCTGGGGGACACTGGCAATGGTATGAGGAGGTGGGGCACAGAGGAAGGGCTCAGGAGAAGAAGTCATCTCTTGGTGATGGATAACAGAAGTGTGGGCCCGGGATGACATCAAGGTGGACACACCTTAGCCTTCTTTTCCTTAATAAGAGACCCATTTTTCTTCAAGTTAATTTTAGCTCCTCCCTTCTCTGGAAGCTTCCTCCTCTTTTCTTTTAGCTATCCTATTAGTCACAGTGATTCATGTCATCTACTTATGAATTAAGGATTCTTGTCATATGTGTATTTTAATTGGTACATTTCACAAGGCCTATCCCATAGAATCATAATGCTGGCAAAGATACAAAGTAGATCATTTGGGTTCTCTGTCTCTCTCACACACACACACCAGTATGCACGTGAGAGTGCATTTGCATGCATGTATGTGTGAGCATGCAGGGTGGGTAAGGTTGGGTACCCTTCTGCTGAGGCAATCCCAATTTAATACCACAGATTGGGGAACTTAACCAACAGATATTTATTTCTCAAAGCTCTGGAGGCTGGAAGTCTAAGATCAAGGTGTTAGCAGGCTTGGTTTTTGCTGTGAGCTCTCTTCCCGATGGGTAGATAGGAGAATAGGTACCTGAGTTAAGATCCACTTGATTCCAAAAATATTGACACTGTGCTCTAATAGAGATGGAAAACAACAAAGACTGGAAGAAGAGACACAGACACTCACAATGGCTTTCTTTGGATAATGATACTATGGGAATTATATTCTTTTTTTCCCCTATTTCTCTGTATGTTTCAGACTTTTTATAATGTATCTTAATAAGAAAGAGTGACTTTTAAAAGTCAACAAATAGGAATTCCAGTACTATCCCCCAACGTTAGAATTAAGGGTAAGATTGTCCAGTCAACCCCTCCTGAGAGCCCTGAGATATGACAACTCCTACATACACAAATAGAATCAAACCCATCCTGGGAAAACAGGAAATGAAATGCAAAGACATTACATAAACCAGTGGCTTCCTTCCTCTGTCACCCACCCCACCCCATAGTCCATAACCCTCCCTGGATCTCTACCTTGGTTCCTCCCTCTTCAATTTCTTTTCTGAACAACTCAACAAAAAGGAAGAGAAGGGGGACATCATGGTAACAATGGTTGCCCTTCACTAGATGGGCGTAGTTCACATGGTTCATGTCTCTATCCAGACAAATGACAGTATTTCAAGGAACTGTTTTGTCTTTCCAACATTCCATTTTTCTCACCTGCCTTATACACAATTCCTTAGGATGTCATATTTCTGCTTTTTGGTAAACAACAATTAACAAATGCCCATTCTGTGTTCCTTACTGCATCACAGCAGAGATGTCTGAGAAGGACTTCAAGGTCAGTATTTGAGAATCAGCCTTCTTAAAATCTAAAAAGGAATTTGGAGCCTCAGATTCAGACCTCTAACACCAACCAAATCCCACCCAACCTGCAAGAAAAGTTTCTTCACTCTTTTGAGGGAGGTAGGGAACTATGACTTTGCACAAACATCCCTAACAGAGACATGTGGCAGACTCTCCAGAAATGAGTTTTCATGGGTCCCAGGGCTCTCTCTTGAGGAGAGTTGCCTAGTTTCCATCTTTCAGGGGCCTGCCTGGATGCTCAGGGGCATTCATTCTCACAGGGCACACATTTTACTCAGGTGTGACCAGCCTTCAAGTGGTACATGATGGTTGTTTCTTAAAGTCAACAATTACATTAATAAACCACTGACTTTAATAGTAGTCAAAATGCATTGAATCTAAACAGCAAAATTTGGGCACAGCCATATGGCCTGCTGAAGAAATAACTTCCTTGGAAACATACCTTTCTCTTGTTTTTGCCATTTTCTTTTTGTTTTTCTTCTCTCTTTTAATCAGGAGCATCATCAACTAAATTCCTTGTATTTTCACATTGTTCTGCAGGCTTATCCTGTTACTTTGGAAGAGGGTAAATAATTGATTTGATCCATTACCTCTAATTCCTATTGTTCAATTAGATATGGTGTGATTGGATTACATATAAACACTGGACAGATTCTATTTTATTTTATACAGATTCTCAAGTAACTCAACCATAGCATTCTTCGAAAGAATTCGAATGATCAATTTAGAATTTCAATGAAAAATGATTTAGGAGAGAATAGATGAACTCACTAGAACAAGGTCCTTGACGGCATAGAAGTGACCTTTGGAATATTTCTAGTGTTTGTCACAAAATAGCACCTACTGGCAGCAGCTAAGCAACCTGTCCCTTTGTAGATTCTCAAAATCAAAGATTTTCATTCTCACTCCCTTCTATTATGGAAGTAGCTATTATTAATAGATTAAAAGGGTGGTTTTTGTGGTAAGTAAAGATCATCCAGAAAAAAATGTGTTTCTGTGGGCACCAGTAACAACAGGAGTGCTAACCTGATTTACAGACCCAGGTGAAAGCCTAGTCAATCCACTTGCTTGATGAGCTGTTATCCAAAATACACTTGGTGGGTGGAGTTTGGGGCTGCAAGTCCCGACTGCACAGCAGCTTCTTGCAGTTCAGTTTCTCCTCTTCTGTGATTACTGCTTGGTTGCTTTTTGGCATGAGAGGTAGTTTCAGTGGAAAATTTGAGTAATTGCTTTAGTCAGAGCAGTGGGGAATCAAGGACTACAATTCTGATGTAGGTATAGAAGTTTGGTATAAATGCAAGCAAAGGTTACCCTCTGAAATGCAAATAAGGAAAATAGGAATAAATAAATAATCTAAATGTACACTAATTAATAAATGATGATGTCACCATTTGATGGGATTACATGTTCATTTGAAATCATGTTTTGTAATCCTCGGTGACACTAAAAATAGTAAGGCATAATAGGAACTAAAGAGACAGGATTCAAAATAATACATAATGATGATCCAAAGTTTAAAGAAAGAAAGTGTGTGTGTGTGTGTGTGTGTGTGTGTGTATGTACATGCGCACTCATGTAGGTAGGTAGGTGCATAAAACATACCAAATAGGAGACATACCAAAATATTAGAAGATACCTCTTTTGGGCGTCTTTTTTTTTTTTTTTCTTTTGGGCATCTTTACCAAAAAGGCTAAAGCTGTCTTTTTCCGATTTTCTAGAATGAACATGTATTACTTTTTATAGTAAGAAAAGAACATCCTAACTATCTTTAGGGGAACAACAACAACAACAAAAAAAAAAAAACAGTGTGGAATAAATCTTTCCTGGATTGTCCCACTGACAGTCTCCTTCCCAGAGATTTCTCAAGGCAGTCCTTATTCTATGGTATCCTCCGTGAAGACTACATGTTTTCTTTCCAAAACACAAACCTAGCTTTATCATTGTCTTCTTTAAAACTTTCAGTGATATCTCATTTCCTAAACAGTCCAGGCTCCTCTGCCTGTATCTATGAAGCACTTCTGACCTCCAGTCAACTTCCATTTCTGCCACTAGCCCATTCCTATTATGGACCCCACACACACACACACACACACACACACACACTAGCCAATGGGTCCCTTACTGTGAACTTTCACAAAGAGTTACCTCCTCATTTGACTTCCTCTGCCCAAATAGCCTGCCCCAATGTGCTACCTATTACTCTTACTCATCTTTCCATAATTATATTATTTAAACATTCCAGGGCCTCAGTGTGTACAATAGATATTATAATGACAATATAGAATGTTGAAAAGACTAAATGTGTCGATACACATTAGAAATAATCTCTGGCGGGGCATCTGGCTGGCTCAGTCAGGAGATGCGACTCTTGATCTTGGGGTCCTGGGTTTGAGCCCCACGTTGGGGGTAGAGTTTACTTTAAAAATAAATAACTGAAAGAGTCCCTGGCATGTAGCAATTGCTTTATAAATGTTACTTATCAGGGTGTGAAATGTCCTGCTATCACCCCTGCAGCTTCCCAAAAACCTTGCCAGTATGCCCACTCCCCACAAACACAATTTGATTTTAGCCTTCCCTGCACTATATTAGAGTGATTTATTTCTGTGCCTGGTCTTCTCTGCAAGACAGTGACCACACCCAGGTCAGAAACTAAGCCGTATTGGTCTTCATTGCCCCTGCACCTGGCCCATAATTGATACTTGGCAACACTTATCAAACTGAAGGAATGGAAATCCACTGAACAAATTCAAATATTCTGACTCAAGAAACCAAATAAAATAAGGCATTTTTAAATCATCGGTTGGGATTAAGGTAGTATGAAATAACTGTGTTAATTTTCTTGAATGTGATAATAGGATTAGGATTCTGGTTTTTTAAAGTCTTTATCTTTACAAAAATAAAAAATGAAACAAGAGGCTAGATGTAGATGGGACAAAACTGGCAAAATGTTGATTATTAGGGAAGGTGAATGAGGTCATTATACTGCACTCTCGGCTTTTGTGGATGCTTGACAATTTCCATAAAAGTTCGCCAACAATGCTGACAACAAATTAACCAAAAAGTTTTCATAACACGGTGAATGAAACCTCAAAATGTTGGTGATTATTTTCACAAATGATAATCAATGTAAAAATTCATTCAGTAAACACATGAGTACCCACCCTGGGTAAGGAAGGCCCTCTCCTCCTTAGCTGAGCTATGAAAGCCCACCTGACTTGGAATTAGCAGCGCAGTCATCAGAAACCAGTTTCAGCTGTGAAATGGAGATGAGAGAACCCACCTTTCAGGAAAACTAAAAATAATTAATGACAATGAGCACCCTGCTAATATAAATGCAAATGTCTGCTTAATTTACATGCAAATGGTCTTTTTAAAAAAAATCTATCAATAGCAGACAATCAATAGTGGTGGTGAAGGGAAACTGATTTCCAAAGCTTTTTTTAGTGTTAAAAAATTGAAGTTTGGTGTCAATGGTTATTCACATCACCACCTTCCTACCCCCACCACCCCGCACCACTCCATCCCCGCCCCTACCGCTGCCAAGACCTGAGCCAAGGCTTAGGAATCAGAATCTCCCAAGTAGATGCTGATTCAGTCTGTGACCTCAGGCAATGCACCTGTGTCCTTGTTTCCCCAGAAAAGGCTTCCAGGGGAAGGATCCTACAATCGCCCTTTAGGCCTTCATTTGGTAATTATTCCAAAATTCTTATATTCCCCTGATTTTCTAGGCCATTTTCTTTGTCCCAGGGAAATAGACAATAGCCAAGAGCTGTGCCCCAACAGAGCCCTTTGTGTGGATTCTTCAGTTTGTGTTGCTTTATATAAACAAAAAGGGTCAGGTCAGGATACATTCTGGCTGTGACCATTACAACTATGAAGCATTAACTTCATGGTGTGTTTATGATAGGCAATGCCGTTATTGCACAAGGAGTACAAAGTGGCTTTATAGCTTCACTTGTGCTAAGTATTGCAAAGTGCTAGGCACCCCATAACACCAGCAAAAGCCAGAGCCCGGTTCTGAAGTACTCTTCTCCTGAAAGAAACCTTAGAGCTGCAATACTAAGAACCTCTCTTGAAGAAAAGGCAGAAAGTGGCTTTGTTGGTGGTGAGAACTAATACTGACTTCTAATTGAAGGGAAAAAAATTAAATATACAGATACATAAATTGATTCATAATTAGACTCCCAAATTCATCGTTGGAAATGAAGACAATTTTCTGTAGTGACAGTGATTGAGTACGAAAAGGCCAATTCAAGGAACACAAGGAAGTTTCTTTTTGGAACCACATCCTGTGTAATGGATTTGAGCTGTACCAAAAGGGAGAACACGTTTGCAGTTGATGGCTTAAAAACCAGCAAAGCACCTGAAAGAAATAAGTCATGTGCCATAGCTGCCGAAGATGAGGCCCAGCTTAGGTTCCAGTTTGGAAGGGATACTCCAGTTCGTCTGCCTTAAAATAGAGGCTGTAGGGCGCCCAACAAAAATCCACCCTGAGAACCCAACCAAGAAGTTACTTACTCCTAAGAGGTGGATCCTTCAGAGAGGCTGAAATGTGATACAGGGAGGGAGCGGCCCCGGGACCACGGGAAGTGGCTGCCATCTGTGCCAGCATGGACTGGAGAGAGAAAAACCAATAGTGCAATCCGATGTGACTCTCCCCATCCCAACCCCGACCCCCCTCCCCACCACACACACACTCCAGTCCCATCCAGTCAACCTCAGGGAAGCAGATGCTCTAAACTGCAGTGTGTGAGCTGCTTGTCAGATGGGCAATTTTGGATGACTTAGGAATTGCAGTGCAAGGATGAGGTGAGGCAAGGTGCCAAAGGTGCAATTTTTAAGCAGGCACCTGCTCTCAGGGCCAGAGTAGATGCCTCCTTAAATCCTGTGCCTGGAGCCCTCTGGTGCCTCACCGAGTCCCAACCCCGGTGCTGCAGGGCCGCTGTGTGGATGATCCTCTCAGATGCTTCTGGAAGGCTAAGTGTTCAGAAGGATAATATATTCAGTGGACTTACCCCAGTGCTCTGTGGGACAGACATACTGCCAGGGCTGAGGATGGCCGGCTCTCCCTCAGAAGCACTGCAGAGCCTCCCACTAAACACCCAGCCTCAGCCTCCTAAAATATGACTCTCAGAGGGGCACCTGGGTGGCTCAGTGGTTGAACTTCTGCCTTTGGCTCAGGTCGTGATCCCAGGGTCCTGGGATCGAGTCCCGCATTGGGCTTGGGGACTGCTTCTCCCTCTGCTTATGTCTCTGCTTCTCTTGGTCACATGAATAAATGAATAGAATCTTTAAAAAGTATATGATTCTCAGGTCAGAGACTGTCAGAAGAGCTTAGACCCACCCCCCACCCCAGCCCTTCTCCAGATGGGGTCTCTGGGAGAGCCTGAGACGTGCAGTGTCTTAGTTCCTACCAAGGCAGGACATTACATAAAGCCCTGATGGAACATGAAGCTAATCATTCAGCTCTCAGCCTGCATCCAGCATTCCTGACAGCGCACTGAAGCACCACTCTACCTCCACTAAGTCCCTTAGCATCCCCATCTGAGGTCATTCTAGTTCTCGATCCCAGCTGCACATTGGAACCACCTAGGCCACATCTCCACCAATTAAATCAGATTATCAGGGAGAGGAGCCAAGGCAACAGTAATTTGAAAGCTCCCCAGGTGATTCCAGAATGCAGCCAAAATTGAGAACAACTGGTCAGTGTGACGAAGACTACACCAATCACTATGGATCCCTAATGGGCCAGCCCCTGCCCAGAACACCCAGGGATTTCAATGAGGCCTTAGGGCCTCACACTCATTATGAGACTTAATTGCATTAGATTACTCACCACTCCCACGTGAGCACACACACAGCTTGGGGTGATGAATGGACAAAATAGACCATTGTTGTGGCTAAAAAAATGGGTGCATTATGACCAGTCAGACCTGGACCGAAGCCACCGTCTCTGGTCCTTCCTATCTAGGGTCACCAACTGTCCCAGGATGCCTAGGATGGGCTCAGCCTTAGTGCTGGAGGTTCCCTGGGCCTGCCAACTCCCAGACTCAGACAAACCTGAGTGGGTGGTCATCCTCTGATCTACTCTCCACCTTCTCTGGCCTATGCCCAAGAGCCTGAGCTGTACAAAAAGCATCAAGGGCTCCCTTCTCTCTGGCTTCCACTTGGGTTTAGCCAATGGAAGGTGCTTGCATAAGATTAAAGAATGTGAGAAGGATGGGGTGATGGTTTTTGGTCTCTGAATCATGGCTCATTTTAAACAACTCAGCTACTTTCAGACAGTCCTCTTCATTAGCTGCGCTCTCCAGGGCCTGGGACCCACTTCTTCCTCTTGCCTTTTAGGCTTAGGGGGTAGCAAGAGTGCCTTCCTCTTCTCAGCTCCAATGTCTTGCATCATCTCTTGTTTGTTTCTCTAAATCTGCCTCCTAACTATGTAAGCATTACCATTATTAAATTGTCCTCGCATTACCCAGTTTGAGGGTGCCATCTGTTTCCTTTTGGGACTGGGATGGACTCACTCTGTATTCAGGAGGGGCAGGGCCCTGTGCTTTGGAACCCCACTGGAGCATATGGGGTGGAGGAGGGGCAGTTCCCAAAGGGAAAGGAGATGCTCTTTCTGGGGCAACGGTGAAGGGATGCGGAGAACACAACATCCACTGCAGACAGCGAAGGGCAGTGGGGAAAAACTAGGCCGGTGCCCCTCAGGGTATCATCGTAGGACTGGGGCTGGTACCTGAACTGGTGTTGCTGGCTAGTGATGAGGGAAAAAGGAAAAGAGAGAGGATGTATTTAGAAACTCTTCCAACCAATTCCACATTGTTGCAAAATGTAATTCTGTTCCTAAATAATCAGTCCAGTTGGGCAGATTAGAAACTGAGACCTATAAAAATAGTTCCTCTGCGACAGATGTGTCAAGAAGCCCTGGTCTATAAGAGGTTGTGTAGGATGTTGTAGGCAAATTTCCACAACCTCTTCATTGAAAAACTGACTTAAAAGCACAGATTTTCAGATAACATAGACAAAAATAAGTGCGTACTGTGGACTTAATTACATGCCAGCTGCTGTTTTAAACTCTCTCCATGGGTTTCCTCATTCGATCTTTGCCAGCAGCCTATGAGGCAGGTGCAGTGTTAATCCCCATCGTGAGGCTGGGGAAACTGAGTCCCAAGGAATAAGGAATTGGTCAGGGCCAGGGCTAGTGCAGAACAGCACAGAGAGTCACATCAGTATTCAATTCTGGCTTCCAGAGCCTCTGTATTGCGTCTCCTTACCAAGATCTTAATTTGTGTTTTCCACAACATTGACACAGTCAAAATAGGTCTCTTCTCTCCTCCTCATTTTGAGCTGCATTAAAAGGGACCCTTAAGTTTCTCTTTTACTTTTAACTGAATCTGTTGCAGTTTTTCTTCAAACGCTTCCAGAGCACCTAGTGATACAATTTTAAACACCCCGGCACCATCTATATAGACGGGAATATATCTTGTTCTGATAAAAATTACTTAGAGCTTAATGGTGTAACAGCCAGAGCACTCACTTGGCTTCCCATATATTCAGCGGGAATTTCAATGCAGTGTCAGAATTAAGTGTCTCTTTACGCTGCCTCTAGGTATGTGCTATAAATTGGACACTTACCAATAAGCTATAAACGTCTATCCCATTCAGGGACGTGATGGAAAATAAGACCAAAGTTGCTGCAGAAACAAAGACAAGACCTAGACGTCAACCCAAGTTTCAGCTTCTGTTGACATGTGTGTTTAGGCCACTTCTGCCTTTATCTTCTAAGAGGGTAGCATGTGAGAGGGAAGCGTCTCTGCCACTGTCCAAGAGCAGACAGGGGAGGGCAACCCGGGTGGCTCAGCGGTTTAATGTCACCTTCAGCCCAGGATGTGATCCTGGAAACCTGGGATCAAGTCCCACATCGGGCTCCCTGCATGGAGCCTGCTTCTCCCTCTGCCTGTGTCTCTGCCTCTCTCTCTCTCTCTCTCTGTGTGTGTGTGTGTGTGTGTGTGTGTGTGTGTGTCTCATGAATCAATCAATCAATCAATCAATCTTTAAGAGCAGACAGGAGAACACAAAAGAATGAACTGTGACTTTTCAGACCAAGGTATAAACACCACCACTTCAATGCACTCCAATGATTTTCTCTCTTTTTTTTTTAAGATTTTATTTTGAGAGAGAGAGAGAGAAAGACAGAGAGCAGAGGGAGAGATCCTCAAGTAGACTTCCCACCAAGTGGGGAGCCCAACATGGGGCTCCATCCCATGACCTGAGCCAAAACCAAGAGTCAGACACTCAACCAAGTGAGCCACCAAGGCACCCCTCCAATGATTTTCTGATACATACCTCAGGTAACACCACCACCCTCCATCACCTGCCTACATACTCATACCTTATGGGACTTAGATATTCCATGTGCAGTGTCTTTATTTTTTTTTAAAGATTTTATTTATTTATTCATGATGAGAGAGAGAGAGAGGCAGAGACACAGGCAGAGGGAGAAGCAGGCTCCGTGCGAGGAGCCCGACGCGGGACTCGATCCCGGGACTCCAGGATCGCGCCCTGGGCCAAAGGCAGGTGCCAAACCGCTGAGCCACCCAGGGATCCCCTGTGCAGTGTCTTTAATGAAGAGGTTGACTTGCCCAAGGTCTCATGATGTGTAACTGCAACTCTAACTAAGTCTTTATTACCCTTGTGCTTTCCAAACAAATGTTCTGGCTTTATTCATCTACAATCTATTTCGCTTGCCACACATCACTGTTAACTGTTAAGTTGGTTGCAGTATGGAACCTGGAGAGATTCTCCTTCACCACGCTACCATTTTCACTGTCTTAGGCTCTCCTTTCACATTTGTTGAATGACATGAAGAGGGGGTGGATGAGCAGCAGTTAAGTGCAGCCTCTGAAGCCATGCTGTCTAGCTCGAATCAGAGTTTTATCATTCCCAGTCACAAAAACTTGGGCATGTTCCTTAGCTCCTCTGTCCACCAGCAGCCTTGCCTATACAATGAAAATGAGAAAATAAAACCTGCCTTAAAGGCTGTGGTGAGGACTGATTATTAGACCTAACAGTCTTCGAATGGTGCCTGCACACAGTAAGTGCAACATAAACGTTAGCTGGTCTAGAGCATCACTAAGATCCCTTCCAGCAGGAGATATCTGGACTTTTCTGCAATTAAAGCACCAAGTTAGTGTCTTAGAAAGACAACGATATAAAATGTTTTGGTATGATGTTTCCTTTAGAGTTGGGGTCTGAGACAAGGAAGTGAGGTGACCATATTCCATATTGAAGAAACCAGTTCCTTTTGACGGTAGAAGTGACACTATTAGTAATTTCTACGGAATTGTAGGTGTGATCTTGGACTGTCTGAGATAAACCAGTGTGTGTTGTTTGTTCTCTGTGTGAGGCAATCCAGGACTCCCACCTGCTCCATAGGTAGGTCCTACATTGTCCTCAAACTGAGTCTGAATTTCCCAGCACTTGACATTCCCAATATCATAGTCACCCCTAAATTAGAAAAAAAAGACAAATATTTTTTTAGAAGTTACACACTTTCTGCCTTATTAATCCCACTCCTGTTCTAAATAAGATTCCCTACATTCATAAAGCCACATGAATCTTGACCTGAGCCTCACGCCTTACACCAAAATGAACTCAAGATGGATCACAGACTACAAGCACAACATAAAGCTACAAAACTTTTGGAAAAAAAAGAAATAGGAGAAAGCCTTCTAGACACAGGATTAGGTGAAGAGTTCTTTGACTTGACACCAAAAGCATGACACATAAAAAGAAAAATGATAAATTGGATGTCATCCAAATTAAAAGCTTTTGGTCTGTGAAAGAGCCTGTTAACAGAATAAATAACAAATCACAGCCCGGGAGAAATGTTTGCAAATTACATCTCCAATAAATGAATTGTAGAATATATAAAGAACCCTAGAACTCAGCATTATCCATCTATGGATAAATGAATAAACAAAATGCAGTTCATATACACAGTGCAATATCATCCTATATTTTTTTTTTTTAAAAAAGGAAACTATGACACATGCTAACTAATACCCGGGTGAACCTTGAGGGTATTAGGCTAAGTGAATTAAGCCAGTCACAAAAAGATAAATACTATATGATGCCATTTATGTAAGATCCCTAGAGTGGTCAAGGTCATAGAGACAGAAAGTGGGAATCCTGATCCCCAGGGACTGAGGGAAGGGGAAATGTGGAGTTGTTGTTTAATGAGGACAGAATGCCAGTTCTGCAGGCAAAAAAAATTCTGGAGATTGGTTGTACAGCATTGTGAATGTATTCAACTACTGAGCTGTACACTTAGAAATGGTGAAGATGGGGCTGGCACCTGGGTGGCTCCATCGGTTGGATCCAACTCTTGGTTCAGCTCAGGTAGCAATCTTGGGGGTCGTGGGATTGAGCACTCAGCTGGGAGTCGGCTTGGGGGTCCTCTCTCTCTCAAATAAATAAATAAATCTTAAAAAAATAGTTTCAGTGGAACAATAAGCTAGGTCTGAGACTATCACAGACAAGCCTTTAAGAATGAATAAAATAAAAAATAATGCTAATAGCAAATAACAGATGCTAAGGAGGATGTGGAGAAACTGGATCTCTCCTGCATTGCCAGTGGGCGTGTAAAACGGTACGGCCACTCTGGAAAATAGCTTGGCAGTTTATTTTATAGCTAAAAATAAATTTATCATCAGGCCCAGCAATTGCACTCTTGGGCATTAGTCCTAGAGACATGAAAACGTGTTTTCATGAACGGAATTATTAAATATGATGCCACCAACACAGTGGAATATTAATCACTCATTAAAAAGGACTATTACAGCAATCAGGTATAAATAGACTTAAAATGATTCTGAATTAATGTCATGTTAAAAAAAAAAAAAAAAAAGCAGTACTCAAGACTCCAGACTAGGATAAAGACTTGCAGGGAATAAGTAGAAAGAAAGGAACCTAGTGTGTTGAGGTGATGGGATGGGTGAGGGTGCTCATTTCCATTCTTTTTCTTTCTTTCTTCCTTTTGTTTTTTGAACATTTTTGCTGTTATTTTTATATCTTACATTTTAAAACCACGAAACCCAATCTGGAAAATCATTAACAGAATACCACCAATCACAAGGAAACTCTTCCTGGGAGTGGTGGGGGGCTTGCCTGGAGGGCCCCTGCTGCTCTGGTCTCTCCCACTGAGAGCACTTCACCAGAATGATCTTTATCAGATTAGCTGGAGTTGGTGCCAAGAGCCCGAGGATTAGGACACAGAAAAGTATCAAGGGAAGCAGAAGGAAGCCAGAAACAACACAACTGCCCATGTTGCATGATCAGTTGAGTAGATACAGATAGGGACCTTTAAGGAAAGGGAGTAAAGAGATGAATAGGATGAGAAGCTCAGAGTTCAACCAGGAAGGGCAAGGAAATCCATGTGGTCAGGTGGCACCCTAGATGGGCAGTAGGGTGGAGAAGGAATCTGAAGGCCTGAGCTTAGGTAGGAGACCCTAGGATGCAGCTCCCGGAAGAGGACAAGGAAAAAAGAGGAAGGAAACCAAGAGAGATGACATGAGTGTAATAATCTCTATTTTCAGCAACATGAGATAATCATAGCAAATCTTCTGTTCAAGTTTCCAACAACATAAATCATTAGAAGAGATAATAATATCCTTTGTTAACACACTTCATTATTCTTTTAGTTATTTTGATTTCCATGTGCAGCCTGTAAGCCTGCAGGGGACCTTTTACAAACCAAACTGTTAATTACTCCTTCCAAATGGGAGAAGGTATGAAAGCACAAATTCAGAAACAAAGGGCATCACTTGAATGAGATGATCTGTCCAAACACACCACGGGCCACTACTTCTGCTCTGCCCCCATGACGGTGCCAGGTTTACTTGCCCCATGGTGGGGAAATTCTGTTTAAACCATCTAAGGAAGAATTGAATCTCTGTTTGCCCATTGCAAAGTTACTCTCTCTGAACTTCAGCTTCCTCACGTGGAGGTTTGAGGATGGAGTGGGCTGAGACACACACACCCAAAAGCACCCCCGTCATGTCCTATATAGACTAGGTGCTCAATAAAGGTTCGTCCCTTCCTCTTTTCCTTTCCTCAGTCTCCAACTTGCCCTGCCTACTCCCAGTTGTAACAGACCCTGCCCACTGCTCTCTGAACTCACCGTGTACGTATGGACAGCCTCCTACTGCAAGCACTTGAGACTCTATCTCAGGCTTGTTTTTTTTTTAATTTTTTGTTGGGGTTGGAGAGTGCTTTGTTTGTTTGGGGTGTGCTCTCTGCAGGCATGAGGCAGGTGAGAGGTGCTAGGGCTTGACACCCTGAGAACAGCTTTCAATCAATACAGATAAGAGCTGGGGAATAAATACTTGAGCTTCCTTACCTCCCCAAAAGGGCATGTCTGAGGTGTGTTCTGTATCGTCTCCAGCAAAAATGGGCTCCAGTTGCCATAGCAGTAATTCAGCATATCACCTACATTTTTTTTCCTCCTTCTCTGTCTCAACGCCTCATTCCCTTATTGGTTTCTCCTGGAGCCATCTCCCAAATAAACAACTTGTATTCAAATCCTAGTCTGAGTCAGCTTTTAGATGAACCCAGCCCAAGAGGCTAAACCACCCAACCAAGAGTATTATTAGACCGTCTTACTCCTGAATGGATGAGACATGCTCAAGATCTCACTTGAGATCCATCCAGTAGTGTTCATTCACTCACTCCAGCATCGCCACACTAAATCATTCTCTAGACCCTTGCAACACGGCTTTGGCTCCCACTCCTCTTTAGAAACTGTTTTCTCAACAGTTTCCAACAAGCTCTGAATTGCACAATCACAGCCCTGTGATCCTTGTCAATTTCCACAGACCTCAACACTAAAGTCAACCTTTTCCCGAAATCCTCTTCCCTTCATGTGTGGTGGCATTCATTCCCTCATTTTTCTCTTTCTGTCATTTCCTCTCAGAACTTTCCTGGGATCCCCTTTAAATGCCTTCCTTAAGTGTAGGCTTTCACAAGTTTCTGTATGCAGAATTTGTTTCGGATTTCACACTCTCCTCCTAGACAATCTCATTCACTTTGATATCTCAAAATATCTCTTTTCTACAGATGGCTCTCAAGCCTACATCTTTAACTTGGCCTTCTCGCTCCCCATGCAAAGTCCTGCTAAACCTCTCAACAGAGAAATTCTCCCATCACCTTAAACAACATGTTTCAAACTGAACTCCCTATCTCCCCTGATAAGCCTGCTCCTCATGCAGTGATCCCTGCCTGTAGTCTCCTTTCCATTATCATGAGTTCAGAGTTTCCACAATCTCTCATCAAGAATAATGTAATCGCTTCCTAACCAATGCTTTGTAGCAACTCACTACTCTATACTTCCTGTGCATAATCCCATAGCAAAAATCCCCTATGGTGGGTATTATCATTATCCCAATTTTACAGGAGAAGATAATTGAAGCTCAGAGGGGTTAAAGAAGCCTGTTCAATATCCCCCTGCCAATATGTACCCATTGCAACACAGACTAGAGAATCAGCTAGAAAAATATGGAAGATTTTTCTCCAGATGAATCCTCATCCCTGGGCTCATTCACTATACTAGATGACACTTGGGGTAGATTGTAAGGTCCCTCATCCATTTTATGCACCATAGAAGAATCAGCTTTCCCTTGCTGCAGTAAATGGAGTCTTAAAGACAGCAGCACATTAGTGGGAGCATGGACTCCAGGCATGAAATCTGGACACACTCTGGCAAGGGTTTAAATTCTAGTTTTGCTATTTACAAGCTCCATGACTTTAGGCAAATTAGTAATCTCTCTTAGCCTCCATTTGCCCATGTATAAAATGAGAATAGTAAAATCTACTTCAAAGAACTATAATAAGGATTAAATGAAATATTGAAAGAAAAGTATCTCATGTGTGCCTGGCATATTGCAGGTGCTCTTCTATGGTAATTATTGTAATTATTCTATAAAGCTCCTCTAAACCAAATGAGAAAACAGAAGTAAATGTGGTAAGGTCATGTGAAGACATGAGAAAGAAAATGACTTTTTTAAACACAGTTTTAGGACAAATGAAACATACAAAACAAGACCTCAAACCTGAACATTTGGCTCAGCAATCCCAAATGAAGGAATCATTTTCATGAGGGCAAAATGTACCAAAGCAATATTTTATTTGGCTTTACAACTATTTACAAATCATCACCATTGTCTCTGAAAATTAAGAAATATAGTCTTCATTTGGTTTGGATTCTACATGTCTTTGAAATTTTCACAAAAGTTTCTCTTCCCTTCCACTTACCAAAAGCCATTTCAGGTCACTCAAAAAGGACAGCAATAGATCACTAAGGCTTTGAGGCTGGTCTCAGAGCTCACTGACCCAAGTAGAAAGGGGCAAGATTCCATGGTACTGTCAGTAGAAGGGCCATGGTCACATGACAGTGAGTGGAGTGGACGCTACGGCTGCCTCAGTTGTATCAGCCAAAGCCCATCAATGACCAATCCACTTTCTGGATAGCATGCTGGTATGACAAGGGGCATCAAACTGGAAAAACATTGACACAGTAATTATAACGTTCTCTATGTGGTTTAAGGAAGAAGTCAGCAGAAGTATTCTGAAGGTGTGAGATTTTATTATGACAGAACATTGAGGTTGCGACCTCAGGGAAGCATGAGGAGGCCAGGACCCCAGTCAGCCATGGTGAAAGTGAGGGTGAGGAGCAAAAGGTAGTGAAAATGACTAACTAGGACATTGTCTTATGATGGAAAGGACATTTAAGGTTATAAGAAAGTTTGGAATATAAATCCATTACATGTATTCAGTGCCCCCACCTCAAAAAGTGTCTAAAGTTAAGGAGTTTAAAAAAGAGAAAAAAAAGAGAAAGAAAGAAAGAAAGAAAGAAAGAAAGAAAGAAAGAAAGAAAGAAAGAAAGAAAGAGTTTGACCTAAAATTTGATTGTTATGTTTCGGCAAATCTGGTAATAAAATGAATGCTTCCATTGGGTTTATTTTATCCTCTACTACAACACCTAGGTTTTCTTTCTTTGAAAATCCAGTAATCTATTCCTACAAGTTCAAACAGAGCCTCTGCCTTGAGGAGGGGTTGCTGAGCAGATGGGGAGGGACCTCCACATAATAAAATCCAGAGACTGGGGAAGTCAAGAGAAGATGGTAGCACTAACAGGGCACTTTCATCTTCAAAGCTCTTTCTAAGTGTTAATTAATTAACTCTTCCCACACCCATATAAGGCAATGAGAAGAGAACAAAGACACTGGAGACAGAACTTGGCAGGATGAGCAGAGAGGCGTAATGCCCACATATTGAAAATAAGACATGGGTTTTCCCAGTGCATAGCAAGAGCTCTTCTCCACTAACGCCCCCTCCCCCAAAAAATTCACAAGGAGGAGAAACTCTGGAGGAGAGAGATAACATAGTATTAGGAAGGAAACACTCCTTGTCTAAAAAATAGAGAAAAAGATAAATAAGCTTTGATCCAAATAATCCTCATCCCTGAGCTTATTAATAGCACATCTCTTAGTAAGTAAAAAGAATCTACTGCACCAGAAATCACCAGAAAACCAAGGAGAAAACAAGATTCAACAGGACAACAAAATCTGGATTGTGGGGCCCAGACATACTTATGATACTAAAACTGATTAATTCATTGCTGCCATAATTTGCTTGATTATTTGATTATTTAGTTATAAATATGTGAAAATTGATCATTTTTAAGAGCTTTTTTTTTTAATTCTAAAATTTCAGAACTTGATACTAAGGATGAAAAAATTATACAATATAATGTATTTACTAAGACCCTCTTTAAGAAATTAACTTTTACCATATATATGAATTGAAAGAGCATAGTCAATTCTCAGTAGGATGAGTTTCTATTATGGTTCAGAAGAATGTGAAAAAAAATCGGTAAATATTAGAGGTGCCTGAGTGGCTCCATTGGTCAAGCATCCAACTCTTGGTTTCCACTCAGGTCATGCATTCCAGCCCTGCATCAAGGTCTGTGTCAGGCTCTGCACTCAGTATGAAGTCTGCTTGAGATTCTCTCCCTCTGTTCTTCCCCCTGCTTGGTTCGTCATTCTCTCTCTGTCTCTCTCTCTCTCATAAATAAATAAATAAATAAATAAATAAATAAATAAATAAATAAATAAATAATAAAATCCTTTTAAAAAATAAATTAATATTAGGCAAGAATAACCATCTTCCCCCTTTTGATAATACCTTCAACCAAACTCAAGTCTTGGCTCTCTGCAGGAATGCTAAGGAGCAGTTATAAGACAAAGGGGAAGAAAAGGGGAATGTATTTTGGAAGAACTTTCTTTGCAAAAGGTGCTAGAGTAGGAGGCTCATTAATATCCAAGGAAATCCACACAACTTTTCAGGGCAGGTCATATTTTTGGATATTGGAGTATACATGATCACCTCTCCAATTTCCCACAAGTCATTCAAAGGACCAGATGAGTCTTAAAATACCAGCTTTATAAATGGTCCTTCCTACTCTGAATTTGGAGCTTGGAGCTCCCTTCCTCCCCCACCTCCCATGTTCCTGCATGTCTTTTGCCTGCTGAGCCTACACTCCTCCTGGTTCTGGAAACATCAGAGTTTCCTTGGGAAAATGCTGTTCCTCACTTGTTGTCTAAAGTGGTTCTATAGGGACATCTGGGTGGCTCAGTGGTTGAGCATCTGCCTCTAGCTCTGGCTGGCGTCCTGGGACCGAGTTCCACATCGGGCTCCCCGAAGGGAGCCTGCTTCTCCCTCTGCCTATGTCTCTGCCTCTCTCTGTGTGTCTCTCATAAATAAATAAATGAAATCTTTTTCAAAACTAGACTAAAATTAAATTAATTTAAATTAAAGAGTGTTTCTGTAGAGGAAGCCACCTCCTATATACCCCCATCCCCAGGGATAGGCACATTTTCCAAATCTCACCTATCACTACATTGTATTCCTTTGGCCCTAGTGATAGGTTGAGGAATGGGCATTTTCCTTAAGTCAGCCCAAAAAGCAGCAGTCCTGGAGCTTGAGAAGAAAGCACTCTTTTCCGGGAGAATGTGCTGTGCTTTCCCTGAGTGTGGAGAGGTAAGACACAAGCAAATGCAATATACATCTTAATTTTCAATTACTGCCAGAAGTCTCTCTAAAGTCACCTACATGACTCATAATTTTATGTTAAGATATATGCTCCATATTTCAGCAATGAATTTACTGAGAAACTGGTTAATCCATAGAGCAAATATACATCATCAAATCAACACAAATGTTAAAATGTTCAAGGAAGAAGAAACAGTAAATATGATCACTGGTTGATAATCTACATCTGTACTTGAAGCTGATGTATTGGTAGGAGAATATTGATTTTTCTTCCCAACTGGGAATCCGTCAGTTTCTTTTCAGTTTGAATCAAATGAATATTGCTGAAAATATCTTCCTCTGCATGACTTGCGGCCAGGTACAGCATACCAACTCAACAAAAAAGTGATGATGAGGATTTTACTTTTTTCCTGACATTAAGCACCTCAATTTTTATATGTCTTAGGACATATAATAAGTGGGAGGGCAGTAGACAATTGGGATTTGGCGCTATTTCCAAATGCCTATTGTTATATTTTTGTGTTAAATAAAGACTTCAATGGTAATTGACTCCAAATCTTCTTTCTTTGGTTATTTAAACACACATGCATGATAAGTAAAATGTCATTAGTGTATTCTTATATGTTTTCATCAAAAAGAGATGTTTATAACAGGCATTAGTAATAATTATGTAATCACAACCTATTGTATTATGAAGGAGGAGTAAATCTTTGCTGAAAATAAGCCAAAACGGAAGGTCAAAACCATAGATAAGCTTTTGAGTTAAAATAGGGCTAGTTGTTGGAAAAGGACACAAGAGAGCCTTTCAAGGGGGCTGGAACAATTGTCCATTTTGGGTAATGGTTACACAGCTTTATTTATGTAAATATTCATCAAGACTTAAGTGCACTCTCAATGACAAAAGTCTCATTGTTGTCTCTGGAGGTGCCTGGTGGTGTTCAATGGCTTAGATAGTGCAAGATGAGGTGACACCTTACAGTGGTTATGAGTGTAGGCTTTGAGATCTGAAATACCTTGAAACATATATAAGACTCGCCACTTAACAGCTGTGTAGCTTTGAGCAAGTTCTTTATTCTGTGCCTTAGTTTCTCCATGTGGTCAAAGTAAATGTTATTGGACCTACTAATTTGGTTGTAAAGATCAAATAAAATCATCAATAGATTAAAAAAAAAAAGTAAGTGCACTAATTTTATCCAAAAAGTTAAAAATGAGGCCATTCTAGTTATCTAGAATGCTAATACAAAGCCCTCCAAAACGGTAAAAATTCATAAAGGCATTGAAAATTAAAAACAACACAGATAATTTTTTTCTAGGATCAGGGAAACATTTCTGGCAAAGACATGAGGGAATTGAGAAACATGATCTGTTGCCTACATACACTCCCCCTTGCAATTACAATAGCACAGCCAGCTAGGAAGTAGATAGGAGGACATTTTAGCCACTCCCTCTCCTTGGTCTCCTCACCAGCTTGGTGATGGGGTTTATACTGCCAGAAAGCTAAGCAGCCAGCCCTCGATTTTGCCAGAATCACTTTCTGAAACTGAGAGTCATGACCAGCTCCAGCCCCCATCTATCTCCAGCCTTAAGAAAGAGTGTAAGCCTATGTTCTTCAGCCAAATTCTTACGTGTTGATAAACAACATCAACATCTGTGATTCAGGCCTTGATTCTCACACACCCAATCTTTAAGACGCTGCATTTCACCAAAACAGCATTTGAAGTAAAGGGTGGGGACAGCAACTTCATAAAGTGTTTTTGGAGAGAGAAGAGAAAAAAAGAAAAATGAATAAACTGGAAATTTTGGCGTTTCTTCTTTTTTTGAGCGTCCTGTGTGTTTTCCTACAATAGTGGAGTCAGGAGGATGTGATGGAAATAGTCCCAACTTAGATCTTGCAGAGGATGGTTTATTCTGGGGCAACTCCTCTTGAGCTAAAAGATTTCAGGCAAGTTGCCCTAACTTCTCTGAGCTTCATTTTCTTTATCAGGTGAGTGAGGAGTGGTGTGGGGTCATATGTGAAAGAACTTTACAAACTGCAACGTGGTACCAAAATATAAGTTCTCAACTCAGTAGCTGGGGAGATGCTGAAATCATGTCAGATCATGGCACGCCTCTACTCTAAATGCCTCGACATCTTCCTGTCTCACTCAGACCAAAGGCCAAAGGCCTGCCCCTATTTCAAAGCTCCTCCGCCCAAGCTCCTACCCTCACTGTCACTCCCTGAACCTCTCACATTCCTCTGCACCAGCCACAGTGACCCCTGTGCTCTGTGCTCTCTCTCACAGGCATGTTCCCACATGGGGCCTTTGCACTTGCTGTTCCCTCTGTTAGAATGTTCTTTCCCCAGGAGCCACACAGCTCCCTCCCTTACTCCCTGCAGGTCTCCACTCAAGATTTTGGTTCTCAGTGAGAACATCCTTGGCCACCCATCTAAAAGTTCCACCCTTCCTCCAGACTTCCTATTCCCCTCCTCTCCTTTATTTATTCTCTTTATCATTTAACATTGTTTATGTCTTGCAGTATCTTCCCACTACGTTTCCTGAGGAATGTGCACAGAGCATACTGTCAGCTAGAATGTGCTAGAACAGCTCCTGGCATATGGCATGCAGTAAATATATATTTGTGGAGCAAATAAGTTTATCATCACCTGCATCTTCCCCTCTTCCTGTTAACCCTGTCCTTCATTCATTACCCTTTTGCTTAAGAACCCTAAATCTTATTCGCACTTCAGGTCTCCTGTTTTCACCTCCTTGGGGATGTCTCCTCCTTTTTCCTTCCATCTCCCTCTTCTTTCTCCGTAATCAAATCAATCCAGCCCCCTCTGTCATTTCTGTAGAGCATGGCTTATAATTCTTGTCCAGCATTTAGGTTTTATTCACATTTTTATTAGTTTGTGTGATCTTTTCTTTTCTTTTTTAGTTTGTGTGATCATTTGCTCCCACCTCATATATGGTGTTCAGGGCAGACTGTCCAAAATGACCATTTTAACTACCACATTTCCTAATATATAGTAATCTCTCAACAGGAAATTATTAAATGTCTATTATATATGTATATGTGTGTGTATGTATTTATATAATATAAATATAATATAACATTTTAAATGCTATTTCCGTTGGAAATGTTTACAAATGTAGTTTTCAGGCAGTGTCTTCATTTCTATTTTTGAGAAGATTCTAGCAGCTTGCCCACTCCTTGCTGACCTTCCGCAACTTTAGCTCAGAACGTGTAGGTTGAAAATTATTACTACTTTCCATGGTGATTATCACTGTCCCTAAATATTCTCCATTTTGCTTTTATTCTTACATTTTCGTCAGGTAGAGAAAATTTGGGATTTTTACAATTTGCATAGCATGTGGAAATATGTAAAATAAAACATGTGTAAGGAAAGCTGTAGAAAAATGTACTTCCAGATAATACATTGGAAAATAAAGATCTTCTTCAAACTAGACACCTTTATTTGAACTCTTCAGAGAATTCAGGGCTCTCAAACATTGCTCTATGTTCAATGACATCAATTCTCAAATTCAAACCTCCCTATCCATGTACATGATAACTGCTACGAACAAGAAAAACCAATGACTCTTTTTATAGCATCTTCATACAAAATCTTCAAACCATTTGTTCACATGACTGATCTCGGCATAGTGGGTGTAGGGCATTAATAGACATTTGGAAATCCCTGTAAATCCATCATCCTGAAAGACAGCACAGTGCCCACGGTGACACCAAAGGGAGTGAAATGAAATATGCCACTGACTCTCCAGAGGTTAATCGATCATATTTCTGGTGCTACTTGGTTTGACGTAACCAAATTTGCACTGAAAATCAAGTCATCTATCTTTGTTCTGGTCAACTTAAAAATTTAATCCTATTTGACCTTTCCTGAGGTGCAGTCAAAGAAAAACAGATTCTTTTTGGAACTGGGCAACCCCCTTTTATCTGTATTACAGACACCTGAGCTGTTCCAGCTCTGTTCCATTTCAAGAGTGCTGAATGGCCCGTGACAAATCTATTCTCTTGCTTTTTGGCCCCCAAAGGCAGAGAGACTAGGGGACTTTATTTGTTTTGCTTTGGGATGATAAAGGGAAAATTTTCAAGAAGATTAAAACGAGAGAGGGCAAGAGAGGAAGAGTGACATGATGCCCTGATTCACCATATATCTGCAGCAGAAATAAATCTACAGAAATCATTAGGTTCCCACAGTCAACCAATTTTTCTCACGGAAACGGTTGCCAGAGTCCGACTCTTACAGTGGCCTCCAGAAAGCAGACTTGGCCCTAGCTTCGATTTGTTTTTATTAACTTAATTTAGAACTTACTGGAGGGATGCTCCTTTTTTTACATAGAGGCTTTCTTCCCAGAAACACAGAGTATTTGAAGTTGTATTTCAATGACTGTTTACAAAGGGATTTTTCTTTCTCCCTCTTGCTCTCTCTCCCTCTCCTCCTCTCTCTCTTCTCTCTCTCTCTCTCTCTCTCTCTGCCTCTCCCTTTCATGAACACATGAACACACTCTTGCTCTCATTCTCTCTCTCTCTCTCTCTCTCTGGCCAAATATTGCTCTGAATATCCTTTGTCTGGTGTTTAAAACCTCTAATTTTCATCATTGTCCTGGAGTATCCCCTTTTATAGGAAACTTCTTCCCAGGGAAGAAAACCAGCCTGCTTCTCTGAGGATAATGGGTGAATTTGATATGTTTAAATCAGGGCTAATTTTTGCAGCAACTATTCAAGAGGAAGGCAAGTCAAACTGACATCAAAGAGCACGTGTATCCATCCACTTTGGTGAGTGAAATGCTAACCAAGCATGGAGAATGAATAGTTGAAACCAAAAAGATTAGCCTATGAAAGAAAAAAAAAGGCCATTTGAATGTGATACTATCACATATATCTCATACGTGGTCATTGGGGATCTCAGGCTCATCACCCACATGATGTATGAGAGCACAGTGGCCAAAAAAAAAATTTTTTTAATGTTTGGTTCTCAGACTTGTTTCTTCCTCTATGTATGTGCAGAGCCTAAATCAAGCTCTAGGCTCTGTTAGCAGAGGTTGAAAAAGATGAGGATAGGGGGTTAGAATTTTCTTTTCTTTGCCAACTGTACTTTTCAGGGTTTGCCTTTTTTCTTAAATAATAAAAGATATCTGTGTCATTACAAAAAGGTAATGTCCTATTTTTGCTGAGAAATAATTCAAAATGTCAGTTTAGTGCTTAAAACAATCAATAAAGCTTTGAGAAAACTTGAGACTCGGGCAAGCTTCCTCGTCCCTAACGTGTAGAGGCGTAGGTGGATGGTGGTATGCCTCTCATCAGCCCTGCTTCACAGTATAATTGCTGTGACTCTCTGGAGATAAGTTTGTGATTATCTTGATCTAGAAGGATACAGAAGATCCTGAAGCCCTCCCTGTAAGCACCATTTCCCTCTGTGTGCCTAAGTGTGGGGAGACAGGAACTGAAAAGGATGAAGGAGGTAGAGGAGGATTTTTCACTTTTTATCCTCATTTATATTTTAGTGACAATAGCGTGTACTCAAGTTACGACAGAACATTGTGATGAACTCTAGCGAACGAAAGTAAATGAGATTTAATATGTGTTAAATATGTGACAAGTAGGATGACACCTCTATGGTAGATGACTTTCTAAAGTGGCAGAAAACTTTCTCCCTAGTGTTTCTTTCCACCTGGTATCCAGGCCCTTGTATGGCCCTCTCCCTTTGAAGAGGGGCTGGACCTTTGGGACTTGCTCCCAGAGAATATGAATATATAACATAGCAAAAGTGATGGGCTGTGACTCATGAGATTAGGCGATAAAGGACTATATCTTATGTCTTGCTGTCATTCTTTCTTTCTCTTGCCTTCTCAGCTTTCTGGCTTCCGTGAAACAAGCCATCATATTGAAGAAGCCCATGTGCCAAGGACCTGAGGGCTGCCTCCAGTCAACAGCCAGTGAGGAACTAAGGTCTGCAGCTTAATAGCCCACAAAGGACTGGATCCTGCCAACAACCATGTGAGTGAGTTTACAAATGGATCATTCTCCAGTTGAGCCTTTGGATGAGACCGTGGTCTTGGCCAATACCTGCACTGTGAGAGACCTTGAAGCAGAGAACCCAGCTAAGATATCCCCAGACTCCTAACCCACATAAACTGGGAGACAATAAATGTGTTTTATTTTCAGCTGGTAAGTTTCAGGGTAATCTGTTTTGCAGTGGTAGAGAACATAAAACCTCCTTTTCCCATAACAAGTTCTTCCAAAGAAGTGTTTGGAGCCATTTTTAACTTGTCTTGGCTCATTTATATCTGCAGAGTATGAAGAACACTGATTTCAGGTATCTTGAAGGACAAAAGTAACCACCCTGTGTCGTTCACCTCATATAGGCAGTGGACCAAGGGTCAAAGTACCTGGCTCTGCCATGAGTTCTGTGTCGGTTAATCTCTCCAGGCTTTGCACTGCTCTTTGATAAAATGAGGTGAAGGTGCCTGCTAACAATAACATCTGAGTTTCCTCCCAGCACAAAAGGTAAATGAGAGGATCCACCACAGCAATGGGGACTATTGAAGGTGCTACTGTTCACTGACAAACAATTGTATTAGTCAAGAAAAAAAAAATCTCAGTTGAGAACTGTTGCTGCCTAATCAGTATAAAAGTTTTGCCTTTCCCCCTTAAAGCAGAGAAAAACACAAAATAGGACCCAGTGATCCATATATTAAGCGAACACCTTACTAGGATCCTACTTCAGGTCAGCCAGTTCAGGCCACCTCCACCCCCGTGTCTGGAGATGACCACATCTTCATCAGGGAGTTCTTTCAATGCTCTGAGACACAGTGGTATGCACCTAAGATGTCCTCAGTTCATAACTTACATGCTATGCCACAAATCATATTCCCATGCTAAATCAAGGCTGCTGGAAAAGGAGCTAGCTCACTAGAAAACCAGGTACGTCCTGGAAATAAAATACCTAAAAAGCCATAAGTGTTTGAACAGTCTTGAGCCTACAGACACAGATGAGAGTTTTGTGGTGAACCACTGGCAGTTTAATGATTTTTGAGAAGTCTAACTATAAAATTCTGAGAAACGGGAAAACGTCACATGAAATAGTAGCCTTAAATGAAGACATTCTTTTCAAGGTGGGGAATGATTTGAGAGACATTTGGGGAGATCTGTAAACTATTTCTAATCTACCCAGTGGAAATTCTAACAAAAAGCTAAAATTGGTTCATCTTGTGATCTTCACACATTCACAACTGGATAGACAGTCAATAATTCACCACGAGGGAGTGGTGATTTGCCAGCATTTCTATGTATGAACATATGCCCTTTCAATCAAGAAATAGCCTGTTATATGATTTTGAGACTCAATAACTATTAAGTATGTCAATTGTGTTATTTTGGCAGGAGTTGGTTCGATTGTCTTATTAAATCTGATTAGTTTTACAGTGGAAATAAGAGCAGCATACACACGCAAATCATGTCTTCCTTGTTTCTTAAGTGAGCGATATCCTTTCATCTTTCAACTGGCTAGCAATTATATAATGAATCCAATCAATATAGACAGCCAACACAAATAAGTCAGACATAACTGATTTTGTATGAATTAATAAGTATGTAATGAGCCTTTACTGCTTGTTAGCATGAGTTCTGCAGATGATTGACTCCATTCTCCATTTCCCTCTTGTGTCTGGAAGCAGCTTAAACAGTAGCCAAAAGAAAAACGTATGGCAAGTAAGCTTTGGTTGGTGAACATTTATTCTGGAGTCCATCAGAGAAGTAATTTGGCCTGAGGTATTTTCCACACTTCTGTTCAATGGCTCTATCATGCATGTCACTTCTAACATACACATCTCTGATATTTAAAACCTTGGAATCAGTTGTTTCTGATTCTGGAATCTCTGAGTATTCATTCGTCAGTCTTTCCTTTCCCAATGCATGAATGTCTCTTAGATGTAATCACTCTTTCAGACATGAGCAAGTGGCTGCAGTATTAGGATATATTCATGAGATCAAAACTGCCAGGAAAGATGCTGAAGTGTCTCATCTCATTCCAGAAACTAATGCTTTGTTGAAATTCAATGCCACGTATTTTTACCAGGATGTGTTTAATGTACATCAATGGAAAAGATTTGAAACAGCACATTTTAATGCTAATTCATAAGGTGCTATTTCCAGACACTGCTTACAGAATCCTTTTAAACAATCCTGAATTTCCACTACCATGAACGCTACTGACAAAAATAGTAACACCTCTTTTTGAATTGACAAAACACTTTTTTATGAACTATAAAAGTCCTGTGAAATGGATAGCAAAATGACATTATTTCCATTTAACAGGTGAGGGAATTAAGACCAGGAAGGGTAAATAACTGGCTTATAGTTAGCAAGAGGCAGAAATGGAATTAGAATCCAAGCAAATCCAGAATGCCTTATAGCAACAGAGGACCAGGTTTAATCCAAAATGTAAAAGTAAAATTGTGATGATAATACTGTTGACATTTTTCTCATAACTGGCCAAGACTAAAATAGAACATGGGTAACATTTGGAAGTAGTAATCGGGAAGAGATGAAGTCCATTCGGAAATATGAGTAGAGATTTTCTATCTAAAAAAAGCACTGAGACTCATCTATGGACCTCTTGGTCCTCTCAGTTTCCATTAGCTGCAAACGAGCCAGCTACCTGTAAACTTACCAATATGCATCTCTTAGCAGGACAGATGAGGTCGGTGTCTTCATTTGAGACGGTCTTCAGCCTTTGTCATCATAGTTCCTGAAATGTGGACAGCTCTTCATGATTGACCAAGCACAGCCTCAGATGCTATTGTACTCAGTTCCCACCTCAATCTTATGGATGAGCCAAAGCAGATGCCATCCTCCTCATTTACCCCAGAGGACTCTAACGTATGAAAATACCATGTCACTCATCAATGCACTCTGAGTTAGTGAATCACGGGTGGTAGGACCAGAATTTGGGGTGACCCTTCAAAAGTTGACCTCCCTGCAGTAAATCTTATTATATATATAATACTGAGTCTTACGAAGCACTGTACCAGTCAGGTTCCTATCCGGAGACAGTTATCACAAGGTTATTTGAGCAATTTAGTATAAACATGGGGTAAATAAACAATGACAGTTACCAAAAAGAGACATCAGCCTCACCCATCCCACCAAAGGATGCTTATTGGTAACTTTTCAGGAAGCTGGAAGGGGAACTGTGCAGCTAAGGGGAACTGAGAGGATCAAAGGATCTATATTTGAAGTTTGTCCTTTTTCTCCATAGAAAATCTCTACTCATGTTCCCAAATGAAACTTATCTCCTAAATACTTCTCAGCTACCTGGATAACTGAAAAGCCAGAAGCAGAACCCTAAGGTATCACAGAGGTAGTAACTGCAGAAAGCAGCTCTCACTGTGAGTAGCAACTCAATCTTCCCTGGTAATCATGTCGATCCCCTCACCAGTAGAGTGACCCCTTCTTGGCACACTGGCTCAGGGGCACAAGGATCCCCAAATGGCCAGGTGGTAATCCTACTTCCAATTCAATGAAACCACTGTTACCACTGTTGTAGGCATGGGCGGAAACTCTTAGCTCTCAGGAACCAAGACCTCCAAAACAAATGAAAAGCAAAATAATCACGATTGGGTTATTAATGAGAGGATCTACTCCTAGTTCCATACCTCAGACCCACGTGTTCTGGCCCTGGGAGGGACAGCCTAATGGGTGTCTGATTACAAACACATAGGGGTGCCTGGGTGACTCAGTAAAGCATTCGACTCTTGATCTTGGCTCAGGTCATGATCTCAGGGTCGTGAGAGCAAGCCCTGAGTCAGGCTCCATGCTGGGCATGGAGGCTGCTTAAGATTTTTTTTCTCTCCCTCTCCCTCTATCTCTCTTCTCCCTCCCTCTCTCGCTCTCTCTAAAAAAAAAAAAATAATAAATAAATAAATAAATAAATAAATAAATAAATAAATAAATAAATAAATGCAAAACATAAAGTCTCAGCCACTGAGGATATTGTCTCCCTACTGACACCATAGATTTAATTTGAGAGCATGGCAGTAGAATCACTCTGAATGGCATCACAGAATAAAATATTTGTGTGAAGGACATCACTTCCTCTATTTTGTTAAACTGACCCCAGGAAAATCTCCTAACCCAAATTCACTAGAAATTGCTCAAAAATAAAGGTAATTCCAACAGAGGCAAAAGAACACAACAGTCTGTAGTATACTTTAGACAGGATACTAATCTGAGTAAAGGAAAATCAAAACATCTGCAAAGAGAAGGCAATTTTGACTAAACTATTCTTTAAAGAAATGGTAGACGGCGAGATCAGATAGTAAAGAAAGAAAATGAACAAATTTGAAAGAAATATATGCAAACTGGAAATATTCCAATTGCCCTAGAGTTTCTTGGGTGGATACATCATCCTCCCATTTCCCCCTTCAACTCACAATTCCCCCACCATTACTCAGCTCCACATCCTCCCTAGTGACATGTAACTTCTGTAGTTGGAATACCCATACTGATCAACACCATCTTGATTCTTTGACCACATTCCCAAGTCAGTGTTACTGAAGAGAGAACATTTCCAAAAGCTGCTAGAGGCTGATATCATTTGAATCTGTGGTTTAGATGTTTTGAGATTAATTTTTATATACAGACATTTATTCTTTACAATTTGCAGAGAAGCACATTATCTAATTCTCTGGCCTCTGGGTCCCTGTATATCCACAGAGAAAGATAGTCCCAGGAACAAAACATTTAGAGAAAATTAGCAGGGTCATCTTAGGGAGGATGAGTGAGGATGGAGAAACACATAGAAGTTCCTGCTCCCTCTGGACTTCAGGGAAGAAGCTCTGGATTCAGAATCTCCACTTCCATCCAGAGAACAAAGGCCTTCCCAGAGCTTCATCATTACCCACACCCCTTCTTCTTATAGCTAGCCAGTTGTGATATGCACAAAGCCAACTTGGAAGGGCCATGCCCTGCTTTTGAGAAAAATACCAAAGAGAAGATATAAGGAAGATGATCCCATCCCCTTAAAACCCTACTGCCATCTTTCTTGCTCACTATCTCACATTCTTTTTTTTTTAAGATTTATGTATTTATTTATTCATGATAGACATAGAGAGAGAGAGAAAGAGAGAGAGAGAGGCAGAGACACAGGAGGAGGGAGAAGTAGGCTCCCTGCTGGGAGTCCCACAAGGGACTCGAACCAGGGACCAGGATCGTGCCCTGGGCCAAAGGCAGGTGCCAAACCACTGAGCCACCCAGGGATCCCCTATCTCACATTCTTTTACATGGGCTATTGTAAAGCTCTTCAAAATGCCTGGCAAATAGCAGATACTGATTAAAATTCTGCAGAATAGATGGATAAATGAACAGATAAATCCTCGTGATGTGGCTCCTTGCCTGCAGTCTCTTCCCTCTCTAACCCTATCCTTCACAATATCAGCAACCATCTTAAATGTGTATCATGTCCTATTTGACCCACTAACATACTTCACCCTATAAGTGAGCAAGACAGCCTCAATGCCTTCCTTTATTTCTGGAATTAAAGTACGACCCCTATACCATCTCTCCACTTACCTTAAGTTCCAGCACACCATTCATGAGCTAGGTTACTCAGGAAGTATACATTTATGAACTTCTACTTCCTAATGCTTCCTAGATAGGGCTAAAAATACCAAACACCCACTACCCTTCTCCTGCCCTGCCCTCTACACCACTCTGGTGACTTTCACCTTTGAGAGATAATCATTTCTTCTTTATTTACTTATTTGGGGGGGAGGTCGTGGCAAGGGTTAAGGAGAAATCCCATGTATATGTCCTTATATGTGATTTATTCTCCCTTGCTTTATTGTCATGCATTATCAATCCTTCTTTTTTGAAGATTATTTTTTTATTTATTCATGAGAGACACAGAAAGAGGCAGAGACATAGGCAGAGGGAGAAGCAGGCTCCTTGCAAGGAGCCCGATGCGGGACTCGATCCTGGGACCTCAGGATCACAACCTGAGCCAAAGGCAGACGCTCAACCACTGAGCCACCCCGGTGTTCCATTTCTTACCTCTTTTACTAGGCTATGAGCTCCTTGAGGTCATGAACTATTTTTAACAATTGAATTCTCCACAGCACCTAGCCTGACCCTAGCCTCTTTCTTTTGATGACTTCCTGAATGGATTGACTATGAGAGGCATGGACAGTCTCTTAAAAGCATGTGATTTTAGAAAAACTGAGATGGCAGCATGTTCTCTTTCCTTATATCAACTGCAAATTCTTTCACACTAAATTGCTTAATTTTTTAAAAAAATTTATTTATTTATTATTTATTTATTTATGTATTTATTTATTTATTTGAGAAAGAGAGCACAAGCAGAGGGAGGAGCAGAGGAAGAGGAATAAGCAGTCTGCTCTGAGCACAGAGCCCAACTCAGGGCTCTGTCTCACGATCCTGAGATCATGACCTGAGCCAATACCAAGGGTCAGACACTTAACAGATTGAGCCATCCAGACACCCCACACTAAATTTCTTACTTAAAAAAGGGAGTCCACCATCACAGAGTCATCCTTTTAGCTTAAGTCCTTGTCTTCTAACAAGTACAATGGACATCCCTCTGGGGCATAGGCAATACCCCTCTTTTGAGGGTCATGCTTCTAAGTAAGAACACGTGTATCTAATTCTCTCTGGGAAGCAGATTTTCATAGAGAAGATGAGGTCATGGTGCCACTGAGACACTGAATTGAAGACACAGAGATGGGAGGCTGGGAACACCAAGATAAACTCCAACCACGTCATAATCTTGCCCAGACCAATCCTGACTGGTGGTCCCTGAGAGCCTTCTAGGTGGTCCATAGACGGGTTTCTTGAGGAATTCATGTTTATAATATGGCTATGTCTTTGTTTTTGTTTCTGGAATGAATTAATCATTTAGCTAGAATAGTAAATGAGGATCAGACACTGCCTTTCAACAAAAGCAGTTCCTTTTGTCTCATTAATACTTGAGAAAATGTTTGGCCCTGTAAATGTGAGGAGGTGAAATGCATCAACTACAGGGTCTTACCCCCTGATAAAATGATACAAAAGAAAGAAAAGTGTGAGATTACTGGTGTTATTCCTCCTCCTAATTTTACCCAGAAGTGTTCTCTAGACCACCAGAGTAAACCCCTGTCAATATTAGTTATCAGATCCCTTGAGGATGTCCCATTATTTCAAGTCTCCAACTCATCTTTTGGACTGCTTACTCCATTGAGAAGACTCTTTCCCCCTCATCTGCTCAGAAACTCTGATTCATTCCTTAAAACTGAAGTCAAGTATCGTTCCTCCATGAAAGACTTTTCAAACTTCTCCAGATAAGTGTTGATATCCACTAATGTTCTATCACTTAGTTCTTTAGAGCCAGTATTACTATGAAGTTACACATTTGTTTTTCTATTTAGGTTATTTATTTGTGCATAATATGATGCCCCAAACTGACTAGTTTAAAAAATTTTTAGAAAATTTTTCTCATAATTTTATGGGCCAAGTGGGTTCAGTGGGACAGTTCTACTCCATGAGTGCAGTACTAGCTGACTGTGGTCACTCATGCAGCTGGGTCCAGCTCAGAGCACACCTGGAGCTGGGACATCATGTAGAGCCTCTCTTTCACCGAGACCTCTCTCCACCTGGTAGTTCATCACTCAGCACCCTGGCAGCTACACTCCAAGAGACGAAAGGTCAAGTTGCTAGACTTGCTAAGGGCTAGGTCTAGAAATTGTTCAGCATTACTTCCTTCCCTTTTCATTGATCAAAGCAGGTCACAAGACCATCCCAAATTCTAGAGGAAGGGAAACAGACTATACTTCCTATGGGCGGGAGCAGCAAAGAATCTATGGACATGTTTAACCACCACACTTCTCCCACCAAAGAGTGAGGTTTTTCCAGGCTAAAATGCTGCAAGAAGTCAAAGATCTGCTTTGGGGATAGCAATCTTTGAGACAATAGGAAGACCATGTAAAACTGTGCCAGAAGTAATTTCAAACAAAAGTTAAGAAAAGAGATACCATTAAAAAAAGGAAAGAAAGAAAATAAAGAAGAGAAATAGAGAAAGAGAAAGAAAGAGAAAGAAAGAAAGAAAGAAAGAAAGAAAGAAAGAAAGAAGAAAGAAAGAAAGAAAGAAAGAAAGAAAGAAAGAAAGAAAGAAAGAAAAGGAAAAAGAGATGCCACAACCCACTTTCAAAGTTTTGAAAACTTCTGGCTTTAACGTGGCTCAAGAACAATGAGAGGTTGGGGAATAGCCACCAATTTCATCTGTTTTCTCTCTAGATGCCTAAGGAAACAAAGCTTCTTGTAGCCAGAACTGCTCTGAAGACACGCTGGCTCTCTGTGTCCCACTACAACCCAGAAGGGCAATCAACGTGAGGTTAACCTGACATCAGGACGCTGGCCACTTGATATATTTAACACATGTAAATAAACTTTTTAAAATAGTTTTATCTAATACACCATTACACATGGTCTAGTAGGACCTAACCACCAGAATTTCAGGTATTTTGTCTGAATATGCAATACTTTCTTTCATTTGCCAGATAAAGGATACATGCAAAGAGGAAAGCAAAATGTTTAACAGTCAATTCGATCGTATTCGTGTATCGGGAGAGTTTGTATAGTCAGTCACGTTCATAGTATAATTAAGGAATTAATAACATTTGTTCATTGTAAATTTGGGCATAAAATCTTCCTGGATTGAAATTTGATGACATACATATAACAAAAGCATTGAAAGTTTTCTATATCTTTTGTGCCATAAATTCTTCTAAGTATTTGTCCTAGAGGAAATGGAAAAGATTACATCATAAGTGTTTGTTGTTGTAACACTGAAAAGATTGGAGACAACCTATATTCAAGTGGTATGAGAGTAATTAGATAAATTACAGTATATCTGCAGGATGGGACAGTGGATAGCCACTAAGGTGATACTATAGAAAGGTAATTTATGATATAATATATAGAAATAAAAACATGAAACAGTATAGGGTAGCCATATACACGTATAAAAACTGGCAAGCAATACATTGGATAATTAGCAGTGATTATCTCCAAGTAGAATTATAAGTAATTTTATTATTTTTGATTATTTATGTTTTCTTTCTTTTTTTAAAAGATGTATGTATTTATTTATGATAGACAGAGAGAGAGAGAGGCAGAGACACAGGCAGAGGGAGAAGCAGGCTCCATGCCGGGAGCTCGACACAGGACTCAGGACTCGATCCCGGGACTCCAGGATCGCGCCCTGGGCCAAAGGCAGGCGCCAAACTGCTGAGCCACCCAGGGATCCCCTATTTATGTTTTCCATAAGAAACATATATCTCTAATCAGAAACATTAACTTATTTTCCTATTGTTACTTTTCACTTGTGCATCACCAATCGGTGGACTGTTGTAAGGTGTTATCATGCAGCAGTTTAGTTTGAAGATCCTAGAAACTGCCGAAGATCTTTACCAAGCTACTTTCTCAGATAAAAAAATTGCTTGTTAATAAGAAGCCATTGAAATATGCAACATTTCAGACCAACCATACAACAAATAACATGTTTTTTTTATTGAATATGACATGAACACACAGAATCTGAAATGTCTAGGAGATTCAGGACTAAGAAATGAAACTAGGTTCTACACTATAAGTTTCATGAAATCAGGGATTTCATAAAGTAAATACGTTTTGGATGGACAGATGAATGAATGAATGAATGAATGAATGAATGAATAATGGTATCACATGAATCATTAACTTCCAATAAGGTAGTCTTTCGAGGTATTTTCCTTATCTCCTATGGTTACATAGTTATATCCCATGCTGTGGCAGCCAAAAATATCCCAAGGACATTCAAGGGCAATTTTTAACATGAGATAGAGATAGATGATAGATAGATAGATAGATAGATAGATAGATAGATAGATAGATAGATGATAGATAGATGGATAGATAGATAGATAGATAGATAGATAGATAGATAGATAGATAGATAATTGAGAGAGAGAAAGAGCTGAGTAAAGTTCCAGGTTTTAGATAGAAGCTGAAACCATGAGGAAAACCATCTAAAGAGAGTGAAGAAAGGATGGCCAAGAACAGAAATTTGAGGAATAAAGACTTATAATGAACATCTACATCCTATTTACCACATGGCCCTCTGATCTCCAGACCTGGGAGTTCACAGCTATCCACAGCAGATTGAGCTTCACCCTAGAGTTGAAAGAGCGCAGAACCAAGACTCAGCCACCGGAGATCCCTGCCAGCCCAAAATCATCTCATCCTTGTGCTTGAGATCCAGAAATCATGTTTATCCAATTCCCCTACATTTGACATTTGTTCTTAATGTCTTACCCTCTACTCCAAGCAGTTTAAGACAAGGAGTCTTTGCCTTGTTTGAGCCATAGCTCTTACTACTGGAATCCTGTATCCTACCTTTCTGGGACACCTGCTTCTCTGCACCTCTGCCATTTGTTTGTCACCAACTCTCAGTTACTCCACCGAACCACTCACATTTCTTCTTATGACCCATTGCTAGACTTGGTCAGACTGTCTGCCTTGGCACATCTCTCTCCTCTCTCCGCTTTGGCTGTGCCTCATCTGCCAGCCTTCTGTGGACTAAGCCTGGATCGGATAGGTAGAGGGCACATTTTCCACAGAGACTCTTATTTTGGCCCCTTCCTTTGAAGCTACAACTATTTAACTCCTATTATATGTAGGCAATCGGAGAATGTGAGGTCAGGTATTTGCTAGCTCAGTGTTGAGTCAGTCTTGATATTTTGACTCTAGATGTACTAGATTCATACTTTTTACCCCTTCACTAAGGTGTGTGATCCAAATAGGGAAAAAGAATCACTGATCTTCCTGGGCCCAGGTCTCCAATACTTGCCATGTATTTAGGCAGCCCTCTGGAATCTCAACCTTTCCCTCTGGTCACACATGTATCTACATAAAGTAATTTTAGACATTTACTACGGGCATTTGTGCTGTGTTCTGTGATGTTTGCCAACCTTTAGAATTGAGGCACACAGTTTAGGACATACCTTTGGATGTATATCCTTAAATGTTCGTTCCTACAATATCTCTTTGCTTTTCTCTTTTCGAGATTTTTGAGATTATCAAGGCCCAGCTCTCCAAATAATTTCTTTTGTTACCATCTACACTCTAACAAAAAGCCCTTACTAATAAATACGTAAAACTTCAGCATGTGTCCAATGGGTTCCAAAGAGCAGGACTAGTAATTTATTATTGATTTTCTTCCTAGTGCGTTAAGATTCTTCTTGCAAGTCTGCTCTTTTGCCTCTACGTAATTCTCTGGACAGGCTATTCCACCTTTTTCTCTTTCTCCTTCACATTAAAATATTAAATAAAAACAAGTCTCTGAACAACAGGTTGAGATATAGCACCTGTCAGATTACTATACTCCCCACTGTGACCAGTATATCTGGCACTACAGCCATCTTGTCTCTCATGACAATACATCAGTCAACCAATCTTCTTTAAGGAAACACTCTTGAAGTAACTATGTTCAGGGCTTCTGGCTTTTGTGGATTATGTCTATTGGCCATTCCATAGCTACCTGAATACATAGGAAAATAGTAACAAAAAAATTAAAATATCTTGTGAACTCAAACTAATTCACCTCATCAATAATTTGCATTAAGGCCAGTGATATTCAATATGTAGAGTAGAAAGTTCTTACCCAACTAGTTTAGAACTGCCAGCTTGGGTACAACAGAAATATCATTTACTTTCCAAAGCCCTACATCAGAGATTTTACTTGCCATTTTACGGAGTAGTGAATATACTATATTGGTTCTTCTGTCTTGAATTTTCTAAATGTATTGGACCCCAAGACACAGAATAATGAGTGGCTGAACCCCCACCAGCACATATACACATGATTTTTCACTTGAAGTTGTAGAAGTTTTGCACCCAGATTAATGAGGTCATTACTCCACAGCACTTTATGCTTCTCTGGTTTATTGAAATTATCAATCAGAATTCAACTTGAGGCTCTTTGTCTTGAGAAAAATATTTATTGATCCATTTAAGTAAAAGCTCCATGTTCATGCTGAATTCGACATGGCAGAATATGGGGCCCAAATTGTGCCATCAAGATTCTCTTTCCTCTATCTCTGGGTTCAGCTTTCCGTCTATTCTTATTACTCAATGTGGAGGTATAAAGGCAACAGCAATGCCAGCCCCCACATCCTCTCAGGCTTAAGACTCAAGCGGGAAAGCTCAAACAAAATTTGATCACATTTATCCTAGTAGACATGACTTTGGTTGTGTGCCCATCACAAACCAATCTTTCTAGCCAGCCGGATGGAATATGCGGATTGGTTTGGGCTATGCATCCCTATGTTTCAAGACTGGAGTCCAGGACAGTTTCTACTTCCTTGAAAATACATGGGCAGAGGAAAGTCTAGGATTCTCCAGAGGAAAATCACAGTAAGTACCAGATGCCTGAATGGCATCTCAGCTGATAGGCAAGGCCCTGCCTTCACAGAGCTTATATTCTAGAAAGGGAGGGAGAGAATGAGCGAACCACTTCAAGAAGGTAATGCTAAACAGTGTTAAGTACTCTAAGAAAATAAATAGGATGAAGTAAGGCTTAACTAGTGTAACAAATCAGACAAGATGGTCAGGAAAAGCTTATCCCAGGAGGTAAATTCTCCAGATAGGATTATATTCTGACATGTGCAGCTTTGATTTATGTAATTCCTTAGTAAATATGAATAATTTCTTTCCAGGTTATTTATCCCAAGTGTTTCTGAAGCATTGTTCAGTTTATTGGAGGCATTTCACACAGATTTTCAGCAGATGCTGGCAAATCTAAATATTTGTTCAGTTCTTAAGGTTGTTTGCTGAGGACAGTATTTTGTATTTTTAGATAATTACGTTTGTTTGCATGTGACCTTGGTTTGTTGCAACCAATTGTCTGATGATCTCAAATTTGTCTGAGATCAGTACAGTGAGAACTCTTTTGTTGTCTTTCCGTTTTAATTCTATCCCTCATCTGATAATTACCATTGTCTAAAGAATTACAAAAAGGGCCACGGTCAAAAAATACACACATGGGGATATTTCCTAAAAACTAATTTGGGCAATAATCTAATTATCCCATCCAATAAGCAGTCCCCCTGAACTGGAGGCAACATCTTTCCAAACCACATCCGTGAGCACAGGGGCACAGCCACGTCTTGGGAGGAGACAGGCAGTTGAGCGTTAGGAGGAAGTTGAGTTTCCACAGGTCATCCAAGGACTATATGGAAAACAGCTCACAAGTGTTTATACCTCAGTTCCAGAGAAAAGCCCTGTGTGATTATGACTGTCTGACAGCTGCAGACTGAGGCACACACCAGCAAGCAATTTGCTTTAGGGACAATTGGCAAACAGGATTGAAAAAGAAATGGCCTCTGCCGATCTCTGGACTTGGGTGAGCCTGTTACCCAGATAGCAATCTGCGCAGCTCGGAGCTGTATTCCCAGAACTTTGCCAAGTTCTTGGGACAAACTAGATACTTGTATGATTTTCTACTGCCATGGTAACAAGTTCCCACAAAGTTAGCAGTTTAAAACCATGTTTATTATCTCACAGTTCTGCATGTCCAAGGTTCAGAAAGATCATGGCTCAGCCGGAGCCCTCAGTGTAGAGTCTCACAGGCAGAAATCAAGGTGTCAATAGTACTGCCTTCCCTTCAGGAGGCTGTGGGGATGAAGCTGCTTCCACGTTCACTCTGGGTCCTGGCCAAACTTAATGCCTTGTGATTATTAGAGGCCCTGCTTATTTGCTGGCTGTAAGCACTGGGCCATCATCCCCAGCCTCTACAAGCCTTCTGCATTCCCTGGCTTATGACCCCCTTCGTCTTCAAAGCCAGTACCGGTGAGTGGGGTCTCTCTCCTACTTTGAATCTCTCCTGCCTCTTCTATTGCATTTCTCCTTGACACTTCTGCCTTCCTCTTCCACCTTTCAGGGCCTTTGTGATTACATTGGGCCAACCAGAATAATCCAGGACAATCTCCCTACTTAAAGATTAGCAACCTTTCTTCCATCTGCAAAGTCTCTTTTGCTATATAATGCTCATAAATAAATTCACGGGTTCTGGGAGTTACATCATGGACATCTTTGGGGAGCCATTGTTGTATAAGCCACAGAATTCAAATAATATTTTTAAATAAATTGAAGATTCCACTTGGAGTAGATGCTAATAATATTGTCTCTGTCATACAGCAATATACCTGAAGACTGAGTCTGATAGACGAGGACTAGGATGGCTATAGGAGGAAAGAAGAAAACGCTGTTGCGTGCTCATTCTGTTCCAGGCCTAGAGCTAGGTGCCTTTCTACGAAAGTTGTTCTCATCACAAAGGGTTATGAAGCAGGCACATTATCTCTGTGTTCTCCTGAGGACACTGAGACTCAAATTAGTTAAGTGACTTGTCCAGCAGCAGAGCCCTCTGAACCCAAATCCACGTGGTTTTCCTATTTGTAGAGGAGTGTCCTCTTGCTTCAACTGGCATGTTATACTCATATGTTGCCCTTTTGAAGTACACGGACTCTGATCCAGGTCTGGGACTTACCAATTGTGTGACTAAATGCTTCACATCTCTGTGTCTCAGTTTCCCCATCTGTTAAAAATGGAGACAATAACTACATCACGTTCACAGAGTTATTGTGAAGATTGAGTTCATATAAGCAAAGCCCTCAAACAGTGCTTGGCATCACTCTGTGGGTGTTCACTATTATTATCATCTTATGTTTGAGCAATTGGATTTCAATCATATTTGTTACCTTTCCATTTATATACGTGTATTTTTTTAAGATTTATTTAAGATAGATAGAGAGAGAGAGAGAGAGAAAGCATGAGCATGCAAGCAGGGGGAGGAGGAGAGAGAGAAAGAGAGAGAAGCAGACTCCCCACTGAGTATGGAGCCCTACACTCGGCTCAATCCCATGAGCCTGAGATCATGACCTGAGCTGAAATCAAGAGTTAGACGCTCAACCAACTGAACCACCCAGGTACCACCACCACCCCATTTATAGTTTTTAAAATATCTTTATCTCTGATTAGGTTTATCATCTTGGGACATGTTTGCATTTGCACCAACACTTTTGTTCTCCATCCTCCCCATGAGCTTTGTGGGATGATGAGGAAAGGGATACTGATGAGATAATACTTTTGAAATGATGACTGTGCCTAAGTAATAGATTAGGAAAAACATGTGCATGTTTGGCAAGGGGGTGGCGGGGGGAGAACAAAACATCTACCAGATACCAGAAAGTTTCTTTGGGTTTGGCAGAGTGAGACACAAAGCAGAGAGAGGTCATAAGAGCCCAGATAATGTGACTGGACAAGAGGAGACCACAGATTTAGATGTAGTGTCGATCTCTAAACACAGACCAGCCTCCATTCCCCAGTACACCTTCACGTACACACGGGCTAGCCAGGCCATCCTGGACCAGAAGAGGGGCCATGGCCTGCACTCAGGAGCAATGGGGTTGTGTCCAGTAATGACTTCTCACCAGCAGCAGACAGTGCCCCTCGGTGATCGAATAGGAGCATTCCCATCCACTACATAGTCCTGGACCCTCATAACCCAGTTTCCTACTTCTCTGCCTCTCTTTCTACTCCTGTGACCTCTTCTTCTGGTTGGTACTAAGACAACAAGAGCAGGGAAGACTACTAATTAGACCAGGAAGAGCCTCCTGGCACTGCCTCAGCTGACCACTGTTCTCAATCATGTCACAAGTGGCACCAGACATGAATTCTTTCTTTGGACTTCAGAGAGCAAGAAATCATTACCAATCTGATCTGAATGCCAAATAATCACCTTCAACATGAAGCAGAAACATGAGTCCCAAGGGAAATACATTCCTGATTGCTGTAACCTAATGAACACCAGAATTGAGTCCACATGGAGACGTTTATTCTTTCACTCACAGTGACTGAGATTTTGGTATATTGAAGGAACACTAAGAACAGCATTTAAAGAAACAGATATGGAGGGAAAAGGAAATATTTCCATGCTGTCAGTTGTGCGTGAACATTCATTTGATGATTCCATTCTGTGATCTGTTCATAGCAACTGTTGGATCAGATAGCTGTCCAGCCAACGAGCCTCCTCCATGAATTCTGGTTCCCTCTTGGGCCATTTGCCAAGAATAACAGATTGAATCTTAACTCCAAGTCTGAAAAGTTTCCCTTTACTGACTAGAGTTCGACCCCAGTCTATTACCCTAAACTAACTGATAAAACGATCCTTTGATGCTATCCTTTGAACGAGTTGTGTAAGCTAAGTCTTAGTGAAGAAGAGAAAAGCAGCATATGAAGCTTTTGAGCTAGCGGCTATCCTGAACTTTAATTTCAGACACAGTGCACACAATTCACACCTAAGGGTTGCAATAACAAGACCTACAAAGCTTCACAAGTACAGGCAGATATCTCTGAGTTCATACTTTCATCTCACACAAAGACCTAAATGGCCATATGTTACCTTATTTTTTGTGAGAGCTGTGATTTACATTCATACATTCCATTTTGTCCTGAATCTGGAAATAATTTCCCCTGAATATGAATGTGAAGGCAAAAGAAGGAAGGAGGAGTAGGGAGTGACTTGTTCACACAGACCTGTGTCCACATTTGTTAGTCTGGATACACTTCTATTATAGGGTGTGTCTCTTTATAACACAATTATTTATCCAAATCTGTTTGCCTGTCCATTGCTCCCATTAATCAGGAGCAGTGCTGGATTACAAACCAGGAAATATGTGCAGGAGCCAACGGCCACAACAAAAATGAAAAAATAAAAATATTTCATAATTGCTATTTATTTTAACAAAGTTGTTGAAATTATCGTCACAGAAAAAAAAATCAATACTTTGTTGGACTTCCTTACACTTATTTTATAGTTTAGAGTTGTTTGGATTTGAATCACGATGTGGGTTAAAAAGGGGGGGGGCACCAAGGAGTTTATCTGTCATTCTCTACAGGTTCCTAGAAGAGAGGGAACCTCCAAAATTCATCTTGATCAAAGATGTTCAAAGATGGATTTGGAGCCAGAGCCATGCCTGGCACATAGAAGGGATTCAGTTATATCAGTTAAATAAGTGAATGGATGGCAACTGGTACCCCTAGTTCCTAGCATATATCCAAATCCTCAGTAAGAGTTTAATCAAAGTTTGTTGATTTATGGCAGTGTGGCAGACCTTAGGTTTTCTCCTAGAAGATGAAGGGAGTAAACAACTGAAAAATGGAAGTATTCATAGATAAATGTATCAAGTTACTTGTCCTCTTTCTTTCTGTCTCTGTCTCTGTCTCTCTCCAATATACCTTATAACCATGTGACTTTCTGGAGCCATGTGACCAGGGCCTGCTGCTTTTCTTTACACCA
Organism: Nyctereutes procyonoides; assembly: GCF_905146905.1. Classification (NCBI taxonomy): domain Eukaryota; kingdom Metazoa; phylum Chordata; class Mammalia; order Carnivora; family Canidae; genus Nyctereutes; species Nyctereutes procyonoides. Next base: position 45,608,146 of record NW_026575133.1, on the reverse strand, counting down.
ATAGGATATTTTATTTTTTCCTGTGTTTTGTTTGATAATATGAGTTGTCTCTAATGACTTGGCCAGATTGAAGAATGATAGCTGTGACTGGATAGTTAGAGGTGCCTGGAAGTCAAATTGGCTATGTCCCCTGAGATGGCACATTAATTGAGGTACAGTTAAGGCTTGTGGGTGGTTACGCAGCATATGGTTAAACCAAAAGGTGATGGGGAGCAAATAGGAACACTAGCAACCAGCTGTCATTGGGCAGGTCCAAGAAGGAATGATGAACTGACTTGATAGGCCAGAGGGCTCAGAAACAGGGACCTGGGAGCAAGCAATTTGTGTCAGAAAAATGGCTAAAGCTTCATCACAAGCCTGGGCTCAAGAGAGCAAGGTGAGGATGGAAAACAGTCAGGACAAGGAGCTGGTAAGAACATGGTGGGGGTCTGTCTTCAATAGCCTGGAAGGGCGGCTTAAGGTTAACAAGGTAAAATCTAGGCACAACAGAATGAACAGCCATTTACCAAAATGAGAGTGGAAGATGAAAACTCTGTGCCATGCATAAAGAGAAGCGCACGTCAGAACCAAGGAAATGCTGATGCATACCTTCAATTCAATGTCTCTCACCCCCAGATAACAGCCTGAAGTGGAGATCTAGGGCCTCAGCATGCCTTGATTTGTTCTCTTATTCATTAAAAAAAAAAAAAAGAAAATTTATGACCCCCAGTTCTGTGCCAGCCCTTTGCCCAGCAGGGAAAGAGAAAAGAAAACACTGTGCTCTCTCTAAGCATGTTCCAGGGAACCTTGGTGGGGAGGAGGCATCCGGAAGGAGCAGTTGAGAGGTATGGAAAGAAGGAAAAGTGGCAAGTCTAAATGACATTTCAGAGTCACATTCGGTTTTCTCCATAGTTTAGGTTTCTCTTTGCACATGATCTTCAGTAATTTGATCTCTTTGAGGGTGAACTTACCTCCTGTCCTTGCACTATTTACATTGTTGATTCATATCAAACTCTAAAGACCATCACTAGGATTAAACTAGCACAGCCAGGAGCACTTGGGGGGCTCAATGGTTGAGCAACTGCCTTCGGCTCAGGTTGTGATCCCGGGATCCTGGGATCTAGTCCCACATTGGACTCCCCACAGAGAGTCTGCTTCTCCCTCTGCCTGTGTCTCTCCCTCTCTCCCATGAATAAATAAATAAAATATTTTTTAAAAATAAAAATTAAATAAACTAACACAGCCAAAATAACATCTGTGGTTTTGATTCCTCAGACATGGGTCATCCCATCCATGCTCCACCCACCTCCCCAGCTCTGCACCAGTACCCGCTGCCAGCTGCTTTGATAAATGGAAAACCAAGGGGTCATTGATGTCACTCTTTGCCTCATCCTTTCTGCTCCCAACAGCCAACCCATCAGCACATCCTATTCAAAAGCTACTTCCAAACTATATCCTGGATCTGTCCACTTGTCTCCATCTCTGCTGCCACTCCCCAGCACAGGGCATTATTATCTCCTAATATCTCCTACCTGGGCTCCTGCCTTTATGCATGCGCCCACCCCCACCCCACCCCACCCCCGCCCCACCCCACCATAGCCATTCTCTGCCAGGCATTTCATTATCTGCCTAAAGACATCCACTGGTGACCTGTCCAGCTTCAAGAACGTGCTTGGCTCCACCTGTTTCCATGTTCTGTTCCCTAACCCCCATCACCCTGTGCCTTTCCCCCCTTATTCCTTCCATCCCAGCTATATTATCCTTCTTACTTACTGTTCCTCAGCCACCAATCCACTCCCACCTCAGGATATCTGAAGCCCATAAGTACCCTGCCTGGAATGTTCTTGTCCAATCTTTGCATGCCTGCCTTCTTCCTATGGCTCAATTCAAACTGCCTCTCCTCAAAGAGGTTTTTTTCCCTTAAATGTGAAATCCTAAGACGTGGTCACAAAAATAACCTTGTTTGTTACAGAATTTGAAAAGCTCCCTCTCTTGCTTCCTAAGTCATGTTGAGAACAGTGTCTACTTTCCCCAGTGAAAGCCACCATAAAGAACAGTGGCCTAAGTGCCATCTCTTATCTTTCATCTTACCCGCTATTAATTTCATTAGCCAAAATGAAGGCATTTGAACCTCAGATGTCTGCAGGAGGTACATTTTGTAAATTTCCATGTGCTCATTACAGTGGGAAGTCGGAGCACCAGGAACTCTAGTAAGTTCCGAGAGAACTTCACCACTTAGATTTTTAAATGCAGACATCCGAAGCATCTCGTCAGAGTGGAATAGAGCACTGGCGTTTGATTTTGCCCATTGCTGCGTGTAGAACTATGGCCTGCAATTTCCTGATTAGTGCACAATAGCAAATTGAACATTTTAGTGCTTACAAAAAAACCACTGAGCTGGACAGCCATTCCCACAGTCGGGGCCACCACAAAATCAGAGGATACAGGTTATACCCTATGGTACTATTAAAGTCAAGAAGTGTGGCACTATTAAAGATCTTCAGTAAAGAATGTTCTTCCCCTCTTGGTAACAAATTTCTGCCTCCTTAAAGAGAATGAAAGTCTGGCTAACAAATCTAACCTCGGGTGCCCAAGATAATAATAGTCACTCTTTACAGGGTCAGAAATCATGCTGCGTGCTTCACATCCATAATCTCCAGAACTCACAACCACTGGAAAGGTTAGCCTCATTTTTTGTTTTGTTTTGTTTTGTTTTTACACGAGGACACAAGGCCTCGAGGACCACACAGTGGGGATAGAGGAAGAGCCTATATCAGACTCCTGTGTGTCCAGTTCTAAGCCCTGTGCTATTTCCACTGCCAACATGCTGTCTCCAATTTCTTTGATTAATTAGTCCAGAAGAACTGAGGTTCACCTAACATCTTTAGAGAGTAAAATGAGCCTTAGAAGACGAAGGCAGTGGAACAGAATAGAGAATAAAAAGTGAAAGGGCAGAGATGGTAATAAAGGAGAAAATTGGCACAAACCCTTATTATTCTTTGTGGTGAAGAGAGTTTATTGGATTTCTAGCAAAATCCACTTTATCTTCTCAATTCAATCAGATTGATAAACCCTCTGAAGATTTATACCATGCTGTCATTGTTTTTCTGACCCATCTGGTGACTGTGATCATGTTCAAACATTAAATGGGAGGAAAATAAATGTGCATTCTTTCTAGAATGGCACACACATATGTTCTCAGCCTGACAAGTCAGATTCAGCTGAAGAAGACACACACACACACACACACACACACACACACACACAAAATGGATCTGCTTAAGCAGAACGGCCTGAAATCAGTTCCCAAGCAGCTGCTTTATTTTGAGCAAAGCCGCATGTAATACTAGATGGGATTAAATATCTCTTTTTCTGATGAGGAGCCAGCCAAATGTTTCCCAGTTTCTAACTTTGTCCCCTTGCTGGATCCCAAACAGGAACTGAGAGGCCCTTCCAAGATATCTTCTGTTGACTATGTCATTCAAGATTCTTCTTCGCCAGACCTTTAGTAATTGGAGAAAAATGTCTCTAGGTGAATTGTCTGAGGATAAATCACTTCAATCTGCAGAGGACCTGATGCTTTAAGCACAGTGGAGCTTCTGAGAAATTCTTCTTATGTATTTATTTTTCAGTTAGGTGCTGAAACTTATTGTCATTTATCATGGTGTGCCCTGAAAGTCCCCCCCCCCATCTCTCTCTCTCTCTGACTGAAGGCACTAATCCACTAGAGGTAAATTCTCTCATTTGCACAAAAAAAATCACAAGAATATTGTTTTGAAAAGCATAGATTTGACTAATAGTTTCACATGATATACCTGCGTATCATTTAAGAAGCAAAAAGCCATTGTGTCCCAATTCACAGATCAGGAACTCAGCCAGAGAAGCATAAATTACTTTTTTGGATGGTAGGTTCTAGATTTCCGAGACTAAGCCAGACCGTGAGCCAGCGAGTTCTTAAAAACCACATTTCCCTCTTTAGGTATGTTTTACAACTGTATTTTTTTTTTTAAGATTATGGTGCTGTTTCAGATCCTCTTTTTGGTACATCTGGCTGGAAATAACCTGGTATTTTATTTTATTTTTGTATTTGTCTTTGATTTCACAAGGTAAAATTTGCTCTCTACTTGTGATCTCGGATTTTGAGTTGTGAAGTTTTCTGGAACTTCCTGAGGATAAAAAAATGCTTACAAGGGAGGAGGTGGCCATCGTGACTGCGCACGGGGGCAGGTGCTGACTCACATGCTGCTTTAGAAGAAGTCGGAATGCCAGGTGTCCCTCTCTGCCTCCCCTGCCACTCTGCTCATTCTTGTATTCACACAGCCTGTGTTGCCTTTGGAACGGAGAGGTCTCACGCCAAGCCAGCCTGCCAGAGTTTGAGAATAGTCACATGGAAAGTTCTGGAAATTGACCATTAATCGAGTGAGAGAAGAAATATGAAAAACAACTTTGCCTTTCCATCAAATGTCAGGTCACAGAAATGTGAATCTGTGGGAGAGGTTCAGCGACCCCTTGAAATAAACTTTATCTCCTGACAGTATTTTCCAAGCGTGGCCTTTGTGAATCACCTACCTTAAAATCACTGCCAGTGGTGAAAAGGAGGGGCACAGGGGAGGAAACAATCTTGTTAAGAATGCAGATTCATTTTCCCCACCCGGGAGGTAGAGAATCAGAATCTCTAACGCAACACCCCAGAATCTGCATTTCCCGAGGTGCTCCTTATGCATTTCGATTTCTTAAAAATAGCTATTTTAAGAGGTCAATTATCCTACACAAGAAAGCACCATCTTGAATTGAAAAATTTGAACAATGGTGAGAAATGAGGGGTACCCTCTAATGACCTTTCTCGGTCACTGTGACAATTTTTTTCAGCTTTATTGAAGTATTGACATATAACATGGTATAAGCTTAAAGTGTATAACCTGATCATTTGGTACATGTATAGATTATAAAAGGATCACACGATAATGTTAGTTAACATCATCTCACTCAATTACCTTTTTGTGTGTGTGGTGGGAATATTTAAGACCTCCTCTTTTAGCAACCTTTAGGCATATAATATAGTTTTATTAATTAGAATTACCATGCCAAAGGGTAGATCTCTAGAGCTTATTCATCTTATAACTGGAAGTTTGTACCCTTTCACCAACATCTCCCCATTTCTACTCCCCACCAGCCTGTGGTAACCACCATGCTGCTCTCTGTTTCTACAAGTTTGGCTTTTTTTTTTTTTTTTTTTTTTTTTGAGATTCCACATATAGGTGGGATCATATGGCATTTGTCTTTCTCTGTCTGACTTATTTCAGTTAGCACAATATCCTCCAGGTCCACCCATGTTTTCAAAAATGACAGGATTTCCATCTTTTTTGTGGCTAAAAAAAAATATTCCATATGTATAGATCACATTTTCTTTATGCATTTGTTCATTGACAAACACTGAAATTGTCTTCATGTCTTGGCTATTGTAAATAACGCTGCAATGAACGTGGGTGTGCAGACATTTCTTTGAGACAATGATTTCATTTCCTTTGGATATATACCCAGAAGTGGGATTGCTGGATCATATGGTAATTCTATTTTTAATTTTTTCAGAAACCTCCGTACTATATTCCATAGTGTCTATACAATTTACAAGTGACAATATTCTTTTAAGCATTAAAATATGGGAGTATATCCTTGGGCAGAGATTGATTGGGTGGCCTGAAAATAGGTATTCTATTAGCATTTCAGCTATCTTACCCATTGTTTTATTACTGTGATGGACACAGACAGGCTGTCTCTTTTAAACATGGCTTTATTACCACACCATCTCTTCTGGCTACGTTTGTATACGGATTTAACTAAGGTTTATTTCTTCAAACACCTGGGTTGTTGGGATTTTTGTTTGTTTGGTTGATTGATTGGTTAATATCCATCTTGTCCACACTATAGTTGCTACAGATAATAGAAGTGATTCCTCGTCAGATTGTACCATGGTTTCATTCCTCATAGTAGTGTGGTTTGGTTTATCAACTGGAACTTATTAGCAGTTATTTTAATTTATTAGTTATTATTTTTAACACAGATAGGGGCTTTAAAAAAATTATTAGTCAAACATTTAACTAGCAGAAGAGAAAGAAGGACACGCCTTGCTTTCTGTCTTGGTCCAAACTCAGAGGTACGGGAGGAAGGGTCAGCCTTGCCAATGGGGTTTCCAAAGCCAGGCCTGGCTCTTCACAATGTCAAAAGAAGTCAAAACCAAAAATTGTTGCAAGGCACAGAATCCAGTAAGCCACGGAGTTCTGCGATGAAGGAGGCTAACCCGGAAGAGAGCCTTCAGGAAGTAATAATGTGATCTGAGTGAAGCAGGAAGGCCTTGGCTTCTTAACTGGAAGTGCCTTTGTGTTCTGCAGCTGGTTTCGATGTGCCAGCTGCTGCATGGGGGCTGGGAAGGCCAGCTGCAGGTCAAGGCTATGGATGGCACACATTGCGAGTCCTAAGTGAACGTATTCAAACTGCTGATCTCCATCCATTGGTGAGTCATAAAATAAATTATTGAATAGCAAAAGGTTTTTGTTTTCATGAAATAATGGGATATAATGGAAGAAATAGAATAAAACAGGATAGGGCACATTGTACGTGATAAGGGGAATATTATTTGGGGAAAGTGTATGTGTATGTGCATGTGTGTGTGGACTATTTTATCATGTATTTTGTATTTCTTAGTGCATTCCAAAGTCAAAAGATGTTTGAGAAGCAAAATAGTTTTCCAGCGAGGCCTTACCTGCCCTAATCCTGACCATGACAAGCACCGAACAGGAAACATATATTCAGATACAATTAGGTCTACATCCTCAATTAGTCTTGGCTCCAAATTTCCTCAGCACAGGCCTCCCTCATGCATGAGACTACAATTGGCCTTGCTGCCTTAAATCTAGTCAAGGTAAGCTGCCCGGGGATTCACATGGCCTCCAGTTTCAGCCTTTCTTATGACCATCATAGCACCAGGCTCTTCAACTAGATTTCTATCCTAATTGGCACTCAAATTCCTTTCTAGTCCTAGAAACCGCCCTTAAAGTCCAGGTAAGAGCCCTAACCACCTGCTTAATTATTGCTTGGCACATCTTCCCAAGGATGCAAACCCTGCCATTTTACCCCACACGTGAGCTGGAGTCCTGTGTTCACCCATAAGCTTCCTTTCTGGAACTGTGCCTATGCCATAATTCAGACCATCACCACTACTGGAAACTGACTATGCTGATGGCCCCAGGACAGCCTCAACCCCAATCTCAGCTGGAACTATGGATCATGATGACTCATCCAGAGCTGAGCTTTGAGATTTGTGAAGAGGAGTGGTTCTCCAAGTGTGGTCCCAGATGAGCAGCATCAGCATCACGCCGGTAACTTGCTAGAAATGCAAATTACAGGGCCCACCACAGACCTCCTGAATCAGAAACTCTGGGGATGAGGCCAAGCCATCTGGGTTTCAACATGCCTCCCAAGTGATTCTGGTGTGCATTACAGTTTGAGGACCACTGTTCTAGGGCAAAGGGAAATGGACTAGAAAATCTATTGACACCTGATAACAAAGACAGAGCATCTTCTTTCTTCTATTCCCTCACACAGATTGTGATGGTGCCATGCTCAAATAGAATCTGTTCATGTATTAATATTAACTCTTTAAGGTCTTAGAACCAGAAATACTCCCACAGTGGTCTTTGTTCTTACAGTTTTCTCAAATGAAGTATGAGGACATTGAATTAGATCTGATTGAATAAAAACTGAAATAAATAAGAACAGAATTGTTTCAAAGTCTGCAAGTTTCCAGATTACTAAAAAAGTTTTTCATTTATTAAATTGCATTTGCTAAATTTCCTTATTCCAGTTGGGACTGTCAGCAAAAGAGATATGACTCTCTGGAGGCACCTTTTTTCTCATGAAAACACAAGCCAGTGTTTGGTTTGCTTTTGTTTTATGATTTTCCCTCTTTACACTCAAAAGTTTCAGATAAAACTCCAGACATTAGGTTCTTTATCCCAAATGTGTAGGTTTTCCTTTGCCTATCAGGCACGACCTTAAAGCCCAGGCTACTGCTGAATTTTATAGTAACTCACATGTAACCACTTTAAGAAGAAAGCATGCCTTAGTGACGAACAAAGTTTCTCAATATTTTTTGGTCTATAATCTATTTGCGAACTTCCTAGTAAAGAGACAGCTCCTTCCAATCTTCAGCCTCCCCCTCTGTTAACCCTAAGCCTTCCAAACCCAAGTGAAAATGGTGTACACTGATTTTTACAAACTCACACACACCTGCCATCTCTAGACTAGAAATAACTGACACTAAGAATCAACCAAAACAAAGAAACATGGAGTTGAGACTCACATACCTCATGTTCCACTTACAGCTGTCAATGACTCGTCAGAGTGGGCATATATTTTTCTGGTGTGTTCAGCATCCCTTCCTTTGGGAAGTGACTCCACCACTATTCTATAGAATCCCCCTTAGACCACATAGTGCAGGTGGGATCAATACCACCTTCCTGCAGAAGGAATGGCCATGACCTAGGCTAGCTCAGCCGCAGAACTGAGCCCATCTCTCTGGGGAGGTGATTAGATCAGGAACGTGCATCTGCCCTAAACTGAGCCAATCATAATGTCCCCAGGACTCTTGTCAATGAAAGACAGCTGTTCTTTCTCTACAACTAGGAATACTGAAGACCATATGCATCTGGAACAACTGGGGGCCCTTGTGCCACCTCCTGGGGAGAGGATAAGAGGGAAGCCAGGTGAGAGAAGTGGATCTATGAGGTCTGGTGCCACCTATGCCCAAAGTCAAGCGTACCTCTTTGCCTCTCCAATTACCTGTGCCAATCAACTAACCTTTTCACAAAATCTAGTTTGAGTTGGGTTTTCATCATTTGCAATCAAGAGCCTCATACAGTGTGCTGAATATCCCTGCAAATTAGTCTTCTCATTTACTCAATAAATGGAAAAATTATTCTCAATGGCCTTTTTCCAGATCTATGATTCTAAAACATCCATGATTCTCTAAATTGGGCAGATTATTTTCTAATATAGCATGCCAATTTATCCATTCCTGGACCAGTTTTCTTTTATTTAAATTAAATCAAATTTATCTTGCCTACATTTTCTGTGAAGATTAATTAAGTCAACATTCATGGATGCTGTGAAGAGAAAACCTTCCCTGCTGTCCTGACGCAAAACATTCACGGTGCTTTGACACTGGAGCCTGCAAGTACAAGCTGCATAAGGTCCTCTGTCTTCTTGTCCTTGACCTTGTTTTGGTAACTGGTACATCAGTACCTTATTTGGTTCTGGTAAGAATCCAAACAAAGAGCAAAAGCAAAATGCCTTGATAATATTTGCTGACGTATTGTGAGCAGTTATATCATAAGTATCGAAGCATTGGCGGCCCTGATAAACCCTAATGAACACAAGTAAAGGTTTCATTGCTCTATAAACAGTTTTTATATATAAATGTCACATGAAAGGCAGTGGGATTAAAGATTTATGCCATAGAGTTGCCTGGAAAATATCACCCAAGCACTGTTGTTCCTTTGGCAGGAGATGTAGTGGTACTACCGTTTGTTTAATCTAGGCATCTCTTTCTTAGAACTCTGTACTGTCAAAACAGTCCTTTGTTCTCAGGGTTTATGTGTAGAATTGTACTAAAAAGAACAGAAGGCATTTTATTTCTTTTATTTAAAAAAAAAAAAAAACACCAGAGGCAAATTTGAGCAAATGTTAAAGTACACTTCTAGGTACGAAGAACACAAAGATTTTCATATACAAGGAAAGTACTTGGGCTCTAACTGCTTACACCAAGTTATCACCCAGAAATAACAAGACTCCAGAAGAATTTGTGAGTTCATTTTCTGTCCTAATAGGAGCACTTACTGATTCAAAAAAAAAAAAAATAGTTCTCATCAAGTATCATTACTTCGAGCCCAGAGATGAAAAATTAACCCAAGCTCCCAGCATTAAAGTTGCCAAACTTAGAACCTACCCCCAAACCGGTTAGAGTAGCACAGAGCAAACACTCAATTCACCATGTGTTAAAAAATTTTCTTCACCTTCCACGTGAGAGTTCTGGGGCGTCAGCTTGAACTACCACAAAGGAAGACTGAGGAAGGCCAAAAAAGAAATCTGCATCCAGAGGAAGGCACCACATATGTATAATCTATACAATTATTTTGCAGATAATTTGAATTTTTACTGCTTTAGTATCACTTATGATTTTCATTGCTGCTTTGGCACTGAATAACACCAAAAATGGGGGGGGGGTATGGCATAAAAGCAATAGCTATTGAATGCCTGAAATGTGGGGGCACCTGGGTGGCTCAGTGGTTGAGCATCTGCCTTCGGCTTAAGTCATGATCCCGGGGTCCTGGGATTGAGTCCTGCATCAGGCTCCCCACAGGGAGCCTGCTTCTCTCTCTGCCTTTGTCTCTGTGTCTCTCATGAATAAATAAATAAAATCTCTAAAAAAAAAAAAAAAAAAAGAATGCCTAAAATGTGCTGGAGTGTATCTGATGGGCAATCAGTGTCTACATGTGGCTAGTGGCTTATGTATTGGACAATATATTTCTAATAACTCAGCTATGGTAATTCTCAATCTTTGGATCTTAGCTTCCACAAGGGAAGAATCCCACTTAAAAAAAAAGAAAGTTTTAGAAAACAGAAGATAAGGGGTTCTTTACCAAGACTAAACATGGGCCAAGTTCATTGGACTGTATCATACAAAGATTTTCAAAAGCTGCTCCTAATTTTTACTGGTAAAAGATAAGGAAGACCAAATCAATCTCTCTCGTGTTAAAATTACTATTTTTTTAACAGTCTTAGTACATTAATTCCATTTTTAACTTCATAAATGTTGGTGGTTTGGGAACAGAAAGTGATAAAATGGACTGAATAAAACCCAAGACATAACAGACCCATTACAGCCAACTTTAATTTTGGTCTTCCTTGTTTTTCAGTGTTGTCTCTTCAGTTTCAAAGATCTCACTAGAAGTGCTGCTATTTCATCTGCCTCTAATTCTGAACTTCCTGCTCTAAGTTTGTTTCTTAATGTTTATCATATGCCTTATGAATATCCCCCTATATCACTGACACTGGCCTTTTCTTACTGTAAACTCTGCGTGTTCATAGTCCACTAATAGCAATATAATTTCGTCTCGTTCCTGGCAGGGAAGGGAACTACTGACACATCAGATGTTGATGTTTCATTATATTAAAATTTCTATTTCTTTCTATTTCTTCCCTAATTGACATCCCATTAAATTACAACTTCGGTTGCTTTGTTGTTCTTTGTCTCGGGGCATATTTGCACAGGGTAGATGTCTAGGTTTTAGTTGCTTAGACGTTTTCTGTATGTAAAAGAAAAAAGCCCCTTGTTTAGAATTCTTTTAACAATTCTTTAAATGAATGAACATCTGCTATATTTATATATAGTTCACAATCGTGGCCTACAAAAGCCACACCCACCATTATTTTCCAGACACACCTCTTTCTTTCTAGATTTAATTACTGGTACTGGGTAAATCAGGTTGCTGTGGGACACACCCTTAGCCTCCTGATTCCAGCTGAAAGTGTGTTCTAGTTGTCATTGAGTCCTTTCCAGGGATTTTTAAAGGTGTTACAGCCCAACATTTGCGTTTGGTCTTTAAGCCTTGGAGCAAAGTCTGGAGTGGAAGTCTACCTCTTGCTGGAGATGAGGATCCTAAGTACATTCCCAGCCTATGCCTTCACTTAAGAATCTCTTACTGAATGGAAAGCTGGTATGAGAAACTTGTTTTTCCCTAAACAGGCAAATTCTGGGTTCTCTATAGTTCCCCAAATTTCTATTACAAACCAGCTAGTTATTTTCTGAGCTCATCATATGTAGCTAAAAGAAGCCAGCTAATACTTCAACATTCTAATAGAAACCATCTTGCCCAAGTCCACGAGTTCATTGGTTACATTTCTATCTTCCAGTTTGCCACAGAAGATCGTTATACCAAATGCTTCACAGTTATATAACATGAGTCACCGTTTCTTCAGGCTTTTATGATAGTTTCTTCAACATTTTTCCAACCTACACCCGCCACCCAGCCCCACATATTTTAGGTTTTTCTTGCAGCCAGCACAGTACTTAAAAATACAAATTCGTGTATAGGTTTGCTCTTGCTACAAAAATGTTGCATAAAAGACAGCTACAAAATCTCAATGGTATGCAACAGTAAACATTTATTTAGCTCACATGTCTGTGGATTGGCTGGGGATGTGCTGATCCAGACTAGGGCAGCTCAACTGGGTACTCTGAACCATGTCTCTCATCCTCCTCCTGGAACCTGTAAACTAACCTGGGAATGGCAACAGCAGAATGGGAGAGCCCAGGAGCTACCCTACAAGAGCTCTGTTGAGTCACACTGGCTAATGTTCCATTAGCCTAAGCAAATCACATTTTAAGCCCAAAACCAAGTGGGTAGGGAAGTATCCTCTGCCTACCATGAAGCCAAAGACAGTCACATGGCCAAGTCCCATGGAGTGGGAAGGTGTACTCCTTTCTTGGAAGAAAATGGAGAGAATATATCTGACAATACTATAGTTAAATATGCCACAAGAAAAATCTTATTTCTCCTTTTGATTTCTTTCATAATTCCTGCATAAGCTAGGAAACTTTTGGCATAAGCAACTAAAATCAATCTGGCTAAACTAATCACAAAGGAATTCATTAGAAAAATATGGAGAAATGCATAAAATCAAGAAATCGGATCATACAGACTTCAGAAATGGATTAAGCACAAGAAATTTCCAAAGATCTAGGTAACAAAAGTTCATAGTCTCTGGGGGAACGCTGCCATAGACTGGGAAAAACTGTCTCATCCTTAAGTCATTCAGCTGAAGACCCAATTCCCAAGACAGTCTAGCTAAGAGATGCTGCTCAACCCTAGGCCAGCGAGGAGCCACGGTACTACCCCTGCTAAACCTACATGTAACAGGGAAGATTTTGTTTTGAAAGGAAAATCAACATTTTGCTATCAAAAGTAAAAGGCTGCATGCTAAGGAAGCAAAATCCACAGGTGTGCACACTTGTTATCATAAAAGCCAATCTATTTGAATTTTAGGGATGTTAAATCTATCAAAGGCAGTATAGTATGCCAATCCACTTACACAAGTAAAATAAAAACTTGAATGAAGAAATAAATCTATGTCACTCTGGTAAACATTATACATCAGAAGTCTTAGACGCAGAAGATTGGCTTCAAAGAAGATCAGCTAAAGTTCCACGTCTCCCATTTATTGCTTATATGACCTCGGGCAAGTCACTTAGCTGCAATCTCTTCATTCATAAAACAGGAAAAATCTGTCATCTATCTCTATAGGTTGTTGTGAAGCTCAAATGAATTAAAACGTGCTTTAAAAACTGTAAGATGACTCTAATGAGACAGCAACTCTTATGTCTCCAATGAGACTGGTTCCAAATCATGTGCCTAAATGCTATTTTACCTACAAATGCCAGCAGGTAAGAGACACCTTTCCCATGTAATTATGTCCTATCGCAGGAAGAAGATGTTCTGAATGTAGCACATCTAAAGATTGAAAGAAGACAAATAGATGGCTATTTGTCTGCATACCAAGCAAGTTGGGACAGTCTTCATGAGGCCCCAGGCAGGGTCTGTTACTGTAGAGGTTACTATTCCATCATCACAGAAGGTACTAGCTTAGGAAAATATTCAATAGTCCCACAAGGTGAAATGAAAGAAGCAAATAGACAAAGAGAGACCAAAAAAAAAAAAAAAAAAAGACAGGAAAAGAAAGTCTCATTTGCATTGAAAACTCAAGCTTGAGTCTCCCAGTGAGCAGTGCCTACGTATCTGTAAGACAGCACGCTACTTAATTCCATACCTAACACCTTTCACTCTTTGGGTGTTTGTCATTTGGAAGGGGATTGTGAAGTGAACTGAAGATAGCTGAACATCAAACAACCTCCATGTGGTGGGCCGAGGGAGCATAAACAATCAAAAGTGGCTCAGCCACACAGCCCTTGAAAGATTCGCTGTGGCTGGAGGGACATGGTGTCTCACTTTCCACAACAGCTTATCATCCATGAGTAGGTGACAATAGTACGGATGGAATAAATGTTAGTACCCTCCAGGCCCCACTCAGAAGCACCGGGCATCTTTAAATTCATCCTTGAAGGTTGTGGAGTGCTGGGCCAGGCACACGCACATTAACACAGAGAGGCACTCGGTCTTCCTTGGTTAAAGATGGTAACACGCATGCCTGGTCCTTCATGAGTGATTCACTCACTCACGTGCTACTACTGTCAGGGCCCAGTGGATGACTTACCTTTATGATCTATCTTCACTTTTCCATTCCTGTAGTGAAATAGTATCTCTGAGATATGACTTTATTTGGTTTTACTCCATGGTAATGTGCCCCTCTTCCCCCACACAAGCAAAGAGTAGGCCCAGTGTCCCAGGCAATTATGGTAGCAGAATCTTCTGGTATCGGTGGTTCCAAGAACTTAAACTCATTAAGAGATCATGCTAGTACCTCTCAGGTAGACATCACTATTCAGGGTTGCCTCTGAAGAAAGAGAAGAAAACAAGAGAAGAAAGAATATTCCCAGGGTAGAAAACCAGGTTTCCTGACCTGAGGTAAGAATAAGAGATGGAGAAATGAGAGCAGAGTCCTGAATGTGCCTCAGAACAAAACCCCTCTCTGCTAACGCGCACACGCAGAGACACCCATATGCAAAGAGACACAGACACACATGGAGACACACACACTTAGACACACACACACAGAGACAAATGCTCTTTACCTGTTCTACTTCTTGAGCAGAGACTCATGGACTGTGTCCAAGCCCCCTGAGCCTTGGAAGTCTCACTGAAATCCCCAACATGACATCAGTTTATAGGACTTAAGTCACAGGACTCAAAGAAGCCCATAAGAAAAAACGACGATCACATTTGTAAGAGATCAAGGATCAAAGCAGCCCATGGAAATCTCAGAGGACACCCTATTGAACACAAGACTGATGAACTGATCATCCCTCATCCCCCACACCTTGCTGTTAGGTCAGGAGAGAGTGAGGGAAACTGCAGATTGTTTAAGATGAAGTTTGTATCATGCCAGCAATGTGGAGCTAGAAATAGGAATTAAAGTGAATTACAGGAAATGTAAAGTCATATTTTGTGCACACTGAGGCTTGTGGCCTGAAATGTCTACTAGCTACATGTGTGCATTTCTGTCTTCACATAAATCGTAAGTTCCTAGAAGACCCCAAAGAGCTCTCCTTCTTTCTTAGAGCAGATCCTCTCAGGTGTCACTTATATCACTTGTATCTTGTTAAAATACAGATTCTGGGGGCACCTGTGTGGCTCAGTTGGTTAAGCGTCTACCTTCAGCTCAGGTCATGATCTCTGGGTCCTGGGATCCAGCACTGCATCAGGTTCCCTACTCAATGGGGAGCCTGCTTCTCCCTCTACCTCTGCCCTCCCCCCTACTCTTGTTCTCTCCCCTTCCCACTCAAATAAATAAATAAAGTCTATTTTTAAAAAAAAAATTATAGATTCTAATTCAGTAAAACCATGGCCAGCCCAAGATTCTTCGCTTCTAACATGTTCTGAGATCCTGCTGGCCACAAGTAGTAAGGTGACAGCGATTCATAATGACCTACACGTGTAATGGATGCTGGAGTAACGGGAGAAGCAAACAGATATATTGATGGTTGATCTTTTCGAGCTGGGTGAGGCTGTATTTTTCTATTCTTCACCTAGCACTAGGTTTTTGTGGCCTGGCTGAAGAGCCCTCATTACCACTCTAACAGGGTCTTACTGGTAAACTTTATTCACTAGGAATTCACTTGAACAACTATGGACATGTGCTGACCCTATCTTTCACATTTGTTTACTTCTGGGCTCAGAACAGGAGGGATAGAAGGTACAACACTAGCCTAAATAAATCCATGGTGACATGTTAAAATTCTCAACTATTCTTCTAGTCAATACTATTCATTCATTCGACTAATATGTATGGAGTTCACAGATGTACAACGTAGAGAAATAAACAGAATGCCCACTCTCATGGTGCTTACATCCTAATTAGGTTTATTAACTTTGTGCCTAGAGGCTACCTAAAGTGTTGGACACATGTGATCTCATTTGATCCATAAATGAGCAGTAGACAAATAAGAATACTGAGGGCCATCATGATAAAGAGACTGGTTTGAAGCCAGATAGCAGATAAAAGGCAGGGTCTGGGTCTGAACCTGATTGTCTTTCAAGTTCTGTCCTCTTTCTAATACCGGGATGGACAAAATTTACCATTAAGACGATTGTTAGAGTGACTAACAGGCTCTAGTAGGCCAAGCCACAAAAACCTATTGCATAGGTGAGCAATAGCAAAAGACAGCATCGGCCTTGCTCAAGAACATCACTTTTTATTTATAAAAAAAGATATTTGCTGACTAACTACAAATCAAGAGGCGTATCATTTCCAACTGGATAATAGGAACTCATAGGCAAAACATTTTAAATATCCATCTTTATTTTAAATTCTTCGTTGATTCATTTCATGAAAGACAGGGTTGTGGTCTCAGCGGTTATTAACATGTCACCGAAGACATTACAAGTCCTCAGAGAGCCACCTTCTAATAAAATGAGACCAGTTTTAGAGAATGAATAATAGTGGTAGTATTACTATTTCAGGATTTTAGAGAATGAATAGTAGTAGTATTCACACATCTTCTGTTTGCAAAGAAATTTCTCTCCCAACTCTATAAAGTAAACTGTAGTTAAGTTCTCCTGGAGTAAAACTGATGATGTTGCCTTTCAGAGAGGATCCTTAGAACTGGCAGGATGCTGCCCAGGGGCACAAATTAATTAGCAGAGTCTGGGGTCTGGAGGGTGGGTGGGGAGACCAGGTAGGTCAGTAGCACCATACCCATGGCCCTCCTTAGGTTGTGAGTTGCATGATTAAAAGACTCCATGCAATTTCTCTTCTGCCAAACTTGGAATCTTCTCTTCCTTCCTCTCTTCCTTCTCTTCCATATAATATACTTAATTTAGCCAAGACCATTCTACCTTAGATACTAACAGACAGTGGTAAAGAAATGCATACTGCATGCATACAAAATTCAATTAGCATCATAATTGCTTCTGTGTCTTATTATTGGGGTTACTTTGGGGGTGGGGGTGCTGTTGCAAGGCAGAGATAACCTTGGGAGTCGCTATGGTTGCCCTGGATGGCCCTGCTTTACCGCTGTTGAGCCAACACAATCATGAAAAGCTCCTCTTCTCACTTTCACATGTGTTCCCATTTGAACAACAAATTATATAGTCACTCTATTTCTAACTGACACTCGTGTCTGCACAAACTTCACCGCTTGCCAATTTGCAGATTGTGCTGGGAACCCTGCCACACAGAGAGAAAAGAGTGATAAATATAGAGCTGAGTATCCTCTGATCAGAGAAATCGTGAGGTAGATCAATGGTAACAACACTACCACCTTAGATCTCTACCACGAATACCTGAGATTGATGGATTTTTTTCAACTTTCTAATTAATTTCTTTCACAGGAGCAAATATTGTTATCACTACATGACAAATGATGTAATTAGAAATAAAGAAAAGCTCATTAAAAAAGCATCTGCCCACTTACTTGCTGATGAGCATATCATAGGGGATTGGACATAAAAACACCTAAAAAATAAAATATAAAATAATATCATTCTATCTGCAAGATTTTTAGAAGCTACTATGGGAAGCACAGGCCAATGGAAAAAGTGAGAAGTGGTGAATGACAGGTACAACTAATACTTTTCAGTGTTGAAAGAGCTCTCTCAGGTTGCATAATAAATACGTGTCAGAGTTTAAAACAGAGGAAGTAGATAGAAATAAACATTTATCGAGCCATAGTATAGGCAAGTCTAGGCTACCTGTAGGGTTCATTTTGCTTAATCCTCATTTCAAGCCCTAGGAAGCCAGAGAATTTCTTCCACAGATGAAGCAACAAACCTGAGAGGCAAAGTAACTTGCCTGAGGTCACCCAGTGCCCACACTAGATCTACTAAAGTCAAAGCCCACATTCTCTCCCCTGTGCTATATGAATTGCTCTCATTTTAAATAGCCCAGAGCAGAAACCAGCCAATATCAGGAATCCTATGAGTCTCTAAACTCAGAGGAAATAAATTCAAAGTTCTGCAAAATATAACATTTAGGGGGAAAAAAAAACAAGCCAAAAATTAAAATTATGTTTAAAAGTTATAGTTTTTAAACTCTAAAGAAATGAAAGAAGATTGCTTTCTCCATGGTTCCAAAAGCAGATTCCAATGCAGTTGTGTGTATGATTAGAGAGAGAGAGAGAGAGAGAGAGAGAGAGGAGACAAAGGAGGGAGGAGAATTGTGTAAAAATACGTACGGATCCAAAAAGTGTTTGTTGAGCTGGTCATATTGAATTCCCTAGGAAGGCTCTCCCATGGGATGAATTAATCTCTTCTTGAGGCTCTAACGATGATTACAACAAAATCCATGACAGCCACGCTGTGTCGTAGGGAAGGGAATCTCTGAGCCACAGATGAAAGCTTCAAAGCATTCAAGCCATGAATGCTTTGGTCCTATTATCAATTCCATTCCCCCTCAATCTATCAAATACTTTGGAGTTATGAAGGAAGGTTCTAGATGGAGGAGAGGGAGCCTGTAGGGAAAGGAAGCCAATTCCCAATGTCAAGTACGTTGTAATCCAGTAGGAAAGTGGACAGGTCATATGTGATGAGCCAAAGTGAAGTAGAAAGAGCCAGGAAGACACTAAACGCCAAGTGCCAGTTAACCAGCGTTGCCCTGTCTTCCCCGCAGATGAGCTTCAACTTCCTTATCCTTAAAAAGAAGCTCATAAAAATACCACATGTATCACTTATGTGTGGAATCATCCAACTCACAGAAACAGAAAAATGTTTGCCAGGGGCTGGGGGAGGGGGGTGAAGGAAAGAGGGAGAGGTTGGCAAAAGGGCACAAACTTTCAGCTATAAGATGAATAAGGTCAGAGGATCAGATGTAAAACAACGCGACTACAGTGTATTGTATAATTGAAATTTGCTGAGAGTAGCACTCACTTGTTCTTACCAAAAAGAAAGAGAAAGGAAGAAAGAAGATAGTGAGACGATGGTTGTGTTCACTTGATGGGAAGAATATTTCCACAACATACATGTATGTCAAAATAATTACTGCACACTTCACCTATCTCATAGGTTTTTTTGTTTTGTTTTGTTTTTTTGTTTTTTTGTAAATTATACCTCAGTAATCCTGGGAAAAGGGGGAGAGTCATAACTACCACAACTTACTTGCTTATAAGAATGTAATTTTTTAAAAAATAAAATCACTGGGGCACCTGGGTGGTTCAGTGGTTGAATGTCTGCCTTCGGCCCAGGGCCTGATCCTGAAGACCCAGGATCGAGTCCCACATTGAGCTCCCTGCGTGGAGCCTGCTTCTCCCTCTGCCTGTGTCTCTGCCTCTCTCTCTCTCTCTCTCTCTCTCTCTCTCTCTGTCTCTATGAATAAATAAATAAAATCTTAAAAAATAAAAATAAAATAAAATCACCAAAGAGTGCCTGGGTGGTGCAGCCGGTTAAGCATCCAGACTTGATTTTGGCTCCGCTTGGTCGTGAGATCAGTGAGATCGAGAGCGCCACCTCGCCTTCCCTTGGACACTCTGCGCAGGGTCTTTCTCTCCCCTTTACCCCACCCCTTGCTCACTCTCTCCCTCTCCTTTCTAAAAGGAACAAATAAAATCTTATAAAATAAAATAGAGTCACTGAAAAAGTGCTCTGAAAACCCTACAAATGTATGCCAATGGAAGGTAACACTGACAAAGAAAACTGGGCCCCATTTCAAGTGCTTGATGCAAATCTGAGCCCCATTGACTCCATCCTGGCTCCGCAGGTTAGTGTACCTCTGATGAGAGCTAACTTGCAGGTGCAATTGATTCCCCAAGCCTCTTCGCCTGACTTCCCATCCTCCAATTTCCCTCCTCCTCCAGCCCAGCCCAGGCCCCTCTACTGCTCACACAGTCTCTGATGATCTCATGCACAGTCACGGCTTCAGTTCTCTGTTGACCCAAAGTTATGTCTCCAGCCCAGACGTCTCTGAGCTCCAGACTCATATATCTGGCGGCCTAGTGGTTAGCTCCCCTTGCATGTCTCTGAGGCCTGTCCAAAGGGAACTGACAGTCTTCCCTCTCTTCCAAAGATCCTGCCTGCTTCCCCTTATCCCACTCTTGGTGAACACCCACCATCGCCACTTGCGACACAAGCCCTAATCTGTGGTACGTCCCTCCTCCTCCTCCCTCCATCCTGGCCTTTATCCTTCCCTTTGCTCACTTAGAATTTACCAGAGGAGGAAAGGAAATTGGAGGATGATGCCTCTTACACACTTACTCCTCGTGTTCCCACATGGTTGGAATGTCGTTCATTTCTGATTCAGGTATTTGGCTTATCTCTCCCGTCCCTGTAAAGAGAACACAGAAAGTTGGAATGGGTAAAGACAAGCGCTTTCCTAACTGGGCTCTGGGAAACGTTATTTCCAAGAAGTTTCAAAAGGAGATGTTCTTTTTAAAACCAAACAAAACCAAAGGTACACGTGGTTCCAACATTAGTAAAACTGCGTATGGATTGTGTTTTCCAGATCTTCTCCCTCCACCCCCAGCTCCCAGGTTCTGGGCTCCGTAATGAGGTTTTTCACTTCGGGCCCAAGAAATGAGCAAGATGGCTCCAGCTGGTTATAACACACTGGCAGCGTAATGTGTGTGCAAATGTGATGTGTAAGAGTGTGAGTGGTTTTCTTTTTATTGTTGAGATTTGGCTTGCTTATTTGTTGATGCACCTGAGAAAATTGTATGACGTGAGCATACACACCCTAGCTGTACAAGCTTGGCTGTTGTCCCTGGGAGCCCTGACTCGACCAGTCAGCTGTGCCAGAAGGATGAGGCTTCTGGCCCTTTCTCAGCCAGCTCCCCTGCTGGAACCTGCCTTCATAATGGCTGTCCTCATCCCACTCCCAATGAAGTGCCTTAAATTTGGACTCTGGCTACTTCCAGCTATCAGCAGCATGCATGTGACCCTGCCCTGGGCTCTGAAAGCTGTGAACCTACCCCTTCCCCCTGAGTTTGGACTCTCTCCTGTGCCCCCCACCATGGTTTTAGGGGTGCTGGAGGCAGCCACAAAGCTCACTATAGTTTTAACTCCTGTCTAGTGAATCTACAGTGTCTAAGAAATACCCACTCAGTTGAAGGAAAAGCATCTGCCTGCAGTTCTCCCCTTGGAACAACAGAGAGGATTACTTCACCAGGTTAAGGCACCAGTTAAGCTCTGCACAGCCTTACGTCTTTGCAAAACCACCGCACACAGCTTCATCCTGAGGTCCCTGAAAAGTTCCAGCAAAGAACCTGTTGGCTTTTCTCTGATCGAGTTGCCCAAACTATTTAAGGCATGGCTCACTTTTTTGGCAACCTACCTGTTTCAAGCATATATTGATATAGACTGACAAAAACCCTCTAAGTGGGGGGGTGGGGACAGGGGGGCACCTGGTTAGGCGGCTGCCTTGGGCTCGAGTCACGATCCCTGGGTCCTAGGATGAGCTTCAGGGGTTCCCTGCTCCGGGGGAGTCTGCTTCTCCCTCTGCACCCCTCCCCCACCCCACCCTGCTCATGCTCACGCTTGCTCAGGAAATCTCTCTCGCATACATAAATAAAATCATTAAAAAAAAAAAAACCCTAAAGCTATGGAATAAGCTCATGAGGCAGATTTTCTGGCTGAGCCCAAGCTGATTTCAGCTTTCCTTGCATCAGAACAGGTGGGCCAGGAAACCCTCCACCTGCGGCCCTTTGCTCCAGGTCGTCTGTTTGTGGGGCTGGCCGGGGGGCTGATGAAGCAGATAGAGCTGGTGCTGGAGAACCTGCAAGAAAGATCAGGAACAGGATGGGGGGCGAGGGGGCCTGGGGGAAGGAATGGTGCAGAACCTGCCTGCTGCTGCCTCCACCCCTCCACCCCCACCAGGGCCTCCACTTGAGCCTCCGCAGAGAGGCTGAGGACACCGACACGGAGGACCCAGTTAGACTGTGAACACAGTGAGGGCCGCTGGGGCCCAGAGCACCCCTGGTTGAAGCATCCTGGCCACCCTCTGCCCAGATCCCATTCTCTGCCTGGGCAGAGGGCTAAGGGCAGCCTCACTGGCCCCTGAGCCCAGCAGAGGAGGCTTCTCCCGGCAGAGCAGCAGCAGCCGAGAAAGAGGTATAGAGGCCTGGTCAGGTCAAGATCTCCACAGAGGTAGAAGCATCCAGACGTGCTACTGAGCACAGGAGGGATACCACCCAGCAGGAAGCCCCCCCAGCAGCGCTAACTTTACAGCATGGGGATGGGGGGGGTAAGATCCCCAGGAGCCTCCAGTGATGGGAGCACTGCCATTTGGACTGAACTGTCCCCATAATTCCACCCAGAGGCTGGAAAGCTGGGGGCAGGGTGGGGGACAGCCTGATTTTCTTCCCTTTATATATCAAGGAACCTTCTGGTTTCCTCCTTCCTCGTTGTCCCAGGCCACACTCTCCCCACCAGCCCAGCCCCCCCTCACCCCTCCCCATCAATCAGAACCCAGAAGGAGGTGGCTGGCAGGTGGGGGGTCTTTACTATTTCATCCAGAGGACTCAGCAGGTGGGGGTGTCAGCCAGCAGCCCCCCTTTCTCCCCCCCACCCTGGGGGTTCCTGGACCAGAAACAGGCTCATAAAACAAATGGTCCAACTTTGGGTCGGGGGAGGGGGGGGTTGCTGCAAGTAAAGGGAGTTCCCATTCGTCTCAAATCCCCCCCGGGGCTGCTGCTGAATCTGAAACACCGGGGACCGCGTCCCTGCGTGTCCGGCCCAGCCCGACTTGGCCGTTCCCAACGCCAGCACCAAGTGGCCTGGATGGCTTGCCGCCAGGTAGTAATGTTTCCTCTTGCTGTTGTGGAGAAAGGCATTCAGGAAAACAATTGAGCACAATGAGGGCCTTCCTGTTCCTGCAGGAGGGCGGGCAGCACGAGCCACCCAGCGATGCCGGGTGAGTCACCCCGGAGCCCAGCTGCCTCTCCTTTGCTGTCAGAGGCCGGCTCAAGGGCAATTGCAGGCAAGCTGCTGCCCTGGACCCCATGAAGCACCACCCCCCCGCTCCCCTTTTTCAGAATCGGTCCCCCACCTCCCTGGGGAAACCGTGGGATCTGTCCAGCAAACCAAGCCCACGTGTTTGCAGGGCAGGGGGCCCAGGGGGCCTGGGTGGGTAGGGCATTGGCGGGGAGCTTGCCCCCCACCTGGGAAGCCAGGGAAGGCCCCCTGCTACTTGCTCTAAGAAGTTTCAAAAGGCCTGCATTTCATGGGCTTTTCATGACCCAGGGGTGCACAAACTCTACTCCAGGTGTTGACGGACACACTCGCTTGGCTAGTGGGGACCTGGGACACGGTGGCCCATTGCAGCTGCCGATGAAGGACAGGTGGCTGACTGAGCCGAAATGAAACCAGCTGTCAATAAAATTCAAGAGACCGAGACCAGAGACAGACCACACCTGACACTGTGCTGTGACCTTTCATTTTCCAGGTGATGCAACTGAAATACTAGCACGTGTCCTGGGTGCTAGGCATGGAAGCTAGGAAGATGTCAGATGGTCAACGGTTGGTTGGTTGTGGCAAAGGCAGCTCTGTCTCTCTTTTTTCCATCTCTCCCTCTCTCTTCCAGGCCCCTCTCTTCCCCTCCTCTAACTCCAGAATGGTGGTAAAGTAGTACTCTGCCGTGAATGGCATCTAGAATCTCAAAGATCCTTGAGAGGAGGACCCAACAGGGACATTGAACTTGACATCACCCCGCACTCTCAATTCTAGGAGTCAGCATGCAATGGTCCCTTCGCCATAAGCGAAACCAACAGACATTAGGTTTTGCAGGGTCGCAGGACATGCCACCCCGAAACATGCCATTGGGTGTATTCATTGTTTTGAGCTGCAGGCACTTAAACAATAGCAAAGGCAGGGAGCGGCTTTCTCTGAACTCTTATCTTCCTGAAAGACACATCCTCCAGAAGGAACTCAGTTGGTATAAATTTCTCCCCAGGAAACTCATCACTCGAGGAAGACTGACTCTTGTGCCCAGAGAGGAGACTAGAGGTAGACATCACACCCAAACTCTGCCACAAACCGTCATCTCCCACCTGTTCGTCTAAGAGCCCATTCATCTTTGCCAAATATCACTTACTTTTCCCCAAGAGGCCTGCGTGTCCCCCCCTCCCGTGTCCCCATGAAGATGGTATGTAAGCCTGAATTACTCATCTTTCCCTGTAGCTCCCATGTATGCAGGAGGGCTACATGCTAATAAACTTGTTTTTCTCTTGTTGATCTTTTACAGCCGGGTTCTCAGAAGAGTAGAGGGAAACTCATTTTTTCTCCCATACAGTTTTCATCTTCACCTATGCTAAGAGACTACCACTCACCATCATGTCTTGATACAATAAGGGGGGAGAAAAAGAGAATCTTTATTTAGTACTTAGTTTTTAATATTATACACTATTTTGGAATAGCTGTGAGCTTTGAGCCTAACCAAACTTGTGTTTGGGCCCCAACTCTTCTGTTTTCCAGCTAATCCATTTGGATAAGTCATTTGACTCCTCTCTGCCTCAGTTTCTTATGCTGAAAATGGGGATAATAGCAATGCCCATCCCAGAGGGTGGCTGTGGGAATTAAAAGAGATGACGCTACGGGTAACTTCACTTAGTGTCTTGCCCAGGCCACAATAAATGTGATTACTACTATTACCACTATTAATAAAATAGCAACAGACTAATCAATAGTCACTGGATTCACTTTTTCTCATTAGAAGCCAAATAAGCTGGGCTTGGCTCAGCCAAAGGCATCATGTCATTCCTTAGGAAGATATATTATCTTCTGCTAGAATGAAACGAGGCCTCTAAAGGGAAGATGTTTCTGATGAAGGATGGGATGATTTGTCAGTTGAAAAATAGTATCTTTTTTCAGTCAAAACAGAAAATATTTCAAAGATGTGCAGGTTGCTGGGGGGTGGCCTGTGCAGTAACTTCTCCAACAAATTGTATAATCCTTCCGATGGATATAGTTCCTAGAAAGTTACCTGGTATTCCATCAGGCCCTTCAACTAAACAAAGCAGGTAAAAGAACTGAAAAGATTTGTTTGTGTCACACTAAAACATCTGCCAGATTGGTACACTATCTGGATTAGCCTTGTAAGTAGAGGACACTCTGCTAGATACTTCCTTTTCACTCAATAGGAAGCAATCTAAAAAAAAAAAGTTGTTGGACCAACACATGCAAAAATCCATTCTTGGAGGTCAGGTGGCAGTTACTTGCAAATCTTCATCAGTCAATGGGAAAACTGATCTTAAACTGAGCTACTGGGAGAAATCTCAGGAGGACGTTCAGTTGGCTCACATGGCATTGCTGGATCACAGTCTACATCCCTGAGAGAGACTCAGCTTTGATCCTCAAAGTCTCATGGAAGAAAATATTTCCATGAAGCCAGTAAAACCCAAACTTGAGCAAGATCTTGGCCCCACGACAGAAAATTCTAAACGATTCTGGTTAATACACCCACCGTTTTCACCAGTGGTCTTTTGGTGAGTACAGTTGATTTTCGGCTCAGTCAGGTCTTTCGGAAACTGAACCAAAGGAATAGCACAGATGCTGAATAAATCAGATACATCCTGTGGTCTGCACTTCAAAGGTAGCCACAAATTCTTAAGGTATGATTCATAGTCATCAAAATCTATGAATCTCTTCTGAAATTGTTCTTTCACTCCACTACGTTGCTCTATAATTCTTCAAATTTGTGACCCCATGGAGGTCAAGGAAATTCAGCAGGAGATTATAAATGCAGTAGGAAATGAGTGTAGTTATCACCTGCTCAGGCCACTTGGCCAGTTAGAACCTGCATTTACTTGAACAAGAATGAGAGGGAAGCCAGAGCCCCCCCCTTCTAAAACCTTTCGGGGTCCGTGGAACTGCTATGTAAACAGATATTCGAAACTCAGTGTCTTATGTCCTCCAGGCTTGTATGCTAAAATTCAAGTTGAAGATCCAAACAAAGCACCCCAAAACTTAATGACTTAAAACAGCAGCCATTTATTTAGCACACAGTCCTTCAGGTTGGTGACTGGGGCTGTGATCAGTGACCAATTGTGGGGGGTTCTTCTGGGCCCGGCTGGCATCATTAATGATTTGTGGTTGGCTGCTAGGCCAGTTGAGATACGCTGGTCTAGAAATGTCTCCGCTGCAGTGGCTCATCCCTGTTCCACATTCTCTCATCGTCCAACAGGCTAGCCTGGGCTTATTCATAAATTATCTGGACAGGGTTCCAAGAGAAAGTATGGAAATGCAAGGCCTCTTAGAGCCTGAGCTCAAAGCCAGCACACTATCACTTCCACTGCTTTCTGTAGCCAAAGCAAGTTCCAAGGCCAACCTATTTCAAGAAGTGGAGAAATAAACCCTGTTTTTTTCTGAAAGGAGGAGCTTCAAAGTCAATTGCAGGCACGAAAAACTAAAGACACCTTTGTGAGTCCCCCCCCGCCCCAACTTCTCATACATGTGTTCCTCGATGCCATACAGGGTAGGGGTTTGTGTCAGCATGGACTGAGTACACCATCATCAGAGTTCGGCAACAAGGATGTCTGATCCCACCATTTGGTGCTCCAGAGATGAGGGTAACCCCTTTTGTGGGAGGAGCAGACAGGCAGGTGCCTCAGATCACTGCATCTGCAGTAAAGCTCAACTTTGTGTCTGGGCAAAGAAAAACTGGGGGTGGATGGCTTGAAGGAAAGCACATTTGGAATGCTCTGAGCTGAGATAACCAGAAGAAAAATCCAGGGATCCTGAGAAAAGAGGATTAGAGCCCCTTCAGGGAATTGTTTTTTTTTTTTTTTTTTGTTTGTTTGTTTGTTTGTTTGTTTTATGCTTGGTATAAACTGAAACTACTATGTTGGTTAATTTTCTGTGTCCACTTGACTGGGCCACAGGCTACCCGGATACCTGGTCATTACTCTGGGTGCTTCTGGGAGGGTGTTTTTATATGAGTTCAACATTTAAATTGATCGAACGAATGAAACAGATTGCCTGCTCTATTTTGGGTGGGCCTCATCCAAGCAGTTGAAGGCCTAAATAGAACAAAAAGCTGAGTCTCCTCTCCCTTCATTCCTCCTGCCTGGCTGCCCCTGAGCTAGGATATGGGATTTTTTTTTCTGCCTTGGGATTTGAACTAAGGCATTGGCTCTCTGGCTTGCTGACTGCTGATCTTGGGATTCGCCAGCCTCCAAAATGCCATGAGCCAGGTCTTTATAATAAATGTCTGTGTGTGGGTGTTTGTGTGTACACCCACATCTACTGGTTCTTTTTCTCTGAGGAATCCCAACTAATACAACTACTTCGTGGGGTATCACGCCAGGCAAAAGACAAAAGAGTAGTCAGTAAAGGCAAATGGCTGGTCTGTCCCCAGGTATGCTATCCCTTGATTTTTTCAGTGGTACCAAATAATTCTCGTCATCGAGAATAAAAGCTTTACCCGTGATAAAGCCCTAATGCTATTACTATCATTGCTGTTGATCTTGCTTTGTTGTTATTGCTATAGATGTCATTCTTTTTAAAGATTTTATTTCTTTATTCTTGATAGACACAGAGAAAGAGACAGAGACACAGGCAGAGGGAGAAACAGACTCCTTGTGGGGAGCCCGATGCGGGACTTGATTCCAGGACCCTGGGATCACGATCTGAGCTCAACCACTGAGCCACCCAGGCGTCCCTAGAGGTGTCATTTTTATTTGGTTCAGCTGTTATTGCTTTGTTTTAGATTTGCCTGAGACCGCAGAATACCTCAAGTTCAGCTGTGAGCCCTGCACCTACTACAACGACCAGCAGACACTTGGTGGGAATGTGCCAGAGATCCAAACCATGGAAGCTCGTATGCATAGCAGCTCTGTCCCTGGAACCTGACAGCAGAAACCCCTAAGACTAAACTCCTGAAAAGCACTCACTTTCCCAGTCTGCTCAGGTTCCTCTCGGTGACCAGAAGGTGTGCACAGGTGCCAGAGATATATAGGGTACTAGAAAATTGTGTTTCGGGGGTGAGCGTCAGGTTTCTATTACAACGGCTGTGTGATTTTGCAACTTGACCCAACTGAACTATGATCCCCAAAATTCCGTTTCTAGTAGTTCTGGTTAGGGTGGACTAAACCGGATATCCTCTCCTGGGAGTTCGAGAAAGGAAGGCAGAAGCCATGTGGTGGCAGACACATGCCTTCTCCTGGTGATTCAACTGCATGCGACTCTAGGTGCTGCTGGGAAGGACTTTTGCAGATGTGATCAAGGTCCCTAAGTAGCTGACATTAAGTCACTCCAGAGGGAGGCCATCCTGGTGGACCTGTCTTGGTTGGAAGCCCATTAAAAGAAGGCTCCTGCTTCTGGGGTTCTGGCATCTTGTGACGTTTCTTTCTTGATTCCTGCCCCCAGACTCCAGGCCTGCATGGCCAGTCCCCACCCTCGTGTGAGCCAATTGTTTGTGATAAATCTGACACCAGCTCTTCTTCTATGGTTTGAACCCTGACAGGTAGAGTTCTCATCAGAGAACAAGAAGAACCCGTTCAAGTTTGCCATTTGGATCTTCCACAAAGAGTTGGGGTAATAAAGAAAGGGGTCAGCAAGCAGAGACTTAGGTGCCAAATGGCCCGGACCCCCTCCCTGCATCTTGCTTCACCAGCCAAGAGTTTGCACGGCTAATTCTGATAACCTCTTCGAGCACTGTTTCTTTATGTGTAACATGGTGGCAACATTAAGTCCACGACCACCTACTTCACAGCGTTGGTTTGAAAAATCAAAGGAGACAATGATGTGAAAGCAGTTTTCACCTGTCATAAAATGACAGACATTTAGTTTTAAAACTACCTGGCCTAAGATTTTTAGTGAATAGAGGCAGGAGTAAAAGAACAGAGATTTACTCTATGCGTACTGTATACTGGAAATATGAACCTACCCTGCCCATACTGTCTTCTCAACCTTCTTATGAGGCCGCACATCAGAGATCCAAGGATGCTGAGACACAGGGAAGTTGGCCAACTTGCCTAGATCTCAGGATGGGATTTGGAGTCCAGTGTGAACCTGCACCAAAGTGCAGGCTCTGTCTGTAACAGCACGGCATCCTCCTTCAAAGGGGAGATGATAATTTCATGTGTCACCAGGAAAACCATTCTACCCCATGGAAAACTTTGGAGAAGCCGTTTCAGCATGTCCACTCTTCTGCGGGACCTCTTGCTTTAACTGGGGAGCAAACACAACCTGTTTTCATTAGTGTAGCTGTTTCATCTGAGATGCCCAGACTCACAACATGTGAGATAAAAAAGAAAACCACAGCACCTGGGTCGTTCAGTTGGTTGAGCATCTATCTCTTGATTTTGGCTCAGGTCATGATCTCAGTGTCATGAGACTAAGCCCTGCACTGGGCTCCACTCTCTCTCCCTCTTCCCCTTACTTCCAATACCCCACCCTTTCTCTAACATAATTTAAAAAAAAAGAGGGAGAGAGAAAAAACCTTTCCTATTTCTTGGCCAACCAGAAAATTCTCTTTCCATAATTTACAATAAAACCACTCCAACAGCATGATAAAAGTGAAACTTCACGACTTAACTTATTTTGATTACTTCAGTCTTCCAATATTCTGAGAGGCAATGTTCTGAGAGGACATTTTACCCTGTGGCCGCAGGAAAAGGAATGACTGTGTTTGGAGGTTAAAGTCATTCAACAAACAAGAAGATATATTTTTTAAAGATTTATTTATTTATTTATGATAGACATGGGCGGGGGGTAGAGACACAGGAGGAGGGAGAAGCAGGCTCCATGCAGGGAGCCCGACACGGGACTCGATCCCAGTACTCCAGGATCGCGCCCTGGGCCAACGGCAGGTGCTAAACCGCTGAGCCACCCAGGGATCCCCAGAAGACATTTTTTTAAATGTACCTTTTCCTCAAAACTGTGAGGCAGCCAAGGAAATGTGAGGGTGAGGCATTCCCTAAGAGTAAATGATAGACTCCTTGAAAAGGCCTCGAGAAGATTCGTTTGTAAAATGGCATAGAAGGGCCTTCCACAGGGCGCTTGGGATTTGGAGACATTCATGATGCACAAATGGAACCTGAAATGAGCCAAAGATATATTCATAACAGATTAGGCTTTCTTCAGATGACTATATTACATATAAAGTTAATTCCACTCAAATTAACTTCCAAAATAAAGGAAGGAGAAAAAAAAAAACCCACATTTATTAAACACCCACCCAATATCATCCTAAGCTTTTTAAATCAGTTTTCTTTTTTTTTTTAAGATTTATTTATTTATGATAGACATAGAGAGAGAGAGAGAGGCAGAGACACAGGAGGAGGGAGAAGCAGGCTCCATGCAGGGAGCCCGACGTGGGATTCAATCCCGGGTCTCCAGGATCGCGCCCTGGGCCAAAGGCAGGCGCTAAACCACTGAGCCACCCAAGGACCCCCCTAAATCAGTTTTCTCATACTTGTCACAAGATTTTGCACTCATCTTTATGAACCTACTCTCTGCGATTCTGTAGCTTTGGTTTAAATGCATGTAGCTTCTTTGTGTAACTTGAAGAAAAGTTCTCTTTTAATAAATGAAGTGAAGGCGTCCACCCTCACCCCCTTGACTCAAAAACAAAATTGAACCCGAAGCACAAAAATCCAATCAATGCTATTGAAATCTTGGTGAAACTGATTAATCACAGAGTTTAAATCCGCATTACCTCTTAGTAATGCGAGGTTTATGTAATGTTAGAGAACGGCAGTTTCTTCTCCCCTAGTGCAGTCCCTGCGGAGAAGGGGACCATGTCTTACGTCCTTATATACTATATTGGATCTTGAACTTAAAGCTTAGCACACAGAGGATAACAGCCCGTTAGTAAATGCTTAATAATTATTAGTGACTGAAAATAGTCTTATATAAGCCTGATGCTTTCAAACTCACCACCACTCTCTCTAATCTCACTCACTGCCTGTGATTACTACCACCCTGTACGTGAGCTAGGACTGATTATTGTTCGCTCTGCTTTATAGATAAGGAATGAAAATTAAAAATGAAATGCAAAATAAGTAGAGCCGTCTGCTCAGTCACAGAGCTAGTCATGTCACCTCTTGGATTTGACCATGACCAGATTTCTTATGGACAAAAGAACCAGGTTTATCGTTTTGGGGAAGGACTTTGTTGTTGTTGTTATTTTACTACAAACACTCCCTCATTAAGGAATGTCTATTTTTTGTTCAGGCTTGGCCAAACTCTGCCTCCTATTTAAATAAAATGCTGAAATGAACAGATTTGGATGATACCAACCCACCGGGTAGAATCTGAGACCACACGGTCCTATCACGCTGACCATCTTATAACCTAGACCAGTAGTTGTCAACCATGACATTGGGTCACCACGGTGTTGAAGGGTCTGAGATCAATACATGAGAAAGGAGAACTATTAGAGTCCATGTGGCACCTCGAGGGAGCTGCCATTACCAACAGCAAGGTGAGCCGCGAGCAGCATCAGTGCAGGGGTGGGAGGTGGGGGGTTGAGCATAGTGGGCAACCAGTGACCAAGAATGAGTATCACAAAAGCCAAAACAAACAAAGGCCAGAAGGAGCGAAGATGGGAACTGTTTGCTTAGTTAGGTGTTGACACAGCCTTTTTTTTTTTTTTTTGAGATTTTTTTATATTTAGATTATAAATTGGATAATTTTTAAGAAAAACTTTTTTGTGCTTATGTAACATTGGGTTTGGAGAACCACATCCATAGCAAAAGCAACGCAAGCCAAAAAAGGAAAAATAAAAAAGTGTGACTGTGTATGTGTGTGTCTTATAATATGAAGTTAATTGAAATTAAAATGTTTAAAGGGATTTATTTGCACTTCAGCCATTCCAACGTGTGAAAAGCAACACATTTTATTCACAATTACACGTGGTCTTATTCACTCTCCACAAACGCGTGAAGGGCATGAGTAAGCCAAGTTACGCATTCCTCAATGCTTTTTAGCTGTGTGCCTTAAACTTCCTTACCTCGGTCTAATCCCTGATCATAGCCTCTGGGAAATTCAACACGATGCAGAAAGGGCCCTCTGCTTTATGGTCTTATATAAAAGAACCTATCACCCAAAAGTCATGGGATATGTTGCTGAGTCAACCTAAAGGATTTCAGGTTGGGTCAGCAACATAGCCCAGGAGCGGAGGCCGCCAAAGCTTCCCCTTACGGCCGGGTCACAGCAAGTTTACTGAGCAGACAGGATGGATACCTGCGTCGACTTCTGGAACTCACTCCAAAACCATCTATAAAAAGAAGCTTCTCTTCAATCTCCCCTTCGAATCAGCAGACCCGAGTGTTTTCCTAGCTGGAAGGAGAGAAGAAGCCACTTTTCCTCTTCCCTCTGGCCACTCTTGGGAAAGAATCCAACTTCCAGATATTCTGTGGGATGAGGGATCTTTTGCTTTCGTCCATTAAAAGTCAGGTATGTTCATTTGACGGCGGAAGTGCCTCTCGAAGGGCGCGCCCAGGGACGGGAAGTGTGGATATAGATATCCCTGCTTCCCAGGCACTGGTTGTGTTCCCTCTGAATCAGGTTGCAAACAGAGAGTCTGTCTATACCTGTGCACTGTTTTGAGATCACCAGATAATAAATGACACCTAAATTGGGGTGTTTCTCATACATCTACATCCCCCATTTTGCAGCACCAGCCTGGGAGTTAAAATATCATCACCAAGCAGCAGTGGCCGTACGTCCTTGACTGTCACCTCTCCTGGGGTTTCTCCAGCCCCACAGAAAGTCCTGACTGCCCATTACTTGGAGGGTCCTGGGGGAACCTCAGGTGCACCAAGGACAAGCTTCTCTGCCCTACCCTGGTTGGGCCGTCTTCTAGAAGCTCTCGGCGAGGCCTCCCTCCACCACATGGCCCTCTGAGACTGCCTTACTGCTGGTCCTGCTCTGGCCCCAGAAAACAACTGCCCTCCTTGACAAAGCAGCTGTTCTCTGTGGTGTACTCAAAGCTGTTGGTCGGG
This sequence comes from Nyctereutes procyonoides, assembly GCF_905146905.1. Lineage (NCBI taxonomy): Eukaryota > Metazoa > Chordata > Mammalia > Carnivora > Canidae > Nyctereutes > Nyctereutes procyonoides. The sequence goes on along the minus strand of NW_026575133.1, from coordinate 45,575,064 downwards.
CTCCAGCCACCCCCACTATTTCCTCTATCCCTCAGCCCCAAACTCCAAGGCAGTGGGTCTCAGATGCTTGAGTCTCTATACATCCTATATACATATTCTATATATATGACACACATATATATGAGATATGTATTCTGTAGTGTATATGTATTAGTGAGAGAAAAATTTATTTTAAGGAATTAGCTCCTGAAATGGTGTAGGCTGGCAAGTCTGAAGTCTGCAGGGCGGATCCACAGGCTTGAGGACCCAAGGAAGAGTCAACGTTGAAGCTCAAGTCCAAAGGCAGTCTGCTGGCAAAATTCCCTTTTAGGAGAAAGTCCGTCTTTGTTCTCTTAAGACCTTCAGCTGATTGGATGAGGCCCACCACATTAGGGAGGGTAATACGCTTGACTCAACGTCCACTGATTAAAATGTTCATCTCATCTTAAAAATACCTTCACAGAAACAGCTAGGATACGATCTGACCAAATGGTTGAGTGCTATGGCCCAGCCAGGAGATGCATACAATTCACCATCACAATGTCCTTCTCCTTATTTCACATTCTGGTAGCCCTCTTTGGTGTTCTAACCCCCAAAACCTCCAAACCTACCCCTCCCAGATTGTCTCCAGTGGCAATCTGGAGACATTAATTTTTGGCTGTCACGAGTGGGGGGGTGCTACTGGCATCTAGTGGGTAGAGGCCAGGGAGCCTGCAAAACATCCTACAACCTACAGGACAGCCTCCAACAACAGAGAATTTTCCAGTCCCAAATGACAATAATAGCACTGCGGTTAAGAAATCCTGCTCTAAATGACCAGTTCACTTCCCGTCTCTCTACCCCTGTTCATTACGCTGCAGTCACACTGGCCTCCTTTCAGGTTACAGAACGTGCCAATTCCTTCCCTCCTCACCGCCTTTGCAAATGTTATTCCCACTGCCTGAAACACTCTGCTCCTTGCATGGCTGGTTCCTTTCAGGTTTCACCAAGAAATCCAGCCCCACAAGCCCATAATCCTTTCCCATTTCATTAATCTGATTATTTCCCTCATCAGCCAGCTGCCATTTGCTTGGGTTAAGTTGTTCACCCAGGGTCTTACCCGCTGTGAATCCAGCTAGGGCAGGTGCGTATCACTACACCCCAGTGCCCTTGCTGGGACACAGTAAGTGCTCAACGAATATTTGTTGGATCAAGAAAGGAAGGAGCGTCTGACAGTTTTAGTGAACTATGTTTTTGGTTTCACAGCTCCCACCAACTCAGATGTGCACTTATAAGTTCTATCACCATTACAATTGTTTCCACAAACTGTCCCCAAACACTGAGTTGCTTTTAATTGAATCTAGAATGTGAGCCCAGATCTTTTCTCAAGGGCTGTCCCTCTCCAAGGACACAACTTGGTCCCTCGTGACAAGATGTCTGGGGTCTCCTCATTAGTCTTCCCAACTTGCAAAGACATCAGCTCAGATTCCAAATAGGGCCCCTGGTATAGAAACAGTGTCTGATTCCAGTCCTGCAAAAGGACTCGCCACAAAAAGAGAGTAGTATTTGAAAAAGCAACAGACATGATTCAAAATTCACTTTAAAAATATAACCTGGACACCCGGGTGGCTCTGTCGGTTAAGACTGAAGATCATGACTGCCTTCGGCTCAGGTCATGATCCCAGGGTGCAAGGATGGAGCCCCCATCAGGCTCCCTGCTCAGTGGGCAACTGCTTCTCCCTCTCCACTGCTTGTACATTCTCTCTCTCTCAAAAAAAAAAAAATAATAATAATAATAATAAAATAAAATAAAATAATAAAATAAATAAAATAAAATAATAAAATAAAATAATAAAATAAAATAATAATAAAATAAAATAAAATAAAATAAAATAAATATATATAGTGAATTGTACTATCGATGACCACAGATCCCACCTTATTGAAATAGGGTAAAGGTCCTCTGGCCAGGACTAACTAGGTCTACATCTCAGCCAGTCTATCTCGATTCTTTTTTCTCCTTTCCTCTTTTGTTACGTTCTGCCATGTTCTTAAAGTGGCAGCTAAGAACTTAAAGTTCCGAAGTGACTCAGCATGTGGTTATTACTGTTTATTTTGGTCCTTTGCTATTAGCCCTGTGTATCCTTATAAATGTCACTTCTTACTGCCTTGCACCCTTCAGGGCATTGTACATTCTCCTGGAAACATTCTCTTTCCTTCTGCATTTTCTCACTGGGTCCCTCTGTTCTCAGTTCTGCCCACAAGGCCACCACACATGGCTGCCAGCCCCTGAACTGACCCTGCCTTGGCCATTTCTAAGTCCATACTCAATCTTTTTCTTCACTAAGCATCTATCAAGTGGGCAGGCAATTACTTCTCTCGTCATATGCAGTGCATGGAAGAAAGATCCAGATCTTTAAGACAGGACCACCAGGGAGACCAACCACAAGGGAAACAGCTGTACCCCTGGCACTTCCTGACTTCCTCCTTTCAAACACCAGCTCTCAAGCATGAGGCAGTACCCTCGGCGATGCTGCCCCTTCAGGGGCAGAACCACCAGAAGAGTTGCCTGAGTTTTCCTCTTTACCATATGTGGATGCCCCTGACCCTCCTGGTCTACAACTTCCATGGCCGTAGCTTGGATTCCATTGGATTCTGTAGCACAGTAGAAGGCATTGCCAAGAATGGCAGGCCACAGCCTGTATTTTTTATAACACTTGTGAAAATGAGAGGAGCAGAAGCCACTCGATCAACAAAGAGAAGTCTGTCCAGGTTAATTTTTTTTTTTTTTTTTTTTTTTTTTACCATTTTGCTACCAAATAATCTCAAAGTTGAAAAAGATATTAGAAACCATTTGGCCCAGGGGCACCTGGGTGGCACAGTCGGTTAAATGTCCGACTCTTGATTTCAGCTCGGGTCATGATCTCAAGGTCATGAGATGGAGCCTTGCGTGGGGCTTTGGGCTCAGCACAGGTCTGCTGGAGATTCTTTGTGTCTCTCCCCCTAGTCCTCCTCCAAGGAAGGAAGAAAGGAAGGAAGCATCTAGCTCAATTCTCACACTGTACCGAGGGAGCAAAAAAGACCTAGAAAGGTTGAGCAGCGTGTCCCCAGCCACACATATACGTCATAGTAAAACCAAGTGTAGAATCCAGTGCCAACTTGTATATGATTCTATAACAATTGTCACAGCGTCTTTTTTTTTTCTGTCCCACCTCTCTTCACTTCATAAAATATAAATACATCCCATGTGCTTCCGGTGGGAATCAAGTGTTTCTACCTCTTCCCATTCCCCCTGGAAACCCTGATTACTCTAGTGTGTGGTCAAATACCCTAAGTGGAGATCATGAGAATTCTTTCCAGGAACTTATACAAACATAGGCATCATGAGAGCTGTGTTAGGGTAGGCCAACTGCAGGAACAAACCACATCAGAATTGCATTGGCTTCACATTATAGACCTTTTTTTGTTGTTGTTGTTCACCTAATAATCCCCTAGGGGTGTTTGGCAGGTGACCATCCACACAGAGAATCAGGAAGCCAGGCTCTCTCTTTCTGGGGAGTCCTCTCTGCATCCCCCATTACCTACAAGAAAAGCCTGTAAAAGAGAGAGAGAGAGAGAGAGAGAGAAGGCCTGTGAGGAAAGGTGCCATGCATCCCTTCTGTCCACCTTCCACTCACCAGAACCCATCATGCATTCACACCAAATTGCAAAATAAGCTGGGAAAATCATCTAATTATGTGTCCCAGAGCAGCAGGAAGAATGGGCAAGTGAACGAATGAGTTACCAGGGTCCCTCTTCCCTACCATGTGGAAAAGGGGCCTGCTAGAAAATGAAACCCAAATATAGCAAAACAGGGCAAAAGCTGAGGGGAAAAAAAATCTGAGAAACAGAATTTGAGCTCTTGGATAGAGCTATGCCTGAAGCTGGACTGGGTCCTTTTCCTACTGTCAGAGAAAGCATTCCTGAATTTACCAAAATGCATCCAGCAGAATAATAACTCCATGGGATGGCAGATACAAGATTTAAAGCTCCACTGGGCATCTGGATTGGCCGGTGCTTGCGTACCACCCCAAACCCTCCTGGGCCCACCACTTCCTCCAGCCACTGGGTGTGGAGCATGACTCCCCCGTGGAAACGGCTCAGCCATCGTTGATGTGCAACCCAAAGGGCCAGGGAGTCAATCCACATGAGGGTTGCCCTTGACCAATGCGTTCAAGAGCCCATGGAGAAACAGCCCCCTCTGGTCTCCTAGGAGGACAGTTCTGAGCCATATTTGCTAGGGCTCTCGTCAGAGGCTGAAATAAGAGTTCCCAGGATTCAGCTCACTCTTTCTCAACTTTTGGCCTTGCTTTCCCATGTTTTGGTTTCAGTTTCCAGCAGAAAGCCCCACAGGGTCAAGTACCAGGTGCCCTTGATGTTGGCTGATTCAAGGTCAGTGACATGCTTGTGTTGGCTTCCTCTCCTTCGTGCCCTTCCCTTCCTCACCCCTCTCTACCCCTTGCCCTGCTGTCTGGGTTCACAGTCCCTAATAAACTCTCTGCACACAGCTTTGGCAGCCTCTGTGCCCGAGGGAACCCGGGCTAAGAAGTTACTTTGCTGAAGAGGGAAACGTCAATATGCTAATATGCACAGAGATTCTTCTAGAACAGTCAGGTGGCAGACTTTCCCAAAGGTATTTGACTGGGTCACCTTTATTATTATTATTATTATTATTATTATTATTATTATTATTCTTTTCCTTCTAGAAGCTTGTGGAACTGAAACAAACTGGCTTTCTGTCAGTTTTGCTTCCTGATTATAGGATATCTAATTTTCTAACAGTTTGGTATCTCTAAACCTATAACCAATGCTGAGGAGCAGACACTGACCCATCAAGGGGCCAGACTGCCCACCCCCCAGCGCCTGGCAAGATTAGACCCCCCAACAAATACTCCGTAGACACTTGCAATTAGGGTAACGGGATGCTTCCAGATTCAGTAAATACTCAAAGTCTGAACCTACTGATAGTTTAGTAACGCTTCAATAAACAGAAGGAGATTTTCAACTTTTAATTTTCAGTATTTTACTCAATCAGAACAAAGTGAAAAGTTAGGTTTTGACTCTAAACCCCTGTGACAGCCATTGTTTTATTTTCTCTCCTTTCCCCTTTGTCTCTCATTTCCTTTTTTCCCCCTCACTGTTTCTCCTTCTTGCCTTGCATTTCTTCTACAATTCTTTGTCTCTCTCTCTTTTTTTTTTTATTTAAAATTCAGAGACAAACACTCCAGGGACAGTGAGTCAGTACATCAAAACTGTGTTGACTCCCATGGTAGAGAAAGTGATAGACTACTGAGAATTCCAAAATAGATGTATTTCTTATGGGAAAATCATTGCCGCGCCTTCTGCTCCCATAGATTATGATGCTAATTTGCCTGCGTCCTTCTCCAGTGGTTATAATTATCCTGGGCAAAGTATTCTTTACAGGGAGGCTTTCCCGCTTCCCTATCCCCGCCTCCCATAAACTGTACTTTTTATTGATGGCGCTCACAGCTCGAAGACCGAGACTTTAATGAGAAAGTAATAAAGGGTTTTAGAAGGAATGGTTGATGATGGTCGGCTTGGCTCAGATTCGGGGATGTAGCTACAGGCAGAGTCCTTGTAGGGTCCTCTAATCTTCACGTTTAATAATGGTTCACAAATAGTGATCATCAGTCAAAATCGAAATGTGTGCCTTCTCTCGTGGAGTCCAAGTGGTAGGAGTCTTCTGTGTTCAGCCACTCTTCTTTGACTCTTTGCAAGGAGGAGTTTTGCTATGTGTACCACATAGTAAACTTATTATTGCAAATAGCCACCATCTAGTAAGAGATGACCACTTGGCTCCATACCTAGTCTTTTATGCACAGAGATGCATTTAGCGTTAGTTGCACGAAGATCCCGTGAGATAGGGGTTGCCCCTCCACTTTACAGAGAGGTGGAGTCACTGGCCCCATATCACACAGCCAGCCACGTTTATCTGACTCTAAACTCTGCACTCCCTAAGTGAACCTGGATTTTCCTGCTATGAGAAGAATCAAGAGATTTGCAAGCTCTAGTGACATAATATATATGCCAGGATTGCCCATAGCACACACTAAATCCTCAAAATGATAGTTGCTATGATTATTATGATGGTTTTCATTATTACTATCATATCTACTACCACTACTGCTCTTATTATTATTCAAATACTCTGATCCCTCAAGCCTAATTTGCAGGACGTAGAAATACCTATGGTGTTAAAATTGTGAGTGAAGCTTTAAATGCCTTAAACTGATAACAGGAAGTAGAACGGCAACAAGTCAATAGGCATATTATCAAAATGCATAAATGAATAAATGAATGAATTTAAATAACAACTATCTCTAAAGGGCTCACAGTCATTCACATAATTTCGTTTCCTTAATCAATTTTTCCACGAGCTGTTGAGATGAGAAGTATATTTATTCCCATTAGGCAGGAATCGTGAAAACGGATAACTGAGTTACAAAAATCTATGATACAAGCACACTGGTAAGAAGCTGCTGGAACATAAGGAACTATGCAAATCAAAGAGCTTAGTCCAGCTCCACAGTGGACATCGTAACCTGATGCGTCCATGAAAATGACAGGAAGATTGGTAAGGAAGGAGGTCAATCTCAGCAAGTTATTAAATGCTGAGTACTTTACCTAGAAAGACTGTGGAGTTTTCCTTCCCTAGCAGTATAGAGAATTTCCAACTTACAAACATTCTGCATCCTACAAACAGGTCAACTACTTTGTGTCTGTTGCTCACAATGCTTTCTCACACATTGGATGGTGAGGTCACATCTGGGGCCACCCCACAGAAGCCTGTGACATGCACAACATGACTCAAGTGTACTGTAGGCCCTGCAACCACACACCATGGCCAACAGGGGAAAGAACTGATGGGACTCCAACCCAGGACGGCAAGAGCGCAGCCCTCATGCTGCCGCCCTGGCCGCAGGTGGGAGCCACCTTTCACCTCTTACATGCTAACCAGGAAGTTGGAGCTGAGTTTCCTTGAGCCTCTGAGGCCTGGGATGTGTTCTGGCAGAGAAAAGGCCAGGGGGACACTGATAGGCTCATCAGGGATTCCAGATGCCAAAGCTAGGAAGTCTGGGAGCTCCTAGAAGTCCCTGGGGGTACTTCCTATTCTGTATGAGTCCCCTCTCCCGGGTGTCCAGGGCTTACCTCTTCCAAGGGCTTCAAATGGAGCTTTCTCTTTCACTTTGCACATGGAAAAGAGTTTCAGGTCACCCCATATCCCTTTGCAATTCTCAAAGGACTTTTGTAAGATGTTTTACTGCATCTGATGTTTCTCAAAATGTGAGCAGCAGACACTGTGAGATAGAAGCTCTAGAATGGTATGAGAGTGGGCCTAGTTAACTCAAGCTAGATATTACAGACTATTCTCCATTACTCAGCTTTCTGGCATCCGTTTCCCCTGGTTTAGGTTACAGCATGCCAGGTTCCTTTGTGGGAATCCTCCCTCCCAACTGGAGGGTCTATGAGTAAAGGTGTCCTGCTCTGTCTCGGCCAAGGAGTGGGACCAAGATCTAAGCCAGGTCTAATCCTGCCTGAGACATTAGTTCTTGGGCAGGATGATAGAGAATGAGAAAATGACTCCCTGTTAAAATTATCAGAAATGAATTCATTTATGCCTGCATTTATTCAATAAATATTATTGAGCTCCATTCCAAGAACTAGAGATTCAGGAGTGAACAAATCAGACAAAAACTCCCACCCTTGGGAAGCTAACATTCTAGAGTGGGGGTTGGGGCAGAACAGGGGTGGGAGGGGTTGTCATATAGTAAAAAGTAAACTATGTAGTAGTGCAATAGGTGCTGTAGAGAAAAACAGACCAAGGAAGGGAGGCAGGGAAGGATAATGGTTGGGGTCACGACCCCAACCAGCTCTCACAAACATCTCTCAAAGATGATATTTGAGTGAAAACGTGAAGGCAGTAGAGGAGCAAGCCAAGAAGTTCTCAGGGGCAGACAGATTCCAAAGAGAGGAAACAAATACAAGGGCCTGCTTGAAAGCAGGCCTAGCAAGTTCCAGAACAAGCGAAGAGGCCAATGTAGCTGGAGTACAGCAAGGGAGAGGGAGAATGATAGGGAGAGATGAGGCCTCTTGTAAGGATGAATGGGCGCAGGCTTGCAGGCCACTGGAATTACTTTGGCTTCTCTTCTGAGTCTGTCTCAGTCAGCGATTGCTTGGGAAGAACCCATCACAGGCTCTCGGTAACCTACTACTGGCTTTTATTTTGCTCACGTACCTACAGTTCAGCTTAGAGCCAGCCAAATCTAGGCTGGGCTCAACTGGACAGCATTAAGTGGGAGACCAGGTTTGTGTCTGCTCCACGTGCCTCTCATCCTCCTTGAACAACTAGACTAGCCCTGGTATGTTCTCTCAGCAACAGTAGGGTGGAGAGGGCAGGTGAAAACAGGTACTAAAGTTCTAAACTCAGAACTGAGATACTGTCATTTCCACACACCTCTCCCCACTCTGTCTACTGACTCAGAGCAAGTCCATGGCCAAGTCTGAGTCAAGGAGTGGGGCCACATAGTTCACTTCTGAAAGAGGAAGAACTCAGTCATAACTCAGTCTACCGGAGAGCCATGGAAGGCTCGATGCAGATGACTGACCTGATCTTTCATTTAACAACACCACCCTGGATGGTGAGAGACTGTAAGAGAGCCAGGGTGAAATCTGAGAAGCCAGTCAGAAGCTATTGCACTGTCCCATGCGAAACACACTGGGTGGCGTACGTCAGAGTGACAGCAGAGACATTGGTGAGAAGTGGTTAATTCTGGAAAGATTGAGAAACGAGAGTCAAAGGTTAATACTGACGGATTAAAAATGAAACATGATTCAAAGTGTTTTGACTTGAGCAACTAGAGTGTCACTTTTGACATAGAAGGGCTGTAGGAAGAGTGAGTTGAGGGAAAGGTAAAAGGGGGAGCTCAGTTTGGGACATGTTAGGATTGTCACGTGTGCCAGACATCCAAACAGAGACATCAAGGAGGTGGTTGGACATCAGACAGAAGTTAGGAGAGAGGTCTGGGTTGGAGCGTCATCAGCACGCAGATGGTCGAGATTCAGTCACCACAGACTGAGCACCTTAAAGTAATATCCATTTCTGATCTCCATAGTTCCATAGGTCAGAAGTCCAGACACAGTGTGGCCGGCTCCTCTGCTTGGGCTCTCACAGGCTGAAATCAAGGTATTGGCTGGAGCTGCAGTGAGACTTTGGTCCTCTCCCAGCCTAACTGTTTGATGGCAGTTTGCAGCTCCTGGCAATTCTAGGACTGAGGTCCCGCTTTCTGGCTAGCTATTGCTCAGGGTCACTCTGAGCCCCCAGAGGTGCCCGCAGCTCCCTGCCATATGGCCTTGTCTGTGGCCTTCTTCAGGTTCAGGATCAGTAAGAGAATCTCATTCTCATAAAATCTCTCATCCCAGAAAGGGCCCAGTGCTCACTGAAGGCCTTATCTGATTAGATCAGGCGAGCCTAGGATAATCCTTCTTTTGATGAACTCAAAGTCCAGTGATTAGTGGGTAACCTGTTGACAGAAGGAATACCCCTCTTCCATCATCTTACCCACACTCAAGGGGTTACGCAGGATGTATGAACCAGGGCACTACAGTTAATTGTACATGTCAACTTGCCAGGGCTTTTTCTGGCACCTGTTCTCTCAGCTTCCCTTTATTTCTGAGAGCTGCCCAAATCCTTGGTGCTTATAAGAACCAGTGAAGATTTCTGTTTCTTACAGCCAAAGAACACTAATTGACTCACTCCTGGATGAGTCTTACTCATATGAAAGTCTGAGAACCACCGGATCAGACCCACACAGTAAGACTGAAATGAAAATATATGATAATGGACCTTTCGTAGCCAAAAGTCTGAATGAAAATGTATCTACATTTCAGAGGAAATCCTATCTAAATGATTTCCTTGATAATTTGCTCAATGGAAAGAGCTGAGCCTCCGAGTTTAGAATTTGGGAACATGGCCAAGTTGCGTTCTAAAGTCTACTTCAGAAGACGAGCTTCTTTTCCTTCTAAATCAGTAACAACTACCAGTGTCTCCTTTTCGGTTCTGTCCCATTATTTCCTGCTTGGGTGTGGCGGGTAGAAAAGCAAGAGGGAAATGAAATCAGGAGAGAAGAAAGGCAATTGTAGAAGAACCCGTAACCAGCGGCCCATGTCATCCTCTACCTTCCCCAAGCCTCGCTCTAAAAATGCAGCAGGGCACAGTAATAGAAGCAGAGGCTTCAGCAGGCACCAAGTTGGGTTTATACACTCACACTTTCAGCCACCAGCTGTGCAAAGTGCAAGCCCATTTACCTACCTTCTTTTCTTCCTCTGTCAAATGCAATAATATCACCATCCTCCCTGGGTAGTGAGAGGACCTAATGAGGCAATGGATATAAAAGCACTTCTGTGTACTAAATAATGGTGGCATTTGCTCTGACCATTGTGCTAGCCCTTGTCTCTGAAGGAGATACTGGAAAGAGGACCTCGTTTTATCTCTCAGCATTGCCACACACACACACACACACACACACACACTCATCAGAAATCTTGAGAGGGAAGGTTGAGTAGTTGGATAGCATGGAGGCTGACTGAGTGTAGCTTGCTCATATTCCTTGACCTGTTCGTAACTCCCTAGAAGTATCTAGCCCGCATCCATCACATAAGCTTCACTGTGAATTGGATAGAAAATTAACAAGTAGAAAAAAAAAAAAAACCCACACAGCTGAGCTATGCCATGTAAATGCACACCAAGGCAATGAGATAGGAATCATGAAGTCCGGAAAAGGTAAAACATTACAAATCTTCCTTAAGGGGCTCCTGGGTGGTTCAGTCAGTTAAGCACAGACTCTTAATTTCTGCTCAGATCATGCTCTCAGGGTCCTGGGATCTCGAGCCTCCCCAAATTGGGCTCCATGCTCAGCAAGGAGTCTGCTTGTCTCTCTCCCTCTCCATTTGCCCTTCCCCCTGCTTGTACTCTCTCTGTCTCTCTCTCTTCAATAAACAAAATATTTCATTTAAAAACATTTAAATAAAAAATTAAAAGGGCAGCCCCGGTGGCTCAGCGGTTTAGTGCCACCTCCAGCCCGGGGTGTGATCCTGGAGACCTGGGGTCGAATCCCATGTCAGGCTCTCTGCATGGAGCCTGCTTCTCCCTCTGCCTGTGTCTCTGCCTCTCTCTCTCTCTCTCTCTCTCTCTCTCTCTCTGTGTGTGTGTGTGTGTGTGTCTGTCATGAATAAATAAATAAAATCTTTAAAAAAAATCTTTCCTTAAGTGAATACAAATTCAGAATGATTGCACAGTTCGTAGCTTTGCTCTAGTTACCAAGTTCCCCCGTATGGATACAGAGAAACACGCTCAGGATGGACATCCCATGGTGTCTGTTCTCTTGAAAATTTTTTATTACACAAATATATTGTATGACAACTTAAGGAATGTTATATGGATAAACTTTGCAAATGTTTTCCCACACTTAGCTACACTGTAACTCTCTCATCTGATGTATTTAAAATCTTTTCTTATATTGCCTTCTGCATATTAACAATTAAAATAGGTGCCAAAGCCAACTTTTAATTATTTCCAATAAATCTCACGGTTCTACTAATGAAGCTAATCAGATGGCTCCAGCATTACATGGTTTATTTGAATGTTCCTTGATTCCAAGGATTATCATCATCCTAAAAGTAAAGATAAGGATGAGTCAAATGTTCCCTTCCAGAGTTGCTCTTATTCATCACTGCTTTAAATAAATTGGCTGCCACCTGGTTATAAAAGACAAAGTTTAAGTATATATGAAACTCATCCTATCATTTTCTTGAGTGTAGACACCCCAGCACCCAAACCTCCCTCGTCGAGGGACTCAAAGACATCACGAGCCACACAGAGAGGCCAGAGGTCTAGGACAAATGTGATTGAAAGTTCTCTTAATCTAATAGTTCCTGGTTGACATGTTCTGATCCTTATCCAAGTTTCACCTTAGCTAAATCATAATATTTATAAGGCGGAATAAAACAACCACATGCCTCGCTAAAGCAGGGAGGGAGAGATGTTAGCCATCGAAAATGCAACTGTGCACCGGGAAAAATGAGCAAAACAAGATTTGACCTGCGAATTCCTAACCTCTACTTTGCATTTTAATTTGTAAGGGCTTATTGACGGAAAGAAAAATAAACAACTCTAGAAAATGATCAACACTGTCTCGTAATTTATATTCTGCACATGAGAGTCACAAATAAACATAATAGGTATGTGGGGGCCAAATCAACCGTTTTGTGAGTCAGTAGGTTATTGATTACATCTGCCATTTTGTCAGCTGCTAACTCTATCAGCCCATCACACAAATTACTGATTTAATGTGTTCAGTGGTATTCAAGGGCTTCCACAGAATGGCTAAGCGTGCTTCCTAGGCAATGTGTCCTTTAACTCAAAAATGGCAGAAAAACTTCAGAGGTTGGAAAATTACTGCATATACATACTGACTCCTAATGTTTGTACCTATGTTGATTTTTCTCCCTCTCCTTCAACTTGTTCACTCTTTTTCATTCTTTCTTCTTTCTTTCTTCCACACCTACACTCAGACATCAATAGTCTCCTGGGTGTTATTAGGAACCAAAGAGCTTATTCACCCTCAGCCCACGTTATTTGGGATTAAGGATACCTTTTCTATAGTTTTGTCACATTTCCTGGGAATTACTTCGGATGTAACGAGCCACTAAGTTCAGCATTGTGTGGAATGCATCCAACCCAGTATCCTTTGAATCAAAAGCAGAAATTGACTCCAGTTGTCAACCCACTGGGTTCAGAACTCAACACCAACAGGAAATCCAGTGAAGTAATGGAGAAGAGGCAGTGGATAAGGAAGGAGATTAGATGCCAAGAAATAAAGCCCTTTTCATGGGAAGAGAAATCCAGCGACCACAAACAGATAAGGAAGGCCCTGGGGCTGCCTTCCCAAAGAGATGCCAATAAGGAAAACTAATTCTGAAATGTAGAGGCGGACACTGTGTACCCAGGGAAGAGAAGTCACATGGAAGGGTAGAGAGGTGGTGTGAGGTGGTCACAGCAGTGAAGCCCAGAGTCAGAACTCCAGCGTTTGGTCCTGGATTCTTTATCTCCTGTCAGGTCGCTCTGTGCCATTTATCCAGTTGGTCTCCGTGTGTCTTAGTCGCCTCATTTGTAGAATGTGGATGATAACCATTTACTCCAGAGAATTGTTCTCAGGCTCAAATGAAATCAGGTAGTGGCAGCCCTTTGTAAAGTAGGAAATGGTTCGTAAATGTTAATGGTCGCTCTTATTATTTGCTGGACTTGTGGCCCAACCTTATGTTCTTTGCCTGGAAACACTGGACAAGCCTCTCCATCACTGTAGTGAGACGGAGAGGGTTTCAAGGAAAATTTCTGAAAAGGAGCCCTTATCCCTGATTAATGGGAAAAAAAATAATCATATCTCCAGGATACTTGGACAGAGAGTTGACCTCTGGCACGTTGAGAAGTATGACAAGTTTATTTCTGGTGTTCCTCACTCCCTCACTCTATATTCGGCCCTATTCCATCCTCCTCTAGGAAATATTTTCCTTTGATCTCCTTCCGGGCTCTATTTTATTCTTCTGGATTCAAAACCTGATCACAGAAAAGAACACTAATAAACCCATTGTATTAGTTACACTCGCTTTTTTAAAGTTAAGGGTTTGAATGCAGAATGTATGACTCACTTATCTGGAAGTGTTGATAAGGATGGGGAGAGCCACGGACTGGACAATGTCACAAAACACTCAGGTTCTGTCTATCTCTCTGCTCTGCTAAACACAACATCGGCTTCATCCTAAAGTTGTTTTCCCTGTTAGTTATAGGACGGTAACATGTGTCACTTCGAGCCATAGCCTTCTTCTTTCATGTCTACCAGAAGGACAAGTGAAGAGAGACAGGAGAGGAAGAACAGAGAGACGCTCTCCCCGGCCATTGACTCAAAGCCTTCTTTTCTGGCTGTTAGACCAACAGATGTCATTTACCCCTAATCTGTCATACATGGAATGCTGTGCTCTGAGTTCCTGAACCAACTGCTGATAAGGGGAAGAAAGGCCATTATTGATTGAGACTAATCAGGTTCCTGCCCACCCTGGAACTGGCACAACCCCCCAATCCCCACTGAGTGGGGGCAGTGGGATGGACATTGTGGAGTCAGCCACAAGGTCTAACACAGCCCCCCCATCCCAAGAACACTATTGATGACATTTTATCAAGGGAGGAAACAAGAGAATGTATCTCTTGATATATTGAAATCTAAATTTCAGAGGCCTGATGAAGAAAAAAAAACCTCCCTTAAAGATTCTCACATCAAATGCTAGAAATAACAGACAGGACTGGGGAGGCAAGGAGACTTCTCAAGGTCAGTGTGAGTAAAGAAAGAGCCCAGGAGTATAGGTTTGTCCAGGAGGAGTTTTACCTAAAGAACTATCTTTTAAAATACACAGAGCCCAGAAGGAATGACAGTGTAGGGGTGGAAATGGGGGTCTCAGAAATTGGATCAAGGCTGAGAAATAGCAAAATAAAGACAGGATGAAGGTATGAAACCCTAAAAGAAGCCAATGGGGTCAGAAAACTTGGGACTTAAATCAGAAAAACATGGGGACATGAGGTCTTTGGGGCAAGCCTATCAGTGGTAAAATACCTCCCTTTACCCATAGGGGATACATCCCAAGATGCCCACCAGATGCGTAAAACGCAGATAGTACTGAACCCTCTATATACTATATTTTTCCCTCTACACACCTACCTATGATAAGGTTCAATTTATAAATTAGGCATGGTGAGAGATCAACAACAATAACTAGTAATAAAATAGAACAATTATAATAATATACTCTTAAAAAGTTGTGTAAATATAGTCTCTCTCTCTCAAAATATCTTACTGTACTATATTCACCTTTCTTCTTGTGAAGAGATGAGATGAGCAAAATGCCTATGATGAGATGAAGTGACGTTAACGATGCCGACATTGGGACATAGCATTAGGCTACTACTGATCTTCAGCCAACACATCAGAAAGAGGATCATCTGCTTTTGAACCACAGTTGACCTTGGAGAACTGGAACCAAAATGAGGGGAGGGCTATGACTTTCTCAGAGGAGCCACGGAAACAAGACTCAGCCGATTCTGAGGTAGTATCTATGACTACCAAGAAAGAAAGAAATATGTTCTCTTTTGCTTTTATTGTACAGTGCGCTTTTTGTTTTTTATACCATTTACGTATAGATCAACAAGCTAAAGAAATTACCTCACAAAGTGGAGACCCTCTTGGTTACCACAGGCTGACCTCTTCTCTGGGTCTTAATCTTTCTTCTATGAAAGACTTCCTGAAAGGGAATCAGAGTATGTGCAATCTCCCACCTGGAATATAAAATCATGGTAATTCTCATCCACATAAATCAGTCATATTTAAATAAACAGGGTTTAATTGAAGCAGAAATTATGTGGGAAAATAGTGTAGAATGGTTCTTGGAAGTCTCTAGTGACATTGATCAAGAAACTTTGTGGAATTAGCATGACTGTCTTCCAAACTTCCACCTTAGTAGAACCCCTGTTTTGGTGGGATTTGTTAGCGATTATACTTAGGTTTTCTTTAAACTTTTTTCTTTAATTTTTATTTATGACAGTCACACAGATAGAGAAAGAGAGGCAGAGACACAAGCAGAGGGAGAAGCAGGCTCCATGCACCGGGAGCCCGACGTGGGACTCGATCCCGGGTCTCCAGAATCGCACCCTGAGCCAAAGGCGGGCGCTAAACCGCTGCGCCACCCAGGGATCCCCTATACTTAGGTTTTCTAATCAAGATAAGTCTGCTTTGAATGTTGCCCAGACAGGTAACCTTCTGTATTAATCATGACTCAGAGTTTCAAATAATGAAAACTCAACTGAAACTAGCTCTTACCAAAAAAAAAAAAAAAAAGGCAATCCCATATTTCTGGAAGTTCTAGAATTATCCCTGATTTCATGCACAGGTGGTGTCAGGAGCTAAATTATGTCTCCAGGCCCCATTTCTCCATTCCTCAGCTCTTTTGACCTCAGTTGGCCTCAGTCTTGAACCAGTGTCTCTCTGAGACGACAGGAGCTGCCTACCAAATTCTCTCAGCTTAGCAGCTCCAGCAGAAAACAAGTAACTCTGAGACATTTTAGAGAATGTCATCAGTGATGGGGTCAGATTGGTCCTTGTGCCAATCTCTGAATTAATCATCGTAGCCAGGCCAAAAAGGTGATCAGGATTATGTGTCTGACTTCTGTGGTCACAAGAGGGCAGGCAATGTGACCTCCAGCCCCACAAAGTTCATGCGGAATGGGCAGGGTTGGCACCGAAAGAAAAACAAAGGGTTAGCAGGAGAACACTGGAAAAGCAAGCAGGGCAATGAGAGGCCATGGTTACCACAGGCTGACCTGCTCGCTGGGTCCTAATCTTTCTTCTATGACTTCCTGAAAGGGAATCCGAGTATGTGCAATCTCCCACCTGGAATATAAAATCATGGTAATTCTCATCCACCTAAATCAGAGTCATATTTAAAAAAATCACATAGCAGATTATTTAAAAATCACTTAGTAGATGAAGAGTTCAGAAAATTTAATACAAACAAAATGTGGGGGGTTTTAAGTTTTATTTATTTATTCTGGAGAAAGAGAGAGAGAGCATGACCAGGCAGGGCAGAAGGAGAGGGAAAGAGAATCAAGCCTACGCCACACCGAGCGTGGAGCCCCACGCAAGGCTCGATCTCACGACCCTGAGATCACAACCTGAGCCAAAAACAAGAGTCAGATGCTTAACTGACTGTGCCCCCCTCCCCAATATAACTAAATATTTAATAATAAACATCATCAAACAGAGAATATTACTGTAATGAAAGTGTTTACTAAGCTCAAGTGAAGTTTAGCCTAGTTAAGAGGTAACCACATTGGACTAGCACATGTGTTCACACATGGGATACAGGGACAGTAATCCTGGCCAGGTTTTCTGTTTAGACACATAAGTCTTTAAAGAAGGAAACTTTAAGAAAAAAAAAAAAAAAGGCAGAAACCTTTACCTAAATGTTTTTGTATGTGTTTTGCATTTTTATGATTAGCTTTGAAGGATAGTACATTCCACCAAATCACATCATATGAGCAGAAATATGTTCCAGCGTGCCTAAATGTCTTTCAAATAATTCTCCATTAAAATTCTGCTTAACGCACTCTAACAAGTGAGCAGAGCTGGTGAAGCATAACAATATTGGTTTTTATTGACAGATTTTACTGCTATCTGTTATCCAGCTGTGGGTTTCGTTAGTAGTTTATCACAGAGCAATTAAAAGACATTGCTCCTTAGACACATTAGCTAGATTGTTTATTTGGAAGTCATTTTGCTAATTAGAAATTGCTGCATTAATATGCATAACTCTTTGTAAATATCTGTATCCAAACCCTAACTTCGCTAGCGTCTCTGAGAAACTTCCCTGATCAAAAGTATCTTTGGACACAAATATCCACTGAATACTTTATATATAATACCTTCACCTGGTAATATACAGCAGTTCTATTGCTTTCACTAAAAATTTTTTTTTAATTTAAACAAATACTATATACATCAGTGGATTACACATATAATTTTTTTTACTCTCTACAAAATGCTTGCAAAAGCAAAAGGCAAACAAATTATTTTTAAAAAATCACTCACCTTAAAAATGAAAAATGAGGTCTGCAGAACTGTAAAATTCAAACTGGGTTACATTAACAAGATTATTTGTTATATTTACCAAAAAAAGAAAAAAAAAGGAAAAAAAAGCACAGGCTGTTTTTTATTTTTTGGCAAGTGAATACTACAATATAATTCTCCCTGTATAACATTGGCCCCAAGCCCAAAACAAAGCAAGAAGCAAATGGCAACCTATTTGCGGGGCTGCAATGAGCTGTCATTTGTATAATTGCCTGTGCCCCCAGGGACGCCTGACCTTGCTTATCTGAGCATGAGCTCGCCACTGAGTTCAGTCTGGACCTCTCCATATCTACACACGCTGGCTGGTAAATTCAGCAGGCCTCTGCACGCAGGTGGCCTGGCTTGCATATGCCCTGCCTTTGTAGCCCAGTGACAAATGCTTGGTGCTACAGGGCTGTTACGCACCGCAGTCCATGGAGACGGGGCAGGAATCAGTGGGTCTTTAGTCACAAGGGAAAATAGGCACATAGACCCTGAGCTTTTTTATTTCACTTTGTTTCAATGACCTTTCTATTTTATACTAGTGTCCACAGGGGTTAGGTTAGAAAAATAGTGATGGCAATGCTGAATTTGGAGAAGGAAGGAAATTTCACAGTGGAATAAATAGACCTAGTTCCCATTCCATATGTATTTGTGTGTTTGTGTACACGATCTTACAGAGCAAGAATAGCACACAACCTTACTAAAAGCCACGCTTCACAGATAGAAAATCTAGATTTTAAGGGTGACGTAAGGACTGGGTCCTGCTTATCATTCTATCTCCAGTGCCTAGAACACGGTTGGCACATAAATATTTGCCCTATGAGTGATCAAACAATAGTTCTCAGAAATATTTGATTCATAACAAGAGCTCAACTAGTGTTTATCTCCATCAACCCTCTTCCCCCTACTGTTCCAGCCTTTGAAAAAGGAAGCTCTGACCTGAGTATCCCACTGCGAAAGAAGCCTGTGTGCAGCCTTGATGTGATCCAGAAACCATCACGTTGTGCAATCTGCCCAGTGAGGCTTTGAAAAGGAAATGGCTTTTGGGGCTGGATTGTAGGTCTCCACAGCGAATGGCGAGAGAAAAGGATATTTCTGGAGGGGGAACCAGAAACACCGAGGTGAAAATCCCCGTGGGACAATCTATTGGCAAAGGGGGTAGGAAATAGTGCTGAATCCTAGCAGTTCTTAAAAGCCAAAGTAATTATTCCTTCGCAGTCTGCTCCCCCAGGTTAGCTGGGATGTCAGAGGGGTTGTGTGCATGGGCTGACTTACACAGTGGCCGGAAGTAACACCATAACAGGATCCCTCTTCACACCCCAGGAGGCGGTGCTCAGCTGGTGGGCACTGGGAGCCGTGTGCCTGCTGATAATCCTTTTAGGAGCTTCTGTTTAATCAGTCCGCATGCTATGCTTCTCCTAAGAGAACTAGACGTTAAGTCTTCTGTGTCTGAGAGCTGAGATAATTAGGCTTATAGGGACACAGCATAGAGGTTCAAGAAATGTCACAGATGCCTGGGTGTTTCCAAGTAGACGATCAGAAGCTTTGAATCTTGGTTGTTTTGTGTGTGTGTTTGGTTTTGGGGGTCTGTTTTGGGGAGGATGGTTTGGATTTTTGTTTTGGGGGTGGGTTTTGGGGGATTGCTTTGGAAAACTGAAGTCCAAACCATTCATTGAGGGCCTTACATGGTCTCAGCATCCAACACAAGTCTTCAGATACTCAATAAATAATAAATTTTTAAAAACCTCTCTCTTGGGGCACCTGGGTGGCTCAGTGGTTGAGCATCTGCCTTTGGCTCAGGGTGTGATCCCGGGATCCCGGGATTGAGTCCCACATCAGGTTCCCCACCAGGAGCCTGCTTCTCCCTCTGCATGTTTCTGCCTCTCTGTGATCTCATGAAAAAGTAAATAAAATCTTTTTAAAAATTCTAAAAACAAAAACCTTTCCCATAACTGAAAGGGCACAGGATGCCTGAGTGACTCAGTTGGTTAAGTCGTGAGCTGCCTTCAGCTCACATCATGATCCCAGGGTTCTGGAATGGAGCCCCATGGCTGGCTCCCTACTCAGCAGGGAGTCTGCTTCTCCCTCTCTCTCTGCCCCTCCCCTGCTCATACTCTTTCTTTCTCTGTCTCTCTCTCTCTCAAATAATAAATAAAATCTTAAAAAAAAATGAAAGGCACCAAACAGCCAGGATGGGATGTCAGCCTTGGCACCATAGCAAGATCCCGGGGATCTCCTTGGTTGGAGAGTTCTAGGGAATTTAGGGAGATTGGAGACTGGGAGACCAAGGCTCTTTCACAACCAGTATCAGGTTAAATCACATGAAATTACTGATATATAACTATTCCTGGCCTATAAAACCATTTATTTCATAAAGCTTCACTATTTCAATAACCAAGACACCAGTATCAGTGCATGTACAGAAGTTATGTCTCTTCCAAAATAAGCAGAGTCCAATACTCTGGCAACCCAGCACAAGTAGGTACGATCTGGCAGGTATCTAGGTAACTTAACCCAAGCAAGCAACTAGGTGTTACAGATTAGAAACTGCTGGGGTCAGGGGCTCAATCAGTAGCATACCCCTTAGTTTCCAATCAGAATCATAACAGCTGGCATTTATCAAGCAGGCACCTAGTTCAGGGCATCATATGTGGATTAACTCATTACATTGTCATACAATCCTATGGGGTGGGTTCTACTGGCCCCATTTTACAAATTAAGAAACTGAGACAGAGAAAGAAATCACTTTCCAAAAGTCCCCGGCAGGTAGTAGCAGAGGTGAGCTTAGCACCCAAGCTGTCTGCCTCCAAGAATCTCTGGGCTCCAGGCACACACTCGGGCTGCCTGGGGGTGCAAAGGGAGGTTGGCAAAGGAAACAAATCACAATGATTTGCCCAAACACTAGCTTTGGGCACCTATGTGGCTCAGCCGGTTAAGCATTTGGCTCAGGTCATGATTCTGGGGTCCTGGGATCGAGCCTCACATTGGGCTCCCTGCTCAGCAGTCTGCTTTTCCTTCTCCCTCGGTCTCTCTCCCTGTTCTTCATTCTCTCTCAAAAATAAATAAATAAATAAATAAATAAATAAATAAATAAATAAATAAATAAATAAACTATTTTTTAGAAATTGGTAGTTTTATCACTGATAAAAATTGGATTAGAAGACGTGGCTCAGTCCCATTGCAAAGGAGAGGGTGCAGGAGCCCTGAAAAAGACCGAGTGGCCCACTAAGGGTGCGGGCCAGCTCAACAACTGCACATCTCCCTTCCCGGGCCGGCCTTTCTGTGGGACAGAGAGAAGGGAGAAGGAAGGCGTCGTGCAGACAGGCTCCCTGGAAGACACAGAGAAGCCTGCAAAAAGCTGACCGGAGAGGAACAGGCTGCATTTCTTTTCCCAAAGTCAGTAGGCAAGTAACCCATCCCTCCTCCCATGGAAGCGAGTAAGGGAAGCAGAGCCAGAGGTTCTTTTTTTTTTTAATTTTTTTAAGATTTTATTTATTTATTAATGAGAGACACAGAGAGAGAGAGAGAGGCAGAGACACAGGCAGAGGGAGAAGCAGGCTCCATGCAGGGAGCCTGATGTGGGACTCGATCCCGGGTCTCCAGGATCACACCCTGGGCTGAAGGCAGGGGCCAAGCCGCTGAGCCACCCAGGAATCTCCACCAGTGGTTCTTAACAAGATGTTCTCAGAGAAAATCCAGGGGGCTAAGAAACTGGTGAGGGGAAAAATTACTTCTTTATTGTCATTGAACTCTATCTGACCTGCTCACCTCTAGCTGAAATTTAGCATTTCCTTCAGTTATGAAAGGAGGCAATAAGCCTGACTTGCATGAGCAGCACATGTGACTCTAGGCCACAGACGTCTCAGATACTTTCGTACCACGTTATGCTGTGCAGAGAGGCAGATCCCACTTATGTGCATCAGTACTTCAAAGTTAAGGAAGTTCCGATGCGCTGCTAGATCTTGATGTTTAGGATATTAAGAAACATGTTACATCACAAATTTAAATTTGTTTTAGTGGGCGGGGGATTGGGGTGAATGGGTGATGGGCACTGAGGGGGGCACTTGACGGGATGAGCACTGGGTGTTATGCTATATGTTGACAAATTGAACTCCAATAAAAAATAATAATAATAAAATAAATTTAAAAAATAACACAACCTTTTCTGGTTTAAAAATAATAATAATAAATTTGTTTCAGTATTTTGATAAGGGCATTTTGATATAATTAATTTCCTCTATGATATGATATAATTTCCTCTACTAACACAACATATGTGTATGTTACACAATATATGCATTAAATAACTTAAAAACATCTGAGGGGCACCTGGGTGGCCAGCTAAGCCTCCACCTCTCGGTTTTGGCTCAGGTCACGATCTCAGGGTCATGGGATCAAGCCTCTCATGGGGCTGGCTCTGTGCTGAGCAGGGAATCTACCTGAGATTCTCTCTCTCTCTCTTTGTCTCTCTCTCTCTCTCTCAAATAAATAAAATAAATCTTTAAAAAATATATAAAAATAAAAACAATATTTTGAGAAGGGTTCGTAAGTTTTGCCAGGAAAAAAAAAAACAACAATAAAATATAAGAATCTCTGCTTGAAATGACATGCCTCCATATAGAAACCCAGGGCAGTAGAAACAAAGCCCCTCTCCACCTCTGCCCTGCCCCAAGAGATTTAAATAAATCATAAATAACTAAATAATCTTATTTCTCTAGGTTTGACGTCTCTTCCCTACTTGCCATGAATCCAGTCCCATCTGTCCACCGGATCCCTCAAAAATGGAATGGAAATCTCTTATACCAGACTGGTGGTTGGAAGATTTTGTTTTCTTTCTACCCTATTTTCTCTGATCACCCGTTGCTGAAACTAGGCAAGTGTTAAATGTAAATTTTCACTTTTGTTTTATGTATGTATGCCCTTGCCTTCTTCCAAAAATATTTTTAGGGATTTTTAAAATGCATGCCTTTTGGGACCATCACAAGCCAATATTCCTAATTATAGTGACTGGCAGTTCTGTGGTTTACTGATGCCCAAGTACCATTTCCTAGAATTCACCCGTTCAAGTTCTGCTTTCCACATAGAGAAAAGTGCCAGTTCTTCCGAGAGAAACAGGTAAGAATCTGCAGACACCAACAATACGGGGTGCTTCACCTCTACTTGATAAAATGTAGATTTCGAAATTCTCACTTCAGATACCACTTCATACGCATCTTTATGTAAGGAAATCTTTTCCCCATCAAGCTCAGAGTGTGTGGGTGTTTGCAAAATTCTTGGTGGGGTCAGACTCAGCATACCCTACGTGTCCATGACCAAGTACAGTTCAAACTTTCTTCCCCTCACTATAATCTTACTGTTCAACCAGGAAATTAAAATTAAGAGAGGGAGGAAAAAAAAAAAAACCTTGATGATCTAATGCTGACCTAGTCTTAAAGTTTTCATGTGCATTTTATTGTCTTATACTAGCCCCTTTTTTGGAATTTCTTTATTATTATTATTATTTTTAATTAATAGCATAAATATTTGCTCCTAAGACTCAAGCCTTTGTCCCTTTTGACAATCATTGTCACAATATCCAATTCTCTTCATCCATACAACTATTTTGGAAGCCCTTCAAATTTAATTATCTTTATCCCAAAACTCTGATTGGAGAAAAAAAAAAAAGAATATGTAAATGGGCTTCCTTCCCTATCTCTGGCAAATACAAGCAATGAGTTGGTGAGCATGAGCAAGCATGCTGTTGTCCTGGCGGACGGTGGGATACGGCCAGGTTCCAACAAGCCTTCTCGGCACTCTGTAAGAACTGTCTGGTCGGCCTCCTCAGAGAATGTAAAATCTCCTGAGAACTCATCCGTTGATTCCACCTGGTGTAGACACGTCTATAAAAATATCTGAACGGCCCTTTAACTCCAGCCTTTATAAAGAGTCCCTTGAGAGCCATAAAACCCATGCTACGAAATTAAAAAACTAGAGACAGATGACTTAGCCATTAATATAAGCACGTGCTCACACACACAAGGTGGGCCACAGCTACTACCACCGCACCCAGAAACTAAAGGACGAATACTGTTTTGTGAACTTCTGGTATTCTCTTCTAAGGGAATTCCTTTCTTACTAAAAAATCGGTGGAAATTCTTCGCCAGGTAAGACTTGGCCTGTCCCTGGCCTCATTGGCATCCTCTCCAGCTATTTGAGTCCTAATTCGGTCAACTGAAGACCATCTCAAGGGGCTCTAAACCTGTGAGGACTGTTTCTCTGTAGCAAGGTATTTCCTGTCAGCTGCAAATGGTTCTCAGTCCACAATGCATGAAGTGGTGATTTTAGGTGGACGGTCTCTCAACCCTAGTGCTGCTGCAATTGCCTTCATTCCCTGCCCTTGGAAATGTCGGCTCCTATTTGACCCGGGCTTGTTGGCTGTGCTCATGAGGCCCTCCAGCTCTGCCCTTACTCTGTGTCTTGAATGATCCGGGCCACCGAGGCTCCACGCATGCAGCCTCAGTGGCCAAGGAGGGTTTTTAAAGCAACTGACTATAATTTACAGACTGGATGAGGTTTCCCAGACATGTGGCATTCCTGGTCATCTTGATAGTCCCTGGGCAGCCCATTTGACATGCTCCCTGGGGCCCAGGCTCAAGGCTTTCGAGTTTAACCCTTTGGTTCCCACGGGCTCGCAGGCAATGCTAGGAGTTCTCACCCATGGGGTCAGGACACTGTGTATATGAGTCACAGAGTGTGCCTCCTTCATTACTGATGTTGGAAAATGATTGACCTCCTAAATGAGCCAGAGCCAATTCTAGGTTATTCCTGTAACAGTGACAACTTCATTCACCCTTTCTTTTGTGAGACATAGAGAGCTGTGTGGACTTCTGCCCTGGAATAAAATGCATCCTATGTTACCTAAGCCGGAGGCTCTTATTTCTTGTGATGATTAGAAACCATTATGGTCCTTAGTCCTTCCCTCTCCTCCCCTCCTATTTGGGTGTTTCAATAAAATCTGAATACACAGTGAGTGCACAGCACTCAGAAACACCAACTAATCATTGTAGTGGAGTAAGGAGGAGGGAGAGGAGGAAGCTGAAAATGCCTGAGCGACTACTGAGCAGTGTCACAATCAACCTGTGCCATAAACTGAGAAATATCTGTTCTAAGGAGGGCTATAAGAAATTGCCCGTACTTGACCATTTCTGACCCACAAAAAATGTGGTTATTTTGTATGGTTCAGTTTAGCATTCACATTGCACTTAAAATGACCTGGGAAGAGACTGGAAAGAATCACCCAGTCCTACCCGAGGACTCTGCAGGCCATGGAAGGAGGCTGCCCACAATGTTTTTATTTTGTTTTGTTTTGGTCCATTTTTACCCAAGAAGACTTCAACAATACAGAGCGCGAGAAATGCCTCCTTGTTTTTACCCATGTTTGGGAATATACATCTGAGAACAGCAGTGGAATTTCTTCCTCGGCTCTGGCCCCCCCATCACTGCAAAAAAAAAAAAGTGCATCAACAGTTTGAGAATGGTCAGTCTCAGTCCTCTAGAAATGGAAAGCTATTATTTTAAAGTTTCTGAGAAAGTATCCCACAGAGGGGAACAAATTATCCTTTTACTTGGGCTTCTCTGACAGGGTTTCTCCATCAGTTGCAAGGTACCGTGATACCTGCCACTGCGACTTGACTCCAAAATACAAATAAAAATGAGACCATGTGTGTCAAGGATTTAAAAACGATTGTATCCTTTTAAAAAGTCAGTTATATTTTCATTTCTCAAGTCAATCGGTTGTTGTTGCAAGAAGGGAACTCACCAACTGTATTTTAAGTAAGCGTTACTGTGGTCAAAATCCTTCAGTGTGGGAAGTATTCTTTCCTTCATGTGTTCACAGGTATTTATGGAACCAGGTCATCCTCCGGGGCCAAGAACATAACAATTATGATTTCAAAACAAAGGTGTGGCTATCAGCCATTTGAACATTGGCAGCCTCCCTCTTCTTCTTTCCAGTACTAAACTGCCAAAGACACCAAAATGCTTAGTTTGCAGGTCTGGCCTTTAATTAAAAATTACAAATCTACACACGATAGAAATGCTTTATTGAGTGATAGCCAGTCCAGATCAGAACAGGTGTTAGGAGATATCTTCACCTGTTGACATTTCCAGAAGATTTCATTCATCATGGAGAAAGGAAAAAAGAATATGGAGAGGCACCAAAATGCTTGATTGGTCATCCCCTGGTTACTGAACAATAGCCATGCAACACAACAATGGCAATGCTAGCTGTACTAGTCTGCACACGCTGCTATAATAGACTACCATAGACTGGGTGGCTGGAACAATAGACTTGACTTCCCATAGTCCTGGCGCCTGGGAAGTCCAAGATCAAGAGGTCAGCAGATTTGGTTCGTGATGAAGGATCTCTTCCTGACTCGCAGATGGCCTCCTTTCACAGTGTTCTCACCTGGTGGAGAGAGGGAGAGAAAGAGCAAGCACTCCAATGGGGCACTAATCCCATCAGGAGAGCCCTGTCCTTATGAGCTCCCCTGGATCCCACTGCCCCCCCCAAAGGCTCCACTTCCAAATGCCAGCACAGTGGTGGTTAGGGTTTCAACCTATGAATGGGAGTGGGGGTGGGGCATAATTCAGTCCATAGCACTGGTTACAACAACAAATACCTCTTGAAAGTTCTAAATCCTATAGGTGGCTCAGTGCTTGAGTGTCTGCCTTAGGCTCAGGCCATGATCCCAGGGTCCTGGGATCAAGCTCCCTGCGGGGAGCCTGCTTCTCCCTCTGCCTATGTCTCTGCCTCTCTCTCTCTCTGTGTCCTCAGGAATAAATAAATTAAAAATAAATAAATAAAAATTAATTTTTTAATTTGGCTTAGACTGCACTTTCGAGCTATCCAAATTTAACAAATACTAATAAAATAACAGAGATGGCCATTTTAAAACTCCTCCATGCTCTGGACCTACCTGGAATCTTTAGTAAACCGTAGCCACACACCAAGAAACTTAAATTACCTTTTCCTTGGAGTATTTATATTTCTTTCTTTCTACTTACTCTTTGGCAAAGAAAGAAAGAAAGAAAGAAAGAAAGAAAGAAAGAAAGAAAGAAGAAAGAAAGAAGAAAGAAAGAGGGATCCCTGGGTGGTGCAGCGGTTTAGCGCCTGCCTTGCTCAGGGCGCGATCCCGGAGACCCGGGATCGAATCCCACGTCGGGCTCCTGGTGCATGGAGCCTGCTTCTCCCTCTGCCTGTGTCTCTGCCTCTCTCTCTCTCTCTGTGACTATCATAAATAAATAAAAATTAAAAAAAATAATTTGAAAAGAAAAAGACAGAAAGAAAGAAAGAAAGAAAGAAAGAAAGAAAGAAAGAAAGAAAGAAAGAAAAGGAAAACCAATTGGGCGAAGTGTGCTAAAATTAGCCTGTGTGCACTGTTTCTCCTTTTAGCTTCATTGTTAAAAACAGATTTCTAATTGTCTTGGAGACTCAGAAAAATCTGTGGATGCACTAAGCATATTTGATTGAAGTTCGTTAGGGGCACTGATGCACCCCTGGGTTCGGGGCCCTGGTTCTTCGGACCCTTCAGTGCTACCATTCCACCCTCCTTAATCACACACTTGTTTGGAATTCATTTCTGCCCATGCATAATCTGGGTATTAAATGCTCTGAGTTGCTATAGTTAGAGAGACTCTATTTTTAGTTACAAACTGTTTTCCTGAGATACATACAGCTGCTCATTAACACTGGAAGGCTTTTTCCCAACGCTTGTGTTCTCCTCCTTCCTTTTCAATGCCCAACAGGCTTGGGAGGGAAAAATACAAATGCTGGTTATATTTAGTTTCTACTCAGCCCTGTCAAGCCCTAAATCAAGAGGAAAGTTATAAATACACTTGCAAGGAAAATGCTCTCATTTAAGGACCACGTTAGTGCCACACAGTGTTGTGGTATAAAGCCTCATGAGGGGATTAAAAAGGTCTTAAAATAAGAGGTAAAGTAAATTAAGGTTTGACTTTTAAAATACATTATCCACTCTGTGGAGTCGGTGTTCTCGTTAGGTGGCATCAAAGAGCACGTGACACCTAAGAGGCATCCGTTCCTTGTTTGTGGCATGTAGAAGGGCTGGCAGTGAGCACTGGGTATTCAAAACAGGTGGATCGCTGGAATGAACGTACCGGTTTGCATAGTTCACCCTTTGAGACCAGAGAGAAGAGTCTCTGAAGCGAATTCCCTGGAAAGGTGAGCATTGCAGACCCACCAAGGTCCAACATTCCCAGCAATGGGGCCAACAGTCCGAGCCTGCAGGCTGCTCGGTGCCAGAGAGCTTTCCCTCACACAGATGCAACAAGAGGCATCCCTGGGTCCTGATCTCCTGGCTCCTTAAAATTCTCATACCTCGACCAGCTGGTCGCTCCGTGATCGATCCCCTTTTGCTCCTCGCCAGCTCATCACCCATTTCCGGACCAGCAGCAGGAACCACCAACCCAACACCCTTTTTGGGGGGCCCTTTCATCTCTCCGCAAGGGGTCGTACACATCATGACCACCCACATCTTCCATTTCACACCAGGATCAGTGTCATGGGACGCAGGGGCTTTGGCACTCAACAGGCTTGCATTTAAATCCAGACTCATCTATTTTTACCTGGAGAGGGTGAGGGGCTACCTTGAGTGAGTTGTTTCAACTCTCAACTTTGGTTTCCCCACTGAGGCAGAACGCGGAGAGGGTCAACTTCAGACGGTTGTCAGGAAAATGACAAGAAATTATTAACATACATAATCCAGCTCAGTTCCAGGTGCTAGAAGGACATGCTCTGTGAATGGGGACAGTTAGGATTCCCAACTGTATGAATTTCACCTCCAACAATCGTCTTCAACCTTGACTTGATCCTTCCACTTCCGTTCAACTTCTATCCATTCCATGGCAGTCTGTTTCCCTCTCAATTTTTCTTGCTCTCCAGAAATTTCTTCCAGTCACAAACCCAAACAAGGCTCCTTGATGAGTCTAAGAGCAACAAACTGCTATGCCCACAGACGAGAAAAGGAAAGCCATCATCTTTGAAATAAAATATTTGAAGTGACATATAGGACTCCATGGTCAGTAAAATAGCCTACCGGGGCTCGGCCTTGGAAGCTAGCAAATTATAAAAGTGCTTCCACAGCCAGCGTGTTCCAGATTCCGAATCAGTAAGTTACAGCCACATATGGTATGACTTGATAGCAAGTTGAAACCCGTGTGGTTAAGCATTTTCCCACACCTAGCACATCTTCCTCTCTCTGTTTTATTGTTTTGCTTTGTTTTTCTAAGATGTGGCTTGGAAAGGAGTTAGACAGCTCTCCAACACAGATAAAAGTGCAGGAACCCAGCATCCCAAAAGGAGTGACAGTACGAGAGTGGTCTGCTTGCTGAGGCATTACTGCTTTTCATCACAGCAAATGTCTGGCCAAGAAATAATCATCAGTCCTTCTCGAGAAACACCTGTAACTTCAGCTTATTTTTTTTCCCCTTTACATTTCATCCCTTTCTTGTTTTTAAGGAGGGCTTTACCATATTGCAGGAATGTGTCTCGTTTTTATGATCAGCACTGCAGGCTTCATGAGAAAAATAAATGGAAGTTCCTAAAGTTTAAAAGCCTACACCAGACATGGTGTCCATGAATTTTGTATTAACACATGAAGCAGGTGTTCGCAAATATCTCTGCTGTGGTCCCTCTAGAGCTGTGCTGTTCGATGCAGAATCCATTAGACACATGGGACCACTGAAATTAAAATGAATCAAAATTAAGTAAAAGTAACTTTCACTGCACTTTCTTTTTTTTTTTTTAAGATTTTATTTATGAGAGACACAGAGAGAGAGGCAGAGACAATGGGCAGAGGGAGAAGCAGGCTCCCTGCGGGGAGTCTGATGTGGGACTCAATCCCAGGACCCCGGGATCACGACCTAAGCTGGAGGCAGAGGCTCAACCACGGAGCCCCCCCACCCCGCCCCCCGCCCCAGGTGCCTCAGCCCACATGTGGCTGGTAACTACCATACTGGACAATACAGATAGAAGCGGGTCCTTCTTGCAGAAAGTCTTCCATTGAACAGTGCTGCTGCGGAGCACAGGGTTTTCATGGACATCTGCACCATAGCCAAATGATGAATTCTTTGGGAGAGAAACTGTGCTGTTCTGGCCCAGGGTTCACATAAAGACTTCTCTATTTCACCACATGCCTCGTTGGTACTCCCACCGTGTTGCACAAGAAAATCGTCTCTCTGCTTGTCTGATTTAGTGGCTGGTTGCTCAGGAAGAGCTGAAGTCACAGATTTCAGACTTCTGAATCTGTTACACAACCCATCTGGCAACGAACGGCCAAGGAGCCAACCTTTGTTCTAAACCCCTTGGTTAGCAAGCAAACTGGGCAAGGACGGCACTCCGTTGGCATGTTCTCCCCAAAGACAACAGAGATTATATGAGCCTGCAACCAAGGCCATGATGGAGTTCTAAAAATGAGGCTCCCCCCCCCCACACACACCTCCATTTCCCATGTGGCCTTATTGACACTTAGGAGAATGACTCTGGACATTCTCAAGAACCTCAGCACGTGGACCACCTGCTCGGAGAGGGAGGGCCGAGAAGAGAACTGAGGACGGAGCCAGGCCTTCGCACTAGTCCTCTTGGTTCAAGCACAGAAAATATGCTGCTGCCCCCCCCTTTTATTATTTGGACGCTAATTTCCCCCTTCTGAAACGCAGCTATTAAATTTGGTAGTCGGATAAGCGTTTGATTAAATATGGGTTGAGCTGGCTTTCACTTAACTCTGCCATGAGCTTATTCAATTAAAAGAAGATTGTTAAGAAGATCAAAGTTCCTCCCTTTAATTCCTTGAGATCGTTTGGGGAAACCAATGTTTATCTCGGTAAAGTTCAAGTCTGCATAACTCGGAGGCAGCCAAATCTGACATCCAACCACCGAACCTTGCAGAGGCCCTTTCTCCCTCCTCCCCCCCCACCCCCCCTTGGGTTCCCATCCCCTGCTTAGACTACAGTTTGGAAGTCGCTGAATGAATTCACAAGTACTACTGTTTGCACTTTCACGCATGGTTTAAAGGCAGAAGTATCAGGTTTCACAGCGCTGGGAGGAAGTTGGCAGCCACTTCAAAGTAATTTTGAAGCATCTATTACTTTATTAAGCAAGGGCAATAATGATCCACAAAGCGCCAACTTGCTCGTGTTTTCCTGTCCTTCCTGCACTTCCTTGCAGATACCGTCGTCTTTCTTTGCCTGCTTACACACCGGTTGGTACGTTGCCTTTAAAAGTACAGGTCTGACAGTGATCACCAATAAAAAGCCAAAACCACACAGCAAAGTGACTTATACAGCTCTGGGACTACGGAGGGGTAGGAAAGTCTGCCCTAAGATAATTTGTCTCTTGTCACTTTGCCTGTAACAGAATGCACTGTACCCCCGCCCCACTTGCTTTATTTCTGCGCTCTCTGTATTTCTACAGATATTGTGAAACCCAAACACAATTACAAGTGGTTAGTCCTCACAGTAACTCAACATATTTAACTGTGTGTTTCCAAATAGTCTGACGCTTGCTAACCTAAGTGGAGACAGATTAAGGGCATATATTCTGTGTTATACCCTAGAAACATGCAACCTAGTCTGGGAGGTAAGTCTAACTCACCTTAAGCAACAGTGACAAACTGTAGATGAATTACATATGAATTTGGGGAAATGAATTCTTTTCCCCAGTCCCTTTCTACTTCAATGCTCTATGTATTCCAGGGCAGCGTAACTAGGAGGTTCCAGGGGGCCTTTCAGGCTATATAAGTCTTGTGGATATTAAGACCTGAGGTGACAATTGAACTGCCATTCCTGAAACTTGACCTTGCCCCCTTTTAACAAGGCTGGTTCTTCCCAAGTGATCCCTCGCATTTAGGATCTATTTGTCAGCAGCTAGTGAAACTCTAGCCGAGTGGATATCTACACTTACCTCTTCTCTCTCCCATGGTCCACCCTGGGATAGATGCAGGGAGGTGAGTCACTTTCAGAGCCACAGTGACCAGATCAGCCTTTTGAATGTTCTCCGTCAGCACGGGGTCCTGTCAAAGTCGTCTGTAAGCTCCTATACGTGAATAATTTCTATAGATGTCAAATATCAAATGCGATTATTGGTCTGCTCATGTATACATAAAATAGTAATGGTTTGGTGATTATAATCCCTCTACCACCAAAGAATCCAACGTTGAAGAACATGGAAATGGCATCTACTCAGGAAAGCCAAGGCAAAGTTTAGTGATGATCATGCTCACAGCTGGCCAGTCATCTGAGCATCTCAGGACTGAGGCCTGAAGCCAGAGTTTGAGGCTTACAGTTGGATATGGGAGAGCATAAAGGGAGAAGTGGGATGGGTCACATGTGTCCCCAAGGGGGCACCATGTCTGGTTCGCACGATGTAGCCACTGCCTGACTTTTCTCTTTTATATTAAGGACAAAGTCAAAGTTAGTTATCTCCTTCGCCTACACCAATAATGCTCATGTAACAATTAAATAAGAGCTAACTTTGTGCTCTTTTCCCTATGATTTTCTTGAGTCAGAGAGGTCATTTCTCAACATCACAGTTAAATTGGTTCAATTCCAATAAATACAGAAGCAGAGAAAACATTCCCATACGCAAAGGGCTCGTAGAAGGAATTCAGAGAAATTAGAAAGGAATCCATTTTTACAATAGTGAAGAGTGACTTCTTAAGGAGTAATGCTTCTTTTTTTAGGCAATTATTCATGCAAATGAGCAATGGCTTTCAAAACAGTCATCTTAGAAGTTGATGTATGACAAAGGCACAGTTCTCCCCAACACGTTTTTAAATCCCGACTTGGGAGTTGCCTTCAGCTCTAGTGCAGGAGACACATCTGAAAATCTAGCCCATTACTTTAAAATCCTTTGGTGGAGGCCAAAATGGCCTTGTCCAGCTTGATCAGTCACTTTATTAACCCAGTATCTCAGTTCACCCAGGCTCTATACCAAAATACCATAGATTGGGTGGTTTATTTATTTATTTTTATTTATTTGTTTGTTTGAGAGAAAGAAAGCGAGAAAGAGTGAGCACAAGTGAGAGGAGGGGCAGAAAGAGAGCAGACTCCCCACTGAGCAGGGATCCTGATGGCAGGGGGAGGCTCAACTCTAGAACCTCAAGATCATGACCTGAGCCGGGGCAGATGCTTAACTGACTAAAGCCACCCAGGTGCTCATAGACTGGGTGGTTTAAAAGCAACAAAGATTCATTTCTCATGGTTCTAGAGGCTTCAAAATCTAAGATCAAGACCCCAACTGATGGGGGTCTCATAGACAGCCATCTTTTCTCTGTCCTCACATGGCAGAAGGAATGAGGGAGTTCTCTGAAGTCTCTTTTATAAAGGCACTAATCCCATTATTAATCCAATGAGAGAGCCCTCAAAGGCCCCCACCTCCTAATTCCATCATCTTGGGTCCTAGAATGTCACATGTAAATTTGGGAGTGTGGGGGACACAAACATTCATTCTATAGCACCCAGCTTGAACCACTGTTATAGCTGGAACCACTGTTGGATTTTCTCAAAAATATTAAATAGCTTCACCAGTAATGTAGGATGTCCCCAGTGAGAAAGTTCAAAAACACAAGTCACAGTCTCCAAAGATCATTTCCAAAGGGGCATTTCACAATGGTTGGAGCAAAGGTAGCATTACGGGAATAAGTTTACTGTGTCCCAAGATAACTTTGCTAAAGAACACTCATGCAAAAATCTAAGGGTTCTTTCATGCTAGAATATGTCACCCATTGCCATAGCTTTGTAGAGTCGCACATTTCTCTGCCTCCATCACCCCTCCCCCATAGCCTTCCTTTGTTTCTCCCTAAATCCTGCACCCCACATCAAGTCCCATGTTTTCCAGGAAATTTTCCTGACCAACCAGCCTACCCTCCGTCAACTCAGCCAAGGTTGCTTAGGCTTTCCCTTAGCTCTTCCTCTTTTTCTGCCTAATGTAGCCGATACGATTTTTCTGTGTTCTTACCTTTTTGTTCATGGTTTCATATCTCCCTCCCCAATTAAACTGTAGGATACTTGAAGGCAAAGCTCTCTCTTGAGCTTCCAGTATTTACTACATTATCCAGCACTGTGTCTAATGTGTAACAGCAACTCGATAAATATTAATTAATTGCAAGATAACTTTCCCATCTGACTTTTATCTAATATTTTCCCCCTTAGAAGTTTTTAGCTATGCAAAGAATAAAAATACAATGAACAGGCCATTAGATATATCCTTAACTTTGTACAAATGATAAAAGTCCTCATCCTTAATTTTGGTCGACAAATATTTACTGAGCACTCCCTATATGACAGCCACTCTTCTAGGTGCTCAGAATATGACTATATAAGGACAGAGCTTACATTTCTAGTGAGGGAACAGAAAAAGAGCTAATTAATAATAATAATCAGAAATAAAAAGTGAAATATGTATTCTATCCAATGGCGACAGTTGCTGGAGAAAGAAAGAAAGCCCAGGAGAAGAGTAGAGAATACAGGGTAAGGGATGGAGATGGGATAGAAGTGGGCAGAAGATACAATTTTAAAGCTGATGGTCATGGAAGACTCAGGAGGAAGGTGATATTTGAGGAATGACTTAAAGAGAACAGGCTATCAAACCTGGTAACATGTAGAGAACACTTGGGAAACAAAAAACAAAGGGTGCACATAGGTAATTGCTGATAATCTGAGTCTGGTGTTCCATGTCTGGATCCCTGAAAATGGCTTTAAAGCCTCCTGTGCTTATGTATACCTAAATATTAATTACAATGTGCCATTATTATTATTATTATTATTATTATTATTATTATGTGAGAGAGAGCACAGGCGAGCACTGGGCAGGTAGAGGGGTGGAGGAAGTAGAGGGAGCAGGAGAGAGAGAATCTTAAGGAGGCTCCGAGCCCAGCACTGAGCCTGACACAGGGCTGAATCTCACAGCCCTGAGATCATGCCCTGAGCCGAAATCAAGAGTCAGGGGCTTAAGCGATTAAGTCCCCCAGCGCCCCACAACGTGCCATTGATCTTTTATTATCACTCAAGAGACTATGAGTGATTTGAAGGCAGGGATTATCTCATTTATCAATACAAACCTCATGGTATTTAATACTATTCCTGGCCAATAGTGAAAAGTCAATAAGTGTTTGCTGAATATTGAATAAATCTCCATTCTCGCAAACAATTCATCTCATCTAAAGTCAAAGCATAGCTTATCCTAATTTGAGCCAAATAGCATTTGTGTGGATATATTTATTTTTAATGTAAACGGTTGGCAAACATCTTTTCAAATAAAGAATTACATCTCTTATAAAAATCAAGGAAAGCTGGCCCCATCTCCTCTTTTGACACTGAACCATGGAGAACTTGCCAAATATGGATTTAAAACTGGGTAGCACATTTGCTACTGTTCAATAAAAGAGGAACAGCTAGTACCAGAAGCAATGATGCAGGTTCCCAAAGGAAAACTTTAAACTAGCACACGCAGTACTAATTTAGCCTGAGAATTATTAACATGAGGAAAAAGTGAAGTTCAAGTCATCGGAAGACTCAAGGACTAAGATGACCATCAGTCTCCTTGGCGTAATCGTGGTTGTGTAAAGATGTGACTGTCTTACTGCTTCTAAGTTGGGGGAGGGACTGTGAGGGGTGCCAATTTCTCCTCAACTGTGATCTCTACCTCCTGGAAGAGACATTTTCTTTCTCTCTTCGCTCATCTTCAGTTCTTCACTCATCTTCAGTTCAGCCCTTATGGCTCTTAAAGCCCCCGACGCCGAGAAGTCTAGCATTTTGGTTTCCAGTCATGTGTCTGAATGGCTCTTCACCCAAAAAAAGTCCTCTATGGAGCAGCCCAGAAGGTTGAAACTAACTTACCTGTTGATGAGCTCCCTGGTCACAAAGCATCATGGGGAAGTTTATTCCAATCAGTTAAGATCCACTGTAACTAAAGTGAATATGCAAGCCACACAAAAGCATCCAGTATCACTCAGTGCTCCACTGTGAGCACTCCACAGTGGCTCTTGAAGTGCTTAGAGAGAGCACAGATGACTCAGGGGTCCTGCCATATGTTCCTTGGCCCTGAGCTGGTGTGGCAGTTCCAGCAAAATCTGCTGCTGGCTGCTGGCCAGCCAGGATCCTGTTTACTAGTACAGTTCGAGTCATTTAATAGTTGGCCACGTCCAGATGTTGCTCTTAGTGGTAACTCTCTGTGATCCCCAGAGGCAACAAGGTGCCTACGAAAAGCTGCTAGAGCCACTCTCACGGCTTAGGCTCCATTGCCCTTCCACTTCCAACCCTCTGGACTCATCTGGTTTCCCTTCCATTGACAGGACTTTCTTCCTCTGATGGATCTTTCAGATTGACAAAGCAGCTGGATAATTTTATGTGATTTTATTTTCAGTTTCTGCCCTAGATGCTGCCTTTCTGGACTGTTCTCTCAGTGACTGGGTATTAGCCCTCAATGGCATGGGACAGCCATTCCTGGTCCCCTCAGGACCATCCAGTAAGTGTCTCGGCTCCTGCTCATCTAGGGAAGGACATAGATGGAATATCATCCAGGACCCCACACTGAAAAATAATATAAAACAGATGAAAGAAATACCATGTACTCAACATCTGTGCAACAATATAAATCTATCATCCTATCATGCCAAAACACATTTTAAGCCAAGGAGTAGGGTAAAAGGCACCAATACTGGCTCCTAGGTGCTCTGGGCTCTGGATGGGGCCACAACATTGGCACAAAAAAAAAAAAAAAAAAAAAAAAGATGTGCTGTCAAGATCAGTAAGGCAGAAGACAGACAGTTAGATTTTGCCTATTTTTAGTATAAAAAAATTTTTTAAAGAAAAGCTAATCACATAGGATATCTCAGGAAGCTTCCAAAATCTTATGTTTGTCTGTGAACACAAAGTTCTACCTTTAGAGATCAATGGATATTATCTGGTAGCCTAGAGATCAGCTCTAAACTGCTGAGCAGAGACCCTTGTAGCTTGGATTTCAAAGACGAGCTGGGTTTGGAATTGTAATTATTTATTTTACAAGTGAAAAACCAAGACCTTGGGAAGTTAAATAGTGAGCCCAAGACCTCTGCTGGAGTTCACAAAGGCTTCATGCGTGCCTTGCACATGCTTCACACATGGTTCATACATGGTTTGCGCATGGTTCACATGGTTCATAATGACCTACCCATGTCTCATCCATATTTCATACATGATTCACACATGGTTCATACATGGCTCACACGTGCCTTCTATACGGTTCACTTTCAGTCTCCTCTCCCTCCAAACTCTACGTAATGAGCAGCAGCATTTGTGAAGGAATAAATTACATGTAGTTTCCCCCAAAGACGTGAGCTCTAAGATCTCTCTCTGACTCAACCGTCCCAGATGGTGTTAAACCTTCATAGACTGAGGTCTATGAAGTCGACTGTAAAGGTTTGCAGACAATTCATCATTAGCACTCCATGCACAGTTATTGAATATAGAATAAAGCCTTCTAGGGTTAACTGTAGGGTGGTCGACATTTAGATATATTAACTTCACTGTTCCCTATCACCCATGACTAGTAAACTATCTTGGTTAAATGATCTCAGGAAAGTCATGGTTTGATTCTCCTATCAACTAGTTACCTATGTTCTGTCCAAAGAGATCATTTTAATCTATAATTTCTACTAGTCTTCTTGAAGTTGGGCACCAAAACTGAAAAACAATTTCTATCAAGGGCCATAAATATGTTTGTGCTGTTGACTTGGTGGTTATATCTTGAAGACGTCAAATTTTAGGAAATAACTCCCAAGGCTTGTGATTTATAGTGTGTCTAAAAGCATCCATAGTAATATAATTTATAAAAGAAAGAAAGAACTAGAGAGCAAACATGTAAATCAGAGTACTTTCAATAGATACCGAGTATCTACTATGTCCAGGCCCTATCCAAACATCTCTATCACGGTAGAGTTCACATGATTTAAAAACTATGTTCTTAAGCATTTTTAGTTATATAGAACATGCTTAACATATGTTGTTGGGTAATAAAAGCAGGATACGAAGTCATATAGTCACAAGGTCACAGAAAATTATTTTAAAAGTCAAATTCTTAATAGGAGTTCTCTCTGAGTGTTGAAATTGAGTTATTGTTGTTTTTATTTATGCCTTTCTGTATTTCAAAAAATTTTTAAGTTATTTTCAATAAACAGCTTTTAGAGTCAGATAAACAATGGAGTAGGCTGGACAATGAGTAACACACCCATCTGAGCCACAGGAATCTGGAACTCTTGCTCTAAAAATTCCCACTCTATGTTTCTAATAAGTAATATCACTCTTTTAAAGTATAAGTTTCCCAATCTACAAAGCCATTTTTAGCATTCCTTCATCTGGCAGGCGAGAAGAGCAAGCAATAACCTGCCATGAACAATTGCTGCTCTGTGTTAAATGTGTTTGGGGCTGATAAGTTAACGAGCTGATGGGTCAGTGTAAACTGCATTTTGAGATATTGCATATTCTAATACCATGGAATTATTTGTATAACACTACTTGTATACAAAGTAGTTTGAGCATCTGTGAGCATCATACATGCATGTGCACGTGTGCGCGCACACACACACACACACACACACACACACATACAACCAAGGGTAAAATACAAGAGTGGCCAGATGCTGAAGATTTTCTAAAACAGTCTTAATGTCATAGAATTTTATTTTATCAATACTGGTTATTTTTGGGATCTCTGGGTGGCGCAGCGGTTTGGCGCCTGCCTTTGGCCCGGAGCACGATCCTGGAGACCTGGGATCGAGTCCCACGTCAGGCTCCCGGTGCATGGAGCCTGCTTCTCCCTCTGCCTATGTCTCTGCCTCTCTCTCTCTCTGTATGACTATCATAAATTAATTAATTAATTAATGAATTAATTAAAAAACACTGGTTATCTTTAACATAAACATTCTTTAATTTTTATCCCTCTGTAAGACTGACGGAATAGATATTCCGTCACTAGAAAAAAAAAACATATTATATCTCTTATTTTTTGCTCCAGGATCTAAGGCCACCTAAACACAGAGCGGTATATAAGTGTTCATGGTGCAACCCAAATTTTAATCCCAAACCGGTTATCACATGTGTGCAAACACATTCAATTGTTTAACTGTCATTTTGCTCTTAATCTGCAAGTTGTACATACACACAAAATCGAGAAAAAAGCAGTGCTGAGCAGAAAGACGGTGCTTTGAAAACAGAAGAAATGAGATGAAAGTGGCTAATAGGACAATGATATAAAGATCAGAAATTATAGGATCTCAGCTCTGATTTAGTGGATTTGGGGGAGGTGGGATATGGGGTCGGGGAGAGCATGTGTTAGATTTTTCTCAAGTCTGTAGAACTGACCAATAAATACCTCCGAAGGGGGAAAAAAAAAACGCCTCAAATGCTTTCCTAATACCCAAGGCAGAAGAAGTTCAGATTATCTATCTAACCAAAAGACTAGCTGTCAGGTAAAGCTGATGACTACATGAAAGGGAGGAACGGCAGTCTCACCTTAAGGACTTCACTACTCGCACACTAAGTAGTGACAATTCTGTTCTGAGCCAGTGACTTGCAGAAAGGGGTCACCGTGGAGAGACAGTAAGCAATACAAAAGACTGTTTGGATGTTGCTCTAAATTGGTAGCTAAAGGAAAAGCAATCCCTTTCATCCCCAAGGTCTAAAGAGTTTTCCAACTATGACATATGAACAAGGTAGGCTTAGAGAAATCATGTGGGGGTCAGATCTCAACGAAACAGGGCCACCAAGGGCTGGATTCCAAAGGCACAAGTGGTAGGAAGAGGCCAGCAGTCCCTGAGGAATATACAGATATAGATGTGGATATAGATATAGGTATGGATATATAGAGATTCCATTCCCTAAATAGCTTGCCACTGCCCCATGTAAACACCGTAGAAGGGGAATGGACAGGGACTCAGATTATGTTTTTCTGTGTGTTCATTTTTCCCTATTTGTCTTTGCTCTCTAGGGCTAATTTCTTAATATAACAGCAATACATAGTAATACAGGTTTACCGTAGGAAATAGAGAGATGCGAAATAACACGAAAATAGAAATGTGTCACTTGTAATCTCATCATTCAGAGAGACTGAATTTTAACATTCTGACATGTATCCATCCAGCTGTCATTTTTTTTTTTTTTTTTTTTTTTTTTACAATATATAAAGTTGTTTGGGTTTTTAAAATCAGGAATCAGGGCAGCCCAGGTGACTCGCGGTTTAGCGCCACCTTCGGCCCAGGGCCTGATCCTGGAGACCCAAGATCAAGTCCCACATCAGGCTCCCTGCATGGAGCCTGCTTCTCCCTCTGCCTGTGTCTCTGCCTCTCTCTCTCTGTCTCTCCTTAATAAATAAATAAAATCTAAAAAAAAAAAAAATCGGGAATCATTATGAACAAACTGCTTTGTAATCTGCCCCTTAAATTCTAAATCATATCCTGATCATTTGGCAATGTCATCATTCTTTCAAAACATGATTCTTAGTGGCTGTGTCCAATGCTATCATAGGGATGCCCTCTAATTTAACTGTTACCATACTAAGACTTCCACTGATTCTGACTTACACATAGTTTGTGATGCATATTCCTCACATGTAGGTCTGTAAAAAATCGGGTTTTTTTTTGGTTTTTCTTCTAGATAACTTCCTAGAGGTGGAACTGGGTGAATAACTGTCTATTTCTCAGGCATTTGATATCTGATGTTGAGTTGTCCTCCAGAAAAGTCTGCTGATCTGCAAAGTACCAACAGTGTATCAGACTTGCCTATTCTCACCCACGTCCCCACTAATAGTAAATATCACGAGATCACGTAAAAAGAACCTGTTGGGGTAGGTAACATTTAAATATAAGTGTCAATTGTCATTTTAATTGCAATCTCTTAAATTATGGATGAGGTTTCCTTGTATTTTTTACTCCTTGTGTTGTAACGTTAAATTGTTCATTGCACGCATCCCTGTACACAAAAACAGAGGGAGCATCCATACTCATCCCTTCTCCTTCCCAACTCCTGAGCTACTATTTTCTTCCATGTCTTTTTGTCCCATTCAAGTGACGTACGACGGTTAATAAGAAGAAGAGGGGAGAAGGCAAAGAGGACACCACAAAGTCTGAAAGAGGGAAAGTAACGGACAAGCAGGAAGTGACGTGGGTTTCAACTTCAGTTTCCCTAAAGGGGAAGACTCAACAAGCAAGTGAATTTTTGCCAAAGAATACTGGAAAAACTCAGAAGTCTGTATTAAGAAGAGTTCAATCCAGGGTGCCTGGGTGGCTCAGTCTGGTAAGCGCGGACTCCTGATTTCAGCTCAGGTCATGATCTCAGGGTCCTGAGATTGAGCCCTTCATTGGGCTCAGCGGGGAGTCTGCTTGTGGATTCTCTCTTTCTCTCCTTCTGCCCCTGCTCATACCCTCTCTCACTTGTTCTCTTTCTCTCAAAAAATAAATAAATCTTTAAAAAAAAAAAGAATAATTCAATCCTCACATTTCCTCTTCTAACCCACATGGCCTGACAGATGCTCCTCCCAGGGGAAGAGGCTGTGTGCTTATCTAGATGGTGGTCATACAGCCTGCCCAAGCAAGGACACTTGACGGGCATTCCATCCAGTTTAGCATTTGTCCATCCCAAAATGTCTTGGCTTGAACAACAACAAAATACATAGTCACTGTATTAGGTTGCATTATGTCCCCCAAAAGATATCCATCTTCAACCTCAGAATGTGACATTATTTAGAGTAATCTCTGCAGATGTAATGAAAGTGAAGATCTCAGAATGAGGCCATTTTGAATAAAGGTGGATCCTAACTCTAACAAGGAGAGCCCTTATTAAAGACAGGACAAGAAAGAGACACAGGGGAGGGCCATGTGACAACTGGAGGCAAAGATGGAGTGATGGTGCCACAAGCCAAAGAATATCAAAGATCGCCAGAAGCCACTGGAAGCTACAAGAGAGTCATGGAATGGATTCTCCCTCACAGCCTCCAGCAGGAACCAGCCCTGCCAACACCTTCATTTAGGTCTTACGGCCCCCAGAACAGTGAGCAAATAAATTTCTTTTGTTGTAAGCCATCCAGTTTGTGATACTTTGCTATATGACAGCGCTGGGAAGCTATTATGGTCACCCTGACCTGGAGAGGACATCCCAGGGAGTTGAAGGTATAAGGATCTCCTGGATATAGGAAGGTAACACGGAAAATACTTGCGGAAAGGTCAGATACCTTCATCAGCTTGCTTTTCTACTTAGCTCCAGGGCTCAGCTTCCAGGCAGGAGATTGGCAGAGGTTTCCCTGGGGAAGCCAACTGCCCTGGCTACTGCTCCTGAACTCTCTCCTGTGAGGCCCATGAGTCAACAGGCTCTGCCCATACAGACTCCAATCATACTTCCATGCAGCACTCTTAACTATAAATGGACACCCAATAATCATAAATGGAAACACATTTAGAGAATTAAGAGAATGGTGTGCAGAGATTTACAAGTGATTGGAGCACCAAATTCTCTATCCCTGTCCCTCTGTCTTGCTCGAGATTCCTAGAGTATGACCTAGCTGCCTTAGTCCTGTGGCATTTATGAGAACTTTTATATCTATGTCACTTTCTATTATAGATGTTGAGTTCTATATTTTGTACATTTTTCTTTCCCACAGCTACCAAATTCTGTCAGGAGTCTCCATAAATATAACTAAAGACAGGATTCAGGGTACAGTCCATTGTCCTCCATATACATATATTCAGCATAATTTTGGTGAATTGACAAGCAGATCCACGCCCTGGAAGTCTCCGTGGCTGGACACATTATTCACAAGTACTTCCACGGATTCAGTGCCTCTGGATGCCAGCCACAGTGCTAAAAGCTTGATTCAGAATATATTATTAAACCTTCCCAGCAACCCTAGAAGCTAAGAACTGCAATTGTCCCCCATTTTATAGCTAAGAAAACTGAGGCTCCCAAAGGTTTCTCAACTTGCCCAGGGTCACACAGACCAGATTCAGATCCAGGCAGTCTAACTCCAGAGCTTGAGCCCTTAAGTCTGAAGCCAGATTCTTCTTCTCACATCATCTGGATTATTCGTGGTGTCCAGCAATAAGATTCATTCACCGTCCCCTCCATCTGTAGCATCCCTACCTCCAGAGGTTACAGGCACACATACCTTAAATCTACTGGTTTGTATCAAGCAGACAGAGAGAAAAGTCATTGGCCAGTGTCATAGGTGAAGCTCCCAATTGTGGAGTGGAAAGCAGCCAAACCAAAGGCCTCACACAGGATCGTTCCAGATCCCAGCTGAGGTCCAGGAGGATCCCAGCCAACAGAGTTTCCAGTCAATACTTCTGTGTGGTGATTAGACTTGTATCGGGAAGAATGAGGAGCACAAGAGGAGAAAGGAATAATCCTTCTTCTCCTTATCTCTAAATCTGCAAATTTAAGCAAATTCAGTCTACTCTTAATAGTAGTACAGACTGAGTATAAAGTAAGAGTAGTAGCTATTACAGATAAAAATCTAATCTGGTTCCAAAGCCCCTTCCTGGGTATAAATTGGGCCTTTTGGAAAGTATATGAACTTCTTTAGGCTTCTGAAATCCACTCTGGCACAGTGATTGTACACAATGGCCCTGAAGAATTAATTATGCTAAAAATTATGCTTGGAAGCAGGGCTCATGTGTACCCTCGAGAATGCATATTGACCTTGTGGTCTATGGTCAGCTGAATAATGGCCTCCCCAAATATATTGAGGGCACAATCTTTGGAACCTGTGCATGTTACCTTATATGTCAAAAGAGAAGACTTGGCAGG
Organism: Nyctereutes procyonoides; assembly: GCF_905146905.1. NCBI lineage: Eukaryota > Metazoa > Chordata > Mammalia > Carnivora > Canidae > Nyctereutes > Nyctereutes procyonoides. The sequence continues at coordinate 45,531,508 of NW_026575133.1, read as the reverse complement.
TGTGATTAAATTAATAATCTTGAGATGGAGAGATTATCCTGGGTTATCCAGGTTGGCACTAAATGTGATTACTCTCTAGAAACTCCAACGGGAACACAGTCCTGCTGACATTTTGATTTTGACCCAGTGACTCAGGGACCTGAGTCCAGGCTTCTGACCTCCAGACCCATGAAAGAATAAATGTGTGCTGTTTTAAGCCATCAAGTCAGTGGTCTTTTGTTACAGCAGGGACAGGAAACTAATACATAGACTCATGCTCATTAATGAATAACTGGCTTGTTCTGCATTCATTTAGGATGCCCATTTTCCTTTTTATCAAATAAGTAACAAACAGTCATCATATGATTCATGAACAAAGAAGGGCAGCAGCTGGTCAATCACATGCCACTGATGACCGCTCAAAGACTCACTTCTCATTTCTTCTGGTCTTTGGTGTGGTAGCTTGGAGGAAGGTGTGATTACATGGCAGGCTTCAGTAGGATCCACATGTTCTAAACTCTGTTTAGATCATCTGCTTTTCCTCAACAACGGTGGCAAGATAAAACACTGCAAATTCAAAGCGATCATCATGATGCCACAGTCCCAATCCACTGCTACCCTGCAACTCCATCTCCTCTAGGTCTACAAAAGCAGAAATCACAGTGTTGCAATGATGTCCAGGGATCAAGGGCAAGGTATAAAGTTCCTCCATCTTATCCTCAACAGGAAGACAACAAAGCTTCAGGACAACATGGACTTAGCTAGTGTAGCTCCATTCCTATTGTTTGGATCAAGTTGACTTTGAGTAAGAGCTTTGAGGAAACTGTTCAAGACATTTGATGAATGATATTTGGCTACATTCAGGCACTTCTGATCTTCCATCAGCCTTGGGTGGTAGAAAGTAGGCTGGTCTTAGAATTAGACAGACATCTTTGATATATCACATCTGGACCTCAATGTCCTCATCTATAAAATGTGAGGATCGAGTTAGATCAATGCACATCAGAATCCCTTATTTATTGATTTCATTGGTCTATGTTGTTAGATAGTTTAAAATCAGGGCTCAACGTACTGCTTAGAAATAGTACTGTTGGGATCCCTGGGTGGCGCAGCGGTTTAGCGCCTGCCTTTGGCCCAGGGCGCGATCCTGGAGACCTGGGATCGAATCCCATGTCTGGCTCCCGGTGCATGGAGCCTACTTCTCCCTCTGCCTGTGTCTCTGCCTCTCTCTCTCTCTCTGTGTAACTATCATAAATAAATAAAAAATAAAAAAAAGAAATAGTACTGATTTTTTAAGTATAAATGCAATGGAAATTATTTTTCCTTCCATAGATAAAAGCTGCATCCTTTTAAAATTCTCAATAGAAATGACTGCTTTTTTTAAGGGAATATTTCAAGAGAGCAATCAAAATAATGCTGGCTAGTGTAACTTTCACATTTGTGATCATCGACTTTTATGCTATTTAACCAAATAATATTTCAAAGCCCCTTACTTGATGCTGGGTATAAACATGTGTCTGTGCTGTTAGATCCTTTCCTGAATTTAAATGAATGATATAAATGAGTAGAATTTATCACAACATACACTTTGTCTTTAAGCACCTTCTGAAATAAACTTATGAAGTCTCTAAAATCAAAGACACTGTGTAGAAAGTGCTGATCATTACTCGACAAAGAAATTAATTTATGCAGTACCATAGGTGCCCTAGGTGAGAAAGTGTTTATCGGTGAATATTTTCTTCCATCATCAACCTGCTAAGAAAATGCATTTGCAGCTCATCAGGCTGTTAACTCTGTGTTATTTACTTTGCAGGGGCTACCTCTTTGTCTTCACCTCTCAGAGGAAAGCATTTAATTTGCTGGAAGGCAAAGCTGGAAGGTTTGCAAGAACCTCCACACAAATGAACATTTCCCAGAAAACTTGAGAGATGTGAGTGATCCCGTAGGTCTGCACAGGGCCACACTTGATATCCTTCATCTAGATGAGAGTCACTTGGACCAGGAATCCAGGAGAATCTGAAATATATCTTTTGAAATGTCCATATGGTTCATCTTTTCATAGGTCCATTTGGTTCTGACATTTATCACATCTTTTTTAAATTGAGATGTAATTTATAAACCATAAAGTTCATTGGTCTAACGTATACAATTCAGTGGTTATTAGTATATTCAAAAGGTTGTGGCATTATCACCGCTAATTCCAGAGCACTACCATCATCCCCCAAAAGGAACCCTATATTCATTAGCAGCCTCTCTGCAGCCTCTAGCAACTATGAATTTACTTTGTCTCTATGATCTGCCTATTCCAGACATTTCATATGCATGGAATCATTCACTTTGTGGCTTCTTTTACTTAGCATCGTGTTTTCAAGCATCAGTCATATTGTAGCATGTATCACTATTTCATTCCTTTGTTTTAAGCTTTTATTTAAATTGCAGTTAGTTCATGTGGCACCTGGGTGGTTCAGCCACTTAAGCATCCAGCTCTTGGCTTCTGCTCAGGTTGTGATCCCAAGGTCATGACAGCATCCCAAAATGGGGCTCCACACTCAGCATGAAGTCTGCTTGAAATTCTCTCTCACTCCTCCTCCACCCCTCCTCTCATGCTCTCTCTCTCTCTCAATAAACAAATAAATCTTTTAAAAAAATCCAGTTAGTTCTCATAGAGTATAATAATTAGTTTCAGGGTACAATATGGTGACTTAATGCTTCCAAACAACACCTGGTACTCATCACAAGTGTGTTCCATAATCCCCATCACCTATTCCACCCATCCCCCCACCTACCTCCATTCCAGTTGAATAATACTATTGTATAGGTTACCACATTTTGCTTACCCATTCATCAGCTGATGAGTATTTGGGCTGTCGTCATTTTTTGGGGAGGGAGAGGAGCTATTATGAATAATACCTAAAATTTTTTGTGTGGACACCTGTTTTCAGTTCTCTTCGGTATACCCAAGAGTGATATTGCTGTGTCCCATGGTGACTCTATGTTGAACTTTTTGAAGAGCATCAAGCCTGTGTTTCAAATGGTTACACAATTTTACAATCCCAAATGTGCGGGTTCTGATTTCTCTCCATTCTATTCAACACTTATTACAGCCTGTCTTTTATGGGAGCCACCCAAGTAGATGAGAAATGGGATCTCATTGTGATTTTGATTTGCATTTCTCTAATGACTACTGATGTTGACCATCTTTTCATGCACTTATTGGCCATTTGCATATCTCCTTTGGAATGTCTATTCAAATATTTGCCCAGCTTTTGAGCAACTTGCTTTTTCCTGTTGACTTTTACCACGTGAGTTCTTTATATATTCTCAATACTAGACTCTTCTCAGACATATGGTTTCCAAATACATTCAATTCTATGGCTTGGCTTTTCAATTTCTTGATAGTGTTCCTTGAGGCAAAAAAAGAGTTTTTTCATTTTGGTGACATCTAATTTATATATTTTTTTCTTTGCTTACTTGTGCTTTAGGAGTCATATCTAAGAAATCATGGCCTAATTCAAGATCACCAAGATTTGTAACCACGTTTTTTCTTAAGAGTTTTATCATTTCAGTTGTTACATTAAGATCTTTGATTCATGTTGAGTTAACTTTTGTATATGATGTGAGCATTTATTGTGTCTTGACACCACATGAGAACTTCCAACTCAGCATCCTGTTATATAAGTAAGTCAACTATATTTTTGAAAATAAAAGGTGGCAAAAAATCTATGCCATAAAAGAAAACTATTTACTTTAAAATATGTATTTATTATAAAACTTATAATATTTATTGGTATGTATATAATAAATATAATACAATAAATATAATTGTATGTACATAAAAATAGAATGTACATAATAAATCATTCTAATATATAAAAGAGATTTTCTAAAGTCATTATTAGGTAACAAATTATTCATCTTATTTTACTTACTATTTTTATTTGAAAGCAGTGAAAGCAGCATTCCTTTTTTTGAAAAGATTTTATTTATGCATTTGAGAGAGAAAGAGGGAGTGTGTGCACACAAGCAGGGGGAAGGGCAGAGGGAGAGAAGCAGACTCCCCACTGAGCTACCCAGGTGCCCCCAACATTCCTTTAAAAGTTTTACTGCATAACTTTGAATGCATTTGTGTTATTCTAATACTCAATGACTGATTTCTTTATGGAAAAAAAACTTTACAAATTAACATATTACTCTTATGGCTATAACCTACATTAGCTACATATTAACAACATATTAGTACTCAAAATTGCTCTTCCTAAAGGGTAGGTACTTGACAAAGAGAAATAACCTTACAGGATTCTGATGTCTTAAATGACATCTTAGATAAGATGAAGCATCAAAGAACAGAACAATTGGTAGACGGACATCAGAGCTCACTGAATTCAGAAATTCATGAAAATATAGACATATCTAACTCAGCGGCTGTGAGAGGAGAAGTGGAGAAGGAACGCAGAGTCAGAGATGTTAAAAAAAAAAACAAAAAAACCCTTATGACAGAGGCATCTGAGAAACTATGAAGGATGCCGATTCAGGACTTAGCCTTCCTTTGTCTGCAATTCAGTTCCATTACTGACCAGTTCTGTGAACCTGAGGCACTCCACCTCTGCAAGCCTCAGTTTCTTCCTCTGAAATAGGTTTCATGATGGTATTGTCTCATGAGATTGTAAAAAAGGTTAAATGAGTTAATGCAGGTAGAGTACATCACTGGTATCCTTGCTTAGAGAGAGAACCCAATAAATGTTAGCTTCATTATTTATTATTGTTATTACTTCAGGAAAACAGGAAAGTTGCACAGCATCTCCAAATTCTTGAAAATTCTTGACTTTCAGAATCAAATTTCTGTTCCTTGGAGTTATATGAGACCTAACTTCAGAATAAGATCCCAAGCAAAATGCTTCTGTATAGAGATGAATGTGGTTATCACTCCAGTGTTTGGCCATGAATTTCAGGGATCTAATTCCCTAGTAGGGAAAAATAAACTTGGAAGAACCATGGTGCAGTAATTTAGTAATTACACGAATAATACTGAGGAAGAACCATCTAAATGGGAAGAGGGGAGTGAAAATAGCTTAAAATGTATTATATAAATGATAACTAAATTTGCCAGCGGATCCACAGGAAAATGCAAGATGCCTTAGTTCTCGCTTAGCTCTGACAGTAGATAAAACTTCACTCCCCTGGGTCACACGTTTCACCTTTTGCAAATGAGATTTTGGATTTCATCAGATGACTATTAGTGTTCACTCCGGATACTAAAGCCCTATGGTTACACTCCCAAAACAATTGTGACCATTTATTTTCAGTGTGATCCAAGATTGGATCAGAAGGCAACATTGAAAGTATTTATTTATAAATACTTATAAATACATTTATAAGGACAGGGCACCTGGGTGGCTCAGTCCATTAAACATCTGCCTTCAGCTCAGGTCATGATCCTGGAGTCCTGGGTTCAAACCCTGCATGAGGCTCCCTGCTCGGAAGTATGCTTCTCTTCTCCACCTGCCCCTCCCCTCACTTATGCACATCTCTCTCTCTCTTATCTCTCATCTCATAAATATCTCTCATCTCTTCTCCGCCTACCCCTCCCCTCACTTATGCACATCTCTCTCTCTCTTATTTCTCATCTCATAAATATCTCTCATCTCATAAATATCTCTCATCTCATAAATATCTCTCATCTCTTCTCCGCCTACCCCTCCCCTCACTTATGCACATCTCTCTCTCTCTTATTTCTCATCTCATAAATATCTCTCATCTCATAAATATCTCTCATCTCATAAATATCTCTCATCTCTCTCTCATCTCATCTCTCTCTCATAAATAAAAATAAAATCTTTAAAAAAAATTTTTGCTTAGAGTACAGACAACCATAGTAGCACAAATTGTAATATCTTTTTCAAATTATCTATCTAATATTTTGAATAGGTAATAGATTCAAAAACTGAGAGTATGAAAAAGTATATGTAAAAAGGAGTCCTTCACCCATTCGGTTCCAACTACTTTCTCGCAACACATACATGTGCACACACACATCGCTTCCCATGATTTCACTTTAATGTCTTTCCAGATATTATTTATGAATTTTCACATTCAAGGCAAAAATGTTGATTGACTTAACAATTTGTAGAACTTCACTCCTCCACATATATTTTAGGATAAATTTATCAAGTTTCCTTTCAAAAATCCAAATGTAATTTCGATTAGGGTTATACCGAACTTATAGGTAAATTCATTGCAACCAAGAGCACGACCATCTCTCCATTTCTTTGATTGACATCTTTATTTTTTAATCTTCCTTGTTTCCAGGTAAATTTATTTCAAACTGCTGCTTTGTTGTCACACAATTTTAAAAACCAACTTTATTGAGATGTAATTTAAGTTAAATAAAATGTAGTCATTTTAAGTAGACAGGTTGCTGTTTTAACTTACGCATCCCATTGAGTAACCAGCCACAGTCACAATTCCACCACCTTCCAAACTGTTGCCTCATGCTCCTTGTCGCTCGATCTTTCCTGACCCTTCACCAAAGAAACCAGCCATCTATAAATCACTTTTGAAACTTCACGTAAATGGAAACATACAAAAGGCATGATTTATGCACGGTGTTTTTTACTCGGTATAATGTCTTTGGGGACCATCCCTGCTGTTGAGCGAATCAATACTCCATTCCTTATTATTCCTACATATGATTCCACGGTACAGATACACCACAATTTGTTTAGCCATTCACCTGCTAATGAGCATTTGACTTGTTTCCAACTTGGGGTTAATGGAGGTAAGTCTTCTGTGAACATTTGAGTTTAAATATTGGTGTTGTCCCACACATTTGGAACTATAGTCTTCTCATATTGTTCACTACTAAATACTTCCCATTTTCTTTGTAATTTCCACTTTGACTTGAGAGTTATATGATTGTGTTACTTAGCTTCCACATATATGAGCTTTAAGCTTTCTTTTTGTTATTTTCTAATATTTCCAACTCCTACCTTTTCTGGGATCTCTTGTATAACTTGTTATCTTAGAAAAATCATCCATTACAACCAAGTTCACACATTTATTTTTATGAAGGGATGCATTACATTCCCTACAAGTCTTGTAATTCTCTTTTCTCTGCAGTTCTTTTCTTTTTTAAGACAGTTTAAGTACTCTCTACACCCAATGTGGGGCGCAAACTCACACCCCTGAGATCAAGAGTCACATGCTCCTCTGACTGAGCCAGCCAGGCACCCCCTCTGTGATTATTTCCTTATTATTAGTTTACATATAAGTTTTCACAAGATGTCTTCTTTTTTCACTTATTTAGATGAGCTGATAGTTTTGCTTTGCATTGTTCTCTTTTAAAAAACAAACAAAAAAACAAAAAAATTTGGGTTTTTTTTTTCTCTATTCTTTTTTTCTCCATTAATGTATGTTCTTTTCTCTCATACTTTCTCATACTTTCCTTTGGCTTATTCTTTCCTCTTTGTTAGTTTATTTTCATTTTTTATTACATATAAAGAGAACAGAGTAGAATTTATGGTTCTATAATACAAGTTCTGATAGGTAGTATTTCCATGTTCATTACTTCCTAAATGTTCCACAATTTTGGTTTTGATTCCTGTTTGACCCAAGAGTTACCTCAGAAACATTAAAAAAAAAAAATTCCAGGTGAGTGGAGCTTTTGTTGTTTGTTTTCTTCTAATTTTTTTTTCCATTATGTTCAGGAGATGACTTTTGTACAGATTGAACTTTGCTTAGTTTCTCTGTGTTCTAAGATACGGTCTTTTTTTTGTCAATGTTCCAGGGACACTTAGGGAAGAAGGTGTTCATGGAACAGAGTATGAGATACAGCAGTTGCATTTCCACTGTTAATTTTGTTGTGTAAGGTCTTTTACTGCTTTTATTACTTTTTATTCCCTCGATCTACCATGGACTAGGAGAATACATGCAACTCTCTTCCTAGAAAATATTTTGCCTATAACTTGCTATATTGAATTCTTTTTTTATGCATGTTGAGCCTCCATTCTTAGGCTTATGTATATTCAAACATGTTAGAACTTTGCTCTCAATTTTATTCTTTATCACACTAAACTGTGATATATTATAGTTATGAAGGCAATCAGAGGATCAGAATTATTATCGTTCTATTTCCTCCCCACAGCTCTTTCCTCCACTATCAATTTTACTTTATAATATTTATTTTTACACTTTGAACATACTTTTACTTCTGCCATTCATCAACTATAAATCATGCGTTCTTTTCACGTGATAGATCAGGAAATCAGCGCACCTATGACACCTCCTTTACATCACACTATTAGGATTACATTGACATCATCAGGATTTATAACTTACTTTCCGTCCCATAACAATACATCGGTATCGATCTAAATGGAATCTGTTGTGTCTGCCAGGCCTTTCACTGTGCTTTCAATTCTGGTTGCCAGCCTTCCGCCAACAGGTCTTAGCCTCAGAAGAGAGAAGGCCTTTGTCCCTCTCCTGTGAGGACCACTGTGTACAGCTCCAGTGCCAGGAAGACTGAGAGGAATGCAGCCGATTTGGAGACTGGGAATCTGGGTTTAGAGCCATAGGCAGGGGCTTGGCCCAAAGCATCGAGTTCATGAGCCTGTGGAGGCCACAGTGCCCAGCAGCACAAAAAGGGCAAAGCAGAGCAAGCAGCAGGGACTTGTCTATAAACACAGTTGATGTGTCCCTGAAAACTCAAGGAAAATCTGGTCAGAGGTTTTGCAGGGAACATAAATCCTACTAAGTAGATGGGGACACTGAATCATGAAAACTTGGGTTTCAGTGGCAACATGGTCACATGTGACCCTCAGGCCAGATAGGCCTGGGAACATTTAGACTACATCTGAAATTCAGACGTGACTCAGTAGGAGAATACATTTCTTTTGTAGATAAATAGTGAGGTTTGCTTAAACAGAAATGTGAGATAATAGATGTTTATATGAAGCCCTTACTCTAATAGATACAGATGGGTGCTTTTGTCTTTAAATAATAACCCGAGTTAGAACTGGATGCAGGAAGAAAATATTCCTTATTACAACTCCCAGCTTTCTCTGAATTGAATTTAAAATCGTCTTGTCGTTCTTGCCTTTGTGCCCTCAACCATAATGAGCGTGTGCACACATAGCCCTCTGGTGTTTGACTTCATCATGCCCTGGGATTTCACATCCCACCTCCAACTGTCTAAATCCCCACCCCCACCCCCCACCTCCCTCCCTTGAGTGGTCAGGGGCACAGGTCCAGAAAAACAAAATCACCTTGTCACAAGCTTTTCCTTGTTACCCTCATCCAGAGGCCACTTCTTCCTCTTTGAATTCCCATGATGTTTTATCTGTGCCTCTCCTGGGGCTTATCTCTTTCTGGCTTGTATTATAGTTGTTTACGTGTATTAGACATCATGGTCAAGAGGAAAGAACTGCTGGCTGTGGAGTCAGACCTGTCTGAGGATGGATCCCAGGTCCATCCTTCACTAGGTGGGTGGCCTTGGGAAAACACCGACTCTTGGAAGCCTCCCTTTTTTGGGGGGTGGGGTTGGGGGGTCCAAAATGTAAAAATCATATTCTCTCTCCGAATTGTTTTGAAGATTGGAGATAGCACACATAAAACACGGCACTTGGTAAAATACCAAGAGAAGTCGTCATCATCATTATTATCCTTATTTGTGAGGTTATTCTGGTTAATCCTTATGTCCCCTACTAAAATATTTATGCATCCATTGACTCAACAGATATTTACTGAAGACCGAGTGTGTGTCAGGCGCTCGAGGTCCGCGAGGAGCCAAAGACAGAGAGTAGTTAGGATAAAGGCAGAAGATCAAGAAGCAAAGTAATAAATACCAAGATAATTTCAGATAAAGATGGCCCTGTGAAGGAACTAAAAATATTGAGGAGCAAGCAAGAGAGGCAGGAGGATGAGCAAAGGCCATCTGGGAGGGGAGCTTGGGCGGAGTGGTCTCCAGGTCAATGAGAGGGAAGCATCTATGAGAAGTTTTGAAGCCAGGGCATTTCAGAAGAGATGAGAATGGATGAGAAGACTCCAGGCAAGGGAGTGAGGTGACAGGAGAGTGAGTGAAGGAGAGCCTGCTAGAGGTCAGGTGGGCAGGGACAGGCAGGGGCCCTGGTCAGGAGCATGGATTTTCTCCCCAGCGTGATTGGGAACCTCCTAGAAGACACAGTTCACTGGCTTGTACTCAGTGTGATATCTGCCATGGAGAGCTGTGACCCTGCAGCTGGCCCACAGATTTTTGTGAAAGGTATCAAGGAAGGGGGAAAGGAGGAAGACAAGGAAGGAGAGAGAGAGACAGAGAGCGGGAGAGAAGGCCCTAGGACACCCACACAGATGAATCTGATGGTTCTCTGCCCCCCTTATCGGGGGCTCAAGGACAGACCAGGCAGGCCTTGGGGGAGGTGGAGAAAACTTCATCCTCCCGTGAACATTTGGTGTCACACTGGTCTCTTTCCTGGGGTGGTCCCAGATGGCGGTGGGGGCGGGGGAGCCAGGAGGCCTTCGAGAAGAACAGGCTCCTGGCTGCCTCTGACTTGCGGGTCACAGATAACAACTGTCAGATGGTCGCACTGTGAAGCAATAAGCTTCCCCAAAACAAAGAGGGCCAGCCAAGCTCCAGAAAAGCTGCAGCCTGGACAAAACACACAAGCCTGGAAAAAATTAAAAGTTCATGAGCGACTGCACAAAGCACCTCGGGGAAAGGCAAGGGGTTAAACGTCAGCACACGATGTTCCCCAGCCCCTGAACGCAGGGCAGAAAAACAATCGCACATCCTTGGTGGGGGGGGGGGGGGGTGTGGAAAGAGAGCAGGAGAGAGACAAGTCAGTGCTCCCATGTGAGAACTAAAAATAATGCCTGGTGAGGTTGGCCCGGCCCTAAAATGGAGGGAAAGACAAGGGAGAGGCTGGAGAAGGGATGAGACAGGATCAGAGGAAGTGGGCCAGAGGCAGGGCCTGCTCAGGGCTGCCTGGCTGCTTTGTCGTGGCCAGGATGCTCCCTCCATGGTGGGGTCCCCCTGACACCCCCCTCCGTGAAAGCATCGTGGCAGGGGGAACCTACCCTACATGTGAAGCAGAAGTGACAGCTTCCTCTTACATAGTTTTCTTCATGAATTTTGATCTTAAACATGAAGAGTGGACTCAAGCCAACCCCAGGGTGGGGAGGGGGCAGGCAAGGGGGCCAAATGGTGCCAGGGGCAGGTGGGGGGAGCATTTGCTAATAGACAAGCATCTCCAAAAGCATGCTACAGTTAGAACGAGACAGCAGCGTGTGGGTGAGCCAGAAGTGTGCGAGGGTAACACTTGGGGACCGTATTTGAATCCAATGGAAAGGGGCCTGGGTTGGGGGAGGGTATCCAGTCCCGGCTTGTATCTTGAGAAGAGCAATGCATTAGCTGGAAGCAAAGCTAGAACTGACTAACGTGTTTGTTGTTCTCATGCCCACTTGCCTCATGGGTGCCAGTCTTGGGCTCAGAAAGCTCTGCACGAGTGCATTTCTGAGAAGCGACGCGGTGATCGCAAAATTCTACCTGTGGCTCCATCATCAACTCTCCCTGGAGCACAGGCTTGCTTTATTTTTTTTTATTTTTTTATTTTTTTCCAGAAATGCAGAATAAAAACCAAGCAAGGAAGGCTCCTTGTGTCTAAGGCCCTTTAAACTTTACAGATATGAGAAGACAGACCAAACCGTTTGGGCACGAAGGAAGAGCTATCTTCCAAAAGTTGTGAAAATGTTTAGAATCAAAATGACCATACAGGGTGCCAGCTATGGGCAAAGCCCCAGATGCGCTGGGTATGGCAGGAGGACCTGGCAATGCGTACCAAGCCTCTGCAGAGTAAATAGCATCGTCCTCACGTTATAATGGTGCAACTATGGCTCTGAGACGCTAAGTAATTTTCTCATGGTCTCTTAGCTAGGAAACAGGATTTCCTGGTTGACCTAGAACTATCTAATTCCAACACTGCAGCCCTTTCCTAGAATAAAAATGTATCTGTAACCACAAAAGGAAAAATTGAATGGCAGATTTCAACTGCGTGGTCATCTTTGTTGAAAATCTTTGGTCGTTGGCAACATTTTCACTGGGGGCTCAACATTTGTGTGGAACACACACGGTGGGCATCGTCTTCTTACTTGCTATACTAGAGTGTGCTTTCCTATGTTGAGTTTGTAATTTCCAAAGAGAAATGCTCTTTTTCAATTTTTGGCTGAGGGTTCCTTTGTGTCATGAAGATCAACTCCTTTGCTGGGGCACGGAAGAGTAAAAATAGATTTCCCGTTAGTAGCAACAAGTAGGAGTTGTTTGCCTGCCAGAAGGAAATTCTTTCATTCTTTTCCTGCTTCAGTTGTTCTTCTGCCAACAATTAAGCAAGGTTCATCATCGAGTGGGTCGGAGCCAACTTCACGAACGGGTGGCCTAGGTGGTCACCTACCAAAATGACCTCAGAGACAAGGATGTTGAACCCAGAAAAGATTTGAGAGCACCAACCAGGCAAGGACCACCTCCCTCTCCAGCCCCCAAAAACAAAGGAGAGAAAACGTTGAGCTTTGATGAACTCAGAATCGAAATGATTCCGAAAATCTAGAAATTGAGGTTATCATTAATTTAGCAAGCATGCAAGAATTGTGTCATTGTCAAAGTAAAGTTTTATTTTAGTTACATGGAGAAGAAAGGGATCATCACACTCTTTTTCAAGGTTCAGTGCCTATAAAATATTAAATCTTCTTCAACTAAACCAAACAACCCCTATTAAGCATCTCCCCACATGGGTACCTAAAAATCCCACTGTTTGCCGAAGTGTTCTCTTCCTTCTAAGCATGTTTTCTTTTTTTGGAGCCAAATGCCCTGGAACCAATACATTAATTTCATTTACCTCCAGAAAAAAATAGTTTATCAGTTGTTTTCTCCACTCCAGAAAGACCCCAGGCCCCATGAAAACATTTGGCGATGGGGCGGGGGGGAACCAGTTTTGACCAATGTGTAGAGTCGAGGGGAAAAAGCCCCTGGGGGGAACTTTGCTGACCTAATATTTTTGTCCTAGGCCAGTCCCTAATTCTATACAACTTGCTAGGGCATCACAAAAACTGTAAAATTTTTGACTCCAAGGAACTATCTTTTTGATTCGAATCTTTGGTGAATCCACTAGAAATCATAGTCCCTTCTCCCCAGGTGGAGGGAAAAAAAAAAAAAAGAACACTGCCAACCCCATGAAAAACATTGCATCAGATTTTAGCATTGACAAGTTTCTGAACCCCATGTTATAATTAAATAACCCTCATATTTTATAAATAAAGAATCGGAGGGCCAGAGAAAAGCACTTTGCCCAAAGTCACACAGGTATGGCAAGGGAAAGACAGGAACTGAAGTGTTCACACAGTCATTAAAAGAAATGCCACCCCCCCCCATCAGATTCCCATCTGTCAAACATTTCAGCAAACACAAATAGTAGGGTTACTCTATTCAGGAAGAAGTTTGTTTAGCTCAGCCAAACTCATTTTATTTTTCAACAGATGAAGTAAAGCAGATTCCGAAGTCTATAGTTTTTTTCACATAGGGGCCATGGACCCCTGCTAACTGGAATAGTTGGGGTGGGGTGGGGGTGAGAGAGGGATGTAAAATTAAATGAACGATTCGAATTTAAACCAGAAACATGCTGCTGGCGTAAAAAAATAAGTTGGTTGTTTTGGACGCCTCATTAACATTTCCTCCTTGACTTGGGGTGGGGGGAAGGCGGAGGCTGTGTGTGTGTGTGTGCACATGTGAGTGGTGTGGTGTGCATATGTGTGTGCATTTGGCTGCCATCTTCTGTGACAAGCAGACTAGAAGCTGCATTTCACTTGGTGAGGAAAATCGCTTAATTAAGGATGGAGTTTTAGGAAGCTCATAAGAGAAAGCCAAGGAACATTTTCATCCTGACTCAACCAGAAACCCTCAAAAGCACCAGAGAAAGTTAGACTTGTTGGGGGGGGGGTTAATGCGGAGGGGGTGCAGGTTGTGTCTGAAGTATTGAACCGTAAATCAAAAACTTTCCACATGGCATTTTCTGGCAATCTATGGTCATAAATGTAAACGAGGATTTCAAAGAATATAGATTTTTGTTCTTGTCTCCATGTCTTTCAATTATTAAATTTTAAAAACAAAGCTCTGGAGTTAACTGGAACTGAGTCAGGATTCTAGCTCTATACTTGCCCACTGAGTGGTCTAATCCACAAGTTCTTTCCTAGGCTTTTGATATTTTTACTCTCTCTCTCTCTCTTTTTTAAAGATTTCATTTATTTATTCATGAGAAACACACACACAGAGAGGCAGAGACATAGGCAGAGAGAGAAGCAGCCTCCATGCAGGGAGCCCGATGTGGGACTCGATCCCGGGACTCCAGGATCTTGCCGCTAGGCCAAAGGCAGGCACCCAACCACTGAGCCACCTAGGCGTCCCAGATTTTTTACTCTCTAAAATGATGTTTTATATCTACAGAGTTTTTACTGTCTAAAATGATGTTTTATATCTACAAACCTTCGAGGTGAAAGTTTACATGGGCACATGTAAAAGTGAGCTGGGGGCGTTACTTGGTTTTTCACTATATCTGATCCAGAAGTTGTTAATTCTGGGGCTAGAATCTGGGGACCTTCGCTCCTTGACTTTACCTGAGCATAAGGAGTTGCACCAGATGACCGATCAAGGACTCCATCATCTAGCAGCAACCCTTTGTGATTCTAGGATGCTTTCTGGTCTCTTCAAAAAGTCATGACTTCTTAAATCCATGCAGAAGCTTCACACACTTGCATACTGACTGGGACCCTGAAACAATCCCCCAAAACTGGCCAGGAGTTGGCGGGGGGCATCAAGGAATATAATCGACCTGGTATAAAATCAATTTTAAAATTGAGTCACACTCAGTGAGAGGGGGAGACTAAAATGCAATTTCCTTATATATAAAACAAGCGGTCCAGATCTGAGATTACTTGAAATGGGAGCCCCAAGGAGGCAAGAACTGGGTCATTATGAGAGTATCTCTCACACATAGCATAGAAGAGATCCTCAATAATATTGTGGGTGTGGAACACCTGGGTGGCTCAGTGGTTGAGCGTCTGCCTTTGGCTCAGGTTGTGATCCTGGGGTCCTGGGATCGAGTCCCACATCAGGATCCCTGCAGGGAGCCTGCTTTTCCCTCTGTCCATGTCTCTACCTCTCTCTCTGTGTCTTTCATGAATAAATAAATTATTTTTAAAAATAATATTCTGGGTGTGATAAATGAATAAATATTGATAGTCTATAATAATAAAAAAAAAATACCCAAGAATTTGCCTTCCTAGCTAATGACTCAATTCATGACAGTGGCTCTTCTTTTTCTTTTTCAATCCAATAATCCTAAAATATCTTATCTTTGTCTTATAGCTTACCAGGTTTTATCTTCATGCTCTTGGCACTGATTTCCATTCTCAGCATGGCAGTTGATGACAAGTTTGAAAGGGAGACTAGAAAAGGATGCCTGTTTGTTGTCTCTGTGATGGGTTGAGGATACTACAATCTACTTTGAACTCCTTTTGTAATTTTTTGAGGAAGATCAACCCTTCTTAGAAAAGGATAAACTTTAATTGGTTCCTAGCTTTCTTTCTTTCTTTCTTTCTTTCTTTCTTTCTTCTTTCTTTCTTTCTTTCTTTCTTTCTTTCTTCTTTTGCTGTTAATCTAGAAATACCAAGAAAAAGTATTATCCTAGATTTGCTCTAATTCAACTCTCCATGCCTAACTATAAAAATACTTCAATGTTTGTAAATGAGATTTAAATAAGTCCTTTTGGTACCTCAGTGATCAACTGTACAGGGACTAATAAATAAACTCTGATAAAATTTGATCATAAACTCTGTCCAACAGCAATATAATGGTGGCCGCGGAGCTTCATGACACTCTTTCAGCACACTGGTATGAATTTCAGAATCTCAGGGCACAAAACTTTGCCTCAGCCCAAATATCTCTCTTGAAAAACATCAGTCATAGGGAAGGATCAGCAAACATTTCCTATAAAGGCCGGATCGTGTTTTACTTGAGGGGCCATCTGGCCTTGGTCTCAACTACTCAGCTCTGCTGGGATAGTGTTACAGGTAATACGTAAATGAATGAGCAGGACTGTGTTCCGATAAAACTTTATTTACACAAACAGGCAGCTGGCTGGATTTAGCTTACAGGCCACTGTTGTCTGACCCCTGCCTGACAGATCATGGCATAGTGTGATATATGCTAATAAATCACTGAGATGCCCATCCAACCGTCTTTGTGTTATTTAAATAATATTTTGTTTGTCTTGCGTTATGGAAATGACATGATCATCGTAAAAACTTATGGAAAAATAGAAAAGCTGAAACTAAAAGAATTTATAATGCGATATAATGCAATCAGACATACTACTTCTTAATATTTGGGGATATTTTGTTTTATTTAGGATTTTGTTCTGTAGAATCAGGATAATGCTGTATAACACTATAAGTGCAAGGTTTCCTAATTCCTTGACTATTTATGCTCTTTCCTACCTAAGTTTAGGTCAATTTTACCAATTTCTAATTTATAGAGATTGCTTTTTCCAGAAGCAGTGAAGATCTCCAGCAATATTATTTCTTCTCTCACATTTATAACTAAACATGTGAGGCTTGAGATTTGGAGCAATACACCTACAGAAGAGAGCAGAAAGGATAATGTGTGGTGAACACCAGCAACACATTCCTCTAAGGTCAGGGTATAAAATAACCCTGGAGAGTTGTGTGTTCCGGGGGAAACAATTGATTGCTAATACAGTCTCATGAGGTCTTTGTTAAAACCTACTTGGTAGAAGCTCTTCGGGAAATTCTGTGTAGTTCATGTACAGTCCAAGCTTTGAGAAGCACTGTGGATTGGTGGGGTTCAGCACGTGCAACCCCAAAACAGGACACCTTGTCATATTAAAGATATTAAGCTGAAGAAGTTTAAGAAAACAGCAGAAGCAGGAAGATCACTCTGACCTTCTCCCCTGGACCAGGTCATAACACCCACAGAAAAAGAGCATACTTCTCTCCAAAGACAAAGGGGTGTCTGAGAAGGATCCAATAAGCAGGCTTTGCTGTTTCCCTGTGTAGTACCATAGCCTCATACTCCTTAACCCTTTTGCCTTCCTCCACAATTGCCCACTTTTTATCGAACCACGTCTAAATATCCTCATCTGTGGCTTTGGGTCTTCATATACTTAGTAGAGCTCCCATGTCATGCAAACCTTACATTGAATACGTTTGTATGCTCCCCCTCCTGGTAATCTGCCTTAGTTTAATTTCCAGACCTAGCCAGAGACCTGAAGAGTGGAGGAAAACTCTTTCCTCCTCTACAGGGTCGATCAGAGAAGGGATTACTGGACTGGAGGAGCTCCCACCATTCTTTGACTTCAGGTCTCATTCTTTGATTCCCTAGAGACTCAGACTTCCACCTCCTCAAGTTTTTCCTCTAGCCGATCTCGGTCATTTACCTAATCATCCATATCTCTAACAGAATTTAAGAAGTTCTGCTTTACTTCTGTTTACAGAGACAATATGTAAAACCTCATGTCTGAAAACACAGGGGTTTAGATTTTCTGTGCCTTTCACATTTCACCTGCTGCCCAGGTTTGTTCCTCAAATAAAGCTGAGTATTTCTCTTCTGATGCCAAAAAGGAGTATATTTATTAAGAAGAACAACTGGGAACCAGAAAGAGTTTTTTGACACAAATAAGCCATGCTGGACACAAAGATAACAAACAGAAACAAACCTAAGAAGATCCTATTACTTTGTAGAATGAAAGTTGTTAAGTTGGACAGGGCTTCACATTTGGGCTCCTGTGAGATCATACTTGCTCAGCAAATTAGTAACACAAGGCAGCTGGAGCGATAAATGCTTTTTCATGTACAGAACTTAATTTTAGTTTAAGTACTTGGAACCCAGAGACTTGCAGTGGCGTCGATGAGAATCCAGACTTGGCCAGCAAGCCACCCTCGCTGGAGAAGCTGCTCTATTGCCTCAGAGCTGCAGACACAGACACGCCCCTTTTCACCTCTGCTTACACATCTGGGAACAGGGATTAAGACCTACCTCTGGGTCACTGGAAGGATGAAATGAGATAATTGATGTGAATCGTGGTAGCTAACCTAGAATGAATGCAGAATAAATGTTGCTATTGTTTATAACAGAATTAGAGCGATAATCCTAAATTCTCAATTATTCATTCTCGCAGACCCTTTCTTGACATTCCACTTGGTATAGTTTGTGCAAAAGGCAGATCAGTCAATTCTGCTATAAATTGCACCATCAATTTGTTCCAATCAGATTGCCCTCAACTTGCTGCTGAATAGTGACGTCTACGTGTTATTTCATTAGCGGTTAGAGTGACGTCTGCTGTGTGATACCACTGGGAGGGACACATCAGTTGTCATTGTTTTTCTTTTAAAAGTAGATGGGCACAGTCAAGATACAGTGCAGAGGAAATGATGACTTCAGGCATTTATCCAATCCTGTTCTGTGCTTCCTGTGAACAATGATGTCATTTACAACGCTGGCCAGACGTAAGACTCCTCTAGCCTGGTGCTCCAAGAAAACTCAGGCTTCTTATTCTCCATGAAGCATTAAGCTCATTAAAAAATTAAATTAAAAAGATTAATCCCCAATCTGTTTCCACAATGTTCAGAAATGTGAGTTTGCCCTAACGGTGTAAAACACAACGATCATCTACTTAAATTGTTTGGGCGAGAAAGCTCAGTTTGGGAGAAGGGGAGGTGAGTTGCCTCTTTCTATATTGGTAAAGTGGTTTCTTATTTTCTGAAATCTTCGGTGTCTGGGGGCACCTGGGTAGCTCAGTGGTTGAGCGTCTGCCTTTGGCTTAGGTCGTGACCCCAGGGTTCTGGGATTGAGTCTCACATCAGGCTCCCCACGAGGAGCCTTCTTCTCCCTCTGTCTTGGTCTCTGCCTGTGTCTCTCATGAGTGAATAAGTAAAATATTTTTTAAAAAATCTTTGGTGTCCTATCCCTTCTAGTGGTGAAATGATCCAGAAGATTCCACTTGCACAGAAATCAGGATTTCCCAACTCGCCCACCACAAGCCGCCTGTTGAAACACACATTCCTAGACAGCTCCAGGGAATCAGCATTTCTAAGTGACTGGTAATCAGACAAGTTTGGGCAACACTTGTCCCCTGTGGTTCTCAGCCCTGACCCTGCACGGTCTCCTGGAGAGCGTAAAGAGCGGCGGTCCATCCATAGCCACGACTGATGCCCGCCTCCACCTCAAAGTGGACCAGCACCTCTGGACTTGGCTTGGCCACTGCGGTTTTTCCAGAGCTATCCAGATGACGGTAAGGTGTAGCCAGCGCGTCTCAGGCCCTGTCCCCACAACCCCTCAATGGCAATGTGCGTCTGAACAACCTCTTGGTGGGGGTGCCCTTGTGCCCACTGGAGGTTTGACAAGGCTGTTCCCTGGCCTATCGACAGAACATCTATCTTCTCATCCCAAGAAGGATGGATTGTTGGTCCCCTCTCTCTCTTCCCATTCTACTACCACCACCAAAAGCAGCTTAAAATTTTTCCAAAGGTCTTTTTCTTTATCCTCTTGGCCACTGAAAGCCAACCGAAGAGGGATAGGATTCAGCAAACCTCTCCATTCCAAAATCATTTATTAGAGTTTGTTAAGTGGTGTACACTGCTCTTACCCAAATGCCCCGCCCGGCACACTTCGAGTTGGCCATTTCTGTTTCATGTCCCATAACCAAAAACATGAAGGATCACTAGCATTCACATCCGTGAATTCATTTAGACAGTTTTCTTTAATTAACGATGAAGACACTACAGTTCTAAGTACCAGAGACAGAATCAGGGGTGGGGGGGGGGACCTGAAAATAAGCATAACACTATAAAGAAAACTTGGAAAAGTGAAACACTTCTAAATAAAAATATATACCTGGCCTGGTACCCATTACATATATACATAATACATATGTTATACACATATATACAATAAATGTTTTGGTAGCAATACAGACCATGCATTGGTCCTTTTGTACACAGATGAAGTAGCACCATGGGCAGCACCACCATCTTAAGATGATAAACCAAACCGCACATACATTAAATGAAAAAATATATATGTACTTAATTTGGCCCACCCTGCAGCCAAGAGGTGTAAGGAAAGAACTTTGTGAGAAAAATTGTTCTGGGAACAACATTCTTAAGCCAATAGCAAGGTTCTAAGATTCAACAAACAAAACTAACAAAGCCAAAACAGCACTAAAAGGGTCTATACAAATACAGACAAGTTTTCCTGTTTACTGAATTTGTCCTATCATGTGACATACCGGTTAACACTGGGGAAATTAACAACGTAAGCCAAGGGAGATTTAAATGCCAGGTGAATGGCAAAAATCCAAAAAAAACCCAGAGCTCTTGGTGGACGGACACCACCAATGCCAAGTCATCAACAAACGATGAAAGGAAGACAACTCTCCAGCTAAGTCATGTTTTCTAATCTTATTAGCTAATTGTAAGCTCTTTATTACTGATGAATTCCTTAAGAATAGGGTGAAACATCGCCACTATCTTTCCACCTCCTCTCAGCACCTAACTGGATGCTCTGGTTACAAGCAGTGGGAAACCAACGTGCCATCTGACCCACACATTCTCTACCCATGCTTAGGACACGGATGTACAGAGCTATGGTGGGACCTCCAAGATCTTATCTGGCTTGACTTTGGAAATGATCAAAGGTACGAGTGTCTAACCCTTAGTGTTCTACTGACCACAAGAAGACTATTTTGCTCTCCAGAACTAAGCTCACAGACTGGAGGTCTTTCTCTTAGTTTGGGCAAGGCCATATTTCCTCACATCCCAAGAAGTACATGCTTCTTCCCCTAAAGTTTTTCAGCTGCTTTTATGAATGCAGCATTACCTCCAACACACACACACACACACACACACACACACACACACACACACACACACGATGTCCTAGGAACACAAACTCCCCTATCAAGTTTTCACTGCAAGGGAGTGATTTCATTTGCGGATTCCATCCATTCTCCTTCGCATGCCTTACAAAGGGTCCTCCTGTCTCTCCCCGATCAAGGTCTTAATTCCCCAGTGCCTCTCTGCGTGACGGACTGACCCACAGAGCTCTGCCAAAGTACACAGAGCACTTCACATCTCTCCCATTTTTCATGGCTCTATTGTCAGTGGATGATGAGCTCCCCTCCCATTTTTTAACCACCTGCAGTAAATAAAGTTTTCAAATACCTGGCATATTGCATTCAGGATGCAAGATAGAACAAAACAGGGCTTCAGTATCATAAATTACTTTTTCTTACAGTATAGTAAGACTGTTTCTTAATACTTGAAATGTTTAAAATTTAAAGCTAGAAGACAATGGGGGGAAAAAGATTAAAAATCTCTACTTTCGGCTAGTCGGCTAGATGATTTTTTAGTAAACCCATTTTTGCAGGCAACCTAGATTAGTTAAGAGTCCCTGACCTTTGAAAGTTAGCAAGAAATAGCCACAAACGTAACATCAGTACCGAATTGTCATTATTGACTCACATGGTTGATCATTAATGGATTCTCTTCACTTCTAGCTGGTTCTAGGACCTTTTTCTTTTTCTTTTTTTTTTTTTTCCGCCCAGAATGAAGATATCATCAAAGTCATGAACTATATTTGTTCTTTCCACAAAGGAGAATTTTAAAACTCTGCCTAGGTCTCTAAGAAAGAACACTATAAAAGGTTGGTCTCATGAGGAAAAAGCCACTAACTTATAGGTTAACCAGAGGCCACTAGAAGCCCCATTAATGTAATTCCTTGGCTGGCCTACAAATACTTGGAAATGGATAAAAGCCAGCTTTCAATAGGAACTGAACACAAGGATTTAGCAGCTGATGTTGCTCAAGGTCAACCCCTCTGTAGTCAGAGCATGAGTTTTTTTAGCCTTAAATGCCTGCAACTTCCAGTTTTAAATTGGTGAAGTTCGATACCACCATGAAACCCAGCTCAGGGACCGCTAGAAGCAGCTTAAATAAAAATTTCTACCTTTCTGCTACTTGACTCAAAACATCAGAGAAATTAACCAAGAGATGGCTTTTCCAGTCTGTTCATTTCTGCTCTCACCCAAAACATGTTAATACTCCACACGCAGAGGTATCTTGGTAATACGTGTTCCAAGTATAGTTTTCTTGAGAAATAATAACCAGCTTTACAGGAAAACGGTTTGGGCTGACTTTGCTCATTGATGTCTAACCACTTATATCTTCAATGGAAGAAAGCAGGACAGCTTGCTTTCTTCTTACCCTAGCAGGAGTATGAGTCAGAAGACTTGAAAACATTTAAATTAGTTTGACCGAGGAAGTCTTTTTTATAAAAGTATAAAAAAAATTTCATAGCAGATTTTTAAAATCGGTAGTGTTCTCTCCTCATAGGAAATGATGTAATTCAGCAAGTTCCTTGAAAACAATGGATTCTTATGACTACAGACCTATTCATCTTAGAAATTGATGAGCATGCAAATGATTAGAATCTGCAACAATGAACATCGTACAACAATCTGTGAGGTACATGCCATCCGGCTGAATTAACAGTAACACAGGCCTCAGCAGCGTGAGGGGTTCCATTTAGCTCCACTCCCTTTTGAGTAGAGTAGGGGTCCCCCCCGATTGGTTGAATGAGGGGCAGCAGCCTCTGCAATGGCCCCCAACCCTGGCCCCTTCCTTGTTGCCCCTCCCCAACCCAGGGAGCTCAACCTATCAGAGAAATGAAATGTTGTTCCCCTCAACAGTGGGGGTGGAGATTTCTGATAGAGAGTTTACACGGACTCTGAGGGAGCCTGACCTTGGCATTAATCCACTTAACCTTTAGGAAGTTTCCTGGCAAAAAAAGATTTAAAAACACTGTAGGCAGTATCTTTTAAGTGTGTCCACTGCCTTTTCTTTTTCACAAGGAAAAACTGCAAGATGTGTGTACTTTCCAAACAAGAGGAGGATTAACATCTTCACTGCTGGCTAGATGTTTCCATAGCCGGTCATTATGTTTTGACATGCTCTCTGTACACTGGGTTTTATTAACTAATCACTAAGAGGCCAGCACCGACCAGGGCAAATGGGACCAACTACATTCAGTCAAATATTGTAACACGGGATGTTCTCAGAAAATAAGAGATAAGGGTCTTGCGGAGAGTGACATGTAGCCCTGGTCATGATAAAAACCATTCTTCTGGAATTTTAACTTCTGCTTGGAAATTAGAGACAAGTACTCACTTGTCTTACCACCTTTCTCGAAACAATGCCAGAAATAAATAAAATATCCTAATGTGTGCACGGAAAAAAACTGGTAGCC
This sequence comes from Nyctereutes procyonoides, assembly GCF_905146905.1. Lineage (NCBI taxonomy): Eukaryota > Metazoa > Chordata > Mammalia > Carnivora > Canidae > Nyctereutes > Nyctereutes procyonoides. The sequence goes on along the minus strand of NW_026575133.1, from coordinate 45,508,173 downwards.
ATGGAGCAGGAAGCTTACAAAAGTGGGGGGAGGGGGAGAAGAAAAGATCAACAGTCTCTAGTTTATTATGAATAGAAAGAAATTTCCAGAATTTACAAACACCCACATTGTTCATTCCAAAGAGAGCTTTTGATTTAAAGGGATCACCCAAGTCTCCTCCTCTTTACAGTATATACAATGGAAGACTTTGATTTCATTTGCCTGTAATTTCGCTTCCATTCAATTGCCAATTTTAAGCTGACACTTGAAAATACCCAGTAGAATATATCTTTCTTCAGTTTAATTAACGTGGCCTATTGCCTTACAGGAAAAATACAAAATTAAGATCAATTCTTGTAAGGATCTCAGCTCAACATCAGGGCTATATTACAAGAGATAGTATCCGCAAATATAACTATACAATTGAGAACCATCTAATGGCACTATGATTCTTATTATATTATTTTTCTGAATTACAACCTTAAAACAAGGATCGTACCCTATTCTACTCTTGTTGGCCTTGTTTTAAGTATTTGCTCCACTCTTTACAACAGAACATTGTATACCTCAGTTCCACATCCAGAAAAAAGATGTGCTGTAAGAAAAGTTACATTTTAATTAAAAAAATTACACATATAAATCAAAACCTATGTTAAATATTTAATACTCTCTCCACCCAACGCGAACAGTTTTGTATGAAATAATTTACAACGATGCTTTGTCGTACACAGTTTCAGCAGCAGATGAAATGGATCTTGCAAATGCAATGAGAGTAAACCCATTCTCTCGTGGCATGGTGGTGGGCACATCAGCTCACGTGGCCAGCTAAGTCCTTAAGGTTGAAGATGAAGTTTATGCAGACTCATTGTTCTGGTGTCACAGTGCTTTTTTGCTTGGCACAATATAGTACGTGCAGTTCAGTCAAGGAACTCCTGAGGATTGTAGAAAGTAAACAAACTGAAATGGATGCATCGTACCATCTACTGAGGAGAAAGATGTGAGGTCCTGGTTGTGAATCATGAAATATTCAGAGTCTGGGTACCCATGAGTAAAGGGAGGATTTGCTGAGGTCATTCAGGTCTTCATTCTGAAAAGGAAAACGAAAGGGTTCATCACCACAGGCTTCTCAAAATGCATGCTCCATCAGTTTCTGAGTTTTTTTTTTTTTCTTTAAAAAAGAGGCAATATCAGATAAGCGGAAGTTACGGGCACAAACAGTACTGTGTACTTAAATAAAATCAACAAACTGTATTTAACTTTTTCCCCCCTTTCAAAATGCAAGAGTCTAAAGCAAATATAAACTCAAAATAGTCAATATTAAATCAGTCAACAGATCGATGTGATTTGGAGGTTTCAGAGTTCAGTAACACAAACACGCAAAATACTTTGATGTTCTTAGGATCAAAACAAAAATGTAAGTTATAGTTGTCATGTAAAAAGGACTGTAAAATCTGGTAAGCAGGTTATGGTCAGGCTACGCTTCAACTTCTTTTGGTTTAAAGTCAACTGCAGGTTTTAGAATTTGAAGTCGCGAGCCCCAATATTATAAAATCTGAAATCAGTTTGTAACATGACGTTACTTGACATGAGGATTTTTGATGCAAAAGGAGGCCCAGGTGAAACAGATGTAGTTAATCATTAAATTAAAAAAGAAAGGGATTCTGATTTAGATCTAATAGAAATGTTATTCTGGCAGAAGCACATTGCTTCTATGTGATTCCAGAAAGCAGACCTCATGGGGCATTACCCATTCCCTTGCAAAGAGGAGACACCTTTTTCAACCTCAGCCCTCTTTTGCTCTCTAGCATTAACATCAGACAGTCCTTCTGAGGCCCACATTTTTCATGCATTCCAAAGTTATCTATAAAATACCAGTACTTACAGAATGTCCTGAACAGTATGTGGCACAGAGTAGATAATAAATATTGCCAAACGGGTAACTGGTTGCATTAAACACTATGGGGAACGTGAAGCTGAATTGTGCTACAGGCCCTGCTTTCTAGAAAGTCGGGCAAGGAAGGTAAGCTCCGTTCATGAACAGAGAATGCAAAGGAAAAAGGGAGTAAATCCCACGGCAGATGGACAGGAAAGACTCTTTCGCTGCAGGGAGGGAGGGAAAGATGCTTCTAGCTGGGAAGAGAAAGGAAATACCTCACTGACACGTTCACCTTGGTCTGGAAGAAAAGGAATAGTTTGGGGATATGGAAATGGGATCGCATCTTTGTTGCCTCAGGGTTGCATCCCCAGAGCCGAGCACAAGGGCTAGTGCATAGTTAAGTACTCACTAAATATAAGTGGAAGGAATCAAAGGGACACAAGCCCCGTTCCCATAAAACAAGGCCCGGGGAAGAAGGATGGCCAAAGGCAGGCCAAGTGAAAGGGTGGTGTTGGGTTGTTGGGTTGGGTCCCAAGGTATGTGAAAAGGGGTTGAAGAAGGTAAATCTGCAAATGTAGCCGGGACAGAGGGTGAAGAATCTCAAATGAAAGGCTCAGGTATCTTTATCTAAGGACAGGGACAACAGGACATGTTTCATGATGCGCCCAGATGTAGTAGATACAGTAGTAATAACCCACGCCAGCCACAAGGAAAGGAACAGACTCTACAATTCATCCAATGGACATGCTGACCAACATAACTGTTTTCCTCTCTCATCTCTTGAAGGAGAATATGGCTGGGACAAGTCACCATTCACTATTTGGATTTCAGGTAAGCTGAAATTTACTCAACGTGGACTCTAGTTTTATGAGATTTCTGTTGCTGTTTTTATAATATTGACTCCACCCCTAAAACAGGTAAACAGTCTGTTTTTCTATATACAAGTAAAGACTTTCCATGGAGACACCAATGTTCCAACACAAAAGGACCCCAGGCTTATTGATCCCTTTGATTGCCAGAGAAACAGGACTTACTTCGCGTGGCTCCTACGAGTGAAAGGAAAACCCATCCCTTCAAAAACCCGGGAGACCGTTCTCCAGATCTCTTGTTTACTTTCAAGTTTCTCCTGAACTCACACTGCAGTCTATCAGAATGTTCCTACAAGAATATCTAGACACCGCTTAGCGCGGCTTCACAGCTCTGGTCCTAAAATGAAATGGGAAGGCCACACTTTTATTAAAACACTTGCAACAAACAAACGAACTGCTTGCTCATTTATAGAAAATGGGGGAGGGAGTGGGGGGAGCAAAGGGCACACGGTCTGCTTTTCATTTTACACCTGGCTCACATCCAGAACAGGCTGAATGAATAGCTCTGCCCAGGAATAAACTGCATCCAGTTTTGTTGTCACATGTGCCAACCTGCACGGATGCAGTGGGGGGCAGAGATTGGGGGCCTCCCTGAGGAGGGAAAACACTCTGGCTTCGCCAGATGCTGACGTCTATTGCTTTGGGCCACGCTGAACCCCTCCCTGTAATTTCCCACAAGTATGTATGTTCAAAGAGCAGGAAATAAAAGGATCCATCAATTGCACCATAAACTTGCCCTCTAAAGTCTCAGCACTCTCTCTACCTTTCAAAGTCCTTTATCATAAACCCTGATCAGCACATGTCTCAGGCACTAATGCTTACCTACTGGTGCCATCACCTTGGGGATCTCTGAAAAAGTGAAAACAAGGAATGAGGGAGGTTATGCTGATGGGGAGGGGCTGGGTACAGACTCGATAAACAGGCCGCAGAGGCCCGGAAAAACTTCAAGGGAAAGTCTGAAGTTCACATCTGTTTATCTTCGTTCAAGGGTGTGAGACTGTGTGTGTGTGTGTGTGTGTGTGCGTGTGTGTGTACACGTGTCTGTGTTTCTGTGTGTACGTACAGAAAATTTAGCTCGTGAGCAAATGATACGGATATTTAACAGCCATCCCTGAGTGAGACTGGTCCTTCACTGCAGCCACTTTGAGGTCTGCACAGCTATGCCAATCACGCAGCCATTGTTGGAAGCATTTCTGGAATGCTTCCTCAAGTTCTCATTTCTTTCCGGCGATGGCCTTCCCAGCCTTGGGCATATTCTTTGGAATGGTCTCTAGAGCAGCCAGTCTCAGCCCTCTGAGGGCACCTTTGATCCTCGGAGATGGCCAAAAAGCCTTGAGAGCCAAATATGGTGAAAGAAGGGGCTGATCAAGCCAGGTAACGGTTCCCCAGTGAGGCCTTATGGAAAGCCAAAGACCCCAAAACTAAAGTTCCCAAAACACAGCTGTTCGCAATCGCCCTGCTGAGTTTTGATGGAAATGAACCCTGAGGACATTATAGACAGACCTCAGTGGATGTTCATGGGACTAAAAAGTTCATTTGCCTTGATCCCAGCCTCTCCAGAACTGCAGTCAAGAAGGGTGATCTTCACCAAAGCAACTCACTTGAAGAAAGGCCAACATGTATATCAGACATTTTGGGAGCATGTTTTTAAAAAACCAATACCCGTACTAGGCTCCCACAGTCAGTCAATTCAAGAAACATCTGTGACAAATGGGAAGGCAGTGATAAGGACTGTAACAAGCACTACAAGGGAAGACACCGGTATAGGTATGTTCGATGCTCTTTATATATACAACCCGGACTGACTCACTCCAACCATAGGAGGCAAATATTTCAATGATGTTTTACAAATACAAATACAAAAACTCATTTGTAACACCCATGAAGTGGAAACAAAAGAAGCAAAATATTTCCTCGGATTAGAGCTGGGCAAATATCAAATGGTGATGTTCCTAGGATACATCCTCTCTGGTTACCTCACTGGGGAGTAACTCCTGGACCCAGAAAGACGCTGCACCTGTCACGAGATTTAGCAGCAGGAAATTACTTTTTGACAAAATTTCATCACCACACCAGCATCTCTTGTCCCCTTCCGTGTGTCTTCGTGTAAGATAAAACCCACCTAATCCTATTGCCAGTAATGAAAAATGTAATTTTTAAAGCATTATCAAATAAGTCAACACTTGAGCGATGCTACTTGAGACCTATGGATTACTGCATTATTGCATCCAACAGGAATTTACATCTTCTGGCCTCGACCCACTTAAACTATGCCTACGGAGAGCTGAAAAACAGAGGAAGCTTCTGCTCCCTTTCACACTCAGCCTATTGACCAGGCTGCACTATAAAGCAGCTGCGAACAGCACAAGGTTATGATATGTGTACAATGAAGGATCCATATCCTTTCAACAATGAATTTTTGGCCCAACCCATCGACTAACATTTTTATCTTGTATTCAAATGGCTCAAAACCTGCCAATTTGTTGAGTCAAGTGCAACACACTTATAAATACCTAGTCAAAGCATTACCAGCAGTTTCTACTTCTACTAAGGAAACAGGAGTAAAATAGAAGTTCCTTGGCTATTTTCATATACCAAAATGTAGCCAGAAAGTAACTCTTCCTCACCCGACTATGATTGAAAAAAAAAAAAAAATGACTATCGTAATGACTTTTCTTCAATGGAGACCATTGTTTGAAATCTTATATTGTAGATTCAAATAGAAAAATTTGTATAAATAAATTCCTCCACTTAAAGAAATGTGTCAAAACAGCACATTTCTCTTTCACTTAAAATAAACAGCTGTGAGTAAAAAAAAAAAAAAAACTTCTTGACTATAATATAGAAATTTTATGCACCACAGGAAAATGTAAAGAAGGAATAAACATTTCTTGAATTCCTGTCACCCAGGAAAGCCACGATTCAGCTGTGGTTCTAAATCCACTATTTGCTTAAAGGACTTAAACTTTTAAAATTCTGTATTCGATATCACAAATGTTTCAATAGGACAGGAAAATCACATTTCCATCATATTTAGATTTTTTTCCCATTCTTAAAATAACTGTGATGAGAAGATATTTGAAATGCTAACCAACTTTTTTCTTTTTAAGATTTTATTTATTTATTCATGAGAGACACAGAGAGAGAGGCAGAGACACAGGCAGAGGGAGAAGGAGGCTCCCTGCGGGGAACCTGATGTGGGACTCGATCCCAGGACCCCGGGATCACACCCTGAGCCAAAGGCAGACACTCAACCACTGAGCCACCCAGATGTCCCTCTTAACCAACTTTTAAACCTTCTTGGTATGCTGTCCCTTTCCCTCCTTCCAATTCATGTTTTTGGGGAGGAATATGGCAGTTTGAAAGTAGAAAAAGCCTCTGGCTTGGCTTTGATATCCAAAAGCCCAAGTCCTTCAGGAAATGGCACAGGCCGAGCAGTTAGAAGAACAGGGGGGAGGATTCCTCCCAGAAGAGAAACCAGTTCCCTTTGGCTGGAAATAAAGAGTGAAATGGTGGGTGCGGTTTGGAGCTCCACGTCCAGCAGGATGCTGAACGTAGCACCTGTGACCCCTCTCTCAAGCTTGTCTTCCCAAGCCTGTTGATTTCTCATTTGACACAATTATATTCAACTGCACAGCACTACCGTGACCGCAATTCATTTCTTTAGCCACCTGCTTGATGCTGATGCAATAATTCACACTACCACTCAGAGAAGATCAAGTCTTCCAGAATGCTTACACATTAATAAGGCACCTTATAAAACACTGCAAAAGTATCCTGGTTTTAAGCCTACCTGATTCTGTCAAACAGGCCAGTAAATTGAAAAAAACAAAAACAAAATAAAACAAAACAAAAAACAGAAAAACAACCCCTATCAGTGTTACACAGACTCATAGTTCTGGGAGTGTATAGGGGCGCTGCCTTTTAACATTCACACTACTCCATCTCCGATGGACAAAGGAGGCCACTGTCCCATTTGATGGGCTGTGAAACCCTTATTAGAGAAATTTCCTGGCTTAGAATTTGGTTCTACCAACTAGGGCGGTGGATGGAAGCATTTAGGGAGGACCCAGAATTATCAGCCCTGTCCTGTAGTCCTGTTAGCTATGGTAATCACCCAAGCGAAAAGAGAAGAAAAGCTAATTCTGGAGGACTTCAAGTTCGGGACACAGGGAGAATCTTTCTACTCTTTACAAGGTAGACCTGGGAAGTGTCAGTACAGGATGAGACCTTGGCAAAGGACAGACCTAAGTGGAGGGAGGGAAGGAGGGAGAGAGAGAAAAAGAGAGAGGGATGGAGGGAAAGAGGGAGGAAGATGGGGATCCTGGGTGGCTCAGTAGGTTAAGCATCTGCCTTCGGCTCAGGTCATGATCCCAGGGTCCTGGGATCAAGCCCTGCACTAGGCTTCGTGCTTGGTGGGTAGCCTGCTTCTCCCTCTCCCTCTGCCTGCCACCCCATCTACTTGTGCTCTCTCTCAAGTAAATAAATAAAATATTTTTTTTAAAAAAAAGGAAAGAAAGAAAGAGAAAAGAAAAATCAATGTAGGGGCACCTGGATGGCTCAGTGGTTGAGCATCTGCCTTCAGCTCAGGTCATGATCCTGGGGTCCTAGGATGGAGTCCCACATTGGGCTCCCTGCATGGAGCCTGCTTCTCCCTCTGCCTGTGTCTCTGCCTCTCTATCTGTGTCTTTCAGGAATAAATAAATAAAATCTTAAAGGAAAAAAAAAGAAAAATCAAGGTAGGATGGAACTAAAGAATTAAAATGAGAGGTAAGACCACAAGACATTTGCTCCTTTATGTTGACAAGAAGCTAAAGAAAGGAAACCAACATCTTTGAAAATAGGCCAGAACAGGGCTGGAAAGACTTGGTTTCATGGTCTTAAAAGGCGAAGGGTAAGTGGCCGGGCCAGGGCTTTAACAGAGCTGCTTAAAGAGCACTTTTGCCTGGTGCGAGTCACATGGGCGTGGGCGGGTGAAGATGACAAGGTCGCTGGCCGGGCCTGGGAGCACGCAGGGCTGCCAGGGAGGAGCATCTGGGGACAGCTGCCAACGTGTGAGAGGCCACCCGGGCTCCAGTTCACCTTTTGTCCCAGTGAAGTCCTTGTGGTGGGGCTGGTGACTTCGGGAGACCCCCTGGGGAAGAAAGGCACCTGTATCATGAAAAGAAGAGAGGGGCTGACCTGGGAGCTGGCCGCCCAGCCTGGAGCCTGCGCTGTGGTCCAGGGGTGGTCAGCCACAAGGGGCAGGGGCTGGACTGGGACACTTTTCCAGAGGGTTAGAGATTTATGGGGCTGCCGGATGAAAACAACAGCAACACACAGCGGGGGCCTGGCTGGCTCAGTGGGTGGAGCGTGTGACTCTTGATCTTGGGGTTCTCTTTTTTTAAATTTTTTTAAATTTTTATTTATTTATTTATTTATGATAGTCACACACACTCACACACACACACACAGAGAGAGAGAGAGAGAGAGAGAGAGAGAGAGAGAGGCAGAGACAAAGGCAGAGGGAGAAGCAGGCTCCATGCACCGGGAGCCCGATTGTGGGATTCGATCCCGGGTCTCCAGGATCGCGCCCTGGGCCAAAGGCAGGCGCTAAACCGCTGCGCCACCCAGGGATCCCCTGATCTTGGGGTTCTAAGTTCGAGCCCCGCATTGGGTGTGGAGATGACTTAAAAATATTTTTTTAAAAAAATAAGGTATATTAATTAAGGCAATCTAAGCATTCTGAAATCTTCTAAGCTGCAGAATAGTCATTTCAGTTACTTCCCAATCTTGGTCATTTCAGTTATTTCCCATTCTTGTAATTAATAGAGAGCATGCTGATAAAGCAAGAGATAAGAGCCCTTTCCCCACCTCCCACCCCCCACAACATAACCCAAAATGTCTCAAATCTGTCTTCTACCGAAATTAGAATGCAGGACACGTATGTGACAGTCAAGGTAGGGGAACTCAGAAAAATAGTCCATCTACATTACGAGTCAGACCACTTAATGTGGGGCAGGAAGTTTTAATTTTAACGGAGCTCAACCAAAAAAAAAAAAAAAAAAAAAAGAACAAAAAAAAAAAACCTGTTGCTTGAAGACATCAAAGTAATAGGATACCTTCTTCCCTACCTGAGAAAGCAAGTCATAAAAGTCAAGTCTTTCTTCTGCTTTCATGGGAGCTATTTCTGCTGGATATGCTGCTCTCCCCCAGGAATTAAATTCCAGTTCTGAGGTTTATAGTTTTTATTGTCATTTCACATCAGTTTGTTGTTTTGTTTGTTTGTTTGGTGTTCAGAAATACAGGATATCGGTTTTACTGGTCTGGCTTTGATACAAACCAGTAGACTTAAATTAAAATCACAACTTAGTTTACAATGTGGTGCAGAGACGGTAAAAAAAAAAAAAAAAAAAAAAAAGTGTTTGCAGTACCACTTCTGTAATTAGGCAAAAGGGAATCAAGTGGGCTCAGCCCGGTCGTACTGCTTTAATTTTTCTGCTAAACACTAAATAGATTTTGCATTCTCTGCACTCTCCCCAGAGTCATATCAGAAATTGCTTCAAGAAAGCAAGGGCCTGATTTTACATTTGAGGAATTGTCTGACTACCCAATTGTCTCTTATCAAGCATCAGCAGCTTTTCCGTAATAGCCTAGGAACCAGAGCACAGAACGAGCGTTCACACAGGGTCTGCAGCGGGCTGAGGTAAGGATCATTAACACCACTGACATCACTCTTGGCAGCCGGAGAAAAGGGAAAACCTGTGTTTAATCTACTTCCTACTCACCACAAGTTTTAGCCGGAGTCCCCGATAATATGGGTTGCGGTTGACTTTATGGAAGAATTTGGTAATGCAAGAAAAATGTACTGAACTGAACAGGCATCTTTAAAAGGAACCACGAGGTACCTCAGCTGTGTGGCCCTGATCTTCTGTAGGTATTCTGGTCATGAGACGGGCCTAACGGAGGGCAGGGCTATTCCCAACTGTTCCCAGCAAGGTCAAGCTCAGTAGGCTTTCCCTACTGCACACATCTAATTAACATCAACTGGAGGCCATCTTCATAAATCACAAACACAAAGGTTTTACCCTTTGTCTTCCTCTTTGCTTTGAGAAGGCTAAGAGGAACCTGCAGGGAAGAATTTAATCCAGAGTCTTCAAAGCTAAGTGGGCTGTGGTCGTTATTTCTGGGGTCTAAGTGATGAATGAAAACTGTCGAAGGATGAATGAAACCAATCGAAACTGGTCATCAATACAGAAGCACAGGGCAGCATGTTTCAAACGTATTCAGTGCTCAAGTGTAAGTTGTTTTAACTTAAGAATTCTTGTTAAAGAAATGCAAGTCATAAAGGTTTCTGAGTTATGAAAGCTAGTCTTAAAAGTCAATGTTCAAAGGATGGAAAAAACTGTCCCATCCACCCTAGGCTACAGAAGGCCCCAGGTGGGACCTCTGTGTAACTGGATTATGTTCAGGAGAAGTTGTAACACTGCTTGCAATGAAGTAATGCAACCAACGTGTGCTTCCCTTGAGTTGCCACTACCTGAGGAGTATCCTGTATGGAATTCTGAATCCTAAAATGTAATTTAGGGAATTCATTCCACAAAAGGTTGCTTTGAAGGGCACCTGGGTGGCTCAGTGGTTGAGCATCTGTCTTCGGCTCAGGTCATGATCCCAGGGTCCTGGGATCAAATCCTGCATGGGCTCCCTGCAGGGAGGCTGCTTCTCCCTCTGCCTATGTCTCTGACTCTTTCTCTGTGTCTCTCATGAATAAACAAATAAAATCTTTAAGAAAAAAAAAAAGGTCACTTTGAGGAAGAGGATGTTCCTAACACATGGCTGTTATTTATTTATTTATTTATTTATTTATTTATTTATTTGAGAGAGAAAGAAGCAGACTCTCTGTTGAGCAAGGAGCCCAATGTGGGACTTGACCCCCAAGACCCGGGGATCATGACCCAAGCCAAAGGCAGTCACTAGCTGAGCCACCCAGGTACCTCACTGTTATGCTTTTTAAAGACTGACCAATTTTAACTCAAAACTTATTTCCAAGTTAAAATTTAAAAGGAGACTAAGACCACTTACATAATCTCCTCTCGTTCTTCTGTGATTTTGGGCAAGTCATTTGCTCTCTTAAATCTCAGTGTGTTCATTTGTAACACGGGGAGAACAGTACCCATTTCACAGGGTTAGCCCTTGAGGTAAAAATGAGATAATACATGAAAAGTTCTCATCGTAGTGCCTGACACACAATGAGCCCTCAGACATTAGCTCTTAATGTAGAATTCTTATTAAGAACTAGGTATCCCTGGCTCTCCAATTTTCTCCTGATTCCTGAAAACACACACCAACCACAAATGCATTGGTGGAAATAACAAGCAAGAATGAGTCCACAGGCCAGATGCCAGAGCCAAGGGCTGAGGCTGAAGCCAACCAAGATCAGGATGTGTCTTGCTTGGGAAGGAAGACAAAATTATTTGAGACATGAGGTGGTATGGAGGACGCGCCAGAACAAAAAAGAAAAGGTAAAAGTAATAGTGGTGAAGCTAAAAATAAGACCCTAGGATAGGATTTTAGACAAAGACCTGTCTACCTACACGGGGAACAGCAGAGGTTAAATATTAGGACAGATAGCATTAGCGTATCTTTGAGCGGATCTTAAATTAATGCTATCTACAGAAACACTGCTGAAAGCCCACTTCTAGTGCTTTCTCAGAAGAAATTAGAAGCCTGAAGCCCCCACCCTTTCTAAGCTGGGGCTTCAGGCTTTCTAGACTTCATTATAAGTCTAATGAAAAGACTTATAATGCTCCATGAAAGGATTCACAAAGAATTCTCATGAATAGGCTTAAATGGATGTTCAGTGAGATTCTTCTGCACTATTTCCAGGTTCTGAAGCATGTTTCTAATTGTTGGGGGAGGAAATGGATGGCTTTTGTTTCCAAATTCTTGTCCCCAGTCTTGATCTAAAGGAATTGAACAGGAGTGTGACACAGCCAGTCAACGCCGCCTGACTTACTTGACGAAAAACCGAAATTGCTGCCAGATGCACATGTCTAATGGTTGGCAGCTGGAAGAGGAGGGAGGAAAAACTGGAAAGATAATCTGAAATAATTGATAATGTATACATTGCTTGCATCTCAAAGGTCTTTGAAGCAGACAATGGTGCAGATTTCTAAGTGACTGCAAACACTTCTCTATTGTCCAGGATAAAGAGGCAAAATTCTTCCAGTTGACAAGGAGCGGCTGACCTTTCAACCCACTGACCCCAGAGTTTGTGGGCCTTTGCTTTCATCTCTCAAGTCTCACTTCCACTTTGCTCTTGTTCCTCTTGCTTTCCCCCATTATCTGACATCTCGGCCTTTTGCTTTTTAATTTGGAGCGTAGCGCCTCAGTAGCGTCTGCTGAGTCGGTCCCTGCGACAGCAAGCTGAACTGAACCACATCAGGTCCTGAGCCTGGTTGAACAGAGGCCTCCTGAGGACAGTGGTGCCAAATTCTTAATTATAAGGTAGTGGCAACTTGAAAGGATCCTTATTAAGGGTATTATCAGGGGCGGCTCAGTCTGGTGAGCGTCTGACTCTTGATTTTGGCTCAGGTCATGATCTCAGGATCGTGGGATCGAGCCCCACGTCAGGCTCCATGCTCAGCACAGAGTCTCAGAGTCTGTTTCTCCCTCTCCCTCTGCTCGTCCCTCCTCCCCCCCGCCCCGCCCACCTGCACGTGCTCTCTCTCTCTTTCAAATAAAAAAATAATTCTTTAAAAAAAAACGTATCAGTGACCATGAGGGGTCGCAGCCCCAGGGGAGATAGAAGGGAGACCTGTGAAGGTGATCCTCAGGCCCACTAGTGTGCCAGGACTCTGCCTGAAACACACTCGTGGGGCTAAACCACTTTTCTCTGCGGAGAACTTCTAGCCTCCAAGCATTTCACTAAATCTCTAGTTCTCAGTTTGGGTGGGCAGGAATAATTTCTCCCTGCAAGAGCTATTTGGAAAAGCCTGGAAACATTCTTGGTTGTCGCAACTGGGGTTAGGATGAGGTGAGGGAGAAGCTGTTGGCATCTAGGGGGTGGAGGCCAGGACTACGAAACCTCCCACAACACACAGGATGGCCACCAGTAGCAAAGAACCATGTCATTAGTTCTGAGGCTGAGACACCATGCTCTAGAACTGTTGCCGAAGCCACCAAATGCACCTGTTACCCGTTGCTGGGGTCCACACTGGTTCTATGGAACAGAATGAAGGAAGAGGTACGTTCCTGTTCCAAGGCCTTGCTTTGTTTACGACTCCACACTTCAGAATCCCAGTGGGTGTGTCCATGCTCTCAGCCTTTCCCAATTCATCACTGCTGGAAGCTTAGTTCACCTGCATCCCATTCCCTTCCTCTTCCGCTAGAAGACAGCTGATCTGATTAACCAGCCCAGGCCCATGTTTCCATACGTTCCTCCTCCAAAGGAACACAAGAATGTCTGGGGGCAATGCAAAAGCAATGACTAAAGAAGGTAGAGTACCAGGCACTGTGGAGGCTAAAGCAACAGAGTCTGGGGAAGACTAGCAGGTGTGACACTGCGCCACCTCCATGACCATGACATAAAGATCGACCCCAAGAGGAGATACCCTGTATCATGCCCAGGCTTGTATCTCATCCAACTGAGCCCGTACTTTGTAGATGGTCTTGGACAAGTCACTTGACCTTGCTTTGCCTCCACAATTTAACGAAATGGAGAAAATATCTAGTCCTCACAATCATTTGTAAAACTCGGTGAGAAAGAAGAGAACTTTCCTTTTGTTATTTGTAACCATTAGTCACGCTCATTGTCCTGAAATAACTGGGAGTAAAAGGAAGTTAAGAATTAGGTCCCTTCTGTTCCAGAATTAGTCAACTTTTTAAAATAAATCCACTAACTTTGCTAAGAGGCGACTCCCAAGTCAGAATAGTATTTCCTAGAGATTTTTTTTTTTACTTTATGAAATAAATACCTTGGAAGATGATTTATTACAAAAAAAGTCAAAGTTAGAAAGATGGAAATTTCAGCTGCTGTTTCTAAAATGTCTTTCCAAGACGATACTTTTCAGGTCTGTTTTCCCTAAAACTTTAAGCTTGAAAAAGAGCTGGGTGAGGGGCAGGGGACATAGACCGTCATCGAGGAGAGTACACAGCGTTCCAAATTCTAAGACTTAGACAGTGACCAGAAAGAACAAGTTGATTTCCAGGTGGTTAGGTATGAAGCTTTTCCGATGGAACCCGAAGGTAATGGTAAGAAGAACATATCCTCCTGAAATAATGCCACAGAAGCTACTGTGGTGCTGAAGTTCATAAAGAAAACAATAGCTTCTATTCTTTCCACACTGTGGCCTCTGAAGCTGACACAATGCCTTCAGAGTAAAACCCAACCACACAATTTCACCATTACTACCCAAAAGCGACAGGCTATAATTAACATTGAATTAACATCCCTATGAGGCACTTTGCTTAATTCTGCTCAAAAACTGCCTTATGTTTTTCCCATAAAACCATGTTGCAAATGGGCAATGGTCTACCTCTTCGTTTAGTTACTCCCACTTTCCTTCCTGAACAGTATAAGGAAGAGCATGACTGCGTAAGCATCCACGTCAAATCTCATTCTTAAGATATGCCTCTCTTCCTTCCTGTCCTTCCACCCTGAGCTCTCCTCACTCTCGGCCATCAGCAGCACCAAACAGCCTCTGAACACAGCCACTGACTTCACACATATCTTTATGCTGGATCCTCCCCACAGAACGTCCAGTAGAAACAAAGGCCTTCCCAGAGGCTTCCAGACGGAGCTGCAAGGATTAAGAGCAGCCATATCCTTGCTAATGTCCCCCTCTTAATGCATGGCTAGAAGGAATCAACAGGAAGGTGACTTGAGAACCATTTGACATAAGTAAAAAACCTGGTGGGAAGGGGAGTATAAGGACTAACCAAAATATACATCTGGATGTGAGTAATTATTCCAACTTTTGTTTTAGAGGCTCCATTCCCTTTTTACCAGGTGACTTCCACTGTGTGACCAAGTCATCGTAGACAGGGTTCTTGGATTAATACAAACAGAACAATCGAAGTAGTCCTATACCCGGTATTATGGGGACTTCCTGGATCATATGGTTATTGTTAAGAGTTAGAATCATGAGCCCATGAAACTGGTGAAGAGCAGCACTGAGGTAAGATTTGGGGTCTTTTCACCTCCAACAGTACTCTTTCTAGTCATGAGTCATTAAAATCTTAATAGCCCAATTATACAGAAAAGAAAAGAGCCCCCCTAAAAAAAGATCCCCCAAAGAGGAAAAACAAGGTGGTACCCAATATAAATGCAAAGCCAGATTCTTAGCAAAGTCGTTCAGCTATACAATGGAGATGTCCAGTAGGTAAAAGGGGCAAACATATAGCAAAAAAAGACCACCCAAAGTCTCTGAAGACTACCAATTTATTATAAATGAAAAATACACATCAATTTAATTCAAAATTATTATAATATAATAGGTATTACATTAATAGGGATTTGAGTCAGATTAAGTATTAGGTATTTGCTCTTATTACAAGACCACTGGTCTCTGTGCTTCAGGCATGCTAGAGAAAAGTACAGAGGAAATAATAACTAAGCTACGAAGGGATAAAATAAAGCAGAGCTTCTCAAACTTGAATGTGCTTAGGATCTCTTGGGGGTTTGGTTAAAATGCACATTGTGATTCTTGAGGTTTGCGGTAGGGCCCACGATTCTGCATGTCTAACCTGCCACCAGGGGACCCCAGTGTTGCTGGTCTGAGGACCACACTCTGAGGAGCAAAGGAGTAAAGAACCCTGAAGAAAAGGAGAGATTTCTATTTAATTTCAGTGAAAGAATAATAAGAGGGCTTAACGGGGGACGTTAAGGAAGGCTACATGATAAACCATCTGTTCTCGGGCTCAGTAGGGTAAATGAGCTTAAATCACAGGCATAGTTTTTTGAACTGAAACGCAAAGAAAAATTTCCAGGCAGAAAGGTTCTAAAAGAGTTAACTGGACAAGAATGAGAAACCTCTGTCTCAGGGCTCCTGAAAAAACAAACATCTGGATGAGTACAAAGACGACACTGGGAAAGACCCCAATACTGAGACAGCACTGATAGGTCTTTACCTGCTTAGTGTTCAGGCCACGGGAGACTCAAGACAGCTGGACTGGGAAAAGAGGGCTGGAAACTGGGATCCAATACATTTCTATCGCTTTAAAACACGGATGCCGGTTACTTTGATGTCTAGAGGTCCCGGTCAAGAGGAAGGGAGTGGGGCCATGTGCGTTAGCTCACAGATGATGGAACCCAAATAAACAAGCATTCGGCACAACTCAAAGGAACATGGACCGCCTAACACCCCGCCCTCCAGCGTCTTTTACTAAATAAACCTCAAGGCACAAACCAGAGGTTAGTTCTTAACTCCCTGTCTTTATTATTTGAGGGGACCAGCAGGTGGTAAAAGTCCCCAAATTGCCAACTCAGATCTCATCTCGAAGAGTAGAATCAACATCAACAATTAAATTATAGCGATCTACAACACCTTCAACTTTGAAGCATCAAAAGTACCAATATCAAAGAGGCTCCCATTTTTCCATTGCGCCTTAATTTATCCTCCATAATGTTTTGGTGGAAAAAGGATGACTCTGTGCGCAGGTATCTCATCTCCAGAACCACAGGATGCATGCAGGGGAAGATCCAGAAGCAGCACTTTCTGCATCTGGGGAAACCCAAAACCATAATGCTCAAAGGTATCAAAATGTGGAAAAGACTATAAATTAAGCACAGAGGGATGCTCTGGGGGTTCTAGTAACTTCCATTCACATCAATGGATGGTAGTGAACTGGTCTGATTTCTAAAAGGCAAGAGCATGCCCTTCAGTACAACTTATTAGCAAGTTAGTTATTACAAGGTTCTGTTTCTACATCAATGAAGTTTTACAGCAGAGCAAAGGTCTTCATTATTTCTTTTTAAAGATTTATGTATTTATTTGCCAGAGCGAGCCAGTGCACAAGCAGGGGGAGGAGCAGACAGAGGGAGAAAGAGAAGCAGGCTCCCAGCTAAGCAAGGAGCCCAATGCGGGGCTTGATCCCAAGACCCTGGGATCATGACCTGAGCCAAAGGCAGACACTTCACCGACTGAGCCACCCAGGCGCCCCAAAGGTCTTCATTATTTGATAGCAATTTCATTCACCGGGCCTGACTCGGTGCTCTGACCAGGAGGTGCAGCTTTACTGGTCTGGAAGAGAAGCCCAAACAAGGCAAGCGTAGGTTTCTAATGGCTTTAGGAAATGGAAGGAAAATGGGGTGGCCAGAGATACTCCCCAAGAGCTCATTCTAAAACCACGGCTGGGTAGTGCAATTCGCATGCTATGCAATTCACGTGAGTTATTTTTCCTAACCAGTGGGGACAGAATGAAAATACATTTCATCAATGGTTATGGGATCCAGCAAGAATGGAAACTGTCTGCAAGGCACTTATCCTTTGTGGCTGCCTGATGGTTGTAAGACCCTAGCACCCCCCCCCCACCCCCCGCCCAGCACTCAGGCCCTTGAGCAACATCGCTGAGCTGTTGTTCCTGGTAAAATGGTGATAAAAGTGCCTACTTAGCTCATCGGGTTGTTGTGAGGGTTAAATGAGATGGTGACTGTAAAACATGTGGAACAGACCCCGACAATGAAATAATTATAGAACAATTAATTCGTCTCATTCAGTAGCAAGAAGCCAAGGGAGGGGGCTGGGGAAACAGGAATTCAAAGGAAGAGGGAGGTATTTGCCACCCAAGCTCCTTGCTCTTTGCAATACTGCTGGGGTGCTGGCAGAGAGGAGCACCTCAAAACATGGTGTCAGTAAAGCCCTGACGAGGACACTCATCATCAATAAGGGATATTGTCCCACTGTTTTTATCACTGGGTATTGAAGGTACTTCTTGTTTTGCTCTAAGTTTATAATTTTAATAGTTGATCCGTGATTTAAAATGGGTTCTCCTTAGCAATTCTAAAGCACCCCAAACTTTAAGATTGTATTTATTTATTCATTTGAGAGAAAGAGAGAAAAGACCGTGTGCAAGTGGGGGAGGGGGGCAAGGAGGAGCAGAGGGAGAGGGACAAGCAGACACTGTGTTGGAGCCTAATGAGGGGCTCAGTCTCAGGTAGGGTTGTCATCTCCAACCCCACCTGACTTATCATTGTGTTTCATACATAATCTATATAAGAAAATTTCTTTCTTTCTATAGAAGAAAATCAGATGCACACACACACATATTCTAAGGTCTTATGACTTACATTAAGAATGATTTTAGCAGTGCCTGAATGGCTCAGTCAGTTAAGCATCCAAATCTTGGTTTCAGCTCAGATCATGATCTCAGAGTCATGAGATCGAGCCCAGCCTTGGGCTCCGTGCTCAGCACCGAGTCGGCTTGAGAGTCTCCCTCCCTCTTTCTCTGCCCCTCCCCTCCTCTCTTTCTCTTTCTCTCTCAAATAAATAAATCTCTTTTAAAAAGAGTAATTTTAGGCAAAGAAAAATAGGCTCTTAAGTTTTTGTGGTTTCCCTTACATTTATAAGTAGGGATTTGTTAACCTTTTAAAATTATTATTCCTCTTTTAATAAATATTTTCTTTAAAAAGCTCAATCTATTTTTTAATACTACAAATTAAATATGACTACACATATAAAGTGAATTTTATATTGATTATAATAGTTTTCAAATTTCACTTGTGTCCACCTCCCTCCCTGAATATTTGAGCAAAGCACTCGTGGGGTGAGGATGTTATATGTAAACATGTCTCTCTCTCTCTCTCTCTCCCTCACACACACACACACATACACACACACACACACAGAGTCCCCACTAGCAAGATAGCCAACTTTTGCTCCACGCCAACCACTATATGTTATGAGTTTGAATGTGCATTATTTCATCTAATCCTCATGACCATCCTGAGATTGTATTACTATTCCTGTCTTAAAACTGAGAAACTGAGGTTTGGAACAGAGAGTAAATTCCTCAAGATCTCAAAGCCAGTAAACGGGGCCACTAGGATTCAAAATCTCTGCTCGTGACCACACATTTATAGACAATGCTAGAAAAAGCATGGGTGGAAATACTGGCAAACCTCTCATCTAAACACAGTCCACCGGAATATACAGAGTTATTTTTATAACAGGAAATGGGGGTGACCTTTGTTGTTTACAACGGGTAATGAGAAATTACATAGTGAAATGCCATTCTGATAAATCTAAACCAAAATCAGCGAAAACACCGTTTCACACAATAGGCACCTGGATACCAGAACCACCTCCACTCCTGGAAAACAGTCTGCAAAAGAGATTGCCATCACAGAAGCACACCCATCCCTTATTATGTGCCCTCCTGTAAAAACACTAAATACGAAATCGCTCATTTCTTGAAGAGTCTAGACAGTGGTAGACGCAAGCAACTGGGTGTGACTAATAGATTCTGACAAACACACACAAACAGAGCCGAAAGGTAAAGCACAAGGCCTGACATTTATTGGCCCCATAAAAGAGAAATCCTTTCCACTCTAAGACCGTAGGCTCTTCTGGCCCATTGCTTCCAGGGCAGGATCCAGTCTGCGGGGGGATATTTTTATCCCACTACTTTTCCTTCGGTCGGTCCTTCCGTCCTTTATTTAGAAAGCCAAAATAAAACCCAGAAAGAGCATACTTATCGTCATAAGCCATACACTATAATATGTAAAGAAAAGCCCTTTGACATTAGAAGCCACCAAAGAACAGAAGATTAAAAAGTAAATCATAAACAGCTGCATCTCCCCTTCCAACTGTTTACATTCTTAGACATCCACTTTTTAAAAATATTCCCTATGTAGATCAAAACATGCTGTACTTGAGAAGAGAAAAACAATGACGTGAGCTTTAAGATATTACACAGTTTACATATAAACAGAGCCTCAGTGTCATTATTCTAGTTGGCAGCAACTGATCTCAATGGCTCAAGTGGAGGGCTGTAATTGTGTTAATTATCTCTGTCTACAGAAAACTCTAAAATATATATGTAACCTTTTAAAATGGCATCTAGCTCGAGTGTATATTCCCTATTGCACGGCGTGGGATACAAGTGGCTTAACAAATCAAAACAATCCAAAATTGAACTTCAGTGGCACCAGGCGTGGGTGACCGTGGATGCCAATACTGCAGACACTCTACTCCTTCATCCCTTGGTTCCCTCCCTCCTCCTCCCAACTTTTTTTTTTTTTCAACTTTCCCTTAATAGCTTCTCCCTATCCCTTAGTGCCACCCATAAATACTTATCAGCCTTATCACTGGTACTCAGGCTTAGAAAACAGAGTGGCCACATCCCAACAACCTGTTTGTAAATCCTTGCCTTCGAGCATCACAGCTCGAATGCCACCAAAAAGCTAACCCGACAAGCATGGATCTCCCGATCCCAACATCTTGTAGGTGAAAGAGGAGCAGGGAGGGAGAAGTCAAAACTCTGATATTCTTTTAAAAAACAACAACAACAAAAAATATTTTATTTATTTATTCATGAGAGACACAGAAAGAGAGGCAAAGACCATAGTCAGAGACCTGAGCCAAAGGCAGACGCTCAACCACTGAGCCACGCAGGTGTCCCAAATCTCTAACAATATGTTACATTTTCCAGAGATCGGCAGTTGGCAAAAAACTCTTTAGAACACAATGTCCATCAACAGACCTCAATGCGTTTACTTTCAATCGTCCATAGAAGGGGAGAGAATTCATTTTAAGTATCTTTAAAATTGGGATGCAAACTCACTTCCATCAGGAGCAGCCAATTAATATCAATGGTAAGAGAGCCAATAAGTTCAGGCAGATCAAAGAATTGGCTGTCCTGAACTATCATTAAGAAAGCATTTATCCTATACCCACATGTCTGAGGTACGAGCCAAGGTGAATCACCAGTTTCATCTCACTGAGAAGATTCTGATGTTAAAATCTAGCATCAGTGACCTCACTGAATCAAAACATATGCTCCACGGAAGGTGGTGAAACACCTCCTGTCAGTGAATCCATCGCCCAAAAGTTACCAGGCACTGTTTGTGTTAACCATACGACTAGAAGCCAATGTCTTGACATCCAAAGCTCTAAGTGTTAACACACATCTGAAGGGTTTTGAGGATGAATACACAGAACCAATATATTTTGCCTTGAAAATACATGTAGAGAAGATAATTTTAGAAATTCGTTGACCTATCGATCAATTACATCCTCACCGATGAGCAGTGTGAATTCAAATGCGATGGTCCAGACCACACACAATGGGGACAGAATTCTAGGGAAGCCTTTTAATTGTCTTCTTTAAAATATAATGATTCCTCCTTTCTTTAATGGGTTTCTGAGAAGGCAGCCATATATATACGTAAACCCCCCAAGAAATGCCTGTGTACTTACTCTCAATGATGAAGGGCACATGTAAGAAGCACAAATATATTAGTCCACTTATAAAGCCCTATAATTAATGGGTCATGACAATGACTCCAAGTCATACCGACATTTGGGGGAACCTGTAATATAACAAAGTAGGAAACTTCCATGGGTGGTGCCCCCAAATTTGTGCACTCCTACAGACCCAGTTCTGGGCAGGCCGTAAGCTGGCAGGACCAAACATGTTCTCTAACACATAAGCTCCATGAGAAAGAAGGTTCTGTGGCCAATGACCTTTAGGAAAAATATCTCCCGCTTGACAGTAGAGCCTTTGCATTTTGTCAAACCCCATGTTTCCCAAACTTATGATCAGAAAACACGTAGATCTTATTTCATATTAACAACTCCCAACATCTTGTGAAGCACACTTTGGGAAAGACAGCGTAAGTTTTCCCCCCAAGTCATTTCCCCCTGAACTTGGCCAGTTAAAAAGCATACTGATAAAATTCTGGGCAAAATACACGTATGTATAAACATAAGTAATTTTAGGATGGAAAAGTTGATAAAAACTAAACACACACAAAAATAGACTTTGTGAATACTGTATTTGATTTTTAATTCTGTTTTTTTTTTTAAGATTTATTTATTCATTCATGAGAGATACAGACTGAGAGAGGCAGAGACATAGGCGGAGGGAGAAGCAGGCTCCTCACAGGGAGCCCGATGCACAACTTGATCCTGGATCCCGGGATCACGACCTGAGCGGAAGGCAGGCGCCCAACTGCTAAACCACCCAGGCATCCCTGATTTTTAATTCTTAAATACCTAATATGATTTGTAGTCCATAAGATGTTAATGTATCAATACATTTGGCATACAATTTATGTGTCAAAAAGAATTGCTGGCTGCTCAGATTTGAAGGAAAATGGATTTATTTGTTTGTTTGTTTATTTATTTATGGGTAGGGAGAGAAATGAAGAGTGAGATAGCCAGCTTCGTCCCCTCATTATTCAGAGTCAATCTGAATTCAGAAAACCATTCTTCAGTTTTCAGGGCTCATGTATGAAAGCTGTTTTATTTTTCTTTTCATGGCACTGGAGGATGGACATCATAGAAGTGAAATGGTTTATTACCCACAAATACTTTTTAAATACCACTTGAGAAGCATAGACAAATGTAAAACTATTTTACATTGCTAGGAAAACCAGCTCTACCATTAGTCCTGCCACCATGACCAAAACACACACAATGAGTACTTTAAAGTTACAAAAA
This sequence comes from Nyctereutes procyonoides, assembly GCF_905146905.1. Taxonomy (NCBI): domain Eukaryota; kingdom Metazoa; phylum Chordata; class Mammalia; order Carnivora; family Canidae; genus Nyctereutes; species Nyctereutes procyonoides. Next base: position 45,485,806 of record NW_026575133.1, on the reverse strand, counting down.
ACATCATAAATGAAAATGCTGTACTTTTTCAAAATATGAAACAGAATGCTATCTTTCCTGTTAGCCTAAATATTTTCAGTATATAGCTATGGATACTGGGAACATGTGAAGCTTGAATGTCTGTGAATATTTAGACTTGAGTAGTAGAAGTTTTACCATATGGGGTTAAACTCTGCTGTAATACAGAAATAATCACAATGCAGCAGATTATTACTTGCATCCCTTTCTTCCTCTCCAAAAGTCTGGAATGATTTACATATTTTCTAAAATATCTCTATGTGTATAGATCATATACAGCCAGAAATATGGAAAGGAAACAAAGAACATGATGTTTATAGGGAGTAAAAAGGAAAAGGTGGCAGGGAAGGGATGACCTTCAATGATGAGACACAAATGAGAACAACCCCATAATTAGCCAGATACGACACAATCCAAGATTCTTAAAACGTCCCAGGAAATGGAATTTTTGAAACTACAGATAGATACGGGGATTGTCTGGAAGTTGTTTTTGCAAATTCCTCTAACAAAGACAGTCAGTGCACATTACAAATTATTTTATCCAGTAACTATGGAATAAGAGAGGCTCTGCAATTATATATTCACTTCTGTTTGTGCCCAGAATATGACTCATCGAGGCCCAATGGGGGATAATGAAAAAATAAGCCCTAATACCCAAAATTGCCTGTTTCAGGGGGAAAAAATATTACACAAGGCTCAAAGCACAAATAAAAGTCACAACTAGCAAGTAATATTCATTAGGCATCCATGTGGTTTTGAAAGCCAAATCCAAATGCTTATTTATAAATGTGAGATAAAGTAGCCGCATTTTTACAATGCCATGTTGGTAAATGGAAAAAGTTCTTTCTACAAAGCAAAATATTTCGTCCAGAGAAAACTTTTATGGAGGTCTGGAGCAAAGGAACTTCTAAACATGGCACCTGCGTTTAATAAAGAGACAAATAACTACTGGGCTCTTGGGTCTGAAGTTACAAAGGTTTTGACATAGCCAGCAAACCATGGCAGCTGGCAAATGTCCTGAACCATTAACCACCAACAGCAGCTGAAGCAAGTCACATTCCAAAACTCTGTAGCACTTCCTATAATATAGTAAAATGTTGATGTGCAGTGAAATTTATTTCCTCACCAAGGCTGAATGACATGATGCAAGCAGAAAAGGACTATTATGATCAAAGCAGATATACATTTTCAAATGTATTTAAAAACTGAATGAAAGCAACACAGAAAGTCTTTTTTTTCAAAAATCAGGCAAAGGCAAACAAAATCCATTTTTTGACTGTCCTTTAAAACATGGCACTTTCTTTAACACTAGCGATAACTCAATAAAATGTAAATCTGGCACGAGTGCCATGAATAAGGAAACCATGAAAATGCACTGAAATGCTTTGACCTCTTACTGTTAGAACGTGTCCACAGGCTTGGATGAGAAAGAAAAGTCATTCACAGAATAAGCCCACCCTTCAAACAAGTCTTTTAATTTATGCACACAAATTAAATGTGTGGGGTTTTTTTTTTCCTCCTTGCATTGTTATCTTTTGCCCTGAGACAAGCTTAACAATTAATTTTAAAACCAAGATCCAATAAGTGCCTTTCCTAAAAGGTTGCCTGAAATATTCTTTCAAGAAAAGGTGACATTAAGAATCTACTTTCTGTTCCCTGGAGAGAGCTGAAAATACCTGACGAGTTCATAAAATGTCAATAAAAGAGGATCTCCTGAATAGCCAATCTAACGGTGTTCAGTCCACACTTCCCTACAAATAAATGCAGTCATACTTTTTTCCCCCCTCTTAATCTGCGGTGGCTCCATTAGTAAGCCCCTAAAAATGTAACCTGGCATTTACACTCTTGTCCATCTGGAATGTCTCTACGTCAAAGGAAAACCCTCACCCCTGTGAAAGATGAACAAGTACACAGCTGGTAGAGATCTGGGCACGTAGGAAGGAACCCACTCATGTGCCTGCAGACACTGGTTAAATGATTAATCCCTCCAGCACCCTCCAGCACCCTCTACTTCCCATTTCGGATGAAGCTAGCAACAGCAACAACAAACAAACAAACAAACAAACAAAAGAGTTGGTATTTTTTTAAATTAAATTCTGTTCTTTTATCAGACAGCAAATAATTCCTTGGTGAATAGATGTTGCAAGAACGAAGCTTGAAAACTTGCCATCGAAGCTACCTGAAGCCCAAGGTGAGGTCTTCTACTACCCCTAGATGCCTTGGGAGCAAAGATGCAGAACGCTGAGGCCGACCTGGTGACAGCAGCCCTGCGAGTCCTCACCTTGCAGCTCGGCCCTCCTCAGAGCAGCAGACTCACACACGTGCGTTTCGGCAGAGAGGCAGGAATTGCTGAGGTTTTCTACACCGCTTCCCTGAAAACCAATACTTCTAGGTTTCACTGCTGGCTCAGGATGGGAAGTTATACTTAGAATCAAGCTGAGTCCTGCAGCAAGCTATACCACCTAACTAGCAGGAGTTTGAGCCTACAGGCAACTCCCATTCTCAACCCTCAGTTTTATTTTACTGATTTATTTTTAAAGATTTACTTATTTATTTTAGAGCCAGAGAGAGCATGAAGTGGGGGAGGGGCAGAGGGAGAGAATCTTGCAAGCAGGCTCCCCACTGAGTGCAGAGCCCCACGAAGGGCTTGATCCCAGGACCCCATGAGATGGTGACCTGAGCCGAAACTGAGTCCAATGCTTAACGGAGGGCCCCTTAACTCTCAGTTTTAATGAGCAAAAGCAGGGCAATAAAACCCAACTCTCCAGGTAATGCAACTAAAACAACAACATAATGGCTTTGGAATGCGTTTTGGTATTAATTTGGCTTTTGTTGTAACTGAAGTTAGGAGGGTACAACTATAGGGGGCGCTATTTACACTGTGGTGTGAAAATGGTCCTGTGAATGGCACCAGACACTAGCCGGAGGTTCTCAGTTTATTAAGTCATTCTAAACCAGTTACCAAGGGCTCTGCCTCTGAAAAGGCTGGAAATTATCCATCTTATCCCTGATACTTTCCTATGTAAGTTCTTCACCACCACCTTCCCCACACTGGTCAACTGTCACTCACAGTGATGAAGTTTTGCTTCTTATCAAACCTTATACTGAACACAGGCTGGTTGAGGCTTCTAAGAGCCTTCTTCCCACAAAGAATCCGAACTGTAGACGATACAGGTCCTAACAGTTGAACTAAGATTTTATAAGTATTCCGATAAACCTGAAACTCTCCAAACCCAAGGAATCTGCCCAAGGAAGCATTGTCTAACCTGATGAAACTACAAACTGTGAATCTTGAATCTTGAATATCTGTTTCATGAGTGTAATCTAGAAATTATGACAGAGCAGAAAGCAGGGTTATGAAGAGAGGTTGCCTAGTGCCATTACTTTGTCACAAACTAAAGGAAAATTAAAGTTTCTCATTAATTTTAGCAAAGATCCCTGTACTGGATCACCCAAGGACTTCATCCTGATTATCCAAGAAGCACGTAAAACAGGACTCAGATGATTAATCAATACAAAGGGTGGGACGGTTAGCCCTCTATTTAGCCAGGCCTTGCTCACTACAGAAGCACTCTAAATACAAACTAGAAGCCTCCCTAAAGTTCTCTTTCTTTCAACAACTGGCAATCATTACTTTCCAGAAACGACACATTCAAATTTGGTATGGTTTATTCACTTAGTTAAGTTTTTAAAAATCTTGTTCTTAGTGACCATAAATAGGCACTATCACCATTTGAATGTGGCATCCTGACTTGGAACCATGGTCCGGGATTCTTTGGAAAGTCATTACAGATGTCACATTAAAGACACATAACTCATGCCTCCTGTGGTACAAACATCTAAAACAGGAGACCATAGAAATACACAAAATGGCTAAAGAGCAACCACAGTATAAGTTTTACCAACCATCTCTACCTACAAGCTCTACTGAAACAACTCACTTCTGCTCTTAGAGCTCAAAAGCAGCCAGACAATACATAAGGAAATAGGGTGGCTGCTTCCCCATCAAACTATAAGAGACAAATGACAGCCAGATTTTAGCCCACAGGCTCTAGTTCATCAATTTCTATTCTAGTGTAAAGTAGAATTACATATTTTACTGTAAATCAGGAAGGAAAATACAAAGAGGACTACCCGTAAAACCCAAATCAGCTCAGAGTAACAACCCGACGAGTATAAACACCTTTCTAGAAAAGGCAAGGAATTGGGCAAGAAATAGCTAATGAGCAGTCTGCCAAGGATAAATATGTATTTGTTATTGTTACAAAATATGATAGTACTATTGTGATCACCCAGAAGAGAACAAGACAAACTTAGAACACTCTGTGTCATTACCTTCTTTGAGATGCTTTTTTATTTGGAAGGATTTATTTGTTTGTTTTAGAGAAAGACAGAGTGAGCTAGTGGAGGGAGAGACAGAGGAAGAGAGAGAATCTCAAGCAGACTCCCTGCTGAGCAGGGAGCCCAACGCAGGGCTCGATCTCAAGAGCCTGAGATCATGACCTGCGCCAAAATCAAGAGTCAGACACTGAACTACCTGAGCCACCCAGGAGGCCTTCTTCTTTTAAATGCTCTTTTTATTTTTTTAAAGATTTTATTTATTTATTCATGAGACAGAGAGAGAGAGAGAGAGAGAGAGAGAGAGGCAGAGAGGCAGAGACATAGGCAGAGGGAGAAGCAGGCAGGGAGCCCGATGTAGGTTGATCCCAGAACCCTGGGATCACATCCTGAACCAAAAGCAGATGCTCTACCACTGAGCCACCCAGGTGCCTTAAATGCTTTCATAGTAAAGAATGTACAGTAATTTTCTGGATGGAAAGCCAAAAGGAAAAGAGACAACACCCCCGAAGGCAAGGGGGGGAAATGGCTAGCGTAAGAAATACAGTAAGTGGAGAGAATGCATGGCTGCCAGCCTTGCACTGGAGGGTCTTGTTAGTTTTAACTCGTCATTCCCTAGACATTTCCCATACCATCCTATTTTGGGTTACTTTTTATTCAAATTGCTACATTTTTGGGGTTTTTCTTTTTATACCATGGTGTGGTTTCTTTGGTCCTGAAATTAGTCAAGACTCTGAGAGTCCTGCATTAAGGCTCTCTGGAAGGCTGCTATCCACATTTCTGACAAAAATATTACAAACAAAATCCACAAGAAGTGCCATAGGTGCCACATCTCAGATCCCCGTGGCTGCCCCCTTGAATGCCAATGTGAAAACGAAATGAGCAATCCAGAGAGCTTGAATTTCAAGGGTATTTTTAAAAAAGATGCCATCTGCTTCCCAAAAGTAAAACAGCAAGAGAAACAGCTTTCTTCTTCTCTAGTACCAGCAATCCAAAATATTAGATCATAGTGCATTTGATTTCTAATGGCCAAGGTATCAAGACTTTTGTGGTCTGTCTGGGTTTCTACGATATAAGTCAAGTTTCACTCCATCTGGAATTATCCATTATCTTCCCAATAATTCCAGATCAACTTCAAATGCCATAAAAAATGACCCTGCATAAATCCTCCATTCACAAAAACGTTGACGTTTGAATCAAATTTCTCTTGAGCAATACCCACGCTACTGTTTTCTTTGTTGTCAATACCAACAAGGAGTCTCAGGGCATTAATATGTCCTATTTCAAATGATAATCTTTAGGCCGATCACTTAGTCATCAGGGCTTCAAAACACATTTGTATCAATGTTTCACAGTAAATGAACTTCAAATAGCAATAAAATGAAAATCCCTATTCATAACTGTAGTTCATGCCAAATGATGAAAGATAGAGCATGGATAAACTTTAACAGCACATAATCCAATATCATTTCTATTCCATCTGAAAATAAATTTTATGATTTCTATAGAGAGAAATCTCGATTTTCTAAACAATATTTTGCCTTTGCTTTCACTTCACTAATAAAAGTATGTTTGTTTGGCAGTAATGAAGAATCACCAAAAGAATGCGAAAAAAATTGGATTTTATTTTAAGGTTTTATTTATTTGTGTGTGTGAGAGAGAGAAAGCACACATGCACACAGAGTGATGGGCAGAAGGAGCTGAGCAGGGAGCCTCACTCGGGGCTCCATCGCAGGACCCCGGGATTATGACCTGAGCTGAAGGCAGATGCTGAACCAACCGAGCCAGCCAGGTGCCCAAGAATCAGATTTTAAAATACAGGTTTTTAAATTGCTCTGGAAAAGTACTCCATAAGCCTGAAACATGAAGACCAGGAAAAAGAGAGAGAAAATTGAGGTTAATGTGATGGATCCAGAAGATCATGGTGGCCATCTGCAGCATCATCTCTGTACAAAATGGTATCACAATTTATCCTTTGTGTTACAGTCTTAAGGTCTTAATGCTTATTTATGTGTGAGCATATCAGAAACTGGTCAGCTGCCTAACTGTTTTTTTTTCTACGGGACACTAAGTGCTCCCTGAAGACATAACAGCACATAATCACACTGAAGTGGTGGTTATAGGAACGCCATCAATACAGTGCTTAGAACTCTACCAAACAAACTTGGTTTCTTGGTAATTCCCTTCAGAGCCAAGAAAATCTGTTTATATTTTCATTCCCCTCCTCTTGGATTATATCCCTATCTAGCCTGACTTCACACTATTGATTCATACTCCTTTCTTAGGAAGAAAAAAAAAATCTCCTCTAACTTACCTCCTTCAGGACATGCACACATGAGCTGAAATGCGAATTAGACATGAGATAATAGCCTTAAAATTTAAAATTTTATTGACTAGCAAGTAGCAAGCTTTTCATGAACGGCTGTTTGTTGTCAGACAAACTTCTTTAAAGGGTCCTTTCTAATTGGGGACGTATTCAGGATGATCCACACCCAGCTGGAAGGGCCAGGAAGAATTTTTATTTGGAGCCTGTAGGATGGACAACTTCTTGGTGTTTTCTATAAAAAGTTGTTTAGCATCACTCTGTTCCAATGAGTTTTTAAAAACAACCCATGAGCACTAATGAATGGTCTTTCTTGGGCTCACAAGAGTGAAGTATCCCTGGGGTTCTACTACCTGCCTACCCAACACTGAAAAACTCCAAGTTCTATTTTGCAGAATTTAAGTAGGAAAAGGGAAGGGCTCCCATGACTCTCTTATGTCACATGCGTAAAAGAAATACAAGAATGTCTTTATCAGCTGAATGTAACTGGCACCAGAAAAAGGTCATTTAAAAAAGTAAAATCCACCTAAAAGAGGGAGCCCATTTTTATAGTAAAAAGCATTTGATGGAATTTTATATCAGAAAACTAAAATACTATAAATATTAAAGCTAAAATATATGGGACAAGCTATTTTACCTATATTTAACAAAATATAAGTCAGTTGCATCTACTGGCAAAGTCTTAGAATGTAAAAGTGTGATCAAAGCGTTCACTTTCTGGAATACTTTCCTGCATATTTCATCTTTGAGTTCTTTGGTTTTCATAGGAAAATCATAAAAAAGACATAACTATAGAAATATTCAAATCTTTAAATAAATAAATCTTTAAAAAAAGAAAGAAAGAAAGAAATATTCAAATCATTATCCCTTTTCCCTTGCCATTCCCTAAAGGAGTCATCATCTTTGTTTCTGTTTTTTTTTTCTTAAGATTTGTGGGGCAGCCTGGGTGCCTCAGCGGGTTAGCGCCACCTTCAGCCCAGGGCCTGATCCTGGAGACCCGGGATCGAGTTTCACGTCCGGCTCCCTGCATGGAGCCTGCTTCTCCCTCTGCCTCTCTCTCTCTCTCTCTCTCTCTCTCTGTATCTCATGGATGAATAAATAAAATCTTAAGAAAAAAAAAGATTTGTTTGAGAGAATGTGCACATGAGTAGGGGGAAGGGCAGAGGGAGCGGGAGAGAATCTCAAGCAGACTCTGAGCTGCGCAGGGAGCCTGAGGCAGGGCTCGATCTCACAACCCTGAGATCATGACCTGAGCTGAAATCAGGAGGTGGCCACTCAACCAACTGAGCCACCCAGCAGCCCCAGGAGTCATTGTTTTTGATTTGTTTCTTCAACAGTTGGCTCATCTTCATCTGCTAGATCTATACTAGGCATGGACTACTTGGGAATCCCAGCAATTCTTCAACATCATGTTCACCGGATTTATGAAATCCTGCATCTTTTGCAAAATGTACATTTTTCAATGTTGAATGAAATGGAGGGAAGAGCAGTCCCTAGTAGTAAGTATCGAAAGATAATAAGCAAGGAGAGATTATAGAAGTGGTTAGTTCATTAGTGAATATGGTTATAGCGTCTACTTCCCTACTAAATCCTCACAATTGCAGGACCTAAGATAATGAAGATCACTCTCCCCCTGCTGTGCACCTATTTAGGGTATCATCAACCCACGAGCGTGTCCCCATGAAACCACTAGAGCCAGCTGTCCAGAGTAGCTCAAAACAAGAATGATCACAGAATTAACACCTAAAAGCAAATGGCATATCAAAAACATCATTAAAAGTGAACTCTGCCAACATTTTCCAGGAAGTAGGTAAAATCCAGTTAAAAAACGAAAAAAGCAATAAAAGTCAAAGCTAACTCACTCTACCTGATTGGTGCCATATGTTTCCAGTATAGCTTTTAAATGTCACAGAAAAAATGCTCTAAATGTAGGTGTTAGAGCAGACAAGTATCTGGCATACGGGAAGATTAAAGGATTAAAATGAACTAATACTGTACTTCCTAAAACATACAGACTTCCACTCAGTGCCAGTCCACTGGAAGCCAAGTGTTATCACCAAGTCTAAATTTGGATCTCATAACCTAAAAACCACTTAAGATAAAAAGAGGGCTGAAATAAGTGTGAACACTAACAGGGCCAATATGCAAACAGGTCATGGCAGGTGACGTGGATTCCAAAACAAAATGACCAAATCTAGATAGATAAAAAACTGGGTGCTATTGTTTACAGCTAGAATCCTTGTTGGAGGCTTAAACCAAGGATCCTACCCCAGAAGGCTGGGCCCTTGCCATTCTTTATAGAATAATCGTGATCTGTCTGGAAAGAAACCAGAGTAGGCATGTCTTGCAAGGATGTGTCAACAATCATTAGGTGGGTGGCCAAGCATCCAGACGGTCCTGGAATGAGGACTGAATTGTAGTCACAATATCCGAAGGGCCTGGTTTGGTCCACGAGCATCCCAGCGGCTTGGGCAAGGTGTTGCCATGGCAAGACTAAAGATGAAATCTCCTTGAGGTATCCCTAAAATATGCCTGCCTGAGTGATGCTAGGAATGAATCTGAAAATCTGGGTCAGAGGTGGCTTTAGTTCATACAAGAGGCCCCAGGTAGGTGACTGGCTTCAATCAAAAGTGAAGATGTGGGGAGGAAGCGATTTTACAGAAGAACTCCATGTCTCTCCGGGGTAAACCCTGGTAGGCCTGCAGGGTGGTCCCAGCACATGAGCTAACCTTCTAACTGGGCTTCCCATCTCACTTAGGATGAATCCATGAAAACGACTCACCATGACCTCTCAAGCTCTCCAAGGTCCAGCCCTAACCTACTACTCCAATTGCATCTGCTACCCCTCTCTCTATTGTTCCACATATGCCTTTGTAGTCCCTTTGCAGGACTGTGTCCGCTGCTCCTAAGAACACCCTTCACCAGCACATCCTTACAGGGTCTTCTCCTTCACTTCACAAAGATGTTTGCTCAAACTCTTCCTTTTTGACTACCCTTCTCAGAAAGAGCCCAGCCTACCCCTTCTTCTCCATCACTTTATATTACTTAATTGTCCCGGTAGCTGTTACTCCCCGCAATTAGACACTTTTGTTTACTTGTCATTTGTCACTTCCACTAGGATAATATTATATTCCGTGATGATAAAAACCTAACTCTGCCTAATTTTCTAGACTCTTCATCTTCAAAAAAAAAGTAGCTGGGTTCACAGTAGGTGCTGACCAAAGAAATACCTATGAAATGAATGAATGGACATATGTTTGTTGCACTGATACAAATATATTTTATGAAATAATATGAATATAATAAGCAAATAACCACTGATAAGATGAAAATAAACCAAACCAAACCAAAGCCAAAGGGCTAATCAAAGATTTAGCTGTTTGTGTATTACAGAGTATGTCAAGAGCTGATAGGTAAGATTGCCTTGAGTACTCCTCTATATTTGCTGACCTTAAAATCCATTTGAAACTGGGCTTTGGCTGTTATCAGATCAATATGGATGGCTTCAGAAATTCACCAAAATTCTGATTCTTCTTTAAAGTTACCAGAACTGACTGAGGCAGGATAGATGCACCTATCCATAACCTATTTTCCAACAATGTCATAACACTTGTTTGCATGATGGGACCACTCACATTCTGTATGCAATATATTTCAAAATTGTTCATGCAAGTGGAAAGACGATCAGAACCTAGAAACTGATCCTAGAATTCTAATTCAACACGATCGCTATCACCAAATTGCTCTGTGGCCACAAGTATGCTCTTAAAGCACACACAGAAGACATGCCAAAGATTGCAATCAACTGACCATACTCAGAAGAGTCGTGAACAAACAATGAAACAAGACAATTAGGACGGCAGCTCTTGCCCAGCCAAGAATGGACACTGGCCATTCAAGACATGGGCACTGAGATCAGGACAGTCCAGATTCAAGTGATCAGTAACCAAAAAGAAAAGGAAGCTCAAGCCAAGCCACCCAGAAGATCTTCAGAAGGTCCAAACACCACATCAAAACAATACAGGCCCCCAGAACCTCATGACACCAGAAAGCCATTTCTAGGCCTGTCCTTCCAGCCACCCAGTTTATGGATGGACGACCTAGAATGTAGGACATGCCATGTTAGGCTTCCTGAGAGTTTCACAGGAGGCTCAAGACTTAACTTCCATTTTAAAAGTAATAGCTTATCAACCTATTATTACAACATCAAAGTAGTTTAGCAAAGGGATCTTTGCTACAGGGAGATAGTAGGGAAGGCTTCCTATGTCATTATTTTCAGAAAACTTTTTATCTATGACTGCAGGAAAACAGGTACATATAAAAATAAGTCATAAACCAATGAAATAAGATTCTTCCAACTTTTCAGAATGAACTAGGGCTATTCACTGATAACAAGCAGATATTTGTCTTCGTTAAGACATATCATTCATTGATTGCCTTACTATTATTTAAGGTATGGCCTTCCAAGTTATATAAAACAGGGCATCCTCGTTTTCAGGGCTCTCCTATCTGCTCTTCTACATGAGCAGAGCAGGCAAGGACTTCCACCCTCAGAAAGGAAACAGGAGGTTTGAAAAAAGAGCACTAATAAAGTCCTAGTACTCATAAATACATTTTTAAAACTTTATGGATAGGGTTGACTAAGTCATGGATACAGGCAGTTAATTACCAGTGCTTATAAATTATTTTCATGGAGGGCTAATAATCAAACACTCTGCATATAAAAGAGGGAGCTGCATTTAACAAGCAATCTTTTAAATCCTTTAATTATTCTCATAAATTTACAATTCTTTTTCCAAACATATCTTTGAAAATCCGGATGCTTCTTGTCCAATACAATTTTTCAAAACGACTTCAAAAGCAAAAACTAAACCACTATCTGAAATAAATGTGTCTGTTTATTGTCAGTCTTGCTCGAATATACACTCCATGAGGGCAGACACTGACTCTTATTCCTAGCTATATTCCTAGCACCCAAAACAGTGCCTGGCATCATTTAACTATTTGAGGAACAAATAAATAAACAATTAAATCTACACACATACTCTCTGTACACATATATATGTATGTAACATGAAAAACACTTTATACAAAAATATAAAATTGACAAAGCATTTATGAATAAACATCTTTACGCAGTATAGCATAGGGGGAAAAACATCAAGCTGAAGAGATATTAGGATTCTTTGCTGATTCTACCGTAAGACAGCTGTATCATCTTGAGCAATTTGCTTAACTTCTCTGGACCTGAATTTATTTATCTACAGAATGAATGTTTTAAATGTTACCATTTTTAAGGACACATGTAGGCCTAATATTTTTCATAATAAATTCAAAGATTCATCTAAGGTTCACATAATCCATTCTACCTGGAAAGCAAAATAGCAAAATAACTAATAGTCTAACTTCTGACCCCTGGGTAATTATAAATCATTAATTAGCTATCATCAATGGGATCTACTAAACTGTCATATGAATTTTACTCCTCCTCCAACCCACCCCCCTTTGTTCTCATCTTATCTCTATTTTTTTTTTTTTTCCTTAGCAAGGAGCCAGTGCTCTGAAATAAATCTGGAACACAAATGAGCCTAGTGAGCCACTGAAATAATTGTTTTGGATAGCTGGCTAATATCATACACTTGAGCACAGACAAGTGGACCCAACTGGGAACTCCTCTACAAGCCATGCGTATACCCTATTATCATCCTTGCCATAAAGCTGTGACCTTGACAAATGCCAAGTCAGGACCAAGAATGAGCTCACAGCTGAATATTCACATAGAAACATGGTACCCTTTAAAATCACAACGCAGGCAACACTACCAAAAGTCACTTTGTAAGAGCAAGAGTGAACTAAGAGATGATATGATTTAACAAAGAGGGCACAGACTTAAGAGTAAAGACACTTTTCAACAAAAATTTTGGAAGAAAACATTCAGTGCTACCCAGTAATACTTTTATTTTCTCTATTTAGCATATAATTAAATCCATAGAAACTATAAAATGCATGTACGTACTTCCCTTTAAAATTTAATAAATACATTTCAGTCTTTAATCCTGATTTATACTTACAGCTTATAAAATAATTTAGCCCATGTGTAGAACTTTGATTTTTCTATGCCAAGCTAATAAACGCAACCCAGTTCCCTTGAATTTAACAGTAGGACACACTCCTAATTCACGAAACACATATCTGAAATAGAGAGTCAATGTTGATGCATCTTTCTCTTCAGGCACTCAATCATGATATAGTCGTCCAGCCAAGAAATCTAGGAAGCTGACTGAATTTGAAAAATATTTTTAATAAGGAAGGAACATGCACCAAAAGCACCCTTACTTTCTAAGGCCGAAAGGGGAGTGGTCGGAATTGAGTGAAACCACTCTAAGCTTCAGGCTCAAGATGAAATTCACAGTTTATGACTGCACTTCCATATATTCCCACACTTGCTCCTTGGAACAACACTATTAGACAGACTGGGGAAACAGCACTACCTCTCATTTTCTGAGCCAGAAAACCAGGTCAAAGAATGGTAGATCCCAGGGAATGTCAGAATCAGGAATAAAATTCCCATCTCCTCTTTTCTTATCCATGCTGGTTCTATCATGTGCAATAGTCATGTGCATTATTCGACCTTCCATGAGCAATAGTCAACCCAGCCTTGCATTACACTAACATGGAATTGATGCCATATGCACACACATAACAGATGGAGCCAAGCAAATGAGCCAACAGTAGTAAACAGTTTTTCTCTTAGCCTACCAAATACTTTTGAGTGGTAGGAAATATAAGAGTCTTCTCCAGATAGGAAAAATCATGCTCGCAATTCTCTACCCATCCCCCTACATTTGTCTTCTTCTTCTTCTTCTTTTTCATTTTTAATCCTCTTATAGGTGCTGATTACAAGAAAAGAAATCTTGGGATCAGGAAAACAGAACTGAAACCTAAAGCTTATCATAGTGATAAGAATACTTACACAGGAAGCAATAAATTACCACCGCTTCCTGTTTGAAGTATTCTTATCTGTAGGGCACTAAATTTTTTCACCACAGAACCTCACATTTAGGACACTTCCCAAAATAGAATCTTCTGATCTTCAGCTGTCAGCTGAAGTTGCTTCATAAATAGCCCAGTGTGTATACTCTGGAGGGTTGCTAACACTCTAAATGCAAATATAGTCCAGTCATACTAATTCTTTTTAGACTCTGGTGACAATCTGGAATGTGTAAAATCAAGCAGCCTCAGAAACTCTATGGAGGATACCATGAATGTCTCTAGTCAATGACCTATGGAACACTGCTTGGATATTTCTGGATATTCTGAAATCCTGGCCATTAGCAGATATACATTCCTACTTTTAACATAAGGTTCAAAAAGAACATAAGATTTGCTTTAGGTCACTTAATTTTTAAACAGTTTTAAAAATAACTTTTATCCAGAGATTCATTTGGGTGAAAAGGATATGTATCAAGAAACCCGAGTCCTGTGTTTTAAACAACTTTTCCAGAGGCCTTCACAGCCAACAAGTACAGACAACAAAACTGATTATAAGGGAATGTTTGAAAAATTACACATGTAACCCAAGGTTAAATATATGGAGAAAACACACACACACATACACACACACACAGATATAAAAGATGCCTTGCTGTAATCTTTATGATCTAGTATGTCAGGAATTCTACTGACAGGAACACAAGTTGAGACAATTTCAGAGAGAGAGGAAAAAAAAATCAATGTCTGTGCTTTTAAAGGAAAAAAAAAAAAGACTGTATGGAATGAGACTATGGAGCACAAATGGCCTGGATTTATCTGTCTTTTGTGTCCTAGTATTTGAACGAAACATCTGTGCCTTTATGGCCGGTCCCCTTGTCACTCCCTCCTCCTCTGGTTACCTGCCCCACAGCACATGCACTCCCCAGTGGCTAGGAAGGCATTTTGTCATGGTCAATGGCAGCCACCTCAGGAGAGAGTAGCCTAAGGTTGATTACACTTTTATGTAGTAAATGCTCAAAAAACCTCACAGACTGTTGAAATTGCTAAGTAGCTGCCTTTTTTGATGTAAAGATGATAAGCATGGATTCAACACAGAGTGGCCCCTTTATAAGGCCTAGAACAATTTCCTAAGGTCCAGCAAGGAAAACCCTGTTCCCAGATGACAAATTCAGATGGTGATGAACCCTGTGGCTGCCTCATGTGACCCACGCAGGGCCCAGCCCTGGCAGGAGTGTGTCGCCAGTTCCAGATTCCCACGGAGGGTTTAGAACTGATGAGGACGAGCCAGTTCCTGATTCCCACTGGGTGTCTAGATCTGATGAGGACCAGACTCAAATTAACTGTATTAACTTGATTCCTGGAGACCAGGAAATCAATTATGGAGAGGTAAAATGAAGATTTTATAAGTAACCACAGGGAGGAAAGATTACAAGATAACTTTTTAAAAAGACTGCCAATAGAAGGATTCAAATAACACGGTTTCAAAACATCCAAATACCTAGGTCCTTCAAGGAAGACATCTGAAATGGGCTCTGATGATCACAGTGGCTACAAGGTGGCACAAAAATCTGTAATGTTCTGCTATTACTACACAAACAAATACTGATATAGAGCAGGTTAAAATGGGAAGAATGTGGAGAAATCAGGAAGCAGATCTCTAGCTGTCCCCTGGACTGATCTGAAATTGGCCAATTCCGAGCAGGAAAAATTGTGGAAAACTTTATAGGTCTTGGAAAGAACCACAAGACTGATTGTAGGTTTGAGAAATCAAAATGATGAGTAAAACCTAAAAATGGTTAATATTAAGGAAAAACTGAGAGCTCACTTCATGAAGGTCTTCGAACACATGTAGGGAAACATCCCATAAAAGGTCCGTGGCCTGGATAAACAAATCATGGTACAGCCACACAATGGAATATTATTCAGCAATAAAGAGAAAGGAGCTTATCAAGCCACATAAAAACTTGGATGAATCTGAAGTGCATACTGCTAAGTAAAAGAAGCCAGCCTGATAAATGTACTTAAGTATGATTTCAAATATATGCTATTCAGGAAGAGACAAAGCTACAGAGATGATAAAGGGGTCAGTGGTTGCCAGAGGCAGGGAAGAGGGAAGGAGGGCTACATAGGGAAGCACAGGTGATGTTTTGTGTGGGGAAACTATTCTGCATGACACTGTAGTAGCAAACACAAGATTTTTTTTAAAGATTTATTTATTTATTTATTTGACAGAGAGAGAGAGAGCGCGAGCGCATGCACACGTAAGCAGGGAGACTGGGAGAAGCAGCAGCAAGCTCCTCCACCCACTGCAAGGCTCAATCCCAGGACCCTGGGATCATGACGTATGCCAAAGGCAGACATTTAGCCTACTGAGCCACCCAGGCGCCCCATACACACAAGATCTAAGCCTTTGTCAAAACACAGCACTTTACTTGAAACAAAGGCTAAACTTACATGTATGCAAATTTTAAAAACTCATTAGGAGGTCAGTGATCACGGTGGAATGCAGAATGTGACAGAGAATCGAAATGTATCACAAATGTGCAAAACTACCTCCCTGCAGGGGGCAGAAGACATAAGGTGCTGACCAAAGTAGAACGTTGGAAATGAGGTGACTCTGCAAGACTAAGGCAAAAGAAACTGTACCTAAGCACCATGCTCTGGTTGATAAAGTTGTTTCCTACAGGGCACAGGATAACAATTCTGAGAGTGTTATATGTACGCAAGCAGTAGAACTGAGCAAGTAAGGAAATGGATGGAGGACGGTGACAGCCAAGTTTCTCACTGTTGGAGTGGGAGGTGACATATAAACAAGGAAAAACGCTAGAATAATCCATATGGAAATCCATTAGAGTTAAGAGACATCAGTATGAACTTATGTTTAGCTTAGTATAGATACAGATGGTTACATATAGAAATATTTATAGACACGTGTGTATATATATATGGCGTAGAATACACACATGTATTTCCTTGCTCTGGCAACTGAGAGGGCAGAAAATAAATGACACCCCCGTGGCAACAAACACAACTAGTGCCAATATGTGGGTGTCTAATACAATTCTCCAATAAAAGGAACCAGGGCCTCTTTCAGAAACAGATGATTCCAGGAGTAGGGCAGGAAATAAATAAGATGATCCTGAAGCATCTTATAGTGTCAGAAAGTAAGGAAACGCTTAAAAAAAAATATTACTGAATTAAAAATGTAAGTGGGGCACCTGAGTGGTGTAATGGGTGAACTGAGTCTTGGTTTCGGCTCAGATGGTAATCTCAGGGTCAAGGGATCCAGCCATCGTAGGGCTCTGTGCTCTGCACTGAGTCTGCTTGAGATTCTCTCTCTTCTCCCTCTGCTACTCCCCCTGCTTGTATGCTGGCTCTCATGCTCTCTCTCTCTCTCAAATAAATAAATAAATCTTTAAAAAATGAATGACAAAACAAGTTTGCTTGAAAAAAAAAACCAAATTCTATAAATATTCAGGACTTTGCTAACTGGTTTTGGTTTTCAAACACCTTTAAACTTCCTGGCCACTTAGAGAACTCCAAATTGGGGGCACCTGGCTGGCTCAGTTGGCAGAACAGATGACCCTTTATCTTGGGGCTGCGAGTTCAGGCCCCACATTGGGTGTAGAGATTACTGAAAAATAAAATCTTTAAAGAACTCCAAATTGTGGGGTGCCTAGGTGGCTCAGCTAGATCTGCCTTTGGCTCAGGTCGCGATCCTGGAGTCCTGGGATCAAGCCCCGTATCTGGCTCCCTGCTCAGCAGGGAGTCTGCTTCACCCTCTGCCCCTCATCTTGCTCATGCTCTCTCTCTCTCACTCTCAAATAAATAAATAAAATCTTAAAAAAGAACCCAAATTATAATTGTATTGGGTGCACTGTTGTCTTTTATCCAAAAGTTGGATGATACGAAATTTCTTTTAGAGGAACTTGACTCTATAATTTCAGCCAATGAATATATATTGCATTTGAAACCCAGAAAGTCATATCCAGTTTAATTAGCATTTCCAATCACTTATGAAACATTTTATGTTTATGGCTATTTTCTTGTAAGAATTTGTTTAAATTCATTTCGATCCTTATTTCGTCTTTTAGCAAACTGACTAGTAACAACACCAAGGTTACGGTTTCCTGTTTTATCTTCTGCACACTTAAATACAGTCATTATGTTTTATTTTTTAATTTGTTTTTACAACCTTACTGTACCTTACAGCTGATTTTATATATGTATTTAAATCTTCAGATAAAAATAAAAATTTATAGACTCAATTAAAAAAAAAAGGGAGACGGCCCATCACTTGTCACCACTGCTAAAATCAGAATGAGGAAAACACTCTCCCTTGAGAATAAGGAATTTAAGTTAGCTATAAAGAAATTTCTTCATCATAAAAGCTTTAAACCACTAGAAAAAATTACCTCAAACTGTGGGATTTCCTGTTACATATGGATCCAAGAGGAATATACCTGAAGATCCTTATTAGCAAAATATACAACAGTATTGAAAGAAAAGCTTTTGATATAAGAGTAGGTTCAAGACTTTCTTCCCAATCATTTTGTACAAGAATAAATGTAGAGAAAAGCAAACATACTAAATACTTTTCCAACAGGATGGGTATTACACATTACGTGTTTTGCATAATAATGTTGAAAAGAAAAGCCTTAATACCCAGCAAACATTACTAACCCTAACACTGCAACATAAGCTATGGCTCATGGCACCAAGATGCACATGTGACCCAACACACAATGGTGGCCATACTTGTGGCCAATCCCATCTCTTCGAGGGCCCCCAGAGGTTATCACATATTCCTCACCCTCTTTCCCTAGCTGTCATCTGTTCCGAATCTTGAATTTACATGTAAGACAATCTCTTCCAGCAGACACATATCAATTTCAACTCTCACTTCCTTCTCTTTCATATACTGCCCTATTATAGCAGAAAAAATCTGACTTTGCTCCATTTATGAGTCACAAGGTAAACTTGATCATGATAAGCTGTGAAGAGTACAAATGACGCACTTACACCCAGGCAAAAGGACTGTGATGAGCTTTAAGGTAAATGTGTGTGTACAAATCAATGCTGTCAAGCTCTCCAGTTCGTGAAGTGGGCCAGAAGCCCTTGCCCTGTCTCCCTGGGAGCATCTCATTTGCCCCCTGGGTAAGCTGATCTATCCTGACAGCCTTTCCCTCAACCACTCCTCAAGAAAAGAAGCTCTATGAGAGCCTGAATTATTGTCTGTTTTCTTTATATTTGTAACTCCAGAACTTAGGAATATGCCTGGCACTCAGCAACAACTCACTAAAATCCTTGTTGCATTAATTAACCAGAACATTCTCTCACGTCTGGTCTTTAAACATTTGCATCTTTGGCAATTCCCCACCACTATCTTTATGACCAGTTACGATTTCTTCAAATGTCCAGGTTCAATTATCACAACAGCTTCATTATGGAATGAATGGAAAAATCTACGACAAGCATCCACCAAGTGTGAGGCAGTGGTAGTGTCATCAAGAAAAACTCTCTGTCCTCCTGACTAGAATAGGATTCTGGTCTACAGATAAATGAAGTGCTGGCATACTTCCCATACTGTGGTTTAAAAACATATGGTCCCACATTCATTCATTCAGTATCTACAACAAACAGTATCAACCAAATGCCAAACTCACTGCACCAGGCATTCAAACTTAGTCAACCACGCTGGCAGAAAGAGAAATAACCTAGCTCCAGAACGGACACATACCTGCTAGAAAACACTCCCAGGTTTTAGAAAGTAGCATAAACATCAAATCACTCTAAAGGGCCAGGAAAACCAAAATCCTCTTTAAAATACAATAGGACACATTTATATCACAGATCTTGGGCAGTTGCGGGATTTAAGAACAAAGGGTGACAAATGTTTTGCTCTGTGTACATTGCTTGGATCCCAAGTTTTAGCTTAGTACTTGAAATATCAAGCAATGTTTAAGAAGAATTGCTAAAATAGGTGATAAACTAGTTTAGAAGATGCGTTCGATCACTGTGGCCATCCAAACAGCCCAGCCTCCATGAGCTATGGGAACAGAACACAGGCAAACAGTCTCCTATCTTGGCAATTAGGTTCAACTTCCCAGATCAAGGGTAACGTCGTAGCTAACAAATGCCACAGTGGCAAATGGCACTCACATAAATGTAATTCCTTTTCCCAGATCTTACCAGTACTTTAGTAGAGGGGCTAACGAGCAGCCATATACTCAAGAGGAAGAAAAGGCACAAGCATAGGGAACAAACTAGAAAGGGACTCTCCAAATCACACACTGAGTAACTGGTCTCTTTTTGAAAACAGAGGTAACTATGATACTATAATTATTTTTCAAATCATTTTCTCATCGCTTTTGGTATCTTTAAACCTCAGTGAAAACGTGAAGCTCGGACCTACATGAACAAACTGCAATTCACATCAGAACTCTATTAGGAGAAGGAAAGTTGGTAAAGGACTGTTGGATGCAGGGAACAAATCTCCTCAAAACAAAGCAAAGTTTCTGTCCATCTTTATAAGAATGGTTTAGGGGAAACAGAGGAAGTACCCCAGGATTTCAGACATACGAAGGATGCTCTTGTAACCAATTTCACCGGAGCTTGCATATCCAGTCCTATCAGATGACAAGAACTCCTGTCATTCTGTTTGATTATGTATAATATCATGTGAAATCTGAATTCGATTTGTATTCTTTTTAAAGACTTTATTTATTTGAGAGAAAGAGAGAGAGCACACAAGCAGGGGGAGGGGCAAATGGAGAGGGAGAAGCAGATTCCCCCGCTGAGCAAGGAGCCTGGGGGCTCTGATCCCAGGACCCTGAGTTCATGACCTGAGCCAAAGGCAGATGCTTATCTGACTGAGCCACCCAAGCACCCCTTAAATTTGATTTTTAAAATACCCAACGACTGAAATGGTTTGAGGTACCCAAGATATATCCACAGCATTGTTTCTGCGTGGGGCTTTTTCTAAAGCTATTATTCAACAACTGTCCTCTGAACTGCTGATAAACAAGTTCTTAATTTGGCAAGGGCTGTGTGGGTCCTCTCCTCCTCGGACACTGGCACTGCTCTCAACATGCTCACAAGTTTCAGTAGGAAAGAGTGCTGGGAAAGGAGTAATTAGAACAATGAGGGGGGTTTCCAACACTGCAGGAAGGGGTAAACTTTTGGAAAGCAAGGAGGAGGTAGGTGCACTTGAACCCAGCCAACAACACACTCTAGATGTTTTCTGTGATCATCTGTGTCAGATCAAATGCCATCTGACTTCCCACGGAGATGCATTCTCATTCTACAGAGCTAAGAACTCTTCCTAAATACCTTGGCCACTATTTTTTAAAATAATATTCCCCAAGTTCCCCTCCCCGCAAAAAAAAAGAAAGACCAAAGTTTCCTTATCTAGTGAATAACTATAAATCGCCTCAACTGGGGTAACAAGGGAGGAGTGGAATGGGGGCTCTATTCTTACAGAAGAGACACATTAATTTAAAATCCAACTAAAAGTCGTCACTGAATTAGATCGAATTGGGTGGCATGGGTTTTTGTTGTGGACTCAATAATGCAAAGACGCTTTCCAAGAGCCGGTCTAATACAGCGTGGTGGGAAAGAGGCTTTGAAGACACAATAACATTCTTCCAGCTTTCAAGCTAGAGGCTAAAAGCACGAGCCATTCCCTTTTTCTGACTTGAGACACATTCCTCACCCAGTTCAAAGGCCTGAGAATCTACAAGCCTGTACACTGTCTGAAGGTTGTCCCTTGTAGAAACTTGTGAAGGACCAAAGGCTCAAGCTGCAAAATATTTTTAAAGACCTCGTTTTAGGAATGTAACCTTTTTTTACTGGAATGTAGTTTCCACTCCCTAACTCTCCTCACCTCCAAACGTGTGCGTGTGCAAGCACACACACACACACACACACACACACACACACACACACACACATACCACACACAGGACAAGCTTAGGCAAAAAGGGAAAGCTTTCATTATAATCCCAATGACTTCCAGGGTATCCTACCAATGGAAGTAAAATATTTTCAGAAGTAAAGTCATTACCCATTCTTTAGAAAAACATGTAATATTTATATTCCTTAATCTAACCAGAGGGAATGGGATCAGTTTTGAAAGGAAGGTATTGTTAACTGTGGTTCAAAGAGTGCGCTGGAATTGGGAAGGAGCAGAAAGGGCAAGCCAAGGAGGAGCTGGGGGGTGGGTGGGAGCTGCCAAGATCAGGATATAAATACGCCGCTCAACCGCTCAACCGACCCCTCAACACACCTTAGGGACTCCCTCTCCTACTCCCAATATGACGTAGGTTACCCAGTGTCCCAATTTTGTTTTGTTCTATAACCTCAGGAACATTAAGGCATTAGAGATTCTGGTATAAGAAAAATGTAAATACTGCCTGGTAAGAGATCTGGGACAAGGTTCAAGAAAGCACTGCTGTGGCATTGAGTGGGGTACTGCCAACCAGCTGCATTTGCTGCCCAAGAACCAGCAGCTCTGCGTTTCCAGAGCCTGTGTCTTATCTGTGCTCAGGTGGGAACACTTCTTTCCAACCTTTGAAGCCTTTGACTCCATTTCACCCGTGGCTCCCCAGCGCTCCCCACTAACAGCCTCATTCTCTGAGCAAGCTCTGCTCTGCTCCAGCTTGCTGGGTATGGAGGAAAGGGCACTCTTGGTGAAGGGATGGAGGGAGGGGGGTGCCAAGATGCCTGATGTCCTGTGGCCCTGGGTTCCTTTCTAGCACCACATTTCATCTCCAGGCCTGTGTGAGCTGCCTGAGGACTTATTGGCAGTGTAGTCCTTTTGGCCTAGGGCAGATAGCATAGATATTTTCACCAACCACCAATGGCCTGAAAAATATAGATGATAGTCTCTGGTAAGAAATCTTAGGAGTCATTTTTCCTGTTTTTCTTAAAGATGAACTTCCAGCTTTCACTCATTCTAAGAGAGGCATACCTCCAGAGGGAGTCAAACTCCTAAAGAAAGATCTGAATCTATACCTGGCCCAATGAACATGTGGTATAAAAATATTTCCTATCGGGATCCCTGGGTGGCGCAGCGGTTTGGCGCCTGCCTTTGGCCCAGGGCGCGATCCTGGAGACCCGGGATCGAATCCCACGTCGGGCTCCCAGTGCATGGAGCCTGCTTCTCCCTCTGCCTGTGTCTCTGCCTCTCTCTCTCTCTGTGCTATCATAAATAAATAAAAATTAAAAAAAAAAATATTCCTACAAAAAAAAAAAATATTTCCTATCCCTTCACAAAACTAAATGATAGAGCCACACTACTTGCTATTTCCTCCAGTCATTTCCTGTCCCCACATTTAAAGCAGTTCCCCATTATTCCACTTATAACACCCTGCCTTTCTTCCTCCCCATATCACATTTTGCAGGAATGCAATTCATTGTTTACTTCTTTGTTCTCTGCCTCCTGAGAGTACTGGAAAGACAGGGGCACACCTATTTCGGTCCCCAGGCCTGGCTTAGAGTTTGAACTCAACAGAAGTTTATTGAGACAATATAAGCTTTCATGGTTTTCAAGGAAAAATTAAAAGGAAAAAAGTGATACCACCAATACAAAAGGAAATCATTGATACTGCACCCAAAGCTAGGAATATTCATTACAAACACTTAAGAAGAACTTTATTCTAAATGGCCAACATGCAACTGATAAATGGTCAGTGGTGGTATAAACAGCTGCGTTTACAAATACGCTTATACAACGTATAAATCCGAAACAACGGCTTCTCCCATCAATCAAATAGTAGTATCGATTTTTCTGTCCCTTGAAACTGGGCATGTCTTTGTGACTTGCTCTGGACAACGGGATCGTAGCAAACGTGATGTAAGCAGAGGCTTGAAAAGTACTTGTGCATGCCTATCCCACCCCACCCCGACACCTCACTGGCTGGTTGCTCACCCAAATACTATGTGAAGTATAGGGAACAAACTAGAAAGGGACTCTCCAAATCACACACGGAGTAACTGGCCTCTTTTTTACTAACCCAGCCTGGCCTGGCTCAATCAGCAGCAAGCACCAACTGACAGCTAGCATCATCCACCAAAAGAGCGAGGGAAACCTTTCTAAAGCAACCGGTCCGGTCCTCAGCCAACCATCCACTTGTCCGCACCCAAAGCTAGGAGTTTATCCAGGTGAGACAGGAACTGCCCACTGAACGCAGCCTAAATTACCAAACCTCAGAAATGTGATCTAACAAACGACTGATGTTTTAAGGCCCTCGGTTTGGGGGTGGTTTGTTACAGATCAGAGCTAGATGCTGCATCCACCTAAGAAACTAGCTTGATGCATATGTTTTAAATTCTTTAACAGCTTTCTTAAAAGTTTCTGCATGTTGTTGAGATTTGTTCCTCACTCCAGATGATCTGAAAGAAAATGGATGTTACTCTTTTAGCATATTCTTATTGACAAGGCACCAAAAATGATTTTTAAAAATATTGATAATTGTGATTTAAATGTCATCTGCTATCATATTCTTGAAGGTCTCTATTTTGTAACGATAACCACCCCATCCTATTCACACTGTGCTTGGACCACCATCAGCAGGAACATCAGGGCATCAGTTATAAATGTTTTTAAGCATTAGATTCAAAGTAGAGATTATCTCAGTCATGCCTACTATGATATACATTTCCTTAGGAGATGGAACAGATTCTCTAAATTCCACTTATTTCCCCCAAAGTTATTAATACTCTGAGTGAGAGGAAATCACTAAACAATTTATAATATTATTTACATGCAATTATTATGTCTAAAGTAACCTGCTCCCAGAATTTGAAATGGTTTTGCCAATCTTTCTGCTTATTCCAATAGAAAGTTTTAATTCTTCTGAACACTCAAAAATATAAGACCTTGGTGACTAGAACGTCTTCAAAAGGCTCCCTAACCTTTATAGTTAATCCTGCCACACTATATTAAGAACTAGTTATTCACGTGGAGGGGCAGGGAAGTGCTGGCATGCAATCAGAGAAGGAACAGAGGAGAAAACGGAGTAATAAAGACTCACACTTAGATGCCTTTCCCTTCATAATCAATGTGCACGAATGCTTCAAAATTAGAAAAGCAGATCATTTCCTAACTAATGCTCCCCCCCCCCATCACTGGGTTATACTAAATGATGCTTTTTTTTATAACCTGAAGAGTCACAAGAAGGCATGGAAAGTAATGAGTACTCTTCTCTTTCCTTTTAGCAAAAAAAGCATTGAGTCTACTGTAAGAGGTACATTGTCTGCTGTGTTCCTTCAGTGCAAAACGTGGGGATCTGAGCTTCTTCCACGGAAGACTTTAAGCAGTTGGGCATTTAACCAACTCTCTATTACTAAGCTTCAAAATTTATGAGCAGTTCATCTCTGGAAACATAAATAAAATCCAGCATAGATGGTGGCCTATGAGAAGAGAAGCTGGGGAACAAGAGTGGGAGAAAATCTTATTTTTCACTTAATACTTTTAAAATAAAATCTTATTTTGGGGATGCCTGGGTGGCTCAGTGGTTGAGCATCTGCCTTCAGCTCGGTCCTGATCCCTGGGGTGGAGTCCCCCATTGGGCTCCCCACAAGGGAGCCTGCTTCTCCCTCTGTCTATGTCTCTGTGTCATTCATGAATACATAAAATCTTTAAAAATAAATAAGTAAATAAATTTTTAAAATCTTATTTTTCACTTTATACCTTTAAAAAAAAATAGACTACTTGAAACTTCTGGCATGAATTGCCCACACCAAAAAATTAAAGAAAAAAAATAGTGTGAATAGACCCAGCAAGCTATCATAAAACTAGGCAGTCTTTAAAAAACTGCCTTTTTAGGTGGCTGTAAGAAACTGCTTTAAGCTTAAAAACAAATATGACTGCACATCATCAAAGCAGAGAGAGTGCAAGTGAGCACACTTAAGAAATAGCAATGACAAAATCTCAAAGGAGGTTATACTTCCAGCCAGAAGCAAGCACAGGAACCAGAGGTCAGGGGGTTAAAGCCTTTCACTGCTAAAAATAAAAAACCACCCACCCAAAGGGGAAAAAAGTTCCCGAATGATAGAGCTTCTAGGATAGAAAAACTATAATTTCCTTTGCAGCCCCCCCTTTACCCCACACTTCCTACTCATGAACTCCTGTTCATTTAACACCTGGACCCCTCTCCCAGCGGCTTTGCTTGGACAAAAGAGCCAAAGATATCTTTTTCTTGCTTCTTGCTAACAATATGTTTGCCAGCTGAGCATCCAAAAAAGGGCCCCTCTTCCAAAGAGTTTCAACAGCCTTATAAACTATTTAAGTAAGCTGGTGTTATTGCCAGCCAGGAAGCCAGGGTTAGAATGTTTAAGCAAAGCATAATACTTTGAGGTAGATGGGCACTTTCACCCAATAAGTACATGAAAACTGCTGACTTTTATGGATTGCGTACCCTGATTCTGGATTTTTTCCCCCAGATAAGTGGTGCCATAAGAAATTTGGTAATTACTTGGATGAACTCCCTTCACTAAGTTTTTCCCTCCTCCATTTCTGTGTATCCACTCCCATTCTCTTACAACAAAATCTATGTTATCAGAACATGATAGGTGTTCAATGTTTATCGAAGAGGGAAAGAGACCAATAAGAAGCTGAGGTCTGGGGCCTAGTTGGCCAAGGGCAGACCACTTGAGGCTGGGAGGCAGGTGGCCTCTGATCCTGTACCAGAGAAACTAACGTTCTGATTATTCCCACAATCTCTAAAATCCAAGGGTAAGTATGTTTATTTCTGGTATTCTAGGGAGCCCTTCAAATAATTTTAAAATAAACAGAACATGATCATTAGAGGATAACAGATGAATAACAGTTGAAGGCAGAGTAATTACTGAATATTTCGGAGACCTTAAACTGCTTTATTTTTATAAATGTCTTTTCTTTAATTTTTACCTGTTTCACATGGATTGTAACCTTCCTAAAAGTAAGAATCATGACTTTCTGTGCAAAATAGAATTTGTTTGCCACGTTATATATGTTTAAAGAAAAAAAGGGAGAATGTTTCTTTAATCATTTCAACAAACATAGCACAACTATCAATTTCTCAAGATTAAGTGATACTGTTCAGCAACATGACCTAAATATGTCAGGGCAGATCAGAGAACTTGCATCAAAGTATTTTTTGGTCAACAAAAAACAAGGGGGGATAAGTTTATGAACTTGGGTTTACTGGCATCTTCCTTAGCCCAACCAATTAGTATCCAATGCATGTGGGTTTGGTTCAAACAGGACTGGGGTAGATGGCAGAAAGTGACACGGTGTGGGGAGCAAAGGAACAAACACGGAAGAGCAAAGGGAAAACAGTGACTACTTACTTGGTAAAACATTCCTCAACAAAACATTCAGGGTGGGGGTTATAAAACCACAAAATTTCCACTCTGCTTGAAGTAAATAGGATGATCCAATTAAAATTATAGCCTGACCTACACGTTCAATTCTACTGCCATCATGAATGAAAATGCAGAAAGGGGCTTGAAAAAAGAAAAGCAGCCTTTTCAATATAAACACATCATTTTTAAAAGCTCTATTATTCAAAGCTGAGTGGCTCATTGAGGAAGCACAAATAACATTTATCTAACCAATTTTATTTTACCAAATAGATTATAGCAGAGCCTGTAGCAAGAATATTCTATAGAGGGAAAATGTTCCTTTCCCCACAGATGACAGTACCTTATACTCATCTAATCCATCTTCTTTTTTTCTGGGAGTCAGGAATGGGGGAGAGGTTACCATTTCCACGATGTAAGACAAGAACAGAAGTAGACATTTCCTGACCATCATTTAAAACAAGTTTTACAATAACTTTTTTGCAACTATTTCGTATTAGTCAGAAATTTGCATACTATTATACCACGTAAATATTAGAACATAATTCTGGTAAACTAAAACTCAAAAGTGCTTACAACTTCTAAACGTGTTTTAATAAACATTTTTAAAAGTGCTTTTTAGAGTTTGCTGCACAGCTATGGACTCACAAGGCAAGGAATAATAAATAATAAATCAAGTATATAATTGTAAATGTGGTAAAGAAAGTAACAGCATCTTTAGCGTAAAACTGACTCCAAACTGAACTCACGAGACACTATTTTCCTTGAATACAATTTCCAGTAAATCTGTACCATGAAGAAATCATTGAGAAAATAGCATTTTTTAAAAAAACAAAACCTTACAATCGTGTTCTAGTATCTTAAAATCACCAACCCACCAGAATAAAAGGAACCATTTATATACTATACAGCTAAGAGATATATATGGTTGTAGCAGGATTGGAAAAGAGTTAAGTGAATGAAGTTCTGAATGAAAGAGTCAATAGACTATTCTAATGATTCATGCAATACACACAGAGGTACCCAAAGGGTCAGAACTTCTGAATACACTGGCAACTTGACAGCCAAGATAATACTAGGTCAGCAAAGCAGCCTACAGCTCAACTAACGAATCAAAAATCCTAAAACACATAAAGGCCAGACAACAGTCATGCTGCCGGCAAGAGAAACAAGGAGCTCTTCCCCACACCCGACAGAGAAAACTGAAACCAACAAAAAATTGTGGAAGACTTCCTGTAGTCCTCAGTTGGCCTCTCAGATTTCCATTCTATTCATTCATGTGGATGTACCTCACTGAAGGAAGGATTCTGAGGGTACAAACAAGAGACATTATCCATAAAAAGACCACCTGGCCAAGGGCTGATTTCCAATAGAACAAACAGAATAATGTCATAGACATGGAGTGGTCAAAGTTTGATCTGTATGGTAGGGTGGGATGCTTCCAAGAGTTGACCTTAGGAGGCAAGGCACTAGCAGTTGACTTGCATTCCACACACATTTGATGTTTTAAAAAGGAAGGAGGGGGAGGAGCCCAGTTCAGTCTAGAGAAGGTTCCAAAAATTTAGACTTATGCAGTCTGGAGGGTTGGTCTTAAGGTCTGTTAAAATCTGCTCCCCTCCAAACCACCAAGGTTAAAATAAGTCCTGAATCAAAAGAGTGATCCAAAAGTTAGAATAGGACAAAAAAAAGAACATTCTAAAGCACTTCATTATGAGCCCATCAACAGCTTCTTCAGAAAGAATCCTCATTACAACTGACCCATTAAAGAATATCAGTCATTCTCTCCAAAATATTCCTATGTTTAGTGCTGCAAAGGAGGTCAGAATAATTTAGAACAAAGCTCTCAAGTTACTGATGAGGAAATAGGTCCAGAGAAATTAAGGGACTTGCCCAAGGTCACTTAGCTAGTGAAGGGCACAAGCTGTGTTACAACTCAAGATCTCTGGCTCCCAGGAGCTGCTGTTTCCATTGCATCATTTCAGATAGCATAAAGCCATTTTCCAGGAGTTTTGATAAACCAAAAAAAAAGGGGGGTGGGGGAGAACAAAACAAAAAACCAAACTACAGGAAGCAGCTTCTCTAGCCATGAATTTTTAAATTCCAAGTCCCTTACTGTGGTAGGCAATATTATAGATAGTATTTATTTGGGGATCAATCAGAGAAAAGACAGTATGTGGAATTATTATCGGTTTAGTTTTGAACATAAAACAATGGCAGGGATTAAGATTATTAGATGCTCCAAGTTTTCACTAACAACAGAGAAATTCTCTGCCTCAGCTCAGAAGCAGCATGAAGGCATAGCATTCACACCAGGGCAGCCCTTCTTCCTTCCATTTATCCCTCAGGAAAAAATGCTGCCTTTGGGGCTTATGATTCAGTGATGCATGAGGGATACTGGCTGGTGAGAAAGACTTCTTAGAGAGGGGAGGGGGAACACTTCCATGAATTCCTCTCTTATTTTCCTTTATTTTAGGACGGAAAATGGGAACAAACTTTCCATCCCACGTAACGTGGGTGATGTGAGGGCCACAACACAAATCTAGCAAGCTTTCCGAAAGGTAGCCCAGCCTGCCCTGATGAGCTTTCACTTGGGCTGTCACTGGTCAAAAAAACAAATCCGATTCTGAGAGCTTAAGCAGCGTTTCCTCCACCCTCAATACCAAACCCTACCCAGGCCCTAGCGATGAATCTCTAGATTCTCATGATTTGCAAGCTACATCCGGCGTTTTCATCTCACTGTGAGCTCCCCAGGGCCTAGAAGGGTCAGTTTTTGTTGATCTTATCTGGCTCCAAGCTTTGCAAACTGCAGCCGCTCGATATATAGTGTTGACCCTAAAACAATTTCCAGCCAAATGAGTTTCTCCTGAATGATCCCCAAACAGTGCCAGCCACAGCGCTTGTGTTTCCTTCTCCGGTTTTTTTTTTTTTCTTTTCTTTTCTTTTCTTTTTTTCTTTCTGTCCTCCTCCTCCTCCTTCCCATTAGTAAATGTGAGGATCTTGAGCCAGCCCCATCAATCCTCCAACCACGTGCTCGTGGGTTTGCAGACAGGAAGATGAAGGAACGCGGCGTCGTAGTAAACCGTAGTAAAGAGAGGAGGGAAACAAAATGGGGCACGTCACATGGTCGTGGCCTGGATTTTTCTCAATTAAAAATAAGAGGAAGTGTGTGTTTCCGGCCTCTGTCAGTGGGCTGGTTGGACTTTCTCATTCTTGGGATTCTGGGCTGCGATGCACGACGGAGGCTGAGCGCAGAACATCCTCTGGGAGGGGGGCGGGAGGGGGCGCGCATCTGGCTCAGTTCCGCGGGCTCTCGAGGGACGAGGTGGAGGGGGGCGTGGGGGGGCTGCTGCCCCCGACGCCCAGCCCGGGGAAGGGGGGGCCCCCGGGCCCCGGGACCCCGCCCCGGCTCGAGGCCCCCGCCACCCCCGCGCCCGCCGCAGAGAGGCAGATGCTCGCGCTGATTGGCTCTGGCGGGAGCCAATCGGGGCCCTCCGCCCCGCCCACCCGGAGCCAGGCCCGCAGCGAGGGGCCCGGGCTCAGCAGGCTCCGCGGACCACGCGGCGGGGCGGGGCGGGGCGGGGCAGGGGGCCCGGAGCCCGGCGCCCCCCGGGGGGACGAGCGGAGGTGGGCGGGGTGGGAGGCTCGCGAGGGCGGCCTCGGCCCCGCCGCAGAGTCCCCAACCCCCGGCTGCAGGGGCTTGCAGGAGGGAGGGGAGCCAAGTGCCAAATAAATAGGGAGGAATGCAGGAAGCGGAGGTGACCCGGGAAACGGGGAAGTGCCAGCGCTGAGACCGTACGCGCCAGACAAAAAAGGCCACACAGGGAGGGGAAGGGAAGGAGGGAGGAGGAGGAGGGAGACACGGGAGGTAGTCCTGGAGGTACGGAATCCTTGAAATCACAACAGGGAAACGGAGTGAAAGGAAGAGAAATGCCCACCCACTCCCCTTTGGGGGAGGGGAGGGGGCCTAACAAAATGACCCCCCCTCCAAAAAAGGGGGGGGACTTAAAAGGGGCGCCCTGGGTCTGCGGCTTTGCCAAAGCTCTATGTGCCCGAGCTGCAGTTTGAAAACTGAAAAACAAATTTAAGGTAAAAGCTGGTTAAAGATAACCGGGCTGCTGTGTCCTTTTCTGCCCTCTTTCTTGGGCTCTCGGGCCACTCTGCAGAGAGTAGGCCACAAGGACGGTGAAATTCCGAAATGGAGAAAAAGAGGGAAGGAAAAAAAAAAAAAAGACAACGCCAGAAACATGAACTAGGAGGTGTGAAACAAAGGGAAGGGGAGAGGGGATGCTGGAACAAACAAGACCTCGCAGTCAGAACTAAGTTAGAAGAGGCTGAGAAAAATTGCTGCCTGGACCTGAGGTCAACCAGAAGGACAACCACCAGTCCCTGAGCACCTGAGCTGCCCCATAAATGTCCTCTTTGAACTGACGGTGAAAAAATACCAGACAAGCCTCAGTGTTTCAAATGAGGGGCTGGGAGAGAGCGCACACCCCCTACAGCACCTCATTTCCTTTCCTGTTCCAAGTTTTACCTGAGCAATGGGCAAGAGGCAAAGATAGGAACTGGGTGAAGACGTTAGGGAAGGGATGTTTTCACAGCCAAAATACTCACTCCTGGGAAAAGTCATTTGCCAAGGCAGGTCGGATTTTTTGTTTCAGATGACAATCGAGGATCAGATCACATCTTTAAATTCAACAGGGCAAAGGCAAGCGAGCAGAATTCAGGATGTAAGTGTGCCAAGTAGCATTTGGTGCCTCACTTAAAACACACCCGCACGCACCTCTCATCTCTCCATTTACATCTTACAAAACACACACTGTAGAATTTTTCTGGCAGGGTGCTGTCAAAGCATGGTGTATTGCTTCTCCAAGATTATTAGAGAGATGATTATTCCAGAGTACTACACTCTCCCTAAGAAAGCTAAGAATAGAAGATCATTTTGCTTTGGTTTGTTTGTTTTTAATGTATCCTCCCTATAAAGAGGATCTTCTTTTAAAGCCCCTTTATAAGGCAAAAACTATTTGGTCATCAATTTCTTTTAGAGCAAATATTATTTCTTCTACTCTATATAGAAAGAAACCTGTTCAAACTAAGAAAACAGGTGAGGACAATTTATTGTTTCCTAGCCAGTTCTTTCATCTCCTCTAAAACAAAGATTCTGGTTCTCCTGGTCTTTTTCCTTCCAGTCCTTATTACTTTATAAATGCGATAAATGCTTTGCAGCGTAAATGGTTAAAGTAGTGGAGGGATTCACACTCCCAAAAACACTTCTTTTATCATTTAAAAATAACCAAAGTTTTTAACTGTCGATGCTGATAAATACAATGAAATCTCTCTCCTAGTGAATCACAAAAATAAACGTTGAGGGCTAAAGTAAATAATGCTTTGTGTAAGATATCATACCACCTAAAATCGTAGTCTGAATGTTTGTGTACCTGTATCTTGTTCTAGAAAACAGCAAATGATATGGGTCAAATATTAGAAACCTGGAATCTAGGAGACTGAGATCACATAAGAAGCAAACACCTACCCATAGGAACCCAAATGCACAATTTCTTAAGAATGGACACATATTATGAAGAATAATGCTTTTAAAAGCTCATTCTATGAAGCGTATACCAAAAAGACTATCACAAGTTCATCAGTTTGTCAGAATAAAGTGTTTTCAAATGCTGGAAACTCCTGCATTGCCAACTCATCACATTATTTGCAAACTATCCTCCTCTCTTCTTCCCACAATTATGACCACCAGAAAATAGGCTCAACAGAATGAAGGACAGGCAAATTTCCTATTACAAATGTTTTTCATTTTCAGTAGAGCCTCAGCCACAGAAGTAAAGCCAACTTTCAACATTTACTGAGGTGTCTCCTCCTGCACTTAAAGGCAAACAATGAATTCTCTAAAGATGGAAGAGTACTCCTAAGCCTTTCCATTAAATGCAAAACCAAACCAAACCCCTGCATTTCCCTACCTTAACACTCCCTTTTCCACGTAAAAATGTTAAGTAATTTTACAGAAGACATACAGTAGCCCCCAAATGATCTGTGTGATGTCTGCCTGCAGGCCTTTGCAAGAACAGACAACTGTAAGGCAGACACGCTGGGATGAATTTCCATAACTCTTAACTAATAATGGGTCCCAGACACATGCAGACTTTACTGCATGCCCCGTGCAAAAAAGCAGCCATCATGCCTGTGAGGTGGTGGGTCGGTATGTGAATAATATTTCACAAATCCTCGTTCAGGAACGAAAACAGAATGTCACCCATAGTTACTTCCAACAGAGTCATAAACAGACAGGTATTTCTCCCTAAACATGTAAGCCTAAACAAGCTCTTACTCCTGAATCTTTTTAGGGCAGCAGGAATAAAAAATTGATGTTTCCACTGCTATTTATGTTGCCTTGGTATTGTGAAATCACAGAATTAAAGTACACAGAGCAACTTGATAAGATCACCCTTTAAGAGCTCCGAGAAACTATCTGAAAGGAAGGGTTTGGTTTAGCCCCTGTGCTAACAAATATTTTTTGTAGAACTGTTCTTTCTAGGGACTGACCTAAATATATAGTCCAAAGAAAACTTCAGTAAAGACAACAAGGTTCTTCTATACGAACTTGACAAGCCTCGGAGCCGGTATGGGATAGAGATGCTGAAAACACTCCAACAGGGACTTCACTTGGGAACCTCCAACGGAAGGCCTCGTGGGCCGCTGCTCCCACAGGTTTATAGGACTGTCAGCCAAGTGTCACTCACGGTGGGGTGAGCACCCTGGGCGCCCTCCCCTCCCCCACCCCGTGAAAGCACCCCCTAAGGGCCCAGGCAAAGAGGAAGAGGATTCCAGCACAAGGTGAAAAGCAGTTTTGTCTTCTGACTTTGTCACCATGACACGCACCTGCTGTGATGTCCAGTTGAGCTACTGGAGGTCCTCTGGCTGCTTCTGGAAACTGATGCTGGCATAGGCGCTTAGATCCTCGCTGGAGCGGCTGGTTGAGCTGCTCTCACTGCTGCCCAGAGGCTGATGAGGGGCCGGGGGCGGGGGCGGCTGCGGTTGAGGGGGGCGCTCCTGAGAGCGCTGTTTGAAGTCCTTGACCAAATCCAGGTCTATGTAGTTAAGCCCATTCTCCAAACCCCCGGCGGCCCCAGCGTGCGGGGCCGGCTCCTTGGGGGCTCCCCCGAGCTCCCCAGGCCTCAGCCACACGTTCTCAAAGGAAGCCGAACTGTGGCGTTTCATATCCTCCGCGCTGCTGCCGCCACCGCTGCCCCCCAGGGCCGCCCCCCCGCCGAAGGGCACCGCGTTGCCCGCCCGGGTGGCACTGGGCGTGGAGGAGAAGGTCTCAGAGCTATGCCGCCTCCGGCACCCCTGCGGGTCGGCGCGGATCACTTTGGCACTCTGGTTGCGGTTGGGACTGAGGTTCACCCGGGTGAAGGCGCTCATGCCCCCAGGTCCCTGCGGGCCCCCCAGCAGGGAGGAGCGGGCCACCAGCTCCCCCGCTTTTGGAGGCGCCGTGGGGGAAGCCGAGGCTGCCGAGGACGAGGAGGGGGCGGCCGCTGTGGCCCCCGGCAGGCTGGCCTCCTCCACGACAATGCCTGTCCGCATGTCAGCGTAGCTGATGGGGGCCACTGGCGAGGTGTCCACGTAGCCCTGGCCGGGACAGCCCACCTGCATGGTCATGTAGTCGCCGCGGCTGCTGGGCACTGCCCGGGTGGGCCTGCACACGCTAGCGGCCCCGGGGGGCGCGGGGCCCACCCTGCCTGGCTGGACCCCAGCACCCTCCTGCCAGGCTGCCCTCCGGCCAGGCCCCAGGTCCATGTTCATGTACTCCTCGGTGCCAGTCTCTTCCTCCCGGGGAGCTGGCTGGAGCTGGGGTGGGCACCTGACAGAGGGCGAGCTGCGGGCAGCCATGGGACCCGATAAGTAGCCCGGCTGATCGCTCCCGAACTCAATATTCACATATTCCCCGGGGCTCTTGGGCTCCGGAGGGTGCAGCAGGGGCGGCGGGTGCTGCTGTTCTCGAACCCGAGGTAAGGTGCTGGCCTTGGGGTCCCCCAGGGACAGCCTCGTGGGCCGAGCCAGGCGGCTGTTGGTCTGCGCGGCCGTGTCCACCTTCCGAGGCAGGTGAGGCTGCAGGACCTGATGGTGGATATGCGGGAGGCCGGGATCCGGCCTGACCCCACAGTATCCCCCGCCCAGGCTGTCGCTGCTGGTGGAGGAAGAGGAATCTTCCGCCGTCGCGGCGTAGAGAAGACGACCCGAGCTGGAGGAGAGGCGGAGGTGCTGGTGCCGGGCGCTCTCCTCCAGCTCCCCAGGGCGCTGGGTGTGCTTAAAGGACCTTGGCAATGAGTAGTAGGAGAGAACGGGCTTGTGCTGGGGGTCCTCTGGGCCGTAGTAGCCGTCGGAGGGGCTGCTGGTGTTGGAGTCCCCCACCGGCGACATGTTCATGTAGTCGCCGGTACAAGACAGGAGCTTGCCACTCCCGCTCTCCACGGGGAGTTTGGGGTGCGGCAGGGCGTGAGGGTGGTGGCCCCCTACCCCGTTTGTCCACAGCTTGCCATAGCTGCTCCCAGAAGGGGCGGCGCTGCCGCTGCCGCTGCTGCCGGGCCCACCTCCAATGTCAGGAGAGCAGCTGCCGCTTGGGGACATCATCATGTAGCCATTGGGGTCCACCCTCTGGGGATGGCGTCTAATAGGGTTGATGATCTGCTGCGGCGCGGACACGCTCTTGGGGCTCATGGGCATATAGTCCCCACTGCCCTTCCGGCTGCTGGGCACCGGTGCCACTCCCGGGGACATGGGCATGTAGCCATCATCCGTGTGCAGGGCGGCGGCGTCCGGCCGGTGGTGGCCCCCACGCCTGTCCAGAGGGTGCATGTCCAGACCCTCCTCGGGGTAGGAGTGGGTGGGCACGAAGGCAGAGTGCCGGTAGCCAGGCAGTCGGCCTCCACTGCCACCTCCTGGCGGGTAGGCAGGCATCATCTCCGTGTACTCCTCAATGGAAGCCACGGAAGACTGGGACGGGGTCTTCTGGTGGGAAATGGTGGGGGACGTGCCCGCAGAGTGAGTCCGCTTTCGGAACCGGTTGTCCAGGTCGGCCGCCCCGGCCGCTTCATCCGCAGCCAGGGCCGGGCTGGTGCCCAAGCCAGCCCCCGGGATGTAGCGGTGGCCATTGCCACCCCGAGGCAAAATGTAGTGACCGTTGGGGGCGGTGAGGGTGGAGGACCCTTTGCCTCCCATGCAGATGTAGTTGCTCAGCTCCTCCTCGCCGCGGGCCGGGGGGGTGTGGCCCAGGGAATCCGGGGTGACACTGCGGAAGGAGCTTCGGAAATCGCAGGGACTGGAGCCGTACTCGTCAGAGGAGATGAAGCCACCGTCGCTGGGGGAGCCCGACACAGAGGCACTAGACCGCCGGGGGAAGAGGCAGTCCGAGGTGGAGCCGTGGCCACTGGTGCTGCTGGACGACAGGCTGACCGGGCTGGTGGCGGAAGGCGAGCAGCGGGAGGAAGGCATGGGGATGGAGCGGCTGTGGTTGAGCGGGGGGTGCAGCCGGGAGCTGCCGCGGTGCCGGTGCGCGTGGGTCCTGGTGGTGCTCGGGCTCACGGGGCTGCCGTCCACCGAGGCCGGGCGGGACATGGTGCCCTCGCCGTCGCTGGACGCGCGCACACGGAAGGAGCCCTGCTTCCCGCCCACCACGCTGGCCGGAGAGGTGGCGGTGATGCTCTCGGTGCGCGAGCGGCGCGTCAGCCCCACCTGGCTGGGTGGGGGGTTGTTGAGGTGGTGCCGGCGCAGGGGGACGCTGATGGGGTTGGAGCAGTTGGAGGAGGACTGGCTCTTACTCCGAGGGCGGAACTCGTCGCTCATGGCCCGCATGGCCTCCAGGATGGTCTCGTGCATGTTCTGGGCCACCACGGAGTCATCCACCTGCATCCAGAACTCGCCGGGTCCCGTCACCGCGGAACGGCCCACTTCGATGAAGAAGAAGTTCTCCGAGTGGCCGCAACGCCGGATGTTCATCAGCTGCAGCACCACGGCCGCCGCCTCGGAGTTCAGCTTCACGAAGCTGATGGTCTTGCTGGTCAGGCAGAGGCGGTAGATGCCAATCAGGTTCTTTGTCTGCCCCAGGCCCTTGGGTTTCAGGATCACCTGCCAGACCTCCTTGAACGCAGGTCCCGGGGGCACGTCGCCGTAGCTCAAGTCCTCGCCGGCCTCCCCGAGGCCCGAGCTGCCGCTGCAGCTGCCCCCGCCGCCTCCCGCCCCGGGGGCCGAGGCGCCGTCGTGGTGGCCCTTGGCCCGGTTGTGCAGCTGCAGGAGGGCCTGGTACCAGCTGTCCTGCTCGGCCTCGCTGTCCGCCGCGATGGCAAAGTGCTCGTCCCGGGTGTAAAGGGCCACCAGGTGCTTGTTCTTGGAGTCCGCCCGCTTGTTGATGTTGAAGCAGCTCTCGAGGGGGATCGAGCGTTTGGGGGCGCTCGACTTGTGCCGCCACTTCTTCTCGTTCTCGTAGTACTCGAGGCGCGCCGGGCCCCCCGCCTCGCTGGCCGCCCGCAGCACGAAGAAGCGCTTGTGCATGCTCTTGGGTTTGCGCAGGTAGCCCACCTTGCGCACGTCCGAGAAGCCGTCGGTCTCCGGAGGGCTCGCCATGCTGCCGCCGCCGCCGCCGCCGCCGCCGCCGCCGAGCAGAGGGAGGCGCCGAAAAACAACCGGGTGGGGGGCGGAGGCTCCGCGCCGCGGCCCCGCACATGCAAACAGGGCTGGAGGCGGCCGGGCCCGGGACTCCGAAAGCCACGCCGCCCCCCTGCGCCGGGGAGGGGCGGCCGGAGGGGGACGCAGCTGCCGCGCCAAGGAGACGGCCTGGGCCGGACTTCACGGGCGCTTGGTGCCCTGGGGGGGAGGCAGCGCGTCCGGCGTGAGTGCGGCCCCGATCCTCCGAGAGCCCAGGCTCCTCGCAGCCGCCGCGGCCGGGAGGGGACGAAGATGCATCTCTCGCCGCCCGGGCTGGAGTCTGG
Source organism: Nyctereutes procyonoides (assembly GCF_905146905.1). Classification (NCBI taxonomy): domain Eukaryota; kingdom Metazoa; phylum Chordata; class Mammalia; order Carnivora; family Canidae; genus Nyctereutes; species Nyctereutes procyonoides. Next base: position 45,447,790 of record NW_026575133.1, on the reverse strand, counting down.
CGCAGGGGGGGCGGCGGCGGCGGCGGCGGCGGCGGCGGCGGCCGGGGGTCCCCGCGTTGCCCCTCCAGGCGCGCGCGCGCCTTCCCTCCTGAGTTCCCCTCTGGAAGTAGCGATTCCCGAGGCAAATTAAATATCCTTGGGCAGGGGGAGGCGAGCTGCCAAGTCCCAACGTTGCACGGGGCTCTCCCTCCTCCTCCTCCTCCTCCGCCGCCGCCGCCTCCTCCGCCTCCTCCCACCCCCCCCAACCGCCCCGCCGCCACCAGCCGCCCAAATACCAGCTCAGTCGCAGAGACCGCGGCGCTGCGGCTGTTGCTGCTGCTGCTGCTGCTGCTGCCGCCGCCGCCGCCCGCGGACCGCTCCGCTGCAGCCCCCATTCGGGCCCATCTCGGCGGGCGGAGAAAGTGCCTTTTCCACGCAAAACGCCACTAGGCAGCCGAGGGAGCTGGGGACGCGCCGGAGGGGCAGGCTCATCCCTGCCCCTCGCTCCAGTCGGCAGGGGAGGAGGGGAGGGGACGAGGGCGGGAGGCAAAGGGGGAGGTTTGGGAAGGAGTCGGGGAAGGAGCCTCTTCCCCGGGAGGCGCTGCCTCTGCAGTTACTTCCCTCCTCCTCCTCCTCCTCCTCCTCCTCCTCCTCCTCCTCCTCCTCCTCCTCCTCCTCCGAGAGTTGCCGAGAGCCCCAACCAAAACAAGCGGCGGCGTCTGGCTCTGCGCGCCGGCCCCCGCCGACCGCGCCGCCGTCTCACTCGGAGGAGAACAACACGTGACGGAGCCTCCGCGCCCCGCAGCCGGCCCGCGCCGCCGCCGCCGCCGCCGCCGCCGCCGCCGCCGCCGCCGGGAGGCTCCCGCCCGGGTCTCTACATTCCCGGCCGAGCCCGCCCCGCGCCCGCCCCTCTCCGCCCCCCGGCCGTGCCGCAGCGGCGCCCGAGCTGGGCCCCGGCGCAGCGCTCGGGCAGCGCCCCTGCGCGGCCACCCGCCCCGGCGCGGAGCCGTCCTCCCCGCGCGCCACCCAGGGCGCCCCCGGCCCGCAGGAATCCCCGCCGCGGGGGCGGGCGGGCGGGTGTGTTTGGGTGGCTACCCGAAAGCACGAGGGGAGTCTGGGAAGACGGCGGCGGCGGGGGTGGGGGGCGGGGGCGGGGGCGAGCCGGGGAAGACGCAGGAGTGAGGGTGGGGGGCGGCGGGGGGGCACTGCGGCTGCGGAGCCCTGAGTGGGAGGGCCCAGGGAGGAGGGGGCGCGGGAGCCGGGCTAGATCTTACCTAACAGGTAAGATCGACCCCTCCAGAAGGAGGTTTCTAGTCGAGCCTTTTTCTCCCGGAAAATAGGAAGGCGAGATTTCAGTTTCTTTCAGGGTAATAGGCCACAGCGAGGAGATCTGTATTTCTATAAGGTCTACTAAGGGACTTCTGGGCCAGCCTTCCACCTTGGAAGCCCCGAAATCACTGCAGGGAGGTACCTCGAAGGAACAGAGGGACGCCCAAGGGCATATATGGGGGGTGGGGTGGGGGGTGCTCTGGTCACTACAAAATGAAAAAGAGGATCCGGCAGAGAGTGCCCTGTGTCCGCGGCTGTGGGGCCAGCGGCTGATCAATTAGGGAGAAAATGTAAATATCAGCCCCCCGCCCCCCCCCCCGCCCCTCTTCCTAGCGATGGGGCGGGTATCCACAGGGGTTTAAGGCCTGGCGAGAAAATGAGATGCCCCTTATCATATTCCGGGATCTATCTGTGTTTTTTAAAGGATGTTAGGGACCTACAGAGGGTTCGTAAGGCCAAAACCCTACTATGTAAATATTGGCTTCGGGGTTTGTTTCACGCGCAGCTTCCACACCCATTGAACCACCCCATAAAATCTCTACCTTTGACCTCAAGGATAATCGGGGGCGGGGGGGGGGGACAGGGATCCTACCGGCTGGACTCTATGGGAAAATGGGCACGTCCACGAGTTAGAGCAGGTCAGCATCCTGGATCTACCTGAACAGACTCTTACAGTTACCTTGGGGTATCAGTCGTAACACAAGCAAACGCTCCCCAAAGTTTTTTTTCTTTTTTTTTCTTTTTAAGCTGACCTATAAACAAGCAGTTTGTCCTTGGCTTGCCCGGCTGGCACTAAGGACCCTACGAAGATGACGTTTGTCGTTCGGTGTAAGGCTGTCTTGGTTACCCACCCCGTTCCTGGCGGGTTTGGGGTTTCCGCCCCCTCTCCACGCCGGAGACGACCCCCCACACACATACACACACACCCCGGCCTCCAGCTCTGGACACTGCGGGATGCTCGCGGGGAAACGCAGCCGTGGAGGCGCCGGGCTTGCTCGGTGGCGGGGCCGGCTGGGCCTGGAGCGGGGGTGAGGGGCGGGGGCTGCTTCTTGGGGAAGCCTGCTGATTGGTGGAGCTGCCTGTCTTTCAAGCCTTGCATTGCAGGAGGGGAGGTGGGGACAGAGGGTGAGGGTACCAAGGTAGGTTGCGAAGCGTAGTAAAAAAAATAAATAAATAAAAGAGAAGAACCAAAGGCGCCATTCAGTGGCGTGTGATGCGTGAATTGGGGGACCTGGCACCTGCGGAAGCCTGGAGCTTCTCCTCTCTGCTCTCACCTTCGGGTTCCCGAACATCACGCAGGCTCATCGGAAGCTGGTTAATGTCTAATTTGTGTGCGCACTGTTGAATTGCGAGCCCGCCCTTCTCTCCCTCTGACAGCCTGGGGATGAGGGCACACGTGCCCACTACAGCTAAGCTATAAATAGCAGATATTTGGAGCCCATAACGAGGCTGGTAGCAACAGTGACCGGGATTCTGGGGGCACAGCTTGCTTTATGGGGAGCCGGGGAGAGGGATGAGAAGCAGGAGAGCCCGAAGTTAGTAGTAAAGTGTAATTGTGTGGGGTTTTGCCCTTGGCAAGAAAAAAAAAAAAAAAGCAAGATGAAAGGGTTGTTTGCAAGTAACAACGTCATCTAAGGCCAAAGGGCTTTTGACAGGTTTGATGGTTAGCGCGGGTGGGAGTGGAGGTTATTTCGCGTTTTTGTAGGAAAACAGTCCAAATCCATAGACTCACTTTTCAAATGAGCCTCTCCCTTTCCCCCACCTCCCCCAAAAGCTAAAGGGAATATACCTCTATGGAAAACAAAATACTCTTTCCTAAAAGGAGGTGAAGGCAGGAAGATCAGTGTAATGTGTCAATATTCTGCAATTACTGTCGCAGAAAGGTTTGGATTTTAATCATATATAACAAATGATTACATAATATAATAGCTTTTTTTAAAAAAAAAAGTCGCAGTGGGAAAGGATTTCTGCCTTAAAAATTCAATTTCAGTGGCTAAAAGGTTCTATAGAAATAAGCCAGATTGCTGCGACAAATTCTGTTCAGACCAGTGGGTTTCCGGCGGAGGGTAATTGCTGATCATGGGACGTTACTGCCATTTCTTCCTACTTGCTGATGTTTTACTACCAATGTTAAAGGTGGTTAATATTTATTCTAATTGCACTATAGTAAGTTCATTTGTTCTTCACATTTTTTTTTATTAATGGGTTAAGATAACTCTGGAAATGCACATTTGGTTCATATAAGATACAGACTAGAAAGAGATGCTTTTGTGGAATCTAAAGTAATTTGGAGCAGGTACAAGTATTATCCTGTCACCGTACGCTAAATTAGTCTTGTGGCATACTGTAATGAAATACACTGTATAAAACATGCAGTCCTAGCTGAAAATTCACGGAAACCCAAAAGCAACCTATTACCTAATATATTGCTCAATGCTGCCATCTATAGGATAGAGATGGTCTGTGTAATAGACTAAAGCGGGTTTTAAGACTGCAACAGCTGAAATGGTTCATCAGAACACTTGGGACAGTTATGTTGAGATTCCCAAATGCAATTTCGATTCCAGAAGCTAAGACTTTGCCATGGCATGGGTGCATTATTGGGCAATATGCCTGCAATTAGCTTGGAAATGGAAATATTGGTGTGTAATGTTATCAGGAACATCACACAAACTTTATCAATTATTACATATGTCCTTAAAGTGATCTCTAACTATAAACTTATTCTGGTTATGAATTAATCTGCTACAAATTAAACATTGTATGTATTGTCAACGTAGAGAAGTATAAGCTACCTTCAAAAATAACAAGTTAGATTTGTGTTGGCTGAAGCTACAACCAAGCATTTGACAATTAGGAAGTATTTCTTATGTCAAAACATGTTCTACTTAGGATAAATAGCTCATACCTGGGGGAGTTGTTTAAATATTGTCATCTCTGAAATTGTGGCAATTTAACATGATGCTTGAAGGGAAGGAAACACTTGCCAATTTTCTCATTTTTTCAATGTCTATTTTCTATTTTAAGATAGCTTCATAGTAACAAATTTCTGAATGTCTACTCTGCAAGGCAGTATGAAATATATAGAGAAAGCCTCTTACAGCTTTGATGGGATAATAAGAAATAAAAAATAAAGATGAATGAAACCCAAAGTAGTGTGTGTGTGTGTGTATGTGTGTGTTAAGTGTCCAATAGAGGGTATCTACTGAGAGCAGGTGGGGATCATGGCAGATGAAATAACTAAAGACATCATTGTGGAAGAGAGAAGCCTCAAAGTTGAATTTGAATGCTATCACTCACATAAGTGATAGACAATATTTTTCCCCATTAGGTGCTGTGGAGCACCTCCTTTGTCAGGTATGAGGCTGGGCACTGAGAATTCAGATTGACATATGATCCTGCCCACAGGAAGTTTACAGTAAAGGAAAATGAATACAGTTACAGAGCACTGTGATCTCTCTTGGAAAAAAAAAAGTAGCCATAGCACAAATGAGATTCCATTAACAACCTATTTATTAGCTTCTAATTTAAATGTCATCAGTCACAATATGATTGGGCAGCGTGGAGATGCCCCTCCCCTTTATAACCTTGTTCTCTGTCTATCTGTCTCTCTCTAAGATTTATTTACTTGTTTATTTTAGAGACAGACCTCACAATTAGAGGGATAAAATCCCCAAGCAGACTCCGGGTGTGTGTGTGGGGGGGCACGGAGCCCAATGTGGGGATCAGTTCCGTAACCCATGAGATCATGGCCTGAGCTGAAACCAAGAGTCATGGACACTTAACCAACTGAGCCACCCAAACATTCCAATCTTAGTTCTCTCTTATAATTAAAATCTCTAATCCTTTCAGATTAAAAAAAAAAACTGGAGGTAGGGAAATAGAAGTGAGCTAGAAAGTCACATTTGGCTCAAGAATCTGCTGGAGCAAGACTTCTCAAACCTGAGAATGTTATTGGAGTTCAAGTTCCGACACAGAAGGTCTAGGGCAGGCTGATGTCCTGCATTTCTGACACATACTCAGTGACACTGATTCTTCTGGGTACATGTGGGCACCATCTTTTCTGTGGCAATTTCAGATGACCAATGATTGGCTGAAGGCATGATAATATGCTGCTGTGAAATGCAAGCAGAGTACTGACATTTCAGTATTATATGCATTCCAAGAGAACAACAGCAATAAAAACTCTACTTAACTGAGGCGTTACTGCATTGGGGCTTCTCTCTTTTCATTCATAGGTATCAAATCTTTCTGACAAGTGTGGAGAGCCATTGTGCCTCCTAAACACTTGTGTGAGGGTTTTCCAAGGTGTAATTTAAAAATGTAGAGTTCTGGCTACATCCAAGTCCTGTTGAACCAGAATCTCTTAGAGAACGCTGATCCCCATCATCTGCATTTGAAACAGCATTCCAAGAGATTCTTATTTACACTAAAATTTAAGAATCAGTGCCTTAGGTACAAAGGAAGATGTTTAATTCAGGATCTTGGGAACAAGTGAACGCATCTTAACCAGTAAACAAAAGTGTCTACCTGTGGGCTGTTTACTATAGTGGGGTGGAGCAGGTGGTGACCCAGGCCTGGTAAGTCACTGAGTCTTTGAGAAAAATCAATTAGAGCAGTCAGCCAATAAGAATCCAGTTCTGCTCTGGTCTTTAATTCATCTTCCATCTATCCTAGAGAACTCAGGGAAGATAAATGCACCGAGAGCTAACACAGGATTTCAGAAAGGCACTAACACCCTCACAGACGATTTCAAGCCTTTTGTTATTTTTGGTATAAACAAAGCAATAAGTAAACAGATGATTGAGGTTGGAAGAGAGAGGGAGAAGGTGAAAACTCTGTTACTATTTAATTTTTCCATTTCGGAAATTTTGCTGATTGGTGATTTTCTAAATCAAAGGCCCCTATCTAAAAGATTTGATTCATCTTTTTTAAAAATGTTATTGATTTACTATATTCCCATTTTCTACATTCTTTGGTAAGGACCGGAGGTTTGCCAATTTGTCATCTTAGATAATGCTCCCAACTCTTTTGGTCATTTAACCCAAGGAAGTGAACCCCCAGCTGTTTCTTGTATCCAAAGAGACATCAGTTGTATCTAGAAAAGCACGTGTCTAGAACGATTTAGAGACTTTACAACACCTCTGGTTGGTTTGCCCGTGATTCATCTTAAAGTTGTCTTTTTGGTGCAGTGCACTCAGCCTAAATTTTGACAACAACAACAAAAAAAATGTTTTCAAAATAATTCTGGAACTTTATTTGTTTTTAAATAAGATTTTCAGTAATGGCAAATTCTCAGTGCCTTTTATTTTATTTATGTTTTTTAAGGATTTTATTTATTTATTCATGAGAGACACAGAGAGGCAGAGACATAGGCAGAGGGAAAAGTAGACTCCCCGCAGTAAGCCTGATGCAGAACTTGATCCCAGGACCCCGGGATTATGACCTGAGCCAAAAGCAGATGCTCAACCACTGAACCACCCAGGTGCCCCTTGCAATGCCTTTTATTCAGTAGTCAGGGGCTGGAGATAAAATAAGTTGGTTTTCCTAACAAAGAATCCCTGCATCACCCACCCCACTTAATGGAAAGGGTTAATAATCATATCTTTTCTTTCTTTTTCTCTTTCTTTCTTTCTTTCTTTCTTTCTCTTTCTTTCTTCTTTCTTTCTTTCTCTTCTTCTTCTTCTTCTTCTTCTTCTTCTTCTTCTTCTTTCTACTTTTCTTCTTCTTCTTCTTCTTCTTCTTCTTCTTCTTCTTCTTCTTCTTCTTCTTTTGAAGTAACTCCTCAAACTGGGGCTCATGATTTCAAGGTCCTTTATTTCAAAACAAAAAAACAGGGGCACCTAGTTGGCTCAGTTGGCTGAGTGTCTGCCTTCAGCTCAGGTCCTGGGATAGAGCCCCCACACAAGCTCCCTGCTCAGTAGGGAGTCTGGTTTGTCCCTTTCCCTCTGCTCCTCCCCCTGCTCATTTTCTGTCTCTTTCTCTCTCTTAAATAAATAAATAAAATCTTAAAGAATAACCCACAACTACACAACTGATTAGAAGGTTGGGAACATGTGTGGATTAGGAACATATGAATTAATTTGAGCTCAGGACATTTGTAATAACATCGATACCTGTGGTGTTGTCGGGTGCTACTCTACTCATGGGCAGAGGGTCACCCACATCAGAATCACCTGGGTGCTTATGAAATGTGCAGCTTTTTCTATCCTACCCCTGAATCTACTACATCAGATGCTCTCTAGGTTAATGTGCTTATGTGTGCTAGGATTTGAAAACCACTCATCAGCTTATGTCTGAAACCATATATTTTTAAATGAAAACATTATGAAACACCTAACAATTGACCTTTGGTTAATAGTTTTATTCTGCAGGGACTCAAAAACTTTTGACCATAACCCAGAGCAAAAATATTTACAAACACACTGTATATCAAGTTCTGTTCACATGCAGGTATGCAACTAAAATACAAACGACCCTTATGCCCTGTAATGCATTGAGATCCTTTTATTCTTCTTTCTCTCTCTCTCCTTCTCATGCTCTTCTTCTTTTAATGCTTTCTAAAGCCCACTAAATTAATTCCAGAGCACATTAAGGCATCACGATCTGTAGTTTGCCTCACTAGATGAGTATGTCTGAATTCAAAAACAAAACCACCACCACCTCTAGTTCCTTGGTGTTCCTTGGTGTGCTAACCATGAAGTCTCTCAAGGACAAAATGCACATTGTGCTTCCAATGAATTCTAGTTCATTTAAATTATACTATTTTTAGTAAGAATCAAATATGATTTTTCCACTGCTTTTTTTCTTAAGTTGAAGCCAATCTTTACCTGCTAAGCAATGAAATCTGCTGCACTTAAATTTCCCATGTATCTTAACAATGGAAATCTAAATACAGGCAAAAGTCAAATTAAGAATACAATGTAATTGAGATACTATTTTCTTGAAGATAACAGACGTTTATTATCATTTCCCAATTTTGTTCTATTGTAATACTGAGTTAATGTCATTTATCTTGCACTATGTATAAAGCATTTAGGGGAAAGAGGTGAAGTAGACAGAAATGCATGTAAAATATACTCATGTAAATTTACATTTTATTTTCCACCAGTTTTGGATTGAGGCTACATAGCAAAGGGATGGGCCTTTTTTGTAAAGGAGATGTATTTAAAAATGAATTACTTGTTAGTAATTTAAATTAGCTTTCTTGACATTAGTTTCATTAAACTATTTAAATTTTAATGCCATTCTGTACCCAATTTACCAGACATAAATTTCTTCAAGTACTAGGAAATTCAATTTTTTAAAAGATTTTATTTATTTATTTGATGGGGGAGGGGCACAGGAAGTGGCAGGCAGAGGGAGAGGGAGAAGTAGGCTCCCTGTAGAGCAGACAGCTGGATGCTGAGCTCGATCCCACAACCCTGGGATCATAGCCTGAGCCAAAGGCAGATGCTTAACTGACTGATCCCAGGCACCCTGGAAATTCCATTTTTAAAGGCTAATTCTCATTCATTCACTCAACAAATATTTATTGAGAAGTTACTATTTGTCAGTCACTATTTCAAGTGCCTGAGGTATTTATAGCACAAAGCAGACAGGTATCTACTTTCATCGAGCTTACATTTTAGTAAGAGAAGACAGATAGCAATAAAACTAAATATTCTAAATGATTAAAATATCTAGTATGCCATGGAGGAAAAATAAATAAATAAATAAAGATTAGGAGGATTGGGAGTGCCAGTAGTAGCAGAGGGTTGCATTTATAAGTAGATGGTCCAGGTAGGTCTCATTCAAGAATATAACCTTGACACTCTCTCTTTCTCAGATAAATGAATAAAATATTTTCTAAAAAAAGAGAAGCACCTGGGTGACTCAGCTAGTTAAGCATCTGCTTATCAAGGAGGCATTTGTTACATAATGTTGGAGTTGAAAAACTGGTCTGGGCAGAAGATGTAAATGTGAAGGTTGTCAGCATCTGTGGAACTGAAAGCCCATGATACTGGGCAAAATCATCAAGAGACACAAAGTAGAGAACAGAATAGCACAAAGGAACCAGCAAAGGAGACTGGGAAGGACAGCTACTAATGTTGTACTCTTTAAGGAGAAAGGAAGACACTGTATCAGGGAGCAGAAAATCAACTATTGAGTTGATGCTGGTGATGGTAAATCAGAGGGAACTTTGGAATTGGCACTGGATTTAGCCTTATTGTGTTTGTGTCTTATGTAAGACCAACCAGTATTGATCTCAGGTGTACACAACATGCTTGGAGTATGATTTGATTCTTCAGGGATATCACTAGAGTTCAACCCACTCCTCACATGTATATAGTACAGCAAATGTGTATAGTAAAATCTGTAGTGCTTACATGGTTAATTATGGCAACATATTTCATATTTCCTAAATAATTCTAACTTGAAAAATTGCCATAAGGATAAAGGTATTGAAATATGTCTGATATTATATTAGGTAATTCTCACCAAGGACTTTTACCTTCTTGTCTCTGATACCTAGACTTCTCGGTATTTCTTAAAATTTGGACAGAAGGAGGGAAGGGAGAAGGGAGCAGAGGGAGAGAGAGTCATAGAAAAAATTTCCAAGATAGTATGCCCTAACATTTTTTTACCAAATTTTTAAATAATATTTTTAGATGAAAGTTTATTTCTAGAAATTTATTTCTAGATTAATCAAACTTTAATGTTTTAAAAATTTCTGCAAATAAAATGATAGCTTTCCCCTTTATTTTGAATTACTGTTAAAGATTGATGGAAAATAATACAGCGCATCTAAAAGACAAATATTAATACTAGCACTTACTTTTAAGCTGGAAAAATAAGAAATAAAATCTTATGTAAAATAAATCAATAGCAACAATAGAATTATGTAAAATAAAAATGGCTGTGTCATTGTTAAGCACACAATTTACCAAAGAGTAGAAATCATGCCTCTTAGAATTTTTCTAAAGCTACAGAACATACTTAAACACAGCTCTGTGAATTGTTGGACTTTATTATTATTTTAGTTCTGCAATTTTCCCACCATAATTTAAAAGTAAAAATAAAGAAAATCCATGTAATTTGTTATATGTCCACTGTGAATGACAGCGGACCCACCCTGCCTCTACCCAATGATGATCTGCGGACTCCGCCACATGAGCTTGCTTCTGCAGGTGGACATTTGCACAGATCGACCATGCTTCCCACAAAAATGCTTGCTCTCTTTCTGTTTGACCAAGGTTGATCGGGGTTTCTTTGTTGCTTACTGACAGTATTTAAAAATCATAAAACAAAAATATTTTCTATTCTCTCTCAACTGCTTCTTCACTTTTTCTATTCCCTTTTCCTCCTCCTATCATATTTCAACAGACTCTAAAACAGTGTACTACGTGGTAGTTCAGGACCACGGAGAGCGTGACCAAGGGGGCGCTTCCAAAATATTCTAGTCATGTAGGTGGGAGAAGAGACGATTCCGGAATTGTTGCTGGGCAACTTGCACTTAAGGGACGTTATTATAAAGAATAACAGTGAAATTCTGACTCCCTGATATTTAGGAGGAATAATTTTTCTGGACATTCTACTAGTGCTTTCTAAACTTCTCATTTGAATTCCACCTAAGGAGAAGATACCAAAAGTATGGATACCTAGAATTGCCAGTGCAAAACATCTTTTGAAGTTTTGTGTTTATACTTTGCTAGCTTTTCACATTTTTGGCCCATTGGCCTGCTATTGAAGAGAATTAAATCATAGAGAAATTCACAATGTTGTAAATGACTATTATTGCCGTGTGTGCAGGGTCTGGTCCTAGGTCTCTGAAACTGCTCTAGAACCTGCAGCTTATCTTTCAATTGTGTGAACTACTTCGAATCCACTCAATTATTATCCTCCTCTCTCTTATAGTTTTCCTGAATCTAGTTTCACTTGAGTTTTCTTACTTGCAACTGGCTGTGTCCAACTAATGTAGATAGGTAAGATTTAGACAGACAAACGAGAAGAAGGATAATTCTAGGCTAGAAGCAAAGAAGATTACAGGAAAGGAGGTAGGAATATAGCTTGTGGTTTTCTGGGACAGTGAGAAAATTGGCTTAAGAATATTGAGTGTTTTCTAAGGAATGTATTTAAATAGCTTCTTTATACTAAATCGAGTAGGAGTATGAATTCCTTCAGCTTCTTCAGAAGGCAGTTGGACAAGAGCTATATGAATTTCAAATGCATATACAATTTGACCCAGCAATTCCACTTCTAGAAATTAATTCTATAAAAAATGTATACAAGGATATTCATTGAAATGTTCTTTTGTCATAGAAAATAACTGAAAACAACATACATGTCCATCAGTAGACAATTTCTTAAATTTACATATTGAAATGCTGCCTAGCCATTGAAGATTATTCAGTGGATCTATAAGTGCCATTATAGAATCATCCTTGCAGGGAAAAAAAGAAAAGATAAGATGCAAACAGTATAATAAATGCTATCATTTATTTTTTTTAAAAGAGCACATGTATATTTTTATATATACAGAAGAATTCTAGAAGGGCAAATAAGAAATCTTAGCAATGATTTTCGCTGGAAGAAAGACTTTTTATCCCATGCTCAAGCAATATAAGATTGCTTACTCGTCTTTGAAACTACATTCAAGTACTACCACTTGAATTAAACTACTATAACTAAATATAAGAAGGGTGGAACAATGAAAATTTTGATGATATATAATGGTTATCTCATGCTTAGGAATTTCTATGTAGGCATTGTTTTAAGCCATTAATACATTATCTCATGCAATCCTCACAGCAACCTTATGAAGAAGAAAACATTTCCACAAATTGCACTCTAGTCTGCTGCAGATAAAGCTGCTGTAGCTCTGTCATCACACCACAATTGCAAACTCTGGCTGCAAAACCCTTGTATTTATTCTTCCTTTTGCCACCCTGAACTGTCTCTGACTTTGCTGTTGTACCCAAGAGGACATATTAATGTGGATAAAAACTAAATCTCCCTGCAGTCTATCAGTGATATCCAATAAGGATTCTTTTCAGAATGGCAAATAAAACAAATCACCAAATAAACTTTTCCTTCTGTACCTTAGGTGCTTAGATGTGGTGTAGAGATTTTCTTAAACTGACAGCCAAGGTATACACTACCTCATAAATTTTATTAGAGAACAATATATAATAATGGTTTCTCTCTCCACCAGTGGAAGACATTCAATTGTTTAATCAGGATAATGACAAAGCTGGATTTTCATGTTGAATATAGATCACTCTTACAGTTTTGAAGGATGGGTTTAGAAAAGAGAAGATTGGAAGCACAGAGGTAGTTGACTTGGAAATTTGCTGGGCATCTACTCAGCATTAAGTTTCTCCATCTTCTGCCAAGAGCATCCTCATATTCTGTGGGTCAATTCAAAGAATGACTATTAGTTTAGCTCTCAGATCTGGACTTCCTCAGGTCAACAGGCTCTGCCACTTACCATGATTATAAATGTCAACAATTTATTCAGTCTCTCTTATGTTTCAAGTATCAATAGCATGGCAATAAATTAGTATTTCACTGAATCCTTGTGAGATTTTAAGCAGATAGCACTTATAATTTCAGTGCTCATAAATATTAGTCATCAGCAGCATTGTTATTGTTGTCCTCAACAGTATGTTTTTAATGGGATTAGTCCCACCACTCCTCATCTCCCCCACCCTTAATCCCCACCCTGTTGCAGAACAGAGCCTACCCTAGAGTGGTAAGGATCACAGAAATCCTGTCCTTAAAAAAAAAAAAAAGAAGATTTTATTTATGAGAAAGAGAGAGTGAGCATGGGGGGCAGCATGCAAGGGGAGAAACAGACTCCTTGCTGAGCAGGAGTTGGGGTTGAGGCTCAACCCCAGGACCCCGGGGTCATGATCTGAGCCGACGCTTAACGGATTGAGCCACCCAGGTGTCCAGAAATCCTGTGCTTAAAGAAGGGGCAAGCCTTTGTCAGTTTGACATCTAAATTTACCTTATTTTTCTTAAATATCATCAGACACATTTTATACTTACTTATTCTCAAAAAGTAGAAAATGCGTGTGATTTTGTTCACTGCTGTCTTTGGATGAGCAATATTGGTGAGTGAAGAAAGCATTCCTGGCAGGGGACTATGTGAACAATGGTGGGAAAGTCATGAAGAAACACAGGCATTCCATGCGGACTGGAGTTAGGGGAGCATGTGGCCTGTCTATGAATGAGATCCTACGTGTAAAGTATTTAGCACCTGTTAACCATCATGCTAACCATGATAAGAAGTGGCAACTACAAAGTCTTTGAGAAGAAGAATGTCCTCTTCATCTGAGAATCATTCAGGACATCTGGTGCCATGTCCTTGTGATACACCAGGCACTCGATACTCAATTGTAGAACACAATGCCATTACATAACCTTGAGGACGACAGAGATGACTGTGAATGCAGATCAAAGAGTTTGGGCTTTCATTTCATGCATAATGAAGAGTGCTGGGTATGATAAATGGGTGAAGTGACATGAGCAGATCCAGGAAATAGAATAAAATGGGCAGGGGTAGGCTAGTTAGGAGTCCATTTCAACAGACCTAATGAGATGGTGTTTTGGGTCTGTGGTGGTAGAAATGAAGAGAAAGGAACAGAGACAGAAAAAAATCAGAAGGGGTGGCAGTGGGCTTTGAAAACAGATTGGATGTCTGGGAGCAATTGTGCGAGAAGTCAAAGATGACTGGAATTTTGGTAGTCTCTTTTTTTTAATTTTATTTATGTATTCATGATAGACATAGAGAGAGAGAGGCAGAGACACAGGCAGAGGGAGAAGCAGGCTCCATGCAGGGATCCCAAAGCAGGAATCGATCCCGGGACTCCAGGATTGTGCCCTGAGCCAAAGGCAGGCGCTAAACCACTGAGCCACCCAGGGATCCACAGATGATTGGAATTTTAATCCCAAATGATTTGGAGGCTGATGGGACATCTGGTCACTTTTTTTTTTTCTCAGAAGTGAAAGATTGTTATCACTCATAGAAAACACAGGAGCCAGAAGTCAGCATGTTTGTGCCAGTTCCCTATCCCCCCAAATCCACCAGGGGAACCCAGGTGGTTGAGATGGATGCTGCACAAAAAAGGGGGTTTGGGACAGGAGAGGAGGCCAGGCCCTCAGCCCAGCAAGCAGCAAACAAGCCACCCTCCCATCCTTGCTGTGCCCCAAAATGGGCAGTTAGGGTTGTCATGCTGTGTGTACCTTTATCTACGTGGTTGCCTCTGTGACTAGCTATAGAATCTGTTCAGCATCATGAATTGAAGAAGACTGCAAGCTGACCATTCATAAAGAATTTTCCAAGACTTCTGCTTGCCAGTAGCAGATGCCCCTCCCAACACCATTCTTTTAGAGTGCATACATTTGATTATTTGTTAGGTATAACTGGCTTGAATTTATTTTATTTTCTTTGCCCAAACTCAACCCAATTAATTTTGTCTTCCCACGATCCTTAGTCAGGAACTCTAATTGTTAGTTACTTTGAAGGCATTGGTTGTCTTCATGTAATTTCCCATCAGTAATTATGTGACAAGTTAATTTCTGTGATGGGCACATTTGAAATTATTTTTCTAACTTCTAAAATCACATTTCATCATGAACAATTTCCTAGAATCTGCCTTCTGGAATCCCACTTCTCATCCAATTTGGGGATTCTCTTTTCTAAAATAAAGATCAGCATATCAGATAAGTTATTATACATTTCATCCAAGCTTTAAAAATTCATTGAATATTTTACTTTTAATTCCTCTAGGTAACACTGAACTCTTTTTGGAAACTTTTATATTGTATTAATCAAAGCATATAAAGGCTGATTGATTCCAAGACCATGAACTTTACCTACATAATAGAAAGCAAAAGTAAAAAATAGAACTTGCAATTTCTATTCCACTTCATTAGTTCTAGATGAAATTATTTCTTCTACGTGTGTTCTGTGAAAGGAAAAAGCTTCTTTGAAGCCTCGTCACTCTATTCCTCTTTTTATCCCAGTTGCTCAACAAATGGAAGACTGAGTTTTCCATCCGTTCTTCAAAGTATGATTTTCAGGATTCTGGCTACCAAAGGTTAATTTCTATGTCTCTTTAAGTGAGATTCATGGGTTCTTCAGACATTAAAATAAAAGGTCAATTCTTTGGGGTGAGGGGAATAGAAAAATAAAAGAGACTATTTATAGCTTTAAGTCCTCCGTATGAATTGCCCCTGCTCTGTGTCTCTAGTTTGTGAGGGGATGCTGATGGCTTATCTATTAGTGTGCAGGTGGGGCAGCCTTTGTCAATGCGTCTGGCTTCAGCTAGGAGGTGAATTCGATAACATTATGCTGACTTGCAGGCTACAAAGCCTCTGATGAAGAGTCATCACATCCGGTGCACGATTTTATGTCTGTGGCTAACCTTCTTTTCACCTTCTTCCCCGTGGACTTAACTTAGTATTTCTAAAGAGATTATACAGTGCTGACTTAGAGGAGGCAGTGACAAATTTAATGTTACTTCACCTCTGCAGGGGTGAACCCAAGACCCATCACTGGGTCCAGGACCCTAATAGCATATTTGGATATTCTGAACTGCAAGGCTGGTTGCATTAACTAGAATAGCATGGAAATGATGGAAAAAGACAATCTGCGCAAGAAATTATCAGTTTATCTTCTGAAGAGGGTTACCTTGGAGGCCCCAAATTTCTATTGTTGAACAATGCATGGAATGGTTTAAGAAGCAGCCTATTAATGGTCTAAGCTAAGTGATGAATAATCTCTTAACTGTGCCCCATACACAGGTTCTGTTGTCTACAGGGTATGAACACCAAAAAGAAAACACAGGTCTGATGCATTTTTCTGATCTCAATGTTTTTAAAACACAACTTGCGTGTTGGTTCATTTTTCACTGAAACAAAATAACAATTTACATTTCAATTGTGGTTTTCCCTAGACACACTAGAACGAGTCAGTCTATCAGCATTTTCTACAGCTAATGCTTCCAGTGTCTAAAATGGTGTGACTCTAACGCTTTCATGATACTATTTTTGTCCTGGGTAAGAGCACCTAATGAGTTATGTACTTCTAATAATATGTTTACTTCCTGAATTTAAAAGCAGGTGAGGTCAGAAGTTGTATTATTTGGCAATGGACTCATTTGGTCAATGTCATCAAATAATTTTCTGAGAGCTAAAAATTAGTCAAATTACTGGCTTAACTAAAATGCCTAGTGGGTTAAAGCAAATGATTATTTGGTTCAGGCACAGACAGCGTGCCTAGTTGACAGTGCTCTAATTAATACATTATAGTAGTTAATCAAAAATTACTTACTGGGCACCGGTCGGATACATTACACCGATACTCAGTAGGGAGCCAAGAGGAAATAACCCACTAAGACATTAGCTAAATGAAGATGTATACTGAGCAACCATAAGCTGCAAGCTAATGAGGTAGACATTTGTCATAATGAAGTATCAACCTGTAACTATGGAATTGAATAAATAACCCAAAAGCACAGATGTGTTCTGGATCACCCAACCAAGCAGAGATCCAAAGCATCCGAAACTTAACCCTCTTTAGGTCAGAGCTGTCTCTCCCTGGGAGACTAGAGAAGATACAATTATGAAGGATGGCAGTGAAGTGACCACATGGCCTGCATATTCTCAAAGTGGGGGAACTCCATTAATGGCTGCTAGAATCATCTGGGGATTGAGGTGCTTGCACAAAGTCAGATTTGTAGGAGCCACCTGAGACCCAATTAATGTAAATCCAGCATGTGCATTTTAAATAGGCTCTTCAGTTAATTCTAAAGGAAGTGGTGTATAGTTCACATATCAAGAAACACACCATATGGTTTCCTATAGAATGCTAGGCCTACACCATCTTTCCTGTTTGTTTTGGTGAAGTATGACTTAAGTGGATTTTTAATGCTATCTAATGGCTAGTAAAGCGATATAAGAATTCAGAACCATGAGATCATTTTCAGGTATTATTTCTATTACTATTTGTCTTATTTCCTTAAATCGGAGGTGGCAACCTGGAAGCTTGTTGGCCAGATGTGGTCCAGGGTGGTTTTTTTTTTTTTTAATTGGCCCAAATAGCATTTTAAAAATTAATTGTCAACATTAAACATTAGAAGATGATCAATTAAAATTTGAAATTCTAATTTCTCTTTAAAAATCAAATGATCTGAAAGCATTGAGCCCTGATTCCCAAATGGCCTCAGTTAGCCAAAATTGAAAAGCAGCTGCCCCTTTCGACGGCCAGTTTGCCATAGTCTCATGGCTCCAGATCATCGCCCTGACACCATGGCCAACTGTCAGGTGCCATTTGTCACCATCATGTGTCAGGCTCTTTTCTCCACCCAGCCCACTTGACTCTGTATCACCTGCCTACCCCCTCCAGGCACTGAGGTTTGCGACCTCTGTCTGGAGAGTACTTCAAAACCAATTGCTTTTGAGCAGTATTTGATGATGAAGACAGATACTCCGCATCCCTACTAGTTCTAGTGCCTTCCCCTGGGATGCCCAGACTATGCTCCTGGGCAGAATCTGGGCTAATTCATTTAAAGAACACCCATTCATCAAAAGAAAGTCTAATCTAACTTAAGTCTTTCTAAGAGGCTACACAATTTGCCGCATCTAATTGATGTGCATATTTTATTTTGTGAATAGTTTTTAGAGTCAAAAGAAAGATACTGCTTATCGAGACTTGGCGTTTTATAGGAAACACAGTTGGTTACCAAAAACACAGTTTTATAGGAAACACAGTTGGTTCACCAAAAAATAAAATTAAAAACTACTCTTAAAAATTCACCTTAACTCAATCACATGTGTAAAAAGCCCAAGAATATTCAGTAAGCAACCTGTCTTATATTTCCTTTATGAAAATATAGTTAAAATATGTCATGTTATTTCTCATAGGGACTTGAAAATTAAACATGTTGCCTTTCCCCAAGATTAGATATAACTTGGCACTGGAAAAATCAGCCTTTTCCTTCATTATTTCTTCATCCCTTGATTATGTACACTGAAAATAAGTCTCAAAATTCAAAGTCTCAAAATTCAAAGTCTTCAAATTCAAAATTCAAATCTGCTAATAAAATATCAAGTTGAGTTGTGAGTGAGAAAACTACTTAAACTGGTATTTTTCGCCTACAAATCAGCTCCGCCTTGTAGCGATGACAGCAGAAGATTTGTGGATGAATATATGGTGATTTAGGCTTCGGTGCCAAGTCTCTCACTTTTTGTCTTTGTGAACCTGCTCTAGTCATTTTGTGTCAGAGCTCCGTGTCTATAAAAGGAGATAATGGTCCTACTTCATAAACTCATTAGAAGGAGAAATGCAGTTTGATGAGTAAAGTGCATGGCATAGGTTCAATAAATGAGAGCTTTTATTTTAATCAGTGATTCTTTTTCTGATACCGACTAAGCAATATTTCCTAAAACCTAGGAAAAACTCCCTAACAAAGTACCTGGTCAACCCTTGTTTCAAGTTTTCTCTTAAGGAGCTTTATTCACTCAACAAAAGAAAAGGGCAAATGAATATATTACCTACAAGAGAGCATTGTTTCAGCTAATAGCTAGTCATCCCTCTCAAGGCTCTTGATGAATCTTATATTTCTCACATGCATGTTCTAAAGAAGTCCACAGAGAAGTAAATATTTGTTTTAAAAATCAATTCTTATTTTTGAAAGTTAGATCAGAAAAGCTATTAACACAGACAGAAAAAGGAGTTGCCACAAAGCTAGCTGGTGTTCCAAAGAACAGTGTGGAACAAATGAGGGCTGTTAACTGGTCCAGGAAGGTAGGCACCCAGCATCCCCAGCATCAGAAAAGTCAGATCTTTTCTGCTTGTCCTCCTCAAAGCAGACAATTGAATATGAATTATGGAAAGGTTGCTATTCCAGTTAATATATATATTTTTGGCCCTTCACTATGTGTCCGTCACTGAGCTGTACATCTTACGTGCCTTATCTCAGGTAAGAGTGGCAAGGCATCACAGAGAAAGGAATTACTGCCTGAGGTAAAAGGTTGGTCAGATCGTGCAGGCCCTTGGCTAGGGTTGGGACTGAAGTTTGGTTTGTCCGAATCCAAGCTACTTACGAATGCAGTGACGATTACTAGTGTTTTCTGGACTTTTTAAAGTCAATGAAACCATTTTTGATATTTTTTTCCTATCACATTAAAAATAATCAGTTTTTTTCTTTGCTTGGGTTGGTTTCACAGTTGTTGACTTTGCTTATATATATTTTCTTTTTTTCCCCTATGACTTAAAGACTCTCAATAGATAGAAATGTTTTAAATTGATGTTCCTTTATTTTTTTGAGTGATGTGTTATTCTACAGTAGGAGTTTCTTTGTCCAGAGCTATAATTGCCCCTCATTGACATTATAACACAAGATATATTTATTAAGTAATTGTGAGTTGTATTTAGTTTAGTGACTGTTCTTGATTCATTCTAAAATATAGCAAAACCATATGTTTTATTCCTTTCATTTTCCTTCACTATCAAAGTTTTAGTTTAAACTCATGAATTTTTAAGTGTTGAATATTATGGTGATTTTTTATCTATATCTTAAAACTTTGGCTCAGCAACTTTCACTTTTAGTCACATTCTATATCTTATTGTATTTTTTTTCTAGCATTTATTTTTTTCTAGAATCTATTTAAGCTGAAGGAGAACTTAGAAATAATTTCATGTGATTCCCTCATCTTACACTGGAGAAAAGGAAGTTTCAGAGAATCCAAATGGCTAACTCAAGGCCCCATAGCAGCAGCACAGCTGAAAATCATACTCCATGCACTTTCCAATTTTCTATGCCTTCTTGCTCATTTTAAGTCAGAAACATTAGAAACAAAAACCTGGGGGTGCCTGGGTGGCTCAGTTGGTTGAGTATCTGACTCTTGGTTTCTGCTCAGGTGGTGATCTCAGGGTTGTGAAATGGAGCCCTACAACAGGCTCCATGCTCAGTGTGGAGTCTGCTTAAGACTCTCTCTCTCTCCCTCTGCCCCTACCCCACTTAAATAAAGAATAAATCTTTAAAAATTAAAAAAAGGAAAAACCTGTATCGGGCCTTAAATAGCTTTAAAGGTTTACATACCAATAATTTATATTATAGCCTGTTAGACTCATACCCACCCCACCTTGCCCCATCCTTGATATCTCATTCCTTATGGATTATATTATACTCATTCAATCAGTTAATTTTAAGGTTCTAGGCTATTACTTTGTCAATTGAATTAAATTTTGTTGGAATATTTGTTCCTTTTTGCACATGTAGAAAGAAATGTTTAGGAGTCATGTTGGCAGTTCAGCCCAAAGGCTCAATTTGCATTTCATATTTTTAAAATTCAGGTTGTGGTCTACTTAATACTTAAATGTATGGGCTAGAATAGAATGGATGTCAACATTTCCTCACAACTGAGCCTCATGGCACTTGGATGTTTGCAACATAAAACGGATACAACGGTGTACTAGATTTATCCTGGAAATTTAAAAACTTTTCTCCTAAAAACAAATCTTGTTCTTGGAAATGCGAACTGAAGCAAAGGAGCATCTTGTCTACAATTTACATTAAAATAATTAAGAAAAATTTGGGACTCCTGCATGGCTCAGTGGTTAAGCACTAGTCTTCAGCCCAGGGCATGATTCTGGACGCCCAGGATCGAGTCTACATGGGGGTCACCACATGGAGCCTGCTTCTCTCTCTGCCTATGTCTCTGCCTCTATGTCTCTCATGAGTAAATAAAGAATTATTGTATGTGCACATATATTAATGTACTAATGCTAATACTAATTTGTATATAAAAACAAGGAGAGGAAGAGAGAAAAGCAAACATTAATATTTAGGAGATTTTGTGAATACAAGAAATTCTCTGTACTATTTTTGCAACCTTTCTATAAAGTCTGTAATTATTTCAAAATAAGTTAAAAAAATAATTGGCAGCATAAAACCTTTTACGATCTGACATCCACCTTATGGCTAGCTAGCATGCTTATAATTTAAGAAAAATAAAACAGTTACTTGTGAAAAACCTTTTCCACTTACATAGAGCTAATGTTCACAGATAAATGACAATCTTATGTGGTTAGCACTCAAAAACACATATCCCCTGGAAAAGAAATGTTTTGATTAGAAAGCATGTGTGTTAAATTAAAATTCAAAAAGACAAATCTAAATTACGTGAAGTGGAGCTCTCTGTCATTATAGGTGTTATTGAGAACTCCTCCCACCCCATGCTCTGCCCCATGATTTCTATTTTTCTTAGCATTTGTAATAAGCTGGGTAGAACCTTAGCAATAATTTTGCAAGTTTTCATCTGTGTCTTTGGTCCCTGGTTCCCTCTACCTGTGATCCCTCTGTGCAGTTCCCCCAGGCACTGCTTGGGACTGCCATATGCTGACGGACAGGTTGACCCATTGACCTTTCACTGACTTTAATTCTCTTCTAATTGTTCCCTCAGTAGAGCTCCATTTTAAACATGTTATGGTTGAGTATGGTTCGAGCATTTTTCCAAGTGCCTTTTGTTCTAGCAAGCAGTGGTGGAGGTACAGCTGTGTGTATGTGGGTGTGGACAGGCTTGTGAAGGTCGCAATCACTTGGGCTACAGGCAGATGGAAGTTGGCCCAAATACCTGAGTCACCTACTACTGCTATGATCATAGCTGCATGTCCGATATTTTCATGCAAGTTCCTTTTTGGACATTTTTTTTCCTAGAAGAAAATTAATAGTTCTTCCTTTTCTAAGAATTCATTGTCTTGAGTTTTTCATAAAGCATTCTGCTAGATTTGAGGAGATGTGGTTTAGGGGGTCTTCTGTGAGGTCCCAGATGGCATGTAGAAAATACAATTTGGCAGATCAGAGTCAAGTCATTCATTGTAGTCATGGAAGCATCAGAGTTTCATTTGATATAAAAACAGAAGGGGCATTTGCAGATGTAAAAGAAAAACACTATTAAAAATAATCATTAAAATAAATTACTTTTTTAGGATTCCTTGTTTGAAAGAAACAGGAACTTTCAAACAATATTCTACTATTAAATATACAAATAATGGAACATCTATAAACCCAATTTAATTTTTAGATAATAGTCATAATGAGTGAAAACCAGATTCAGGAAGATTTCTTCAAAATAATAGAAAAACTACTTTTCAAAGTAGAAAAATATGGAAAATTGAAAGAAATACAATCATTCAAAATAATTCTGAAGTGGATAGTAAATGGTTATTTCCATTTTTAACGGTTTAGATAATGAAACCATGAAAGCTTTAACCTGTACATGAATAAAAACAAAATTACCTCTTACATGTTTTATTCTGCATCTGGTGACCAGAACTGGATATTTAATATTTAGAAGTAGAAATAATGTATTAGAAAGTTTGATTCATCATCCCTTCTACCCACTAGGTATGTGAGCTTTGATAAATTGCTTAGATTCTCTGACCCTCTGGTTCCTCATTTTGCTTTATTATCATTATTTTTAAAGATTGATTGATTGATTGATTGATTGATTGATTTGAGAGAAAGAGAGAGCACACACCATTGGGAGGAGAGGCAGAGGAAGAGGGAGAGAATCTCAAACAGATTCCTGCTGAGTGTGGAGCCTGACATGGGGTCGACCTTAGGACCCTGAGATCATGACCTGAGCCAAAACCAAGAGTGGGACACTCAAACTACTGAGCCACCCAGGCATCCCTCCTCATTTTTAAAATAGAGAGGTGCCTTGCATGTGACAGACACTCAGCAGTGGTAGCTAATAGTAGTTATAATAACAGTGAACATGTATTGTGTATTTATTGTGTAACAGGCACTTTGATAATCAAAATGCAGTAACTTACTTCACAAGTAGAGGTCATAGTGGTGATAATAGTGGTAATTTTGTAGGATGTTAGATTAAGAAAACAATTTTATGATTTACCAAAATAATATTGAGTTGTGAGAAAATAAAATCTGTATCTGAAGGTCTTAGCAAGAGTAGATAAAAGGTTGAGTTAAAGTTCAGGGTATCTTTTCTTTTCTTTTTTTTTTAAGAGAGAGAAAGAGCAGGGGGAGAGCCAGTGGAAGAGGGAGAGGGACAAGCAGACTCCATGCTGACTGAGGAGCCAGGCATAGGGCACAATCCCACAACCCCAAGATCATGACCACAGCCCAAACCAAGAATCTGATGCTCAACCACTAAATGAACTGAGCCACCCAGGTGCCCCAAAGTTTGGGGTATCTTGAGGTAGTCATACTGAAGTTGCTTTAAAGAGTACTCAGCCTCCTGCTCTTCCACTAAAGCACTGTCGTTCCTGGTGCTGAGACGAAGATGGCCTCCTACCATTTCCAGATCCCCTAAGAGTCCAAGTCCCAAGAGAAAACCTTTGACTAACAGATTTCATGTCATATTCCTGTTCTCTAGTGGTTACTGGGGGTAGGGACAAGGAAATTAAGGTTTATTCATTCATCATTTATGGAGGGAGGGGATTACTTCTTAGACAAAAAAATTAGACAATAGAGGAAGAGGGAATAAAGTTGTACAGGTTTAATGCCCCAATAGAAGAAATAAAATTATCTGTTTATGGTATGATTGGAAATCAGGAAGTGACTGATCTACGGGCAGGAGTTTAAGCATTAAAATACCTGCAGAGTAATATGAATTATTTTAGTGTTATCAGCTCTTCTCAGTTAAAGTAGACTATTTGAGAGTTGATTAGTGAAAATTCACATGCAATTATAATAATGTCCATAATAATGTCAGGATAATTAACCATCACAGATCTATGGCGTGTCCATTGTTATTTGTAGTATTAGTATACCTTCTTACCACAAGAAATTTTCTCATTGGCGGTAGAGTAAACTCAATCATGATAGATCCCTAATTCTACATTCTTCTTTTTAACCAATAAAAAAACCATTTGAATTCCAAAGCACACTTTTCCACAAAGACTCAAAGACAAGATCATTATAAGAATTTTTCTTTCTTTCTTTCTTTCTTTCTTTCTTTCTTTCTTTCTTTCTTTCTTTCTATGATAGTCAGAGAGAGAGAGAGAGAGAGAGAGAGAGAGAGGCAGAGACACAGGCAGAGGGAGAAGCAGGCTCCATGCACCAGGAGCCCGATCCCGGGTCTCCAGGATCGTGCCCTGGGCCAAAGGCAGGCACCAAACCGCTGTGCCACCCAGGGATCCCCTCATTATACGAATTTCTAAAACATGTTAATTGACTATATTTTTATTATTAGTTTTTTTTTCAAGAAGATTTCACATTCTCTATCTTACATCCATCATCTATACCTAACTTTTCCCAATATTCTTCTAAATAAATTCTCCATCCTGTTTAGTCCAGCATCTACATTGTAATGCTGATACACCAAGAATATTGGACATCATGACATACCCATTTCATCTGTTACTACTGATCAAAATAATACCCTGGTTCAAATAATACATAAAGAATAAATCACCTTAATGATTTCTCACAATATTGTTCTTTTAAAAAAAGATTTTATTTATTTGACAGAGAGAGAGAGGAGGAGAATGTTTAAGCAGGGGAGTGGTAGGCAGAGGGAGAAGCTGGCTCCCTGCTGAGCAGGGCCCCCTCACTTCCCCCCACTGTATCCCAGGACCCTGGGATCATGACATGAACCCAAGGCAGACACTTAACCAACTGAGCCACCCAGAAGCCCCCCTCATAATATTGTTATTTTATTGTTCTCTTTTTGGTTTAGAATGTTCCATTCCATTCATGCTCATGGGTCCAATCTTACTTCTGTATCCAGGATACTATTCAAATGTCACCTTCCACAAAGCACTCCCTCATCTCTCCAGCTGCTTTTAATATTCGCTTCCTTTGAAGTTCCAAATTAATTGACTTACACATTAGTAGGAACAGTTAGCAATTTCTATGTGGCTTCATTGAAATTTACATAGATCCCTTGGCTCCTTTTTAGGACTAGAAGTTCCTAGAGTATGGCATCCGCATCTGATTGGTATCCCCTGACTCAAGAATAATGCCCTGAACATAGCATGTGGATGGGTAGAACCTGTGTAGTTTGTCATTCCTAGTCTTTACTAGGTCTTGTAGATGACTGGCTGCATGTGTCAACAGACTAGTTATCCTTTCTCTTTAAACAGCTTCGTTGAGATGGAATTTACATACCATAAAATTCACCCATTGTGTGTGTATGGTGTCCTATGTAATTTTTATTTATTTAATTTTTAAAGTTTTTATTTATTTATTCATGAGAGACACAGAGAGAGAGGCAGAGACACAGGCAGAGGGAGAAGCAGGCTCCAGATGCAGGACTTGATCCCAGAACTCTGGGATCACGACTTCAGATCTGAGCCAGAGGCAATCTCTCAACCACTGAGCCATCCAGGTGCCCCTAATACATTTATAAAGCTGGAAAATCATCTTCACAATCCAGTCTTAGAACATTTCATTATCCCCCAAAGTTCCCTCCTGTCCATTTTGTTAACCCAACTCTCATATCCGGTCCCAGTCAATCACTGATCTGTTTCATGTCTGGAGAGATTGGTCTTTTCTGGGAAATTCATATGAATAGAATTCTAATTATATAATATTTTGGGTCTGCTTTCTCTCAGCATACTGCTTTTGAGGTTTATCCATGTTGTAGGATGAATCAGTAGTTTGTATCTTTATTGCTTTATCCAATGATAGTTGATAAGCATTTGGATTGTTTGCAGGTTTTAGCTATTATGAATAATATTGCTGTGAAATTTGCAGTCAAGTCTTTTGTGGACATGTTTCATTTCTCTTAGGTAGATTCTTAACAGTGGAATTGCTGGGTTGTATCATAAATGTATGTTTAACTTTTAAAAATATACCTATTTTCCAAAATGGCCACACCATTTTACATTCCCACCAGCAGTAAACAATGGTTCCAGTTTCTGTACATAGTTGCTTGTCTTCTTTATTATTGTCACTCCAGGGGCTCTGCAATAGTTTTTTTTTTTAATAAATTAATTTTTATTGGTGTTCAGTTTACCAACATACAGAATAACACCCAGCGCTCATCCCGTCAAGTGTCCCCCTCAGTGCCCATCACCCATTCACCCCCACCCCACGCCCTCCTCCCCCTCCACCACCCCTAGTTCATTTCCCAGAGTTAGAAGTCTTTATGCTCTGTCTCCTTTCTGATATTTCCAACACATTTCTTCTCCCTTCCCTTACACTCCCTTTCACTATTATTCATATTCCCCAAATGAGTGAGAACATACACTGTGTCCTTCTCCGATTGACTTACTTCACTCAGCATAATACCCTCCAGTTCCATCCACGTTGAAGCAAATGGTGGGTATTTGTCGTTTCTAATGGCTGAGGAATATTCCATTGTATACATAAACCACATCTTCTTTATCCATTCATCTTTCGATGGACACCGAGGCTCCTTCCACAGTTTGGCTATTGTGGACATGGCTGCTAGAAACATCGGGGTGCAGGTGTCCTCTGCAATAGTTTTAATTGGCTTTCTCCTAATGACTAATGATGTTGGGAATATTTAATGGTTTTTAGTTATTCTTACATCCTCCTTGGTGAAGGATCTGTTCAGATTTTTCGCTCATTTTTTAATTGAATATGTTCAGATTTTTCGCTCATTTTTTAATTGAATAGCTTATTTTCCTTTTGAGTTATGAGTACTTTAAATAACCAGATACAAATCCTTATAAGATACAAAACATTTTCTTTTAATCAGTAGCTTGATTTTCATTTTCTTAATGATGTCTTTTCAAAAAGCAAATATTTAAAAAAATTTGAGGCCATCCAGCTTATCAGTTTTTTTTTCCTTTGCATTTTGGGCTTTTGGCTTCATAGCTAAGAAGTGTTCACCTAACCTAAAAGAGCAGAGGTTTTCTCTTATGTTTTGTATTGCATCACTTATACTTAAGTATTTGAATTCACCAGTGAATCCATTTGGGCCTGGACTTTTCTTTGTAGAAAGATTTTGGTTTAATTTCTTTTTAGATTTCATCTTAATTTCTATACCCAACATGGGGACTCAAACTTACAACCCCAAGATCAAGAGTCACATGATCTTCTGAGAGCCAGCAGAGTGTTTCTGTAGAAGGATTTTAATGTACAGTCAACTCTTGAACAACATGGGAGTTGGTGGCACCAAACCCCCTGCACAGTTTAAATCCGTAACTTTTGACTCTCCCAAAACTACTGAGAGTCTGTGTTGACTAGAAGCCTTACCAGTAACACAAACAGGGATTAATACATTGTTTGTATAAGTATTGTATACTGTATTCTTGCTATAAAGCTAGAGAAAAAAATGATCTTAAGAAAATCATAAGAAAAATTTATTTACAGTACTCTATCAGAAAAAAAAAATCTATATATATGTGGACCCATACAGTTCACACTCATGTTGCCCAAGGGCCAACTATAATAATTTTACTTGTTACACATCTGTTATGGGTTGAATTGCAATCACCCAAAGAGCTATGTTTAAGTCCTAACCCCCAGTACCTCAGAATGTATTATTTGGCAACAGGCCATTGCAGATGTAACTAGTCAAGGTAAGGTCATACTGGAGATGGGATTCCTAGTGTCCTAATAAGAAGGGGAAACTGGTACATGAAGGGAGAAGGCCATGTGGTGTTGGAGGTGGAGACGGATGTGATGCAGTTGCAAGCCATGTAGGGCTTTGGACTGCCAGCAAACCATCAGAACACAGTCAAGGAAGGATTCTCTCCTACAGGTTTCAGAGCAAGTGTGTCCCTGCTGCTACCTCAGTCTTGCACTTCCGTCTTCCAGAAATATGAGACATAAATTTCTGTTGTTCAAGCCACCCAATTTGTGGTACTTTGTTGTGGTAGCCCTAGGACATGAATGCAAACTACAGATTTTCTGTTTTCTTGATTCATTTTTGGCAGTTTGTATCTTTGTAGGCATTTGTCCAACTCAACTACATTGTCCAATTTGTTGGCATAGCCTTTTAAAATTTTGGTAGGGTGGGGAGTGATATACTTTTTTTTTTTTTTTACTTTCATTCCTAATGTTGGCAATCTGTGTCTTCTCTTTTTTCCAGGGGGGTGGGGGTGGGGGGTGGGTGGGTGGGATGGGGGGGTGGGCTACCAAATAAAGTTTTGACAATTTTATTGATCTTTTCAAAGAGCCAGTTTTTATTTTATTTTTCTCTTCTGTTTCACTGGCTTCTAATATGAACAATATTCCCTCCCACTTGCTTGCTATGGGTTCACTGAGTTGCTCTTATTTTTCTAGTTCTTAAGATGAGAGTCTAGATTATTAAAATCCTTTTTCTTTTTAAAGTAGTAAATACCCTTCAAATCACTGTTTTAGCTGCCTCCCAAAATTCAGTGTTTTCATTTACATTCAGTTAAAAATATTTCCTAATTTCCTTTGTGACTTCTTTGGCTCTTGAGTAATTTAATTTCCAAATATTTGGGGATTTTCTATGTTTTTTTTTTCCTATTGTCTATTTCTAATTTCATTGTAGCCATAGGACATGGTTCCATTATAGAACGTGATCCCAATCCTTTTAAATTTATTGACACTTGTTTTATGACCTAGCATATTGACTATCCTGAAGGATATACTTAAAAAGAATATAAATCCTGTGATCATTAAGTATAGTGGTCTATATACGTATCAGGTTGGTAGTGTCGTTCAAGGCTTCTACATCCTTAGTGGCTTTCTGTCTACACCCTCTACCCATTGAGAATAGGATATAGAAGTATCAAACTATTATTGTCTATTTTTCCATTCAACTCTAACCATTTTTGCTTCATGTATTTAGGGTTCTGTTGGTGGACACATGTACATTTCTAACTGTTATATCTTCTTGATGTATTGACTCTGTATGACATGTGTCTTTAGAAGTATTTGTCTTAAAGTCTATTATGTTAGATTATCAGCAAAGCCATTGCAAATTTCTTAAGGTTACTGTTTGCATGGTTTAGCACTATTTAATTGTTGGTCTTATCATCATAATACATGATGCAACTTTGTACTTATTTTTATGGCTCTTAAATTGTTCTTGAATTAATTTGCAAGCTTTTTCATAATAAGCTATAAATTCTTTGATAAGTTTTATACATCTTTTGGTAGTGTTGGGTATAACACTAAATGATCCATTAAAAGCAATTGGATACCAAACAAGCTCCTCTTTAAAAAAAAAAAAAATAATGCAGTTGTGTTATTTGCTCATGGTGTTGTTGCTTGATGTCTTCGCTCCTCAAGCCAGGCTTTGAAGCTGTTACCACAACTCCTCTATTTGTGTGCAGGGACCACATTTTAGGAACAGTCATTTGCATCAAACGGCTTAATCCCAGGTATTGCTGCTTTTAAACCTTTTATAAAATTAGAAAATCGTTCAGATCATTAGACGGGTCTGGAATATTACACGCAACGTGTACAATGCTTTTTCTCATGATTAAGATGAGTACTTTGAGTGTTTAGGAATCATCTTACAAAGTAATGTAACGACTGTATAAATTTAATGTTAAAGGTCTTCTTCTGGGACTGAATCTTTGTATTTTGTTCTATTTGTTATGAAAGCCCTACCTCAGTGAAAGGATGCAGGACTGTCTCATGTTAATGTTTAAGATGTACAATTATTATCTAAATGATGTTTGCCAATTTAAATAGGACGCAAGTATACATGATTTCAAAAGGAATTAAAGTTCTGGTCTGCTGAATCATATAGGACAAAAAAAGGTCATTTTTAAAAAGATAGATTTTTTCTGTCCTCTTAAATGTCTATGAAATTTTTCACTTATAATATCTGAAATGGAACGTAATTGCCTAAGTATATTCTTAACGTCTCTATATAACATTTCTGAGATCACTCTAATCTTGGGACTTCTTAACTTGTGGCTCCCTTAAAATTACTTCCGTATTTGGTGGATTAAGAGCAAGAAAAATGATGCAATTATAGGAAGGTGCAAGAGATGTGAGGGAACTGAAGATGGGATTGGTATTAATTGATGAACATGATCATGATCAGAAGGATAAATGGAGACCTCTTCTTTTTGAAGAATTACTTTTTTTTTTTTGCAGAAAAGTATATAAAATACTTCTATATGCAATTCATCTACTCCTCATCCTCCTTCAGTTGGCTTTCGAGGAAGGCAGTTTCTCATCATCAGCCAAGCTTTCTGATCAGCATATTGCTTTCAGAACAAAGGGGTAACTTGTGAGACTCAAAGAATACATGCTTGCAATTTCCTAAGAATCTTTTCTCTCACTAGAAAAATCTATTACGGTCCCCTGTACGTGAGCCAAATTTTCACTGAAATTCCAAACTCCAAAACGAACATTTCCACGAAGAGTCCTTGCAGTAACCGGTAACAAAAGACCATGAAAACTCTTCTGATTCTGGGATCCCAGGGTGGCGCAGCGGTTTGGCGCCTGCCTTTGGCCCAGGGCGCGATCCTGGAGACCCGGGATCGAATCCCACGTCGGGCTCCCGGTGCGTGGAGCCTGCTTCTCCCTCTGCCTGTATCTCTGCCTCTCTCTCTCTCTCTGTGACTATCATAAATAAATAAAAAAAAAATTAAAACAAAAAACAAAAAAACTCTTCTGATTCAGGCAGTTTTCCTGTAGCCTCGCTACACACAGCTGCCGCAACCTCCAATACACACAGAACAGCGTACCACCGCCTGCATTTGGATTCCTCCGTGAAAAATGCGTTGTCTTCCTCCTCGTTCCCAGAAAATTGCACACGTACAGGCTAGTAGGATAGCTTCCTCCTATTGCAGGGTGTGTGTAAATGACGGACAGCATTACCGCATTTAACCGGACTCCGACTGGACAAAAAAACCTGTTTCACGGTAGAAGCACCGCCTCTAATTAAAATAGCATCAAAGGGATACCTCCGCTGCAAAGCTTCACACCTGGAGCCCTTAAACGGGCAAACGGACCAATAAACGCGGGCTGCAGCCTAAGCGTTGGGGCGTGGGCAGCACACCCACGACCCCGTTGGCGTGGCCTGCTTTGCGACCAGGGCTCCGCCGGCGCCCCACGCAGCAGCAGGACCTCGCGGCGCAGATGCAACCGGAAGGCCGGCTCCTTGGCCGCAGCGGGTCCTCTCCGCTCGTCCGCACGTCCAGTCCCACGCCGCTCCTTGGCTTCACGCGTGCGTAGGCGACCAACATCTACGGCACGAAGGAATTTTATCCGCGTGTCGCTCGGGGAGGGTACGGAGAGGGTACAGGCTCCGCACACCGCGCCGCGCGGGAACCTCCCGGGAGCCCCCGCCGGCCGCACGCGCGGCGCACGCCCAGCCAGCAGCGGGGAGCGGAGCGCGGGCGCGCACCTGCGCATGCGCGGAGGGAGCCCGGCCCGCCCACTTTACGTCCCCCTCCAATCCCCGCCCTGCAAGCCCCGCTGCGCCAGCCACGTCACCACCGCCCCGCCCCGCAGGCCCCGGGGACCTGGAGCGCTCGGTATCCGGCGCCTGTGCGTGATGACGCACACACGCGCCACGACGTGGGGACGCAGGCGGGTCGTAGAGAGCGTGAGTTTCTGCGTCTGTTCGGTGCCCCTCGCGTCGTCGGTGCTGCCCGGTGCGTCTCGGGCGGCGGCGCCGGGCGGGGAGGGGAGGCGGGGCGCCGGGCGGCACCTGCCGGGGGCGGGCCGCGCCGGGGGCCGGGTTGGGGGCGCGCTGCCGCATCCCCGGCGCCCCGGGGCCAGTCCGAGGGCCGGGCGGGTGCTTCCGGAGGCCCGTGGAGCGGGGGCCCCGCGGGCCGCCCCCGGGTGTCTCCGTGGGGCGGGCCGTGCGGGGGACGACGCTCGGGGGGCCGCTCGCTGGGAGCCGTAGGAGATTCCTTCCGAAAGCAGGAACGTTGAAAGTGAGGTTGCATCAGCAGCAGCTTGCACTGTGAGGTGCTGGAAGAGTAGCTCCGCTCCGCTGGGCGGGCTGCGGCCGGCGGGACCCTGATGCCAGAGGTGGGGCTCCCCTTAGTGGGGGGATGGGAAGGCCGCCCGCCCGGCCGCCCGCCCGCCCGGCCGCGCATTTAGCCCCGTGCTCTCGTCCCGCCTTAGAAGCCCGTCCAGAAACGGACCACAGGCCTTCCCCTCCTCCAAACCGCGCACGGACTTTTGAAGACTCACGATGGCTGTTAGAAGGAATTAATTGGCGTTGTCACGGTTCAGTCGCCGAGTGCGGTGGGCCTCTGCGGGAAACTCGGTGACGGCTGGGCTGTCCTGCCCTTTTTTTTTTTTTTTTTTTTTTTTTTTAGTTCTTGGCAGTTGCTTCTTGAAAGTGTAATGTCTGGCATCTTATTTATTTAGTCAATTCCACCAAACTATAAATCTAAAGAATTATTACTATTATTGTTATTTAAGATTTTATTGACCCATGAGAGACCCAGAGAGAGGGGCAGAGGCAGGGCGTGAAGCGGGACTCGATCCCAGGTCCCCGAGATCAGGACCTGAGCCCCAAAGATAGATGCTCAACCACTGAGCCACCCAAGTGCCCTTAAATCTAAAGACTTCTGGGCAGCCCGGGTGGCTCAGCGGTTTAGCACCTGCCTTCAGCCCAGGGCGTGATCCTGGAGTCCCGGGATCGAGTCTCACGTCGGGCTCCTTGCATGGAGCCTGCTTCTCCCTCTGTCTCTCTCTCTCTCTCTCTCTCTCTCTCATGAATAAATAAATAAAATCTTAAAAAAAAAAGACTAAAAGACTTCTAATTTGCTACTCAAGTGGCAGCTTGGGGGAAGCAAGTTGTTTTATAAAGAAGAATAGCAATACCGTTCCTAATTATCCCAGGACTGCCAGCATCGTCATCACCTGGGAACTTCGCTGGAGATGCGAATTTTTTTTTTGCTGGGGGGGGGGGTCTTATCCCAGACTTAAATGAATCAAATCTATTTTAACAAGACTTCCACTTGATCCCCGTGCACTTGGGAGCTAATGTTGTGAATTACTGCTGTGCTTGTAAGGAGGAGAAATCACTGAATGGAATGTGGATCGCGGTGAAGCCTTTCCTAGGTGTATGGCCTTGGACAGGTTATTTAAAGGCTCTTTTATAGGGCTGTAAATATTCAGTGTGAAAATACAAGAGAAATTTAACACTAGCACACAAGAAAACATTCGAAGATGAGATACTATTTAAAATTTTTTTTTAAAATTATTTATTTATTTATTTATTTATTTATTTATTTATTTATTTATTTATGATAGTCACAGAGAGAGAGAGGCAGAGACACAGGTGGAGGGAGAAGCAGGCTCCATGCACCGGGAGCCCGACGTGGGACTCGATCCCGGGTCTCCAGGATCGCGCCCTGGGCCAAAGGCAGGCGCCAAACTGCTGTGCCACCCAGGGATCCCTATTATTTAATAGCTTGTTGGAACTGCATAGAGTTAAGTACCTGGATTGTAATGCTGGAAGGGTTTTCACCAGGTTGGATGTGAGTTGCAGTGCGTGAATATTGTGACCATGCCTTAGAGGGCATTTTACTTGTTTATTTCTGGATTCTAGTTGTATAGTTTGTATAATCAAGATTGTTGGGTCAGGATATTCCATTGAAAGTTATAGCAGTGTGTGCTAATACCACCGTATTGGGCCTGTAGTATTTTTTTTTTTTTTGAAAGAAATAGTTTTATTTTGTTTTGTTTTTCTTTTTGACATTTATTTATTTATTTATTTATTTATTTATTATTTATTTATAATAAATTTATTTTTTATTTGTGTTCAATTTACCAACATACAGAATAACACCCAGTGCTCATCCCGTCAAGTGCCCCCCCTCAGTGCCCGTCACCCATTCACCCCACCCCCACCCCCTCCCCTTCCACCACCCTAGTTCGTATCCCAGAGTTAGGAGTCTTTCTGTTCTGTCTCCCTTTCTGATATTTCCCACACATTTCTTCTCCCTTCCTTTATACGCCGGGACACCTGCACCCCGATGTTTCTAGCAGCAATGTCCACAATAGCCAAACTGTGGAAGGAGCCTCAGTGTCCATCGAAAGATGAATGGATAAGTAGGCTCTATGCCCAATGTGGGGCTTGAACTCACCACTCTGAGGATCAAGAGTCTCAGGCTCTACTGGCTGAGCCAGCCAGGACCCCTGGAACTGTAGTATTTTTAAGAAAGACCTAAATAATTGTGTTAAAGAATAGTTTTTAATTCTTTGGCCTTTTGGTTTTTTCAGCTTAATTATACCTTCTTTTGACCCAGGCCTTGGTAACAAAGTAGGGTGGATAACCAGAGATAAGCCTTAGCCATAAAGCTGAGGGATGTTAATGACTTGGCGTGCAGAAGCCCAAGCTGAAGATGTTGCCATCCTTATCTTTCTTCCCCATGTGTCACATAGGTCCGGGAAGCCAACGTCGCCTTGTCATAACTGTTGCCTATACATCTGTTTTCTGGAAGCATTGCAGCAGCTAAGTTGGCAGTGCCTTTCACCTGCTGTTTTTTTCAGATTATCAGTTGCAGTGTTTACTTACAACTTTTCCCTTCCCTTTTCAGGGGGCCAGTGTGGGGGGAAGAAAAGAAAAATGTAGGATTTGAAGCAGTTGCCATAAGACCTAGACTCATTCCAATGTTGAAAAGGTCATTGCCACACCATGGCCTAAACAACATGTCACTTTGATTAGGGCACACTGTTCCCTGAGCCACACCATGACTCTTGTATACTGTGGGTGAGAGTTTTCAGATAAACATCAGTCACTTTGCATATTAGCTCCTATAAATAATTTTGTTAATACTACCATCAAATTAGCACTGTCCCATCATGAAACATTCATTTTTCAAGGGTCCTAAATAATTTTCTTGTTCTCTGTGTCAGAAAGGCAGGTCTCTAGCAGTGGTTTTGGTCAGACCTTGCTTTGAACCCTCCCTTATTGGGTTCATTAGACAAAGTAACATCCCCTTGGCCTTAATTTCCTCTTTAAAGTAGGAGTCATGGTGTGCTCCTCCTTCAGGACATTGAATTAAATGAAATAAAGTGCAAAGCCTGTCTACCACGTGAAGGCGGAGAGACCCAATAAATGCTGCAGTTGGACAGGGGGAAGAAAGTAGTTATCACTCCACAAATAACCTTACTGCATTCATTTCTTCATCCTACTTTTATAAATGAGGTAATTTTGTTATCGCCTAACTGCACTACTTTTTAAGTGGTAAAATCCCAAAGAGTCAGAACTTTCACATTATTTTGAGAGAAAGCACACACATGGAAAAAATTAAAACTCTAAAACCTGGTAGAAAAACACTATCTTCGATTTTATCACTGTAATGGAGCAAACTTCCATAAAATTGTTCTGGGTGTTTACTGGAAGGTCAAGGTCAGGGGGTAATTAGTATTTAAGTATCTTCATTTGGTTTACCACAACAGTCTGCTTTAGAGGGGACACTATTCTAGGAGGTGAGACTTCATTGAAAACATGCACTATGCATTATGTTCCATGAAATATTTCATGTCGTTTTTTCGTATATATATAAAACATGAATATATGAGCATAGAAAATACTTGAAAAGAGTCATACCAGGTCATACTTTTGTTTACTTGGCAATGCGTTATAATATGGAGATGGGGATAAATCTCTACATTTATGTAAAGTTATATACATGCACACATATATAAGCATTCTTTTTTTAATATTTATTTTTAAAGATTTTATTTATTTATTCATGTGAGACAAAGAAAAGAGGCACAGACACAGACAGAGGGAGAAGCAGGCTTCCCTCAAGGAGCTGAATGTGGGACTCGATCCTGGATCCTGGGATCACACCCTGAGCAGAAGGCAGATGCTCAACTGCTGAGCCACCCAGGTGTCCCAAGATTTATTTATTTTAGATAGAAAGGGAGCATGAGCAGGAGAGGGAGGGAGAACCTCAAGCAGGCTCCACTTCGGGTATGGACCCAAACACTGGGCTCAGTCTCATGACCCTGAGCTGAAGCCAAGAGCTGGATGCTCAACCAGCTGTGCTACCCAGGCACCCCTAAACATTCTTTTTATTTATTTATTGTTAAGATTTTTTTTATTTATTTGAGAGAGAGTGAGCAAGCAAGGAGGGAGTGGGAGAGAGAGAGGGAGAGAGAGAATCCAGGAGAGTCCATGCGGAGCAGGGAGCCTGGCAACAGGGCTCAATTTCACAATCATGAGATCATGACCTGAGCAGAACTCAAGAATCTGACACTTAACCAACTGAGTCACCCTCACCCAGGCACCCCCTAAACATTCTTTTAAAAAACCATGTAAAGGATAGAAATGATACTTTAAAAACATAGATTTCCTTTTATGCTTCAGTTCTTAAAGCAGTGGTCCTTAGGGTTTTTTTTTTTTTTTTTTTTTTTTCCTAGCAGGGAACCCGCTTCAGCAGAATCTTACCTGAAAAGCTCAGGAGCTAAGAGGCTTTAAGAGATGTTAAAGGGCACGGTTCTGCTTGCTGGTGCTCATCTTGAACTTTTTGCAGTGATGCTCCAAGGCACGTCAATGGAACCCTGGAGACCAGGGCACTGGGTGTGTAACTCTTCATCTGTGGGATAGAAATCCTCAAGAGACAGTTATATATCTGAAAAGTCATGCATTAAGGATTATTGTGAGTGGGATTCACAGACTTGTTCTGAAGACCATTCCCAGGGTTTTCAGCAATGTCAAATGTATAACTTCTCATGCAGAGGAATGGGATTATTAAAAAAAAAAAAAAAAAAAAGAGGAAAAGATGCAGCCTTCAGTCTGACCCACATTTTACAAAAAATCGGAGTCTATGCATGCTTTTTGAGAAATCATGTCAGTTTTTTTTTTTTTTTGATCCCTCTTAGGCCATGACAGCTGTATCACTGTTAAAGCTATTTAATATTTTAACTGGCTGTTGTTTAGCATTACAGATGACTCCAGGAAAAAGAAACAAGAAGTCAGTGGAAATATATTACTTATGTTTACTGTCCCTCTATTTTTTGTTGTATGAAAGCAGCTGGTTTGCAATTTGTATGGTAAAGGGCTTTTCTTAAAGTTAATTTTTAGTTAATAGTGAGCTTTCATAAGAAAAATAATCTCAAATGCCAAGTATTTGTTAGATCATTATTAATAGGGATAGTAGTAATATCACATTGTCTTTTTTCACACACTGAGGAGGGTTTCCTGGTGACAGCTGGAGTGTGGGGGAGGGGGAGTCACTTTCAATCAGCCAGCTGCTCTGTGCAACATCATGATGGCGATATTTCAAAGCCTGTGGGATAATTTTGGCTGTATTCAGAAAAGAAAATGTGTCAAATTTCTGGGAAGCAATAGATAGTGTACAAGAGCTGTATAAGAGCCCTTTGGGATCTAGTTGATAGTCAACTAACAATGTGTGCATTCAGGTTTGCGTGTTGGTTTTATTTTACCATCTAGTTTCTTGGACATTGTTACATGCACATCATAATTATAAAGCAATAAAGTCTAGTTCCATGGGGGGAAAGGCTCATTACTTTATGGAGAGGAAGGGAGATTGGAAAACAAACTTTGGGAGTGTGCTACGTGCTTTCACATAATATGCTATTTCATTTATTCTTCACAATGACTCCAGTAAGTAAGTGGGATTTTTCTCATCTATGGATAAAGAAGCAGGATAAGCTCAGCAGGATTGATTATATGATTTACCCAAGGCCACAAACTAGTAAATGATGGCATCCATATTTGACCCCAAATCTGGCTTCAGTTCCAGAAATGTTCTCATTATACCAGAAGCTGTTTCTGCATGGAGTAAACTTGCTTATGCATTTTTAATCCAGAGTCAGCATATCAGGATAGTTATGAATGAAATTTATATACATATTACAATGACTTCATCCTTATATAAATAATATAGGGGGTGTGTTTGTGTGTGTTGGCAGCTACTTCTAATTTTGGATTTGTTTTCCTTGAGGAATTCACTTGAGCAGCATGAAGGAAACTTTGCTATATATTTTTTTATGTTACAAATACCAGCCATTTGCAATCATGTCTTTGTAATGAATTAATTTGATTCTATGTTTGAACCAATGTAGTAATAAATATTGTACATACTGCCCATGTAGTCCCTTCCTACTACTCTAGATTTACTAGTTTCTTTCAAGGTATGTTAATTTTGTATTAAGGGACCTTTGGCTTTCCAGATTTTTAGCTTGTAGCTATTATGCCCCCCAAATGATGACAGATCTTTTATTTATTTTGATTCTGAGTTTCGTGGATCATTTCCTCTTCCTCTGTATAGCCCACAGGAAAATGCCTGCCCACTATTTTCTTTCTTTACCCCACCCCACATACAAAACCTTAAAACTTATTTTTGCTATTTTCCAAACATTTCTCACACCTTTATATGCATTCCTGTTTTCATTCTT
Organism: Nyctereutes procyonoides; assembly: GCF_905146905.1. Taxonomy (NCBI): domain Eukaryota; kingdom Metazoa; phylum Chordata; class Mammalia; order Carnivora; family Canidae; genus Nyctereutes; species Nyctereutes procyonoides. Next base: position 45,409,214 of record NW_026575133.1, on the reverse strand, counting down.
TATCGCACCATGTCTCTGTATTTCTGCTCTCTAGGCTGTTGTTGCCTGAAAGGACAGTACCTCTCCCTTCATAGGCACTCAAATATTTATTAAATGAAGGAATACAGACAGTGAGGTATAAAATTATCTGCATAATGCTTTTACTGCTATAGTTTCACATTTATTGGTTTCCTTCTCCAGGCTCATAATTAGAGAAATGTTATGATTTATGTCTGTTAATGAATTACAAGATGGGGACAAAGCAGTAAACCCACAGAAACACATGCAGGATAATTCCATGATCCTTCCTGAAGGCTATCAGATTGAAGAAGCCTCTTACTCTGTTTCTTTCTTCCTTCTTTCCTTTTTTTTTTTTTTTTTTTTTTTTTTTTAGTTGGTGAAACTAAATGATTCATTGTCTCAAAGTTCTAGTCAGAAGCGTTCATCAAGTGATAACATTTTACTAAATGTGGAGAGTAGTTTTCAGTGAAGAACAAAGGCAAGGAGTATGTTTTGAAAATCAAGAATTAGATGTATTCTTTTAAAACATCGACCTTATATAAATAAGACAAATTTAGACCATCCATTTTTTCATTTTATGATTACATTCTTCATCTAATGTTCAAATTTAGACACTAGTACATGGTTTTAAGAAGACTTTACCTTATGTATGGCGAAGTTGCTCTTGTGCTCACATTCTTAGCTGGGTGCTCTCTTTTTTCTCTAGCAATAGCATGGACTTAGCCGACATTTGAGATACCACTTATACACGCACCATGTTTTGGTTCTTCCATAGGCTAGAGTGCTGTACCAGGAGATGGTGAGAGTTAGTACTGCTTGTAATAGACTAGGATCTGCTTGCCAGCTCTTGGCAGATGTAGTGTTTTAGGTAGTGTTCTTTGAAAACAACAGAAAGTAAGTTAACTGTAGTATCGAGGTAGCTTATTGAAGAGCAAGACATTTATTGGAAGTTTATGGATAAGCTCAGAGAATTGATAGAAAACCAACCAACCAACCAAGCCTTGGAAACTAGCTAGGTGAGCTCGCAGGGGTTTGGTAGACTTGGTGGACTTGAACCATTTTTTTACTTAAAGCTCTCATTATCAGTTCCAGATGTTGTTGGTCCTATGGTCCCTGCACAAGTTTTACTCTGGTTGCTGTCACCCTTGAATCAGTGTGAGAAAGGGCACCCTTGATTGTTGGTCTTCCCAGGACCATATCCAGGGAGGGTGGGAGGCAGCTTCCCGTTCCTAAAGGAATGAGGTATTGTTGCTGGCTGGGCAGGCCAAAACTCCATGCTGCCCCCACCATCCAACGGTTAGTGGATGTCCCATGTGCTTTGTGGGAACATAAATAACATCTCTGAAGTCAGGCACGCTCTTCTCTCTCTCGACTAGTTCTTGTGCTGGGAGGATTTCAGTCACATAAATAATTCACTAACCATTCTTACACAGAGATTACATGAGGGGGGGGGCTGGATGGCTCTTACTTTTTTCTTGACTTTAGGCAAATAAACAAAGAACTCTGGTGTGGAGCAAAAGCGAACGTGGAATTACTCGAATCTTCTTGAAGGGAGTGCTGGTGGATGCTGGCATTGCTGCTTCCCATGTGTCTCCTGGTGAAGGACCTATGTCTGAAGGGCTGTCAGTTGGAGTAACTTAATGAGCCCTCATTACACTAAGACATGTAGTCTGTGAGAGAAGGAACTGGCTCATGATTGATATTGGAAATCATAAGTGGTGATGGATCAGAATTGGAGTTGGCACTAATTCACTTCACCATGGAGCAAAAGTCAAGATTATATACAAAACCCTGTAGTTTCATTTTTCATGTATAAAGGTAATCATTTCTGTTAAGACCCTAACACTCTAAAAAGGTAGAAAAAAATAAAAATTTTGTCATCTGACATAGTGAGACTTTTTTTTTAATCCTAAAGTGGAGGCTCATTAAATTCTCAAATTATCAGGCAATGTTGACAGAAGCTCTGGTTTGAGACTTTATTATAAAATTTATTTTTAGGGGATCCCTGGGTGGTGCAGCGGTTTGGCGCCTGCCTTTGGCCCAGGGCGTGATTCTGGAGACCCCGGATCGAATCCCACGTTGGGCTCCCGGTGCATGGAGCCTGCTTCTCCCTCTGCCTATGTCTCTGCCTCTTTCTCTCTCTCTCTCTCTGTGTGACTATCATAAAATAAATAAAAATTTAAAAAAAAAAAAAAAAAAAAAAAAAAATAAAATAAAATTTATTTTAGTTGAAAATGATTTCTGTTTTCACGGGCCTTCCGCATACCCCATTGCTTTTAAAATGTATGTGTGCCTGAATCATATGATGCAGTTTAAAAATAATGGATCATAGAAAGCCCAGAAAAATGCTAATTGGTTACTAAGTTGTAAAAATACTTTAAAGCTATTTAAAATCCTTAATCTTAGGTCTTATTTTAATTCACTTGTTTATATGGATGAAAAACCCTATTATTAATTAACTTAAGATTTTATGTATGTAATCTCATTTGATCCTTGCAAAACCAAATGAGCCTGCCTCATTGTCCTTTTACAGGTGAGAAACTGGCAGCCAAATTTTCTAAGGCATATTGTAGAGTCTTCTCTTACATATTGTAAGAGTCTTCTTAGCAAAGACTATGCCCTTAGCTAGGGTATAATACTACATACATTAACATTGCTGGCCCCATGTATGTTTTTGACAAAAAGCATTGGGACGTTTCTTTTCCCACAGCTTATCTGTTTATCCCATTTCTTGACAACTTCTTTATGTTCGGAAACTGTTCAAACGTGTTCTATTAGCCATCACCTTGTGCTGCTTCTGCTTGCTGTGAGTGCTCCTACCTTGCAGTGGTGTGCCCTGTGAAGCCTTTTGTCCTTTATGTCTGAGAGTAGCCTGACAGCCTTTCATGTTGAATTCAGCAAGATTGCTTTTCATTTAGCAAAGCTGAGTGTTGCTTTCTAGGTGAAAAATAATTAAACGGTTTTAAAAGATGTATTTGATTAACTGGGAGCCGATCTGTGTAAATTAATTATAACTGTAATGATGTCATAGCCTTGCCTTTTGTTATTAACCAGGTAATTGACCAGAAGTTTGTAAGTGTATTGTCACTGACAGTTAGTGGTTTGACCTTGTATGCTGTCTAGAAGTGAAACATGCACAATGCATGTAAATGCAGTTTTTTTTTTCATTGAGCTGCATGTATTGTCAGAGCCTCTGATATTGGGTTTCAGCTTTACCTCTTCCCTTCTTTGCTGAAATTGGTACACTCGAACAGTGTTATTATAACTGATTTCTCTCACTGAAAGCATCTGACCAAACACAAATATGGTCTATTTCCTTGAGTAATTTTAATCAGAGATAAACCCTGGTACCTTAAAGACATGTGGTCAAGTAAACAAATGCCAAAATTAAAGGAATCTTGATTTTAAGTTCCATGTGAAGGAAGGTAAAACCACTTTTGGTAGTGAAGATATCAAGGGGAAAGAGAGGGGCATATTTGATAGGTTAAGAGAGAGTTTGTCCTCTCTTACTCTAATTTGTCTGAGAAAGGTCAGAGCATACAGTATTCCACATCTTTGGGTGATGGGAGCATCTAACTTTGGTGAGTTTGGTTAAAAGGTAGGATTGTAGCAGTGAAATGTGGAGTGAAGTGGGCTAATAATGACTGAGAAGCAGCAGTTCTTAGGTTAGCTGCCCTGCCTCTCACACACTTCACACTAGCTTTACAGTCAGCTCTGCTAGGATGGGACATGGGCATTCCTGAAATCACCATCCTGTGCAAAATCATGCAATAAAACCACTGAGCTTATGGTGCAAATCATGGCAGGAGTAAAACACAAAATTTTATTAGTGCTACGTTAAAAACAAAACAAAAAAAGAACCTAACAAAATAGCACAGTTACACATTAAGTGGTTAAGAAATACATAAATACTATAATAAATACGACACATTGCCTTCCAAAATTCCTGAGCTTTGCTTGTGAAAGTGGCTGTCAGAGTATTGCAGCTTGTGAATTATTATCAAGTGGTAGAATAAGGATTATCTGGAGTTGGGAGGTAAGTTGTGACTGTAGATGGGAGTGGGTGTAACTCCTATTCTCTAAACATAGGTAGCTGGTAGATGTTTGAGGTATATAAATGTGTGCATTTGGTGACTTTCTGTGTAGCTTGCCTCAGCTGGGCGCAGTTTTCTGCTCTCACCTAATGTTTCTTGCAGATGAAATTGCACATAATCGAATGGGAAATTTGCATTATGCTCCAGTTGTTCTCTGATACATTAATTGCATTTGAACAAATTTGCTTGTTACAAAACAAGCACTGTAGCAGAACTGACCACACTAATTAACTTATATTTCTCTAATGTAGTTCAAGCATTTATGCCAACAGCACATGCATGCTGTGAAATAGCTTAGATACTTCTAACAAAGATATTTCTAAGAAATTTTCCCTTCTCATTCACTTTTTGTCTTTCAAACCTGCTGCGGGGCCACCCGGGTGGCTCAGCTGTTTAGCACCGCCTTTGGCCCAGGGTCTGATCCTGGAGACCCGGCATCGAGTCCCACGTCAGGCTCCCTCCATGGAGCCTGCTTCTCCCTCTGCCTGTGTCTCTGCCTCTCTCTCTCTCTCTCTCTCTCTCTGCCTCTCATGAATAAATAAATAAATAAAATCTTAAAAAACAAAAAAACAAAGCCTGCTGCAAGTGAGGAAGCATCATTAAGGTATTCTGGATTGGACTGATTTAACATTTTGATAATTGGCACATATTTGTACATTATTTGCCTATTTCCAAAAAAGTGTTGGGTATAGAAATGACACAAAACACAAGTAAAGAGGGGATGAACAACCAAATGGCTGAGTGGTTTTTAGCAGAAGAAAGCATATTCATTTAAGTAGGAGAAATTAAGTTTTTCCTAGTTCTGATGGGATTTTGCACAAGGAATAGTAAGTTTGATTATATAATGTGAAGATGATTCCTATGTGGCAGTCCTTTGGGTGAGGCTGCTGTCAAGGCTTTTAATAATATGAGGTGCATTCTACAAGAGCCACTATTCAAAGGCAAAGTGACATGATATGACCAGGCAGCTCTTGGAGAGTTGGCAAAGCACAAGGCTAAAAGTCAGGATAGTGATCCTTTATTCCAGCAATTCTTAAAAGGTAGAAAAGATATTTTTGTCTCTCTGTGGCTTCATTCTCAGATTAAACCTTACTTTATGGGACAGGACGTGGGGAGCATATGTGAAAGAATGCCAAGGAGGGTACACTTCATACGTCTCCCTCCCGTAGACCCACACTTCCCAGAGTCTTGCGGGGAGAAGTCAGAGAATGCATGGAGGCTTTTGTTTCTCAGCCTCTCTGTTTGTATAGGGTATATATTCCAAAATGAGAAAAAATTACATGTGGGTTGTTACTTTTTTGTTTTTAACTCGATTCTTAAAATTGATTTTTTATTCTTTTATTGGCTATTCTTTTATTGGCTTTTATTGGTAATTACCAAAAGAGGTGAGATACTTGAATGTTACTTTGTACTACTGTCTTAAATACAGATCTACAAGTTGACTTGTATCAAGAAAATGATTAGATTTGTTAAAGTTTTCTTTAGTAAGATTTTCTGTATTTGAAATATTTTCAAAATACGTATACATTTTGACATGTGTAATGGAAGCCACCAACCACCCTTCCTTGGGAAAGACTGTTCTTTAGATTGAGGTTATGTCCTTCCTAATTTTTTTGGTGGTTAAGGTATCGTATCTCTTATCAAAAATGCGGTGACTTCTTGTTTCAGCTCTGACACGTAAAGAGTTTGGAAGTTGTCCCCCTTGACCTTACAACAGGACAGAAGCTGAACAAACTGAAAATCAAGATTTCTTAGATCCATCAGAGAACTGAGGACATAAGGCAAATTGTCACTCCCAACTTTGAAGAGGCTCAGAATCGTAGCCAAGTTCATGTAGGAGAGGAAAAATTTCTTTTCCCTTCTGTGCTCCTGGGTTCTCCAGTTGGGAGCCCTGTAACCCAGACTAACAAAAGACAGATCAACAAGAGGAAAACAACTTTATTAGTATGCATGTGATACCTACACTTGGGAGTACACAGAGATGATTAACTCAAAAAGATGGTTAGAACTTGGTCTTATACAGCATCTTTACAAAAGAGAAGTACATTTTTGGAGAAGTGACAAGACAAAGGAAAAAGACTGACTTTCTATAGGAGGCAGATATGTGGGGGAACTACTGGATATGGGTTAGTTAGTAAAGTTTATGTAGATTCCACGGGTGCCAGATCAAAGGTTGTCTAATAATTAACTTTGTCCTTCCTGGTAGATAGGGAAGGGGACACATAATTTCATGTCCTACTTGTAGGTAAATAGGGGAGGGCAAAGAACTTATAACTGCTGCCTCTCAATTGCCTTCCGCAAAAAAAAAAAAAAAAAAAAAAAAAAAGTTTATACCACATGACATGTTTTGGTGGCATATTCTCCTCCTCTGCAGTTAGCTTACCTGGAACTGAGCCAACTGAAGGTAGTAACTAGTAGGACCATTTAAATGGTAATTTCAGTGACTTGCCAAAGTCTAAGTATAGACTACCTTGGGTGTTAAAAACTCTCAACTTTTCTGCAGAGAAAAATCTGACTTGTTCGTCATTTGAAGAACAGAGACTCTGGAGCCAGGTTTTATCGTGGTTACAATTTCTGCTCATCTATAAAATGGGGAAGTAATAACACCTGTTTCATAAAGTTTAGAGGATTAAATGGGACATGTGAAAAAACTAAGACAATTTGGTAATGAGTTTGGGGTCTTTATCCAAAGGGAAACAGTCCATTGATTTGGGGTAGGATGTGGATGCATGCCCAACAAGCAATGGAGTACTCTTCCCTGGAGATTTTGAGTAAGGGTGAAAGTTCTAGGATATTAGAAGAGGCAGTGTGGAAACAGCATAGTTGGCTAGGGGGTGGGGGATTTCCTTCTGAGGCTGGCAGGTCCTGTTTTCTTTTTTTTTTTAATTTTTATTTATTTATGATAGTCACACAGAGAAAGAGAGAGAGAGACAGAGACAGAGACAGAGGGAGAAGCAGGCTCCATGCACCGGGAGCCCGATGTGGGATTCAATCCCGGGTCTCCAGGATCGCGCCCTGGGCCAAAGGCAGGTCCAAACTGTTGCGCCACCCAGGGTTCCCGGTCCTGTTTTCTAGAGTAAGATAAGCTAGCTAAAGCCAAAGATGGAGGATTCGTATTGGTGTCTAGGTTAAGGAATTAACAGCAAGGCCTTTCTCATAAGTGCAGATGGACTGAGGTTTAGGTTTGTGATGTGGGCCGGACCACTGGCACAGCCTGCCATCTCTGGGTCCTGATCTACAAATTAACTCCCATCAGATATTAGGCAGATGTAAGGTTTGAGAGCAGTCCTTCCAAAGATGAACTAGTAAGAAGTGTAATTGTAGACTTGCATTTTAGAAAAACTCAGTTGGGAGAAAATGAGTATTTCTGTTTAAGTCATTAAAGCAATAGCTGAGATTTAATGAGTGCTTGCTGTGTACTTGGCATTATTTTAATCACTTCAATGTTTTCATCCATTTAACCTTTACAAGAATCCCAGGATCGCGTTTAGCTGTTATTCCCCATTTTCATAGCAAGAAGCTGAGGCTTAGTTTAGGTGACTTGCATAGTTCACACAGCACTTGATCCTAAAGCCAATCAATGGGACCAGTTTGGACTCCAGAGTGTGTGCTCTCAAACCCCAAGACACTGAAAACATGCAGTTTGGAGGACACGATAATAGGGTCTGGTGACATCCTATTGACAGTGTTGTGTCATCTATTCAGAGAGCGTTGTGGGACATTAGCACTGTGGTCAGGGAGTGTCAGTGAGGAGCCTACACAAGAGCTGGGGTCTGCAGTTGAGGAGGAGAGAGAGGGAATGTGTGTCGGGTCAGGGAGTGATGCTAGTAGGGCCCTGCCCACATCCCCGTCATGCCTTCTGACAGATTTCTAACCTCCAAGACCTGCAGGTCTTTGCCTGAGTGTTTTCTCTGGCCCCTGTCATTTGGTTTGCCTGCTGTGGCAAGCCACAAGTGACAGGGAGTTAAGGCAGACCCTTAGCCCTTTGAGGGATAGATAGCATTGGGGCATATCTGTACTAGCTCTCAGATTTCCCAGTGAGATTAAGCCCCAGGCACCCGTCATGATGGCTTGCTTGATAATGCATACATTTGTGGCTGCTTTGCCTTCCCCGTTTTGTTTTCCCACTCCCCTGCTAGTCATTTGTGTCCCAAATAAATTATCATATTTCCCAAGCGTGTCACCTCTCAAATAAATTACTTGCACAGAGACCCTTGTTTCAATGTCTGCTTCTGGGCGAAGCCCAGTGCATAATAATACCAAAACAAATTGCTCTAATCATCCAGAGTATGCCAATTAAATCCTCATACCAACTCCTTTTACAGGTGGGGAAACCAAAGCATGGATTGAAGAGAATTTGCTCAAGGTAACTAAGACAGCTAATAAAAAGAATAGTTGGGTGATCTGATCCACAGCAGCCATCGTAATCGCTGCTTTTGCTGAGCAAAGACCTCGAGACAAGCATGACCTGATCAGGAAACTAGGCATAGAAGAGTAACAGAAAATAAGGTCAGGTACTTAGTGTTTTAAGTCTAACAATTACAGGGCTTCAGAGGAGACTTTTAGCAGGGTCTCTTGTTCTGTTGTTACAAAGAAGCACAAATGAATTTCTTCCTTTTCGTGGTTGCTGGGGTTGGATTTATGAAATCAGAAGGCCCCCACCTCGTCTAGACTTTTGCACATTGGTGTTTTTCCCAGACTTGGGGAAGTACAGAGAGGAACAAGGCCTGATTTTTCTTCTAAGGGGCTACCATCCTGGTCTTGCACATTCTGGGCGGGTTATAGTGGAGGGGACCTTTCCTGATGCTCTTATCGCTGAGAAATCCAAGGCAAGGTGATGTAAGAGACCCTGTATGTGTGTGTGTGATTTTCTGAATGGCTCTCCCTGATTCCAGTGAAAAATGTTTGAAAGCCATCTAGCAAATGTGCAGCAGTAAAGGAGTAAAAGTATCTGTGCGTATTGGGACTCCACCTTACTACAGAATCATCTAGTCAGACTCTTCTGAGACCATGATAGAACAAAAGTAGGGTTATTCTGTGGAACTATTTTGTGTTTCACTAAATCTACATCTTTGATCACCCCCTGGGGGTGAAACACTGTTACCTGCCTCATTATGTGCAGGAAATAATCAGAGCAACTCTCCCTTTTTTTTTTTTTTTTAAGATTTATTTATTTTAGAGAGAGTGGGGTGGGGAGGGGGGCAGAGGGAGAGGGAAAGGGAATCTCAAGCAGACTCCACACTGAGCTTGGAGCCCAACTCAGGGCTCGGCCCCATGACCCCAAGATCATGACCCGAGGTGAAACCAACAGTTCGACATCAATTGACTGCTCCACCCAGGCACCCCAGAGCAACCTCTTAACTCACTTGAAACAAGAAAGTTATATATACACACTCTGTCTTTTTCTTTCTCTGAGCCTAAAAACTCTGCCTCCCCTGTGATAGATGGTCAGTATGTTTTTTGTTGATGGCTAATGATGGATTTCTCTGTGTGCATCTCTGTGTCTCTTGCTCCATCTGTATATCAGTCTCTGTGTTTGGGGAAGATAGTTCCGTCTTATGACTAGACTCAAACTTTCTGAGCTTTGTGTGCCACAAGGCAACTTAATGATCCAACTCAGCCCAAAGAAATGGACCATTCCAGAAGTTGGTGTTCTTGAACATTGAGGACCCCCAAAGCAGGGAGCAGACCTAGGATGAGCAGAACCAGAACAGCTGGCGGAACTGGGAGAAGAAGAGCCATCTCACCGAGAATAGTTTCTCTGGTTCATTTTAATCTTCTTTATGCTTTTTACCTAAAGTTTTCAAATTGCTGAGGGAATCCCCAGCATATTGGTTAGCACTACCAAGGCTTTGTCTTTTCCTTTCACTTTGACAAAATCCCTGGGTCCTTGGAATGTATCATGAATCTTAGTTTCCTCTGCTCTGTATAAATAAACTGACACACATAGCTCTTCTGTTGTTATTGTTGTTGAAACTAACTTAAAGCATTTCCTAAATCTGCAGTTCTTTCCAGAGTGTGTTGCCTTTATGGGAAGCCAGCTCATTATTCCCCAAACCAGAGACTTCTCAACAGGTTTGATGACATGTGACCTCATTATAGGGCCAAAGAAGACAATGATACTGGTTTTCTGGTTCCTAGAAGGGCTTGGCCCAGTTCCGCAGCCCCAGCCCAAGTACTACTTCAAGAGTATCTCTGTAACCAAGATCACTGAGTCAGATGCAACAGTAGAGGAGTGCCAAGCTGTGGTAGACAGTGAGGGCAGGGCAGGGACCCAGTAACCCATCAAGATAATCCATGAGTGCCAACACTTTCAGCCCTGGATGAAGCCTTTCCCATCCCCAGTCAGTCCTTAGTGAAGTAGGAACACTTGGTTTTTGTTGTAGTAGTGTCGGTGGCTTTTTGTTTTCTTGTTTTATCTGTTGCATATTTGGCCTTTCTGCCCTCTTTTTATTTTTTTTAAGATTTTATTTTTTCATGAGAGACACAGAAAGAGAGAGGCAGAGACATAGGCAGAGGGAGAAGCAGGCTCCATGCAGGGAGCCTGATGTGGGACTCGATCCCCGACTCCAGGATCCTGCCTTGGGCAGGAGGCAGATGCTCAACTGCTGAGTCACCCAGGTGTCCCTCTATCTTCTTTCTTAATGGTGGGGCCAGGATGGAAGCTGATGTCTTCTGTTTAACCTTGTGGACTTTCTATTGCACCATATTGTCTCTTAGATGAAGTTGATTGAACCTTCACAATAAGCACTCTGAATCTTATCACTTCCTGAATATGTTAAGAATCCACAGGATAGAACAGATTATCAGGTCCTGACTTGACACTTTCTTTTGGTGATTTCATTTATTGCCGTGGGCATATACTCTGTGGCTCAGAGTAGATTATTGCGTTATTTGAAGTCACCTTCCCATATTTAATTGAAACTTCTCATAGCTACCACCATGGTTCTGCCTCAGTTGTTTTTGTGTGTACAAAATAAATTTTATTAAAACATCTGCATGCAATGACTCCAGAAATTCTGATGGCTCTAGAATTTCTACATCTAAGGGTCTCAGGTAGAAATCTGGTTGGAAGTGGGGTACAGGGTTGGGGGCTAGTAGCTAGGGGATGCTTTGAAGCTGTGTTTGCATAGCATTCATGTCCTTTTTAATTAGACTGTGTGTTAATTTGGGGTATTTGAGGGGATGGTCATGAAGATTAACCATCTCCCCCGATGGACACCTTCTGTATATTTATGAACTATGCAAGTCTTACCCATTTTTTCCCAATCTTGCTAGCATACCCTTTTGCCCTCAGCAACTTTACTCTTTAAATCCCAGAACTTCTTCATATTGGTTTGTTTTCTAGGGATTTTATTCTAAGATGCCTTTTATGTCTTTTGAAGTGTTAAAAATGTAATTCTCTCCTCGTAATAATTTTATTTATATAGACATTGTATTTCAGTGACCCTTATTATCGCTGAAAGCAATATCTAACTTAAAATATATTGCTCTGCTTTATCTCTCTTGGTGAGATCTTTTCATAAAAGGAAGCCCTTTGCTGAATGGTTAAGTATTGAAATCTTCACACTTTTAACCACTCTTTCCTCATTACTGCTTAAACTAGTTCTAATAAAATTTTACACCATGTGCGTAGGGATTGAACGAAACATAAAACATTGTTTTATTCCCTTTTCGTACTTTCAAAAAAGTTCTCCCAAACTTGAGTTTACCCTCCGAGAAGCATTTATGTGAAAGAAACGTAGCTGACGTTTTTCAGGGTTCCTAATCTAGTGAGTTAAGTTAAAAAATATTGGTTATGAAGCAGAACTTTGAACTATTTTCTGCCCTGCCTCTAGATCCCAGCCTAGAATTTCCAAAGATTTCTGTTTAACTACTTGCAGACATTCAAGGCATTTGTTATATGCTGTGGACATGCAGACTTTGGGACAGCTTCTCAGGAATAGATGGTAGTAAGTGTTGCAGTAGTGAGAGACAGAGACAGCCAGATAAGCAGTACCATCTGGTAGGAAGGACTGGATTTGAGTCCTCATAGTCTAGTTTATAAGCATTGCCATCTTGGCTTATCTATGTAAGAAAAACGGAATTTCTTTCTCTGTTTCATGGTTTCCCACCAAAACTGCTGAAAGGATTCCTACTAAATCAGGCAGTTGTGTTTGGAATGGGCAGACTTAAAATGTAGGCCATGGGATGTGTGTGAAATTCGCTTTGGCGACCTCTAGTGGTGAGAGTGCCCCACGTGACCGACCGTCCATCGGTGGAGGTGGCCACTAACGAAGCACCTTGGACAGAGAAAGCTGAGGGCTGACCTTTGAACATCCCTAGAAAGTCTCAAGGGCAGAAGCACCACTGAGCTGCAGTACATAAGGATAGCTCTATAGAATGTGCTTCAGAATGGGTAGCAGGACATTAGGTGATTTTTCTTGGCAAGTGCTGGGTAGATCTAGTGGATAGCATGGAACCAAGTTTGTCTTCCAATGATTTTGAGAACTATATGAAACAAATTATATGTAACTACTTTGAAAACTGTAAATAAATATGTTAGATATTAGTTATTATTGGGGAAGTACGTAAATATTATAAGACTTTGAATCCTAGGCTGAAATACTTTAAGTTGATTAGATGACGAGGGTAAAAATTTAATATCCGCTCATACTGGTAGAGGGCTTATTATGCTTCAGGCCTTGTCCTGCATGGTTGATGAATATTAACTCATCAACAACTCTGAGGCAAGTCTTATTTAGTATATATTTTACAGACAAGGGAACTTGAGCATAGGTTGAATGAGAATTTGACCAAGATCATACAATTCCAAGCAGTTGAGTTAGGATTTGAATGCAAGCCATTAGATTTCGGAGTCCACTCTGTTAACTATGATACTCTTCAGTCTTATGATGATGATGTAGAGAATGCCATCATATGTGAGAAACAAGATGGATTGAGGGCAGGGGATAACATGATGAGATTGGATTTTTAGCAAATCTAGTTAGGCATTGTATAAGTGGATTGGGGGAAGAGTATCCAGTAATTAGGGCCTGACTTTTGGTGAGGTCTGTCATCATATAATATATGCCCTTATTCATGGTTTCTTACTTATCTGGAAAATTTTGTTAATTCTTATGTTGTTTTAGTAGTCTTAAATCCCATCCCCTTCAGAGGTCAAGGATTCTGTCTTCCACATGAATGACATTCATACTCAAGTCAGGCTATTATAAACAACAGTTGGGCATCACCTTATTAAGCTGTGAGAAATCTTGTATTTGTTTTCATTTGGAGAGATGATAGATGAGGAAAAAGAGGAAGGAGGAGATCTCATGTCTTAAAAACTCTTTTTAAAGTTTTTAAAAAACTGGTAGCTTAAAATCAAAGCGATTTTGCCAGTTGGCTTTTGGGTGATAGTCTAATGGTTTTATGGAGCTAGGTAAGACAGTTTCTCATGTGGTTGTAATGACAGCGAAGCATATGAGGTTGGAGAATCATTGAATAAATGGAATTATCAGAAGCCCTCAAAAAGGAAGAGTGCTTTCAATTCCCAGTTTCTTCTGAAAGAGACCAAGGTGTAGATATTTCCATAAATAGGATGTAATTACTGAGAGTGTCACAATGTTCACGACTGGATCCCATTACCTTCTTAATAGAATTCGATTCCTGTTTTCATTTTTTATTCATGAAGTCAATTTTCATTCACTTGAGTGTTTTCATTTTTTTGGATCTCTCTGCCTTTAATATGAAATAAGAAAACAGAGTCCTATTCTGATTCTTTGACCTTAACATTGTGGTTCATGATGCCACTTAACACATCTAGATGGCCAGAAGAATTTGTCATTTATGTGCAACTTGCCATTAAACAATTATGGTTCTCTGACAAAGATTCCACCCAGTACTGCCAGGACTCCCCATTTACTAATCAGCTCAGGTAGATGATGCATTCTGGTAAATTGAACATGGTGTAGTGATGTGAAGTCATACCATTTGCTATTACAGTTAATATTTAAATATTAAGTTTTAAAAGCATAATTTATGTGTTACTCATACAACTATGTATTGCATTAAACAGCCATATATTGCCTATAGGCTGTGTAGGGCTTTTTGAAATGCATTCATGTATTTGAAAAGAGGAAACAAATTACTTTGCTAACATTTAGTTAATAAATTCTTATTGTTTGCTAAATGCAGTAACATATCACAGTATACTATTTTCTTTTTTTCTTATTTTTCCAAAAATATTTTGGAAATGTGTATTTTCTTTTGGGACCTAAGGAAGCTTATACCTTTTAGGAAAAATAAAAGTATGCTTAGAAGTTTCATTGGAAGAACAAAGAATTTTAATTTTTTGTGCCAGATTAAAATGCTTCCATCTATTGGCCCTATAGTAAGAACTAGAGAAAACAATTTCTTGAGTTTGGATTAGAAAAGCCATGAATGATAGGATGCCTGAGACAGGGAGTGAGAAGAAATGGTCCAGTCCAGTTTATTTCTAGAAAAGTTTCATTTCTTGAGAAACAAAAAAATGCATTGTGTTTTGTGTATATTTTGACCAAAAAATGTCATATTTATGATGTGCTAATTTGTTATCCAGCTCTTATAATTTAAAAAGCAGAGGAAGCTTCTCTTATGTTTAGTATAATCTGCTGTTGCCATTGCATTTTTGCTTTGTTTGAAGCAATAAAACATACTAATCCTCAGTTTCTTTCAAACGATTTTACAATATTTATTGTCAAGTGAATTGGCCTGAGCCATGCCCCTGCTAGTGAAGTACATTCATATTCCCTCTCAACACGTCACATCCAGGGGCATAGCAGTGCTAAAATCCTGGCAGGCTAACCAGAACAATTTCTTTGTTGTTTCCTTCTTTCTTTCCAAGACTTCTTTTGACCTGAGCTTGTTAGACTGTTTCTTGGAGAGAGAGAAGGACCGGGAGAGAGGGGGTGTGAACTTTTCTGTATGGTTATGCGTACCTATCAACATGCATGCTTATATTACATTTTAAGCAATGAAATTTAGGCATTTGCTCAATGTCATTAGTTGTTAGGGAAGTCTAAGTACTACTTCCTACCCAGTCAGATGGCTAAAATGAAAAAGGTGGATAAAAACAAGTTTTGTTGAGGATATGAAAAGATTGGAATCCTCAAATGCTGCTGGAAGGAATACAAAATGGTGCAGAAATTTGGAAAACAGTTTGCATTTCCTCAAAAAGTTAAACATAGAGTTACCATATGACCCAGCAATTCTCCGAGGTGTATATATGAGAGAACTGAAAACGTGTGACTACCAAAAAATTATACATGAATATTCCTAGCAGCATTATTCAAGTCAAGAAGCAGAAACAACCCAATGTCTATCAACTGGCGAACAAATGAACACATTGGGGATATAATTTGTAACTGGTAGTTGTTCTTGCAGTTATGTGTTTTGAATTCTTCTAGAACATTTTAACTGAAAATTGAGACATTTACCACCCTAGTAAATGATAATGATGAAATATTTTTTGCTTTGTAAGTAGAACAGAGGATCACTGTAATTAGATTTTTTCCCCCTTTTTATAAAACCCCTTTCTCCCTTGAGACTCATTGGTTTCCCAAGTTACGAATTCAGTTTCTTTTGTTTGTTCTAGCCACTTAGTTTTTCTTATTACATATCTGTTTAATTTTTAATTTCTCATTAAAAGTAAATACGGCTAATTTTCCTTTCAGTATTTCAGGAAGTCTTCCATTTCTGTCACAACTTTGATATAGTGCTGTCTAGTGTGTATTACTACATAATTAAAATGCCATTTTTTAATCAAATAGTTCTGGCAAAACAACCTATTAATACATTTTACATGGATGAGAGGTTTATTTCTGTAAAGTTGAGATAAATGTTATAAACACTGTTCTGGAACCAAAATGTAAATGGAATAATATGCATAGTGCTATGGGGAAGGTCGCTCCAAATGCAGGAAAAATACTTAAAAGATGAACAGATCATGGTCTTTTCAGTTCGTGTTACTTATTATATAATGTGGGTATATTAAAAAATACTAATCTTGAGTCCTTGGGCAAATAACTTATACAGCGCTGACTCTATGCCATTCATTGTACTGGGCTCTGGGTAATTAGAGGTGAACAAAACAGATAAGGTAATTCTGCCCTTGGCCATTTCCGCTGCAGTCACAGAGCTCCCGGGGTGGGAGTGCCTTGTGGTGGGAACACCATGACTGCACCCGAGACCAGAGTAGCTGGGCAGGGTAGTGGTTGTCACAAGTGTGTGGTTATTGTAAAGAGTTTGGACTTTATACTGACCGTAATGATAAGCCATTGCAGGCTTACGGCAGGTGAATCTGATTTCAGTTTTACAGAGATTGCTCTGGGTGGTGGTGGAAAATGGCAGGTAGGCTTAAGAGGATAAGCAGAGAATCCAGTTAGGGGGTTGGTTATAATCCAGGCAAGGTGTGATTGTGGCTTAGACTGGAGTAGAGCTCAAGAGCTAGAAAGAAATAGATCTACACAAACTGTGGAAGAATTAACAGAGTGTGGTGGATGGGATGTGGGGATAGTAGGATTGTGAGGACAACGGGCCAGTCAAAAATGTTTCCTGCATCTCTGCCTTGAACAGCAGGGGAGCGGGAGGTTCTGTGTCCTGAGATGTAGAACATGGAGGAGGAGCAGAATTGGGGCACCTAGGTGTCTCATTCGGTTGAGCGTCTGCCTTCAGCTCAGGTCATGATCCCAGAGTCCTAGATCGAGCCCCACATGGGGCTCCCTGCTCAGTGGGGAGAGTGCGTCTCCCTCTGCTGTTCCTTCTACTGCTCTCCCTGCTTGTGCTCTCTCTCTGTCAAATAAATAAATACAATCTTAAAAAAAAAAATGAAAAGGAGCAGAATTGGAAGGGGATGGTCCAGCATTCAGCTTGGGGCAGGTTGAAGGTGAGGGGAAGGATGTGTTTATGAGGTGAGGGAGGGCAGAGACTAGCCTGCTCTTCCTTGGGCTGTGGTAACTGCTTTATGGTCTGGGTACAAGTTAGAATAAATAAATCACTTCCAAACCAAACACACTGAACTGGTTTCCAGCTTATAGATGAGTTGCTGTAACTGATCATGCCTCTGTGGTCTCTCTTCTGGCTCAGCAGTCTGAAAATTTTTATATATTGATGAACAGGACAAAACAACATTCATTTATCATCAGTGCTCACTTATTGTAATCTCTTCTCCTTGGTATTCTTTGAACTATGCCTACCTGGCCCATGTGGTCAAGTTACAGATTTGGTCTTCTTGTAGACCACATGCATTTTCTGTTACCTTGTTAGAGGCCGCATCCGTCACTTTTGAAGGCTGACTTGTTAGCTTTATTTGGAAGGAAAGTGAAATGGTATGAAATATGCCCATTTATCTTTGATACTTAAAACCCCAGACTTAATGTTCTCCCCACACTGGTACTGGAGTGGCCTCTATTTGTAAACATGGAACCCAATGTATGGTCTGTACTTCTCACTTTGGCTTTGGTTATATCTGCCTTCCCATTACGTATACATTTGTTGCAAATATGAACCACATCTTTCTATTCATCCTTTGATTTTCTACAGCCAGTATTTTTCTATTTTTCAGCAAATAGAAATGGGCTATTTAGGGGCTGAGATTATAAGGGTTTTGTTCTTTTCTATACCTCTACTGTCTGGCATGGAGACTGGCATGCGTTTGGCACTTGATATTTATGAAGTAAATGAGTGACCTAAGGAATGGCTAAGTAGACATTTTGTGAGAAGGAGGGCTAATTCAGTTTTCGGAAACCAAGAGATCAGACAGGCTGTATTCTTCCTATAAGATTATACCCTCTGAGACCTACTGCAAAATCAAGGCTGCAAAATAGTAATTTGGGAATCAAAATGACAAAAAGAATTCTAGAAACCATGCAGGAGAGTGGAATTCCATGAATTCATGCAGAAGCAAGTAGGGTCAGAGGAAAAGTGAAAAGCAGAGGAGAGGTGGTGCAGGAAAGCAGAGTGTCCCAGGGAGGCAGAGGCCTTCACCAGCAGGAGGTGGTGGTGAGAAGGGATGCCCATGGAGAGGAACCATTGGGCTTGAGCAGAAGTCAAGCAAATGCATAATGAGCCTAGGTGCAGTGTGAGATAAAACTGGGGAAGTTTCAAGTATATACTCTTTGTCACTGCTGATTCCAGTCTGGGTGAAAGGGGTAGGGATTTTTCTTAAGCAAAGACATAAATGGTTTTGACTTTGTGCTGCGCATACACTGGCATCATAGGACACTATTTATCCTGAGATTGAAGGGTTCATTTTGTGATTACTTGTAAGCTGATTATTTAATGATCAAGGTTGTATTTTTCCATTGCTCCTGTTATAGGTATTGAGGTTTGATACTAAACTTATTTAAGTAATATTGCAAAAAAGACACAATAATTGGAGATTTGAAAATCGATTTGAATGTCAGTGTGAAAAATATAGACCATTTCTCTAAAATAACCCAGGAGCTCTGAGCTCTTCAGTTGAAATTTTATTAAGTTCTCTAGTTCATGAGACTGGGACAGAACTATAATAATAATAAGCCCATAGGAATAATTAAAAAAAAAAACTAGATTTGTGCTATAAGAGGGGCATATACATATAAACATGCACACATTAATGTATAATTTTTTCTTGGTGATTTCTTAGAATGCATAAGGGAAGAGGATGGAGGGGGGGGGGAGTATATTTGAGCCTTATTAGGATGCTACCATTTGCAAAGCTTTTTTGCATAGGTGAGATTACCTTAGAGTAATGAAAAAATGTAGTGACTGTATATTCAACATCTGCTTCATTTCAGACATGTTACAGTAATATTGGGAAGCAGGTATTATCATTTCTAATTTAAAGAGAAGAAAGTGAAGTTCAGAGAGTTTAAGTAATTTGCCTTAAGTCACAACTTCTAAAAAACTATACCCATCTTTACCCCAAAGCCCATGTACCTTCTAGTGCCCTGTCTGAATGAGAATCTTTAGGATATCAGAGTAAGTCTCATATTTGGTTGGGAGCCCAAGAAGCTCCACAGATAAAAACCACTAGATAAGAACTTTTTCCAGCATCCTGGCCCTCCTCTACCCTAAAAATATGCCTACTCATATTTTTCTTCTTCCTTCTTGTTGCAATGGACTGGACAAGGCTTTTCTCCTAGGACTTTTTCTCAAGGACTTAATTCTTTTTGTGTATCTTTTGCATCTTTAGTCTATGTCTCTTTCTTCACTAGCTTCTTCCCCATAAGCATAACCGAGGCCCTCACCAAATCAAATACTTTCTATGGTAGTTAGTAATTGCTGCATAACATACCACTCTAATGCTTGGCAAAGCTAAAATGTGATTTATTTGGCTCACTATTCTGTGGGTCAGCAAATTAGGCTTGGCTCTGCTGAACTCACTTCTGTGTCTTTGGTCAGCAGCTGGTCAGCTAGACAGCTTTGCTTCTGAGGCATTAGCTAGCTAGTGACCAGGGCCATTAGGGTGACTAGAGCTTGTGTCTTTCCTCATCCAGTAGGCTAGCCCAGACTTGTCCACTTGGTTGCTTGAGAGGGTCTTGAGAGAGAGCTGAAACTTGTGGATCATCTCAAGGCCCACATTCAGAAATAGTGTCCTCTCGTCTACATTCTGTCAGCCAAACAAGTCACAAGGACAGCCCAGGTTCAGGGGACGGAGAAGTACCGCTGAACCTGACTCTCCTTCTTGTTGCTAACTCCATTTTACTCTGTAAGACCACAGTCCTGTCACCATCCCAGGCTGACCTGTGTACTTCGGATTTGGGCTTCCTCTGTCACTGTGTTTAGAACATAATGCGACAGTTGTTAGCTTACTTCTTAGTAGGAAATGAGCTCCTTGAACACGGTGACTGTGCAATCTAGGATTTGGCATATACCAAGTAACTTTGAAAGGTGGAAGTTTTTGTGAAGATAAAGCATACTAGCAGTCGGTAACTGACAATATGAAGTAAAAGATACTAAATGCTTGCATTTCAAAACATGCCTGTGGAAGTTTAAAAACTTGGGGCAGGGATCCCTGGGTGGCGCAGCGGTTTGGCGCCAGCCTTTGGCCCAGGGCACGATCCTGGAGACCCGGGATCGAATCCCACATCGGGCTCCCGGTGCATGGAGCCTGCTTCTCCCTCTGCCTATGTCTCTGCCTCTCTCTCTTTCTCTCTCTGTGACTATCATAAATAAATAAAAATTTAAAAAAAAATAAAAATAAAAACTTGGGGCAGACTCTATTGAATATATCAATATTGAATATTTCTTTAAAAAAAATTAAGATGGTAAAGAATCCTGTTCAGTGTTCTGAATAGAAATCATTATTAAATATTTACACACTATCTTTGTAGGTTTTTAATGATGTTATAAGTTTATTTCTAAAGAAGACATTTTTTTTTTTTTTTACATGGCATATTTGTCAGAGAAAGTATACCCATCCATTAACTGATCCATTTGGGATTTGGGAGAAAATTTTTATTTTAGAACGTAAAATGAGGAAGGATGGCAGCCAGCATCCTGATGTTACCCTGGAAGACACTGCAAATCAATGTTTCTGTCAGATGGGAGGTGGGATATGTGTATAATGTAAGCTCATCTTTAAATGAGTAGGCCTTATGGTGTATTAAGTCTTAATTGATAAATTTTCGTGTGCATTTTATTTTATGTTTTAGGTTCAGCTGCCGGTACATCTTTCCAGATTCCTAAAGCCTGACCACATTTTCCCATCACTGGGTTGATAAACCATGCAGCGGAGATCAAGGGGAATTAATGCTGGACTTATTCTGCTTCTCTCTCAAATCTTCCATGTTGGAATCAACAATATTCCACCTGTCACCCTAGCAACTTTGGCTCTCAACGTCTGGTTCTTCTTGAATCCTCTGAAACCACTGTATGAGTCCTGTCTTAGCGTGGAGAAGTGTTACCAGCAAAAAGACTGGCAGCGCTTACTGCTTTCTCCTCTTCACCATGCAGATGATTGGCATTTGTATTTCAATATGGCATCCATGCTCTGGAAGGGAATAAATCTGGAAAGAAGGCTAGGAAGTAGATGGTTTGCCTACATCATCGTCACCTTCTCCCTACTCACCGGAGTGGTGTACCTGTTCTTGGAATTTGCTCTTGCAGAATTTACGGATGAACCTGGCTTCAGAAGGAACTGTGCTGTAGGTTTCTCAGGTAGGGCAGACAAATTTTTAAGGTAGCCTGGGTGAAGACAGGGAGGTGTGGCTGTCATCATTTTATGAAGCGAGGGTCTCCATTTGGTGAGGGCTCAGGATTGCTGGGCTTGGATTTTGGAGAGACGGTTGATTGGAGCACAGGAAGGACATAGACCTTGCATAGACCTACATTAATGCTGCATCATTCACTCTTGGACAATTTGCCCCAGGGTCTGCTCCAAAGTAGCTTTGCAGGAGATCTAGTTCTAAAAATACACACTGGCTCCTTCCTGGTAGAAAGACCCACTGGTGTGTATCTGTGATAAGGAATGCCCTAAAACGATGAGTAAGCTTCTCCATAACTTCATTAAAATATATGCACCGCACACTACCATGGCATGCTCACTATGTTTCAGAAACTATGATAGTCATTCTATACATATCTCACAGAACTGAAATTGCCATCAGGGCCAAAATTAGGCGTTCTAAGAGTTAGATGTGAGGGGAGGAGGGAAATAGTCCTGCAACAGAAGGAAATTTGACTCTTCCCTCTACGTCTCCTTCCATCTGTCCCCCTTCCCTTTAAGATATATCTTCATGCAGCCAGTTGTGGGGAGAAGAAAGGAAACATGCCCTGCCCTCAACGTGTCTTTCCATAGAGGTTTGAAAAATACACGTTACTGCTAATTTTTTTTTATGGAGTTAAAAACCACATAGCAGAAAATTAGCAATTCTGAAGTGAACAGTTCAGTGGCATTTAGTACCGTTTCATGTATTTTATTCCCATTTTACGTGTTATGTATTTTCTGGCAACTGAAAGTCAGTGTGAACTGGTGGTAAGAAACATCCAAAGGACGATTACCGTGAACATTGTCTTTCTACCAAAAGCCTGGTTGACTTGTAAAGAATAGAGTGTTTCAAAGCAAGAAGTTGAATACAGTCAATCATTTTCACTTTCAGTTAGTTTTCTTCGTAAATGTTGATTATCTGCACAGTTGGATTGTTGATATCTGTATGTTCTTTCTTCTCTTCTAGGAGTTTTGTTTGCTTTGAAAGTTCTTAACAACCATTATTGCCCTGGAGGCTTTGCCAACATTTTGGGCTTTCCTGTACCCAACAGATTTGCTTGTTGGGCAGAACTTGTGGCTATTCATTTCATCTCACCAGGGTAAGTGTTTACTCTCAGAGAATACAAATGAAGAACCTGATGTTCTGTGGAGAAAGAATTGCAATAATAATGAGGTCACCAGTTGTTTTTTTTTACAGTGAAGTTTATTCTTTAAGGACAGCACTGGGCTTACCCGCTTTAATGTCAGACATTTCTGAGTTTGAATCCTGTCAGCTACTGAGCCCTGTGATTTTGGTAACCTTGTCTTACCTTCAGTTCCCTCACCCTTTAGGAATAAGAGAATTGTACACACAGATTGGAGGATCAATATTAACGAGACTATCTATTCATTGATTCTAATAATAGTGATGCAAAGAGACACATTGAAACCACTAATTATCAAGATAAAAATCACAAGGTATGTGGGTCTAGTGCTTTTACGCCATCTCACTTGTGAAGTGTCTTGGTAATAGAACTCTTTAAACAAAACACTTGATAGCACCTGGGTGGCTCAGTGGATGAACATCTGCCTCTGCTCAGGTCGTGATCTGGGGTCCTGGGATGAGTCCCACATCAGACTCCCTGCAGGGAGCCTGCTTCTCCTTCTGCCTATGTTTCTGCCTCTCTCCATGTGTCTTTTATGAATGAATGAATAAATAAATAAATCTTTAATTTTTTTTTTAAAAAGACTCAAAACCTCAGTATGTAAAATGGATCAACTATGAACTGTTTAGGTTTGAGAGCATGCATGGGGCCCCACTCCCTTTGCTTTACCCACCATGTTGCTGTGGTCATCTTAGAGGCAACCCTAGGACTCAAAGGAATACAGTGTGACCACCGCTGATCTAGATGAATCCTTCCTTTTCAGATGAGGACAAGAAAAGTCACGAAGTTAATGTACTTTTCAAAACAGCTCATGGTAGACACTAGCATAGTTAAGGATTTGGACCTCCTGACTCTGGGTCTGGTGCTCCTGCCTGGGGTGCCATGCTTTCCAGCTTTGGTTCCTTCTTCTGCTTTTGTTTAGAAAACAGGAGGATGAATTGTGTTATTCTCCTACCTCTCCTGCCAGTTTCACTTCTCCTAGTCTGTATATACTACTGGAAACACATGGTTTTTTGTTTATTTTTACTCTAGGGATCTAGATACTCTTTGGAGAAGGGGGAGATTGAGGAAGATGCAGGAAGAAGTAAGAAAGTGTTTTTTTGTTTGTTTGTTTTTTATATTTTGTCTTTTGCTGTTTTTCTTTCCAGACAGCAGTTTTATTTTGCTTTTGGTTCATGTGGCTGTCTTGGGTGCTGTACTTTATTTGAGCATTTCTCTTTGGGCTGTGTGTCAGCCCAGTAACCTCCAGAGTCTCTTCTTTAATGCTAATTTCCCATCATAGGCAGCCATTGGCAGCTGGTCTGCAAAAGGCAGTGATGTGACCACTGAACACCACTCATTTGCAACTGTATTGTTATCTTGTGACAGTTCCACGAAGAAAGCCTAACAAAATCTTCAAAGTTTTCTTTGAGAAAGGGTCCAGTAATGTCTGTCCCCTGTCTGAACAGCCCTCTCTATACCTTGTCACTCACAGTTCCCTGACTTGCTTGATGTGACTTGGTCCTCTGTGTAGACGAGAGACTCTTGTGTGTGACTACAACACCCAACATTCATATTGAAATCACTCCCTCTGATACTTGAACTTTTTATTCCACGATGAGTCCACTTGAATAGCTGTGCCTTTAATATTCTCACGCAACCATTTCTGAAGACTCTCAATCATCGTGCACTTAATTTTTTTTAGGGACACCCCCCCCCTTTCCATGGAAAAGGCATGGTTGCATTTTTATGTAATATGCTTATTCTGCATGGAGGGACCCGATATCCTGAGCCTGGGAATTAAATGAAATTTTCTATCGTTTGAAGTTTGAAAGAACAAATCTTTTTGATTTTTAAGATTTGACTACTTTGAATGATAAACTTCTGATACCCATGCATCTGCTTCTGCCTGTGTCTAAATAAAGACCAGGCTAAACACTGGTCCAGGAAACTAAGAAGCCAGGGCTTCTTTGAGATGGATCTTGGAAGAATGGAAGAAACCAGAGCTCTCTTTGCTCGGCATTGTTATTCTCCTGGTGGTTGTCAATTAGAATTTGCACTGGGAAAACAGTGTAAATCTTTAGAACAAAGTCCGCTTTATTGTCAGACTTAATGAGCTGCCCTCTGGGGAGAGAAAAAAAAAAAAACCCGCCAAGCAAACATTTGGTGGACCTCTTGTGTTTTATGAAAGCCACGGAATTAGTAATTTCCCCCAGTTACAGCCTCTTATGGAGGGAAGCCACTCCAAACAGCCAGCCACTAGGCACTGCAAGGGGTTGGGCTTGACCAGCAGGGTGAAGTACTCACACTCATCGCTAGTGCTTTTGCTTCCCACAGTATTTGTTTGTACCTTGTTTTAGTGATGGCTGCGCCAGGCATGGTCTTTTCATTCCCTTGCAAATCCTGGGCCCCTGCTCGGTCGGTAACTGTGTTTGAAGAAGCTCCGTCCCTGCCTCTAAGGTGGCACAGCAGGGAAGTATGTAGCCTCCTTGTAGTCTGGGCTCTTGCTCCTTACCCCTGTTGATGGGAGAAAGGGGGTCTGATGCCAAGGATTACCTCTGACCTCTGCAGTTTCTCATATGAGCCGAAGGCTATTTAGTCCCAAAGTGAAGCTCAGAGAAATGAATGTGACCCTCTGTGAGACAGCCACTCAGTGACCATGCTAGAGGACAGTGGTCCTGTGTGAAAGATCTGGGCTAGCTGTGGGACCTCAGAGCTGCAGCCTCTCTCAGTGAGCCTCATTTTCCTCCTCTGTCCATTGGGAATATGACTTGCTTTCTCTGTTTCCTAAGCCAGTTTTAAGGAGTCAAAGAGGTAGTCTATCTGAGGGTGTTTTTATAAAGTCCTTAACTAAGCATTTTTATTATGAGATCAATCACTGGAAGTGTGCAGTGTCCCTGAAATGAATCATACTTCCTTTTCTTCCTAAAATCAATAAAATAAGTCAAACAAAATTTTGTTTGCTTCAGTTCTGTCTCTCCCCTGCCCCTTGTTCTTGCGTGACTTTTCCATCCGGTGTGGCAGTTAGCAGTCTAAAAATTCCCGTGGGCTACTCATAAACACAAATTGAGCAGGCCACGATGCATTGGGACCCTAGGAGATTCTTTAGTTTAATACAGCAGTTCTGAAAACATTAGCCTCTAGACTTTGGTACTGCTTCACTGCTAATGTTTGATGAGAGTAATTACTTTGACTCTACTAAAAACTTCTTGGTTAGAGTGACCAAATGAGAGAAAAATAGATTTAATATATTTTTTTTTACCTATTCCAGTTTTTTAATTGTAAAAATTTTCAAAGGTAAAGAGAAGTTTCTTTGCCATTTGAAAGTAAGTTGCACAAATCAGGGTAACTTCACCCAAACCCCAAAACTCCTAACGTGTATCTCCTAAAAACATATTGCTTTATATAAATGCATTACTGTTGTCACTTTGAAGAAAGTTAACAGTAATTCCCCAGCACTGCCTAGTAATTAGTTTATATTCAAAACTCCCCATTTTTTTCACATGTCTTTTGTAACTGTTGTGGGGTTTTTTGGGGGTTAGGGAGTGGATATGTAAGAGGATTAGGATATGGTTAAAGTTCACACATTTGATTATATTTCTTTGTCCCCTTTTACTCCTAAGGCAGTCCTCCTAACTTTTTATTTTTCTATGACATTGAGAGAGAACTCATGGAAAAATTGCGAAGAGACTAGGCTTTGTAGGATGTTCCAGTTTCTAGATTTCTCTTCTTGTTTACTTGTAGGGTTCCTTAACACCTTCTTCTACCCCCTGCATTTCTGTAGGCTGGAAGGTAGGCACAAAGGTTTAATTACATTCAGAATTAAACCAGGTGTTGACAAGAGTACTTCATAGTAGTGATGCCATTAGGCTATGCAATACCGACTTGCACCGTTAGAGGAAAGACATAATGCCTCATTGTCCCTCTATTAGCAATTCTAAATTCAGTCAATTAGGATAGTCTTCATTGTATGTAAGGATACATCCATCCCGTTGCATTTGGAAAGTAATCTGTGAGATGATAACTGGACATCATGCAGATAGCTTGTTAATAACCTTCTACCTTACGGTTCAGTATATGCCAGTGATGACACTTGTCTGAATTGCTTATTTCAGGAGTAGCAGGAAAGAATGGTTTTCTGACACTATCATTCCTCCTACATTTATTAGGTGGGGTTCATCCAGGGTTAGAGGTTAAAGTCCCAAAGGCAAGGCACTGAGAAAGACCAATGTTCTGTCAAGAGAAGACTTAGTTTTGTAAACTTGAAGCAATTCAGTTTTGTGAGTTCTTTTTAAGAAACAAAAAATACAAAATTGGAAACAAAAGTAACAATTTTAAATGACAATACAAAGCATGACAAATTTACAGATTTTAAGGAACTAACAAATACTATAAACATTACAAAATCCGTGAAAGTAATGTAATATTCTATTAACTCCCTTTATAATATTTCCCCCCAGGTTTGGCTGAGTGCTTTTGATCTCTTCTTCATCTGACAGTAATTTGGCAATAGCAGTTCTGTAGAGAGAGAAGAGCACGGTGCATCAAAATTAATTTTCTATTGAAAGTTTGGGAGAGCTCTTTTTACAGCTTATGTAAATTTTTAGCATTGCTTTCTGATTTGGAAAAAATCTCCATCAAAATGTTTTTACATACAAGCTGTAGAATTTCAAGGCTTTTTAAGATTACTTATGCAGTGACCAATACCCAGTGTACTTTGATTTGAGTGTTGTCATTGATCTTTAGTGGCTTGGTAGGAGATTCACATTTTCTTCACTGATGCTAATGTTTTGTGCCAAATCAACAAGAAATTTAAATACTAATGCTCTTCATTAATTGGATTACCAGAACTCTAAGAACCTTTTTATTCTTCTGTTTACAGCTTTTGATATGATTTGAAAATATTTTTGAGAGCTACAAACACAGGAATTCCAATAAAGTTGATTTTGCATCATTCTCAAAAAAGAGATGGAAGATGGGTAGCTCATTTATGATTGCATATGTCATGTTACCGAGTAGATTCTTGGCAGAAGAGAGCTTCTCTTTCATGGCTGTTTTCACTGTGTATTAGTGGGAACTGAATTCCCCCCATTAATAGTTTTGCATGTTTGGCGATTGGGAGAATTTTCCAGACACAGGGCTCTGACACTAGCATGATGACTATATTACCAGTGCTCGCTGCCCCAGGACACTTGAGAGTGCCATAGGACTTCTGCCTCTCTGCCTCCGGTTACAATTAAGGTTAGAGATGCTGAAAGGGCATTAAGAGGCTTTTCTGAAGCCATTTGTGTACTACGTAACTAGCAGGGACTTAAACTGCATAAAAATGACCACGAACCATGTAAATAAACCCCACTGAATCCAAACTAAATGTAGGTTCAACTCAGCTTCCCTTTAGTTGAATCCAAAAACTGTCTGTGGCTACACCAGTGCCACCTGACACGGGAGGAACTGTGATAGAGCGGAAGTTAGAGCGCACAGGGATAGCAATTTTAACCAGTGTGGTTAAGATATCCCACTTCACAAATTTTACAAAACCATATGACCCTATGAACACATTGCTGGGATTTCTTTCATGCTCTGAAGGATCCCTGGCAAGTGAGAGGCCTGTTGCTCTGTGAGCTCCTTGGCAGATTCACCTGTGGGTTCTGTTAAAAGGTTGTTGTTGTTGCAGTGATGCCTGTATGGGAAGGAGAGGGAAGGCCTGTATGTGGTGGGCAAATGGATGGGTTAAGACATAAGAGGTTTTGTCAAGTTTGGAAATGGAGAGAGGTTTGAGACTAGGAATTGATAGAAGATAGGCTGTTGGAGTTTTTATTGGTAAGCATGTCTGTATAGGTGTGAAACTAGAGGAATGGTGCTCATTAGTGTCAAAGAGCTTAAGGGGTAGTAAGGTTAAGGTGTTGCATGGATGATCTACATGGGCAGTGAAATCACCCAGGGTAATTATTAGAGAGGGGGGGTAGAGATGAAGAGAGTAAGATTATTCTGGAATCTTCCATGGATGTCAGGAAATGATACCAGAGATAGATAGCCAACAACATCTGTATTAGCCTCTTATTGCTGCTGTAACAAATTACCACAAATGTGGTGACTTATAATAATGGAAATTTATGCTTTCATGAGTTCCGAAGGTAAGTGTTCAAAATCAGTAACTCTGGGCGAAATCAAGGCATTGGCAGGGCTCTTCTTTCTCTGGAGGAAATCTGTTCTTATCTCTTTCAGCTTCTAGTGGCTTCTAGCATTCCTTGGCTTGTGAGCACATCACCCAAAAGCCACCAAAACCACATGGCCTTTTCCTCTCTACCTGTGTCCAGTTTCCCTCTGCCTCCCTCTTAGAAGGTCCCTGGGACTGCACTTAGGACTCACTCTGAAAATGCAGCATAATCACTCCATCTTGGAGTCTTTTTTTTTGTTTTGTTTTGTTTTGTTTTATTTATTTATGATAGGCACACAGTGAGAGAGAGAGAGGCAGAGACACAGGCAGAGGGAGAAGCAGGCTCCATACACCGGGAGCCCGACGTGGGATTCGATCCCGGGTCTCCAGGATCGCGCCCTGGGCCAAAGGCAGGCGCTAAACCGCTGCGCCACCCAGGGATCCCCATCTTGGAGTCTTTAACTTAGATTGGGACATAGATATATTTCAAGGAGTCATTATTTGACCTACTACACTATCAAAGATGGGTAGAGAAGGTGGTGAAGACTCAAACTCAAAATATCGACCACATGTGTCTTGGCCTCTGGCAGTGCATCTCCTTTCCCTTTCTTTGGCATACCCTTTATTCTTTTCTCCTTGTAAATTCCTGGTTACTTTCAAAACCAAGTCAAATAATAACCTATCCTATGTTGCCTTCCCTGATTCTTCCAGGCAGAATTAATTCTTTATTCTTGTTCCAATAGTATTTGTAGATTTCTCTACCATAAGCACTCTCCCTTATAATTTATCCTTTTCCACCCCTCCTTCTCTAGGCTAGGAGTTTCTTGAGACTAAGAGCTTTTTTTTTGCTCGTCTGTGTGTCTTCTTCATTTGCCTGACACATAGCAGACACTGAATAAATATTTATGGTTGAATGAACTTAAGTTCATTGTGGATGGACATCATCCAGTCCTGGAGGAACTGAATAGAACAAAAACGTGGAGGGACAGTGAACCCTTTTCCTTCTCTCTGCCTATTTGGGCTGAGACTTCAGTCTTTTGCCCTTGGGCTGGGACTTACACCATCGGTATCCCTGGTCCTCAGGCTTTCAGACTCAGTTTAGAATTTATACCATTGGCTTTCCTGCATCTCCAGCCTGCAAATGGCAGATCATAGGACTTCTCAGCTTGCATAATCATGTGAGCCAACTCTTTATAATAAATTTGATATAAATTACATGTAAATATAAACACATAAATCATATATAAAAGAGCTAAGGAAATCATGTATCCATCCATGCTGTTGGAGTCTGTTTTTCTTGAGAATGCTAATACAATCATTGAAGTGACCTGTAGTTTCTGTGGTTGCTTTTGGTCTGATATCTTCTGTTGGATTCCTTTATGATATCTGTCAAGTATTTTAATTTTACTACTTTTTTTCAGTTAATAAGATGGGCCAAGATCTCATTGTTTTAGAACTTGATATCTCATTCAACTCTAAGGAGGGAGTAATCTTGTGCAATTTTGGACTAAATATTGAGTAAAGACAGAATGTTTCTTTTGTGCCTCTGCTGTTGGGGTTCTTGTTAAGTATTGACCTGAATCAATATTCTATCTTTTGCTGCCCCCCTCCCACAACTTCACAATTTAGTGAAAGACACACATACCAACAACTAACTGAAACATTACAAGGCAGGAATTTTAGTTCATTAAAAGCAGAGGAACAGAAAAGGAGGATAATTAACCCTGATTTGAGAAATTAGGTGGCTTTGCAGAGAGGCAGGTGTATGTGCGTTGAGTGTTGGGAGATAATAGGTAGACCTCTCTTTGCCATGGGAATAGAAAGAACAACACCCAGGACGCATGGCAAATTTAGGAAATAGTAAAGAATCTGCCCACACTGGAAGATAAGGCTAGCAGTGTTCCCTCACATGTGTCCTTTTAAACACTAGCTTTTGAGACATCCCTGTAGCAAGGTTCCCTCGTCAGCAGACTGCACACGTGTGTTCTGTGTTCCAGTTTAGTGGCCACAGGACACATGAACACCTGAACCGTTCGAGGAAGTCCTTCAGAAAGAAAAAAATGAGGGTAACTATTGAGTTTCCCCAATATATTTAATGATGGAACCCTTTTGTTTAGCACTAGCATGAAGCAGTCTCTCCAGAACAAGGTATGATTTATGAACATCAGGCTCTAGAGTGGGGATGAGGCCACTTCAGAGAGGGTTTTGGTTACTGAATTGACTGGCAGGTTCAGGAATTCTGACTTTGCCAGGGAGATGGCTTTGGTTTCTGAGGAGGTACAGCCATGAACTGACTTGTGGCTTTGGGGAGAAGACCAAGAATTGTCTTTAGATTTGGTGGGAGGAGTCTAGTAAAATGTTGATCTAGACTAGAGAAGAAACTGAAGATTGTAACTATGGCAAGGGCTGAGAGAAAAGAACAAGAGGGAGCAGATGGAGGAGAGGTTGCTGAGGTCAAATTCGATGGTCCATGGGCATAGTAATAGTGACTTGTGTGTGTGTGTGTGTGTGTGTGTGTGTGTGTGTGACTTCCTACCTGCCCAGCACCATCATAAGCTTGTATCTGTTATCTACTGTCTTCCTGACACCTACTTTGCAAGGGAGGAGTAATTACTTCTCTCAGGAGGTAAGGAAACTGAGGCATGAACCTTTATAAATACCTTATTAAAGTTAGTCAAATGCCAGCTAATATATGGGATCATTAGTGAAGTTAAGCTTCAGCAATCAAGTCTGTGAATTCTTACCCTAAACCAGTGGTTCTTAAACTTTTTGGTCATTAGACCAACTTAGAGTCTTAAAAATTATTGATGACCCCAAAGGGCTTTGGTTTATGTGGATTATATCTATCAGTCTTGATCACATTGGAAATTAAAACTGAGAATTTTTTTAAAAATCACTGTTCATAATAATTCACTTTAAATCATAACTTCACTTACTAATAACAATTCATTTAAGATAAAAATAGTAAGCCTAACCCAGTATGAGTCCACATTTAATACTATTTTTTTATGGAAAATAAGTATATGTTCTATACCACAAAGGGGGAAATGAATGGCAATAAACATTTTTGCAAAACTCACTGATGATGAACTTAATAGGAAAAAAAATCTGACTCCTATGTTTGCTCCCCCAGTTAATCTGTTGAGCTATGTCATTTTGGTGAAAGACAGTTTGGCCTCACACAGATGCCTGCTTGGAAAGGTTAGGAGGGAGCAGTTGAATAGCTTCTTAAGATAACTGTGGACATTCTTCTTTGCACCATACCAAAACTTGGCGAGTAGTACTTTCTTAAAGGTTAAAGATCCACAGAGCACACCTTGAGAACTGCCATTCTGAATTCTCATGCTGCCTGTCTAGCCACTTGAAGGTTTCATAGCTTATATGAAAGGAAAGATGGTGATGTAGAACTTGGACAAGTAGAATCTTTTCCAGGGATGCTTTGTGCACTCAGGGATTGGAGAGGGAGGAACATGGTGGGGATGTGTGAAAATAGACATAACCACCAAAACAGTTATGTAACATCTGTCAGTGTGAGCTGTCAGCTCTTTGTCCGAAGAAGAATGGCTACTTGTCTAATTCCAGAGACTGACTATAAAACCTGCCTATGTTCCATATGGACAGAATCCCTTAGACTGCATGGAGCTTCCAAGCTACGTTGAGTTCTCTCCTTCCATCTATATGCAATTTGTGATAAGTTACTTCAGGCATATTTGTCTAAAATACAACATAGGGATTTTTCTCCCACCAGTTGTACTGAGATAGGGAACACGAAGGAAGAGGACAATAATTAGCTTGGCTACATTATGTTTGAAGTGCTAGTTGACACCATGTGGGTCTACCTAAATAACAGATTATTAGATCACTGCCTTGGAATTAGAGTGAAGAGAGGAATTACTGTTTAGAACATAACTCTTTAACACCATCTCCTGACCCATGTTTTTCTAGAACTTGGCCACTCCACCATCAGGAAGTAGGGTCTAGTTCACCTCCCCTTGAATGGGGGAATTTGTGACCCGCTGTAATCAGTAGATGGCTGCAGAAGTGCCTCATTACTTCTGAAGCAGCATGTTTCTTGCCTGGTGAGCTGAAATACTTGGCCCTGGAATCCACATAAGAAGTCCAGCTCCCCCAATTCCATCATGAGAAAGTGCCATGTGCCATGGGAGTGGATGGCCTGTAGAGTCAGCCATGAATCAACTTAGCCTCGATGTTGTAGAGTACACACTGTCCACCCCTCCGTGCTCTTTCTGAATTTCTGAATGTGAGTTAAAGAAAATGTTTGTTTTATGCCACTGCATTTGGGCAGGTCTGCTCTGCAGAAGCTGTCATGACAACAATGAGTTCCATGTAAAGGCAGAAAGTAGAATGAAGAGCAATGAGTACAAAGGACAGTGTTTTAGGAGTGGCAGAGATTGGAGGGGAGCAAAAGAGAGCAAAGGCCAGCAGTGTAGGGCACATCCACACCCAGACACTGTGATGCCCCGAGTCATAGCAACATCACCCAGCAGTTACAGGGCTTTAAAGCAGTGGTTTTCAACTGTGGGTTCTAATCCTTTAAGAGATCCCCAAGTCATTTAGTTGGTCACAGCTGGTATTCAGAAAGAAAAGAAGGAAGGAGGGGATGTAGAATAGAGATATTAGTGTTGAATACAGTAAGGATAAGTACTATCTCAAGGAATTTTAGTTTTAGCTGTATGTGAGCTGGGTCAAATCTAAAATGTATTTTTACTGTGGGACCCTATACAGGTTTCAAGAGGTTCCTGCTATTTTTTTTTAAAGATTTTATTTATTTATTCATGAGAGACACAGAGAGAGAGGCAGGCAGAGGGAGAAGCAGGCTCTATGCAGGAAGCCCGACATGGGACTCGATCTCGGGTCTCCAGGATCACGACCTGGACTGGAGGTGGCGCTAAACCGCTCAGCCACCCCTGCTGCCTGAGGTCCTGCTTTAAAGCCAGCTACTAGTTGCTTAAACTAGAGCCAAATGTGTATGTTTAGGAACACTGTCATTTATAGTCCTCAGTGGTAAGAAACTGCCAGAACATCAGTGGCAATCAGAACAGGCCATGGTCACAGATTTCTACTAATTTATCCATCTTTTATTAGAACGAGTATTGTTTGTTCAGGAGGCTTGATAAAAGCTGTGCCAGCTCTCAAGATAGCTGTCTGTATATGGAAATATGTGCTAATAAGATGTAGAGTTCACCTAAACCAAATATGCTAATAACAGTTGTTCAGTCATAAACATTATTAATAAAATCTTTTGAAAATCGGAAAAGGGGTATTAAGACCAAAGCAGAAGATGAGGTATTAGAGTTAACACTTTTTCCCAAATGAAAGCATAGCAATCCTTTCTAAACTGCTTAAATGTGGAAGTATTTCCAACAGATTAGAAGAAAATAAAACAGAACCCAAATGGCTATAGGGTCAAGATATACATTGGGGGTTTGTATAAACGAGCAAGTGACAAGTAATTCCAGCAATACCCAAATTAATTGTACTGGGGAGAGAAAGCTCCTTCAAAAATGGCCTGATGAATAAGCCCAAGGGAAAACCATGGTCCCTTTAGGGTTGGGGCGGTGTTTAAGCAGCTCACTGAAAGGAGAGAGGGATCCATGTTTTGCAAGGGTGGGTTAAGTTATTTTCAAGAAGTTATGCCAATTTCTTATATCATTTTTGTCTGCAATTGACCTGCATTCAGTATCATTATTTAAAACACGGACTTTTTTAGTAGGTATAATATGATGTTGCCAAGTTGTTTGGTGCGTGTTTGTGTTAACATATGTATATGGATATGGGTGCATATACAAATCTGTTTATTCATTGTCCAGGATGAACATTTCCTGAAGCATTGATGTTTTCTTTATAACATTTACTCACATCTTTTGTTTTTATCTACTGGGGCTGTTGCATTTTTCTAATAAGCTTGGAAGACAAATGTTTATAGCATTGATACTCACCTTCTGTTTTATTTCATGGAAACATGTTTTCACAGCCTATTAAGGAGAGCAGTTTGAATCAACATTCCAGGACTGTCCCGAGCAGATTTTTGCAAAGTAGGAGAAATTTTTCTTCTGCGTTCCTTGGATGTCCATTTATTCACTTACTCCTTCCCCTCTTTACAGGCTCCCATAAAGGAAAGCTATATGAATCATATGAAAGAGTTAGTTAATTTATCTCCCAGAAGGGCTTATAGTTGAATAGAACTCAAGGTGAGAGCAATACTGAACCAAAGCAACAATTCCCTGGAGTTAGGTTTTATGAGAAGAGAATGAGAAACCTCGAGGCAGAGACCTTTCCCTGCCACTAGAATTGGAACTTCTTGAGGGAAAGGGAGGTGTATAAATCATCTCTTCAGCTCTGGAGTCCAAGCCCATGGATGGCGGGGAGATGCAGCCCTGCCCTGGACCAGCTGGACCAAATGAGCTTGGAGCTGCGCAGGAGGCTTTGAGAAAACATAAAAGACCATTTCATCTGACTCCTGAGTTTTCTTTAGGTAATTCTTTCCTAAGAGATTTGTATAAGATTTTTCTTTTAAAAACTGGTTAGATTACATAAACAGTGGAACTGGGGGGAAAAAAAAAGCACAGCAGCTAAGTGGAAATGTAATCTAATTTCTCAGTTGCTGATCTTCTGATTATCTGCACATGCATTGGAGGAAACATTGACAACATGTAAACGTACGATGAAGAAAACAGATTGCCCATGGTCTGCCATGCGGAGAAAACTTCTGCTATCACCCAGCGCTGCCCTCACACCCAGTTATATTATTTCCCACTTCTTCCTTCAACTTGTAAGCGCAGTTTCTCCAAAAGCCACAGTCTTAATGGCCGCGTTGGGATTCCTGTTGTGGTTCCTTGAGTTTGGTTTCTCACTCACTAATTTTACACACTGATTTTACCACCTAATCATTCAAATTACAAGTGAGGTTGTCTGTCAACGCACTATTTGCAAGTCTTGGCTCCCAGGCCTGAATACATCCTCAGAGTCGATTAGAAGTAGAATGAATGAGTTCAGGGTTTGAGTTATTTTCGGCTTTTTGTATATATTACCAACTGGCTTTCTGTTGAGTTTAGTCTGGTTGGTGGTCCACCCATAGTGTAAAAAAGTGCCCACTTCCTAACCAGCCAGGATGTTCTCTTCAGTTTTTCCTTTTATTGAAAATTTGATACATAACAAAGATCATTCCATTGCTGTGATCTACAGTTTCTTTATTAGTGAAATAGGACAACTTGTCAATTCCCTTTCAGTAAGTTGTATTTCATTGTGTGTGATTTGTGTGTGTCCCTTACATATTTTCAAGGAGCTGTGTGATATTAAATACCGTGCAGTTCTTATTAGGTTATATACTAAAAGACCTTAAGTACACAGTATAATCTTTTATTCTATAAATAATGACAGAGGCAGTGGGTTTTTTGTTTTTTATTTAAGATTGTATTTATTTATTTATTTAGAGAGCATGATTTGGGGAGTTGGGGGGGGCAGAAGGAGAGAGAGAGAGAATATCTCAGGCAGACTCCATGCTGAGCTCAGAGCCTGACTCAGGGCTCTATTGAATGACTTAGAGCATGACCTGGGCTGAAATCAACAGTTGGGCACTTAAACAACTGAGCCACCCAGGTGCCCCCATAGACAGTGTTTATGGGGGAATTTCTTTCTTGCTGATACTAATGGAT
Source organism: Nyctereutes procyonoides (assembly GCF_905146905.1). Taxonomy (NCBI): domain Eukaryota; kingdom Metazoa; phylum Chordata; class Mammalia; order Carnivora; family Canidae; genus Nyctereutes; species Nyctereutes procyonoides. The sequence goes on along the minus strand of NW_026575133.1, from coordinate 45,372,954 downwards.
AAAGATATATTCTAAACCGTAGCTAAGAACAGAAAGTGTTTTTTACAACAAAAACATGATGGACTGTTTGGGGAGGAAGATTGAAGACAGTTTCTGTTTACTTACGTATTTTAAATAAAATTTATTTCTTAAAATGTCTTTAGATTTGCAGAATAATTGTGAAGCTCTACAGAAAGTTCCCATATAATACACACCCATTTTCAGCTAATTTTGACATGTTAAAATTAGCATGGTATATTTCTTAAAATTAATGAGCCAGTGTTGACACATTATTAACTAAACTCCATACTTTATTCACACTTTCCTGATGTCCTTTTTATATTCTAAAATCTCATCTGGGATGCTATATAACATTTATTCTTCATATCTGCTTAGACACCTGTGTTAGTATGAGCTACCATGACAAAATACCATAGACTATATGGCTTAAACAATAGAAATTTATATTCTTACAGTTCTAGAGGCTAGACCTCCAAGATCAGGATGCTAGCATGGCCGGTTTCTGGTGCAGAATCCCTTCCTGGCTTGTGGATGGCTACCTTCCTCTGTGCCCTCACATAGTAGAGAGAAAGAGAACAAGAGAGGGATGCAAGCTTAACCCGTGGTGTCTTGTCATCTAAGGGCACTAATGCCAGCATACGGGCCCCACCTGCATGACCTCATCCAAACTACCTCCAAAAAAAAAAAAAACAACAACAAAAAAAACAAACTACCTCCAAAAGGCCTCATCTCCAAATACTATCTTGTTGAGAGTTAGGGGTTCAACATATGGATTTGGGTGGGGATAAAATTAAGTCCCTAACAGTTCCTCTTGGCTGTGACAGTTTTGTTTTTTTTTTTTTATTTTTAAGGAAGAGCTATAAAATATTATTCTTAAATGTCTGTGTGTTTAAGCATGGACTTCCTTTCATTTGCCCTCATGTGATTCAGAAGCAGTGTTCAGCTAGCCACTAACATGATTTCTAGGTAAGTTTTAATTTAGGTGTATGAACCCATGTTGTTTTCTGTAATTGGACAGTCCTCCTGTGGTTCCATTTTAAAATGTATACGTCATCACAGAGGGGAGTATGAGAAATTTCCCTCCCAACCAGAGTGCACCAGCATAGAAGATGCCTGCTGTCTGTAAATTAGTCAGACCTTGTTTGGGGCCTGCTTTACCCAATTGGCTGGCTCTGAATAACAGAGAAGAGCAGTAGGTAGAAATAAGGAAGCAGCTGGTTTCCCAGGTGAACATAGAGATGTCTGGAATAAGGCTCACTACCCAGGTTGAAACTAATTGGCCATCATGCTGTGATGTAATTGTGGGTGTGCGGATGGTGGCACCTACCTAATCTGTGCTTAACTAACCAGGCTTGTTAATGATTAATTCTGGTGACTTGGTGACAGGTGCAAGACATGGGTTCATTGTACTGGATGTCTCAGGTAATGATGACTGGGGGTTATTTTTAAAGGTATTATTTTTTTTAAAATTGAAAAGTTATATATTCTGTGCTTTAAAGGTGCTATCAATAGGTGTGTCTTGTAACATGTCTTATCAAAAAAGGGTGTTTTTAATCTCAAAATTACCAAATGTAGCAATTATTTTGACTTGATTTTCTTTTTACTAGTATTTTTTTCATAAAAAAAAAAAACAAAAAAAAAAACAATGAACTCCATGAAGCACATCTATTTCCCTTTGGAGTATTTACAATGCACTTTGGCCTGCTTGGAATTTTTTTCAGGAGTTGCTATTGGAGATAAATGTTATACAATTAAATATTCACTCTCAACTAATAAGATGATAAATCACATCTCTGGAGATTTCTAATGTATTTACTGAAATCTTCCCGGTTCTGTATAGGAAGGAATGCTTTTAAATAGAAAGTTCTTTACATTTGCTAATTTCCCCTTCCTCTTCTTCAGTCTTAAGTGATTTTTAGTTAAAAGTCATGGGAGTTAAATAGGCAAGAGGACTGTTTTCCATTTACATTCAGGTTTGGTTCAAATTATGCAAAATGAAGACAGTCAGAGCTATGAATTGAAATCATTAGTGCATCAATTATTCTGGGATAACCAGCTGAGAACAGGCTGCAGGCTCCTTCCATTTTAAAGTTGGCTTCTCATTAGCTTATGTGAGAGATAAAATAATTTGATTCTAATTTATCTCTCTTTAAATGTACATTGTTCCCCTCTGAATTCAAAAGGAGAGTGTTTTAATTTTGTAGTCATTTATAACACACAGGTCAAATAAACAAGTTTTATTTCTAGCAATATATGTCTCCTCTATTATTTATATTAGCATAGTTCCTTGATTCTAAGACACACTTTTTTTTTTCCCCTACATCTTTTTAGGACCAAGATAGGCCACAAACATAATAAAGATAACATCAAAAATCAGTAGGGAAAATAGTGTTATTTGGCTAATGGTACTTGAATAATTTTTTAACTACTTGGAAGAGTAAAAGAGTAAAGGTAGTAACTACTTTAAAACAAATGTGTTATAATTATGTTTAGAATTTTTAAAAATATGAAAAAATTTGTCTAAGAATATGTGAAGGAAGTTTTTCAGTTCTTGAGTCCAGAGGAAGTTTCTTTTTTTTTTTCTTTTTTTTTCAGAGGAAGTTTCTAAGCATAAAAGCAATGAACATAATCTCAAATGAAGGCAAAGCAACAATTTTTTTTCCAGATCCTAATAAGTTATGTGTCAAAATGAAAAGCAAGAAAGGCATAAATTAGGAAAAAGAGGATCATTGTATTGTGATGAAGAATACTGCAGGAAAAATACAGGCAGGGGGATCCCTGGGTGGCTTAGCGGTTTGGCGCCTGCCTTCAGCCCAGGGCATGATCCTGGATCCTGGAGTCCCGGGATCGAGTCCCACATCAGCTCCCCACATGGAGCCTGCTTCTTCCTCTGCCTGTGTCTCCCTCTCTCTCTGTCTCTCTCATGAATAAATAAATGAAATCTTTAAAAAAAAAAAAAAGAAAAATACAGGCAAATTGAAAAAGTTCATCAACAGTTGACAGAAGAAAACATCAATCGGTGGCTAATAATTGTATAACATGTACATTGTTAACCAAATAAAAGCAAATTAAAATAAGCTATTTTACTTGTTAAATTAGATTTAAAAATTATCACTATTGAGGATTTGGTGAAATGGGAGTATACATAAACTTCTCATGGGTTTGCATATTGGTACAAACTTTCTGAAAGGTAATGTGATGATCTGTATCAATAGCTGTAAAAAGTTTATACCCTTTAATTCAGTAACTGTCTGTCTAGGAACCTGCCCAAGTTATAAATAACCAAAAATACAGAAAAAGATCCAACATAAGTGTACTTATTGTCATGAAGTATTGGAAAGTTGGAAACCACTTAAATGCTCAATAGCAAGTGAATAATTTAATAAATCATGATGCAATAGATTATTATATAGCCCTTAAAGTGGGATGTTCAGAGATTGTTTTAATGGAATTAAATTTTGGAAATATTAGAATTCATTTTGAAAATCCTCAAGGTAAGAGTAGAAAGTAGAATGCAGTGTATTATGTATAATATGATTTCAATTTTTTCCCCAAAGAATAGTCACAAAAAGGACCAGAAAAAAAGTACATAATAGTATTACTGTTTAACTTAAAGTCATGGAATTGTTTATCATTTTTTCCTTTATCCCTCCCCCCCGCCACAGTTCTCTATAGTGAGCATGCATCAATTAAAATAGCAAAAAGGAGTTACTAAAATATAAATATATAGTAGCATATTTTCATGAGTATCTTCAGACTGTCATCGATCTTAACTTGCTTGTCTCCTATAAGTTCCAAGAGGGCAGGAATATCATCTGTCCCATTCACAGCTTATCCTCAGTGTCTGAGATGGTGCCTCACACATCATAGTTATTCAGTAAAATGTGTGTTTTATAGAATAAAGGCAGAGCGTGGGGCGGCTGGCCCAATGAAAGATAAAGGCAAAGTATAAACAGCCGAGTTAATTGCCCGAAGCCCAGAAGTATAGGGTGGGCAGTAAAGTCAGATCGAAAATCTGAGTACAGAGTTTGTGCACTGTACTCAGGCAAAGTCTAGCATCCAAATGCGAGAAAAGGGAAGACCTGTTGAAAAGGCTGCTCAACACCCAGGTGAGAACAAGGTTGCACCCTGCCTCTTGTCCCCCCAGAGACTGCAGGTGCCTGCATGAGACACGAGTCATCTAGGAGGCTGCTGGGGCGCTTTCAGTCACCTCCAGAAACAGGGAGATTTTGTAGGACAACTTCTCTGATCACAAAGTAATAATAAAGACTTAAAAAACTGAATATGAGCCAAAGGAGTATTCAACCCCAATAATCCTAATCACTTGGAAATTTAAGTAACTCTCTGACTTAAGAGGAATTTTTAAAAAGCACTTGATGAATGAACAGTAGGAACACTCCGAATCAAACCTGGGGGCCATGGCAAACTGTGAAGTGTCTTTTTATAATACAGTAAGAAAGTTTACTAAGTAAATAACTTAAGCCTTCAATCTCAGAAGCTACAAACAACAAATAAACTGTTAGAAGAAGGTACTGATGAATGCAAAATGTAATAAACCAAAAAGGGAAAAAGAATTGATCATTGAGGAGTCTTTCCTTTGAAAGGACAAATCAAGTAGGCAAGCCGGTGGCAGGTGTAACTCAGAGAATTAGAATGACCTGAAACAGCAGATAGGACAAAAGGGAATGGAAGCACAGGCGTGGAAGAAGTTAGCTCCACTTCTGGAAGGATGCATGTTTGAGGGGGAATACCGTTTTTTGGTTTAAGAGATTACCAGGTTTCCGTGTGTGTGTGTTTTTGTGGCCGTTTTGGACTGGCATTATTAAAACCAAATCTCTACAAGAGAACGGGGAGATTTTGTGATCCAAGCAATATTTAATATACAGTTTTGTAAGTCTTTGAGTTTCTCTGATGTGTTCCAACTGCTGCGTCACTGTTGCATCCACAGTCATGGAGTTTCTTTGATGAGTTCTTACGGAGAGAACACTCATTTGTAATGTCAGTTTATCCAGGACCTCGATCCTGTAAATTCAGAGGGAGGATTTCCCAGCAGAACTGACACTGCAGGTTTTGATGAACCAGTTAATTTTACTTTGAGGGTGGCCTAGGTTCACCGAATGGTGTATACCAAGTGATGTGAACTCTGAACAAAGGGTCACATTTCTCCCCCACCCCCGTTTCTCTCAAGTGATTTTGTGAAGTGTGATACACTGGTGGGTAAAAATATCTGGGGACTTGCTAATGAAAGACAGTGTGTACAGAATCTGCTTTGGTAGCACATATTTTTTATAGATGTTGAAAATGCTGTTGTCAAACAGCATTTTAAAAACTGTCAGGTGTGTGTGTGTGTTTCAAACGAGTTTTAAATAATTCAGTACTTATGCAGGCAGCAGAAAAATGACTTTATAAACTTGCAATTCTCTTTTGTACTGAATGTAGAAGTAGAGTCTATAAATTAAAAATGAACGTGATCCGATCCCTCTTTTTTACTAATAACCAATGTATAGCGTTGATAGAAATTTGCTGTTACTACTGTTTTGCGTTTTTCCCCTCCAATTAGAGAATCACCTTATAGTCATTTTGGCAGAGATACTACATTTGTACTTACAGTGAAATAAGTTTCTAGGAGCAAGCCTTGTCTGGTTTATCTAACTTAATGGTGACTCACGGCAGCCTCCCACCCTCTTCCTCCTTCCTGTGAGCTGCCGAATGAGGAAAGAGGGTAGAATGGACTGGGAGGATGGTTCGCTCAGAAGAGCCCCCTTCCTCAACAGTTCATTGTGTGAAAAAGTAGGGATCATGGACTATTATGAATCTTAGCCACATTTCTCATAGACTCATTACTCAAAACTTATTTTTCTCCTCATCTTCCTGTCCCCACTTTCTTTTTCTAAGGAGTGACACAGCTAACCTTGTTTACCTGGATGGAATGTGCAGAACTTGCCGACAAAGAATTGTGGCTTTTCTGAAGGCAGAAAAATGCTCTTCTTCGTCCATCATTATGAGTGCTCTTTGGTTTTGTTTTCTTCACTTGGGTATTTTGTACTAATCATAGAGGTATTATTCACATCCAGGAGTTATCAAATCTCTAATTTGAGATTCTTAGTGTTCAGAATAAAATCACTTTCATGGTAAAAAGATTTAAGGTATATTTGCAGGGATTAGGATCCAACTGAGTCATAGCCACAGAGAATGGAGGGTTACAGTAAGACAGGAGACACAGGAATGGCAGGAACACCTGTCTTGGAATGTTAAGTGACAGGTTTTTTCATTGTAGCAGCAATTTTAAAGGTTTGATGTAAGAAACAGTAAAAGTTCATTTAAAATTCATAAATTCCACTCTGGTGTCTCTCTGCGTACACTGCCTGTGATTGCCATCAGGCATCTTGAGCTCGCTGATTATACACTGTTTGACACACATTGTTTGCAGTGTAGTTCAAGTGCTACACAGACTGACTTGTTCCCCGCATTCAGTCTGGAAGAATTCATCAGCACTGTTGTTCCTAATATGGGTGGAGGTGGACTGCCTAATGAGAGAGGTGTTCTGCGTGCGATCCGTATTGTTGCAAGATCTTCCTCTGAGGGCTTCATCTTTAATGATGGCTCAAGGTCCCCCACTCAGTCTGGGTTTCATATATTTTTGCATATTAATGTCAATGGAGTTTTCTTAAGGTGCAGCTCAGGATCGATGGTAAAAAGAAGACTGGATGGGGAATGGCCAGCAAAAGATCTTAGAAAACAGAAAAGGAAATTAAAATCACCTGGTGAAATAGAACTTCCAGTAGATTTGAAGAAGGCACACACTCTTTTGAAGAGGTTCATTGAGGAATGCAAATTAGGAATCAGAGTAGATTATTTTATTTTTTTAAAGAAGTGTTTTGAGGGTCAAAACGTGGCTCATAGTACTGCTAGTCTTGTGTCACATGAACAGTTACATGGTTCCTAGTCATACTTTTGGAGTCTTGTTCCCTGTTCCTCATTGCATCCTACTTAAACTTTCTCAGATGTGTGAGTGTCTGGGGCAATGACAGGTAGAAGGTGTATCCATCAGTCTGGGCCTCCTGGGGTTGGACCCATTCTTGAGACTGCCTTTCTGTACACATTTATTGATTTCCACTCCCACTTTCTCCTGGCTCTCTATTTCATAATCTTGGCATCCTTGGCCAAGGTTTTTTTTACTTCTCTAAATCTCAGTTCCTCATATATAAAATGGGACTAATAATACCTGTCTTATGGGCTTTCTGAGAGAATTAAAAAGATACCATGAGGAAAGCCCTGAAATCAGTGTCTGGCTCCTTGGAAGAGCTACCACCACTTCAGTGCCTCTGAGTTTTCTTCTGTGAGTACAAGAATAACTGAAGCTAGTCAGAGCATATCAAAGTCTTCCAGAGCTATGGGAGTCCTGCACCTCCCTTGGAAGTATGTGCTAATAGCTTACTCAATAAGGTGTCTGAACTTTAGGGAGCACCTTAATAGAGATAGCAAATAGTATTTCTCAGTTAAAAAAGTGAGATGTTTGAATTTTTTTCTCACATTTTGCTTAATACCTACAATATGTCAGGCATTATATGGAATGCTTTTATATGTATTTTCTCTTTTAATTCTTGTAGTGTCGTTATTATTATCTCCTGCGCATGCGGATTGGAGCTGTATCTAATATAAGGGTGTAGGTTCTGAGACTGAGTTCAGTAACTTGAACGTCTGGGTTAATAATTCTTCAGTGTGGAAACATTCTTTTGACTCTGTTAGTAGGATCATCAGTCCCCCACTCCACCTGGAGTCTTTGCTTATACTGGAACTGAGATCGTGTACAGCACAGTTCCCCTTCAGACTTTGAGCTCGGTTGGTTCTACATTGCCTTGGTCATCTTTGTCCACGTCCTTTGAGATTCTTCTGGTTATGGTTTCAAGAAGCCCAGCCCAAACTAATTTGATCAGAAGAAAGGACCTCTACTGGCTTACATAACTAAAATTTCAGGGTTTCAGAGACATGAAGTATGGTGGAATTTGGGTGTGCAAGCAAGGGCATCAGAATTTTGTCTTTTCCTGTGTTGGCTTCTGTGTTATTTATTGCCCTGTAATAAGTGATATCAAGTGTAGTAGCTTAAGAGAATACACACTTATTATCTCATGGTGTTCATAGGGCAGGAGGCTAGGCATGCTTATGTGGGCCTCAGGTGGCAGGATTTCTCACAAGACTGCAACAAAGGTGTCAGCCAGCACTAAGATCTCATCTGAAGGTTTGACCTGGGAAGGATCTGCTTCCAAATTATGTGGCTCATCAAAGAACACAGTTCCTTTGGGTTGTTACATTAAGAGCTGTGCTGTCATCTGTCAGTCAGGGACATCCTCAGTTCCTTGCCACTGCAATTGCCCCATAGGTTAGCTCACAGTATGGGAGTTTCGTACATTAAGGTCAGCAAAATGGAGTCTGTTAGGAAGGTAGAAATTATCATCTTACGTAACACAATAGTGGAAGTGGCATGTTCTATGCTGTTTAGAAGCAAGTCACAGGTCCCACCCACATGCAGGAAGAAAGGATTGTGAAACGTATGAATACCAAGAATCAGAGATAAGGGCAATTCTAGAGAAAATAGAGCAGCCTATCTTTTCAGCTCCCATATATATACCTGGAACCCACAAGTTGAGATTCTTGGTTGAACACCTTGGAAATCTGCTCTGGCAAACTTTACCACCAGGGGAATAATTGGAAGGCTATCATCTTCTAGATTGTAGAGAATACCAAAGCACTTTGCTGGAAAAACCTGAGAGAACTGAATGAACCCTGAATGCTGCTTCGCTGCACTCCTATCACTAGATTGTCAAGATTAGATGCAAGGTATATCTCGTTGGCCAAGTATAGGTGCCTCTGCTTGTGGATGAGCTACAAGGAAGGGAAGTGAGGAGATATCCACCTGCCTTGGACCTCCACTGGAAGTGTGACTGTTTCTTTGACCATGGCAGTGCTCTGATATGAGCTTATATGGGTCTCATGGTTTCCACGGATGTTCGGCCGAGCAGGTTGCATTGCATAAACAGACTCTCCTCTACTAGACTGTTTACAAAACTGTGTTGCTGGTGATTCCGTGCTCTTGTATAACATTAACTGTGCCTTGCAGGCATACCAACAAAGCTGTTGCAGAAGCAATATGTGTTATCAATGGCACGCCCAGGTCTCTGAGTCATATAGCAGGTGGGGTGTTCACAGTCAGAATTTTGATTCAGATCAGATTTAACCACAAGTAGAATTTAATTTTTTGAAATTATAGGCTAACTTTATGATCTAGTTTTGTTTCCTAGTCTTTGTGTTGAGTCTAGGGATTCGGGAATTACCTTAACTCTTTACTGTTGTCATCTTTGGCCATGTGTATATGACTTTCTTGGATGTGTGGGTACACTAGCTGAATTATCATGTTTTTATAAGTCCAAAGAACTTGTAAATCTTTTGAAGTAAGTATAACTGAAAATTCAGTCTTGCAGCATTACAGTAGAATACATTAAGACCAACTTACCAAGAAGGGAAACAGATGTCACTTCTCTGAGGTAATTTGTAGAGTAAAGTGTATTGCCTATACTCAAAATGTTTTTCTTTATTGACCTGCTATGGCAGCTGTAATCTCACCATTAGAATTTGAACTTTGGCTTAAGATCAGCAGACCTCAACACTTTAAAATCACCTAGGGAATTAACAAAACCAGAAAGTAACCAAACAAAGCAATGTCGGTGTCCTACTTCTAGAACAATTTTGAAGAATTTCTGGGGGTGCAGTCCAAGGAGCTGTAACTTTTAAAACCTGTTTAAGAGAGTCTAATGTCCAGCCGGGGTTGAAACACAGTGGATCTAGACCCTTGCTGGCAAGGGCAGCACGTCCACTCATGTTATGGTGTCTAGGAGGAATATGTAGAAATCATTTCCCCAGTTCATAGTTGAGATCATCCCCTGCTGCTCTTTCTTCCTCGTGTACCCCTGGTCATCCAGGTCACTTATGCCAGTCTCTTCCTGCAATCTCAGAAAGCCCTGCTATCAAAGGGCTGTGGGATTTCCAGGTATCCACACTGCTTCTGCAAACCCCTCCATAAGGCTGAGCTCACAGGAACGTCTCTTTGCTTCATAACAGTAGCACATGTTAAAATCAGGCTATAAACAATCCAACTTCTCTTTCATTTTATATTTACTTTCTGGAGGTGATGTGCAAATAATCATTCATGTGGTATCCAGAAATATTTTTGTCTATAGTAATAGCAGATGGCAGAGCATTTTTCACGTGCCAAGTTGCATTCATTCTACCACAGTGCAATGTGGAAGTGATCATGGCCTCTTTCAAATATTCTAACTCCCCATGTGCATTTCAGTCATGGTGGGAAGTTTTCTTGCGTATCAGTTCAATATGTTGTAGATTTACTTGGAATCCGTGGAATTTGTGCATAGTATGGTCACATGGGAAGTACTTTGAAAAGAAATATTTTTGAGGCCTAATGATTAAAAGGCATCAATTCAGCAAACATTTAATAAGCATTTGCTGTGTGCTAAGCCAGTGGCTTCCACTGGGATAGATGGCTTAGTACCCAGGAAGGATTTTGGAAATTTGCAGGGTTGTGTTTTGTTGTCCTAATGATTAGCCGGGGGTGCTTCTGGCTTTTGGTGTGAAGGGGCCAAAGGTACTAACTGCCCCACACCAGGCAGGACAGTCCCCTACAGGAATGATCCTGCATAACTTTCCCATCCCCAGTTCTGTTGTGAGAACATTTATGTAGGTGAACAAGCTGTTTATGATTATCCGAATCTAAAACCTAATTGTGCTTTTCATATAAACACAAAGATTTGTGTTCTGTTTTTTTTCTTTTTGGCATGGATTTAATATACAATGACTTTTCCAGGAAAATTGTAAATTGAATTGTAAATGTAACTTAAGGGAAAATTGTACTTTGCTTTTTTTTGGAATCAAAAAGTTATTTTCCCTCACATGAAATCGTGTCACTGAGGGAACCCTGCATGTGGTATTTGAGTCACAAAAAGCCCATCTGTATCTGCCTGCATTTATTATTCTTACCTTCATGCAGATTCCATACATAGGGGCAAGCAGAGGACCATTTTCTATGTCTTCTGCTGGTGTAAAACAATTCATGGTATTTCATTGTATCACTTGTGAATTTTTTTTCTTATATTACAGCTAGGGCGTTGTGTTGAGATTGTGTTTGCATATGTATCTGTGTTTTTAAAAGTATGTGTGTTTGTGAATTCCATTTCAAGAGAACAGAGAGAGCAGGACAAACTGTTGGGGCATAGGGGGCATTGGGTATGACAGGTTTGAGAGCCATTAGACCATGCAGCAGGGCGACACCAAGAGTGTGATTAGGGAGACTGTTTTGCTAGTGCTTAGCTGGGTGAAGTGGAGGGCAAAGGGAGTATTACCAACAAAGTCAAGAAGGGGCAAAAGCATAGCTTTTGCAAATGGCCCAAGCATAGGGTGCAGTAGGGCTGGGGGCTGGCAGTAAGGAGTGAAGCTTAAGAGGCAGACAGAGGCACATGGAGGATGCAACAAGCCTTGCATGTATTTTACTCCAGAAACACTGGAGAGCTACCAAGATGCATATGCATCCGGAGGAGGCTTGCAGGTTAGAATGTTTGTCACAGGAGCGAACCTGAACTGGGCTGGAGCAGGGCGAGGGACACCAGGGAGAGGCCTGAGCGGAGGTGGTGGCAGCTGGGAGAGGCAGTGGGGGTCCTTCACATTGGTCCTGTGAAGGTGGTTTGGACCTAGGATTCAGTCTCCGGTCTTCTGACCCCCAGCTCCGTGTTCTCAGACACATTCTTGGATCACCCCAGGGGCTGGGGTGCATGCGGTATGGTGCCAAGCAGGTGGAGACAGTTCTGGCACGTGCTGTGCACCAAACAGTGAATATGGGGAATGGGGGGTAGGGAGGGTAGGATGTGTCTGGTCCTGTGAAGTGTCTGGCAAGGAAAGGAACACAGGCCTCACTTCTGGGACTGCTCTCTTTTCATGTCTGGGCCCCAGTGAAGTGTGTGTGTCGGGGAGGGGATTGTCATGCCTTTATTTCGCCTGGAAAATAAAACTTGCCCGTTGCTGTCAGTTAATTTGGCTCACCTTTGGTTTCGTTTTGAAAATTTGAGTCACCACAACAGACTCTGAAGAAACTTAGTAATGCTGCAAAGCCACAGATTTTCATCTGGAGTGCTAGTTTCAAAACACTTGCCGGTGCCAATTGGGGGAAAGCTTTCTTCACGATTTACCCTAACAACAACAAAAATATTTAGATTTACCCACCACACTGATGAGAGTGATACCATTCTTTAAAGGAGGGCCTTACCCAATTTTTGTGCCCTTGATATTTGAAAAATAATAATGCCAGTTACTAAAACACTATTTTAAGAAGTTTGGAAAATAGGGGAATGCTACTCCCTCCCTACCACACATTATATGTTGCTGTTTAATGCATTTCCTTCACATCTTATTTTAGATACATATATGTACCTTGTATGTGTATAATGTGTTTTATGTCATACGTAAAGATATAGTGTATACAGGTATACTAGAAGCCCAATAAAATGAAATACAAGAGCTATATTTTGGACCATCTTTCCCCTCAATTTCTAACTTAGTACCCAGCTGCCTCCTGAATACTGTCCTAGGTACCTTTATTTAGCTGTCATGCAGGCATCTCTCCATAAACACATCAGCACTGAGCCTCGAATTCTCCCCACCCTTCTCTTCCCAGTCCCCCCATCCTGGTAATAAGTTCCACTATCCATCTTGTTGCACAGGCCAGCAGCCTAGATTCCTCCTTCCCGCACGCCCCCCCCCCCCCCCCGCATGGAGTCCATCCACAGGTTCCTTTTTATCTCTGCTGCCAGGATAGACTTGGGTCTGCTCACTTCTGTCCACCTCTGCTGCTACCAGCCTCTTCTCAGTGGCCATCATTCTTCATCTGAGCTACATTAGCCTCCTTACTGATCTGCTGCACTGGCCATTCTTGCCTCCTTAGACTCTGCTCTCCCAGCAGATGGAATAGATCACTTGTAGAAATTCTAGATCCCATTTAAAATTTTTCTGCAGCCTCCCACTGTAGTCAGGACACAACCCAAATTCCTCTCCATGGCACATAAGGCCTATAGGATCTGGCTCTTGCCCATCTTTCCAAATTCATCTCCTGCCGTAGAATGTCCTTATGCTACCTCACTGTGCTCCAGTCATCTAAAAGACACCAACCAGGTTCTTTGCACCCTCTAAGATCTTACATATGTGCTTTTCTCTTCTTCCCCTCGGAGCATGCAAACTCCAAATGCTATGGATGTCACTTTATTTTTTTTCATTTTGTTTATTTATTAAAGAGAGAGAAAAAACACAAACAGAGGGAGGTGCAGAAGGAGAGGGAGAAGCAGACTCCCTGCTGAGAAGGGAGCCAGATGCTGGACTTGATCCCATGGCCCAGAGATGGTGACCTGAGCTGAAGGCAGATGCTTAACCTACTGAACCACCCAGGCACCCAATATGGATGTCACTTTAAATGCCACTAAGGAGCCATCCCAGACCACCCTAGGGAGAGTAGACTCACTTCTTTATACTTTACACAATTTGCCCTTAGAGAGTGTGTGTATATGTGTTTGCCCGTGTGCACACGTGCATATGTGCCCTCCCGCCAGATTGGAAGCTCCATGAGGCAGTGACCATGTTTGTCTTATTTATGTAGTAACCCGTCAGTAAATATTTGAAGAATGAATGAGTGAATGCTACCTTCTTGAACCAGCTCGTGAAATTCTCTTGCTGCCAGGCTGAGGGGCATGGAATTGAAAGCCAAAGAATGGCTAGGCATCATCTATTATCTGGGAAGCTCTTTTGTAAAAGAGGCTTTCCTCTCCCTTTGCAATACCCTTGTTTTTCTCCAGATTGTGTTTGTCTGGGACGCAAGTAAATGTCAGTGGTCAGCTCCCAGCCTTAGGCTGGAGGTTGGTGCCATGTTTAATAAATCAACATGAATATTAGAGGTTGCATGGCCAATATTGCAATGCCTCCCTTTAAGGGAATATGATATTGGAAGGGGGCTAGTTTTTACTTCTGCAGCCAGAGGTAGCAGGAGGGTGGTGCCAGAGAATGTGGTAAGAGAAAGAACATATAGACCAAGTCTCTTCCAAATGTGCCATTGCCAAAGACACTGGCATAGTGGTTGAAGAAACAGCCAGGACAGAAACCAGACAGTTTAAGAACAATTTATCTTGGGAAGAAGCAATCCTATCAAGTCCTTCCTAGTGGCATGAATGTTCAAAAACCTGGAAACTTCTTGCCATGTCTTGTAACGCCAGTTTATGAAGATCATTTATTAAGATCCAAACAGTAAGGAACTTCTGATCAGTGCGGTCTGTGCCTGGTATAACTGCTTTTACAGGAGGAAATTACGGAACATAGGATACAATAGACAGACCACGTCTAGGTGACTGTCTCTTACCTTGTTCTCTTGCCTTGTCCAATGCCGTGTCTCCATTAAGTTACATCCTTAATGAGATCGTTTGCTTGGCATATGCCATGAGATTATGTGTTAGAGCAATACATTTTCTGTTTTCTGAGCTATGCCTGAGATGGCAGCTTCTTCAGCTGTGGAAAGAATTTGCCATTTAGCAGAGGAGGACCTTTATAGCCTGTCACAGCTTTCAATCATAGCTTTAGCTTTTGATTCTTTAACAGTGGCACATGGGAGCAGAAACGTTTTGCATAACCACTTAGCTCAACCTTCCAAGTCGCCTCTGAAAGGAGGGAGGAACAGTTTATCCTGGCATGATAGGAAAGAACACTCTGTACTGGTGTTAATAATATCTGCATATAGTTTGCATAACTGAAATCCACAATCGTCTTATTTCCAGCTTTACTGAAATATATTTGACATACAACACACAATAATATCTCCGATATCTTAATCTTAGTTTTGCTTCAAAATAACTTTTCTACCATCACTATCCTTTATAAGTAATGTGTACCAGCATTACATCTCTGGGGGTCCAGAGAACAAAAACCAATGGCTGAAGGTCTTTCAGAATTGTAGAAAACCATGAGACCTCAGATTGAAAAAGCGTTGCAAATCTTAAGGAGAATAAATAAAATAAATGTACAATTAGAGTGACTGTGGTATAATGACAATGTATCCATTATAAAGAGAAAATCTTATTTATTTTATTTTATTTTTTTTATTTATGATAGAGAGAGAGAGAGAGAGAGAGAGAGAGAGAGAGAGAGAGGCAGAGACACAGGCAGAGGGAGAAGCAGGCTCCATGCACCGGGAGCCTGATGTGGGATTCAATCCTGGGCCTCCAGGATCGCGCCCCGGGCCAAAGGCAGGCGCCAAACCGCTGCGCCACCCAGGGATCCCTAAAGAGAAAATCTTAAAAGCCAAGAGAGAAGACAGATGAATGACTGTCCAGCTTACATTTCTTAGCAGCAGCAGTTGATCCTATAGCTATCATTAGAATAGGAGACTGAAATAAAGACCTTTTCAGACATATGGAGAGTGGCAAAGTTTTTTACCCTTGGACATTAACTGAAAGAATTGACCAACAGTCAGATTTTGGCAGGAAGGCAGTTGAATTCAGGAGTGGGTTTAAACACCACTGCAAAGCAGTGGCACAGCAAAAGAGATTGGGCTCGTTAATAATCTTCATCTAGGGACACCTGGGTGGGTGGTTCAGCAGTTGAGCGTCTGCCTTTGGCTCAGGGTGTGATCTCGGGATCCAGGATCAAGTCCCACATCGGGCTCCCCGCAGGGAGCCTGCTTCTCCCTCTGCCTAGGTCTCTGCCTCTCTCTCTGTATCACTCATGAATAAATAAATAAAATCTTAAAATAAATAAGGCAATCTTCATCTAAACAAAATGGCTACCTCTGCCTTAGTATTTGAGGACAAACAAGATGTTTTTCCAGCCGATTGTATGACTACTTAGATTGGTGGAGGTTTGGAGTTCTTCTGTTTGTGATGAATTATTTTCACTTGAGGCAAGGGTCTGGAATTCAAGCCATCCATAGACTTCTTAAAATTATAGGTGACATGCTTTGTGTATGTGTAATTTTTCTGCAGACAGGATTCAACATTTAAAGGGGCTTAGAAACTGAACAACGTTAAGAACTACTGGATCAAGATATTGTCCCCCTGTTGAAATGAAATTACTCTAAGTAATTGGCCCAAAGTTGAGAAACGATGATCCAAATTTGAATATTGGATCTTTGTGGCACTCTTGAGACCCCTGACAAGTGATATTTCTTTTCATTGTAGTCCGTATATGCAGTCCACACAACCTGGGTGACTGTACATGGCAGTGATGTGTCTGGCCCCTGTGACTGTATCTTACCAATCATGGTCAGTGTTTGATTATAGCTCTTAGGATTTCTTTCTTTTTTTTTTCTTTCTCTTAGGATTTCTAAAGCGAGTTGCTGTTGTACTATCAGAAGAAATAAAGCTTCTAAGTGACCAATTTTAGGATATAATAATAGGTTTAGTGCTGCTGTTTTGTTAATGGAGAGCATGTTTTGTGTAATACATTGTCCAAGTATGCGGGATGGGGAGGGTGTTGTGCTTAATCACTGTCTCTCCCAATGAGATTTGATACTAAAACAACTATTAATCGGTGACTGTGTGTAACTTGGGTTTTTATAATACTGTTGTATGCAAGAAATGTGCATTTTTATATGTAATGTTAATTCCATGTCTCTACTCCTTTGGTTGTTATTTGTTGAGTGCTAGTGTCAGGCTGTTTACCGCACAAGCAAGGTCATGGGTATAGGGTTTGAATTAGGATGGAGGGTGACAGGCCATCACCAAATCTGCAGTCTCAGCCGAAGACCGAGTCGGGTCCAGGAGAAGCCGTGTTCTCGAGAGCTGGCCACACAGGATATCAGCCTGCGGGTATAACTCAGAGCAGACCGCACACTTCGAGGACAGCTGCCGTGAAACCACGGGCTTCCTCGGACAGCACAGACATCAAAATGTCCTTCTTATGTGTGTGGTTATGATCATAATAACACAACCTGCTTCTGAAGCTGTTAACTGTCTTCCTCCAAAGCCCAGGCAGGAGGGCCTCCTTGCAGCTCCGCAGCACCCCAGGTCAGGGATCAAGCACACTAGCGCTGGGACAGGGACTCCCTGTCCTGCTGGGGAGGAGACAGCCTCCGGTTCCATTTCTTCTCTCAGGACGTGGGTGTCTCCAAGAGGGCCAATGAGGTGGTTTGTCAAAGGCTTACCAAAGGCACAGAGAAAGTTAATATATGCCTCTTAAAATGGGCCCATATTTCCTTCTTCGTTGGCTGCCTCTCCCTTTTTGGTGTGTAATGTTAAGACATTCTCAGTTTTGATTAATCTGATCATAATCTCTTCTTATTTTAAAGAAAAGAACACCCATATAAAGCTTGAGTGAATGGATGAGGACAGCCAGGGTTTTGAGAGGGGACTTTTGTGAAAATTTGGAAGGTTGGGCCATAATGCAGTCTGGTCTCTGTCTGCCAGCTTTCCATCCCTAGTTATTTGCAATTATATTAGGACAATTAGATTATAACTCAAACTTCTGCAAACTCATTTAGAGAGATAAGAAATTCATTTCACCGTATTATACTCTAAATTGTAAATGAGGTTCAGGATTGATTGTTTAAGAGGTTGGGGTTTTCAATTGAAATTTTCTCCCATGTTATTTTATATCTCTATATGATTCACCATGAAGATTGGTTTAAAAAGTTTGAGAATGTTGATGCAATTTTATTCTTTTCAGTTAAATCGAGGTTACTATTTTTAAAAAATTGATTCTGGCTGCTTCTTTGTATCCCTCAAACTACCACTTTCTTTGCCATTCCTAGAACTATTTGAAGAGTTTTATGTAGCCTAAAAATAGAGTAAAATAAGCACAATTTTATTTTATTTTTTTGAAAAGCTGAAGAAAAGCCCAGTTCATGCTCTTCTTCCCTGAAAATGGGAACCCGAGCATCTGATCCCATATTTTCATTATCAGGTTACACATA
The DNA here is from genome assembly GCF_905146905.1 of Nyctereutes procyonoides. Lineage (NCBI taxonomy): Eukaryota > Metazoa > Chordata > Mammalia > Carnivora > Canidae > Nyctereutes > Nyctereutes procyonoides. The sequence goes on along the minus strand of NW_026575133.1, from coordinate 45,354,950 downwards.
TTTTGAGGTAAATATATTTGATGAAAATAATAGCTCTCTTGAAGGAATGACCGTGTGTTGTGTTTGGGGGAGTATGTGTGTGTATGGCATGTGTGCAAGCACACGTGTTGTGACTTTCCATGTGTGTGGACATGCAGGAGCTTGCCTGGGCAACAGTAGGATTGAATTGGCACATGGAGTGAACAGCAGTGCCATTCTGTCTGTAGAAGGCTGCGTCTCGTCTTTCCTCTGAAGTGTCCCATTGTCTGGTCTTTTCCTGGGAGCCAGCAAGTCTCTTTGCTGGCTCTAAGACACTGAGAATGACTCATGGCTGGCTGTCTTGCTTGAAGATCTCCAGGGCCTTGGGCCTGTTGGTTGCTGTGGGGGTAGGTGGACTGTGTTGGCTCTGATGCTAGGTCTCCCATGGGGGACTCAGCCTCAGCCCCGTGGCTCCGAGGGTGCTCTAAGTTTAAGATGTCATGAGTTTAATGGGCCTTCTGGTCCAAAGACACTCGAATCATTCATTTCACACACATTCCAGTGTCTGCCCTGTGCGACACACAGCCCGAGGAGCGTGCAATACACATGCGAAAGCCACAAACTTCACCGTACTCTTGGACTTTACGTCCAGCTCCTAACTAACTTTTGGTGGCCCCCACTTCTGGAGTGAGGGTCATTTCCCTGCCCTGTGGAAATATTCAATCACTTGACCTTTTTCTGTTTTTGCTTTGAGCTTCTAATGTAGCGTAACAGATGACTAAGAAGACATCATTGCTGCCCCCAGGTTATTTGTAAGAAAGAGACAGACGGGCCAGCGTGTAAACACTCCGCTACCCAGAGGACTGAATACAGGCCATAGGAAGTGACTGAGGGAGGTAGAAGGAAAGAGGGACATGATTTTTATGACAGGGGTGCCTGCCATCCAGCTCAGCCTTATAGCCACCTGTGAGTACGTGGGGGTCTGGCAGTGGAGTGAGGAGATGGGCTTTGTGGGTGAAGGGAAGGGATGAGCAAGGCCAAGTGCCTAGAGGACTTGACTATAAGCAGACGAGACAGCGAGTGTCACTGGATGGCCGTGACATGACATGACACTGACACTGTTCCGGAACAGCTGATGGTAGAGTGTGCAAGAGCTGGGGGATTGGGAGGGCAGGGAGACTGGCCAGGTGATTTTTCTTTCATTTATTCTTCTACTCATTGAGCAAAGACTTAGCTGGGGCTTGCCTTGAATTTAGAAGCAATTGCCAAGTCTAGATGCTACCTTAAGAATAGAACCAATTTAATGCCCTAACTCATCTTTCAGGCTGGAGGTTGAGAATTTTGTTTATTTTTGCTGAGTGATGGAAAGGTGCCTATGAAGACAACTTGGGGGAAGGGGGTGGACATCCCAGGCTCCTCTGCTGGGTTTGTCCTGCTCTTTGCCTCACTGGTCAGTGGTGTATAAAAATACAGCAACACAGATAGACAGCGGACCTCACAGTGGCTGGGTAATTCAAGGTGTGCTTCGGGGAGCACTGGTTTCATTTATGTTTTTGGATAAGAGCCACAGAGAAACACTGGAAGAAATAGAATGGGTGGTCTTGACAAAATGCTTCTCCTGGTCAAGGAGGGATACCGCACCTTAAACACATGGTGGTTATTACTCATCGTACTTTTTTTTTTAAGGTAGGAAAGGTGCTTTCGATAGAATGAAATGCTGCTCAGCATAAAGGACGTGATATGGAACAAAGCCTGCAGACAGTGACAAAGTGACATGCACTGGACTGATGAGAAGATAGAATGTATCTACTCATAAACGGTCTCGTTGTCTCCTAGGACTTCCTTCGCCGGGCATCTGGCCGGGATTCTCGTTGGACTCATGTATACTCACGGGCCTCTGAAGAAAATAATGGAAAAATGTGCAGGTACAGAACAAAACACCTTTGGCCTGACAACAAGTTGGAAGTTCATCTTAATTTTAATGGAAACAGGAACAATCCCAAGTTTCCCTGTGGTTCAGCCTAGGAATTCCCTACTAGACTTTTTTTTTTTTTTTTAAAGATTCCATTTATTTATTTCAGAGAGAAAGCAAGGACAAGCATAAACGGGGTAGAGGCAGAAGGAGAGAGAGAAGTAGAATCCCTGCTGAGCAGGAAGCCTGATGCAGGGCTCCATCCCAGGACTCTGGGATCACAACCTGAGCCGAAGGCAGATGCTAACCTGACTGAGCCACTCAGGCGTCCCCCACTAGGCAAAACAGCTGGTATAGTCCTTATATTACTCCAAAGAAAAGATGGCAAACCCAAATTGTAAACCTGAGGCTTTCTTAGGAGACAAATATGTTTACCTTCAACATTAATGGTACTTGCAGAAAAACCAGGTTCTTGAAAATGCAGAGAACCAAAATGGGTTTCAAATAATACATTCTTCTGTAGTATTCCACGAATTAATATTATGTGTGCAAGGCAGAGTTACAAAAGAAAACCAAATCTGCCCTGAAGTGCAAGGCCAGTATTAGAAAGAAGTCAGAATGACCAGTAGGTTCTCAGCGGGCAGGATGCACATGCATGCATGGCCAAACCCAAGTCTTCTATTGTTTGAAGCATGGCTCCTGCTTTTGAAAGTTTTGTTGGCTGGTTGGTTTTTTTGTTTTTGTTTTTTTTTTTTTTTTGTTTTTTTGCTTTTTTTACCTGTCAAATTGATGCTCAATGAAAATACTTTATTTTATTTAGAAATATATGAATTTTTTAGCCCTCTTAATTTCAAATGCTATACTGGCTTTGACTAATTGGAAAACTATTTTGCAAACACTTGTTTTATAGACCAAATGAGTTCCAATATTTCATCTTTTATTCATGGGAAATCTTCTGAGACTATTTTACCTTTCCTTGAACCATAAATAATTTGTTTTCACAGTTTGTGCCGATGACTGGTATTCTTGAGAACCATATAATATTCATGATATCAGAAAGCTTTCCAGGCATTGTGCTGCCGTCTTTATTCGCGGGCTGTGTGCACTTTCAGATGATTTTTACAGGCTGTGTTGCATCTAAACAGATTCCCATTTTTCCTGCATTTACTTAATACTGTGTTTTCAGTATGTGTGCTTAGAGAAGGCAGTGGGAACCACATTTATTGAAAATGTCCAGTTCCATTATATTTTTGATACAACTTAATTATGAAAATCTAGTAACGAGCTTTGTTGCCCCAATGCTCTCAGTACAGATAAAGGAAAAGAAATGATTCTTGGGAGCTTAATATTTTCTTTCACTTTTCTACGTGTATCTGAAGTTGAAGTGGTTTGTCAAGCTTTCCACAGACATTTTATGGAATTGAGGGAAGCATTTTGATTATAAAGAGGACTTCCCCCACAATTTTACCATTTGTGCTATTTACTTTCCTTCCTAAAACCTTGCCTATTTATTTTGGAGACTTACTTTTTATATCATGTCATTCTAAAAGTATACAGTAGAGACTTAAATATGAAAAGTTGAAACCAACATTCGGCGCTATTTACAAATAGCCTGCAGTCTCTCTGCCTTTTATTTATTTATTTATTTATTTATTTATTATTTATTTATTTATTTATTTATTTATTTATGTGTTTGTTTGTTTGTTTGTTTGTTTCTGGGGAAGCCGGAGAAAGATCTAGAGTGGTGTGACATAGGTACCTGGTGGAAAAGAGCCAAGAGCGTGAAGCTGCTCTGTGATAACTCCTGAAGAAAAGGAGCATCACACTGAAGCTCTGCTGTTTCTCCCACCCTCTTTCCCTCCCTTCAGCAGCGCTGAATCCACTGTCCTGCTGCCCTTTTAAGGACAGAGTAAGAGAAGTAAACACCATGGCTTACTGGGTGGGGTGGCTGGGGGTGAGTTCTCTGGATAGCCAGAGCACCTCTACTTGTACAGAGGGCCTCAAAGCCCAAGCAAAGACTCTCTGAGGTCTACAGGAACCTCTAAGGAACTGCAGAAAGTATAGAAGAGCCTCAAGGTTTTCTGCATTCTGTTCCCTAGAGAGCTGGCCCCAAGCAAAAGAGAGTTTATGTTAACAGTTGTTTAGAAATCATTTTAAATGACCTTGGCTTCATTATAAAGAACCTCCCCAGGTGTTGGAAAGATCATCAGTTAAGGCCTTATGGCTGTTGTGTTCTATGGGTTGATGTGCCTTGCTTTTATGCCAGCACGACACTGTTTGGATTACTACAGCTTTGTGATACAGATTGTAGTTGGGAAGCATTAGGATGGCGGTTATCAGAAAGACAGGAGATAAGAAGCATTGGCGTGGATTTGGAGAGAAGGAAGCCCTTGTGTACGGTTGGTGAGAATGTAAATTGGTACAGCCATTATGGAACACAGTATGGAGGTTCCTTGAAGAATAGAACTACCTGAGGATATAGCAGTCCCACTTCTGAGTGTATATCCAAAGGAAATGAAATCAGCGTCTCCAGGAGATATTCACACTCCCATGTTCATTACAGCATTATTCACAATATGCCAAAAGAGGGTGAAAATATCCATCAGAGAAATGGTCAAAGAATATATGTGTGTGTATGCATGTGTGTAGTGGACTTATTCAGCTATAAAAATGAAAGAAATCCTGTTGTTTGTGACAAAATGGATGAACCTGGAAGATATTACCCTAAGTGAAATAAGTCAGATACAGAAAGACAATTACCATATGGTCTCACAAATACTATATGATCTTACATGTGAAATCTAAAAAAGTTGCACTTATAAAATCAGAAAGCAGACAGAGGCTGGGGACAGAGAAATGGGGAGATGTTGGTCGCAGAATACAAACTTCTAGTTATAAGATGAATAAATTATGGGGGTCAAATGTACAATACGGTGACTATAGTTAATAATACTGCTTTGGATCCTTGAAATTTACTGAGAGTAGATTTTATGTTTACACACACTCAAAAAGGTAACTGTGAGATAATGGGTGTATCAATTAATTTTGTAATAAATGTTTCATATGTATGTTGAATCATGTTGTTATATACCATTAAGGTATGATGTTACAAATCATGCTATGTACCTTTTAAGAATTCATGTTGTACAACCTAAATGTATGCGATTTTTTGTCAGACCTCAATAAAAGCTACAGTGAGGGAATCCTTATGGCTACAATTAAAATGTTTGTTTCCTTCATATTTAGGCATTTTCCCCTCCAATATTCATTATCCAGGACAGCAGCACCACTTTAATAGTTCAGGTAAGCACTTGATTTCATTTAATACATTTTATCTTAAAAAAATCATAGAGTTTGCCAGCATCAAGCCGCCAAAAGGTCATATTAGCTTATGCTGTTGTAGAGTCGTCCACACATATGTGCTTATGCTGCTAACATGCCCGAAAGCTAGATGGAGCTAGAGCCCAGGGAGCGGATTTGGGTGAATTTGGGAGAGAAGGCCAGGGAAGGAGGTAACTCTGGCCTGAAAGGATTATATGGTTGTTATGAGATCTCTCAGCCATGGTAGGAATCATAGTAGACCCAGGGCCCTTGATTCTTGGTCTACACATCCAGATTGCCTGCTGAGTGTTAGAAGTTGGTTTCAGATCTACGATTCTCTGCAGTTCATCCCACCTTACACGTTCAGGAAGAATCACACCTAACCTCAGAGGCTAAAATAGGCATTCCTCTTATAGTTACTACCATGCGACTTAAAGAAGAGAATGCATTTTTTCCATATGTCTTTGCGAGTATGTAGAAGGGACATCTGACCTGTTTTAGATTAAGAGCCTTATGTTCCGTGCTGAGGAGGCTGCCCTGCATTCCCTGGGCCAGTTCTAGCAGACAGGTGTTAAAGAAGCCTTAGGCTGTGGAGGTCTGTCTTTTATAGTTGTTTCCACTGGAGAACCGTGTGATCCCTCTGGTGCTGGTTTTTAAGTCCTTTAAAGTGGGTCTAAAGTAACTTTTACTGTAGGGTTACTTCTATGCTAGTATTGAGGTGTCACTTTTCTAGGATCTTTCCTGAATGGCCTTTGTTCAGCAAGGACTCTCTGTTCTGGTTGGTTGGAAAGCAGAGGTCTCCCAGCCCCGCCTGAGCTCCCGGAATTCTTCATCATCCTTGGCCTGGTCTCATGGCATTTCACCCACACATGCATGGCTTAAAAATTCAGCAAAATCTCCAGGCGGCCTGTGCAGATTCCTGAAGGTCTTTCTGTGCACTTAGTTTTCTCCTTTGCTCTTTTCTGTCCTGCAAATTTCAGGTCCACTCAAGGAGTCTGTTGCACCTGCTTGTGTCCCCTGTCCCTATGCCACAGTCTAGAAAGCACCCTTCAGGCTCCTTTCCTTTCTCTCAAGGATCAAAATTTTGTATTGCCTGTTACACAATGTCTGAAAACACTTATTTCATATATATTTTCTAGTTTCCTACTTGATTATGGCGGAAGGGCTAGTTCAGTCCCAGTGACTCCTTTCTGGCAGTGATAGAAGTCCAGTTCAGCAGAATTAATGTGCTGCATTCAGTGTTCAGCCTGATAGGGAGGAGTAGGGTTGCGGTTATTGGAAGTTATTCAGAGGAAGTGGTAGGTAAGGGTTTTGAATGAGTAAGGAGAAGTTAAGGAAAGCTGTGGGAGGAAAGGGCTTTTCAGGCCTTTATTAAAGGCCTGTTTGAGATTATCCAGAATGTGTTGGAGTGCCACTAAAGGATTTAATCAGTGGAGTGATACTATTGGAGTTACATTCAAGCTCTGTTTTTGATGTAGTTATAAAGACTTGGATCACGATCATCAACCCTGGCTATATATATGAATCACCTGAGGAGGTTTTTTTGTTTTTGTTTTTAATATATCCGTGCCTTGAATTCATCCCAGACCAATTAAATCAGAATGAGGATAGAGACAGGAACTTGGACTTTTTTTCTTAAAGCTTTCCAGGTGATTTTAATGAGATCAAGAACAAAAATCATTGGTCTAGGTGATAGGGTTTACCTAGACTTGGGGATCATGGAAGTGAATGCTGTTGCTACCCCAAGAAAAACCTCACTTTTGAGGCTTTTGCCTCTGCTAATTTGAATGATTAAAATACTAGAAACGTGGTCCTGGGGTGGGAGAGGAACCATTGTTGAATGATGCCAGCTGATCTGCTTCTATCTGTGGTCTCACCTAAAGAGAAGTGTGATGATTAATTAGTTACTAAGCTGATAAATATACTCATTTGGAAGAGCATCGATTCCTTTTAGTCGTTGGTCCTGGAGACCAGCTCACACTGACTTAAGCATAAGAGCTTCATTGGCCTGCCTGACTAGGAAGAGGTGGCTTAGGAAGACCATTTTGGTTCTCCTATTGTGGTTTCTCACTTCCTATTGACTATTCCCTCCACTTCACAAGGAACATAGCCTCTAACACCTGGAAGTTGGCAGAGGATAAAGGGCTTTTCAGCTGTTGATTTTTTTAAATCCCTGAAAGTAACAGGAATGAATATTCCTCTGGACAAAGAGAATAAGAACATACCTGTGCATAGACATGCCTTCAACTATCGTAGATTCCCTAGTCCTAATGTCTTCTGTGACAGCTGGGGAATTGAAGTTTAGAAGTGTTAAGTCATTTGGCTAATGTCATACAAATGTGATAAAACCGGAACCAAAAATGCAACTCCTTGATTCCAAGCCTCCGCTTTTTCTCTATTACAAGGATAGGAGATGGACATTCTGTTGGTTTATCTTTACAAAATAGGGCAGTTCCCCTTATTGTCTTTTCTCTCCTTTTTTTTTTTTTTGGCATTTATTTAAAAAAAAAAAGTAAAAAGGGAAACCTTCTCCTTTCCTCCTTCATATGGAAGAAGCATAAGCCTAACAGACACCACAGAATTAAAGGGAGAAATAAAAGCCCCTTTTACCTTTCTCTCTTATCCCCTGTAAGATTACCATATTTATATTCCTTCCTCTGAAGTGACTGGATTTCTTCAAAAGCAGAGCTACATAAGGCCAGGTGGCCATGCTAATGGTCATCTAGGGAACTTGTAGGAGAGCATATGTATCCCTTACAAGTAATGATTTATGCTTAATATGGCCATCCTTAGCTGGAAGTGTCTTTTATAGGTCAAAGAACCTCATGAATGTTTAAAAAGCTGTTACCAATTTTTCTAATCTTGGTGGTGTTTCTTGATCTCTTTTGCCATGAAATCCTGGTATGTGTATAAGGAACAGATGGGGTAGTTAATAGAATAATGATAACCAGAATTCCTTTTACTACAGAGCCAAAGGATATAGCTACAAAAGAGTATTAGACTGCTATTCATCGCAGGATATAATTTAAACTTATTTATCTTAAGTGTTTGATTGTTGGGTTGTTCCAGCCATGTTTATTATGAAGATTTAAAAATATCTGATTGGGCCAGCAGAACAGCTGAAGAAAATTTTTTGTCCTAGGGAGACCTGTTCTCATTGTAATAGATATTGATAGGAGTTTTGGTCTTCTTGATGATTTATGACTGATGAGATAGAACCTTCAACCACAGTGACTTAACACACTGAAGCTTTCCCTTTCTCTCCTCATGTTTTGTCTGACAAGTACCAAATTAGATTTTATAATATTCAGATGTTTAGAGTTGTAGACTTTATTTCATTAAGGCGGTGCTGGGTTGGTTTTTAAATAAGAAATAACATGAAGAAAAAATGTTTTTCTATGTCAAGAAAATATTGCCTCAAATTGTAGCAAATTTACCTGGCAGTTGAAACTCTATAGATTCATGGGGTATGCGGTATTTCTGATATCTGTACAGATGGGTATTCAGAGCTTTGGGGTTATTTTGGGTTTTGAATTAGCTGGACATTTTCGAGGATAGATAGGTAGAAGTGCCGCTTAGAACTTGTATAACAGAATGACTTTCCACAAGGGTTTGAAAGCGGTAATGAGCCATATGGGAACGTGGCCAATGTGCTTTTTTTGTGTTGCAATAAAATAATTGGCACTCTTAGGGAACTGGGCAGTCTATCTGTTGAGGGATTGTGGAAGCATACCATGGTATTCAGCAACTTATCCATAAGTATTCTATTATGTTTTGGAATGGTTGCCCCTTTCTTTTGTTCTTTGTGAAGTAGACATATTGATGGTATTTTAACCATTTGCCCTTAATAAAAGGTTTTTGTTGTTGTTTTGGTGAGAAATCTAGAAAACAATGTTTGTAGCAGTGCCATAGTCTTCTTTATGCTCAGGATATAAGATTTGCTGGTGGGTGGTCCCTAACATAGCAGTGGGAGCTAAATTTTTTTCACGGGTCTGTTGGGGAGAGACCCAATTTAAAGAAGTGTATCCTTTTTAAAAAAGAAAGATTTTATTTATTTATTCATGATAGAGTCAGAGACATAGGCAGAGGGAGAAGCAGGTTCCCTGAAGGGAGCCTGATGGGGGGACTCGATCCCAGGACTCCAGGATCATGCCTGAGCCAAAGGCAGATGCTCAACTACTGAGCCAGCCAGGTGCCCCCGGAGGTCCTTTTTTAAATTTGAATCCAGATCTAACTTCAGTCCTACACTCTTGTGAGGATTTGGGAAATTTACTTATATCCTTCCTCTATTTTATTTTTTTTCCTTCCCCTATTTTAAATATGAAGATGTTAATTTTGTGATACAGGAAACAGGAGAGAGAATGTGGAAGTTGGGTTCTTGGACATATTTAGTAAATTCCCTCTAATTTTTTACTACTCTAGGAGCAAGGCTTGTCAGAATCAGCCCCCCAAATCCAGGACAATTTTATTTAATGTTTATTTAAATCATTCACTTTGTAACTTTGAAGGACATCTTGTAAAATATTACAAAGAAGAGTGTTGTAATAATCATTAAGAATGGGCGAGGACTCTGAATAGATCACTGTCCAAAGACAATGTACAAGTGACCAACAAGCACATGAAAAGATGCTCAATATTAATCATTTAAACCATAATGGGATACCACTTACACCTACTGGGCTGGCTATAATTGCAAAGATAGGTAGTAACAAGCCTTGGTGAATATATGGAGAAATCTGAACCCATAAAATGTAAAATAATGCAGCTTTGGAAAACATTCTGGCAGTTCCAAATGGTTAAACATAGAAGTTCTTATGACCCAGGAATCCCACTCTTAGGTATGTACACAAGAGAAATGAAAACATATTTCTGTATAAAAACTTGTCCATGAATGTTTATAGGAGTATAATTCACAAGAGTCAAAAGGTGGAAATAACCCAAATGTCTATCAGTTGATGGATGTGATAGAATCATGCAATGGAATATTATTTGGTCGCAAAAGGGAGTGAAGTACTGATTCATGCTACAACATAGATGAACCTTGAAAATGCTGTGCTAAATGAAACAAACCAGACACAAAACACCACATGTTGTATGATTCTATTTATATAATTGTCCAGAATAGACATAGCTATAGAGCCAGAAAGTAGATTCTGGTTCCTTAGGGAGGGGTAGAAGATGATAGCTAAAGGGCACAGGTTTGTTTTTGAGGGTGATGAAAATGTTCTAAAATTGACTGTGGTAGTGGCACAAATCTCTGAATATGTACTAAAAGCCATTGAGTTGTATACTTTAAATTGGTGAAATATATAGCATGTCAATTATGTCTTATTCAAGCTGCTATAAAAACATAACCAATAGACACATGTAACATGACAAATATTTATGTAAATGTGTATAATTATGTTAGATTATCAGCCCAAACTAGATCAGTATGTTTTATTTTCATTTCATTGTTTATATGAAAATAAAGACTTTGGGAATGCCTGAAAATTCTTATGGGAAATGAATTGCTTCCCTTTTTAATATCGTATTTTATTTTTAACCGGCACAAAAGTAAATTTTAAAATAGCCTCGGGACCCCTGATGTGCCATCGCTGCAAACAGTAGCCTCCTTGGCAGTGTATGCAGCTTATTGTCTATACAGGTTGCCCTAAGGGTCCTTGGAGACAGCCCTTTCCAGTGGACTTTGAGGTCTTACCTCATGCTAACTCCAATCTAGGCTGCAGACAGGTATGCGGGGTGCCTTTGAGAAGCCTCAGGGCACAGTAGCCAGAGTCCCATTGGCCAAGACATCATATCCATCTATACCAAGCTGCAAAACAAGGAGCATGTGATTGAGGCCCTATACAGGGCCAAATTCAAATTCCCTGGCCACCAGAAGATCACATCTCCAAGACGGTGGGGGTTGGGGGGAGGGGGGCTTTACTAAGTTTAATGTGGATGAATTTGAAGACAAGGTGGCTGAAAGGAAGCTCATCCTAGATGCCAGTGGGGTCAGATACATCCCTGATAGTGGCCCCTTGGACAAATGGAGAGCTCTGCACTTGTGAGAACCCTGGCACTGCCAACTCCCTATTTATGCCCACCAGTAAATCCTACTTCCTGTCCAAAAAAAAAAAAAAAGTAGCCTTAGGATCAATTAGCAAATATTCTGAATATGAAATCCTAATTAACCAGATTCTGCCCTACAGTATTCCTCTTTTTGGCTTGATTGTGTATTTTTTTTTTCCCTGAAGCAGTAAGAAATTTGAACTCAGGTTATATACCATGTTGGGTGATATGAAGACCTGTGAGACAGGACTCAAAGTAAAGGATAGGAATGTTCATCAACAACAAAAAGCGCATTAATTAAACATTTGAAAACTCATCCCCAAAGGGTATGTTAATGAGAGGAAAGAAGGGATATAGTTAAACAGACTCTTGTCTTCCTTCTCATTACACCAGAATTAGATTGGTATTCTTTGGGGGGGAAATTCTCTTCCAAACAAATTACATAAAAATGAGCAATTAAAGAAAATGTAAGGAGTAAACTCAAACCAACTTAAAAAGATGGATGGAAGCACCTTGCAAAAGTGAACTCTGTGATTGACCTTCATTAATGGGATATGTAAGTCTGATACTTAAAGCGTTATTTAATGAGCAGGTTGTTTCTTCTCTCATTCTGTCTAGCAACCAATTACTTGAAAGTGCTCTTAATAGAAACTATGTTTTTGACATAAAATTATAAGTATAGAGACATCACCTTGTATATCTCTATGAAGTTACTTACTGTCCAAAATATCATATCCAGCACAGAAATCCTGTGGTCCCTGCATTAAATGTTAGTCTGTCGCTCATTGTATGGAGCCACTCGACAGAAAGGCTTTATCAACTATCATTTCAACCGTGCCCTTGATTCTCGTCAGGACTTCACAGAAAATACTCCCAAGTATTGCGGAGCTCTAAACTGCAAGAGCCCACTCCAGATGAAAACAGGTCATACCAGCCCCTCTCCACTACCACTCAGACCTTCTAAATTAATATCTTCTTCCTTTATAGCACATAAGGACATGCGAGAGCATGTGCAGTCCCACATTGGGCACTGTGGGCATGTACAGCACTAATAAGAGTATCATTGCCCATGCTCATGGAGGAATTCTCCCTTTATCATTTTTTCTTTCTTGGAACTCATTACTGTACTCAGAGTGATGACCTAAATCATTTTATTGTCTTTGCTTACAGATGGGAAGAATGGAAAGAACAGTACATGGCCATGTTCTGTAACTTTTTCCTTGTGCCTGTAGGCTACTCCGGATACCAGGATTATTACCCATATGGCAGGCCAGGTTACCCTGAAGAGGCACCCATGAACTATAATGCCTACACAGCAGGACTCAGTGAGGAGGAACAGCTGGAGAGAGCATTAAGAGCCAGCCTCTGGGACCGAGGTAGGAATTCTGCACCTTTCACTTCTAAAGCATACCTCACATGGTGAGATGGTCTCAAAAAGGACTATTTGTAGCAAATTAAACTTTAAATAGTTTATAAAAAGGATATGTAGATGGAAAAAATGTGTGCAGATTGTGATTACAAAGAATGGGGTGTGATGCCATATTCCCAGCAACCTAAGCGAATAAGGTGCCAGACTATGTATGTATTGTTAAAGTCGTTCTTTTTATAGGCCCACCGCACTCCTCAGTGCCTTGGCATTTCTGTGGGGAAACTTAAAAAAAAAAAATTCTTAGGTGCATGAGAAAAGGAGTTTACTTCGGAATTCATATCTACAAAGTAGGCTGTGTGTCACTGTATGTAAAAGCATTTCCCACAAACCTCCCCCAAAATCACATGGACAGCTTGATAAGAATTTAAACTTAGGGTTCTACTCCAGACCTACTGAAGCAACCTCTCTGGGGGCAGAGCCTTGGAATTTGTACTTTCAACAGGCCTTCCAGAAGATTCTTTTACAGACTGATATATGAAAACCACTGTGTATCTTGCCATCTTTGTCACGGGTTTGGCTTACCACTGTTACTATCGTTTTAGTGACTAAAAACCACCTATTCATTTGTTCAGTAAGCATTTACAAAGGTCTTACTATGTTGCATGGACTGTGTTAGGTACCATAGGGAATACAGAGAGGTATTCAAAGTTCACAGTCTCAGAGGAGATGCCTGCCAGATGCCACAGCGAACAGGTAACCACAGTATCAGGTGCTCAGGGGATAGTGCTCAGGCTAAGTGCTAGAGGCAAGGAGAAGGGGTGAGCTCTTTCTTAACTAGACCTACTAGACTCTCACAGAGGACTTGGACCTTCAGGAATGTGTCGAGTTTATGGATTGTGGGCCGGCCTTCCAGGCAGGAGTCAATATCATACAGACAGGGAAGGAAAGGTGTGGTCAGCTAGCCCTCACTTTTTATCCAAGCCTTGAGAGAAGAAAGGGAAGAAGAGTGGGGAGTGAGGCTGCAGCCTGGTCACAGAGGTCCTAGAATTAAGTAAACCAAGTGGAAAGTGGACCTGGTATGTGGTGTAAGTGCCAGTAGAGTCCTGCATACAGTAGCGACATGATCAGAGCTGTGCTCTATGAATCTGGCAACTGTCATTCCACAAACCAGGACTGAGCACCTGTGGGGGGCACCAGTCATTATGCTAGATGATAGGAATGCATCCATTATGACAACTTAACTTCTGACTTTAAAGAATGCAGTCAATAGCAGTAGTGTGCATGGAGGTAGAATGACAGCAATAGTCTGAACAAGATATAAAAGCCTAATTGAGGAAGGTGGTGGGAGCCAGGGTAGTGGGGGAACGGAGAACAGGTAAGTCAGTAGTCCTTGGGTAAAGAGTATCAGAATTGTAGTGTATAAGTCATCTATTACTATGTAACAGATCGCTCTGACATGGCTAATATATGTGTATATATATATATATATATGTGTATATATATATATATATATATATATATATATGTATATATTTATATATGTCAGCTGGCAAAGTTTACAAGATCTTGCCTGGCTGGTATGCTGAGGTGTCTGCAGAGGGTTGCGTGGAGCTGGCTGCTCCAGGATGACCCATTTACCTGCCTGACTGACTGTCATCTGAGGTGATGGTGGAGATGAGGCCTCACACCCCTCCTCATATAGCAGGCTAGCCCTGGCTCATCTGCCAGGCCTCAGCCCAAGGGTTCCAGAAGAGTCAAAACAAGCAAGGCTTGTGTAGGTATACCATCAATTCCACTGTATTTGTTTGCTGAAACAAGTCACTGCCCAGACTCATGGGATTCAGAAACAGACTCCACCTCTTCATGGCAGGAGCTGCAAAATTGCATTGCAAAGAATATGGATAGAAGGAAAGGTAGAGAATTAAGGCCATGCTCATAATCATCATGTGGCATATACTTAAGGTTTACTAGAATCACAATCATAAGCACCATGCCTTAGCCTTGGAATCCTAAATTTTGGGGGTAGGGCCCCAGAGCCTATATTAAAATAAATTTTAATGGTTTTACTCTTATGCACATAGGAGTTTAATCACTACTAGGTGAGATAAAAAATACTATGGGACAAATGAGGTTGGAGCAAAGCTGCTGAGAATGGACTTTGTATCAAACTTCATTTAGGACCCCAAAGGGACAGTGAGAGGGAGTTTTTTGAAGTATCGTAACTATTGTGTATCTCAATTATTGTGGTGGATACAAAACTCTGTATTTGGCAGAACTCTCATACCTGTACATCACAAAGACTGAGTTTTCCTATAAAGAAATTTTAAAGATGTAAATAAAAATTAATTAGGAACACAATGAAATAATTGGTGGTCCTGCAAATACCATCCAGGGGTAAAAAAAAAAAAATATATATATATATATATATATATCACTTAGAAGGTTATTGAGAGACAGGACAGTGATAAAGTGATAAAGTATCACCTCGTGGCAGAAATGCTAGTAACAAAGAGAAAGATATACCTTTGCAATGGAGAGATTTGGCAGTCAGCACCTGAATGCTGTGATCAAGCTCAGCAGTATCACTAGAGAGGTGGCCTATTGTGTGTCTCGTGATATGATGTGGGATGAGGAGCACAGCATCATGTTCTTGTTATGACATATTCTTGCTAAAAGTGTTTTACCTGACTCTGAGTCTTCTGTTGTGTCAATATACTGGAAATAACCTGGGATAGAGGAACAAAGTGAGTAACACCATGGAGAAATAATCAGACAAAACATGGGATTTCTACAATTCATTGAAACTGATCTCCAGGAAGAAAAAAAAAATCCACATCAAAAAGAAAAAAAAAACAAACAAACAGTGTGTGGTTTTGCATTAAAAGGAAATAACAAACATAACATGAGAACCTTGAAAAACTAACTATAAAAGCATTTTTTATATATAAAACTGGAATTTTGTATTTGGACTAGAGATTAGAAGTTGTTAGGGAAGTAATCTGACTTTCATGGATGTGTTAACAGTATTGTGGATAAGCAACAGAATGTCCCTTATTCTTGGGAGATACACACTGAAGTATTTAGAAGCAAAATAATGTGATGTCTGCAACCTACTTTGGAATGTCAGCCAAAACAACCCTGTCCTGTCTCTCTTACTACCCCTCTACAAGTACTGCACTCAAATAAATTTGGAAAACACCACAGAACTATAAACATATAGCAAACTATACCCCATTAAAGATCCAGAATGGCGCTGGTATACTGATGATTCTAATGAATTCTACAATTAGGAAACCAATTTATTACATTAGTGTTTTTTAAACTTCTTTGACCACAGAACTTTCTTTTCAGCAAATGATTTTAAGAGCATATGGAACTATTTCCAAGAAAACTGACCTAAGAAGACTTCTTGCAGTGCATTATACAGTAACAGGTGGCAGCAAAGGAATTAGCTTTACACATTGTTCGTATTAATTTCAGTTTTATTTCCTTTAAAACACTTGGTGATTGCCTTATTAAGAATAAGGAACTAAAGACACACTGTTGTAAATATTTAATATTTTGTGGCCTTTCTATCCCTATGGAAAAAATACTTGGTTTGAATTTTATTTTATAAAATTCTGACCATATATACATACTATCTTGTACCTTTCTTGCTTTCATTCAATGTTATATTGTAATCAGATTTTCATATCACAAAATTTTTTGAGCATACAGATCTTCCATATAATATCTTAGAGTTATACCTAAGTATGTTTTTTTGGAGGGGGAGGTAGGCTATTGTAAAGAGTAATTTTAAAAAAGAATCTATTTGTTGAGATTATTATACATTTTTTTCTTCTTTAGTCTGTTGACATACTAAATTATTTTGCTTTTCAAAATTGAGGAAGGTTTGCTTTCCCAGGATAAGTCCCACTTGGTTGTGCCATTTTATGGTCCACCCTGGTGAAAACACCATGTGCCCCTGAAACAGATGTGTATTCTGCTCTGGTTGGGTGGAATATTCCATAAATGTTAATTAGATTAACTTAGTCTAGCATTCCCCGGGTCTTCCATTCCCTTCTGATTATCTACTTGTTCTATTGCATACTGCATTTTGAATTAAACAAATTGCTCCCAGTAATCCCGAATGCACATTGTTGCTGTGGTTACCCTCTGTACACCAGGCACTTCAGGTTCCTCTAGTGTTACCTTGTTTTTTAGGGTGGGGGCTGGTGAGGTTTTCTCAGTGTTTGCTTGACCTTGGATCTCAGCCCTTCCTCTGTGCAGTGGCTTGGGTAGGCTCCCCATCCGCTCTCATGACTCTCCCAGGGGTACACTGCCGCTGCTTCTTACTCTCTGTTTTGCAGTCTAGGGGTAGGAGGCAAGTGGGGTACACCTTGGCTAGGCCTTGATCTCAGTGATTGTGTGCCTCGGCTTGGAGGTGTGGCCCTCTGAGTGTTTCTGGTCCTCCCCCACATTTAGAGGTTGGTGTTGATTTCCCCTCCCCCTTTCCTAAGCTGCCCTGGCTTTCACCATTTCCATTAGGGAAACAGTGGTTTTTGCCTTTCTTCCAGGCACTAGATGGCTTTTGTTCCATAGGGACAGAGAAGAAGGATCTATGCAGCCTATTTTATAAAAACCTTTCCTGCCAGGGTTGCTGTTCCTTCTCCCAGGACTGAACCAGGAATGACAAAGGGTACTTTTGGGGCACTCTCACCTATCTCTTTTGGGAGGCCCACTGGAGGTTCTGAGAAGAACCTAAAAGTGGGTGTGAGTTCTTTTATATTTTAGCACCCAGTACGCTTTGTGTTATATGTTCTGTGAATACATCCTGTGTTCTCTTGCTAGCTCACACTCAGCCTTTAGCAGTTTATTCATGGTTTTGGCTAAATTCTTTTTATTAGTTGCCAGTGGAGTGTGACCTAGGTAAGCAAGTGCTCCAGTGCCTTTGTAGACCTGTGTTGAGTTAGGTGCCCTATTGCCTCAGCTGTGTGATGAGTTCAGAAAAAGTTACTAATTTGTAGATTGTCTCACATTATGTTTATTATAAGATAGCTTTCTACACCCCAAAGGGAAGCTGGAAGCATCCCTTGTTCTTCATCAGGGTTTGAATCTATCGTTCTTAGTACATTTATTTACTACCTTTTTGTTGTTGTTTAAATAAAGATATTTCCTCCATGAAGAAGGTAGAATCTGTAATCCTTTTTTTTTTTAAGGTTGGATAAGTACTTAATTTCTTCTCTTTGATTTCCAGAGTAAGAAGTTAAGTGTAGTAGAGTAATACTGAGATTTGAAAGTGCCAACTAATAGAAATTCATTTGGTAGCATGCCAGTCCAGCAAGAAACATCCAGCACCAATTAGTTTCAAACTGTTCTTTAGTTAAATATATTGGAGGGGTAAATTAAAGAACCAAGGTAGCACATTTTTAAGTTCAGAATTTGCTGTTGTCATGGTCCTCACCAGTACCTGGCCATACAAATCCTGAAGCTCATGCCAGGAATAGTAAGACCAAAGTAGCCTTTCTAGTAGAAATATCGAAATCCCTATTATTTCAAGGAGCGTGCACATTTACTACCCTCAACAGAAATCTTGTCTTGTTCTGTTGGCAGTCTCCACTTTTATAAGCGAGTCCAAGAGGCAGCTGATACCACAATAATAGAAAAATTCTGGAAAAGAGCCATCTCTTTCTTTGAGTCAAAAGGCAGATGCCAAGTAGGAACATTAGCTCATTGCATTTTCCTCCACCCCTCCCCCACATCCTTCCATGTATAATTTGTGCCCCCCCCCCTTTTTTTTAATAGCCTGCCACCAAGTTCAGCTGGCGGCGTACAAAGCTGTGTCCTTTTCAACTCCTATCTGCCAGGCTGAAGCATGTGCACTGGTTAAAGCTGGAAATCCTTACTGGCATGTAGAGTAACTTGTGCTTCTTTTCTTAGACTCTTCTGCAAGGCAAATGGCCACAATCACACTTTGGCTCTCTCGTGAAAAGCAAGCAGATCTGTCACCCCCCCCTCTCCACACTGTACAGTTGGGGTTGCTGGTTAGCCATATGTGAAACTATGGTGGAATATACTACAAAGGTCTTGGCTTCAGAATGAAACCGGTTGCTGCTTTGTCTCTCAGTCTTTGGATGTGAAATTGCCAGGGAAGCCATTTTGGAAAAAAAAATATTTAGGTTCCAAATTAATATCTCGTCCTTTTGTTGTTAACAGATTATTTGACAATATCTTTGAATCTCTTGTTCATAAGCATCATGTGTTTATAGGGGCCAACTGAGACACATTTTAGGTAAAAAAAGAACAGAACTGTCGTATATTTTTCCTTTTACTGAAGCTGCACCTACGCATATAAGAGCAGCATTTGTTTTGTGTCTTTATTGTGTGGACATTTTTGAGAAAAATGAAGTACATTATGTTCATTCTTTTTATCTTCCCCGGTGTTGAGACAAAGAGAAAATAACGGAAAAATCCGTGGCCTGCATTCAGTCCTGGGTTATTAATTAACTAGCTCTACTTGAGGTGTGAATGACTGAATCTTAATCAGACCTTCGTTTTACTATTATTTTTTTATAATAAAGACTGGAATTGGGGAATAGTAAGTATTCCTTTTCCATTATTCTGTGGTAATGGACAGACTAGGAGAGGTGTAGCTAGAAAGAGGTGGTACAGGGAACTGTCAGGAATATTGGTGTGTGACATGTAGATCTCAGGGCTTACAGATCAAAGGCCATTTCAGGAATATAAATTCACACTGCTTTCTACAGAAGATCTACATCCATCAATACGTGGACTACGTGGTGGTATCTTATTCAGTTGCATGATTATATGATCCTTCTTTGGCCCAGTGTAGGCATAATGCAGTTGGTAGTTTTTAACATATGCAAATGTTCGTGGCTGGCCTGCTTGGCTTTGCAGAGGCATTGGAGGCCAGGACAGAGATGCACAGCTAATTCTGTGTGACCACTTACCTTTTTTTTCCCCAGTAAATTGGTGTGTTTTCCCCTAGGAAAAGTTTCAATGTAATGAAAAAGTACCATCTGCCAGATTGTCTAAAAGCAGTTTCACTGCAGAACACTTCCTTTGGATTATGATTCTTACTTGCTAGTTTCAGTGAAGTTGAATATTCGAGATTGTGTCTAGATGTCAAATTGTGCACGTAAAGAAACATAAGTATATGAGTTTTAAAATATGTGAAACAACATGTGACTACCCCAGCCAGGAAAAACAAAATAATAAACTAAGTGGGCCAGAGTTCTGTTTAGGTCCCTATTGTAAAGGAGCTGGCTTCTCTTGAGGTCCCAAATTTTAAAATATTAACCATAGCCTGCTGTTACTGAAATAGCAAAATAGAAATAAAGATACATGAAATTTAGACATATTTGGGAACTTGACAGTAATAGTTCTGTATGTGTGTATAATTTTTCCTCTGCCACCCCCTACAGTCCCTGTATATTGAAAGCATTATTCATATGCTAATGAGTAGATTTAACAATAAACGTATAAACAAAACACTAATGAATTAATTCCACCCACCCATCGCCCCTCCATCCCCCTCACACTTGGAGACTGCTTTTGGGCTACCACATCTTAACAATTTCAGAGATGTTACCTTGCATACTCATGTGCTCAGATCATTATTCATTCTGTTACTCAGCAAATCTGTTATTTGAGCCTCTTGTATGTGTCAGATACTATTAAGCATTGTAGGCTACAGAAAGGAATAAATCCTGTTCTTTACTATCAAACCAAAAATATTACTCTTTTTGCTACACAGTAGGTGATTTAAGTAATTTATTTCACTTCCGCTAATCAATATATCAATATTTTAGATTCATGAAAGAGATACAGTAACTTTTGAAAGATTTTTTTTGAGAGAGCATGTGTGTGTGTACACACACACACACGCACGCAAGACGGGAGGGGCAGAGAGAGAATCTCAAGCAGGCTCCACACCCAGCACCAAGCTGCCCAGGGCTGGATCTTAGGATCTTGAGGTCATGCCTGAGCCAAAATCAAGAGTCAGACACTTAGCCAACTGAGCCACCCAGGCACTCTTAGTAACTTTCAAAATGAGTTGATCACTTTACTTACCAATCTGCGAAATACTAAAGCAACCATGAGTCCCTAAATTATATAAGAATTTTATAAACTGGGCAGCCTGGGTGGCTCAGCGGTTTAGCGCTGCCTTCTGCCCAGGGCTTGATCCTGGAGACCCAGGATCAAGTCCCATGTCGGGCTCCTGCATGGAGCCTGCTTTTCCTTCTGCCTATGTCTCTGCCTGTCTCTCTATGTATGTCTCTCATGAATAAATAAATAAAATCTTTTTTTAAAAAAAGAATTTTATAAACTATCAAGTTTACTAATACAATGATTTGTATAGTCAAGCTATCTATACAGTTTTTAATTTCAGAAGTTATTGAGGTGTATATTCAGTGTTTTACAAAATCAAATAATCCCAGAAAACTATGAATTAGGCCTGATTAAGAAACTCTTGCTATTTCTACAAAAATGTATTAATTTGGAAAAGAAATATCAATAGTGCTTTAAAATTATAGTGGATCTTACATTCTTATTAATCAAACAACTGAGGGTATGAAGAAGTTTCTTTTCTTTTTTTTTTTTTTTGAGCTGAAGGCCCAGACTTTTTTACATAGACTCAGTAGTTGATATTTTCAGTGACTTGGATTTTATTTTCTTTTTATTTGAGCCTTTCTAGCTCTTCTTTAGGCATTATAATTACACATCATTTTATACAACGTTTCGCATGACTGTGTCTTAATATTTCATCTTCATCTGTGAGTTGAACACCAGTAATGAGTTTGGTTTCTGTAAAGAGCCACATTGTTGAGCATGTTTTGGTTTTTTTTTTTTAATATTTTATTTTTCATGAGATACCCAGAGAGGCAGAGACACAGATGGAGGGAGATGCAGACTCCATGCAGGAAGCCCGATGTGGGACTCGATCCCGGGACTCCAGGATCACGCACTGAGCCAAAAGCAGATACTTAACTGCTGAGCCACCCAGGCATCCCCATTGTTGAGCATATTAAGCAAATTACTTTCATTTAAATCTCAGGGAGGGATGTGTTATTGTGATCCTTTGCTTAATTTATTTAAATTATTTTTGAAGTCAGTGACAAAGAATGAGACAAAGTAGCGCCATTTTCAAATGTAACTGTTATATGTTGGTACTGAGAGTGGCCTTAAAGGTCATCATACGGGACACCTACTTTCACCCAGTAAGGAAACAGAGAAGCCAAGAGACTTAGTATCCCATCACCATCTATATGCCTATCTGTGAACTTGGCCTCAGTTACTGTTGACAGTGTCCTGCCCTGGGGATGCAGGTGTAAAGTAGACAGGTGTGAGGAGCCTGGGAGTCAGGACCTCTCTGGAAGGTGCTAGATTGGACTTACATTTCTAGGGCTCCCATGAGGCCACCCTAGAGCTGAACCCCTGAGTAATCCTTCTGGACTTGACTACGGACAGACTTTCAGCTTTCCCCTCCTGCCAAGGGCAGAGTCCACCTGGCCTTCAAGGTAAAGGGGAGATGGGTGAGAAAGTGTGACAGGCAGCTCTCATGTATGTGTGCTAAAATCTGTTAAGACATGTGCTGTGATTGCTGTGGGGGGTCTGCTTTTGTTTTGCCACAGGGGTGGGCAACACTCAGCTCCTTTTCTGGAAGTTCTTCTTGAATTCCAGATGTCCTGAGGCAGATGGGGCTGAGGTCCTGAGACAGGTGATGATGGGTACCTGAGCTCATCTATCACGGTCTTTTACAATTTGGGCAGTATTTGTTATTCTAGTTCTAAAAAGCAATATATATTCCCTGTGGAAAATACAAATAAGAAGACAAAAAAAAAAATCCGTAACCTCACTACCCAGAGAAAATCCACATAACATTTGAGGTGTATCCTTGCAGCTACCCATAATGTAGGCACCCAGGAGAAAGCACTGCCAGTGTTTTGGTGAAGTTCTTTCCAAGTCAACAAGAATGAAGTGCCTCTCCATGGTTCACATACCCACACAGCACATTACAAAATAAGCATTTGTAATTATCTTTGTTCTTTTAGATTGGGAAGTGACGGCACAGACCAATTAAATGATTTGCCCAGGGTCACAGTCTTAAGTGATAAACCCCAGGCAAGGCCAGACTTCTGTGTTCCTAGTTGGGACACTTTTATATCATAAAGCGGAACCTCTTTAGAAAAAGCATTTCTAGGCCACAACTGAATTTGTCAGTTATAATAGAGACTTTTTTCCATATAGTCAGGACATAATTGAACTGGAGTTTTGTTTGTATTCTGGGAGGGGGATTGGCTATTGTGATCTTCCTGAATTCAGAATCCTGAAAACGGAGATGAGTGTGGCCACTCTACAACAGTCTGGGCTACATCCAGAAGGACTGTATTCCTTATAGAATAATGATGACATTTCTCTTACTGTGGTCCTCACCTGTCCATTAATGATTAGCTAAGTTCTTTTGTTTGGTTGATTTTTGGTTTTGTTTAGGCAACAGATCCTGATAGAGTTAAAAATTGCGAAATCGTTCATGTGGGGGAAAGAACACCCTTTTACATAAGAAACCTGCATCTCAGGTACCTTATAGGACACTACACACACACACACACACACACACACAAAAGCTTGCTGTACACAATCATAAATCATCTGCTGA
This sequence comes from Nyctereutes procyonoides, assembly GCF_905146905.1. Lineage (NCBI taxonomy): Eukaryota > Metazoa > Chordata > Mammalia > Carnivora > Canidae > Nyctereutes > Nyctereutes procyonoides. Next base: position 45,331,676 of record NW_026575133.1, on the reverse strand, counting down.
GCTATCATTCATTTCTACCAAAATTTATAGCATATGGGCGTGAAAATATTGTTTCTAATATGGACACATTAGCGACATGTTAATTAAGGATATTTGTGTTGTTCATTTAAGTAGGGCTCTATTTTTTGTTCAGTAGCTTTCCTTTTAGAGGAAAAATGATTCAGAACAAAAGAATAAATGTGCTCACATTAAGTGCGGCTTTAAGACATCAGAATTTTACACTAGGCTGTTACACATTTCTCCCTCTCCATGTGAGAGGGAATTATTCCCGTGGGAATTTCTACTGCTATCCACTCTACCTCTCAAAGTCCTCTCGCTCAGAAAATGCACCGTCTTCCATCCGTTTTGTTGTGTTGTGTTGCTGGTAAGAAAAATCAAGAGTCATATGTTGGTTTCCATTTATTATAGTATCACAAATAACTTTCACAGTGGTCTAGTTTCATCACATGGCAGTTCTCCAAGGGTCCAGAACTATTTATAATTCTGTTGCACTTAGTTATGGAGAGCCAGATGTGAGAGTCATGCATAATATGTATTTATATATCTTCATGAATCTCAATTAGGGACGAGAAATCTTCCTGTGTCACATCTGTGTTATTTAAATCTATTTTTGTTGTAACACAGGACTGAAATTGTGCAATGTTATGAAGATTACTATAAATATTAAGCTGATTAAAATTATATTGTAATCATCTGCTTTGGAAAAATTGCAAATGGCCTAATCATGCCACGATAAGGGACAGGTTAAATACATCATGATGTAGAATAATACTCAGCCATTAAAAAGACAGAGAAGCAGGTTCATGGTATATCAGATGAGAAGCAAGGATACAAGCAGTGTTCTTAGAAACAACTCATTTATTTTTAGGAGATCTAAATGTAGTGTTAAAAAGGTTGGGATAATCCTTAACAAAATGCCAATTATCCTTATTTCTCAAGAATACGATTATGGTGACTTTTATTTGCTTATTTTGGCTTACCTCCATTTACTAAAATCTCTGCAGAATCATGTAGAGAAAGGAAAGGAAAAATATCATTAACGTGAATCTATGCATTGCTAAAAAGTATTCAATATTAGCCATGCTCTTCTCTGATGTTCTCCACAGCTCCATTCTGTTGAAAGCATCAGGTTGTTGCAGAGAAATGCAGAGACACTTACATTCCCCTCCAGGCTCTGTAGGCTACAGATGAGCAGTCAGAGTGATGGGGGAGACTGAGCAGAGTCCTGAACTAGGATCTCTCCAGACCCTGTCTCCCCTTTTCCTTTCTGCATCTCCTCCTCTTTCCATTCTCCTCTCTACTCTGAACCTCCCAGGCTAAAGTTATCCACACACTTCAGACAAGAAGGCTAACTGCTCCTGTTATCAGTAGCTAGCGCTCCCTCCCTAGTGCAGTGATTTCTTTCTTAAGGTTCCAGAACACACTGGACTCTGTCCCAGTTAGGGGCTGCTTTAGCATGCAGGTTAGGGACCATGCCACCAGGCAGTTCCATTTTACCTGCCAGTATACGAAATGTAAAGCTTCATATATTTTATCGAGTGTGGTCCTTTCCTATCTGTTCCACTTTATCTGCACGAAAGGTTGTGTGGCAGTTGGAATGCAGAGGTTTGGGCCACCAGGGGAAGAAGTCTGGCACACGTTCTGGAAGAGCATTTTTGAATTGCAAAATACAGTTTTGTGTTACTAGAAAACAGTATGGGTTGACTCTTGAATCACTGCATTTAGAATTCTTTACAAATCAACCTAAACAACCCAAAGCCCAGTAGTTTTTAATTTTCAGCTCAGTGAGACTAAAAGGAAACAATTTGCTTTTGGCTACAGTGATGCTGAAAGCAAATAAAACGTAGCTAGTCCTTCGACATTAAGGGAGATAAAGTGTTTAATAAGTGTCTTCTAGAAGAAGTGACATCTGTATAGAACACCTGCTGTCTTCATTATAACTTTAAATAAGCTGTGTCTCTGGGGGTTAGCAGGGCCCTTCTTTTGGCATACACTGCTGTGACAAAGATAAATTTTAAACCTCAAGTAATTTACTGTCATGTGGAGGATGCTTTTTGGTAAGACATTGGGGGGTGCAGAGGGGAATAAGCCCCTGACTTAGATAATTCAGGTTCAGCAAGGCCCATTTTTGAGCATAACTTTGACACGATGATGGTTGTCACGTTATGACATTTCCTAGCCCTCGGTAGCTCTAATTATTTGCTAATTGTCATTTTAATGTTTTATATATCACAGGAACATGTAGACTGTTCTTCTCGGCACGTGGGCATAGCTGTTTAGTGAAATTCTGGATTTCTTGTTACGCTTTGAGGAAGGAACCTGAGCTGCACCTATGCTGATGGTGTGTTTCTGTTAGGCTTTTACTCATTGTGATCCTGCATATAGGGACAGGGGTGGGTGGAAATGGAAGAACTTCAGGGAGTGCCTTCTCGGAGGCACTTCTAAAAATCCGCTGCCATTTTGGCAGATTACAATCAAACCAAGAATGATTTCCATAAGCAGTGGTTGTGAAAAGCCATGTGGCCCCAGAAAATGGTATTTAACCAGCAATGTTCATCTTATTAGCCCGGGGAGAAAATAACTCCCCACCAAATTCTGCTGTATTATAGATAAGATTGTTTGAAGCCAAAATTAAAAACATCTGCTGTTTTTTTAGCTGCGCGAAAACTAATGCTTTGTCCCTCAAAGCAGCAGCAGTTGTGCAGATGCTGTGTACCCTGTATCTCTTAGACCTTGACACCATACAAGGGGGACATCTTCAGAGTTAATGAGCAATTAGGACATTCTTTCCTGTCAATTAACTGGCAGAATAATGAGATCAAATGAGCGGTGTCCTTAAAAACACTCAGACTTGTATTTTCTAAGACGCATTGCTCTGCTCTCTGCAGTTACATGAACAGAGAAACAACTCCTTAACATGAAAATAACTTCAGAATTGCACCTACAGCAGACCAAAGACAGAAGCATACAGAGAGGATGCCATTTACTCTAAACTCAGAATTCACGGATCTTCTCCGGAGTGGCTGTAACGGAGTGACATCATAACACCTGCTGTTACGTTAATTGTCTTAAAGATCAGCAGGCGGAATGCTTAGGTCTTGAGGATCCTTTCTCTATGAATGAACGTATAACATCTAAGTTTGGGGTGATCTGGATTATTGACCCTAAATTTCAGTTAGTGTGTTCTAGACCGTGGCTCCTCTAAGGATTGTGGGTTTCCCCCTGAACCACAACCACTGAGTAGCAAGGGATTGGAGCCAAGAGGGGAGGAGAGAAAATGGATAAAGACCCTCAGAGGTAGGGATGGCCTATTGGAAAAAACTAAGTTGTCTGGGATTGCAATTTGTTTTTCAGGTGGAGCCCCAAGGGGCAAGACAGGTGGGAATGTCTGTACACTGTGTTTAAGGGTTTTGTAGTTGGTCCTGGGGACAGTGGAAGTCACGGTTTTAAGTAGGGGAGCAACAAGAGCAGATAGGGATCTTACAATCACCACACTGTGTGTGGATTGGGTTGCAGGGGGAGAGATGGCATTCTTTTTTTTTTTTAAGATTTTAATTATTCATGAGAGACAGAGAGAGTTAGAGACATAGGTAGAGGGAGAAGCAGGCTCCCTGCAGGGAGCCTGATCTGGGATTTGATCCAGGACCCCAGGATCATGAACTGAGCCAAAGGCAGACACTCAACCACTGAGCCACCCAGGTGCCCCAAGAGATGGAATATAAGTGAATCCTAGCATAACAGACATGATCATAAGTGACTTTGTATGTTTATATACACATGCGTGCATGAACATGTTCACGTAATCCATCAACAATGAAATGGGTTTTAGTGTTTACCCATTTCAGAGAAGACTAATAACCAAAGGGAGGCCGACCTCAGTCACACAAGCTAGTTAAGTGGTAGAGCCAAGATGTGACCCCAAACGTCTTGGTTCTAGAGTCTGTGAACTTAATCATTGTTATTTCCCCTTTCATACTGTATCAGTAGCATTGTCATCATCATATTTTAAATAACAATAACAGTACTAATATTCTATGCAATGTGGCTAGTACTTTATTAGCTTAGTGATTTCTTTTGTATTCATATTAATTGGAATGAAATTATAGAAATTTTAGCAAGTCAGAGTTCTGTAAAATATCAAAAAGTTTCAAATTAAGTTTTCCAAGTAGAGGTTAACTTAGGTCTTCTTGGCCGACTTTACGCTTTGTCTGGGAATTTGTGTGGCAGATTTCATGGTTGAGTTTTTTCAGGACCTGCACTGGATACATGTGAGAGTCCAGGGGATATGAAATCCCAAAATGTTTTCCAACCCACAGGTAACAGCTAACTGTAGACGAAATCTAAATTCAGTGGAAATACAGGAAAGGCAATATTAAGAATAAAGGAGAGTGGATTTTTATGAAAGATACAGCTCACCAATAGCAAGGAAGACTATGGATATATTCCTAACTACAGTGACCTCACTTGTTTTCTGAAAACAGAATAACCATTGTTCTCTTGTGTGTTTCCATAAGTGAATGGTGGCTGTGGGTGCATCTAAGGACTGTAATTCCAGAAATACCAAACATACAATTGACTAGTAGTTAAGAAACTAGAGGAGATGTTTTAGAGATTTTGGTGGTACTCAGCCACCTGCCTGTTAGAATCACCCAGGGAGCTTTCTGAAATTATGAACCGGGATCTATAGCCGGTGGGGTGGGGGTAAGGGAGTGTGCACAGAGAGGGCAGTGGGGTCCCAGGCATTGGGATTGCTTTGCAAGCTCCCCTAGTCCTCAGTTGGAGAGATCCTTGAAGACCAAAGTGGGAGGTTCCCATTTGTCTCTGCATCGCTCCTCAAGGAGCTCTACCTAGCAGAAGGCAATGAGCACTTTTGTTTTTTTTTTCTTAAGTTGGAGGTACAGATACTACCACACACTTCAGTAGTACCTAGATTTCTAAATTCTTTATATATCGTCTTTAGAATATATGGAAAACATATTGTGCCGAGTATGAGCAAGATAGGCTACCCCTCTTCCTCCAGAATGAAAATGAAGAACACATTTTCTGCTTTCAGAGAACTTAGTCAAGTATGAGAAAGAGGAAGAGTATATGGAGAGAGGGAGCCAGTAAGGAATAGCTGTTGTCTAGATGAAATTATTGCTAGTAGAAGGGAAGGGGAACGACCGGTTGGGAACATTTAGGGATGTGAAGGATGGAAGAAAGGGTTTTAACATGTCTCCATGACCAAAAGAAAAGAAAAGAAAAGAAGAACCAAGAACCATTAAGCCCATCTTACATCACATACCAATTCTTATTGGAATTCATGCAATTAAGAAATTATAAAATAACATGTTTGGTTTTTGTTTATTCTGTCCTCTAGACTTAAATCTTACTGATGAGGAATGTTCACATAAACACAGTGAATTTCAATGATTATTGCTCACAGTGCTTTTTTTAATTATTATTTTGCCCTTTAACATGTTTCTTCTTAGAGGAATGAAACTGTCGGGCCTTTTCACTAAAAGTTAGGGAAGATGCAGTTCACGAGATCACCAATTAGAGATGATTATAACCTGACGGCTCGGCTGCACCATTAAAAAGAGCTCTGTTGACACTTCCAGAAACTGTGCAGAACTGTTAGTCTACGAGCCCCGTGGCAGTGGTTTGGCCTTATAAGAATTACACAGAGTTCTTGCTAACATAGTTATTCCTGGGATTGTAAGTCTGTAAAGGCTTTAGGATTGGCCTAGTCCTAACCACCTTGGCAGTGTGCACCCTAGGGAAAAAGTTTGTTACTGGCTAGAGCCACATGGCTTATCCATCCTGGAGCTTGACCTGGAATCCACATCATTACACTCTCCACTTAGAGCTGTTTTTACCATATCATGCAAGTTCATTTTTAAGCAAAATATGCAATAAAAAAAAACTGAGTTCTTTGAAGAGCAATAATGCACATTACTAAAGATTCCCCACTACCTTAGAGGATCATCAATAGGATCCTTTGGTGCCTATATTTGCTTTGAAAGTCACTAATGAGCAACTAGAGTAGAGGTGGGGAGTTCTATCCTTAAAATAAGTTTTAACAGTTTCCAGTGATCAGCATACATCAGCTTGCTTTTTCATATGTCTTTAGGAACTGCAGGGGTTTTTCTGTTATCTTGTATTTTAACAAATATCCTTGTTAAATGATCCAGAACATTCACTAACTAGATTTTATCTTTATATGTTGATTATTCTGATGCTATAAATTTTTGGCTGGATTGGTTTTAAGGTATTGCAAGATTTTTAAGATGAGATTAAAGGTCAAACTTACCATATTTTATTAGTTGTCTAGTTTTATATTTTTTATGCAGAAATGGATTTGCAACCAAAATCCGTTGTAGCATCCACATCTCACTATATTCAGAAATAGAAGATCCTTGAATCAGGAGGGACCTTAGCAGATACGTCCTTCAGTCATTTCTGGAACGCTCCCCTGCACTGCCTGTCAGATGGGCCATCTTCACACTGTCAGAAATAGGAGTCTCTGGAAGGACCTTGTCAGATAAAACACAGAATAATTCTGTCTTTTGTGGACTGTTGCCAAGTTGGTACTGAAGGGGATTAAAACTGAAACGACTTGATTAACTGACCCTTATGTAACATTTTATGGAATTTTATGGTAGTTATCAGGTAAAGTTTAGCCAACTGGCCAGAACAAGCTTTGCCTATCAAGAATTCGGTTATTATTTTTTTATATGTGAAGGGGAAAAGGGAAAAAGGAAAAAGCAAGCAGAAGGAGCTTAGCATCTGTATACCCCTCCGCCTGTGATGAAGCCCTTTGCAACCTTGCTTTCCCGCCTCAACACGGTATGGGTCTGGGCTTCACAGGCAGTCAGGCCCCAGTTGGAATCCCAGCTGTCTCTCCTTCACCAATGAACAGGGTAATTAAGGGATTTATGGGGATTTTGTGGCTGGGGAGTTAAGCCTTGCTTGTGGCGCTTGGTAGCCACCTGAGACGGGATGAAGGACACCTGGCACAGAAGGCACTTGCTCAAACGCCTCTTCCCACCACTTGGTTTTCCTTTCTCCTTTTCCACACGTTTGCTCTCTCCACTTATCTTAGATCACTCACCCAAACCTTTCTTTTGGCATCCATTTCAACTTTGGAGATTTCTCCTGAAAGGTAGTAATGGTAATGGACACTTCAGCCACTAACATTTAGCGAGCTTCTTATGGGCCCAGCAGAATGAATACATTACATGCATTATTTTTCCATATACTGTTTGCAAGGTCTTCCAATCTAGATGGGCAACAGTTGAGGCTTAGAAATTAAATGTAATAGAGTCAAGGTATGAATTGAGCCCTATCTGACTCCAGAGCTCTTCATCACCATGCAGGTCACTCCAAGGATCTCCTTCTGGGAGTGTTCACTTCTGTCTCTGCCCCCATCGCAGATGGCAGTGGTTATGAAAACAGTAAGAAGAGCTAGTGCTTGAAGCCCCTTGCGTGTATGGACTCATTGGAGGCTCACCACGACTCTGGACAAGCCCTGTCTCTAACCCCATTTTTCAGGTGAGGAAACCAAGGCACCACGAGGCTAAGTAACTCATCCACTTACCCAGGGTCACACAGAGTTAAAAGTGGTGTTACAACTATGGTTTTTAGCCCCCCTCCTCCCAGCTATCTTTCCCACCTTAACCATCCTGGCTACTCTTTGCAGTTCTCCAGTAACATGTGAACTCTTTCCTTATCCTTGTGATGGTCCTGCCAAAGTAGTGATGTCTTGGCTGTTTCATCCAAAGGCTACACGGAGACTAATGCCTAAGCAAGGAAGAACAAACAGCAAATTCATTAACTAGGAATCTATTTACAGTCAATTCCCAAGGCTCACTGTGTAGCCGGGTGCCTCCACATCATTTAGAGCTGCTAATAAATGAAAGTTTTTGCATCTTTCCAAGTGTCTTGATATTTACAAGTCTCGTATTTTACCATAGGAAGCAGCCTCCATGAGCATATTCATGTGTTGACAGTTCTAATTAATACAAGTAATTAGGCCTGACAGTGGAACCGTGAAAAGAAGACCCATTCATAAATTTGCTAATTATGTTACTCTGCTTGGAATTTAATCGTGGCCTCGTCTTTCATCATTTCTGTATACGGGCAAAAAGGCTGTCTTACTAAATTCTTCAGACTTTCACATTACTTCCAGTAAAGGAATTTTGTCAAGATGAATGTATCATTAGAACTTAATTCTCTAGCATGTGGGAAAGAAGTAAACGAGAAGCTGGGGAAAGCTGGGCAAGGAAGGCAAGAGAAGTCAAGGGCATCTATAGGTTTCTTTAAGTATCTAAACATTGTACTTTTCTGTGTACTTGGTTCGATGCCTTTCCTGAAAACTAAGTTGGTTTAGTTTAGGCCTTTGGAATATCTCTGGTACAGAAAATTTGAAGATAGTTTGTTACTTCAATACCCAGTTGAGCCCTCTTCTGTCTGATGTAAATGGCCTGCATTTTCAAGGAGCTTTGCTCTGGAGTAGGGTTTCTTTAACACTGTTGACATCTTGGGCCAGATAGTCCCCTTATTGGGGTGGTATGGAGCTGTCCTGTGCATCATAGGATGTTGAGAAGCACCTGTCCCCCACCCAGTGGATGAATACATCCTTCCCCCGAGTTGTGACAGCCAAAAGTATCTCCAGATACTGTCGACAATCTCCTAGGGGGCTCTCTTGCTTCCCCACCCTGCTTAGCTTTCTGGTCCTTTGTTTCAGTTACTGTCTTACAAATATTGCCTATGCCCTTGCTGCTCGGTCCTCCTTCCATCTGTCTGGAAACAACCACAGATTTGAATGAGCCCAGCCAATAGGCTTCTCAGACCCTCCATCTGCTGCTGAGTCTGATTGGAGACTCCTCCGACCCAGCAGAAGAACCCAAGCCTATTATAATACATGTCAGCATCCCTCCTGGCCTTGACTGCCCAGAGAAAATAAAATCCACCTGTAGGTAATGACATCAGTCTCCTGTCAAAACTACAAACTTGGGGTACCTGGGTGGCTTAGTCTGTCAAGCATCTGACTTGGTTTGGTTCAGGTCATGGTTGGTCTTGGAGTCCTGGGATCGGGCCCTGCATCAGCCTCCACACTCTTTGAGGAGTCTGCCTGAGATTCTTTCCCTCTGCACTTCCTCCCACGTACCTGCATGCATGCACTCGCTCTTTCTCTCTCTCTCTCCCTTATATCTTAAAAAAAACAAAAAACAAAAAACTACAAACTTACCTGTACCCATTCCCATACTTAACTCATCCCTCCTGACAGCTGGGTGGGGAGGTCTCTTTCTTATCATTGTTCTCAGGAAAATCTTTTGTTACTGATCATCCCTTTCTCCCTCTGTCTTCAGCCTGTCGGCCTCTACTGGATCCTTCCTATTAACATCGAAACATATACTAGCCTCTCTCCTGCCTCATCCCCAAAGAAAGAGAACGGTAACACAGCTGCCTTTCACTCACCTGCCACTTTCTTCCCTTGACAGCCTCCAGCCAGTTGTTTATCCCTTGACTTCTTCAACTCCGAATCTTGCCACCTCTTCATTTCATCATGGTATGGCCACCATTAATTAATCACCCAGCTCTAGACAAGTTCTCCAGTGACCTCAGTGTACTTAAAGCCTGGGATCATTTTTCTTCCCCACATTCTCCTACCAAAGCTAATCACCCTGTCTTGAAACCCCACCTTTTGCCTCCCTTCCCCCCTGATGCCCACTCCCCTGGTTTTCTGGCTGCTGTTCTGGCCTCTTTCCTTGGCAGGTGCACCTCTTTGAATTGACTTTTGAATACCAGTTTTCCTAATGACTTCATCCTAGGTGTTCTTTTTTTTTTTTTTTAATTATTTGAGAGAGAGGTGGAAAGAACATGAGCAGGAGGGGCAGAGGGAGAGAGAATCCCAGGCAGACTACACACTGAGCATAGAGCCCATGTGGGGTTTGGTTCTAGGACCCCAAAAGTCAAAATCAAGAGTTGGATGCTCAACCGACTATGCCACCCATTTGCCCCTAGGTGTTCTTTTCTTTTCCCAAAGCTTCAGTTACTGCTTATATGCCAACAACTTCCAGATTTATCTCCACAGCTCAGATCTCTTTTTAAGCTTCTGATATTATATATAACCCACTCAAGGACATCCCAAATACAGCATGTACAAAACCGAATTCATAATACCTTGCCACCTCCCTGACTTATTCCTCATCAAGTATTGTCAATAACCAAGTCCTCTGTATTTCTTAAGGTTTTTTTGTTTTTGTTTTTTTAATTCATGAGAGACAGATAAAGGCAGAGAAATAGCAGACAGAGAAGTCCCAGATGCAGAACTCGATCCCAGGATCCCGGGATCACAAACTGAGCCAAAGTCAGATGCTCAACCACTGAGCCACCCAGGCGTCCAATAACCGAGTCCTCTTGATGCTGATTCAAAACATGGCTCACATTCTTCCACTTCTTTCCATGTGCACTAGTCTGAGCCAGTGCTTTTTGTACCCAGAAGGTAGGTGAAGATGGAGAAAGAAGAGCCAGATCACATAGAGCCTTTTAGGCCAGTCAGAGCACTTTTGTTTTTCTCTGAGATGGGACCATTAAAGGGTTTTGGGCAGCAGAGTAACATAATTTAACTTTCTAAAGGATCATTTGGGCTGCTGTGTTGAGAATGGTCTGTAAGATAGCATAGTGGGTTGAGTGGTGACTCCCAAAAGACCCCATCCGAATGTGACCATATCTGGAGGAAGAACCTTTGCAGATGTAATTAAGTTAACAATCTCAAGATGGTGGACCCCAAACCCAATGACAGATCAGTCAATTGCATCAGTCCAGGCAAGAGAGGCCACAGCTCCCATCAGGTGCCTTGGAGGAGATGCAAAGAGGTCAGCTTCTGAGTACATTTTGAAGGTGGTCCAGAAGGATTTTTTGACAGAATAATTGTGATGGTAAGAGAAAGAAGGGGGGGGGGACTTAAGGTTTTGGCTGAGGGCACTGGGAAGTTGGAATTTCCATTAACCTGAACATGCAGAGAGAACAGATTTGTAGGGAAAAAACAGTTCAGTCTTGGACTTGGAGAGAGCGAGAGGATAATGAAAGCTCCATGTAGAGACAGTGAGGAGGTGGTTTATATGAGGCCAGATGACAGTTGTGTTTGGAAATATGTTTGCAAGCCACCAGCATGGCATAAATGGTATTTATATTCCTGAAGCTGGATGGAATCTCCAAGGAAGTGAGTGTAAATAGAGAAAAGGATCAAGGACCCAGTGCCTGGGTGTCCAACATGAAGCATGGAGAGAAAAGAAGATACCAGCAAAGGAAAGTGAGAAGAAGGGACCAGCAAAATGGGGAGAAAATGGAGAAGAGACAGTGGCTCCTTGAAGATAAGTCCAGGAGGAAGGAGTACTCAGCTGTGCCAGATGCCTCTTGTAGTCCTTGTGGGATGACGGCTGAGAAATGGGTCCTGGATTCAGCAAGGCCAACGTCAGGATTGACCTTGGTAACAGCTGCTTCAGGAAATGAACAGTTGCTGGTGCCATATAGATTCCACTTTTGTCTCTTGTTCCATCAGAGTTAGAACAGGGGTCCTGTGCTTTTAAAGGCTTGAGTTTCTTAACCCCCACCTCTACCCCTGATAATTAATGAAAAGGAACATGATAATTGACATCGGCTGCATTACTACTACCAGACTCCCCAGCCTTAGATATTGTTAAATAAACAAACCCCTGATATTACTCATCCTGGAGCTATAGTGAGTTGCCCATATGAGATGCAAACTTCATCACAAAGCAGTTTTTTGCCTTTGACTTAGACCATCTGGCCTTGAGAGTTATGAAATTGGTCTCTTCTCTGCCTATAATACCTGACTATATATGGATAGGTTCTCCTAGGAGGGGCTTGTCAGTAATTCTAGAGCAGCATCGTACAATAGAACTTTCTGCAATGATGGACATGATCTGTGTCTTCCATGTCCAGTGTAGTAGCCACTAGCTACATGTGCTAAGCCCTGCAAATGTACAGTAGTTCCCCTTTAACCTTGAGGCGTGGATGTCTGAGACCACAGGGAGTACCAAACCCTGCATGTTTTTTCCTATACATACATACCTATGGTAAAGTTTAATTTAGAAATTAGGCACAGTAAGAGATGAACAGCAATACTAATTTAGAAGGATTGCGACAATAGACTATAGTACAAAGCCAAGTGAATGTGGTCTCTCTCTCTCAAAATATCATACTCAGCCTTCTTGTGATGATGCAAGATGATAAGATGCCTATGTGATGAGGTGAAGTAGAATGATGTGATGTAGCCTTGGTCTACTGTTGACCTCATGACAATACATGGTTAACAGCAGAAGCAAAACTATGGATAAGTGGGGCTGCTGTAGTTAATACAACTGAGCAACTGAATTTTTATTTTACTTAATCTGAATCCATTTAAATGTAAATAGCCACATGTGGTTAGTGGCCATTGTCCTAATGCAGTAGAGCACAGTTTCTCAAAGTGTGTCCTGGGACTTGTTAGAAATAGAAATTCTCAGACGCTAAGCAGAATGCCCCATTCCCAGAGTTCCTGAATTAGCAGGTCTGGAATGGGGTCTGAGAATTTGCTTTTCTAACAAGTTCCCAGATGATGCTCTGATACTGGTCTGGAAATCACTTTGAGAAGGTGATGTAGAAGATGGATCACCTCTTTATGAGGCCCCCAGGTCCCCAAGAATGAATCCCATGCATGCCACATAACTAATATTTTAAGTCAGGACATCCCAAATGTACCCTCTGCACTCCACGAAAATCTTTCTAGCTACTTTCTCATGAGCTAGTAACAATAGTTCCTGGCTCACAGTAGGGCTCCTAAGTGTTTTTTGAATTACTAAAGAGATTTATATCCTTAGCATGGGTAAAGTGTCTAAAGTTAAGAACACTTATCCTGCCTATGACTTGCTGCATATGATCACTTTATGGCATTCATGATGACCTGTTAGTATACTTCTACTTTTGCAACCTATAATTCTGCAGCTTGTTTTAGGAGAAGCCATTGTTGGCATAATTGTTCACTCCGTATTTTGATAAATTTTAATTGTTACAATGCTGAGAAGGCAATTTTTGATAAGTATAGTATGCCCCCTGCAGGGGGCTCATTTGGAAATGTGTCTGTGAGAGCTTTTTTGTTGTCACATTGACAGTGTAAAAGTAGAAAAGTTGTAATCATCATTCAGTGCCTCAGGCTCAAGAGTGTTAACTGTCCTGCTCGCAGAGGATTGTCCTGTCCAGTGAGGAGAAACCAGCAACCTGTTGATAGGTGACAGAAATATCTCCTTGGTGAAATCATTTCCCCGTGAGCATGTAATCAGATTTACTTATTTCACAGGAGGATGGAGCACTATCTCTTCTGCTTTTGCGTTATGTAATTTAATTCTCCCAGTGAATATTTATTCATATGTAAGGCTAAGTGCTATGTGCCTTACAGAGATGTCTGAGGCCCAGGCCTGCCTGCAAAGAACTTATAGAACCAGCAGTGAGTTATAGAAATGGCTTAAGAATCATAAAATGATAGGAACAGAGAGGAAGAGTTACCTGGGAAATTACTCAAGTTTCAACCAGAGAAATAACCAGTGGGAGACATTTGTTAGGAGATTCATTGCAAGGAATTGGCTTATGCAATTGAAGGCGCTAAACAGCCAAGTCTGAAATCTGTAGAACATGCCTGCAGGGCTAAGTGGACTGAAATTCTCAGGCATGTGCGAAAGCTGCAATCCGAAGGTGGAATTTATTTTTTCAAGGAAATCTCAGCTCTGGTTTTAGGGCCTTTCTGGATTAGTCCCACCCAGAATCTCTAGAACAATCTCCTTTAAAGTCAACTGATTATAGACTTTAATCATGTCTTGAATACCTTCACAACAGCATCCCAGGTAGTGCTTGATTGAGTAACTGCAGACCGCAGCTGAGCCCAGTTGACACATTAAAAAAAAGACCATCACACTAGAGACTGAGTGTTCAAGGATCATATCTTGAAATGTGTGGCATTTGTTCCAGTCCTTAAAGAGTGGAAATTCTCAGATGTGTGACTAAAGAGAATAGGTCTTCCAGAGAGTACCACTATTAAATATTAATAAAAATGAATAGGGGTACCTGGGTGGCTCAGTCAGTTGAACATCTGACTCTTGATTTAAGCTCAGGTCATGATCTCAGGGTCATGAGATTCAGCCCCATGATGGGTTCCACACCCAGTGTGGAGCCTCCTTGAGATTCTCTGTCTCCCTTTACCCCTTTTCATCCCCTCTCTGCTCTCACTCTTTCTCCAAAATAAAAATAAATAAAAGTAAACAATAAAAGATACCAAGACAGGAATGTACAGTTGGTGTTAGCACACTGGCTGGCTAGTAGGTGCTCTACAACCTTTCTCTGAACCTGATCTCTGTTTCCTTATCTAAAAAGTGGGTTGAATACTCCTCATGACTGTCCCCTAGGGAGGAATGAGATGATATTTTAGGGTAAATTTTGGAATCAGTAAACGCTATGAATGTTAGGGTATTTTACAGTGGTGGTGGTGGTAGTATTTGCATATGAAGTTTGGTAACAAAGCAAAAAACAAACAAAAATCACACTCCAAAAAGGCTAGCCAGGTAAAACAGAGCCTGATTGTGGTGGGCTTTGTCTAAAATTAGCATCTTTAATTTGGGGAAGGGAAGAAGGTATTCTCTAAAGTTTGTTCCAAATGGATTGAAAGGAAATAAAAATATCTCTGTATACATAGCCATGCCCATTGTCAAAAAGACACCGTCATCGTTTGCTCTGGGCCTAAGACGACTCAACATTTTTTTACAGAAGCGGACCTCTATTTTTGATGCAATATTGGGGGTGAAGGAGAGTCATTTATTATAAACTTATTGAATACTTTGCCTAAATAAGGAAAAAAGAATTAAGCCATTTCCAAGAAAGTTGTTCCAAGTTTCTTAGGTAATGGCTCTTGTAGCCAATTGACTCAGTCACCAAAGAAAGCTCCAGAAAGGGACGCTACAGTGAGTACAGTTTGACACACTTTTTTCTCCTTTTTCCAGAGCTGTGCTCTACAAACCAAGCTAATTTTGCCAAGCAAGTTCCCCCCTAATTGTTCAAGCCATATGCATTTTGAAAGAAATTTAATCCATATGTTCCTGAGTCACTTACGCCTAAGTCATTAAAATGTTATTTTGTAAATGTGATTTCATGTTTGAAGTCGTAGTAAAGTATTTTTAGGAGATTTTCCTTCTTCATAACGCTAAATTTTTCTTGGTTTGTTTTCTTGTTTTATTTAAACACTGCACATCATCTTAACACATCCTGTGGTGAGACACAAAGGGAATCTCGAAGCCAGAAGGACGGTCTAGTCTAACACATTTGAAGCAGCCAGTTTTCTCTTCACACGAGTCTACAAATGTTTTCCTCCTTTAGTGTCTTCTCTTGTGTCCTGGGCTGCTTTGAACCTGGTCATATCCCACCCTAGCCCTCACCCACGCTGCTCCCCAAACAGGTGCCCATGAGAAAGAAGGGGGAAACCAGACAGCCTCTTATGATATATTTCTCAGCTCTGCTGCGTAATCCTTTCTTTCTGAAACTGAGTTCATTTTCCCCTTATATCTACTAGCACTGCCAGCTGGGAGGATTTAGGTGTTTCATAAAATGTCTACAAGAGAGAAGTAAAATTGAATTTAGGAGCAGTATGGCTTTTCATTCTTAGGGCAAATGAGTGGTGGTGTCTGCTTAGGACTGAAGCCAATTGAAAAATAGTTTCATGTTTTTCCCCAAAAACTTTTTTTTTTTAAACCCCTGTCTCTTTGAAGTCTTGTGATATGGACCAAGATTGGTCTATGCATGAAGCATCCTAGTTTATGTGTGTCTGTCCATCAGCAACATCTGTTGGCTACAAAAGGACACCAGAGAGGCCTTATTTTTAGGGTTTGGTAGAGATTTGTCTGTTCTGAGTACCAATTCTTCATAGGCAGCAGGTGCACAGCATCAAACATAGTAAGAGACATTTATCACCCAGAGGTCCCAAGATTTAAGGAGTTAAAACTTTACATGTCATCAGTTTGAACTTGTGAAATACTTTCCCATCTTCTTTGTTTGTTTTTAACTCAATCCCCAAAACTGCCCTGAAGGCAGTGGTTTCTGGCTTTGGGTCAGTTGTTTTTTTCATAAGGAAACTGAGGTTCAGAGAAGTTACTTTCTCAGATCTTTCACAAGGAGGTGGTGGTTGTTGGTATGTGCCTCTGACCCCACTAGATTATAAGCTCTATGAAAGGAGAGATGTTCTCTCCATCATGTGGGGATGTTTGAGGACCTTTGTGGGCTTTTACCTTTTGGAGCCCTACTTTGTGTCATTTCAAATGTGTTAAAACATTTGACTCTGTGCCTTTTTTTTAAATCCAAGGTGCTGAATTTTCATTTTTCTTGAAAGTTCTAGGTTCTGTTAGCAAGTGACCCACTAAACATGGCAGAAAGCTAGAGAGAGAGAGAGAGAGAGCCCCTTCCTTATGAAAGAAAGAAATACAAAGGGACTAAATGAGGAAGGGAGAAACTAGGATTATCTAAAGAGCTATCCTTTCTTCCTCAAACCTGATTTCACCCCGGAAAAGGGGATCCATTCTTATGTGGATGGTCACTGGGAATACTTGTTCCTCATGGACCTCTTTGGAGGCCTCCTGCTCTGCTTCCTCCTATGCTTTGCCATTTACCTAGAACTATCCCCAGTGGGAGATTGGTATTTATTTAGAGTAAAGCTCCATTGCCTTGGGAGTATTTCCCAGAGCAGTTCCTAGATGTCACCTCTCCCATTGACTCTTTCTTCCCCGCCCAGCCCCCTTCAGCAAGAACTTTTCTAATATTTTATATTTGAGTTATTTTCTTTTTTAGAGAAGGTGGTAAATTAGACCATGAGGAAATCAGCCCTAAAAGTTCTAGAGATTGTCTTTCTTGAAAACGCCAGGTCTGTTGTGATTGTCATCATCATTGTCATCAGGAGTGAAAACCAAATGGGAAGAAGGCTTTAGCTGCTTTGTTCATGGACAGAATTGCCACTGATCGTATCCCCCTCCAGCATTTCTGTGAGCCTTAGAACTGTTCTCAGGCCAATAGAGTATCCTGTCCTAAAATCATAATCCTGACTGTTGACCCATCCAGCTGTTCCCTATTGAGAGTCCCCTTTTCTCTTCAGGGGAACCATCAGGTAGAATGGCTGCTGGGCATGTACTGGACCTGAGGGCTTGCAGGGTCTGTGGGGAGGCCGCCTCACAGCCTCGCCACGCTCTGGCATCCTTCCCCAGTATCCGAGGCTTGAGGAGTGGCCAGAGTCAAAGATGCCATTTACACGGCACTGGGTGTAACAATCTGAATAAATAGTTAGGATTCCGACCGTTGTACGCCCAACACTCGAAAGTTCTAAACATACTTTGCTGTCAAATATAGGTCTGAAGTGTGGTTTGAAATCAGCTGCACCGTGTGCTCGCCATTAAACCAGGTTGGCGGGGAGTGGTTAGTTGAGGAACACAGAACTCTTTGAGGGGAGTTTAACTGCCCATCAACTGCATGTTTGAGTGTTTGTGGCCCAACATCAAAGAGAAGCTAGTGTTCTAACGGAGTTGGGTTATGTGTTATGTGAGCAAGAGTGGCAATGCCTTGTGGCCATCCGAGCCATTGGAGTGACCCCTTTTGCTGGAAGCCTTGTTGGAGCACATATGTTGTTTGAGCGCTGACTCATAGGCATGTGTGTAGTCAGTAGGAATGTGTAGTCAGTAAGTTCTAGTTCCAGAGTTACTGCAGGCTTACTGAGGGACCTGGGAAAGTCTTCTTAGCTTTTTTTTTTTAATTAATTAATTTATTTATTTATTTATGATAGTCACAGACACACACACAGAGAGAGAGAGAGGCAGAGACATAGGCAGAGGGAGAAGCAGGCTCCATGCACCGGGAGCCGGACGTGGGATTCGATCCCGGGTCTCCAGGATCGCGCCCTGGGCTAAAGTCAGGCGCTAAACCGCTGCGCCACCCAGGGATCCCTTCTTAGCTTTTTTGAACTGTTTCAGGATCTGTGAGACCAGGGGATGTCTAGGTGGCCTTGTTAGCTTTAGAAATTCTATTTTTTAATGTTAATGTATGTTTAATATTGGTTGTAGTGCACAGGTCTCATGGATGTGAATATATGTACTCATTTACACCATATATCCGTGTTCATCTTAGGTTTACATGGGCTCCTAAGAGAAGAGACTACCTTATTCGTCCTTAATCTAGAATGGTGCCTGACACACAGGTGGTGTTTTCAGGTAATGGTCATCATATAAATTAAGGAAAGCAGGGGAGGCAACGTGCTGACATTTCAGGCAGCCTCAGAAACTCTCGGGGAATTAGAAATTACAAACTATAAACCGAAATCAAGGAGATGAGAGAGATGAGAAGGAGCAAACTAGCTGTTCGCTCTCCTGGCTGTTACTGGCTGGTCAGACACTCTCCCTTTCGTCCATCACTGTGAGGGAGTCCTAGCACATGATCCACGTTCAGTGCCTCACTCCGCACCTGACACACCATAGGCACACAACAGTGTCAGCTATCACCAGTAGGAAGAAGAAGGTGAGTTTCCTAGTTTGCCAGAGGTTATCAGATGAGGTGGATCATCACCCAGTAGAACTGCAATTTGAGAGCACGTTTACTTTCCACCAAATTTTCCTGGACTTAACATTTGACTCCAGGACCTTTTCAGTGTCAGGCCCTGGAACGGCGGGTCTCTGGGTGCAGTGGTGAGCGTAGGCTGTGGATGTGATTCAGCTGAGCCAGGGCCTGGCCCCACGGTGTTGTGTGAGTGTTGCTTTTTTTGAGTCCTGAGGAACCAAATGGTGACGGCTGTCAGGTCTCTTGTTGGTTAATAAAGATGTACAGAAGGGACATCTGGCTGTTTGATTCTTCTATTTAGTTGAAAAATAAATAGAGGTTTACCCCGGAAGTGACATGCATAGGGATTTCCTTCCAAGCATGAGGATACTCTTAGTGACTGGTACCCATCACTGAGGGCAAGGTGGGGGTCCACTCCCAGCAGTGAGTGACCCATCATGGCAGTGGTGACAAGGGCATTGTCCTGTAATTGGAGTTGCTCCTGGAGGGTCCCTGGCCTTGCAGGTAGGTGACATGATGCCCCCTTTACCGTGTTTAGGCCATACATCTCTTCAGACTGGGCTCCCGTGGGTCGGCTGGTCTGATGGCTACATATGGACCAACAGCAGTGCCAGCTGCCCCAACTCCTTCACTGCTGTGACTCCATGGAGGGCAGGGGGGAAAATCGGGTCTCCTAGTCGGGGGGAGTTGTGTTTTTAAAGCTGCAGCTTATTCCTTTCCTTTAATTGGCAGTTCCATTTCTAACACGTGAGCCTTCAGATCTAGGCTTTTGTGGGGTCTCCGAGGGATTAATGTGGTGCCAGGAGGATAAAAGAGCATAAGGAGAAATGCTTTTTGACAGGACCAAGTGGAGTAGATGCCCCTGAGGCCCTCACTCAGGAGGGGTCATCTCCTTGAGGAAAGGCCCTTCCCCCTGGAGTGAGCCAGTTCTCGATTTTCCTGACGCTTTCTCATTTCCCCTCAGAGCCCTCAGAAGCCAGGCCAATCCCAGCTAGATAGCAGAAACTGTTGGTTAATCTCTTTCTCTCTCTTTTTTATTTTTAAGAATTTATTTTTTTTGAGAGAGAGAGGACGAGAGTGAGCATGATGGGGTGGGCTGGAGAGGGAAAAGCAAACTCCCCACTCAGCGAGGAGCCCAACATGGGGCTTGATCCCAGGACCTTGGGATCATGACCTTGAGCTGAAGGCAGACACTCAACCGACTGAGCCACCTGGGCTCTTAATGAAAGGCAGCAGTTTGGTGCAGAACAGGGAAGTCTCCTTGGATGCAAAGACACCGTCCAACGTTGCCTAGTGCAGAAGGGCATGGCCATGGGTGTATTTCTACACAAAGAAGGAGTCCTTGAAAATCTATTAGGCTTAGAATTTTCAACAATGATCTAAACATAGACTCCTCAACTATTGCCTTTTATCTGGGCACATTAAAAGTTGAGGTGATGCCTATAGAAACTACATATGATTTAGCAAATAGTTAAGAAGAGATTGCCATACACGTAAGTCAAGTTCCACCTCTGCCCACAGGAAGCAAGAGCTGAAAACGCGCCCCCAAGGGCTCCGCTGAGTGCGTCTGGCTGCAGGAGTAAAGCTGACTGAAGCCCGGGCGCTGTGTTCCTTCTCTAGGTCTGAGCAACAGAGAAAATACGAGAGCAGTCCCTCTAGTGCGCTCAGTTCAAGTAGTTAGCCTTTCCGCCTCGACTGGCATGGCCCACCTGACTGGTTACAAGTCTCAATTCTTTGGAGACCAGGTGCGGTGTGGATTGGAGCAAGGATGTGACCTCCTGAGCCTTTAGCACGAGGGACACTGTGAGGTGTCATAGAACTGGCCGCTGTCCCCTGGGGGCCAGCCCAAACATAGCTACCAGGCAGGGCCTGCAGGGGCAGCCTGTGCCCTCCGCTCATCCTGGATCTTGGACATAACCCCCACCCCCCGCCCACTTATTAGGCAAGAGAAACAAGGATGCCCAGTCACTGACTTCCAAACTGCAGCCACTGCGGCGAGCAAGGGATGGGCATATCCTCAGATCGTGATGATTTGTCAGGAATTACTAAGACCCACACCCACCCCACTCCAGTCTCACCACACTCCTAAAGCCCCTTCTTTGATCATGGCATCTCACTGGTGCAGAATGTGCTCAGATTGAGTGCCACCTCCACTTAAGCTCTTCTAGAACATTCTTCTCCCTGAAAGGAGGTGAAAAGGAACTGGTCTGAATTCATAGATCATGTTACCGTCTCATTTTGGAGAGAGGGGAGAAGCGAGGATGAGTAGTCGCCTGGTTCTTCGGTGTTGCTTGGTACAGGAACCGCAGGCCCGGAGCTCCAGGTAGCCGGCTGTGGGGTGTCTGGGGCGGGACTTCTGGCCCGGGGTGTGCAAGCAGCGGCGGTGAGCCTCACTGACCATGATGTCATTCTTGTGATTTTGTTTCCACCTGGTGGTACTGCATAGAGAAAACTTGCAGCTCCGTTCATGCAGCCACCCCACCTCCTGCCCCTTAAAGAGGAAGCATTGTCTTATTCTAAGGGGCCCCAAAGCAGTAGGGCACCGGCACAAGGCCCTATGTTTGGTACAAGACACAGGTTCCTACAAACTGGACTCGGAAAACAAGCCAGTGCTCTCCCGAGGCCCCTGTCTTGGGGGAAAAGGAGACTTTTTGTGGTTCTGCGCCTTTGTTTCTGAAATGAGGACCTCCAGGCACAGTGAGGTGAAGGGACCATCCCGAGAATGTGCATCTCTGCTTCCTCGGTTTGGACTTCTGTCCCCACTTCAGCTTGTGCCCCCTCCGTTTCGTTTTGTATTCAGTCGAGTCTTGCCTTTATGACTGCCTCCTCTTTTTTCTCTGTAAACATTAATATGAAGTATATTTGCTTTGCTTTTCAGCCTGGCCTGCCCTCTGTGTGTCCAAAATAGCCAGCTGGAATTCATGAGAATGTTATGTCTTCAGATGTTTATAATCCGAAAGAATCCCTTATGGGTTTTTTTTTTTTTATAATAAAACTACTTGGATGTCGGTATTTTATGTTGGAAAGGCGAGCCAAGTTCACAATGCAGCAATTACAATGCAATGCATTATGTATAATTTGTAGCGCGCCCCAGGAGCAATGGTAAACCGTGAAATGCCGTCCCGGCCTCACAGCATAATTAGCAGGATCAAACGCTGTGCAGAGAGAAGCACAATAGTTGTCGGCCGAGGTCAATAAAAGTAAGGAAAAGTTCTGATAAAAGCAGTACACCCCAAATTATATAAAGAGCAGCCCCTATATCAGGCTGCAAATATGTCAAAAGCCTTCACTGCTAATTGAAGAAACCTTTTGAGGTTTAACAGCTCATAAATTTGCACTGGGAATGCCCTATTGTTCTGGGGTTATAAGTCTTGTCTTTGAAATTTAACAGTTGTACTTTTATATTGCATTCCTCCAAGAGTACCATTGTAAACATGAAGGGTTTGCATTTTAACATAAATTTGAACAATGTGGTTTTAAAAGGGCTCGCCACATCAAAGGGAGGCTGTTTGGGCATGTTTTATAAATTCTTTTTTTTCTATAGTATTTAAAGCTACAAATGACTCATAGAAGTCTGTTCCATTTTTATCAGTCATGTTGGTATAGTGTCCTCATTGGGGCTTTTTAACTGTCCTTATTTTTTTCTGACCTAAGAGCATCTGAAAACAGGTCTAGGCCTTTTGCCAAGTCAGTTGCCCTTAATCTACTATCCTCAGACCCGTAGAAACAGTTCTGGAAACGTGGTTATACTTGGTCTAAATAGCAACAAGTTCTGTGCCTTTTCATGGTCTTTTTTTTTTTTTTTCCTTAGCTCAGAATATCCAATGTATCAACTTGCAATTTCTTCTTTTTTCATGTACCAATTACGGCCCCTCCCATACCCTCATAGCCTCCCATTTAAAAAAAAAAAAAAAACCCACAAATTTTTTTTGCTGAGCCACTGGTTAAAGTGAAGAAAGTTGGATTTTAAAGGGAGAGATGTGGGTGCTGGTGTCCAGAGCAACCTGGTGGTACAGAGAAAGAACACTAAGCTTAGATCCAACCCCTGGCATCCAGGCCATATTATTTGCTGGCTCTGAAGCCTCAGAAAATCACACACCTTCTGGAACCTCAGTTTGGCCATCTATAAAATGAGGACAGTAGTTACTACGCTGCCCCTCTGTCCCTCCTTCCCTCTCAGTCATGCATCTGTTTATTTATTTATTCATCCTTAGAGAAAGTGAACACAACCCCTCACTCCTCTTACCCACAGAGCTCACAGCCCAATGAGGATGCACATTCCTGAAATAATGAGTCCTGTCAAATTAACAATGGGGGCGTCATGTGCTTTGAAGGAAGGGGACATGCTCCCATGAGAGCCCAGGGCAGAGGACCTCATAGAGGGTTCAGGGGATACAATCCGTTTCCTGAGGATCCAGTGTTTGTGCTGGTTGTTGGAAAAGGATAAGCAGTGAGTGGGAAGGGATGGAAGGCAGGTGTCCTGGGCTGGGTACAAATTTTGGTGTTTATACTTAAAGAAAAGGAAGCCCTGGGCAGGCAGAGGATGAACTGGATCAGGTGCATGTTTTCCAAAAGCTCTCCCACAAGTGTGTGGGGAATGGCCTGCAGGAAGGCCAGAGAGAATGTGAGGAGATCATCTAGGGGCTCCCAAAACAGGTGCTCAGGCAGGGGTGGTGATGGGGCAGATGGAGAGAAATGGACGAGTTCGAGAACCGTTCAGGTTAAAATGACAGGGTTTGGTGATGTGTCACAGAGGGCCAGGTGAGAAGAGGGAGATGTCCAGGGTGACTAGGGTCTGGTATGTGTGATTAACTGGTTGTATGGAGGGAACATTCCTGGGATGGGGCTGCCTGGAAGGGAGGTTATTAGTAAAATAACAGGTACCACTTACTCTCGATGGTTTGGGGCCTGGCGCTGACAGCCTCTGATTCGTTCACTTCTGAGCACATCTACGAAGCCGATTTCTGCAGTTCACAGATAACAAAGTCAAAGGTCAGTGAGGAGGGTAACATGTCCAAGGGCGCAGGACAAGGAGCAGGGGTGGTATTCAAACTCAGGTCCATCTGACTCCGGGAAACCCTTCCCTTGCACTGTCCCCAGCAGAGCCAGGGAGCAGAAGGGCACTTTTGTAAGACACCAGTGTCCACTCCAGGTTTAACAAGGGAGGTGGTGTGAGTTATTCAGGATGAAATGAGCCTAAAAGAGAAAATAAAGAAGCCGAGTGTTAGGAACAGACAGTGGAGGGACCTGGCTTCTCTCTCTGCTGCTGTAGCTGCATCAGCTGGAAAACCACTTACCCTCCCTGTGCTTCTGTCTCCCATCTCCAACATGAGCCGATTGGATGCCACCATCCCAAGTGACCCCCCTCCTTGCTCGGAAAACCCATGATTTTTGTGGTGGACTAGACACATCTCATACAGAATCTCCTGTCCACACTCGATCAAAACTTCAGAGCTTCCTTAAAACCATAGACTGGCCTTCCCGTAGGAGCTTTTAATCTGTCCGTAGCACACACTGAGATACGTCCAGAGAGGAGGCTCAGAAAGCAACATACTCCCTCCCTTCACTTACATCCATTTTCTAAGATAGTTTTAGACTCCTCACTTGGCACTTCAAGTTCAGAAAGTTTAGTCCCGTGGTCTCCCTTAATGTTCATAAAGTAAGTTTTATTCTGCTAGAAATTATTAACAAACCTGTAAGAATAAGTCACTGTTTGTTGTTACTGAGTACCTCTCCACAGCAAAGGCCATTATAGAATCCTTTCGGAGCAAATTCTAGGTCAGCTGGAGGCAGCCGTTTCAGGGGTGTGAGAACAGTCTGAGAAAGCCCCCCCCCCCAGGCCTTCCCGAGGCTGAGAGGGGAGGGCTCATGTAGGAGAGATGTTTCAGTCATGGGGCGTGTGTGAGAGAGAGAGAGATAGAGAAAGTGTGTGTGTCACACACACACACACACACACACTCACACACTCACACACTCTTTAATGGGGCACATGATCAGAATGCAGTGTGGATGGCAGTGAGTTAACCAGACCTGAAAGAACACTCAAGAAAGTGGCACTTAGGCTCAGGTTTAGGCTAAATACCACCGAATACAGAAGAAGCAAGCATGTTTTTTAAACAACCATCGTACTTGTGGGCTAGCTTATCACATCCCAGAAATCCACAAGTGCCACAGCTCAAGGTGGACCCTGACCCACACGAAGACTTTCTCGGCTCTAACACGGAGAGCAAGGCTCCTGCCCATTTGTGTACCCCCCACTGCCCACAGCCTCTCTCAGCCACTCATCTCACGGGACTTATCCACGGAGAAAGTCTCAAAGGTTGTGCTGTCCTCACCTTCCTGGTGTGGACACCTTGGTAGAGGAGCCCACCCCAATTTTCTGAGCCGCCAACTGTCACCATTCACAATTCTTGGCCGTCATACTTTGGACAAGGGTGTCTCATCCTTCTTTCCCTATTCCCACCTCCTCCCTCTCTTGCCCCCCCCCCACCCTTTTTTTTAAACCATCTGTCTCTAGTGTTCACGTTTTCTTGTTTGCTCGTGGCTCGGTGTAGAGCTTATTTCCCTGGGAGGCCCCCAGCCTGCCCCCGCCCACCCACACACTTTGGACCCCAGCCATGGCACACCCCGTGACAGGGCTTCTCAGAGCGTTTTGTCTTCCCCCTCGCCCCACCTGCCATGAAAGGAAGCAGGAGGCTTTCAGCTTTCGTGAGAGCTTTGAATCACGATGTTCCCCTTGGCCCTCAAAAATCTCAGGGACAGTTTCCTAGGTCAGGGATTGTTTTTCAGTTCTGTGTTGTTATCAGTATCTCTGGACATGCGGTTATGCACTAATCAGGCCTATGGCATTAGAAAAGCAGAAATAATTTGAACTTTTTAAGTGTTTAAGATGCGTTGGGCTTGGATATGCATAATACATTTCCTATCTCGGCCTGTTCCTAGCTACTGTAAGTTCCCTAAAGTATCGTGAACCCCAGAGCCCAGGAAAACTTCAGGAATTTCATGGAGGAAACAAACTGAATTGTGTTCTGCAGCCTATGGGTGTGTAGCCTCCCCTCACCCATGAATGGCTCAGGGTTTGGGAGCTGGTTAGTGACTCAAGCCAAAAACCATGATCCCAGACCTTGAAATTTCCTTCCTGCCACCATTTACCTATGTTTCCCTCAGTGTGCTTTGGCCCTGCTGTTCTGGCTGGGTCATCCTGACCCCCTCTGTGCCCAGCCCCAATGGCAAATTAGTTGATTCTTTGCCCATTTACCAAACATTTGTGATGCACCCACCGTGTACCTAGCACCAGGGATCTAGAGGTGAACTGATTCTTTCCAAGGATAGGATGAGGGATTCTGGGCCAGTTGCATTTACTCTGATGTTATGACGGATGGAATCTTCAGGGCAGCACCATAATGGTATGTATATATGGTATCTTCAGGAGAGCTGGGTCACACATCATCCGGGATTGAGCATTAACAACCCAAGACCCTACCAGCCATGTTGCTGGTGCCAATGCTCAAGGCCAGATGACTCCCCAGAATACAGTGTGGGATTCTTCTGATCCAAGTTTCTCCAAGTCGGGCCAATAGCTCACTCCAGGTGTGAGAGAAAAATGCAGATTCCTGGGTCCCACCACAGACATTGGTCTGGGATCTCCCAAGTTACAGCCTAGGATCTGCCTTTCACCTCGCTCTCCCACATCAAACTGTGGGACTTTGTGTTCTAGATCCAGTATCTGGCCTTTAGTGCTTCCATTGGCCATGTTTCTTGCAGGACTGTGACATGGACGTGTTGGGTGGCTGTGGGACCTGGTTCCTATGGCCACTGAGCCTAGGAGCCAGATGTCCCAGCCTATGTGCCTCCCCAAGCTGCACAGCCTTGTTTCTCCTGACACACGGTTACTTGCAGTGGGTGCCCCAGGCCACCTGGATTTGCTGCCCCCGCCCCTCCCAGTGATTCCTCTCAGCAGAGGTTTCTACCCTAAGTTCCCTTGTCCCTCTCCAAAGTTCTCCCCACATAGGCTCTCCATGTTTTTTTTCTTATTCCTTGATTCCTTGGGGTGATGTTTATTTGTATTTTCATACCCAAAGGCTAAACGGTGTTTTCAGAAGATTGAGGTTTTTGAGTGAAATGTTATCTAGTTTTAAATGGTCTGTGATTTCAAAAGTCAACGAAAACATTATTTTGGGCCTTTGCTTAAAGAGCTGAAACATGAGCTGTCTCTGATTTGGAACTTAAGGCAGAGAGAGTGAGAAAAAAAATGAAATAGGCCTAAACGTCATCAAAAATGCTTCTCTCAGTCTGAGCAGGGGCTTTGAAAGCCCAAGCAAAAAACAGTAGCCTTGGGCATTTTGTTATTTCTGAGTGAAGAGCCTCCCCTTGAGCATGAATGGGGGTGGAAGATGCACCTGGCATTTTATCCCTTGGACCAAGGGGTGGTGCTGGCCCAGGCAGTCAGGGACCCACCACCTCAGGCAGGGCCCCATCGACCAGGAAGCACATCCCTGCATCCACATCCCTTGGATCTCTGGGGGCTGCCCAGCAGCCGAGACAGCCAGGCCACCAATTACCAAGCCACCAATTTCAAAGACCCCTTCGTGGCCCCTCTGGGCCGGGGCTGGCCAGGACAGCAGCAAAGTGTCTGGGGTCATAGGATAAGGAATTAAAAACATCCTCCAGGGAGGAACCGTCGATGCCAGAGTTCTTTGCAGATTTCCAGAACTCAGAATACTCCGTTTAAAAGTCCTGGTCCAAAAAAAATAATAATAATAAAAATAAAAAAATAAAAGTCCTGGTCCTACACACTTTGAACCACTGCATCAGGCACGGTCCAGATGAGCACCAGAAGGCCCTTCTTGATCTCGCTTCCTCTCTCCTGGTGATCTTCTGGGGTGGCACAAGGAGAAGAGGCAGAGGAAAAGAGCATGGGGGGCAGGTGTAAGAGCAGGGGTTTGGGTGAAAATGTGGACTGGTAAACAGAACCACTTTTATTAGGTTTTACAATAAATCATTTTTAGTATTCCCACATCGAAGATCATCTTATTACCACAGATTGTATCTTTCTATCTTTTCTAACTTGGAGTTACGGTGATAGAGATCAGTGCAGTAAAAAGCACTCCGTGATGCGAGGCAGCAAGCACAGCAGCAGGAGTGGATTCTGAGTTCAGAGCTGGTTAAAAGATCTGTCTCCACATCCACATCCATAACCCTATCTGACCCTCTCCTAGGGCCTCGTCAGTCCTGCCTGCTCTTGAAGAAGTCTGATAGGACATGGAAACTGCTAGATGCTGGCAAATAGTCCCCAGTTTCAGACCATCGAGACAATAAACAACTCCATAATATTCAGTGCAGCAGCTTCTGTAGAGCCCATCTGTTTCAAAATAACCCCAATTCTGCTTACGATGCGGAATGCTTTGTTGACTGGAATTTGCCCTAGTTTTCTTCAGCGGACTCGGTGTCACAGGCCTCTGGGTCCACCTGCTGGCAAG
Organism: Nyctereutes procyonoides; assembly: GCF_905146905.1. Lineage (NCBI taxonomy): Eukaryota > Metazoa > Chordata > Mammalia > Carnivora > Canidae > Nyctereutes > Nyctereutes procyonoides. Next base: position 45,303,579 of record NW_026575133.1, on the reverse strand, counting down.
TGTAAAAACTGGAACGCGAAACCAGGGTTGCAAGACAAATCTAAGCAATAGCTCAGTGGGTCCCCAGAGCTAGTGTAGGTCAAGATCACCTGGGAGCTCATTAAAAATACAGTGGCCTGGGTTCCATGCCAAGCCTACAGAACTGGAAAGTCTCTCAAACAGCTCGCTTCGTACACTGACACCAGTGTGAGAGAACCACTTCACCTGCAATTCAGAGACCTAGAGCCCGGCTTAGGTCAGGGACGGCCCCCCTCCCCCACCACACACATATCCAGTTATCCCCAAACAGGTGACGAAGCCTGCATGACCTGCCTACTCCTGTTTCTTCCATTTTATCCTGGTAACCCTTGGTGGCTAGAGTCAAAGCTTTATTACCTCAGAACTCATCAAAAAAGTTTAAAAATGGAGGAACCTGGCAAACACTACTTACCCAAGTGCTCAAGATTACATACATCACGTGTGATTAGTCATGTTGATAGCAGGAATCCTGTATATGCTACGGGAAGGGCACCTCACCTCTGTGGCCTTCTTCTTAAGAACCATGACCCCAGTCCAACCGTGAGGAAAGACATCGGACAAACCAAACTGAGGGATATTCTACAGGCTGCCTGGCCCGGTACCCCTCCAGATCATCAAGGTCATAGGATGCAAGGAATGATGGAGAAGCTGCCACAGACTAGAAGAGGCTAAGAAGACAAGGCAACTAAATGTGCCCTTGGGTCCTAGTACAGAAAAAGAAAATTAGTGGAAAAACTGGTAAAATCTGAGTGAAGTGTGGAATTCAGTTAATAGGAATGCACTTATCCCTGGAAACGATTCCTTCGTTTTGACAATGACACCATGGTAATGTAAGATGTTAACATTAGGGAAATTGAATTGACTGTATTATCTTTGTAGCTTTCCTGCAAATCTAAAATTATTCCAAAACTAAAAGTTTACGAAAAGTTAAAATGTCAGAGAGGAGGAAATAGACCCATTGAATTAGAGGCCATATAGCCAAGGAGCATAGCATGGCCAGTTGTGTGCTCAGCTGCTGGAAGTCATGGCCAGGCTGGTCAGCAGGGCAGGCAGGGTCCTCTGAGTAGCTGCCAAGGCCGCAGGCAGCAGAGGAGGAGGCTGGTGGCTGGTGTGGCCCATTGAACTCTCCCATCATGGGCCAGTCAACCGGATGTCTCACTGGAAACCAAACAAGTCATGGCATCTCTGTGCAGAGGGTAAAATGTCTAGTCCGGCACCCGTGTGGCACAGATGAGCCCGAGGCCTGGGGAAGGGAGTGACTTGTCCAAGGCCCTAGCGGAGTCAGGATGTGAACCTAGGTCTGGTGAGGTGTGATCTTTTCCACGGCAATTCTCAGTGATTTGACACCGCTTGCAACAAAATCACTTGAGTGCTCACTAAGATGCAGTTTCCAGCCACCACTTAATGCACAAAAATCTCTGGCATTGGGATCTTGTAACCTGCATTTTAACAGGGTTTTCCTTATTCTTTACACTGACATTTAAGGGCCACAGCGGCAAACTGGGTGACTCTCCGGTTCATAGTACCTCCAAGACTGTCTGGCTTTGTCTCGGCATCTTGCATTTGCACAATTAAGGGGCTGTGGCTCTGATTTCTGCCTTCAGTGGCCAGTTGGTTGCTGTTTGTTGGAAACTCTGCTCATAGGACTGGGACTGCTGAAAGCCAGGAAGGGAGGCTTCCACCATGACTACTTTTTAGGGTGAACACCACAGCAACTGGTGGGCTGTGGGACAGCACTCTGTTTATCTTGGGAAGAGGCAACCTTTTATCTTGTGTAATTCAATTTATTAGAGTTTAAAGACTCTCTTACCTACTGTCCCTCCTTTTTTAAAAAATAATGACATTGAAAGTTATGAAGGTAAAAAATCAAAACCCAAAAAATCCAAAGTCAGAAGCATGGGGTGTTGTTGGCAGGGGAACTTGTATCCAGGTTCTGAGGAGACCACTAGAAGTCCCTTCCTGCCTGTCCTTCCCCTATGGGGAGCTTCTGCCTGAGAGATAAAGGCCCGAGGGTCAGAGCTTACAGAGGGCCAAGGAGTCTGGAGACTGGTGCAGATGCCACTTGGACCTGGGGAATCCTTTATGCCTTTGAGGATTCCCAGAGTGGAGTCCAGCACAGATGCGGGCTGGGTGGGATGTATCCACAGCATTACCCAGATGCATTACCCACCCCCACCCCGCCCCACGGCCCTGTCTGTGGGCAGGTGTGGAATCTCCATCAGAGATGTCAGGGCACAGGGGGGATGGCAACTGCCCTCCGAAGACCAGCCAGCACGGGTCCTGGAGCTTCGGAGAGGACTGTGGAATTTCAATTTCCCAAAGGCTTGTTATCTTTTTTCTAGCATTGTCCATACTCATATATAGATGTGTTTGATGAGAACCCCCTCCCTCCTCGCAGATGAGAAGGTCTACCTTCAGCTTCCTTTTTTTTTGTCGTCAAGCATGTTCTCAAATCTGTGTCTCAAGACAAAGCTCACATTTGGTTTCTGTCATCCCAGCCAGACACACACAGCCCCTCAGATGTACTAGACAATAAGGATACAGAAGTGAGAGACAGCCTCTGCCCTCAGAGAGCCCTGTGTCCAGTTTCCAAGATTTGCATATATTTATCCAACAAATATCCTTAGATGATTTTAAGTTGAAAAAAAAAAATACAATCCCAAAGTACCTTGATATTCTCAGAGATAGTCGAGCTCTTTTCAGTTTCCAGAATCAGCTGATATGGATAAAACTGAGGTACCTCCAGGTTGCTGACCAAACGGCATTTTATTTTAGATCAAGGAAAATTTGAAACATTCTAAAGCATCATTAAATGAATGTAAAAGGTGTTTGAAAATCATTTCTAAAAAAAAAGATTTTTAGTGTTATGAAAATCCATCTTGACGAAGTATTAAGATGATGAGGGAATTTTCAAAAGATGTAAGACATTGATTTTTTAAAAGAGGAAAGTCTTTTAGTATTAAAATTCACATTCATATGTCACAAAAATACATTTCAAAAGCAATCCAAGTGTCTGTCGATAGATGAATGGATAAAGATGTGATATAATATCTAGTGGAGCATTACTCGGCCATGGAAGAAAGGAGGAGATCTTGCCATTTGTGACAACATGGATGGACCTAGAGGGCATGATGCTAAGTGAAGTGAGTCAGAGAAAGACAGATACCATATGATATTACTTACATGTGGAATCTAAAAAATAAATGACTAAGCAAACAAAAAGCAGAAACAGACCCATAAATATAGAGAACAAACTGATGGTTGCCAGAGAGGAAGGGAAGGGAGGAGAGGGGTTGGAGAAAATGGGTAAATGGGATTGAGAGATACAGGAATCCAGTTCTGGAATGAACAAGCCATGGCGATAAAAGGCATAACCCAAGGGATATAGTCACTAGTGTTATAGTAGCGTGGTGTGGTGATGATCGTTGCCCTGTGGTGAGCAGAGCATAATGCACAGCACTGTTGAATCACTGTGTCGTACACCAGAAAGTAGTGTAACATTGTGTGTCAACTATACTCCAGTTATAAAGAAAAGCCTTGTGTTACAGGGATTGCTAATGACAGGTGGACACTCAGCTTCTCCTCCCTCCCTTGCTGCTCCAGCACAGTGACGTAGAAAGTGCATCAAACTATTTCTTTAAGAAGTTATACACTGTTTTCTGTTTAAAAAACACTTGAAAAAAAATACTTGATAGTTAACTACCAAGGCTGCCCTTTGGAGCTGGGCCTGTTGCTAAAACTATATACGTCATCAAAGGAGCTCCTAATCCCAGATCCCTTCAGTTACCCAAGAAAGGTTTCTGTTTGCAGTGAGCCCTATCTAAGGCAGAAGGCAAGCTTCAGATCCTGCTTCCAAGTCATGATTAAAGCGGCGGTATTGTTCAGGTTGACAGAGTCTGGTTTGGGATTAAGGAAGACAACTGGTATACCTCAATTCTGGATGGAAGTAGAAAGGGATCCGTCTGGGTTTGAGTCCTGACCCAGCCACTGACTGGCTATGTGGCCTTAGCGAGTTACTGAAAACCCTTAGGCCTCATTTCCTCTGTCTATAAATAGACCAGGACATTGTACTCGGAGGGGTAAGTAAAATAAAAACCACATATAACAATATGGATCACAAACATAACATAAAATGAAGCCACTCACAAAACTCGCATATTGTATGAATCCATTTATGCACAAAAATAGACAAAAGAATCTACACCGTTGGAAACCAGGATAGTGGATACTCTTGAGTGTGGGAGCGGTGACTAGAAGGGTACACGGAGAGGCTTATGAATGCTGGAAATGTTCTGTATTTTGATCTGGATATTGGCTCCACATGTCCAGTTCACAAAAATTAATCAAGCTGTGCACTTTTTTAAAAGGAGGGAGAATATGTAAGGTGAGCATGTAGCAGTGGCCCAGCAGACATTCCTGGTCTCCGGAACTTTCTGTTCTAGAAGTCAGACCATGCATTGTCTATATTGCAAGAAACACTAGACTTGACATGGTAGACCGAATATTGTAGGTTACTTGAATAGCTAGCTGGATTCAAACCTATTTATTTTAAGTATGTTGTAACATAAAGATTTCCAAAATAAACTGACTATAGATCAGAGAGAAAAGTACAACAGGGAAAGTAGCAACTGAGTGGGTCTCCATTTCAGCTTCTCCTTTTGAAATTCCAGATACCATTTCAGAACAAAGAAATATCTCCACTGTGGCTGAGCTGATAGGTTGAGGAGTAGAAATGGGATTATTTTCTCTCTCAAGTCACTTCTTTTTCTTTTCTTTTTTTTTTTTAATATTTTATCTGTTTATTCATGAGAGACACACAGAGGCAGAGACACAGGCAGAGGGAGAAGCAGGCTCCATGCAGGGAGCCCAATGTAGGACTCGATCCCAGGACCCTGGGATCATGACCTGAGCCAAAGGCAGATGCTCAACCACTGAGCCACGCAGGAGCCCCTCTCAAGTCATTTCTAGATGTTACCTTTCCTGTATACCATAATGAAGCTTCCATTTGTGTGGAGTTATGAGGTTTTAGGTGAATTTCAAACTCTTCTTGAAGAGATTTAGATAGATAGTAGGTAGGTAGGTAGGTAGGTAGATGGATGGATGGATAGATAGACAAACAGACGTTATAATTAGCGACTCAAAAAATACAGTGGTTTTATGTCCTTAAGTATCTCCCTTTTTCAAAGAATATCATGCCAAGTTGTTGGACTTGGAATTCCTTCCAGCTTGTTTGGTCTTTGTCAGTAAATGACTTAGCAACCGTCCTTTCAGAAGGCATTTTGGGAGCTTTGTAATTCATGGAATTCTAATAAAGTAACCTTCAAAGAGCAAATGTGGGACCCATGCTGCTGCCCTCATTTGACAGTAGAGATCCCTGAGAACACTGGTGATTTATTTAAAGGTTTCCTGGTTTAAAAAAAAAGTGATTGCCTCTTTAGCTTCCTAATATAAGCGAATGATATGCCATCCTGTGACTCACATCAGTGTAATTTCCCTGAATGGTATGGAGTGCTCATCAGATCATGGGCAGGATCTGTGAATACCAGTAAATTAAACACCTCTATTTACAGGGATGGCGAACAGGAGGGAAACTGGCCATCAGCTCGTGGTGCTCTTTTTAGCATTTCTTATCTGGATGAAATTGCTTCTCCTCCCTTAGATGTAAAATGCAGAGGTTACTGCATTATACATAAGGGTAGGGAACTGAAAATTTTTCCATCAAGAACCATGAATCAATAAATCTTATGATCTCACTACTGGTGCTATAATTGAGCTAAATCATCTGAAAACGGGCACTGTTCCTGAGGTTCTTTGAAGCATGCTCACTGTTTCTCTGAGTTAACACTGAGAGCTGACCTCCATTTACAGGGATGCGGAGGCAGGGCTCATAAATACTAATCTTCTGTACCAAGTTCACCAGAGCAGGGGTGTCACACCCAGGCCTGTCAGGGTTCAGTGCATGATTTAACTCAGAAGAGAAGAGGAGGTCTTGGCTGCACCCGCCAGCTTTTGCCAGTGACTGAAGGGCTTCTCCGTGGTACAAAAGCTGCTGCAAACTGGAGGCTGTTAATTACCTTTTTTTTTGGGGGGGGGGTATCTGTTTCTTAGAAGGCAGATTCCTGAGTAAGCAGCAACTCCGCGTGTTGTACAAAACGCTGCCAAGTGGGTTTCAAACAGAACTGGGCTCTGTCTGGCGAGAAGTCACTGTTCTTGTCCCTTTCGTTTGTGTCTTATACTGAGTCAGTTCACGATAACTAACTAGTCGACATCTGCCCCATGATTCATGATGATGTTAGAAATGAGAAATTATAACATGTGGCCCTCATCAGGCCCTCTCCATGCCTGGCGCTCAGCTAAGCATTTATGTGCAACATTTCTCTTCTTGCCTCTCAACAATCCAGGGAAGGAGTTTGTCCTTAATCCTCTTGTAAAGATAGGGAAACTAAGGCCAAATGAAGGTAACCAGCTTGCTCAAGGATGTGTAGTCACAAGTAGAGGAGTCGGGGGGCGCCTGGGAGACTCAGTTGGTTAAGCGTCTGCCTTTGACTCAGGTCATGATCCGAGGATCCCGGGATCGAACCCTACATTGGGCTCTCTGCTCAGCGGAGAGTCTGCTTCTCACTCTTTTTCTCCCCCTGCTGCTACTCTCTCTCTCTCTCTCTCTCTCTCTCTCTCATTCTCTCTCTAATTTAAATAAATAATTTTTTTAAAAAAAGTAGAGGAGTTGGAATTTAGTCTCAGGTGGTCAGACTACACAGTGGTGGGAGGGACGCAGCAGTCACCTTGCTAGGCAGCCTCCCCTCACAGATGAGCCCCCCAACCTCCCAGAACCTGCAAGATGGAGACTTGCTTGGAGTCTGCTGTCCGGTTCCAGGTACAGCTAGAAGCACCTCTTGATGTCCTACCAACACCTTTCTCATTACGTCCCCAGGGACCAGACTGCGTCCCCTCCTACCACCCAGCCAGACACCTGTCCGCATCTCTTCTGAGTGCTTACTAAATGTGAGTGCATATCGAAAACATTTCTAAGACCCTTTGAGAAATGCCTGCAGAGGATCCTGGAGGCTATGGGGAGAAGTAATAGACCATGTGATGCAACTGCAAACATTAGAAACAGAGGAACAAACTTAAAAGTAAATGAATAGCAGGGAATTGGAAGACAGAGCTTAGCCGAGACTTGGATGGGACAGTGGAGGCCTTGTCCCCAGGGTGGCACAGACATGTCAAGTGGTGTCATCGTGTCATCGTTCATGACTGACATCAGATATGTTATTGTCTTCAAAATAGCAAAGATTAACTGACACTTGAGAACTTTCCAAAAAAAAAAAAAAATTAACCCCTGGGATTAAGAACAGTGTGATGTGCAGAGCCTGAAATGATGCAATTAAGCCATGCTCCGCACAGTCGGGTGGCTTCGATGGTAGCAGAAGTGCTGAATTTGAGGGATTTTAAATGCCCTTAAAATTAGGCCTGACTGCAGATGGGGTGGTGCTGTTGTTCTTGTGTTAGTGGTAGGACCAGGCCCTGTGGTGGTCCTGGAAAGCCAGGAGTCCAAGGGGCCCCATGTGGGAACTTTGTAGTCCTGTCTGTGTTGACCGCAGAGTCGATGGCTTTAGGCTGGAACTTCTTTCTCTATTTCCAGATAGTAGGAGGTCCCCACACATCCTTCTGGGTTTGGGCAGGAGCACCTGGGATGGCAAGAGGTCAGAGGTGATGGCAATGCAGGTTAGTGGGAACAGGAGGGGTAGAGCCAGACCTGCAGTCAGGAGCCCCGGGGGCAAGATTTTGCTGCCTCTCAGACCCACCTCACGACCTCATGTGTGTCCCTAATGCGCTCTGAGCCCCAGCTCCCTCATCTGTAAACTTGGGATCATAAAATCCAGTCAAAGCTAACTGACACAGAACACATTAAAAGGGCTCTGTAAGGGCAGCCCCGGTGGCTCAGTGGTTTAGCGCCGCCTGCAGCCCAGGGCTTGATCCTGGAGACCCGGGATTGAGTCCCACGCTAGGCTCCCTGCGTGGAGCCTGCTTCTCCCTCTGCCTGCGTGCCTACGTCTCTGCCTCTCTCTGTCATGAATAAATAAAATCTGTAAAGAAAAAAAAAAAAGGCTCTGTGAGCAAAGGAGTGGTCCTTGCTCCTTGATGTGACTTATCTGCTCCAGTACGGGGCACTTCCGTTGTCTCAGCCCTGTTCTCCCCCAATGCCCTGTGAGTGGGTCCAGAGTGCGTTTGTGCAGGCCGCTCATTCTGAGACCCCAGGAGCAGAATGGAGCCTGGACTCCCCACCGCCTAATGGAAACATGAACTCTTGGCCTTTTTCTCATAGAGGCTGGGATTCCCTTTAGGGGTCTGAGCACCGCTGCAGCCTCCGTGGGCTCATGCCCCGTGGCCCAGACTCCACATGCCATGCCGAGCTTGCCTCTGACACTACCCACAGCTCTTCCTCATGGCTCCCTGCTGCCTTGCTGCACGGGTGTCACATGCTGGCCTGCTCTCACAAGTGCAATTAAGAATCATCTTGTTGAAAACAACTGTTAAAGGGAAAGCAGGATTTAGAGCTCCATCATCTATGACAGTTTTAAGCAATAAACTAATGGTAATTGGATTCATGAGTTTTTTTTGTAATTTCTTTTTTTTTAAGATTTATTTATTTTAGAAAGAGAGAAAGAAGGTGAGGAGAGGGGCAGAGGGAGAGAATTTCAAGCAGACCCGGTGCCGAGTGCAGAGCCCGACGTGGGGCTCAACCTCACATCATGACTTGAGCTGAAATCAAAAGTCAGATGCTTAACTGACTGAGCCACCCAGGCACTCCTCTCTGTGATTTCAAGGCATTTGCCACTCTGAAAAGAGAGATTCCTTTTCAAATATATACAGCCCAAACCGTATCACTTAAACTTTAATCTTAATAGTATTCATAAACTCTTTATGGTGAAAGTCCTATAAGCCCGTACAGTGTTTGAATGTCACCCTTAATGAAGGTTGATGAATCAACATAGGTTACACTGTCCCAGAAACCCTGGAGTAGATAGAGTGCAGCCAGCACGAGTGAGCAGGGGGCTTAGGGCAGGTACTTGTCCTGTGGTCTCCAAAGGAAAGGAGAACCAAACAAAGGTAAGGGTTGGGGCAGCAACAAAATGAAAGAGGGGTTACCTTTTGCCTGCCTTTTAAGAATTTCTCATCATCTGACCACTGAAATTCCAGTGGTGGACAGAGCAGACTGATTTTTTTTCCATAATCAGATTCTTTTTTCCATAATCAGATTTTTTTTAAATCAATCATAACTGACATACGTCACGTAAACATAAGATGTGCAACCTGTTGGTTTAATACATTCGTATAGTGCAGTATGATTACCACGGCGGCATCAGCCAGCACTTGTAGCGTATCATGCGTTTATCGGTTCCTTTTTTGTGTTGAGAAGAGTTGATTCAGTCGCTTAGCAACCTCGAAGTTCGTAATACCTTATTATGGACTGTAATCACGGTGTTGTGCATGAGATCTCCAGGACTGACTTATCTGCTGGTTACAAGTTTGTGCCCTTAAACAGAAGCTCCCCAACACTTGTTCCCCAGCCCCGGGTAACTGCCATTCAACTGTTTTCATAGGCTCCGTTTTTCCGATTCCACATATAAGTGATGTTGTACTTTGTTGGTCTTCCTTTGTGAGAAGACTGACTTAGTTTCTGGCGCTTTCTCTAACATTTTTTTTCACTATAGTGTTTCTTAACAATCAACCTACTGATAGGTTTCCAACCTATTACTTGGAAACATCTTTGAAAAGGCACTGGTCTTGGAGAATGAGCAGAAACCCTTTTCAGGAATCATGTCCATGATCCTTCATATGATTTTCAGATGTTAGGCCTGCATTTTTGTCTGCCTGCCCAGATATTGGTCATCATGGCAGTCGGGCCCCTGGTGCTCGGTGGTGTTTGTGTGTTTCCAGCAGGCTTGATGCCGCCTGGCTGGGGTGGACTTGGAGGACTGCAGGAGGCAGTGGGGCAGAAGGAGGCCCCGAGGCTGATGAAAGGAAACCAAATAGCATACTTGGTGGGAAACATAGAAACAGCGATGAGCTACTTGAAAATAATAAACAAGTGTTGTAGACACTGTAGACATTAGATGACATAAATCATAAAACATGGTGGGGGAGAAAATGGGGAGTTTTGTCAAGAATCTTCAGAATGAGTGGATTAGATTCGTAGACTGGACCACACTAAAAATATTTACTTGATGTTGGCATTTAGTATTGACAGTTCAAGTTGAAATATGTTTGTCATACTTCTTCTTCGTGCTAAAATAAAGATGACACCCAAGCCATCAGTTTTTCTTCCCCCTTGAAGTCCTGGGCAACAATGCCCCATAAATGTCAGAACAACGGATGCACAGTGTCTGACTTTCCCCTGTGTCTTCTCCCTACAGGAAATAGGCCGAGCCCTCCGCCCTACGGGTTCCATCTCTCACCAGAAGAGGAGATGAGAAGGAAGAGGCTCCACAGATTTGACAGCCAGTGAGGTGGCACAGCATCTTGGACAAGAGTGGTCCAATTGCGTGTTGACCACCCATTTGGTTCATCCCCCAAGCCCCAACTTCACACCAAAGCAGAGTGCAGCCTTACCTGCCGTCTGTTTCTGCTCATCGTCCCATGGCCTCTTTGGGTCTCCATGCACCAGCACACCGACTTGTCCGGAAACCAGCCTTCTGGATGCAGCTCACAGCCCTCAGGAAGCGGCCCTCCTGCTGGCCTGGTCCCCCTCATGGGCAAAAGGGCATTTCCTCCACGCAGGGACCGGTCGCCACATGCCTCTCTCATGCTGCTAGCTCAGCGGTGCCTCTGCCTTGTTCTCTTTGTGAAGACTATGACTTTCTCCAGCTTGGGAGATCGCACCCCCATTCTTCCCAGCGTGCCCAGTATTCAACCTGGCCGGAAGTGACAAGCCATCCCCAGTCCTCCCTGACACGTTGCCGTGATGACATTCCAGGAGCATCATGTGGCTCCTGTAACAACGTTATTGGGGTCACCCCTGCCCAAGTGCCTTGGCTCCTCAGGCCCTTACGCCTGGGTGGTGTTGACTGTGTACCGACTTTGTTTTTATGTGGCTCTGCCTTTATGAGTGTTTGGCTGGAAAAGCTTGGGTAGGACCTCAGGTGGGTGATCACTACACACTCTGTTAGATACCAGGTGGCACCGACATTTCAGGCTCACAGCAGCCTCTCCGGTGACAGGATAGGTTCCCAGAGATGGGACCCGTGTTAGCTAACCAGTCAGGAGGGCAGCAGCAGGTGCTACAGGCAGAGTAAAGCAAAGTCGTTCAAGTGGTCACTGAGAAATCCCTCTTGAGATGGGTTTTTTTTTTCCCCCTCATAAAAAGTGCCTTTTAAATGGCCACCGTAACAGCCACTTGTCCTGCCCAGGTGTCCAAGTTCCCCCGGGCCCCCTGCAGTGTTAGAACCACAGGCCGTCCACGGCACTCAAGGTGGGTCCTGGTGCTTGTGGTTCGTGAATACAAAGACCAAGTCAGGTATCACCGATGCCCTGTTGTCACTGAGATATTTATTTCTAAAGAGAGTTGGAAGCCCAAAAGGATCCTCCTGTTTTCATGTATGTTTCTAACATTTGTATATAGTTTTCTGATTATAAAAGTAATATATCTGCCTTATCTATGCATAAAGCAAAATCTGAAGGAAATATACATTAACTGAGCTTATCTTTGGGGGTTAGAGCACGTAGGATTTTGCTTTCTGGGTTTTTTTATGATTTTATACTGCAGTCTTTTTAAAATGTGTGTATTTGTATGTATATGTATTGCTTTTGCAATCAGGAAAACTGATTTATGTGATAGTAAAGCAAGAACTATACAACCAGGAGAACAGAATAAGTACTAGGTCTCCGCTGAGAAAAAAAAATCACAATACAAAAAATACAAATCCATGTACAACTTTAAAATCATAAATCAACTATCTTCTCACCACTTTAGGTCCCCAAGGTTAACATTTTGGGGACATGACTTTCTCACTTTTTCTTTGTACATGTGTGACAAGCTTGGAGCCTCCCAACTCTGCGGCTTGGTGTCTGGCTCCTGATCTGAACGGATCTAGGAGGAGAGGCTCTGACACCTGCGTACAAACAAGCAAAGAAAACCCGCGAGTCCTGGGAGCACTTTGACCTGCGCAAGGATACCTGGGCTCCGCGGTTTAATTTATAACCGATGTGACGCTGCTTGCAGCCTGTTTATAATATAAATCATATCTGCGAGTCCGGTAGCCTTAAACATGTTAAAATGTTCAAGTTAAAGGTCATTTCTCTCGCTCCCAACCTCTACGGGTTTGACTTCCATTCCCCCGTTAGACGCACCCTCATTCTTACACTGTCTTCTCCTGGCGGGAGGTGAAGGTAATTCTGTGATAGCACTGATGTCTTGCCATGTTATTGATTGTGCACAACTGCACAAATATGTGCCTTCGACGCGGGGAGCGTAGACTGTGTGAATGGCTCGGGGACAAGGACGGTGTCTTATCTTTCTGCACTGTCCCTCTCTCCCCGGCCACCACCCAAAGGCTTGGCCCCGGCTCCTTGGAGGCACTCACTGAATGTTTTCCCACCAAAGTCCAACCACTGTTTATGGAAGTATTTTTCTTAACTGCTGTTGAGTCTGGTAGGAGTTCGGTGTAGTAGCTCCTCACTCTATCTGTATACAGGTAGACACCATTGTTGTATTCTGTGTGGCATGAGTAATAAAATACGCACACCTTCTTTATTTATGGAGTGGAACATCACTCGACTTTCGAGATGTGGGAAAGGTCATCCTAGTTATAAATAAAAACCAGTTAGCACAACAGCGAAGCTGTTCTGGAAATCCTTATGGTTACTTTATTCCTGATAGACTAGCCTATGGCCAATGCTTCTTATTTTCAGTTTCCATCTTCTATTTTTTCCTGCAATAAGGAATCCACAAGGCTATGTCCACAAACTGGAATTGGGTTGAGAAAGACAAAAGCAAGTGTATTAGACTAATTACTTCTAATGGAGAATAAGCATTTAGGGCTGTTTTAATAATTTGGTTGGTAGTTGGGTTAATAGCAATTTCCCCATTGTCCATTAAGCACCCAGTTGCCCTACTTTGGTTGCGGTCAGCCAACTTAGGAGAACTCTCAGTTCAGAATCTTCCTGAAGGGTGAGGGGATGGTTACAGTGGCTTCCTGGTAATGACCTCGAGTGCGCTGCCTGTGATGCCAAGGTCGTACATGCTAGTTTGAGTTCCCTCCATCCTTTGAAGCCCTGTGCTGCCCACGCGCAGGCCAGCAGCGAGTGGCAGGGTTTGGTAGGAGCAGAGCCAGCCTACGTACCTGACACTCGTTCTGCCCCTGGGGGGGCCGGTTACATAAGAGATGAGACCCGCCACCCAGGACAGACCGTGAGACGGTGTGACAGAGCTGGCCTCCTCGCTCCCAGGCTTCGTTCCTCCTGAGAGCTTCAGTATCAGGTAAATCACTGTATTCAGCTGGACACGTTTAGCAAACCTTGTACGTACAGCTCTTCCTTTCCCTTCCCATGGAGCACTGCGATCCTTTCCTGCCCCACCCCACCCCCAGTCTTGCATTTTAGAACCACGGACTCTATGTAGAGGACCTGTTAAGGTCTCTCAATTCCTTGCTCTACTCAACACTTAAAATACCTCTTCCCTCAGCTCCTCCAGTTAATCTTCCAAAATTGACCCCTGTGCTGGGCACTCCTCACCTCCGTAGCCTTTATTGTCTCTGTTGCAAAAGCATGAAAGTCACACTCCACAGGCTCGACCATGAGGCTCCAGCCAGCCTTTCCACCTCATCCCCAGTTACCCCTAACGGTCTGTGCATCAGCTCGCTGGCCTCCCCCACAGAGGCAGGAGCTTTCCTGCCTCTGTGGCTTAATCGCAAGGTGCTTTTACACGGGACAGTCTCTTGACCTCTCTCGGCCCATCCAGGCCCTGTCCTGCCCCGGATACCACAGCCCAGCATGATCTCCTGCTCCTGTTGGCTGTTGGTCATAGTTTCCACGGCCTCTTGGAATTGCTTCTAGGTGTTCTACAGCGACAATGTCTCTCTCTCTAGGTTTCATGAGGCAGGGGCCATGACCACTTCTGTGTGTCTCCTCACAGTACCTCGAGCAATGCTCTGTCTGGAATGTCAGAACCAGTAAGTGCCGTGGACTGAAACAGCAGCTCATCAATACTGTCCCCGGCGGCACGTGTTAAGAGATAACACGTGTTGCTAATGGACACTGTTGTGGTTTTTTGATGTTTTCTTGAATCCCATCAAGGAAGGAATATCATGAAGGAAAGGATTTACCTCTAGAAAGCATTTCAGACTCTTCCCAAGCTTCCCAAGATAGCACGCCCACTGGTAAGAAAGTGGGGAGGTGTCGCCACCCTTGTGTGTTGGTCTGAGGCCTCCCCCCACGTCACAGCACAAGATTCAAGATCCCAGTCTGTCCAAAAAATACCACTGAGGACTCCCTGTCTATACCACCAAATCTGGTCATTATAATTTGCAGAATGCTTTTGATGTGTCTGCTAATTTTTTTTTTCTTCTATTGAAGTTTGGGGCAAGGGAGAGTGATCTTGACATCTTGTTCAGATGACAGAAATGAACTGGTGGATTTGAACATAAGGTTCAGGATTTGACAATGAAAATTAGAACATGGTCAGTAGAAATCATATTTGGTGGTAACACATATCGGTGCTTGGGAAGAGAATGAATGAGATGATCAAAATCCGTCGTCTCGTGTGGCTGAAAGAGGCTCTCGGCATCTGGGGCCCGCACCAGCACCACCCGGGAAGCAGCGCCCTGCCACATGGCTCTCGGTAAACACAACCTGATGTGGGTCCCTTTTCTAAGCATTGAAACAAGCTGCTCACCCACTGGCCGGGCTTTCTGCCAGGAAGTTGTGAAGTTGTTTCTCTCACTTTACTCCCTCCTAAATACCCTGCTCAGTGTCTGGAGGGAAGTGTTAAAAGCAAGAGCAAATCGAAGCGGGGCACCTGGGTGGCCTCATGTTTGAGCATCTGCCTTCAGCTCAAGTCATGATCCTGGGGTCCTGGGATCGATTCCTGCATCCTCCTCCCCACAGGGAGCCTGCTTCTCCCTCTGCCTGTGTCTCTGCCTCTCTCTGTGTGTCTTTCATGAATAAATACATAAAAACCTTAAAAAAAAAAAAGACAACTACTATATGAAGTCATTCATGTGTGGAATCTTAAGAAGAAAAAAAACAAACAAACTCAAAAACAGTAGAATGGTGGTTACCAGGAGGGTGGGGAGAACTGGGAGATGGTGATACAAGCTCAGTTATAAGACGAATGACTCCTCGGTATCTAACATACAGCACATGGTGACTATAGTTAATAATACTGTATTATACACATGAAATTTGCTAAGAAAATGGGTCTTTATGGTTCTCATCACCAGGGAAAAATAATGAGAATTGGTAGACGGGGTGAAAAAAACCTGGTCTCAAGTAGTTTACAGGCACCAAAATCCTTCTCAAATTGCAGTGTGCACAAATGCATTTTTTAAGGGATTTTTATTTATTCCTGAGAGACGCAGAGAGAGGCAGAGACACAGGCAGAGGAAGAAGCAGGCTCCCCGTATGGAACCCGATGTGGGACTCGATCCCCGGACCTGGGATCACGCCCTGAGCCAAAGGCAGACGCTCAACCACTGAGCCACCCGGGGCCCCCAAGTGCATTGTAAGATGATCACCAGGGGCATGTGGGGGACTCAGTCAGTGAAGCGTCTGATTCTTGGTTTCAGCTCAGGTCATGATCTCGGAGTCTGAGACTGAGCCCCTGTTGGGCTCTGAGCTCAGTGTGGAGGCTGCTCGTCCCTCTCCTGTTCCTCCCCTGCTCTCGCTCGCTCACTCGCTCTCAAAACCTAAAAACCAAACAAACAACAAAACCGATGATCGTCTATTACCTGCCAGGATTGTGACAACCATCCTGCCAGAGAACCAGGGAGCCTGTTTCCAGTTGCATCCCGCGGCCCAGGGCGGGTGGCGTGCAGGGGTGGCCTGGGGCCGAGCGCCTGCATCTCCGCGGAGACCTCTGAGCCGAAGCACTTTGTGCAGCCGCAGCCCCTCGCCTCCTGCGAACAGGGTCCCGGTCACAGGGCTCGTGGCCCGTGGCTGGGAGGCTCGGAACGGCCCGGCCTGATGTTCCAGATGTAGAAGGTGCTGGTTACTCCTTGTTAGGGTGAGGGCCGAACCCCGGGGGGAGGGGGGGCGACCTGCACCCGTGCTCACGGGCTCGTTATCCCCGCGCATCGTGTATATTCTAAAGCAGGGGGACTCCTTTGTGATCAAAACATTTTACTCATTTCAAAATGTTCTTACTTTTTCCAAAGAGACGAAAATGATGCCTGGTTGAGAATTGCCCTGTTAGCGGATAGCGTCCTAAACCCCCTGGGATCCCCGGGTGGCTCAGCGGTTTGGCACCTGCCTTTGGCCCAGGGCGTGATCCTGGGGACCCGGGATCGAGTCCCGCATCGGGCTCCCTGCACGCATGGAGCCTGCTTCTCCCTCTGCCTGTGTCTCTGCCCCTATCTCTCTATGTCTATCATGAATAAATAAATAAATAAAAATCTTAAAAAAAGAAAAAAAAAAGAACCCTAACCCCCAGGTATTTCCCCATTGAAGATGCAAGCCCTGCATCGTGCCCTACCTGCTGATGGGAGAACAAAGCCAGCCACGTTGGCTGGTGCTGCAGCGCCCGAGCCTCCAGGGAAGGAGGGACGTCCAGATGCTTCTTTCTCCCGCTCCTGAGGGCCCGACCTGGATTGCACATCGAGGGGCTCCGGGGCCCCAGCCAGTGTGCAGCGCCCCCGAGGTACAGGGGGCCTCCTAGGTTCCCCAGCTGCCTCCCTCCGAGGCCGGCTGAGGACCGTGTCCACACCGAGCGGGGAGGGCTGCCTGAGGATCTGAGACCTGGGCCTGGGCCGCGGTAGCAACAGTTCAGAGTGACACCTGGCTGGGACCCTCAGTTTCACCAGCCAACCCACAAACGGGAAAGCTTCCGGAGGTGATGGTACAGCCACCCGTAAGAGCGCAACCCTTAGGAACAGGCCAGGGTTCACGGTCCCCTGGATGCTGACCGTGGCCTGGAGCAAGTTCCTCGTTCTCCCTAAACCTCAGTCTTCCTGTCTGTAAAATAGGATAGTTGAGAGGTTGAGAGGGAGCCCATATGACAGGGTTCCTGTCATTTAGTAGGTGCTCAAGAAACGCTGAATACAGTTCTTTCTATCAGGTGAAAGCCTGGACCAAATACCCCTACTTCAAAAGAGGAATTCCATGAAAAGCTATTGGCCACCAATGCCTACCCCACTTCCAGTTGGTATGGTTATCAGTGACAGGACGTTACATTGTTTTCTCTTTGTTGTTGTAGCTCTAAGTTTAATGCTCAGGACAACTCGGTGAAGCAGATGGTGTCGTTCTCCTTCAATTAATGGGACAACGGAGCTCCACAGGGTCTGAGCCCCCTGCCCACTGCCCACACAACTCAACAGGGGTTGATGCAGACCGTCTGGCCCTGAGACCTGGTTCCTTGTCCATCACCTACCCCATCACTGTGTGCTGGCCAGTCCTTCCCAGAGCCTCAGAATCCCGTCCTTTGGCTCAAAGGGGGGACTTCCTATGCTCTGCCCACGCCCTTCCCACCGACAGTCTACACCTTGACCATGAAACCCATTCTCTCCACCAAGCCAGCTCCAAAGTGGGCCACAGTAGGAGTGAAGCACATCAAAAAAGCAAACTTGCTTTGGCTTGAAAGAAAATATATGCACCACATAAAACAGAGTTGTTTTGGGAGGTCATCACAGAATTTTATATATAATGAACAATATTATAACTTGTAATACAACAAAGATTTAGGTGTCAATAACCGACCAGGTATCCTGCAAATGTTACATTTGAAAGTCTTTATACTTTACAACCACAGGTTAGAGAAAGGGATGCAATTTATTGGACACATCTCACATTTTCTCCTATGAATCGTTAAATATTTAAGCACCATAAATTCAAGCATTTCACATGGATGTGGCAGCCAGTCTTGGTGGTTTAAAATGCATTATGCAGAGTCTCTGGCAGATAATAACAGTGACAATTGCAGAGGACTGATTTTTAATGTCGATTGTTTTGTTCCCTGCAGAACTTCCTGATAATGTCCCTGTAGGAAATTGTGATTTGTGTGTGTGTTTTTGGGGGAGGGGGGGACAGGTTATAGTAACTTTGAGAATTGAAATAAAATAACATTCCCAAAGACACTATGAATTGGCCAGATATAAATAATTCTAATCAGTAATTTCCATGCCCCGTAAGAATCATGATACAATTCTACTATGGACCAAAAACAAAACAAAACAAAACAAAAAAACAAGAAATGTTTTTTTCATATTAAATTGTTGTAAAAAGATGTGACCAGAATAAATGCATAATGACTGCTGTATGCTAGACATATAATCTAACTCAATTTTCAATGTAAGAGTAGGTGTTATGTCCCATTTTATAAATGAGGAAAATGAGGTTCAGACAGTAGGTGTAACTCACCCCGGGTGACCCCGCTGGAAAGTGACAGAGCCAGATTCCAACCAACTCCAAAACCCATATTTTCCCACTATTCTTGCGGTCATACCGAATGAAAGTAAAGAATTACCAAATTCTTGGTGGGTTGATAGAAACACCTCTAATGCAACTCCCTGGAACACACAGAACGGTTTGCTTTGTTATAATCTGTAAGAGGCTCAAAATATGATAAAAATCCAGTTTTCGTGGACCGTCCCATGGACTATTTTCCTAAGCACCAAACACACAAACACAAACTTCATCGGCGTGATCTTGACTAGGAAGCTCTTACATGAGGAGGGAGGACAGGCTACAGCAGGAGTTGAGTCTGGTCACATTTCAGTGAGGAGCCTTCTCTCAGCCAAATCTCATGGATCCCATCGTTTCTGAAATTTCAGTTTTAGAAAAGTAAGCTATATTTCAGGGAGCGATAATGGTTAAAGACCATCCATTGGCTTTCTGTCAAGAACTGTTAAGAGGAGATTCGGGGTGTGCAGGTACATTGGCACATTCAAATGTTTTGAAATAAGAAATGGTTTGAAATAAGAAATGGGGGATCCCTGGGTGGCGCAGCGGTTTAGCGCCTGCCTTTGGCCCGGGGCGCGATCCTGGAGACCCGGGATCGAGTCCCACGTCGGGCTCCCGGTGCATGGAGCCTGCTTCTCCCTCTGTCTCTGCCTCTCTTTCTCTCTCTCTGTGTGTGACTATCAAAAATAAAAAAAAATAAAAAAATAAAAAAGAAATAAGAAATGGTTTCTCTTACCATTTTGTCCACGAGAACCCTATGTGCACAGACCTAACGCCTAACGATACTCACTGAACTGTCATTGAACCTATCAATATTGCAACTATCAATATTGCACTCAGCTCCCCGTAGGCACGGGGTGTACAAAGCTGAGCAAAGCATGGCCCTGCCCTCGAGGGGCTTGCATTTTAGCAAGAGCACGGAGGAGGCGTGATGAGACCTCACAGGAGCGAGGAGGGAGCCTGAGAGCGGCCAGGCCCAGTTGTTGAACTGGGAGCACTGAAAGGGACTCCAAGTCTCCATGGGGAAATTCGTACACCCTCCCCCAGAAGTTCATTCAGTCTTTAAACAAGCAGGTGGGGGCACCTGGGTGGCCCAGTCTGTTAAGAGACTGCCTTTGGCTCAGGTCATGGTCTCAGGGTCCTGGGATTGAGCCCCACGTCAGGCTCCCTGCTCAGTGGGGAGCCTGCTTCTCCCCCTTTCCCTCTGCTGCTCCCTCTGCTTGTGCTGTCTCCCTCTCTCACACATAAATAACATCTTTCAAACAAAAATATTTTTTAACAAAAGGAGCAGAGTGTCCCAGGTAAACTTAGTTGAGCGGGGAGAAACTTACTTATCACTGGGAGAAAGAGCAGAGGAGCAAGTCACAGAGCTGGGACACGCCTCTGGGATGAGGGTACAGGTGAGCTGCCGGCAGCCTGGCAGCCTGTCACCCCACGGGAAGTCACTTGGATTTCAGGAGTCATTGAATGATATTTAACCCATTTCTAAAAACAAAATCAAGTTTGCCTCGTGGAGAAAGGACTGGCGTTAGACAGTGGAGGCATCCAGTGGGAGCTGTTTGCCCATCAAGAGTATGGGGCAAGGACAAAGGTGCCATGAGGCCGGGGGCGGGGGGTACGCAGCAATCCCCAGGAAGGAGTCTCTGAGTTTTTAGGTCTGGGGAAGATGAGAAAGAATGAGCCACCCACCACTCGCAGCACAGAGGCTGGGTACCTGGACAGGTTGCATGGATGGGCTCCACTCATGGAGAATAAGAGACCAGGAGGAAACAGACGGCCCCCTGCCGCCCTGTGACCCCCTGCACAATCCAGGTGCATTCCAGCCAGGAGGTGGGGGAGGGGGCTCCTGGGAAGGAAAGTTGGAGAAGGCTCATGACCAGCCCTGGATTAGAACCACCCTAAAGCTTTGCTCATCCTTCACACAGAAAGGATATTTCAAAGTACACTGATGCATAAACGGGTGAGGCGAGCAGAGTCTTCTAACCCAAGGAGTGATTTCTTCCACCGTGTTGCTCTTTAGACCAGTTAAAATAATTTTTCAAAATCCGAAGGCAACAACTGTGTAGCATTCAGAGAGGGGCTCTTGCAATGTCAGTATTTTGAACAACCAGCCTCAAACACAATCCCAGGCTCACCGTGGAGTAATCGCCCACTTGATTCAACCTGTGTCTTAAGATGTATTTGGCAAGCTTATTAGGATAATATTCTGATGTCTTTAAAATACTTCAGGGGCACCTGGGTGGCTCAGAGGGTGAGCGTCTTGCCTTTGGCTCAGGGCATGATCTTGGGGTCCTGGGATCGAGTCCCACGTCGGGCTCCCTGCATGGAGCCTGCTTCTCCCTCCGCCTGTGTCTCCGCCTCTCTCTCTGCGTCTCTCATGAATAAATAAATAAAAATCTTAAAAAAAAATACTTCCGCAAGCAAGGTATGTCTCTAACGTTCTATTTATCACCCTATCTCTTCTCAGGAAATGCTCTCAGACCAAATTCACAAATGAACAAGATGAAATTTTAGAAGGTTTGATGTTTGGTGACAACATATAATAAGCCTGAGGAAGCAGGAAAATGTAATTATAAACGAGGTTGAAATTGGCTTAAATTTCAGGTGTTCAAAAATATTTAATATGCCATAGTATGATTAAAAATAATCAGTATATGGGTCAAACGAACTAGGAAATACTCTGCTTTCATCTTAAAGCGTACATTTTTTTTTCCTCCTTTTTACTGGAAAGTATTAAAATAAATTGCCATCCTGGGAGTAGCCCATAGCAAGACTCATTTGAAATACGTTCTACATATAAGAGCTCATTGCTAATCAATGTTTGGCAAAGAAAACAACTCTTGTAAACAAAATTTTAATTGAGTTTTTCTTCTCTCAATTATTTTTAAGTGGGTTGAGACTAAGCACGAAAATGAGTGTCACGTGCTCACGAGACATTTCCTCGTTTTTTTTTTTTTCTTCCAAAATGACATGTTTTTGAAGGAGGAAGGCAGGTTTCCCATCATTTATTTCCCACAAGCTTTCTGATTTTTAGGATTAGGCCCCTGAATCCCTACCAGAATAGGAAATGTATCCCTTTGCTATTCAGAAAACCACTCATCATAAATTGACATATCTTCTAAACTTTTATAGAATATATTAATGCCAAGCATCAAACTGCCGCCTTAGTAGAATACTGACAAAAAAGAAGAAGAAGAAGAAGAAAAGAAGAAGAAGAAGAAGAAGAAGAAGAAGAAGAAGAAGAAGAAGAAGAAGAATGGTTTTCAAATTGGCAAAACAAGATACTTCTGTAAAAACCAGGAATAGGAACGTACAATTCAGTCTGTAGGTTGTTTTTGTTTCTTTTCAAATAGCACCATATCCTCCTGGTGGGGTGACCATGACTTAAATGACTCCTCTTACCCAGGTTTAATTAAGCCGGCCCTTAATTTTCTCCCAAGTGCGTAATGATAACGCTGTCACTTCCCTGTATAAAATGCCATTATGTTTTGGGGGAAAAGCGTCCCCGGGTGGGCTTCGAGGCAGCTCTGCAGGTGCTCCTGGGGAAGGGGCAGGAGGCTTTGTGTGAGCTGCACGCGCCTGAGGAAGCCCCATGTGGCTTCAGTCCCATTAGTGCGCGCACACCGAAGGCTGGCTGGACCCCGACTGGGGAAGTGCTGTCTGCTTGGAAGTTCACTGCCACGGGGAGTCAATTTTTTTTTTTGTGAATCACTGCCTCAATATTCATTAACAGCTCTTAGGCTCTTAATCCCTTATTGAATATATTTTTCCCCCATAAACGCTAGTTTTCAAAAGGGTTGCCAAAGTAGGCCCTTCCATTCTCTGAAAAAACTGCAGAAGACAACATGTTTTATGTTCATCTGTGATGTGTCTATGCTAATGTAACATCTCCCGAATTCAGCAACTGTGGTCCTTCCTGGCATAATGATTCATTCTGCTTTGAAATGAACCGTTAAGGCTGGCGGTGTGGGTTTTCTTCTACCTCTCCTTGGGTCACAGCTTTACAATTATTTAAAGTGCACGGGGAAACAGATTACAGAGGGAATCACTCTGAGATGTTGGAAATCTCTACTCTCTAGTTTCATTTGTTGGCCTATTTATTTTTTCCTGCAAAACCCATCCAGAAGCCCACCGTATCACAGAGTAATTGACTTCAATTGCTTGACGTGCTGTTAACCAATGAGGGAAGTTTTCAGTAATGTAATTTGTAATCTGGCCTTTATCGTCTCTTTGCCTTCCTGTGAAATTAGCATAATTTTAAATAAAACCAGCTCTTCCATCATCCTCCAAAACATAAGAATATCTGGGCTTCATCTAGGTTGGTAGGTCCAAACAAATCCATAGGGGAGCATTTCCTTAATCTGTCCCGAACAGAGGGAGGAATGATGGGATGGCGGGAATAGCCGCATGGAAACATAAGGGACCGCTGAAACTGGAGTCTGAAATGAGCACCATTAATCTCTTAGCACATCTGGGGCTCCTGGGGCCCCCGAGGAAGTTTCTCCTGGAGACATGTTGGTGAGTTGTGGGTTCCCTAGCCGTACTTCATGCAGACCTGGCACCTGCTGATTCTCTGGCGCTGGGCCTGGCTTTCTTTCAAGGTGTCTGGTGATGGTGCCGAGGAAAACTGCAAGTCAGGCCTCACCGTCGTCAGCCAGAAGCTATACTCATTTGCAAAAAAGTGGCAAGTTCCCTGTCGGCCTTGGCATTCGAGGAACGGTGCGGCTCGGAAATCTTCCAGACAGCTGCCGGGGGACATGAGGGCCTGCCCTCCTCCTTGGTCTCCAGCCCCTGTGTGCTGCCAGGACAACAGGACAGAGTTAGGGCCCAGACAGGTGCAGACTCCCCCAGACCCAGTCAGTGCCACGTGGAGGCCTGGGCCTAACTTTACAGTTTTCCTGAAATTATCCAGGGAAGAACCAACTAGGACCTGCTGAGGAAAGGAGTAGCGGACACGCAGACGTGCACGCAAATGGAACCACCTCCTCTGAGGACTGAAGCAAATCTAACTTCTACGCTACAGCAAAAGCATAAAAAAACCCAATCGGCAATAAGAAGGAAAGAATGGCCCCGTGTCTCAAGAGACTATGGTTTGGGGTGCGGGTGTCTTCACAATCATGTGTCCTCTAGCTGTATGGCTGTCTGGCTGAGTGGGGGCAATCACTGGCCAGTCCAGACAGAAGGGGCAAGCAAGGGGTGTTGTGAGGTGGCAGGTGCGCACGGGGCTCACCATCAGGAACGAGTACCCGATCCAGAGGCTCCTCCAGCTCCGTGGACACGGCGGGATGGACCGGTCCTGGCTGTGCAGCGCCACCACGGGGGCTGGGGCCTCGCACACGGCACAGCGGCTGATGTAGGGGCGGATCTCCTCCTCTGAGAGCGGCATCATGGGCAGGGGCGCGGCACTGGCCAGCCAGTAGGACCGGTCGTTCCTCCGGGCGTAGTGGCACACTTGGTGGATGTTGCAGTAGGCAAAGGGCAGGGTGCTGAACATGGGAAGGCAAGACCCTGCCAGACCTTGGGAGGAAGACGAGACCATGTGGCAGACAAGCAGCCCATCCTGGTGTGCCTGGGGTCCCCTCCTGCATGTGCCACCCGCAGACATGCTCCCACTGTACCCGGGCCCCCACCGAGGCCCACCTCTGTGGCAGTGAAAGCAGGGTGTGCACCTGACCATTCCTGCCACCTCCCTGGTCCTGGGGCCACAGCCCTCACTCCCTCATTTACTCAACATCCACTCATGAGCCAAGCAGTGGGCCGGCTGCTGGAGGGGTGCACAAAGCTCATGCCCTGGCCTGGCTGGGGAGACGGCTGGGTCATCGGAGCAGTGAAAACCCAGCCTGGCCGGCCCTAGGAGCAAGCCCCAGGGAGCACCGGGACTTCCAGAGAGGCTAAGTGGAAGAATGATTTACGCTAGGACCTGAGATAGGAAAAGGATTTGCCCAGGTTTGAAGACAGCGACTACTCAGAGGAGATAGAGCAGGGAGAGAGGGCCAGAGTGGAGGAGCGGGGAGCGCAAAGAATTCAAAGGCATTCCATGGGGGTGGAGGGGAGGCAGGAGGGGATGTGTGTGTGTCTGTCTGTCTCAGGGTGTCTGGAGAGACATCAGAGCAGAGGCTAGGGGCTTTGTCCGTCTTGTAAGGAGCCTAGATTTTACGAGTGGGCTCTGGCTAGACCAGGGTGGGAGGCGACGGATGGAACAGAGGCCAGGCAGGGAGGAGGCCGGACACAGAAGGGCGAGTAGGAGGAAAGTAAATAGAGACAAGATATTAAACACTACTTCTCTCCCCCCTCTGCCCCCCTGCCACCCCAGGCCCCCCCTAACGCCAAGGGCTGTAGCTAGGCCCAACGCAGAATGAGCTGTAAGTAGCTGCCACTGCTCGGCCTGCACTCCTGGAGCACCCTTGCTAACAGCGGGGGTCATAGCCCAGGGCGGGCAGTACCAGGGCTCCTCCTCCACCAGTGCTCCCTGGTGCCATAGCGACACCTCCAGCACCCACCACCCAACCATCATGCTCTGGGAAAGACAGGGCGCCAGCACCTGGGTACGTAAACTCCTGGCTTGAAATCCGGCCCTGCGGCTTACGCATCTGCTACTGAAAATGGACCAGTGGGGCACCTGAGTAGCTCAGTCATTAAGCATCAGACTCTTGGTTTCTTTCAGCTCAGGTCACGATCTCAGGGTCGTGGGATCGAGCCTGGTACCAGAAGCTACATTTCATACATGCGTTACATTTGATTTACTGAGAAAGAAGTATTTTTGTAAAAAAAAAAAAAAAAATGAGTAAGTAGCCAGGTGAGAACTACGGTAGCCAGAACGAGCAGCTCTGGTGCCCCACAGGGTCACAGGTTTCAAGGAATTTCACTGGGAATTAGCAGGGTTGTTTCAAAAGAAAGAAAACCCCACTGGAGAGGGGTGGTCACTTAAAATGTTGATGAATCGTAACATTAACCCAAAAGTTGTACTCCTAAGCGAGGGACATGGTGACCATGTGCTCCAACATACCAAGGTCCTGATTGTGGGCCTTCTCCTGTCCTTCCAGGTATAACAGACTGTAGCCCGTCCAGAGCCTGGGCATGCCCGCGGGGCAGGCGGGCTCCCCATCCGTCTGACTGTGGAGAACCAGGAGGAAGCCACTGAGGTATCCAGGCCCAAACCCTCTGGGCCCAGGGTCCCCAATGGGTCCGGGGGGCCCTGGAGAAATAAAGAAAAAAATGAAGGCAGGTTAGGGGGGGTTGTTTCAACAAACACTTCTGAGCACCTCCATTCTGAGCACTCAGGGAGCCAGAGAGGAGCACCCCCTGATACAACCACAGTGTATACAAATAACTCAGCAGCAAGTGTTTATTCTGAGCATCTTCCCGGCGGTCAGACTGAGTGAGCATAAAAATAGATGCCGGAGGGGAGGTGGATGGGGGTGATGGGGATTAAGGAGGGCGCTCGTTGGGATGAGCCCGGGGTGACATGTCAATTCTACTCCTGAAACTAATACTACACTGCACGTTAACCAACCAGAATTTATTAATTTTATTATTATTTTTTTAACCAACTGGGATTTAAATAAACCCTTGAAACTACAAACCAAACGGCGAGCAAAAGTCCCTGCCCTCCTAAAGTTTACATCCTATCTGAACAAGAGAAATGACAAACCATGAAATGTGTTAGGAAGTAAAAAAAGATGGGCTGGTGTCACCCCTGTGGTGACACCTGGGACTGGACCGGGAGCCTGCTCATCTGAGAAAGGGGTCACCCAAGCGGGTCTTCCTTACACCTCGCAGACTTCTCTCAGCCTCTGGCCCATCTCGGAGATGCAGGGGACGGGGGGTCCCATGCACAACTA
Source organism: Nyctereutes procyonoides (assembly GCF_905146905.1). Classification (NCBI taxonomy): domain Eukaryota; kingdom Metazoa; phylum Chordata; class Mammalia; order Carnivora; family Canidae; genus Nyctereutes; species Nyctereutes procyonoides. The sequence continues at coordinate 45,277,108 of NW_026575133.1, read as the reverse complement.
GCACCTTCTTTTAGGAGGCTGGGAGCGGGGAGGGAGGCCTGGTCCTACATTCCTGCTGGCAGGTGGGAAGCGAAGAGCTCATCGCAAGGTGAGCGGGGCCCGTCTCCCTGGCATCTCTAAGGGGCTGAAGGAGGCCAGTGGCTACTTCCAAGTGCCAAGAGCAAAGGTGAGACCAAAAGTTGGTTTTGTTCTTTTTTTTTTAACCTCACTTCTGGAAGACGGGCAGGCTCTCCCCATCTATACTGCAAAACAGAGGTTAGAGTGCAGGCCTGGGCGCCGGATGGGGCCTGCTCACGTGCTTGGTGTGACCTGTCAAGGTGGCACGGGGGGGGGGGGGGGGGGGGGCTGGGCTTGGGAAGCAGAGCGTGGGCAGTGCCGAGCCTCACTGCACACCGCAACTGGCTGAAGAGGAGGTGTAGGCGCCCTCTCGTTACAGACCTCACCACCCCCTTCACTCCTTCTCGGCGCCCACCTGGGAGATCCTCTCCAAGATGAGACAGTGCCTAGGGGCTCTTTGGGTCCCCAGCTCCCGGCATATTGCCTGGGTGCACGTTATATTTCAAATGACTCTTCTGGAATGCCTTGTCCCTCTCCTCACCCAGTGCCAATGCCCAATTTTTTCCCTAAGAAGGGGCCTTGTATCCTATATAAATGTATCAACAGTTGTGTGATAAGATGATGTGAACCCAAAAAACAGGCCGAGTGACTGGGCCGGTGGTGGAAGGCGAGAGCCCCCCGCCACCCCATCTTCAGCACGGCCCTCAGGGGCCATCACCCGCACTGCCAGGCTTGCCCCGCTAAAACAGCCGAGCCTTTTATGATCACGAACAGTGGTCTGGGAAACTACTAAATGGGGTAGGGGGGGAGGTAGGCCCTGACTCCTCGTTACTGGGGCTGCGGATCAGTGCAGGGGGTTGGGGAGGGCCTCTGCCTCCCTAACACCTGGTGAGCCCAAACCTAAGGCAAATGCATTTAATAGGATCAGCTGGGCAAGCCGCTTGAGGGGCCGGGGTCCTGCACACAGTTCCCAGATCTGCGGTGTCAAGGAAACGAAGAGAAGCTGGACACTTGTTACCTGGTGCTCCGGGGCAACCGGCTTCTCCTGCGTCCCCTGTGCTTCCGGGAGGCCCGGGAGGCCCTGGGAGGCCGGCCTCGCCCCTCCTGCCCTCCAGTCCCGGCTCTCCTTTGCACCCTGCAAGAGAGATCAGGATGGGGGGGTGACACCACATATGACACCTGCGAGCCATCCCCAGCCCGTGTACCTGGCGCGGCCTGGGCTCCCTGGTGGGGCTGCACCCCGATAGCGCGTGTCACTGTCCCAGGTACCGGGTGGGGGAGTTAGACCCTGAGCACGAGCCACAGGCCCCAGGACTAAGCCGTCGTGGCCAAGGCCACCATGTGGAGCTGGGCTGGGGGGATGGTGGGGGGGCCCTTCACCTCGCCTCATATTCTTGTATGTTTGACTTTTTTATTTTTTAAATTTTTTTAAATTGTTTTTGACTTTTTTTAAAAAAACATTGAACATAGATGACTTCTACAATTAAACATTGTCCTTAGTAACGATTTTTTTTTTTTTTTTTTTTTTTTAGAAAGCCGAGTGGAGGACTAAGTAAAATTTCAGAGGATTCAGTTGGGAGGTCAAGTTAAATTTAGAGCGATGTAAGAGCAGCTGGTCTTTAAAAATACTAATTGAGGCTTTAGGAGGCGGGAGGTACCAGCCTCTGCGGGGATTAACCAGTCGGGGCTTCTCGACGTGACCGTCGCTGTCATCTGCCTACCAGTGGGGAGACTGAGGCTCGGGAAGGTGACTGTTGAGGACCCCAGGGGGCCAAGGCTGTGCCATGGGCCACCAGGCCCTGCTTTGGGATGAGCTGCAGCACTCAGGTGCGCCCCCAGGAGGACGTAGACGTGGGGCTTGGCAGCCGTCACACCGGCTCTTTAGGTGTTTGGTTACTTTTGTGCAAGGCATCAACTCGTGAGCCACCATCTCCTTTCGTGGGGACCAGACACGGTCCTTGTCTGGGGAGGACCACAATGCCATCAGCCTGGGTTACCTGACGACGAGCCGCCCAGGGTTCTGGTCTCTCCTTCCTTCCTTCCTTCCTTCCTTCCTTCCTTCCTTCCTTCCTTCCTTCCTTCCTTCCTTCCTCCCTCCCTCCCTCCCTCCCTCCCTTCCTTTTCTTCCTCCCTTCCTTTTCTTCCTTCCTTTCCTTCCTTCTTCCTTCCCTTCCTTCCTTTTCTTCCTTTCCTTTCCTTCCTTCCTTTTCTTCCTTCCTTTCCTTTCCTTCCTCCCTCCCTCCCTTTCCTTCCTTCCTTCCTCCTTCCTTTTCTTCCTTTTCTTCCTTCCTTCCTTCCTTCCTTCCTTCCTCCTCTTCTTCCTTCTTCTTCCTTCCTTCCTTCCTTCCTTCCTCCTTCCTCCCTCCCTCCCTCCCTTCCTCCCTCCCTCCTTTCCTTCCTCTCCTCCTCCCTTCCTCCCTCCTCCTTTCCTTCCTTCCTTCCTCCTTCCTTCTGCTTCCTTCCTTCCTTCCTGCTTGCTTGCTTGCTTCCTTCCTTCCTCCTTCCTTCCTTCTTCCCTCTCTTCCTCCCTCCCTTCCTTCCTGCTTCCTTCCCTTCCTTTTCTTCCTTTCCTTCCTTCCTTCCTCTCTCTCTCTCTCTCTCTCTCTCTCTCTCTCTTCTCTCTCCCATGAATTACCCAAAGCCAACCATTAAGTCGGAGGGGGCTCACTTTTTCACTCTTGGACTCGTTCTTCCAAGGAGGGGAGAGCCACCTGCAGGGGGAGAGACGGAGGGGACTGCCACACTCGGGTGATCAGATGGCTGTCCCCCTCAATTTCCTGTCTCACACAGGACCCCCCTCTCATAGCCATTTGAAATGCCTGCCCCTCCAAATCTCACTGCTTTTGAAATTCTGACTAATCTCGCCTGCCTGAGGGTGTCCCATGCCAACCTCCTGCTTCTGTCCCCATAGCCAGCCCCGGGCCCTCGCCTCCCCTTCCCATGCTGGGCGAGCTAGCGGGGGGCTTCCCAGTATCCCGGGCTCTCGGGGTGCTGTCATTGCACTTCAGGTTTTAAACAAATTCTCTTGGATTGTCAGGCAGTTCCTGGACTGTGGTCCGTACACGGTTATCATTCAGTAGGTGAGAAAGGAGGCCTCTGCCTCTCCCCGTCTGGGCGAGGGATGGCCTCTCCTTTCCAGTAACTGGGCCGAGACCTCTTTCCAGGTGGGGCGGCTGTGCGCTGGCTGGCCCGTCCCTCGCCACCAGCTTCAAAGAGAACATCAGTTGCTTTGGAAGGAACACAGGGCCCGGATGGTGAGCTCAGAGCTTTCTTTTATCTCCCCCCACCCGTCCCCCAATGAGATGATTGCAACATGTGGCCACTGTGCTATTCTGGAAAAGGCTGCCCAAGTGCTGACAAGCCACCAAACGGGCCAATCACTGAAAAGGCAGCAGGCATCTTCCTGAAAATATCATCAGGTGGCGAGATCACTGTCGATCTGGGGAAAGGGCACCCCCACCCCTGCCACCACCAGATGTTAGGATAGAGGCTTTGTTCCCTTTGGAGATATTGTCAGGCAATTTCCAGACAGAGGAAGGAAGGCTCCTGTTAACCGAGCTGTGGGCTCGGAGCCCTTCGCTGTGTGGACTCTACTTGGTTCTCTACTTGGAACTTGTTTTAAGGACCAGAGCTGCACCTAAAAGTCCTCCTGTGCCTGATGGCTTACCCCCTCTGAGAGCATCACATGTTGACTTGGAGATTAAAGACACTCTCATAGGATGTGGGGATGTCCATTAGGTGACAACAGTTCAAACCAATATGGAAACAACCCCTGTGTTCATCCCAGGAAGCCCCAGCCTTCGAGTCACCCCCCACCCCCACCCAGGAAGGAAAAGTTGTAGATCAAAGAGACGTGTGAGCAGAAAAACATTAGGCCTTCCATGGTGGAGGACACTTAAGAGACACAAGTTACATTTAGGGTGGCTGTTACCCACTCATACTGCGCAGGAAAGAGCCAGAGCTTTGGTGGGGCTTTTTTTTTTTTTTTTTTTGGTTTTTTTGCTTGTTTGTTTTGTTTCTTGTTTTTTTTTTTTTTTTTTTTCCTGGACGGATCTCAGCTGCAGCACCTGATTACAAAATCAGCTTAGCAATGAAAGAGGTTGTGGAAGGGAAGCCAAGAAGAAACCAACAATGTCATTTTAAGCGGAGGTGGTACTTTCTGGTGGCAGCTAATCCTTCGCAACGAAACTTGGGGGTGCCATATACAGCCCCCCAAACCATGCTGAAAGAACTGCCTTCAGAAAAGGACAGATGACGAGCAACATGCCCTGCGGGTGACCCAATCAGGCAGGGCTAGGCCACTTCAGACCCTCAGAAGAGACTTGTCGCCTTTTAGAAATTAGACAGTGTGGCCGATGTGTTCAGGGTGGCCAGCAGAAATAGGCAGGGGAAGGGGGCCAAAGAATATATTGCAGGCAAAGAGAGGTCCTTGATAACAAGAGCTGGAGGCCTGTATCGGGGAAGAGGGACCCATATGGGAACACTGGCTTGGCTCGAGCGTGGGTACTAGGGAGTGGGGCAGGAAGGAGCTCTGGAGAAGCTGAGCCATGGAGCAGCACAGTCCTGCTGGGAGACCATGGGAAGAATGGGGGGCACTCTATGGGAAGGGCTGTGTCCTTTTTTTTGACTAACAGTCACACTTTGTGGCACAACAGTGACCTCAGGTGTCCCCACTGCCAGCAGGAAAAGTCAGTGACGCCAATAAGGAGAGGGCACACAAGCCAGAGAAGACCCTTCTGAGGCCACCTGCAAACAGATGAGCCCATCTGACCCCGAGTCAGGCAGAACCAGAGCTGACAGGTGATCACACCTGGGCCCAGGGGGACTGTCACTTCTCCTTCACAAGCTCACAATCTGTAAGAGAGAATCTTGTATGTGCCCAAGCCAACTATTTGCCCATTTGGTTTTTTATTCCCAATTGCTTTCTTTGTTTTCCAAAGCCACCATCATGGGTGAGCTCGACTGCCCAACTAGTCTCAGCTGCTATTGGGGGGGCAGCAGTGGATCTCAATCCGGGTTGTCTGCTAGACTCATCTGGGGAGCTTTTCAAAACACGGACACTCGAGCTCTCCCTCTCTCTGCATTCTGTTGGTCTGGGAGGAGGCCCAGGTTCACTATTCTTTCTAGCCCCTCCAGGTGATTCTAACCTACAGCTAGGATTGAGTCACCAAGGATGGTGCCACTCTTAGCTGAGTCTTCCAAGGACAGCACTCATATAATATGATTAGGGTTTCTCAAACTTGAATACACACACACACACACACACACACACACACAGACACAAATATTCTGGGGATCCTTGTAAAATGCAGATTCTAACTTGGTAGGTCTAACTCACACTTTGAGTAGCAAGGATGTGTCTAGTGAGTTACCAGGCTCTTAGGCCAACCTCCCCCACCCACGCCCCGGCCATCTCCCCACTGGACAGTTCTGGTTCCTCAAAGCCCTCTCTCTCCTTCAAGGCTCTGTGCAAAGGCCAGCTCTTGCCTGGGTCCCAGCAGTCCAGTCCTGCACCCCTTGACATTGAAGTTCCCCTCTCCTTGTCCCACCATCGTCAGGCCTTTGCCAGAAACTCCACAAAAACAGAAATCATGATCTCCCATTATTTTGAGTTACTTATGTTCTATCAGCTATTCCTGCCATGAGGCTGTGAGGCATGGGGGGGGGTCAAAACACATCTTATTCACATTTGTGTCGCCTACCATACCTGGTACCGCACTTTTGAAAGAGTGCAGAGGATCTGGAAGTATTTATTGAAATAAATTTGCAGAACCCCATTACCAGCCATATCTTCTATTTGAAAGTTGATTTTTTTAACGGAGTGTGTGTTACAGCGGGGGGAGGTCCCAGCCCTCAACTGCAAACAAATACACAACAAGGGGGTTGGTTTTAGAAGTAGGTTGAGTGATGAGTTATTCTGACGGATGGGAGAGCTCTGCCCACGCAGTGTGTGCCAAAGAACTATGCTCGCCCGCAGGGTTAAAGGAAGTTGCTCCAATGACACCCAATTATCTTAGTGCATAAACACAGATGCAGTGCAGTAAATACAAACAAAACAAAAACCCCATATCAATCCGAGGGAGGCTCCAGAGCTGTTCTGGACACTACCCCAGAACTACTAAGACTCTAGCAGAGGGGATACCTTTTGGGCTGTTTTTTGGCTTTGGGGAAACACACACACACAAAAATGGATGGTGCAAAACTCAAGTTCTGTTTCCAATTCCTTTGGCCCTGAACCAAAAAAGGGCCAAAGCTACACCTGGGCAGTGAGAAAAGAGGAAAGAAAATAGGGTAATTTGCACACAGGGTGTCTAGAATCATGGGCACTGCCAATTGGTCTGAAGAGATCAGTGATCTCTAGCTGACCAGCCCGGACTCCCTAATCTCTTTGTAAAAGAGCAGTTGGGTGGGGATTTGTGAAGAGAAAATAAAGGATTTGGAAGACAGTTTCTAAAGGGACAGTTTGGTTTCAGGACTTAAATAAGGATCCTGCTACCCTGACCAAGAGCAATGCTCGAATCAATCAAATGGACACTCCGGTCGTGGCCATAATTTAGAAGGGCCCTTTCCCCCTTTTCTCTCTCCCTCCTCCAAGCAATACACTCCCTTCCCTCTTCTCCTGGGCTGCTTCTGTTCCACGAAGCCCCAATTCAAGTGTTTGTAATTCAAAATCAAGTGGACAGCTATTAGTGACTGTTAATAGAGCATCTACTTTGTTGTATAAGAGGCTTCAAAACCTCATGCCTCAAAGCTGCCCAAGTATGAAAGATTCAAGTAGGAGTTCAGCATAAAAATAGCAGGCTTGTGCCGACCCAGTTAGGACATGATCAAACCTTTGGATAAATGTAGAAAATGTATAAGTGGGAGGAGCTTACACTGCCCCATACTCACGAGCTGCTTAGGCTCCAGGGTAAAGACTACAAAGCAAGACCCCGAGATCTTCACTCCAGAAGCTTATGATGCAAATAATGAACAACTGGTACCAGCCTCCTCGTACCTGGTCCTGGGGGCCCTCTCCTTCCAGGGACCCCCATGGCTCCTTCTGGTCCTCTTGGGCCTGGTACCCCAGGAAGCCCGGGGATGCGGGGGCACGAATCCACATCTGCAGGTGGCCCTGGTTCACCTGAAATTGAAATCACTGCTTGTGTGATGGACCCAAATCGTACAAACAGGCTCCTTCCGCATTCTCAAGGTGGACGGGCTTCTGACACTACACCAGAGAATCAAAGAATGCTCAACAGTCCAAATAAGTTCCATGCAAGTGGGATTGCTGTTCACTGTGGGGTGCACGAAAAGCTTCCAGAAAGCATTTGGTTAAGTACACGACTGACCGAATGAATGGGATCTCAGAAAAAGGTGAAGAAGGACGGAATAGTGAAGGTTGCTTGAGGCAGCAGTCATTTGGTGACCTCCACTGGATTTCTGATCTTTGGGCCACTTTCAACTGGGTGCCAGTCACAGGTAGGAGCAGGAGGGCAACCTTCGGGGATCCTACACTCAGCGTCATGTGTCTCCAGTCCTATGTTCTATATTTCAGCCACTTGGGCTTCCACAGCATCTGTGACTCACAGAGACAGAATTTCAAGATTCCAAGCAGCAACCTTCAACCCTGAGTGCATGCTGGTTGGAACTCTCCAGGGAACTCTCTGAATCTACTGATTGTGGGGTCTTGCCCTACAAGTAGTGATCCAACTGGGGAGCCCGTGGCATGGGCAGTGCCCTCAAGCTTGGTTATACAATAAGCCCAGCCTCGGAGGTTTTCAAAAGAACTGGTGCTAGGGATCCCTGGTTGGCTCAGTGGTTTAGTGCCTGCCTTTGGCCCAGGGCATGATCCTGGGGTCCCGGGATCGAGTCCTACATCAGGCTCCCTGCATGGAGCCTGCTTCTCCCTCTGCCTGTGTCTTTGCCTCTGTGTGTGTGTGTGTGTGTGTGTGTGTGTGTGTCTTTCATGAATAAATAAATAAAATCTTAAAAGAAAAAAAGAGAGAGAGAGAACTGGTTTGGTGCTGGGACCCCACCTAAGCTTGTTAAATAGGAATTTCTGGGGCTGGGACCTTGACATGGGGAATTTTTAGAACTCCCCAGAAGGCTCCCAGTGTCAGCCAGGGCTTCACCATCGCTCAGCGCTAAGAAGCTGTGGTTCTGACTTTAGCACATCAGAATCATCTGGCCAGCTGGTCAGAGCCCAGAGCTTCTGAGCACATAGGTCTGGGGTAGACCCTGACATCTGCATGTCTAACAAGTTGCCGGGTGAAGCTAATGGGGGGCCCATCTGGGGATCTCACTTGGAGCATGATCACTGCTCTAAAGGTTTGCATGTTTTTCCTTCTTGGTTACCTTCACATCTTTAAGATATTTTTTCCTAAAGCTCCCTTCAGGCCTCCTGCAAATATTCCACAAGGGAAAATAAATCATAATAACACTAACCAATAATGATAACAGCCAACACTTAATGAATGCCTCATCACGTCCCAGGCCCCGTGCTAAGTGCGCTACGATTAAAGGCTCCCAACAAGCCCGCGTGTGTGTGCTGCTATTCCTGGAGTATTACAGGTAAGAAAACCCAGGCTCAGGTAAATAAGTGACATATCTAAGGTCGCACAGAGAACCTTGGGCAGAATCTAGGTTAAAATCCAGTAGGGGCCCGGCTCCAAATCTGTGCCCTTCACCAGGACACCACACTGCCTCACAGAACTCTTCACGTCCCTGTGACGAATTCCAAGAGACACATCATATTTTAAAAACGCACTGCTTATCAGTTGTGGTTTTCTTAAAATTCATACAAATGTGCAAAATAAGTTTAGGAACAGCAGTGATTAGGCAGCAAGAAAACTGTAAGGAAATGTAGGCCGTCGTGGCAACACAGGCTACAGTAGTTAATGTGTCTGCGCAGAACGGACTTGAACCTGGGGCACCTGGGTGGCTCAGGTGGTTAAGTGTCCAGCTCTTGATTTCAGCTCAGGTCATGATCTTGGGGTCCTGGGATCAAGTCCCACATCCGGCTCCACGTTTAGTGGGGAGCCTGCTTGAGGATCTCTCTCCTTTCCCTCTCTTTCTGCCCCTTCCCCAGCTCATGCTCTTTCTCCCTCTCTCAAATAAATAAACACATAAATAAATAAATAAATAAATAAATAAATAAATAAATAAATAATAAATCTTAAAAAAAAAAAACAATCCTAGACAGACTTGAGCCCTTGTCAGCTGTTTGGAATTTAATCTCTTATAAAATACTGTATGAAACCGCATCCAACACTGAGTTGGGTGTATCTTTACAGTACGCACAGTTTAATGTAAAAGGTGGCTGTTGCACTCTGAGTGACTTGAGGGAGATGAATATGAATATTTCGTATTTTCCCTGAGTAATCTTGTGAATTCTGGGAGAGCGAAGGAAGCAGGTAAGGGAATGGGGTGGGAGAGGGGTGGGCATTTGCCCGGTGCTTCCTATTTAGGAACCTAAGTTATCTTCAAATGAGTTTATACATAAACAGACACAGAGAGACACTAAAAGGGTGGAAGTGGAAATATTATATATGAAGCTGTGATTTTTATTTTTTTTGAAGCTGTGATTTTTAAACACAAACATTTAAAATAGCAGATTCTTTTTAAACTCTGATATTGCTTTTCTTTACTTCTTACTAAACCAGAAGCTCAACGGAAGCGGTGAAAGTGTCTCTTGTGTAAGCTCCTGCATTCAGGGCACTTTTTCTTTTTTCTTTTTAAGATTTTATTTATTTATTCAACAGAGAGAGAGCAAGAGAGCACAAGCAGGGTGAGCGGCAGGCAGAGGGAGAGGGAGACGCAGACTCCCCGCTGAGGAGGGAGCCCGATGCCGGACTCGATCTCAGGGCCCCAAGATCATGACCTGAACTGGAGGCAGATGCTTACCTGACCACTGAGGGAGCCACCCAGGAGCCCCAGGGTAAATTTTCATTAGGGCTAATAAGAGATGCCTGGAAAGGACAACTGCGTGCGCTCACTGTGCCGCTTTTCTTCTTTTAAGAAACTCTTTTCACTCTCTTTGAAAACCCCAGACACAAAATAATATGTTGCTTGGCATTGTGGAGGGGCAAGCGAACACTTAGTTGAAAAGAAGAATAGCATTTTCATTGTAACACACAAGGAAATTTGCTCTTTGAAAATGGACTTCGATATTATGGGAAAACCCTGTCACAGCCCCTTACTGGGTGTGAAGGACCTATCTTTTCATGTTGTTGATACTACTTATTTTAGGGACGTTCTACGTATTTATATCGCAGAATTTATAAAAGAAACTTAACACTGGTATGCTCTGCAGCATTTGACAGAGAAAGCACTCACGCTCTGGGCCTGAATTGAAATTATGTAAGCTGAGTGTCTACTCTGTCCTGACAACCTATAATGAGACTCGGCTTTAGGACGCTCTAATATGGGGTTACTGTATCTGTAATGAGGAAGCCAAGGCACTGAAGCCTCATATAATTACAGCGCCCCATCTATGAAAACGTAACAAAGCATAACTCACAAGTACAGTGAAAAAGGCCAGCACAGAAATAAGTAGAAGCCAGATTTTAGAGGAAATCACTAATTTTATTGCAGTGCTTACCTCTGGAACCTGGAGAGATCCAAAGTCGGAAAATGAAGCCACGCGACGATTTTCAGGCGGTGGAAAGAGATTTTAAATTTGTCAGTTAGGACAAAAGCGAAATCGGTTATTTGACAATTATACATAATACTTTGAGGATGGCATCAATGATGAGCAGAAGGATGGCATCTTATTTACATAACTAAGTCCCCATCCCTGTCACTGACAAGAACAGCTCTGCTTTAGTAATAGAGCTTGCACATCCAGAAAAACGTGACATGAAGCTCTCTTGCACGATACAAAATTTCAGTTGATTTCGTATGGCAAATATGCCCTAATTCAACATATAGAGAAATTCTGTTCATTGGCAGGCTTCTGAAAGTTTCATATTATTTAGCCAAGTTTTATAGGTTATGCCCAGAGAGGAAATAGGAGATGAATCCAAGTATAAGCTCTTGCTCATGTAGTTCTCCGATCCATCATAAACCAGTGCAATCTATTTATTCTTCGGACCACAGCGCTCATTTAGGAGATTGCAAAATACTCTGAACGGACACCACATTACCGTGCTGTGGATTTAGGATCTCAAGAGATATTACTTCTGCGAGTCTCAAACACGCATGTCTGTTTGCCCTTCCAACTCCTCCAGGGCTTACTTTGACCCTCTGATGAAAACGTGTTCAATGCTGAGCTGACACTGATAGCCTGTCTGTCTTCGTAGGAACTACTGTACTTCACAGAAGAAGTTTAAAAAAATATCCAGGAAAATCAGCAGGAGTTCAGGGACAGAAATGAATAGGGTCCTCACATACAGTGATCGGATCACTCTTTGCCTCTCGTGTGAGGGGACTCAGATTCATTTACCTCGGAAATCTTGTATGTAAAATCAACTCCTAATTTGCAGATCCACTCGTTCTAATAATAAATATTAGTTTACTGAACATCAGATTGTGTCTTGAGGTCTGAAATAAATACAGCTTAACTCCTTCGAAGTCGCAGGCAATTTCGGAATAATTATGAGCTTCCAGTTGACCCACAGGGTCAATACCGAAAAGAAGGCTGTCTGCAGGCTGCTGGGGGAGATCATTAGGCACGAGGAGCTTACCTGGAGGACCGGGGTGCCCTCGCTGGCCTGGAATGCCCAGCAGACCCTTCTCCCCAGGGAGCCCAGGAAGTCCCTGAGGCCCCTGCAGCCCCGGGAATCCTATTGGTCCTAAAAGGAACATAAAGACGTAAAGACGGGGCCCTGGAATGAGGCAGCATCAAGATAAGAACAGTCCGATGGACTGAACCCAGAGATTCACTCCAACAAAATTCAGGGCACAGTCAGCCTGAGAATCCGGATGAGTCTCTCACTTTTTTCTGCAAAGCTGTGAGGAGCTGCCTCTGGCTGAAGGAAACGCAAGCGTTGTCAAAAGGACGAAGGGAATTGGTTTCATGACGGAGATAAGACCAAAGTAGAATGAAAAGCCCTGTCATCCTGAACTTTCTCTAGAGACAGGGGACCAGAAGTGAAGGGAAAACCAGGAAGGCCAGCAGCTCAGGGCCTTACTCGCACAGTCCCTTCTCTTCTTCGGCGCCCAGCAGGGCCTCATTCTGGAGAGAGCCCAGCCAGCCTCACCTTCCTCGGAGGAAGCCCCCTCTGGGACCCCATCCCAATCCCACCTGCTCTTATCATGCTATCATAGAAGAGTGTCCCCTACTTGAAGCACCTGCCTCAGTTTCTATCCCTGGATCCTTTGGTGTGAATGTCTGTCTTCCCCCCATGAAACTATGCCGAGTAAGAGTGGGGACCCTGTTTAAACTGCTCACCGTTAGAATCCCGTAGGGGCCTAATAAGTGTTTGTGGAATAGATTAAGTATTTCCCACTAAGTCTGAAAAGGTAAGCTGAAGGTAAACACTCTTTGGACCATATGCCCCCTGGAATGGGAGTTAAGCAGCACGCTTTATGGTTTCATCAGTACTTCTAAGTCTTTGTATATCCTTTTTTTGGTCACTGTTACTTACACTGCATACTGTTTTCCCAATCCTAAAGAATATTTCCAGGTGGCGGTTCATTCTCTAGAGTAGCAACTGGGAAGAAGGAGTGTCTTATTTGGAAAAGGGACAAGGTTGTTCAGCGAGCCTCCTCCTTCCTTTTGGTGACTGGCAAGCTAGTGTGTCTGTCCAATTCTGGGGTTCAGGAACTGGAAGCCCACATACCTGCAGACATAAGCCACATTCTCTAAAATTGATTTCATTGCTAATGAAGTTGAAGAGGGTTGTTGTGTACTGTTGTGCAGGTTGCGTACTGCACCATTACAGGGATGCCATTTGCACTTAGTCACGGCAGCCTTGTGGTGATTTTGGCCTTCATTTTTCCCTAATCTTTTGCTTTATTTCCTATTTGGTTCAGAAGTTAGGCAAGGAGCCAGTTATTGGGCAGACTTTGACAGTTGCTTCTCTGGTATCCAGCTTCCTTATCTATGACATAAGGGAATTAAAATGGAAAACCATTCTTGGTCCCTTTTCGACAAGAAAAAGTGCTATGAAATGAATAACTCTCTGAAATCCTGGTGACCAAAAACTAACAGTTAAGTATTAGCAAATTAGATTTTTAAAAAATGGCTTAAAAAACATTTCAGCTTTAAAAAGTGGGGGGATTCAATAATGGAGACTGTCTCACGAATATAAAAAGACAAGATCAACCATCTCGAACGGAACTGTCCAGTACGGCAGCCACTAACCACATGTGGCTCCTGAACCCTTGAAATTGGCGCGTGCAAACTGGGCTGTCCTGTAAATAATGAAACACGCACCAGACTTCAAAGCTGGGGAGGACGATGTCTTACCTGGGAGAAAAACCAGGTTTGTACAAACGGCCCTGATTGTTGCATAACTGACAGTTTATATCAACGACAATGTGCCAAAGTGGTAACACTTGAATATATTATGTCGAAGGAAATATCGGAGTTCATTTCACTTATTTCTCTTTACTTTTTTTTAAAAGATTTTATTTATTTATTCGAGAGAGAGAGAGAGAGAGAGGCAGAGGGAGAAGCAGGCTCCAGGCAGGGAGCCTGATGTGGGACTCGATCCCGGGTCTCCAGGGTCACACCCTGGGCCAAAGGCAGGCGCTAAACCGCTGAGCCACCCAGGGATCCCTCTCTTTACTTTTTTAGCATGAGGCTACCACGCCTTTTCGTTTCGTGGGTAGCTCGTGTTCTATTTCTGTTGTTCAGTTCGGGTCTTTAGACCATCAAGTGTGTTTCATTAGGGGCTGAGGATGAACTTGTGTTTCTTCCCCTTACACGTCCAACCGTCACCCGAGCCTTCGGACTCTTTGGGAGAGTCAGGGAATGCACTTCGGGATGCAGGGACTCTGTCCATCGGAAAGGAGAGCTCCCCGGTGCTGGTGCAGAAGCCCAGGCCCCGAAGGGAGGGACAGCAAGGGTCTTCATGCCCGACTTGAGAAACGACCTGCGTTCCTACCTTTCTGGCCATCTTTTCCATCACATCCTGGGAAGCCTTGGTGTCCTGGAGGGCCGGGTGGGCCCGGGGGACCTGGAGGCCCCGGCGGCCCACAGTCTCCTGGTTCCCCTCTCAGAAGGTCAACGCTCCCGGGGGGGCCTGGGGGCCCGGGTGCTCCTGACCGCGGGGAGGAGGCAAAAAGCTTCTTTCAGTCAAAGACCAACGTGGCAGCTGGCCGCCTGAGAGCTTCTTAAGGAAAGGAACTGAATGCAAGCGAGAGATGAAGGGAATTGGAAGAACGACAAAGCCCGCGGTGTCGGGAGTGCAACAGAGACTGTCTCGCGGAGCCCAAGCTGGGCGGTGGCGCAAGTGGCCTGTTAGTAACCATTAGACAAGTGGCTTTTCTTTGCATTGTCATGCCACTGCCTTAATATCGGGTAGAAGGATGGATGGATGGACGGACAGAAGGACAGACGGGCGAACTGACACATAGATGAAAGGCTTTGGAGAAAATCTGGTGATGGAAGAGGAATATTCACTCAATTAAAGGTTCAAATCTATTTGAAAACAGGCGTCTACACCCATGAGGTGAGCCCGAATTCTAGTCCCCCTCAGCTTCTCATACCGCCTAGGGTATTTGGGAGCGTTTTAATTTTTCTCAGCCAAAAATAGAATCGCATAATACTTGAGCCCACCCTGATGATCGGCCTGAAGACTTAAGGCAGTTGGGGTGGGCCTGCGAGGCGGCTGTGGTTGGGGGCCTGGGGCCGCCCTCCGCGATCCCCTGGGCGTCCCCCGGCCCAGTCTGCGCCCACTCTGTCCCAGCCCCACGCTCGGAGGGACGGCGAGTCCTGCGAGCAGCCCCTGGGGGCCTCTGTGCTGCGAGTGCCAGGCCCGGGCACCGTCACGCTGGTGGTGGCGGCTCAGGCGGCAGGTGCCCGGGACCCAGAGGTCCCACTGCTGCTGCGCAGGCCCTGCCGAGGGCCACCTGTGTCCCCAGGGAGGCGGTGCACAGAGCCGCCCCGGCCGGGGACAGCCCGCCGCCCGCACTCCCACCTCGGCCACCTGCCGCGTTGACGGCGCCGCTGAGGGCCTTCAGCAATGGCTCCGTCTGGTCCTACGTCCCTCCAGAGCCGGGGGCCTGCACGGAAAGCCTCCACCACCCCCTGCTGGGATTGTCCCATACCTCTCGGACCATCGGGGCCAGGAGGACCCACATCTCCGGGTGGACCTGGGTCAGGAACGTGACCTTCAGCAGCTTTTCCTGTGGCACCTGCAGGACCAGGGGCTCCAGGTCTCCCTGAGGAGGGACACGGTCAGCTGTCAGCCTCGTCCCATTTGCAAGGTTTTGATTTAGTTATTGAGAGAGGGCAGAGCATGCCGCTTCTTACCTGGGGGGCCGGGGGGGCCTCTTTCTCCAGAAAGGCCTGGGGGAGAAATTCCCGGGCTCCCAGGGTCTCCCGGCTCCCCTTTCAGCCCAGGTACGCCCACTGGACCGGGTGGGCCCACTTCGTGCAAACCTTGATGAGGGAAACAGTATTAGTCCAGCGTCTTCTCCCTCTTGGTCCCTGTTGTGGCTCCTGGAGAAAAATTGCCTCCAAACAGGGTGACGGGGACACAGCCGGTTGTGCTGAGACCAACCACCTGCTGCAGTGGTGGGGCCCTAATGGCTGCAAAGCCCTCCCTGGGTCGGTGGTCATCACTGCTTACACCCCATCAGCCATGGGTTCGTTTTATGGTTATTTCCCAGATTAAAACACACACACACACACACACACACACACACAAACCCACAACAGTGTATCAATGTTCCAACCTCTATCTCAGAAAGCATGAGACCCCAAATGAGATCCAGCAATAAGTAACTATGAATACACTGGCTTGAAATGTAAGGTGGGGATTAGCATGGAGATAACAACCAACCATTGCGGAGTTTCATCCTGAAAAGCGAGAACATCACTGGTTTCTTGCGGGAGGCACCCATTTCACCAGACTCTTTGGAAGAGCCACTGAAGTGAATCCTATGTGCCCTACATTAACTCTTGGCCTTCCAAACTGTATCAAGATTCAGTCTCACTCCAGCCACAGTATCAAACCTGGCGGCCCAACAATCCAACCCGCCACCCAAAGACCCTCAAACCTCCGTGTCTGATTCCAGCTGCCTCGTCTGATTGTAAGCTGTTTTGCTGAGACACTAAAGCAACAAACATCCACTATATTAAAATACCAGAGGGACACCCGGGGGACTCAGTGGTTGAGCATCTCCCTTTGGCTCAGGACGTGATCCCGGGGTCCTGGGATCGAGTCTTGCATGGGGTTCCCTGCAGGGAGCCCACTTCTCCCTCTGCCTGTGTCTCTGCCCCTCTCTGTGTGTCTCTCATGAATAAATAAATAAAATCTTTAAAAAGAAAAGTGAATCTTTAGCAGAGAAACAGTCCCAAGCAACATCAACAGAAGTCACTGTTAACCAGCCATTCTTTCTTAAATTGGGTTTTCTCAGGGGTCCTTTTTTATATAAATCATCTCCAGTCCTAATAATAGTCCAAGACTGTGTCTCTAAGCTAAGCCAGCTTCTCAGTCCGGCACCCCGATCATGTGCAGTGAAGGAATCCCAGCAGCCTCTCACAGTCTGTTGATCGCAGTTCGATCTCTCGCAAAGGATTTCCTCTTACCTGAAGCACCTTTGGCTCCTTTCTGACCCTTTAAACCATGCAAGCCGTTCAGACCCGGTGACCCGGAGGGACCTGAAACACATTATAGGCCTGTGACCCGCCAGGGAAGACCAGGTGTGGAAGTTCACTGGCCACTGGGGACGACTCACTGATGTCCACCAGTGGAATCCCCAGCCAGGAGAGGGCCGTGAGTTCTCACTGCTTAGATGTCATTATCAAGGCTAAATCCAGGCCAGTGGCTATTATTTAACACACTCATTCAAAGGACTTTTTTTTTGCAAGACAGCTTAACACATTTCTTCAGTTTTAACATACTGCTCTTGGTTTATGACCATATTGTGAACATCTCTCTCTATCCAGATAGAGACTAGAATTACTGAATCTAGGGGTAGGAAGGGACCTTAGGTTCTATGACAATGAAATCATCCTAGACGAGAGAAGAGAGATTGGACTGGAGCAAACCCAGGCCTCCTTCCTCCCAGGCCCAGGACCTGTCCACTCCACCATGCTCTGTGGATACTAATTTCTTCAAGATCTAGTCAGGTAAAGGGAGTAAGACAATAAGGACAGGCGGGGCCTGCGGCAAACTGGGGAAATACATGACCCAACTTTTCTTCAAGTATAAAGAAGAGGCTTGCAGGGCAAGTTCGGCTGGTGCTATGTCTTTGCCACTACTTCTTTCAAAACGAACCGCTCTGATGCCTCTTTACTGAAACTAAATTTATTTCATAACGATCGCTGAAGACTCCAGTCTCTGTAATTAGGTATGATGTCTTTCTGCCAGGCATCAGTAGAGTTCTCCAAGGAGACATCTACCAGCCTGATTTTACGTAAGTTGTCACTGAACACAAACACCTATAAATCTATAGATTCATAAACATATAAATCCTTAAAATACCCATAATACATTTACATCATCACACACAGCATACTTACACAAGTGTACAGATTTATAGGGAGAGAGTAGAGGGGGAAAACCAGGGACAGATGGAGGGAAGGAGGGAGGGAGGGAAGAGAAGAAGGCACACAACTGATACCTTCAGAACATTTCCCAGGAGCTGAGCCCTCCTTCACCAGGTGATTCATACATGTCTTGTCTCACTGATTTGGGGGAAAAAATCTTCTCCTCAGCCCCTGGCAAAACCTGATGACCCTCCAGATTCATTGGTGGATCTTCATCAAAGGCTACGAGCCAGCAGGCCCTTTACTTAGTTTAGGGCCACATCCCTGTCAGTTGCAATCACAACACCCTGGCACACGTCAAATGCCCCTTAGCTACCCCATGACACCTACACAAACCTCTCTCGCCTTTATGCTGGTGCCTGTCTTTGGGTGACTGGATTACTTTGGGTAAATTTATTGAGTGCAAGATCGAGCCTCATTAGCCATCCCATACCCCCATTTGGCATGTGTCCTGACACAAGGTTGGGGTTCAATAGGTGTTTGTTGAATGAGCGAGTGGATGCATGGATGAGTGGATGAGAAAACGTGCCACCGGGAAGGCCAGGGCGTGAATGGGTGGAGAGAAAGCTGTGGGAAGGAGGAGGTACAGCTTCTGTTTGCACGTTACGTTCTTTGATAGGTTCATGGGGGGAATAAGATTTGGTGAAGTTAGAGGCATCCCTTTGGGTATAAATAATTTAAGTGCTAATTATTATCTAGTCATTAATGCAAGTCCTCTGTGGGCTTCTTATTAAAAGATGGCACACTTAGCTACTTCCATTATACTTATTATCCGTACTTGAAATGGAGCGTTAGTCTATTTTTAAACTCAAACTTTAGATTTTGGTGCAGATGAGCCCTATTCTCTCATCCCCCGCCCTCCCCAAAATGGGAACGCACCCTTATTTTTTCCCTCAAGCTCTTATTTCCTAACCACTTTTAACAGTGCTGGCTGAGTTTATTTTTCAACCCTCTTTCCTCTTAATGAGCCGTTTCAAGTTTGCACCAAAAGAACACACAGACCCTCTTCATCCGCCAAATCTGGATATTTATTGCCATCTATCTGAAATGATAATAAATTTTTTGAGAACACTTTGCTATTTCAATGTGTTTTGATCTCCAGCTGAAGCCACCAAGATTGATGGCTTGGGGGACTCCACTAGGGTGGAATGTCTCAGCTCCTGCCAACTCTCCATTGTCTCATCAACACGTCCAGATCCCGGGCTGTCACGGGCCCAGCCCCTCACCATTGTTGAACTGGCCGACCCTTAACTGACCCAATGTTATCTTTCTCAACTGAATGCAGCTACATCTGGGTAGGATTTTAAGGGCAATTTTTCCTTTTTACTGAAAGCTTTTTTATCAACCCCATCTCTAAATCAGAAAGTTGTTCATGCATAAAATATACACAGTGCCGATGAGAGGCAATTAGGCCAACAAAGCACATTCCTCGGTAATGAGGATTTTTTTATTCACCTCGCTGGCTGTCCTCCTGCTTCACAACCTTCATGTAAGGCTACACCTCGCTACACTCATGGGCCTGGGGGCTCTCTCCCCCCAGTCAGACAAGGGAACCCCCTGCTCCAGCCCTAATGGGAATCACAGCCTCCATCCAGGGTTAGCTGGCCCACTCTGACACCGGGTTCCCCCACGGAGGTTTTCTTTTGTTCTACAGTCTGCAAATGCCACTCTATCCACCGTGGCCTCTAGACAGGTTTATATTTTTAATGGGGTGACCACTTTGTCCCCTGTTCGTATGGGATTTTGCTGGCTCTTGGGTCCTGAGGCACCCTCGGTCCCAGGCAAAGCGAGACAGCTGGTCCACCTGAATGTGAACACTGAGGAGAAAGGGACCCACATAACTATAGGTAAAGGGGGGGGGAATTTGAAAACTTAACAAAACAGAATCTGAAATAAGATATATATATATATATATATATATATATATATATATATATATATATATATATATTAAAATTCAGAAACTACATGAGGCCTACTAAGGAGAGGCACAAGAGCATAAAGACATGGTCTCCTAACCCGGGGGAGCTTCAGTCCCCAAATGTACTCAGTGACAGCTGCTGACAAGACAATAGCAAGAGAGAAATAATCCCTGACCTGATAGGACAAATGGGTAATTACATGAGGAGTGGTAAGTGCTGTGGGGGCAGGGCCGGAAGAGACACTCCCCTTGGCATAGAAGGGGGGAAAAAAGAGCTTTTCCATGATGTTCACTGCTGTAAGGTGCATGACATTTTTTTCCAGATAAAAGACATGTTGAGGTGCCTTTTTTCTGAGGTCACCTTTGGCTTGCCACCAGCCAAACCAACCCAATCCACATCTTTACAGTGCTTGTCATGGAACAGAGAGTTGTCTCTAGGCTTTCATTACTCCAGGCTCATGAATGCCCAACTAGGAACTGAGTGTCTTCCCTTTAGAGGGCACGTGTGCTTGAAAATTTAAATCTACAAATCAAGCCATTTTTAGCATATGTTTAAGTTAGAGTTTGAATCTGACCGAACCCAAGCAGGACCCAGAATCCATATGGCCCGTTCCTGCAGAGCAAACAACTTTTTGAGTTCAACAGCTGGTTTGTTCAAACAAGATAATCAGTCCCCCTGACTTATTTAGAACATACTTTAAATATTTAGTTTCTCAGATCAAAGTGTTTCTGCTGGAGTGCAGTTCATTTTTATATCAGCATGATAAACTGCAACAATGGATTTATATTGTAGACGTTTTAATTTTTAGGAATGTATTTCATGGTTCTGTTTTTCTGTTTTTTTTTTTTTTTTTTTTTAAAGACTGGGTGTTCGTTGGGCTGTTTGCAGCGAAACAGTGTCACTGCATGGTCAGGAAGCACCACTGCAGCAGTCGTCTGATTGCTGGTATGAATATTTGGGTTGACATATTTATTTCCTCACCTTCTCTTCACAAACTCATTATTCTATAGCACAGAACTCTGAGCTGGTTGGAGATTATTTTTCGAGTAATTCTGTTACTCAATCAACGTCATTGGCTGTTAGTCTTTTAATAACCCAGTATATTGAGATTATGTAATAAACGCAAACTCATTCAAGAGCAGACAAGTCAACAACAGTAACTTGAGCCTAGTCATTTTAGCCAAACTGGGTATATATTGTTACGGCACCAAGATGTTTGAAAATTCTTGCTATTTTCATTAAACGAGGCGGGTAGGAAGAAGGGGAAATGCAGTAAGAGTGGTTAATAATGGAAATGTTTTCTTTTGGTTTTTCACCAGTTTTATCTTTTAGAGACTCAAAAAAGTGTCAAAGAACACCACATCAGGCCTACCGCGATTTCCAGTGACAGCAAACAGCCATAGTCACTAGATAAGCTTTTATACAAAAAAAAAAAAATTACTACATTGCTTGAGATCCTAAATTTATCACAAATCATTGGACTTGACGCTAAATGCCAATGAAGAGAGAGAAGAGTAAAAGGTGTCTTGTTTAATGATGAGAACCAGAAGACAAGTCATTTTTGGCCACATGGAAATACATAAGTGTACCAATTCTCCAAAATAAAGGGCCTCCCTCTCTGCAAAATTGCACCAGATAATACACACCACACTACTGCATGTTGGAAGACAAAAATTATTTGAAAGCTATTTGGTGAGGGGAGAGATGAAAGTGTGGAAAATTTTAATTTGGATTTTCAAAACCGTAAAACAATTAAGCCCAAAGGAGGGGTTTTCAACTCTTTTGAATGGAGGTAATTTTCATTTGACCAAAATTTAGTACATGGATGAGTCAACTAGCAGAAGGTAAGGGAAGGAAGGAGGAGACAGAGGAGCTTAGTTACAGAAATCTACCACATAAGGCTTGACCCTTCATCTGCTCATTCGAGCAAAGACCCTCAACTTCACAGCTTCTAGTTAAGTTGTCCATTCTTCTACTTGTCCATTCCTCTATTTATCAATTTATTTGTGAACTTAAAAGTACTTACAATAACCATCCAGTAGACTTACTGGGTATCTATCTTGGGCCAAGGATATAAGATTCATATTCCACTTGGTGAGAAAGATCTCTAAACATACAAATGTATACAACGTAGGTGCTATGCTAGAAGTATATACAAAACACCCAGGAGAAAACTTTTGCTTTTTCCTAAAATAGAAGAAATGGACTGAAGAAGAATAAGTACCATGGAGGAATGGAGGGGCATGAAGATTTGTTAATAACAAATAAATGTGATATATGATATTATTGTAACCAAACTTATAACCAGTTTACTATTACTCAGAAGGACCAAACATTCAACCAGGAATGTCTCCCCTACTGCACTGTGATATCCATGAAGGTAGGAACCATGTCTATTGTCTTCAGAACTGTAAACCTAGTGTCTGACACACAAACTAGAACATAATAGGAACTTAATTATCTAAGGCGAGATTACGTGAAGAGGCCTGAACAGTATGGAAAACACTGGGGGAAATGCTCTCAAAAATGGCAGCACCGTTATTTTGGTAGAAGGTGGGTGGAGAACCTAGATGCACCGCCTGAAGCTCTGAGTGAGAGAGAAGAGGAAGGAGCTAATGGGCATCTCTAGGAAAGAGGAAGGATCTGTGACCAAGAGCAGTGGCACTCACTTGGCACCAAAATACAATTTGTCCTCATGGGTGGGGCTTCCTTTGCACTCACCTTTTATTCCTGGAAGACCTGGTGGCCCTGGATCTCCCATCATGCCTCTTGGCCCAGGATCCCCTGTTTCTCCTGGAGGCCCTGTCAGCCCAGGCACCCCTTGATTACCTGAGGACGAGAGGGAGGTTCTGCAGACACCCAGATGATATATGAGTTACCTTAACGGGGGAAGGTCATCTGTGTTCTTAACAGGTGAGTAACTGGGAAAACTGTCTTATCACTTTTATCTCCTAGACCTCCCAACCCTAAAAAGAAAAATACACTTAACCTCAGATGGAGCAAATACACTTTGGGGTGATTAAAGTCACCAATTACAATTTTAAACGTTCACTATATACTGAATCGGCAGGAGGAGGAGCCATAAAAGTGTTGTGTGTGTGATATTTGCCAAAAGTCTAAAAGAAAAAAGAAAACCAGCATCTGAATGGCAGGGGGATTAAGGAGGGATGGAAAGGAGTTTTTATCTGTCAGCCCCTCACTTTGTGACTGGCACCTTGCTAGGCTCTTAACAGGTGTTGTCTTGGTTTACTTCCAGACCAACCCGGTGGTACTGCACTAGCTCTGACCCACAGGTGAGGGATGGGTAGGTCTGAGTGACTTGTCCAAAGTCACAGGTCTGGGAAGGGGCAGAGTCACTTCTGAAATTGGGTTCAAGGGAAGGTTGGCTCTTTCTGATACACCAGAAGTTAGATGAGTGGCCCTGGAAGCTTCCAGGCTCCTTTCAAGATACCTGGACACCCTGGTGGTCCGGAGAAGCCAGGTAATCCTGGCCTTCCAGGTGGTCCTCTGAGCCCTTGAACACCGGGCAAGCCCTGCTCTCCAGGTGCTCCAAGATGTCCTAAAGAAAGAAAGATCCAACATCTGAGTAATTGTGGATTGGTTTCTGAGGTGGTAAATCTATAAAACCTGCAACTTCAGCCCTTGCCATTCTTTTCTATTAGTACTTGTCTACATTTACAAGGTTTCTGTTGAAAATAGCAAGGAAAAGTTGAAAACAAAAAATTTATATCCTACCACCTTAATACAATTTTTCATGGTAGGGATGCCTGGGTGGTGAAGCTGGTTAAGCATCGAACTCTTAGGTTTCAGCTCAGGTCATGATCTCAGGCCTGTGGGGTGGAGTCCCACATGGGACTCTGGGCTCAGTGCAGAGTCTGCTTAAGACTCCTTCTCTCTCTCCCTCTGCCCCTCCCCCTGCTCTCTCTCTTTCAAATAAACAAATCTCTAAAAAAAATTCAATTTTTATGTGTATAACAATGCCCAAATAAGACCCACAATTTTATATTCTGGTTTTTAAAAATTAAAACTGTATTATAAGTAATTTTCCAAATTTGCTATTCTTTTTCTAAGTATTGTTTTTGTTTGTTGTCTTTTTTTTAAGTAGGTGCCATGTCCAACATGGAGCCCAACACGGGGCTTGAACTCACGACCATGAGAGCAAGACCTGAGCTGAGAGACCAAGAGTCAGACACTCGACTGACTGAGCCACCCAGGCACCCCTCTAATTATCGTTTTTAGATTACCAGCTGATAGCTTATTGAGTTAATCTTAACCAATCTAATTTTCTCTTACAATTGGCCATTCAAGTTATTTCTCTTTGCTATTATGCATAACGTTCTTATATATTTTAATCCATTTTTCTCATATTACGGTATTTCCTCAGGAAAAATTCCTAGGAGAATTTCTAGGGAACAGAGTATAATATTTGGGTTCTTTTTTGTGCATTTTAAAATGCTGAAGTATTTTAACGTAAATCACAGACATCATGGAACTCCATCCTTAAATACTTCAGGAGGTATGTCTGAAAAAACCATTTTCCTACATGGCCAAAATAACATCATCACAGCCAAGAAAATTAAGGCCAATCGTTAATATCATCTAGTCTTCATTCCATACTGGAGTTCTCCCAACGGTGCCCTTAATATCCTTCATAGCTGGTTTGTCCACACTGGGTCTCATTCCAGAGCCACACATCACATCTGGTAGCTACGTTCCTTAAAGAAAAAAAAAATCTACTACCGTCTCTTTTTCAAGACAGAGACTTAAAGAGAACAGTTCAGCTGCTGTTTAGTTTAGTCTTTCAGAGTAGACCATTCTGTTCTCGACAGAGGTTGTCAAAAGGTTGTGTAAGTGTTGCCCCAACTCACATCACCACTCGTAACTGGCTACAGCCCTGAGATGGCAACTCTAAGAGCATGCCCTGAGCTCACTGAGGACTTACTAGTTTGTTGGCTTGTTTTCTTGCTAATTCAGTCAGAATAAAATAATATTTCAGACTTCCTCTAGTTACATTTCTTGGATTACTAGAGAAGATGACTATTTCCCCATGTTTGTTTACAATGTTTCACTTTAATACTGTACAGATTTACATGATAACCCAAAAGTCTGTGCTGAAATTAGCCGGTTGAATCTGCAAATAAAATATGTGTCTCTGTATTTACAACCCCGTGGATGGGGGGCACAGTCATTATTTATTAGAACACACATGAAACAAGCCTGTGTTAGTATATACCTGTCCCCTGATCGAATTTAAGATCTATGAGCCTCACTGTGTGTTATTTTATTTACCCTAAAAACATTCCCACAGCAAAGGCAAGCCAGTGTTCTTCTCCTCTACAAATGAAAAGACTGAAAAAAAAAAAAAAAAAAGACTGAGGCTTGCCTCCCCAGTCGTATCCATATTAAGAAGAGAATTTCTGAGTTCATCTGTGCCGTATTTTCTCGCTGAATTGGAAGGGGGAGGTAGCAACCCAGCATAATCATTTAAAATCCCCCGAGACAGGTAGCAGCTCTATGCCTTATGCCTTCTCATTGGGCTCATTCAAATTCAATCAATGCAGCTTTTCCCAGTCAATGGAAATTGTGTATTTAGGTAAACTCTGTGCTGGTGAATAACATATGATGGAATTTAGAAGTTTTAAGCTAAAGCTATGGCACATGAGAAAGGGAACAGTTTAAATGGTGATAACCACAGGACACCAGGGAAATCACGCTAAGGCAAATTCTCTTGAAAAAGTTAGCCTAAGTGGAAAATGACTTGGATTTATAATTTCTCACTTAAAATATTAGGTAATCTCAAAAGCCTCCATTTTGGACTAGTTGCAGCTTATAAAATCTTAGTGTCTTAATGATTTACATAAAACTACCAGTAAAGGTGGGATTTTCAGTTCACAAACTGCTTTCAAGGAATTTTACTTGATCCTCAGAACAATCCTATAATTATGCATGGGGCCAGTTTACAGGTGAGGAAATAGAGGACAAAGATGGTAAGCAACTTGCCCAAGACCACACGGACAGTGAGAATTTGAACCAATGATTTTCCTTCTTAAGGCTTCTTTCTCACTCTGGTACTTATTATGAACCCCCACAATGTTAACCTCAAAACTATTTTCCCCTCCAAATAGACACGTAAGCTGCACATTTTGGTTAAAATACTACATTACCTATTTCTATTTGACCATGTCAGAGCTAAAAGACCAATATGAAAGAGAGTGAGAAAGTTCTTGCAAGTGTAATAGCTAGTTTTTCTGTTAGACTTCCATTTTAGCAAACTTATGGTATAAAAAACAAAAAGACAAAGAAAACAAAAAACTTCTGATCATACTTCTGCTCAGATATTCTTTCCACTGTATGTAACGAAACATGACTATTGCCAAAGAGAATTTTAAGATAATGCACAAAATAAGGGTGCCTGGGTGGCTCAGTCAGTTGGGTGCCTGACTCTTGATTTCAGCTCAGGTCATGATCTCAGGGTCATGACATCAAGCTTTGTGTCAGGCTCTGTGCCCAGTCGGGACTCTGCCTGAGATTCTCTCCTCTCCCTCTGCCCCTCCTCCTACTTGTCCTCTCTCTCAAATAAATAAAATGCACAAAACTATTAATACGAGATATTTTATTTACAAGGGATCCATCTAAAGACAAACCTATGTCTAACCTATCCACCACCAGCTGAATGAGGTCATGCATACATCCCTAACCCATCATTTGTGATTGGTTTCTTTCCAAGCAATGAATACTCCTGTGCAGGTATCTTTATTCACTTGTCTGATCACTGGCGTGATATAAATTCTTACAAATAAAATTACTAAGCTAAAAAGCATGTACCTTTCATCAATGGTGGGTCATGTACTGTAGCCAGCCAGGGCCTCAAGCAGAAGGCAAGAGCGCAGTACATCCTAACCCATTCTGAGGGATAACATGTCACGTGTCAATTGTCACTGATAAACAGAGGATAATCGTTTGAACAATTTAGAGTTATTGTTGGTGATGGAGGTTTTTTTTTTTTTTTTGGTTTGGTTTTTAGTAAATTCCATATTCAGTAAATGAGATATTCCATGATACCTCAACAATGGCACTCCTCACTGGCATTCACATATGATTTTCTGAGTGGGAAAAAAAGGGTTGGAATGATGACCTGAAGCTGTGGTCAGTGTGAGTGGTTATTGCTAATGTACCATTCATAATTCTAGAGATTGTGAAGTAGTCCAGCTTTTAATTGCTTGCAATAATCATGTTTGACCATGTCAAAATCTGGGCATGCCAAGGGGAATGGATTGTTAGGTCACCATCGGAGGTCATGGGAGCCATGGTAGAAATGACTGAGAATCCCTGGTACAAAATCCTGATGTCCTTCTAGGCCAAGGATGTGGTGGAGATATGTATAAATAATCCTTCTGAGATGTGTGTAAACAGGGAAGAAAATAAAGATATAATTATTGCCGGATAGGAGTAGAAAGTAATTGTTCTATTTTTCAAAGTAATTTATTCTTTTTTGTTTTTGTTCTGTTTTTAAAATTTTTTTAAATTATTTATTCATGAGAGACAGAGAGAGAGAGAGAGAGGCAGAGACACAGGCAGAGGGAGAAGCAGGCTCCTCTCAGGGAGACTGATGTGGGACTCGATCCCAGGACCCCGGGATCACGGTCTGAGCTGAAGGCAGATGCTCAACCACAGAACCACCCAGGCATCCCATTTTGTTTGTTTTGTTTTTGTTTGTTTATTTGTTAAACAGGCTCCATATGCCAGTGTGGAGCCCAACACAAGGCCTGAACTCATGACCCTGAGATCAAGACCTGAGCTGAGACCAAGAGTCAGACGCTCAACTGACTGAGCCCCCCAGGTGCCCCTATCCTTTATTGTTTTAATAAGAAAAACATTCAGCTATACCTGGACATCCAGGGCTACCCGGTTCACCCTTTGGACCTGGTGGGCCGAACTGACTTGCAGGGTCACCTTTGCTTCCTGTAAGTGATAAAATGCATAATACATTATTTAAGATAACTTTATTTCTTAGAAGGGACTTAATAACAGTCATATTTGTCTTTATAGTTTATCTTCAAATATTCCAGAAGAATTTTTGGAAAAACAGGGTTTTTTTCCCTACATAAGAACAAATGAAAACATAGAAGATGTGATTTAAATACACACACACACACACACACACACACACACACACCTTTTTATTTTTTATTTTTTTTTAGTTCGTAACAATCATCAACTATATCTTAATCGGTTTGAATTTTTAAATTTCCTAAAATAGCTTTAAATTTAGGCATCTATTTAGGCAATTACTTGGCACTGAGCATCTATATTCTTAGTGTTTTAGAAACAAAAAACAGAAATTTCCCCTGTTTTAGCTGCAGTAAGCACATTTCAAGCTCTCTGCAAGGGAGCTCAACCCGGTATCCTCTCAGTGTCAACTCAAATATGAGAGCTTCCCCACTTGTAACTTCTGAAGAAGACATGTAGGTTATTCTTTCTGAAGTAGTAAATGTACACAGTTCATTTTTCTTATGGCAAATGTTGTATTATTTATGGAATGTCTCTCAAAATGCAAAGCATGTTTCATTGGTGGTGAGGGAGGAGATTTTTAGTCATTCATTAATTACTTTTATATTTTGTTACACTTTTTTAAAAGATTTTATTTTTAAGTAATCTCTACACCTAACATGAGGCTTAAACTTACAACCCTGAGATCGAGTGACATGCTCTCCTGACTGAGCCAGTCGGGTGGCCCTACTCCTTTATATTTTATTCATTGCATTTATATTAAAGTAAAATATCACTGTTCATCAAATCTGTGAATTCACAGATAGTGAAGTTAAAACTAAGGTTAAAAAGGTGAATCATATTTTAGTAGGTTTAAAGAAAGCTATTAACCCAATTGTATATAAGGACAGTAAAAAAAAAAAGGACAGTAATAATGTTAAAGGTTTATGCAAACATCATAATTTAAGATATCCTGATTTTTGTTGCTTGTTTGAATTAAGGGTTAATGAAACCTCTCTTTCTCTAAGAATATTTTTACCCACAGGTAACTGTGTTTCTGTTTCCCTGGAAATCTGATTAAGGTAGAATGCCAGTTGTGTTATGAGGCGACATTGTTTTTGGCACAAGGTAAACCAAGATCTATGAAGCCAAATCTAACTTGTAGCTTTTCGTAAATAAATTTTTAATGAAACACAGCCACACCCCTGGTTCGCATTTTGTCTGGCTGCTTTCATGCACAGTTGAGTAGTTTCAACAGAGACCACAGAGCCGAAAATACCTGTGATCTGGCCCCTCGAAAAAACACACTTGCTGACCCGTGGCTTATGGTAAAAATAACTCAACTGTAAATTATATGTGGCCCAGACATTCTTAAGTGAAATATTAACACCTGGTGGGAAATCATGGCTCCGGTCTTCTCTATGTCCTATGACTCTTGTCACTGGGACCCTAAAAGCCGTATCTATGGAGTCCTTAGAAGAGATATTAGCTTCCACGGTGCAGAAGGCTTCCAGACCAAGGTAGACACTGCCCACCACTGTGGATCTGGTCTCCTTGTACCCGAGCTGTCACTTATGGAGAGGCAGTCACTACAAAGATTGCTGAGAGACCCCCACTGAGACCTTGTGTACAACAAGCATGCTATTCTCTCTCTGGTACCCTTGGATCTGAATGCCAAATGTGGATAATTTGGGTCTTGAGTGTTTGACTATCAAGCAATCTAGCAGAGTCTAAAGAGAACCCCTTGGTTAGTATCCAGAATATATAAAAAACTTATGAAACTCATATCCCCCAAAATAAATAATCCAATTAAAAATGGGCAAAGACACAAACAGACATTTTTCCAAGGAAGATATCCAGATGGCCAACAGTTACATGAAAGGAGGCTCAACATCACTCATCATCAGGGAAATGCAAACCAAAACCATCATGAGATACCATCTCATACCTGTCAGAATGGCTAAAATCAACAACACAAGAAACAACAGGTATCAGCAAGGATGTGGAGAAAAGGGAGCCCTCTTGCACTGCTGGTGGGAATGCAAACTGGTGCAGCCACTGTGGAAAACAGTATGGAGGTTCCTCAAGAAATTAAAGATAGAGCTACCCTACCATCTAGTGTATTTCATTTCCCCCCAAAATACAATACTAATTCAAAGGGATACATGCACCCCAATGTTTATAGCAGCATTACCTACAATGACAAAATTATGGAAACAGTCCAAGCATCCATCATTTAATGAATCGATAAAGAAGATGTGGGTGTACACACACACACACACACACACACACACACACACACACACACACACACTAGAATATTACTTAGCCGTAAAAAGGAATGAGATCTTGCCATTTGCAACAATATGAATGGAGCTAGAGGGTATTGCTCAGTGAAATAAATTAGTCAGAGAAAGGCAAATACCACATAATTTCACTCATATGTGGGATTTAAGAAACAAAACAAATGAGCAAAGAGGAAAAAGGGAGGGAGAGGCAAACCAAGAAACAGATTCTTAACTATAGAGAATAAACTGATGGTTACCAGAGAGGTGGTGGTGGGGGGATGGAGGTGATAGGATTAAGAAGCACACTTGTGATGAGCACCAGGTGATGTGTGGAAGTGGAGTCCCTATATCGTACACTCGAAGCTAATATTACACTGTATCCTAACTAACTGGAATTTAAATAAAAACTTTTAAAAAAACTTAAAAATAAAGATAAAAAGAACCCCTTGGATGTACAGTTTGTTTGATGTGTTTTACTTTTCATGCTAAATGTGCGTGCTCACAATGTTCCAAACAGTCAGGACTGTGAACTTGGTGGATGGCTGCTGTGTTTCCAAAGCATACCTTTAGGTCCTCTCATTCCATCAATTCCTGAAAGTCCAGGGGACCCTGGAGAACCTGGCTCACCCTGACAGTTTAACAAAACAGAAGACTTTTAGTTTGGTTTCAAATACAAATGACATATGTATAACATGACCCAGTTATAACTTTCCATAACCAATTTCCATACATTTGCAGTGGTAAAGAAAATTAGAAGTGCATTGCAAAAAAAAAAAAAAAAAAGAAGAAGAAGAAGTGCATTGCAGACATAGTACTCCATGTGTCTAGCTTTTAAAAGCTGCTACAACTCCAGTATTAGAGGTGCCAACAGGTTCTATCCAATTCTCTATTCTTGATTACAAAACAGTAATTGTATCCCATAATTTGAGTTTTAAGTTTCAGATGAGTAAATTAATACCAAATAAAATATTGTTAGAAGACTTTTTTTTACCAAAAATTTGAAAAATCTATTTGGTTCCAAAAGATGGGTAGCAAATTATATACATCTTTTAGAAGTTGTGATGTAGGCTTAAGACACATATTGTACCTCTTGGCTTCTCAGGGAGGTATTTTACTCATAGTTATGAAAACCAAAGGTATTTACAGCAAAATCTGTGATATCTGCAATCATACAGGAAGGCTTAGAAACCAGAATTTGGGGACACCTTGGTGGCTCAGTGGTTGAGCATCTGCCTTTGGCTCAGGGTGTGATCCCCGGGGTCCTGGATTGAATCCCACATTGGGCTCCCTGCGAGGAACCTGCCTATGTCTCTGCCTCTCTCTGTGTGTCTTTCACAAATAAATAAATAAAATCTTAAAAAAAAAAAAAGGAACCAGAATTTGGGTTATTTTTCAGATGACTCTTCACTCTGATAAACCAGCAGTCATGAGGGAAGTTTCTGTGGAGCTGTCTAAACTAGGCTGGGAGGGGCAGGTGGTACGTGAAGTGAGTGACTCTCTCAACCACCAGCGGAAACAGGCATGACCATTTGTCAGAAATTATAGTTACATCATGGCTTTCCAGAAGGCTCCATTCTTCCCTTCCCTTCTAAAACCCAGTAAAAGGGCAATGATATTTACAGATAGATTATAACTACTTATGGGCATCCGAAAGCAAAAGGGTTTTATCATTTTTTCCCTCCCCAACTGGCAGCCACTTACCTGGTCACCTGGAAATCCCGGAAAACCAATAATCCCTCTCAGCCCAGGTGAGCCTGGGGGGCCTGGGGGGCCAGGAAGCCCTGGTTGCCCGGTTCTCCCGGGCTCCCCTCTGTGAAATCCAGGTGCTCCGGATCTTCCAGGCTCTCCTCTCCTCCCCGGCATCCCTGGATTGCCTTTATCACCTAATGGGGTTGGAAGTGTTACAAACCTCTCCAAGGAAATCCTGGTCTGGGCAGTAGTGAGGCTGAGGGTTTGGGTCCTATATTTAGGAGATGAAGCCAATGGTTTGGGGAATCCTAGTTCCTGCCCTAAGTCATATTGTGATGGTTTGGGGCCTTAGTGGGAAAGAAGCGTCCAGGAAGAGACTCAGGAAGGCATGAAGAGACTCTATGGTAGATGAGCATGCGGGGTTGTTTGCTTTGTTACACACTCATTTTACAAATGAAGAACTTACCCAGGGCAGTTAAAAAAACATTCGCTCCCCTAAACACTAGTGAGAGAGAGAGCCAAGATAAGAGCCCTGGCCTCACACACACTAAAACTGAACTTGGTGGGATAGAGAATACATATGTGGTGATCAAAATCCTTGCCACACACCATTTCTGGGGAGCAGGAGCCCAGGCATCGGGGTGCTTGTTACAAAGGCAGAGTTGGGCCTACCCCAGACCAGCCGATCCAGAATCTGCATTTTTACAAGAGCCCTAGGGATTCATGTGTACATCAAAGATTGAGAAGCACTGCTCAAAATGACCTGGACAATCGTCACTGTGTTACTTGTTTTAATACCGGTCACCACAAATGGGGGTACTTTAAAGCTGGAACTGGTATTAGATGTCTAATCTTAGGATTGATCTGGGTTTGGAAGATCCAAATCTATACATGCGTATGAACTTTAAATTCTGACATGGAAAAGCAAAAGAAAAATGCAGCATGAGGTTAATCTGTGTATATTTGTATCTAAAAAAAAAAAGTGACCTTCCTTAATCTTAGCATTATTAGGAAAGCTGCTTCATGCATGCTTGTTTGAATCATCTATAAAGGTCAACTCATTTGATATGGTTCAAAAAAAATGAGCGTTTACCTTCTTCTCCTGGGAATCCATCATCTCCTGGAGGTCCGGGTTCCCCGGTTTTCCCCTTTTGGGAAAAGACAGCCATCTCTCCTTCATCTCCTGGGGGTCCTCTCGCTCCTTCAGATATGAATTATGCAAGAGAAGGACAAACAGAAGCACCACACACGTGATTCTTCTGTGACCACACTTCACGTCCAGTTTCCAAATCCTCATTTTGTTCACTAAACCTTATTTATGTTTACAGCTTGCACAGTATCAGCACAGTATCAATGGATTTCCTAAAGGAAGGGCTGAGCCTTTTTTATGTTCCCTTCCCAACATGTCCAGCAAAAGGGTCTGGGGTACAGGGAGTGACTGGTGAATGCTTGCTAAATTCAGCCAAGTGGGTCTCAGGGTCTTGGGTGAAAAAAGGTAGGCTTGAAAAGTTCCAGATCTAAAATCATGGCGCTTCATCCAGTAAGATGTGAACTGCCCGTCTCACATGTCCCAGTTCCCTGTCTTTCCCTTCCTAGCTACCCTCTATTATTTTCCTTCTGTTGCAAGAACACTTATTTCAACTTGCTTCTCCACATCGAGAATTCTGGAAGGTAGGAAGAATAGACGATATTTCCATCTGATCTTCATAAACTGTCCCGACGTAGAAGTGTGCTTCAGTGGGCTCATACCAGCGTGGTGAGAGCCAATTATTAACAACCCAAGAATTTCATAAGCCTGTTGTTAAAGGGCTGGCAGCTTTAAATCAGGCATGGTGGGAGTATTTACACCAGTGGAGCAAACACCAATCAGGGCATATTTTTAAAAAAAGAAGTTTTTTTTTTAAAAAAAGAGTTTATTTATTTATTCATGAGAGACACACACACAGAGAGAGAGAGAGAAAGAGAGAGAGAGAGGCAGAGACATAGGCAGAGGGAGAAGCAGGCTCCAGGCAGGGAGCCCGATGTGGGACTCGATCCCGGGTCTCTAGGATCAGGCCCTGGGCCAAAGGTAGGCGCTAAACCGCCGAGCCACCCAGGGATCCCCAAAAAAGAAGTTTTTATATAAATTCCGGTTAGTAAACAATACAGCATGGTATCAGTTTCTTAAATCTGTTTTATTTTTGGAAATCATAATAGCATAGCATACGTCACTTAATCTAAGCTAGCTAAGAGTTTAGACACTGATTCCTTGATTATACATAAAAAAATTGATAGGCTAGTAAAACAACAAAAAAAATCACAGTAGAATCAATCAAGAAGTAAAAATAATTTAAATTATATTGCAGGCTATTTACCCAAAGGGCTTTAAGGACAAAAACACTTGTTTCTCAAACTGTCAAGAGTTCATTCCCCACACTGGAAATGAGATGTTACCTTCATTCTCTGCAGCCTCCTGGCCAAGGGGTAAAAGTAAATACGTAACAGGGATGAGCATAGAACATTTAAACCAGTGGTCCTGAAATTTTGATTTTTTACTAGTAATGAAAACTCTTTCTTTAAAAGCTTTATTATTTACTTTAGAAAGAAGTGAGAGAGCAGGAGAGGGTAGAGAGAGAAGGAGAGAGAACCTTAGGCAGACCCTCTCCATCCCACCACCAGCTGCTCATAGAGCTGAACATGAGGCTCGATGTCACGACCCTGAGATTATCATCTGAGCCCAAATCACGCTTAACCGACTGAGCCACCCAGGTGCCCTGAAAACTCCTTCCTTACATGACGCTTAGGAGACACATAACTCATGGCTCAGATGATAATGAGCTTATTCTAGTTCAGGTGTCGGCAAATTACAGCCTGAGAGTCAAATCCCACCTGTGGCCGGTTTACGTATAACCTGTAAGCTACGCTTTTTACATGTTTCCATTGTTAGGGGGAAAGCTCAAAACAAGAAAAATATTTTGTGACGTGTGAAAATTAAATGAAGTTCAAATTTTAGTGTCTGTAAAGAAAATCTGATTGGAATGTGAATTACATTAGTGTGTTTCCATGTTGTCTCTGGCTCCTTCCACACTCCAAATGCTGAGCTGAGTGGCTTCAACAGGGACCACTGGGCTTGCAATATGTACTATCTGGCACTTTCCAAAAAAAAAAAAAAAAAAAAAAAAATTTAAAAGGAAGGAAAGAAGGGAGAGAGAGGAAGAAAGAAATAAGAAAGAAAGAAAGAAAGAAAGAAAGAAAGAAAGAAAGAAAGAAAGAAAGAAAGAAAGAAAGAAAAAAGAAGAGATTAGAGAAAAAAGAAAAGAAATTGAACCAGGGTTTAGGTGCTCAGAGCCCTGCCTTCACCCCCTCCCCAACCAGTGAGAAAGTTCTTTCAAACCCAATAGCTATACATCAAATCACTTGTTATTTTTTTTCTATTAATAGAGCAATTCATTTATCAGTTATATGCAATCAGATTGAGAGGTAAGGAAAATGAATTTGGTTTAAAATTCTAAAGCAGAGACACCAGCAATCCAAAAGGAAGAGGAATCCAAACTGCAGGACAGTCCCATTTATTTTTCAAAGACCACGTTTATACGTTCTGATCAAATAGCACAACCACCTATATGGCCTCATTGCACCATCAGCTGCATTTACCTTTGGCACCTTTCACACCTTGGTCTCCGAAGAAGCCAGGCCGACCATCCTCTCCCGGTTCCCCCTTGCTGCCAGGGCGTCCCTCTGGGCCAGGCTTTCCTCTCTCCCCTGGAAAACCGGGGAAGCCAGGCAGCCCCTGGGGTCCTGATGAAATGAGAACAGGAACTTTTAGAAAAACATTTCATTTTATTTTTTGAAGATTTTATTTATTTATTTATGACAGAGAGAGAGAGAGAGAGAGAGAGAGAGAGAGAGGCGGAGACACAGGCAGAGGGAGAAGAAACAGGCTCCCTGCAGGAAGTCTGATGTGGGACTCGATCCCAGGACCCCAGGATCACACCCTGAGCCAAAGGCAGGTGCTCAACCACTGAGCCACCCAGGTGTCCCTAGAAAGACATTTTAAAAGCCAGCATGCTTCCTAACTCTGGGTTCCTTGTCATGGGCTGGGGCTGCGCCCTCCCATGGACCTCAGCTTCTGCACTGAAGGTGGGCAACCGCTGTCAGCCCCGCTGCATGCAATGGCTGTACTCGCCTCCTCAGGTTTCCACCCCCTAGGGCTGACGTGGAAGCCTTTATGTTTCTGAGTCCTGATCTCCTAATGCTTCAAGAGATCAGAAGCCAGGGACGTGGGGCTCATCCAAAGTGGAAGTACACTAGCCCTGACCCAACACTTTACCGGCTCTACCCAGTGTGTTGAGCAGAAGTGTTCATGCGTTCTGTGGACTCAACACCCCACCCACCTTTTCCCGTTTACCTACACCAAAAACATTCTGCCCTGGAAACGACAATATAGAGGATAAGAAGAAAGGAGATGTCACTAAGGGATGGACAGTATCAGGCTGATATAACAGTAAATTCAATAGTAGGATCATATGCAGTAGCCTTCACTTGGCAGTGGATTTCAAGCTTACCGAATAGGGGTGCAATAATAGAAAAGCACTACCCACCCTTCGGGCCTGGAAGACCAGGCAGTCCATCATCCCCTAAGGGGCCTGGGACTCCTGGGAATCCTAGGGGTCCCTCTGCCCCTGGCCGTCCAGGGATTCCAGGGAGACCTTTCATTCCAGCTGGACCCGGAGGCCCCACATCCCCTCTGTGTCCTTTCCAACCTGGGGCACCTGCGACAAACCACAGTGACAACATACGATAAATGGCCTCACACGCGCAGACAGGTAGAAAAAGTTCACGATCGCTTAAATTGTGTATCTGTGCCCACGAAGCAACATCCATCAGCTAAAACCATAGTGGCAACTCTCCCTCAGGCTCAGAACCTATTTTTCTGGCTGCTATAAATGGAAAGGGAGATTACTTGAGTGAATATTTCCCGATGGAGAGATACACGAGTGCTATAAAGAGCATTTAAAAAATGGAAAATGGAGAAGGGTGAGGGGCAAAAACATGATTTTGTATTTACTCTTGAAACTAGTAGAAGAAAGCTTTCCAGGTGTTTCCTGAAGCTCTGGCCAAGCGAACTTGGTCAGGTTGTTCACCGGAGAGAACTGCAGAAATCACAGCCACATCATCTAGTTTTTATTGGTGCTAGAAATAAAGCTGTAGTGGCACGGTCTGCCCCAGTCTCATTATGATCCATTCAGAGGGCACTTTCCTGCCATTTGGATAAATGCAATAGGATTTAAATAACAGGTGACAAACCAAATGGTGACATGGAGATCCTACGGCAATAGCCCTCTGGCACCCTGTGTGGAGATGTACCTCTTCCTGGGTCTCCCGAGCCCCTACGTGTCTCGTGTCTTGCTGCTTGTGCCAAAAATACAAGTGTCCTGGCCACTCTGTACCTGGGCTACTTCTCAAGGTCACAACCTTGGCAGCTGATACAGCGCCTCCCCCAGCATAAAGCATAAAGAGCGGGCTGTCCTGCAGGTGGCTCTAAAGCAGCAGTCCCCCAGGCTGGGTGCCCCTCTCAGATACTGCTCCCCACTGCGTGTGGAATGCAACATCCATCGAGCCCATGTCTGTGCCCCATGAGATGAGGGGGACAAGGGGAAATGACACAAAGCACCAGGAAGCTCATGCTACTTGTTGTTCTGTGGAGTAAAGTCCTGTGTCTCTGCCCCAGCAGTCTCAGTCCTGCTGGTGGGTAAGAGAGCGGCAGGC
This sequence comes from Nyctereutes procyonoides, assembly GCF_905146905.1. Taxonomy (NCBI): domain Eukaryota; kingdom Metazoa; phylum Chordata; class Mammalia; order Carnivora; family Canidae; genus Nyctereutes; species Nyctereutes procyonoides. The sequence goes on along the minus strand of NW_026575133.1, from coordinate 45,239,768 downwards.
AAGCCTGCTCCTTCCTAAGCGGGGTCAGGTCCCAGACTCTTCCCAGGGCTTGATGCGAGCTGGCACTTACCTGGACTGCCTGGGGCCCCGGGGAGCCCCGGTTGCCCTGGTATCCCTGGGGCGCCTCTTTTGCAGGAATGGCCAGGTGGACCCGGGATACCTTGAAACCCAGAGCTTCCCTCTCTGCCTCTGGGACCTTTGAGACCTGGGGATCCGGGCTTGCCGGCTGGCCCTGAAATGACACAATGCACCCGTGACTCCCAGGGCCTGAAACACTAGAGTCAGCCTGCCACAAAGAGTGTATGCATTATCAGTACCAGCAACCGACGTTTGATCCTGGCTCAGGGCTCAAATGAGTAAAGTCTTCCTTTTTTCTTTGAAGATTTTTATTTATTTATTTAAGATAGAGAGAGAGATTGAGCATACGCAGGGGAAGGGGCAGAGGAAGAGGGAGAAGCAGGATCCCAGCTGAGCAGGGAGCCCAATGTGGGGGCTCGATCCCAGGACCCTGGGTTCGTGACCTGAGCCAAAGGCAGCCACTTAACTGACTGAGCCATCCAAGAGCCCCTCTCAAAGGATTTTCTTAATCCAGATGGCAGTTAAGCTCTGGGAATGGGAAAACCCATGCATTAGTAATAGAGTTATTTGATAAAGTTACACAGACAATAAAGAAGTTGCTTAGGCAAATGTAAAAACCAGGCAGTTCTTCTTGATTTTAATTAACCTCTGACATCGTGGTAGATGGGCTTCACACCAAATCTCCACAATGCTTACACAACCAGTTTGCACTGAATGGATGTGCTTTTTGTAAGCTGCTTCATCACTTGAACTCTTAAGTTTCTATTTATTGGAAAAGCAGTGTCATAATTTTCAGGAAAAGAAAAAATCAGGGATCCCTGGGTGGCGCAGCGGTTTAGCGCCTGCCTTTGGCCCAGGGCGTGATCCTGGAGACCCGGGATCGAATCCCACGTCGGGCCCCCGGTGCATGGAGCCTGCTTCTCCCTCTGCCTGTGTCTCTGCCTCTCTCTCTCTCTCTGTGTGACTATCATAAATAAATAAAATTCAAAAAAAAAAAAAAGAAAAGATCAATCCCCCACCTCTCCATGCCCTAAACTAAAAATCTATTTTACTTTTTCACGTTTTCATTGTACTTCTCGTACGTTTACATTTTTAAAGTAGTAACCACAGCACACCATCGTTGGATTATTTCACATTGCACGTTAATCTGCAAAGGTTTTCAATTTTGTTGTAATCTTTTAAAGGTGATTTTAGTTGCTAATCGCCGAATGGCACTCCTTGGAGTGTGTGTGTGTGTGTGTGTGTGTGTGTGTGTGTGTGTGTGACTTTATTGTTCCCACTTGTTCCTCTCTTATGGATGATACAAGAGTATTTCATATTAATCCTCCTGTTCTACTGAACACTTCCCTTAGATATATTGTCACAAGGGAGACAGTAGGATTCCTAAATCAAAATTATTTTCATTGACTCACATAATGTATTATCTCGCTTCTTTCCAACCAACTGGGATTTTGTACAGAGTAAGCTCACTCCCTGTGACACAGAACAGTGGCTTAGCCCCCTGCCCTCCGTTTCCCCTGTAGCATGATACTATTGTGGCTACCTAATACATACTGGCTCATCGACTGTTAGAAAAGAAGCAGAACAGTGTTTGTAAAAGTCTGGTCTAGGATCCACTCTTGGTCACCATCACCCGAGGGGCTGACGTTCAGACTGGACTGCTAGGAGCCACCCAGGTCTGATGTAATGAATCAAAATTCCTGAGACCAAGGCCCAGAGGATGATGATGATTTTTTTTTAGAGATTTTATTTATTTATTCATGAGACACACACACACACACAGAGAGAGAGGCAGAGACATAGGCAGAGAGAGAAGCAGGCTCCTCCCAGGGAGCCCAAGGCAGAACCCGATCCCAGGACCCCAGGATCATGACCTGAGCTGAAGGCAGGTGCTCAACCACCGAACCACCCAGGTGGACCGAGGAGGATGATTTTAAGGACCCCGACCCAAGATTATTTTTAAGTACATGAAAGACTTCTGCTGTGGATCCTGAAGAATCCTATGATTCTGGAAACAAATGGAAGCCTGGGCCAGGATAATCTCCCCACCTTCCTTGCCCGCTACCCCTGCTGGAATGAAAATCCCTCTACCCTGTCACCTGTCCAAGTAACACAGCTTGTGTGCTAGGGCCCAGCCCTGATGATGTTCACATCACACACTGCTCTACGCCCCCCACCCCGCCCCAGAGCTGCCCTTGCTCTTACAGGCTGTCCTCCCTCAATGTGCAGTGGGCAGATGACCCGGTCCAGGGTCCTGGGGCATTTACAGCACAAACGCCCTGAGTCCAAAGCAGGCAGATACCCAGTAGCTGCTGAACCAAACTGAATTGACTGAGCCATGGATTTGAAAGCAATCGGTAAAATGCAAAGGCAACGCTGAGGATGCAGGTTACTTGAAATGTGACCAGTGCTCACGTATGAAGGAAGAAGATGTTTAGAGGGAAAATTCTGCATTCTACATTTCTAAGGTTAGATAGTCTAAATACTCTTCAATATTTAGCTGTGTTCCAGAGCTGAGCCAGCTTTGGGGACCACAGGGACAGCGCAGCCCTCATACCTGCAAACCCTGGACGTCCTGAATCACCTCTGTGTCCTTTGGACCCTGGCACTCCGGAAGGACCTCTCTTTCCTGGGGGGCCTGGGGGGCCATAGGCAATGTCTCCCGTCATTCCTTTCTGACCATTTGCTCCACGAGAACCAGGAAAGCCTGGCGGCCCAAGAAGGGAGGACCCCTTTTCACCTTCAAAACCCGGATCTCCCATGTCACCACGAAAACCTGTTGAAACAAATTGATTAAACTGTTAAATATACACAGAGAACCAATACAAACGTAAGACTGCTACTTTGATAAAAGCACTTTTTTTAAACTAAAAGGTATTAGTTAAAATTAATTAAAATTAATTAGGTATTAACTAAAATTAAGAATAACCTAATAGGCAACGTTGCTTTGCCACCTCGTGTAGGAAAATACATTGTGATTTTGTATTTCCTAGAAGCCAATGATGTTTCCCTAATTGCTTTCATTCACTGGCAGTCTGTCTGGACTGAACAGTTTCTACCAAACAATAGGCCAATAAGCCAATAATAGCCTGTAACTCATGCTTCAGGTGGAAGGAGCCCCGAGAACTTACAAAATTATCAGAACCTACAAGTTATCAAAACATAGGTAAGAGCTTAATGTTTCAAGAAAAGAGACCTCACCCCATTATGTAGGGATCCCTGGGCCACCTGCTTACTAAGGTCATCGAGTTTTGGAGTCATATACACATTCTCAAATGAAAAACACTGATTTACCGGGTGGACCGGGTATCTCTGACATTCCTGGTTTGCCACGCTGACCTTTTGGCCCATCCAAGCACCTCAACCCTGGAGCGCCTCGAGGACCCGGAAAGCCCTTTGGTCCTAAACAATGACAACAAAACACAGACTCCATAAAACACAAATCAAATGAGAACAAAATAAGGTGGATTAAAAAGAATCTGTGCTGTCTTTTTCAGAGTATTTCTACTTTACGTAACTGTTGCCTCGCCTGGTTTACGTAATCAATCTGTGAATCATGTGCTCCAAACAAGTGTTTCAAAGACAGCGATTGTGTTAATGCACTTTCTCAGAAGCCATTCTGTAAAGGATTCTCCCTAAAAGCCTTTGAAACGTGTACCGCCACTCGGATGAATCTTTTGGTGCCTTCCCATGCTCTGTCTCAACACAAATATTTGAGCACAGCCCCTCCTTGTAGAAGGGCGGGAAGGCAATGCAGCTTGTGGCCTGCTGAGAAAGCCCCGGGGTAAAGACCAAAATCTATTTCCCTACACCTTACTGTATTTGCCCTCAAATGAAGTACAGGCAAGAAGCACCTGCAAAAGGAATCAAGATTTCTTTTTTTTTTTTTTTTAACTTTCTGAGATTTTCTACTGCAAGTTCTCTGAGTTAAAATAGCTTTAAAGGAGGTACAACTGCCAACGTAAAGTCTGAGCGTTCATGTTCCCTTGAGGCTCAGAAAGCAGAATAGAGTAAAACTTACAATCGGTAAAGCAAATTATCATTTTTCACTCTTGGGACACGGGAAAAGAAAGAAGGTACAGTTTTAAAATTCTCAAAATGTAGATATTTTTACTGATGTGTAATCAAATAAAGGCAAATTTTGTTGCACACAGATATATAGAAACAAAAACCCAAAAAACTTCTCCACCTAGGGTATGCCCAAACCAGTAAACTTGAGCCCCAATGTGACTTACCACAAATGTTATTTTCCCACAGTCCCTCAAAACCTGATGATAATTTTAGAAGTATCCTCACTAGCTGCCAGATTAACTATTGGTTCATCATCTTACCAGTTTTATTTACTCTGGGGAATATGTAAAACAGCAATTTCCCATTGATCCTACCTGGAGGTCCATCAAAACCTGGGGGCCCCGGCCTCCCAGGGTAGGTGACGTTACAAGAAATTGTATCACCTGGAATGAAAAAACAACAAAACGGGCATTCATTCAACCAATAGCCTCACATAATATGAATTTCAATGATAACTCAATAAAGATGTTTTCTTCATAGAGTTTATGTGGAATTTTAGGGGAAAAGAAGAATCCCAAGTACTGTGAGACCATTTGAACTGCCTTTATTATGATTTTCTAAAAAAAATATGTCCTGAAAGCTGAGCTTCAACTGTCAGACTGCTATAGACACAAGGGGAATAAGAAGAATTCCAAGAAGTATTAGTTTTAATAGCCTAAAAAAAAATAATGCATTGACAGGCCCAATGATATCCAATACAATGGAGTCAGAAGACCTGGTTAAGTCATGAAGGAGGAGCGATATTGAACAGTGAGATCAGAGGACTGGACACCTGGTTTGGGTGTGGGAGGCTGCAGGGATGAGGACACTCGATGATCTGTTAATGCCAGATGCCACTTCCTGAGGGCCTGCCATGGGTGTGGGGCTTCACGTGTATTGTCGCTTGGTTTTTCCAATGACTCTGCAGTGTGGCCAATGTCATCCCCCATTTTCACTGGTGAAGACAGGAAGACTCCAAAAGCTTGTGCCTCTCAGTTCCCTCCTCCCCCTTTAAAAGGGAATGTTTCTCTTTTATAACAGAACTAATGGATTACAATGTCATCAAAAACATATCAACTGAATAAAAAATAATGTTAGATTTTGATGGGTCCAGAACCATAATCTTAAACCTTAGTGAGGACCAGATTATTGATTATTGCTATGTGGTCAAAGCAGGAACCAAAGATACTATCACATTTTAACACCTCACAATTCATAATGTAGCCCGAGGCGTAGGCACATATTATAAAAGGAAAAAAAAATCTTGAATAAATCTTTCTCCAGCCCTTTCAAAGTTTTCAGCTCAAACTCAAAGCAAGTCACTTTATTTGTTTAAATTCAGATAACTGTCAAATATATTTGAAATCCCTTCTCTTTTTTTCCTTCTAGAATGCTTACAAATGGACTTCCAAGGACAATGATGTGTTTTTCAAATGAAATACTAGCGTTTTTATTAAGATACACCACACTGTCTCAAAAGACTGTAAACAAATAGATATTCTGAATACGTATGTAAATTTAATACGGACTGCAGGAGTTGGTACTGAGAAATGAATGAAAGGCCATTTTGGTATGCCAGACAAATAAACAGCAACAAAGACATTTTAGTATTTTAAGAATTTGTTTTAAATATTGATTGTGCTGTAATGCTTTTATTTGTTTGACAACATTCAAGGTCTGAAGAGCAGCTAGAAGGAATTTTATTGAACGGTTCTGCTGTAGCTATGATAGCTTTGCCCAGAAGAGAGGATCACTTTAGGTTCCACGCTTTCCCTTGTCATTCTGTAACACAAAACATTCAAAATTACCTTTCAGGCCCTTCAAGCCCTCGAAGCCCCTCTCGCCAGGGCGGCCTGGAGCTCCTGGTTGTCCTCTCTCTCCTGGTGGACCGGGAAATCCCAGACCTGGTTGTCCCCTGGGTCCTGTTCTGCCCGGGGGCCCCGGTGGTCCAGGAGACCCTTTAGCACCTGGGGCTGCATCCTCATGACCCCCCTGGGAATGTGTGCATCATGAGTCAGTTACAATCATTACAAGTTCATGAGTTCAAAGCAGTCATTGTCATAAGCTATAAAAACACATGGAAAAAACTTATAAATCCAGTAGACTCAATAGCAAACCTAATTTTAAATGATTAATCCAGATTCTTGTTCATATTCTAACTAAATATTTACAAATATATATATGCTATGGGGGGGGGTTAGGCCTCAAATAGAGAAAGCCATGTGTGTGTTATGTGTTAAATACGGAATTAAGAAATCTTACATGAGAACAGGTCTCTAATATCAAAATAATAAAATACAGAAATATGTAAATTGAGAGAGGTAGGAGGCTTACAAATTAAACAAATAGGCTCTGATGTATTTGATATTGTTGCCCTTCTTGTTGTTATTCTTATGAGAAGATACAGGGATAGACTCAATCCCCTCCACATCTTCTCCTGCTTAAGATTTTGACCTTTGGTTAACTGTCTAGTTTGGTTCGTCTGGCAACTTCATACAAACTGGATGTCGAGTACATCACAAGGCAACATTGTTTATGGTAAAACCAATCCCTGGCTGCAAACCATGCATCTGGTCCGGAAAGCTAGGAAGATCTTTGCGGAGCCCTTGTTGGGGGTCTCTCGAGTGGTGGTCGACCCTCTCTTGCTTGCCACTTCCCCTATGTACCTCTTCACCCAAGGAACAGACCAAGAGTCATTATCAGGACCCGTGTTCTATCCTCTGCCCTACAGAGTTAACTGAACAGGCCTGAGATCATTGGGGGCTTTGTAGATACGAGGGCCCCAGAAACAGAAAAACACCATGAGAATGATACAAAGGCCAAAAACAGGACAGGAAGTCTTGGCATGACTAAACTTCCATCTGCAATTATTCTACACCATTTTTTTAAAGATTTTATTTATTTATTCATGAGAGACAGAGAGAGAGAGACAGAGACAGAGGCAGAGGAAGAAGCAGACTCCATGCAGGGAGCCCGATGTGGGACTCGATCCCAGGCCTCCAGGATCACGCCCTGGGCTGAAGGCAGGGGCTAAACCGCTGAGCCACCCAGGGATGTCCCTACAGCATTTATAATAACCATCTTTTTGTGGCAATCAACCAAAGATGGCTCTGATTACAACACATTGGCAGTTCACTGCATTGTAGTTTTAAATGAGAAAGGAAAAACAGAGGCTTTATAACCATATAAGAAAATGAAATTCTGTAGTCAAAGAAGAATTATACATACCGGGGGGCCTGGATCCCCCTTTTTTCCAGGAAGTCCATCCCGACCATTTTGTCCCTGTTGTCCTGGAAATCCTGGGAGCCCATCAGGACCTCTTTCTCCTTTTTTCCCTGGGAACAAAGTCCAAAAGATATTCCAGCCCTTCTCAGCAATGGGTGAAGTAGGAGGACACACAGGACAAAGAAAAAATGATGACCTTGCCTCTGTGTGGCCTGGTAGAGACTCCTCTGAGTGTCTCAGTTGACTAACGTCACACAAAGACAACCATGCAAAAGTCAGAGGGGAGAATGACAATTGCCAAGCCCACTGACTCTCTTATTTTGGAAGCTCTCCTTTCCTCATTCTGACAGGGAGGTTGTGTGTGGAGGCACCGATCACAACAGCATCTACCCCTGCCTGTGTGGTGCCAAATATGGAACTCCATCCCCTGGCAATGGTGAACAGGGGAGCAGCCCATGGTTGTGCACTACCCCCAGGCTAGTCCAATTCTTCCTAAAATGTTCTTCAAGCTGGAGCTGAGAAGGTAGAGCTTGCCTTCCTTTTTTTTTTTTTTTTTTTTTTTTTTGCCTTCTTTCTGTAAGAACTTGGAGCTTCTGGTAGGAGGGGCAGTATATCCACAGCCCAGGAAAGCTAGTCTTGGGGAGAAATGCAGATGGTACCAAGAAAGATAGAAGATGCAGGAGGAATCTTCTGGATCCAGCTATCCCAGTGCAAACCCTACATCTAATACTTCCAATTTTGTTTGGGTGAGTCATTAAATTACATTTTTTTTCTCTAAAACTTCTTCAAGCTGGGTTTCTATCACGACCGAAGTAGTCTTGATTAATACAGGATGCTATAAGGCACTGAAAACAGAGTAGCCAAGTCAAGTCGGTCTTGTGTCAAACCCAAGTTCATAATAATAAGGACTTGAATATGTTTTTTATGTTTTCAAATAGGAGACAGAGGATTTGAGGCCCAACAAGAAATGTGAACAGCAAGGAATATTTTTTAAGCAATCTCAACAATACTGTATCTTGTTATAGAATTGATCTGCAAGGGAAATGAATGCAAGAGGATGGTTCATGTGTCATTCATTAAATGGCAGGGAACTACGTAACTGACTAGGCTCACCTTTCACTCTTGATACAACCCTGTCGCCCTTTTCTCCTTTGCTGCCAGGTGGTCCTGAGGCACCATGCTTTCCCTTGGTGAAAAATAAGAGGAACAAATCAGTTTAATTTTGATGGGTCAAAAGTTATTCATGTACATCTAATCTCTCAGTTCTTTCCTTCTAAATCACCTGTTCTCGATTCTGGTTTGGTACTCTTAGTATCAATCTCTTCCTTGCCTTCTAAGTGGCTCCTACTTTATAAAACTGAAGCTCTTGACCTGCATTTAAAAGCTTGCGGAATCTGGATAAGGTCTGTATCAAATTCAACAGAAATATCTATCAATATCAATTTCCTGGTTTTGGTAATGTGCTATGGTTATGTATGTTATGATGGGGGAAGCTGGATGAAGGGTCATGATTGTGCAACCTCTTTAAGTCATAAAATAAAACATATCTCAAGATAAAAATTTATAACAACAATTTCTAACCATCTTGGGCATTTTAATGCAGAATGAAAAGGAAAGAGGAGGTGCCATCAAAGCTGAAGGCAGAGGTTTAGGGACAAGAGTGTGATATGAGGGAAGTTGTGAGCAATAGAAGGGAAAATAAGAACCTTTCTTATAGCTTATGTATTTCCTCTATATAGCAAGTAAACAGATAATTTTGGCCAATGGACTCATCATCTTTTGACCTCAACATTGCTCTGAGACTCAATGTTTGGGTCATGGTTTTATAAGCATTATGTGTTATTGAATATTAAGCCATGTCAGAAATCTGGAAACCTACCATCGGTATATGAGAGTGGCCAAGCATCATAGTAAATACAGCTACACTATACGTAGCTTAAGGTTACTTATTCGGTGATCTTGAAAATCAAGAAACACAGACAAGGATTTTTTTTAAAGATTTTATTTATTTATGAGAGACATAGAGAGAGAGAGGCAGAGACAGGCAGAGGGAGAAGCAGGCTTCATGCAGGGATCCCGATGTGGGACTCCATCCCGGGTCTCCAGGATCACGCCCTGGGCCGAAGGCAGGCTCTAAACCACTGAGCCACCCAGGGATCCCCCACAGACAAGAATTTAGTCAGAAGTGAAAATGACTGAGCTAACCATTCTTTTCTCACACAGATGCCACTTGGTCTTATTTTCACGCAATCTTGCAACATGCTCCTGCAAGCTTAATTACCTTTCTTAACTGGCACTTTATAGGCAGTTCACTGCTAAGAGAAGAAGGTGCCAGTAGAGATAAGCATAATGGCAGGATTAAGCAATAAGAAGAAGAGGTCAAAACTGTTCACAAGAGGCTTAAAAACCCAAATGGCAAAAATGCTTGAGAGTCATTTGTTCTAGAGAAAAGACAGTTCCACACACCCACTCAAGATCCCGAGGAGGATCACTGTAGTATAACATTCTGCGTAACGATGTTTATGAGACACCAAAAAGGTGGGTGGAATAAATTTCTGAGTAGAATAAGATTAGACAGAAAAGGAACTTTAAAAACTGTAAAGTACTAATATAGGTTGAATGTTGCTTGCTGTTGAATTTTTCCTGTCCTGACAAAAGGACAGAGCCAAAGTACATGAGACACATTTAGTCCAAGAGTCAGATGATGATAACGTCCTTCTGATGGATAAACTATCAACACATAAAATCATTCACTGAGCATGTGAACTATTTCCTTTCCTGAAAGATAATGTCAGTAGAATGAGGCCAGGGACCAGCTTCTGAGAGAGGAGGTGTCCGGGGAAGTGAGAGCATCTACAATGATCAACTGTGGTTACTCTGTGCTCTTTTCTTGTATCCATTCTTCTTCCTCACCACTTTCCTTCCAGGGTGCCCCACAGTACGGACCTAATCTCTAGCTATGACCACACTGTGATGAATTTAATGTAGAGAAGTCATATGGAGGGAATCACACACAGAAAAATGCCATCAGAAATATAATCTGCCCGAAGAGGTAAGCCTTAGAGCAACTGAATTACATAGAGCTCAGCTAGGGCAACCCTGGACGAACTAGTAATTCACACACAAAGATGTTAGCCCTGAGAAGCAACTCAACAGGAAGCCACAAAAATACTTTAGAATCAGTGTAATCTTCATTAAGAAGATTAAATAGAAACATGAAAAAATGACTATGCTAAAAGGCTGAATTTAAAAAGCAGACCATAAAATGCAAAATACTTAACAGCTGTTGCCATGTTCATTCAACACACACGCATTAAAGAATTAGCTTCTTGCCAGGTAGACTTTGCCAGTGTGCTTTGCACGTGTGTCAAGAGTAGTACATGGACAGCCAGATCGTCACTCTCACTTAAGGCTCTCAGACTGGAGCCCTGTTTTCATGGCATTTCCTGGGGACAATGAAAAGGAGCACATACATAGGGGAAGATGGTTAGGCTCCAGGTCACCCCAGGATTGAGGCTCTTCAATAAAGATGGGACAAGTGGGCTGTGTCTCACCTCCAGAGGAGTGCCCGTAGGACCCTCTGAGCAGCCAAGTAGCTGAAAGGTTGTTCCTCAACTTGAGTCACTTGTAATGGTGAGTGAAGGCAAACCATTTCAAAGTAGATCCATCTGCTCTGTGGCATGAGATATCACGTAAACCCTGACAAAGCCAATATTTGTATCTCCAGCTTGGATCTCTCATCTGAATCCCGTACTTGAATATCATCTCACCACCTATTCAACATCTCAACTTGCTGGTTTAACAGGCCCCTCATATTTACGCGCCAAGACTGCTTTCTTTTTTTTTTTTTAAGATTTTATTTATTTATTCATGAGAGACAGACAGAGAGAGAGAGAGAGAGAGAGAGAGAGAGAGGTAGAGACACAGGCAGAGGGAAAAGCAGGCTCCATGCAGAGAGCCCGACGCGGGATTCGATCCTGGGTCTCCAGGATCACACCCCGGGCTGAAGGCAGCGCTAAACCGCTGAACCACCGGGGCTGCCCCCAAGACTGCTTTCTTCCCCACTTTCCACACCTACTCCTCATATTGTCTTCCATATTTGGGTTTCATCCTTAACTTTTCCCATGTCCAACCTAAAAGCCCATCTGTTAGCACTGTCCTCAAAACATCTCAAGAAGATGACCACTTCTCGTCATTCCCAGCACCAACACGTTAATCTGTCTTCCATTACATTTCACCAGGATTACTGTAATCATCACCCAGCTCATCTCCCTACTTCTTCTCTTGTCTCCTGTGATCTGTTCTTACCAGAGCTACCAGAGTGATCCATTCGAAGCTAACATTAGAGTATGTCTCTTTCTTAAGGCTTTCCACTGGCTATTCCATGTCACCCAGAGTAAAAGGTCAAATGCCACCTACCTACCAAACCCCATGCTCTACAACTCATCCTAACCTCCAGCCACTTCTTTGACTTCATCTCCTCCAGCTCTGACCCTCAAGCCACACTAGATGGTGATGGCCTTTATCATCATCAGCCATATGCACTCATATTTTTGTTACATAGTATGTGTTCATCCAACTCCTTGGAGTCCCCAGGAGGGCAGAGACTGTGCTCTGCTCTTTACTGTATCCCCAGCACCAATAACAGTACCTGGAACATAGCAGGTGCTCAATAAATTTTAGTTTGATGAACGAATGAATGAATGAGTGATGATTTTTTTTATCATTAATATATATATATATAGGCTCAAAACATAAAATCTATATCATACTATACATTAAAAAGTGGTACAATTGAATTTTATCTCTATCTGTCTCTTTTAACTATAAAGATTGTTACTGGTAAGAGCTACTCACTGGTGATCCTGGAGATCCTTCAGCACCAGGAGGGCCTGGGTGACCTTTCTCTCCAATCCACCCAGGGAGCCCCAAGTCTCCCTTACTACCCTGCCTTCCAGGAAGTCCTGGAGGGCCTGGTGGGCCCATGGGACCAGGCTCACAGGCACAGAGCCCCGCATTTCCTAGACAGAGGATAAAAGGCAGCTTTGTCATATTTCCTGCATAAAATCCCAAAAAGCCTTTACTAAATAAAACCAATAATGCAAATAAGAATAGAAGGGTCTCATGTACATAGTTTTTTATCACACACAACTATTAATGTGTGATTTGGGGCCTGGGGCACTGTGTAGGGGTACCTAGGCATGGTCTGTTGGGGGGCAGATATACCATTTCTAGACAAAGAGGATGTTTTGGGTCTTTAAAAAATCCATCTTAACAAACTCTAGGGGGAAAAGCTGACATGCAATTCTACCAAAGAAATTTTTAAAAATGAAACATCTTATTTTTAAAAGTATGAAAGTCTTTTATTTCTTTTCCTGAAGAAACAGGAAGAAAATTGGGTTGGAGCATAAACTCTAAACAAATAAATAAACAAAATAATATGTGAAAAAGGATTATTGACTGCATTGCATATTATAATTGATAATTCCCTACAATGCATTTTCTAACATTGGGACTTTTAATCTAAAAAATATGGCTTTAGGATAATCAAAATCAGCTGTGTTTATGGTCTCATACCTACCTATCCCAAATGGTCAAAAAGGCATGAAACAACTTTTAAGGTGGAGAAACATATGGCCAGAGGCATTTGATGAGTCTGGGAAATATGCACCCACAAAGAGAAAATGAAATAAAAGATCCATACTATCATATCTCTGCTTTTTCAAGGAATAAAAAGGATCTCATGAGAAGGATCTCATGAAAAGAAGTCACCACTCTGAGACAAATTTCCCAGCAGGGAAGTGTTTCCTTTAGACTCTCAGATACAAGGACTTGACTTTTGGTAAGTTCTAATCACCTCATAAGTACCGCATAATGAAGAGGAGTGCTCATAGGCGTATAACACATTGAAGTGAAAGGCCCCACTGCCCACTTCATAAATGCCCCCAAGCCCCCATGTGCTGCTGTCTCCTGGAAATTCCACCTTTGATGCATACTTGCCTTTTTCTCCTTTCGAGCCTCTTCTTCCTGGAGGACCCATTTTGCCTTTTATCCCTTGTGGTCCAGGATGCCCAACACTACAATATATAACTTCACAGTAGGGAGGGGGGAGATGAGAGAATCACAATTTTTGTGACTGTCTTCTACAGAACAAGTGCAAGTGTCTCCTGTACTTCCATTTTCCCCTCAAGCCCACCTTTTTTCCATTCCTTTCCTATGACTCTCTCTCTCTAAGAACATATATATACAAACAGACCATACAAGTGTCACAGCATGTTTCTGCTGCTACAACCACTGATAAAGCCATCCTACTCTCAACCCCAATTTAGAGGTTGCAGAGCAAGGCAACGGACAACAGAACTACCAAACCAAACCATCCAACCACACAAACAAAATAACTATATGGCAAGGATCTTTTGCTCCTCCAATTATGAATACTTACCAAATTAAGAAAGCATAAAGCATAGCTCATAAAAGCACAAATTCAGAGACATCTGATAAAAGGTGACATAAAACACATACAATAAATTCCTTATTCTCTCCAAATCCCAGTAAAATAGCAAGCAGTAAAGGAATATTATAAAAATGGGTAAGCCCACAGGACAATGAAAAACAGAAAGAGAACAACAGCAAAAAAAATTATGAAAGAACCTAACAGACTGTGAAAAGCTGAATTCTAAGCAGGCTGTGCAGAAAGGCAGCAAAGAACACAATTTGCATGGGAAATCTCTCCCAGAATTCAGGATTTTTTTTCTTTTTAAAGAGCGAGAAAGAGAGCAGGGGAGGGTGTGGCAGAGAGAGAGAGGGAGAGAGGATCTTAAGCAGGCTCCATGCCCTGCACAGAGCCTGACGCGGCTCGATCTCAGGACCTTGAGATCATTATCTGAGCTGAAATCAAGAGTAGGATGCTTAACTGACTGAGCCCCACCAGGCCTCCAGGAATTGGTACCTTGAAGTAGAATAACAGTAGTGCCCCAATCAGGATGACCGGTTAAAGAAACAGTTCAATCCTAAGATCTCCTTCTGGAAAATTACAACAGTAACTATGACCTCTCAGAATTGGAGGTAACAGACAATGTAGCAAGAAGAAAACTTTGAAATAAACTTTATAGTTTAAAAAGTAGATGAAGGAAGGCATTTCATTCTTAAAACATGAATAGACGGCTACAAAATAAAACAGTAAAAACAGAATAGCAACCACAATACCCTTAGAAATTAAAAAAATATATTATGAAAGCAGAAATTGAAAAATTCTGGAGCAGAGTTGTGAGATGGAGTTGGGGGAATCTACCAGAAAGTGTGAACAGAAAGATAAAAAGGTGAAGAAGAATAAAGATGAGAGAAAGAGACATGGACAGTGGATTCTCTAACAGGTAAATATAGAGAGTCCAGAAGGAGAAAACAGAGGAAAATGAAGGAGAAAGTATCTTCAGAGAAACATTTCAAGTAATTTTTCCAGAAATGGAGGATTTGTGTTGGCTTGAATGTGCCCACTGAGTGCCCACCAATAAATGCAAATGTGTTCACAGAGAGGCAAGCCTTTGTGAAATTTAAGGGTATTGGGGAAAAGAAGAAAAAGAGCTTATGGAGATAAGCTCTTAGAGCAGAGCTTTGCAGCTTTTAGAGTGTGGCTCCCACTCAGCAGGTGGTCTGTGTGTCTCCCTCTGTTCCTCCCCTTGCTCATGAGCGTGCTTTCTCTCTCAAATAAATAAATAAATAAATCTTTTTAAAAAGTGCAACCTGACCTGATCTGAACAGGTTAAAAAGCTCCAGGAGAGATTTATTCAAAGGGATAATATTGATAACATATTTAATGAGTTAGAATGGAGATTTATACAATCCTAGACAGTTTGAGGTTGAATTAGCAAGAAGTTATACTGAAAACCAAGCAAACACACAAAGAAAACAAGATAATTATTAACAAAATATTTTGCTAGAAAAGTAATAATGTATATTATTATATGGCTGAACTGATGAATAACTCTTATGTAAACATTCATTGTAAATAATGAATATTTAATCAAAATAAAGATAATAACTATAATGAATGGGTTTTGGGAGTGGAACATGTGCATATGTGCAGTGGGGTGGGATGGAAAGAGAGCTCATTTCATCTTCTATGGAGGGAAGTCAAAAGATGAGGCTCAAACTCAAGAATGAAAAAACAGTGGGGTGCCTGGGTGGCTCAGTCGGTTAAGGGACTCTTAACTTCAGCTCAGGTCATGGTCTCAGGGTCATGAGACTGAGCCCTGTGTCAGGTTCCACACTGGGTACAGGGTCTGCTTAGGACTCTCTGTCTCTCCCTTTAACCCCCCACCCCCTCATTCGCTCACTCTCTAAAAAAAAATAAAAAAGAATTAAGAAATAGCAATACAAGTACATTGCAGGTCACTAGAAAGGCAAATAGCAGAAAATCCAACTACTTGTGTGAAAATCTCCCCTGGGGAGGAAGGAGTAGAAGGATTGCCTGGTATGGCAAATCTTCACAACAGGCTTCATAGAACTGTTTGATTCTCAAGTCAAGTCCCTGTATAACTCTGATAAAAATTAAAACTACATGTAAAAAATAAAAATCATAGTAATTTACAAAATTCCATAATTCACACTTAAATTCTCAACCAAATATTTTCATATGCTTTAGCTGATGTGATATCCAAAATCAGTCTACATTTTTTGTATTATTGATAATACTAACTTGGCTCATGAAATATTCGATAATTAAAAAAAATGTTTAGAAAGTCACATTTTCCACATGACACTGCAATTATCACATGCAACATAAATGCCAATAAACATTAATAAAGAGCATTTTACCATCTGATCCTGGGGGTCCTTGCAGCCCTGGTGCTCCAGGCAATCCAGGAGGTCCTGGTTTCCCTGGTTTTCCTGGACTGAAATCCGCTCTCCCTGGGATACCAGCTGCCCCTGGAAATCCCGGATGACCAGGAAACCCTCTTGGTCCAGGGGGTCCCATCATGCCTCCAAGAGAAATTGAGAATGAAAACCACATATATATCTCTCAGAATAAACTTTCATTTAGAAGAAACAAAAATCAGTACATTCTTCCTTAGGCTGTAAATATTTTATTTTATTTTTTTTAAGATTTTATTTATTTATTCATGATAGACAGAGAGAGAGAGAGAGAGAGAGGCAGAGACACAGGCAGAGGGAGAAGCAGGCTCCATGCAGGGAGCCCGACGTGGGACTCGATCCCGGGTCTCCAGGATCCCACTCTGGGCCAAAGGCAGGCACCAAACCTCTGCGCCACCCAGGGATCCAGGCTGTAAATATTTTAAAAGAAAAAGAAATGTACTTCAAAATTAACTTAATAGCACAGCCATCAAAATACCTCACTTTCTTTGAAATTAGCACACAAATGGAAACCGGTTTGAGGAATCAGATTTTCTTACTTTTTCTCTATCATTTAGGGTTATGGGGGCGGGGGGGAATACATATTATTTGATTAAAAATATCATTTTCAATCTTTCCACTTTAATAATTTGGTTAATCTGAATGAATAAGTTAGCACATGTAGTGAATAAAAATATGGACTCTTAGGTCACCTATGTGAAACATAAAATACCAAATCTTTCATAGCAAGTCAGGTGGTGGGAAGGCCAAGAGGTGCTGGATTTGAACCTGACCTCTCTCTCTCCAGCCACATGTACTTAAAGTAAGCTACTGAACTTTTTAAATCATCTATATCTACCTCAGAAGCTTGTTATGAAGATTAAATAAAATAATTCATGCAAGGACCTTATGCAATATCTGGTCATTGCACATACTCAATGAATGCAGAGATAGATAGATGTTCAGTGTGTTGTGAGGTCGCAGTGAGTCAAAACTGAATCCTGCTTTCCCTTGACGCTCTCCTAGCAAGAGGTAACGTGTTCCTTTTCCCCTTGAGGGTGACAGCCTTTTGTGATTGTTTGGACTAATGAAGTACAGCAGGAGTGACGTTATAGATATAAGACCCTGGGAATAGGTCATTAAAGATGATTCAGCTTCTGCCTTGTGAGCTGAAATGCTTGGGATTGGAGTTCTGAGCCACCAGGGAAGCAATATCATGGCTCTGAAGCCACCATGTTACAAGGAAGCCTAAAGAATGACAGAGCCTGACAGAGAGGCCATGGGCCTATATGAAACATAGAAGACAGAGGTGCCCAGCCAGTCCTCATGTTCTGGTCTCAGCCGTTACATGGCTGCATCGTAGGAACATCTCTATCTAGAATTGCTCAGCTTAGCCCTTCCTGAACTCTTGAACCACAGAGTGAGGGGTAATATGCTTACCGTTGTTCTAAGCCAGTAAGTTTTGGGTGATTTGTTCAGCAATAGACAACTGAAACCTCGTCAGTAATCAGTAAGTAGCACGCTAGCTAAATTAACAGCGTTCGTTATTGTGTGCCTACGTGCTGGGGCTTCCCATATACTTCCAAATATCATGCTTACTCCTCCAACAATCTCACAAAGTTTATACCTTATAGATAAGGCACAGACAGTGTAAGCCGAATATGAGTAATAATAATAGCTAACATAGCTAATGGTATTCTAAGAATGGTATACATATAAGCTTTTTCACCCCTAACGAGAATTGCATTCTGAAAATGGGAAAACTGAAGCACAGAGAGGTTTAGTAAATGCCAAAGACCACACAGCTTGTATGTAGTAGAACCTGGAACATTTTTAGTCCACAGTGTGAATACATAACTATTTCCATATACTATATTAAGTGGCAGGACTGGGATTCAGTCACAGGTATCTAACTCTAAATCCCTGCTTATTGCATGGTAAATACTTTAGATGATTATAAAATAAGATATGTAAAATAAAGGCTATAGACTTTGGTGTACCTAAATGAAATGTGCTCCTGTGGATTTGGCTGGCATCTTGTCTTCGTGCCATTCCTAAGACCTGTTTCCAAACCTCTACAGTCATTGGATGGACCTCAATACCACCTGGTGTCTTGTCCCCATGCCATGGAAAATCCTCAACCACCTTCCAACGGGGAAAATGGGTTGTAGTGTATGGCATATAGCAGCCCTGACCACCCACGAAATCAATTAAGTTGTGGCCAGCATTAAACATTTTTTTTTGCAAAAGAAAAAAGTAGCATAGAAAACAGAGTACAAAAAAAAAAAAAAAGAAAACAGAGTGCATCATACACAAAAAGGCATTATTTTGTGAAATTCATGTTCCTTTTCTTTTTGTTTTTGAAATTTGTGTTTCAATCATATGTATATGTGGATACACATGTGTGTTCAATGCAATGCAAATGCAATATAATATAAAATATATATTTCATAATGGATTGTAGTCAAGATTTGAAAGCCACTGGGTTGGGCAGCCCGGGTTTAAGCTCAAAGGTTTAGTGCTGCCTTTAGCCCAGGGCCTGATCCTGGAGACCCAGGATTGAGTCCCACGTTGGGCTCCCTGCATGGAGCCTGCTTCTCCCTCTGCCTCTCTCCTTCTCCCTCTCTCTCTCTCTCTCTCTGTTTCTCATGAATGAATGAATGAATGATTAAATAAATAAACAAACAAATAAATAAATCTTAAAAAAAAAGAAAGCCACTGGGTTAATTCTTTTTAAAAATCTTGTGGAATGAAGAATCTTTCTGTTATATTTGCTATACTTGTCTGTTACATTTGTTATATTTGTTGTTTCTGTCATATTTTTTGTATTTTCAATCTGCTAGAGATATGTGTTGCTTGCTCACACTGAGTTTTTATTTCAATCTGCTGGAGCCACTATTTTATTATGAACAAGCTTCAAAAGGAGAAATCTAAGACCAGGGGCTAATGACTCCGGAGCAGCTGAGGACTCTCGACATGACTTATATAGTCCTGGGTCAGGTAAGCCAAGGCTACGGTATCTACAGATTAAATCAACCAAATGAAACAAAGCTTTGCCACCTTTGTGGTGGGTTATCAGATCCCACAAAGTGAAAGGCAAGATTTGTGAAATATTAAAGAATTTTGTAGTTAACAGATGAATCTCAGGAAACTTCTTACTCCTTCTCAGTAAATAGAACAAGAGATACAGATTGGATAAAATGGCATCTTTTCAAGACTCTCTCCCTTCATGTTAAATCAGTTCTCCTGAGTTCACGGAATGCAAATACCCTCTACACGTCTATTCCTAAGCTTACTTGGTCCTATTAACCAGCACAGCACTTGAAGGAGTTTAAAGTCCTCTATCAATAGGATTCTTTCCCAGGTTCTTCCTTAACTCTTACCATGGCTCTAAGGTGTTTTTGGTTGGTTGGTTGGTTGGTTTTTGGAAGGGATACAGATTTTTTTGGGGGGTGGGGTGGGGAATGAGGACTGTTGTTTTGGTTTTGGTTTTTAAACTAAGGCTGAGTCCCATTTTATTTTTTTAATTTTTTAAGTAATAACATTTTTAAATTCATGATTTGTATTTCCACCTTTTATGTAGAAGAGGAACTCAATTTTAATGAACAAAAGTTGACAGGGAGAGTCTTCCAAGAGGGTTGTAACACCTGAAAAAACACTCTACCCCTGGCACTGATTTCCAAATCTTCACTGCCTGTGACAATCATGTAGGATGCCCCTGAGGTAACACATATACCCCACCCCACCCCCTCAGATGCTGACTGAATATTTCTGAGGTGCAGCCGAAGAACCTGGATTTCTTCAAAGGAAGCCATGAATTGGTTTGAGTTCAGTGGTTCTGAAGCTCAGCTGTCCATTAGAAAAAAAAAAGGGGGGGGGTGCTTTTATAATAGCAGATGCCTAGGTCCACATCTCAGAAAGCCCAACATTCCTGGTCTAGGGAGCAGGATGGCCATTAGTTTTTCTGAAACACTCCTGGTTGATCTAGTATCAGCTAGAGGTGAGGGTGAGGCTGTCAGAAACCTCGCACACAAAAGCCAGTGGAGTGTCCTACCTGCACAGGCTTCCCCTGGTGGACCTGGGGGACCAGGGGAACCAGGTGGTCCAACGGACCCCATTTCTCCATAGCGGCCAGGGCGCCCGGGATCCCCTGGAGGGCCTGCCCAAAACAACAGCACATGTCAGTGTGATAAATGCATACATACATTTTAAAATTCACACACAATTACTTCTTGTGAGGCTTGGTGGAGCACCACTATGGGACCATTCTTGCAATTTCTCATCACATTTAAAAATGCAGTATCTTAGATTAGCACCCCTTCAGCTGCCCCTGCTCTGCAGACCCATGAACTTGGAGCAGCACTGTCTTTCTCAGTGATATGGGTCACTTTTTTCTGGAGGGCAGCATCTTGGTAGGTCTTAGTCAAATGGTTTAGCAATTAAAAAAAAAAAACGCTTTTGGAAAGGTGACATAATACACATTTCTGCATACTAAAATAACATTGGGAGTCTTTTGCCAATAGAGATGATTCAGATGCACCTGTCTACCTGCACTTATAAATTATATATCCTTTCTAAAATTAATATGTTTAGCATACCAAGTATGCAAACTGCACATATACTGGGCCAGACTCTCCTGGCAGGGCCACCCAAGTCCCATCTCCTAATAATTTATGGAGGAAGCAAACTGAACACAAACCTTTGAGTGGAACAGATGGAGTTACCAGAACACCCGGTGGTCCTGGGTACCCACGGTCTCCAGGATCCCCCTGAAATCATTCATTCATACACTTTTCTTAGAAACATTGTTTGTCATGTGGCGTGTAACTATCAGATGGCCCAAGAGTGTATTCATATAAGAAATGAAGATTACAGGATGAGTAGAAAAAGGAATGGTTCATGGAGTTCTGGGAATGACAAAGGAATCCGACACCCCTGCAGCCACCCCAACCTACCAGCAGAAGTAAATGACCACCTGGCAAAACTCTCACAAAAGAAAAAAATTACCCCCCCCCGAAAAAAAAACCTATTTCATGCCCATAGATTAGATACCTCTGAAACCATGAAGTTTCTTAGATGTACTCTGAGCATGGATGTCAAACTTAGCATCTAGGACAAGTTGTCTATTCACTTACAGAATCTGAATCTACATCTTATTTTAACAGCAAATATTGTCCTTCTCAACTATGTTCCCTTACTGCCACCATGGCTTGTCCCGAGCGCAAATGCAGGATGTGAGGGTACAGAGGTACAAAGGGAAGAAAAAAATACAGTAGCGAAAGCAGGGAGCACCCCCCTGCTCTCTCTGATTTTAGTCATGATACAAGGTGATCCCCACAGAATTTCTGAAACTTTCGTTATTATTCACCTTCAAAAGGTTGAATTCTTTCTCAAATGCAGAACATAATCGTTATGACATGCATTGACATAAAATATGCAAAATTAACTCTGTCTCGTCCAAAAGCTAAGTTTTTTTTAATGATTCTTTCAAGTGTTTTTTTAAAACGAATTAGGTAACATGAGGGACAGAGAATTTTATTTAGGCTGTACTCAAATACACCCGCTTTTTTACCTTTGGGCCAGCAAATCCAAATGATCCAGGATCTCCAAACAGACCTGGTTCCCCCTATAAATAACCACAAACATGACTTAAAAAAAAAAACTGGGTGACAAATTATCCCATTCTTGTTTCATTCATTTGAATGACACGTGCTCACTGAGATTCTGTGCAAAATCTCAGCACGCATTTGGGCTGTATCAGAGAATTTTGGTGTTAGTTTTTGTATCTACAGCTAGATCCTGTAATCTGTAAAATAAATGTGTATCCTTTTCCAATTAATGCATACTTTCATGCCCTGCCACTACTTTTGAATGACACTGAATTGCATTTATGAATAAATATGTACTTATCATCTCTTTAACTGTGTATATTTACCTTTAATCCTGGGAAACCTGGAGAGCCATAGGAACCCGGATCACCCTAATAAAATCACAAAGCATCAACACAAGGAGAATGAAATCAAAGTGCTTGAAACCAGTTCAATGCATTATTTTTCATCTTATGAAACTGCTTTATGGTTCTTTCATCTCATCTGCAAAGGTAGCTGAGTAAAAGGAAATACATATAAAGTAGATTCAGTCTCTTTATAACATTTGCTATTTTAACTGACCTTCACTTTTATTTTAAAAATTCATGTCCTTGCCACTGTTTCAAATTAAGAACATATTTTTGTTGTTGTTGCTCTTGGGTTTTAACTTATTTAGCCTGATGCTTGCACTGGGCTAAATATTTTTGGAACCATTGCATTATAATTTGTCTAGAGATTAATAGGTACTCTGTGCATTGTTAGCAAAAAAATAATTATCATGGAAGCCAATGTCACCCATTAGCTACTGAATCTGGAGCCATATAAACTCAGTGCCCTTGACCACAGGGGTTCTGGCCTCTAGAGTGACTCTATCAATGGTGACCCCATTAGTGGCATGTGTGGTGACGTCTGAGTCCTGATGTTATGTTTTTTTGTAGCTACTGCCCTGAGATCAGTACCCTCTTTTATCAATGAGGCTTAAATGACTAATTCCAAGCTGCTATCACACTGACACTGGGTCACTGTGGCAGGAAATGCCACAATCCTGTTACTTCCCACCAATTCTATCTTCTGCTTGCCCATTTTACCTAAATAACATCACCGGAAGGGATGTTTTGTTGGGACATGTAGCTATTACATAATTTTTGTCCAAAAAAAATATCGTTCTTATTTGAGAAAGTCTCTACTTTTAAGTTGTTAGAAATACTGATCTAATTTTTTAAGATATTATTTATTTATTCATGAGAGAGGCAGAGACATAGGCAGAGGGAGAAGCAGGCTCCTTGAGGGAAGTCCACTGTCAGACTCATTCCCTGGACCCCAGGATCATGACCTGAGCCAAAGGCAGACACTCAACTGCTGAGCCACCCAGGTGCCCCAATACTGATTTAGTTTTATAAAAATGTGAGAGAGGACAACCTCCAATACACTGATGTCAGGGACAGCATGAATGGCATGAGTGATCCTTACCCGAGGTCCTGAGAACCCAGGAATACCCTTCTCTCCTTTTGGTCCAATTCCAGGTTCTCCCTTAAAGAGATGACAACATTTAGAGGCATTCAAGCAACAATATTTCAGTGACATGGAATGCAAAACAAGACGAAATAAAAATTATTGCCAGCACCTTAAAGAAAACAACTACCTTAGAATAGATGCCCTATGGAATTATGATAAAATAGTGAAAACTTCTAGGAATATATGTTAGCATTAAATCAATGATAAAGACCATGCAAAAATAACTTTTTTAAACTAAGATATCCTATCCTATAAATTAAAAAAAAAAGGTATTTCAGTAAACTACCTTGGGTCCCGGTGGTCCTGGAGGTCCAATCATACCAGGCATTCCTTTTATACCCTAAAAATCATAATGAATATAATCTGGTTTATTCTTATTTAACATACTGAATTCTACATCTTTCAGACATTATCTCCTCAAGAAGCATTTTACTAATTTTAAAAATAAAGGATTACTCTTCAATTGTCGCTGGTTTGCGACAAAGGCGCAGGTGCACTTGTAAACCTGACACTATTCAGGCCAGCTCTGTGTGAGAGGTGTGGTGTCATGAGGTGTAGGGGGCGTGACCACCACAGAATCAGGGCAGCAGATCCAAGCTGGGAATGCAGTCATTGAGAAGAGTGGCTCATTTTGAGCAAATGAGTGAAATTTAATCTGGTAATTGAAAATTGACAACAGAATCTGCATGTGGCATCAGTAACATCCACACTACAGGCTGACAGAGGAAGTGGTCAATTCGCCAAGAGTCTGCCCAGTACTATGCACCTGCTACCTTTTCAGTTATCAAAACATCAAACCCCATATGTAATACCTTAAAGACAATGGGACTTCCTGTGGTCCTTTCAGCCCATTTATCAAAGACAGTATCAATAGGGCACTATATTCTGGAGGACATGTCACAATTTAGCAGCCCACAATAGGTCTGTGACTCAGCAACTGAATAAACCTGAGTACATGGATAATTTTCCTAAGCCTCATTTTTCAAGTCTGTACAATGAGGCTAATAACAGTAGCAGTCTGCTGAGGTTGCTTTGGGATTAATGCAGGGATATCTGTAGGTGCCCTGCACTTTGCTGGCACAGCTACATGTTCAGCAAATGTTGGCTACTACTACTTTATCAAGGCAGCATATAGATTGATAATTACCTTTTCTCCTTTATACAGACAGGAATCAGGTGGCTGTACCAGTAAGGTGGGTCCAGGAGAACCCTGCTGGCCAACCTCACCCTTTCAAAAAAAATTAAGATAGTAGGAATTTCATATTAACTTTATTTTGAAATAAAATTTGAAACAAAGATTTTCACCCACGTATTGTGATACAATGCATACAATCCTGCGTGGCATGGATTTAAAATATAAATCACGGCAAACATATCATGTATTGTTTTTCATAATACTTATCATTAAAAATAAATTTCAAAACCAAAAAAGTAATTCATAATCCTACCGTCAGAGATCTCTATCAAAACTTTGGTATGGTTCTTTGTGCTGTGTGTGCTTGTGTGCATAAACATACATGTACATATATACCCATATGTGTATGTGATCAAATGATGTACGAAATACAATTTAAAATATAATCAGAATATTATATAAAATATGTAAACAATTTAAAATACAGAGTATGGCTTATATTTTTATATTTTCTTAAAGTTTTAAAATAATTTTGTCTTTTATAGTACAAATTTTTGTGCATTTTCCAATCATACTAGAAATTTTTCAAAAACCTGATTTTTGGTGCCCTTGCAATAATCTATCATAAAAATGCACTATCATTTATTAAGACTTTCCACTCTGGTTAGATTTAGGTTCTTTTTTAAAGATTGATTGATTGATTGATTGATTGATTTTACAGAGAGAGACTGGGTGTGCACGCACTGGCACAAGCAGGTGCAGGGGGGAAAAGCAGAAGGAAAGGGAAAGCGAGAATCTCTACTACACTCCCTGCTGAGTGAGGGAGGAACTTGACAGAGGGCTTGATCTCACCACCCTGAGATCATGATCTGAGCCAAAATCAAGAGTCAGATGCTTAATTGACTGAGTCACCCAGGCACCCCTGATTTAGGTTACTTCTAATTTGTATTCAACAATATGTTTAAACTCTCTCTATAAAATAATTAGCCAAAAGTTATCATTTATGTTAATAGCAATGTTATTCTCTTGGGAGTAAAATACCCCGTGAATTGGGTTTGCCATAATATAAGCATAAATTCTCACCCTTAATTAGCAGATAATTGTTTTTTTTTTTTTTTTTTTTACTTTTCTCACTATTTCTAGTCTTCTGCACTTAGACACAGTTAAGAGCAGGTGACAGAGCAGGTCACCTATATTTGCAAACCAGGACCACCATTTTGGACAAGTTCCTTAAAATCTTTCCTAGCCTTTGTTTCCTTGATTCCTCTGAATCTCACTTTCCTTCTCCATGAAATGGGCATTATAAGCTGCCTACTTCAAAGTATTATTATTTGATTAACTAGATAATGCCCATAAAATGCTTAGTACTTACTACCTTAAGTGGAACAAAGATGATTCTCAAATATATCATTATTAAGTCATTAATGTTTTTTGGTAAGTGGGATTTGGGGCAGAAGAATACTATACACAAGCAAGTGAGTAACATGTATTGGTAAATACAACCATGCTTATTCTTGCAACTGTAATAAGCCTGAGCAAAACCCATAAAGGCTGACAAGCAAGGGAGTCTCTTCAAAATGTTGGTCATGCCGCTATTTTCTCACATTGAAAAAAGTACCATATATTCATTTTAATAAAAAGTACAAAGAACACGAATTACGAAGAACAAAATGTAAATGGTCCATGATCATATCATCTAAGAAAAATTAGAAACAACCATTTGGGATAGTGTTATGTGGGCAAACATGTTCTTGAACACCCAAGAGCTCTGTGTCAAAATTTCACAATGATGTTTTGATTTAGCAGACAATCCAAAAGAATTAGAATAAGCATATTTTGGATAATCTGAATGGCTATCTCATAGCCAAACATTTCCACAAGATTCTATGGCCTAAGTTTGCAACTGCATCTGATTGCACTGGTGCTGAGGTCCCTAAACTAGCAATGTCAGTCTCATTCCACAAGGTAGTGTTTCTTGAGCTGGGGTGCATGAGCTTCTGGGGCTTTGACACATTCTCTGGAAGTCCATGACTTTCCAAGTTTGAAAAACCGTGTTTTAGTATATTCCCTTTCACCCATTTCTCTAAGTTAGTGGTTTTTATGGAAAGAGTGTAAGCCATTGTACATACTACTACTCCCCACCCCCAGGGACATCTGGCAAGATCCTAACACATTTTAGTTTGTCACAACTGAGAGGGGAGTACTGTTACTAGTATCTAGTGGGTAGAAACCAGGGATGCACCTAACCATCCTACAATGCCCAAGACAGCCCTCACAACAAGGAAATAGTATTGAGGTTGCAAAATTCTGCTCTAAGTGTATATTTTAATGCCTTGTGGTTTTTTTTTTGTTTTTTGTTTTTTGTTTTTTGTTTTTTTTTTACAAAATTGAGCTTATACTTTTGTAACCTGTGCTTTCTGATCAACACGCTATCATGGGTATGTCTACACATCATGAAGTCTTCCAATATATTTTGGGCAATCGAGTCATTTTGTTTAATGGCTGTGCCATAACTGACCCAACCACACTGGAACTCCACGAGAATGGGGATCAGGTCTATCTTTCTACATCCCCACAGCCAGCACCAATCCTAGCCTGGCACAGTGTAGACATTCAGGATCTACTTACCCACAGTTGTTTGCATGAGCCACTTACCAACTGTTAGCCATTCAGATTGTTTGCAGATGAGTTGGCATCTTAAAATACCTTTTTAAAGCTTATCTTTGCTAAGTTTCCTGCCTCAGCAGAAAGGACTATGGGAGTGAGGGAGAGCAGGGAAGGATAAGTGTGAGAGGGGGAGGAAGTGAGAGATGGTGTTGCTAAATGCTTTTGGTTCCAGGAATTTATACTTTTATTTACATGTGGAGTTTAGGATTCTGAGGAAATTTGTGTAATTAAGCTAAGAAAATCAGTAATTAAACAAACCGTCACTCTAGATACACTAAATTATCAGAAATGTTCGATCTCTTTTTGCTGGGGTAAAATGTGTCCTATACATTCACTTGAATTTAGTGCTAAATTTTGTCAGAACTGTCATTTTACAGTCAAGGGTAATGGTGCCATAATAATTCAGGAAAAAAAATCCTCAGCCATAAAATTGGGCAGTGACTGGATAATGAACACAATTTAAGTGATAATCAGAACAGCCTCTGCCACCCGGGCAGCACACACATTTTAACATCTGCTCCTCCGTGCAAAAGGGGATTCTTACCGGGTCTCCCATTTGCCCCTTTACTCCCACACCAGGATTACCCTGGGAAAGAAAAGGGGAAAAAAAAGGTAATTGCTTTTGAATACTAAAAAGGTAATTACAAGCAAGTAGGACTTCTGGTTAAGCAATTAATTGAAGTTTATTGAGTATTTTGGGAAGTTTAATAAGGGAAAGACATAAATCAGACAGATCTCGGTGGTCACTCATGTCATTGCACACGGACAGTCTCGATTTGGTGTATGTTACTCATGACCACCCACCTTCAAGCCTGGTCTCCCAGGATGGCCCGGAGCACCCTACATCAATGGCAAAAATACACAAGTCAAGTGTCAGTTACAGGAATCACAATGTGTCAGCGCAGGTTGCCCTGGGTTCCTCTTTACAAAACCCTGAATTTTAAAACGTGCATGCTGGGCTTCCTCTCATGGCTGGGCTCCTTGTTTCCCCAGGCCTGTGCTTCAAGATAAACTCACACTGGTAATGGGAGGTGTATGTGAATTCATCACTGATAACCTCTCAAACAACCTACCCGTCCCCTCTACACAAGGCTGCAATTCCCTTTTTTCTTTCCTTTGTTTCTCTTTCTCTCTCTCTCTCTCTCTCTCTCTCTCTCTCTCTCTCTCTCTCTCTCTCTTTCTTTCTTTTTCTTAATTTAAACATCCAGGCCGGGTTTTGAGAGGATCGGAATGAGCAGGGCTATACTTACTGTTAACCCAGGCTCTCCTGGCTGTCCCCTTGGGCCTGCCGGTCCTCGTGCCCCCTTCGGTCCCTAAACATGAGAACCACCAGTACATCAGTTCCCAAAACTCAGAATCATCACTCACAGCAAGACCTACATGTAACCTTTAGTGGACAAAAACCTCCAAAGAAATCACAGTCCCAGAAACATCTGCCCTGTACCCAGAGCTGCGTACCATAAGGGCCCAAAGCTATATGACAGCAGCACTCTGGCAGGTGTGACCAACTCCTATATTAAGATTGAATTAAGACTTCTCAGTACATTAATCAATGTACTTGTTCACAAATAAATCTTGTAATAGCAAAAGTAGAGAACAAAGAAAGCTTGAGACCAGCTATCCCTACATTGCATAGATGTTATGACTTTGATATACATCAGGATGCTTTTTAAAAAATTCATATTAATTAATAATTAACATTAAACTATGAATGTATTTATACTATTTATCATATTTTTAAAACATGTCCTATCAGGTTAATGTGAATAGAAATGCCCCCACTTCAAGATTAAGGTGATGTAGCCACAATTTTCTTTCTTTTTATTTTTTTTTGCCACAATTTTCTATAACATGTATGTCGTAGCATAATTCCACACAAATTCACCAAGAGGGGTTACAGCTATACATTCCTAGAAGCTTAAAGAGAGGCTCTCTGCTCTCCCGCCAACCTGCCCACATCAAATGATTTGTGAGTGTGCAAGAAATTACTCTCCCAAGGAGGATGAATTGGTACTTATTTTAATGGCAACATGAAAGTATCTCATTGATTATATCGAACGGAGCTTCAGGGGTAGTGAGGAAAGTAATGTGGGAGAGTCATCCTGTCTACAGCCAGAAGTTACCAAGCAAAATTATAGGTTAATCAATTTGGAGGCAAAACTGCTTTCAATTTTAATCTTGTGAACATCGATTGATTAATTTCAAAGACTAACATAATCATTGCATTACAAATTTCAGGGCAAAAAAGAGGAGGCAAAAAATTAAATGCAATACACACTGATTCAGCAGTCAGAGTGGTATAAAGCAGTATCATTTCCACTCGATATGTATTATTTAGGTAGACTCGAGGGAGACTTATCATCCCAAATATTAAGTGACTATTTGTACCCAGGTAACGCCAAGTGATCATTAAAAGACAGAAGAGGAAGGTAAGCAGAAGTCTGCTGGGACCTGTGTGGCCACATAGGGGCTCATGCCTGATTTAACCCTCTGCTGTCACCACCTTGGAATTCTTAATGATTTTTGAACAAGGGATCTACACTACACTTCCACTTTGCACTGGATGGGTTCTGCAAATGATGCAGTCAGTCCTGCTAAGATGCAGACAGTGTGAACCACAGGCTGATGGAGGAGCAAAGACAAGCACAGAGCCTGATCAGGAGACTTACCGGCAAGCCAGGAGGTCCTGGGTCCCCCCTGTCACCCTGCAAGAGGAACGATGATGCATTGCTTTAGAAGAGCAACACCACTTCCCTAAAACACACATGATGTAAAAGAGGAATACACAGAGGAATTATTTGGACTGTCTGGGCAGGCTGTTCAGTTTTTTAGTGTTGACAACTGTGGAAGACTGTGTGGAGAGGACTTTCTGTGTCCATTCCTAACCGTGGAATCCTGCTTCTACTCAGCCAAAACCAGACAAAGATTGCTTGAGTCCTGATGACATGGCGTCGAGATGAGATTTTCATCTTTCCATTTACAATCTAAATTCTCAATCCATAGGTCCTCCCATTGCATCACAGCTTAACTGCCTCTGGTCTAACTGCCAGAACTTGCCTCCCTCAACAGATGCTTTGCTCCTTTTTTATCACCCTAGAGTAGATATAAAGGAAATTCTTGCACAAATTCTCTCATGCCTGCCTCTGTGTGCACCTATAGCTCAGTGGCTCTGCCCTGAGACTACATGCCTTAATGAATCAAAGAGTGTATATTCTCTTGAACATAGCTTCTTTTTTAATGTAAAATATAAAGTATACATAAGATAACAGCATTTTAGCCATTTTTAAATGTACAGTTCTGTGGCATGTAGTATGTCCACACTGTTGGGCAACCATCACCATCTTCCATCTCCAGAACGTTTTCATCTTCCCCAGTGTCAACTGTAGCCATTAAATACATTTCCCCTCCCTCTGGCTCCTAGCAAGCACCATTCCACTCTTGGTCTCTGTGGATCTCACTACTGTAAGAACCTCATATAAGTGAAATCATGTATTATCTGTCCTTTGTGGCTGGCTTATGTCACTTAGCATAATGACCTCAGGCTTCATCTGTGTTGTAGCAGGTGTCAGAATTCCTGTCCTTAGCAGGGCTCCACCACCGAACGACTGTTTTTTTTTTTTTTTTCAAAAAATAAAACACTTATCTTTCAAAGGGAAAAAAAAAGAATTCCTGTCCTTTGGAGGGCTGAATAATACTGTGTTATATGTATAGATCACATTCTGTTTATCCATTCACCCAGCAATAGACACTTGGGTTGCTTCCACCTTTTGTCTATCATGAATAATGCTACTAGGAACGTGGCGGTACAAATATCTGTTTGAGACCCTGCCTTCATTTCTTTCAGGTATATACCTGGAAATGGAATTGCTGGGTCATAAAGTGCTTCTACCTTTAATTTTTTTGAGGAGCCATGATACCATCATCCAGAGTAGCTGCACCATTTTACATTCCCACCAGCAATGCAGAAGAGCTCAGATTTCTCCCCATAACCATCAACACATATAATTTTCTGTTTTTTTAAATAATCCAAATGGCTGTGAAGTGCATATGGACTTTTAAAAGTATTGTTTCTTTAAAGTTATTGATGTGTAGACCTTTTTTTTTTTTTTTTTTTAGAGGAGAGGCAGAGAGAGCAGGAGAAAGAATTTTAAGTAAGGTTCAATCTCACAACTCTGAGATCATAACATGAGCCAAAATTGAGTCAGACACCTCACCAACTGAGCCACCCAGGTGCCCCCCTGCACGCCATTTTTATTAGGAATCTTCTGTTTCTCTTTAAGATGAGGAATTCCCAGGCAGCCCAGGTGGCTCAGTGGTTTAGCGCTGCTTTCAGCTCAGGGCATGATCCTGGAGACCCAGGATCGAGTCCCACGCCAGGCTCCCTGCATGGAGCCTGCTTGTCCCTCTGCCTGTGTTTTTGCCTCTCTCTCTGTCTCTGTGTCTCTCATGAATAAATAAATAAAATCTTAAAAAAAAAAGATGAGGAATTCTCTACATTCATTTCTCCTTCTATCCCACTTACTCTTTCTTGCACTATTGCAAAAAAGTATTCAGCATGACTAATATGGGTCAGAATGGCTAAAATTAACAGCTCAGGAAACAACATGTTGGTGAGGATGCAGAGAAAGGGGAACTCTCTTACACAGCTAATGGGAATGCAAACTGGTGTAGCCACTCTGGAAGACAATATGGATGTTCCTCAGAAAGTTAAAAATAGAACTACTCTATGACCCAGCAATTGTACTACTAGTCATTTATCCAAAGGATACAAACATAGTGATCTAAAGGGATACCTGCACCCCAATGTTTAGAGCAGCAAAGTCCACAACAGCCAAACTGTGGAACGAGCTCAGATGTCCATCAGCAGATGAATGGATAAAGAAGATGTGTATACATATGTATAATTACACACACACACACAAACACAGTGGAATATTACTCAGCCATCAAAAACATAAAATTTGCAACAATCTGGATGGAACTAGAGGGTACCATGCTAAGCAAAACAAGTCAATCAGAGAAAGACAAATATATTATTTCACTCATATGTGGACTTTAAGAAACAAAACTGATGAACCTAGGGGAAGGGAAGAAAAATAAAATAAGTTAAAAAACAGAGAGGGAGGCAAACCATAAGAGAATCTTAACTCTAGGAAACAAACTGAGGGTTGCTGGAGGGGAGGTGAGTAGGGGGAAGGCGTAACTGGGTAATGGGCGTTAAGGAGGGCACCTGATGTAATAAGCACTGGGTGTTATATGCAATTGATGAATCACTAAATTCTACCTCGGAAACTAAAAAAATACTTTGTTAACTAAATTGAATTTAAATTTAAAAAAAACCTATCATGACTACTACAGTACAGTGCATTAGAGTTGACAACGTGCTTCAATATAAATTACTACAGTGGATCACCAGCACTGAGAGGAAGCTAGATATTATTTTCATTTTCTTTCACAAATAAGGAAAATGAGGCTCAGAGAATTTGAGGGGGTTGCTCAAAGTCACAGCAGAAGGTAAGGGTCAATTTACTCCTCCCAATACACCATCCTGCTTCCTAGAATGACCTTGTTTTTGATGCTAAATTTGTTAACATATCATTTAAGCCTTTAACAAAAACATAGTTCCTGCTGTTTAACAAGTGTGGATAGGCTCTGTGTATACTGTGAGCTCACTACAGGAATCACTACTTAGGTGTGTCCATCCATGGTGGCACAAAAATTAGGGTCTAATAGAAGAAATTTAAGTTTTATCTAACTGTTACAGAATATTATTCCTCAAGAGAAATGACCATGTTTTGCAAATGTACCATATTTTTCCTTTTGATTTATATCTACTGATCTTCTGTTTATTCATGCTACTCATACTAGAGGTATAGGTGGTCATTTAAGAGTTTATTTATCAATGTTTGTATGTCATTGTACATAAAAACACAAAAGCATTTAATTTACCCGGGATATGCTATAAGGTTTCCACAATTTTCAAGTTCAATAGTGCTGATTCCTCTTATACTGGATGGCAAGTATTAGCATTACAACATTCTATCTACAAATAAACCCATGCTTCTCAACCGGGGTGATATTTCTTCCCAGGACGTATTTGGTAATACCTGGAGATATTATTTAGGTGGGGGGATGCTGCCGGCATCTAATGGGTAAAGGTCAGAGATTCTCTCCATCCTACAATGCACAGGGTCAGCTCCCACAACAAATGATTATCAGGCCCCAGATGCCAATAGTACCAAGATTGAGAAACCCTGAAATAAATGTATCTTTCACGCTTTGCAAGAACAGTTAGGAGATACTGGAATTTTACAGGCAGAGCAATTAAAGCCAAGTGTCTTCACACAAGAAGTATGGTGTCATCCAGAGAATCTGGGTAATGATAAAAAAAACGGTGTGCTCCAGGACATTTCAAAAGATTATATATATATATATATATATATATATATATTATATATATCCGTGTGTTCCCGAGATGGGTTTACCTATGTGGAAAAATATTTTTTTAAACCCACTATGATCATAAAGCTTACCTGAATACCTTTAATGGCACCTAAAATGAACACTGAATTTCCTTTTTCTCCCCTTTCACCAGGAAGGCCCTGAAAATAAAATATTCACTTAAGGTGGGGGGAAGAAAGCATATGATTATTTCAGTATTTCCTTTATTTCATGAAATATTATTAACGGTAAAATACCATTATAGTCATGTTTCACTAGTGGAGATTTCTTTATTCTCTTCATTATTGCTATCATCCTAAGGTTCTCATACATACCTATTCAATATTCAGTTAAGCCCTATTAATGAATCTCTAAAGACAGGGTATCTATTAATATATTTATATTATCCATAGATGTAATACATATATAATATATGCAGGTGATACATTATATAATAAAATGCATAGCTATTTACTAACTATTCATCAGGAAAATTGCACTTTTCCTCAAACATACAAATTCACATGTATTATTCTCACAGGTAAACAGTTTTGCAATTTTCAGTTAATAATTTATGCCCTAGAAATCATTTTTTAAAAACTGATTTTATTCATTTCATTTGTGTTCAAAATAGAGCCTCTGCACCCTTCGTAAGACTTTTAAAAACGTATCTTCTTTTTGGAAGGTTTTTGTAAGTAGCTGCAAGCTTACTTAAGAGTATTTTTACAAAGTGAATGAAATAATTCAATGTATTCTTTTTCCTCCAAAGTTTTCCTACTGAATATCTTAACATATCTTAACTTGGTTATCACATAACAATTTTATCTTCATGTATCAAGTTCCTGCAAAGGACACGCAGATTTCAAAGTTAATCCCTCCTGGAAAAGTCCTGACTGTGCTTCCAATGGGAGATATTTAAGGCTTTTATGGTAAGTCACAGCAACTGTTTTCCTTGAGAAATCAGATGCATCTACGCAGGCAGTCTTTTCTTCACACAGTTCCAATATGCATGAATTTTAGTTTCACAGTTAAGTGAAATAGCACCAGTCCTCCAACAAAATGGTTCAAAATTCAGTTACTACCTTATATTAACTGACTTCACTGCTAGCTCATTGGTATATATAAGTAACAGATGCGAATCATGATTACTAGTCCACAGTCACTCCTTTCCATCTAGTAACAATTGGTCACTGCACATCTGTGAGTCAGCAGGTGCATATGCATGCGCGCACACACACACACACACACCAGCCAAATGTGTAGTTATGTTCCTTCCTTATCTCCCAGTGATAAACCTAAATGACATTTCATGAAAATCAGACCCCATTCCAAGAAGCAATTGTCCATCAATGACGGAAGTAAGTCAGGGAATGAAAAATGATAAAGCTGGCAGTGAAATTCAGGCCCAGTGTAAGTGGAGTTAGAGAAGAAATAACTGAGCGATCGTGGAATGTTGAGACTCTGAGCCAGAAGGAGTCCTCCATGAAGACAAAGTGCCCAACACAAAAAAGGGAAGTGGCTGGGACCAAAAAAAAAAAAGGTGCCAGAGGACATGGCACCAGCATAAGACCCTCATTGTAAAGGGACTTTTAGAGATAGCTCACAGCACCAGATGCTGATCTGAACTCAGAAAAGAGTATGGCAATTCACCATAGCACAGAAAAATGTCTTCACTTCAGGTCTGGAAGTTACATGGCCAGAAGAAGGCATCTTCAAAACACTCTTGGGAAGTTTCTACAAAGACGTGAAACACTTCCATTCTCAATGAGTCTGTTTTAAATGACAAAGTACTAAATCAATGTTATTTTAAATTTTTTTCCCTATGTAGGGACAACTAACATTAAGTTTTAAATATTTTAACAAAACATAATAAAGGTCATGGAACAATAGTCATTTTTCCCATTAGCTGTTAAGGTTGCTTTGTGTGGTGTCAGCTTGCATGGTCATTCTTAATGCCTCATACTATGGGGCAAAGTGAGGACTGACTATAAGTGAGGTGGGTCAAGGGGGAGAAAGCTGCCTTGCAAAGGCATCATTATGACAAACGTCAGTTTGGTCACCACAACATGCTGTGGGAAAGCTAAAATCGAGAGCTCCTCCTCTTCTGAATGTTCAGAATATGAATATGACTTTAGCAAGAACTATTCTTTCCTCTATTCCCTTTCTCTCTGTTTTCTTTTTCCTCATATAAAGATTGGAGACAATTTTAAACAAAATACCTGAAAGCAATAAAGTTTTCTGAAGTGCTGGATATTGTCAACTGTTTCTGAACATCCATTCCAAATACCTTCTATTTTTCTATTGCCTTAGGGGGATGAGAAAGCTAAAACTACATTTCCCGGACCCCTTTGCAGATGAAATGTGACTTAGGGTCCACCTAGGAGATGTACTAGAAGTGAGGAAGACATCCTCTCCCCGGTCCTGTCGTTATAGCCAAGCAGGGAAGATCAGAAACCTGAGTTTGTTTGTTTTTTTTTTTTTAACAGTAATTTAAATTTTAGTCCAGCTATAATGCAGGTTATTCTGACTTTAAGGTAGCATCACATGACATACTTCTGAGTCCATTCCCGAGATATTCTCTCCGTGCAATCTCTGGCACTAGGGGGTCATCTGGGTTTGGATCACATAGCAGTGAACAAATGGATAAAAGAACTTTAGAAATAGTTAAAGCAGGAGACCACTGTGATCTTAGAATATTGAGACAAATGCTGCCGTTACTGTTAATATTTGGATGATAAATTCTTGTAAATGCAACCTTAGGTGGTTTGCTAGTATCTGGATATGGGGGTTGGAAGCAGTGGTTATGTGCAGAAGCTGCCTCCTGTTTCCTGGATCTCAGCTAAGTGTGACCCCTTGAAATCATAGTCCCACAGTGGACCCTGAATGATAAATAATCTACATTTTGCTTTCTGGCCTCTCTGCTCCTCCTCTTACTCTCTATTCTCTGTACAGCAGCCTAGAGTACCTTAATGGAACATCAATCAGATCATACAATTGCTTCCTTGCTTGTAGCCCTTCACTGCCTTCCCCTTTGGCGTGCAAGAGAAAATCCAGCCTCCTCCCCCAGTCTGCAAGGCCCAAGAGCTCTAGGTCCTGCATACTTCTCTGTCCTCATCCTCCAGACACCCTCATTCATTCACCATGCTCCCAGTACACCTGCACTAACTCTGTTTCTTGGCCACATGAAGCTTGTGCCCATTGGAGAGACCTTCACATAAGATTCCCTTTAGGTTGAACTGTGGGGATCTTACTGGGGGGCCTCCTGGGCCAGGAACTCCTCTTTCTCCTGGAAACCCTGGATCACCTCGTGAACCATTGTAGCCATGCATGCCAGGCTTGCCTCTGGATCCAGGAGGCCCTGGGTGGCCCTGTAAGAAACAAGCTTATAAGTGAGGGTGTTTTTGCAAGAATGCTCTAACACAAAGTTTATGTCATATGGGTACCCAAGTTATGGCAATTGGGACTCACGTGCTATTTAATTTGTGAGACTTCCTTCCCACCCACAAGTACTATGTAGCATAGTAAAGATGTAGAGATAAATTTTAATATAGCCCAATTGAAATTAGTTTGGAATATTCCAAGAAATTTGGGAGAGCATCTTCCTTAAAATCCTTAGAAAGACTCTAATGGATTATAGAGCCCCTGAAACACCTCTTCCTTCTTTCATTTGGTTTACATATTATAAATAAAAGTTTTGAGCTCCCTTCCACTGTTAAAACTAACCAGCAAGTAAAAACTTTCACTATGAGTACACATTTATTTCTAGAACATGGAAAGTAAATGTAGCTTATATTTTGGAATGTTTTTCTCTAATCTGTTTGAAAACCTTTCTTTTCAAGTAAAGTGTTTTGGTCTCAAAGTTATTATGCAAAATTGAAATGCAAATGCCCTTCCATGCACTACCAGGAGAAAATAAAGAAGAGTCTGCCAAATAAATATATATATAGAGAGAGAATATGTGATTTAAGGACTTCAATGAGGGCTTTTCCCCCTTTTTTTTTTCAGTTGTGTGCTCTTTTATTGGTTTAAATGCTGTATATACCTTATACGAATATGTTGGCAGTTACTATTATTTTTTTAAGATTTTATTATTTATTAGAGCAAGCACAGTAGGGGGAGGGAGAAGGAGAAGCAGACTCCCCACTGAGTGGAGAGCCTGATGAGCTTTTCCCTTTTTTAAAATAAATGGAGAAAATTAAAAGAGACTTACAGGTATGCCATCCAACCCTGGAAATCCAGGAACACCAGTTGGACCCTAAAATCCCAGAAAACAAGACAAAGATATAAAAGTTATTAAAGTATTGGATTAACAGATTGATTTACTTGAAAACATAAATAATGAGCCATTTTTAAAAAAATCTCTTAGCAGTCACTGTTACTTATTTTTATATTAATGAACTTTTTTAAAAAGATTTATTTATTTGAGAGAGAGAATGGTGGAGGGAGAGCAGAAGGAGAGGGAAAGAGAGAATCTCAAGCAGACTCCCTGCTGAGTGCAGAGCCTGATGTGGAACTCAATCTCATGACCCTGAGATGGTGACCTGAGCCAAAATCAAGAGTCTGATGCTTAGCCCACTGAGCCACCCAGGTGCTCCTTTTTTACATTAATGAACTGAAATGCTAAAATTTTAAAAAACCTTTGGAAAAAAAGAAAACTTTGTACTTTTCTTTTTGTACTTAGGAAGCCAATTTGGCAACATCAATTAAAAAAAAAAACATTTGATACCTTGTGAAATTCGACTTTTTAGCATCTGGGTATCCAAGAGAAATAAACTTTTAAATGTAAACACAGGTAATTTACAGGATTGTTGTTGCGCCCTAGCACAACACAAAGTTGGGACAGGATCTCAAATTTACATCAACATGGAATAAACTATAGTTTTATCTATATTACGGCATATTGTGCAGTATTTTTAAGAGAGTAAGTTTAATCTACATAAATTGATATGAAATGATCTCTAAGCCATCTGGTTGAGTAAAAAAAGAAAAGCTCAGCATGATAAATATATCATTTAGGTTTTTAGAAAGCCATGAAAGACTATAACCCTTCACTGGGTATACTCATGTATTTCAGTGCACAGAAAAGTCTAGAAGGGCATGCTCCTCTGGAAAAGAGTTAGGAAATGAGAGCTGATAAAGAGGAGTTTGGACTTAACTTTTTTGAGGTGGGTACTAGTAGGTACTAGACTACTTGTGATTATTTTAAAAATCTGGCATAGTAGTGCTGGTGAGTGGTTAGTAAGAACCACTTAAGAAGAGTCTTACCTTGTCACCTTTGTCACCTGCTGCTCCAGGAGGGCCACTGTCACCTCTCATCCCTTTCTCTCCTGGAATTCCTGTGGGTCCTGGCAGTCCCAGGGGTCCAATGGGACCCTGTGGCCCCGGCGGTCCTGGTTGACCCTAAAAAGGAAGATTTAAAAGGTTGAGTCTTAAGCGCTCTCTTCTAACACAAACATGCTCACTTGGGCTTACAGAAGACCGGAAAATTAGATGTGAGCAAATTCTAATAATAGAAGCACAAATGACCAATTAATTACAAAAATAAGAAACATCAATATTGCCTTTTTCAATCTGAATTTAAGCCATACAATAAATTTGAATTACTCCACATGTATACACACATGCACACACACACACACACACACACATGAACCAATTATGGTTCTCTTACTATTTTTGTTCCATCAATAACATTTATAACTCTTGACTATTTAGCAAAGCAAGGAACTTGCAAAACAAAGCAAGAAAAAAAATATCAAACTGTCACTACCATCATGTTAGTGACACAAATCAAGAGTGGAGAAACCTGCTTGCCAGATCTTCTTTAAAATTTCATATGGCTAATGGTTTTTCTGCCCTTTTAGTGGAAAACATTTCTTTTTAGCTGCTTTTACCTAATAATATCTACTTCTTAATTTGGAAGTAGACTCTCCACGTCAATTTATACTTATTCAATCTGACTTTCCAGGAATGAAAGGGTCACCTCTTATGTGCAGATGTTTCATGAGCTCAGTTCTCCTGAACCCACAGTGGGTATGTTTCCAGTACAAAGATGAGAAATTCTCTGCTCCCTTGCTGCCTGTCTTCTGTTGCATTTTAATGGGCTGATGTATCAAATGGACATTGAATCCTTGCCCCCTAGAAGCAGCTTTGAGTCTCACAGCTCTCTCTATTCTGGAGTAGGGAAGACTGGCCTCAGAGGAGCACGCTTCCTGCCCCCCCCCCCAATATTGCTCCCTTCTCTGTCCCAGGCTTCCTTTTCTCTTTCCAGCCTGCACACTTATGGTTCCCTCTAGGACTGAAACCTTAAATATCGTGGGTTCAAACAGCACCACTGCTATGTTTCAGCACAGACCTCTCTAACTTCCAGATGGCTCAGCATATCCAGCTGCCTCCCTGACATCTTCTTGGATAGAATGGTACCTCCAACTTAAAAAAGAGATCCAAAATGGAATTCTTGCTTTTCCTCTGAAATTCAATCCTCTGTCAACCTTCCTGAACTACCCATTTGATCCAGCCAGAATCCTAGAGTCATCTTGACATTCTTCTTTCTGCTACACCTACACCAGGTCTATGATCAATTGCTACCATTTCCTTTCCGAAACAGATGTGGAGCTCATCCCTTCCTGGTCCCCCTTGCTGGCACCCTGGTGAAGGCCAACATCAAAAGACTATGGGTTTTGGCTTCTAAATTGCTCTCTAGCTTTCTTTTCCCCTCCCCCAGGCCTCTCTCCACCGAACAGCCCAAGGGAGGTTGAAATCAGATCGTGGCATTTTCCCACTTTTTAAAACCCTCCCTTGCCTTCCCACTGCATGCAAAGTAAACCCCAAGTTCCCCCTAGACCTTCTAGGGTGTGGCCCTGGATTCCCTTGTACCCCATACTTACTACTTCCCAGACAACCCTGGCAGCTCTTCCTTGGTTTGGCTTTCCCACTGGACTGCTCCTGCTCTAGATTTCCACATGACCTAGATCCCCTACACTAACACCTGCTTAGTTGCCTTCCTTGACCCCTGGCCTCTTCCCCGTCCCGCATGAAATAGGATCTCCAATCCACTGCCACCCTCACTAGCCCCTCCATTTCATTATTGGCATCTTAGCGTTTCCTAATTTTCAATTATTTGCTCATCAGTCTACTGTTTGCCTCTCCAGTTAGATATTAGTGCTATGAGGGCAAGGATATTTGCTCACCAGTTAAGTCTTCCATCTACCATCTACCCCAGATTTTGGTTCAGGAAATCTCTTCTGAATGAATACAGGATAGGTGGACTGGCAGTGAGTATGCTTCCAGGCTTGTGGTCCAGTCTGACCACCCAGTCACTTTGGATACTCTCTACCTGGGCCCTGTATGGTTAGGAAAGTGATTTCTGAACTTTGAAAAAAAGCAGTTTTATCAACTCTTATCTTTATGACATATAAAATGTTATTATACATTTAAACTTATTTACTTTTATTTACTTTTAATATATATTCTTGTTTATTTATTTTTTATTGGAGTTCAATTTGCCAACATATAGCATAATTGATTTTATTGGAGTTCAATTTGCCAACATATAGCATAATTGAACTCCAATAAAAAATAAACAAACAAGAATATATATATTATAAATATAAATAAATAAATAAATAAATAAATATAAATGGAACAGGAGGCCAGTCAGGAGATGGGCCTCATGTACATCCTCGCTGGTAGGAGAACCATGAATGTCTGAACTGGGCCAAACTGCAAATATTCTGGGGACTCGGCCCAAACACCTGGAATTTGCTAACTTGCTATAGTAAGACATTTTGCTTAGTGATAGCCTTCGATTATTAGGTATGTGCATCCAAGATTGGTTCTCTGCTACTAACACCAACTTTGTATCTGAATTCTTTGTAAATAAAGTATGTGAGAATTCCAAAATCAATAAATAAATAATTTACTTTTTTGTAAAATAAAATGTCTGGGAACAATGAGTCTATTTGAATGAACTTAAGAATCTAAAATCAGAGTTTCTAAATGATATATCTAGCCTCAGCATTCAATTTCTGTCTATAATCTGATGAGGGCAGGGAGTATATTAGATTCGTACGGCATTTTAAATAACACACTTTGTAATCTGAAGACAACACCTTTACATCAGGTAAAAAGAAACTTTGTAATGAGAAGTTTACGAGAAGGATTTCACCAATGCAAGGTGAGTTGGCTGCCCATCACCATGCACTGCGGCGTCTAAGGTGTTCAGCTGTGTTGTCTAACACATTTCGGAGCCCATGCTATATTTTATTAGTTTGAAAGCACTCTTAGTATTCACTTGAAGTCAGGATGTCCACCTGCAAATTTTTTTGCTTCTTAAAATCTTTCCGAAGATTTAAGAAAAATCACGTTGTATTCCTTTGTCCCACCAAACAACCTGCTCGTGCATTCAATGAGCAAG
Organism: Nyctereutes procyonoides; assembly: GCF_905146905.1. Lineage (NCBI taxonomy): Eukaryota > Metazoa > Chordata > Mammalia > Carnivora > Canidae > Nyctereutes > Nyctereutes procyonoides. The sequence continues at coordinate 45,197,803 of NW_026575133.1, read as the reverse complement.
TGAGTTTCAGAGAGAGAAAAAGCTGAATGGATTTTACAAGATACCTGATCAGATCAGATGTCAAACTTCTGGGCGATTCTGAATTATTGAGCCTCAATTCCAAGAATATAGGGTTGCCCCTGTGGTGTGCATGGACGAGGGGGAAATATTTTTTGGAGAGCCTCATCTATATAAAAATTTGAGTCACCTGAAATCAGTGTGTCAGGACTATTCTAGTGACTTAATCTCCTATGATCCCATGAATGAAATTCCACAAGCCAGCAAGTGGGAGTGTTCTGTTAGGCGGCCGCCCTCCAGAAACCAGGGCCCAGCCATGGGGTTCCAGACCAGTCCATAAACATAAACCCATGAGGTGAACCCCATGAGGTGAACCCCACATAGGATGAAGGATCTAAGAGCACCCTGTTGAAAGAACTATCTAGGCCCAAGATGGAGCCCAGGTTCCACATGAGAAAACCAAAACTTCGATAACTTTTGGGTCCCTATACATGCTTGGGTTGACTGGACACATGGTATTTCCAGTCAGCCAATCCCCACCCTCAATACCAAGCCAACTCTGGGGTCTTTACTTCTTTCCCTGCTCCTTATTCACCTGTTCTCTTCCTTGTTCTTTATGCTTCATTCCATAAAAGCTTCCTGACTTCTGCCCCATTTTGCAGTTCCCTGGTTCCTTGAGAATTCAGGAAGTGTTAAATAAAGTGTGTATCAGCTAAAGTGCCCTCTTCAATCATTTTTAACAACTTTGAAGGGAAGACACAGATCTGGGACCCGGCCAGTCCCAGTCCACATGTGATGAGTCACCCTGGACAGTGCTGCTGACCTTGGCCAGGTCCAGACACAGGACAGATGGGTGGTGCCTTGCCTGGGGCTTGGGGCCTGGGGACATGAGCCCTATGTACCCTCATCTAAAGACAGTAATGCAGGGGATCCCTGGGTGGCGCAGCGGTTTAGTGTCTGCCTTTGGCCCAGGGCGCAATCCTGAAGACCCAGGATCGAATCCCACATCAGGCTCCCGGTGCATGGAGCCTGCTTCTCCCTCTGCCTATGTCTCTGCCTCTCTCTCTCTCTCTCTCTCTCTCTCTCTCTGTGTGTGTGTGTGTGACTATCATAAATAAATAAAAATTAAAAAAAATAAAGACAGTAATGCCAGAATATTCACAACATTATTTGTAATATCAAGAAAAACTGGAAATCCTTTAAAATTCTGCCCAAATGAAATTAATAGAAGAGATTATGGTACCTTCATACAATGGAACACACACAGCCTGTCTTAGCCTGGGTGCCCCAGTGCAAAGCATGGGACAAGGAGTTGATGCAAACCATTTGTTGGAGATTCAAAGGAGATAGGGTGGGACACCTGGGTGGCTCAGTGGTTGGGCGTCTGCCTTCGGCTCAGGTCATGATCCTGGGGTCCTGGGATCGAGTCCCGCAGCGGGCTCCCTGCAGGGAGCCTGCTTCTCCCTCTGCCTGTGTCTCTGCCTCTCTCTGTGTGTCACTCATGAACAAGTAAATAAAATCTTTAAAAAAAAAAAAAAAGGGAAGTGATCCCACCCAAGAGCCAGGGAGCTGCAGTGTTTACCTCGCTGGAGGACCACGGTGGTGGGTGGGGAGTGCCTGCTGCCAAGCCCACAACTGGGACCCTTACAGAGCCCACAGAGAGATGCAGAGACTGTCAGCTAGAGACCCCCCAGGGTGGAGCAGAGAAGTAACAGGCCGGAGGGAAACGTGGAAGGCCTGGACATTAAAGGGAGCAAGCAGGCAGGGCTTTCTGAGCTGACATGGATCACCCTCATGATGCTCACGAAAAAGACAGTGACTGACCATCCAGGCTGTCCGGTCAGCCCCCTGCGTTTGAAGGCCAGGCCCACACTAGCTGTGGGACCTCGGGCACATTTCTTATCCTCTCCGTTCCTCAGCTTCTTTCTCTGTCAATAAAAAGAATAACATATGGCAGATGCTTATGCCTGGCACAACAATGCTAACTATTGTTATTATTACTACAAATAGTTCATTGTTCAAAAGGGTAAAACAACCTGCCTGTCATATGATCCCACGTGTAGGGAAGCAAATGGACAGATATTTTCTCTAAATACATATTTATAAAGGAACATTGCTTGAAGGCTATGCAAGAAATAGCATTTTGTCATGCCTCAGGAGGGAAAATGCAAGCCCGGACAATGTTACATTCTTCACCAACAGCAAATGTGACCTTTATAATAAAGACTAATTAACATTTCTCCTTCACCATGAAGTCACCGACTCAACAAACATTATCAACAGCCTTTAACACCTGCCTAAACTTCAAAATTCAAAATCGTACATCATTTGAACTTTCCCTTCTTTTCAAGCTTTTTCATCATCATCGTAACAGCTACTGTTTATTGAGTACGCAAAAAAATACTAAAGGCTTAGAATTTTCTTTCTTTTTTTTAAAGCCTAGAATTTTCAAGGAAGCTTACATGTAGAAGTATGTATTACAAAACAGACAACGATAACACATGAAATGTAATTATACAGACATAAAACATTTGGGGGTATTTTGAGGGCATATCAATTTAAATATTACACAAATTGTAAACAACAATCTGAAAGAATAAATAACGACTTCAGCTCCTTTTTTTTTTTTTTTTTTTGACCTATGTTAGTTACTCTTACTTGGTAAGATTTCTTGAATATAAGACTCTGGAAATTAACTACTCTTTCATCAATTCTGGGAATTATCTTTTCATCTTATAGGTAATTTACCAAAAAAAAAAAAAAAAACCCTCCTAAATGATTTTTTGTGAATGTCACACTTTACAATAATGTAACATTTAGAAACAACCAAACCTATGTTTAAACATAAAATGGTAATTGAGAAAGAGACAGCCAATTAACCACCTATAAATCTCTTTAATGTACTTCATTCTGGACACACAAGGCCGGATCCAGGGAGCTAATGGAACTTTGGGAAGAAAAAAAAGAAGGAGTGGAAATGTTTCACTCGGTGGTAAGAATGATAAAATGCCATTCAGTATAGAAATGGGTCTTGGTTTGAGAAGGTGCCATCAAAAATGCTTTTAAAATAAAGCAAAACAAGAAATGGTAATTTTCATTATTCAGTTCTGGACCCCGTGCCGTTCCTCCTCCATTGCCCTCATCTGTTAAGTTGACTCCCTTGCCATTTCTGAATAAGCTCTGCTCATCCACAGACTCAGTGCCCTGTCCCAGGATTGTCCCTCCCACTCTCAAGGTCATTTCTTAGTGCTCCTATGAAGACTCCCCAACCTCCAGCCCTCCCCCCACACACCCTTCTGTACTAGATACCTCTCCAAGATGCTTCTTTAATGACACCCTCATCTGTTACAGTGACCACCTCTTTATCCCCCAATCCCACACCCCCTAGACCATGAGCTCCTGGAGGGTACAGTCTATGCGCCCAAGTCCATGACGGTAGGAAAGACAACAAATACTTAATAAAATAATATAAACAGTGAAACAGATTCCACACTGAGGTGAGCAGAGTATAACCCCATACGTGAGCAATGACCCTAAATGCAGCAATGTTCGTAACTTCTTGTTGAGCTAGAACATGGGCATTGTCATACCTTTATTTCAACCATATTATATGGCAAATATAACCCCTACTCTACAAGTAGAAAAACTAGCATAAAATATTAAATGCCTACTTATTTATAGCTGCTGGGGAAGACTGTGGTTTGTTTTATACTTAGTGCTTTTTTTTGTATTAACAGGTAATTTATTATAGGATAAATTTTTTAAAGAAATACACTAAACCTTGTATCACAATATTAAATCTGTCAGAAAGCTGCTCACGAAATTTTTCCAAACGCCAGTCTTTAAGATAGTCCTTGCTAGTTCATCCAATTTGAGTAAATAATTTATCCACAGCAGTGTAGAGAAAAATTCCAATCTCCTTAAACTATTTCATATGAAAAAAGGGGGATCAGTTAAAAAAAAAAAAAAAGACTTTACAAGTAAATACCTGAGCTTACTTATTTATAAGGCTATAATGGAATTAACTTCAGGATGAACAGACATAAATAACAAGCCCACAGGAGATGTTTCTATAACTAGAGAATCATTAAATAATCAAAAGAATTTTGCCTCTTTAAAAAAGAATTTTAAAGAAATATTTTGCTCCTAAACTATGCATCCTCCATCTATGAACAATAATATGATGTACAGTGGATTGTTCCCTGGATTCAGGCTAGCAAAAAGAGAAAAAAAAAATGCCCAGTGGAAAGAATGATTGACTTTCAGATGTAATTTCTCTGATCTATTGATCTTTCCTTCTTTCTTTCTTTCTTTCTTTCTTTCTCTTTCTTTCTTTCTTCTTTTTTCTTTCTTTCTTTCTTTCTTTCTTTCTTTCTTTCTTTCTTTCTTTCTTTCTTTCTTTTCTTTCTTCTTTCTTTCTTTCTTTCTCTTTCTTTTTTCTTTCCTACTGCGTACATAGAACTGCCTCTGAGGTTTATGACTTTCAGTGAAAGATAGCAAAATCAGAAAAGATTCCCTGAATTCAGAAACAACAGTCATCTTGCCGACTGAGGAACCTGTGACATGCCCTGTGATGCCACATGTCATCCCCTTCGTCCTTCTCAGAGCCCAAGCTGACACCATGTCATCGAACCTGCTATACGGCCCTCCCTACTGAGGCTGCAAAAGCAGTAGGCTCCCGGGCCAGCTGTACAAATAGAGGATGAAAGTGATGGGAGTAGACATGTCGCCCAGCCCTCTGGGGCCAGGGCATTCCTTTATTCTGTCGCTTGTTAATCATCTGTATCAGGCACGGCTCTTGAGCAGGGCTAAGATCAAATCATTCTGATTTCACAACTTGGTACAACAGACCAACAGACAGGAGAATATGTACATTTTTAAAACCAAGATCTTCAGCTCAGCCTTTTGGGTTGCCACTGATGTGCTTGCTCCTCGGGACCAAACCCTTTGGGGAATGACAAAAACCTAAGAAAACCTTTGCCATTTTAGCAGTATGAGGTCTGGGAGAAATAAGTACAGAGACACAACTACAGATATATACACACTCACACTTTGCCTGCGACAGCTCTCCGCTCCTTCCCAACTAGGAGCTGAATCAGTACAAAGAACTGTATGTTTGTTCCTTCGTTCATTCATTAATGAATGAACAAATGAGTATGAAAAATGCTTTTATTTAATTTTTAAAGACTTTATTTATTTATTTGAGAGAGGGACAGAGCACACAAGCAGAGGGAGAAGGAGAACCAGGCTCCCCACTGAGCAGGAAGCCTTATGTGGGACTCGATCCCAGGACTTGGAGATCGTGACCTGAGCCGAAGGCAGACACTTAACTGACTGAGCCACCCAGCTGCCCGAAAGATGCTTTCATGATACCAGTTACACACACATTTCCAAATCGTCCTTGGTCTCTAAGATCACTGACACAGTGATCATCAAAGTGTCCAGGAAAGGGAAGGAATTTGTTTATTGAGTCTGGTTGTGTGTGCCTACCAGTCTCCAGAACTTGCATCATTTAGTCCAACCACCAACACTGAAGAAGTGTGAATTATTATCCCCATAGAGACCAGAGAAGTCTACTGAGGGGCATAACTTACTCAGACTCTCGTAAGTTTGCACTCATACCCTCATGAGCCAGCTGCTCTCCCAAACCCCGTCCCCTCCCACTACCTCGGCCTGGCACCCTGGACGGTTCTTCCACCACACTACGCCTGCATGGACATGTCCACGGCCTCCAGCCTTGTCTTATTTGTAAACTTAAAAGAAAATTTTCTTAAGGTACTCCATGTCCTTTTGTCAAGTTTCCTTAGGAAACAGCAGAGTCATCAAAGTAATTAAAGAACTCTATTTTTGTCGTTCTCACATCTGATTTTCTAATCCTATCTGTGTCCAACTGTTTCCTAGTCACCTTCTTGAACCTTCCATTAATTCACACTCATCACAGGAGAAGCTAGACCATCACTCCCAAACGAGTTTCCCTGACCTCTTCTTCCCAGACCCAGCAGATGGCAACTTTTTTCTTCCCAGCTGTCAGCTGTCCCCAGCTCTCCAAGCCCACCCCATGGCCAAGGTTAGCAGACCTTCCTTGACTTAAATCTCACGTGTCTGCCTTACTGTTGTCTCCCTGCAGAGGCTCCCTGTCCTGGCCTTGTCATCTCGAGTGGGTTACCCAAGCCCCAGCCTCCCTCCATTCCTTCCCCTTGGGCTTCTCTCCATGTCTACACATGACTGTCAACTCCTCTTCAGTCTTCTCTTGACTGTATCACTGCTTCCATCACCTCCTGGAATGGGGACGGTCTACCCTTCTCCACCCCAGCCAACCCTACTCCCTGTCATTTCCACACCTACACCTTCTGCTCCAAGCACACGTGTGCCTCCTGCTTGCCTGAAGCAATGGTAGCCTTTCTCCAACTGTAGCTCAAATTCTACCTTTCTCCAACCAAAACTTTGGTGGTGGTAGTGGTGGTGGTGGTAGCAGCAATGGCAACTGCTACCATTCACTGAGCACTTGTTCTAGTTGCTGACACAGCAGTGCACGTTCTTTGCGTGGAATCATTACATCCATAAAGCAGAAAGCCACCCTGTATCGCCTTTTCTATTTCCCAAATGAGGAAGCTGAAGCACAGAGAGATGAAGCGAGTGACCAGAGGCCATTCGACTGTCACCTGGGGAAGCAGAGATTCGAACTCACGTCCTCGGACTTCAGTCGCTCCTTCTCTTTTTACCCCAGTCCTGATCAATCTCACTCTCATACAAACTCTCCTAAATGACCTCCCCCCTACGATAACACCTAGATAGACTCATCACCTACGTTTCATTCTTCTCTCATGCATGTTACTCTCATTAGTATCTGCTTGGAGTGATGTCTTCTGGGGCCCTGGGGTCAGGGATCCGTGTACATTTTATGAACACCCCAGAACCATGGCCACTGCCTTGCACGAGACACATTCTAAACACAAACTCATGGAATACTTGAATGGATCAAGACCTTATAATGAACAATTCAGGGGCACCTCTCCTGCCTTTTTCATGCTTGACTGTAATTCAAAGATTGATCCACTAGGTGACACTATAACATCACTTAGAGCCGCGGACAGGGCTCCAAGCGTAGCATGACCTTTAATTAAGTGCCTCCTGGGTCTTCCCCTGTAATGGGAAAAACTGCTGGATATCATGAAGGGTTATAAAAATAAGTAACAAAAGGGTGTTATTCAAGGAATAGACAGTCCAAGGGGACTGGACTGTGGTGGCAGAGCGTTTTCTTGTTCCTTAAGATCACCTCACTTGTTAATGAGAGGATAAAGTGGTCCACTTAGCCCAGAGTAGCGCTGACCCAGGATATCCAGCTGCTTGAGAGGCCGGGTGGTGCCCTGGGAAGAGCAGTGCTCCGAGAACCAGAAGGTAGGGCTGTGCCGCTGAGCAATAGATAAAGTCACCTCTTGAACCTGGTTATTGAAGAGTGGCTTTCCCATTTTTAAAAATGGTGGAAGGGCAGCCCAACATCATACATCTGCTGTGGAAGGGCACCTGGGTGGCTCAGTGGTTGAGCGTCTGCCTTCGGCTCAGGTCGTGATCCTGAGGTCCTGGGATCGAGTCCCACATCAGGCTCCCTGCATGGAGCCTGCTTCTCCCTCTGCCTGTATCTCTGCTTCTCTCTCTGTGTCTCTCATGAATAAATAAATAAAATATTTTTTATTTTTTTTTTTTAAAAAAAACCCATACATCTGCTATGGGAACTGCATGAGGCAGTGTGGAGAGCTCGTGAGGCTCCCTGAGGAGCTCAAACTAGTTGACCCTCACTCTGTTCTGGTGTCCCTGCCCCTGGCCATCTCTGTGCTTTTCTCCTGTGTCTTCTGTGCCCGCACCCCTTCCTCCTGCTGGGGGGGAGTCCTCCTGGAGTTCCGCAGGGCTGCCCTGACCTCTTCTCACTTTCTCTAAGGCAAACTTGACCTATTCCATGTAGTCAATGGCATCCAATGCTGAACAACCAACTCCTCCCTCCACTTCCCTTCCTAGTCCAGACTTCTTCATGGAGCCCTGTCCACATTCAACTGACCTCCAGCTCTACAAATCCAGTACAGGACTCGAAGACCCATGATCATGCCCCCAGTGTCCTCCTTGGCCATACACCACTTCCTAGACGGCTGTTTACCTCTCACCGTACCTCCACTGCCCCCTCGTTCCTATCAATCCTGCCTCCCAAATATTCCTGACACTCACCTGCTTCCTCCAATATCTCATGTACTAAGCAATCTCTCCTCCCACCTGGGCAACTGTAGAAGCCCCTGACAGGTTTTCCCTAACATTGTCCCCATATACCCTCACTATATGCCCCAAACAGCAGCCAGAATGATCTTTTTATAACATAAATCCAACCTGCTTTTACCTTTCTTAAAATCCTTCAGAAGGCAGCCTGGGTGGCTCAGCAGTTTAGCACCTGCCTACAGCCCAGGGCCTGATCCTGGAGACCAGGGATCGAGTCCCACATTGGGCTCCCTGCATGGAGCCTGCTTCTCCCTCTGCCTGTGTCTCTGCCTCTCTCTCTCTCTCTCTCTCTCTTTCTGTGTGTGTGTCTCTCATGAATAAATAAATAAAATCTTTAAAAAAAATCCTTCAGAGCCTTCCTTATGACAGACAGGAGAACCTACACCTGATTTTCCCACTGCACGTCATGTCCCTTGCTCCCTCACCTATGTCAACCAAACCTTTCTGGCCACCTTTTGGTCCCTCAAACATGCCATCCCAACTCCTTCTCACTTCAGGACCCCAATAGAGGCTGTTCTCCAGGCCCAGATACTAGCAGTGGGTTCAATGGTGGCCACAAAAAGATATGTTCACATCCTAAGCCCCTGGAATTTGTGGATTTTGCCTTAGATGGCAATACAGGTGCTAAAGTGAAGGACCTTGGGGCACCTGGGTGGCTCAGTGATTATTTGGCTTTGGTTCAGGTCATGATCCCAGAGTCCTGGAATCAAGTCCCACATCAGGGTCCCTGCAGGGAGCCTGCTTCTGCCTCTGCCTATGTCTCTGCCTCTCTCTATGTGTCTCTCATAAATAAATAAGATCTTTAAAAAATAAAATAAAAATAAATAAAGTGAAGGACCTTGAGAGGAGTGTGTCTTGGATTATCCAATGTGTCCTAAATGCCATTACATGAACCCTTCTAACAGGGGCACAGAGGAAGATGTGTCACAGACACACAGAGGAGAAGGTGGTGTGAAGACAGGCAGAGACTGGAGTGACATGGACACAAGCCATTGGATGCTGGAAGCCACCAGAAGCTGGAAGATGCAGTGAACGAAGCCTCCTCTCTTGCCTATGGAGGAGTGTGGCAATGGCGACACCTTGCTTATGTAAGTCTGGCTCTAGAACTTGCGAGAAAATAAGCTTCTGTGGTTTTAAGCCACCAAGCATATGGCAGTTATGGCAGCTCGAGGAACCAACAGGACATGCTTCCAGGTCATCACTAGGTGGCCTCTGATTCCACTACTGTCTCAGCCCTGACCTTCCCCAGCCCCCACACAGGCTCCCATATAAAACCAAATCAGGGGATCCCTGGGTGGCTCAGCGGTTTGATGCCTGCCTTTGGCCCAGGGTGTGATCCTGGAGTCCTGGGATCAAGTCCCGCGTCCGGCTCCCGCCATGGAGCCTGCTTCTCCCTCCTCTTGTGTCTCTGCCTCTCTCTCTCTCTCTCTCTCTCTCTCTCTCTCTCTCTGTGTGTGTGTGTGTGTGTGTGTGTATCATGGATAAATAAGTAAATAAATCTTAAAAAAAAAAAAAAAACAAATCAGGGCATCATGTTATTCCAAGGAGAGAGCCAGGGTCTCTGTCCATTCTTACCCGGAGGCACCCTGAGCTCCTAACAGTGCCTGGCACCCCTCAGGTACCCAGAAATAATGGCCAAAGGCTGAACCTCTGTCCCTTCTGCTGGACTCTGAGCTCCAGGCCACAAGGACCTTTTTCTTTACCATCAAAGCCTCACGATGCCAGGCACAAGGCAAAGTTCAATGTCTATTTGCCGAAAGAATGGGATGAATGAATGGCCATTTGCTGAATGAATTGCAGACAAGCTCATATGACAAGAGGAGTGAAAAAATTAGCGCCTTTGAGACATAGCCGTTTCCCTGTGGATTTCTTGGCAACTTAGAAGATGGTGTCTGCAAGAAGAAATCTACTTTTACCTTCTTTATAATTCAGCATTTTAATTAATTTAGTCAGACGTGACCCTCACCCTGGAGAGGTTTTCCAGAGCTACAAATACTGCTTCGCATTTTCCTCTGGGGAAAATGCCCTGGTTTGGGAAGCACCTGCGTTGCCAGCCCTAATGTCTCACCACCAACAAGGCTGTCTCCCCTTTGGTAATGACCTTGATCCTCTCAAGTGCAGCGTAGTCTCACATTTGCTGAGCTCTGCGGCCGCCCGGCCTCAGTTCACGCTGGGTCGCAGAGCTCAGCAGTCTTCGTTGCTATGGAACTGAACTCCACATGGGGAGGCCAGAGGCTCTGCTGCAAATCACTGGCAGTTTAATGAGGTGACTGACCAGGGCAGATAGACCAAAACCTACCTTCGGACCCACACTGCTGCTGGGATTCCCCGGTGAGGTTCTGCATACCTGGCCTGTTTGGAAAAACAGCATGTTCTCTACGACATAGCAGGCAAATATACGACTGTTTTCTCTCCCTCCTTCTCCAGCATGAGTGCTAGGTTTAAAAGAGAGGGATCGACCAGCATAGTGAAAGTGGGTTAGTTAGTGCTGGAGTCATTCTCCCATACGGATACAAGCTACCTCTCCCACTGTGATTATTAACGGACCAAAAGAGTATTAAACGATAGGCCTGTGTCCCTCTTGGTTTCCCACGCCCTGTACAGAGATACTTCCTCCAGCACCTACACCTGCAGATCCATCCTTTTCACTTTTGCAAGTTTTTCATTCTTCAGAAATCAAGGTTAATATACCTGAAGGGGATCACTTTAACAAGCACAGCCGAAGTTGTAAACAGCTGGTGAGCTAAACTGTACTGGGAAATGTGTTTGTTGGGCACTAGGTTTTCTCCACTTTGGGGTTCTGAGGCCTTTACAGGACAAACGCACTGTCCAGCTCCCCACAGTCCCCAAGGCCAAAGTCCCTTCCCCGGGTTCCTTACTCTGGCTACCTGCTGTTTTCTGAAAACACCTGAGACTTACCTAGGCAGGGTTTCATTTCTCAGAGAATTCTCCAAAAGGGACGAAATGAGCTAGGGAGTGTGTTCTTGGAGGAGAAAGATGTGGAAGGAAAAGAAGAAAGCAGAAACCAAAAATCTAAAGGGGTGGTGACAGATCAAATTTGTCAGTTGTCATTGGAATCTGCTTACACCAAAATATAACATAATTGACTTTTGTGAACTTTGGGACCTAAGCATAATTGCTCTGTGCCATTTATCAGGCTGCAGTTATAGAGTGTACTAGAATACAGCTGTGTGAGGGATAAAGAGATAGAGTTCTAGAACTTTGTGTGCAAATAATTTAACGACAAAAAAATGTTAATAATTAAAATCCCTCAAGCAAATTCCATTTTTATCGTGGAATGCAGGGTCTTAGGAGTGTGAGGGAGAAAAGAATGAGATTGTGGGGCAAAATACTTGTACATTTTTTAGTGATTTAAAATTTCCACAGGAAACACTGCTTTGATAATGTGTGATTTTAAGCTTTCAAATCACAAAAACTAAGACAGGTCTTGAATTTTAAGCCATTTGATCCCTTGTATAAAAATCACCAAATTACAAAGTTCTTAATGGAACAGTTTACAGTTTGACAGTTGCTAGACTTCCTTGAATGAAAAAGAACATGGATATATTTTACACTTTATTCTGGGAAAAGCTATAGAAAGCGTCCTTACCATCATGCTAACTGAAGTGGAACTTGTAAAAGGTCCCATCCTAGTCTATAAAGACACATAATTCTCCCTGCATGGAGGTAACCACCAAAAACATGAAGATTCCTCCACTGAAATTAGTAAAGAAAACCTTCAAATCTTGCCCAATGCCACCTCATTTATATCCTTAAAGAGAAACTATCATGAGGTTAGGGGAAATGTCAGGGCGTGACTGCAAAATATTTTGGAAGCCAATTATATCGCTGTTGTATGCAAAAGGCCATGCCCACATTGTAGGACCTAAGGCTGTTAAGACCCACAGGGACCGGACCAGCTCCATAGCACAAACCCTTATTTCCCAGGTAAGACTCTGAACCCAAAGGAAGCCACAGGCATTCCAATCTCCCACCCTCCACCAGGAGCTCTTTCCTGAACCCTTAAAAGGTCCTGTTTGCTGCCACTGCTCAAACTACTTATTTCTGGCAACTACCTGAAATCACAAAGGAATTTGAATTTGCATGAGATAATGCATTTCATAACAGGTTTGAATGATGTGTGTGTGGGGGGGTGGGGAGGACCACGGGACTCCCTGCTAAATCTGTTCCCCCTTCTCTTGGATATGGCAGGTATCCCTGCAGGCATGCTACAAGCCAGCATGGCCACCCACCCAGGCTCCCAGTCCTCGCCAGGCTGGAGTCTGGGTTTTAATGTATTGATTTATGGGTACAAACTGCCTTTTATGAGCTATCTACTGTGATCATCTCAAAGCAATACAAGAAATTGATGCCCCAGTTCTTAAGGGGTGAAACAGAAGTCAGCAACTTACGTTCTAGAGTGTCCACTGAAGGCCAGGACCCAGCATAAACATTCTACCTGTGTCCATATGACCACCTTGAAGGAGTGCATGCTTGTCATCTCAGCAAGAGGGTCAGGTGCATCCACATTCACACCCAAACAGAGCTACAGGCCAGGGTAGGAGCAATACCAGAAAAGGGAACTGGGTCCCCGCCAGGGGCATCAGCATAGCCGGGAGGTATTGGAGGGGATGCCTTGGAGGCCTGGGGTCTCCACTGAACTCCCTTGGGGAGAGCAGGGAAGACAGAGGCAGAGTGCCAGTGGGAAGAGATTCCAGAAAATGGTAGGCAAGTGAGAAGGTTCAGATTAAGCTCATGGGAGAGTGAGTGGCCCAACTGATGCAGCTGGAGGGAGGCCACAGGGAAACACACATGATCACTGGTGGAAACACATGTTGAAGCTAGACTGGGGGTCTCCAGGGTCCACTGATGAAGCTGAGCTTCCCTCTGCCAGAAATGAAGGAACCCATCCTTGGGTCCCTGCCTTCGCTACACCCCAGCTCCACCTCAAACTGCAACGTGGGTCCCCAGTTCAAACCCTACCTCCAGTCTGTCCACTGCGCGGGGCCAGCCTGGCTTCCCAGCAGTTGCTCCAGACACAGCAGTTTGGATTTGAGGCTTAAACTACTCACTCAGGCATTCATCCCTAAAAGGGGAATAATTTCCTTCTTAGGAATGCCTGGCTGTGCCACTAATGGGCTGCGCCGCCTGGGGCGGATCCTCAACCCTCCGGAATTCAGGTTATTCCCATTTCTCCAGTCCCCCTGGAGCTGTCACTGCAGCCCCAGAGACAGTATGTGAGTTGGCCGGCTGCTGGGCACTGGGGAGCACCCACCTCCCACACCACCTCCCAGTTACGCACAAGCCAAGCTCCCAAACTCCCAGCTGGAAACCTCTGCCAGCAACTTGCAGCCCCCACGTGGGAGCCGTCTGTCTCAGGAAGGGCAGAGGTGGACCGCTGCTCTGCATTCTGCTCTCCCTGACCACCCAGGAACAGGGACAGAGACCCTGCCTGCAGCCCGTCCCGTGAGCCCCCGTAACCCCTGGCACTGGACGCTGTGTTACGGGACGCAAGGCACATTGCCTCTGATGGCCAAACACCCAACACAACAGAAGAGAAAGGGCTAATGGTGTAAATGCAAGGAAGCCAAGGCTTGGGCAGCTCCAAGTGCCCACCCCAGTTGGCAAAGTTATGACAAAAGTCTGGAGTTTGAGTCTGAGTGTAGTCGTCTTCTCGTGATCGTGGGGCAAATGCTGAAATTGAGGTCACATACCAGAGGGTGGCTCCTGTCCCTTCCACATACCAGCAATTGGAAATTCAGGTTTCTTGGACAGAAAGCTGAAAATATTAGTCACAGCGGCCTCCCAGAGCTGCTGTGGGATGAGAGCAAGGTTGCTCGCCCTCAGCCCGGTTGGCACGTGGAGACAGGGCAGGTTTTGGTGTGTGTGGGGGCTGTCCTGGGCATTGCAGGTGCCGAGCACCACCCCTGGCCTATACCCACTAGACACCAGTGGTGTCCCCGCCATCCAGTTGGGCCAACCACAAGATGTCTCTAGACATCGCCACATGTCCCCACTATAAACAGCTCTCAGCCTCATTTAAATCAGAGCTTTCCAGCAGTCCGGGTGGCCCAGCAGTTTAGTGTCACCTTCTGCCCAGGGCCTGATCCTGGAGACCCAGGATCAAGTCCCATGTCAGGCTTCCTGCATGGAGCCTGCTTCTCTCTCTGCCTGTGTCTCTGCCTCTCCCTCTCTCTCTGTGTGTGTCTCTCATGAATAAATAAAATCTTTAAAAAATAATCAATCAATCAATCAATCAATTAGAGCATTCCCCCAAGAACTGTTCCTCTTTATTTTGTGGTGCCCTCACCTCCTTCCTCTAATGATCCATTATTCTTGAGTCTCAAGTTCAAAGGGCCTTAAAATGTAGATGCACTGGTTTCTTTTCCTTATTCTTTTTTAAAAAATTTTATTTATTTATTCATGAGAGACACAGAGGGAGAGGCAGAGACACAGGCAGAGGGAGAATCAGGCTCCCTGCAAGGAGCCCGATGCGGACTCGATCTCAGGACCCCGGGATCACGACCTTAGCAAAGGCCGATGCTCAACCACTGAGCCACTCAGGTGCCCCTCTTTTACTTCTTATTTATACGATCTTGGTATGTTTATATTTTTTTAAAAAATCTCACACAAAAGCCAGGCTTCCCACCCCCACTCCCAAATAATGTGTCCGTTTATATGGAAAAGGCGAAAGCACTTCTTAGATTGCTAGCTTTTAGCATCCTTAGGTTTCAAGAGAATTTCTGAGACATGATTAATCTACACAACATTATGTTAGTTTCAGGTATACACATACTAATCCGATACATGTATATATTGCAGAAATATCACCAGAGTAAGTTTTATTATCATCACACAGCTACTGGGTTTGTTTTTTTTTTTTTTTCCTCCTTGGGATAACTTTTAAGATCTACTCTCAGCAACTTTCAAATATACAAAGCAATATGAACTAAAGTCACTATGTTGTACAAAAGACTCCTAGGACTTATTTATTTTGTAACTGGAAGTTTGTACCTTTGGTTTTTAAGTTCTATCACCGAGGGAGCTTGAAAGAGCTCAAGATAAATTCTGAGCACCCAAGTTTTTGAAGTACTAAAGAGACAAAGCAGTTTAAGCAGAAGGGGACTTGCCATCGCATCAGTTCAATAAGGTAGCTGCTTTCAGGAGGAGAGCTGAACACAGGAGCCCCTTACGTGTCGCACACGTCTCATGTGCAGATGAAGCCAAGCTATGGGGAAAAAATATATGGTCCCTTCTCTCAGGAGATGTTTTGCATCCCCGTAGGCTGATCTTTACCGAATTGTGGTTTTTGAGCATCGGGCCCTATAGGATTGATGTGGACATGTTTCAAAAGAATCACTGAGCAGACTCAGAAACTCTCCGAAGTTTCTGAAGCATGCTCTTTTCTTGCAAGGTTCTGGGAGTATGTTTGATCTAATGCTCCAGCACTAATGAGTTAGTGGGCTGCCAACTACTGCTGTCAGAATACAAGGGAGGGCCCATAAATGTTCAAGTGACCCGATACACAGTGGCCTAGAGGGCTCTTGTGCACGGCAGGACAGAGAAGCCAGTGTAGTCACCCGGAGCGCCGACCTGTGTGGACTTAAGCAAGACACTACACCTCTCTGAGCTTTGATCTTCTGTCCTGCAAAGTCAACACGATAAGACGGCAAGAGAGCTGTCGTGAGGAGTCGGAGAGCGAAAGCATTTTGAGTATGCAGAGCAGTGCCTGGCACATAAGAAGCACACAATAAATGCAGCTATCATTTGAATTCTAGAACACGATTCTATGTGATTTCAATAGGCATTATCCTAAAGAGTCTTGCAGTCCAATGTCCACATATACTACTTTATATAAGGTTAAACAAGCCTTCTTTCCCGCCTCCCTCACTGCATCTCATACTTCTCAGGGCCTTTAAAATGCTGATATGCAACCTGAGTTTTAAGATGGTGGTGACACAGTATGTGCCATTTGACACGAGGACCCTTTTTGCAGAAGGCAGTTCCCAAGACCAGGGTTGCATAAGACACTGAGTGAATCATGGCTTGCAATTCGAAGTGTGACACATAGTGTAATAGCATTGGGATCTCTTATCAGAATATACAGAACTTTAATCGTGAAACATAGAAACAGTGACCATTACCAGAACATTCTGAGAATCTGCGACTCCTCAAGCCAAGCATTCACAATGGCTCAAATTTCAGTATGCCATCCATGTGGATCTTTTTTAAACATTTGATTGTGGTAAGGACACTTCATATGACATCAGCCGTCTCAACAAATTTTTTAAGTGAACATTGCATTGTTGTTGACTGTTGTTAGATGTTGTACAGCAGATCTCCAGGGCTCGTGCATCTTGCACCCCAGAAACTTTACGCCCTTTGGTTAGTAGCTCTGCATCTCTCCCTCCCACTGTCTCTCTGTCCCACCGTCTGTGCTGATTTTTCCATCACTTACCCGAGACCCTTTTTCAGGAAAGCAATGGCACACCGAGCAATCTCTTCCTCCACAGGGGCCGACAAACTTCTTTCCACTCTGGAAAGTGAAGCATCTGGTTTAGTAAACCGGTATTGCACACTGAGCTGGGTACATGATGTGTACATGACAACGAGCACCTCGGTTTACCTAACCCACGAGAATTCCACAGTATACTTTTACCTCTGAATCTGTGAGAAGAAAGGACTAATGTTGATGTATCAAGAGGCAAAGAACTTAGACTGTGGCTTGGTGAGAGGGCTGATGATTATGTCAGCAAAATAAAAGTTCCTGTGAGCTAGCACTAAAAAGAAAAGAAAAAAAAAAAAACTTCTATAGCCACTTTTCTTTGGCCAGAATCCTGCAAGGTCTCTCTCCTGGCAAGACATTTAATAAGTTGTGGATGATCTTAAAGTATAAAACTATGGTGAGGAAAACTGTAAGTGCACCATGGTGCCTCACTGAAATTGTAAATTTGGCTGCTTTACAGGACCCTATGGCTTCCCCTCCAAGACCATCGAGTCCTTCCTAGTCACTGCTCACAGCTCAGCCTTGGACTTCACGTGACAACTGTTTCCTGCAAATTGCTCTAACTCCAAGATGGTTCTTCTAATGTGTCTCCCAACCAGAAAGCTCCTGAACTTGAACAATCTGGGCTCTTTCTCCACTTCTCTTTCCTAACTTCTCTCCAACATTCTTTTTAAAGAGGTACTCCACACTCTCATATTTTCTTAACGTTCATACTTCCTCCAGACACACACACACACACACACACACACACACACAGACACGCCCTTTGGGAAGAATCAGCCCCTTGTTCTCACAAATCCTCATTGTCTGTATCCAGAGTCATCTGTCACTTCAATACAAGCGCATAATCCCAGAGTAACTGTTTCCATAAGTAGATCCCTTAACGACAAAACAGCCACCATGATGCACCTGCGCTGACAATGAACACTGAGCATTCCTTCAGAGCCTGGGGCTGCGGGTTGGGAGGGAGTGGTGGCAAAAGCAGCTCTAGGTGCTGGGAGCTGAGAGTGCAGATAGGAATATTGGAAAGGCACTGGGGATAACTTGGCCTAGTTCATGATCTTGCCTGGTCCAGCCCTCACTGCAACGCTTATGTATTAACCACACATCTCTATGACTAATAGATCTTTCACACTCAAGGCTATAAATTTAGGCCTTTATGCCAAAGTATGATGGGAAACATAAAACATTTGAACCAGTATTTATATTCTGATGGAAGACCTCCATCCATAGACACCTATGTGCATAAGTCGTATATGTAAATACATCTGAATATGTGTAAATATGAATACACACACATATAAATATACACATGTATATGAATATGTGTATGGGAGGGAAAAGAGTCTATCCAGAATGTATTTTTTTTTCAATCACGCAATTTAGACCTTTTTTTTCTGGAAAAATATGCTCAGATCCAAACCAAAAATCTTTAAATTAAGCATTAATAAAATAAAAAGACATTAATATAAACAAAACTCTTTAGGGTCATTGAAAGCATACAGGAATGTGAACCTTGACAAGAATTAAGTTAAAAAAATGTATTTGAAGTTTCAGAAATATATGCCTCTTGAGTTTTGAGTCACATTGTTATCTGTGAATACAGAAACATCAAGTTCGAAACTCTGATAAGGTGGAAAAAAAAAAAAAAGAAAAGAAATGCCCAGGTCCAGGACAGTATGAAAACACTTAAAATAACTAGTCTGAACACTTGGGTTCATTTAAGGTTGGGATTCATTACTTGTGTTCAGTGAGATATCAAAACAACCAGAAAAGAAGGTCAGTTGATTAGCTGGCTTGATAATAAAGGCAAGTTTGTTCTTTCATTGTTTGTTTGTTTGTTTTTACTTAATTGTGCCAAGCATCACAGAG
Source organism: Nyctereutes procyonoides (assembly GCF_905146905.1). Lineage (NCBI taxonomy): Eukaryota > Metazoa > Chordata > Mammalia > Carnivora > Canidae > Nyctereutes > Nyctereutes procyonoides. The sequence goes on along the minus strand of NW_026575133.1, from coordinate 45,179,166 downwards.
ATGTTTGTAGCAAAATTACATTTCAGGAAAGAATCAGTTTAAAATAAATCAGCAGAGTCTAATAAAGGAACAGAAATAGTTCCCTATAAAGCTTTGGTACTGATGAAAGAAAAAAGAGGTAACATTAGTCTCTATGAATTTCTTCTATGTTAGACATTTCCCAATAAATGCCACCTTAAAAGTGGGAGGTGTTTGTAGAGGGCAAAGCTGCACCTCAAAAACGGATCAAATAAACCCACTTGAAAAAGATAAAGACATATCTCAGACAAGGCAACATTCGAAGTGCAAGCCATATTCACCAGGAACACACCGGCATTCTCAAAAATTAATGTTATTCCTCAAAGAAAAAAGAAGTTCCTATCTGTTTTATCTCAGATTTTTTTAAACAAATGTATGTGGAATAAAATGTTTGAGAAATAAGTTATTAATTTCTAGACTAATAACCAGTCCTACATTTGTACCTCTATTTTTTTGGAAAAACATTTACATATGATTAAAAATTCAAACAGAGCAAAAGAGTCTAATAGGAGAAGAAATGTTCTTTTCCAACCCAGACTCCCCATACCCTCACCGAGACACATTCACTGTCCTCAGTCAGAGTCTGGGTAGTTTTGATCATGCTCATACCATGATCACAGATGTGTGCACACACACGCATGCACATGTGCATGCGCATATGCACATGTAGACATATGCGCATGCACAGGTACATGCATACACACGTACACACACACACACATGCGCACAAGTCCACACACACAAACTCACTGTTTCATGATTTGGATCTTGCTTTCTTTTTACCAAAATGGCATATATCTCCATAACTTTCTGTTTTCTCTTAATCAGACATCTTCAAAATCATTCCAAGTTAATAGAATGGCTCTATAGCTTGATTAATCAGTCCTTCTTAGGTATCTCCCTTCTTTTGTTTCTGAATGCTCCCCTGCGATCAATATTCTTGTGCATTTTCTTTACACCCAAGTTAGTACAAATACATATGATAAATTCCAAAAAGGGAAACCCCTGTGTCAACAGGATTATGCATTTGCAATTCGGGTGGAGAATGCCAAGTCGCCTTCCATACATACTGCATTGATTTATATCACTATCTTTAAAACCCAACTATAGTATGAGCTATTTTTTATGTGAAATCTCTAAAACCTCTGTTTCAAGAATTTTATTCTCTCATATGGGACATGAGGAACAAAGGAAGTGAAATTTAAAACTCTGTAGACTCTCATAATTAGAGAAAAAACTACATAATACAAAAAAAAAACTTGAAGAAATCAGGTAAAAAAATCCATATATATTTCAATGTAGTTCCATCCATTATTTCAGATGATGGTCTCAAATGTGTGTGAACTAAATGAAGCAAGTCTTATTATCCCTACTTGGGGAGAGCTTCTCATTCCCTGACATGTGTGCTTTCTCTTCCTGATTGGCAGGAAAAGGGGAACAGAAGGCACCTTTCTATTTTGATTTGCTTTGAAAAGACCTATGTTAACTTAAATCACAGAAATTGTATTGAGTAAGTCCAAACTAGAGAGGATAGACAGATGGAGATGTGCTGAATAAAAGGACTTAACCAGTTCAGTTGTCTCAAGGTCTACCTGAGTTAGAGGCACTCCATAGTCTGATTTCCCAGAACCATGCAGGGTTGAGTTTAATAACTCAGATTCCTCAGTAAGGAAGCAGAAGAAAGAGATCTTATTACAGAATATTCTAGGCATATCTGTCTCCAGAATTAAAATATTCACATTTAATCTTATATTTCTTGATTTAATCTTGAAGTGCCTCAGCTGCTTCCTGCCCATCTCCAATTCTTTTTTTTTTTAATTTTATGTTATAAAATAAAAAAAATCTCCAATACCTGGGCAATTTGGTAAGAAGTATTTACTGTAAAATAGGAAAGAAACCTCAGAGTCCACCTAGTCCAATGCGTCATTTTGCAGATGAGAAAACTGAGTCCTACAGAGTGGCTTGTTTGAAGCAAAAAGAGTTATAATGGGAGTAATGCATGTAGAGCTAATGAATGTACTTACCCCATATGCATGTTGTACAGAAAAGAGGATAAATATAAGTGACCTATGAAACAGCAAAAATGTAGATTAATTTAAACTGTTCGTTTTCATGCAAAACAAACTAAAAAGAGAGAGAACAAAGAAATAAATCCCAGAAAGCTTCTTTTTATTTATAATAGGCTGCTGTCATCAGTGACAATATTAATGTTATCCTCTCTGGCTGTCATCTTCCTTCTTGCTAATCAGTCAAGTACTCACAGTCCTTTAGTGGGTTTCTTACTGTGCCTGGGACCCCGGGTCCACCCAGATAATCCAGAGTAATTCTCCCCAAGGTCAGCTGATTAGCCACCTTAGTGTCATCCATAAGCATAATTCCCCATTGCCATATAACAGGACATATTCTCAGGATCCAGGGATTAGGATGTGGACCTTCTCAGGGGCTGTTATTCTGAGTATCATACTCATGAAGTGCCCTGTCCTAACTCAGGTAGTTGCAGGGCCTCTGCTGTTTTCTGGATATTAGGAAGGTTTTTGCTATTCAAACCTAGTAAGAAAGCAAGAATCTGCAGCCTTTACATGAGTGTCTTTCCCACTGGGGATGATATGGGTGCAATTCAGGGAGAGTAGAGCGAATTGGTATTTAATAAAAATTAATCACAAAAAAGTAGCATAATGCACAGGTTTCTGGAACAATGTGGCTTTTTGACACATGAAATGTTGAGACAATTCATAACTATAAAACCAACATTTAGAAGAAATTATTGAATAAAAGCAAGTGATCGCACTAAGGACACTCACCAGGGATCTCTGGCCAAGGGCTTGATCCACCTGAATGAACACCTTACTGATGCCATGTGCATGGATTACCTCACAGTCAAGTCTTGGGACTTAAAAAAGATTGTCAGGTTTCTCTTCTCTTCCAGAAGACTCTCACTTATAAGTGAGGTTCTATGCCCTGGGTTTAAAGTTTGTATATGTTAAATATAAATACATCTCTTAAAACACAACATGCATCAATGTTGAAAATAATTACTTTCATTATTCATTGTAATGGAAATATTTTTTAAAGGGGGAATTCAATTGTTTTTGATGAAATGATCTTACTGATGATTAAACTGAATAAATATCAATTTTATACTTAGAAATTAAAAAATAATTTCCAGTTATTTATGTCAACTATATTTTTGAGAAATGAAAAATAGGTGTATATAATGCAAGTATAAAATATTGCTTCATTGTGTTAAATGGCATATTCTTCTATGTAACATCTGCCCTTGAAAATCCAAGTTAAAATTTGCTTAAGTGCATGTTTTTTTTTCACTTTTTGAAACTAGGAAAGGAACCCTTTAGTATAGAAATACTTTGCACAAATACAGCCAATATGTAAAAAAAAATATTTTTATGCAAAATGGTACAGCTGCTGTGGAAAACACTTTGACAGTTCCTCAAAAAATTAAACACAGAATTACCATACAATCTAGCAGTTCCACTTCTAGGTATATACCATGATAAATGACATTATTTTCATGCATAAACTTGTACATAAATATTCATAGTAGCCAAAAAGTGCAAACAACTCAAATGTCCATCAACTGATGAATGGGTAAGCAAAATGTGCTACATCCACACAATGAATTCGGCCATAAAAAGAATGAAGTACTGATGCATAGATGAACCTTGAAGAAAACATTATGTTAAGTCAAAGAAGTCATATATTATATGACTTGCATTAAATCATGTATATGATTGCATGATCTCATGTATATGAAAAACCCAGAATAGGCAAATCCATGGAGACAGAAAATAGAGTAGCAATTGTCAAGGGTTGGAAGAGGAGAGTTGGGAGGTACAGGGTTTCTTCTTGAGGTAATGGGATGTTCTGGAATTAGTGGTGACAGTTGTACAACATTATGAATATACTAAAAACACTGAATTATAAACTTTAAAAGAGTTCAAATTGTGAATTCTATTTTGTGAATTTTATCTCAATAAAAAAAAGAAAAAAATATTTTCACTCAAAGCACTCTATCTTTGATAAAATATCTCTGGCTTAAAGGAATGTCTTGAATGGAAGTATCTCGAAACTGAAACGTCTCATCTTTAAAATTCTGGCTTCTCTGAAGACCTGTATCAATGAGAATTGGGCAAAGAGAAGAAAACTGGTATTGTTGGGGCTATTTTTAAATTTCTGGATAAAATCTAGATAAACTCAATGCCATATTTATGGGAGACTAGTTCTCCAAGTAGGTGGCCGGACGACATTCCATGATACAGTGTGAAAATCAAGTAGAAGCAGAATCACTCTGAGTGCCCAGATCATTTCCCATCCCCAAATCCATCATTTTAAATACTTCTTAAAGCTGCATTCTGGGAGCAAGTGTCAATAAAACAAATTATTGCTTTGGAAGAAATACACAAATTGGCTTGAATCATTCAAAAGCTACTAGATATTTTAAACAAATGGGAAATAGTAAAAAAAAAAAAATTAAAGAAAACCAGGGACATTTGCATTTAACCCCCAAAGAGATACATGATGCATTTAATCCCTACACATATTATGATAAAGGGTGTACAAAAAGGAATTTTATTAAAATAGAGTGTTGTCATGGTCACCATCAGAACAAGAATGCCTGATGATAGTCCTAACACTTAGGAGTTTCTCAAAACATTTTGTAATTGAATGGATGGATGGATGGATGGATGGATGGATGGATGGATGGGTGGATGGGTGGGTGGATGGACAGATGGATCAATCCGCAGAAATCTAACTGGTCTGTCATGAGTGAAAGTACATTGCTGATTGGAAGTAGCCAATGCATCCTCATCACCATGTACTTAGTAAGTCCTGTGACAACAGGGATTTTATCTTTTTTTATTCACAGTTATCCCCAGTGCCATAATAGTGCCTGGACTATAGTTAGTGCTTAATATATATATATCCATTAGATGAATGAATTTACAGAAGATATTTTGGGACCTTCAGAACGTGAATCAAATACATTTACTAGAGGATGTGAGATAAGGCCAACTTTGAATACAGAAGAGGTGATAGAGGAAAGGAGAAAGGGGAAGACAGAAAGAGGGATCATACAGCCTTGGGGGAAGTGGAGAGACAGTGACATTGATTGTGCCAGGGACCCCCTGCTAAGAGTACTGAGTACATCAAGTCACTTACTTCACCACAATTTAGTAAGGAAAGTATTAGTTCTGTTGTAAAGGAAAGCCAAATTAAGTCATTTTAAGTAATTGGTGCAAAGTTACAGAGCTAATAAATGGTAGAGCTGGGTTTTTTTTTACTCCAATATATATCTCTTCTCCCAGTTGACACCTAAGCATGGCAGCCTGCAGATGTCTGCTCTCATCTTCCTCTAAGAGGGGTTTTTAAATTATGTACATCCCTTCTTTTTTCACATGGTAACATCAAAAAACCTTCATTTTATCTTTAAGTAGTTGCAAAGTATAAGTGGAATATTGTACTTGGAGACCTATAAAATAAGAATGGTTGCAGCACTATTTTTTAAATTTTTTAAAAAGATTTATTTATTTATTTCAGAGAGAGAGAGAGAGAGAATGAATGGGGAAGGGTCAGTGGGAGAAAGAAAGAAAATCTCAAGCTGAATCCCACTGAGCATGGAAGCTGACACAGGATTCAATCACAGGACCCTGAGATCATGACCTGAGCTGAAATCAAGAGTTGGATGTTCAACTGACTGAGCCCGGCAGGCGCCCCATGGCACTATTTTAAATGCAGTCAATGGATCATCATAAGCATCACAAGGATGGTTCTCACCACCATCAGCACACAAGTTTTTTGACTGCTAGAAATTTTACATCATTTTTCTTCTTGAATTTGTATTTCCATTCCATTCCCCCACATATATCCTAGTGCAATGTTTTTATACTTGAAAATCTTATCCTGATCACCCTACCATACTTCTCTCCAACAACAAAACACACACACATATATATATATTACATACTTTTTATTTCCTATGATCACAAATATCTAAGTCTTACATTTTTTCACCTGAATTTGCTTCCCATTATGATGAGTAGTATATAATCCAAATAAATTTAAATTTTGATGAATAATTATTAAACATATTACAAATGAAATTTTATCAGAAATGTAGTTGGCGGGATCCCTGAGTGGCGCAGCGGTTTGGCGCCTGCCTTTGGCCCAGGGTGCGATCCTGGAGACCCGGGATCAAAACCCATATCGGGCTCCCGGTGCATGGAGCCTGCTTCTCCCTCTGCCTGTGTCTCTGCCTCTCTCTCTCTCTCTGTGACTATCATAAAAATAAATAAATTAAAAAAAAAGAAATGTAGTTGGCAATGAATGAATTGGGCTTTTGGTTTCTCAAATAGTCCATTTAGCCCAGATCAATCAGGACATCTGGTCAAGAGATGTGGCAGGTCGAGCAACACTCCTGCTTCCATGTTAGTTTCTTAAATCTATAAATTCTAATAAACCTATTCACAGAAAAAAGAATTTGTGAATAGAAGGAATTTGTTCTATGTTTGTCACCCAATGCTTTGAATTTCTCCTGAGTTGTTTACCAAAAGCAATATAGAATTCATCATCAGCAAGAATCATTTGGAGTGACCTACCATCTGATAGGTTTTCCCTCAATGGTGATGAAAACAAAAAGTTGGCCAGTCTACCTGGCCCAGAGATGTGGAGTCTGACAGGTAGACTGCTCTCTACACCTGCGTTTACATTGCCCAGCATCTGGCCCATAAACAGTTCTTGCCCTCCGGGGCAAAGCAGGGTGGTAAGAGCTTGGATGGCTGGAGGTGGGGTTATGCCTCTCTGGTGAAAAGTAGCAGAAGGAAAATTGTGAAGGGGCTGGTGAGAACCTCAGCCGAAGGCCCATCTTCCAATAGGACAATTCTAAAAAGTAATATCTATAGCAGTTGAGAATCTAGAAGTTAATTCATCGACTTAATTTTCCCAGCTGCCTACACAACTAAGAATCCTTTTGTGTCTCAAGGGTGTATGTACCTCAACGTGAAGATCTCTGCTCTAGATGAGCTGCCAAAGGTAAAACAAACAAACAAAACTGCCTTGTTCCCTGTTTGACCTGGAGCAAGCCTTGGATGACTTGCCATGTGCTTATCCTGCATGCCTGTCGAGCCCTAGACTAGCCATGAAGAAGTCTTGGAGAGTTTACAACTGTTCTTCCGTCTAAATAGCTCCAGTAGCTGAGCAGAGGGCCCATCTGCTATCAGCTGGACACTGTGAACGTTGATGCACACAGTGCCTATGGCTGACACAGGACTCCACAGCAACCCGAGAGGATTTTCTTTGCCACAACTGCCTGTGTTAAGAGCATAAAAACTTTTGTCTCAACAAAGCTTTCGATTGCACCAAACAACGAATGAAACTATTCTCACTCAGAACACTGTCCTTCTAATCAACCTACTCACAAATACGTGGCTCTGATCACATGGGATTGGCGGAGGCAGTGAATTTCCAACGGAGTCTATCATTAGTACAGGGGAAAAAAAGCTTTAATGACCCAAAGTTCTGTGCCACTAAACCATATGCAAACAGCAGCTTTGGGAGATTGCCTACCCAGGAAACTTCTGCCAAAGTTCTGCACCTTTCAAAGGACACGCTTTATTTGGCTGTTATTCTCAGGAAGGGAGCATTCTCCATAAGCTGCTGCCATCAGGCCCCACTCAGGCCCCACCTTCAGCCCAGCTGAGCAAGGAGGCAACCACATTCTCATCACCCAGCCACAGGGTTGGGGAGGAGAACCACCTGACCCAAAAGTAGCCCAACCCAGTGCTTGACCTAGAACTCTGACTGAGGGCTGGGAAGGATGGTGCAAAAAGATGACCTGGACCAGTCCTCTTGGAGAGCTGAAATTAGGATAGGGAAGAAAGGGGGATGAAGGAGGAAGGATGCCTCAGGAAGAGCCCTGAGACACAGTCAAACGTTCAAAGGCTGGGACAGGTCAAGGTGAAAGACAAGTCTGAATTTGGAGAAAATAGTTATCCTCAGTAATCATAAAAAGAGGGAGGAAAATGCAAAAAGAGAAAGAAGGATGATCTATAACAGGAGAATGAAAAACTAGCTCATTCCCAAGAGTTGCCCAGTTTCTGATGCAGACTTTTATACGTCTGTTCCCTTGACCTGAGCAAACTGACCTATCCAGCCCAGTCTGATGAAAAGCATTGCCCCATCTCTACAGCTGGTCCCCAGGCTGTGACATCCCAACTGAAAGCTCTCCTCGAGGTTCCCTTGGAAGTTGAACTTAAGAATCCTGAACCTTCTACACCAGCCTCATTCAACAGTCCAAGTAAGGTCCCCAGGCTCTTTCCCAGCCTGTATTTCTTTCAGTCATTTCTAGCTTGTGTATTCAGCAAACGTCACTAGCCTCTCTTCCTCCAACTCCCTGGGCCGATTTTTTTCCCTTCACTTCTTTATGAAAGTTCCTGGACTCCAATTCCCCTAGGACTTCTTAGGAGCCTCTGCTCGATGTTTTCCAAATACTATGTCTGGGAACAAGATCTGAGATCTTCCAAATCGTTATTTCTACTATGAGGAATTTGTTTTCTCTGCAACCCAATCTTGAAAAGAAATACACCCTGCTTGGGTTCTCATCGATTGGGGGATGGGGGCGGGCAAGGGCCGAGATTAGAGGACCAAATAGCAGGAGACTGAGTATTAGAACCTTTCAGTAACAAAAAGGTCGTATAAGTATAACGTCTTTTCTTTTCCCAAGGAACATTAAGTCTTTGAGCTCTACTTAATAATATTTTTGTTCTTTCAGCAAAAAAACTTCCTATTAACTTAATGTCTACATGTTCTTCCCTTTGACCTTCTTATACTTGAGCTATCTGAAGACTCTTTTCAAGGCAAACATTTTTTTGTGTAGTCTGAACACCTATTTGCATACCTTTATCTTTCCAAAATAGAATTCCTAAAGGCTCATCTTCACAAAGAAATAAGCAAAGGGCCTCAAAGGATAGAGGGATAGTGCTCCTGGAAAAAGACTGACATGCTCTGTCCACCTGGGTGGCTGGACATCTCCTTTTGAGGCTTCCACTTTCCCTAGAAGAGATGACCTGTCCTTTCCCCAACACTCAAGCAGGTTATTTGGTTTCAGTCTTTTGAACACTCCATATTCTTGGGTTGACTCTACCTGCAGACTTTCAAAGAGTTCATGTTGGTTTGAGATTTTAGAAAAAGCAGTCAATCTCAATAAATATCACAAGGCTTTGGAAGCAGGTGATGAATCTGGGTGGTCCATGGACCACTGGAATGTGGTTGGAGCTCCACATTCTCTGAGAAGTGACATGGAAAAACTTTGAGAATTACTCAAGTAAATTCTTGAGAATGACTCAGGTCCAACTTGACCAGAATGCTGCTGGAATATGACCAAGCCCGCCTCCACCTTGCCCTCCCTCCAGGTTCAGCTGGATTGTTTGAGAGTACTACAGAGTCCTCAGTTGACCTTAGAGTTCAGTCCAGAGCCAACTGGACCATATCTTAGCAAACTTACTATCTGCCAACATAGGCTTTTATTATCATTTTCTCCTTGAGAACTCCTCTCAATATCAAGAGAAAAGTTGACAATAACCATAATAATGTCACCACTTGGAAATCACATGGAGGTGATATATGTTCCAAAAATATACAATTGATTTTCAAACCAGATGGGCCCTTTACCTCCAGGTTAAGAATGACATTCTTGACTCAGAATGGTGTATCTCTTGCCAAAAATACTAATCGCCCAGGTTGCTTTGGTCTGTGATTTTCCCCTTGGGTAGGACTGGAGTGACTCTATATGAATTCTCTGGAACTTTCAGACCTCTGGGAACTGCCTTTGTGTTGAACTCTGGAAGTAACACCCCATGATCCCAGCAGGCAGGGCCCACCCATACTGTAAGGCTGACGTTTGCCTTCAGGGCTTCTCCCTCCCTGCATAGATTTGCTCTGCCTTCTTCTCCTGGTACCATGTGCTCTCATGGTTCAGGATAAAAGCAGGCTCTGGAGTAAGAAAGACTTGTGTTCAGGTCTTGAACACTTAGCAGTATAACTGACCAGGTACATAACTCCTCTGACTTCTCAACATGTGAAATTAATCCCAGAGAGAATTATATGAGTCTAAATTAGCACCTAGCGTGGTGCCTGGCATGTGGTAGTGGCTCAAGAAATTTGTCTCCTTCTTACCAAATTCCTTGTAGGAGAAAAGAGTTCCCATATATAATATATTAGAAAAGGGTTAGGAGGGCAGCCCCGGTGCCTTAGCGGTTTAGCGCCGCCGTCAGCCCGGGGTGTGATCCTGGAGACCTGGGATCAAGTCCCACATCGGGCTCCCTGCATGGAGCCTGCTCCTCCCTCTGCCTGTATCTCTGCCTCTATCTCTGTCTGTCTGTCTGTCTGTCTCTCTCTCTCTGTGTGTGTGTGTGTCTCTCTTTCATGAATAAAATATTTAAAAAAAGAAAGAAAAGAAAAAGGTTAGGAAATCAGGAGCTGGAGCAAGCCTGGGCAGAACTCAGAAAGAGGGCAAGCTTGATCTGAGGGGGGACAGAAAGATCTGGGGAAATGAAAAGAGGAATAAGCCATGACAGTTCCTGCTAAAGTATCTTTTATTTTTATTTTTTTAAGATTGTATTTATTTATTCATGATAGACATAGAGAGAGAGAGAAAGAGAGGCAGAGACACAGGCAGAGCGAGAAGCAGGCTCCATGCCAGGAGCCCGACACGGGACTCGATCCCGGGACTCCAGGACCGCGCCCCGGGCCAAAGGCAGGTGCCAAACTACTGAGCCACCCAGGGATCCCCCTAAAGTATCTTTTAAATATGAGGAGAGAGAAATTACAGAGGGGGATGAATCTCTAGTTAGCAGACAACACAGAGTTAATGCAAGCTGACTCTGAGAAGACACCAGGAAGAGGTTGGCATTTGGTCTTAACAACTAGAAAGCCAGCTCCTTCTGTTGTCACGGCAGCTACTGCTCTTCCCCACCTCCACCCCAACCCCACTACTCACACACTGACACACACTTATCTTAGACTTCTCTTCTTCTGCTTTCTTTTCCTTCCTCCTCTTCTCCATCATCACCACCATCATCACTGTCACCACTATCCCCACCATAAGAAAGTATAGTGAGCAGCATTTCTAGAGGGCCACCTAGATGCTAAGCACTGCTGAGGGCTTAACAAAGATCTGCAATCTTCACAATCCCCCTAGCAGGTAAGTAATATGATTACTTCTTTTTAGAAGTAAGTCACACAGGCAGTAAGTGACACACCCAGGATTCAAACTCCAAAGCTTTCCTGGGCTTTACAGATCTACTGACCTTATAGCTCCAAAATTCATGAAAATTCCTGGGTGAGCTTCAGGGATTCATGTCTGGGAAGAACAACTCTAGCCTCCAATAGAGCAGCAGCAGCAGAGGCAGTTGATTCTGAATGCAATGGTGCACTATGATACAGAGATATTTGTTTCCTGTGAATCCCAAAAAACTTGAATTCTTGTAGGAAGGTCTTTATGTTTGGAATTCAAATCTGGAAACTCCTAGAGGACAGTTGAAGATCTCAAAAGGCACCATTTCTAACTAGAATATAGAGAAGTCAAATATTCAAGGGGAAAGGAGAGAAAAGGAGTGGGAAATATCAGAGAGGGTGACAAAACATAAGGGACTGCTAACTCTGGGAAATGAACAAGGGGTAGTGGAAGGTGAGGTGGGCAGGGGGTTGGGGTGACTGGGTGATGGGGACTGAGGAGGGCACTTGATGGGATGAGCACTGGGTGTTATACTATATGTGAGCAAATCGAACTCCGATAAAAAAATATACAAAAAAAAACAAAAAACAAATATTCGAGCATTTAATGCAGGTATATAGGCAAAAAAAAAAAAAAGAAGAAGAAGAAAGAAGAAGAAAGAAGGAGAAGGAGAAGGAGAAGAAGAAGAAGAAGAAGAAGAAGAAGGGGATACACCTGTCTGGCTCAGTGGTTAAGCACCTGCCTTTGGCCCAGGTCATGATCCTGGAGTTGCAGGATCGAGTCCCACATCGGGCTCCCCATAGGAAGCCTGCTTCTCCTCTGCCTATGCCTCTGCCTCTCTCTCTGTGTCTTTTATGAATAAATAAATAAAATCTTAAAAAAAAAAAGATTTCACAAAATTGCCCAAATGAATTTGCAAGTTAAACAGAAATACTGGAGTGAGCATGCAACTGGCTCCAAGGTAGGAGGGAAGCTTTGTCTTGGTGGAAAGGAGCACAGTATTCACTAAACTCTTAGGCCTTTTCTGAAGAGAGCTTAACTACCTCCCTTTCCTGTAACAACATTCTTGTCTTCTGTCCAGTGTCCATCTGTCTTGCACCTGGTAGGAGCTGGCTCCTAGAAAATCAGAATCTCCTATTGGGTCTCTCCCTTTGGGCAAGTTCTGGAACTAGACTCCTCTAGGAATGCTTCTGCCACTCTGGAACCTAATAAACATCTCAAGGGCATCCCTCAAACCTGAGCTTCAGAGCTAGGCCATCCCATACTCTTCTACAGACCATAAGAATACATTCAGTGTTTCAGTCTGGACATTATGCATTAATAAATAATAGTGCAAAGCCAAGCCAATGTGCTGAGTATTGGAGGAGGATGACATGTGGGCAGAGTGGCCAAGGCAATTAACAGCTGGAAGTTTCACAAAACCATATGGAATTCCAAAGTTAAAGTAAGACTGTCTCTCTCTGTTCTAAAATTTGAAAGTGAGATTTTTTTTGAAACTTAACAAATTAAGGATAGGAAGAGATCTACATGAGGTTTTTAAAACAAAAGCATGTGGAAAAAATAAAATAATATGTAGAATCTTGACTATATACGAAAATTACAAGATCTGTAAATTCAAATCCACTAAAAATGTAACAATGTTTAAATCTGGAGTGGTTTTCAGTTGACTTCCCTGGCATTAACCAAAGTGTTTTTTTTTTTTTTTTGGAATAAACTCCATAAGTATTTTTTGTACAACATAAATAAGTACCTATGATTTTGTTCATTTGAGAAATATTTATCAATCTCCCATTTGGTATCAAATACCACGCTAGGCACTGTAGATACTAATATGAATTAGATTTACTTGAAGGAATTCAATATTACTTTGAAGTGCATTGGAAAACGTTAAAGATGTATATTATAATCACTAAAGTAATCACTAAAAATAATGCAGAAAGATGTAACTGCAAGCCAATGAAAAATTAAAATGGGATACCAAAAAAAAATGAATAACACAGAAGAACACCAAAGAGAAGGAAAGGGACAAAAAATAGATGAGACATATCTAAAAGAAATGGAGAAATGGCAGACCTAAATATAGCCATATCAACTACTTGTTGATACAGACTAGAAATTCCTATTAAAAGGCAAAGATTGTCATGCTGAATTTGAAAAAGAGAAAAAAGCCAACTATATGCTGTAAGATACACTAAATAAAAAGACACAAAATAGATTGAAAGCAAAGGCTAGAAAAAAATATCCACACAACACATAAGAAAGACTGGCTATGCCAACAGCACACAAAATAGATTTGAATACAAAGTAATGATAAAAAAGTTAATGTACCAGAAAGCTCTAAGTATTATAAATATGAGCATCATAGCAGAATTTCAAAATACCTAGAGCAAAACTAAAAGAAGATATAGCTAAATTCTCAAACATAGTTAGAGACTAACACTTCTCTTGGTAATTGACAGAACAAGGTAGAAAGTATCAGTCAAGACACAGAAGACCTGAACAACAGCATCAAGCATCCTGCTCTAATTTATATATAAAACACCACACCCAACAACTGCAGAATATATATTTTTCTAAATGGATGTGGTGTGTTCATCAAGATAGACCATATCCCGAAGTATAAAACTAGTCTCGAAAGATTTCAAAAGACTAAGATCTTGTGGATCATTGTATTACAATTCAACCATAAACCATCCAGGAAATTTCCAAATATTTGGAAATTGACACACTCCAAATAACCCATGGGTGAAAGGCAATATTTTGAACCGAATGATAATGAAAACAGCACATCAAAATGTGTGAGATATAACTTAACCAGCCCAGAGAAAGAAAATATATCTATAAATGTTCATATTAGGAAAGAAGAAAAATCTAAAATCAATGATCTAAGTCTCTAGTTAGAAAACTATGAAAAGAAGAAAAAAATTAATCCTGAAGTAAAGGCTAATTAAAAATAAAGGTAGAAAAAGAACTCAATAAGAGAGGAAGCACCCAAGCAATAGAGAAAAATGAAAGAAATTCTAAGTTGGTTCTTCAGTTTTTTTGAAAAGAAAAATAAAATTTATCTACTTGAGAAATTACCAATGTCAGAAAAGAAAAAGAGAAAAACATTACAGATCTACAGGTATTAAAAAGATCATTACAGAATCTTCTGAAAAATCATATACCAATAAATTTGACAATGTATAAAAATGAACACATTTCATGAAAGATGAAAATTATCAAAACTGACACAAGAAGCAATAGAAAATCTGAATAGCCCTATATCAATTAAATTCATGATTGATTAGTTGAGTCATTCAGAACCTTCAGCTGGATTCACCAGTGAATGCTATCAAATAGTTAAGGAAGAAATGATGACAATTCTTCACATACTTTTACAGAAAATAGAAGAGGGAGATGCTGAGCAACTCATTTTATGAGGCTAGTATTACTCAGATGCCAAACAGACAAGGATATTACAAGAAAACTACAGATCGATATCCCTCATGAACATAGACACAAATATCCTCAAATCCACATATACAGAAGGTCAAATTATCTAGAAGAGCATAATCTAGCTTCTAAAACAACAACGACAAAGTTGGAGAACTTCTATATACCTTGATTTCAAGACTTGCTCTAAAGCTATAGTAAAAAGGAAATGTGGTATTGGTGAAAGTAGAGACGGGTACATCAGGGAAACAAACAAAAGACCCAAATATAGGAGATTAATTTATTTTCTATGGAGATGTTAAGACAATTTAGCGGAGAAAGAGTAGTCTTTTCAGTAAATGGTGCCGGAACAACTGGATATCCACACAGAAAGGAAAATTTAAAATAGATCCTTGCTTCATACCATACCACTAAATTAACTTAGGATCATTGACTTAAATCATAAAAATATTACAAAAGAAGAAAACAGGTGAAATCTTTGTAAGCTTAAGTGAAGAATATGGAGTAACAAGAAAAGTATGAACCAAAAAAAGAAAAAGTTGATAAATTGGGCTTCATTAAAAGAAAGACATTTGCTTTTCAAAAGATATCACTAAGGAAATGAAAAGACAAGCCACAGAATGGGAGAAAATATTCACAGTAAATATATCTGGCAGGGATATTGTATCCAGAATACATAAATAATGGTTATAAATCAACAGTAAGAAGAGAAATAATCAATGTTTTTTAAATGAAGATTAGGGGTGCCTGGGTGGCTCAGTTGGTTAAAGCATCTGCCTTTGGCTCAGGTCATGATCTCAGGGTCCTGGGATAGAGCCCCATGTCAGGCTCCCTGCTTAGTGGGGAGTCTGTCTCCTTCTCCCTCTCCCTCCATGATCTCTCTCTCTCTCACTCTCACTCTCTCTCAAATAAAGAAAATCTTAAAATAAATAAATAAATAAAATGAAGAATAGATTTGAACAGACACCTCGCAGAAGACGTACTATGAATTGTTTACAAGTACATGAAAAGACGTTCAACATCATTAGTCATCAGGCAAATGAAAAGCACATTAACATACCATTGTATAACCAGTGAATAAGATTTAAGGGGATCCCTGGATGGCTCAGTGGTTTAGGACCTGCCTTCGGCCCAGGACATGATCCTGGAGTCCTGGGATCAAGTCCCATGTCGGGCTCCCTGCATGGAGCCTGCTTCTCCCTCTGCCTGTGTCTCTGCCTCTGTGTGTGTGTGTGTGTGTGTGTGTGTCATGAATAAATAAATAAAATCTTTAAAAAAAATAAGATTTAAAATAATGCACCACAAATATATGGAGGAACTGAAATTCTCATACATTCCCAGTGAGAATGTAGAACGATACAACTTCTTTGGAAAACTGTTTCTTTTATATTTAAACATACATCAAGCCATTTCGCTTTTGGGTATAAATTCAAGAGAAAAGGAAATACCCGTCCCATACAAAAACACTCACGGGAGCTCTATCTGTAATAGCCCCCAAACTGGAAACAAATCAAATATCCAACCACTGGTAAATGGCATTTTAAAAGCTGATATCCATACAATGGAATCCGGCTCAGCAACAGAAACAAGCTGCTGTTACACACGACATGGATGGATCTCAACATCATTCTGCTGAGTCAAAGAAGCCAGACACAAAAGGGCACATACTGTTTGATTCCATTTATATAAAATTCTAGAAAATGCCAAGTAATCTAGAGTGACAGAAAGCAGATCCATGTTTGCCTGGGCACGGGAGTAGAGAGACATGGACAGGGGTAGGAAATGAGAGAAAAGCTCTGTATCACGATCGTGTTGTTGGTTTCACAGGATGATTGCACCTTGAACCGTGGACCTTAAACAGTACACATTTTGTACCTTCGTACAAAAATGCCAGGGCAGTAAATTCATTTTTCGTGCTGCATTTATGTTTAAAAAGAATCACTCTCTGTACCTGCCCTCGAAAGGCTTTCGTACTCCAGAAAAGTAACATGCGGTACCAAAAAAGTTGATTTTGGACCATGCTGTTCTAAGAAGTGTGAAATTAGCTGTAAGTAGACAAAGAAGGGATTCTGGAAGCTTTAAAATAAGCAAGTGGTATGATGTATATGCTGGGCATCACTAACATTCACCAAATATTTCCAGCTCTCTCTCTAGGCAAGAGGTAGACTTTAATTCCCCATCACTCACAAAATGAAGTGTAGCCAATGAAATGTGAGTGTATATGCAGTATGTGTCACCTCCAGGTGGAAACTTTTAGCACAGCTTCTGAGTTGGCACATTCTCTTTTCCTTCTGAGATCAGAGAACGTGTTGTATGGAAATTTCTAGTAGGTTCCTGAGTGGCTAGGATAAGCAGGGCATCCTCCCCTTTCTTACCACCCCCCCCACACACACACACACACTGTGATGAATATGTAATGTAAATGGGGAGAAGAAATCTTGTTCCCATAAGCCTCTGAAATTAAGAGATCGCTTTTAAGTGTGCTCCAAAAGCAATCCGTCTTTTCCCACACAATGTGCAATTTTAAGTGGAACTCTGACAATGTTTTAGAAGATGGTTTCAGAGGATTAGCTAGAAGGCTGCCTTCATCCATAGATGATGAGCGTAGCACTAGGTGGTGTGAATCCTGAGGAAATTGGTTATGTCATTCAACTTTTTTAGCAACAGTAAAGAACACCAAAAAGACCCCTGCCCTCGTGGGGCTTCCACTCACATGCAGGGAAGCAAACATCACCCCTTTAAGCCCTGCGTAGAAAACAGACATGATATCGTGATTATGAAACAGGGCCAAAATAATAATATCGGGCTTGTTAGAGGCAATGGTTACTTCACTTTGTTCAAAACCCTCATCTGCCATCAGTGTAAAAAGTAGAGATCTCTGTGTGCTGGACACATACAAAAAGAACCATCCCTGTCTTCCTTTTGCTTTATCACATTTAAAGAACCAACAGTTGAAAAATCAACTCTCTTGACCCCAAGACTATTTTTTAAAAAACGGAATCCTGGTTTACTGACACCACCTAGTGAGTGTACCAAACTTTTTTTTTTTTTTTTAGTGTACGGCTTTCCTTTTTTTTTTTTTTTTTTTTTTTTTTTTAATTGGAGTATAGTTGACCTAGAATATTGCATTAGTTTCAGGTATACAGTGCGGTACCAGAGGGCAATACATGTCTGTGGTGGGGAGGTGAAGAACAGGAGGTGAAATCTGGCTTTTAGACAAGCCACTTCTCAAAGCTTCATGTGAGGAGGAATCAGCTGGAGACCTTGGTGTATGCAGGCTCGGATTCAAAGCGTCTGGGGTCGTACCTGAAACTGCATTTCTAACCAGCTCTCCAGAATGCCAGAGCTTGTAGTAGCAAGGTTCCAGATGCCTTAGCAGTCGGTTGACCTCAGGGGAGTGAGTGGGGTGTGCTTGGCCATTGCCCCTTTCTTACTGAACTGAGAAGAGCATCTTTACCTGGTGCCACCATTTCTCATCAGGTTCACCCTATTTTCCTTTTCTGCAGCTGAAGAGTCAGATCCCAATATATGGTTGTTTTGTGAAGACCCTGGACAAAAGGGCTTCTCATGCATTACTGCACTGGATTCCTACAACTCCTTGAGGTGACTACTATGATTATGCCCATTTTACAATAGAGAAAACCCCAGACCGGAAAGGTTAGCTCATACTAGTACGTGTGGAAAGGATTCAGAATCCAGAAACTACCCCAGAGACCAAGCTCTTGGCCACTGCTTCCTCCTTACCGTATTTATATCACAGGGGTCTTTCCTGCTCTGTTGCAGCATCAGAAGTGTCCCTCAGTGGACTGCAGCCTCCCAAAGGGAATGAAGCCAAGTCTGATCTTCTGTCAAAATGACCTGGCTTCGGGAACAAGCAATTAAAAACCAAAATTGAGAAATCTTCTGGAATTCAGCAAAAAGAAAGAGTAGTTAGCACTAGCTTCAAGGGTTTTTTGTGGGTTTTTTTTTCCCCCTCTAGGGAAAATGTCAGTCCATGCAATATTATCATACTTGGAATTCTTGGACATTTTTATTTCATGAACCGATCACATGATGTCCTATCTAACAAGAGTGACAGGAGAAAGTTCCACAAGAGCCTTCTCTGTCAATAGGGAGAAGCTACCATGTACCACACTTCAACGTTTGTAGCCTGGGCACAAGTAAGTCTTCACAGAGTGTTTAATATGTATCCTTTTGATTTTTTTCTACAAAGAGGAGACCTTAAGTCAATTCAGCTAACTGAAATATGCATGTAAAACAGTAGTTCTCAAACTTGGTTGCCCATGGGCATCTCCAGGGAGCTTCACAACACACCTGAGTCCTATCACTGGAAAGTCTGATGTGATTGGCTTGGGATGAATTGGGTGTCAGGATTTTTAGAGGCTCCTTAGGCGATCCTGGTGGCACAGCCACAGCTGGCACATCGCTGGCATGAAAAACAGAGAGAAGACAGTAAAATTCACTCTCCAGCCCCCCCAAATGGGGAGAGAGACATCTTCATTCACTGTCAGGGTTTTGTCTACCTACATGGCAACATAGGTCTCAAATAATAATAGACCCTATTCTGATTGCAAGTAAGTGGTTCTCCACAATCAGTGACCAAACCACACACTTGGCACATGGTGTTTGTTTGATGATAACTGCTGTAGATGTCAGCAAATGCTGCTCCAGAGCAGGGGGTTCCTAACGTGGAGAGGCAACTCAGGTGGTCTGTGAACCTGTCTGGTGACAAAAAAAGTCAACGTCTCTTTTGGCTAACCTTGCCTGGAAGCGCAGCATTTCCTGCACTGGCAGATCCTGAGAGCGCACCCACTGCTGTTTCCCTGTCCCGTTTTAGTTTTGCTGTCACCACGACTTTTGAGATTACAGGTGTGTGATCCATCTGTTGCTCGATGTGGGTATTTCGGGCGATAACAATGTTGCACACCTGTCGCCCTATCATGACTTTAACTATTCCAGGTAAAACCGATTCCGAGGTAATGGTATTTTGTGTATCTAATGACACGATTCTGAAGAGGGGTCAAAATGCTTCCCCAGAACCAACGTGGTGAGTGAGAGCGGCCCAGGCAAGGGCAGGAGGCAGGGCCCTGACAAGCCAGATCCTGCACGCCCGCCCCCGGCCCCGCCTCCGCGAAGGGGGGACCCCCCCCCCAGCCCGGCACTGGACAGAGCTGGCTCTGGGTTTCCTCTTCACTTCCGCAGATAAGCTGCACCCTGAAAGGCCAGTTCAGCGCAGCAGAGAATAGGATGCGCTTTCTCTTTCCCCTGAGCTGCCTCTTGCTCTTGGCATCCCGGAGCGCCCGGACTGCCAGGCTGGTAATTCGAGCCTCCAAATTAATCAAAACGCAGCGCCCAGTTCAAGCCCGGGCACACAAGCCCGGGAGCCAGACAAGCTCTCCTCTGGTGACCCCGGGACCCCAACTCCCCACCCCGCGCGCCCCACCCTCAGCTGCCACCGCCCCGTGCCCTACCCCAGGCAGGTGCCACCTGCCTCGTCCCGGGGAAGGGGGGGGGCAGGGGCCGCGATTGCCCAGCCCCGGGGTGGCGGAGGGGGGAGCGGCTTACCTCTGGGGACACCCGCCGCTCCGGAACCGCAGGGTCGCAGGTCGCAGCCCGCGCGTCCCGCTCCGCCGGGTCCAGATCCACGCGCGGCTGCGAGGCCGGTGGGGGAGCGGGGAGCGCGGAGCGGGGAGCCGGGAGCGGGAGCCGGAGCCGGAGCGGGGAGCGGGGAGCGGGGAGCCGGAGCCGGAGCCGGGAGCGGCTGGGCCGCCCGAGTGCCGCCGCCCCGCGCGCCGCGCGCTTAATCTGGGCACGGCCGCTGGCCACTCCCCCCGCGCACCCCCGGGCTCCCACCCCGACCCGCGCCCCCGGCCCCGCGCAGCCTCCTCGCCCGCTGGGCACGCTGCCTGGTGAGGGGATGGGCGGGCCCCGGGCCGCGTCCGCCCTCCCCCGGAGCCGCCGCGGGAGCCCCCGGTGGGCAGGGACGCGCGGCGCCGCGGAGCCCTACAAAACCCGCCCCGGGCGGGCCGGCCAGCGCGCTTCACAGCCAGGCTCCCCGGCCCGCGTCGCGCCAGCCTGCGGGTCACTGGGCACCGCGGCGCGGTCGGCGGGCGCCCACCATGCGCCCCGGGACGGCGCCCCGGCCGCCCGCGCTGCTGCTGCCGCTCGTGCTGGTGCTCCTGGCGGCGGCGCCCACGACGGGCAAGGTGAGTGCCGGGCGCCGCGACACCCAGCCCCGCGCCCGGGGCACGCGCCGGCCCCCCACCCCCACCCCCACCCTCACCCCCACCCCCACTCCGGGGCGCAGTCCTGGGCTCCTGCCCGGGCCGTGCGAGCCAACGGGCTCCTCGCGGGCGCCGGTGCGAGCAAGCGGGCAAGTCCGGGGACAGGTGGAGGGCGCCGGAGGAAGGCTGGTGGAAGCGGAGAGGAGCAGGCTTGGCTGGTTCCCTAGGGGTCAGCGATGCTGGGGGAGGGCCTCCAGAGGTAGATGATGGATGGATGGATGGGTGGGTGGATGGATGGATGGATGGATGGATGGATGGATGGATAGAGGGATGAATAGAGGGATGGATGAATGGATGGATAGAGGGATGGATGGATAGAGGGATAGATGGATGGATAGAGGGATGGATGGATGGATGGATAGAGGGATGGATGGATAGAGGGATGGATGGATAGAGGGATAGATGGATGGATAGATAGGTAGATAATGGCTAGGGATGAGAACACTAGCTACAGAGACGCAGTGTGGCACATTGGTGGAATCAGAGCAGGCAGCGTGGCCTGGCAGAAAGCACAGAAGGCTGGGGGAGTCCCAGCTTTGACATTTCCTAAATGTCACCTCACACCGAACTCTGAGCTCTCTGCGGCTCGGTTTCCCCCTTGTCAAAACTCGCACTCCAGTGTCCTGTCGCTATTGTTGTGAAAAGCTTAATGCCATCGCCGAAAACTTGTTGGCGCCCTAGCAATAAAACTCCTGTTTGGATGAATTAAGCAATCCGTCACTTTGACTTTGATTCATCATTTGAGAGACCCCAGATTCATTTAAATGCACTCCGTATTTCTTATTCTTGCCATCAAAGAGAAGTTGGGTGTCCTCCAAACTATTATGAGTCCTAGTTGACTTATTGATTTGAACTTGTGAGAGTCGAATTTAACTTGTCAGATGCCTTCTGCGATTTTTACCCTTAAAAAGTTAACTTGGGTGATAATGCAGCACAAGTTTCATTTCCAAGGATGAGCAGTTTTATAACTTCCTGATGGAGGTTATGACAAGTCAATAGTCATATAAATATGTATTACAAGTAAAGTTCTTTAGAATCTATGGGCACATGCAATCTAAGTACTTTTTCTTTTAAATTAAAACATGGAAGATGAAGCTAAAACCCTCTTTGAGCATCTTTGTACCTCTCCCTCTCCCCATCTAAACAAAGGTCCTCCACTCACCACTTCATGTTTCTTTCTGGACATTTTCTATGCACGTATATGTACACACATATAGGCCCACAAACAAAATGGGATTTTGTTGGTGTTTTTAAACATAATTGATATCATGCTATATGCATCCCTTTGCAACCTACAGATCTGTCCCTGTTAGTATGTAAGATAAATTCACCTCTTTTTCTTTTTGTCCTGATGCATGGTTTTCCACAGTATATGAATATGCCAAAGTTAATTGAGCCATCCCCCTGTCAATTCACATTTATATTGAGTGTTTTACATTCTAAGAGATTTTGTAACCCATGTAATCTCTTCATGTAGCCGGTTCTAACAAAAATGCACTTTGCATAGGCTAGGAATGCCCAACCCAATACTTCTGGGCATGGTAAGGTAAACTCATCCAAGTCCGTGTAGATTGTCTGCTATCTTTAATCCAGAAGCAAATAAATACAACAAGCTAAAAACCTGAAGAAAGTGTATGTTGTGGGAAGGCCTGGGGCAGAGGTCCCAAGCAGGGTTTATACATCCTTCTAGACTCCAAAGAAGAGGAGAGACAGGGGAAGGGTGGACAAAGAGGGGGTATGGAGAGATCAGCCTGAAAAAGTGATGCTCTGTGATCATGCAATCTCTAATTATACCAAATTTTAATTATATCATCATATTCCCTTATTACTCTTTAAATGTAAAAATTTTTTGTCTTGTGTTTGGCGAAATCTTGATGAGTTCTTGCTGATAATACAATTAATCCGTTTGTATTACTTTGATCATGGCTTGAAGTAAGAACTAGCATTTCCATTGCACCTGCTGAATCATATAAAAAGTGTCATTAGAAACCATGAAGTGTGTGTAGAGAAAACGAATCCTAAATTAACTGGTCACCGGTGGGCATGGTGCCAGCATGGCTTCCTCCACAGGGCAACTCTGGCATTGGGCAGGGCACTAGACCTCTCTGAGCCTCAGATTTCTCATCTGTAAAATGAGGGAGTTGAAAGCCCTGGGAGCCCAGCAGGAGAGATAATGAGTCAGGCCATGGGGTAGAGGCCAGTCTTCAGGGCCAACCATTTACTGGCATTCTAGAATTCAACTCAGTAACGCCAGAATTCCTGCTTTCTTCAGGAGAGAAGTGGGGAGGGGGAAGTTTCAATCTCTCAAACTCTAGATGTTAGCCAATAAGTCAAAACTTTACAAAACGCACAGTGTTTTTGGTAAAGGGCTGAACAAACAAGAGCCTAATAGTGTATTAGTGCCGGCTAAATTTAGCCTTTGGTCCATCATACTTATCATCTTGGGGCTGCATGAGTTAAGAACATATTTTGCTCTAAATTTCTGCAATTTTACTTTAGCAGCTTCTCAAAACAGGGGGATAGTAGTGGTGATGCCCCCACATTGTGAGTGCAGAGTGGAACTGTCCACCCACACAATTTGTTCTAAAGTGGCCTGCGTGAAATCCCTCTGTGGCTCCACGATGACACATCCAGTTCCAGGCCTGGCAGTCCAGGGCATCCTGGAGCTTGTCGCCCTTCCCAGGCCCAGCCCGTCAGTTTGAAACTGGGAGGCACATTGCTGTTGCCTCAGGCCATTGACCTGGCAGATGGGCTGGAGAGAGCTCCTTCTCTGGTATGGGCAGCAGGTGAGGTTCATGGTTTGAGATAAGGCTTGTTCTTCTTCTTTCTGCCATCAAATTCCAGACAGAGCAGAAATGCCACAAGCCAAATATCAGGAGCTGGATAACAGCTGCATTTAGGAAGGATGCTTCCCCAACTGATTGCATTTTTTATTGCATTTTTAAATTGTAAAAGGAAAGTTGAATTGGGAAACGACGTTCCACACAAACAAGAAGTCCCATAACAGTAGCGTTAAGTAACGTAAGAGTAATGTCTCTCCCTTTAGGGAATAAAGTCACACAAATGTTCTTTGCCCCCTCGTCCATGCATGGATTTGTATCTACACATTCTGTGTGTGTGTGTGTGTGTGTTAGTCACTATGAAAAATAAATATTATTGTTTTGTGGTTCCTCAAATGCAATGCATGGTTTCGCATTAATAGGTACCTTTTGGAGCTTGCTTGCATCACTCAGTATTACGGTTTTGGATTTCATCCATGTTGACACATATAGATGTGATTCATGCATATACATATGGATGTGATAGCTGCTGCATAGCATCCAGTTATGTAAATAAAGCACAGTTTATTTTTCCATCCCCCTAAACACAGGAAATTGGTTTCCATGGTCTTTTTCACCAGGTTGGAATGTAACATCTTTGTCTAGGTACCATTGTGACAACTAGATTTGGAATTCCTAGTAGAAGTCAAAGAGGGCTATGAGAGAAAGCATATGTTAAATTGTATCAGGAATTGTCAAATGGACCCCAAAAGAGTTGCACCAACAGTGTGTCAGAGTACCTGTTTCCCTACACCCTTAGCAAAACTTGGTGTGTTTAGTTGTTAAGGGGTACGAAATAGGATCTCGTTTTGACTAGTGAGTTTGTGAATCTTTTCCATGTTTTAATTGGCAGTTTATATTTACCTCTGAGTGAATTGCATGGACAGCTCTCTTTGCCTGTTGATCTCTTGTGGTCTTGCCCTTTCCATTGCTAATAATTAGGAGTTATTTATGTATTTGGAGGCCAAACTCTTGGCATTTAAATGTGCAGCAAAGATTTTATTCTACTCTCTGGTTAATCTTTTCATTTAGTTACTGGTGCTTTAACATATAGCTTTTTTTTTTCTCACTATCAAACGTATCCATTTTTTCTTGATTTATTTTGTGTTTTGCATCTTGTTGAAGTAATTCTTTGTTTCCTGGAGATTATAATAATGTTCTCTTATGTTAAAAAAAAAAGTTTTACAGTTTAACTTTTTACATTTAGGGCTCTTAATCCTGGGATTAAGTTTTTCTACTTAAGGGATATGATTTTATCTTTTTCCATGTAGATGACAAATTGTCCCAACATTATTTACTGAACAGTCCATTCTTTCCCTCACTGTTCTGCAATGTTATATCTGAAAACATGTGTACCAAGCACTTATTCATACATGGGCCTGTTTGTATTCGTTTTGGGGTCTATTTATTTGGGGCTTTCACTTCTCACTATGTTATAGAGTTTTCTGGTTTTTAATTTCTCAGTATTTGATATTTTTAGTCCTATTATAAATAGGTTTTTTTTCCAAAATTTAATAGCCTAACTATCAAAGATATAGCAAACTGGTTGAATTTTGTATTTTGACTTTAATCGAGCAACTTTGAATAGTTCAAGTCCATTTAAACCTAAAAACCTTCCCCCAGATAGTGATTTAACTACATCACACACATTTTAATAAACACTATTTTAGCATAATTAAGCTCAGCACCTTTTTTAATTGATTTCTTCATCCTATGGGTTGTTTAGATACTTAATTCTTAATTTCCAAACATAGGTATATTTTCTAGCAAATATTTTTTATGAAATTATGATAGAGATGATAGTCTGACTTCAAATATATATATGTGTGTGTATATATATATATACATATATATATATCTCAATTAGGTCAAGAGTTTTTAATCATGTTATTGAAATAGTATATACACGTGTTTTTATGCGTTCTACTCAATGGATACTTAATCTGAGAATCTATATTTTTCATCTAATCTTCAAAATTCTTAGACATTCATTTTTTTTATATACTTCTCCTTCCCTACTGTCTCTATTCCTGGTATTCTTAGGATACAGCCTGGGCGGACCTTCTCATCTCCTTCTCCAGTTCTCCTAACTTCTTCTAACAGACACCTTTCATATGCCTCTCAGATCCTCTGGGCCCTACCTTGCTCCTGGGCTATGGGCACTGACTTATCCCAGATGCCGACTTTGCACTTGGAACAGCCTATGGTTCCTCTAGACTCTACTCTGGGATCCCTGTCGTCCTTTAGAGGTGCAGGGTATTAACGCCTGTGGGGCGAATCTTTGACCTGTGGGCAATGGGAGCCACGGCATAAATTCTCTTCTCCTGGCAGAACTGTGGTTAGAAGTGCAGAGGTTGACCCAGACTCTCCACAAGACCAGTCATCAGCTGGACTTGAGACCAAGTTGTAGCATGCATATCCAGCTTCTTTCTGTCTCAGGCGCTGCTTCTCCCATGTCACACCCTGTGAACCCTCTTCAAATCAATCTTTCAATTTTTAATTTCCTCTTCTGCTGTTTGTAAGTTTCAATAGATTTTTTCCAACCTATTGTAATTTTCAATAATGACAAAGAACTCTGGATGGAAGCATTTGATACGGTTAATAACTCCAGATCCATTCATTACCAACTTTTTAACTTTTTGTCTCTGTTTCTTCATCTTAAAATGGACATAAGAGTCTCACCTCAGGATTTTATGAGGATTCAGTGATTTAATACATATAACACATACTTTGCCATGCCGGTCACATAGTAATCATTCAATAAATGTTAAATATCATTACTTTTATTGATTAAATTTTAATTTCAATGATTATTCTAAAAGTCCTTTTTGGAGTCTAAGTCTTTCTGGGGTTTTTTTTTTGGGGGGGTTGTCTTTTTTTTGTAGATTCCCTCCTTATGTTATGCCTTTAATCATGCCTTTTATGTAAAAGAATCATTTACATTCTCATTTTATACTCAATCACTTTGATTCTTTTTCTATGATTTCAAGGTCTGGATCTGTCCTATGTCTTCTGTCTATTATCATCCATGGGGAGACCATGTGAATGAGAAGTTTGGGGAAGATAAAAGCCTCCTCTGTCATCACTCAGCCTGCCCCACCCCCTTCATTTCACCTCATTGCTCACAGATTGGAGCTGTTCTGCCCTGGGAAGAGAAAAAAGAACAAAGTAGTCTTGTGGCTCCCAGGAGAATTTTTTTCCATTAGAATAGACTAATGTAGTAATGATTTGGGAGGATGGGGGCACCAAACATGTTTCCTTTCGTGTTCTCAGGGCCACCCTCTGCCAGGCCCTCCCTCTGTCCATTTCCTCCAAACATTCCGACTTGCATTCAATGAGGTGGGGGTCAAGGCCAACAAGAGCAGAGCTGGCTAGCTCCCTCTCTGAGGTGGGTCTTCCTCCTTGAGCATTTCTCTGAGCTTATATTAGCTAGTTTGCTTTCAAGCATGATCCTTGGCAAAACTGAATTAAAAGAAATCTACCTTTGCATGTCCCTTATAATTTTCGCCCTGTTATAGAAAGCACAGTACTAACTGTCTAGTGTTAACTCTGAGTAAGGATAATTTTGTTAAATATTGCCATTGATGAAAACCCTCAGACCTGTTAGTGTACAATTCCAACAGCAAGGCTGTCTGGTTTGCAAATGCCCTGTGGTCTTTCACCCGTGTGCATCTGACCATACTCATGCTGTGGCCTTCAGCCAACAAGCGTCCATCCACCACGGAGTAAAAGATTTTCCAAGATCAGTGAAAACATGTGGTGCTCAGAGCAATTTTGTTCTACAAGGTTTATAAGTCCAGGCCCCCACCTAGGCTTTTTAGTCAGACTTTCAGTGTAGGTTATTTCACCTCTGTTTTCAGTTTCAGAAAATAAGGAACCTGAGATTATATCACCTTATTGACAGAATAGACATTTTCCCCATCAGCCCTACCACCTTGTCCTTGACGTAATACCTGTGAGATGTCTTCATCTCTAAAAATCAGATAAGAAAGCTTCTCACTCCGAGTTCAGTGTTTATCTTACAAGGTATCATCACTGGCTCTTGTCTTCTGGATGCACCCATGCCAGTCTTTTCAGCCCTCTTGGGATTCCTTACAACTGCCAGCTAAGGCCTCTGGCTTCAGATATTTTCTGGCCAACCCTGGAATGAAATTATGCTGGCTCTATTATTTTCTACTTTACACGCTTTCACAAGTTCAGATAAATAAACATTGGTGTCCACATCATGCAATAGAAATATGTGAGCCATAATGATGAGCCACATATGTAATTTTAAGCTTCTTAGCCACATTAAAAAATAAAAAGAAACAGGTGAAATCAACTTGAATATATTTCACTTATCCCAATGTATCCATAATTTTATAAATTCAACATGTAATCACTATTAAAAACACTAGTAGATATTTTACAATCTCTTTTTCATTTTAAGTTTTCAAAATCTGGTGTCTATTTTGCCTTTCTAGAACATCCTTATTCAAAGTATCTACATTTCAAGTGTCTGTAGCCATATATGGCCACCATCTTCGATAGCACAGACCCACCCACATACGTGCAATCCAGATATGAGAGGGAGATACAGTCCATAAGGTCATATCTCTGAATGAAACACATTTTGTTTGCTGATTTGCCATAGAATACACATGTTGTCAAAATGACAAACTTGAATTAAAGAAAATAATTCAGCATGGATTTTGCCTAAAGATCTGTGCAACTTTTTCTCAAGAAAGTTAAGATAGTTGACCTTGGCTACAATGCTTAAAGCTGCACAAATCACTTTGTACATTTTTAGTTATATTGCCTCATTATCAATATATGAATAAGTTGTGTACATGAAATGTTGGAAAAAAATTATAAAAAGTGAACTTTTGGCAAAAGGTAAGGAGAACTATATTGGACACCAACATGCCTTTCGTTTTAAACTATAAACTAAGTTATCACTACAACTGAGCCAGAGAAGAGGTTTAGTGTTCCTTTAAGCAAGTTACTTCTGAAACAATCTCTGTTTTTCTTACCTAAAAATGATGGTAGCATATCTATGCAGATAAAGTACTCAACACAATTCACAGCTCTTCTAGTCTAGCTACAATTATTTTATTATTTTCATTAAAATCAGGAAGCAGATCATAGGACAGAGACATAGACATGTGGCCTAGGTACTGGAGATTCATTGACAAACAGTCTGCATGATGGAGTTAGGTGGAGTTGGGGGTCTAGGGGAAAAGGGGAGAGAAACAGCATCTCAGTAAACAAATGTATAAACATAGATTGTGGTACCTGCTAGGAGAGAAAAGGATGTGGTGATGGGGAAGGATAATATTTACCTTAGCTAGAGGTTGTTGGGGAAAACTTTTCTGAGAAACAGCTCATAAGATATAGCCTTACACGGAGACTAAGGAATGTGGTCCAGGCCAAGGCCTCTCAAGAGTGGAGAGAGGTAAGGTGCTTTTAATTTTATGGCTTCTGGGTTGTTAAAGAATAAAACCAAGACCAACAGAAGTTTTAGAAAAAGAGAAAGAAAATGCTAAGTTTATTTACTCACCATGATGGAATACATAGACTGAGTATTTTGCTAGAGGCGGGGCAAGGGATGGGAAGCAGGGAGGCAGGGTGCCCCAAAGGGAACAGGCTCATGGTGGTGGTGTTAATTAGGGATGGTAAATTGCTCCCTGGGTAAGGTGGAATAAGTCCACAGGACTGTATGTGGATGATCATCCTATAATTTTAATGTTTGCAGTTAACAAATTAACATTTTAACAAAAAGGAGACAATCTAGTGTATTTATGCTATTCACGAGACAGTTGTTGCATTAATAATGGATGAGTAATGAGTTCACACTGTAACTTGGTAATGGGCCCACATGTCAAGTGATGTGATGAAAATGTTCTTCTTTCATTCTTGTTGACGTGTCTCTGTCATCCTCTCCTCAACCTCACTGGGACAGGTTTGAATTTGCCAAATGTGTCTGTGAGGCCCAGGGCAAGAAGGTAAGACTGGGCCAAGGAGCGCTTGTCCCAGCTGATATAGGTCCCGGGCCGGAGAGGGCTCCAAGCCAGGGAAGAATGAAAGGAGGTGAAGAGCTCCTCACTCATTAGGACTTACAGTACCAGCTTCCCCTCCTGGCAGGAGGGGCCTTCCCCATGTCGGGCCCCTTCCCAACCACCCCAACTGAAATCCTCATACTGATCAGCACCACAAGAAATTCCTTCCCTGGTACATTGTTGTCTGAGAAGCATGCCAGCCTTGGTAAAGACTCTGAAGGGCCCCAAGGTGCCGTGGGATGGCACTGGAGCATTCCTAAAGAACTGTAATGTTATCTCTATTCCAAAGATTTGTATTACTGGCACACGGAGAAGGTTGACTGTTCTCCTTGGAAACCCAGCCTATGTAAAGGAGAGGTGACAATGCAGAAAGGAAGTCTTGTTGGTACTTTTTCTTGGATTCTGTTGCCTTGGCAGTCAGAAAGAGAGGAATGGAAGAGAACCAGTCTAGATCAACATTGCTCAATCTGTCCTTGTTAATAGGTTCTGTGCAATTAATTTGATAATCACTTATGTGATGAGAGGAAAGTTAAAAATCCAGTCTGGTGCCCTGTACATACACTACCAGGCTATCAAAAAAATCTCCATGTATCGTTGTAGGTGGTATATGTGTGGATGTGCACATGTATGTGTAAATAGACATTTAATGAGTATTTGATATTCTTGTATTTCGGTATTATTGGCATGAGACCATTGTTTTTAAAACAATGTAATTCTTGAAGCTATTTAAAACTATGAGTGTGTAAAATCTTTTCTTTTTCTGACAGTAGTTTTGGGGTAAATTAGGAATTTTCCAATTTCAATCTTTAAGATTGATGTTTGTTAACTAAATTGTATTTCCAAATTCGTTTCTTAGAGAAGTGATCCCAGTGTTTAAAAAGGAGTTCAAGGTTTCTAAATACCTTGGGAGTTTGTCATTATGTAGACAAAACAGTCCGGTCACTGGATTTTTTTTCCCACCAGGATATTTGTTGTTACATGAATTTCTCAAGGAAAAAGTTCTACGAATGGAAAGTTCAGAAATCTGCAATATTTGTCCTTGAATCATATGTCAAAGTAGGTCTGGAGAGACCCAAAACAACAAGGTTAACATTCACTTTCTTTTTGTTTAACTAGATGATAGGATAATTTTATTCTGTTTATTGACTTATGTATAATATTGGGAATGCTGAAGCGTTCACATACTGGCTTAAAAAAAGCTCCATGTATTGGACAAAATTTGGAAAAATTTCAAAAGTACCAAAAGAAACATAAAACTAGAAATTACCCATAGTCAAATTACCCATAGGTGATTATTGTTAACATTTTAGTCTATTCTCTGCCAGATTTTTTTTTATTCTACTCTTTTTGCCTAATGATGGACTGCTGAAAATGTTCTGAGTAATTAATTATTACAAGTATCTCTAAATATATACAGAGCATTTCATTGCAGGTTGGTACCATAACTTATTTAGGTAATATGCTTCGGTTGAATTTTGGGGGGTATTTCCACTTGTTTAGACATAAAGCTACAATGGAACTCCTTGAAGATGAACACTTCCTAAAGTCATATTTTAAATCATTATGTATGTAGATACTTTCTTATCAAATGTCTGGTTTTGTGCACTTCTGAATAAGACGGCAAGGTAGCATCATTCTTGATTAACAGTTATGTGTCTGAACCAAGAAAACTCATCAAATTAGTGGAGGAAGTAGATTTAGAATTGGGAGTTCTGGTTATTTGGGCTTTTGAGTAGGACTCTTTCTTACCAAAATGTCCCAGATGATAAAAAAGGAATATCAGATATCACTGTTATTATTTAAATAACTATTGGAGATAAGATTATTTTTAAAATGCTTTGGCTATTCAGAAAGAATGATTTCTAAAACTATTATCCTTTTACAATCAAAACCTCAATGCAATACTTTTATTTACTGAAGTAGTATTTCTCTCTGCCATCTCAAAAGAGTTTAACTCATTTCCCTGTTGCTTCCCCTGCTGATCTCCTGGAACACAGGTGTTCCATCTTATTCCTCTTTTTGGTTCCAGCTCTTGGCAGGACACTTGGGATTAGTGGTCCTCAATGAATGTTCATGGAATTGGACCAACATTTGATTCTAAACACTAAAACTAAAAAGGCAGTAAAGGATTAGGAGGTTCTTGAATCCTGTGGCACAAGAATAAAAATGAAATGTTATTTTTCAGGTGAAATGTTGAGTGATTCACTCATTAATTCAGCTAGATGCTGAGAACAAAGGTAGATAAAACCCAACATGGTCCCTCCCACCTTTATGGAGAATGCCCCCAAATGTGGACTTTTGATAAGTACACAGACAATAACAATAAAATTAGATATGCTATCACAGGAAAAATGCAGAAAAGCAAAATTTGAGTGGAATTGAGAAGGAGTATAAAGATTGGCTAAATGTACAGAACAGCGAACATGTGGGCTTTATTGTGTAATAGCAATAAATTGTGTGACAACAATGGAGCCAGAAAGCAGTGAGATTTCAATGGCTTGAAAACAGCTTATCTTCAAAGGAAAGTACTTGGAAATGCTGGAACGATTGCAGAAAGCAGCATGTAGAGTTACTGGCGGTCTTCTCCCTGCTTCCAGCCTCCACCCCCGCTGGAACTCTTATCAGCATTCGGTAAGCAGTACCCCAAAAGTTTACACACATGGACGAGGTTCTCCATGTTAGGCAAAAGCAATCCTGCAATCCCTTCCAAAAGGCAGAAAACAAAAAACCAAAACCAAAAGAAGAACAGTACTGTATCTGAAATCTCATGAGATGAGGATCCTATGGATTGGAAGCCAGACTACAAGTGCCAACACTCTCTCATGTCCACATCCTCTGGAGAAGACCACATGGTGGATTGATCAAGTACTGCATGTTCCTGTGGCTGGGCCCATGGAACCTTCAGGGATTCTATTAGTTGTGACCTACTCAGGCCTTTCAGAGATTGAGCATTCAGAGCCCACGTGACCCAAAAGAGTAGCATCCCCAGACCCCAAGAGAGCAGTAAGGGAGACAAACACATCTGAGGCATCCTGCCATCCAAGAGAGATCTCGCAGGGCAACAGTAAGCCCCCCTCATCCTGTGTCAGAAGAAAATCACAATCGAGATAATTTGGGGCAAGTCACTTGAATTCCAAGACTTTCCATTGCCTCAATCATATAATGTGGTAGAGAAACCTTTCCCTCCTATCTCCCCAGAAGTCCTATAATTGAACACATTTTGCATTCTACAAATGCCAAGTAGTATTGAGACAGGAATGAGTTTCAATATCAGAAAAGCAATAGTCCAAATGTTTCTTATACTCATTTAATTCTCCTGTTATTTTGTGACTCAGTATCAACTTCCTGGAATGTATTAAGGAGTTTCTTATTTTCAAAAATATTATTCAGTGCATTCTTTGCTGCTGGTATTTTCTAATAACATTATTTGGAAACATCAGCAGAAATGGCATCCTCCCTGAGCACGGTCCCCATTACAAAATGAAGATCGTGTTTACCTTACACCACCCCATGTAAATACTAATGCTAAAACTCATCCAGTGATTTCATCACTTTAATGGTGACTTTCCAAATACCTCACCTAAAATACCTGTTAATTACAGAGATAATTCTGGGGAATATTTAGTAGTAATACTCTGGTCCTTTCTTATCTTTCAAATATAGACTTTTTGGCATGGGTTTAAGAGAGACACCATGCAACCTGCTTTGGCTCACAGCCTCCCTCAGATTCCATTAATGTGTAATCGGCAGCCACAGGGTTGAAAGTGTAAATTCACTTGGTGCTCATTTATTGAACACCTCAAGTACAGTGCACAATGCTGAGGAAAGTCTCGGAAGATCTTTTAAAGGATGGCTCCTTGGGAAGTTTGATAATGAAGCCGTTAGAACTAGTTATCAGACTAAGCAAAAATGTTTCTTTCTATGCCGATCTTTTTTTCCTAACAATAGAAGTAATATATGCCTGTTTGTGAAGATTCAAGATATATAGATAAGTACATTTTTAAAAGCACTCCTAGTCAAAGAACCCAGCAGTAGCCAGTGTCCAACTTTTGTTAT
Organism: Nyctereutes procyonoides; assembly: GCF_905146905.1. Classification (NCBI taxonomy): domain Eukaryota; kingdom Metazoa; phylum Chordata; class Mammalia; order Carnivora; family Canidae; genus Nyctereutes; species Nyctereutes procyonoides. The sequence goes on along the minus strand of NW_026575133.1, from coordinate 45,145,268 downwards.
ATTTGTATAAAAATGAGATCATACGGTGTAAGGTATTTTGTATCCTGCTTTCTTGACATTATAATATTTTTGGACCTCATTAAACATCATTTAAAAATGATTACATGGGCAGCCCGGGTGGCTCAGCGGTTTAACGCCGCCTTTGGCCCAGGGCCTGATCCTGGAGACCCAGGGTCGAGTCCCACGTCGGGCTCCCTGCATGGAGCCTGCTTCTCCCTCTGCCTGTGTCTCTGCCTCTCTCTCTCTCTCTCTCTCTGTGTGTGTTTCATCAATAAATAAATAAAATCTTTAAAAAAATAAAGTAAAAATGATTGCATACTATTCCATCATGTTTATATACAATGTTTAGGTTTATTTAACCTAAATTTTTGATATTATAAACAAAGCTATGATGAATTCTTGCCCATGCAACTTTTGTAATAGACTTATATGGTAAAAGTATTAATTAGATCGACTGCTATAGTTTTTTTTTTCTTTTTTTATACTTTTACTGGTCCAATGATAGACACAGGTTTAATACTGGTAAGCAAAACAAGAAAACCAAATCAGGTCAAATTCTATCATGTAAATATAACTGGAGATAATATTTTGATATATATTCTATTATCTTTTTTTTACTTAATCCAAAATATGATTTGGTGTGTGATGTGAGCCAAGGCTCTAAATTTTTAAAATTTACCAAACTAGTCAATTTTCCCAACATTAGTTTTATAATCTACCCGTTCCGCCACTGACTTCTAATGATCTCATCTCTGCTCAAAAATCAACCAAAAGAATATCTTGAACAAAGCCAGGGTTTTCTTAGAACACAGAGCTGATGATGAGATGCATGGCTAATGCCCACAAATAAAATTATGGGGTTACCAGTCATTTTCTTTGTTATAGACCTAGAGTCAGCATAGCATTAGATAGATTTAAAGAGTCCTGCCTCAATCAGTTCACCATTTCTCAGTGCCCCTTCATCCCTCACTCTTAACTCTACATTTGGAAGGCCGTAGGCTCAAAGACCCCCACTAGTTATCACTGTAGGCCATCCCATTGGTTTTAGATCATTGCAGAAATTTGGAGACCATGGGCCATTACAATCAATGTGCCTAAGAGCAATTTTTTCTTCTCTCCCAACCGCACTCCATCTATCCCATCTCTTCTTGCTTCTCTCACCCATTTTTATGACCTCCCAGCAAGTGACATTTGGGCCTAGAATCTCTTAGACTTTTTTTCTAGGTTTTTTGAAGGCCAATCTGGTTAAATCATGCATCAAAATCCAGTTGATTTCCTTATGTCAAGTTGAGCAGTAACTTAATAAGCATTATCATACAGTCTCAGTAGATTGTGTAATAGCTGCATTATAATATCAGAGGCAAAAATAGTTGCAGGAAAAAAACTGAATTGAAATAAAGAAAAGACCTTAATATCCATAAAGGGGGTAAAGGAAGAAAATGTTGGAAATTTTGACCTGCACCTATTGAAACAAAATACTACCTGGACCCCTCTGGAACCTCATCACACATAATCACTCATGAACTTTTTTCACTTAATCAGGTTAGCACAAATGCAATGTGTTCAGTATTTTCTGATGTAAAAACAGAAGACTGATAGCGATTACTCTTAACATCTACCCACTAACACACTGTAAATGATTTACTTGGGAATCTATTTCAATGAAGTTCACCTTCAGAAAGTAGCAGTCAGAAAAGCCTCACAAAAGCCAGACTTGTTTTCACATGTGAAACTGCTGTGCTTTTTCATTTGGATAAATCACTGACTTGGTCTAAATAGAGTGGGCTCTTTGTTGTTGTTATTATAAGCTTTTCTTGACCTAGAATTTTCCTGTTTATTCACTGTGAAGAAGAGCAGTGCTTTGTGTTTCTAACACTGGAGTGGCAGTTCCTAATTCTGTAGGCACATTGAAGGTGACGGTGGCCATCGGAACCACCACAATGAGCCACAACCAACAGGTGGTCTCCAGGGCTCTGCATCTGGGGTCTTCTGGAGACGTACAATTGAAGAAAGTTGTACATTAGAATAAAACTAAAGGATTCTTAATTCCAATAATATTTTTCCCCTGAACTCCTGAATCCATCATCTCTCACCATTTTTACTATCAGAACCCTTCTCCATATGCAAAACTTTTTTACAGAGACAAACTTATTTGAGCAGGTAGTTAGAAAGTCCACGCTTATATAACTCCCTCCACCTAAGAACTCGCTGAGTGGCCCTAGCTAACTTGTGGAGCTTTGTTTTCCTTATTTGTAAGAAGGGGATAATAATAGGAACCTGTAGGTTCATCTAGATGATAATGATGAAATACGGTAATACCTATAAATGTCTGGCACTGTGCCTGGCATGTTAGGAGCTTAGTTAAGTATTGCTGATGGTTGATATTTGGCAGTATTTGACCAAACCATCATCCAGGTTTTTATCTACTAGAACCCAGCAGCCAAAAGTCTTTCAGTTTACTTTCCAGGCTCTTGTTATTCAACTGGGAGATCAGTTGGGCTATTCATTTTTAAACACGGGATGCTGATGATATCACAAAGATTTGTCGTAACTTTTTATTTCAGTTTACCAACAGGAATAAACACAAATTAAATTAGAATGGTTCCTAATGGCACTATATTCACTGACACTGGCTTTTTTTTTTTTCTTGACACTGGATTTTTGAAAGATTCGACTTTTGAACCTATGTGAAGTCATTTCTATGTAAATAGATTCTCAAAGGTTATGTGTTTCCAAAGGAAGTAGAGTGGTTCTGTTTGTTTGCTTGCTTGCTTTGCCATTTTTAAAAGATTTGCAAGTACATATATAAACAGCTTGAATTGTTCTGCTTAAAATAAGCATTTGGGGCTGGAGGGCTCAGAATAACAGTGACCGGCATAAGAACGGGGTGAATCTGGGAGATTTCTGAGAAACTAATGGCCCAGGAACCTCTGAAATGTTCCAAGCAGAGACTGAGCAGAGTAGTATGTGGGAAGAGGAGAAACCCAACTCAGAAGGCTCGTTGGAATCCATTTGACTTCAGACTTTTAATGGGGCCAGGTAGAAGATTGACTCCAACTTGGTGGTTATCAGACTTGGCCAGGAGGACCTAAACACAGAGGAGACAGTCTGTCCAAGGTCGATAGGCGGGTAGATGGAGACCAGGTCACACCAGAAAACAGTGCAGTGGACATCTGCTCTTTCTCCCTGACCTCTCTCCTGTCCCCCTCTGGTGGCAGTGTGTTGATTTTACTTGACGGAACTAGCATCTCTTCATTGCCCAGGGCATGGGCACATGACCGAAGCTGAGCCACTACATGCCCTCCCCCAGGAATTTGGATCTTCAGCTGAAAATGCAAGGAGCTTATTCATCCTGACAGCAGGGCCCTGAAAAACTTTCCGTTAGTTTTTATACCTTGATCCTCACAACGGCCCTGAGGCTGGTCTTTTCTGAGGCCTGTTTATTTAACTTGTCTTCAACTTCTGTGTACGGCCTCATGTCATTCCAACAAATTCCTCTTTTATCATTGAGTTAGCCTAAATAATTTCTGTTGCTTGCCACCAAAGAACCCTGGCAAGGATTCAGGAATCCAGACAACAGTCTGGCCAGCAGAATTGGTGGGTCAGCACCCTTCTCCTCTAGCCAAGAAGCCTCTTATGTTAACATGTGAGGAGAGAGTTACCCTCAGGAGCAGCGGATTCGGGCCGGCAGGTGCACATGGGTGAACTCCTGCTAGGAAACCCAGCTGGCAGTTACCCAAGATGGACCAGGAGAATGTGAGAACTGACGTGCTGGTTAATCATTGCCTCTCACCAAATTATGAGGCACTTTCTGCCGTGAAAGTCTCTCATATGAGTGCCAGCCCAGGTAAAATCAATATCCATCAATCTATAACAGAAATGGTAACTGTGGGGGTACCTGGGTGGCTCAGTGGTTGAGCATCTGCCTTTGGCTCAACTCATGATCCTGGGGTCCTGGGATCGTGTCCCACATCGGGCTCCCTGCATGGAGCCTGCTTCTCCCTCTGCCTAAGTCTCTGCCTCTCTCTCTATGTCTGTCATGAATAAACAAATAAAATCTTAAAAAAAAAAAAAACAGAAATGGCAACTATGGAAAAATATCTCTTCCCAAAAGATAGAACTTGGATTGACTACTTGACTTACACCTTCATCGAGGTCACCTCGTTTGCAAGCTTGGTTGCAGCCCTCTGATTGCTATTCTGGGCCTCCAGAGAATTTACAGTCCTTGCCTTTTGTACCAGTAAGGATCTAGTCGAAGTGTTTGCTGCACTCTATCTTTTCATTTCAACATTCATTTCTAAGTCTGTTGTCATGAAATATGTCTTTTCACTTGGTGAGGCCTGCCTTTTCTTCACCAGCAATATTTGTGGGGTTTTTTTTAGCTGCTCTAAATGATTTAACTTGAACACATTTAAAGTCCGTCACAGAACCAAACAAACCACATAAAGCATTTTAAGTATATGTTTTTAAAAAAAAAATCCTGTTTTTTTTTTCCCACTGTTCACATTTTGGAAAAATTCTCTATAAACTGGTGTACACATTCCTGACCCTTACTTTGCAAAGCTGCCTCACTGAACTTTTGACATTAGGTTGACTTTGTTTTTTAGAAGTGGATCCAGTCAACCAAATTGTAAAAAATAAAGAGCTGCTGGCCAAGTGCAAGGTTTGGTTGATTATTGATGAAATGAAGAATGGGTAGCTTGAGGTGATTTGCCACAAGGCTTTCAGTGATTTCCCCCAGGTAGTACATGGTGCTGTTAGTATACAAAGATCACATAAAATCTCCATGTGGACTGGTTGACTTCTAGCTGTCTGAGAGAAAAAACAGTCCTACAAAGTTGTCTTTGCTCTTGTATATATGGCAAATCAGTCATTACTACTGGAAGAGCAATATAAATATAAGTTTAAGATTTCGTGTTCAAAAAAAAAAGATTTCGTGTTCATCTTCAAATATTAAAGAGATAAATTTCATTTCCTGTGTCACACAGTGCACCAGGTTGCCCCCATCCCCATCATCATATTATGTTTCCATCTTTTATACGTATTTAGCCTTTTAGGAGACCAGAGGGTGAGGCCCTGCTCCATGGGTCCTCACAGAAAGGGTGAATATTCCATCAGTGGACAGGGAAGAAATAAAAAGAGAAGTGCAAGTTGGAAGGAAAAGCCTTAGACCAGTTCTCAAGCTTTAGACTGTGTAACAGACCTTTGTAGAGCTTATTTTTAAATGTAGAGTTCCTGACACAATCCTCATGGTGTGGCCTGGGAAACTACTCATCACACCACAGATGATTCTGGTATAAGAGGTCCTTCAAGCTCTCTTGTAGAAACACTGCCTCAGACTGATGGGAGAGAGGGGGTGCCTGCCTCTCTCTGGGCCTCAGCCTCTGGGGGCCTGGAGCCCAGACCTGTGAGCCCCTGAAAGAGTTCCCAGAGTTAAACAAGTCAGCCTCTCCTACAGAGGGTCTGCTCCACATTGGGCAGGGAGGGCTCCAGTAAAATAGGAGTGGACTATACATTGTAAATCACTGTGGCTAGTTGCCCGTTTGTTACTCCTGTGGTAAAGATTTGGGGAGGAGAGAGAAGGAAATATTTGGTATGATTTTTGCCATATGTTCAAGCCTCTTCTGTATCTCCATAATCCTGCTGTTGTTAGAATTGACTGCAATCAGTCATATGACATAGTAATAAGTCAAACAATATTGGCTCTTTCGATGGTGAAGTTGGTTGATGATGATTGTCCAACGGTGATGACTGTGATGACACCATGGTCTCTCCAGCCCTACTAGATATTAAGGGCAGAATATGGTATCAACCCCTCTCCCTCAAGGCTGGGTGTTTAGGTTGGTATCAATGCTTCTATTCTCCTTGCTAGCACAGTGGCAGCTCACAGTGAGAGACCTCCCAAGGAGAATTTGACTTTGACCCCAAAACAAACTACAGAGTCAAGCCACTTCTTCTTCTTCCTCTCTACCGACGTAGGATGATCTTGAATTGAGTTTTATTAAGGGAGCAAGCAGGCTCCCCTATTGGTAGATTTTAATATGATTAGTATCCCATGGGAGGAATGGAGACCATCCATTTTTGAGAGATATTCTATAATTTGAAATGTCCTTGTTTGAGGACACAAGTGAAGAATATGAAAGGTTCTCTTCCTAATTCTTTTTCACAAGTCAGCTTTGAGAATTGTATTAACATTTACCTTACAGATTCACTTTGCCACAAATTTATGTTAATTATTTGGTTGTGTTTTAGACAATGTGAAATAGATACGCATCTATGTTACACGTTGTATAACAATTACTGTATTGTGTGAAGGGCCAAGAAAAATACAATTAATTTAATTGGAAACAAAAGCTAGTGTTTGGTCATCAGTGTCATTCCTAAATAAAACAGATGCATTTTAGGAAAGGCTCCAGGAAATCATATATTCAAAAATCCAACTCTATTGTTAAATTAACTTCTATCTTCAAAGGAATTTTGAATGCATCAAGAAATAAGCATTTACAAATCAGACCTATATTTAGTATGGACTGTATCTTTAACACACTTGGCAGGAAAATTAAATAATACATCAATACCAGCAATCTAGAGCCAAAATGTGAAAATTCAGTTCTTGACGATATCATACTTTTAGGTGCTTGTTAATAGGACAGAAAATTCCACCTGGAGCAACTAAGTTAGAATCTCCTTGTAACAACTCCTCTCATTGAAGATCTTCTCACTTATTAGATATTACCCAGATATTTGCAGTATGCATGGCCAAACTGTAGGTACCTGGCAATGCATTTCTTCTATCTTGTAATCAAGATGCCTTAATGTCTTTAAAAGTTCAGAATGCCTTACTCAGGATAACAGTAATTCTCCCATCTTCTTCATGAACCAGGGATCCCAGCAACCATTCAGATATTGAGTTTGCAAGTTGCCAAATGGGTTTTTATATAAACTGAGAAAATTGGAAGAAGGATGGGAGAGAATTTGGGGGAATGATGGCAATCACACCACGTAACTGGGATGAGACTGGTGAATCTGGCAGCACTTTTGCAGAAATGGGCTTTGTTTTTTTTTTACAATAAATTTATTTTTTATTGGTGTTCAATTTACCAACATCCAGAATAACACCCAGTGCTCATCCCGTCAAGCGCCCCCTCAGTGCCCGTCACCCATTCACCCCCACCCCCCACCCTCCTCCCCTTCCACCACCCCTAGTTCATTTCCCAGAGTTAGGAGTCTTTATGTTCTGTCTCCCTTTGTGATATTTCCCACACATTTCTTCTCCCTTCCCTTATATTCCCTTTCACTATTATTTATATTCCCCAAATGAATGAGAACATATAATGTTTGTCCTTCTCCGATTGACTTACTTCACTCAGCATAATACCCTCCAGTTCCATCAGAAATGGGCTTTGAATGGTGTGGCCATGCCAAGGAGAAAATATGGCAGCAGGGAACTGCTGTGTACAACAGCTCCCTGCAGGGAGCCCGATGCGGGACTCCATCCCAGGACCCCGGGATCATGACCTGAACCAAAGGCAGATGTTCAACCACAGAGCCACCCACGTGCCCCAGGGAACAGAGATTCTCCTGATGTCTCAAGAAACAAGTTTTTTTGTAGGTATACTCACCTATCAATAAGAGAAATAGGAATCTAAATCTTGAGGCAGGTCTCATAGAAAGTTGAAGTTACTGTAGGAATATGCAAGTTTAGTGACCAGGTTATCTCATTGTCCCTTCAACAGCAGGAATTATAGCAACTCCATAGCCCATTTCTGTTTCTGTCATTCCTGCCCCAGCTAACCAACCACCTCCTCCTCTACCCTGTGTGTGTCCTCTCTCATGGTTTCTGTCATTCACATCTTCTACCAGGGTGGCTCCCCTCTGTCTTCTCTCTGTTGGTCTGGGTTCCCCTCCCACTACCAAGTACCCAATTCCCCACTCCAGAGAGAATCTTAATGGTCCAGCTAATCATACCATCTTTGCCTGGATATAGCTTTGGGGTCAGGGCATAGCACAGGACAATAGACTCAGCTGTGCCCAAGGATTCAGTCCATAGTAAACTCTCAAACAACAATCCCTATCATTTTACTTTCATGGGGTCTTAATGAGAACAGTGTCCCCAAATTACTTCTTTTTAAAAACTAAAGTAAATATTTAACAAAGCCAGAGGTTATCTGATTGTTCTGCTCTAATAGAGAAGTATTTTAAGCCCAAATCTAGCAACTTTTCTTTATAGGAATCCTGGCTCCTTTCTCACTGAGTGGTTACTTTATTTATTTTTCTTAAATCACTGTCAGGACTAACATGGGAATTTTTTTAGTACCTGGAGTTAAAAAGTGAGAACTCTTTGGACATGGTACCCTTTATCTAGGAGATTTTCAGTCCAATTCTGTTCATAAGCAGATATTTAACTCAGAAAAAAAAGGATCCCAAATAGCCTTTTCAAAGCTCAGCGATCCATTGTGAGACATTGGCTTAACACAAAATACTTTTACATAACCCAAGCCACCAAGAGGGATATCCGGTCGGCTATTTTTAAAGCCCTCTCCCCCACACCATCTCACGTAACAGAGTTACACCAGTTTGCTTAGAAAATTGGCACAGGTTCTGCAATTCATGAAATGAAAACCCAAATGAAATGTTTATAACTTCTTTCAAACCGGAACCTTTTTCACTTAGTGTGCTACAATACCAAAAAAATAATAACAACTTTCAGGATTAGATACATATATGTGTATGCGCAATATAGTTTTTTGCATCGATATGTATACATATGGTATAATGCATTGGGTTTACTATATGAATATTTTTCTAATTAATTTATTCAACAAGTATTTAGAGAACTTTTATTGTGGGCCAGGGGCTGTGTGACAGGTGGGGGCCTGAGAGTGAGGCAGGTGGGCCTGGCTTCTCAGAGCTTCCAGTCTAGTAAGAGCTGGGAGTTGCAGTGTCATACAATAGGCAAGGTGGTGGTAGAGAACACTTGCCAGAGAGGCACATAGAGAAGCACAGAGAAGGCCTCCCCAAGAAAGTGATATCCATACTGAGACCTGGAAGGTGAAGAAAAGCCAACCAGGAAGGAATGACAAGAAGAGCAGAAAGAAACCAAGTATCCATTACATTCAGTAAATTTTTCTTTGCATCTTAACTGATGTTCACTGTTGTAAATGAGTTGAAATATTCACCAAACCAGGACATTTTGGAATAAATTTTCATCTTTTACTACAAGATGCATGCAAGTCCCTGTAAAGCTAAAAGCATACTCAATGCTTCTCCCTTGCTGCTGCCCTATCCACCTCCTTAACTCCGTTCTCCTTCCTCTTCCTCTATCTCTCTGCATCCAGGCACATTGGCCCTCTTTCTGGCCCTCCGTCCAGCATGGACTGTTCTCTCTACTAAAAAATCCTTCTCTCCCATCCTCCCTGGTTAACTAAAAATAAAAAGTGTGATGATTTTCAATTAAAAAAGTAATGTGTGCTTAATGAAAGAAAATGTGCTAAATTCTGAAAATTTGAAAGGAAAAAGTCAATCATAGTTTCTCTGCTTTCAGACAATATCATTAATGTTTTTACTATTTTCCACTAGCATTTTCATTATATGTAGGATATTTTAAAAATATATGTAAGGATATTGTGTATATGAGTCTGTGGTCTTTTTTTTCTTATAAAAATAGACTCTTTAAATAATAGTATGTGGTCTTGAGAACATGTTTTAACGTTCAGTCTTCCTTGGCTGCTTCTTTCTTAGTGGACACTCAGGATATTTCACATTTTTTATTACTGCAAATGATGCTGCTATAATCATATTCGTATATGGCATTCTGCTTCTGATTTACGATTCTGCTTCTGTATAAGTTCCTTAGAAGTGGACATGCTATGTCAAGAGATGTGAATGTTTAAGATTCATGATATATACAAAAGACCCATTTTTGGACTTTGTTATGGAAAAAAAAGTGAGAAAGCAGGAGATACTGTCAGTTTTATGAAAGTGTTTTGAAAAACAGTCCATAAAATCACTCTGCATCAGCACTATAATAAGTGTTGAATGGTTCTATCCAAGAAGCATTTATGGAGCACCCTGGTGGCCAGGCCCATATCAAGGATTCAAAAGCAAAGTGTGCCAACGGGCTGCAATAGATTACAGTGACTCAGCAAAACACAGTTATCAGATTTCAAAGTCGGCCTAATAACTCATCTTGGAGACAGATGTGGCTAAAATTTTACACCCTTGGCTTCAACTTCAAGAAATTTCTGTGTAATCCTAATAGAAATTGACTGTGAAATCTCACATAACTTTCAATGGAAACCACTTTCTTATTTTGGTAATTGGAAAGGCTAAAAATAAAGATTTTTTCATTTCTGAAACACTAGGAATAGTAAGAACCTAGAATAATGCTAATGCTCCTACAAGGCACAAAGACATTGGAATAAGTTTGATCATTTCTTCTAGGGCAGTGCCCTTATCAAAAACTGGGTAATGAGGGATGCCTGGGTGGCTCAGTGGTTGAGCGTCTGCCTTTGGCCCAGGGCGTGATCCTAGGGTCCCAGAATCAAGTCCCACATCAGGCTCCAAGCATGGGGCCTGCTTCTCTCTGCCTATATCTCTGCCTCTCTGTGTGTGTATCTCTTGTGAATAAGTAAATAAAATCTTTTTTAAAAAAATAGGTAATGAGAGTCATGGAGAGTTAAAAAAAAATCATTGAAGGAAATTTTTACTTGCTTAAGTTTCTCTATGTATCATTTCTTCATTCACTGAAACACACCATTTAGAAGAAAGAATTAGTTTGCTCTAAATTCAAATACTGATTTTAATTTCTTTGGTGATAGGATGAAAAGCAAGACATAAGAGTATAAATACTAACTTAGATTATACGATTCAGATGCAAAATGTGTTGACTCCCATTATTTCAGGTCCTGACAACCTAAGTCCTCCTGAAGAGTTTGTCAAAACCTAGTTATGGGATTATAAAGAAGGCTAAGTTTGTGTCTGATTGTAATCTTGCCCTCTATCATTTTGTTGACTATCTTCATGTGTGTGTGTACTGTTCTGAAAGGTTAATGACTTAGTCACATTTGACTTGCTCATTTCATTTTCTCCGGAACCTAACAAGGGAGTAAGGATAAACACCAACACCAGATTTGAATTTTTTTCATCCCTTCTTGCTACATATATCTCCGCTTATTGTGGGGATGAAATGATGTAGCAGATATGAATGTACTTCTCTTGTCTTGGAGTGGATATCAGAATTGTGAAGCTTTCAAAACTAGCAGTAGTTGTCGCTGGAGAGAGACTGCGTGACGGTCCTCTTCTGTGACCCAAACCCTCAATCTCTGAAAGTGTCCCTTTTTCTGGGACTTAGCTCTGTGTGTGTGTATGGAAGGGTCAGGGATTGAAGTGGCCTGGAAGAAGAGGAGGCAGATGTGTCCTCTCTGTGGGTGAGAGTGAAGAGTGAGTAAAGGATCTCTGATAAATCAAGTTGACCACAATAAGGAAGAGTTTAGAGCAATGTTGCTTAACCTTCCTATAACCTTTTTAGCTATTTATATAGCTAAAACTATAAGAACAGTTTTGCTTTGTGGTTTACTTTCCATCTTATCTTGGACCACTGCTATTATAAAATATGATGAAAATGAATTATAAGAAAGTAGAATAAGAAAGATATTAAATATAAGCCCAAACATTTTGTTTTAGATTCAACCGGCATATTTAGCTCTGTCAAATTACTCCAAACTTTCTAAATCATTACTGTCAAGTTCTGTATTTATTTAATTATGAGCAGGTTAAGAAACTGCTTTGACCCATGCTTTAAATTACACTGGTTTAGAGGGCCTGAATAATGCAATTAATTATTAACCTGATATGCAAACTATCTCCTGAATACAAAAATACATCTTTTCCAGTGCTCATAAAAAAATTATAAAAATAGACCATAATTTATGACAAAGAAAAGCTGATGGAATCCCACAAACTCTACAAATAATCAAAATCTGCTCACCATGCAATAAAATTATACACAAACATCAACAAAAAGCCTACTTGTATATTTTGAATCTTTCTTCTAAATGACTCTTAGCTTAAGAAGGAAGTCAAGATCATAATGGCATGACAGTTAAATAAATTTCAATAATAGGATGAGGAAAAAAATCCTATAGGATGTATCCAAATGTCCTTTGAGGACAATGAATAGCTATTTGTGTCAGTCGGTATCCCAACAAGATACATGGGGCACATTCAAAAACAGATAATTTGAGCAGAGTTTATTTATTCATAGACTGTTTACAAAAGTGAGGTCCAGGAAAACTATCAGAGATAGTATGCAGCCAAACTATTTCCACCTCTGCTTCCTTTCCTGGAACTCAGGAATACAGAGGTACTGAGCTGGCCACTAAATGGAGGGGTGCAGGAAATACAGATACTGACCCAGGAGCTCAAGGCAACCCGGCAGTAAGGGAGCCAGGACGATGAAGACCCTGACCTCATCCACCTCCCCCTCCCTCCATATCTGTCCCAACACCTGACATCTCAGGAACCCCTTCTGGTGGAACCTGGGCTGTAGACCTCATAGTCAGCCTCCCAGGACAGGGAGCATGCTGGAAGGAGGTCCAGGAGTTACAGACCAGAGCTGTAAATCACATTCTTAACAAAATAAAGAAGACAAGTGTAGTAAGCCATCAACTCAAAAAGTTTCTTTAAAAATGCAAATATGCAGAATTAAGTCAGAAGGGGGAAAAAACAGCTAAAAACATAAAAGTGTCCATGAAAATAGAAAAAACTGTAAATTCATAAATACAGTAGATAGGTCTTTGGCAAATGTTGAAGTAGAAAAATGTGAGCTCATCTAATAAAAAAACAGAAACATTATTGATATACAAAATGAGAATGTGGAAATAACGACACACACAAGTGAAAGTAAAAATAGTTTGAATGTTCTATGCTGATTTGAAACAGGTGATCTGGAGTGATTTTTCAATTTGAATATATATTATCAAAATTAAGAGAATTTTATAAGAGAGTTATTAGAATTATTAAAAGAATGATTAAGAGAGTTAATAGAATAAGCCAATAATCTTGGAAGAAATAATAAGTTTCTCTAATAATTATCCTCTAAGGAAACTCTTACCTCAAAGTTGTCACAAGTGTAATTTTTCTCCATTTCAAGAAATAGTTAAGCTTTGCTATTAAATGGTTCCAGGACAGAAAGCAAAACCGATGTCCTAACTTGTTTCCATTTTTGTTGTTTTACAAATCACCATGAATCAATTCAAAACTTGAGCAAGATATCGCAGAAAAAAATAACAGGAGTATTAATCCTGTAAGTGCCCTGATGAAAATATCCTGAATAAAACATTGGCAAAATAAAATGAAGTAATAAAATAAAAACAGTACAGTGTATTTAAAAAATAATAAAACGCCAAGAACAAGTCCTACCATTACAGAAATGAAAAGTTATTTAATACTTTTCTTTGTAGATTGACTATGTTTAGGGGCACCCAGGTGGCTCAATTGGTTAAGTGTCTGCCTTCAGCCCAGGTCATGATCAGGGGTCCTGGGATCAAGTCCCACAACGGGCTCCCTGCTCAGCAGGGAGTGTGCTTGTCTCTCTTCCCTGCTCATGATCTCTCTCTCTCTCTCTCTCTCTCTCTCAAATAAATAAATAAATAAAGCCTTTAGAGAAAAATAAATTGACCATGCTTATAGGTCAAAAAAGAAAAACAACTTTTCCCTATAGGTACTAGAAAGCATTTGAAAAACTTTCAGTCACTTCTTCATTTCTCTCTCTCTCTCTCTCTCTCTCTCTCTCTCTCTCTCACACACACACACACACACACACAACCTGGAAGAGTAGTGTAAGTGGATCATTATAATAGCTAACACGTATTACGCCTACCTACTGTATGCCAGGCATGGCGGTAAGCATTCCATATGTGTTCATAGAATGTCCCTATACTCCCATGAGGGAGGTTACAATTATTCTATTTTACTAATGAGGAAACGACAGAGACAGGTGAAGTCATGAGAGTGGTGAATGGTAAAGCTGGCCTGTTAGCCTGGCATTCTGGCTCTAGAACCCTGGGTGTGACCACTCCATTATATTGTCTTCTCCATGTACTTTGTAAATAGGAAGTAATTTTTATGCCCAGGTGAAGAACTGTCAAAATGCCAAATATCTTGGAAATAGCTCCTTTTTCGAAAGAAAGAAAGAAAAATATAAAGAAAGAAGAAAGAGAAAGAAGAAAGAAAGAAAGAAAGAAAGAAAGAAAGAAAGAAAGAAAGAATAGCACCTGTTTCCCTCTTACCTGTGTGTTACTGAGACCCAGCTTGTTGACTTGTCTTTCTAAAGATTTTTGCATTTTTCTCTTGGTCAGAATAGATTTGATTCAGTTCTTAGCTATCTATGTGGGTCATCTTCTGTAAGTGATAGTGGGGGCAGCTATCTTTATTTTATAACCCCTGATGGCATTGAAACCGAAGTCTGGAACTGAGATGTTTGTTTCCTGAATCAAGGTTTAATCAAGCAAACTTGGATTTGTGAATGGCCATCAGTCTGATTAGAAGTAGGTATTTAACCTCAAACGTTGTTTTTTTAAAAATTATCACAATGCTTGTCTAAAAATTTAACTATAGTGTATCATTGGACCTACAGGGGATTATGCTAAGTGAAATAAGTCAAACAGAGAAAGGCAAATACCATATGATTTCACTTATGTGTGGAATTTAAAAACAAAACAAACAGAAACAGACATAAATACGGAGAATTGGTTATTGCCAATGAGGAGGGCAGGTGGCAGGATGGGTGAAACAGGTGAAAGGGATAAAAAGGTAAAAATTTCCAGTTATAAAATAAATTATAGGAAAGAAAAGTACAGTATCAGAAATACAGTCCGTAATATCGTAATACCTTTGTAAGGTGAAGATGGTAACTAGACTTATCACAGTGAGCATTTCGTAATGGATGTAATCGTTGAATCACTATGCTGTACACCTGAAAGTAATATACTACATGCCAACTACAATTAAAGATTTTTTAAAGAAATAAATGGAAAATAGTCTATAAAAACAGAAATATATATATAATGTATCATTTATGAAGAACATTGCTTTCTTGCTTTCTTTCTTTCTTTTTCTTCCTTTTTGTTTCTTTT
Source organism: Nyctereutes procyonoides (assembly GCF_905146905.1). NCBI lineage: Eukaryota > Metazoa > Chordata > Mammalia > Carnivora > Canidae > Nyctereutes > Nyctereutes procyonoides. The sequence continues at coordinate 45,130,131 of NW_026575133.1, read as the reverse complement.
CCTTCTTTCAAAAATGTATTCACTTTACAAAAACTCCAGGCCATGTGCTAGTGCTGGGGATAGAAGAGGAGTGGGCTCAAGAAATTCCCATCACAAAAAAAAAAAAAAAAAAGAAAGAAAGAAAGAAAAAAAAAAGAAAGAAAAAAATTCCCATCACAATGATAGATTAGAAAATTTTCCAAACTACTTCCAAAACTGCTATAGTGAGGTAAACGTTAAAAGTTAGGAGAGAAGAGCTCTGGAATCCTAACTGAGGTCAGGTTCTTACTGGGAGGAAGAGGGAGAGGGAGAAAGAGATGTGTGGAGAAGGAAGAGGAGAGAAATTTCATATTTATGAGAGTCCCCCTCCTCTTTTTTTCCATGTTAGAAGCATTTCAATTTTATATTGAAGACAATGTAGGGGTTTTAGCAGGGAATCAACATAGATTTACATTCTAGAGACAGTATGAAGGGTGGCTGGAAGGAAAATTGAAAATCATAGGAATTGGGGTGATCCTACTGCATCCAAGGAATCAAAACAAGGGCTTGGGACTTAGTACCCCACTCGTCCTATCATCCCGTTCATTGCATGCAGGCTGGCCCACCAGGGGGCTATGACTTTGGACAAATGACTTTGCTCTCTGGAAATGTAGGCATGTTCACAGAAGATCCAAAATAGTGCTCACCACGCTTGAAAATAAAATGACTAAGGGCACCTGGGTGGCTCAGTGGGTAAGTGTCTGCCTTTGGCTCAGGGTGTGATCCTGGGGTCCTGGGATGGAGTCCCGCATTGGGCTCCCACAGGGAACCTGCTTCTCCCTCTGCTTGTGTCTCTGCCTCCCTCTCTGTGCTCTCATGAATAAATAAATAAAAATCTTATTAAAAAATAAGATAACTAAACTGAGGGGCTATTTTAATATTTTCCTTGTATATAAAAGTTTTTTCTCTATTCGTTGGTTTGTTTCACACTGGAGAGTACCAGTTGTTTTTACTCTTAGCTAAGAACAGAGTGGAGAAAAATGAGTTAAGGAATAAGAATTCAGGCTCAGCACAGAGAAGCACATTACCAGTGAGTGAAGACCAGTCAGCATGGCAATGGGGCATCTCAAAATAAACATCTTGAGATGTTTATCACAAGAAAAATTCCATGTTCCTCTGGAGGACTTACCTTGGAAATTGCAAACTCAATATTTTTATAATTAGGTTAGTTACTAATTTCCTTGTCTATCTCGCCCACCACCACCTCCATTGTGTTGTTTCAATCACTGATAGAAGTTGGAAATTTTTGCCTGTGGAAATTTCTGCCCCTGGCACACCATCAGTTGAGGAAAAAAAATCAAGTATTTTAGAGATTTAAATATAACCAGATAATCAATGCCCTGTTGTATTTCATTTTGGTTCAGCCTACAACTATGACTGGATCAAAACAGATCTAAAGGATTTATGTCTAATCTGAAGCATTCCAAAGAGATTGATTTGAAACTTCCCTAAAGTCTCTGAAAGTACTCAGCTGGAGAAATGGCTCAGGGTCAGGCTTAATCCTCCGCTTCAGTGTTCCTGAATTGTTGCCCACAACCCAGGAAAACAATCCCTGGCATCAGAATCACCTGGGGGAACTTAAATATGCAAATTCCTGGGCCCAGCCCAGATTCACTGAATCAGAATGAGGACTAGCTGTAGGGAGCAGAAGTTCAGAAGGCCTTGTACTTTTGCCTTGTTCCCTGGGTATTTCTTAAGCACATAAAAATGTAAAAAAAAAAAAAAAAAAAAAAAAACTAGTATGAAAGATGGATCATGCCCTCAATGATTTTTAGAATAGATAAATTGAAACAAGTACTTACATTTTTGGGTTTTTTTTTAAGATTTTATTTATTTGGGCGGGGGTTGGGGGTGACTGGGTGATGGGCACTGAGGGGGGCACTTGATGGGATGAACACTGGGTGTTATGCTATATGTTGGCAAATTGAACTCCAATAAAAAAATAAAAATAAAAAATAAAATAAAAAAGATTTTATTTATTTATTTGAGAGAGAGAGCATAGGTGAGTGGGGCAGGGAGGAGCAGAAGGAGAGGGAGAAGCAGACTTCCTGCTGAGCAGGGAACCTGATGCGAGGCTGGATCCCAGGACTCTGGGATCATGACCTGAGCTGAAGACAGCTGCTTAACCAACTGAGCCACCCAGGCACCCCGAAGTGAGTGCTTGTCTTACGTATTATATATTAATTAATAAATTACTTCTCATCTTTATGCACAGCCTTCCAGGCACCCTATTCTATAGGCATAGCAGAGTGTGACCTCGTCATAGAATGCTGGAAGTAGAAGGTGATAGTAGAGGTGGCTTAGACCAGTGTAAGGAGGCCGAAGATCAAGAGGAGTGAAGCCTTTTCCAGAAGCACATGGATAAATGCTGGCAGAGCCCGACTGTGGACTCAGTCCTCTCACCCTACCATCTTAAGACATTTCTTTTTGTGATTTGGATAGTCATGGGAAGAGAAAGAGCAGACACAATTTTCTATCTTTACCTAGTGTATATATGCATGTGTAATTTTAAGCAGGAGCTGTTTTTTTTCTTGTCTTTAATGTGTGGGAAGCTAATGGTAGGCAAGAGTTACTCATTAAAGGTTATTTATGCAGACTCACCTCAATACTGTCTCTGTCGCTGGTGGTTAAGGGTTCTCCTCTTCATGGTATGGAGTTGGGGAGAAGACCTTTATAAAGGAAATACATAGGTTGCTTTGAGGCAGGTCAAGGGAGGGCAGAGAACACATCCTATACCCTCTATCTCTTTTGTTCTCAGTTGCCTTCACCTCAAAATAACCCTTCTACCAAAGTGGGTTATTTGGAAATGGCATATTCTGATCTCTTTCAGCAACACAAATAGAGCTAAAATGTCATATGGTCTAGATTGTTAGTTCTAGAAACCCGTGCACACCCCAAAAGCAGTGTTCTCTAAGAAAACTAAAAGAACATCTTATTTCTCTGTGTGTTGCACTTGTAAACTTGTCTCTATCATCAGCTGCATGATGTCCATTCACAGTCATGGCTATGGCTTCAGTTTCCTACTGCAAAAGTAGCATGTCTGCTTATTTTTCACTTGGGTTTTTTTTTTTTTTTTTGCATTTTTTTTTCTAAAATTCTATTATGGAAATTTTCAACCTTGCAGGAAATGTAAAGAATTTTCCCCTTACATTTACTTAAACTTAGGTTAGGAATTGTATGTTTCACATTTAATTGTAATGTCAAAATCATGAAACGTCCTACTTGTTTTTCAAAATGGTGTTGCTTGAACAAACGCATTTTTTAAAGTTGATTTGAAATGTTACCTTGATCAATCTGTATCCTAGAGCTAAATAGCCCAACTGAGTCACCCAGGTACCCCTCTCTTGGTTCTTTCTTTTGGGATTATGTCCTGCATTGGGCTCCATGCTCACCAGGGAGTCTGCTTGAGATTCATCCTCTCCCTCTGCCCCTCCCCCTGCTCATACACTCTCTCTATCTCTAAAATAAATAAATCTTAAGAAAATAGAAGAAGGAACTAAGAGAATAAAAGTTGAATAAATTTGACTTAGTATCTGTGTAAAGACCAAGGGAATATTTTCTGTGGAAAAAAAACTTCCTATTTACAAGGTCATGAATAGTTTTAAGACATGAAACATTTCCGCTGAGAAGAAATAAAAAAAAAATTTCCTTGTTGGTAAAATGTTAACAGTAGTATAATAGGAGCAACATAGTTGAGTAGGATCAGAAAGCAGAATCAAAAATAAGATAAAAGAAAGAATGAAGTAAGGAAAAGGAAAGAAAAGAAAGAGAAAGGAAGGAAGGAAGAAAACCCAACATATTTTAGGTTGGAAAGCAAATAGTCACATCGCAGACTCACATTGTAGTTGGGGCTGTCCTCTCAGTTGAAATCTGAAGGCACAAAAAGAAGAATGGAAGCAGAGTATTAGTTTCCAGTTGACCTTGATTTCAATAGGCTGTGAAATCCAAGGTGTGGGGTCCTGTGTTTAAAGAAACAAATAGTTCATTCTCAAAACTGAGAAATACCTGATGTTACTACAGGCACCAGTGAGAAACAACTGTAAAATAGAAAGGATTCTAAATGGAACAAGAGATTTAAAACCATTGATGAGATGCAAGCATTCCAGTTGGATATAGTTCTCCAATTGAAATGAACGACTCCTGTCTATTGGAAACAGATCACCAGGCTCATTTTGTCCAGAGCACCATCTAACCCCAAATGAGACATTGCTCTAGTTGGCCATTACTTGTTTTGGCAGATCCTTCAGACCACATGGGACGATGTATTATTAACTAAAAACTGTGGTATACTTTAAATACCAACCCTTAACCATTAACCTGAGCACTGGTGAAAAAGGACTTCAAGATTTGCCAGTACGCTAAGCCCTATTTGGCAGTTTGATTTCAAGATTGGTTAGCAGCCAAAATCCAGGTGCGGAATTCCTTTCCAGAATTATTGTATTACCATGTACTATTAAATAAAGGTTCATTGGAACTTGGTGTTTCGAAGGCAGTGTAACATTGTAGGGTGTCAATAGCAGGGCATTCACAAGTTCTAGAATGCCCGAGCTGTGTAGTTCACCTGTATTCAGACAACTGTGTAATTTATACATGCATTTTTCTCTGTGGCTAGTCCAGTGTTTTTTTCATGTTTCATTGTCCTTCCTGTCAAATGTTACAATTTTTGCTATCTGTATTTCTTGAAGTCCTAACTTCCTTAACCACGGCTGTCTTTCCTTGGTATCTGAAGTTTCCTGTCTGCATTAGACAGATAGTGTTAGTTTACTAGTATTAAAAGAAAAAAAAAAACCTATATGACAGGAGGAAAGTCCATTTTTATCTCCTATTTTATTTTCAGCAATAATTGTCCTCATGTATTTTCTACATCTCGATTCCATTCCCCTAGAATATAAGCTTCTTGAGTGGATGTGGGATGTTCCCTGCTGGATCTCCAGCACTTAGACCAGTGTCAGGCACATAGTAAGGACTTAATAAATATTCACTAGCTCATATTCACTTATAAATGGAAGCTAGAGATTCAGTACTGAAAAAAATGCTAAGATCTTTGGCAGTACGGAGCTTGCCTTCTCCATGAGAACAGCGATTTACAGCATGAATATCATCGAGTGTCATCTTGATAGCATGTGGTAGATCTAAACTACCTGGATTCAAATCCAGTTTCCTTATTTACTAGCTGGGCAACCTAGGGAAAATCACTTAGTCTCTCAGTGCCTTGGTTTTCTTTTATGTGTAATATGTTGTACGGATTAAATGAGTTTATAGAAATAGCGTACTTAGAACAATGATTGGGCACTCAAGTGTTCGATAAATCTAAGGTGTTATTTTTGGATGCCCTGGTGCTTTGCTTATTGCTCTCTCTTCTTCTCTCACTTCTATTTCTCTCTCCATCTTTCCTCCTACCTCACTTTTCTTTTCTTCTTCTCTGCTTCCCCCTCCTTTACTACTGCTAGAGACTCTCACAAACATTATTTAATCCACTATACGTGAAGGGACACATGCAAATGATGGCTCAAAATACAGAATTTTGTAGTTTCTAGAGATAAGCTAACAGAATTTCTCATTTGTGCTTTCCTTATGAATGCCTCTTTCTTAGCTTAATCCTCCTGTTACCCAACAATTGCCCAGCTGGACACAGGACCAAGAATCCAGGGATTTTCCAATTTTATCCCCAGACTGGCCTCAACCACACTTTGTCTCTTAAGTTGTTTATATGTAGCTTCCCTGTTTAATCAAGGAACCTATGACATTCCCGCACTGTGTCTGGATCCTCAGGAAAAAATATGTAATGTCAAGCGTGTTTGTGAATGTGTATGCACGTACAAACACAAATCTTAAAAATCAGAACCATTTTTTAGTATTTCCAGTATGCTTGACTAATGACTGGTTGTATGCATGGGCAGGCACACAGTGCATGGAGTGTGTACATGTGCAGCAGCAGTGATGAAAAACTGGATTCATGTGTCCTTTTGGTTCACCTTTAAGATGTGTAAATGAAAATTATGGAAAGATTAAATTAGATTCCAAATAAGAAACAAAAGTTTCTTTAGGCAGAAACATAGGTTTGGTTACTTGATGAAAATTGTATAAAACTTCATGTGTTATCTTTAAATTTAAAGGTCTGATATATTTTATTTCACAATTTTAAACAATATAATCCACCTATTGAAGCTAATATTCAACAATAAAATCCTGTTTCTCTAGACTGGCAATCTCTGCAATAGCACAAACATTAGGACATTCCTTAAAACAGAGCATTTATTTTCAGTGCCTCAGGAGACCTACAATGTTTTCATTATACTCCGTAATTGCAGAATTGATATCTTATATTGGAAATTATTTTTATGGTTGTAAGTAATCCCAGAGATGTGTACACTTTTTGAAAATATTAGTTTATACTGGAAATTACTATCAACTGAAATTAAAAATAACATGGAAGCAAGAAAATTACTTTTTAAATATTTATCAGTGATATTACTATGTTCCATCTCATGCTTGAAACTCATACTAGTACACAACCCAATACAAGAAATGTTTTTGAAATATCATTCAAAATGCTCCCTTATGAATTTCACGAGCTTTAAATGTTACTAAGACACATCTCCACTCTTAAGGAACTTTCATTTGATGAAGCAGAGTAGGACAAGGACCTGTGTAACTAAATAAAACAGCAAGATGCCAGATGTCACAAGAGAACTGTCTTGCTGAGTTACCCCATCATATCTGGGGAGATCAGGAGCTACTCAGTTGAGGCTGTAGGGCAGGAGTTCTCGCCCTGGTCTTCCAAAGGAAATCACCTGGACAGCTTTAAAAAAGAGGAGGACTGAGTTCAGCCTCCAGAAGTTCTGATTCAGTTGGTCTGAAGTGTAGCCTGGGACTTCACAAGTTTTTAAAAGCTCCTCAGGCAATTTTAATGTACAACCAATTCAATTTGGGGTTTTAAGAGTGAGTAGGATTTTGATAGGTTGGGATGGAGACAGGAGAATAGGTGGAGGACAGGAAGACTAAGAGAAGAGGAGAGAGCAGAAGAAAGAGGACCAGGAAGGTAGCAAAAGGAGGGAGTCAATGTGGGAACAATAGGAGTAGAGGAATTGCCTGGATCCTTCTACTCACACCACAGAGTTTCACCTGGGAACTTGACAGAAATGCAAACTCTCAGGCCCCACCCCAGACTCACTGAATCAGAATCTGCATTTCAACAAGCCCTTCAGGTTGATTTGTATGCACACTGAGGTCAAGCTAGACCACGGGGTAATAATATTGATGACAACCGCTGACACACTGGTGTTCAACATTACAGGTTATCATCTCCGCTAAGCTTCCCGTGAACCCATAAGGAAGGGTTCTTTATCACTCCTCCATTTTTCCAAATGAAGAAATGAAAAGCTCAGGAAATTTTGGTGCTTCACTCACCTAAAAAGTAGTGGAGCAGGGATTCAAACACTAGACTCCTAACTCAGTGTAAAGAACACAAAATAAACTCCCTGGTGTGTACACACTTTAAGATATAGGATAGTACCAGTGACTTTGAAATACCAGCATGATCGTCCGCAACTGTATTCACTTCCCACAATCTCCTGGCCACCAAATGCCATCTGGAATTTCATGTTATTTTTTTAATTTTTCTTTATAGTTTATATATATATAATATATATAATATATATAATATATATTATATATATACACACACACATGCACACACATTCCTAAGCAAATATATAAATATATATATGTATTTCTTTCTCCATTCTACCTTGAAGTGTATGTGGAGCTTTTCTATTTTCACTGTCACAAACAATAGTGCACTGAACATGTTTGTATATCTCTCCTGAAGCACTTGTGTCAGGGTTTCTCTAGAGAATATACTAGAAGCCTGTGGGATACAGCATACACATATTTATCTTGATCAGGAAATGCTATGTTCATGTTGGGAAACAGCTTACAGCGTCTCCTGCAGGGTATGAGTTTCAGTTTCTCTTGATCTTTACCGACAGTTGGTGCTGTGGCACTTAATTTTTGCCATTCTGCGACCCACTTTTAATTTTTTGTAAAAATGGTGTGCGTGAAGTCATACCTGACTTTGGATCAAACTTGCTATTTTTCTGATAACTAAAGGTGCTGAGCATGTTTGTACACGTTTATGGTCTTTTTGTATTCGTCCCTTCTGTGGAATGACTGGTCGTATCCGTTGTCCATGGTTTTGTCTTTTTCTTATCGATTCCAAAGATATTAATTCTTTGTTGGTGATATATGCTGCACATACCCTGTCGCAGTTTATGACTTCTCTCTTCATTTTCTTGATGTAATCTTTTGGAAACAAAGGTTTTTTTACTTTAATATGATAGAATGTATCAGGCTTTTCATTCACACTCTGTGCTTTTGAATCATGTTTAAGATACCTTTCCCGGGATCCCTGGGTGGCGCAGCGGTTTGGTGCCTGCCTTTGGCCCAGGGCGCGATCCTGGAGACCCGGGATCGAATCCCACGTCGGGCTCCTGGCGCATGGAGCCCGCTTCTCCCTCTGCCTGTGTCTCTGCCTCTCTCTCTCTCTGTGAGTATCATAAAATTAAAAAAAAAAAAAAAAAAAGATACCTTTCCCTATCCTGACATCATAAAGAAATACTCTTAAATGTTCTTCAAAAAGCTTAAAAATCTTGTTGTTTTCATTTCAGTCCATAGCCCATTTGCCATTGGCTCTTTGTAAAGTACAAATTGGAGAAACTGCATTGTTTTCTACATGGATGACCAATTGACTCAGCACTGTTAATTGTACACCTATCCTTTCCTCAGGGATTTGCTTTGCTGGCTTAGTCATATGTAAGATTTCAATATATGGCAGGTCCCAGGGTGCCTGGGTGGCTCAGTCAGCTGAGCATCTGACTCTTGGTTTTAGCTCAGGTCATGATCTTAGGGTCATGATCTCAAGCTTTGTGATCAAACCCCAGGCTACTTGAGCTTCTGACTCTCCCTTGCCTTCTCTCCCCCTCCTCTTGTGTATGCTATCTCTTTCTCTCTTAAATAAATCCATAAATCTTTTTAAAAATTGCATATATATATATATATATATATATATATATATATATAGCAGGTCTATTTCTTGGTTCTTTCACCACAGTGTCTCCATCCTTAAAGCTTTGTATAATAAGTCTTGAAATCTCAAGTAGCATACTCTCTCCCCGGTTCTTTCATTCAGATATATTTTGGCTATTACGGGTCCACCACACTTCCATTTATGTTTTAGAACGGTGTTTCCAACTTTGTGTGGCTCTTAGTCATCCCAATGCATATTACCACTGCCTTTATGCTAAAAGAACATTCTCAGTAGTTCTCATTATGGGGCCTCAGATGTTAGGCAACAGCATGTGTGAACATCCATGATTTGTAAGGTTCTGGTAAAAGTAGTTGAGAGGCTTCAGAGTCAAGACACAACATTGCCCTTGTGGTCTGCTTAGAGATTCTAAACTTGTTTAAAGTAAAACCCAAGACCCTTGCCCTAAAGATGGCCCTCGACTCAATTAGAATAGCCATGGCCATTCATAAACAAACCTGTTTTGGTTAAACTTTTGGGTTTGATATTTGGAAAATTGTAAACATCATAATGACTTCCCTTCATCCTGACCCAGATTGGCTTCTTCCAAAGCAGATCAAGGTCACAGTGCTATTCTCTGTGTGCTGTGCAAATTAAATTAGGTTTGTTAGGATTTCTTAAATAGCTACAGTGTAGCTTGAAACAAAAACTAGAATTAAATGACAAAGAGACCATGTGTGTGAGAATGTGGAGACCCAGAGAGGGTCTTCAACCAGCCTAGAGCCATACAGTCTGAGAAATAACTCAAGTATGTTTGCCTACTATCCAGTTCCAAATCTTTCTACTCTAGATCAAGGATCAGCAAACTTTTTCTGGAGAGTCAGATAGTAAATATTTAGGCTTGTGGGCCAAGAGGCAATGTCCTCAACATTTAGAGCAACTGTTTTCCTAGGAGGAAAAGCTAATAGTGTTTCTACATCTAAAAATATAAAACCATTCTTAGCTTAAGGTCCAGACAAAAACAGACAGTGGACCAGATGTGCCCTACAGGCAGTATTTCCACCCCTGCTCTAATTCACACCTAAGAGCTGTAAACTTTTGTTTCTGCCCTTTTGGTGATAAGGAGCACATGAAAACAAAGTCAAAGGCCCCAATGTAACAAAGATTCTGATTGTGTGTTAGAAGCAGGCTCAAGGGGATTCCTGGGTGGCGCAGCGGTTTGGCGCCTGCCTTTGGCCCAGGGCGCGATTCTGGAGACCCTGGATCGAGTCCCACGTCGGGCTCCCGGTGCATGGAGCCTGCTTCTCCCTCTGCCTATGTCTCTGCCTCTCTCTCTCTCTCTCTCTCTCTCTCTCTCTCTTCTGTGTGTGTGTGTGTGTGACTATCATAAAATAAATAAAAATTTAAAAAAAAATTAAAAAAAAAAAGAAGCAAGCACAGGTGAAACTCTGTTCCCAGACAGAAACTTAGGACTGTACCATATGTATATGAGCATCCATTCTGAAGATGGCTTAAGTCAGTTGGAATCTGGTTCATTTTATCTTGCACACATTGAGAAGTCTGTACACTTCCAGGACTCTTTGATACCAAACCACAAAATTAGGAATGGAAATTGATGTGAGATATCTTGGTCATCTGGTAAAATTCCATGCATGTGTATTAAAATCTCTTAAATATACACAATGGAGAACAGGGCTATTAATATATATCATACTTTTCCTCCATTTAAAGATTAGAAGGTTGTATTGAGCAATTCTTATAGTTTCTTCAACTCAAGTATATTACAACTACAAGAGTATAGACATGCCAATAGCATTTCTACTGTTCTACTAGAGAAGTCTTCTTTGATGGGGATTTTGTTCTTTGTAGTTTCTCTAGCTGAGACAAATGTTGTTTGTCTCTCACACATTTTAAAGGAAGATGGATTTTCTTTTTTTCTTTTAAGATTATTTATTTATTTATTCATAAGAGACAAAGAGAGAGAGAGAGAGAGAGAGAGAGAGAGAGAGAGGGGCAGAGACACAGGCAGAGGAGAAGCAGGCTCCATGCAGGGAGCCCCATGTGGGACCATATCCTGGGACTCCAGGACCATGCCCTGGGACGAAGGCAGGCTCTAAACCGCTGAGCCACCCAGGCGTCCCAGAAGATGTGTTTTCATGACAGCTTAGGATCCGAAACTTTTCTCTGTGTCTTGCTGTAAATCTAGATTCCTATAGAGTATGTCCAGGGCCATGTCTTTTTTCATTTTTTATTCCTTAAGTTGCAATCTATAAAAACACTCTACAATCCTATCTCTAGGCCTACAACTGGCTTTCCATTCTTCAAATACCTGTTCAGTATTATAGGCACTGGCTGTGTAAAGTAAAAACATTTCAAAGATTTGTGTGTGGAGAACTTGAGACTCACTGCCAAATCTTTGAACTATGGTTACTGGGTATGTTCACTTCCTTCCCATTTATTCATATTCTGAAGAGGCTTTTTGTAAACTCGTAGGGCTCTATAGTCTGGGTGTCTGCTTTAAGAACTTTCTTATCACATCATTACCTACAAAGGACGCTGTTTACCAACTCCACAAAAATGAAAAGTGTGCCTGAAAATATTTTTCAGACTGACTCATTCTTGAATGTCTGAAACTTTCATTGTTTTTTTGTTTGTTTGTTTAATTGGCTTAGAATGTAGGATTGAAATTAGAAAATAACATAAACTAAACCTAAAATAGATTTTCCTCAGCAAAGTATTTTTGTTTTTCATTTTTGTGGATAGGTCACCAGTCTACCATTCCCTCATCATTATTATCATTTCCTTTTTTCTTTTTAAATGAGAATGTTATTATTGTTTCTTCTTCCTGATTGTGAAATAACATAGATGCCAAAGTTATAAAACAGTCCAAGGAAGTAAGAAGTCAAATTTGTAAGACACCTTAATTCCACCACCAGAGAAAACCATTTTTTTAAAAAAGATTTTATTTATTTGAGAGACAGAGAGTGAGAACTCAAGTGGGGAAAGGGACAGAGGGAGGGAAATCTTCAAGCAGACTCCCCACTGAGTACAAAACATGATATGGGGCTTGATCCCAGGGCCCTGAGGTCACCACCTGAGCCGAAATCAGATGCTTAACTGACTGAGCCCACCCAGGCACCCAAAGATAACCATTTTTAACTATTCTATGTATATATTTTCAGACGTATGTGTTTCATACAAAAATATGATCATACTGTTTAGCTGTATATTTTCTTCACTTAGTGTCATATCTTGTCTCCAAGGTAATGCATCTGGATCTGCTTCATCTTTTTGTATGTCTCCATAATATTCCACTGTATTGCTATGCTATAATGTACACAACTGAGTCCTCAGGAAATCTTGTCTGTCTTATGGGCACATTTACACTGCCTCAGCTTCTCCTAGCATCCGATGTGCAGGTATGCATCTCATGACCTTGGCTTTCAGTGACAGATGTTTTAGATATTAAAAATGTAATTGTGGGGTGCCTGGGTGGCTCAGTCAGCTAACCGTCTGGCTTTACCTCAAATCATGACCCCAGAGTCCTGGGACTAAGCCCCAGATAGGGCTCCACACTCAGGAGACAGTCTTCTTGTCTCTCTCCCTCTTTCTCTGCACCCCACCCCCAGCTCATGGTCACTCTCTCTCTCAAATAAATAAATAAAATCTTTTTAAAAAGATATTATGATAGAACAAATAAGAGGGTATTTGCATGCTGCAGCCTGGATGAACCTTGAAGACATGCTAATTAAAATAGGCCAAAAGACAGATAATGCATCTCCACTTAGATTGGGCACCTAGAGTAGTCAAATTCATAGAGAAAGAAAGAATGGTTGTTGTGGGCTGGGGAAGAGGAGAAGATGGGGAATTGTTTAATGGGAACAGAATTTCAGTTTTGCAAAATGAAAAGAGTTCTGGGGATTGGTTGCACAACAATGCAGATGTGCTTAATATTATTCAATTGCACACTTAAAAATGGTTAAGATGATAAACGTTATATACCACAAAAAAAGTTTTTAAATGAGAAGATATTTAAATATACCTGTATACATTTTATTGTAACTTTTAACTTATTCATTATATAAACACATCGTTACCTAGGGATTTCAGTTATCCAGAAGATAATAAAAAGCCAGAACAATGCTACAAAGCTCCTGAACTTCATGTATCATCAAGGCCCTCAAAGCTTACCGAGAGTCTCTGTATTCTGAGTTTATGAGCAATCCTACCAAACTTTAGTTACCTGATTTCTTAATTAGCAAAATATCTGAAACAGAAATGTGGGAAGAGGTGCACACAGTTACAGGCAGGAAGTCAACAGTAGAAGGAAGGAAAGGCAAAATGTCTAATCCCAGGAAAAGAGCCTCCATCCGAAGGAAAAAAAAAAAAAGCATATTTAACTATTGAAGCCACATACCATCCTGCAATCAAATGATATAGATGCAAATATCTCAATACATGCAATAGCATCACTCAACAAATATTTCTTCATCATCAGTTGAGTGCCAAGAATCCACTGGGTCACAAAAGTGTTGACAGTGACAGCAATAGTGTTTAGAAAGGGAGGATTATGTCACTTACAGTCTATTTACAAAGGCAAAAGACCATGTAATGCAATGACAGTTGATCAAAGATTGGTTACCTTTAGGGGTAAGCTTCAGTTATCTAGAAACTGTACTTCTTAGAATGTTTCATGTTTCCCAACAGCCCTGCGTCCAAATGAGACCCTCATTTATTTTTTTTTGATTATTTTATTTATTTATTCAGAGAGAGAGGGGCAGAGACACAGGCAGAGGAAGAAGCAGCCTCCATGCAGGGAGCCCGACATGGGACTTGATCCCAGGTCTCCAGGATCACCCCCCGGGCTGCAGGTGGTGCTAAACCGCTGCACCACCGGGGCTGCCTGAGACCCTCATTTAATGATCATATATTGATTAGTGTCTTTATTTATGATGACTTCAACCTTATAAACAAGCCATTTGTTAAGCATGTTATTCACCAAGCAACAGGTGTGCACATTCTGAGGGCATATTTGCTGGTTTTAAACATTTGCAATAACTTGATTTTAACCACCGTGTTTTCTTGGCTATAGCTCTATTTTACTTGGGTATTTGTGCCAATAGCCACAGTTCATACATTTGGGCTATAGAAAAAGCTGACACAGGACAGAAAACATAATGTTGGTTTTACCATCACTACATGGTAGTTAATTTAGAGGTCTTCCTCTCTTTCTAGAGATGTTGCAAATTGTGAAAATCATCTAGATGGCATCTATGAGTTTATTTACCACATGAAGATTCAGAAATAAAATCTGTGATTTTAGCAACTTTATTCAATAGTAGAGATAAAAAAATTAAAAAAAATAGTAGAGATAAAGACTCGAGAAGAAATGTGCCCACGCAGAATCCTTGGTTGCTGTAGTCTCTGATGGGACCTATTTTTCTTTGGAGAAAAAGTATTAAAATTTTGAAGGCCTGAGAGTTAAACATTCTTTGGGACATTACTGGCTTTGCTTGTTCCCTGGTGCAGAATGTTTCTACAAACAAGACGGTGCTTGCAGGAGGCCAGATGATACTGTCAGCACTGCTGTGATTTTCATATTCATCCATTAAAACACACATTCCAAAATCCATTAAAATACACATTCAGACTCCCAGAGTTAATGACTTTTGCCATACCTGAATGTGACTGAATACCAACACTGTAGAAAGACTACACACAGCACACGTCCCTGCTGCAGCCATGAACCCTAGCTACCAACACCTTATCAAAGGACAGCTGCGAAATTGTGTAGATGTGTGTGGATGCGTGTGTGTCTGTGTGTGTATAATTCCTTTGAATTTGCCAGAATGGCTAAACCTTTTTTTTTTTTTTTTAGGGTTTTCTAAATACGACTGCACATTTGAAAAGATGTCATGTAAAAGCCAAAGCACTGCATTTCTTACCAGGATATGATACTGATTACATCTCTGTCTTAAGAAAACTAATTTAAATATGCTTTTGTTGTTCTTTCTGTAGTCTTCTTTCCAAAACTAACAATGAGGCAAGCTATCTAGATGCTTGCTCTGTTGATCCAAGTTGGACAATCAAACTCTAGTTTAGCAACAACAAACAATATCTTTAATATTAAGAGCGAAGCAAAGCAAATACTAGGGAAGTGTGAAAATACATTCATCTTCAGAGAGCCCCAGAAGATTTCTGATGTTTAACATTTAGAAATTTAGTGACCGGACCGCAATTGCTTTGAATTGTTATTTTTACCTACTTTTCCTTTAATTCTAAAACTTAATTCCCTAATTCATAAAAAAACTCCATTTTTCGTATTCTTTTGCATTCTTCCAAAACAGATACCACCATTGTGCAAAGTCTCCCTTCTTCCGATCTAAAATAAGAGTACGGAATGAAGTCTGTCCTCTGACCCATTATTTCCACCTTAACTTTGCTTTTTCAGCTCACTGTGCTTTAGGGCTCCTGCCTTTGCCTTGTAGGCCTTTATATCTGTAACACTACACTGTGCCAGTTACAGCATTGTGTTTTCCCAGCACCAATCCTAAGGACTCTGAGTAATTCTCCTGTGGCTTTCTTGTCCACCTGCTCCTATGATTTTTATTTACTTGGCATTAGCCATCTGAATGAGAAGAAAAATTCAGTCAATCATCAAAATGTCTAAAATATCCAAATGTTTGTTTTTCCAGAGACATAGCTTACACTTTCTTATTTATTTTTATGTGGTGTCTCACTCCAGCTGTCAGCATCGTATTTATATGCGTATCTCCCCATAGTCTGTTTTCAGTGCCACGAAGCATTGTATTATTCTTGACGCGTGCCCAGTTTCATTTTTAACCTTCTTTTGTTGCTTTAATAGTAGTTACATATCTCACGTAGTTAGGTAAATTGTGCCTACCAACCTTATGTACCTAGTTCGCTGTAATCTATCTTTTCAGATGGTCAATATTTATTGAACATCTACTATTTGCGACTGCAGTCCCACTGCTATGTAGGAGTATCCTGTCCTTTGATTTTTCAAACTACTTGAAATTCTTTGAATACCATCTCAAATCCATGGGAAATCCAAATTCTGCCCAAGATTTCTGCAAATTCCCTGGGGCCTGCATTCTCTTGATAGAGTCCCCTTCTGATTTCCTGGACTTGCTGAAGACTGAATCTCACCCACATCTCAATTTCCACAATTATTCTTCCACTCATGAACCAGAGCAGGACAGCGTGCTGCTTGCCCACTTTTCCCAGGATCAAGCAGTTTTACAGAACAAATTTTATTGAAGATTCAGAGACAAGAGGATTTCAATCATATTTGTAATGTGCTGTTTCTTCTGCTGGGGGGGGGGTGGGAGAATTTGTTACGTTTCCCTTTATACCTTTCCATATACAGGGGCCCTCACCCCCCACCACTCAGGTACATCTTGAGGGCTTTGTTTTATAATCAAACAAGCCCAGGTGTCATGGGACACAGCTAAGGAAAATCCCGCCCCCCACCGCCCCGGGAAGAATTGCTCCCTTCCTCCCCTGCCCTGTGTACTGTCCTCCCCTAGGAACAGAGAGATGAGTAAAATGTGACTTCCTATGAGAAGCTTTGTTAGATGATGGAGAAACAAATAATTACAATGCAATTAGGTGGGTGTTATAAGAGCAGTTATGCACAAAATAGATGAGAGAGCAAGTAACTACCTAGAGGATTTAGGAAGGTAGTCTTCTGGAAAGAGGTAACCTTTGAACTGTTCCAGAATGAGCACAACTTAGCCAAGCAGAGTCAGGGGTATTGAGAAGTGGGCATTCAGGCCACAGAAGGACCATGTGGAAAATCCCAGGAATGCAAGAGAGAGCTCGGGGTGACCAGTGGCCTCCGAGGCTGGGGAAATAGGGGAGACCAGAATACAAAGAGCCTCGTACGTCATGCTGATGAGTTTAGACTTGACACTGCCAGCCCTAAGGAATGAACAAACAATTTTAATCAGGGAAGTGACATAATACAATTTGGGAAATTTATTTATGGTTGAAAATTAATCCTAAAAAGAAATACGGTTTTCTTATTTCATGAATACCATAGACATAAGTGTAATAGTTTTCCAGAGGAGTCTCAATTTCTGTTTAATGCTGAATAGGTAAAGCTGATTCTCAAAGTGTGGTCTGGGGAACTCCTGTGGCCCTATGTCCTGGGCTCTTTGTTGCAAATGCGGATTCCAGGCACTCAGAACTATACTCTAGGCCTGGGATCCTAGAAAAATTAAGACTTCTAACGGAAGATAGAAGATAATCTTTGTATACTCACAGTTGAGAACCACTATCCTAACTTTCAGTTGGGATATTGTGAAACTAAATAGATTTTTCTTTTTTTTTTTGTTTTTGTTTTTTTTTTTTTTAAGATTTATTTATTTATTTATGATAGACATAGAAAGAGAGAGATTGAGAGAGAGAGAGGCAGAGACACAGGAGGAGGGAGAAGCAGGCTCCATGGCGGGAGCCTGACGTGGGACTCAATCCCGGGACTCCAGGATTGCGCCCTGGCCCAAAGGCAGGTGCTAAACCGCTGAGCCACCCAGGGATCCCCCTAAATAGATTTTTCTTAATCACAATTTGATTTGAACTGGTGCTATCGAAGAAGTACCTTCATCGTAACAAATGCAACAAAAACATTCCAAACATTTCTATGGTTTATTTTATTTTTTTTTCTTTTTTTAAAATTTTTTTAAATTTTTATTTATTTATGATAGTCACAGAGAGAGAGAGAGAGGCAGAGACACAGGCAGAGGGAGAAGCAGGCTCCATGCACCGGGAGCCCGACGTGGGATTCGATCCGGGGTCTCCAGGATCGCGCCCTGGGCCAAAGGCAGGCGCCAAACCGCTGCACCACCCAGGGATCCCTCTATGGTTTATTTTAAAAAGCAAACTCAGGATATCAGATTCTCTCCTTATCCTTTAGAGAGATTTTATGTTTGTGATTTGTTGGCTTATGTCCCGCCCCAATCAAAGCGTTAATTAGACAGCTTTTACTGTCCTTCACTTTAGGGAGAAGATAATTTCAGGAATAGAGCCCCAGCCCAATTCAGCCATAAAGAGTTATTCTCCCTGATGTGGGCACAGGTGAGACAAAGCCCACAGGTTTGTGAGCCCCACTTCTCCAATCCTCCAGGGCAGTGGGCAGGGGAACTAGCATGTATAATGGCATGTATGCTTGTAAGTTTGCTGGTCTCCCTAAAATGTAGTTGGCTCCTCTGCCCAAGAGAAAAGGAGAGGTTCTGAGCTCCAGATAAAATCTGGGCAGATGAACCCTGGAGGCCTCTTGCAGTCTTCATATCCTATGATTTAGAACAGCAGAGCCTGTTGGTCCCTTACCACTAGCAAGTGGTAGGTCAGGCAACCTCCAGGATTGACCTTCTCTGGCAGAGAATCAGCCAAAGGTTTCTTCATCAAACGATTCAATCATTTTTCTTTAAAATTTTCCCTTGTTTATTCTTACTGCATTTTTTTTTTCCTACTGGGAAGTCAAAGCTAGATTGGTGATTTTCCAAATGGGAGAAAAACATCAGTGACAATGAACTTAGAATGCTTTTTAGATTGAGAAAACAATAAATTACTAGACTTCAAATGTAAAGTTAACAGGAAATTTTCTGGTTTTGAGATGAACTTTCTTTTTCATTGTGAATTTTTAGCAAAGTAAAAAAAAATATGGATAGTAACATAATAATAATAATAATAATAATAATAACAAAATACTTGTAATATTAAAGACTTGGAACAAAAACAAAGTCCCCCCAGCTGAACCTCCCCCACAGTCCCCTCCGAGGAGGCAACCACTATTAAGTCTTCCAACTATTTCTTCTACTTATTTACTGTCACATTCTAAAGAACAGGCTTATAGAGTTATTTTAAAACTGTCTATTGACTTGTAGCACAGGTGGTGAGGACACTTCTGTGACCTACAACCTTCCTTTTCCTCAAATTTTCCCAATATGCTTAGATCAAAACTTCAGGTGAAATTAGTAGTATATGATTTTGGAAATTGTGTTCATTGCTAAGCCACTGCTTTTCAGGTTCGTAAACTTTCTTGGACAAACTTTTGTTTTTCCTGAACTTTTAAATTTTTCTACTGTCACACTTGTCAGATAGTTTTCTTGGTGTCCTCCCCACCAGGGGCTGCCACCCCCTGGCTCCAGTCTGAGTTATTTATACCGTGATCATCCTGAGATAATCATTTCGAGTTAGATCCTCGCTCTTAGATGCTAGGTCTTCCTGTTTTTGACCTAATTCCTTTTTTATTTTTTTATTAATTTTTTTTTCAGTGGAGCACATCCTCTAGTAGTTAACCGCAGAAGTATGCCAGGATGGTAATATTTTTGCTTCATTATGTACCTGAAAATAATCTGTGTCTCCTCAAATTTAATATATCGTTTGGTAAGTATAAAAGTCTACATTGAAAATCAATTTCCCCCAGAATTCTGAAGGCCTCATGCCATATCTCCCTCATGGTATTACTGTTGACATATCCAATGCTGTTTTGATTCCAAGATCTTTGTATGTAACTGTTTCTTCTTGTTGTTTCCTTCTAGAATCTTCTCTGTTGTCCCCAGTGTTCTGGAATGCTTTGACAATGTGCCTCAGATGTGTGTGTTTGTAAGAGAGGGACATTCAGTTGGCCCCATCGATCCCAATATTCATTTTCTTCACTGAAAAAAATCATTTCTTATGTGATTTCTTTGATCATTTCCTCTAATTTTCTCTCGTTGACCTTTTTGAAACTCCATTTGGTCAGATACTGGACATTCTGGATTGATCCTCAAAACTTCTGAGCTTTTTTTTCCTCATCGTACACCTCTTTTCCTTTTGCCCTATTTTCTGAGATTTCTGAATTTCTCTTTTTATCATTTCCATCAAATGTTTCATTTTAGTTGGACCCCTGTATTATTTATTACTACCTAATTGATCATCCCCAAATCTTTTCAGTTTAAAACGGCAAACATTGATCATCTCATACATTTTTGGAGGCTAAGGAATCTGGGAGCAGCTAAGTTGGGTGGTACTGTCCCCAGGTCCCTCATGGGGTTCAGAGCTGTAGGCTGGGGCCATAGGCATCTTAGTCTTGACAGAGTTGAAACACTAGCCTGCAAGATAGCTCATTCACAGATTTGTTACCAGAGGCCTCAGTTCCTTAATACACATACCTCTTCATAAGGCTCTTTGACTTGACCTGGCCATTGCTTCCTCAAAGCAGTAACCCAAGACAGCGCAGATATCGCAATGCTATTTTATGACTAAGTCTCAGAAGTGATATGGCATCATATTTGTCCTATTCTATGGTCAAACAGACTAACCCTGGTTCAATATGGGATGAGAGGGCAGCCCAGGTGGCTCAGCGGGTTAGCGCCACCTTCAGCCCAGGGCCTGATCCTGGACACCCGGGAGCGAGTCCCACGTCGGACTCCCTGCATGGAGCCTGCTTCTCCCTCTGCCTATGTCTCTGCCTCTCTCTCTCTCTCTCTCTCTCTCTCTCTGTGTGTCTCTCATGAATAAATAAAATCTTTAAAAAGAAAATATGGGATGAGACTACAAAAGAGCATGGCTGCCAAGAGGAGGGATCACTGGGGGCCATCTTGGAGGCTAGCTACCACAGCTCTGTATTCTAATTTTTATTGTTTTTCTTTCTCCTCTGTGTGTACCGACCCTTTTGGAAGAGCCTCTGTTGGGCATACTTCATGATCCCAATCCAAATAATGTGAAAATGGTCTTTCTTGGCTCACCCTCCCATCATGCACAGGAGCCAAATTCTAAAGCACCACAGTTGGCTTCTAGACTCAGTCCATCTATGTGATGCCTCAGTCCCTCCCACTGCTTTGTGTTGTCATTGCATTTTGCTCACCAGGAATGTTTGTCTTATCTAACTTTTATCTTTGAGTTTGTCTTTTTTATTTTCTGGTTTTGTGTCTTATCTTTTACTGAAACAGAGGTATGTGTCAAAGTATTTATAAATGTACCTGTCCAGTTGGCATAAAGATGGCCATTCAGCTTCAAACAATTGACAATTTTCATCTGTTTTTGTCCATTTACCTGTTTTTCTTGTCTAATGCGTTGGTATTATTTTGTATTCTTTATTTATCATCTTATTCTGGTTTTCATACACACACACACACACACACACACAGAGGAGACATTGAAAAGTATTTAAATAACCCTCTTTCTGGATTAACTTTCACGTACATAAGTGAACCTGTTTTTTTTTCTCCTTATTATTAAGAATAATATTGTTACCCAAGTAGTGTCCAGATTTTCAAATAGTATCAGATCAGAGTCTTCCCAAAAACCCAAAGAAGGTTTTTGGAAAACTGGCCTGGTCTTATGGGTGACCTTCAACTTCTTGTGTTCCTTTTGGATGACTTTTAGGTTCATAGATAGAAAATGGATTTTTCCTTAAAATGTCTCATATTTTTGTGATACAGTGTGAGGTTTCCGGAAACTTCTAGCAACTCTCCCAGAACCCAAAGCTGAAAAATGTAAAACTCTTATATTCGCTTTTTAGATTTGCTCTTGACGATTGGCATAATTAGCCAAGTAACAGCTCCTGGAAGTGGTGAAAGGCCTGGGATCATCTTCCATGTGGACAAGAGCTAAGGGTTCCTTCTCCAGACTTTCTCCATCCGAAGTGGCATCCCTGGAGAGATCAATGAGAACTCTGACATGCCTGGTTTGACTGTGCTTCTTCACTGGTTGTGAAATGAAAAAGGAATAGATGAGTTTTATATACGAGCTACTTTCTTAAACAAGTAATAGTATCAAAGATACTTTCTAAAAGACCTCATCATGCATAGGCAAACCAGGCAGGCAAGCAAAGCGGCCCCTTCTGCCCCAATATGTGTCTTATCTGTCAGCCTGGAGTTCAAATTTTCTACCACTTGTGACATTTATGGAAGGAGTGTGTGTGTGTGTGTGTGTGTGTGTGTGTGTGTGTGCGCTAAAAGGCATTCATTGGTAAAAAAATGTGTCAGTTACAGGGTGTATTTTTAAAAATTAATTCACTAGTGTGGATTACGCTGTATGAGATTAGCTTGCTGACACCGCTCAGAGAGAAAATTGTGCAGCAGTAGGTCACTAAGCAGATAGTGGCTGACCAGAAGGGATGTGAGTGGAAAAGAGGAGACAGTTATAACTAGTTCAGTGCTTCCCAAAGTCACACCTATGTTGGACAATGTAGACTTCCACTGACCAAGGGAAATGGGAAAAGTAAAAAGAGTGTAGATACTGCTTACGAAGTAAAATGCACTTTAAAGGAGCATCCTGTAGACTGTGAGCATTCACTTGCTTCCTTTATAGTGTTTTAAATTGTTTTTTCCTTGGGGCATCTGGGTGGTTGAGTCAGGTAAGTAAGTGCTCGACTCTTGGTTTCAGCTGGGGTCACGATCAGGGTTGTAATTGGGGTTATGAGATCGAGCCCTGAGTCAGGCTGCACACTCAGTGTGGAGTGAGCTAAGACTCTCTCTGATTCTCCCTTTGTGGACAAAAGTTTGCACTTTCTCTCTCAAATAGATAGGTCTTTAAAAAAAATAAACTTGCTTTTTCTTATGGAATGATAAGAGTAGATGATAAATTTGCTGTGGGCTCAGGGGTGGGAGGATAGATTTGCTTGTATTTGAAGATAGTCATTGCCTTGATATATCAAAATATAAATAAAACAATCCAATGTTGGTCTCCATTAATTTTTTAAATTTTGCTGCCCTGTGACGTCTGAAACATAAGTAACTTTTAGATTAGACATTCTTCTGCATTCTTCCAACCTACAATTTGCATTACCTGCACCCTCCCCACCAACCATGCTTTGAGTGAAGGACGATGGGAGGAAGGAGAGGAATATAAGGGAGGGAGAAGGAGGAAGAGAGAGATTTCTGTGTGCCATTCTGAAGCAGAGCATCTCTTGCAGGAGCTCTGAACTGATCTCTTCTCCCATTTCTATTTTAATTGTTTTAACTTTTCTTTATTTAGAGAGAGAGAGAGAAAGAGAAAGAGCATGAGTGGACGAAGAGGGGTAGAGGCTGAGCGCAGAGCCCTGTACGGGGCTTGACTTCACAACCCTGAGATCATGACCTGGGCAGAAATCAAGAATCAGATTCTTAACCAACTGAGCCACCCAGGTGCCCCTCTATCTTAATTTTTTAATGTAACTTTTATATTGCCACAGAAAAAAATATGATTAAGATAAATTACATCAGGGTTCAACAAGCTTTTTCTGTAAAGGGTCTGCGAGGAAATATTTCAGGTTCTGTGGGCTAGGAGGCAACATCAATGATATCGTGCAGATGCCTACAGAGCAAGGGAGGAAACACACACAGGTGTTTTTGTTAGCAAAATATAAAACTTTATTTATAGACACTGACATTTGGGGTTCATATAATTTTCACGTTACAAAATACTATTTTTCTTTTTATTTTTCCAACTATTTGAATATATAAAAACCATTCCTAGCTCAAAAGCAGTACAAAAACAGACAGGAGACTGGATTTGGCCTGTGAGCTGCAGTACACCAACTCTTGATTTATGCTGCAGATTTCATGAACTACCATGTCATGTTTATCACTGGGATTTTACATCCCATTGTTGGGGGCACAGTGACAGAGTGAGGGGAAGAGATCCATCTGAGTGGATTTTTACCAAGCCAGCCAATAATTAAATAGAGCATAGTGGCTGAGAATATGGCTCTGGGTCAAACCACCTGGCTTCATATCCCCCAGCTCCATTCGTAACTACCTCTAGCCCCTGATATCCAGTTTCTGAGCTATAAGATAGGGCTGATACTGGTACCTACCTCACAGAATTGTTTATTAGGTGCAAAGGAGGTAGCACACAAGGCAGACAGCCTGAGCAATGCCATTTGTTGTCACTGCTCAAAAAATGTTAACTACTGAATTCATCATAGGACTGAGAGAAGTTCATTTCCTCTACTGCCTCCTTATCATGGCATCCTTCAGAGTCCATTAATCTTAGGTGGATGGCGAAGACCTCTGGGTCCTACTGGACTCGAAACCTTTTAGGGCCAGAAAAAAAACAAACACACCTGGAGTTAATGATTATAGATCTAAATCCCAGTCCTGCCTTACATGAGATGGATGAAACTTTCTTACCGGATTTATTCCCAAATGTACCAGAGACCTCTGGTTGCCACCTTCTTTGTCAGAGCCAGTAATCTGCATGCTTGCTGTCGTCCAGAAAAACAAAAACGGGTGGCTGATTTAGATGTCTAGACTAGTAATGTCTCTCTGGACAGGGGTTGAAAGATAGGAAGTGGCAGCTCCAGTGAGATTTCTGTGATATCCAAGTGTGGTGACAGCAGCTCTTGGGCGGGGAAGAAGGGGCCACCGCGAGAGCAGCGCACGGGTGTCATTCTCCTTTACTGGAGGGCCTGCTGCCAAGGCTCATGGTCAGTTGCTTAAGGCAGACGCAGGATGGAGGGGCCCCGTGAAGAGCAGCTCATGGAGTCTGTCTGGCTCAGTAAGCCACACTCGGTCAGCTCTTTTCACACACAAAAACTTTCGCCTCAGGCTATTGGCTGGGCAAAGGATCAATAATCATAATGCAGAATCAACAGACCTGCTCAGTAGAGTGTTAACCAGCTTTGGACGTTGCCAACTTCCCCTTACACTAAACCAGGCTGGGCTGGGCGTGGGGGAAGGGAGGCTGGGGGGCAGACAGGGAAGGCCACTTCTGTTCCACCGGAATGCACGTACGATGGCCATATGGGCTCTGAGGGTAGGAAGAGGAGACATCCAAGATTATTTGGAAATTATTTCCTGGCCTGTTAATGACCAAGAAGAATGTATGTGCACAATTAGATTCTTGATTTAAGAGTAAAAAGATAAATGTGTGCTGCCTGCCAGTGCCGGGAGGAACTGTGAGACATTGTTTCTATTTGCAGTCCAGAAAACGGAGTAAGCCCTCAATTCATGGGCATTTAAGTAACAATATTAAGCTAATACATTAGTAAGTGCCCACACTGTTGATAGCCCACACAACAACTGTAGGGGAGGAAAAAGTTCTCCTTGACCTCTCAGGGTCCCTGACTAGGTGGAAAAATTAAACTGACAAAGACAGATTAACAGGAGAAAAGAATGCAAATTTAATTAAAGTTTTACATGCACATAAGAGCCTTCACAAAAGAATGAAGATCCAAAGGTGACAAGAGCAGGAAGCTTTATACCTTTTAGATGAAGAAGCAATACATTTGTTTTTGTTTTTTAAAGATTTTATTTATTTATTCATGAGAGACATAGAGAGAGAGGCAGAGACACAGGCAGAGGGAGGAGAAGCAGGCTCCATGCAGGGAGCCCGATGTGGGACTCGATCCCTGGACTCTGGGATCAGGCAGAGCTGAAGGCAGCCGCTCAACTGCTGAGCCACCCAGGCGTCCCAGAAGCAATAAATTTGTGAAGAATTAACAAGACACGGGGTTTGGGCTAGAGATAACAAATGGTGAAGAGGTGATGAGGAAGATAAGGTTTATTCACAGAGTTCTCTGATATCATCTCTGGACTAATGAGAATCTGTCTCCAGTCAAATGAGAATTTATTTCTTGCCTTTACACAGAAAGGGGGAGGCTTTTCTGCATTTACTGCTTCTTCATTGCTTCCAATTCAAAATAATTTTTATCTCAGAGAGGCATATTTGGGGTGACATATTCTGGTTTCCTTCACAACCCTCAGTAAGCATGCTATGTACTCCTCTAAGTGCTTTACCAGTATTAACTCACTTGACCCATTTTACAGATAGGGAAACTGAGGCACTAGAAAGCACCTAAAGTTATACACATGACTTGGCAGAGGTGGGATGTAGACTCAGGAAGTCTGCCCCAGAACCAGGATCCTTAACCCTTTATGCCACATTGCTGGGAAGAGAAGGCAATGTGCGGGCGATTTATGGGTGATCCAAGGGCAGAATGGGAGCTGAGATAAAGAGATGAGTGTGAGAGCCAGCTGATCAGACCTCCCAGCAAGTGCTTGTCGCCTTTGTAAAATACACTTGATTTCACACCTTCCAAGTATCAAGAACCATTGGGGTTTCCAACCAATATTGTATTAAACAAGTAAAACAAATTATATCCATGTTCATGTATGAATAATATCAACTAACATGCTCAGTATACTCTAAGAATACTATTAACAAATACTATTTAATTCATTTGTAGTTTGACAAAAATGCTTTTCAATCTCTTACTGTTGCTGTTAGGATCAGGACCGTTGGTTTGGCATTGGACAAACGACTTCAGGAGGCAGTATCTGGGAAGGTGGTGACCAGACGAGACTGATGCTAGGAAGGATCAAATAGTAGCGTATGTGTCCTTCAGCCTAGGATACTATAGCAAGAAAAGGGAGAAAGGCGACCCCCGTTGACTGAGTTTTTTACTGAATGCAGGGCACTCTGCAAGCTTCTTATTGGCAGCATCTCAAATCCTCTTCACAGAAACACTGCAGGATAGAGCTTAATATCCTCCTTTATGGAAGGGGTAACTTGCAAGGATTAAGTAAATTGTCCAAAGCTCCAGTTCACAGCTAGCACATTTGGGAACAGATCCTATGTAGATCTGGCCTAAGAACTATTATTTCTGGACTTCTACACCCATTAAGGTTTTTTACTATCACAGTTTATTTTGCATTTTAAGTGGGTTGTGCAAAGAAATGCGTGTGACTTTTAAATGAAGCATTCTCACAAGTATTTAATATGCAAAAGTGCTAAAACAACATTTAATCTTGGATCACTTCCTGTTGTATTAATGGTTAGCAGGGTGAGAAAACCCATAAAATCATTATTAAGAGCTTTCTGCTCATGACAAATGATTTCTTACTTCACTAAGAAATATGGAAACTAAGAGGTGCTTTATTATTGGAAGAGGAAAATACATAAAATGGTTGCCTAAGAAATATCTATCAGTTATGCTTTCTTAATGATTAGTAGCATTTGGCCAAACTGGTTTTTAAGTGATTTAGCATTTGAATAGAAAGTGATGGGTTGTGTTCTAGTCTACCGTGGAATAACATTCCCTGGTGGTTCAAAAGTGGGTGCAAAAAGTGGATCAAGCTCAATGATAATGAAAACATAGCCACTGTATCTTTTAGCCAAATAATCTATTCGAGTTATTCATGCACATTTGCAAATTTCAAAATTAATTCAGGAAAAACAGCTTAATTAAGAGAAATGAATATCTTGAGTCTGAGGCTATTGCCATTACCATCCAAAGAAGTGAAGTGCCTAATTTCCATGGCCTTGTGAAGAGCTCTCAGATGTATCACATGGGAGCACTTGCTTCTAAAGCAGCAGTTGAACAAAAGCCAGAGAGTGGCTCTGATATAATTTTGAGTTTATTCAATCAAGTAGAGCATCCACATGTTAGCAAAATTATCACATACTCTGAAGTGCTAGCCAGTCCAAGTTTGCAAATATATAGGCCTGCGAAGCCTTGTCATTTTAACTGTAAGTTAAAGCCGGAACAGTTTTGGAGTATTTCTGTTAACCCAAGCAGAGAATCAGCTGTGGACCTAGCTCTGGAGTCTTGTCAATAATGCTGACCACCTGCATGTGGGTGACATTGTGGATGAATAGACAGACAGTAGTTCCTCTCTCAATGACTCTCCTTTTGAGTGACTACTGGACTGACTGGCACTCTCCATACTTGCTCTACAAAAGATCGGTCAATGCCCACTGACACTGTCCACCTGAGACCCACGGGCTTCTCCTTAGTACACTGGCATATGCCTACTCCACTGATGGAGTTTTACGATTGCCAGGAGTTAGTTGTTTCTGCCAGTTGTACTTATTATAGTAACAAAGTGATTTCATTAATCACTAATAACAAATTGGTTAAATACAAATGCATTAGATTTGTGTTTCTGTGACAACTTGGTTGGAAGGTTTGATAAAAAAAATTGATAGAAGAACTGCTATTCAATTAAGTATGGGTGAGAAAACATTTAAGAAGTTAGAGAAAAACATGGTTTACTATCAAGAAGGACTATGTACTCAGATTGTTCCATAAGCATCTTTCAGCAATTGGGCCGTTTCAAAGAAACCAGAAGTTGAAATTGTCAATGGTGCACAATGGTCAATGATCTGACTTAGCAAGAATGATGTCACAGAGTTCCAAGAGCAGACATTCCCAAAGAAAAGACCCTATTTTGTAAGATTGAAGAAGTGGCATACATGTATACATTTTAAGTTATAAAATGTCTAAAACATTCATCTATCTGTGTGTTCATTTGTTTTTGATTACTTGCTTTAACGAACTTTTTTCAGTTAACCAACAGCTGGTTTTGAACCATCAAATACAGCTTTTATCTTAATGTAAAGACGATGAAGCCAAATATCAACAAAAGCTCAGCATGTTACCCCTAAGGTTCCAAGACCCAAACTGAAGGACAATAATATAAAAAATCAGGAACCATGGTTCTGATGACCAAAAAGGGGGAGCAAGGTCACTGTGGGTGATGATGGGAAGCCAAACCCTAGGGCAACAGGGAACTCAAGGGAACAATATGGTCACACACAGAAAGCCCCACATCCAAGCCCTGAATGCCACCCATGGGAGTCCTAAGGATTCTTTGTTGGAACCATGAGAGCAACTGGTTGAGATCAAACTTCATGTATTGGTTACAGGTAAAAGCATTGATTGAGACTAAGTCCGGGTCTGAAATGAAAGATTTGCTGGAAATTAAACAGGTTTCCATTCACTAATGGTCATCAAGAATCTTGCATAAAACTGCAGATCTAACTTTAAAACTAGTAACCTAAGTGACTGCATCAGTGTTGACTTTTTAGGTTCAGGAATGATGTTTCAAATGGATAAGAACATTCCCTTGTTTTGGGGAGATGCATCCACAGGCATTAGCGGTGAAGTATCATGGTGTCATCAGTCTACTTTTCAAGGGTTTGGCAAAAAACATGTGTGTGTATTTGTGTTAGAGGGAGGGAAAGAGAGAGAGAGAGACAGACAGTAACAGGTGGCATATCTAGATGAGAAGATATAAGGGTTCATTGCACTGTTTTTCAACTCAGAGGGCTTAAAATTTTCTAAAAAATATTTTTCATTCCAAGCAACTAACAAGTAATTAGCCTTGTGTTATTTTAACATATATTAATATATGTTAAATATGTTAATATATTTATATTAATAATTTTATATTTTCTATATATTATATATTATTTGTATATTAATTATTTAAGTTAATAATTAATAGCCAAGGCTTCTAGTTTCTTTTTTTTTTTTGCCTCTTCAACCACAGTTGTGCATAATTCATGCCTAGAGAAAATATCTCAGTCACGACAGCGCTACAGTAGTCATATAATTCATATATCTTGAAATTCCAGGTCCAAATTGGATGTTAACAAATTGCCAGTTTTCCACCTACCCATGGATCCATTTAATCAATCCACAAGCATTTGTCCAGGATATCTCTTCTACATCAGGGTAACTGATGTGAATTCCTTCCCTCCTAGGCCTTACGGGCACCCAGGGAAAATATACATTAATCATTAAATGACAAATTGGTTAAATACAAATGCACTTGTGTAACTACAAGTGGTCCATGGGAGCAAATAAGAAGGAGGGCCTCATCTCATCTGGGGGCAAACACAACTTGTTCAAGCTAACATTGAAAGATTTCTAGTAACGTATAGCTTCTACTGCAAGAAATAAAATAAGGCCTGTCTCATGATCTCCTTGTACCTTCCCAGAGGTTAAAGGATTGGTAATTTGCCTTCTCTTCTCTGTGGTCCAGAGATTCTCAGAAAGTGCTGTGTTGTATCTGGGACACAAAAGAGTCAGAGATGCTCCTTGTCCACTTGAGCCCACCACGACCACGTGAACTCAAACATTGGGTCCTGGCGCAGGTGGCACTTCCTTGCCCAATATCCGGTGCCTTGGGTGTAGGACTCAGACTCCTTTCTGAGGCTCTGTTGCCCCCTCCAAATGCTGCGTGGGAGAGGCATGCTTGCCCCTCCAACTCTTGGGACCAACCATCAGCAGGTGCTTAAACCAGAAACAAAAGCCAGGGCTCTTGTCTTCAGACAGCTTTTGTTTCAGCTCGGTGACAAAAGCATCCCTAAAGTGAAGGGCACAAAAGCCTGGCTACTTGTTTGGAATGACGGGGGAAAAAAGACATGGCAAACAAAAAACAGATGTGCAAATTAGTGTGTCAAATGATCTAGTGTTCAGAAACATTTAGAGAATTAGCTCTATCTTGCAGACTCAGACTTTAGGTGCTAGTTTAGAGCAATGGAATCAGAATCACCCAGAAGGCCTATTAAAACAGAATACTGAGACAACCCCCCCGCTGCAGGATTTCTGATTCTGGGGATCTGGGGTGGGACCGATAATTTGCATTTCTGACAAGTTTACAGGTGTTGCAGATGCTGCTGGTCCGGGGACCCCCCACTTTGACAACTATTGCTTTTGTAGAGTTTACGTAAATATGTGATTGAAATGAACATAAGAGTTTAAAATTTTAGAAAGACAAAGTTAAATCATTATGTCAAGGTGTGACTTAATGACCCCAAACATCTGGGAGGAACGTCAGAAAAATTTAGCCTTCTAAAAAATACCAAATATCCAACCCTTGGGGATAATAGAGATTTTCCTTTTCAGTCAATCACTTTCCGTTGCTATAAATTGTGAGGTGTATATACATGTGGTGTCTGAAAATTACTCTACACTTCCCTTCCGTGAAGGGCAGCATAGCCTACTGCTCCAGGCTCAGGAAATATATTTAACAAAAGATGATTTTGCTTGAGCACTTCATTTCAATTGAACAAATAAATAGAGCCCACCACTTTGGAAATATCTGAGGCAATTTCTTCTTTTATTTTTCCTACCAACCAGCCAGCACAGGTCCTAGACTTGCCCTGCCTTTGCTGTCAATTAATATTCTTTTCCTGTGGAAAGCAAACTCATTCTCCGTTAATATTAACCTGAAGAAAAAAATTAAAAAGATGGATACATAAACACAGAACGTGTGTCAAAACACATTTTCAATTCAGTATTTCAAACTATTTTTTTGTTCCTCTGCTGGCAGAGACATTTTTAAAAATCAGCCTTCATTGGAGTTGGCCTAAGCATAGGTTCTAGAATGTATCAAGTAACTGCTTGGATGGGATAAGAGTTCCCCAGCTCACAACTACATTTTTGTTTTGTTTTGGTTTTGCTTTATACTAAGAACATTTTGGTACGTCAGTGAATTAGTTTGTTCTCCTTAAAGACACATAGTGGGTTACTGATCATCTTTTCTCGATCTTGAACATCATTGCAGGAAAAGAAAACCTACGAATCACCTATAGGGGATCTGACCAGTTAATACACACATATGTGTGTGTGTATAATATATATATATAATATATATATATATATTATATATATATATGCATTATGTTAAATGTAAGAAATGTGTCAACATCAGACCACTTTCCATTCACCAGTTACGGCGCTTTCATCTGACACAGCTCTACATTATTCTGAGAAAAAGGAAAGTTGGCTTCATCGTTTCCATAAATGACTTAAAATTCCCAAATATAATAAAAATGACATACACTCACCCGACAGCTTTATATGCGTCTTCTCATTTCTCGGCTCCATTTCTCTCGCTATATCGCCCCAGCCTAGCCTGGCTCCTATGAATGGTGCTTAATGCTCAAAGAACAGAAAAGTGCATTTGCTTTTGCCCCGTCAGCCAAGATCCATGAAGCTATTTTTTAAGCAAAACTCTTTCTTTTTTTTTCCCCTTTTCCTAGGGCTGTGTCTGTAAAGACAAAGGCCAGTGCTTCTGCGACGGGCTGGAAGGGGAGAAGGTAAGCCCCAAACCCTATCCTTGCAGTTTTCCCCTCTGTAGAGCTCATCCAGGACTTTGCTCTTCTTTCCTTCATATTGGAAAGCCCCACAGTGTGTTATTCCATTCCCCAAATCCAATTTTAAAGAAACTGTACATAAACCTTAACCAGAGAAAAGGGGAGTAAGATAGATAGATAGATAGATAGATGATAGATAGATAGATAGATAGATAGATAGATAGATAGATAGATAGAAAAATGAATAAATTTAAAGAAAGCCTTCTGGAACCTTTCAAACAACTTGTGTAAATATTGTCCATTCAAATGTAGCTCTTCACTGGGTGTTATGCTATATGTTGGCAAATTGAACTCCAATAAAAAAATTTTTTTAAATAAAAAATAAAAAAAATGTAGCTCTTTGGGTGTGCAAATAAAAAGGAATGAGTTAGCAAAAAAAAGAAAGAAAAGAACAGAAAGGAAAGAAAGGAAAAAGAAAGAAAGAAAGAAAAAGAAAAGAAAAAGGAAAGAAAGGAAAAAGGAAAGAAAGAAAAGAAAAAGAAAGAAAAAAGAAAAGAAAGGAAGAAAGAAAAAAGAAAAGAAAAAAAAGAAAGAAAGGGAAAAAAGAAAGAACTAAAGAAAAAGAAAGGAAAGAAAGGAAAAAAGAAAGAAAAAAGAAAAAGAAAGGAAAGAGAAAAAAAGAAAGAACTAAAGAAAAAGAAAGAAAGGAAAGGAAAAAAGAAAGAAAAAAAAGAAAGAAAGGAAAGAAAGAAAAAAAGAAAGAACGAAAGAAAAAGAAAGAAAGGAAAGGAAAAAAGAAAGAAAAAAGAAAAGAAAGAAAGGAAGGAAGAAAAAAAGCCTGTAAGAATGCCTCTATAGGGGATCCCTGGGTGGCTCAGCAGTTGAGCATCTGCCTTTGGCCGCGGGCGTGTTCCTGGGGTCTGAGGATCGAGTCCCGCACGGGGCTCCCTGCGTGGAGCCTGCTTCTCCCTCTACCTGTGTCTCTCATATAAATAAAATAAATAAATAAAATCTCAAATAAAATAGTAAAAAAAAAAAAAAAGAAAGCCTCTATAGGATGAATGTTGGTAAACACGAGGGGGCTGCTGAGAACTCGCTTGGCTTGGACCCTTTGAGCCCCGCGGGCTTGCAGGCCTGCGGCTCCGGCGCGCCCCCTGGCGGCGGCATCCGGCGGAGCGCGCCTGCGGAGGCCGCCGGCAGCCCCGGGCCGCGCAGGGCTCCTCCGCTTTCCGCAGGCGCGCAGGGCTCCCCCGCTTTCCGCAGGCTCGCCCTGCGCCGCCCCGCCGGGAGCCCCGGGCCCCACGGGCGCCGGCCCCGGTCCCCGAGAGAAACCCGAGGAGGATCCGGCGCCGGGGAAAGGAGCCGTCGCCACACGAATGCAGGTTTCGTGTGAAAGCGGAGCGGTGGGCGCTCCTCGCCTCGCCCCCTGCCCGGGGGGGGGGGGGGGGGGGAAGCTTCGTAGGAAGCCCGGGCTTTCCGCAGAGCGGGGCCAACCCGTAGCTCCATTGCAGAACCCCAGAAAAAAAAGAAAGCCGCGAAATCTCATTAATTCGCTCCATTAACTTGCAATTTGTGATAATTAAGACAGAGGCCGAACTAAAGTTTTTCCCTTTGTCAGAGCCTTTTGTCAGGGACACTGATGAGTTGCTCAACAGTATTGAAGGGCGACGAAAAATATTTTTGGAAAAGGTATTTTTAGCTCTTCAGATAGAATAACTTCCATGTGACTTATATACTAACTGTAACGATTATTCTATTTAGTTTAAATTATCCTATAACTAATGCATACTTTGATTTAGGATTTTCCCTAAAGCTCTGGGGGTAGTCTATTCAGATCCGTGTTGGGAAAGCTGGAATTCGTTTTTGTGCTCAAGAATTCGAGTCCCTAAAAAAATTTAAAAAATTAAAAAAAATAAAAAAAAAAATAAAGAATTCGAGTCTCTACTATGTGCACGATGCTGCTCTAGGTTATGTGAGAGTAACTGAGCATTGAGAGCAGTGTAGCAAATTCTTTGCTTTCTCTCCTCTTTTTTTTTTTTTTTTTGGTTTCTCTTTTTTATGGAACGTGTGTGCACACAGCATTATGAAATCACAGACTTGATCTCTTTCTCTGTTTAAAACTTTAATTTGTGGGATCCCTGGGCGGCGCAGCGGTTTGGCGCCTGCCTTTGGCCCAGGGCGCGATCCTAGAGACCCGGGATCGAATCCCATATCGGGCTCCCAGTGCATGGAGCCTGCTTCTCCCTCTGCCTGTGTCTCTGCCTGCCTCTCTCTCTCTCTATATATATATATCATAAATAAATAAATTAAAAAAATAAAAATAAAAAAAAATAAAACTTTAATTTGCTAATTGTGCAATTAAACCGACTGAATCAACCAGCAACCTTTACTATTAAGAGTAATCCCAGGATCCATGTTCAGCAGAGAATTTTTTGTTGGCAGAAGCGGGTCACTCATTGGGCCTAAATTATTTTCACGCGCTGGTTACTAGGGGCTTTCTCATAATTTCACCTAACTCTTTCTAAAAACCGATTTAGCCCGCCCTTTTGGTTATGCTGCTCTTGATATCTCCTGCATCTCCTACACAAATAACAGATTGGATTACTAATTCCTGTATAATCAAGAAAGGGCTAACACTGATAGCCTGCATGTTGTTCTTTTCAAGCTGCATAGCAATTATGCACACTCCCCAAACACATTCCTGGGCCTTGGCCTCACTCTCTCTCCATCCCCAAGCAAACACAGGGCACTCATCTCAACTTTCTAACTGGGCTTCCCCCACCCGCCACCCCAGTCCTGGATTCCTTCTCTCTCTTAATCTCTGCTCTGTATAGCTCCACCACTGGGGGGCGGGGGGGGGGGGAATAGTTCCTACAAGACCAAAGGCAAACTTTGGTCAAACTTTCAAGCCCATAGACAAACACTGACAGTTGGTAGCTTTCCGTTTACTGTTATCCTTCCTGCTGAGTGCCGATTTTGTTGATCTGAGGGGGAAAATATGTCAAATATCACTATTAAGTTGTAAAGAAAAGAAAGCAATGGTTGTGGACAGGGCTGGACAGTGCTGTTCTCTGTGTTTTTTTATCCTGTGTTGGTGTTCAATAGGGGGAAAGAGGCTTTCCTGGACCTGCTGGTTCTCCTGGCCAGAAGGGATTCCCAGGTCCCGAAGGCTTGCCTGGACCACAGGGACCCAAGGTATGTCGGTTTATAAGCTTTGGAACATCCCCAATTCACCTAACCTTCCTTATGCCTACCCTTGGGCTGCCAGGATCCTGGAGAGAATCCTACATCTCAGCCAGTTGGTAGGCGCCATGCAAATTCCTGCTCTCCAGTCTTAGGTCCTCAGAAGTGCATTTTATCTCAAGATGACTCAAGTGCTCGTCATCTTGAAGTTCCCTACTCAACGTCCTCCTCCTCCTTGATCCACACAGTTTCTATACCTGCATCTGCATCTGTCTCTTCTCTTCTTTCATCTTGCACAAAAGGATGAGTTCTTTTGGCCTTCCATTCAGCTCCTGTCCATTCCTCCACTTGTCCCTGGTCCCTGGGATTCCCACTAAAACCATACCTCCTGATCATTCCTTTCTTTTTGATTAGCTTTTGTGTCAGCCCTCAAGCATCCAGATGTCCCCCATACTAATAGAAAATGTCCTCTAGGTATTTTGGGTCCTATAAGCAAAGAATTGCCATCCTTTCCCTGTCTTCTCTTTCTCCGTCAAGATTTAAAAAACAAAGGAACCAACCAGGCTAACCATAGTTCACCTCCTATTCACTCCTCAGCCAGCCATAATTTGCCTTCGGTCCCTGAAAACACTCCTGCAGAAACCACCCATGACTTTTGTGTCCTTATCTGACCTGGACCCTTCTGCCTTGTTTCCAACCCTGTGGATGACTCTCTGCTCCTTGAAAAACTTGTCTTTCTTTGTGTCTGGGATCCTCCTTCCTTGGATTCCCCTCTTTTGTCACCCCCTTCACTTCTTTCATGGGTTCCTCTTTCTCAACTCATCACACATTTTTATCCTAAAGTCTGTGATACAACAAAGGGCTTTGTTTAAACAAATAGCCTAGAGGATTTGCTAAAGAACTGCATAACCGCTAGATCTGCTGATGGCTCTTTCCTGCTGTGGAGGTTAGCTAGACTTAAGCCTGGGCTCTCATGCACTCACGTGGTTGTTCCCCTGACTGCTGGCCTCCAGCAAGCCATGAACTAACTAATAAGCTATGAAAGATCATTGTAATTGATCCCCACAGAGTCCTTTTAAATTTCATAAATGTGTGGAATACTTACATAGTCATCGAAGGCAACATTTACTGCAAATTTATTCTGTGCCAGGTATTGGGACGTTTACTCCTGCCTCTATGCCATCTACTCTTCACATTGATCCCAGAAATCATGACTATGGTGACTCAGTCTCTTTATTGTAGGAATGAGGAAACCAACACTCAGAGTGCTTCAGTTAAAGGTGGCAAAATCGGAGTTCAAGTCTGGTTTTATAGGATGCCAGAATCAAACTCCCATAACCAAAGAAACAAAGCCCACGCCTACAGTTTCTAAGTAAACAAGCAAAACGTTGTGGTTTTCCAGAAATTCTACCATTTTGTGTCTTTCTGATTCATTTTGTGCATTGTTTCCCATTTCTCTTTCTTCTGACCCTAATTTTGAAAAAAAAAAAAATTCAGATTCTGGATATTTAGTGTCTGAATTCAGACCCATTCAGTGTCTGACCATCTCCACTGCCTTCCTCCAGGGTGTGGCCTAGGATGTTCCTCTATTTCACTAACAAAATGAATTGGCTACTTCAACTCTGGACTGGGATCAGCCTCATGCCAACTCTTTCCTTTCTGTTTTGTTCTCTGCCCCCACTCCCTTGTTACATCGGCATTCCTTTAGAGAAGCCAGCAATCAATTAAAATAATAATTTTAAACATATGAGGTTTACGATGGGTAAACACGATTCCATAAAGTTAATCGAGAAAATCTGGGTGCCATGTTGTCATGGAGTTCATACATGACTGTACTTTATGGATGTAGCCACAAAAGATAATTTGATCAAAAGCAGACAATTAGAGGGGCACCTGGGTGGCTCAGTTGGTTAAGCGTCTGCCTTCGGCTCAGCTTGTGATCTCAGGGTCCTGGGATCAAGTTCCGCATCAGGCTCGCTGCTTAGCAGGGAGTCTGCTTCTCCCTCTTCCTCTGCCCCCCGCCCTCCTGCTTACTCTGTTTAGTGCTCTCTCTCTCTATCTCTCACACATACATAAATAGATAAAATCTTCAAAAAAGAAAAGCAGACAATTAGAACATATTAAACCTGACCAAAAAGCTTTTTTCAGGTTTAAGAATGTCCTCTCCTAATTTAAAATATTTTATGCATGAAAAAAATTACAATGTTTGGCCCCGTGCATGCCACAGATAGCGTCCTACAGAGGAGGGGCACCCAGGCAAGCACCCAGGAATTCCCCCTCAGTCAGTGAAGGCCAACTGTGGCCTTGACCGTGAATCTCAGCAGACTCTGTAACAACCCTTTTCTCAAATAAATAAATAAATAAGACCAAAACGTACTGAAACTCCCAGGAATGATAAAAACAGCTTTTGGACAATGGAACTTTCACACCAAGGGACCTAGTTTAAAAAAGTCTCCATTTAAGGTTATTCTCTGAGAAACATTGCCCCTCAACTGTATTCATTATATGCCCGAAGCAAGTTTATCTCTGGTGCTGACAGTTTATTGCCTGGCTATTTATTTATTTGTGCCTGCCAGGCCCATTTGGTTAATAAAATATTCCTTGTGCCCAGAAATACTGGCCACCCTTCCCATCCCCTGTTGTAATTGTATCACCATCCTTATCAGACCTCAGCAGCTGTCTGGCTAAGGTGAGGCTTTTACAGCAGCTCTTCTCAGACATTCATGTGAATAAGAGTCATTTGCTAATCTGATGAAAACATAAATTCTGAATCAATCCATCTGAGAGGTGGGGAAGACCGGAAAGGCTGCATTGCCAACAAGCTCCCAGGTGATACCAATACCACACCCCACCTGGAGTAGCAGGGGCTTGAATGAATTTTTGTCCTTTCTGCTAAATATTTAGCTTCAGTTAAACAAGCAAGCAATTCCACTGTGTTAACACCAGAATAATCACAAGAGCAAAACAGTTTGGCATGTGAATAACATGAGGACTTTTAATTTATGGTTTCTTATGCCAAGTAATTTCCAGTGCCTTTTTTTGTGTGTTTTTTTCTGGGTCTAGGGCTCACCAGGACTTCCAGGACTCACTGGTCCCAAAGGTGTAAGGGTTAGTAGTCCAACTGGTCCATCCTGATTGATGAAAACTCTCCTTCTTCTTTAAAAAATAAGAGCTCTGCACTGTTAAAGTTATACACATGCCACAAAGGAGTACATTCTGTATGCTATGCTCTGTAGGTGAAGTTCAAGAACAGGTAAAAGTAATCTGTAATGGTGGAAAACAGTGGTTAATATGTTGGGGGTGGGTATTAATGGACTGGGAAAGGGTGTGAGACAATCATCTTGGGGGAGCAGTGGGTGGCGATGTTCCCCATCTGGATGGGTTGGTGGTGATACCCATATGTACACACACACATAGGAAAACATTTCTCAAACTGTTTGCAGAAGCTTGAAGCACTCTACGGTATGCAAGTTATACCCTCAAAATCTATCCCAAAAAGGCAAAAACAACCTTAATCATCTCTTTTTAAAATAATGCTAACTAAAATTTAACTACTTAAAATTTAAATAAAAATTAAAAAAAAGAATTTTTAGAAATGTAAGATTTTGAAAAGTTTGTCAAACCTTTTATTTTTGCTTTGCTTTTCAGAGAGTTTTTAGCCATTCCTAATTACAGTTGCAGGATGGGGTTATTAGAATGGTAAATAATTTTATGACTACAGGTTGAAACACATTTAAAGTGTTTTTCTTGCCACCTTCCCCTTTTCTATGTCCCTAGGGAATAACTGGCTTGCCGGGATTTTCAGGTCCTCCTGGACTTCCAGTAAGTAACGGGGAAAATGTGTGAATTTAAAAAAATAAAAAGAAAGCTCACTTTAATAAGGAGATTAAAACAATAGCACAGGGAAATAGGCACTGAGACGTGTGCTACATGATGAAGATGTCACAGGAGAATCACATAATATATTAGAGTGTATATTTTTAGGACATGCAAGTCCAATAGGATTTCCTGAAATCAAGCAGAACAAAAATGGAATAGAATGGAATGGGACAGGATGGAACTTGACAGTATGAGACGGGATGGGATGGGATGGGATGGGATGGGATGGGATGGGATGGGATGGGATGGGATGGGATGGACTAGATTTGCTGGGATAGGATATGACAGGACAGGACAAGATAGGATAGATGGAACAGAATCAAATAGAGTGGAGTAGAAAGGAATAAAATGAAAAAATAGAATAGAATAGAATAGAATAGAATAGAATAGAATAGAATAGAATGAATAGAATAGATTAACTGCTAATAGATTATTAATAGATTAATAGTGTAGAATAACAAAATGATGGTTACCTTGTGTACACATCCCTCTTATTTTTCCTTTACTTTCTTCCCACTGAAAACAGCATGTTAAGTGACTTCATTTTATATAGAAAGGTCTTTTGTTTTAACTAAAATATTGGTTATCTCACTTGATAATTTTTGGTTTCGATTAGCCCATTTTATTTGCTGTAAGTTTTATTTAAATTATCTAAGATAGCTAAATATATTACTTAACCATTTAATAGCCATTTGTATTTAAATAACTAAACTAGCCCATCTCTTCTCTCACTACTGCCACTTGTCCCCTGGGGGCTGGTGCTGACGTCACGTTTCCGAAACTTGCTTTGTTTTCAGGGCACCCCAGGCCATCCTGGGCCTTATGGGCCTCCAGGTGTACCAGGATGCAATGGTTCTAAGGTATGTACTTCTCACACAGGAAATGGTTAGGAAAACATTTTGCAGAATGGATCAATCAAGGTGAAGGAGGAGAAAGAAGGCACAGCAGGCTTTGCTTGAGAGCTTCTTTTAGCCAGAACCATGAGTGTGTGTCTGCAGGACAGAAACATGAGGGCTTTCTTTTTTCTTATGGCTTGGTTTCTGATTGTCTTTTGAGGAGGTTCTCTCATGTTCTCCTACAGGACAACTGGGGGCTCACCTGGTTCTTTCACCTGAGGCTGTGAGTGTATGCAAGTCAGAACTGAAAGCTGGGAATGCTAAATCTGTCTTTGGAAAAGAGTGACCGGGCTTTCCAGCTTTCACTCATGTCCTTTGTCTCCCAACGCCACCTCCTTTCCCCCAGAATGGTGGCCATGAAAGAACCAATTACTCAAGTTTCAAGGAAACAGCAATTAAAAAGTTCTTGGCACAATTAGACTTTTGCCGTTTATGCACAATTTGAGAAACAGTAGATTCTAATTCTGTTTTCAATTAAGATAATGGTTTTCTGGCCTTCAGCCTCATGACCCAGTAGCCATAAGGAATTTGGGTTACTTAGTCTAGATTTACCACTGCAGGGCTGGAAGAGAGGAACAGAGAAAATATCTCAATAGGCTGTTCTAGAACAACGGAAAAGAATAACAAGCTTTGTATGCCTTCCAGGGTGAGCAAGGGTTTCCAGGCCTTCCAGGGACACCAGGCTACCCAGGGATCCCGGTAGGTGTCCATTTCTAAGTCTGTATAAAGTATCAGTACAGGTCATTTACTCCAGAATGGCTGTGTACCGAAATCCACCATGACTTTGCGGAAGTCAGGGGCGGCCAGTAGTGGACATTCGACTCATGGGTGGGAATGCATGAATAAATATCTATGAGTTCAGGTTTGCACTTTGAGGCTTTATGTTGCTTGTGAGACATCCAAGCAGAGATGAGTGAAAGGCTGCTGGATTTGCTCAGAGGAGAGACCCCGATGGTGGTGACACAAGGAGCGAGAGAATAAGGTGAAAAGAACCTCAGAAAAGACTTAGGAAGCCCCAGCATGGGATGTCTGGGTGGAGGAGAAGAAGCCTGTAAAGAGGAACAGTCCTGATGGAAGAAAGAAAACCAAGAGGGCTATATTATGAAAGCCCAGGAAAGATGTATTTCAGTGGAGGGGAGTGACTGACAGCTGCCTAAAATTACTGAAAAATCCAATTAAGTCTGACATCTTGTCATTGACTCTAGCAATGTCATTGCCATTGCAGGCCTTAGCAAGGGATATATCTCCAGTGTGCATGGAGGCAGGAGGCAGGTGTGGGATTGAGGAGTGAACAGAATGGGAAGGCCGCCGATGACATGAAGGAGAGACAGGGTAGCACTTGTAGGGTGAGACTATGGGGAGATTTTGTTTGTTTCAATGAAAGAAATTTGAGCATGTTTTAAAACCAGTGGGAATATACACAAGATGGAATATGAGTCAGCCATCAAAAAAAATGAAATCTTGCCATTTGCAACAACGTGGATGGAACTAGAGGGTATTATGTTCAGCAAAATAAGTCATTCAGAGAAAGACAGTTATCATATGATTTTACTCATATGTGGAATTTAAGAAACAAAACAGGATCCTAGGGGAAGAGAGGGAAAAATAAAATAAGACGAAATCAGAGAGAGACAAACCATAAGAGACTCTTAACCATAGGAAACAAACTGAGGGTTGCTGGAAGGGAGGGGGGTGGCGGGGATGGGGTAACTGGGGAATGGGCATTAAGGAGGGCACATGATATGATGAGCACTAGATACTACATAAGACTGAGGAATCACTGAACTCTATTTCTGAAACTTGTAACACACTATATACTAATTAATTGAATTTAAATTTTAAAAATTAAAAAAAAACAATGGGAAATAGGAGATGGGGCACAAGAGTAGCAAGGACAAAGCAGTGATGTTGTGTATTTGGTTTCCCTTTATTAGGGTGCTGTTGGCTTGAAAGGAGAAAAGGTAAGTCATGTGTGACATTATTATTGAAAATCTCTAATTGTACATATGAAAGGACTTCTATTACATAATGAGATGTAAGTAATTACAAATCAGGTTTCATAACTAATTCAGGAACCTCGTAATAATCAGGACATGATATTTATTCCTATTCAACAACTTCTTTTAGCTCTTGTCATATATAAATATTAGGGAATACAACGTTTATAAAATCTTTTAAGGGAATAGAGTCTAGGAGAAGAGAACCGGCCTCAGAAGTTGCCACTAATGTCGGGATCTTGAGATATGGTTTACCATCCCTGTGTCTTTCTTCCTTCCACAGTAAAGTGTCAATTTTAGGGTATAGGAAAATCTCTGATTACTTCAAAATGGAGTGACTACACAAACTTAAATCATTCTCCAAGTATATGTCCTGAAAAGCATTTTTATCCTTGAAGCAGTAGGACCATGAATCAGCATTTAAAGGAGTTTGGAAAATGTAACATTAATCATGTTTAATGAAGTTTTTCATTTTCCAGGGTGCTCCTGCCACAGAAGGTATAGAACTTGATGCAAGAGGTGACCCTGGGTTGCCAGGAGCTCCAGGATTCCAGGTATGGCACGTTGGAAAAGGTCCTGTTAGTCTCAATCCTCTGGCTCTTGCTCTGGCTCTCTGGCTCTGCCTATCTGTCTCTCTCCCTTTTCTCCTCTCTGTATGTCTCTGAAACTCTTATCTTTGTCTCTCCT
This sequence comes from Nyctereutes procyonoides, assembly GCF_905146905.1. NCBI lineage: Eukaryota > Metazoa > Chordata > Mammalia > Carnivora > Canidae > Nyctereutes > Nyctereutes procyonoides. The sequence goes on along the minus strand of NW_026575133.1, from coordinate 45,087,625 downwards.
CTCTCTGTTTTCCCCTAAATCTCTAAACTCTCTTGGGAACATTTGTATGATTTGTTTTCTGCTTTCTCTTTTTGTTTCATTTTCTTTTTTTTATTGAGGAATTATTGACATATGACATTCTATTAGTTTCAGGTGTATAAGGTAATGATTAGATATTTGTACATATTGTGAAATGATCTCCATGGTAAGTCTAGTTGACATCCATCACCATAGGGACAAATATTCTTTTTATCTTGTGATGAGAACTTTACTCTCTTAGCAAATTTCAAATCTGGAGTATGGTGTTCTTAGCTATAGTCACTATGTTGTACCTTATGTCCCCGAGACTTATTTATTTATAGCTGGATCTTTCTACCTTTCGACCCCTCTCATCCATTTCACCCACCATCCACTCCCACCTCTGACAATCACAAAAAAATGTTTGCAGTAGACATTCATATTTCTCTTGTTTACATACCAATTTCATTTCATTCTAAAACATTCACCTTGTAAGAAACTCCATGAAACTAACATAAAAGGATGATTTTCTGCACAAGTCTTTTAATCTCTTCTTAAATCTCAATTACCCAGGTTTTCCTAAACCTAAGGAGGAATCTTCAAGGAATAGTTATGCTCCACTTATTCTGTATTGGTTGAAATCAAGGATAGGTTTGTACCATACATTGAATATCATCTAAAACTATCATGTTAAATAACAACACTATTTCAAATTATGCATGACAGTAAGTAACTGGGTTTTATTTAAATGCATCTTTCTCCTGTTGAGTGGTTTACTTTCTGAACTATATGTGTGTAAATCTGAGTATGATCCCAAATGGATTCAGAGACACAGCTATTTGGGAGACTATGTGTGCTTTACTTTGTGATTCAGAAGGATCTTTTGGTAGACCTAAGACACAGGAACTAACTTCCAGGTTAATTAACCAGAAGTACTTTAACTTAGTTCAGAAGTATATGTGGAAAGTTCTGGAAATTTGACTAAGTGAGACAAAGTTTTGAGTTTCGGTTGTCGAACTCCCAGAGTGAGCCATGCTGACTGATGGTGAGCCACAAAACAGCACAACAATGCAGTTAGCAGCCTTTACTGACCTTTGAGGGAAGATGCAGAACATGATGGTTCTTCATTTTCTTGCTTAGGAAACATTTACGGGGCCTGATGCTGAAGGAAGGGATCCAATAAGAAGAGATAGCAATCTGGGACGTTGATGTGTCTCTCAAATGTGCATTGAATGTTGGCTAGGTACTGCAGTGTGTTGCTGATGGAGATATAACAATGGCACATTCATCTATCCAAGAAAGATTTATTACATCCCAGTTATGTGTCAGCAGCTGTTCTGGGCTCTAGAGATACCATGGTCCACAAATTAGCCAAAAGAGAGTAAAAAAAAAAAAAAAAAAAAAAAATTCTTGCCCATATGGAGCTTACATTTTAGTAGGGGAAAACAGAAAAGGTATAAATTAGTTAGTGCCTGGTGTATTAAATAGCAGTGAATGCCAAGGAGGAAAATAATGCAAGGGCAGGGGGTAGGATCCTGTATCATGTTGGAAAGAGGGCTTTAGATTGGGTGGATAGGGAAAGGATGATATTTGAGTGAAAATAAGAAAAGGGAGAGGAAATGAGTCATAAAGATGTCTAAGGAAAGAGGATTCTGGGCAGAAGGTGAGCAAGTGGAAGGCTCTACCAAAGAGCATGCTTGGCTGAGAGAGACAGGCAGACAGAGAGATAGAAAAGCAAAAATTAAAAAAAAAAAATTAAAATTCCTCTAAAATAAAGCAAACTGCTCTGCTCATTCTCCTGGAAGGGTTGCCATCAGGATATTTCTGGCAGCCTGTCATACATGGCAACTGCTTTTAGGCATTTTATTTTCTTTTTTTGTAATTAACTGCAGCCAAAAATGAGAGGCATCATGCTCCTCAGATTTCATTAAAATATTTTGATTGATTTAATTACTGGACATTGTTCTTAGGTGAGAAGTAAGTTCAAACTTACTCTATTCTTCTTGTAATTTACAGGGTTTACCAGGCCTTCCAGGCTTTCCGGGACCTGCTGGTCCACCTGGCCCTCCGGGATTCTTAGTGAGTATGAAGTCATCACTGCTGTAGACACTGTAACCTAATAAATTCATTATAGCTAAAAACTTCACATAGAGTTTTTGGCTTGGCACATTTCCTGCTGTGATTTTAACTTATGGATTTTTCTAGGGCTTTCCAGGAGCCATGGGACCTCCAGGACCTAAGGTAGATTACAGTTCATATGTCACAACAGCCAGAACACCCTAAGCAAGCTAAAAGCCAAACATGATCTTATTGGACATGTGGTCACTGCCTGGCCGCTCTCTGGAAGCCGCAGGATTCTCAGCAGAGAAGGGAACAGGACAGGCAGCTCTGTACCCCTCACTCACTCTCTTCTCCCTGCACTTACTAATGTGATGCCTAATATTTATGTTATAAGGAGCTCCTTGTCAGGAAAAGGCAAGTCCATAGATTTCCCATTTCCCATAAACCTACTGATCACCCAACACTTTAGCCTATAAAATTTTGTAGTGGGCTGCTTCCCAACACCAACCTAATCTTGGTGCCAGTAAATAAAGGATGAATATTCATGTATTCATTAAGCAGGGTCTTGCGTAGCTTTGTAGTAAAAAGACCAACTGCTCCTGTTGGGGAGGAAAACCTTTTTCTCTACCCTTTTAGGTTCTTAACTGGGGACATGCAAATGGAAATGAAAAAAAAAAAAGATTAACAGAAGGAGGTTTATTTCAAATCCATATGGGGGCCTCACAGAAATGAAATAAAAACCCCAGGGAGGCAGTCAGGCCCAGAGGCTTGTGTATCATTTTAACAAAGGGTGATAAATTTGCAGAGGAATGACACAAGACAAAGGAAGAGGGTTTTGAGCTTATAGGGGCAGTAAATTGTGGGATGGTAAACATATGGAGGAAACTAATGGAAGACAAGTGTTATTTCAGTGAAGTTTGTTTATGCAAATTTCAGTTGTGCTGACTCCAGAGATAAGAGTTGTCTCCTCTTCCTGGTACAGGAAAAGAGCCAGTGACACCTTCACCAAGGGAAGATGTCTTTATGCCCTTAGGCACATGGCACATGGAAGGCACATGGCACATGGCACATGGAAGACAGTAGAGAATTTCTGCATTTGCTGTTACTCAATTGTCTTGAGCTCAAAATAATTCTTATGCCAAAGTGGTATATATTTGGGCGGGGGGTGGGGGGACTTATTCTGACTTCCTCCATTAAACTAGGTAGGAAATTGTTGAGTGAGACCCACCAGCTACTAACACTGTATCTCTTATTTGGACCAGATAACCTTTGTGTGTAGGAACTTGCCAAGGTGCTTTCACAATTATTATCTCATTATTTAAGTGAGTTGTCAAATACACAGTAAATGATAGAGATGAGATTGAAAGTCTTTCAATTCCTCATCTTGAGGTTTTTTCCTATAGCTTGTGGACTAATGGGGGGGGGGATCTATACACTCAAGAGCAAAAAAGCAAGGAGGCACTTGTTGTGTAAGTGATGAATCATTGATTTCTACTCCAGAAACCAATATTGCACTGGATGTTCACTAACAAGATTTTTTTAAAATGGTTTTATCTATTTATTCACAAGAGACAGAGAGAGAGGCAGAGACACAGGCAGAGGGAGAAGCAGGCTTCCTGTGGGGGGCCCAATGTGGGACTCGATACCAGTACCCTGGGATCACACCCTGAGCTGAAGACAGGCATTCAACCACTAAGCCATGCAGGTGCCTCTCACTAACAAAATTTAAGTAAATGATTAAAACAAAAAACAAAAAAAAAACAAGAAGGCATTGGTTGAAATGCTAGATCAGCCATTGTCAGTGTAACAGACTGTTCACATTAGACTTAGCTCATTTCACTACATTACTAGTCAGGTAGCCTGAAATGTTTACTTAGCCTGTTAACTTTTGAATTTCAGAATCTTTGGGATGCGTGGGTGGCTCAGTGGTTGAGCATCTGCTTTTGGCTCAGAGAGTTATCCTGGAGTCCCAGGATGGAGTCCTACATTGGGATCCCTGCAGGGAGCCTGCTTCTCCCTCTGCCTGTGTCTCTGCCTCTCTATGTGTCTCTCATGAATAAATAAATAAATAAAATCTTAAAAAAAAAAAAGAATTTCAGATTTCTGAAGTTCAGCCACCCTTCCTTCTTGTTTATAAGATGAGAAAACTGGGGCATCAGAAAGTTAGGTAACCAGCTAGTGGCCGAGCCAGAAAAATGTCCTCTGATCTGGTTTGCCTTCCACATCCCATCCCATGTCATGTCATCATTTGCCATATTAAGTCAATCCCTTAAGCTTTCTGCACTTTATGATCTCCACTTTTGAGAGAGACATAGTGCCATTCTCCTCCAAGAAATAGCTAAAGTAATTTTTATAACACTAACGTTACAATTAAAACATAAACATTCTGTTACAAACCTTGGAATGTCAGTGGCTTTAGACTTTTCACATTCATTTTTAAAAAATAACTTAGTGTTGTCTTTTCTTACAGGGTCAAATGGGCGATAAAGTGATAGGACAAAAAGGAGAGCGGGTAATTAAAATATTGTGGTTTATTTGTGGGGAAGACATTTTCAGTTTCATAGCAATCATCCTGTATATCTTTGTAAGTGACACTGAAACAAATGCGTTTGCTCTGTCATTTGCTCAAATCTGTCTCTCCCAGAAGCAAAGGAGATGTTGTTTGGTTTTGCCTTCCTGAGTGTATTTGTCTTTAGGGTGTGAAAGGATTAACAGGACCTCCTGGACCACCAGGAACAGTTATTGTGACGCTAACCGGCCCTGATAACAGAACGGTAGGTAACGCTTCCATTTATTACTCGGGTTGTGCATTCTTACTTCTGGGGCCAGGTCCTCTGAGCTCTCCTCAGCCAGCCTGAGCCTCTGGATTTGATCTTTTCCCCATCTTTTACTTGAGATTCAAAAAACATGAGACAAGGAGCTGAGGCAAGATCAGAGGCAAGCAACTTCCAAGATTCTAGAAGGGAGGGCTTGGATCTAATTTTGTTCACCTTTTATCCTCATCCTGTCTCATTGTTCCTAACTCAGGTGGATATTCAGTGAGTATTTTTGTATAAATGATAGGTGAATGGCTCTGATCCAACTGGATAGTAATGACCTCAAGATATCAGTGGAACAGTATGATAATCTAATGGGATATTTTTACCTGCCATTATATCCCCAAGGGCAATGTGGCCTACATTCCTCTCCAAGGGCACTGTGACCCTGTTTTTCGACATGAACATTGGTTTTTGTTTCTATTGTAGGTTAGCTAGAAGGGCCAAGATATTAGAACTGGATTGAATGCTCAGAAAAAGTGAATCATAATATAATACCCCAAACCTAGATACTAGGTTGATCTTGGAATGTCGGGACAGGGTTGGGGTGGGGAACAGTGAGGGGTTAACTAGCAAGTTTCTTGTGGATTAACCAAAAAATAGACATAAATCCTCCTCTTTTAAACTTCTGATTGTTTTTAATAATAGCTTGATTGAAATATAATTCACCATACAATTCACTATTTTAAAGAATAAAATTCATGGGATTTAGTTATAATTAATTTTAATGACATTATTCAGATATAATTTATATACCATGAAGCTCACTTATCTAGTGCACAATTCATAATACACTAAATATCCAATGCACTAAAAAGTGCATTCGTGGGGTTGTACACCTGTTACCACATGCAATTTTAGAATATTTTTGTCACCTAAAAAATAAACCCTTTAGCCATTACTCTCCGATACAATTAATGTTTAATGATAGAAATCATCAAAACAAAACTGAGAAGAGTTAAAAGCAAAACATGGTGAAATTTGATATGACCAAAATAATAACTCTCATTGAAGACTGGAAAAATTAACCTAAAGAAAATAACTAAACTTTTCAGAGGTTAATCAATAAAAAATTAATGAAGCATAAAATTTTATTGACTGGAAATTGACAGAAAAAAAGGCTTTTCTTGATAAAAATCTAGATCTGGAAGATTTGACCCAGGGAAAAAATTTTGAGTTTGAAAAAAATGGTGCTCCAAGAGAAGACTCACACTGGGGAAAATACAGTCAGTAAATATGATAAGAACACAAATAGACCTAACACCATCAAATCCTCATCATAACATATACTCAGAAACTAATTGATCCCCATGAGAATAATTTCTTGATATTAATAACAAAAATCAGGTACATTGGAAATGATTTGAATGTGCTTATTGAAAACTGACTCAGGAATTAAATTGGTTTAACATTGTTTGATCCAAAAGATACTATCTTTAAAAAAAATAAAAGCTTATGTATGGTTTCAGTGTGTTCACAAGTATAAAATTTGAAATGTGAAAGTGTGTCAAGTTAGCAGGAGGTACCTAAGTAGTTTGTAGATCCAGTTCATTGGATAGAGAAATTTTTTCAAGTAAAAGCAGTAAAATCTTGATCTATGTGTAATGACTTTAAATTGATTTTGTGGCAGGACCTCAAGGGGGAGAAGGGAGACAAAGGAGCCATTGGGAAGCCTGGACCTCCTGGGCCCTCGGTAGGTCATTTAGAGTCATGCTGTTCCCTCAAACATGAAGTAGAGCCTTAGTGCATATTTTGATGTATGATCGCCTTTTAAATCTTAATATTAGCTAAGGCATGGCAGCATTTCACCGCAGAGGTGAATATACTAGAATTATTTTACAGTCACTTCAAGCTGAAATCCCTGCTGTCTTGTACATGTACCCACTGTCTCCTATCTTCTGATTTATCTTCAGTATCTGGTATGTTAGCATCTGTTTTTAAAAGAATGCTTATACGTGAGATGACCCATCATTCGAACATTTAAAAATATAACAGAATAATCAGAAGGAAAAACTTAATGACAATCAAGGTGAGTCTAAAAATCAATAATTCATCAAATTTGACGTAACTCTCATTAATACAGGGACCTCCTGGAGAATCCTATGGATCTGAAAAAGGTGCTCCTGGAGAACCTGGCCCACAGGTGAATTTGGATATAGAGTGCATGTGCATCTGTATCATACCGTCAATACTCAGGTCTCTTTAGGAGGCAAGTGTAAGATGCCCAATTCAAACTAGTTTAGGTTTATGTACGTTTTTTAGAGATTTAAGAAATGAAACTTATTTGTTCAAGTACCTGAGAAGTCCAAGGCTAAAACAGGCTTCGAGGATTTCAGAGCCTCAAACAAGATGGGCAGGACTCTCCATATCATTTCTCCTTCTCTGTGTGGATGACTTTCTCCCAGGTAGGTGGCAACAGGGAGAAAAAGCAAGAAGTAGCAGCAGACAACTTCAGGTTAATGGCATCCAAGAAGACAGTGTGTCTCCCTGTGTCTACTAATAACACCCCAGAGAATCGCTCTAGTTGGCCCAGCCTGGTCCTGTGTCTCACCCTGGAGAGGTGACTGTGGCCAGGAGAAATATTTTCTAGGATTGGCCAGGCCAGCAGAGCAGGCACTATTAAGGCTGATGGCCCCGTCAGGACCACACAGAGGGAAGGAAAGGCAGCTCCCCAAAGAAGATGGGGCACACTGGGACGTGGGTACAAGGGAGTCAGAAACAACTGAGCTCCACTTACCCACCCAGCTCTGTTTTGGAAAGACTTAAACACATATATTGCTTTAAGACTAAAAATTATACATTGAGGGCACCTGGGTGGCTCAGCAGTTGAGCGTCCGTCTTTGGCTCAGGGCGTGATCCCAGGACCCTGGGATCAAGTCCCACATCAAGCTCCTCACAGGGACCCTGCTTCTCCCTCTCCCTCTGTCTCTGCCTCTTTCTCTGTGTCTCTCATGAATAAATAAATAAAATCTTTTAAATAAATAAAAATTTTACATTGAGAAAAGTGTATGTTTTTTTCTAAGAAAAAGTATTTGGTCAATATGATTTTTAATTCTGTTACGGAGGGTAGACACCATAATAGTTCATCCAAAAGCCCTGCATGTTTGGAACACTACAAAGCATCTCTATAAATATGTTCTGTAATTAATAGTTTTTCCTTCTAATAAATGGGAGAGGAGTCTCAGTTTAGGCTCTCTTGCCCAAGGCTCAGAGGAGATCATCATATCATTTACATTTTCCATATTTATTAAAGCTATCCATATCTATTAAATTATGTGTTTTTTGTTTTAGGGAAAACCTGGCAAAGATGGTGCCCCTGGTTTCCCTGGCACTGAGGTAAAGACATGTGTGGTCCACTGATGTTGTTGAAATGTCAGTCCCATTTGAGAAAGAAGAATTTGAAGGAGTCACTAGTAGTTATTAAGCTAACAAAAGCATACAGCCTTTTCAACCTATATTTGAGAATCATAGTGTTACACCCTCACTACGAAGATAGATCATCTGAGCACATCCTTTTTTTTTTTTTTTTCTTTTCAAAAAATAGTTCCAGAGGTGCCTGAGTGGTTCAGTCAGTTAGGCGTCCAACTCTTGATTTTGGCTCAGGTCATGATCTTGTCGGTCATGGAATTGAGCCCCGAATTGGGCTCCACATTCAGCCGGAAGCTGCTTGAAGATTCTTTCCCTCTGCCCTTCCCCCCCCCCACTCATGTACATGAGCTCTCCCTAAAATAAATAAATAAATCTTAAAAAAAAAACAACAACAAAGAGTTCCAACTTCTGCTTTCCATTGAAGAAACTGACTTGCGTGTCTTCTGACCCATTGTCTGTCCTTTTCCACAGGGGCCCAAAGGCAACAGAGGCTTCCCTGGGTTACGGGGTGAAGACGGCATTAAGGTAATCCCTTCTCTAGCAACTTGTCTTTAGACTTTTTAACTGGTTAGGTTTTGCACATCCTGTCTCAACCATGCCCTGAAAATAGGTGCAAGGGATTGCAATCGGAATTCATTAAAATACCTTAGTTATATTCATTAAGTAAAAGGAAATGAGAGATGTGACAAGTTTACTTAGACACTTGAAACACGGTTTTGTGGGGAAGATATAAAACTTGCTCTGTGTAGTGGAAGCTGGCCGACATAGTGACCAGTGAGATTTAGTTTCCTTCTGAGGAAGGAGTTGGGAAAGTCTTGCAAGGGAAGGTTTCTGGTCATTGGAGGTCAAGGGTAGGCTGAGCCCCACGAGTCTCAATCTAGGTCATGACACACCGAATTATGAGTTGTATTACATTTCATTTGTTTCTGGCAACATGTTACAGATGTTCTCAAATAATTGTCATAGGTAGGGTTATGTGCAGATTTAAGATTTATCCTATCATAATATCACTTCGGGTAGAATTCTGAAAGTGCCCTCCTGAGTAGGTAAGGAAGGGGTTTGGTTATAGGTTAGTTGGGACCCTGGGAATCTCATACAACCCGCAGCCTGGTTTTGCTGTGCTTGTATTCTGGATGAGAACATGGGGATGTGTGATGCGTAGGAACACCCTCCAAAGATATTGGCATGGAAGAAACATGTAAACCATCAGAGCAACAACCACTTCCCAGGACCTTGTTGACAGGATTCTTGCCCCAGATAAGACCCTCCAGAGAAGTAACCCAAAGTCGACATCCCTTTCATTTTAACTTGGTTTGTACAGTACACAGAAATAACATTACTTTTATCATTGACTTATTGTTTAACTATGTATTTTGCTTTATAAGTAAAGCAAATATGTAAGTACCTTGGATTAATGTACTTATAATTTATAACTGTCTTTCAATACAGGGGTGGAAAGGGGACATTGGCCCGCCAGGATTTCGTGGTCCAGTAAGTGTAACTAAAGACAATATCAGTGTCATATTTGATCAAGTCCTTCAAAGTATCAAGGAAATTTTGAATCAGTGTCTCTCATTAACTGTTAAGATAGAGATTATGGTATTTACTTTTTTATCAAGCCAGGGAAGAAAATTGCCTTTGTCATTATTTGTCTATTTGACAATGGATAAATATTTCTCTTTGGTCTTATTTGGTCTCTGGAAGGCACTAGAAATGCCCACCTTGGGCATGGGGATGGAGAAATTCTTTGTCCAATTAGACATGGGTCAAGGTGACCTGTGCCCTTGAGCAGAGTAGTAGGAGTGCAGTGGAGGCCAACAGGGGCAGCAACGGGGAGGGAGCCTGCTCCACTCACTGCAGCTGGGCCCAGGTATGACAACCGGCATTTCCAGAGCTCAACAGAGGAGCTCAGCCAGAGCCAGCAAAAACCAGTGACCCCCAGCCCAAACTCCATTTTAGTAGGCAGTCTCCTCTCTCCAGCATGGACATGGATTTGATGCAGCATGCAACTCCTGACTGCAAAGGGGCCACATTCTCTATTTTGTGACTCTAAAGCTTAAGCAGATGAGTAAAAGGAACCCAGGATCTGAATTCTGGTATCCCTTTCTCTCCTGCATTTAAAAGATAGTAGTTCTCAGACGCCTGAGTAGTACAGTCAGTGGGACTCTTGGTTTTGGCTCAGGTTGTGATATTGAGCCCCACATTAGTCACGTGCTGAGCTCGGTGTCTGCTTAAGACACTCTTTCACTCTCTCTCTGCCCCCCTCCTCCCCAATAAGTAAATAAACTTTAAAATATGAAAGAAGGTAGTAGTTCTCACATTCAACGTGCTGAGCAGAACTGCCATTCATGACTATGCCAGTTCTATGGAAAGCTCCATGATGGTAAAAGAGTCATGGGGTAGGGGTGAGGGGGTTCTGTTACTAATACAGTTCTCAGATCCCTCAGGCTAAGTAATCTACTCAGTCCCTGGGGGAGTGTCCTGGAAATTCACATTTCACCTAACAAGCAAATGATTCAGAGGCAAGTAGTCCCAAAATACTTCTATGGAGTTGCCAGAAAGAAGAAATGAGCCATTTTGTGAAAACACTTAGCCAAAACTTGGCAGGTGCACATATGTCATTATGGAATTTATGATGGACATTATTATATTATCATTACTGTTACTATTATGAATTGTTTTTGTTATTTTATACAATTGCTTAACCACAATACTTTTGTTAACTCTTCCTTAAACAAGCCAACAAAGTAATTGGCCTTATGTAGCATATGAGGAAACAAAACGAAACCAATTTTTTTTTATTTCCATCTTCTTTCCTTCAAGATAAATGTACTGAATTCTATGAGAAATCTACTTGTCAGTTGTGCTTGAGAGAAATTCTTAGCGTTCCTAGCTTGCTGTGTGTATTTCAATTCTATGTAACTCTGCAGCACCTAGTAACTTCCTTGGAAGTTCTACTTAGGAAGTAGATGTTTAAGAAGAACAGCAGTAGGTCCACCAAGCATATTAGAAACAATAACCTTCAATATTATATTGCAAGTCAATGGTATGCTGAAATGTAAAGAGACAGTCAACGGAGTATTGTGGGTCCCAACATACTATGAAATAAAGTTAGTGCATGAGGGCAAGCATTTTTAAAAAGTGAAATAGGATATAATAAAAAAAAATCAGAATTGATCATATGTCAAAATGGTAAGTCACTGCTTTTGAAACTTTGACTTCGGTATACAGATTCCCACATATCTGGATCTGGATGTTCCAAATCCACAATTCACTTATGGAAACGAGTGTGTGAGCTGGCTTGCATCATAAAATGTATTTCTAATTGAAAGCCCATGAAATACATGATGTTGTGATACCAGAAACATCAACTTTGATCTTTAAATTTATCTGTCATGTACATATGACTGTATTCTTGCTAATACATAAACTTATGAATTCAGGAAAATAAGGAAAAGATCCTCTGGGCAAAAAGAGAAAAAAAGGACATTGAAGTATTGCATTTGGTGAGCTCACCATAAATAGCTATCCTTTCTCTTTATTCGTTTCTTTTTCCTTTAAGACAGAATATTATGATGCATACCAGGAAAAGGGTGATGAAGGAATTCCAGGCCCACCAGGCCCCAAAGGAGCTCGTGGCCCCCAGGGTGAGAATGAATTTCTTCCTAAAGCATTTACTGACCATTTCCATGTGTTTCCTTCCAGACAATGTAAAACACATGCTTATGACCTAGAATTTGCAGGAGGCAAAAGGGAGGTCTCCCAGTTTTCATGGGTGGTAGTATTGGTGTGTCCTAATTTTCATACTTTTATATGAGTATTCCATAGGTGCCATACCATAGAAAGTAGTTAAATCCTCTATGTGTGTAAAAGCATCAAGTTCAAGTCTGTCAAGAAAACACTAACGTGGCCAGAGGGCAGGAGGAGGGAATGTGAAGATCCTCAACCATAGTGGGTTACAAAAGAAAAAATGGGGGATCCCTGGGTGGTGCAGCGGTTTGGCGCCTGCCTTTGGCCCAGGGTGCGATCCTGGAGACCCGGGATCGAATCCCACGTCGGGCTCCCGGTGCATGGAGCCTGCTTCTCCCTCTGCCTATGTCTCTGCGCCTCTCTCTCTCTCTCTGTGACTATCATAAATAAATAAATAAATAAATAAAATAAAAAAAAAAAGAAAAAATGGAGACCCCGAAAAACTGCAATTTGAGCAAATCCACACAATAGTGACAAGAGGGGACTGAAACCCAGATTTCCTGACTCCTGCCCCATGAAGTAGTGTCACATTTACTCAGATTCTATCCCTTCAGATAGATTGAAAAGGTGTAGGTCAAGGGCTCTCCTCTGTGGCTACACATCAGAATTCCTGGGAAGTTCTAAACAATAATATGCCCAGGTCCGGGCACTGGGATTTTGCTGCAACTGTCTGCATGGGGGTGGGGGGCCTGGGCACTGGTAGCTTGTAAAAGCTCCCCAGATTATTCTAGTGTGCAGGCGGGATTGAGAACCACCGATCTAAGGCCAGTTATTGATACAAATAAGATTTCGAAGGAGAATTTCACTTAAAAGAGTAAAAATTCCCATTGTTCTTAAATGGACAGATAAGTATAGACACAGACATAGATTTTTTTTTAAATCTGCAATGTTCACTAGTCACACAGATGTATCAAAGAATTAGAACCTCACCTGCAATATCATAGCTAGAAACGATCTGAGATGGGAAGCCAAGCCAAACAACGACAGGACCTTGACAGTTCCAGCTGTTTGCTGTTCTTGCATCGCACCATCCCAGCAAAGTGTCAAGCACAGAGCAGGCTCTTAGTACATGTCTGCTGACTTGTTTGAAGGTGTTAGGATGGCGTGACTCACTTCTGAGTGTTAGGCATCTCAGACTAGTTTCTTCTCTGCAGTTTGTTTTAAATAAATGAAGTTTTAATTTTACCTTCATGAGAGTGGAGAAAAAGTATGAAGATATTTCTTTTTAATTATTATAATATTGTCGCCCAAGATTTCAAAAATGGGGAGAGGGAAGTATTTATATCCTTATAAGCAATTAATTGTTGTTACGGATTTGTAGGTCCCAGCGGTCCTCCTGGAGTTCTTGGAAGTGCTGGTATGTACATGTTTCTTGAGCCACCAATAGAAATGCTATTGAAAGGAAAATCACCTTTGCATCACTTACATAAGACACAGGCTTCATTAATTGATCTAAAAGTGTTTCCAGCTTCTTCATTGTTAACTTTGTGACTTATAGCGGGAAAGGGAGGGAAAGCTGACACAAAGTGACTTAGAAATGCTTTTTTACATCCCAGTAGTTTAAACCAAGTGACAGTAACTGGCGTAGGGCTGGAAGCCTTGAAGCTCAGAGGAGGTACAGATAGAAAACAATAATTTACAGTAATTAAGTTGGTTAAAAATAGTAGTTTTCATAGTGTATCACATGTTGTGTAGGTACATAGGTTGCACTTTTTTTTTAGATTTGTTTGAGAGACAGTGTGTGCAGGCAAGCAAGGGTGGTGAGGTGGAGGGAAGGGCGCAGAAGGAAAGAATCTCAAGAAACTCCGTGCTAAAAAAAAAAAAGAAAGAAACTCCGTGCTAAGCAGGGAACTTGTTGTGGGACTCGATCCCCCAACTCTGAGATCATGACCTGAGCCAAAACCAAGAGTCGCTTGCTTAACCAACTGAGCCACCCATGTGCTCCATAGATTACACTTTTATGTAGTTTTAAATTTCACGGTACATTACTTATGAATACATAGACAATTCTGTAAAGTATAAAAACACCCACAAGTCACTGGAGGGGTTGTCTCTTGAGAGCAGAAGGGTAGAATCAAGGACATTTCATCAAGGATTAACCTCAGTGGCTTTAATTATAACTGTAATGCTGTCATGTGTCATTTTGTAGAGACAACGAAACCTTGGGAAAAAAATAGCTAAGGTTTGATAAGCCCTGCCCCTGATTACATTTTTCTCTATACCTTGTTGTATATTTAAACTATTTCATAATTTTGAAAATGAATTGAAATTAAGCAGATTGCAGAAGTATATGTATCCTATCATCCCATTGTAAAAATATTGATAAATGGATAAATATTGTGTGTACTTGCATGTGCATGGAAAAATATACACCAAACTGTTAACAATGGGTATCTCCTGAAGTTGGAATACAAAAGGATATTTTAGAGGTCTGGCCAAACATTAGGGAAGAGTTTTTTTTCTCCCCACCAGCACCCCCCTGCTCCAAGTAATAAATAGGCTCCCTTAGGAAATGAGTAAGTAAAAATTACAGAACTCTAATAAAACAGACATCAATCAGAAGGATTTGCTTTTATGGCAAAATCCTTATGCCCAATAATCAGAAATAATCAGATATTACCCCTGCTGATTCTCAGCCCTTTGGTGGTGAGGTCTTTCTTCTTTATAGTTAAGCTGTTTGTAAGGCAGGAATTCGAGACTGGCCCTCTGTCACCTTAAGAGAGATAGGTGAAATGGCTTTGTACCTCCTGGCCTGGCTTCTCTCCCAGGAGATGCCGGCCTCCCCCACCACACCCTTTTATAACGAAGATGATTGGCAGGAATTAAGTCCAATTAGGACAGTCTCTCATTTCAGATGCTGAAAGGTAGGTATCTTCTAGTATCTGATGAAAAAAATCGACAAAGCAGCACATATTGAAGAATTTCTCATGAAATCCTTTTAAACAAAAAAGACAGTAGTGCATCTCTAGCTGTGTTTCCCTTGTAATAAATAAGTTCGTATCTTACCTCCTGGGACTGGAACATTCTGAGCTATACTATGCTGTGATAGTTTAAAAAGGCCACATATGAAGGAAGGAAGATATCCCCTTTTGGTTTTATATGCTTTATGTACCTCTTGATCATGTAACTTTGGTTAATAAGAATATATCACTTTTTGCAATTGAAAAAATAACACATATTAATCAGGAAAATACTTAAAATGTGCTAATATGTTCTTTTCTCCAAGGGTCATCAAAGCCTGGCCTCAGAGGAGCTCCTGGATCTCCAGGCATGAAAGGACGTAAAGGGGAACAAGGGCCCCCAGGAAAGAATGCAGTGGGGCCTCCTGGGTCCCCAGGTTGTCCTGGTTCACCAGGCCCCATAGGGCTGCCGGGATATCCAGGACCACCAGGTAGCTACGTAATGGGGCCTTCAATCTGTGTGGATCTTAAGAGCAATCTTTCTGCTGCTGTTTCACTTTATAAACTCTTTGTGAAAGCATCTCTGGTGGAATGATGACTTTGCTGGTACAGCAAAGCTTTAGCCTGAGCTCCCATGGGAGGTCACAGTGGAAGTCAGTCACAGGGGCAGTGAATCAGAGAAGGATGACAGTTATCAGGTTGGCCTAGGCCAAGTTTGCAACTGCTTGTTCCATCCCTAGAGAATATCTCCAAGAAGCTGTAACTTTATTGCAGGACAATCTGTCCCAGAGAAAAAAGAGGGAAGAATTTATCCACCAGTTCCTATTGGTCATGGGTCAAAGATATATCCCACAGGGCCAGACCAGCCTCCCTACACACACACACACTCTCTCTCTCTCTCTCTCTCTCTCTCTCTCTCTCTCTCTTCTGGCTGTGTTAGCATGACTCCCAGGGCATCCCATGACCTGGCATCAGCAGGCAAACCCAGAGCAAGGGTGTGTGGGCTTGAGGTGCACAGCATGGGCATGAGGCAAGATGCTCCCAGAAAAAGTAGGTCAGAGACCACAGAGCTGCAGCCTAGAGGATGTGAAGTGGTGTCTGGGGCTGTCCTATCCTCTCCAGCCTCCCACAGAGCCACTTAGCATTTTCTGTTGGCTGATAGGTACACAGAACCTCAGACCATATGGGACACTCTTTGGATCTTAAATGGCTCTTCTGGAAAGTGCCCAGGAGGTCTTGTGTTTTATACTCAGTCCTCCTAACAGCCTTAAAAATGTGCTGTGTGTCTGAGATTTTGTTTTAAAGAAAGGAAGGATTTATTATTTATAGACAGTGTGATTATAAACCTGGAAAATCTGAAAGAATAATCTGGAAAACTCTTCTTGTTAATAAGATAATACAGTTAAATTTCTGGTTATTTGAGAAATATTTGGGGAAAAAAATAAAAGTTTCCCTTTAGGCCAACAGCTGCTTGAGAAATTATCCCATTAATAAAACAATAAAATGTCCAAGAACAAAAGCTGCCAAGCTATGGTGTGAACCTATGTGAAAAACAAAGCAAAACTAAATTAAACTGAAATTTTTCAGTGTCAGGGATTTTTTTAAAGGTTTTTAAAAATTTTATTTATTCATGAGACACACACACACACACACACACACACAGAGGCAGAGACACAGGCAGAGGGAGAAGCAGGCTCCATGCAGGGAGCCTGACGTGGGACTTGATCCTGGGTCCCCAGGATCAAGCCCTGGGCTGAAGGTGGCGCTAAACCACTGAGCCACCCAGGCTGCCCTGTGTCAGGGATTTTAACAAATTCTAGTGCTCTGAGTCTTTTTCAAGATGTAGGCTTAGTATGCTCATTTTATTGACAAGGAGCCTGGTATGCACAGCTCTTGTAGGTAATAAGTGCTGTCGTCGGGCTCTGGACCCTGGGTGCCAGCAGTAACACACCTCCCTCCCCAGGAAACCATGCATCCTGCCCCCTCAGAGATGGCCCTGGTTTCCTAGCTTCTCTTATCTGAGCATCACCTGTCTGTCCATCCAGTTGCAAGTTCAAGCTCATATCCTGCAGGAAGTTTTCACCGAGCCCACATCCTATAACACTCACGCTTATCCCAACAGTAGAGCTTTTCCCATTGCCTATCTTGGTCAGTTTCCCCTACGAAGACTCAAAGCTCTTTGAGGTCAGATACTGTGTCTTGTTGCTGTTTAAAGCTCGGCATGTAGCACGGGGGCTGGAACATTGTAGGTACTCAAATATTTGTTGAATTAAGCATGAAATGAGTATGAAAATATGCAAGTAAATACAAATCTATAAATGTGTAAGTATACATATAGGCCTACATCAAGTATAAAACTGCCATTAGGTTTTACTGTTTAAAGATAATTATCCAGTCATCTTAAAGACACAGAAAACTGGATCACAAAATGAGCATTCCTTTCAGAGTCAAGCAGATGTTATCCACACCCCGTTCCATCTCAATTAAATGTTTCCACTGATACCATGTTGCTCTGAAATCTGGGGCAGCTATAGGTATTATTTTCAAATATTTCGTTTCCTCAGCATTGCCTTCTACCCAGATGTGCAATGGCAAGACCAAAAATTTGGTCTTAGAACTCAAGAGCTTAAGAGCATTAACTGTTCATTGAAACATTATATAGTAGCAAATATATGTGGAAGGCTGGGGAGAGCTTTCTTAAAGACTCCTTTAAGAATGATAAATTCCATTGATGTGAACAAGCGATGCAGAGAAAACAGATTAACACTCCATCAGAACTTTCTCCCTCAGTAGGTATTAAGCATCTACAATATATCAGGGAGATTCAATATACCCAAGATACACAGAGGAATGAGATTTGATCCTTTCCCTAAAAATGCTAAAAGGGTAGACTTGGAAGAATTGGAAATAACTGAATAAAATAACATGGGTTGATTTTGTGATAAGAACTAACCAGATAGCAAACTTTTAAAGAATCACTGCACCACTATCAAAAAATATCACGCGTGCGGAAATGAGAAAGGAAAAGCTGGTCATGCTTCAGCCTTCAATTGCAGGCCACCATCAAAAGACTCAGCTTCCATAACAAACATGGGGGAAATGCATATAAAATAATACATCTTACTGAAACTACTTGGTAATTGAATAAAAAACACATAAAAATTTTAAAAATAGCTTCGGTGTTGTCATTTTGCAGGTGACATCGTGTTTCGCAAAGGTCCACCTGGGGGTGGTGGACTCCCCGGCCATGTTGGGTTTCCAGGCATCCCAGGAGTCGAGGGGCCCAAAGGTTGGTTCAGTCATTGGTGTTGCTCTATGAAAGCAAATCCTTCTCATCATCATTACTATCACTGATTTTTTCCCCTTCAAAACAATGATCCCAAACTATAGATAGCCACGGATGGCTTGCTTTCCAAAAGAATTACCTAAAAGTATTCATTTATCTGTGAAGCAATCATGTATTTAGCACCCAGGCAATAAACTGTTGGATATGCCTAGAATATGAGTTTTATCCTGCACCAAAGGAGAGAGGTACTGAAAAAATAAATATTTTATTCTTGATTCAGATTTCCTCTAAGAATATTAAAAAGGTCAAATAGATAAAGTAAACTGATGCAACACGTGAATAATTTTTTAAAGATTTTATTTATTTATTTGTTTTGAGAGAGCGAGAGCATGAGCAAGGGGGAGGGGCAGAGGGACTGGGAGAAGCAGGCTTCCCTCTGAGCAGGGAGCTCGATGCAGGACTCAATCCCAGGACCCTGGGATCATGACCTGAGCCAAAGGCAGACACTTAACCAACTGAGCCACCCAGGCGCCCCTAGATGAGTGATTTTTTATTACTAATATGCACAATATCCTTGATGATTTTCACTAACCTCCACAAAATTTTTAATGTAGTAAATGATTGTGTGGTTTGGAAATCATCTGTAGTTTCTGCAGACTCGATGCGGGTTTATGAGTAACGTAAGCATGCTCTGATTGCAGGGGAACCAGGCCTCTTGTGCGTACAGTGTGCTTATATCCCAGGGCGTCCAGGTCTCCCAGGACTGCCAGGGTTGGATGGCATAAAAGGAATCCCAGGTACAGACATTTTGCGGGCAAGGGTATTTGCGAGTACAAAAGGGTGAGCTCACTGGGTGGTGAAAAAAAGGTACCAGACGTCTGGATGTCATGATGTGGTTTGTAAGAACTTAGAGGGAGATTTTCAAAAACATACTCTGTTAACATAATGTAAGCCAAAACACAAAAACTGGCATGTCCCCTTGTTCCATTTTAGTTGCTGAATTCTAGCAAACCATTGGGTTATCCACGAATTGCAGACTGGGGTTCCTTTGGGGGTAGGAGCTAGGAGAAGTGAGGCAGGCATCCCACATACACATTTTTTCTTCCATGAGGAACTAGCTCTCTCTCATTTTTTTTTTTCTTAAAAGACACAACTCTCCTCAGTCTTTTTTTTTAAGGCCTCCACTTTCGGTACAGCCAAAGGCATATGCGCTATGCCATTCTTTAGAAAGATACAAATGCAATAAATCCGCACACCAGTGGGGATAATAGAGTGGTGAGGACTGTGGTGAGCTGGAAGGCACAATGGAGGGGACCATCCCACACCAGCTCAGATCTGTTGTTACTTTGCGGCATTTTAAGCCCTGCATTGATAAATCTTTCCATTTTTCATGAGAAGAAAGGAAGATTTTTATCTGAAATCATACATTTCTCAGTATTAGCTACTAACTCTATTTTTGAAGGTAAAAACCATCTCAGAGGCCAAAATTCTTTTTTTTTTTTTTTTTTTAGAGGCCAAAATTCTGAGAGCCGACTAGAGCCTGTGTCACTTCTTTTGTTAACCCCTGTGCCAGACCAGACCCTCCACCCCATATGGTTGCTCCAGGCTGCCACTGTCTCTGCTGCCCTGGCACCCCCTTCCTTAGCCACAGAACTGATCCTGGGCAAAACCTTGAGGTAGAGGAAGTCTCATTAGTTGGGTTCCTCTGTCCCTCGTGCCACTGCCCTAGCTACTCAGGGCCTCTCATGCTATGCCACATGCAGTCCTGGCCATGACCACCATGACCTGCCCACATTGTCATCAAATTGTCTATCATTAAGGAACAAGAGCTCAAGTCACAGAGCACTTGTGTGCTCAGCACTGTTCTGGATGTCGTATGTATCTCTGTGCCTTATTCCTGACATCATGACCACCATGATCTGCCCACATTGTCATCAAATTGTCTATCACTAAGGAACAAGAGCTCAAGTCACAGAGCACTTGTGTGCTCAGCACTGTTCTGGATGTCGTATGTATCTCTGTGCCTTATTCCTGACATCAGTCCTAGAGGTCGGTGCTATGAGTAACCCCATTTGACAGATGGGAAGCATATACATATGGTGGCAGAGCTCATAAGTGATCAAGCCTGGACTCAAATCCAGACCCCCTCCTCCAGAACCCCACTCTTGCTTTCTACACTGGCATCCTTTAATTGTTGTGCCAGGATCTTACCTTGAGGCAGGTTAATCCAGAGGTCTACCTGGCAATACAGATAAGGGGATATTTGTATGTTACCACCACCTGGTAGACATTGGCGTTGGCATTGGCATTGGCGTGAGGTCTTCAAGGGGGCTGGGTGTCAATCCAAAGGAGAAATGCTAAATGTGATACCGTGGCCAGCTGATAAAGGACATGCTTTCAGCCAGAGTCCTTTGTCACCCACAAAGCCTTCCTACTCCATTTATAAATGCCTTAGTTACTCTGTCATCTCTGAGACAGGTCTGAGAGGGAAGGATGGCAAGGGAATGAGGGGGAAAGGGCTGGGGTGGGAGGCAGATTATTCCTCATGCAGCTCCTATTCAGTGCCTAAGACTCTGGGTGAAGTGTTCTATGAAAACAAAAACTAAAAGGAACGAAGGAGTTGGGGAGAGAGAGAGAGGGAGGGAGGGAAAGAATAGAAGGAAAGCGATCATTATAGTCCTACATTCCCCTTGAGTGACCTCTAGCCCAAGGGTAGAATGCAAGTGGGCAGGCCACTGTTACCGAGCAACTAGCAGTGTTGTATTTTCCTTGGTTTCTCTACATTTGGCATAGTATAGGTATAGCTCAAAGAAGATATATAAACGGGAAAACCATTTGGATGACTATCAAAAAATGTATCCTGATTCAAATCTTGCAAAATATAAAATCTGAATATGCATTTGTTGACACATGGGCTTGAGATCCATCCAAAAGACTCTCTAAAGGGATCATCTTTACAGAGATATTTAAATACATATAGGAAGTGTAAAATTGTACAGTAAAATGCAATTTAGCAACAGATATCCAAAGCCTTGGAAAAGTTTGCATCCATTCGGTCTCACGCTACACTTTCAGGAATTTATTTAAATTATTGGATAAGTTTGAGGCACTAAGTATCTAGAGATATTTATCATGGCATCATTTACTACAGCTAAGTGAAAAATGTTCTAAATTCTGAAAACAGCAGTTAGCTGAATAAATATTGGTTGATCCACACAAAAGGTTACAATGCAACCACTTAAGTAAAGATATAACTGTATTTATTGACATATGTATATTTATTGACATATGATTCAAAACTACCATGTATATGTCCAGTGCATTATGGATACACAATTTTATGAGTAACATACATGAAAATGTTAGCGAATATTGTCCTCTGGTGGTAGATTTATGGGTGATTTTTTATTCTCTTCTTTCTGAATCTATTTTTTTTTACAATGAGCAGATGTTACTTTTATGATTAATATAAATAAATGTATCTCCTTAAAACTATAAAGACAAGAATTTTAGGAAGGTAAAAATTTTTTAAATTCTAATTGTTTTGTTTTCCTTTACATCGTCTCTATTCTACTTATGTACTCCCATTCCCTCCCTGCACTCTGTGTCTTAAGATAGAAATTGTCTTTCTTTCCTCAGAAGAAAACACCCTATTTCCTTCATATACTGCATTACCCTGACTACTCAGAGTTGGCATTCAATGGATATTTAATAATTCACTGCTTTGCAGGAGGACAAGGGGCAGCTGGCATTAAAGGAAGCCCAGGGTCCCCAGGAAGTGCGGGTCTTCCAGGATTTCCAGTAAGATTTCATGGTTTGGAAGCTTTAGTGGCAATTTGGGAAGTAGCACACTCTGGAAATACAGTTGGCACCACACATAGGTTGTCAATTTGGTGCCCTGCATTAGAGCACTTAATAGATACTTGATTAAATGAATAAATGAATGATGCGTGAATGAATAAGTGAATGAAGCAATGAATGTATAATCATTTAAAATGGTATCAGAGATAGAAGATGGGCCTGTGGTTGCCTGGGACTAGAGTTGGAAACAGAGATTGACTGCAAATGGATTTAAAGGAATTTAGGGGAGGGATGGAAATGTTTTTAACACCAGATTGTGGCGATAATGTCATAAACGTACAAATTTACTAAAAATTAAAAAAAACACACAAAACAAATTTACTAAAAATCATTGAATTGTATTCATATAAAGATATATCTTAGGATATGTAAAGACTTTTAGAAATTAAAATGTTATCACAGTGACTCAGAAAGTTATATAAAAATAAACACATTTATATAAAATTATTCATAGATGCCTGTTAAAATTTACCAACATCCTAACGTAATCTTGTGATGATGTGTATATTATCATAATTGCATCATTTGTATTATTGAATCATAATACTATTGCATGTGTTGCATTGAATTGTGCTATCTAGCTATATTCTTTTCCAGTTTTGGCAGCAAATAGAAAATGAAAAAGCTTGAAATCAGACTTGTAGGCCAAAGGAAGTGCCTAAAGAAAAAAATCCACGTTCATTAAAAATTGAAAAATTCTGGTTGACTTTTTTTTTTTTTTTTAAGATTAGCACAAGAACAGCTGCACCCAAATGCAGTGCAGCCTTGTTTCTGTACCGCCCTAGGGATTCCCGGGTGCTCCGGGTGCTCCAGGACTTAAAGGAGAAAAAGGAGAAACATCTGAGCCTGAGGGACAGGTGGGTGCTCCAGGGGACCCCGGGCTCAGAGGCCATCCTGGAAGAAAGGGCTTGGATGGAATTCCTGGAACTCCTGGAATTAAAGGACCACCAGGACCCAAAGGTGAACCGGTTGGTATCCAGTACTTTTTTCAAATTACCTTCCCTGCCATTAGGATGCTCCAAAGTGACAACACTGGGTGGTCTGCGATCAGAAAGTGGTTGGCCACTCATCCTGGTGGACCCCTTCTCCTGCACAATGGGGTGCCTTCAGAGGTGTGGCAAGGACCCCAGCAAACATGTATCGTATCTCGACACATAGGTAGCACTCAGTAGTGCTTTTAGCCCAAATAAAATCCTGAGTGGAGAATGACCTTGTCTCTTACACAAGTTCCACATTTGTATCCAGTGAGGTTATAGACACATTCAGAAAATGATTAATGGTGGAAAGTCTTAGTCAAGGTTTTGAGGACTGCGTTCATTCTTTTAAGCAAAAATAAATGCTTCAAGAACAGAATATTTAGGAGTAGGGTCATCAGATACACAGATCAAATGTTTCGTCATTTAAAATATTTAGGCTTCCATCATTTCTGTCTTTTCCTAGGATAGGAATAGAATATCTCACATGCTCACTTGGGAGATTCCTAGTGGGATCTCCTTATGTCTTTAAAAATGTCTTGGGGTCAGAAGCTAAGCACCTCTGTGTATTTGTGAGAAGTTTGCCAGCCATGCTGCCCAGCCTGTTCCAGGAAATACCAGTTTCTTCTAGGGTTTATCAGTGTTATCAAATGAAGAGGATCCCACCTTGAACAGGAAAACTTGGCAAATAAATTTAAAGATTTGTTTACAGACGCTTTAGTATCAGAATATAAAGTGTGGCTCCCAAAGATGTAGACGTGGTATACAGTCTTCCCGATGCCTTCTTGATGACAAAACACCTTCTGGCTGAAAGCAGCTGGCAGGTTTGGTGTTTCTCAGACTCTCCCTTGACAAATGGCCAGGCTGTCCCTGGGGTGGCAGTGATGCTTATAGAGGGACAGATTCTAAAGTTCTTTGGTCTAGTATTAAGACAGTTCACATGATGCTTCCTTTTGCATCTCACTAATTTGCTTATAAGTTTCAGTAAAAGTAAAGCAAAGAAAAAAATCAAGGAGGTGATATGTTGAGTCTTATGTCCTGTCATTATAGAAGAAGGGGGAAAACATCCAACACTTGGTCACTCAATGATACTGAACAATGAAAAATCCCCTCAAATTTATTATTTGGGGCCGTATGCGGGAAGAAGGGGAGCTCTATTATCTGTCTCACTTGACTCATTTAAAATAGACAAGCTATTTCCAAAGTTACAGCCTATGCAATTACAAAAAGATATTTTATAAGAAAAAAAAAGGAATGCAGTCTATCTGTATCTCCTTTGTAACGAAAATACCCAGTAAAGATCAAAGGTTTGCTTTGCTGGTTTTATTTTAGAAATGTGCTATTCCAAGACTGCCAGCTCTGAAGCTATTTGAACTGTTGGCCAATGTGAACAAAGTTTTAGGAGCTATTCTCTATGTGTGACATCCCGCTGGAGGACACCTCCAGCGGGACCCAAGGGACTTCCAAGTTAATGAAATGTTGTTGAACTCCGAAGGCCACAAAACAGCAGAAACCAGACAGTGCTCTGATTTTAGTAATAATTCCCTTCAAATGCCAACTGCTTTGTAATTCAAGACTTTCTCATTGGCTGCTTATCTGGCAGTCCTATTTATGGTAAGATTAACCCGTGTAAGGGGATATTGGAATGAAGCACGATCCAAACATATTCCTATTGTCACAGGCCCTGAGTGGTGAGAAAGGGGACCAGGGTCCTCCAGGGGATCCTGGGATCCCAGGGTCCCCAGGACCTGCAGGACCACCTGGACCACCAAACTATGGACCACAGGGAGAGCCTGGTCCAAAGGGCACCCAAGGAGTTCCTGGAGCCCCTGGACCACCTGGAGAAGCCGGTTGGTTAGTTTTCTTTCCAGTCCTGTTTTCCTGTGGAGTGGGGTCATGGTTCCTAGAGCAAGTGAAGCTCCCCCAAGACGAATGAATGTATATCTATCTGCTTCCAATAAGTAGAATATGTTAGCTCATAGACACTGGGAGAGAATATACAGGATATGTTAGAGAACATTTATTTTCCCTTTACTGAGCAGTTCCAGCTGAAATTTCCTAAGAAATAGTCTCCATTTACTAATAGAAATGTATGGGATGAGGAGTACCTGGCTGGCTTCCTACATAGGTGGAACCTGTGACTCTTGATCTTGGAATTATGAGTTTGGGCCCCATGTGGGGTGTAGAGATTCCTTAAAAAAAAAAAAAAAGAAATATATAGAATAATGAGTGGATTTCCATTGTGATAAACAAAGGGGTGATAGAAACCTATGAAACTGATACTGAGAAGCCTCTTCTAAGTCTCAAGGGCCCACTGATGTTATTGCAAATGTGTTCTTTCTGACCCATAATTCAATAGATGGTTTGTAAGTAAAACTTCAAAATAGCTAAGATAAATGAAGAAAAGTTTTGTGATAAATAGTTCTAAAGTCCCAGCAACTTTTGGGATCCACGTGTACTGAACATGGTTGGTAGATCCAGGAGGGACTGGATCGTCAGTGTTTATCTGTGGATGAGAACTGCATGTTGTTGACAGTTTTCCACAAATAATGCCACCATATCATTGTTTGTTTCTAACATCACTTTAAAGGGTTAGACCCAATAAACTAACAGCCTTCAGACCCTTTTATAGTATCCCTCATCAGTAAAAAATTTGTAGGTACCTCCCTCAGGTATTTATATATATTTTAAATTGTATGCATGCGTTTCTGCCCACACATGTACATAAAGCTTCTTTTGTGATTATATATATACATACATATATATATTTATGGTTTATTCTTTTTTGCATCTTGCTTTTGAGGCTGCTCTTCTAATCCAGGGATTGGCAAACCATGGCAGCCCATAGTCTAAATCTAGCCTACCACATATTTATGCGTGACCTACAAGCTAAAAATGATTTTTAAAATTTTTAAATGATTGGTGGATAAAAAAAAAACCTTTTGAATAATCCTTTATGGCACGTGAAAATTATATGAAATTCAAGTTTCAGTGTCCATAAATACGTTTAACTGGCACACAGCCACACTCATTCATTTACATATTGTTTCTGGCTGCTCCCACGCTACGATGACAGCGTTGAGTAGTGGCATAGAGACCATCTGGACTGGAAAGCCCAGATTATTTACTATCTGGCCCTTTACAGAAAACGTTCTTTTAACCCATCTTCAAATCCTCTTCTGTTATTTCTACATGTGAAGGACTCTGTTGTCATAAAATATATTATCATCAAGCTTTTTCCATCACACTACTGTAAGTTTATTTTTCTATAATATATGGATAACACAAATCACTAACATATGTTTAATGTAAGCCACCTTATTTTGAATCTTTATGGGCTCTGTAGGCATTACTCCCCCAGTGACACATGAAGAATTTATCAGAGAGGTTAAGATATATGCCCAGGCCACATTTCATGTTTTGTTCAGCATACCATGCTTCCTTCCCATGCAAACTAGTAGCCCAATAAATATATATCCTACCAAATAGATATTCACCGAGTTTTAAGCTGAATTCCGTATTATCGATTCTTTTTTTTTTTTTTTTTTTTTTTTTTTAGAATAGGCTCTCTTTCAATAGACGAGCATTGAGTTGGGCTATTAATTAAAACTAAGCTTAGGCAATAGACAATGTTTATAAATATTCTTCAGTTGAATAAGAAAGTTTCAGTGGATTGGTCATCTTTTAAGCCAGGTTAAAGACTATGGAAGCAAAGACTATTTTTTTCTATTCCTTGGGATATATTTATAATCCCCTTATAATCACATTTGTTCCTCTGAGCCAAAAAAAATCTTCAATATGCACACCAATCTTATGATCACAAACTTTCTTAAGGTCCTAAGGGAGAATTCGGTATTTCGACACCAGTCCCAGGGCCCCCAGGACCTCCAGGGCCCCCTGGTCATGCTGGCCCCCGAGGTCCACCTGGTGAGTATCCCCTCTGCCAAGTCTGGTGCATGGCATCAAATGATAGCCTACTGTCCTTGAAAAATGTCATCCCCTTTGTAAGGAAAGAAAATATTTATTGGTTCCAAAAGAGAGTAAAGGCTCAAGTTTTGTCAGATAACGAGTCCACAGGCGGGGGACTTGTCATTGATCTTTGAGATTATCCAAATTATTCCCATTCCAAAAAAGAAAAAAAGAATCAATATAATTACAGAAAAGGAAGTTGAGAGCAGAAAAATCTCTGTGGATTTTGTGGGGGAGTTGGGTGGTGGAGAGTAAGTGATGTTTGCTGGTGGTTCATCAGGATAGTTCCTTCAGCTTCTTCATTTGATGATGTGATTTCTTGGCCAGTATGATCTGAAACTTACTTTTGCATGCATAGAGGGAGACTTATGTAGTTCACATTGTCTAGAATATTTCTTTTTAGGAATTAAATTCTATCTTAAACATTATGTGCAGCTCCTAATGATTAGAGCAATGGATAAGAATAGAGAGGAAGAGTTGCAGTTGAGGTTATGTGAAATTATTTCCTAATTTCCAAAAAGGACTAGAATGACACAGAAAGACTTTTTGTGTTTCAGGACAAGATGAAGGGAAGTTTCTTATGCGAATGTTTGTATGTTTTAAGGTATCCCTGGATCCATAGGAAAATGTGGTGATCCAGGTCTTCCTGGGCCTGATGGTGAACCAGGAATTCCAGGAGTTGGCTTCCCTGGGCCCCCTGGACCTAAGGGTAAATTTACAAAATTTAAAATATAACATTTATTATTGATATTAAGAAAATATAAATACATGTCATGAATAACAGAAAAGATCCATAATGTGACATCTAAAATAATGTTTTTCACCCATCTTAAATGGGAAAAGAAAAGTCTTACAATGATGTTAGGCAAAAAGGTAGAACTCACATAGATTTACACATCTCATCTCAATCAAATTTTTTAAAATACATAGAAAAAACCTGGAAAGAAATTCATCAAAATGGTAGCAGTGATTCTTTTTAAGTGTGGAATTTTCTTTACTTCTTGATAAATGCACATTTTTACATTTATGCTTTTTTTTTTACTTTATACATTTCTTTAGTAATTAAAAAAGAACTATGGAATCACAAGTAACTGGTTTTCCCATACTCTCCCTTATAAATTACAGAAGTTATTTTCTTTTGGGAACAAATGCTATTTCCCATCAAAGGGAAGACACTCCAAGAAATCCAAATGCTGAGAACTCAAACAATAACCTAACCAATACATCAAAGTCTTGTTCAGGATGACATATGAGCCATTTCAGTCCCTGGCTTGTTGCATAGATTTTCAGATTTTATAATCCTTTTATGTTAGTTTCAATATTACTTAAAGTGTCTTTCAAAAGATAATCCATTTTTTGGCATTTGATCTCCTAGGTTAATATGTCATCAGTGCTTATCATGCATTAGTTCTGCACAAATACAGGAATATTGATCTCAGCTTATGAATATTTGAAATGGAAAATGTAATCATCTCAAGAATGTCTTAGACTCCAATTTCTCAGATGTCTTCCCAAAGATCTCTGAAGTAATGCAGCCTGGCCCGTATTTTTGCCTACTCCTTCTTGGACTTATTAAGAATTGCGTCCTTGCTTGTAACCCTATGGATTCACCTTCTGGAAAGAGACTGTAAACTATGCGGACCAGAAGTAGCTTAAGAAATGCTTGAAAAATGTAGACTGAGATTTCCTGGTTGAACCTAATAATCCCATCAACTAATGGTGAATTAAAAATTTGTCAAATTAGCACAGAAGAACTCTCTGAATGAAGCCTTGCTCCACCAGGGTTTCCTCTTGTGAAC
Source organism: Nyctereutes procyonoides (assembly GCF_905146905.1). Taxonomy (NCBI): domain Eukaryota; kingdom Metazoa; phylum Chordata; class Mammalia; order Carnivora; family Canidae; genus Nyctereutes; species Nyctereutes procyonoides. The sequence continues at coordinate 45,058,843 of NW_026575133.1, read as the reverse complement.
CACGGAACAGAACAAACGATATGTGTGACTCCTCTCTCAATTCTCTTATTACAAATATATAAGAAAGAAGTTAATTCATTATGTTCAATGGCATTAGGAAGTAATTCTGTTGAGCAACCCATGTTGAGAAAGGCTACCTAGGCCTAGGGCACCAGACATGCTTTATATCCTCATCTGGGTCATGGTTGGATGGATTTATGCACATTCAAAAATTTATTTGGCTGTACACTGTAATGTAAAATATACTCCAAAAGAGGAAGTCAGCCAAATGGTCAACCAGGATCAGTGGTTTAAAGAATTGCCACATCAAAATTGTAGCCATGCTAAACAATAAAATGGAGAAAGACCTTTTTTAAATTGAGGATCTGATTTGGAATGGAATTTTTTTTAATTGCTAATGTAGCAGTTGGCTTTTTCATAATTCAGACTTTCATATAAACATCTCTAGCAACTTGTCTCATAAAAACATTAGATAAAATAACAGAGATACTGCTCTAAATGTTTTACTAAGCCTACTTCTGCAATTGTGTTTTCTCTGTAGGAGACCAAGGTTTTCCAGGAGCAAAAGGAGCACCGGGTTGTCCAGGAGAAATGGGGAAGCCTGGGTCACCTGGAGAACCAGGTCTCCCAGGAGCCAAGGTCTTCAAGAATTAAAACTTAGATGGATGTGCGGGGATACAGGGGGCGGAGGGAGGGTGGCAATCCCAGTAAGCCAGTTAGGAGACTCTGGGTGTAGAAATTATCTATATATTGGTAGATGATAAAGACATTAAATACTTCTTAACATTTCTCTGAACCATCCCTACCTTTTAGAAAGGAAAAGAGAAGGTATTAGAAGACAAGTTTGCTTCCCTGTTTCCTCCTTAATATTCAGAAACATTCAGAGTATTTAAAATGGAAGGGCTCTAAAAACATGTGGATAACTATGAGAAAAGCTGTCAAAAGTAGAAACATCTAGACTGTTGAGAACAATTTCAGTTTTCTTAAAAAGTGGAATTTATATAGCCTCAAGACTAGTCAAGGATAATTTTATAGGAAACTCAGCAACTAGAGTTGAAAAAGGAAAGGATGGTATAATGGTGGTAACTGCGCAAAAGGGATTATTTTCTACTTAATAGCCCTAAAGGCCAGTTAATAGCCAAAAAATATTTGGAAGTGTTATATAGTGCAACTAACATGATTTCTGTGCAACAGGGAGAACCAGGACTAGCCATACCTGGAGAACCAGGAATACCAGGTTTTCCAGGAGAAAGAGGCAATTCTGGGGAAAATGGAGAAATTGGACTCCCTGGACTTCCAGGTCTCCCTGGAATTCCAGGAACTGGAGGGCTTGATGGACCACCAGGTACAATAGCAAGTGTGATTACTTTTCTCCACGGTGAGCTCTGCTAAAATGCAGCAAGTTGAAGGTGCTCTAGGAAGAAGAATTCTTCTCAGACTTCTAGTTTAACAAATAGAATATGAAGAGCCTAATTATTTTTCCATTGCTGCCCTACCTTTGTTTTCTCTTTCCTTTCTCCTTCCTTCCTTCTGTCCTTATGAGTGCCCTTTATAAAAGGCATATCAGTGGTATTAAATATAGATTCAATCTGGGGGAATTACAGGAGAATGATTGTGACAGCTTTATGATGACCTTGGGTTTTGGTACCTGAATATATTACTGGACTCTATTTTACAGGGGATCCAGGGAAGCCTGGACCACCTGGAGAAAAAGGACCCCCAGGAAGTTGCACAGAGGGTCCCAGAGGAGCCCACGGGCTTCCAGGATTAAATGGATTGGAAGGGCAACCAGGTAAGAGGAGGGCCTTGAAACCAGCCATTAAGTGGGCAGGTGACATGAGACTCCTGCTCTGTGCTTTGCTGCTTAACATGAGAACTGTCCAACAACAAGTCCTGACCACTGTTCAATAGGAAATGTTATTTTAGCAATCTAAACCTAGCCATGGATTTGTTGCAGTGAGTACCACCCATAGAGTAAGAGACCTGAAATTAATATAGTAAAATTGGTTTGGTGTCTTTTATGCAAGACCATATGAACCCTGAAGATACATATAAACTTATATTTACATATATATTTATATACTCTCAGAAAAAGTTTTATCTTTACCTCCATAAGTATACGAAGTGGTAAATAGATATGTAGTTAATTGCTTCCCAAGCAACATAAAGTAAGGGTGTGAAATAAATCTAAATTATGCAGGCTAGGTGGTCCAGATTATGTAAAATTTACTCTATTTTCTTGGATCTTCTCAGTCAGATCTGTGAACTGAGAAAAATTTTTTAGAACTCAGCTAATGCCTATGGAGTATCACATTGCTTTTATGTTCACAAACCAATTTCTGGCCAAGACATTAATGGTTGTAGTAGTGCTATTATTGTTTCCAGAAGTATCTGATGGCTTGCCTCCCCACCTGAGTGGTTATATACATATTCTGCAGGTTAAAGACTGAGCTACAGTCATAAAGTCCCAGGATGTGTCTGCAGGACTAGAAAATAGATATAAATTCTATGCTTTCATTACCACATGAATCACTGAAATAGAATATTAAAGTCAGAAGGAGTCTTAGAAATTGTACAGAAGGGCACGTAAATAAATCAGTCCATCAATCAGATAAGTGTGTGGTTTGCCCATAATCACACAACTAAATATCTATAACCATAAAAAATATATTTCTGGAGTTGATGGGGAAGGCAGTTATGTGTTCATTCATTCACTTGTTCATTTATTCATATATAGGCAGAAGAGGTGAAACAGGGCCAAAAGGAGACCCAGGTATTCCAGGCTTGGATAGATCAGGCTTTCCTGGAGAACCTGGACCACCAGGAATGCCAGGTCATCGAGGTGAGATAGGACCACCTGGCCAAAAAGGATATCCAGGAAATCCGGGATTTTTAGGACCACCAGGTATCGTTTTTTGTGCTTTAATTTTTCTTCTTCCATTTTCTTCCACATTTTCTTTTAAGGTGACTCTATAAATTGAAATTAGGCCTAGAATTTTGACTCTACATTCCTCTTTCAGTTAGTATAAGTGTTTCCTACTGAATTATTTGCCAGGAGTCAGGGAGCAGGGCAGTGGTGGTGGTGGGATGATCACATTTCACAATTACCCAGGTATGGCAACTTTGGCTGTGCAATTCTTTCTCTATGTTAGTACTAAAGGATATTTTCTTGAGAATTTTTGCATCTACATTTGTAAAGGATACTAGTCTGTCCTTTTCTTGTGATATCTTTGTCTGGTTTTGGAATCAAGGTAATGCTGGCTTTATAGAACAAAATAGAAAATATTTCTTTCTTTTGTATTTTCTAGAAGAGTTAGTGAAGAATTGATATTCTTTAAGCATTTGGTTGAATTCACCAGTGAAGTCATCTGAGTCTGGGCTTTTCCTTGTGGGAAGTCTTTACCTCATTAATTCAATTTTGTGTTATAGGACTACTCAGATTTTCTTTCTCCTTGAGTCAGTTTTGATAATCTGTGCCACTCTAGGAATCTGTGCATTTTGTCTAAGTCATCTGATTTTTCTGGCCTATAGTTGTTCATAATATTCCCTTATCATTCTTTTTACTTCTATCACTATTTTTATAGTTGAGATGTTTGGGAACAATATTCTAATCTCCTCATGGCATAAGGAATTCACTGATCTCTCTCCTCCAGAGAAGAACAACTTAATCTGCAAATAATTCTCATAATTAAACTTCTTCCACATGTCAGCACTGTTCTAGTCCCTAGAGACACAACAGCAGGCAAGACTACCTCTGATAGTGGGGGAGACAATAACAAATGCATTTAAAAGCCAAGTTCAGTGATTGACTGCTTGAGGAAAATAAAATAAAGGACTATAAAAGAAAGCCATTGGTCAAGGATTGGGAGGAGGGAATGCTCCAGAACCTCAACATGTTCTGCTTCCATCTGCAAGTGTGACTTGCTATCAGTGACCTCCACATACATAGGATAATAAAGACTGGGAACTAACCTATCTCCCAGACAAATATGGTTATTTTTGTACTTACAGAAGCCATTCCTTCAACCCTCCTTAGAAGTATAACTTATTTTATTTTATGGAATATTTCACTTCTCTCATTCTGTACAACCTGACCTACTCTGTGTTAACTTGTTTCTACAGGTGAAAAAGGAATGATGGGGATGATGGGCTATCCAGGAAACACTGGCCCTCCTGGGCCTCCCGGGATCCCAGGCACCCCAGGACAGAGGGGTAAGTGGGGCACTATTTCCAGGATCAGGAGGCATGAGCAATGTTCACTTATTTAGCAGCAGAATAAATATATTTTATCCCTTGAGGGAAAAGTAATTTCCCTGAAAGAACTGTGTATCTGATTTTTCTGTATTCTGTATTCCTTTTTCCATTTGATTGGAAATAAAATTTTTCCCTGCCATCTTATGCCACTATCTTCATGTGGCTGGCTGTTATATCTGTCTTATTTTATTTTATGGGATCACCATTAGCTTTTGGACCCTTATGAACTACTTCAAGAATTAAGTAACTGATGTTGCTACTTCTATTTTTAGGTAGCTTTGGAATTCCAGGTGCAAAGGGTGAGAAAGGGCCCCCAGGAGCCAAGGGGGAAGAAGGAGAGAAAGGACCTATGGGGCCTTGTCGAATAACCAGCTCAGTGGGGGACAAAGGAGAACCAGGCCTCAAAGGTATGCCCTTTCTTTTGTTTGGAATCAGAACGTCAGAGCTGGTTCTGAGACTAAGAATTTTCAAAGAAAATCCCTGTAGTTGACAAAGGAGGACACTGAGAGTTGGTGTTTAATGCCCTGTTCATGATCACAAAGCCAGTTGGTAGCCCAAGCCTGGATTAGAACTGGGTTTTCTATGCCTTGAACAATAATATGTTGCCTCCTTAATGCATGACTTTTTATTTCTAGATTAATTCTGCATTTGGGTCTGCTGTATTTAAATTGCCACTAGTTGGGGCACCTGGGTGTCTCAGTCAGGTAAGCATCAGCTTACCTGAATAAATACCTGAATTTATTCATTACCTGAATAAAATAAAATAAATTGTCACTAGTCCATTTTAAATTATAAGCCTCAAAACCACCTTTTTGCCAAATATAGTAAAAGTAAACTTAGACTGGCATACAAAGTTTCTTTATCACTTGCCCTTTGCCTGTCTCACCAGCTACGTGACAGATATTCATTCAACAATTATACTTGTTAGTACCTATCAAGTGGTATTCTATTATGTGCTGAAGACATAGAAGTGAACCAAGTACTTGTAATACTCTGGTCATGGGGAAACATACAGTTCAGTGGGGGAAGAGACATTAATGGATCTGCAGACATTTTATGTATTGGGCCAGGAAGTAAGTATCTGGGTTTTTTTGGACTGCATATGGTCCCTATTGCATATTCTTTTTCAGTGTTTGCCTATTTGCAACCTTTAAAAAATATGAAAACCGGGATGCCTGTGTGGCTTAGCGGTTGAGCATCTGTCTTCGGCTCAGGGCATGATCCTAGAGTCCTGGAATCCAGTCCCTCATTGGGCTCCCCATGGAGAGTTGGCTTCTCCCTCTGCATATACCTCTGCCTCTCTCTGTGTCTCTCATGAATAAATAAATAAAATCTTTTAAAAAATTAAAAATATAAAAACCAGTTTTAGCCCTCCAGCCCTACACCACCAAACCAGATTTGTCGTGGCAACTCTTACAAACCCAAAGCAAATGAATGTGCTAAATATCATCGTTTTGTGGGTTGTTTTTTTTTTTTTTTTTAGATTGTGATAAATGACATAAGTAGGAAAAACAAATGTTACAAAAGAAAATGATCTAACCACCTGCTCCTCACCATTCCTTTGTGCATGCTATTTTCTTGTCTGGGCATCTGGTCCTGTTCATGCTTTTTCCACCCAGATAGCTCCTTTTCAGTCTTTAAGACATACACACACAGTCCCTTCTTGCAGAATTCTTCCCTGTAGCATATTGTGCCCAACTCTATTACAGAACTTATCACACTGAGTGGTAATTGTTTATTTACTTGGCTGATTCTCCAATTAAACACTAAAAACTTGGAGAAAGGGAACATAATTTATGTTTCCCGTACTCAGCACAAGGCCTGTCTATTCATTAGATACCCGGTCCTTAGGTTAATGAATAAGGATGTAAGCAGGAGCACAACCCAAAGAAAGGAATCTGTTTGAGAAAAGGCACAAAGCCAGGCCATAGACAGATTGGTAAATGCTTGCTTCAAATGCCAGTGGAGGGAGTTTGCAATTTGCCTTGTAGATATTACAGATTCAAGGAATATTTTTAAGCCAGAGACTACTGTGATCAAAATCATGTTTTATGGAAAGTAGGATGGTGTTTTGGGAAGTTTATGAGCTTTCCAGCCCGCAGAGCTAGATTCACATCCTGGCATTACCACCGATTGATGATGACTCTAGATTAGTCCGTTGAGTTCACAGAGTCCAGTTTTGTCATCTTTACACCCAGTTTGGAAAGGCTCAAGGACAGACTGACATTGGCTGCAGATTCAATAAGATAAATAAAAGAAAATGATGTTTTTCATGGTCTAATTACTTAAGAAATGATAATTGTAATAAATGGACTTGAGAACGGGCAGTCTGGATCAGAATAGCGTAGCAAATGGTCCTCTGTTGTTACCAAAAGAAAAAAAAGTTTTACAAGAAACTATATTTAGGCCACTAATTCTTAAAATGTATGTTTAAAGTATAAATATTATAATCATTAGTGTTAGTTAGGAACTAACTTGTACCAAGCACTGTGCTAATGCTTGACATGTATTATCTCACTTAATCCTCATTTTGAAAAAAGCCTACATTTGCCACACTCTTAATAAATGCTACGCTGTATTACAGTAATATTTCATCAAGTATAATCAGGATGTAGAAGATTCAGATCAAAATTCTAACCAGTGGGGATGCCTGGGTGGCTCAGCAGTTGAGCATCTGCCTTCGGCCCAGGGCATGATCCTGGGATCCAGGATCCAGGATCGAGTCCCACAATGGGCTCCCTGCGAGGAGCCTGCTTCTCCCTCTGCCTGTGTCTCTGCCTCTCTCTCTCTCTCTCTCTCTCTCTCTGTGTGTCTCTCATGAATAAATAAATAAATCTTTTAAAAAATTCTAACCTGTGTTTCTAATACATGGTTTTTAACTTTAGGGTTTGCAGGAAAGCCGGGTGAGAAAGGAAACAGAGGCATTCCAGGGTTACCAGGTTTGAAAGGATTCGAAGGGCCACCTGGACCACCAGGCCCACCAGGTAGAGTTGATTCTCTTATAGAAATACCAGGCTTTAAGTGTTCCCAGATCTAAATACAACAAAAATGTGTTTCATGACCTATGGGGTTGAATATGAATTTTGCTCCCATAGTGCTCCAACAGGTATTTGCTTCGAAATTAAATCAAAACGAAGCTGCTTATAGTCAGCCTGTACTAACGAAAAAATATTAGCTTGCACAAACCTCCGTCTTTGTACTACAAAGTTTATTTTGGCATTGCTGGCATATATTATAAAATATACATACTGTAGTGTATCGCAAGATCACATATCATAGAAGGAAATCAGATAATGATTTAGAGGTTTTCAGATTTGCCTCTTCCTTTTTTAAAGCAAGCTGTTGATTTTGCAAAGATCTTTAAACTGAATTAAAGTAGCCCCATATTCTCTATGACCCCATCAATGACAAAATATGTTACATGGCAATAGCATTTCAGGATTGCATTTGGAACTCTGTTGCCATGTGGTGGCAAGAGCCCCTTCTCTTCTGTGGGCAGTGCACCTAGGATGATTTTGATGTTTGAAATCCAGGACTGTTGACAAGAATCTAACTTTCTCTGATTTTACATCTTCTGGGTCCTCAGTCCCCTCCTCGTCTGACGGCAAAAAGGCAGCTACATAAGCACTTAAACCAGCTGGTCTGGCTGCTCAGAACTCATTCATTCATGCAAGCAACAAATATTTATTGAACATCTACTATGTCCAGGGACTGTGCAGGGCATGTGCCTCTACTTATTTGTTCCCAAGGCCCCCGAGGAGATCCAGGCAGCATTGGGAATCCTGGAGAAGCAGGACCACGTGGAAGTCCAGGAAACATGGGGAACATGGGGATGCCAGGTAAGGTCTAAGATCCTTTTATGAGCCTAAAGCTCATGCTGCCTCCCAATTCTAAGTCTTCTGTATTGTTTGTTATTTTGGTTTCCCACTTAATAAAGTTGGTATAAAACTAGATTACTTTGCGATGAAATGTACTGTTTGCGATTAGAACACAAGTGAGAACAAAACAAATATTCATATTGTGTAAAAATCATCCATTATAACTCCCTGATGCCTTAGTGATTCTGAAAAGCCAACTTCTTGAGAGAAGGGTTATTTGTGCAAAAGTTAGGAGTAGAATGTTTCAAGATCCCTGTGTTTACCTATTTTACCTGACCTCTTTCCCTACTTTCAGGTCCTAAAGGACACAGGGGACCTTTGGGACTACCAGGTGTCACTGGAAGACCAGGCCTCCCAGGTGTTCACGGTCTCCAAGGAGACAAGGGAGAGCCAGGTTATTCAGCAGGTACAAGGCCAGGACCACCGGGACTAAAGGTATACTGGCCACTAAAGTAGTTACACTTCGGTGGTGGGGTGAGTCTCTAAGTATCAGCAAGTGTCTGGATTCAGTGTGGGCAAAGAACATTGAAAATACTGCTGCGTTTTCAGGCAATTATTTGGGTCTTTTATCCTCTTTCCACGACTCAGAACGCCTCTCGTACAGCTAGCTATCAGTTTATGAGTTTATCCCTCAGGTTTCAATCCCTGAGGAGTTGGTCATTACTCTCCCTGCAATTTAAGTATGCTGGCTTTGCATTTTGCACTGGTTCCCACAAATACCATAGCCATCCTGTTCCTGGCACCTGTCGCGGTGCTGGCACATAGCAGACATTTAAGATGCATTGCTAACGAAGTAACTAACTAGATGCAAGCAAGCAGAGTTCATAGTCAGTTCTGATCACATATCCTGCTTATATGAGGATTTTAAAGGTGTTTGACTGACTTTAAGGGAGATCCAGGATTACCAGGTGCCATGGGAAGGAAAGGAGAAAGAGGGCTACCTGGCACCCCTGGCCATCCGGGGCCTGCTGGAACTGAGGGAGCCCCTGGACATCCCGGAAGTCCTGGCCACCCAGGTGAGCATTGGCTTTATAACTCTGAAAGCCAGAAGCATGACACTTAGCATAGCCCTTACCTCCTAGAATCAGCTCCATAAACAGGAAACTATTTACGTTTTTGTACAACAATTGCTTTTATTCAACATTGGTTTTCAAATCCTTAGATACTAAGGAACAATAATCAGGGGGAGCCTAATTTTACTGATCAGCCAGTTTGGTGGACCGACATCTAAAAATCCTGATCCTGTGGAAGATGTGCTTGACTGGCTCAATTAGTAGAGCATCTGACTCTTGATTGCAGGGTGGTGATTCAAGCCCCATGTTGGGCTTGGAGCCTACTTAAACAAACAAAAACAACAACCAAAAAAACCCTGATCCTCTGAACAAAGCTTAAATGCTGCTTCAAAGAATTCAACCTAAAAACACAAACTGTTGTTCTATTGTCCACTCTCATGATGCTTGTATTAGTTTTCTAGGGCTTCCATAACAACACACAGACTGGGTGGCTTAAAAAACAGAAATTTATGTTCACGGTTCTGGAGGCTGGGAGTCTGAGATCAGGGTGTCAGCAGGGTTGGTCTCTTCCGAGGCCTCTCTCCTGGGCTTGTAGTTGGGTATCTTCTTGCTGTGTCTTCACATGATCTTCCTTCTCTGTGTCTGTGTCCTCATCAATTCTCCTTGTAAGGACACCAGTCATATGGGATCAGGGCCCACCCCAATGACCTCATTCTAACGTAATTGCTTTTTTAAAGACCCTATCTCCAAATACAGTGATATTCTGAGGCAGTGGGGTTAGGACTTCAACCTATGAATTTGAGGGCAACACAATTCAATCCATAAGAGTGTTGCAGTTTCTTTTTTTTCTGGCATGTTTCCAGGTCGAGTGTTGGCTTACTTTCTTAGTTATCATTTGAGTTTAAGTTTCTGTTTTGTTTTATTAAAAACAACTGCCAGGCTACCGGGTTGCAGCTTACTTGAAGTTACTATTTAAAAGATCTTTTCAAGTACCGAAGGATTCAGGGGATTTGCTGTTAACTCCCAATTAAAGAAATAACATCAGATACTGAGTGGTCCGTGTGGTTGGTGCACACATACCTTTGAAGGTGATGTGACACATCTCTGCTGCGTTTCTCTGGGGAAACAGCAGTCAGGACAAAGGCCTGAGGGCCAGGGTGAGCACAGGTAACTTCAGGAACTGACTGCTTCAGCCATCGATGTAACCATCCCATCTCCTGCTGTTCTTTCCTTCTCTTCTCTCTTCTTTTATAGGAAAGCCAGGCCCTGATGGAGATTTGGGGTTAAAAGGCATCAAAGGCTTCCCTGGGTCCCCAGGAGTCAAAGGACCTCCAGGTTCCATTTTTGTACTCTGTCTATTTCCCCATCATGAGGGAGGCACATTTTCTCCCGGGGTTGGAATCTCTGTGTACCTACCTATCTGCTGCTCCTTGGAAGGTAGCTCCCAGGTAGCCAGACAAAAATGCAAAACCTGTGAAGTTAGGTGTTTACACCTGCCTACCTACCTCAAAGATCTGCCAACCCACACATTCTCAAGTGATAATCCTCGTGATAGTGTTAATCTGTACGTGGTTTTCACTGTGAATTGAGCATCACATAACTACAGTTCTAAAAAAGGAGCACCTTTCACAGAATTTTACATGTAGCATTTCTTTTCTTAGGACCTCCGGGATTCCTAGGATCTCCTGGACCTATGGGCATGAGAGGCAACCAGGGCCGTGATGGAATCCCTGGTCCCCCAGGAGAAAAGGGAGAAACAGGTACAACTTGCTCATTAGCTCAGGAGCACCCCAGTTTTATTTTGCATGAATGGCTAGGGGCATTGTAATCCTTCACTGCTCCAGAGATTGTTCTCCCACAGAACTGATGTGCTCTGGATGTGCGGTAATTAAATTACCTTCTGTTGCCAAAGTGAAGCTGACCAAGTGGCATAAATGAAAAAAATTTAAACATTTTATTTATTTATTTGAGAGAGACATAGAGAGAGAGGTAGAGACACAGGCAGGGGAGAAGCAGGCTCCATGCAGGGAGCCCGACATGGGACTCGATCCCGGGCCTCCAGGATCACACCCCGGGCTGAAGGTGGCGCTAAACCGCTGAGCCACCCGGGCTGCCTGGCATAAATGAGATTAACCACATATAAGATATTAACGCACCAAAATGATCTCTTTCAGGTTTGCTGGGGGCACATCCGGGCCCAGGAGGGAGCCCTGGTCCTCCAGGTGAGCAGTGCTGCCTCCCCGACCCTGGTGACAGCTTTGAGGACAGAAACTAATTGAAATGATTGATACATCAAACAAATGTATTACCATCATAACGAAGTGAATGAATTAGAACCTGTGATCCAATTTTGGAATTTCCTTCTATCAAAAGTCTTTAAAGATCAAAAGACTTGCTATGTGTTCCTTTGTTGTGGTCGTTGGCATGGTTTAGAGGTATCGCCTCCTAAAATGGCGGGGGTGGAATTACTGGCTTCTCCAGGAGCATCCCTCCCTGCTATTCTGAGTGGGGGGTGGGGTAGCAATAGTGTGTAGTAATAACACGAGTTCTTTCCCACCATGTTACCTTCATTTTGTAGCTTGTGGTTCATGCTACTTTTTATTTAAGGCTACCAGTAACTCTCTCAACACCAAACATGGTAAAAAAAAAAAAAGTCATTCAAATCATATGCAAATTTTTAGTTGGGCAGACTGTGAGTCTGGATTTCTCATGCCAGTGTTTTACAAGATAAGCAGCTTCTTCAATCTTTTTCCATGTTGTAGAGAAATCTGCCAGAAGAAATATTAGATTGCACCTTCTATTGACCCTTCTTAGATATGGGCCCTGTGTATAGGAGTATTTTATTAGTAAAAAGGGCTCATGTGAACGAAAACCTCAGGATATTGATGCTTGCAAGAAGCAACAAGGAGTAGCCAGGTACTGGGGCAGGAAGCTCAGAAGGGCGGAAACTCCCTCTTGACCTACCAGCTCAACTGTGCAAAGTTTACAAGAGCTGTCCTTTTTCATTTATTTCTTGATTATATCATAGTCTCTTTGGTTGGGTTCAACGTTCTCATACCTCCCAGACCCCACCTACCCTACCCCCACGTGCACAAAGGCTTCTCCCTCAGATCACAGATCAGTTTTAGAATTATGGTCGAAAAGAAACTGCTTGTCCTATTTTCCTGGACAAAGCTCACAGTTTAACCATTTGGGTGAGAACACTTTGGCATCTGTTTGGAAATAAAATGTGACATAAAATGATCATCTTAAGTAAAAAAGCCTTAAAAAGATAATAACTAGCCTAATTATGTAAGTAAATGATTATGTGCCTCCCTCTAGAATAACTAAAATATAGACAAGAGTTCATTGAGGCTTGGAAGGTATGAATCCTTTTAATTAGTTTTAATTCTCCCAAGTGCTAAGAAGGAATCATACTGTAAACAAGGAAGCATCTTTGTGGGCATGAACTATGTAACCTAAGACTGCATCACGGTGCCTCTGACCATTGCCAGACCCTGTCATACAAATACAGCATTTCACAGCTTGAGTGAGCTGAAATCATCTACCCAACATCTTCATAAAAAAGCTGGAGAACATCAGACACAAAGGCTAGACATTCAATATTTCAATATTCATCCATTTCATCATCACCGTCTTCCTACATAATAACTTCCCAAGCCTTTCCCTGTGCTAGCTGCTCATCCAGGCTTTCCCTTCTTCTCCTTCCTGTCTCCTACCTGTGTCCCATTTACTATTTCTAGAATAATGCAGAGATAGAAAAGAGAAGGGAGTGGTTATTTTTAATTCACACAACATTACACATTCATGAATGTCAAAGCACAAATTCCTTGAAGGTTCTCCAAGATGAAAAATATTAGTAATTAAGCGGTGACCTCTTGGGCATCCTCTTTGGTAAAGACAAACCTCTGGCCACATTCATCCCTTCCAGGGTAGTTGTTTGCATCCGGGGGGAGAGGCAACCAGAGGACAGAATAGTGACCTCGACTTTGTTGCTGCTTTGTCTGGGTATAGCTGGATGACTCTTCAAATGTGCACATCAGTGCCAGGAAGTTTGGCTCTGATTAAATAATGTTATTGTAATTAAAGTTCATCAGATAATAATAATAATGGCGGCATGTAGATAGAGAACACTTTAGAGCTTACATTACCCTCTTCCATCTGTGTATCATTTCACTTGATCTTTAAAGACTGAACTACATCAGGTTTTAACTGTCATTTTTAAAATAGGAAAACTGACACATACAACAGTGAGGTCACTTTGCCAAAATCAAACAACTAAAGGAAGGCAGAAATAAGGCTCAACTCAGTTCCTAGTAGGCCTCTATTAAAAAATATTTCATGACTCTTTTATTTTTTTTTATTTTTATTTTTTTTCGTGACTCTTTAAACACAGTGTCTGCATTACCAGAGATACCCCTATGCTGTAACCCCAATTACGAGGCATTATGAATCTTACCAGACTTTTTTTCTTTATAGGAGCCAAAGGAGACAGGGGCGCCCCAGGCATACCAGGCCCCCTGGGCAGGAAAGGGGCAGTGGGAGATGCCGGGCCACGGGGACCCACTGGCATGACGGGACTCCCAGGGCCACCAGGTTTTCCTGGTGCAGTCATCCCTGGCCAGAAAGGAAATCGAGGTCCACCAGGCTTCAGAGGAAACCCAGGTAGAGGGTCTACTTTTAATAAGATAAAAGAATGAAAAGAGTGTTTGACTATTAATAGAAGCTTTTGGCCTTCTGCTGGTATGACCTCATTGCTCCTTTTGACCTCTGGTCTTCACCTTCTCCAGCCCATTGGCTCACACATAGAAGGCAGCAAAGCTGGTGCTGGTGGTGATCCTGTTGTTAAGTTTTGATTTAAATGCGTTAGTTCACATACAGCGTAATGCTAGTTTCAGGTGTACAGTATTGATTCAGTTGTTCCATACGACACTCGATGCTCATCAAAGCTGTTGGTGCTGTTGAGGCTAGTGGAAAGTTATTAAATGACAAATTGATAAGCCTGAAGGAGAGAGATGCATCCCATCATGAAGATTTATTGAGTTGCTAGTATTGAGTACTGTGCTCTGCAAAGATCCTGCTCTAATAGACCTTTAGGAGGGAGACACGGTTCCTGCCTTGGGCCAGGTGCTTCCCTGCTTTATCTCATTCTCTCTTTGCCACAAACCCATCACACAACACAAAGAACATGCAGGGTAATAATAGGTGTAGGGTTTATCCATTCTCTGAAAACATCACCGACAGAACTGGCCAACCTCTCGGACTGGCAATACTGACAGGCCCTTTGTAAATTCAGGTGAGCCTGGTCCTCCAGGCCCTCCAGGGAGCCGCGTGAAAGGCATAAAAGGAGACAAGGGATTCATGGGTGAGCCTGGCCCCAGAGGTCTACCTGGAACTGTGGGAGACAAGGGGCCACCAGGTCAACCGGTAAGTGTGGAAAATTATCTTGACTTCTTATATTCTTCTAAATCAATTGCCAGGATCAGATGTACCCAGAGGCAAAAAAAAAAAAAAAAAAAAAAAAAATCCCGTCTGTGATGTTTCTGTGCACCCAAAGGAAGAGTCTGGAAGGTTGAGAGGATCTTCAGAGTTGGACAGGTTTGGCCTCTAGAAGTTTGATTTGTAGGGGACCCTTTTCCATGTTATTCCTGAGTTTTTCTTGTTGAGACTCTAAGCAATTCCAGCAATGGAATATATATATATATAGTCCTCTAGAGCGATCCCAAACTCTTCAAGTGTAATATATATATATATATATATAAATATAATTTTCCTCTAGTAATAATGCTTTCAAAGTTATCTGTGCTAGGGGCACCTGGGTTAGCTCAGTGGTTGAGGGTTTCCTTTAGGCTCAGGTCATGATCCTGAGGTCCTGGGATTGAGTCCTTCATCAGGCTTCCCACAGGGAACCTGCTTCTCTCTCTTCCTATGTCTCTACCTCTCTCTCTGTGTCCCTCATGAACAAATAAATAAAATCTTTAAAAATGTTATCTGTGCTATACCCCAAATGTCTATTTCCTTTTTCCCCCTGATGTACCCTCTAGTGCTTATTAATAACTCCCACTTGCTTCGAGTATTTTCTCCCCTGTATTTTTCAAATTCAGTTTAACACTTGATCAACCCTGCATCTATTTTGAATATATCCTAGTTGGTCAATATCTTCCTTAAAAATGTAGCCCCTGGAACAAATACCCCCTGCAAGTGAGAACTCGGTATCCCCACGGAATGGCTAAAGAAGCGAAGACTCTCACCAACTTGAAAATCGCCATCATATAATCCAACCTAAAATTCTGCTTGGGCTGTTTGGCTGCCATGTCAACTCATTGTCACTGCACAGTGAGCTTCTGGTCAACCAGAGCCTGTGGCACACTTGCGCACACAGGCCTACCTTTTCCTCATGAATGTCTTCCAAATTTTCTCCATTACTTTTAGTTCTTGCCTGTTTGTTTGTAACTTAAGTGCAGAACTTTCACATTTATTTTTGTATAGATGTCATTGTGTTTAGTTAGGCTCATGCTCCCAGCCTATGAAGTTCTCTGAATTAAGTCTCTCACTGGACACCTGGGCCATCTTAACCTCATTTCTCCTTCACAGCATATTTGAAAAACCCATTCCCCCTGTTTACATCAAATTCTGGGAGATTGATGAGAGAGTCAGTTATATCTTCAGTGTTCTGTGTTTTCATCACTGATGGGCAATGAGGTACTCCTGGTGGTGTGTCAGGAATCATGTTATGTTCTCTTAAGTTCTCTTGGTATTCGGTTTCCAGAATCTACCTTTTTAAAACTTTTGTTTTTAAATGCACTATTTGCCCAGTCTTCAATATCTCTCATGTTCTCCATGAATCTTTGAAAGTGGCCAACACTGATTCTGTAATCACAGGGAAAGTCCTTCCAAGGGCACTGGGCTGTGGAAAGTGTTGTTTGGAAATGTGATCTCCCTTAAGTCCTTTGGTGTTTCCAAGAGCAGTCTGAGCTTCTACATTTGCACCTCAAAGATAATTCCTCTGGATGGATGTCTAAACTGGTTCTGTGCCCTGAACAGTCCTTTCCTTGCATGGAGCCCTCCTTACCCACGGGCTTAGCCTGGTACCAGTGACTCCTCCCTGGTTGCTTCTGCCTCTGGAAAACAAGCCAGACCTCAGGAGCCTGGGAGTTCTTGACCAGGTGGTTCTGTTTCCTCTCCCTTTTTCTTTGACCTCACAACAGCTTATTCAAGCAATAGGACTATTCCTTCTTTCGTCTTCTTGCTCCAAAGACAATTGGCCCAGGGGCCAGTTTTGCTATTCTTGGCATTTTGAATGACTTTCAGTTCATTATTTCCAAGTAATAGGATTCTGTCTCAATTCATATGGACAGTGTAATGGTAGATTTAACTTACTTTCTGATATGTAGCTCCTTCCTAAAGCTCTGCCCTCTTCTCTTTTTCCTGTGACCTTGCTTCAGCACTCCATGGCTACAAGGGCAATTAGTGTGGGCTTCATAAGGAGGGAGCATCTCCTCCTGGTCTTACCACTACATCCTTGCCAAAAGTGCATACCAGAGCTCCCCTGGCAACCCCTTCATGCTCCCAATCCCTAGACACTTTACATGCCTACCCCTCTGACCCGGAGTAATTTATAACTCTGCCAGCTTAGTTAGAATGATGATGAGTGCCACAATTCAATATTGGCCCTATTGTCTTTGCAAAAATTACAAATAAAAAATTATAATTTTCATTCTGACAGTACAGTGCCTACTCTTCCTGAAAGATCTCCAAATACTGGGCAGTTCCATTTAGGATACAGAACATTCAATTGTGTTTAGTACTCATACAATAGACATTAATGTCCAGAAGCTGTGTTTGCTCTTGAGCCTAAGGGCAGGTTTTGCTTTTGCTTTATTGACAGCAGTAATCCTAAGGAGAGGTCTAGGTGGCAGAGGAGCTAAAGGGGGATTGGATGGATGGGAAGGTAAAAGTGATGTCTGTCCACTTCAGCTCATTCTGACCCAATGTAATATTATATACTGTCTGCTTGAAAAAAGAAAAAAGAAAGAAAGAACTGCAGTGACTGTTGTGATTTTTGAAATTTGTTTTTGGTTCTGCTCCCTTTTATTTGAAATGCAGGGAGCACCAGGGAGCCCAGGTCTGCCAGGGCTCAGAGGCGATCCTGGATTCTACGGATTTCCAGGTGTTAAAGGTACTGTTTTTGTTCACTCTTTGGATGCAAAGACAATGACTGTGATTTATATTTTAGGGCATGCAAATGATTACTGAAAAACTCTGGTCACCATGGACAGTTGGGGTGCAAATAGGACCTTGGTTATTATGAGTGAAGAAGGAAGACCACCAGCACCCAAACTCAGAGATCTTAAAAATTAAATCCATACGTTAAGGATAGAATAAATAAAAATAAATAAGTAAAACAAATAAAATAAATAAAACAGTTTAAAGTGGTTTGAGAATACTGATGTCTTTTGGGTTAGGAATGGGCAACTACATCAATATCAATAGTATTTCTTTGAATTTGCTTGTTTTAACTTGCATATGTGTTATAATTTTAAAAAGCTGAAAACTAAATGAGTATTTGCCAAACTATGAATGGGGGAAGGTAAGTAAATTTTTATATGTGGATTTAGGTATTTGTTGTTTAGGCACATGTATTGTGTTTTAATCAGAAGAGAACTATAATTTGGGGAGTTTTAAGTTTAAAATTTTCGTCCACATAAATGTAAACTTCAGGTTTCAGAAAATAATTTTCACATCTCCCATAAGGATGCTATGAACCTTAAATAAGGTTTTGAATACTGTGTTTGTTGTCTTCACTGATTAAATCTTCTGCATTGCTTTTGTCAGCAAGGAATCTATTACTATAGACTGACTACACAGGTGCTAAATAGTGCGTGTGTAGCCAAAGGGAACAAAGCCACATTTTCACAAAGGAAAACCTTTTCCAGGTGCAAGACAGAACAATGTAGAGTTGAAAGAGAGCCTTTCTCAATGCTTTCAGGATCCTTCCTGAATCACTGACTATTCAGGAACAAGTTAGTTAAGAATAAATCAGAGCAAATGATTCTGAGGATTCCCACTAGACATTGTGGGGGAGGGTGAACACTGGCAGGTAGCCTGGGAAGCGCATCCCACCTGTTACACCCCACCTCTCAGAACAAGAATATGTGAGATTGTAAAAAAATTCTATAAAGGCTCAGGGCGCTTGGGTGACTCAGTTGGTTAAGTGTCTGACTTTGGCTCAGGTCAGGATCTCTGGGTCCTGGGATCCAGACCTGCCTTGAGCTCTGCTTCTGGGAGAGAGCAAGGAGGTCTGCAGGGAGCCTGCTTCTCCCTCTCCCTCTGCCCCTCCCCTTACCCCACCCCTGCCTCTCCCCCTCTCTCTGCCCTGTCTCTCTCAAATGAATAAATAAAATCTTTAAAAAAGAAGTCATATAAAGGTGCCACTAAATAAAAAAGTTCTGGTGAAATATTTAGAGGTACTTAGATGGGAGATTCATAAAATCAGTTCTTTTGAAATATGTTCCATGAAACACATTCCTCTTAAATTTCAGAATAACACCATCTATCAGCTGGCACTACTGACAAGTTTGCACTTCCTTATTTGGACTTTTAATCCCCAAAAGGAAAAATGCTTAGGCTTATTCTGATGTATATAAACAAATATGGACATCTTCCTCAAGTTCTGATACTAAGGGGATAATTTATAGTTTCCAGTTAGCTTTTAGTACTATGATTATTTTATTTCTTTTGGGTTTTTTTTAAAGATTTTATTTATTTATTCATGAGAGAGACAGAGAGAGAAAGAGGCAGAGACACAGGCAGAGGGAGAAACAGGCCCCATGCAAGGAGCCCAACGTGGGACTCGATCCCAGGACTCCAGGATCACACCCTGGGCTGAAGGCAGGCACTAAACCACTGAGCCACCCAGGGATCCCCTATTTCTTCTGTTTTTAAAAAAGCTTTTATTTGAGAGAGAAAGAGAGCGTGCACAAGTGGGGGCAGGGGGCAAAGCAAGAGGGAGAGGGAGAAGCAGACTCCCCACTGAGTGAATAGCCTGACACATGGCTCCATTCCAGGACCCAGGATCATGAATTGAAGCTAAGTCAGATGCTTAACCAACTGAGCCACCCAGGTGCCCCTTGTACCTCTTCTATGAATACCATATTCAGTATTAAAGTATTTCTAAGTGATCATATATAGTATTTATAATATTTCAGGATTTTTTAAAGGAGTATTTCTCCAAATCAATGATTCTTGGTAAACTTTTACTCATGTCAAAGACTATTTGGAAGAGAAATCATACCATTTTGATAGTTTACATGAAAGCAGATATTCTAGATGCATCCATTAGAGTTCACAACATAACGGGCTCTTAGTGAAGCTAGAATAACAAGCCAAGAAAGTACATGACTGTGACAGTCGATATAAGCACTAAAATAGGTTTTATTGTTACTTCATACTTTAAATTAAATATTCAATTGAATTGGTTTCTGGACTTAAAAAGTGAACTCTTAGGAATTCTTCCCTTTCAGTACTACACTACAAAATCGTAATGCCTATTTCTTGAATATATTTTTTAAAAGACGTTAAACATGACTGATTGGGTTCAAATAAAATGTCAAAAGTTGTAGTCATTGTCACAGCTCCTCTGGTTCTAAATCCGAGGTCTATCCTTCCAGTTGACCATAAACCTGAAGAGATAGGGAACCCAGTTTTCTAAGTGGAATCAAATCATCTTTTTTTTTCTTTTTTTTAAGGAGAGAAGGGTAACCCAGGATTTCTGGGACCAGCTGGACCTCCAGGGCAAATTGGGCCAAAAGGACCACCTGGTAAGTTTTATTTCCTTTGTGTTGCTTCTCATGAAGAAAGGGGAACTCATCAGTGAAGCCATCATTCTCTTCTCATATCCATAGGTGTCCGTGGAGACCCTGGCACGGTTAAGATCATCTCCCTTCCAGGAAGCCCAGGGCCACCTGGCCGTGCTGGAGGACCAGGGATGCCAGGAGAACCAGGGCCACAAGGGCCACCAGGAATCCTAGGTATGGCATTGGCAGCACTGACGTGGGTTACTAGGAAAGGGTTGAACTAAAATCTCTAGAAAGTGCTTTGCAAGCGAGCAATACAACTTTGCAGAAAATGTTACACGTTACAGTGTTACAGTCTTAGGAGTGAGCTTGTTTTACTCTTGACCAGCAAATAAAAGACCTTTTGAATCTACTGAAAACTGTCGTGCATACAGTAAGCTTGAGCAGATACACGTTAGGGTGCATATGTGTGTTTTTTATTAGGTTCAAGTATTATGTCTATCTTCTCTGACAACTCCCAGTCTTAGAGCTCTATTTCTAAATGATTGCCTGAATAAACTTGAGTTCTGTATGCATATACTTTTCTAAAACTTTGTACAGCATTTGGAAGAGTAGTCAACGCAAATGTATGTTTAATCTTATGAAATCTTTTCAAAGTATTGGTGTATGGAAACCGAACTAACCCCTCTGTGTAGGGTTGGCACATTTTAATAGGCTTCTGAACGGAAGTGTTATGTTCTATGTTTACCTGGCTTACCTGGGATATAAAAGAGATACTACTTTGGTCAGTCCAAGGGAACAGCCAATTCTGGAACAGTGTAAATCAAAATGGCAGCACAATTTTAAACTGCTGTTATTTCAGATGTTCCTAGTTCTGTTTGAGTGGCGGGGGGGGGGGGGGGTGTGGCGGCTTTTTGTTTCGGGTGTAACAGGTTGGATGACCAACTGTCCCAGCTTGTCTGTAAGTGTTGTAGGACTTTCATTGCTGACACTGGGGAAGTCCCAGGTAAACTGGGGTGGTTGACCACCCTACGTTTTATCCTGTATGAACCATTCAACAGAGTGTTGGGTTTTTTGCCTAGGACCCTGTGGGCCAAGAGGTAAACCAGGCATGGATGGAATACCTGGAACTCCTGGGCCAATTGGAGAAAAAGGCAACAAAGGTTGTAAAGGCGAGCAAGGTAAATAAGGAGCTGGCTCGTTCTCTTCGCTGAAGGAATACTGTTTCAATATGCAGAGAAGTCTCGTTCGGATATGTGACTGTAAGAGTCATCTTGCTTTTCAGTTTGTTCACATTAAAAGCCAGGAACAAAACGTTCATTTGGAAGAAGGCGAAAAACGAAGAGTTATTGGAATACACCATTCTTCCTATCTCTTAACAGGGCAAATAAATGTACTCCAAATTTTTAGCCTTAGGACAGACAGACCTAATAAAGCACCAATTCTATTTTTGGGAAGACCAGTACTGTTTTTAATTATTTATAGGAGTCCTTAGCTAATAACAAGTACTTATAGTAGTGGCATGTAAGTACACAGTTCAAAAGAACATCTTGATATGAAGAGAAGAGCAACTTAGTGTCTTTATTGAGGAAGGCCATCTTTCCACTCTGCCATGCATGCCATGCTTGAATCCTGAGTGAGTGAACAACTCATGTGTTATCCTGAAAAGGCCCTCTTAAATATTTTAGTCTGGGTGGGGATAAGGTTCCTGAACTTTGAGGGGAAGTAAGTGGGACCTGCTGGGAACAGGATTTCTAAAATGACAAATATGTCTGGAAGGCTGTGGTCCAAGGCCATTTTTG
Organism: Nyctereutes procyonoides; assembly: GCF_905146905.1. Classification (NCBI taxonomy): domain Eukaryota; kingdom Metazoa; phylum Chordata; class Mammalia; order Carnivora; family Canidae; genus Nyctereutes; species Nyctereutes procyonoides. The sequence continues at coordinate 45,037,100 of NW_026575133.1, read as the reverse complement.
CTGGCTGTAAGCAGGGTCTCCAGAACCAGAGGAAGCACATAGCTCTTCTGGAGCTTGAAGGTGTTTATGCTGGAGATGAAGCTAAATTTTATCTAGGCAACAGATGTGCTTATGTGTACCAAGTAAAGAACACTGCAGTGACTCCTGGGGGCAAACCTGAGTCATCGGAGGGAAAGTAAGTCACGCATGCTCCTACTCATGCCAAATTCCAAAGCAACCTTCCTGCTAAAGCCACTGGCTACAGAATCTGTGTGTTGCTGTACCTCCCGCCCCCCAGGATTTAAACTTACTGAAAAATAAATAAAATAAAGTGTGGATTTGTTCTCTTGTTAAAAAATATTTTTTTTAGTCTGAACATAAGCTATTATGTCAATTTGATATACTTGGATCAAAACCTACCTTCTGCAAAAGTTTCAAAAGGACTTTCTAGAAAATTCCTAGATAACAAAATCTTCTTTTTAGAATTGCTGATTTTGTTAAAGTAAGAAAAAACATGTTTTTATTTCCCCATTTATTGACATATGACCGGGTCTACTATAATAAAACTGTAAAGACTAGAGACTTGAATCTTAAAAAATTCAATAGAATTATACATATAAATATATAATATTATGATATCGTGCATAATCACTCATGATTTAGCAATGTCATGAACACACGTAATCATTCAACTTTCCTTAAAATGTGTTTTCCAAAGTGGCAAAATGTAAAACTCTTAATTCATAATTCTATCAATTAATTTTATTAACTGAAAACCTTACTGACCAAGTTTCAGAATTGGGCCATAGCAAGAGTGAGGGTCCTACCCTACAAATCATGTTGGGAATCATTAGCAAGTAGATAGAATGAGTCCTAATGCCATAGGGCCTCATAAGAATGATAAAAGGATCTAAGAGTTAATAGCACAGGTATAAACTGAGAGCCCTGGCCTCTCTGTCTCAGAAATGCAGACTATCCTTATGATGCATACTTGCATGGAAGCTCACTTCCAGTCCTTGTCATGCTCATCTAATCGCAATTCCTGTCCAGACAGCTGGAGGCATCCTTAGCTTGTGTCCAATTACACTTTCTGGGAATGAGGGTAGATGTTGGGAAAAGTGAAGAATGTGTATCTTCCTCTATCTGATATATTAAAAACATACAATTTTGGACAACTCAAGTAAGAAATGAGACTTTGATGAATTTAGATATTAATAATAGGTCTATTTTTAATTTCAAAGAATAAGCCAAGACCCCTGGAAGACAGGAATAGAGGGTAGACTGAAAAAAAAAATCTTGGGGCTTTAACAAATTGTGGGGAAGAGCCCTGATTGACTCCTGAGTCGTGACTACACTGGGGCATTGCCGGACTCCAGGGCATGGCCGTTTGTGGGAAACAATAATACCTCTTTTGACTCATGGGCCCAAAATCCAAGTCTCTACCTACCCTCTTGCATTTCTTTAGGACCCAAGGTGGGTTGGGTGGCGCTTGGGGTGTAGAGGCAGTGGAAATGGATCAGGGGCTAACGGGGGATGGAAGCCAGTGCCAAAATCATAAATAATAGCTAGCTGATGACGAAAAGAAGAAGAAAGAACAGGACAATGGACAGCTATCCTTCTGTCTATATTATTTAGAAAGTGACAAATGTGTGTTAACTTACTCTAGGGCAGAGGGGGAAAAAAGTATAAAAACTACTTATTTGGCATTAAACTCATATAGATAAAAGAAACTATTATCACAGTAAAAAAACCTTTTCTGTTCTTATATGCCTTATTAATTGATTAAAAACTTTCTCTAAGTTTATACCTTTAAAAGAACTTTCAGTTGTTTTCCATGTTTGCTGACTTTATCAAAAGCACAAGTCATTTTTTGTTATCCACTTGAATAGACTTTCAAATTGTAGATATTTGACTTATTTACCCACTTTGTAAATAAGGTACATTCATTGGCACACAAAAGATGTACATAAAATGTGCTGGCCACTGTGTGAGGCATCACAGAAGACAAAGAAGCCCTCATCTCAAAAACTCACCATTCGATATACACAAACATCTATAAGACGAAGAAGTACTGTTTGACAAACTAGCCAACATTTAATGATGTTTGGCCATTTTGTAAACCATTCTTCTGTAGGACCCCTTAAGGAGGAGCTTAACAGATATACATAAGCATTTAAATTAGCATTTTGAGAAAATGAATTTGAGGTTTTGTTTGTATCACAACATGTATAACATATTTTTTAAAGGACCACCTGGATTAGATGGACTGCCAGGCTTGAAGGGGAAACCTGGAGACCCTGGACCACCTGCAACTGGGACCATGAAGAGGGGCTTTATCTTCACCAGGCATAGTCAGACCACAGTGATTCCTTCCTGTCCAGAAGGGACAGTGCCACTCTATAGTGGCTTTTCTCTTCTTTTCATACAAGGAAATGAACAAGCCCATGGACAAGACTTGGGTAATGTCCCCATCCTCGTTTTCAGTCATTTTGTTCCATACCCGGATTGTCAATTTTTGTAGCAGGGGGTGCACTCTGTGCAGTGATGTGCAAACAAGCCTGAGTACCTTGCAGCACTTTTTAAAGAGAGTTAAATAAAAAAACAACAAGGGCCTAATGTCAGGTTTTCATTCTGGAATGCACAGCTCTGGAAGGAGCCTACCTCATGAATGTTAGTCTAGCTCGTCCTGTTCAATGCAAACAATTTTCCCTTAAGTCTTGTTTGCTTTTTAATCTTAAAAGTAGCAGATTTTCCAAAGCTTTATCTAGTTATTAGCTATTACATATATTTGAATAACTGGAAATACTTTGAAGCAAAGATTTTCCCCACTGACCTCGACCAGTCCTCAAGTGCCAGACTGATGAGAAACGGTCACCAGAAGCATTAAGAGGGTTGGGGGAGAAGGAGAATCTGTTTAGTTCTTGGATCTTTGATTTCTCTCATTGTTACAACTTTTTTATTTTTTTACGATTTTATTTATTTATTCATGAGAGACACACAGAGAGAGAGAGGCAGAGATAAGGCAGAAGGAGAAGCAGGCTCCATGCAGGGAACCCAATGGGGGACCCGATCCCGGGTCTCTAGGATCATGCCCTGGGCCAAAGGCAAGGTGCTAAACCACTGAGCCACCCAGGGATCCCCACAACTTTTTAATAACACATTCTGCAAATAACTTTTTTGGGGTAGTCTGTCTCATTTCTGCCATAGGTTGTTTTAATTAGCCTCTACCTAGTAATGTTACTCAATATAATTTTAATGTACTGAAAGTGATTCTCAGTCTGATGTTTCATTAGGAACTCTCGGCAGCTGCCTGCAGCGATTTACCACAATGCCATTCTTGTTCTGTAACATCAACAATGTCTGTAATTTTGCATCTCGAAATGACTACTCATACTGGCTGTCAACACCAGCTCTGATGCCAATGGACATGGCTCCAATTACTGGCAGGGCCCTGGAGCCTTATATTAGCAGGTAAAAATCTAATCCCTTAGCTCTGTGATGGGATCAGATGAATCATTTCATTTGTAATGGAACGTAAGGCAGCACATATAGGGCAGAAAGTCCTTATGCTGCCATAATCTCTCTTTTTAAGATTTTATTTATTTATTTTAGAGAGAAACAGAGAAAGTGTGCAAGTGGGGGGATGGGCAAAGAGGCAGAGATAGAGAATCTCAAGCAGACTCCATGCTGAGCTCAGAGCCCCACGTGGGGCTCAATCTCATGATTCTGAGATCATGATCTGAGCCAAAACCAAGAGCCAGACACTTAACCAACTCAGCCCCCCAGGCGCCCCAGCTGCCATATTCTTTATTTCACATTACAGATGCACTGTCTGTGAAGGTCCTACGATTGCCATAGCCATTCACAGCCAAACCACTGACATTCCCTCATGTCCCAATGGCTGGATTTCTCTCTGGAAAGGATTTTCGTTTATCATGGTAAGGAGGAAAGGAACAGCAAATTCATAGTAAAGAATACCCTTAGAACCTTACATTGGACTGGGTGAAATGTGGCCCCCAAGACTGATGCTGCCCGACATTAGTGTGCACAGTATTCCATGAACATTTGCTCGAAAATCTGGAAATACACTCTTTTAAAGTAGGTTGTTTTTTTGTAAATAATGGAGCATTTTAAAAAATGACTTTACCCATAAATTCTAAATAAGACATTTAGGTGAAGAGTAATACTATATTAGTAATAGAATGCCTGCTTTAAAATGTGGCAGCTGTTTTATATAGATTGCCCATAATCCTTATGGAAACCCTGGAGGTAGTTTTGTCTTCTACAGTTTTATAAATAAATATGAAGACCCCAAAGTCTCACAATTAGTCAGTGGTAAAACTAGGATTTGAACCTGAGTCTCTCTGCTCTAAAATCTTTTTTGCCTTACCCTGTGCCCCTTTGACATTCATATGAAGATGGGGACTAAGAGAAAAAGCCTTTTAAAGAAAGATTCCCCAGATGTTAAGTGCTAAATGAAGAAATCTCTGGACCATCAGTGATTCTGATAGCCACACATATGCGGTTGGTGGTTATTCATTTTTTTTGTATAGCCTCACATATGATACATTATTTCCCCTTATTTACTCGCAGACATCCATTCATTTAGCTATTAATTCAACAAGTATTTATTGAACATCTACCATGTGCCAGGATTGTTTAAAGCACTAAAAAGAATACCAACAATGAACCAAAGTTCCTGCTAGTCACGGAACTTCTATCTTAGTGGTGAAGGTAGACAGTCAGCAAGAAGACAAAATAACCGTAATAGTAATGGGTTCAGGTGGTGATCAGTACTCTGAAGAAAATAAGGAGAGAGATTGTTCTAGAGAAGAGAGGTCCAGGAAAGCCTCCTGCAGGTTATATTTAAGCAGATTCCTGAACTATGAAAACAAGCTAGCTGAATAAGGAAAAGGAGCATTTAGGCAGAAGGAATAGCTTTTGCTTTCTTTTTGATGACTAATCCTCAACTTGGAAGGTACCTCGAGTATTAGCAAATCTGGGTAAAGAAGTATAAAAGTTTAATTCACACGATTATTTTTTTTTTACTGAAAAAAGAAAAATAAATTTTTACTACAAAAAAAAGAGCACTGAAAATATGAACACCATGCACAGAATTCTTATCCAGATATTTTTAATGTGAAAGTTCACAAGTGCAGGTTCTGAGGGTGCTGGGCAAGCACTGGCCTCCCCCGGCTCCTGTCTGGAAGAGTTCCGAGCCAGTCCGTTTATAGAATGTCACGGAAGAGGAACGTGCAACTACTATTCAAATTCCTACAGTTTCTGGTTGGCTTCATTAAACCCCCAAAGAATGTTCAGGTAACTATTCAAAGTCAAGTTTAATCTGATGACCCAAATGCAGAACTATTCAGAGATTGCTATGTTACATTTTCCTTACCTGTGTGTCGATGAACTCACCTTTAAAAGATCTCCCTGCACCGGCAAAATCCTGTTTAGCTTGGCACTCCCACCTTACAAGTGCTCTACAGTCAACGAGTAGCTATGGTTTTGTACTACTGCACCAGTGAAGACCCAAAAATGTGATTTTTGTCACCACCAAATATATTTATCATTTGTCTATAAGCGTATAGCAAATTACTGAATAAAACCACTAAATGATCTGCTGCTTTTAACTGACTGTACTGGAGGACAGACTATTTAAAGGGTTAAGGGTGGTTTTGATGACAGGATCTGTGAGTTTGGATTACAGCCTATGTTTTCCTTTCTGCTGCTGAAATACAACTAAATCATAAAATGTCGACGTACATACCTTTACAGAAATATACCTCCTACAATAAGGTTTAGGTGAGCTACAATATTTATTAATAAAGCTCAAACCCAGCCAAGTAGTTCCTCTTTATCCATACATTGATGACATCTTTTGTTTGTGTCTTTTGCTTTTGTTTCAGAAAACCTATTCCATCAACTACGAAAGCTGGGGAGTTAGAAAAGATAATAAGTCGCTGTCGGGTGTGCATGAAGAGAAGACAGTGAAGAAATAAAACAGAACTGTTCTTTTTTTGTCCTAAATAAGCAAGTAATGATGCAGAATATGCATTTATTTAGGGATTTCCTTTAACCATACAATATGGTTCTGTGATGACTTAGTACAAAGTTTCTATTTGTTTCCCCACACAACAAAGCATTTGTTTTAAGTCAGTTCTGGGATCCTGGTATCTAAATCTTGTGCTCTTGCAGAGTTTCCCATGGTAAGGCAGCAGACTTTTCAAAAAACACCACTGAAATCATATTCCACTTGTATCGAATTGCATGATCTCAATGGCGATTGTATAAAGTTTGATGCTACAAGTTAAGAGCTATTTGGTCCACTGGATTCCCAAGATTTTGCCCCCTTCTATTCCAGTCTTTGAGACTCAGGGAGGCTAAATTGGTTTAGGATGGTGCCACCACGCCCTTTAGTCCCTGGGACTGGAAGGAGATGTTGGGGCAGGTAGAGTAATGGCTCCTCATGAACCAGACTGAACTTTCAGACCTGTTCAGTAACCTAAGGCCTGAGGAAGCCAGAACTGAACTGAGGTTCATGGATATTCTAGGGCTTTTTCAAATGTACCCAAGACTAAGGCCAAAAGGGGGTTTCCCTGAATGGCTTTGTTCATATTTTTTAAAAGATTTTTTGTTTGTCCACTGAATTCCTTTCACCGCAGCAATGTAACCTGCTTGCATTCAAACTTTTGCCCTTAATGAATTAGTTTTAATAGGATGCTGTTACACACATACTCTAAAATGTATCTAACTTTTTTTTTTTTACCAGTTCACCCACCCAAATAATAAGGACACTACTTACTTGATGTGCACTTTATCCCCATCCCTATAAATGTTGAGAACGCTTGACTAATCAGGCTCAAACTATTTTTCTTTTGCTGTGACACATTCATACTCCATGTAACCTAGGTATTTCCAGATTTAGTCCCTATTTCTCTAACTCTTTGTAAAAAATGTGTTTTATATTACATGTTCTCACCAACCATGTTGAAAGAATCGTGTAAAAATCCTAATGTACAAATTGTATAGCTTTGCAGATATAGGTCTTAAGACTTGCTTTTCAGTGTGTTGATACATTCCCAAGGTTACTTAATTCAACTAAACAAGCATTTCGTTCAGCACCAAGCCATGCCCCAGGCACGGTGCAAAATTACAGACAGCAAAGGGGAGAAAAAGAGACTAATGTTTCTGATCTGATATCCCAGAAAACTAACTTAACTGTTGCCGTTAAGACTCCCACATATGTAAGCTGGCTTTTTCCCCCCTTTTCATCCTTTGTCACTGTTCTTATACTCCATCATCATTATTCAGCAGGCCTCAATAAAGGTTTACAAACAAGACTTCTGCCAGGGAAAGCCAGGACATCTAGTTTCTCTTAGGCATCACAGAAGCCAAGGTAGGAACAAAATTAAGAAAACAAAAATCTGCAAGACACTAAGAACCACTTGAACTTGATGGTAGCGCTATTTGGTGGATCTCAGAGGTCAGGTATCCTGAGGCAAAGCTCTGAAGAAGTTTCTTGATCCACCCTGGTGGCGTTGGTGGTGCTGATATTTAAATTCAGGTTATTGCTTTTGTCTCTGTGGCTCTGTAGGTGAAGGTGTAACCCCAAAGGCCAGCACAGACTGTGACCATAGTTCACATCCTTCATTGCTCAGGTGACTGCTGTCAAGCCATTTTTACGTTTAAACATTATAAAGTGCATTTTACTTAGATTATTTACTTAGACTCACCTAATATAAAGATTTTTTTGCTCTAAGAATATCCTACTGTCCCAGTTGTATAATAATGGCATATAGGGGCTAACGGATGGCCACAAACCCTCGATAGGACAGTAATTTACAAAGTGTGGTCCCTGGACCAGTGGCATCAACAGCCTCTGGGAACTTGCTACAAATGCAAATTTTAGGGTCCACCTCACACTTACAGAATCAGAAACTAGAGGTAAGGCCCAGAAATCTGCATTTTCACAAGCCCTCCAGGTGGTTTCCAACACCCTCAAAATTAGGAACTGCTGTAGGCAAACAGCCAAGAACCGATTCTACAGGCAGTCACCAGGTACAGCTGGCTTTAATTGCTCCATCTGTGCCTCTCTTTAAAGTCCAAAGTCACAAACCACCCTACGGTCATCTAATTTAACTAAAACGTAAAAGCCCTAGAGTGGTACTAATGCCAAATTACTTACTGGCCTCTGCTTACCCAAGCCTCTGTGTTCTCTTGCCCTGTTAGCAGTGATGAGAAAGACAGGTGATGCTAAAGCCTTACATTCCAATGAAGCCATATTAATAGTTGGTCAGTCATACCTCTAAGACTGAGCCTTAAAACATAGCTCCCACGCATTTCTTTCCAGATGCCTATGAAGAGCTTATATTATGAAGATTTAACTTTGTAGATAAAATGTAAATAACTTGTTTCTTTTCAAATTGGGGCTTCGACTTTGGAATTTCACAGTGTGCTAAAATAATGGATTTCTCAGTGGTCTCTCTTTCTGCAAGGTAAACATTACTAAGTAACTTATTTATAAAAGTATTACAATAATGCTAAATTTGAAATGTATTGCTAATTTAACTTACAAAGATTTTTCTATGCAGCAAATGTAAGTTACTGCAACTAAACTTAATTTAATGTTTACTCTATAACCAAATGAAATATATTTAAAAATATATTGAATATTTTATATTATTATATCCTGACAACATTACAATATTGTAATGTACTAATATTTCTGTAATTATAGCTAAAAGTTATTTTATTGTATTGTCTAAAAATAAAATTCTAAAAAATATATCTGGTCTTATTTTTTTTTCAAAATGGAAATAATTTTTTTTGAATTGTAAAAATAATGTGTGTTTACTGTAAAAACAACAGACAATACAAAAGTTTTGAAGAATATAAAAATTGCCATGATCTGTCACCCTCACCCAAGATATTTAACATATATGCTCTTACAGAGTTTTCCTGTGTAAATATGTTTTTTTTAAAAAAAATGGAATAAAAACATGCTGTTTTGTAACCAGATTTTTTTTAACTTAATACTCTATGGATATTTTTTCACATCAATAGACAAGAACTAATCATTATTTATACCATAGTCCACTGCATGGATTTACTATGTTAAGTCAGTGAATCCCCAATTGATGGACACTTTAGTTTTATTATGGACGTATTAAACACGTTTCATTTCACATTTTCCAGTTATTTCCTCAAGATCAATCTCTAGAAGGAACATTATAGAATCAGAGGACCCACATATTAGTTCTTTGATATACATACAAAAATACAGAAGGTTGTTAGAATTTCCAGCTGTATCAACAATGAAAACACCCATCTCTTTATGCTTTTACCAATTCTGGATACAGCTGTTCTTTTTTTTTTTTTAATATTTTATGTATTTTTCTTGAGAGACACAGAGAGAGGCAGACATAGGCAGAGGGAGAAGCAGGCTCCTCAAAGGGAGCCTGATGCAGGACTTGATCCCAGGACCCCCTGGATCACGGGATAATGCCCTGCACCAAAGGCAGACACTCAACTGCTGAGCCACCTGGGCATCCCATGGATACAGCTGTTCTTTTACAATTTTGCCTATCCTATTTTAATTTACATTCTGATCACTACCAGTGATGCTACATATTTGTCACTTTTAATTAGTATTTGTTTTTATTAGTATTTTTTCTTAGGGCTTGTTTTTGTTTTCCTATAAAGGACCTAATCACATCTTTGTTCATTTTCTATTACAGTGTTTAAGAAATTTTTACAAATCAAGAAAATGTATGAATTACAGAAATTATGGGTCGTACATTTTGATAAATGTTTCCCATTTATAATACAAATACTCATTCAAGGAAAAATATTCATAAAATTTTAAATGTAGAGAAATGGTGAAGAGAAATACTTTTAATATACAAAATATTAAATTTTGTAAGTAAGAAACTTTCAGGCTGGGTGGAATGGCAATCAAGATAGTCAAAGGAAAAAAAAAAAAGTCACAGGAAGAAACTGAACAGTGATCCTGGGTAATAGTTCTAAGAAGACAAAGAAAATTGTTGCTCATATAAATGTTTTAGAAATATTTTCAGGGCATCTAGGTGGCTCAGTAGGTTAGGCATCTGCCTTCAGCTCAGGGCACGATTCCGGGTTCTGGGATTGAGCCCCGCATCTGGCTCCTTGCTCAGTTGGAGCCTGATTCTCCTTTGCCCTCTGTCTGACCCTCCCCCTGCTTGTGCTCTCCCTCTCTCTGTGTCAAATAAATAAATAAAATCTTCAAAAGGGCGTATTTTTACTGCCAGCAAGTAGAGGAATGAATGTGGTATTTATAGTTTTTTTTCTCTCTACTTACAAGCCTGTTTCTAAAGAAAATTGTGGTCAGTCTCTAATGGATTCTCAGCAGCCTACTGCTACTGATGGGGCACTTGCAGAGAACACTAACTGTGCCAGTTTAGTTCACCCTATTCCCAGCTCTGCCTACTGGAAACTGAGCAACAACCAAACACAGCAGAAAAAAATTAATTGATTTGGAATGACCACGCTAAATCTAAACATCCAGATAAATATGACCCTCTCAAGTTGTTTGTAGACTGTGGTTTTTCTAAAAATACTGACATTGCTCAAAACCTTTTTAGAACTATTGCTTCGGAATGGTCTTCAATTACGGTTTATCAGCCAAACCAGCAAAGAGGTCTCATCTCACCACTTTGTAACGCAGACCTACAGCATGCTCAAGGTATTTGGCTCCACAGAAGACATCCAGATGAGACACAGACCTTGGTCTCAAACACAGAACTTAACCTGGCAGCAGAAAATAAGGCAAATACATAAATTAATTATAATGTTGGACAGAATGTGGTAAGTGCTTTGACAGACAACAAATAGTGATTCAAAAGTTGGAGGTCTCAGGAAATAATTATGAAAAGAAGGAATATCGTAGGTGGTTCTTTAAGGGCAGTTAGGATTTCAAGAAACAGAAGGTGGCTAGAGGCAGGATGGCATTCCAGGTGGCAGGAATAGTATGGATAAGGGTAAGTAGTTAGGAAAGCATGAAGCAATCTCAGAGAATAATTAGTGAGTGGTCAAGAATATACAGAAAAGAAGAACATATATGGAATACACAAGAATATATGTATTCTCTGTGTATGTAAACATCACATATGCACACAAACACAGCAGTAAATAAAGTGGCATTGTATGAGTTAGGGCCATGTTAGGTAGAGTTTCAAATACCAGGTTGAACTTGCATTTCATTGGCTGGTATTAAAGCCAGTGAAGATTCCGACAAGAGTAGAATGATCATATAAATGGTAACCTAGAAGGTCCAGTGTTTTATACACTGCTCTTGCCAGGCTATTTCATAATTTCAAGTGACTTTAAAAATTACTGGATTTTGGGACGGGTGGCTCAGCAGCTGAGCTTCTCCTGAGCGTCTGCCTTTGGCTCAGGGCATGATCCTGGAATTCTCGGATCGAGTCCCATATCGGGCCCCCGCAGGAAGCCTGCTTCTCCCTCTGCCTGTATCTCTGCCTCTCTCTGTGTGTGTCTCACGAATAAGTAAATGAAGTCTTTAAAAAAATAAAAATTACTGGATTGCTGTTATGGACTTTTGAATTGTAGAGAACTATAAATTATCAATTTCTTTGAAACCTGGGGCTTCAAATTTGGGATGTCACAATCTGTAAAACTAGGTTCTTTGTGGATCCAACCACAAAGAATTAATTAAGAATTAATAATTAAAAATTAGAGGAGAAAAGTGATTGGAGCTGGGATGGCCAGTTAAAAGGTTATCAGTCCAGATGATGGGTAATGATCATCTAAAGCTAAACAAGCAGTGGGAATGGAACAAAGTGGAGAGTTGACATTGATCTCTTTCTCTGTTTAAAACTTTAATTTGTGGGATCCCTGGGTGGCGCAGCGGTTTGGCGCCTGCCTTTGGCCCAGGGCGCGATCCTAGAGACCCGGGATCGAGTCCCACGTCGGGCTCCCGGTGCATGGAGCCTGCTTCTCCCTCTGCCTCTCTCTCATTTTGTGTCTCTCATGAGTGATAATAAAGAAATAAAATCTAAATAAATAATTCTAAAAATCTTAAAAAAAAAAGTGGAAGGGTGCTGGTGGAAGCAGCAGGGCTCTTACTTTTACTTCTACAAGTTCTGGCCATGGCTGGCTTACCCTGCTTGGTTTCTCTGTCTTCCCCGGAAAGGTTGGTCGGGAATGACTCCTCATTCCTAAAATCAACCTATTCTTACCGGAGGATGATTTGTCCCTATTAAATAGAGGGGACTCAGCAGCAGCACTTCTCAAGGTGCTTCCTCCCAAAATTATTTTGGAGAATGGTAACTTCTCCAAACCAACTTCTGGACCAACTTTAGATTCTGGCCAAGTACCTCCTCCTGGGCATGCCCTTGCTCGGCCGTTTGCTAAATTCCAGGCACGCAAAATCCCCGGCGATTCGGCCTCGGCCCGGGGTCCGGCGGGCGAGCGGGGCACGGAGCTTCCCGCGGGAAGCGAGCATCTGGGTGGTGCGACGCAGAGAGGGCGCTCCCGAAGCTCAACAAGGCTGCTAACTACCGAAAAACCTCGCTCTTTGCCACCACTCCCCTCGCGAGGGATCAGCGGAGCCACCAGGGCAGGGGCCGCTGTCACGGAAGACCTGGTAATAATCACAGGGCTCCGCGAGCAATCACCTGCAAGGGGTGGTGAGATATTCAGAGGGCTCGGGCCACTGGGGCTTTCATGCAGATAGCCCTGAAGAACAGTGATCTTAACCGGCAATCGAAGGTTGACCTTGCAAACACGTGGGTCTTACAGATCACGCACTCTCCCTAAATTGAAGCGTGAACTGAACTCGTACGGTAGAAGTATCGCTGACCGCGATCGGCGCAGCTCGCCCTCAACAAAGATGGCCCCGTAGCGCCGTCGCGCGGCCCCCGCTCCCGTGCGTGAGCCTCACGTCCGCCCTTCCCTGTATCACATGACCGCGAACTTGCCTCCGCTACGGCTCCCGGCGAGGGCCAGCCCCGGCCGTTCTCGCGTCTGCCCCGGCCCGCTGCGGGCCGCTCCGGCCGGTGCTTTCCCCGGGCGCCTCGGTGCGCTCGGCCAACGGCCTCCGGGAGCCGGCGGGCGGCGGCCGTCGTCGGGGACCCTCCAGCGGGCCCAGCGGTGAGTGCCGATGCCTTCCCGACCCGCGGCCCGCGGCCCGAGCCGGCCTCCGGGGCCTAGCGCGGCGGCCGTGCCCCCGGGCGGACGGAGGGACCCGCGGGGGCCCCGGGCCGACCTTGCTGCCCCGGCGGGCCCCGACCCCCGGGCTCTGGCCTCGTCTCCTCTTCAGGACCTTTGCCGCCGCCTCGGCCCCCGAGGAGAGCAAGGGAGAGCGGCACACGCTCCTGGGGAGCTAGTTTTGGGGCTGGCCCCTCCCTCCTCCTAGTTCGGGGTCTCATTTTGAGCATAAATGTGGATTTCCTGTCTAGAAAATAGTTTGGGCTGCGGGGCGGGCGGGGGGGGGGCTGGGAAACCCAGGGGCGACCTGGAGCCCGAGCGCGGAGCTTTGCGGGGGGCCGTCCCTCCTTCCCGGCTGAGCCCCCCGCCCCCCTTTCGGAATGACCTTGCCCCCGACACCTGCCGACGGGACGAGCCGTTTGTTGTTCTCACTTTGTGCAACAGACGCGCTGGACCGGGAAGGCCTTGCTGGAGGCCGGTCGGCCGCCCCCCACCCCCCACCCCAGCGCCCCAGGTCGGGTGGGTTTGCAGGCGCACCTGCTCCCAGGTGTGGATGCTGGAGTCCGTGGCTCCTGGGGTTTCCTTCCAGGAGCTGGGAGGCGGGGGGAGCGGTGCGGGGAGCTCCCGACCTTCGCCTGCGGGACGAGGCTCCTCGGGTGGTGCAAGGACACCCCGGGCCGCGGCGCCCTAGGGCGCTTGCAGCAAGGGGCGCTCCGTAGGCACCTTTTTTCAATTGCAGCACATCGGAAAGGCTCACCCTGAGCCCTTGGTCGTGCTCAGGCCTCGGATCCCCCGGGAGGCTGGGCCCTGGAGGATCGCAGCTGTTCTCTCTCCCTTGTGTGTCCCATTTCGCAGGCGCAGGAGATCCCAGAGGAAAAGCCCTCGTGAAAATAGATTTGGGAAGGAATTACAGCGGCCTGGTTGTGCTTTAGCAGAAGAAGCCTTCTCCCCCACGGAATTCCCAAGAATTCCGTGTAGGACCCGCTGCCTTGTGGGGTCTCTAACACTTGGGAATTCGTTGGTCTTGCTGCTCTTTCCGAAAGGAACTTGTACGTGCCATCCCTTCCTGTGCGATAGGGCTGCCCGGTTGGAGGATCATCACAAAGTTTAGCACTTGGGCTTTTCTCCCTTCTGGTTGAAACTTGTTTTCTGTGGATTCATGACCTTATTTTAAAGTTCATTAATTTGTGGGGTCTTTTTTTTTTTTTTCTTTCAAGGTTTTGGTGACTTTTCTTTTCAAAAGTACAGTTAATTCCTGGATTGCTATCCCCTGATTTGCTAATTCACCAAACTTTTTTTTTTTTTTTTTTTTTTTAAGTATAGTTACTTGAAAAGAGAATGGAAACAGGTTGACCAATATAAAAACCTTGAACTAGGTTCATGGAATAAGTGGAGTTTTGTTTTGTTTTGTTTTAATAATTGGGGAATTATAAAAATCTTTTGACCCAAACTGTTTCTGTTACTTCCTAGGCTATTTCTCTGGGTTTCAGTGTTCTAATATAGAAAACAAAGTCAGGCTTGAATCATTGAGTCCCAAATTAGGGATCCTTTCCACGAGTGGGATTTGACTTGATTCTAGATAGTATATGGATGAGGGTTTTTTCTTTTTTTTTTTTTTCTTTTTTTTTTATTTATGATAGTCACAGAGAGAGAGAGAGAGAAGCAGAGACACAGGCAGAGGGAGAAGCAGGCTCCATGCACCGGGAGCCCGATGTGGGATTCGATCCCGGGTCTCCAGGATCGCGCCCTGGGCCAAAGGCAGGCATCAAACCGCTGCGCCACCCAGGGATCCCGATGAGGGTTTTTTCTTAAAGTTATGTTTTTGTTACATATATTTATATATGTATGGCATAAGGTGATGATGTAAAGTTTCCTTTTAAAATGCATTAAGATTTTTAGAAATTGAGTTAAAAAATTAAGGGTAGGTAAGAGTAAGCATACTCTGTGAATGTGGAAAGAACTATAAAATTGGTAAATTACTGGCGTTTGGGAACAAGTAGGATCATCTGTGATTCTGAGAGCGATTTTGTCTCCTTAATTATATGATGGAGAATTGTGTACTGGTTGCCTAATAGAGTCTAATAACAGAACCTCTGGAATTAATATTAACTCCAAATGAGAAGTTTATTTTATGTATTGCCATAAGATGATACCAGAAATGCTACAGTCTAATGAGGGAGGGGAAAAAAAATTCCAATCTAATTAGGATAGTACAGTGTTCTGTCTTAGAAAAGTTCCATTTACTTTTTAAAATTTAAGTAGCTCAGGCTAGGAGAATTTGCCTTTTTCTTGAAGTTGTCTTTTCAGCATCCATATGACCTAAATCTGTGATATTTTACAAACAGATTTTCGTAAGACAAAGTATTGCAATAGAATGGAATTTTGACCCTCATGGGATGTACTGGTGGAAAGTCCATAAGAAGACTGAAAAGCGGTAAATGGAGTGGGGGACAATAGCACATTTGAGGGAGATGATGTTCTGGTTATTTGTGTCCCTTGCTTATTATTATAAAACTTCAATTTGTAACGCCCCAAGGCTAACTATAATTCTTTTGAGATATCTCTTTTCAGTATTATATCCAAATGTAAGATTTTATTGGGCTTCATCTACACACAAGTATTGAAAGAGTTTCTCCTCTAGAAAGAGACACAAAATAAGAGATTGCCTGTGGGGACCTAGGTGGTTGTAGGATAGGGTCTGGTCAGACACTGTGTTTTCTCTGTATCTTCTTGTGTGCTTTGTACCATGTGCATATATTACTGGTTCAAATTCAAGTACTGATTGAAAGTTATGAATGAAATACATATGAAATTAAATTAAGTACTGAATGAAAATTTAGCCAAAATGTACTTGTTCTTCCTGGATATACGTGTATACACATAACTATTAAGATTCTTTCAAACTTAAATATTTTTCGTCTGTCACATCTTTCTAAATTCAAATCAGAAATGGTGACAATTCTTTATTTTATCTTGCATTAACGAAACTAATGAATGTGGGATTAAAATTGGTGGTAAGCTTGTTAATTTTTTGCTTTCTGTATTGTACTGATTTCCTAATGTAAGGTGACTTATCATTTAGAGGATTTCCAGCAATGAATACCCAACGTTGGTGTCATGTGGGTTCTCAGTTAGCTCCTGTTTTCTCCCCTAGGGACAAAAGTGGCTCTAAATCCAGCACAGGCACATTGAAGCGAGTTAAAGGATTTAATATGAAGCACAGAAGCAGATAGTGCCAAATAGCCCGCAGTAGCTGGTACACATTTGTGAGTAAAAATTTGTCTTTTGGCTCTATTTTCTTAGTCTTTAAACCATCTGCATGCCAGATCCCTAAAATTCACACATTTTGGTAAAGAATAAAGGAAGCAATTTAGCAGTCATAATTAACCAGTTGTCAGGGCTTAGCACTCTGAGCAACCTCCAAAAACTCTCCTAAGCATCTTTTTGAGGTAGTTCAAGTGTCATAATACATCTCTGACATGGAGTTTAGGAAAAATCCCTCGTATGACTCACCTTTATGTCCTCTTTAATTTTTATTGCCCTTGATTTATGTATAATATCTTTTGCTGAAAATTCAGTGTAATTTGGCTTTTGAAGTCATTTCCTTTTAAGGAAACCATTACTTGTACATCAATTTTTTAGGCTACGTCAGATGCATTTACTTCTGCCCTTGACATTCTCCTCATGATTTCTTCATCTGTATTTTACCTAAGCCTTAAAAAGGAGAGAACTTTCTTTCAAAATACAATGATTAAAGGAGTCTATGGCAAAATGTTTTTTAAAATCTGACTTCACATTTTTATATACATTTGATTAGCTTTATCCTTTTTGCAGAATCATAAAATAGTGACTGTGCAAAAAATCATCTTTATGATTTTTGAGGTATAGAATAACTGTTTAGGAGAAATTTGAAAATTGGTTTTCTAGATCAAGTCTTAGTAAATAATTTTAAGTAGATGTTTACTATAATTCATGGTTTTTTAAATAAAATGAATTGTTGAAATACTGATTTTTTTTTTTATTCTTTCTTTTTTACAGCTGGAAAAGCAGTGTCCGTGTTGTTATGTATACCTACAAAAAAGTTCAGATTTGTAGGGGAATTGTTGTATAAAGTAAACTGAACTACAGGGTAGCAGTATTTTAATAGCTATTCTAGACGTGTATTTACTGTATTACAAATGAGTGAAAGAACAAGCAGTGACACACCACTAGGAAGGTCAGTGACATTTTATTCAGTTGAGCTGGTATTGTAGGCTTGAGTGAGTGGCACCATTAGGCTGACAATGCTCTTTCACACTTCAATCAGCATTTTGTATTTGGGGGTAACTTTCTTCTACATTTTCCTGAAGCATGAATCCTCTAATTTAGGAGGTTATTCAGTGCATTTGTACTATTTCCCCTTAAAGGCATGTCATGCTTTTTAAAAATAGACATGTAAAGATGATATTAAATATAAATTAATGGGAAGATTTTAATCCCATAAAAGGAATACATAAATGAAGGATTTATTACTGCATATTATTCTATATTTGGTATTCATTGTATCTCAGTCACCAGGTATACATTCCATTAGAGAAGTTTTAACTTGTATCTTGTGATTTTTCTGGGGACTACATTTTTTTTTAATATAAATTTAGAATTAGCCTTATTTACTTTTTGAATCTGATTTTCATCATTAAAAGGCTTTATTTTCTTCATGCATGACAGCAATTCCTAATTTCAGTTTTATAAAATCCTAGCAGCTTTTCCCTCAAATTATTGGCTAGAAAAATTTAAGTTTTATTTTAGGCATCTTTTTAATTATAAGCAGCACGCGTATCTATGCAGAGAGAGTGTGTCTGTGCACATTTGTTTTGTGGTGATACAATAATTTTAAGATTTGCTCCTAACCAGTGTCCTCAGGGTGCAATTTCAACTGATAAGTGAGAAGGCTTATGTTAAGGAAAACATTTTGTTCAGTTTTTTTTTACTTTTCCTTCGTACATATTCAGTACTCACAAATGAGAAGTCTCCTCTTGCTCTTCCTACAAGGTAGTGTCTAACTTCACTCCATAAAGAAGACTGACATTTTAACACTTAGTTATCCCTGTCTTTAAATTTTTGCCCACAGAGTGAGTGGGGCAGCATTTCCTTCTCCCACTGCTGCTGAGATGGCGGAAATTAGTCGAATTCAGTATGAAATGGAATACACCGAAGGTATTAGTCAGCAGATGAGGGTCCCGGAGAAATTAAAGGTAGCACCACCAAATGCTGACCTGGAACAAGGATTCCAAGAAGGAGTTCCAAATGCTAGTGTCATTATGCAGGTACCAGAGAGGATCGTTGTAGCAGGTATTTTACATTTATTTATCAAGATCTTTGTTTTATATGATTTTATGAAAACTTCCGGTTTTTCAAAATATTGTTTAGAAAAGGGCATGGTAACTACAACTTCGCATTTTTTTTCAAAATTTTTATTATAAGGTCTGAAATTTCAAACAGTATTTTTTAATAATTCAACTAATGGAGACATAACTTACATACATAAGATATGTGTAATTTTTAAGTGTGATGGGATTTGACAAATGTATATACTCCTGTGACCTTCCACCACAGTCTCAATACAGAACATTTTCATCACCCTGCAAGGGAAGTTCCCATCTCATTTAGTTCCTCCCCCCCCCCCCCGCCCCGTTTCCACATAACCATTATCTCCTTTGTGTAACCAGAGATTAGATTCGTCTTTTCTAGAGTTTCATACAAATGGGTTGATACAGTATTTTGTCTTGGGCCTGGCTTTTGCTTAGAGTAATGTTTTTGAAATTCTTTCATATTCTTCTATCAGTTGTTCACTCCATTTTATTGCTGAGTTGTATTCCACCCTGTGAATATACCACAATTTGTGTATCCACTTACCCACTGATGGAGATCCGGGTTGTTTCCTGTTTGGGGCTGTTAGGAATAAAGCTACTCTGAATATTCATGTACAAACTTTTGTAAGGATGTGTGTTTTCCTGTTTCTAGGAATAGAATTGTTAGGTTATACCGTAAATTGTGTTTAACTTTATGAGAAACTGTCAAGCTGTTTTTGAGATTGATTGTACCCTCTTTGTTCCCATCTGTGATGTATGGGAGTTTCCACTGCTCCACATCCTTGCCAACACTTTGTACTGTCAGTCTTTAATTTTAGTCATCCTAGAGGGTGTGTAATGGCAGATACATTTACATAAAACTGCTATCTTTTTAAAACTTCCCTCCTTTCCTTTTTATACTCCTAGGAAATAATGAAGACATTCCATTTTCAAGACCTGCAGATCTTGACCTTATTCAGTCAACTCCCTTTAAACCTCTGGCACTAAAAACACCACCTCGTGTACTTACATTAAGTGAAAGACCACTAGATTTTCTGGATTTAGAAAGACCTCCTCCAACCCCTCAAAATGAAGAAGTAAGTAGAGTTGTTGTTTGTTTTTTTTTTTTTTTTAAGATTTATTTATTCATGAGAGACACACAGAGAAAGAGAGAGGCAGGGACAGAGGCTCCATGCAGGGAGGGCCTGATGTGGGACTCGATCCTGGCTCTCCAGGATCACACCCTGGGCCGAAGGCGGCACTAAACTGCTGAGCCATCCGGGCTGCCCGTAAGTAGAGTTTTAACATCAACTGAATTTGAAATAATAAGGACAAAAACAAGAAGTAAAGAGGATCGAAGGCTGTAAATCCTGTCATTAGTATGTACTGAAAGCCTTCCGCATGGACCATTGGTTACTATAAATTCTGATATGTAGATACTCCAACTAAGATATTATGCTGTTTTTTTAAAATCTAAATGTTATGTTTCAGAAAATGAAAATTTTGGGGAAATCATTAACATTCATGTGATCTAGAAGGAAGAGCTTTTATGGCTGGGGGTTATACCTTAAGCAATACTGAAAAAGTTGGAAAATGAATGCAGCACTTTATTACAAAAAAAATCTGGCAGATAAGACAAAGAAAGCACTTTTTTTCCCTCGATACTACCTAATCTCCTTGCTTGCTAAGAAGTCTCTGCTGAGTTAATATACTTTATAACATTAATAGCCCTGACCTCGATATTACAAGAAGGACTAATAAGTATTCGTAGCAAAGTTCAGATCTTGCCTCTCCCAAGCAGGGCCAATCTTGTAAAATTCTGTGATGATACTTAAAGTTACAGCTTTTACACTTAGCTTCTGAACTTCTGTGTTGTTATGAAGCTAGTGTAAGACAGTGTGCAGACATGCATTTTTATTGATAGTGGAACTGCCGGTGTGTCCTTGTTCATGTTGGTCCTTTCAAACAAGGGTGAAGTGTCCATATAATCCAAGGGAGTGCTGTTTCCTAGTACTGGCGTTAGCCTTCTCTTGGTTGGAAGTTTCTGCTGACGTAACTGAGACATTCTAGATATTCTCTTGGTGGAAAGCACTAAATGTGAGTGTTCACCTGGTGAAAAGCACTGAGGTGCTTATGGGACTGTATTTATTTAACAAACATTCTTTGAGCTTTTGTGTAAGACCTTGTATGGTGAGATAGAGTTCCTGCATGGTGGCATGAGCATGGGAGAAACGCCAGCACACATAAAAGATACGAAGTTCTTAATTGCAAAGAATAATGAAAGGTAGGGAGTACCATTATGTGAGATGAAAGGTATCACAGCATGCTTTCAGTTAAAGGTCCTGTTTCCTGGCCCTCCAGAAGTTCCCAGTGGAAGTTGCTGCTGTGGATGATAACATCTTAGAGTGAGGATTCCACCAGGAGAGAAACCCTCTCTCTAATATTCTTTGAGTTTTGTTTTTCTTTTGATCTTTCTGCTCCCACTATTTTAGATACTTTCTGCCTACTTGGTGAGAGTAACTGATTGAAAACAAGTCAGGCACTTTCCTGAGTCATTACTTTTAAGGAAAAAAGCTTACCAGGATTAGCCTTAGTGGACCTATGGGGTTTACTCCTGCAGTAGTAGGAATACATTTAGTCAAATGTCAAAATGCCCAAAGTATATAGCACTAGAGTGAAAAACTTAGGCTGAGAATGAGACCTAATTTTGAGGGCCTACTTTGCTACTTACTAACAACATAACCTTGGGTAACTTATTGGACAATTTCAGGGCTCATCTCTAAAAGGTAAGAATAATGCCAAGTGCTTAGGATTATTGTGAGAACTAACTATAATAATGCATGTAGTGTGTTCAGCACATGTTCTAATTTATATTAAAAGCTTGTATGTTGTATGTTTACATATTATTGTTATAAAAGTTAAGATTCTATAGAGGAAGCCAAATCCTGAGTCGCAAGGGTGGGGTTTCAAAGATTAGTACCAGCTGCCTATTGAAAGGAAAGCAAAGGTGATGATCTGTGGTTCAAGTCCATGGAGGGGGTCAGCCCTCAGGACCTCTTGACTAGAGGAGAAAGGAAAAAGAACCAGAGTTCTAGTAGCTTTTAGAAGATGGCTTGAAAGAGGAGAACAGTAAGGCTCTGAGTGCTGTATTGATTCATTCAGATGCTAGTCAGAACCTATCAAGTGAGATTCTCTGAATCATTGACTCTGTAGTAGTCATTTTATAGCATATGCCACAGTTTCTCAGCCTTGGCACTGTTGATGTTTTGGACTGGATAATTCTTTGTTGTGGTGAAGGCTATCCTTTTACACTATAGAATGTTTAACAGCATTCTTGATCTTTGTGTACTAGATGCCAGTGGAATCCTCCAAATCATGAAAATCAAAAATGTCTCTAATAGCTAAAAAAGGTGGAAACAACCCCCGTGTCCACAACTGAAGAATAGATACACCTAATGTGGCATGTCCATACTGGAATATTATTCAGCCATAATAAGGAATGAAGTACTTACACGTTGTACAACACAAATGAACCTTGAAAACTTTATGCTACATCAAAGAAGCCAGACAGAAAAGGCTGTATATATATATGTATATATATAATTCCACCTACATGAAATGTCCAGAACACTCAAATCCTCAGACACAGAGAGCAGATTGGTGGTTGCCAGTGGATTGAGGAAAAGGGGCAGTGGGAATGGCTGCTTAATCATTATAGGATTTCTTTTTGGGGTACCTAGTTCCTACGTGGAACTAGGTAGTGGTATTAGTTGCACGTTATGAATGCATTAAATACACTACATTGTATAATAGTTTAAATGATGAATTTTATGGTATGTGTAGCTGGTCACAATAAAAAGAAAGGAAAAATTCTCTCCAGTCATTGCCAGATTTCCCCTTGAGGGCAAAATCACCCCAGTTAAGAACCCCTGGCCTATGACAAGAAAGGAGACTATAGGAAGGTGGCTTATGAAGAAGTCTATAGAAATTGTTGTCTAAAAGGAATAAGTTTACAGAAGATAACTGCGCTTGAATTCCTAAGCTGGCTTGAAGAATCCAAGGATACCCTTGGTAGAGGGCTTAAAGCATGAAACGGATAATCCCCTCGCATAGACAGGGTTTATAAAATCTGGAGGGTTAGCTGGTACAGAGGAAGTCATGAGCCCTTTCAACATACCTAATCTGTACTTGGGAGGCAACTCTAGGACATGACCATTGCTTTGATGATTCTACCTGCAAGAAACTAATAAAGCAACGGAGCAATAAACTCTGATCTGGGTAGGAAATCACAAAATCACCAAATCATGACAGTTCTTAACGGTTCTTTGCATTGATTAGGCAGTATAAATGAGGAGGGAGGAATTTTAAGCCAGTTGTCAGACACAGAAGCCCCTGTGACGTAACCTGCAGGAAGTTACCTGAAGCTGGGATACTTTCTCAACTGAATGGACTGAATTTTTAAATGGGTAATCAGTGCTGATTGGTTTGCAATGACTTAAAAATCTTGAATTGTCAACTAGATTTCAGTAAAGCTGGGTAAAAAAGTAATTAAAAAAAAAAACCTTCAATTGAGAAAACCACCACCATGACTGAACTAAAGGGTAGAAATTTTTAAAAGAGTGTCCTTATCACTTCAGGCAGTGTCCATGCACTTCAGCATTACAGGATGCAAGTTGGTCATATTAGAAGGCATGATAGATGTATGCTTTTGTCTGAAATTGCTTTCCCCCCTAGTATGGCAGCAATATTAAGTTTAGTGTTCCAGGTAAGTTATCCTTGAATCAGATTTCAAATGGTGAGATAACAGACTTTGGATCCTCTAGTTTCCAGGCTGTGTTGAAATCATAGAAAGAATCTGCCTTTTCCTGTCACTTCCTGTCCTGCTTAATCTTAGTTCTCACAACACACCAGCAGGAATGGTTCTGATTTCGTAGAAAATTCACCTTGATCTTGCAACATGGAAGAGCTGTTCTCTAGGGAAAGTAAGCACAGCTGTGTGGTAGGTAGGAAGGCAGGTATCAGTGGGATTCTCACAAATCAACCCAGTATTCTCTGAATCAAGTGTACTGGATTGTAGAGGTGTTAAGTTACATACAACTTAACAATATAAATAGTTATATATGCATATATCACTTATAGATGTATAATATGTATGCATATATAACTATATTACATTATATGTAACTTAATACACATATGTGTGTGTGTATGTGTGTGTGTATATGTATATATATATGGCTTTAAGGTAATTTTTATTTTTGGTTTAACTGTAAAGAGTTCTTGCAGTGGGCTCCAAACTGACTCCTTTTCTGTTTTTAGAAATGTTCTTTTCTTTTGTTCATAACTCATAACCAAATCTAAACCATACTCTGAAATTATATGCTGCATAATGTGGTTTTAAATTTTATTGTCATGAAGTCTGGATTTATTCTCCACTGAAGGTGCTTGTAACTTGATGATCTACTCAAGTTTTTTAAAAAATCATCACTAAATACCCTTGTTTTTTTAATTTAAAAAAAGTTTTTTTTATTGGAGTTCAATTTGCCAACATATAGCACAACACCCAGCGCTCATCCCACCAAGTGTTTTTTTTTTAATATTTAAATTTCAAGTCCCTTGGTTAACATACCAATTGTCCTTTACAGTAATGTTTCCTTTTTTTTTGTCTTTAAACCATGAAGTTGCCATGGCTGTTTTTAGTTAAAAGCAAAAAAACAAACCACCTAAACAAACAGGAAAGTTAGTGATTACCATTGTTCTATTGCTCTGTAATAAACCACCTTAAGTGTCTTACAAAGAAAAAACTAACATTTCATTTTGATCATGGACATGGATTCTGTTTGTAAAGGCTTTGCAGCAGGCATAATGGGGAAAGCTTTTTTTTGTTTTACAGTATCTGGGTCTAAGGTAGGGATGACTCTACAGCTTGAGTCTACAATCATCTGACAGCTTCCTCACATGTCTGTGATGCTGGCTGTTGTCTGGGGACCTCAGCTATGGTTGGTTGTTGGTAGGTGCACCTACACATGACCTTTCCATGTGACTCGTGGGCATCTTCACATCACGATGCCATTGTTCCAAACATGAACAGTTTAGGGGAGAGAGGCAGAAGGCTTATTGTTGTTTATGACCTAGTCTCAGAAGTCACATTGCATCATCTCTACAGCAGTCACCAGCCCACCCAATTTCAAAAGAAGAGAACATAAATCCTATCTTTTAATGGAGAAGGTCAGTGACACATTCTGTAAGAGCATGTGGGATGGGAGATTGTGGCTATTTCTGGAATGCCAAAACCTTTAAGCCAGTACCAAGTCTTTTTTGGTCTAGTTTTCAAATATCCAACCGAATATGAATTTGTTTTAACCCCAGAAGCCTGGAACATTTGTTTATAATATAAATACATCCCATTTCCCATGATATACATACCTTTAAAAAAATGTTGTAAATTGTTCTTAGCTAATATAAGTGTATTATATAAATTTCAATAAATAAAAATATAATTGTACCAAGTAAGATTGATATTTAAATAGAAACCAGAAATAATTGTTTTAGCAAGGTAAAGAAGCTTTTGTAAATTTATGTGCATCATAATAAGTAGGGTTGTTTTTAACCTATCTTTAATACTCATGCCTGGCAGCAATTCTTGGTTATGTTCTTTGTAAATTTTCTGAATAGCCTTGGATTAAGGTTTTTTTGATACTAAGTAGCTACTAGGCTACTAAGAATATTTTCTATTCCTCTCCCTTTCTTTGTGCCTCACAGATCCGTGCAGTTGGCAGGCTAAAAAGAGAGCGCTCTATGAGTGAAAATGCTGTTCGCCAAAACGGACAGCTGGTCAGAGCTGACTCCATGTGAGTAGAACCACTGAGCAATGTATCTCCTTCATAAGTTTTCTCCGTATATTCTCCCATCTTTTTCTAAGTAATTATATTCTTTTTTTTTAACTCCCAAATATTAAAAAAAAAAGAAGTACGTGTTTTGTGCCTAACAACCAGACAAAAAAGTAAATAATTTGCTTTTGTTTGAAATCTGTTTTACATTTACATCAATTTTACATTTTTGCAGTTATTTTTATAGCCTTAAAATATGTTGTGAGAACTTTCCAGTAGCATTATCCTCTCGTATGTATATGACAGGATTCTACGAGTATGATTTCCTTATTTTGGGAATTACTTATCAAGTATATTTAAGAGAGTTTGATAAATATAAGTGCTCAGTCCTGTGCAGCCTTCAGAAATGTTTATCTTAGCATGTAGGTTGAAAAGGAAAACATAAAAAAAAAAAAGAAAAAGAAAAGGAAAACATTTGAAGCAAATGTCTTTTTTTTTTTTTAAGTTACTCATTTTGTCATAAAATTGTGAACTAGCCCTTCCAGCTCCGCTTCTAATGAACCATGGTAAACAATGTAGCATAAGCGAGTGGAATTGTTTCACTTTCTTGGATTATTGTTTAGCTCTCTGCCTACTGAGTCATTATTAGATCCATTCATTTGCCAAAAATATAAGTATGTTGTTTAAAGGGCTGTTTGTGTAAACTTTTCTTTTAAATTTGGGTATATTATCATACTCTGATCTTAGAGCTACCCCACTATAAGAAGTTTTAGATCAGGCCGGTGTTTTTTGTTGTTTCATTAAAACTAATGGGTTTTGTATTTTTTTTTAAACTACTGGGTTTTTACAGATCAAATTTCCCTTTTAAATCTGTTCAGAATTTTAAGTCTCAAATCCATTGGTGATTGTGGCTTTTTTAAATAGATGATTTGGATTGTTTATGTAAAATAGTATATCTTCCTCATTACATTTTTGGTCACTCTTCATGAACTCATACATCATGAACCATATTTGATGCCAAGCATCATGTTAGCTTCTCTGGAAACCACAACTCTCTGAGTTTGAAAATCTAGATAAAAGCAAAACACTTACATGTATATACAAATAAAGTAGAACACAGTACAATGTACCATCTGTGTTAAACCATATCAAGTTCTAGTTTGGACCAGACTGAAGAATATAGGGATGCAGGTGGGGCTTTGATAGGATTAGGCTGTCTCTTGTGGTAGATGCAGAGGAGGACTGTAACTGCTCTGATTTCTTGGAAAAATCTTGAAATGTTTCCTAAAGTAGTTACAGTTATTCTGAAGGGGTATATAGGAAGATAGTGAAAATGAATATATACCTCCTTCAGGAAATACTTGAAAAGTTCAAGTATTAAAATGAAAATTTTTATGGTAATTATGTTTCCCTGAAGATACCTTGTTGGCAGTGATGTCAGCTGGTCTGTGAAATTCATTTTTCTAGGATTTTTTCAGATACATTATACAAACGGTAAAAAGATTACAGGGTTGATGGCTAAGGTAGCTTCTTGATATTTAGTACCCTATCAGAGTGATTAAGCATAAAACACATAAGGATTTTTGCTATTTTCCGTTTGTAATATTTTTCAAGGCAGCAAAGGTTTCTAATAAGCTTTTCTGTTAAATGAAGGTGTTGCTTAATATTTAGGTCTCTTTGAAATTTGAAATTTCACAATAGTGAGATAAAAAACAGGACTGTTTTAGTATAGCATCAGTCTTATTCTTTTTCTCACAAAGTAAGTAACTATTGATAGCTGAGTTTAGTTGGAGAGAAAGGAAACAGCTTTACTAGGTTTGAAAACCAGCCTAGGGAGGTATGATTTAGAGTAGATGATTAGTTCATAGGCATTTTGCAGTTACCAATAACTTAAGCTCCTTATAACAGAGAAGATTTAAGAGAGTTAACTAATGTTTGCTTTCTCTTTCTGTTTAAGTTGCCTTACTGGCACTTTCTAGATGTTTAATAAACCTGAAAAATCTCATGTTTTAATTTTAGGTGGTAAAAATAAAATGCGTATTTAACTATACATTTCACAGTACAATTCTTATATTACCGTTCTTACATTAATCATACTTTTTTGTTATGGTAGTTAATGTATCTTACTGTGTCATGGTAAGATACTTAACCATCTTTTCGTTAATAGTGTAACCTTGCTTTTTCTTCCTCTACCGTTATTAATTTAGAATGTATAATTGGATTCATCTGTAAGGCTCTACCTGTATTAACTTTAGGAATTTTATATAATGAACATTATTAGATATTTAGTGTTGGTAATGTAGTAAGGAAGATAAAATAACTATATTTAACTTCTACTAAAGTAATTATTAAGCTTTTGCTGTCTTTACCTATTTTAGTCTCTTTGTAATGTAGAATTATGTGTCACTGTGCATGAACACTTGCCTGCCTCCATTTTATTCCTTGGCTTTAGGAGTAAAAGTACATATAGACATAAGAGCAGGAACACTGGCCTTTGTTTTTTTAATTATTTTCAAGAGATAGTAGGATTGATTATTGCCAGCTATTGACACAAAAATGACTTCTGATCAGTAGACTTGTATCTAGCTTTTTCTTTCTGTTATAAAAGCTGAATATGTAAAAGAAGCATAATTATTATTTAAGGTGGCACAGATCAGATTCTGCCCCAAGAAATAAAATTTCAAGGTTCCAGGCATCGTTTTCTGCGCCGGAGTACACGTAAGATTTTATCTGCTCTGCTTTTCACAACTAGGAGTTGTTTAAGTTTTACAGGCTTTTGTTATACTAATATTTCACCAAGTAATTATCATCATATAATACCCTAGTGCTCTTACTGTTTGGCTTTTCAGTACCTGGGTTTTAGGACTTCTCAAATTGTCATCATGCACTTTGTTGAGAATTAAAAAAAAAAAAAAGACAACTGGGCCAATTAAGGAAATGATGTATGATTTGGAGTGTAATGGTGAAAGTAAAATGGAATAATTTGCACAAAAAAAAAAAAAACCCAAGCATCTTTTCTTATTTTATTTTGCTTTGGTTGGCATATTAGTTCTCTGTAGATTCAACTTAACCAGGTTTGGTGATCCCAGTCCTTCTTTTATTTTAGTACACTGCCTTTGCTTGCCCTGTTTTTATACAGAAGGAGAATGGGGTCAAAGAGTGATTTGTCATTTAAAGTTTTTTTTTTTCCCATAGATTAAAATAATGCTTAAAAGAATGTTTTGAGATCATTTAAACCCACTCTTTCTGTAAATGTGACAGAAGGTGGGGGAGTGACCTTCGTCTTGGAATATTTTAGTGTGCAGTATAGGAATTCAACAGCCAATGTGGTTCTTAAGCCACAGAAGTTACTGTGATAGCTGATGGTTTTTCTCTTATTCTAGTTCTTTTATTATGCTTCTGGGAACCAGGAATATTGCCTTAGACAGTGGCAACAAGTTAAATTTTCTCTCTTTTTAAAATTTCAAGAGAAGTGCAAAATTTGTGTTTCCATTAAATTTTTCTCCCCCTTTTCACAATTTCACTTTTACTGTTTTTTGGAAGAGGTTGGAGCCTCACCAAAGAGATTATACCCTCACAGTTTGAGAAACATTGTTCCTGGGAAAACTCATGGGGAAAGAGGTACTTTACTTTGGACTGCTCTTTTAATAATGAGTTATGCCAAATTTTCATTTAAATTTTAGTTCTGACATTGGCTAGTGTTGTGTACTTAACATTCGTGCAGTAAGATTTCATATAGGCATGAAATAAATCCATTACTGATGAAATGATATGTAAACATTAGTGCTTTCTTCAAAATTCCTAATCTTTTGTAAAAGAAAAAGTTGAGATTTTGCTGTTTTATATACTGTGATATATTTATTATCAAAGTACATTTCTATTAAATTACTAATACAACATTGGCTTAAATAATCCAAGTGCCTTGGCAAAATGTTTACTTTCTTGCTTTTCATAATAGTTCACGTGTCAAAAGAAAGTCAGTACACCTTGGTTGGCTGGATGAGTGGACAGAGATGAAAATCCTAAAAGCACTGTTTCCCTCCATAGCTGATGCCCATGGTGGACATTCCAGCTAGCATCAGGCTGATTGTTAAAATGGGCTTACTATTTTTTGTTCTTAAATTTGTTTATTTGTGTTAAAAAAAAAAAAAAAAAGCTTGCAAGACCACTTGAAACTTTAAAAAAGAAAAAAATCTGAAATATTTATTGTTTCTATTTAGGGTAATTTTGGTCACTTACAGTTTAATCATTTGGTTCAACTGTGGATGGAAATAACATTAAAAATGAAGGGCGTTTAATCTGTACATATACTGCCCAAAATGGTCAACAGTTTAAAAATAGTTCCTATTCTGTTTTTGGTGCTCATATTACCATATAATTACTGAAGTTAAATTTCTTACTAATCTTTGGAATTTTAATTTCTTTTGAGAAACAACCAGAAATCCAAATATGCTCTTGATGTTGGTCTTTGATGGAATAAATATTTTTACTAGTATTGATAAAGACTTAATTTTATCTTTTATCTTTCTACATAAATATTTTTTGTTTAAGTTACAGTTGAGGATCACGTAATTTTTTTTCATTTATCATATTCCAATTTTCATACGATGATGCATTAGAGTCTTAGAATCAGCAGAGATCTTAGAGACTGTTTTCACATTCAACCTTCTTTGCATTCCCTCCTAAGAATTCTTTGCAGTTATTCTGAGATTAGTTTATGCTTGACTACTTTATAAATGACCACCAAATTTCCTGTGTATAAACAGGAAGTACTTGTACTTTTAGAACTTTATTATTTTTTTAATTTTATTTATTTACCTATGAGAGACACAGAGAGAGAGAGAGAGAGGCAGAGACATAGGCAGAGGAAGAAGCAGGCTCCCTGCAGGGAGCCCGATGTGGGCTCCGGGATCATGCCCTGAGCCTAAGTCAGACACTCATCCACTGAGCCACTCAGGCATCCCGTACTTTTAGAACTTTAAATAACTAGTTCCTATTACTTGTTTCTGACAAAATTATTTTTCTCAGATGAAGTAATAGCCCTTTTGTAATTTTTAGTGGACAAAATCCATGAAACTTTTGTCGTGAATTTGTGTTTAGTTTACTGACATTGTTGCTCTAAGATTAGAATTCTAATATTGATTATTACAGACTTTAATGTATTAGTGTGTAGCTAATGTATTTACTGATGTCGAATGATATGCAAAGTGTTCAATGTAAGTCCCAAAATGGAAAGACAAAAATTTTAATCGTATCAAAATGTTGTACTAGGCTTTTACAACCTAAGTATATTTAGCCAAGTTTGTTGGCAGCTCTCTCAAGAGAGTCTAAGTTGGATTGTTTGTTTATAGTGATGCAGAACTGGCCTTCTCATTCCTGCTTCTGGTGATACTTTTTTTTTTCTTTTTTTTTTAAAGATTTTATTTATTTATTCATGATAGAGAGAGAGAGAGAGAGAGACACAGGCAGAGGGAGAAGCAGGCTCCATGCAGGGAGCCTGACTCGGGACTCGATCCCGGGACTTCAGGATTGCGCCCCGGGCGAAAGGCAGGCGCTAAACCTCTGAGCCACCCAGGGATCCCCCTGGTGATACTTTTCTAATATGAATTCAATCTGCTTTCTCACAAAGAGCAAGAACTCCCAAATTTTCCCTATACTCCCTAAAGAGAAGGCTGAGGACAAAGCTAGTACCTAGAGTTTGTATTCCAGAGAATAATGATTTTTTTTTTTCTCCTCTTGGATGCTCAATATAGGTTTGGCCAAGTATCATGATAAGGTGGCTTGTATATATTCCAGAATCTCTGGACAGACATCCAGGTTATCATCCATGAGCCTAACTGAAAATCTGCATTTATCTTGGTAGCATTAGACCAGATTCCTTGGTGAATCAGCCCTGATAAACTAGTTTCTCAATATGCCAAATATGGTTTAGGTCTTTCTCTTCTAAATAGTCTTTGGAAAAAATGGCTTTCTTATTTATAATACTTCTCACTTTGGATCATCAAGACATTCAAAGTTATTCACAAAATTGTGGATTTTGTTTTTAATGTTCTGGGGACTCTGGGAATAATAATATTAGATGTCAGCTGCCCTTTAAGAAATTATCCCCCTTATGTTGTGGTTTCCAAACAAAACGCATTTTAAGTAAGAAAAGATTACATAAGTCAAAATAAAATATTTTTCTCTTTTCAGTTGTTCACTGTCTGCTCCACTTTCATTCTTTTGGATGAAATACACAAGGATGAGGTTTAGCCTAAGGGATTTTGCCCTGATGCTGAGAAAAAAAGTGTTTTGCTCACATCCCAGGGTTATAGTCCTTTTGTTACAACAAAACCTGTTAATGTAACAAACCAGGTGGCCAAGTCCTGGTATCACTTAAATACCTCACACAACTAACTGATCAGGCCCTAACATTAAACTGCTCTCTGAAAATACACCAAGCTCAAAAGTTTGTTAGAACTGTAAAATTGCTTCATTCAAATATGTTCAGCTTTTACGAAGCATTGGCAGTGGAGCCAAAGAAATTGTGACTCTTGGCTTACGCATTAAGAATGATTAAGATTACTGTCCCCAAGAAGCCCAGATATGGTTGTTTACCATTCATCTGGATAATTTAAGAACTGTCTTGCCTCTGTTCACTCTCTGCACAGATTTAAGAGTAGGTTTATGTTTTAGTCATTTAGCTAGAGAACATATGCTTTAATATAATTAAGCTACCAACATGCTTTTGTTATGGCTTTCTGAAGCTTTAATTCATTTTTATTTAATTTCTGCATCATAAACTCAGCTTGCTATTGTCTTTGCAAAATATTTGAAATGGCATTTTTCATGGACTTATTTTGATTCATGCGTTTGAACTCTGACACCTATAAGCCAGAACTCTCCGTCTTAACCTTCTCACCACCACCCTTAAGTCACAGTGCAGTGTTGGTCATTAGACGTTTGATTTACTGGATTGGAATACATACATGGAGTAAGGAATGCCGCTTCTCCAAAGCTTGGGGTTGAACCCACTGCTTGCTGTAGTCCTCTTCCTGCTCCAAAGTTGTTTTTTCATATTCAGTTTGTTTAATTTGATGTGTGAGGCTACACAGTCACAGATGTTGCATTGTTGTTGGTTTTTTAAAACGACTTAATGTGTTTATTAACTTGTTTGGTTTGACTGTTTTCTTAGGGGAGGGTGAAGGGTGGGTAAAGGGACAAGAAAACTAAGATAATTCTTAAAATACTAAGTGGGGAAACTGCTCAGCTGAAGTTTTATGAAAATCTGACTTGAGTGTTTTTCTCTTCATTTGCTGTGCTTATGTAAACAGTGTGACACCATCGCCACAACAGGTTCGGGTCTGTCCTCCCCAAATGTTACCTGAAGATGGAGCTAATCTTTCCTCTGCTCGAGGCATTTTGTCGCTTATCCAGTCTTCCACTCGTAGGGCTTACCAGCAGATCTTGGATGTGCTGGATGAAAATCGCAGGTGATTGGCCATCGGTGATTCTTGCTAGCTGTAATGCATATTTTTTTGGCTCCTTGTTAGTGGACTGTGGTGTCTTCCTTTTGTGTTTGCACCTTTGTCTCTTTCCAAGATGCAGTGGTTTAAAACAAATTGCTTTGCTTTCTTTTAATTTGAAATTATTGTCCAAAATTCACATTTCACAAGATTCTGTTAGCTTCTCTTCAGTCAGGTAGAGTATTCAATTAATAACTATATACAGGACGAATAATGATTTTTTTTTTCCAAGGCTTTGTTGACCTGTTCTAAGTGCTTGACTCCATTGGAATATGAGGAGGCATGCTTTTGGTTTGAGTGTAGGATGTTGGCCTGAAGCATACTGATTTTCTTTAGTAAGTCTTTTGATTTAATCGTTGATGGTACTAATATGGTTGGGCTAATGAAGCAAATCTGAGAAGACAGTATCAGTCAAGCTGCCAAGGACGTTTTTTTACTTTCCCTTTAGGTATGGATTTCTAGGCCTGTACTAAAAACCCCAAGTGCTGTTATCTTTTTGATAATACTGATATTTTTCAGTATTGGTAACTTATCTCACTTTAGAACATCCTCACGTAAAATCAATAGTAGTTCACTTAGACTTGCTCATACAAATTCTTTTTTTGCCATTATTTCAGATATTTTTTTGCCCTTGCTTATTTACTACATAGTATTTTTAAAAGATAAAATTTGGGCATAATGTGGGAAAGGTATGGGCATTCTCATTTCAACTCCAAACATTTTATCTAGTGACTCTGTGAGTCAGTGTTTGAATTTCCTTGGTCATTTTAGTCGACTGTTAACTTTTGAAGAATTCCCAGTAAATTAAGCTGGCCCTTCCAATAAACCTTGATTCTTACCTTAGAAATTGAAATGTCTTGTGGCTCACTCTGAACAAACTTTTTTGTTGAGTGCTTTTGATCCTCATATAAGCCTCAGAGGTTTTACTGTACTTCATGAGTACTTGTCCATACCATGGACTGGTGTTTCTAACCTTCCCAGGCTTAATGCAGTGGTATATCCATTTGGACTCTAGAACTTAAAGCTGCACCAGAAAGAGCTTAAAATAGAAAGCTCATAGCACAGAAAAATTATATATACATCTATGTATTTGTGTATTCATGTATATGTATGCATGTGTGTATACTTATACATATGCATGCCCCTCCCTAAGGATTTAGACGACTGTCATAGAATATTTGCATCCTGTAAGAAGCACCATGGTTCAGAAGACATGGATTCAGGGGCCAGACAGATTCGTCATGACCCCACTCAATAGCTAGCTGCATGATGGCCTTGGACAAATTGCTTAGCTTCTCTAGGCCTCATTTTCTTCATCTATAAAAAAAGAGGTGGGGGGTAATAATAGTATTGCCTAGTTTTCTAGTTCTTGTGAAGACTGTTCCCTACCACCGTCATTTTTATTTAAGATACAGGTAATAATGGCCTCAATCAAATTCCTTATATAGTGTTATGGCA
Source organism: Nyctereutes procyonoides (assembly GCF_905146905.1). NCBI lineage: Eukaryota > Metazoa > Chordata > Mammalia > Carnivora > Canidae > Nyctereutes > Nyctereutes procyonoides. The sequence continues at coordinate 45,002,792 of NW_026575133.1, read as the reverse complement.
TATGCTTCAACATATATTGAATTTAAAGTACCTTGCATTTAAAAACTAGTATTCCCAAAGGCCTATTTTCTCCTCCCTCCTTAAGATAAATTTATTCTTCACCAGGTGTCCCCTTTCACTTTTTAATTAGGCCCATTAGAAGAGACCAGATTATTAGGTCAAATTATGTCATATCAAATGCTATTACAGTGAAAATATCTGAATAAGAAAGATACTTATAAATTGTATATGGATTAAATAATTGCAGCTTGACAAAGCTGTCCTTCTCCATAAGAGATTTTGCTTCAAGTTCAAAAATACAAAATCAGAAATCTTACTAATGTCAAATTTACTCTGTATTCTTTTATTATGAAAAACTGTTTTGAGCCCTAAATAAAGTCTTATTTATTTATTTTTTAACTATCATAAACTGATAGCTTTAAAATTCATTTTCTGAAAAGGAATTATCTTTTGTTCACTTAAGTGAGATTTTTAAAATTCATAAAGTAATTGTATTAATATTTCTTTGCTCTCGGACACACACCATTAATTGTTACCTTTGGAGCCTAGAGGGTTACTTGTCTTACTGGATGCTTTCATTATTGAAAGGGTTCCTTTTTTTTTTTTTTTTTTTTTTTGTGATTATATTTAAATGCTTTATCTAAATGTTGAACAAGACTTAATCAGAATTGCAAGTACCAAATCAGTTTTATTTCTATCAGAGAGCTGTCTGGCATGACTTTGCAGATATAAGAATTAGGAATGTGAAATTTGGATAATGTTCTACTTGCATGATTATTAAAATAATACTGCTTCTAAAGTTTTAAGTGCTTTTATGTTCCTTGCTCTGTACAACATTTTTTCTTTTCTTTTATTACTCTTGGCATTTATGCTAATGCAATATCCTATCTTAGGTCTTCTGCCCTCACTTTAGGGTACAGTTAAATTAAGCTAGAACTATCTGGCAGAAAGAAAGAAAGAAAAAAATCTTCCTGCCTGCCTTATTATCATTAAAAACTGCAGATTCACAGTGCTTCACGGAAGAACAATTTTTAGTTGACACTTTAAGGAACACTGTGGAAAGGTTTATGTACTATATTTTTGTTTTCTCATCTACTGAGATCTTATTGATCTAAAACCAAGCTCCATACGGAGACAAAGCTAAATCCTTGGTACACCTTAGAAAAGTTTATTTACACAGGTCAGTGCTGTGCATTTGGAAAATTGTGATGTATCAAAAATTTAAATGCTGTTACGCTGTTATGATTTAGTCCTTGGCTGGTCAGGATATGCCCATGTCTCCTGACATCTGCTGGAGCTCCATATCTTATTCTCCAACGCAAAATATTAACATTAAAAAAAGAAACTTAATTCTCATGTAAGAACATTATTTAAATATCAACAGATTAGTCATGCTTAGCATGCTTAAGCTTTATTTTTAGAAGGGGCTTGATTATTTTTATACAGTTTTTCTTGAGCAGATTATATTGGCTTTGAGTGAGTAGAATATGAAACCATTGTATGAATAATTAATATTTTTGCAAGTATGCATATAAATATATTACTGTTTATTTACCATAGCACTGTCCATTTTTTCAGTGAAAAAGCCCATACTTTATTAAGTCAGAGCACTTATTTATTCAAAAATGTCAATATACAAGTTAATGCTAGAACGTTGAAACCCTTGAATCTCTTTCCCTTTTGCTGCTTTAAGTACAAAACATTATTGTCAAACATATTATCAAATTTTAAAAAGATTTTTTTAATGTATTAAATCATACTTATGGTAGAAAGTGGTACTTGAAGTTTCTGACTTTGCCAAATACCTGTCTAATTCACTTTTATATTATATGTGTCAATTGCCAGTGTGAGAAGACAAAATGAAATACGTTGTGAAAGGTAACTGTATTATTTTCTGGCTCTGCATTATAAAAGGGAAATCTCTGTGGTGGAATATTTTGAGTATGGCAGATCCATTTGAACATACCAGTATGAGTTTTTTAGTAAGAGTTTTGGGTAGCACACGGCAGGGGCTTCATTTAGTTCACCATTTTTGTATTAGTATAATGTAAGATTGTAGTGAAGTATATTTTCCTAATGCCACAGAGTAAGTATATGAGTAGGATGGGACAATTTAAAAGCCTGTTTCAAACATATGTGATTTCTCACTGTTCTTTAGCCATCACGATAGAAGTCTAACATGTCTTCCCCAAAAGTCTCTGAATCTCTTATCCTCTGGGCTCCAGAAATTTAAGCACCAGTAATGCCTTTAGGAAATGTACAAGCTGAACATTAAAATTTTCTTGTATAAATAAACCAGACAAAATAGTGATTTGTATTGTAGCCAAAATTCTACAGCTGTACCAACTGACAGAAAAAACGAATTTGTTTGGTATTAAATATTTACTATAATTAAGTATTGCCTTAATACTTAAGTTCAGGCAAATCTCATCAGTACATAGAGAATGAGACATTTAAAATAGAACGTAATAATTCTTAAAATCCTTATACGGACTCTATCACTCAGCCTCCTTTCTCTGGTAAATATTGCTGACTACTTTTTGGGGAATTGACCAGCAACCACAGAGAGCATTTGTTTTCTGATTGTTAAAAAAAATGAAGTTAATTGAAAAGGTTATTGCCACCTAGTTAGAGAACTATCCTCTAGAAGCAAAGTATGCACTGAAACATGAAAATCCCCACAAAGTTTTCCAGTGTACGTTAGTCTTCGTTCCCAGCAGCCCTGTATGTCACTCCTGGTTGTCTCAAGAGGAGGCTTATATATTTGATTGTTCTATATATAATGTGCCATAGCATATCCCCCAAAGCTTGTCCTCTGATCACCTCAGCTCCAGAACCTACGCTTGCAGTTTGCTCTTGAGAGCTGAGGTTTGAATGAGGCACAGCTCCATTAAGAGCTCAGGCATGAATGAAATGAATGAGGTGGGTGGGAAGGAATTGGGGGAAATGGGAGTTAGTTTGAAATGTTTAGTTTCCAAGACAGAGCTGCTGTTATCAGATGAGCAACCATGATCATGCAGGTGCTACTGACCGGTCGATGACATGCTTCTAAAGTTGCTGGTGATTTTCTTTTTCCAGCTAGAAAAGAGAAATTAAACTTTTTAGACTGGGCTGTCCTCTATCTTGAATTTCATAAATTAAAATACAGGCACCAAAGAAAATTTTTTTATGTCTGTGCTGTCTTGTCACACAAGAGAGACTCCTTTTGTTTTTTTAACCTATGGTGAAACATTAAATTTATGAAAATCAAAACAGAGGCCATGTGATAACAAAGATTTTTAAAGTATTTGAAAGCTATTATATTGTATTGAAACATACAATATAATCCTATTTGACCTTTTTTTTTGTCTTGTTTTTGCTTTTATTTTATTACTTCTCTGTTTCCTGATTCTGTCTTGTGCCTTCTTCCGCAAAAACCTGCCTTAGACCTGTGTTGCGTGGTGGGTCTGCTGCCGCCACTTCTAATCCTCATCATGACAACGTCAGGTAAATTTTGAGACTTTGTAATTACCAGGGTAAATAGTCGACTGTATTTGTATTTTGCAGGATAAAATGCATGTAGTAGCCGTGCCTTTATATTATGGTGGGAACTTCTGCAGTTTTCCTGAGTACATCCTGCTTTTTTCTCTGAGAACAGTGAGTTAGATCAGTCATGACATCTGTCTACTACAGTCTGAAGAAAGATGCTTGACAGTTATGGTATCGTGGAACATCTGAGATATTTTATTTAAATACAGTTTTAGTGGCTTATAGAGAATCACACTGAAACACAAAAAGTCGTCTTCTTTTATGTGCATCATTTTAATTGTTGCTCGGGGGTCTGTCTACCATTTCCTTTTTAGTTAATTGTCTGTAGCGTCACTTGTGTGTAGAGAAACCTGTGTGTAAGGCATCGCCTTAAATTGGGGGAAATTAGGATTCACAATCTAGAAAGTTCAACGTTTAGAAAAGGAATTTAGTTTGAAGGGTTTTTGTCACCTGTTGATTTAAGCTTTTCCCTCTTTTATTTTTACCCTTAGCTCTTTCAGACATGCTTCTCAGCCTGAATAATTATTTCTTCCCGTCATGGGCAAGGACAGATAGAATGGCACAAAGGAATACTTAAGGTTCTAAGGTGCCAAAATCCCCATTTTCCTTCTTCTGGGGAAAAGAAAATTGTTTCGTATTCACAGATACCATTACTGTCATTCTTTTCAGAACTGATTTTATCTTAAGCAGAAATGTACGATCTGTTGCAGGAGATTTAAAACTGCATTATTTCTATGATGAGAGGATTATGGCATATTGATTTTTAGGCAAGAGAAGAAGGAAACATCAGTTTCTTAACACTGAATTCAGGTTAGAGGAACTGAAACGTGTGTCCTTAGTGGCACCTTACCCTGGCCGACTGGTTTCTTTCACAGTATTAATTCAATCCATTGTAAGTTTACCCTTGCATAGTTCCCCAAAGTTGGAACTTAAGTTTATGATCCTTTTCTCTTTCTGTGAAAGAACATTCAGTCCTTGATCTGACTTAGCATTTCTAACATTTTTTTAGTTCTGATAAATACAGCTTTTAGTTTAAAACACACCTTAAAGTAATGATGTTTTCTGTTGTAAATTGAGTTATAGGTAAAGCCTATTGCCATATCCTTAGATTTCTTTGCAGACAAAGATTTCCTTTACAGATATTTGACACTTTACTTAATTCAAGAGTTAAATTGAGCAATCCCTGTCACTTACACTTCCTTCTCTGTTCGGCTGAGATCCCTTCACCTTTGAAGCCACTGCTTCCTGTCCTGCCCCCACCCCGCCCAGTTTTATCTCTCACTGGTAATCTTGGGGAAATAGAAAAGTTTTATTTTGAAGATCAAGTATAGAGAAAAGGAATCTTCAACCCTTATTTTCTCCTCTAATTTTTAATAATTCTGTCTTAATGTGTAAACGAATAAATAACTCAGAAATGTATAAACCCATAATCTCAGCATCTGCTCACTTAATTTACCTCACTGATGCAGTTCTCAGTATTAGAGGATATTTACTCTTATGGTGAAGAAAGGGGTGGTTAAATGAGAAAGCAAGTTCATTTCGCCATAAAAGGAACATTTAGAGATTGTTCTAGATTATCTAGAGTCCACGCACACTGTCAGTCTTTGAAACTGCAACACAAGTTGTTATCCTCGGTGTTTAGAATGATGACCCTGGCTGGGAACACATTGGAAGATTATGAAATAGGAAATTCTGTTCTACATATTTTATTAAATTTTCAACAGCATATGAAACAAAAGGATTTTCTGCATAGACTTGTCCTTAACATCTCTGGATGAAAGCTATAATTCTCTTCAGACCCCTTTGTGTGGTAATGTGCATTTTGTAATGGGGACTTGCTTGGAAGATCAGAATATGTGATCCATGTGTCAATTCTCTGTGGATCACAAAAGAGTTACTTTTTAATTCAATTTATTTATATTCTCATTCAGGAAAGTTACCATGCCATGGTACTGAAATAACCATACAGGATTAAAATAATGAGGATATAAACATGTGAGGTGAATCATATGGCATGTAAATTATATCTCAGTTAAGCCGTTAATTAAAATAAGCTTAAGAAGTGGAAATGCAGGCAAAGGGGAAGAACATCATTTGTGTGTATTTGTTTCTCAGAGGTTTTTCATCATGCGCTTAAAAATCAGTGCTCTTTCAGCAGTAACTGTCAATGCAAAAGTAGTTTTGACTGTGCCTTCTCTGGAGGTGTTGTTAGTGGATTTCCAGTATTATTTTATACGCAGCCTCTTAGTGATTATCATGGAGCCAGTTCTGGATCTGAATGTAGTGACAAGATGTCCTCAAGTGACTTTATCATTGCTTCTGTGGGAGACGCAGTCAAGATAGGTAATTAGAAATAAAGAAAGAGTAGATGTGGCAAGAGAAGAGGCAGTAAGAAGATGGGAGAAATAAAAAGGTCTGTCTTGTTTTTTTAGCTAGAATTAGTTTACTTTGTGTTCCCTGCCAGTGGGTCTCAGCGGGGACTCCTGGGGAACTACATGCCCACGTTAAGTGTGTAGAAAAGTTATGCATTGTTATATCCTAGAGTGGCAGCTCTTAAATCATTGCTCAAAATACTTTTGCTTTTTCTTCTGCTTTCCTTTGTTAATGCCAGTTCAGATGGTAAAATATTTTAGTTACTCACATTGTGAAATAATCAGCCTTTTGAACAGTTCTTTGAGCGTTGCCCCACACGTGACATGACTTGCCAGATACTTAGTTCTATTCTAATATTAAATTGTATTTTTATTTCTTATCTGCTAGGCATGGCATTTCGCATATAGATACAACAATTGAAGGAACTTCAGACGACATGACTGTTGTAGATGCAGCTTCATTAAGACGACAGGTATTTAATGTAACAAACAGGATGTGATCCTAAATTCTATTCAGACAGTATTTTAAATGATGATTTGTAACATTCTATCATTTTTCTCTCCTGCGGAAGCCATGAGTTGAAATATTTTGTCAAGCTGTTTAATGCACCATAATAGACTTTTCCATTTTTTAAAAAAAGATTTATTTATTTTATTTAGAGAGCAAGTGAGCATGAGCAAGCACAGGGAAAGGTAGGGGGAGAGAGAAACTTTAGCAGATTGCTCTCTGAGCTTGGAGCCTGACATAGGGCTTGATCTCACAATCCTAAAATCATGACCTAAGCTGAAACCAAGAGGCAGAGGGAGAAGCAGACTCCCTGCTGAGCAGGGAACTTGGGATCATGACCTGAGCTGAAGGCAGGTGCTTAACCAACTGAGCCACCCAGGTGCCCTGGAAATACTACTTTTTTAAAATTTTTATTTTATTCATTCATTCATTCACACAGAGAGAGAGAGAGGCAGAGACACAGACAGAAGAGCAGGCTCCATGCAGGGAGCCTGACATGGGACTCTATCCCGGGTCTCCAGGATCACGCCCTAGACTGAAGGTGGCGCTAAACCACTGAGCCACGTGGGCCCCCCGAAATATTACTTTTGTATATGGAGTCACACTTATTAAAACAAATGGATGCTATAAGTTCTTAGGTATTTTCATATATTTATTTGCACCTTGCCTTTGAAGAAGAGGAGTTTCTTTGGCATTTGTCGTTGAATTCACCAGTACACCAACAACCTTGGCTTTTTGAGAATGTATTAAGAGCTTCCAAGTTTTAACAACATCCATTCAATCCTTAGCTTAGAGGGTAAATGAGTAGAGGACAAAGATACAGTCATTATAAACAAGTCACACACATTCTGTGAGAATTTAAAAATAGTAGAAAGCCAGCTGGGAAACTATGAGTTTCTGAGATCAGTAACGAAAACGGAGTCCTGAGAAGATTCTACAGAATTCCCATTTGTGACCCTGGCAGCGTTGGAAGCCACTGCTTCTGCAGCTGTCTTTGCTCTGTTGCCAAGGTGGATACTCAGCAACCTGCAGTCCGTTTTGTCTAGTCTAGGCGCAAGGAACTCATGGGCCACCTGGCTTCAAGACAAAATGTAACCCACTCTCAGAGTGAAATATTCAAAAGTTGGTGTTGATGCTTCTCAGATAAGCCCAGATAAAAATATTTTAATGATGCAAAATCAATGCCAATTTTTTTCATTGGCAGTAAAATGGATTGTTTAGGGTAAGAACCCTGTATCCCATGGGACCAAATAAGCTTATAGAAAGGAGCAGGAGCCCTCCTTGTCCTTTCTGCTGTGCTAGGCCTGCCTGAATGTGTACTTGGTCTTCTCTGCCCGAATAGCATGCAGTATGCAATAGTTTCCTCACCTCACATTTAATCAAGGAAGGGAAAAATGCATTTTTTCTGACTCAGAAATTTGGAGAAAGAAAAAGGAGAAGATGATTTCAGTGAATTTAAACTGTCATGGGTAATACTTTTTCTACATGTAGTTTATTTTGTCCCAAATGAAACTTTCCATGTTTATGAGAATTTTTCTGAAAAAATCCTACTGCTTTATAAGAACCTAATTGTTCCTTGCATTAAAGTTCCCCTTTTGTTGTTGTTTTTCACTTAGATAATCAAACTAAATAGACGTCTACAGCTTCTAGAAGAGGAGAACAAAGAGCGTGCTAAAAGAGAAATGGTCATGTATTCAATTACTGTAGCATTCTGGCTGCTTAATAGCTGGCTCTGGTTTCGCCGCTAGAGGTAACCTCAGCTCTCAAAAATATTGTCTCAACAGCTGGAAATATAAAGAATTTGCAAACTTCTTTGTTTCTGTCTTTGCATTGTATGCCGTTTTATAGTCCATGCCCTGAACATGTATTTCTTCCAGAAAGGAGGGGGGAGGACTGATAACTCTCACTCAGCTGTAGTCACTTTTAAGCAGTTCTGCAGTAACAAACACCTACTTAAAATTCTCCCTTTGCATGTTTTGTAAATAGGCTCTAGTTTGTTTTTTCATTGCCTCATCAGCCCGCACAATTAATTCTCTGAATGAGAGGGAGAGTGCTTAGCAAATGGATTTAGAAAAGTATCTGTAGAAGAAAAATAATACTTTATTTTGTCCTGTTTCTCAAGCACTGTTAGATCGAACAGTTTTGTTAATAGACATTTTTGCATCCACGTTTCAACATTAACACTTCTGAAGTCATGGTCTGGTGTCAGATTTGATAAAGTCGAGGCACTTCATGTCTTACAATCACCTTCATTAAAATAATTCCTAAGATTTCCAGCAGTTTATCTGATATGTGTGTAAAATGTGCGTTCTTATTTTTATTTTAGTTTTGCAGATGGTTTTCTATAAAGTACGTTTTTACTAAGTCCCTGTGTGAATGATTTAAAAAAACTACAGAATAAAGTACAAATGTAGTGTATTTAATAAACTGTCAACTAAAGCAATGTTTGTCGAAAAATTTTATTTCCTCATATTGTGCTGTGAGCTATATTCCATATCATATTACCATTAATGGACCCTAGTCTTCCTGGCTCTGGAGGAGGTAACGCAATTAATGACTTGGCTGGTAGCAAGAACCTGCTGTGTTTCCTTTCCGATCTCCATCCTGGCAGCAGGAGGCGCTGGTAGCATTTGTAGGTGGTTTTCTGAGTCCTAGTATCTATCAAGTGGTTCAGATGAAAACTTGAACTATGTGTGCTTTTTGCATTTTAGTATTTGGCTGAGATACTAAATCTCATGAGCTTTAAGTGCACCCATGAACCAATTCCTGGGAGCCTTAGCTCTCAGAATATTCCACTCTATCTTACATTCAGAAACAGAATTTTAGTTAGATATAGTATTTGCCACACATCTTCGAGACCTTTCTACCGAAGCTGTCAGTTTCAGGAAACGCAGTTGAGAATTCCTCAGATAGAGGTAGATTTAATGTTTCTGTTCTTGCTTCTCCCCTAGCCTTCCAAAATAAAATACTTGGAGAAGGGATTCTTCTCTTTGCTTCCTAGAGTTTATGATGAGTTTGATGACAATTATTTATTTTTTGCCCATGAAAATCTTCTGGCTTTTATAACAGCCTAATGATATGATTATATTAAATCTAGCTATATACAGGATATATATATATATATATATATATATATATATCAGGATAATTTCTGAGTGATCCAATTGAATCCACAAAAATGATACAAACGATGGATAAAATTAGTACTACTTCTGGGCAGGCATGAAAAAGATTCTGCTAGGGCCAAAAATGAAATAAAAGCAGACATTCTAGGAGATAAGCAAATACAAAAGCTGTCTTTCTCCCTGTTAATTTTTACCAAACCCTGGAGAGCTTTCTCCCTCAGTGGCTGTGCAGGGGGCGGGAGCATACAGCCCCATGTCTTAGGCAAGGCAGGAGCTCTGACAGGAGATTCCTTTGTGAAGCTGGGACCTCAAGACTTTTCCCTCAGTGAACAGGTGGACAGGAAATCAACTACCACCCAAAAGGGGATAATAGAGAAACATGTCTTTGCCTTGTCACAGACCTAAAAAATAGAAAAGCTTGAGTCTCTCAATCCAAAGCCAAGCTCTGTTATGCCAGCCTCCCTCGCCTGGAAATTATTCATCACAGTAACAAAGTAGTTTTGGACTTGAGAGGAACAAATTCATTCCTGCTCAGGATGGTCAGGAAATACTTGTAGATATTTGAGCTGAACCTTGAAATACATGTGCATATATGTATATGTATGTGTGTGCGTATATATGTGTGTACATATATATATACACATGTTTGTGTGTGTGTGTGTGTGTGTGTGAGATTTCAAAAATCAGAAAATGAAGAAAAGGTTCCTGGGGCAGGGAACGGCAGGAGAAGACTTTGCAGTGAGGGCCAGTAAAGAGGAATACAGTGCTCAACCTAACAGGCCAGTATCATACAACTTAGTACAGAATTCTACTTAAAGATTTTTTTTTTTCCTACTTCTGAAAATACTGAAACATAGGTTATTTACAGTTTGAGGGATAATTTCATGAAAATACATTGGCGAGAGCTTTCCTTCCTTCGTGGTATGAATGTCTGTTTTCTGGTGTCTTAATTATGTTTGACACTGAAATCAAGCTAAGAAAGATGTAATTTACCATAACTGCTGTTTATTTAAACAATGTGTTGTTGTATCAGTAAGTAGAAACTCGTGTGCGCACTGCACTGACTTCTGTAGTGGTTATAGAGCAGGTCGGCCACAAGCCCTGACCGTTAGGAACCGACAGGTTCATGGCGGTGGGGGAGGGGAGGTTTATTAAAGAATTAGAGGATTATCAAAATTTATTGTGGAGGAGGAGCTTGAGATCTAGGCTGAAGGGTAAGGATAGGAGAGGGTTTCAGGTGGTGGATACAGCAAAAAAATGAAAGTGTAAAGATTCCAAAATGCGATTGCACATGGGGATGGAAGTGAAAAAAGATCAGTGAGCTTTATAAATGACTAAATGTGGACTGTGTGTACATACATGCATTTGTAAGGTTAAGTACCAGAGCAGGGATGGCATTACCCCAAAAGATACTTAACTACAGGTGGCCCATAGGCTTTCAGCATTTGATCCATGGCAATAGTTTCCACAAGACTACAATAGCAAAGAAATCACTTCCCAGCCATTTCAGATGATTGTGCTACTACCAACCATCCTCTCTTTTGCCCTCTGAAATGAGAGGCATAGATCTCTGTCTCTTCATGACTGTGGAGAACTGCGGTCATCTTACCCACTTCCAAGGTGATGAGAAGATTGGGTGCACAATCACCAACCCTTGTATTGTTCAGTCAAGTCCGGTGAGCCGTCATGTTCGTTTCATTTGCGTTTTAATTTTATGACTATTAGCAGTGTGGCATTCACTCAGTAAGCACTGACTCTCACTAAAATCTGAGTACAAACGACGAGATTCGTTGATTCATTCAACACAATATTTATAATTGCCCTACTTTGTATCAGGCACTGTACTTGGCACCAAATATACTGGGAGTGAATAAAAGAAACATGCCTGGATGCATGGAGCTTATGGTCTTATGGAAGGAGAGTGAAATTTAAGAAACAAGCACAAATAAAAGTGCTTGTTGCCATTGTGATGAGTACTACCCATTGTGATGAGTGCTATCAATGGCTGAATGCTAAAGGAGACAGTAAAGGGAAATCTTCATTAGGTGGCTAGGGAAGGCCCCTCAGAAAAACCTGATGGTTGTGCTGAAGGATGAAGAGGACTTCGCCAGAGAGTAGATGAGTGGGGACTGGGCAGAAGAGAGACCTTACTAAGGACCGGAAGCAACAAAGAAGTTCCTCAAAAAGTTAAATATAGAGCTACCTTATGACTCAGCAATTGCACTACTAGGTATTTATCCAAAGAATACAAAATAGTGATTTGAAGGAGCACCTGGACCCCAGTGTGTATAGTAGCAAGTCCACAATAGCCAAAATATGGTAAGACCCCAGTTGTCCATCGACTGATGAATGGACAAAGAAGATGTGTATATATAGAGACAGGTACGATGGAATACTAGTCTGTACTCTGAAAACTAGAGAACACATACGAAAAAAAATGAGGAAGACACAAAAAAATGGAAGAACATTATGTACTCAGGGATAGGAAGAAAAATAATATTAAATATCTATACTACCCAAAGCAATCTACACCTTCAGTGCAATCCCTATCAAAATAACACCAGCATTTTTCATAGAACTAGAACAAGCCTAAAATTTTATGGAACCAAACAGCCACAGTAATGTTGAAAAAGAAAACCAAAGCTGGAGGCATCACAATTCCAGACTTCAAAGATGTGTCACAAAATTGTGATCATCAAGACAGTGTGGTACTGGCACAAAAACAGCACACAGATAAATGGAACAGAACAGAGAAACCAGAAATGGACCCTCAACTCTATGGTCAACTCATCTTCGACAAAGCAGGAAAGAATATCCAATGGAAAAAAGTCTCTTTAAGAAATGATTTTGGGAAAATTGGGCAGCAACATGCAAGAGAATTAAACTGGACTACTCTCTTATAACATATGCAAAAATAAACTCAAAACAGATAAAAGACCTAAATGTGAGGCAGAAATCCATCAAAAACCCTAGAGGAGGACACAGCAACCTCTTTGACCTCAGCCACAGCAACTTCTTACTCAACATCTCCAGATGCAGGGGAAACAAAGGCAAAAATGAACTATTGGGACTTCATCGGGATAAAAAGTTTCTACACAGCAAAGGAAACCGTCAACAAGACTAAATGGCAACCGACAGAATGGGAGAAGATATTTGCAAATGACATTGGCTGACGGTCTAGTATCCAGAATCTATAAAGAACTTACCAAACCTAACATCCAAAAAATAAAAAATTCAGTTAAGAAATGGACAGAAGACATAGATGTTTCTCCAAAGACAACATACAAGTGGCCAACAGACACATGAAAAAATGCTCAAGATCGCTCATTGTCAGGGAAATACAAATCAAAACCACAATGAGATGCCATCTTACACTGGTCAGAATGGCTAAAATTAGCAACTCAAGAAATAACAGTTGTTGGCAAGGATGAGGAGAAGGGAACTCTCTTACACTGTTGGTGGCAGTGCAAACTGGTGCAGGCCCTCTGGAAAACCGTATGAAACTCCCTCACAAAGTTAAAAATAGAGCTGGCCTACAACCCAGCAATTGGAGTACTAGATATTCACTCAAAGGAAATAAAAATGCTGATTCAAAGGGGGCATATGCACCCCGATGTTTATTGCAGCATTATCTACAATAGTCAAGGTATAGAAAGAGCCCAAATGTCCATCAACTGATGATGGATAAAGATGTGGGATATATATCCAATGGAATATTAGATATCAAAAAGGCGGAAATCTTGCCATTTGCAACAGTGTGGATGGAACCAGAGCATATTACGCTAAATGAAATAAGTCAGAGAAAGATAAATGCCATAGGATTTTGCTCATGGAATTTAAGAAACAAAACATGAACATAGGAGAAGGGAAGGGAAAAAAGATTAAAAAACAGGGATGCAAACTATAAGATTCTTAATTATAGGGAACAAACAGGGTTGCTGGAGGGGAGGTGGGTGGGGGGATGGGGTAACTGGGTGATGGGCATTAAGGAGGGAACTTGATGTGATGAGTACTGGGTGTTATACGCAATTGATCACTAAATTCTACGTCTGAAACTAATACACTTTTTGTTAACTAGAATTTAAATGAAAGCTAAAAAAATGTTAATAAATGGATGAGAGGGACATAGTTCTTGTTCTCTTACATTTTCCCATGGTAGTGGACACACAAACATTTATGTTACTTTGTGACAGGTGTGATAACAGTGGTTTTGGTAAGTGCTAACCTAGTTTGTTGGAATCCTGCACCCTGGGGAGGCTTTCTCAAGTAGGAGACCGTTAAGCTAGACCTTAAGCAAGACCTCAAGGATAAACAGGCCTATAAAGGAGTATAGGGAGTAGGTCTTTATACAACAAGTAGATTCAGGAAAAAAAAAAAATTCCTGCGTGTGTTCTTGATGTTACTAATTTGGGGGGGCAACTATAATATAAGTATTGAAAATTATTTATAAAACCTTAAGCCCAGTAAACATAAATAATCGAAATAAAATACAGGAATGGTCACATTCAGAAAATTGGATTTTCAGTTTTGTCTGTTTTATAACATTTTAATATGGTAAATGCACAGTTTTGTTATCTTTTAAAGAATGCATATATAAAAAAAAGAATGCATACATAGAAAGCAGCTTTTGAAAGACTTTTTTTTCTAAGCATTTATCTTTTTTTAATTGTGAAGGAATGCAAACGGGAAAACTTAGAAGAGTGTAGTGGATTGCCATGTACCTGTCACCTAAATTTAACAATATTTTTCCATTGCTTCATATTTTTGGCTAAAGTATTTTAAAAACATGACATTTCCCCCTAAACATATACACATTTCTTTTAAATTAAGAACATTTTCCTGCATAACCATGAAATTATTGTCAGGACTAAAAATGCTAGCAATAATTGACATCACCTAAACCAATCCTTTTTTTTTTTAATCTATTTTAAGCAGGCTTTATGCCCAACATGGGGCTTGAATTCATGACCCCAAGATCAAGAGTCATATGCTCCACTGACTAAGCCAGACAGGTGTCCCCCTAAAGCACTCCTTGTACAGGTCTCCCCAGTTATCCCCAGCAGAATCTACAGAACACACATTTCATTGAACCCTGTCTCTTTATTTATAGTTCCCACAGCCCATCCCACTTTCTATTTTTCATATATATTTTCTTGCTGAAAATAGGGCTATTGTCTATCTACCACCCTACCGTTTGGATTTGTCTGAGTAATTCCTCTTCCGTGGGTTGCCTGTAAGCTGGAAATCAAGTCTAAAAACATTCAGGTCATCTGTTTGTTCTTTTTTTTTTTTTAAAGTGTAAAGAAATACAGTAAAAAAAAAAAAAGTCCCATATTTTCACTTCCAAGATATCTTCTGTTCCTTTCTGTCCTCCCTCCATCCCTCCCCATCTTCCTTTTCCTTCACCCACCCCCCCTTCTCCTTCCACACACAAGAAAATAGAATTTAAAAATGTGACTAGGACAGAAGTATAGAAAGATATAAAACAAATTGAAAACTTCCCTCCACCTTTCCTCAAAGTCAACCATGGATGATTGTTTTTACTTTATACATAAAAGTAAAAGTAACTTGGCCTAAATGACTCCTACAGTTTTCTAGACTGTTTTCCATTTTTGAACTTCTAAAGGAGTGTCTTTTAAGTGCATTTCTCAAATGATTCAAACTGCTAATATTTCCATTTTATTACCATTAAATTATACAATTCTATTTCTCCTCTTAGTGACTCCACAGAAACAGCCAAGGAAACCAATGACGATCTGACTGAGCCCAACCAGGAGCTCAAGAATCCCGACAAGCAGTAGGCCTAAAAACACTGTTAAATGGATCGTCCGGTGTTTGTTTTCTTTAGAATTGAAGTGTAAGCTGTGTTCTCTCCAGCCACTGGGCATGATGCTGTTCACGGTGAGATTAGTGTAATCAGTAGGAGCTATGCAAGACTCCTTGTAGAACCACTGAAGATTGAAGAACTCTGGATGAGTGTCACTGAAATGAAAGAAATGATAGATTTTCAGGAATATCACTTACCATGAAAAGAAAGCATCATCATGCCCAGAAAAGGGCAAGTATAATAAACCAGCAAGTGTTTCAAAATACTGGGCCCAGAAACGATAGCTAAGATCAGGATTTCAGATCATGTGTCCATGGACTCTGATAGTTATGAAACTTGAGTATATCTCCTATCATTCAACCAGCATTTCTGTAGTACCTACTCTTAGGTTGAGCTATATAAAATTTTCTATGTCAGAAATGGCTGAATATTATTAATCTCCTATGACTCTATGCAGGAGTTCTACTTTGCTAAAGACATGAGCATTAAGGAGCCCCTCCCCCTTCACAGGGCTCAATTCTTAGTACAAAACCGCAGTGTTGCATCTGTAAACCAGCTATACAACTTTTACTGGCAAAAGTCACGCTAAAAATGTCTGGTTAAAGGGATTTGTACCCATTATAACAAGGTATGGAAAACCAGAGACTTCTAGCTCTAACATGATCTATCCTAAGATGATTTTTTTTTCTCGGTTTACTACAGAGTAAGGCTAAGTGTTCTTAGAGAGTTTGCATTTCTGGATACCCACAACTGACATTTATCCTGGGAAGACAACAGTATTTTCAGCACATGGAATAGGAGTATGCTTTTTGCAGTTTTCAGCAAACATAGGATCAGTCTTGTAACTGTTTCTGTGACTGTGTCTCCCCAACTAGAGTGGCTCTTACCTCCAGAGCTTAGCCTGGTGCCTGGTGAGTTATTCTCTCCTAAGGGCTGACTGTGTGTAGCATCTGTGCTTGAAATCTCTTATTTTAAACTTCAAATCTACTGGGAAAGGGAATTTTTAAAAAAATTTTTTTTGATTCACAGCAACTACAGTATGCAAATTTTGAGAGATTTTTCTTTTTTAAGATAGCAAGATAAAAGAAAGGGATTTTTTTTTCCTGTAATTACAAAAGTGAATTCTGGTTATTTTCCAAACTGTGCAATTATATAGATAACTGAGAATTAGATTGTTCTTTTCTTCCAGTTTTACAGATAGTGCCTGGAATTCCAGCACAGAACCATCTTACAAGACCAATATAAGCCATTTACAAGTAACTCCTCAGTATTGTCACTGTACAAGTTAAACTGGATTCATTCCTATGCTCACAGTATATTTATAGTACATCTACATGAATCCATTGACTGTGTTTGTTTCTTTTAGGACTTATAGGTAAGGCCCTGTATTTTATGTATTGTGTCTTTATTCAGTTTTTTAAATTATAAAGATAACATTTGCTTAGGACTTAGAGATTGGGTTAGTTCAGAAGTGTAGAAAGCCAGTGCTCCCTTCACTTCCCCAGGACATCCTCCACTGCCATTCTCCAAGGACGAAAGTTAAGTCTCTGCTGTATATTTCTAGAAATTTTCTAGACACATACACCCATGCAGCCACAGATTTTTTAAAGACAAGGATAAGGCAGCTGAGTCAACTACTTCTTTTAGGCAAGACTCCACCCCCACCCCAAACCACTCTGAATGTAGTGGTTCCTCCATTTCCATGAGATTGTCCAATTGGGGTGAACATGCTTAAATCCCGAATAATCTGTGTTCCAGTCATTCCATCAAAGAACAACATGGCACCAGGTTAGCACCACACTATTTTCATCAAACTAGCCGCAGCACATGAGATAATCCGTGAAAATCAGGATACTCACCTTAAGTTACTGAATGAAAATTCACAGTTGGAAGTGCTGTTCTCTTGAGAGTTACAAATGAGGGGACCTTCTATGAGAGCGTGGGTAGACACCAATATGCAATACACGGCACCGATGATCGTGATTACATTCAGAAGTGATGACAGAAGCATCTGGAAAGTAAAGGAGGAGCATTGGCACATGTTCTTATGTGTCCCTGGTCTGTTTCGAGAGTCAGCAGCACATGAAAGGCTCCTGATCAACTGCTGCTGGTCTCCAGGCCCTGCAGTCCTAAGTCTTAAGATCTCTGTTTGATCAAGTCTGAATTATCAAAGAACAAGGAAGGCAGAGTCTCTACCATTTGATTAGGCTCTCTCAAAGATTGTTGGGCTTGCCACTGTCTCCGGAAAATCTACACCTTTATATATCTGAGCCTTGTCCTTTTCAAGGGACCACTGACATCCGGTATCTCCTCCCCCCTTTCTGTGTACTTCCTACTAAACAGAACCTGGATTAGACTCCCCATATTTTGTCGTCTGGTCTCGACTCCCCAAGTCTTTCATCCAGATTTGGCCCCGATGCTGTGAGTGGCCAGTGGTCCACATTCTGCAGGGATCAATCAATGGTGTGTTAAGCACAGAGTTTCTCTACCTCAGCACTGCTGACATGGGGCATTTTGTTTGGGGGCCTTTCCGTATATTCTGGGTTGTTTGGTAGCATCCCTGGTCTCTACCCACTAGATACCAGTAGCAGTCCGTCCACCCTTCCAAATTGTTGATAACCAAAAGTGTCCTGGACACTGCCTAAATGTCCCTCTAGAGAGCAGGACTTGCCTCCAGTGGAGAACCATATTGTGTTAGGGAGAAAGATTGTAAACCTTTAAGCATCTTTTCATTTCATGAATGAGAGTCAGAAAAAGCAGAAAAAAGCATGGAATGTGCTAATAGGAAACATTATGGCCCAAATGAAAGCTGGTATACGTGTATGCTTTCCAAAAAAGCTCTATGTTGTTTCAGTGAAGTCGTTCGTCAATGATAATTAAGAATTAAAATTATGCCAAAATGAAGGAATACTTTTCCCTTGATATGCTAATACTGCCATTCCCAGAGGGTTTAGGAGACCCACCTTTAATAAATAGGCAAAATGAATGGCTACCTCATGTACCTTTTATATGTTGTAGGATATTGGGCTTTACATATATTACCTTACTTAACTTTTTCAATAGCCCCAAGAGATAGATACTATGATTCCGACTTTATGGATGAGAAAAATATAAATTCAGGAAGCCTGGAAAATGTGTCCAAATCTCACAGCCTGGAAATGCTAGTGCTCAGGTTTTAATCACTACAGCAGAATACTTCCAGCTAAAAGCACACAATGATGGATTTGGAGTTGAATTCAAATCCACATTCTTCCACAATACTTGTGGTCTGTGCAAGTTACTTAATTTGCTCGTCAAGAAGTGCACTATTTATTTTTTGGTCACTTATTGTTTCTAACATCTTATCACCACAGGATGGCCTGGCTGTAGGATGTGATTCTGGGGATCTGAATTCCCCTGAGTGGGGGTTCATGTAAATGATTCAACAAAACCAAAGCATTTGGAAACAAACATCAAGAATTGGACAAAGGGAAGGAGCAAGGAACAGTTAAAGTGTGGGAAATAGTTGGAACAGTTAATACAGGAGAAAAGCATTGGTGACCATCTCCCACCCCTTTACTTTATCAGCCTTTGTCGCCTTTATGATGCTTTGGTCTTTTCTAGATTTGGAAGATACATGGTATGACTTAAATTCCAGTCTTCCCATGACTGTCACAAAGTGAGAAAAGTGCCTACAGACACTTTATTGCATCTAATCAATATAAACTGGAAATTGTAATTAAATAGCCAGCACCATTATTATTAATATAGCATGAGCATTATTATATAGCGACCCCGCCACCTCCCTGGACACTCCAGAGTTCCTGTCGCTCCTTGGCGCGTAATAATCTGTAATGTTGCTGAAGCATGAATTCCAATGATTTTCAAGGTTGGTAGGGGGGTAAAACCTGCTGAGTTAAGCCCAACACCTGCATGAAAAAGTATCTTGGTTTTTCTCTACTTACTGTCCTCCAAAGACAAAAAACGTAAGCAATCATTAAAAAGATGACATCATTTAATGGATATGTAGGGGGAAAAGATTCTTAATGGAAATTTGATTTGAGACAAAAATCTATAGAAGTGTTCTGATATTTCAGAGTTCAGGGACTTAGACATATCTCAAGATATCTTTCTCAAGAATGTAAGTACAATACAGAGGTAATACAAAGCCAAACTACAAATTATAATTTAAAAAGAAAAGTGCCAGAGGGGAGAAACAAAACTAATATTTACTGAATATCTATGGTGTAGCAGGAACAAAGATGGACTATAAACAGTTAGCAAAGTAATAATCCTAGATAAATATCAAATGTCAGAAAATGGTAATTTTTAAAAATACAAATATGTAATACAGATATAAATATGTACGCTTTTAAACACTGATTCTCATTAGAATCATCTAGGGTGCTTTTGAAAAATGCCAAGTCTCTGGGGGCCACCAGGCATTGATGTTTTTAAGATCATTCTGGATGATTCTAATGTTCTCATAAGGCTAAGCACCACTGCTTTAAAACCTTAAGCTCAGCCAGGATATTTACTATGACTGCTTGTTTATTAATCTACCCCCTTCTTTAGAGAATATGGAAAGTCCTCAGCATTACTTAATAACAATGGCTATGGCAAAAATAGTGTAAAGATTGTGAATTTTGGAGTCCAATGGAGTTGGATAAAAATTCACCTACTTACTAGCTATGCTACCATGGTAAATTATTTATTTTCTCTGAGGATCAATTTCTCAGTCAATGAAACAGAGAGCATAATATTTCCCACTTAGTGGTTTGAGAGAAATAGGATTGTATTGTTGGAAGTGTTCTGAGCATAGTAACAGAAGGTTAGTAAATATTCACTTCCTTTACTTTTAGTTACAATTTCATACATAATGGGCACATAGTAAATGTTTGAAAAAAATAACCATTGCTCCTTTCACTGGATAAGGACAATTATTCTGATCCTAGCAAACCAATCTCATAGACCTGAAGACACACTTTCCGAAGTCGTTTATATGCACCACAAAAATAACAAGTATTTGAGAATTAAGAAATTGTTTACAACCCTGGATGTGACTTACAAATCTCCTTTCTTTGAAAACCTTTCAGTTAGTGGAACTGAGGATTGAGGAAAGATGTGAAGACTGATTCCAAAGCTAAGTTTTTATAGAAAGGGAGAAAGGAAAGAGAAAGAAAAAGAAGAAAGAAAGGAAAGAAAAGAAAGAAAGAAAGAAAGAAAGAAAGAAAGAAAGAAAGAAAGAAAGAAAGAAAGAAAAAGAAAAGAAAGAAAGAAGGAAGGAAGAAAGAAAAGGACAGACAGACAGACTTCACACTTTCCACATTATCACATAATCATTGTAGATTGCATGTTCCTAAGACTGTGGTCTGCCACTGGCTGGGCAAATACTGATGACTCGAGAAGCTTTGCTGACACATCAGTGATTAACCGTTCCTGTGCCTTGGCTCCAGGCCCACGGCACCATACTCACTCCAGTTCTGTTGTTGCAGCACGCTCTTTTTCTTGCTGCCAAGGACATTGTTGCTGCTGGAATGACCTGGAAATCACATTAACAGGAAAGATGGATATTATTACTTCTCATCAGATGAAAAAGCAGTCATCTCCACGTCCCACCAGTTGTGGGAAATAGGGCAATATCCCTTGATCTTGGGTACTTTGGGATCCCCATTTCAACCACAAAGATTAAAGAGGGGGCAGTGCTGGGGGATTTCAGGATAACGATTTCTAACTCTTCCATCTACATTCTTACTTTGCTCTCATCTTTAGAGAGACCTGGATTTTAAATGGATTAGAATGACTTATTTATTCATTATTTTGGAAGGAATATTTCTGAAAGGCTTGTTTGCATCATCCAAAATTCCCCCCCTTTTTAAACCTTTTTCTCTTTCTTCCTCTTCTTTTTTTTTTTAAGTTACTATAATCTATGACCACTTCTCCAATTTCCCAAAAATTGTATAAACTAACCTGGCAAGCATCCACAAAGGAAATTGTTTGGCTAGCAGCTGGAAACTAAAAATTCTGTCACCACCCTCTCCCAGTTCCCAACCTCCCTCTTACCCCCAGGGTCATCTTGCCAGCTACCAAGGTAGTGACTGGAGAATGACTTTGGGTTCCACATTCTCCTTTCTGCTGATGTACCCATGACAAGTCATGACCTCACTTTACACTGATGTTCAGGAATGCTGCATACAGTGCATTCTATGTCGAAGGAGATGCACATTGCTGAGGAAAACTATAAGAAATGATGCCGCATTCTCAGGATTAGGTCTACATTTTCGGTAATATCTAGTCAGCAGCTATGACTAGGAATTCTTACTGGAAAAAGCTTTGTATCATCGAAGAGTGACATGTAAATCATTTCCTTCCAGTGTAGAAAGTTTAGCTGTGAGGTTTTTCTGCTCTCTCAGCACAGCTGCTCTGAAAACAGTTCTCTCTTTTTCCTTCCACTCTTGTTTTCTAAAGCTTTATTGACTTCTAACCACAGGCCAGGTACTGTTGTTGGTGTCCACCATGTTTCAGTTCATCCCAGCCTTGTAATCTCACAAGGTAGGCGCTAGTATTACTCCCAATTTACCACTGAAAACACTGAGACACAGCAAGTTTGAGTCACTGGCCTAAGAAAGTGAATGAGTTGAGATCCAAAGCCAGTTATGTGGGTTCCAGAGCCCAGACTCTCAACCATGATTCCATACTGGCCAGTTCTGGCAGCTCTCCTCTCTTCCTCCATAGATCTATTCATTCTCATCCTTGCCACCCCGCCACCACCACCACGTGGCTCATCTCATCATCCTCTAACTATTCTTTCCCTGATGCATCTTTTCAAGCTCATACCCACCTTTGTTCTTTTAGAACAGGTCTAAGATTTACATCTTACAAGGCAGATTTCCTGACAAACTTCTCCCCACTCTGACCATATGCTGACTCCATGTCATTTTTGGAGAACGCGGTCTTGTGATCAAGCTTTGCTTAAATATAGCCTTGAACACCAACACTCATAATTCAGGGGACACAGGTATATAAGACGGCCCAGGCCATCCGGGTCATACCTGAGAGCCCAGAAGAAAAGGGAAGAGAAATTTTACTTCTTGAATAGGTGTCCACACTCATGGACTAAGCTTCTTTTGTTGTACCCAGAAGCTATATTGTGTTCTGAACTTAAGGAACAAATAATTTAGAACAGAAATTGGCCTGCCATCTCTCTTTTAACACATAAAGTTTTATCAGAATGTAGCCGTGCCCCTTCACTTACATAGTGTTCATGGCTGCTTTGACACATCCATGGTATGGTTAAATAGTTGTGACAGAGTGCCTGGCTCACAAAGCTTAAAATACTATCTGGCTCTTTATAAAAAAAATTTTCCCAATCCCTGATTTAGAAACTTAATGAATCTGTTAAAGTTGGAACATTAAGTTACAACTCAAATGGATAAGTCATTCCATTTTCCTTATTGATATAAACTAAACTATTTCAGAGATGCTGGACATTTACTTTCATAGTTCTTTTCCCTTGCAAAGGTATTTTATAAGGTAGCAGTGGCTTATAGTATATGAAACTTCACCCAGTTGACTTTATGACATCTTTTTATTTAAGATTTTATTTGTTTATTGGAGAGAGAGGGAGAGAGAGAGAATGAGCTGGGGAGGAGGTGTGGAATGAGAAGGATAAGCAGACTCGCCACTAAGCAGGGAACCTGACAGAGGGCTCAATCCCAGGACTCTGGGATCAGATCATGACCTGAGACAAAGGCAGATGCTTAACTGACTGAGCCACCCAGGTGCCCCGACTTCATTACATCCTAACACATCTTTGTTACATCATTATGGGTAACTTGATAATCACTCTATTTCAACCATTTTGCCCATTCAAGGTTTTGGAAGTTGGAGCGGCTCTTTATAAGATGGACAGTAAAATGTGATTTTATTTATTTTCTAAATAATCTCTACACCCAGTGTGGGACTCAAACTCTCAACCCCAAGATCAAGAGTCAAACGTTCCACTGACTGAGATAGTCAA